>NC_063990.1:2500000-5000000 GCF_932276165.1 Plutella xylostella
TCATTACTCAATAGTGAGATGCTGCATTATCTCACGCTAAACTCTTACATCTCATTCAAACTCTAATTAAATCACACATCTCAAGTTGTTTATACATTTTAATTTCCGCTCCATTTACAGAGTCTACTTACACAAATAGCGAACTTCGATCAAAAGATACGGCAAGATGGATACGAGTTAGTCGCACATCCGTTCTGGCTTCAGGCGAATTGTAACCTTGTAGACGGATTGCTGTAAGCGATTCTAGCCCTTGATACAATGGCAGAAAAACCACGTGAAGTGTGAATTTGATTACAAGCTGTGATATCAAGCTGGTGTCACTGATATCTGCTGCAGCGGGCAAGGAACCGCAAATAGATTTTATTAGTTGATAAGGACGTTTTTAGCGTATCCGATAATGTTGTGTTTATGTTCCCAAGTTTAACTGAAGATACTGTTTTTCGATTGGGATAAGTTGAATCTAATCTCATACATAATATGATACTCATCACGTGAGTACAAATATACAGCGTAGCTCGCTTGGGACTCTCTGACTGCCGCTTCGGGGATTAGAGTTGTGGACATAATATGTTAGTTTTATACGTACGTACCTAATAAAGATGTAGCACTTTATAGCCTAAGTACTTACCTATTATATTGGTATCTGCAATGCGCATCCAAGCTACTTCCGTTTCCCGACGGCCCGCGGCGGCGGCTCGGCTCCCACGAACGCACGTATTCTATACTTTCAATTTACAATGTCTTAGCTTGTAATTTTAAAGTTGGTACAGCCGGCCGGCTTGCTACACCAAAGATTTTACGTACAGCCATGGCAGCATATTATTTGGTCAGTCGGGAGATAGAGTTATTGAAACTGGGAATATGTAGGTAAAAATTCAAATTACAATTTGTTTATTATACTAATAGTTAGCCTAATTTAGTCAGGGAATAGATAATTAATGTCTCCCGTCCACAGTAATAAATTACATATAACTTAAAAGGGCCGAACGGCATACATCTTAAACTGCAGTGTTAGCCTAAAGCATAATATAAACTAAAATAAAATAAAAATACATACATACAGACAAATTGAGAACCTCCTCCTTTCTTCGAAGTCGGTTAATTTTAAAATATTCTTCGGTGATTTTTAAAAGAACGTGTCAGAATAACCCATTCGCATTCTGGCGTGAGCTTGGGTGGCTTAATAGCTAGTCACCCCGTAGGTATGTCACGCATAATGGCCCACCTTAGAGGCTAAATGCGGAAAATCAGCTCGCCATGATAGATAGAATAGAACCCATTCGCATGGTATTCACTATTGCATTAGCAATGACTCCGATAATTTATGCACAATTCTACAATGTTCCTAATGAGTAAATTTTTCTTTTCAGGTAAATATCAAACAATGCTTCCTATAACGAGTAACTGCTAATAACAACAAACAACATGTCTTCTTAATATCAAGTAAGTAACTTAATGTTGTATCATTGACTACAGCCACAGAGCATGACAACTCTAATAGATCTTGCTTCCTTCCATGGGAATTATCTAGTGTTTACTGCGCAGACAAATGTCCGGCCGTTGTAGGTAAATTACTTGTAAGTTGTAGTAGCAACGAGACATTCGCCTTGATGACTACAAATCGGTTACACTGCACTAGCTGCTCTAAACACTGATCAAATACAATGATGCCCTTCTCCAGGCCACGGGCATAAGCGGAGAGAGGTTCGGTATCTCTTGTAAATGCTAAATGCACAAATGCAAATGTTTTTGTTATGAAGAATCAAACTTCAAACTTCAAACTTCAAAATCATTTATTTGTGACACATAGGTTTCAGACAGGTGTTTACAAAGTCATTTTTAAATCTACTGCTATGGTCTACCGTAAAGGTGTACAAATAATATTAGTTATAAATTGATTATATAAAATATTTAAATGTCATGCTATGATATCATACAGAAAGTCAAATTACATAAATTATCAAATTGTACAGACATTAAAATAAAAAATAATATATAAGTCAAAATTGTTATTAATCGTGTCAAAGAATAAGTATAAATTAATCAATGATAATCGTGCCTGACTCATGATTAAGTACATATTTAGCTATTCGTTCGGATGTGCCCTTAATATATCTGGTTTTGGTCTGTAAAGAACTCATGTACAGTGTAATATGCCTTTGCAAGTAACATCTTTTTCAATTCGTACCTAAAATGCACGACGTTGTCTATATCTCTTATTTGAGATGGCAAACTATTAAATATTTTTGGAGCCATTCCTAAGACGCTTTTGTTGTACAAAGCCGACTTATGTGGATTTGAAGCTACTTTGTTTTTGCATCTTCGACTTCTGAAAGTGTTAAAGAGATGTCTGTTGGATTTCAAATAGGAAACTATCTCGTAAATGTACAGACACGGCAATGTAAGAATTTTTAATTCAATAAAGTGCTGTTTACAACTATCAGTCGGTTTTAATTTTTTTATAGCGCGAATGCACTTTTTTTGCGATTTAAAAACATGTCCTATGTCAGTAGAATTACCCCAGAATATTATGCCATACCTTAGAGTGGAATATACATATCCAAAATAGGCTATGACGACCGTTCCTTCATTCGCAATCTTTGATAAAATATGTAATGCATAAGAAAATTTGTTCAGTTTTTTACAAATAATGTCAATCTGTGCTTTCCAATTCAACTTATTGTCAACATACAATCCTAGGAACTTGGTCACTTGTGTTTCGTCAATAATAGTGTCTCGATAATGTATATCAAATTTATCAGGGTTAACCCTCTGTCTAAAATTCATGAAATTAGTTTTTGTCAAGTTTATGATTAAGTTGTTTGATGTCATCCATTCAATTATTATTTCCAATGATGCATTTATTTCTGCTACTTGTGTAGTTTTATCTTTTTCCATAAATAATGCCGTACTATCATCAGCAAAGAGGACCATGGGGTGATTAACTACTTTTGGAAGATCATTAATATATACTAGGAACAGCAATGGTCCTAGCACGCTGCCCTGTGGAACTCCAAATTTGGTTTGACGTGGACCTGAAGTATATACTGTTTCAGTACTGCACTTAGGACATATCCTCCCTATTTGTGTAACTTGTGACCGGTTATTAGAATGTTAGACATTTTTTATAAAAAATGAATCTTCTTTAAAGTATACCTACGTAGTGTAACTATGTAGGTATAAAGAAACCAGTTGACAAATATTTGGAATGAAGTCTAGAGTCCGCGCCGCCACAGAAGTCTGATAGCCGTCTGTACCCAACCTAGTATTTTCCATAAATGTGGCTTCACGAATAGAACTACATAAATGACAGATACTATGATAGGCAAGGTTAGTTCCCGATTTTGCCGCAAGACTTCAATGGTGGCGCGAACTGCGGCTTGATACGTTAGATCTGTTAGCTAAAAAAAAACACATAAGTAGGTACTGTCTGGCAGCATCATGTCACCGTGGCCCGGCCTCGCGGTACACTGACGCAGACAAGTGTTCCAGCGCCTCCGAGTCTCGTCCGCCACTCCCTATATTTAACCGCTGAAGGGTTTCCTGTTGCGACTGTTTATTAATTCCTACATGTAAACCGTTTGTTTACAACTGTACCACGTGCCCGGGGCGACGACCTTATACTTTTTTCTTCGCTTTTAGCAAAGCGCCTTACAATTTGTTTTATGATCGGCCAGTTCGCATTTTCCATTATGGCTTTCTTCATTGTAAGCTCACTTGTTTCGTTAATCTAAGATTGTTCTGTTCGGTTCATGTTTTGAAATCCCAAACATTCCATTTTATTGTTAGAAATACCGCCGGTAACAATACAAGTTTGGCTTCTTGTTAAACAACAATAAAGTACTCAAATAATTTACCGGCTAATTGTTTTACCAGTTCAGTAATGTTGTACTTCCGTAGTTAGAGTAAATTAATGTAAGTGTCGGTAACGAGCCACTGACAGTTTGTGAAGCATCTTAATATCTTTGTCAAGATGTGCCTTCATTCCTCACTCGCATTAACCACACCGGTGGTATTTGCTACGCTTGCAAGTACTTCATCAAGTGCGTGAGATCTTTCAGTTGTTTTTTGCGGTGCTGTTAATGAGAAATTTATTAAATTTTGTTTGTGTTTATCCTGTTTCTTTTATCACAAAATCTCAACATTTTGAAGCCTAAACATCTTCATATCTTATCGTATCACTCAGTGTTCGTGCACTCACACATGTAACTAACACATGCAACTGCAACGTCAGTGAACGCAGTTTGCGTGTCAAGATAATATTTAACTGAATCTCAATTTTCTATTTCGTGCGCCGGCGCATCGTTGCGACACAACATCACGACCAAGTCGCTCGAGAAAAAAAACTACATTGTCATTATCATTACTATTTCAACCATAAACGTCATTTTCGTCGCTCTTACTATGATGATTGCGTTTCCATGTCGTTTTGCACTTTGTTAACCTAACAATAGACTTTTTTTGTTGCAACACTACATTTGAATTCAAAAGTGAAATTTTGAAGGCTGAGATCGTAATTTTTAGAAATGTATGATGATGGGGGCCGATGCAAAATCGCTTGTGAAATCATAATTATATTATCTTATTTTGGCAAAAATGGCTCACATTAATTGACAAAACATTTATTCATAAATATTATTATAGTCCATCTATTATTTTAGAGCGACTACGAGATAGAGACCAGTCGCACCTTTTGCTGAAGACGCTCTTAGGGTCGCAGAATAAATAAGTCTTTTAGAGGAGGTTTTTAACTACACTTCAGAGTTTCATCTCCCAGAGAGTGTCAAGAAAAAATCTCCAAAGGCAGTTCAAAAACCCATTGCAAAAAAGCGGGGCGGGCGATGAATAACATCATTAATTTGGACACGCTTTTTGCTAAAGGTCTCGGTGAACGCACTACTGATAGAGTACTTGTTTTTGTCGACCATTATAATAATAATATGTACACCATTTCAAAAGTAATTTAATTTAGATTATATTGTATTGATTAAACAACAGTTATCACAGAACTACAAAATGAATATTAATACTTAGTTTAATTGAACCTTATTACAAGCTACAAAAGATTTAAACCGCTTCAAAATTTGAATAGAAATCCAGTAATGTTTCAATATTATTATTTATAATTTTTTTCTGATTATAAACAACTTTATTGTATCTATCTCTCTCTGTTCAGAAGTACGAATTCTTCATAAAATAATGCGTAGTTAAATTCGATGATTCATTCTCTGTATGTACTGTTAGATAGGCAGGTATAATATATAGTAAAAAACGTACCTGTTGCAAAAAAAAAGTGCTTGAAACTTGAAATTTAGACACAACGTTTGATCTTGATATGAGATAATTTAATTTATACAAAACACAATCATCACTGCTTTAATTATTTAATAACTTAAACCTATAATTATCTTCAATATTGCAGATTAAGTAATTTGGTGCTATGTCACTGAAACTTTTTCAGTGCTCGTGAGTGTACGGTGGTGGATAAGAATCTAGTTTATTAATACAGACGTACACAATATGCTATGTGTCTTGTAGAGTGGTCTTTGACCCCGACTCAATGGCTCAGCTTTACTACGGTACTAACTTACATACTAATGCCTAAGTACCTAGATCACATGTACTTCGCTGTGTAATAGATGATGTCAGATGTTATTCGCATTGTTTGTGGGTCTAGTGATCTAATAACCTGTTACTTGAATTCATTTTAAAATATATCTAGACATAATGGAGGTTTTTTTATGTTTAGACAATCATCAACTATAAGTTTGTTGATGAGTACCTACTTACCTGATGATGATGTGCAAACATATTATTATTTGGCGTGAATATACGCGAAAAATAAAAGAATTTGCCAAATATGTACCATAATGCCGTTGAGAATTTTTACTTCATATTCTAAGTTTAAAATTACAACTTTATCTGTATGATTCATCACAAAAGTAATAAAATTTCATTGTCACGGACGCTGGAGAGATTAGCTTTCGTTATGAAATATCATAATTACCTTGAACTTCTTTGGGGGCAAGGGCCTTTGAAACTTTTACATTTACTTATGTTGATAAAACTATAACATACTTTATACACATTGTATTGTGTGATTGGCAACACTGTGCATCCATATCATATGTTGAGCTTTTTACGTAATTATCGCCTCATTAGTAGGTACAGTAAATTACAGAACATTATTTTGGAAGTAATTATAGGGTGGGTGGAGCAATGCACCTCTGCCTACCCCGCAAGGGAGTACATTAGTACAAGGCGTGAGTGCGTGTGTGTGTGTGTGTGTAATTATAGGAATCGTTTTAAAACCATTCTGCTGTTGATTGTACCCCAAATACCTATTTGCTAGTGCGTTTGGCTAAAGATCTGATGAGCTGCTTATAATTATTTATTTAATCCTTTATTGCACAAATATATAAATAAGTGTACAAAGGGTGGACTTAAAGCTAAAAGCATTTTCTACCAGCCAAGAATTATGTGCATTGTATAAAAACACGATACAAACTATCACAAACATAAAGTATCGGAGTCGACAGATCCAACCGTGCGTACGAATAAACCCGCAACCGGCATTCGGTCTTACATTTAAAATTTGAATGTATAGTTGCGTATTGCGAGACCGCGCCGGGCCAGGGATGTATAATTGTCCCGTTTCACTCGCGTATCGATTAATGTCGCGATCGTAATTAATCGATGCTTGTTAATCCGCAAAACTGGTGTCTCAGCTAGATTTACGCGTACGTTTATGCGTAGTGCGCGCACACATAATTGCTCTGAATAAAGTTGTTTTTCTCCAGGCAATTTGTGCTCAGATATTTATGTCCGCTCGCCCGCCGTGGCTCTTGATAGCCGCCGCTAATTGCGCTGACCGTTCTATTTCAACCATTGATAAACGATTTCTGCACCGAAATTTCGACACTGAGAATAAATTCTCCGAGGCAGGTAGGAAATCCTATAGAAACTTGACATCGTTATTGTGTCGAACCGTGCTACAAATGGCGCCAAACGCACGCTACCAATGAAATGGAAATTATATTTTACTGAAAATATCGGTAAATATAATTATTTAAAGAAAAACTCAAAATCTATCGTACGAATTTTTTTTTATGAACTTCAATAATTTATTTTATAAACAATAAATAAAACCTAGGCATACTTACTTTTAATGACAGTGCTTCAACACTTTACAAGTGACTTACACGAAAATTTAGTTTATATACATACGATATTAAGAACACAACGTAATTCGATATTAATTTACGATCGATAAAAATCACGACTAAATCTTCAAATGACGCCGTTACGTTTTAAGTCTATGTAATCGATTTACAATCGTATACCCACGCGCGATCAGCTGTGTGCATCACTATTTATTGCTGTTACAACATTTTAGTGTCAATTAAAATGTAAAATATGTTGTAATATCGGTTTATGTATATTTTACTAGGCTGCGTAGTACCTTTGCCTTAAAAAATCCCCTGGGAATTCCGGGATAAAGTCTATGTATTTCACATTCGTATCACACTACACCATGTCGGACCGTGGAAAGGTGGAGAATTAAAATTATACAAACCCTATCTCGCATTATAAAAAAACTAGAATATGCCATAATTGAACGTCATAGCTAGATTTACAGATTAAGAATCTTGTAGAATATACGGCCTTATCGCAAAAAGCCATCTGCTTACAGGAAACCTTCGGACTTAATACAAAAGTAAATAAACCCAGGTGTACAGAACATAGAAGCACAGACTGCATTGCAAAATAATTCGCTCCATAGGTTTTCCTAAAGTTTTCTCTCACCATTTCCTTGACACTGCGGCGGAAATGATCCCCCCATATAGGGTGTCCACAAGACATCTGATGCCCTGACACACTTTTCCATTGACACTATTCGATCTGTCACTAAACATTAGCTTTCTATTAGGTTAATCTATCTGGTCTGGAATCAAATCTGTTACTTGGTTGCTTGCCTACTTGGAACTGTTAAAACTGTGTTGTAGTTTATCTTAATTCCCGGATTTATTCTTTACACGTAAGATTCGTTTGTGGCTGCAATATACAGATTCGAATTCAGTTTTGTGAATCGTCAATACATGTTTGTAGTTATTTATTGAAAATCGTGTCTATTTGGAAATAAGAATAAACGTAAAAATACATTAGCAGAGATTCTAAAAACACTATATAATGTACCTAATTAACAAAAAACTTTTATTACCATGTAAATAAAATTCACACAACCGATCATAAGTGTTAAATTTTAATTTGGTGGATCTGAATCAGCCAGAATTTAATATTATTATAATCACCAATCTTAACTGAACTTTCAATCTGCAGTAGCAAACGGAGCATCTGATCTCACATCACAGTTTCACTAGAAATTGCTACAGAAACCCGTAGTGCAGCTGGCCACCTCGCCTGTCGGCTATACATCAATCAGTGTTGCCAACTGCAGAGTGACCGGCGTAATAAGCACTGGCAACAGTGGCAACCCTGCGAGTGCGTTACTAATAACAAACGTGACACGTGGTCACCTCAATCGCGGTAGGTATAGAGTTAAAAAATGTTTGACGATTGTCGGAAATACTTACGGTGTAGTGTAAAGTTTAAACGGTACCTACGCAAAAAAATCATCACAGTACATTAGAATACAGTAGAATATTTACTTCATTGATACCTAAAACGTAGTCGTTTTGATTGCAGCATAAATAAAATTTCAACGAGCAGTTGTAATTTTATTGCGTGCGAATAAATTCAGCAAAAAGGTCAGTTTTAATTATAGCTTCAGTTGCGTATGTGAGATTATCTTCGGCTGGACGCGTATTTACCCACAACAGTATTGCGTAGTTTCTTGCGAATTGATTATTTCGGCTCCGTTCCGTCGCCGGTCAGCTTTACGGTCCAAATAACGCGTTTTGTAAACTGAATCCAACCCCTCCTTTAACCGCTCCATTACAGCTCTTTTAGAACCCGTTCGTTTATTCATTCGCGCCAGATGGTGCGGTCTTTAAGGAGCAAGTGCTACTTAGATATTTATTAAGCCCTCAGTGTTTTCCGCCCAGCTCTATACGTATGAATTCGTAAGCGCCTGACGCAACACTGGCCACATTTTCCGGGCTATACGTTGTCGTTGACCCACATCTAAAAGAATACAACTGGCCCCGCAGTCGATCACCGATCACTCACCATCGAGTCCTTTATGCAACAAGTATCACTCTGTTTGTGTCGATAATATAAATCTGACACTGATCTCCTAGTAGAGCTAAACTTAATTGACGTTATCGAGACGCCATCTTGGATCATTCGTCTTCTTGTCCCTGGTTGATATACGTTTATGTAATTGGCTGTAAATGTGGCCAATTAACAGGGAGCATTTGTTGCGTAAAATGTTTACTGTGTATGGTCTGTCAGCTGCGTGTGCTGTGTAAATAGTCGTAAGGAAATCGAGATCTGCTAGACACTGCCGCAATTGCCAATTTTCACTACACTAACAAATCAATTGACCATAATCTTATTCAATAGAGTTGGTCGTAAATCACGTGTTCGCTATGTGACTTGGAAACATACATATATGTATGTAAACTGTCAAATTATTTCGACACAAGAAAATACAACATTCATGACTCAAGTGAATTCAAGCCACAGCGGCTACACTCCCGCTCTGTCATTTCACAACACATGATGTATAGCAACTGGTGTGTCTATAAAAAAACTATCGAATTAATATCTGTCGCTCGTTCAAGTTCACGGAGCGTTGAACTCGGCTTGGGTAACCGCAGAATACATAATGTAGAGCGTAATACAATGTAACCTCAAGAGATCGCTAATCTTCGCCTACGCACTGTCAGATCTATCGGCATTAGCATATTGATATCGAGGACTTAACTGGCGAGTCTTCGTTTGGCTATAACGTTGGTTTCAATTCGCAATTCAGCCTTCTTAGACGTGATGGCGACAGCTTCACGTTTTTGTCGCAGCACGAGTTGGATTGTCCCGTTACCGAAAATTGCGAAAACGATGTCGATCACTGCTCCGCCGATTGCTTTGTTCTGTGACTTTAAATTGCCATTACTTGAAGCGTTACCTGCTTTAAGCTATTTCATTCGTTGTTCTTCTGCCATCTGGGACGGAACGTTAGTCAAAAGCTCCTTTGCATGCAAATTCTTTTGAGCTGTTACACCACATGTCCTTTTGGGGTTTCATTCATCACCATTGTCACGGCCAAGCTCATTAGGTCTTCGCCTTTGTGGATGGCAGTCGGGCATCAACGGTAACTGTAATACGAGAGTTCAGTGCACTCAAATCATTCCCGTCTAACCCATGTATGGGATAAAAAATTCAACAATTGCGCATGACAGGGCGATTCGTCACTGTTTTATCTACAGTGCACACTTCGCCGACGCGAGTACGTTGCTTTACGAGTTTGATTAATGAAGCAGTGTAAAAGTCACGCCACATCATGGTGAGTTTTGACTCTCGATCCGTTAAACGGGGGCTCAGGCGGGTTGTGTAATAGTACAAAATAAAGTGTGAAGTAAAGGCCATATGGTCTCCCAGGTAGGCATTGTAAGATAAGTTATTCATGGTGTACGAAGAAAATTGTACAGAAACGCCTGGAATATTGAATATCAAAGGCTGCGAGTACCTATGTAATATAAACTTCCTTCCATTTAACATATTCACACCTCAATTATTCAACACTGCCAAAAATACTCCGCAAATTCTTGAGCATTCCAACAATTGAAAGAAGCGAGAAACAATCGAATTTTGGACTTCTATTTTTGTATACTCAATACATTCTACACTTTTTCATCTCCATTCTTGTCGTTGCAAAAGAACAACACGTGGTTTTTGCGACAAATGTACAGAGAAATTAGTTTTTTATTGAATTAAGCCGCGGCTTGACGCATGACGCTTATCTCCGCCGCACTCACTCGTTCGAACTTGACCTTGTGTGAGTCACGCGTTTGCCATTACTTTTCGTCTTTCACAAAACATACGATACATTACTTATTAACTCTTTAAAGTATCCAGTTACAACCATGTTTGTTTAAGTGGCGGGTGAGCGTCAATCATTACGTGTAAATGTAGGTATTCAAGGTTGTGTATTTTTCGTTTTCCACCATTTTGCCAACGTTGGCAGGAGTCCAGACCCAATGTTGGTAGACGTTGATTCATGCGGCCGTCTGGGACGTAATGCCTGTCGATAATAAACGTGTAAAGAAAGGATCACATTATTTACGGTGTTAGACGTTGTTGAGATATCTATGGCTACTTTGTTCTTTTCGATTAATTTATCTGTAACTCTACTACAAATTGTGATTCGTAGTTACACCAGAATTAGGTGCTTACTCACATTATTCATTCAAATACATATAGATTGAAAATTATTTATTTGTACACGAATATCACAGAGGTAAAAAAAATGCGGTCTTATGTGTTATTAAGACAACCTTTATAATATACATACTTCCAATACACTACCCTGATCTACGCATATGCAACAAATTTTATCTACTTGTTTATTACTTGTTTTGTTTATGTTATAGCTTGTTCTTGCTTGTTGTCTTCTTCGTCCAATTCCTACGTGAGTAAGTTGTTAAGAAAAATTGTTACAATTTATGTCACATATTTTCTATGAAAGGATATTACCTATAGGTTGGTTGCGTCTATATTTAGTCTGTATACGTAACGTACCATGCTTGTTAGTTCGCTCTTGTTTGTATCAAGGTCTTTATGGTTGATGTTTTCATTGACGGTCCCATTCAATAGAATTGTTATTATTATGGCTCTATCTTCGTCTCCAGGGCAATTGCTTCTCGTAACTCAATACGACCTGGCGCAGGTATATCATTTATAAACTCCTTATTGATAGATTTGATATCATATGTATGTTCTCAGTTCCTCAGGGAAGTTTCCTTTCATACGCCAATTTTAAAAAGGACTTTTAGTTCTGTAAAAGCCATTCAATTTCAACATTACGCACAAGTTAAGACTCAGACATCAGTAAGCCATTTTCCTTAAAAAATCTCAGTGTGACATCGTACCATTGACCGCTGATCGGAAAGATCAGATTGCGTCATCGTCATTACATTTTGTAACCTGCTTACTGGGCCATCAATTTTTATAAGTCTTTTTATGACTCACAGTATAATCTTACCGAATCGATCGATTATGTAGATAGTTATTACGGCTTTTGAAGATGTGTTAGAAGAATCATTGTCGATGTTTCTGTTTATGTTAAATAGAATTTACTTTATAAATTTCATTTATTACTCGTTAACTATTATCAACAACGTGTATTAAAAATATTAGACGGTAGCATGTATACAGTCAGTAAAAAGTTTATCGTGGTTAGATAGTAGATAGATCAATCAAAATATATATATTCTGATTATTGTCTTCATTATATATTTTTATTAGTCTGTTAGTATTTTCTTGAGTACCTTGTTTTAACTATAACGAAAACCACAAGAACATGAAGAAGTTTTGTTATATCTTCATTTTTCAATTATTAATGAAACTTTGGTTTTAAAATGTTTAGCGACCATTAGTCCTTCAATACTGTAAGAGATTTCTTTTTATCTGATGCCAAAATCATATCAGTTTTCTCACACGTGTAAAGTGTGTAAAAGATCTGCTAACTTTTTATTATATTATAAATAATAATACCTATTGATAGTCTTGTAGGTCGATATCAACAAGTCAGTGACCGCGTCGTAGTAAAATAGGTAGGAACCTTTTAGGAACATTATTAATATTATTATAATGTAACAATAAAATTTGTAACATCTTAAATACGTAACAGTGTGCACATATTTTAGTTGTTGACTACAAACACAAAGGTTTCACTTTGAATACAGAATGGAGGGTAAACAAATATTAATCACAAACATCCTCCACAACCGCCATACATCACTTGAACCAACAATGCGAATTAGTGTCAAGACGAAATCTGGAGTAAAGACAGATAATGGCGGATCTAGCTTATTTATGACTCCCGATCGAAGGGCACCTTTAGGACTTTGCTTTCTAAGCTCTAAATTACGGCGAAGGAATCAGACAATTACAACAACGAGCAATAACCATAGCTTTTACGGCTTAGGTGATAAGGTATCGATTTTATTGATAGATCTACGGTTGTGGAATAGGAACGCAGGTGTCGCTTTGTCCAGAGGATAATGTGCGTCACTTTCTCCCGATGCGTGCGCTTGCGCAACCGCTGTGCAGTCACCGGGAGGTTACTCTACCTTGACAAAAACGTATCAACGAAGGCTGAAAGCCATTGGGTACGTTTAGCACAATGACATTAAGTCCTAGTTTGTGTAGAAGGGCATCGAAATTTCGTTTTTCGTAAGCTAGAGAACCCCAGTCTGTAATCGGGAACGGTTTAGTGCCGCCCTAGATTCCTTGCGCATAACGTTTTACAACTTCTGGGACTATATCGAGTGCAGTTTTAGCAAACATCCGATGTGTGCTTCAAACGGCGCGACGCACTCAGTTGAAATTTTGTGGCCGACTGTTTTGCTTATTGATATTGATAATATCACAACAATAAGATACAATAACAATTATAATGTAAGAATCCGATTTTAATCAAACCGAATTATCGAATGCTGGTTTAAAATTGTACAAGCTTTTAAATCTTAATGAAACTCGTTCCACCGTATCAAATCATATAACTGCTGCTATGTTTATTGCGAAAACAAATGAACTATGCGATAAACAGACTAAACACTCTATTGTTAATTTGTCCATTCGCGTAACTGCAGTGGACAAAGCGCCGATAACATTAATGTCCTTCCCAGCAGCGCTTTCTATTCAAACTCGGCCAGTGCTATTGTGTCGGCAATTCCAGATTGCCAGTGTGCTGTTGACAAGTGGATCAACAGACGGCACCAAGTGGATAATATCAATTGCTACCATTCCGCATTCCAGGAGATCATTCTAACTTAGGAATATGTTTCGGTATACTATAGGAGGCTGTCTCGTTGCATTTCACGTACCACAGTGCCGCGAGCACAGGATTCGAAATCTCCGATTACGTTGCGTACCGTCAAATGTCACTGTCAAAATGTAAGGCAAATTTGTTAGTTCCAAAAGTGGCATTTGTTTTTTCCATATGTTTGTGTAGATTCGAAAATAGTGACAGTTGACGATACTGTTATTTTTCCATATGTTTGTGTAGATTCGAAAATAGTATCGAATCCTGTGCTCGCGGCACTGATTATATGACATCTCTCGTTCGTTGGTTTTTTTGTAATGCTAGAGTGAACCTGCAGTGCGAAGTGGCCATTTGACATGGGATGCTGCGATGAGAGGTCGTTAGTAGGGCATGCAATACCGGTAATATTTTCAATACCGGTATTGAGTTCCGGTATTTGAACTCAATACCGGGATCCCGGTATTAATACTGGTATTACACTTCCTTATTATAAATGGCATATATTTTGTTTAAAGGTCGTATAGGGCAAAATACAACAAGAAAAAGCAATCAAATTCTGTATTATGCTATTTTTTTACGAGAATGGAGTATTAGAGTTAAAATTTTAGAACGCATGCATGGTCAACAAGTAGGTTTCCAAAGGCCAAAAACCGCATGTAACGGTTGAAAACAAGTGCATTTTCATAGTATATAGGAGCACAAGGCTAACTATATCTTAATCGCTTGATTTATAACCTAAAAAATGTCCGATTCCGGTATTACTTCAATACCGGTATTAACTTTCAATACCGGTATTGAAAAAAGCGTGGATTTTGTCCGGGATCCCGGTATTGCGGTATTGCGTGCCCTAGTCGTTAGCTGTACCAAAGGGGCAAGCTCACTGTTTCGTTTTCATTTCATTGGGCAGTGAGTGATAGTTCTTGAATAATTTGTTTTTTTTCCAAAATTTCCGGTCATAATTCATTCGCTCTTTGTGCGTCCTGAGTGTAACAAGATAGTATAGTCTGATGTGTTTAAAAGGATATGTTTATAACATTGTTACTTACTGGAAACTCTCTGGGTTGTTACTTTAACGCCGGTGTTGAAATAGGAGGTATACGTAGGTGGTCTGAAAAGTTTCCGACCTCAACGTGAAGATGGCAGCACACATCAATTAAAGTCAGGGAATGTAATGGTGCATCTTTTGACAGCAACACTTCAAAGTTTCAGCGATTTTTGACGCGCGGTTTTTATTTGACTGTCGCTTGAGTGAGTCGATGTAAGTGGCCTCATTTGCAAAAAAAGAAAATTTTGTTTCACCAAAACAACGCCCTGTCTCACACCTCAACGGTCGCCATGGCGAAAATCCATGAATTACGGTTTGAACTGCTTGATCATCCACCTTACTCACCAGATCTAGCCCCAAGCGACTTCTTTCTGTTCCCTCAACTAAAAACTGCGCTCGGAGGACAAAGATTTTCGATTTCGGGATCGACTCACTCAAGCAACTGTCAAATAAAAACCGCGCGTCAAAAATGGCTGAAACTTTGAAGTGTTGCTGTCAAAAGATGCACCATTACATACCCTGACTTTAATTGATGTGTGCTGACATCTTCACGTTGAGGTCGGAAACTTTTCAGACCACCCACGTATAATCAGTGGCGTTTACTCAGAATTGGATGATGGGTCTGTAGGTGTGTATGAAGATTCCTTATCCTTGTTAACGTATTAACCCCATCGTTGACAATAATTTAGCACTATGCGATTCTCCTACGGAAGCCATACATTAACCTCCTGTAGGTTGACTAGTAGAAAATATTTTTAGCATTAAATCCACCTGAGTGTACCTTTATTACCTATATTGTGCAATAAAAGTATAATGTGAAGTATTTTTTTTCAATATAATTTATCAATATAAAGTATTTTTCTTTTTATATTTTGCAAAGCTCTCTAGACATAAGAAGACTGCATGACCTAAATAACTAACACAGAAAATATATCTGAACGAACAAGCAAAAGTTTAAGAGGCCGCACAGTAAATGTGGCTTTAAAACCGTGTAGTTTTTAGCGCTAAGTGGATTCCCATGTTTTACCTACGGAGTTTCAAGAAGTAGGGTACTATTTAATTTAAGATAATGTGCTTACTGCCTTTGAGCCTCACTCCAAAGGGACATTCTGCAGGTTCCATGCTAAATTCTGGACGTAGAGAACATAACTCGCATATTTGCGACTCGCTGCTAATTTTTTCAAGGGTACGAGGTATATTCTCGGCCCGAAATTCCTTTTCATTATTTTATAAGTGTTTTAGCTTTTTGTACATTTTAGCAGCTTACCCACACATTCTTCCAAATAAATAAATAAAATAAATAAATATGTGGGGAAATCTCACACACGGCCATCCGACCCCAAGCTAGGCAGAACCTGTGTTATGGGTGTCGGACAGCTGATATATCTACACAAATACATAGATAGATAGATACTAAATATAAATATCAACACCCAAGACATATCTGTCTTTAAACAAATATCTGCCCCAGCCGGGAATCGAACCCGGGACCTTCGGCTCAGTAGTCAGGGTCACTAACCACTACGCCATTCGGTCGTCAAATGGTTTAAATTGCAGATATTTTCATCGAATCTCGAGTTACCCAAACAAACATTTGGTTAACATTTAACTTGTTAAATATTTATACTAAAAATACATTTGGAGTCCCGCAAGGAATGTTACTAGGGCCATTTTATTAGGAGACATCTAACAAGACACGGACACGAATAACCCAACTGGTAAGCAGTAAAAGCCGGTGGCGCAAGATCAACGACAATTAGCCATTAGGCAAAGGGTAACGAGAACTGCCCTTTTCACGGCTACAATGTGACCGCGCCTTAACAATTTGCACTCAATAGTGTGATACGGCCCTTAGAGTGTTACCCGTGGTGTGATATTAGGTACGGTAGGAGTTGATAATGTAACTACATAGTATGTAACTTAGAAAGTAAGGAAGCTGTTTATTTTAACCGCATGGATTGTAACTTTTTTATGTTTAACCGCATTATGAAGGTTTATGGCTGTTTAGCATAGTAATAAGTAATACGCCGATGAAAGAGAAACTACATACTATTTTTTACTGAAAATACCTTAATCTTTATTCATGCAAAAACAAATACATAAAATTCAAATCAAAACTTATCACATATTATTATATACTTCAAAATAACATAAAAAAATAATTAAAATAAATGGCAAGGGTTTATATTTTTTTTAAATACCTACATATATTTTATAAAGTTGTAATAAAGTCGTTATCTAAGTACTAGAAAGTTATCCTTCTATCTTGCGCAGTTTATCGTTATCCTCACATATTTTCCTGTCGTGTTTATTGTTTTAGAAAACACTTGTGTTTCTACTTTCTGTTGCCGTCGCGATAACCTCACCAGACTTACGTGTTTATGGTTTTTAAACTTTATCAGTACACATACCTAGGTAGTTACCTCTAGTAGGTTTTTGCTATCAGACATTCTCATCCCGAATATCATTATTGGTCTCAAGCACAATCATTCATAATGTCATAGGTATTATAATATAATTCAGCGGTATAGAATACAGGCTCAACTTCTCAGAATGAACAGATATTGGTTTTCTGTACGCGCAGTACTTATCTCATACGCAGTTTGACTCTTCTCGTTGGTTTGTTTAAACATATTACGACTTACCATTAATAAGTACTCACAATAGGCATGATTTATAAAATATCTACATACATTTACCAAGAATTTATGTTACCCAAAATTGCTTTAGCGTAATGTATTTCGAAATTATATTTGTGACTTCGTTTCTAGTCAAGATTTTTATGTGTATTGTATATTTTTTCAGGTAAACACCGATTATGCAACTTCCGTGAGAAATCAACCGCGCACTATGGTAATGTGAACTATTATATACGAAGTAATAAATTCATCAAAAGCGTTGAAACAATCGCAGTTTCGACGTAACGAAATGTATGCACTCGGAAAATGCACTTTCTTTATGTGAAACCAATGAGGTAGATTATTGAGTGGTATTTGTTCGAGTTGATTAACTACGATAAGTTTAAAAGTTTTTTGTATGATATTTTTTTTATACCCATTGGCAGTCCATTTAAACTTACTGGGTGTGCTGCTATTAACACAAACCATCGCAAACTAACGGCAACGTCAACACACCGTCAATCACATACAGAAATAGACACAGGCAAACATAATAATAATTAAAGAGTATTTAAATCTACAACTGAGCTACGAGGTTACAAGTAACCTAATCCAATGACGTGACAGCACATGCTTGGCGGGAAGAAAGAGGGTACTTTCAGCCCCCGCGGAGGAGCGGAGGTCGGCGCACTCTCTGCTCTCGATACTGCACAGGATCCATGCTCTATCAACCGTGAAATCCCTTGGAGCAAGCTCGAAGCTATTCGTGCTACGAAAAAAACTACCACGAGCGAAAGGCTGGCCACGTAAATAACTCCTCTGATTTCTATAAGTACGCTTGTTTCTGCCACAGATAATGTAGGGCAATATAAACAACTATTATTTACGGAGCTGCAGGTAAATGGCTACGGAGATTTAAAATATTATTCGTAATCCATTAATCTTTGGCAGACCTTCGGCATTTCTGACGCACTCAAGCGCAACGACGCTGCATTGCTATTTCACATCTTACACCGTGAAAAATCATCCTGACCAATGCCTAGACGTCAGCGTAGCTCGGCAAGTTATTTACGAGCACGCTAATATTATTTATGTGTGTCAACTCGTTCTATTTTCAAAATGAGTGTTGCGCGCGCGCACCTCGCCGCCCCCATGCCCGTGAATCACTCGTGACAGATCTGCAACCGGTACAGGTGCAAAAGTTTATGATCTATGTCAATAAAATCTCAACTCTCACTTCTATTCTGGATCTAATCAACCCGATATAAGAGATAAGGTTAAGATCAATGGCTGTGTTCGAAAATATAATATTGCATTACGTGCTGAAGAATTCATATAGCATGAAGCATGATCCTGAATTAAATTCCCAAGCACATGCCCTGTCATGGAATTTAATAGAATTAGAATAAATAATATTTTCTGAAGCGGCACTCAAAGCAAGGCGGTGGACACATCAAGCGCTAGTTCCACATAAATCGTGGAGGAGACAGAAGCCGACCCGCAGTATATCTCCAACGTCCCGCTTATCTGCAAATTCATCATATTCTATAAACCCGGACATTATGAGCGGAATGGCGACTGGTAATTGATGCCAGTAATTCATTTCCAAGTCGTTGTAAATCTTATTACATTTAGGTGGGTCATTTTGCCTGACAAATAGGATCACTTTGTTACGGCTGTAAAATGGTATGCGGATCTTTGTCAGCTTTCTTGATTGCACTTTCAAATTTTTCAGTCGCAGACTGACCTCTGTGATATTTTTGAGGATAATTTACGTTGATATTTTCTTTGTAGTTTCCTAAACTTCGCTTGTATGGCAGCATACAGAGCGTGAAATGTCGTTAACGCGTTTGAATCATACTTTTAGAAAGTGCGCACTTTACATGCGCGTGAGTTGAAAGAAGCCATCAATCATGGCGGTGGAATAAGAGTAAGTTAGTGACCTTGCGGTTACTTCAGAACGCGCTCACTGTTCTCAGAGTCGGTACATCTTCATCTGCAGACACCGCTGTCAACGCATTACCTAAATTAACGATTCTTGGATTTTTTAAAGTCTTTGAGCAGTTAGTTGGCATAAACTAAAATGTGTGACTAAAAATGCATTTAAATAATATATAATAATATAATAAAAATTTAGTACTTCAGTACTTAGTCATATCAAAAAAATTATCAACATTGCAGGTCGTAAACCTGTAACTGTAAACTAATATTGCTGCATAATCTTATCGCTCAGCAGCAATGAACAATACCACTTAGCCCTTATCATTGCACGCGTGAAATATTCATGAGTGCTTTCAACAAAAGAATGCATGCAAGTGAAAACTAGCAAACTGCAAGTTCACAAAGCCAACAAAAATAAAAGTATTGTTATAGTTAAAGTTATAGAAAAGGGGAGGGCAACCAATGCCCATTCGCCACTGCGATCTGAAAGATCTATTGTGACTTCCCTTGCCGAGTCAAATCTCACTCTCCAGGCCCAGGTCTTTTTTTTCATCTATGGGGGCTAATTTGTAATGTATTGTAGGTATTTGTTGTAGATATTTAACCAATCAAATGTTGTGTATCGATGCGATGCCAGATATAACGAATCATTCTGAAAAGTTAGTAGTAGGGTTAATTTAATAATTTAGATAGGGACAATCGGGAAATTTAATAACTGTATAACTTGTATATTGAATATCCGTCTGAGATCTAGTAGCTCAAATTGATTTTAAATGCTATCAAACTTTTATGAGCATGGCTTGTCCATCATTCTTACCTTTTACCATTCGTACCTTTGGTAAGTACTGAGTAGCCTTAAAGAGGGATCTATGTAACTTCTGTTCTTATTTGTGTACAAATAAATAATCTATCCTTATGTACGTTTTTTAGTACCTTAAGTACCTTAGGCACAATTTCAATTACCTTAAAGATTAACAAAACTATTGTCATTTCTATACACAGCCTTTTAATTCAAAACAGAGGTATAAGTTATAACGTAAGATCGTAAAGGTTAACACACTACACAATACCTATATAAGTTCCTTCCATTTTAACTATTCAACAGTCTATTCTAGTTTTCGCATTATGCATGCACTCTGCAGTGACCTAACACATAGTAAGGTACAACTTAATCTTGTCCTTAGAGTTTCATACCGCTTGGACCATACGAGTGATCCTTGATTTACTGCAATGTTGTGTTATTGTAGGGGACACGCGAGCTAACAAAATTTCAATTATTTATGTATAATGTTAGTTTTTTGTGAAACTACTGTAAACCTCCGGGTCCGGAATCAGACGTTGCAGAAATTTTAACCCTAAATATGTTTAGGTTACATAGAACTTATTCAAAATGACAAAGTGAGTCACCCCCTTATATCTTTCATTTCGCATCTGCAACACACACATTAACAATTTATTAGCTAGCATTATTGCTATTGAACTTCCATGTCAAACATGCACTTTCTTTCTAATCACTTCTAAGACAATTTTCTAAACCCAGCTAAAAAATTCAAGGGGAAATCTCTAAGTTCCTACAAGACCTATTCCTCAGTTTTCTCGAGCTCGACCCATAACGCCATATTAGCAGACTGTGACACCGCGCTGAACGCTTATCCACACATACATCGCACCGAGAAATATATACGTGAAGAAATTGTCACGACACCATCGTTCCATCAGCCATCACATTATACTAATGCTCGTCAAGTCGTCACCGTTCTCAGTTAAAGCCCTTAGTTGCCATATTTCTCAGGGTTTTTGTGCTTATGTTTCTAGCTGATAAAGTCGTTTGGGTTGGATTGAATATGAATGTTCTGGTTGAGCCATTTCTGTAGTTGTTGTTTGAAATGGATAATCGAGTACCTTTGTACGTAAATATTCTGTATATCTGTTGTTACATTTACCTAATATCACTTTTATACGTACCTAAATAACTACCTCATTCTTATTTGAATTATCCCTTGGTCAGATATTGCCTACATTTCAGTGTCCTGTATAGGCGTTTCTGGATATCCCACCCATCTTCAGATATTCCCTAAGCATCAGGTTATTAATAAGGCCTGCCTCTGCATTGAATACTGCTTTACAAATTCACCATCCCACACTGCGTCTGCTCATACCAACTTGACGCGAATAAATCAAACGCCCGCCGTCAAGCAGTCTCGTAGTTCGACCTTCATGGAGTTTTTATCTCCTAATGCCTCGCCTATTCGCCATATACAACGTAGAACGAACTTACCTACCTCTTACCTACGCTTTTATCACGATGGTTTACTAAGCGCGTGACACAGATTCTTAATGTTGCTTTTAAAAAGTGCATTTGCTACGTGATTGGCCTGTTGATAAGCTGCGATTGGGAATGTTTTAAAATAATTGTTATTTAATTCTTTATGTTCATAATGATGTGCTAATGATTGTTTGAACATTAAATACGAGCTCATGTTTTAAGTATAAGTAATTGTCGTCGAGTAGGACTTAGTTCATTCTTAGGTGGATTTGCTCACTCATGTAATGAATTGGACATTACTTATTGCACGGACAGAGAACATTGTCATTGTTGGCGTAACAAATGCTGTGACAGACAGACTGACTAGTGCTTATTACACAGCCAATGAGGTGCAGTCACAGCAAACGTCATTACACATTAGAGCACATTGCAACTACCGAGTGTTGCTGGTTCGTTCTATCGATCTTTAGTGCGTTGATAGAAATCTAGCCGAGTAAAACTTATTTGAGTCATTGATTATTATTAGAGACATATACTTAGTGTATTCATAGATCTATTTTATACTAAATAAAAAAAAAACCTAAATGATCGCAAAATTTTATAGAATAACGAATTATAATTTTATAAATCATCGGTAATCATTTTTATGATTAATTTTCCTCATAACTTGCTTATAAATAGAAAATCATTTTTGTAAGTGCTATTGCTACGCAGTAATGAGCTTTGCATTAGTAACTGCCTCGTTTTCTTAATGACAGAAAAATGAAAGTAGCTACATTTCTCAGCAAATCTGCTAAACGACAGACAACATGGAATTACTGGAATTGGCCAAATTACAGCGTCCGTGCGCTGGACAATGACTATCTAGGTTTCACTTGCAAGTACCTAGGCATTAACTTAGGTTTTGCAACTTTTTTCTCACGTTCGTCATCATCATGGGTGTTTTGTCGTTCCCCTTTGTTTATGACTTTATAATGGATGTAAATTTTGTTTTATACTTATAGCTGAAATTAATTACCTGTTGGTAAACATTTATGATTTTCTGATGTAAGTACGGTGGCCTGCGCCTAAAAGTATACAGGCGGAGTTTTTATAATAGCGATCCCTGATGATGAAGGGACCAGCTACATCTGTTATAAATCCGGGGACGTGTTGTGTGTGATGTGTGTAGCAGTGGTGTTTATGTGGATGTGCTTGAGCAGTATGTGAGTTTGAGATCGCTATTTTAAAAACTCCGCCTGTATACTTTTAGGCGCAGGTCACCGTACCTAATAAATATTCGTATGTATTTTTAATTCTGTGACATAAAATTATGTAAAGATACACAAACATTGTCTATATGAGCATGAAGTACCCTATGTGTTTATTCCAAATTTCATTGTTTAGTGAAATGAAAACGTACACAGGAAAATAGCTGTCGAATGTAGGTATATCATGAACCTTTCTCGTTCATTACCGATAATTCGCACTCGCGGCTCACCCCGCGTGCCGCCGCCGCCGCCGCCGCTCGCACCGCCCATTAAGTTGGTAAACAAACTTTTAAATAAACGACCGCATCATGTTTACTTGGCTTTTTGTCAAATTCGCTGTCCATCGTGACATAAAATTAATAAGATACTTTCATGCGAAATTACCGTACAAACAGCGGCCGTGATTAAATCCAGTAAGTTCATAAACAACTCGGAGCATGTTAGCTACCGTTTATCGCGACATATCTCCTGTGGCATTACTGACGGACCCATTACTTTCAGCATGCAAGTTATGTTTTCTATAATCAATTTAATAACATGGTGAGCGGAAAATAATCGTCGCTCCTAATAGTTGGCGATCACCAACAGGAGAGAGTGGAATTGTGATCAAATTGCTAGATTGGTCGCCGGACCGATCGGGCTGAAAGTTGACGGCTGATTGAGATATCAGACTGTTGGTTTTTCAAACCAGGCGAGCAACGACGTGGAGCACCATGTAATCAAGATACCGTTTATATGGACCTAGCTAATTTATTTTCTAACTGCACCGTTGCATTCGATCGAAAAAACTGCAATAGGTTGCGCAACCGGGGCCGTTCGTAACAATAGCTTTCTTCCTAAAACATAGATTATTAGCTGATAACCACAATATTCAATTCACATTCTCTGCGAAAGATCTAAGTATAGGTTGCATGCCGTATTACGTAAAGTTGATTGAGATCTCCGTCGTCTGTGTTCGACTGGTGGACGCATGCGCAGGGGCTGGTATTACCGATTCGTCTCGCTTATCAATTATAGGCTTTGGCATAATCGCGACTCCATTAGCGGGATTGATTTACACCGGGAAACGTTCGCGGAACATTTCAAACTACTTGTCAGTATTAACATTTTCAGTTACTGCTGCACGCGCATTTATATCTAATCCGAAGAAAAAACCATTCGGTAATCGACCGAGTTTAACCGCCTGTTTACGGCTTTACCACTTTATGAATTCGTACTTCTAAGCGCTTATATTAGGAAATCTCCTAGAATTAATTTGCATAGCAATTAACCATCAATTATCTAATCTTTTAAACCTACATTAAGTATACAGTCTAGTATTGATGCAGACCATATTGGTAAAGAGGAATCGTGTCAAAGCGTGATGCATGTGGGACACGCGTAATAGTAGCGACTTGTATGGCAGAGGCCGAGACATGCCGGCTACTGCGACTAGAGTAGACGGCTGTCCACAAGGTCGGATCTTATGCACCTATCAAATTAATTTCACGTTCCTTGGTGATATTGTATTTTGTCTGTCGAGTACCAGTTCTCGGTATGATGAAATAATACAAGTGGTACTTATTACTTACCGACATAAACACTTTATTACTGTAGTTTCTGTTTGTTACGCCTACACTCATTAATAACGTAACCTCAATAAACAAAATCTTGTAACAAGCCTAGGCACATTATAAATTATTCTCGCGAAACCCAATCAACAATAACTCATAGCAATTGGCTGGCAGTAGCGTGCCGTGCCTAATTGAGGTTAGCTTAGTGCCCCGTGACATCTGCCCCCTTGTTCCAGTATTTCCGCGCGTTCTCTTGCCAAGCACAAAGCCGCTATTGACAAACTATCGCTGTATGCTTGTAGACAGTGTCGCGTGCTACAGCCAGCTTGTCGCCTCGGCTCGTTCAATCCCGCTTGTCCCTTGTTTGCAAGCTTCGATAGCCTCTAAACCAAAGACGTAAGGGTCAATCACATACGAATCTGAGGGTCCAGCGACGGTGAACCGAGCGCGCCTCGTAGCACATCTGTTATCATGGCCGTATAAGGAGTCCGAGTTAGTTGCGCGCAACCTTGCAACTCTATACCTTTCAACCTTTCCTTCGACACATTGTTCTGACGGCCTTCGCTCATTAGCTGCACTTTCAATCTTGTTTTTTTATTCTCTTTTATTTTGTCTGTTAATAAATATCCGCGTGTCCAATGAGTCGTGTCGATGAATAACACAGTAAACGGAGCGAGGAAGTGATCGATGCGACGGCGAGTCTGCCGCAGACACTTCGGTAGTATTAATGAGCCGTTTTCCTTGACAGCTGTCAGTTGAGCTTTTGGGTAAGCCGATAGATGGCGTGAAAACGCAGTGTACCAACTGTCAAAAATTACATAGAGAGCCAAGAGTACTAAACTCAGAATAAGAACTCACTAGTTGTGATTAAATGTCGGGTGGTAGCGCGAGCCATCCTTCCGAGGCTCAGACTGCATGTGGCTTGGGATAGTGCTAAGTATTCTGTGAATAGTTCTACCCGCGCCGTCACGTAGTGTTCTTTTCTCTATGCGCGCCGTTTGAACGGGTGCTGCGTGCGAGAACTGATTATCTCACAAGAGTCACTATCTCAAAAGAGTCACTATCTCAAGTGCACTAACTCTACAGTATCAAGGGAGTAGGAGCAGATAGCTCAACTACAACTCAATTAATACAGGAGAAACACAAGGAAACTGAGAAAACTTGAAAAGAACGGCTGTACGCACAATCGCACTGAACGCTGAAGCAACAGTGACATCGATATCATAGAGAAAATAATACTATAGTGCCACAAACTTATCTGTTCCGGTGACAGCTCAAATAAATCTCTAATATTTCTTAATTCTATAATATTTTAAGTTTGCTCGTATTGTTATTTCGCTCTTGCGGTGTTAATAAACCCATCTAATGTTTTAAAATATACAATTCATTATTTGTGGCACTATACAATTCTACCTACCTACGTCACTTTCACATTTCGTTAGCCTCACAGAATAACATATTGTGATCTGAGTGTGTTCTGAGGGTTTGAAAGTTGGTACAACCCCAGACAACGCCATCTATTTCTCCAAAAAGGAACTTTTTTTTTTTTTAACAAACGCCTCATTAAGGACGCATTTTCATAAATCTTCACTTCGTTTTTAGGTATTGAGTCGTACTACTACATACGCACGGCTCTCACACACACAGTGGCATTATGCAAATCGTGAAATGAGTATACTAAAATAACTTGATCATTTTAGTATTTGGTTATATTTTCGTAAACTACAATCTATAATCAAAAGGTTCTGTCTCTCGAGGGTCTGATGAGGAGCAGGAACATGGCGACTGGATCTCAATGATGGCAATAGCTAAGAACATCGAGATTGGGCTCATTCATTTAGTCCCAGGGTGCTGGTTTCAGGTGCGGTCTGGTGAGGGTCTGATGAGGAGCAGGAACATGGCGACTGGATCTCAATGATGGCAATAGCTAGGAACATCGAGATTGGACTCGTTCATTTAGTCTCAGGGTGCTGGTTTCAGGTGCGGTCTGGTGAGGGTCTCATGAGGAGCAGGAACGTGGCGACTGGATCTCAATGATGGCAATAGCTAGGAACATCGAGATTGGGCTCGTTCATTTAGTCTCAGGGTGCTGGTTTCAGGTGCGGTCTGGTGAGGGTCTGATGAGGAGCAGGAACATGGCGACTGGATCTCAATGACGGCAATAGGTAGGAACATCGAGATTGGGCTCATTCATTTAGTCTCAGGGTGCTGGTTTCAGGTGCGGTCTGGTGAGGGTCTGATGAGGAGCAGGAACATGGCGACTGGATCTCAATGATGGCAATAGCTAGGAACATCGAGATTGGGCTCGTTCATTTAGTCTCAGGGTGCTGGTTTCAGGTGCGGTCTGGTGAGGGTCTGATGAGGAGCAGGAACATGGCGACTGGATCTCAATGACGGCAATAGGTAGGAACATCGAGATTGGGCTCATTCATTTAGTCTCAGGGTGTTGGTTTCAGGTGCGGTCTGGTGAGGGACGAGGGTCTGATGAGGAGCAGGAACATGGCGACTGGATCTCAATGACGGCAATAGGTAGGAACATCGAGATTGGGCTCATTCATTTAGTCTCAGGGTGCTGGTTTCAGGTGTGGTCTGGTGAGGGTCTGATGAGGAGCAGGAACATGGCGACTGGATCTCAATGATGGCAATAGCTAGGAACATCGAGATTGGGCTCGTTCATTTAGTCTCAGGGTGCTGGTTTCAGGTGCGGTCTGGTGAGGGTCTGATGAGGAGCAGGAACATGGCGACTGGATCTCAATGACGGCAATAGGTTGGAACATCGAGATTGGGCTCATTCATTTAGTCTCAGGGTGCTGGTTTCAGGTGCGGTCTGGTGAGGGTCTGATGAGGAGCAGGAACATGGCGACTGGATCTCAATGATGGCAATAGCTAAGAACATCGAGATTGGGCTTATTCATTTAGTCTCAGGGTGCTGGTTTCAGGTGCGGTCTGGTGAGGGTCTGATGAGGAGCAGGAACATGGCAACTGGATCTCAATGATGGCAATAGCTAGGAACATCGAGATTGGGCTCGTTCATTTAGTCTCAGGGTGCTGGTTTCAGGTGCGGTCTGGTGAGGGTCTGATGAGGAGCAGGAACATGGCGACTGGATCTCAATGACAGCAATAGGTAGGAACATCGAGATTGGGCTCATTCATTTAGTCTCAGGGTGCTGGTTTCAGGTGCGGTCTGGTGAGGGTCTGATGAGGAGCAGGAACATGGCGACTGAATTGGGGCTCATTTGATATTTTTATTTTATTTTATTTTTAGTATGTAGGTAATTAAATATGTAGGTAAAAATGAAAGAGTAACTTATGTTGCACAAGTTTCTACCTCTGGGTAAATTATTTAGGTAGTAAAGGGAGAGTTTACTACAGCTATAACTAACTCTAATCTAAATCTAAAAAAGAAAATAAAAAAATATGAAAATTGTATTTATAGTAAATCAATAGTTTTAAAAATAGTTACATAAATATATTTACATAAGATATTTCATAGCTAACTTTAGATGAACAAGGTTCATCCGGAGGTTTTATTTTATTTGTTTCTTGGTTGTTCTCTTTTTCGTCGAAATTCTGAAAGAGTACAAAGAATATTAAATTTAATGCTACAGAAAATATTAAAACGTTGGTAAGTAGGTATTTTAATTAAAATATAGTAATATACGTTAGTGTCTCCAGATAAACAAAGTTGTTCCTGAATATCTATTTCATCAGACTGGGTGTTTTTTTGGTTACTCGCGATTATGACCCTGAAACATGAAAATGACTATTAGTTTTGATATAAATACAAGTAAATATGCCTATGTGGTATACTAGTGAATCGACACGTACGTTCTACGTATTTGCGCATTACGTCTATTTGCATTAATCATTTTTCGAGTTACTCCAAACTTCTTATACCGTCCCATCTTAAACAAAAAAAAAATATTAGTAAAGAAAATGTCAAAAAGCAAGAAGGGTTCCAGCTAGTAGCAGTCTCCGAAGTCCATCATCATGTCAGTTCAGTCAGTCCGGTGGGAAGTACTCATCACAAGAAACACTACGAGCCCAAACACGACATATCTACGTCTACCCGCCTATGAGTTCCAGTAGCAGTCTCCGGAGTTCATCATCAGGTCAGTTCAGTCAGTCCGGTGGGAAGTTTTCATCACAAGAAACACTACGAGCCCAAACACGACATATCTACGTCTACCCACCTATGAGTTCCAGTAGCAGTCTCCGGAGTTCATCATCAGGTCAGTTCAGTCAGTCCGGTGGGAAGTACTCATCACAAGAAACACTACGAGCCCAAACACGATATATCTACGTCTACCCGCCTATGAGTTCCAGTAGCAGTCTCCGGATTCCATCATCAGGTCAGTTCAGTCAGTCCGGTGGGAAGTACTCATCACAAGAAACACTACGAGCCCAAACACGACATATCTACGTCTACCCGCCTATGAGTTCCAGTAGCAGTCTCCGGATTCCATCATCAGGTCAGTTCAGTCAGTCCGGTGGGAAGTACTCATCACAAGAAACACTACGAGCCCAAACACGACATATCTACGTCTACCCGCCTATGAGTTCCAGTAGCAGTCTCCGGAGTTCATCATCTGGTCAGTTCAGTCAGTCCGGTGGAAAGTACTCATCACAAGAAACACTACGAGCCCAAACACGACATATCTACGTCTACCCACCTATGAGTTCCAGTAGCAGTCTCCGGAGTTCATCATCAGGTCAGTTCAGTCAGTCCGGTGGGAAGTACTCATCACAAGAAACACTACGAGCCCAAACACGACATATCTACGTCTACCCGCCTATGAGTTCCAGTAGCAGTCTCCGGATTCCATCATCAGGTCAGTTCAGTCAGTCCGGTGGGAAGTACTCATCACAAGAAACACTACGAGCCCAAACACGACATATCTACGTCTACCTGCCTATGAGTTCCAGTAGCAGTCTCCGGAGTTCATCATCAGGTCAGTTCAGTCAGTCCGGTGGGAAGTACTCATCACAAGAAACACTACGAGCCCAAACACGACATATCTACGTCTACCCGCCTATGAGTTCCAGTAGCAGTCTCCGGAGTCCATCATCTGGTCAGTAAAATAAAAATACAACAATATCGAGTCGGGTAAAAAAAGTACAGAAATAGGTAGGTAGGTACTTACATTTTTCGTAATCAATGAAGATTCAAGTCTCAAGAGCAAGGAAATAACTATTCGTATCTGTACAGCGATGTTTTCACTTTGAGCGGCGGAGAAAAACCGACACAGGTCCACCCACAAAGGCGCCGTGGCGCAGACTGATTTGATTTTTGAAAATTCATTGTAACAGTACGGGATAAGACAGTTGAAAAATGAACCCTATTACTTGCCGCTAAAGAATTACGAAGACCACGAAAATCGTGTTTTTTTTAAGAGAACAGTTTATTTATTTTCTTAGTTTTGTATAGGATTTCGGACCTATAGAAATAAGTTTCGCAAAATAGAGTATATCAATTATAAGAACATATTTTTTATAAACACTAAAATCTTATAATATCTGAGATTTGCGCACCTAAACACACCCTGTTTTCATTGTTTTCACGAGAGGAGGGTAAGGAAATTTTCTTTTACTGTATAAAAAACAGTGATTTCTCCAATTAAAAAAGCAGTCTCCAGTAGTCAAAGGCTTAGGCTATCTGTAGGTACCTAAACTAGTGGACATAATTCAACGGATTCAATCGTAAACTGCACCCGAAAACTACAGATTTCTCAGTTTTGCGGGCGTTGACGAAAATGCGCTCTTAATATCCACGTTAAGTTTTTTTAAGTGAAGTCATCTTGCCGAAGATCTTTGGCTAATTGGTTGTTTATTTCCAGTGAATGTCTTAAGATGTTGATTGAAAGAACAGCACATGTCTATATTTAGTCATATTGAATGGCTAAATTGCCTTCTTGTAATATGGTGAACATACGTTTTTTATAGCCCTAGTACTTGATGTTGTCTGGAAATTTACCTTGTTTGAATTGAAATGGGTAGAGAAAATACTAAAATCAAATTACAAATCGTTCAGCGGCGGGGTCCAGAAATTGGCCGATGTCTATCACGTTTGTTGCGAAAACTGGGCTCGGTATTATCTAATCTATCTAATCCATAATGTCCAATGTATTTCAAAAGTTTCATGCTCATTATCTTGCTTGCTGTGTTATTTGCAATCTCCACTGTCATTATGATTATTTTTCAATTTCATGTCCACATCAGTGTTATAAACGCATGGATGCATCCACTTTATGTGGCTTGAGTCCCTTTAGGCCTTTCCACTAGAATTACGTCCATTTGGGTTGTTTGTCTGAGGCGATCTTCATTAGTTTTACTTCTATCACTCTTCTATGAGATCAGTGTTTGTAAAATGTAGCATCAGCCCGATAACAGCTGTCAAATCCGTTCATTTTATTATTGTAATTTGTTCGTGTTCAAGAGGAAACCAACTTTATTTACCAGGAATAAGGATCTATCAATTAAACATCATAGGACTTATACTATATTATACAGAATATAGTTTATAAATGATAAAGAGACAATGACGTCACACGTGCGTCCCTTCTGACCTGTAGAATTGAGGCCTATTTGTCGGCCATGTTGCGCCATGCTTGACCCTCATTCGCTCTGATTGAGGGCTTTGATTGAATCGTTTTCGTTTAGTAATGAATCCTATGTGTCGGGCTAATTCTGTTGTTATTTACATATGGACAAATATTCGGTACTTACATTTTTGTTGCGCTTTCGTTTACTATTGAGAGTTGAAATTAATTTTAGGCTTTAGATATAAGCGTAGCTAAGGGCTCTGAAGTACCTTTATGTGTTTATGTAACATAGAATATCATTAAAACTGAAATCAGATTTCACTCTTAACACGTAGATACGAGTAGATGTTCCATGCCACATATCTTTCACTTTCTAATGGGATTACAGGAAAACCTTATTCAAGACGAAAGTTACTCTGACTAAAATATGACTTATAAATAAGAAAGTTCCTATCTTAATTTAAACCATAAAACTACGAGAATAGATACAAGTGGAAAATGGCAATGTAGATTTACGTTAGTGTTTAGTAGTAGTCAATAAATAGGTGTATAGAGATAAAAAAGGTTAGTGCTTAGCTAGTTGGGTGCTTAGACAATTTTCACTGAAGATAGAGAGTTGTCTGCACGTTTTGAGTGAAACGTTTTTCTTGGAAAGCCATTTTACGGTAAACGGTTTCTTTGGTCTAAACCTGGCCATTTTCCTTTTGGGTATTTAAGTGCAGATACTGCAGATAGACTTTCAAGTCTTTGAACCTACCTAATTTTATTTACTAATAGCTCGGTGTGTTTTTTTTTTCCTTTATTTGATAACAATTGTTCTCGGGTCTTGGATGTGCCCGTAAAATGGCAATAGGCCCGCCCCCTATTACATTGGGACTAACATAACACTCTGGCGAAAAGTGGGTGCAGCAATGCACCTCTGCCTACCCTGCAAGGGAGTACATTAGTACAAGGCGTGAGTGCGTGTTTTTCTTTTTTTTTAATAATAATAGTGCTGTATTTTTAAAATATAAGCTGGTAATATTTATAAACCAACAGTTGGTTAGGTTTCTCTATGATTTATCGATATGAGTGGTCCATTATCCAGTTGGGGAAAGTAAAGGCTTTGTGGATAAAACATAATTAATTCGTGCTTATACTACCTACTTACTGCTAACACTTGTAATAGTGAACAGCTAAATGGTATGAGTATTATAAATACAGAGACTTCACAGAGAGAATACATACTTTAAAGGGGGGAAATACTGATGTACCTACTTATTCGTAATACTTTTTAAGGACATTGATGATGATACAGATCAGCCACCAAAGAAACCCCACTGCTGCACTGGTCAAAGGCTAACGAAATACACATTACGAATTTCATAGCAAATACCTAAATGCGGGTATAGTCCAAATAATTATGCCAAACCAATTCTTCATTTGATAAGAACACCTGGGTAAAGTCATGAGTGATCAATGAACAAACAAAAGGCAAGTAAAATTCAATGATTCCAAGCCTCACACAGATGAAATCCCAGCCTGTCAATCGCAATCGATACCTATATGGAAAGCGAAAACGACAGAACATACTATACAAGTGTACAAACCCACTAAAAGCGTGTACACTGTCCCTGTCCGATCTATCTAGGCACGGCCAAGTGTAAATGGGCCTTCAATAAGGCTAATGGTTTGACCCGGCAGCGCGTATTTGCTGCCCGCCAGCAAACATGATTTATCGAACAGACAACACTACGTCTTATAGATGCAGATATGGCCACGGCTTTTCTACATGTGCTGAACTGGTGTTTGAGGTGTTACTTGTGTGGTTTAATGGATGATTGTTGATAGACTTGCAAATGGTGTAAGCTTTATACGTCCTTGTTCCTCTTCTTCTTCAGCCTATAGCAGTCCAATGCTGAACGTGGGCCTCTCCTCTCTCCTTTACAATACGCTTGTCGTGATCATTATTGACAGCTTCACACCGCGCACCGGTTATTGGTTTTATTTTAGGCGTTTTTCTCTTGCTTTTCTGATAGTGCCTTCGCTAGTAACTCTTTGGACGACATATTAAACAGACATGTAAGTACAATACATCCGAATAGATTTGTAGACTGGTAGTGCTACATTTTACTGTGACGTTGAATTACTTGCATTGTATTGTTTTGCATGACACACCGTCTGAGTACGGTTGAAACAGAGTGACAGACGAATTACAGTAGGGGCAGTACCACTTTACGCTAGGTCCTTAATGAACTCCTAATAAGAGCTAAAATTTAACGGCAAGTGTTGTGTTTAGGGTGGCGTCGAGTGTGCCTGTGATCAGCGGTTCTGCGGTTCGATTCCCCGATGAATGAATCACTCGTTTTGATGCGGCACTTTGTTGGCACCTCTTTTGTTTGTACCGTAATTGTATTGTTGATGTAAAAGTGTATTTGTAATTGAGTGACCTGTTTACGCAATGCACCTGTTTTATTCGATTGGATTGATTATTTTATATTAGAAAGAAAGAAAGAAAGAAAGAAAGAAACATTTATTTGACGCACTGAACAATAAAAACAGAAACAAAAAGAAACAAAAGAATACAACAAAAAATATATATGAAAAAACACAAAATAATACAATATTAAACAAACAAGGTTGCTGTCCAGAGCGTCAAAAAGGCACCAGCTCAGCGTGTGCTATGGCCAGAGAGGCCACAGCGCTGGTTTTCAGCTGGCCCTTAGTGTTGTGACCTCAGTCACGAACGCGAGGTATATTAACTAGGATGGGTTGTGTTGTGTTGTGTGTATGTGTGTATGTGTGTATGTGTGGAATGTGTGTATATATTAAAGATTTTTTCTCATTTTACTGCTAAAACACCTTTCTTTACAGTACTTTAGCAGTAGATTATGTTATACACAGATCTGTTACCAAACCATGACTTGGAACAGCAGTATATGATTAAGGGCTGATGTTACCGAAAAAAAATATGCTAGCTGTAGTGGCAGTAGGCTGGTCATATTTGCCGAAGAACCGATAACCGTTGGGGTAGACTAGTTCTCGAGTGGAGACCACGAACATGCAAACTCAGCGTGGGACGCCCTCCTGCCTACTGGACTGACGATCTTAGGCGGGTAGCCGGTAGTGGTTGGATGAGGAAGGCCCAGGACCGAGTGTTGTGGCGCTCCTTGGGAGAGGCCTATGTCCAGCAGTGGATGATTATAGGCTGATGATGTGATGTGATTATGTGATGTTACCAATGATGGAACTAAAGCATGTAACCTCCAGCCAGACACGGACAAACTCCAGAAAGAATATTAATTTCTCCATATTGTAACGTGAAGCCGTACAGGACCCGTCATTGCGCATCAGGAGTCGGGTTACTCAGATTCCACATGCGGTCGTAATCAGATTTGTCGTGTTACACTCGACCCTCGCTTCCGGTCTTTATAAGATTACCTTCGTATCCTTGACTTTTTTTGACGGGGGCTAGTGAGTTCTTTGTTCCTTCTTTTAATTTTGACGGGTTAAAACAGAACACAGATTATCACCATCACTGTTAAAGAAATATCTCTAGGTCCATTCGTAAACCATATTATACCTATACTTTCTGTTTAGTTATAAATACAGTCATTTACTAATTGACTGTTCACATGAGTCATAGCAAGAAAGTGCTCATATTCATTCGTTTCCTCCCACCGAATAGAAACTCGTGTATGAACGACAACATTACGCCGCGACTCATATTTACCCTCACATAAAGTATCTGCTAACGGAAACCCATCTGTATCCTTTATGAGTTATAAACATGGACGTTGAAAGTTATAGTGGTCAAGTGTAATGACAGATCACTTAGACCCGGGGGTGCGCCGGCGCAACCTGTTGCCGCGGAGGATGGCTCGTTTATTAGTTAATGCGACTGTGAGATATATGAGGTTATAATAAAGTACCCGACTGCGCAAGCATGTATGAGTTATTGGGAGGATGCAGTTTAACAGAGCTGTTTCCTATGAATATAAATTTTAATTAACGTTCCACAATGATTATTTTTCCCACAACAGTGTGGGAAGTGCACCGACAGCGTTTCAAGCGCAGTTTCCCTGTCCGAACAAATATAAACGACAAATCCCTATTAGATTCGCGCGGCTGTCAATCCAACTCTGGATTTTGCTTTCTTCATGCCCTCATTATCTCAAACGAGGTACGATCGGTGACACCGCGTGGGCCGAACCTCCTGCACCTAATCAACTAGACACGTTGCGATACACTGAGCCGTCCCGAGTAAACTAACCGAGCAGTCCGGCTACCGGCTATTCATGCTAATGCCAGGTGAAATGCGCCGCGGGAATTCAATGCTTGTTACTGTCTAATTTTAATCAGCAATTCGCCGCTCCGAGCCGACGTTATTGGAATGGCGCAGGGTTTCTAGTCATGTTGACGACTGTTCGTTTAGTTGACGATGGGCTGAAGGTGGTTAGACCTCTCCACGGTTTATGATATCCGGCGTGAATGTCAGGTAGGCGACGTATGAAAAGTGGTATGACAAGCTAGGTTTAGGATTAGCTTTGCTTCTGTGCTCGTTAAGGGAGGCAAGTGGCGAGACGGACCGTACGACAACTTACCGTATTAGTTGAATATGTTCTGATGTAGATTGTGTGTTGTTCACAGGCTCCCCCGGCCGTCGCTCAGCCCGTGGCGCTGCCGCCGCAGTCGTCGGCCCCGGCGCCCGTCACCGCGCTCGCCGCCGCGCCCCGCACCATCGTCATCCACAGGCCTGACTCCAAGCACGGCTTCGGATTCACTTTGAGGCATCTGGTTGTCTACCCGCCAGAGTCTCTGCAGGTAACTAACCTTTAGTAGTAGTTTATAGTTATGGTAATAAACTGTTATTCCAATTAAATATTCTCCATTGGAGTTCTCCGGAACTGCACATCATAAAATTCCACAACACAATAATAAAATTACGATGTGATGGAAGAATTATGATTGTAGCCATACATAAATAAAATAAAATCGTTTATTTTATTTCTGCACTGCCCTCGGCCTTCCTCAACCAACCACTACCAATAATCGGTCTAACTGTTTAAACATATCTGATGCAGGACTACTCCAAAGATTTCTAACCTCCAACCTCCCATCTTCCAGGAGCTATACGAGGATGCGCGGCACCTGGCGGTGGGCGCGGTGGGCGCGCCGATGGACACGATCTTCGTGCGCTCAGTGAGGCCGGGCGGGCCGGCGGCGCTGGCGGGGCTGCGGGGCGGGGACCGAGTCCTAGCTGTCAACGGGGAGCCGGTGGCTTGTGGCAGGTCCATCGCGCCCTACCCCCGCGTGGTGCAGCTGGTGCAGGGCGAGCCAAGGACGCTGAAGCTGACGGTCGTGCCGAAGGACCACGATCTGTTGCAGAGGGTGAGTTTTTGTAGTATAGGTAACGGAGAAGATAAATAATTCCACCTGTGTATACTAACCCATACTCAGTGCTGTAAACTGTGTATTCATAAAATTATATGTAAAGTAAGTTTATTTGGGATGTTGAGGAGTCATAAAAAGTATGTCAAGATAGTAAATGTTTAAAGTTTGTGCCTGCCCAGCCACTCATCGTCACATGCTAGTAACACAGATAACTCATCTCTCACCACTTCCACTTCCAGTACTTCAGCGAAGCGGCCTACAACCCTGAATCCAACCAGCGCGTCGACATGCCGGCGGTGGAAGAGTCCCGTCTATTCGACGCGTACCGCCGCCCGCGCCCCGCGCTGCCCGCCCCGCTGGCGCCGCGGCGGGAGGACCCCGAGTACGCCACGGTGGCCTCGTTGGCGCCCCCGCGCTATGACGTGCCGCGGCTGATGCCGGCGCCGCATCATATGCTGCATGACAGGTGAGGGGTTAATTGTGGCAGTTGGTGTTTGCTTGATGATTGGAAATCACACAGCATAATCTACGCTAGATTCATATAGATCAAGTGGATTAGGGTGATGTTCGGATTAGATCATTACCTTATATTCCGAGAGAGAAAAAACAATTTCTGACCGCTGGTCCGTTGTATAGGAATATGCACTAGGGTTTTAGCTGGAACAAGTAGGTACTCGTAATTCTTCTTGAAACGCTATTTAAACATTTAAAATACCTACTAATAAGCAGATGACATTAATACGTTTTCGTCTTATTTTTAGATAGATTTAAAAATATGCCTATAATACTAAACTGTAATCGTTTCAATTCCAGCCGACGAGAATCCGACACGTCCTTGCCATCGTCCGCAACGGAGAGCAAAGACAGCCTCGGCTCATTCGACTCGAACTCGACGCTCACCGGGCGAGAGCTCGACGACTCGATCATTCTCTCGCGAATACGAAAGAGTCTCGAACAGAAGGAGGCATTCCTACGCCGCCCGAGCCAGCCCACCGGCTGGGCTACCCCTGACCCACCGCCCATTAAGCAGAAAGAGTTCTACGCCAGACCGCAGAAGCTACAGAAACCGGCATGGCCTCCCCCCGCCACTTCCCCGCCGCTCGCTGCCTCACCCCCTCCGACACCCCAAAACACGGAACAGAAGAAGAAAGACGATGATTGTTCTGCAAGCGTCGACAGCGGTACTTACAGTGGTTATGGCGAAGTGAACGGAACTCAACATGATAGGAGACCTAAACAAGACAAGAGCCATTTTGTAGCGACGCTGTCCAAGATACAGGAGACTGCTCCGAGCATAATGAGCACGAATGTTGGGACGGTGACTAATGGGAATGGAACTCACGATCATAAAGAAGATGGCCATCAGCAACAAAACAATCAGGATAATAGGTGAGCAGACTTATTGCTTCTTTAGTAGTTGATGGCCCAATAACATAAATTAGTAGGTACCTTTGATATGAAGGCTGCCCCAAGTAAAAGTTTCCTCTAGCAAACATCCTAAACACTTTTTTTGACCATTCAATCGTAACTAATCTTATTTTCTTCCTCACTTCAGATACCCAGTCCCCGAGCTCCAGCTAGTAACAGCCCGTACGCGGCAACTCGAAGAGGCGCGCGGAGGGACGGAGCGAAGGACAGAGGTAGCGAGGAGCGAACTGGCGAGGCTCTCCACAACGCGACTAGAGCCCAGCGTAGCGCTGCGGCGGAGGGAGTACGAGACTAGATCCACGAGGAGGGAAGCTCGCTCCCTGGATGTACAGCCGCAGCATGGTGAGTTCAAAAGTCAATATATTTTTTTGGAATATTGGCCAATTAAAGTAGGGGCCGGGATAGGGAATTTGAAGTTTATTTAATTGAAACCTGGAATTTGGGGCTATTATGCTATAGGATAGCTTTGGGTATTTCAAATGATATGCACCTCTATTGATATATGTAAAATGAAGAAATAACAAAATTATGTAATGCTTGAAATTATCAGATGATCTTCAGTTTATCTTATCGGGCTATTTAAGTTCAGTATTACGTATTTCCTTTTAAATTCATAGACAGTGTTGAACAACAAAGTCTTATCTCACCATTAAACAATTAGCAGTTTAGATTAGGTTTTGCCATTCATAACAAGTGATTCTTGAAAGGTAGAGTTCCTGACAAATTTAAATTTATACATATGTAATTTGAAATCTGCTTATTCAACATTAATGGTGAGTGTATTGGGCAATCAATAGTAAATCGATAGATTAAGCGAGTTAAATCTGCGAAAAGCGAAACATCCCTTTTACGTCCTAATTTGTTTTGTTATGCTATTTGTTATGTATATTCCAAAGCTGAATAAATTATTCCTCCCTATCTTTCCAAGTGTTCTATCATATCGCTTTGACGGGCTCTAACATTTCCCATCTGTTTCGCTACAGACATAGAGCACGAGGCGGCCCTCGGCGGCAGTCTGTCCGGCAACCAGCTCATGATCACCGGCAGCAAGCACCTGCACTGCCCGCCGCCTGACGGTTACGTGCCCGGTTAGTATGCAGACATATTTAACTATAATATTGATGTCGATTCTGTAGGCAGAAATTATAATTTTAACGCTGTCAAACCATAAATTTTGCTAGCCAAAAATTTGGTACATTTACGGAAACATTCATGGAGTCTTATTTTAATTAACGAAATTAAGGTTTTCACAGCTCTAAAATTAGATTTTTCCCTTTAGAATTCACACCATTGAACACACTACTCTGTTGTTCGCTGTTTGAGGTTAAGAATAGACCTGCATATACATAGACAAAAAGAGTAGGGAAAGAAGTCTTCATTAGACGGCAAACCCTGTAGGTACTAAGTTAACATTAGTTCCATCAACATCGTCGGCTTTGACAAATAAGAACTGCACGGCATAGAACAAAGGTTTAGTTACGCAAAAGGTTTACTTAGACACTAGATGGCACCACTGAACAATATTGCTTTTAAAGCATATAGCATTAATCCCATGTTTTTTTTAGAAAGTTTAATTGGATTGCTTATGATATGGCAACCTAGAAGGTCATAATTATAGTTGCATAATAAGCCCTAGGCGATTAGTCCTCATCACGCATTCCCATTGGTCATTCCAGAAACAGAGAAGGTTCAGATGAGAACTCGGTCCAACAGCACCGGCAGTGAAGGATTGTCCATTAGAAGACATCATGCCTCAGGTAAATCCCCTGCACCGCTTCATCACAATGTTTATTTGTCCCCATGAGAGGCTTATTGCCATAGCGTTGCTAACAAAAAGTTATTGATGGACGTTACGTCTTTTGTTTTGTTGCTAACTCAAAATGTTTCATCATATCAGTAGATTAAGTACACTGACTGAGCAAAGTAAGCTTCAAAATCTGAGTGGTTCTGAGGCTTATTCATTCATTTCAGTCAAAAGTACTAATCATTAAAAAAACCTGATTTATAAGCTATAGACAGAACGATTAGTATTATTATTAATTATACTGTTTAAGTAACTTTTTCTTAGTAACTCCCACCCCACACAAAACACGTCACAACCGCTTCGCTCACGAGAGAGATTTAATCGCACTTTTTCGCCGCAAGATGGCAGTCACGCGAAGCGACGAATGGGGCTCAACCGGGAACAAATGGAGGCGTTGAACGGAGAGACTCGGGCGCAGCGGCCGACGCAGCTGACACTCGCGCCGTCGTCGCCGGGAGCATCTTCTGCCTCTGTCTCTCCCACGCCCAGCACGCCGGCGGACTCAGGTCTCGCCGCAACAACAAACGCATTGCCGTCTCTTTCTAACACTCCCTGGCTTTTAATTAACCGCTTGGTCGACACGTTTCATGCGTTGGTGTTTAGGTTATGTTGTGGTTATGATATGATGCTTGGGCGGACTCTGAATGCTTTCGTTCAGATTTATTCTACTACTTAGCCGGTAATTTTTGTTGTTCTTGTGCTGTAGGTGAATAAAATGTCCGTATAACCGATTAGAATGTTATAATTATTAGCTCGTTTCCAAATTGTTAACTTTTATAATATGGTTTAATTCTGCATGTTATAGTTAGGGCTGCGTTTAATTTGGTCATGAAACGTGTTTTTTTTTTACTAAAAAGTCATGCCATGACGTCCCAGGGAGGTGACTAACCATGACTGAAACCTTTTTTTCGTTCTACTAAACAACTAACTGAATGTTAAGTGTACTTACGCTTTTAGTGTGCTACGGTTATCAACTAATTAATTTGACGTGGTCATTCGGTGTTTAAACTAATAGTAACCCGTGCCATTTTGCTTGAACGTTGCTAAATGACTGATTCTCACACAGGTTTTGCTGATGACTCGGTCACCAGACGACAGAAGAAAGATGCGCAGTTGGGAGGTGAGCTATCTCATTCACTCATCTCTAGTTACTATACTTAGTTAAATATAGCATAAGCTTATGCTTGTTAATATAATTAGTTTTCCCTTGAAAACTAATAATAATGACAAATGAAGTGTATGGATTTGACAGCTGTCATAGGACTCTAGCTATATTTTACAAAAACTATAATATGCTGGATTGATAACACCCATCTCTTTCCACTTCATGAAGTTCAATAGTCTTTCTCTTTCCCTCTCTAGCGGAGGAGGAGCGTGCCATGAGACGGGTATCCTACCTGAAGGCGACGTGGGGTGACCGCCTGCATCTGGACAGCGATCCAGAACCGGAGATCGATCATCACGCACTGAGAACGTAAGCTATTAATTACCCCTTTTACCCTACATCCATCTTATTTCAGTAGACCTCTTTGTCATTTATGGGGATTCTTATGTTAGCGGTTGGAACTTTCATCTCTGTATCTGTAGTATATTAGACTAAAACTATTTGTGATATTTTGTCTTTCATTACCTACCTCTGTACCTGTATCCTGTATTCTTGTATTCCCCTCTGTTTAGTAACTGTAAAGTGTTTTACATATACCTTTCATTGTATGTACTGTCACGCAAAGTTTCATTGTGTCAATATCCTTCCATTATCATGTTTCTATCTATGTTTGTACATATTGTTGTTAACCCTCTTACCATAACGAAACTTTGGATGATTGTACGTCAATAATTGCACCCGATAGAAAATGTGTCTAAAATACATACGATTGTAAAATAACGGGATAAAAATCACAGTGCATACCGCAAGTGGCGCCCTCCGCGGTTCACGGAGGATATTACTCCGCTGCTGAGAATATTCGACCCCCACGCTACCCTCCCCCCGCGGTACGTTCCGCATGCGACAGATGGCGCTGAATTGATGTTTGAGCTAGTTCGCCTCCTCATCAACAGATGGCGTTGCTGGCTGCGAAATGAATGGCCCTAAACGTATTTTTGTGAAACTGTGAAAATTACAGGCTTGTGTGCAGCCAATGGAAAATAGACAGCTTTGCATTGTTCTATTTCCTAGTTCGTCATTATTTTAGATTAAATTAAGGATTTTTTGATCGGATGTTTTATAAGTTTTATAATAATCTTATGACTTGTAAGTACTACCTTCGTACCTACTTTGTTGTATATGTGTGCCTCCTGAAAAAATGCCATTTTAGGTACATAAGCAATCTAAGCATGTGTGTTTGCATGTTATTTTGTCATAATTAAGCATTCTACTGTGAAGCATGCTTGATTGTTTTGCTTTATGCTGTTTCTACAGATACATCCTATTTTCTAAGATGAGAATCATTACGACGGCGTAATCAATTACACTATATAAATATGTGTACATACTCGTAAATGTTCCTGCCTATGTATAGCTGACTACTCCGACTTATTTATGATTAGATAGATAGATAATATAATACACTTAATTTGTACACCAACCAAGAATAATAAAATCAATAAGTATATTTATTATCAAGTAGATCCTTAAAATAAAAGTAAGTTCAGTAAAGCAAAGCTTCGTCCGTTTGGTTTTTATTAATTCAACTTTCGTCCCTATAGCTCTGACAAGAAAGGCGAGAATGGCACGAACGACACGGTGGAAGAGCCTATCGAAGGGGACATCCAGGGGAACGTGCAGATCAAAATGGTGGTCAGCAATGGAAAGGCAAGCAAGAAACAAATTTTAATTTGATTAAGTATGATAGGTAGATTAGGATCAATGATGCAGGGTGGTTTCAAAAAGAGTAAGGCGAAAGGGGGTGACTCAACTCAAGGGGTCACTCTGAACATATCTTATGTCTAAGGACTAAGAATTTATAAAATTCGCGAAAAAGTATATAAGCTGTAAGCTAGAAACTTTGTTGGTCACGTGACTTAACTTTTTACTAAGGGGAGCAGTTATTTTTTTAGAATAAAATTTGTTCATTTTGACCTTCTAACTAAGTCACTTCCTTTCGGCTTACAACCACTTTAGCAACACCCTCGGGTTGATTTCTTCCCGGCAACCAGAATTGAAAGAAAAAATTGTTTCTTTTTGATCATCGGAAAAAATATTCATACATTTCTTATCAGATACAATTGGTAGGTATGACTAAAATAGAAATACATTAACAAAGCTTTAAGCTCTCATTTTCATTTTCCAGACTTGTTTTTCTGTGTCTATTTCCAGAATTCTTATTTTCTCCAGTCCATTAGAGACAATGAGTAATTCAATATTAGCCATTATCTCGATCTAATATTAGATGCATTGTTGCAACGTGCTGGTGACAGGTCTTTTGTTCTAAATGTGGTAAACATACCTAAGTCGAAAGCACTTTTTGTGACTCAGCTCGTCATACTAATCAACTACAGTTCTAGGATTATATAATTACGACTTTTTTTAATTTGGGAAAATCCGTACATGACTTACTGAGTCTTTCCCTCACTCTTGTAACATCCTGCTGGAGGCCTAGCACGGGGCGCAAGACGCGAACGCCAAGACGTGTCAAAACTTTTCCGTTGCGCTCACTCATATCGCACGCCTTCGAGAGTGACTGGGACGGAAATCTTATGTTTTGCGCCCCGTGCTAGGCTTTCTGTATTACTTAATTAAATAAATTATATATATCAATAAAATATATTATATATTCCTATTTTTACCTAAGTCTAATGTGACAATATTCTTTCAGCGCGCCAGCGACAGGTCGTGGAAGCAGGTGTGGGCCGTCCTCCACGGGAACAAGCTGTACATCTACCGACACCATCCCAGTCAGGTCAGTCCCTTTTACTTTCTTTGTGCAGTTTTATGTATAGGTTACATTTACAGGTATTAGTGTATAGGATTCCGTGGAGATGATTGGAGACTTTAATAATCTATAAGTACTTAGATGCTGATTTGAATCCTTCCAACAGAGAAAATCAGTTCAGCCTTAAAAGTTGTGTATTTATGGTGCATCGTAGTTTATCGTTTTAAACTTTATCGCGTAAAACATCGCTGCAGTGTTAGCAATATAAAAGCGCAATATTGATTACCATATAAAATAGGTTTCGCTTTCCAGCAATAACTAGTAAGCTACTAGAATATATAGACGATTCCATACCACCTGTTATGGATTAAGCACCGATGCGATTGTATCAACTTTACCGACATAACTTTTACCTCCGTTCTGTGTCTATGAAAACCATATTCGTTACATCGGGCACTACATCTTCACGCATTACTGTGCTAGCCAGCTTTATTATCTTTATCTCGGTATACTTAAGGTTGATATTGCGATGGCGGGATGTTGTGAGTGATAAGGCCCGCAGTTCCGCTGATGGAGTGATAGTGTTGCGCGCGCGCACCTGGTGGCGTGTGCACTGCGCGTGCGCGGCAAAGGGTTGCCTACCACATGGGTGGATATAATGTAGAATAGACTTTATTTGTACTCACAAGAACAGAATTTACAAAGCTTATTTACATTATATACAAACACATAGGTACAAAAAAGGCGATGGTTCTAAATTTAAACTAAATACGTGACCAATGCTCCAATTTATTCCATATTGTTTTGTCTAAATATCTTCCTAATATAAACTTATTTCCTTCTACGAGCTTATCTAGACTAGATCATGTGTAGGATTGAGGTTTTGGAAATAATGGAGAAATTTAACATGACATAGAAATGAATATATATTTTTAGGTAGGTAAAGTACCTATTTACTAACGATACCTTGAATCTTTTTTGATAGGAATGATAGGATAGGTACTTACATAATAAAGTAGCATTGTAGATCCAAAGCAGTCTATATTTACGTTACAAAATGTCCAGTAGCGACAACCCTGAGGGTGACATACCCGTCTCCCCGTATGTTAACTCTTCCATGAAAACAACTAACGGAAATTCCTGTATACTTTGCTAATAACCGCTAAATAAGCCACGTGCCGTAATGGGGTTGCGTGACCATGAATATGTAATCATCATATGATTGTAACAAGCCAGATGTTGGGTTCCCTACCTAATTGATTGATGATTACAATTCTATTTAAAAATTTAACCATTCTCATTATAGCTGAGTCAGCATACGGTTCATATTCTTAGCAACTTCACGAGGCTTATTTTCTAACAAAATCTGATGCGACAGTGCAAAAATTCTTGAGAAATTGTACTCTACCTGTTTGGCACATTATATTAATGAGTAGGTAATAAAAATTAAATGAGTAAGCTATGTAGTCAGGGTTGTCTTTCAACCCTAACCGTAGCAATCTGAAAGAATAAAGCGAAGCGCAAAAGACAAGAGTCTTTAATGAACACTCTCACTGGCTCCCTCGGGCTGAAACGTCACTCATCCAAGTTTACGAGTCTCGCCGTAAATTCAAAAGCGTAATATGCCCGCCTGACCTTTCCCAAAGCGCGACTCGTAAATGTCACGCTGCTATAGAACCGTTAATTTTCAAATCTAATTCTGGAACGTTCGAGAACCACGTTAATTACGTATCTGGGAGACGCCACGCTTGTCTTCTCCATAAGCGCTGATCAAAGTAGACCAATCATAGGAACCTTGCGACTGATGAGTTTAATATTTATTTTAAAGGTCATTGAACGGAGACCTTCGCATAGGTTATTTATTTTCAGGAGGATATCTCAAATAGATTAAATTCATTAATACCTTCCTGTCAAACTAAACGGGCATTTGAATCGTTGCCACCTTTGCTGATTTTTCAAAACTCTTGGTATTTCTGTATTAAATAAACACCTATTTGTATGTAAGTCTGTTCTGTCGAACTTTCGATTGAGTATTCTACGCCATGCCAGATCTAGTGCATCCGTTGTACTCAAGTCATTTGCAGTGAAATACGATGAGATGCATAACTTTACACCGCGGTCATAAAAGTAAACGTCTCGTAGCGCAGACGCGGAAGTGTGCGCTATACATGCGCGTACGCATTTCAAATGTTCGAATTAATCCTTCCCGGAACGCGGGCTCCAGAGCACCGCCGAATGCTGGGTCCTATTTGTATCATTTCCCTGTATCTAAGCCGATCCGATTGCTTATTTAGCATGCCTATAGGTAGGTAATATTCACATAAGTACAGAATGTTACGTCAAATAAAAAAAAAACTGTTATCCACTTAGCTTACGTTCGGTGCGATTCCGACCGACTTGACTGTTGGGACACTTTTTTAACACTGCTCCAGTGACATTTATTACAAAATTCCTATCGTTTTTTTAGGGATCCGTGCCCAAATACTGCACAGTTCAGGCTACTGTCTTGTCGTCTGTCTGTTAGTGAAATGTATTTCAGTACCCTGAACAGTTAGTTTTTATGGTAGAGCAGAAAGCAAGGTTTTTCTTATAAATGTGATAAATATTATCGACTTTATAACAATTTACAATTGTACACCCATTATTAATCAAACTGCAGTAGCAAGATTTACCGATACAAAACAACCTGCAGCAAAGCTAAAGTTAACTAATCATAAACATAGAACACTAACATCTATACAGACCTATAACTAGTCAAGGCCAGAGTCCCAACGTAGCTTTATTAATTTAGCTAATTGCACAATAAATCGGTAAAACAACACCATCCTTAATTTACTGCAAAATGCAACCACACCCACTATTGGGAACTGGATAGCGGACTGTATAATCTAATTTAAAGGGGAAAATTATACGAAAACACGGGTTTGTTGTCAAGAAAAACGTATGTAATGAAAGATAATATTGACGGCTGAAGGAATGATAAATAAATACAAATTCAAATTATTATGTAAAAAAAAGGAAATCAAAGTATAAAAAGGTCGAGATATATAAAAGGTTGAGGTTCCACAACAAACTTCCCCCCGTGTGCGACATTAGTGGCACACAAACTGCTGTTAATTGTGGAAGCTCAGTTGGTGAGAGAAGTTACTAGATGTGGGAAATAATTATGTTGGATGTGGAGTATAATGGGAGAAAAAGACGTACCTACCTAAACAAAAAAAAGAACAAAACAAAATAAGACGAATTTAACATGTCAATACGGTAGACAAAACAAGACGAATTTGACATGTCAATACTGTAGAAAACTAAATTAAGTATTATAATAATAAAAACAATGCAATTATCGGATGGCAACGAAATGGAGAATGTACATAATGCTAGTATGACGAAGGATGGGCCGCGGCCGGTTCCTAAATGCTGCTTCTTAAAGTTTGACTAGTTTTCTTGTGGGTCTGCGAAGTATGAAGCCCTTTGCACAGACATCGACTACCCGGACGACTCCATCTTTTCCGGGGTAGGTGGCCACGACTCTTCCTTTAGGCCAAACCCCTCTTGGGAGGGTGTGATCTGCGATGATAACCACATCACCAACTACGAAAGTTGTAGGGGCAGTCGGGACGGGAACTCTATGTTGGAGGGTCGGTAAGTATTCACGTACCCATCTGCTCCAGAAGTGATCTGCTAGCCTCAGAGCTTTTTTCCATTCCAGTCTTCGCGATAGGTCGGTATCATCAAGCATCGGTATGGTTAGGTGAGATGAGGAGCCAATTAGAAAATGGAATGGGGTGATAGCTTCCTCATCATTGGGATTTGTCGACACATGTGTGAGAGGCCTAGAGTTGACGATCGCTTCGGCTTCGGTTAGGAACGTTACGTACGTTTCTTCTTTCGGCGCTCGTTGCAGCAGTGTGGTTGATAGTGCCGTTTTAACACTTCTAACTAATCGTTCCCATGCACCTCCAAACGTGGGCGCGTTAGCTGGGATAAATTTCCATGTTATGCCTCTATTTGCGGCGAAGTCGAAAATTTGTGATCCGTAAAATTCTTTCAATTGCTTAGCAGCTCCTACAAAATTTGTTCCGTTATCTGAATACACAATTTTTGGTGTTCCTCTGCGCGCGATGAAACGACGAAGAGCCATCATGGCAGAATCAGTTGAAATGGTGTTCACAATTTCGAGGTGAACCGCTCGTGTCGTCAGGCAGGTGAACAGCGCTACCCACCTTTTCTCTTTGCGACGTCCAACAGTGATATCAGTCGGGCCGAAGTAGTCGAGCCCACTACAAGTGAATGGACGTTCATGGTGGGTAAGTCGTTCTGGTGGCAGATCTGCAGTTGGAGGGATGCTTGGGAGGGTTTTTCTCACATGACAAAAGCGACAGGTACTTGCTAGTCTTCGAACCGTGCTTCTTAAGTGGACTATCCAATATGTCTGCCTTAATTCATTTACCACGGTTTCGTTATTGGCATGCCCTAATCTTTTGTGAACGTGATGTACTAAGAGCCGAACTGCTTCGTGTCTTCCATCGAGAATAATCGGGGTTTTCGTTTCGTCTGCAATGCCTTGGGCAAATTTGATTCTCCCGTTATTTCGGAGTATGTGGTCTGTCCCTAAGTATGGTGTTAAATTCTTCAAACGACTAGTTTTTGGAACTAGCTTCCCTTCAATGATGTTCTTCAGTTCTTCGCTAAAGCTTTCGAGCTGCGATCTTTGCAGTACGTGATTTTCTGCTACTTTTAAGTCGGACGCGGTGAGATGGGGCAATGTTGGTGAGGGGTGTGTGTTAACATTTATTTTCAATGGTGGTGACTGATGTTCTATTGATGATCGGATTTTGGAATTTTGCCCAAGTTTGAACTGAATTAAGGTTTTCCAAAACGCGGCTATCTGATGAGCCCTTGCGGTCGCTCTTAGCAATCGTGTCCACTCACTAAACCGTGTGGGGTTCGCGGCAACTGGGTGTATGAAGGGAAGAAGGTCTGTATTTAGGATGTTGACAGTGGCCGATGCCCCCTTCACTTCAAGGTCTGTGAGCGGGATATCGACATTGGTAGGCTCTACAGGCCAGTTGGTCTCTGCGTTAAGGAAAAACTGCGGACCCGTAAACCATCTATGAGTTTCGTTAAAGTTAATAGTTTTTGCTCTGGTTGCGTCATCTGCCACGTTAACTTTGGTCGGTAGCCACCTCCAGTTGACTGGTTTAGTATTTTCTAGAATTTCCCCTAAGCGGTGTGCAACGAATGGTTTCAAGTTTCGGGCGTCACTCCTAATCCAATGTAGAACGGTCATAGAATCTGTCCAGCAAAAGGTTTGTGTGGGTTTCTGCCTATGTTGTTCCTTAATACTAATAACGATTCTAGAAGCTATTAGTGCAGCTTGCAATTCAAGACGAGGTATAGATACCGGTTTGAGTGGCGATACCCTGGCTTTGCTTGTTATAAGCGCGGTTTTAACGGAACCGTCTTTAAATACGTACCTAAAATATGCCACGCAAGCGTACGCCAATTCGCTCGCGTCGGCAAATACGTGGAGCTCCCTACTTACGTCAGCATCTGAACTGTTTACGCCGTACCAACGGGGGATGCGTAGTGTATCAATTGAAGCGAGCTCTTCGAACCACTCCAACCACGGCTGACATAAATTGTCTGGTAGTAGTGCGTCCCAATCAATGTTTGGGTGACGCCATAATTGTTGGAAGAGGATGCGGCCTTTAACTATTAAGGGCGTTAACAGTCCTAGCGGGTCGTAAACCCTCATTAGATGTGACAACAGTTTGCGTTTTGTTAGTTTACTGATAGGTTCTCCGCCCAATCCTGTACGGAAACCTAACAAGTCAGGTTGAGGAAGCCAAGCTACGCCTAAAGTGCGAATCACATTATTCTGAGAATTGCATAACTCTACCTCAGTCGGTTGGGTAGCTCTTAACGATTCGGGTAACAATTTTAAAGCCTCGCTGTCGTTTGAAATCCAGCCTCTCATTTCAAAACAAGCTGCTGCGTGTATGGACACGATTTCTAATGCGATGCGGGAAGCGCTACGTACGTCATCCTGGCTACCTACATAATCATCCATGTAATGGTCCTGTAAAATGGCGTTTACCGCTTCAGGATAACGAGTCTTAAATTCTAAGGCGTTTTTATTTTTAATAAATTGCGCCGTAAATGGGCTTGAGCATGCGCCAAAAATAACGGAAGTCATTCTTAGTTCCTTTATGTTTGAATTCTCTGTCCAAAGGAAGCGGAGTGCATCACGATCCTGTGGTCGGATGCGTACTTGTGGAAACATTTCCTTAATGTCGGCTGTGAGACCGATACGTCCCTCTCTAAATCGAAACAACACTCCTAAGAGGGGTTGTAGTAGGTCTGGCCCCGGGAGTAGAAGCGAGTTCAAGCTGACTCCATATGTCTTACAAGCAGCGTCGTTAACAACGCGTAATTTCTTTTTTTGTGGGTGGTAAACACCAAAATGTGGAGTGTACCATCGTATTGGTTCGTGCGGTGGCATCTTTTGATACACTTCGTGGTACGTAGATGGTTCGCATGTTTCTGCGTAACCTTTTTCCAGTAGGCCGTTTATGTATGTCTTGTAAGCGTCGGCGAAAGTTTGGTCTTTTTTCATAAGTTTATCTAAACCTTTTAACCTATTAAGAGCTTGATAATAGCTATCTGGTGTGTGCTCGATATCATTTCGCCAAATCATGCCTACCTCAAATCGGCCGGTTGGGAGACGGCGTGCCGTGGACTCTAAAATATGAATGGCTCGCTCCTCTGCGTCCGTTAATTTAACTTGTTTGGTTATTCCCAACGAGTCCAATTTATATTGAGTTTTAACGAGGGACTCTAGCTCCGAGTTGTCACTGTGTTTTTTGTGGGTGTTTGTGTGAAAGATATTATGCTGGGCAACTAAGTTGGTAACGTTACGGCTTGACATAGAACCATATAGTGTCCATCCTAAAGCAGTACGACATGCTACTGGTTCCCCAGCAGACCCAATACGATGTTCGTGGGTAATGAGTAAATTCCAATCGCACGCTCCTATGAGCACTGTTGGTTTCGCATCCGAATATGATATCTTGTCTGCTATGTCAGCTAGGTGTTTATACATTTGAACGTCTGTTAGTTGTATTGTTTGTTTGCGGAGATTTAATTTTTCCATGCTCTTGGCATTGTTGATTTTGTGGCTGTCGTTAGCGTATTTACCTCTTATGTCGAAGCTGACATACTCGACTTGGACATCTATCCTCATACCTCCTATTCCTTGTACACTAATTTGTTCCGGGCGCCCTTCGGCTCCTATAATGCCGGCAGCGACTTGGTCAATGACAGTAGCTGTACTCCCATCGTCTAACATAGCAAAGGTGTCGTAGCTACCCTTAGGTCCACTAATAGTTACTGGGATAATTTTTAATAGAGTTTGTCTTTGTTCACATGATGTGTTGATAGCTGTGTTGATCGTGTCGACCACTGTGTTGTTTGACGGTTCGTCTACTGTAGCTGGTAAGGGCTGTGGACATGTTACGTTGACTGTGTTGTTCGCTATTTGACCTGACGTTTCCTGCCTATGTAGCATCGGGTCGTGGTTCCTACTGCATGAGTCAACTCCACATTTTAGGTTCGGTGAACATTCTCTCCACGTGTGTGGATGGCTCTTTAGGCACCTATAACACACTCTGTATCTTGTTACCCACGCCCACTTGTCATTGATTGGCAATTCACTAAACGGTGTGCATTCCCTAATATCGTGTTTATTGTTACAATATACGCATTGTGTTTTTTTTGCGTTACTAGTTGTGGCTAAGACGTTTTCCTCGCGCCTGTGTGAAGCACCCTTAAATCTAGTTTGGTCCTGCGGTAGAATGGGATTATAGCTGGCTAGCGAACCAAACTTCACATGTTTTACTAATTCTATTTCCAAAAAATCTGATAACGCGACCAGTTTTTTATTAGAGTTGCGAGAATGGGCGTAGTCAAACCATTTTTCTAATAAGATAGGGGTTAATTTAGTTAAAACCGTTTGATAAAGTTCCGGTGAAATCAAATAATCGTGTTGGTCGAGTGCTCTTAAAGTAGCAACGCAGTTTTGTAGTTTAGTTACGAGATTAGGTAAATCCTTTAAATCGTAGGTAAGTTTAGGTGACATTTTTAAACATGTTACCTGTTGGTTAACTATTATTTCCGGTCTCGCAAACCTCTGTTCCAGTGCGTTGATTACTTCCTGAGGGTTGAGGGTTGTCGCCAGCAGGGTCGCGGTGCATTCCTTGGCGGCGCCGCGGAGTGCTGCCTGCAGTCGAGATATGTTATCTATAGGGGAGAACGAATCTTCAGTATATTGATAGATACGTTTAAATTGTAACCATTCTAAAGCATTCCCATTGTAGGTAGGGAGATTAGTGTTCGGTTTTTGTTTGTTACAAGCTAGAGCTTTAGCGGCAGTGGCGGTGTCGCCGATTGCTCTGACCATAGTCGCAAGGTCTACGGAATCGACGTTGTAAAGGTTGGGTTTGGGTGTGGGTTGGGGCAGGGGTTTGGTGGCGTCCATATTTTTATTCGCGCCTATGATCGGGCTGTGGTATGGTGTGGCAGGGTTGAGGGTGTTATATGGTGCAGTAGAAGGTAGGGGTTGGTTAACATCCAACCATTCCTCCACTCGGTCGATGGAGACAACCGAGCGAGCCTGAGAGTGATGACTGCCGCTACGTTGGCTGCCGAACCTGGCCTCGATGGCCATCATCTCTGCTTCGCATTCAAGCTTTTCCACCTCGGCCTCTCGCTCAGCTAAGGCGCGCTCCCTTTCTAAGGCCTTTCGCTTGAACTCGGCCTGAACGGACAATCTTTGTGCCAGAACTGTGGAGCGCGAGCTACGGTGGGAGCTGGCTACGCTCATAATATGGTGGGATTTGGTACTTACATTTTCTCGACTTGTACCTACGGATGGTTGTGTTATTTCCATGTCGGGGTTCTGCGCTTGGTAACACACTGAATCCTTTGCGCGGCTCCGGGTTATCATAATCAGATCACTTATAACTCACTGCGTTACATAATATTTCGGTATGGAAACCTGAAAACACTCTGTGGGAAACTGGGGGAAAATCTGGAAACGGGGAAAACAAAGGGGAAAAGAAACTAGTTAATCGTAAATGGTTTTCGCGGCTCGATATGACCACTTTATTGGGAACTGGATAGCGGACTGTATAATCTAATTTAAAGGGGAAAATTATACGAAAACACGGGTTTGTTGTCAAGAAAAACGTATGTAATGAAAGATAATATTGACGGCTGAAGGAATGATAAATAAATACAAATTCAAATTATTATGTAAAAAAAAGGAAATCAAAGTATAAAAAGGTCGAGATATATAAAAGGTTGAGGTTCCACAACACCCACCCTTAAGGGAAGCCAATAAGATACATTATTGCTTGCAAGCACGGCACTAGTATATTGGTTTCTACATAAGGTGGTACCTGCTTCGACTCCCACTCGGCACTAGCCAGCAACTCCTGAATACAGCTAAATAAGGAGCATTTTATATAGGTAACTACTTTTCTTCAAGAAACACGTAGAATATAAAAAATATCTCCGTGAAAGATTTTATACAAATCTTTATCAAAGATCGGCTATATAAGCCATCTTAGGGTGCACGCGCGCCAACAGAACTAGGGGTCGAATTGGTTGCCATCGCCGAAATCGGTCGGACCAATCATCATCATTACCATTATCACAAACCTTTTTTGTTGACGAGAAAATTTTCACCACCCATGTTAGATTTTCAGGACTGGACCAACATTATACCTCCACATTTAGTGACAAGTGCATTGTCTCTTGTGTTTTAAATATATAGGTACTTCCCTCGTACTAGTTACATGGTAAATTAAAACTGGAAAAAAAAAGTGTAAAAAGTGAACTTGTAATACTCGTAAACAACGAAGTCCTACGTAGCTATTTATAAACAGCTCATTATCACCGGCCCTATGTTGCCTCACGTCGCCTCTTCTACATGAGAACCTGGAGGGTTACTCTACACTGGAGAAAAACAAACGATCGAGATCTGTCATGCAAACGGCACGTTTAATACAACGAGATAAAGTCGTGGCTCGCGCAGTAATGCTCTGAAGCTTCGTTTTCCGTCATATAGAGTGACCCCTTGCAGGCCTCGGGGCATGTTGCAGTCAAATTGAAACAGTCTCGGATAAGTTACTGTGGCGGCTAACAGCTCAGCATTACTCCAAGCCTGGAGGGATGTCAATATATATTACATATTAATAGTAATGAGCCAGCGGATACGTATAAGTTTATGAGTTAAGTATGTCAGTTATCAATCGGTCAACTATTGGCAACCACTCAAGAATTTATCGTCATCCATAAAGTGCAAATAAATTAATCAGCGAAACACCATGAATCTTACGCAATACCGCAAGCGTTACTCTACGAGCACTTAATAGCCGCAATTGATAGTCTCTCGTTTTTCCGTGTCGGAAGCAAATTAAAAGGTTAGAGAGTGTGAGACAAGAATCTGGTAGCAGAGCTCGATCGCGTAAATTGTGCATAAGCAGACTAACGCGGCGTGAAATGCGCGCGCGCACGCAACGCCGATACAGCCTCCCGGCAGATCCCGCGATCAGATCTCCCGATACCGGCCCACGGCTCACTGAATTTCAAACGCCTGTATAATTGAAAATATTTACTGCTTATGAATTATATTAACGCGGCAAAACGGTGAGATTCCACGCTTTAATTAATTTCGCACTGACATTAGTTTCTGTCTAGATCCACTAGATAAGTCGAAATGGGCATGGCATTCGTTTACGAGTAATGGAATAATTGGAGATGATCGATGGCTGCATTGATGGCAGCTGCTGGGTCAATGGCAACAGCAATAGACGGGGCATTGTTTTCTATAAGGCGAGTGCGTCAACACGAGCCGCGTTGCCAGGCGTAGGCTCCGCGGCCTTACAGAAATATCCGCTTTGTTATAATTGTGCTCCATTGTTGTTGCCATTTGGCGGTCCGCCTCCCAAAATAAACTGCGGTTAAAATAACGCGCAAATTCAATGAACGTTAATGAGGTGCGAGGGCTGCGCCTGTTTCCCACGGGATTTCAACACGCCGCTGTTACACTCTGTATTACGCCTTACGCGGGCCGATCGCGTTCATTACGATTCAATACAGTCGTTCAACCTGTTGCAAATGAGACTTATCTCCCTTTCTTGCTTAGGGGTAACAAACTTTCTACCAGACTAAGATAACCATTGAATTAGCTTGGCCATTAACGGTGTTAGTTGAAATTCTCTGTTGCCAAGTACTAGGACGAGATTGCTATTTATACACGGTCGACCTTGACAGCTGTTGCCTTGGCGACCGTAATGGGCTAGATATAGCCTAGCTGTAGGACTATACGGCTATGATGCAAGGGAATTATCCAGGCGCGGCACACGCTATAATGTTCGCATTCATTTTGGGTATTGATTAACTTGTTAATTCGTAACTCTGTTTAGGATTTGTTGTAAAGCTCAAAATATTTCGTATTTAAGATATAAATACAATTTACTCTCTTCAGATACTTCACAAGTATTCCCATTTAAGTTAAGTACCTTCAGATCTTTTCGTTTCAAATTTGCTGGGTCAACATTAAACCAAACCTTACAAGTTCGAAGCAAATTGATTCTCGACTCGTAACTGGAAACTTTTCACTCGCAATAGGTATCAGATACTTTTGTAATTTGAAAGACTCATTTATCTCGGCAAGTTCGCCGACCCCAGAACTCATTTGTTCGACGATAAGGTAACAAATTGCGAATCAGTTGCGAAAACGTTTTATGGCCTTTACCGCAGTTAGTAAGGGTTCAGTCAGGCTGCGAGGGAAAATATCTGAGAGTAATTTGATTGAAGGTTGCTGAACTGGTTTGATAGGTAAGTTTGTGTTGAATTGAGTTTGATTGCGTGGTCCCGCTGCGTCACGGGCGGGGCGTCGACCCCGCGCCGCCGCCGCCGCCGCCGCCGCCGCGCAGTTTCCTTGCCAAGCACCTTGTCAACCGACCACGTCACTAGTCACCTGCTTACAGAACATCTAGCTACAACTGGGCAAAAAAAACACGACTTTGTAATAAAGCTAACTGGATTTCTGCTTTTTCTTAGCGAGTCGATGACAAACATACGACTAGCGTTTGTCATCGTGCTCAAAGGATTAGCCAGTCTGATTTAGGTACCTGGGGCATTGTTAGTCGCTAACTGCTCAGAATGCGTTGGATGTACGAGTATACAATACTCGTACACCCGAGAAAGAAAATTGCAGTAGTAAATTGTCCATTTATTGTACACGAGTAAATAGTATCTTGAGAAAACATTACCCACAGACCCCACAGTAAGGACTACTAAGGACATAGTATTCAATAGATGGTCTTATCGCTAATAACTATATCTTCCAGACCACAGAAGGGTGAATAGTATTTTCCCTTTCTTTAAATATTTTAATAAATTTCATGTGGATATAAATTGGCTAGGTCAGGTTCGGACGCACGCAACTAATCTTTGGCTTACTTTAGTTAAGTGGGTGTGTTATTGAGATGAATGTTATGATGAACGCGACAAGGTTAGTACACGTATATTATATTATACCGACGGTTATCAATAATACAAGAAACGTATAATGTATAAAGCTTGTCTGCAATAACTGCTACTCAGGGCTCTTGAAAAAACGCGCAGTAAATACCAACTATTCACTTAATTGCGAAACTCTTAGCACGCCTTCGCATCCCAACAATTTCCTCAAAAAATCATTTATGCTTATCATCCATCTTGCGCCACTCATTTCTTTTGTGTTAAGATTGACACTGACGTTAATTGCTGTCATTATGATCGGATCTCGGAGGAAGCATGCAACGATACGCGTAACAAAAACTCTTGTTACCGACTGTCCCACCGAATGGTATTCCTTTATTATTCATGTAAATATCAAAGGTGTTAATTGGACAGTTGATTTCGGAGTTGCGTAAAAGTATAAGTACCTATATGAGTTAGGAAATAGAAATTAAGTAGTATCACACGTAATAACGCACTACTACTTACCATTAATAAAATTGCCGAGCCGCATGGGTAAACAAAGGAAGCTGGCTTATCCGAGCGACGCTTATTGTGATGTCAATTCCGTAAAATACTGTCTGCAACAGGGGGTTACTCTATACGACGAAAAACTAAGTTACGGGGCGCTGCTGCGTGAGCCACGACTCAATCTCCTTGTTTATTGCACGACTGTCCTCGTTTGTTTTTTTGTCGTCAGTATAAAGTAACCCTCCACCTAAAGTAGCCCACAATCGACGCGATGTGTCTCACTCGCATGTCACGGGCCGGCGTGTATCCATTTCTTCATTTCGGTGGCGCAAATCAATCGCTTCATTCCGGTGCCTTCTGTGGCGCAGATCAATCCCGCCGCCGTCACACCCACGACGCAAACAACTTCCTGTCAACTCGCAATTACGAAAATAAACAAGTATCACTTCCTACAGCGTCGTATGGAGGCAGGTCGCGGGCGGCGGTCGCGGTCGGGGTAATTTCAGGGCGATGGCGACTTTGCGTAATCGCGTCGTCGTGTGCGGCGGCCCTTATACGGCCAAGACAACAGCGCACCGCCTCTTGTCATTACTTTTTGCACCTCGACTGGCCGACGTACAAGGCGTCCAGCTTTATCTATCGAAAATTACACGACTCGTTTTGTTTTTTTTAATAAACGCACCAGCCGTGGACTGAATTAATTGGGTGTCGTAAATGTAAATACGAGCGGGATTTACTGCTGACTTAGCTATCGAATCGGGTTAATTGTTTTCTGTTAAACAATGGACGCAGCAGTGATTCGATAATAGGGCGACCGCAACATGGATACGCTTTTAAACTTACTAGGTTTCCGTAGAGCTCTTATGCTTGTGATGTAACGACGCAGGATAATAGACTAGTATTTATAAGTACTTGTTGTGTCAATTGACATAGCACGATATACTCAAATGTTGCATTGTTCCACTTAATTAACTCAACTTTGGTCGCCATTCGAGATATCCAACTAGAGCGGACCGCTGATTGGTCGTCGGCCAGATGAAAGGGCGCGGAAGTCAACTCGCAAGATCACACAAAAGATAAACACAGGTGACGGTAGATCCTTTACAACATTAACGAGTTTCTGTTCCGAAACCGATAAGGTCACCGATCCGTTACATCTTTGATTAAAAAAGTAACTGGCCATTCGCAAACTTGAAAAAGGCAGATAAAAAGAAACAAAAATAGTACCGAAATCAGTTTGTTTTAAATCAGATGATTGAAGGCATTTTCTGCCAGTGTCACGCTTGCAAAGCTTCCCCAAAACCTTGACCTATTTTGGTGTTCCAAATATTTGGCCTTCTCGACTCCTGTCCCCGAGAGCTTAGCAAGGCCACTTCAATTTGAATCGTATCCTAAAGGAACTGCCTTACATTCCGTACCTTCATAAATCACAAATTATATTCGTGGAAAAGTTCTTTATCATTGAAAGATTTTTTTGTTACCTAGGTGAGGTTAGGCAAGGTCGCAGCCTTCACTCTTCAGCTATGAAAGCTTCGCTCGAATAATGTTTTTTTGTTGACATAAAAGTTTTGGGCACACTATCTCTTATTTCCGTATAAAAAATCATTAAATCGATGTAACTTACTTGTTATATTTACTACCTAGTAACTTTATAAAAGTCTACAATGGTTTTAAAACATCAAACAAATTAAAATTATTCCTGTTTTGTATCAGCTTTACTCTCTTTATTATTCTCATTATATGTTAGATGGGCAGGCTCTCTTTCGGACACGTATGGGTTGGACTGCGGGGTGAGGCAGGGGGGGTTGACCTCGCCTAAGCTTTTCAACCTGTATGTCAACCGTCTGGTCGGGGAGCTCAGCGGCGCCGGTGTTGGCTGTTCTATTGATGGTAATTTTGTTAACAACATTAGTTATGCTGACGATATGGTGCTGCTGAGTCCCTCGATCAGTGCTCTAAGAAAACTCATCGGCATCTGTGAGTCCTACGCCGTGGCTCATGGGCTCAGGTATAACGTTAAGAAGAGTGAGTTGCTGGTATTCAAGGCAGGGCGACGCTCCTGCAATAATATTCCACCAGTAACTCTCTGTGGTGCTCCTCTTAACAGAGTAAATAAATTTAAATACCTGGGTCACTGGGTCACGGAGGACCTCACGGATGACCTTGACATTGAGAGGGAACGCAGAGCACTGGCGGCCCGATGTAACATGCTGGCTCGCAGGTTTGCACGCTGCTCCAAAGAAGTAAGGGTGTCGCTTTTTAAAGCTTATTGCCAAACCTTCTACACATGCAGCCTGTGGGTCAAGTATACGCAGAAGGCCTACAGTGCTCTGCGCGTCCAATATAACAATGCCTTCAGGGTTCTACTGGGGCTGCCTCGGTACTGCAGTGCGTCAGGGATGTTTGCAGATGCACGCACTGACGGGTTCCACGCAATAATGCGAAAGAGAGCGGCTTCCCTGATGCGCAGGATCCGGGGCAGTTCCTGTCGAACCCTGAAGGTAATTAGTGAGAGGGTTGATGGCCCTGTTTTGTGTCACTGGGTAAAAATCCATAGCCCTAAAAATCCAAATGTTTTTTGTAAATAAGTATTTATAATACTTGTTTGCAAAGAGCATTTGGATTAAATATGTATTTAATAATTTTATTGTTTTAAACTTAATCATTTAATAATATTATTGTTTTAAATTTAATAATGTAACTAACCTAGATAATAAGCCAAATTGTTACTAACACAACTATGGACTTATGTCTGAAATAAATATTATTCTATTCTATTCTATTCTATTCTATTCTATTATTCTTCTCTCTTAGTATTACGCCGCCTAAAGTAAGTTTAAATATGAGGAAACAAAGAGGGAAACGATTATTTTTATTCACTATAACATAAGAAAACTCGCAAATGTGGTAACAGTGTAACAAGTCAGTTCTTAAAATATTCGAAAATAGAACATTCGCTAAAATAATTACGAAACGAATCACCAACTATTCAAACCTAAAGTTGATCTAGAACTGTCTTGTTCAGAAGACGCGCTAAGCTTCCCCATTTTTTTGCACACAAAAACAGTTTGTTTGACCCCAATACTGTTACCCGATATTACGTAGAAACGTATATTTAAACTGAATGTTGATTACGGAGTCACTTTAATTGACACACTGAATTTATTTTGCGATACAAATGCATCACATTCGGTGGGCTAATTATTTTTACGTGTACAATTGTACAGACGAGGAGCTTTTTGAAAAATATAAACATCCTTTGGCCACTTTAATTAAAACTGGTTTATGATGTTCCATTTCAGGAAGTTCCGTTCCGAATATTTCTGTTAACTCTGATTATTTTACATTTAATTTTGTCAAGAACTTATAACTTTCGATTGTCTCATAAATAACGTAAATAATGTTGTATTTTTATAACTTTCTTTGTGAAGAAGGAATTGCTTCTATGAATTTAAAATTTAACGCATCTGAATAGGCTTCAAAATAAATATACGCTCTACAGAAGTTTAATAGTCATGTATGGTACGTAAATTATGAAATACTAGCTTTTCTCGCGAGCTTCGCTTCGCCTTAAAAAGTTTTCCCGTGGGAATTCCGGGATAAAAAGTAGCCTATGATCTTTCTCAGGGTCTAGACCATATGTATACCAAATTTCATTTAAATCCGTCCAGTAGTTTTGGCGTGAAAGAGTAACAGACAGACAGACAGACAGACACAGTTACTTTCGCATTTATAATATTAGTTAGGATTAGTTAGGATGAACTATGAAAACAGGTCTTTTGTAGAAAATCGTGTCGAATTATCTCAGGCAAGCTTTTTTTTCGCTAAGTAGCTATAAACTTAAATAGAAGCGTCAATAGATTCAGTAGGTACTCGTATACCCAACCTAGAAACTTTGTTTACGAAATCAACCTAAAAGATGGTTAACCTAAATCTACGCTCTTGCCTTGTATTACTATACTATGGTTATCATATTTTACTAAAGTAAATACGCGCTTGCACGAATCCAAAATAAACAGCTTTTAAGTAGTTTCAAATTATCATCTAGAGCAGTGGTTATTTGATTGATGGGAGTTTAATTTATAATTGACATTTAGTAAACGATAAACTCTTAATTTTTGCGTAAGTTTTGTTTAATCGACACAGTGATCCATATTACAACAATAGAATTGATGCAATACTTTGTCTGGGGTAGCTCTTATAGCTAAGCTATTTTTTTTTTACTTTCCGATGTATTTCTATTGGTTCAGTGCCCTAGTTAAATCACATTTTTACGTAAAAGAGATATAATATAAGAGAGAGAAAACCGAGCAAAACAAAAGTTCCAAATACCAATACAAAAGTCGGTAACTATGTCTGAGCTGAACTACCTGGCGGGATACCGTGGTGAAACCAGGTAGGAACCGTGCGGACAGGGCCTTAGCCAGTTGGATTAGTTGTCTTTGGCTGACTGTGTATAGGCACATAAGCCACAGGGGCCCATGCAATCGCGAAGTCAAAACGAAATAACTTTTAGGAAGTAATGAGTCACTGAGTGACAAATTCAATACATTTTGAATCCGAAAATGGTTGTCAAAACAAGTTCGCGATAGGTATATAGTTCATACGTCATTTAGGGGGAGGCTATTCGTGATCCCCCGTGTAACTAATTAATTAATTAATCTGTTTATCCATTCCACCATGAACCTTGACCTAAAGTCGGGAAATTCCACAACTGTTATCGTAATTCGCTTTGAAAAATAGGAAGTTTACCGAAAGTTCTGTAAACAACAGCTAAGGACGCAAATAGGAAGGGCACAGTTACACTTAATTATTATTGAAAACCTTCCTATTGAAGATGCTTCTATTTTCATCCTAAAGCCATAAATCATTTTGTCGCAAAATGTTGCCTAAAGGTAAGTGTTAACAATTCGGCATCGTACGCAACGGACTCATCGCATTCAGTATTCTTTGCATAGAAATTCACACAAGTGCGTCCACATTTCTTCATACATTTATGAAAATCTGTTTGGTCCGATACGTACGATACCGGTGGACGCTTACCTTAAGCGTCATACTGTTGATTTCACTATCTGAAAATCTTTTACACTCACGGGCAATGAAAAAGTTCCACTCACAAAATTCCAACATCAAACAACTAAATTTTTTTCAAACATTTTACAAAAAAAATTAACAAAATGTTACTCAGTTTAGTTGGTAATATCCTGATGCTCTGTTACATGTACTTTAATGTTGCGGAAGGCATCATTAAGCTAGCCTTTTCCGTTTAGGAGTAATTTGGTGCTTTTCTCAGTGGAACCTTTTCATTGCCCGTGAGTGTATAACCAGAATTATTTATTTTCCATGGCCAAAATTACAATAATCGGACTAGATTACCATCAATGATATATTTCAGTGATTTAGGCGAGTGGTGTTTGTTTTTAACTTAATTAACTGCGTTGATATTATCGCTCATGCGAAGCCTTGGCTGAAATACTTCGTGTGTAGTGAATGTGTAAGAAGTGAGCTAGGTAGTGCATTCTTATTACATCATCTGTTATAATATTATATGATGCCATTCGCAATATTTTTTTCTATCTTGAGCATCTTGACACATAATAATATTATTATTTTTATATTTTATAAAAAAAGTCATATGCTACATAGTAGCTGCATATGCTACATAGGCTACATAGTAACATATTATTAATATTATTTTAAAGTTTATGTCTTGTAGTATCTATCTAGTACCTTGCAAAGAGAACATAAAAAGAACACGGAAATTACAAATATGAATTAATTACGATATTATTGCCATATTACTTGAATAAACAATTACTAAGTTATACATACTTTACAATACGCTGTGGAAAGTTGATAAATGTAGACAATAGTTCGTTAAGTGTTTATAAATTATATCATTACATTAGTAATGGGTAGGAAATCACGTGTCTTGTTGAAAAAATATTGTATTTATCAAACAATGATATCAACGTTTTTTTAAAATGCCCGGTACAGATTGTACCGAGTTTAAAAGTAAACTAAACATAATCTAATCATTTATCCGCGAACAAGTAGCATGTTTTGCAGTATTCTTTATACAGAATAGCTTTGATAAAATCTCTTAGTTTTTATCGGTTATTAATGATGAATTTTCTTTGAAGTCGAGACAACAATACACTTTTTGCATGGAAGCTAAATTCTTCCGTTCTGTTAATGAATTTAAAATAGAAAAAGTTGTATTTAATTATGATTGTCCGTAATAAGAATCTAATCCAATGACGAGCTACCTGAAGTAAACAAAGTATCACAAAGAGTACAGATACTTCTGCCGCATAATGAGCTTTTTTTCTACCAAAATAAGTTTTTTTACCACATGTAGAGCATAATTTCACGGTTTTGATATTCATTCTCAATATCCCTTTAAGGTTGAGTCGCTACGTTAGGTATGGATGGATGGATGGTGCCAAACTTAATTATCTTATCTTATATTTTTATTCACTTAGTCGTTTTCGCGTAATTTTTTTGTTACAGATCTTTCATGTTTATAATATGTATGAAGCAATCTTCAATTTTGCAAATGGATGAGATCCATCGTACACACATTGATGGACACTAGACTAACGGTGAAACTCATAAAAACGCACAACATTTTTGTATGGGAGTTGAGTGATGATCTGCTGGTGCACATGCCGGCACACTTCCTAGGCGCAGTAAAGAAAACACGACGTCGGTGACCGTTGTGTGCGTGTGAGTACACACTTTTTTCTGTATGAAATCTTATTGCTGTGTGAAAAAAAGGTACTCTGGGTGCACATATAACTTTGAAATCCTTCCAAATAAAGCACAACAAGATGGTCTTCATACAAGCTCTAGGTAAAACAGGACTGCATTGACAGTTGTTGAAATAATTAGAAAAAGAGCGGGGACTGCATTCGACGTTGTGATTTTTTTCTAAAAGTGTGGAGGACGTCAAATGCAGTCAGTGTCCGTCAGTGGGTTAAATTTTGTAGTTCATACATAGCAGTCCAGCTGCATTGCATATACAGGGTGTTGCAAAAAGGATATACTAAGCTGAAAGAGGGTGACTCAGGGAATCATCCTGAACAACTTTTCTACGAGATTTGAAAATTCACGAAAAAATTTTTTTTTTTTCATTCATTTCACCCTGTATATAACCACCGCTAGTCCTGAAATTTTGCGAAACGCTTTTAGTTAATGGTACCCTCACGAGTGCGGTTTCTATCCTGTTAGTAGTTCGTAGGTACAATATTGTTATTTCTATTTTTAGACCTTTGTGAGGTGAAAGTGACAGCTTGGAAATTGGTTTCTAAGGTATTTAATTCAGAACGGCTTCATATTCAAATAAATACTTAGATACAGTTTCGGAAAACATATATTTTTTGTTCATTGTTCACATGAGTAGGTTTTTAATGCTTGGGGTTTCTATTACGTTTTTGTATGTATGTAGGTATAACGTAACATGTAGGAACGTACGCATGTTAGTTTCCTACGCTTCAAAGATAATATAACCCCTGTGCTACACTTTGCGACTGCTCGGTGGCTTCAGTTGCTACCTCACTCTACCGCTGGCTCGACTCCCGTGACGTCATCATGACGACACTCATGTAAGGATATAGGATGAGGACGGTTCGACTAGCTAGCTAGACTGTCTACCACTATCTACTTGAGTACATTTTCATGATGAAGAAACATTTATTTGTCACACTCAAAAAATACACGAAACAGTATAATGTCCAACAAAGAGCTACATTATAAATGGTTGCTGTCCAGAGCTCCATAAAGGCACCAGATCAGCATGTGCTGTAGGCCACAGCGCTGGTTTTCAGTTGGCCAGTCAAGGTGTAATTTTATAAGGCATGAACTTAAGTACTGCGTAAAGTAGCACAAGTTGTTGTATACATATACATATGTTTTTTCTAGTGAAAAAAATTCAGGTTTTTCAGATAAGTTTATAGTTCACGATATCTTAATCTCCAGATTATATTTTCCGATACTGCTGCACAGGGTTATAAAGATACCTCTCTGTTACAGTGAGAAAAGATAAACAATGCTGCTTAGGTAGCTATTAATAGAACAGGTCCAGCCAGCCATTCTACGAAGAGCTCTCTATTTCTGGCTAAAAGGGTTTGTTCGGATGGTACTTATTAAGCCACTAAGAGCTATATTCGTCTGGCTGCATGAAGTCGGCCACAATTAGCCACAAAAGCACTTCGATTGGACGTCATCTTGTGGAAAGCTACTTTTATTCGAAGATGATGATAATGAAATTCAGAAGCTTTTCAAACGGTGGTATAGTAAGAACGTACATACATAAATATGCTAAAAAACTTAAACCAGACATAAGAAAAGGAACACAACTGATGTTTTTATTATTTGTTTGAGTCTGCTGTTAATTTTTTTTTGTATACTCCAAATATCAAGATTACGTGACAAAACAATCTGTATTTTTCAAAACATAGCTTTTATTTACCTATTGCTATATTTATATTCTTTAGTAACAATAACAACTTAATGTATAAAGCGGTTACTTATACGTTTATATTTCATACGTGTAGGGTCCACAGCCTGGAAATAGCCTGGGGAAGTCCCGACACGTTCAAACAGTAACTCGATTTCAGTCCCCTTCGCGGCGCATGTAACGGAATAATTCACTTACGACATTCCTATACTGACGCCTATATGCATGGGAGAGTTTTATCAGTGATAGACATAAAAGGCAGTGTTTGTGCACAAAATTTTAGCAAGATATAATTACCTAATTATGTATGTAATAAAGATAATGCTCTATTAGCGTTTTAAATAAGATAGATAGATAGATAGAATATTCTTTATTTTTACTCACAAAAATAAGTATTTTTCCCTTAAATAAATAGTACATTTTCAGTGCACGAGCCATGAAAATATTTTTGCTCCTATTTGTCGTATTTTTAAACTATAAAATATTAACTTGTGCTTGTGTAAACTATAAAATTGCAAATAGTGTTTGGTTTGCAGAGTGCGCCTGGCACTGTTGGGAACCGAATGGAAATTTGATTAAATTGTCAGAAACACGTGCAGTCCTCCTGAAATAGCCCTTTGGTGAAACTTTTACAGCAAAATGTTACAAAAAAGTTGAAAATTAAGCCACGAATGTCGCACGTGGTAGCTGTTTTTATTTTTATTTGTTCAGTACATTTTCTACGGATTACTTCCACGTGAAAACATTTGAAAGGTCGAGCTCGGTTCGTTATTTTCCTGTACGGACTCATACAACTATTTGCACAAAAAATGTCCTCTTCGTACTCGCCATATAGGCAATCGTGATTTTTATGATTATTAAAATTTCAGGAATGTTTTATTATTTAGAAAAAGAACAGAACAAACACTCACACCTTGTACTAATGAACTCCCTTGTGGGGTAGGCAGAGGTGCATTGCTGCTGCAGAAAAAATAATTCAAAATTAGTGAAAATGCAGCGGATTACTTAACGCGTCCGCCTGAGTCTGCGATGTTGCATGGTGGATTGTTATAGACATTAATTAATTTAATTAGCAGACGAGGTCATCAGTATATTCTGTATCTTTTCGCAACCCAGGTGAGGTAGTCTCGTCGTTAACTGATTATTGTTTCCTTCATGATATTATAAACGCAAAATGTTTGAACATTCACTAGGTTTTTATTAATTTACCAAACGAAGCATAGCCGAATGGGTATAATTATCAAAATCAGGCGATCACTTTGAATATTCATTGCGAATTTTATACTACTACTGTTTGAACAGGATATTAAGTTATTATTACTATATTTTATTATACACTCACAGGCAATGAAATAGTTCCACCCACAAAAATCTGACACCAAACGACACCGATTTGAATTATTACATGTTGATGTGTATTATTACATACTTTATATAAGGCCTAAGTGGATTCTTTAAAAATCTGTACGTTAAATGTAAAGAGAGTTAATAGTTTTAGGTAATAGTTTAGTATAGTAGGTAGTAGTTTTAAGTAAAGAGTCGTGTTTAGCGCAGCCGCGTTCTGAAACATAGTTTTCCGTAAGCTAAAGTGACCCTCTACTCCAGCAGCCATTATACGGAACAGACATCGAGTGTAATAATAATGTGAAGTAATTAATGTAATTTACTCCATTACGTGAAACAGACTGACGTTGAATAGTAAAATGCGTCTATAAAACGTTTATAGTCTCGTAAACCTATTTATTGACCTCTTTCCTGAATCTTGATTGTTTCAGTAAAATATGTAGGTAACAACTTACACAATAAAATAAACACTCGTGCGTTGTAGACACCGGTGCCCTGTTTTTAGTAGGTGTTCGAACCCAGGACCTTCAGCAAAAAGCACAAGTTCTTAACTTTATTTCTTAGAACTACAATCGATGGGGCATTGATTAGTAACTGTGACTATCGTGAAAAAGGGTCTCGGATTTGATTTACAACTGTAGCAGATATTTGTTTAAAGATAATAATATAATAATAATATAATATAATAATATAAATAATATAATAATATGTGGGGACATCTCACACACGGCCATCCGACCCCAAGCTAGGCAGAACCTGTGTTATGGGTGTCGGACAGCTGATATATCTACACAAATACATAGATAGATACTAAATATAAATATCCTCACCCAAGACCCGAGTACAAATATCTGTCTTTAAACAAATATCTGCCCCAGCCGGGAATCGAACCCGGGACCATCGGCTCAGTAGTCAGGTCACTAACCACTACGCCATTCGGTCGCGGTCGTCGTAAAGATACATATTTAGTGGCGGGTCTATGGTGTTTTTTTTTGTGTTGTGTGATATTTCCTACCCACCCGGTCTAATATTGGTTTATTAAAAACGTACAATTCTTAATTTTAGCATCCAAACCTTTTGAAATAACTGTGCAGAAGAAGGCTTTCATAACTTTGAGCAAGAAAATTAAATTTCACTCAGAAACCGTATATAGTAATGTACTTTCTTCTCTAAGGAGGGAGAGTCCTTTTTAGAAATATAATTTTCGTCAAACACTTGGCTATTAATAGAACTGGGTAAAGTCGGGACACGTGTCGTGTCTTAAGGGAACGTGCCAGGTCTAGGCGAGCCCGGCTAATAGAACTCGAGCTACAGTTCTGAATTATATACCAACAATTTCAACTTGTATCTTAACCAACAGGTTCAAATTAATTTAAATAAACGAATATTTAACTTTTGTTGGGTTTGCTTAGGTACTATACATTGTCCACTGCCAAATGATTATGTTTTGTTTGTCTGTAGTTGGTAGGAACCTTCTTTCTTTGTTATGAATTTAAATGTGTAAGCCTATTATATCTGCGATTATTCCATAAGACATGATTAGAACTTGCATTTGTTTAAAAAAAACAGTAATGACCTCTTGCCTCTTATTATAAAAAGTAGATTAAAGATAATTCTGGTTTCGAAACGGTTATAGTCTAGAGATTTCATATAAATCAGTAATCTAAAGCCGCATTTAAACTAGAACTATGTACCTTAAGTCTTCGGTTTATATAAAGGGGGCTTTAGTTAGATTGCATTCCATTCGAAGTTGCAATGTGCTACGCCGTAGCCCGTAGCACGTAGCCCGCTACGGCGCGGCGTAGCGGCACTCGTGGTCCACAGTACACGTGGACCAAATTGCAGGAGCTATTCGCCGTACTGTCGGTCTCCCCGTGAACTGTGGCATTCTGGTAGGAAATTCGACATGAACTTCGGAGAAGTAAATTGTTGTTCTTCCCAGAAATTAATATCTTTGAAGAACTTATGTATAAGAAAACTATTTGTATTATAATTGTTTATCTTTTGAATTTGTACCGTCTATGCTAACACCATACATTCTAATTTCAAAATAATATTTTTCTCTCTTTTTCAAATTAATAGGTACATGTTTAAAGATTAACTTCCGTGTACAGTATATCTGTAATAATAAAGTGTTTGCAACACTTTCCAATGTAGGTCATCGTGGATTCGCCTTTTGGGACGAAGCAACGAGACGAGAGTCAACAATCCTTGAAACTTTCTTATGACGTCATCCGTGTGAGGGAGTGGGCTGTGACGTCATACTACAGGGTGTTGCAAAAGTCATATAGTAAGCCGAAAGGGGGTGACTCAGGAGGTCATTCTAAACAACTTTTGTTCTATTTCTCTCCAACAATTTATTTATAAATTATTATATTATACAAAATACAGTTATACAATTGTAAGAACGTACACAAGGCAGGCTTATTGACAAGAAGTCTTTTCTTCCAGCCTTCCCTGGATTGGTGGGGAACTACAGAAAATATGCGAAACTCTTTTAACATCAGACAGCCAACAATAAGCTACTAGTTACAAAACATTTAATTTCAGGCAAGCTTAAATGACGCGTACGTTCGAATACCCCGCCATAAATTCTGGAGCATCGTCTCAACACGCGTCTATGACTAATTTTCTTTTTTATATAATTGAAATGAGGTTAGTGTGCTTATCCCGATTATTTTGACGTCATAGGTCGTGTTACAGTGCGTCTGTTTACTCGCAGTGTCCAGGAATCTCTCGTGTTGGCCCCAAAACACTAGTCGAAGGTGAGAACCGAGATTCAACAACTACAGACTGCGCTGTTTATTTAGCTTACCTGTTTTATTTGCCCTAGATCCGGGATCGGTAATTGTTTTTCCAATACAAAGGTGACCGTTTTATGTGCGAAAAGGTTTGTAGGTAGTATTCGGGGAGGTCATGAAATAATTACCTAAGTGTTTCAGTTCATATACAAGTCATATAGCATATGTCAGAATCCAAATTCGGAACATACTTAGGTAGATACATTGTGGATTAGATTTTCCCGTTATTTCTCCCCATGAACTATAGGAAATGATCTTTGTTTTGCACACCGTAGGTAGTGTTTATTTATAGTCGTTGTAAGTTCGTAAGAATACAAGTGCAGCGTGAAGGATGCCTAAACCCAATGTCATCCTCGGCCAACTGTTCTAAAAACAAAACATTCTATTTTTGAACCTCATTGTTCTAATTTCTAACGTCGTCAACGCTTCACTGGCAATATGATATGTTGACATTTACAACTGCTTCGGCGGAGTATTATTAAATGTTGCGAACGCACTCTGACATAACTCGACCATGTATTTTGCAACACGCTCTATTTCTAAACAGCCAAAATTAAACCAGTGTTTATTTTACTCGGACGCCGTAATAATTATAGTTTACTGGTGTCTTTAACCGGTAATTAGGACTCGCTAATTTTGAGCATGCGGTATTCTTCTTAGAAATTTAATTTAATAAGCTGTAGGGTTCCTCCGAATGTGTCGTCATTCTTTAAGACGAAAAGCAACGGCATATTCGGGACAAGACTGATTTATATCTAATTTAGCAACATGCTCTACTAACGTCAGGAAGCGAGACAGGAATTTAGAACGCACAAGTCCTTTGTCGGTCGCAGTAATTGTTAAACCATAAAGGAGCATAAATAAAGACACATTTCTCAGGAAAGAAAAAAGGGCGCTAAATGTTTCAGCGTTCCAGATCCGGCTGATTCCAGCAATCTCGATGTTTGACATTACCACAGTGACGGGGACTACAGAAGCGACACTCTGTCCCTAGTTGCTGCTGGTATATCTCTATAAATTAATACCACATCGCATAATACATTATGCACCTACACTGCAAAAACGGGAATTTATACCATATCCCTATTTTTTATTCCTCGTTTACCCATTAAACAGAACAGATTATCATCCTTCTGAAGTTTATTCTGTGTCTTCGTTTCCTCGGGAGGCGGGTGGCGTTCAGAAGCGAGTTATGATGACTCTAAATTACTAATTAATGGGCGAACGATCAAAACAGACGGAGTCACGTGACTTAGTGCCGCCGCGCTTCTGAACGGAAACAGACAAATTTATTAATTCAGGGAATTTTAATGGCCGGATCGCTGTTTTAGCGTTTCTTGCTAACCGTAAACCCACATCAATATTCAGGAACTGGTTAAACCAAACTTGCATTTGGAAACACATATAAACGTATAATCTATTGTAAACATAACTGTGCCTATTTGCCTGTTACATATTTTTTGATGGAAAGGAACGTTTACGTGAACGTAATTTTCCTAGTCAGACGCTTCTCTTATTTGTTGTAAACTTAGGTATGTGTTTATTTTAATCAAAATATATTACATTATACATACATCCTGGAACGTTTTATTACATAACAAACATACAATATGTAGATATTGTAATAAGTTGACTGGTAAAAAATGCTTACAGCATGAAGTCTACCTTTAGTACACTTATTTGTGCAATAAAGAGTTAAATGAATAAATACAAATAAAATAACTTAATTTTAGGGTATCATAATATGAAACGTTCATTAAAAATTATCGCAACTATACTTTTTTCGTCAAGCCTCGCTGAACAAAAATTATAGTATCGAACTCAAACAATAATTTAACACATACTTAGTTCATGTCGTCATCTTCAACCAAAATGTATTACAAGACGGTGCACGCTCCACATACTAGCAGACCCATTACAAAGACCGACTATAAATATTACTCTTTGTTTTTTGAATTGAGAATAAAGATGCGCGCAGGTGGACAAAATAATGCAGAACGTTTTAATATGTTGTTGTGTTTCCATCAACGTTGCCGGCCAACCAGGAAGAGAGTCCTAATTTAGTCTTCAGACAATGCTTCAGTTAAGTCTTTATTAAGTCCAGGATTAGTCACATCTTTGTGAGGGCGGCAATGACGGACGGCTTATTAGATGTCGGCGTAAAATTAAACTGCATTTAACTTGACACTTGTTTCGTCAATTCATTACTGCTGCTGCTAAGGGCAAGCGAATGCGATAGTGTCGTGCGATGTTTATTGACATTGCATTGAATTTCATTGCGGTTACTTTAATGTAACCGGTATGTACTTTGGTTTAGGTAATAATCTTAAATTAGGAATGTTGATATATGTATCTGTGGTTATGAGTATGTGCAGCATCTAGGTACATTTTATAATACCTTACAGAAAATATTCTTCTAACGCTTTCTAGCTTAGATCAACAATTTTCATCTATACTCGTATGTACCTATAGTTAGTATCATTATCATCAGTCATCGCGCTCGCTCGGTGTAAAGGTGCATGCACACTCACGTTAATGCTCCACGTCGCGCGTCACTACCCGCGGGTTGTAAATCCGTCACTGCGACAGATCTCTGACAGTTCCCTGACAACTGTCATCTTTACGCCTGTAAATCGTACGAGCTCGCCAATTGAGACTGAAACCTGTAATTGTTAATGGAAGGGATTTAATGAATGGATCTCGGATCAGTTTCTGCGTGTCACGAGTGTTTGTCTGAGGAACAGCTGCGATCTTTTATGCGCATTGTTCTCTGAGAGAATTGAATTGCATTTGCCAATTGCCCATTTTGGTGAAAATTCCATTCATCAACGCATAACATCTAAATCTATGTTCTTATCTTTATTATAGTTCATCTGTGTACGTATTAAGAAACACCCATTAAAATCACATTTATTGAGGGCGAAGGCACTCTTGCGCCGAAATGATTTCCTAACTTCCTCGCCGTTTGATCTCGCCGCCCATTGTTTATAAACCATTAACATGGGCTAAGAAGGCGTGCGCTATCGATTAATCGATCGATTTATGTCGATTACGCAACTGAAGATGAAGAATCGAATAATACGCATTGTATGTTGCGTCTGCTCCCATAATCGTCTGATGAAAAGGAAAGTACTGACTTGCGAATTTTTAAATGGAACGCGTTCGAAACATGCTGGCTCAGAAGTGATGAAGCGTCTATTAAAAAGAAAAATATTGCCTATGCGACAGACTTACAAATTAACGTTGATCTTTTTCGCGAAGCGTGCATAAATAATGGCGTTTACTAAATAGTGATTACAAGTTTTTCGTAATAGAAAAATAGTTGCCAAGTGGATGCTCCAGTTACCGCCAGTTATGTTAGATTAGATCAGAGCGGGCCTTGTTCGCGATACCGAGAACTTTGCAAGTGGAGCGCCTCGGTCCTTCTCGTCGCCATATTGCGCGAACGGAGGTGGACATTGCCGCACATGTGTTCATCATTTCTGGAATTCGCCGTTTTGCGAACTTCTCCTATAAATATATATTATGTATTTAGATAAGTACTATCTTATGTTTTGATTTGCGTATTGCCAAAAGAACTGCAATATAAGATATGTATGTAGATATAGAGATTCATGAAATGGGAAACTACTTTCGCTGACCTTTGCCACCTCAAAGTCGGGATAAGGAAAAAAACTGAATACAAATATTTGCTCCTTATCCCTACGGAGTTAGGTAAGAGAAAGCTGCACAACCTACGTGGAAGTATGTATATTGTTTACCTCATTTTAGCTTCAATACATATGGTACTTCCATCAGATATTTTATGAGAAACATACTACGGCGGATATGTCGCGTTCGTAGGAAACATGCAAGTAAAACGACAATGAACATTGATTTTCTGAGAGTCGGAATGCAATGTTGAGACGAAGGCCGCGGGCTCATATACCTCCGGAAGGTGCGAGTCTGACAAATGAGGATGTGATGTGAGAAAGTAGTCCGCACCTTGACCTAGTCACATCTCTGCTACAGCGTCAAACTGAATAGCTTCCCCAAATATTTCCACATAGAAATCAATACAAATATTATTTTTTACTTAGGTAGAATTGTTTTTTTTTATTGACTAGGTAGATAGATATTTCCTTTCACTCACTCACTTTACGTTCCTCTCTACAAAAAGTCATACGTTCTGACAACATATCCTCATTTATAACAACCACATAACATTATATTTAAAAAAAAAACCTAAATGTTATTCAGCAACAAGAATAGCAGCAGTAGACTACGAATCTGAGGAAAGCGGCGGCGGCGGCGGGGTGGGGGGTAGAATTTCATGTATAATTTTATCTCAAATGCCAAAGTTCACTCAAGAGCTTACATTTCATTTCATTTTCACTCGCAATATTCGCTCCGTGCACATAGGCTGTTGTATTTTAGACTAATTGTATTAAAACTTGCAAATGTCAGACGGCGTGCGACGAGTTTTAAAGGGCATAGACGCATTAAAGCGAAGCCAAAATAACTAGAGTTCAAATTAGTTATGTGTATGCTAGAGTGTTTTTAGTACTTACTTTATACTCTGTCCCACTGTTAGATGTAGGTGAGATATTTTAATTTATAAACCCCTGGGATTCTAGTGTTGTAGATTCAGCCCAGCCTGGCAGCTGGCAGGTATCATAAGTCGTCGCTCTCCTCAGCTTTTACCCTTAGAATTTAGCCACAGTTATATTTATATATTATAGCTATTCCCGCGAACTTCGCATCGCCTTAAAAAGTTTTCTCGTGGGAATTCCGGGATAAAAAGTAGCCTATGTTCTTTTCTCAGGGTTTAGACCATATGTATACCAAATTTCATTCAAATCAGTCCGTTCCGTTTTGGCGTGAAAGAGTAACAGACAGACACAGTTACTTTCGCATTTATAATATTAGTTAGGATTATACTTATGCCTTTTCCATTGAACGGCTCTTCTGGAATATTCTTATACTGACACCCACTTCTAATATACGATATGAAAGAATTTAGTAATAGTCTCCACCTACCACTCTCAGAAAATCAGTTTATCACGACTACTAAGCATTCTAATTATGAAATTGTCACATACCTTACACATATTCTTATTGGTAGATACTACCAAAAGAGGTGCCGATACAAATTAATCAGAAAGCAGGCGTTTACTAATGAAACATATCCGTTACTCTCATTATAATAATGGGTAAATACTCGTGGCGGCCATGATGGCATCTTAACACATAAATAACTGAAAAGGGAGCTAATGGTTGGGTTAAAAGAATGCACTGCACTCTGAATATTTGGGATGACTCGGGGACTCTCCAACATATGGGCGTAAAGTATTAAATACGATTTTAGGGATAAATAGGACAGTAAATAGTAACGATAGGGACTGTTGCACATATTTTCTATACATATTTAGGGCACTAATAGTAAATAGCGTTTAAAAATAAAATCATTTCTTTTTCCAGTACGGCCTATAATATCACCAATGACTCATACATATAAATTGTGTAAATATTGCTTTGTTTCGCCTTTTGAGCCTACGACATTTTTGGAATGAAATAAAACTTACTTTTGTAAAGTTCCCTGGCTATAAATACTTAATTTAAAGACAAAATTATTAAATTCGGTTCAGCCGTTCTTGAGTTTAGCGAGACAGCACAGTTTTTTGTTGTTCTCATACAAATATTTGTTAATCTCTCATTTCGTTAATATCCCATAAACATTGTATAATAATATGTATTGTTTTTGTTACATGGCCGTTTGCTCGACTGTACAAATGTCGGATGTACCTATAAAAAAGCGCGGTGCCATTAAACTTTTCACAGATGATTTATTTACTCACAAACACGTGTGTTCAGGCATACCGTATTTAATGAGTATTTATATCAACGGCTACACTGTATGTGGGTTAAGAAAATATTATAGTACTCTTGCAAGTCTTCATGAATGAGTCTTATGCATGGAGTAAACCTTCTTGGTGTTATGTAATTAGTTATGAGTATAGCACATAACGCCTCTTTTAGTAAAACTTGAACTCTTATTTGTATATCAAAAAGTGTTTTGTTTTCTAATACATAAGTATGAGTCTTTTCGATAATACTATAGATATTATTATAAATGATAATCGTTCATAATTATTTCGTTTATCATGCATTGATAATTATTTTATAAAATGAAATGATTCACGTTATAGCCATTGTTGGTCTACCAATATATATTTTATCTTTCACAAAAAAGATTATTTTAACGTTGTTTGTCTACTTAGGTAAACCTGTTCTTTCTAGCATATTCAAACTTATCTAAACCCACTCGAATAACTGTTCGTGTTTTAATAAAGGCAGCTCCACGGAGTCAAGTGAATTTATGTATTAAATGTGTAATAATTTACTAACAATATTGTTTGTTTTGTTACAGGTAAGGAGAACATTTTCACAATAAACTCACTTCCGTATGTACGTTAAAGAGTTCAGAAAGTAAGTAAAAGTGTAATTTTACAGGTTATTGCAAAAACTGTATTGGTATGTAGTATAATTTAAAAATGAAGAATGTAAAAAACACGCAAAATGGTTACAAAACTCGGTGCAGTTTTTTTAGAATGAACCATTATTTTATAATTTATATTTTAAGTTCTAACTCTTATATTTTAATATATTATATTTTATGATGCTAGGTATATAAATTATATATGTAAATATATTGTAGGTAGTATATATTGGTATATTAAATATTTATGGTATATTCTTTATTCCTAGTACACTTTACCCTTCTTTCATCTAAATATCCTTCCACCCAAAGGTTGTCTGGAAGAAATCGCTTTAAGCGATAAGACCGCCATTTGTACATATGTGTTAGATTAAGTTTTGTATTGTTGTCCATATTTTTGTGTGCAAATAAAGAATATCTTATCTTATTTAAGTACCTAATAATAATCCAAAAAACTTCTTAAACATCCGCATAAAACAAAACAAACAAAATATGAGTTATGGCCCGAGATAAATCAAATGTTAATGGACGTCGCAACATTCAATTTACTATGACACTACTTCTGCAAAAAACTACATTATAAATTGTTTAGTCGCTTCTACATTAATGTCATCACTTAATTCTCAATTTGAATCGTATTATTATATTTCTCATATAAATTAGTTAAGCTATTCGATTTGTTAACTTTATGCAATAATAGTATCCATGGGCCTTAGTACAGATAAGTTTAGTGTTCAAACTTAGGTTTACAAGCTTTCAAGGTTTTTGTCCTACGCAACAGGTGGGTTTAACGCCTAGGTTACTGTAGGTTGGTATTTATTTTTGACCTTATACCAACACTGTGATGCGCAGGCACACTTTACCTTTACCGATACTTGAAGTATACGACAATATTATTATTTAACATTGGGATAATCAGTTTTATATGGTTTCCTGTAACAGTTTTCTGTTGAAATTATACCTATATAATTATATTTTATTATAATACTAGATATTTTCGCAAATCCCAGGTGTACGATCGATGCGTGCGCTGTATTCGCAAAATAGCGCAAGGTCCCTGCCCTCGTATAAAACACTACAAAGCGCTATTTTCTGTATCACCTCGGTATTTCTAAACACACATCTGTTTGGTTTTCCTCAAATTTATTACAAAATCTCAATTAATCCTAGAACATCCATGACATTGAGCTTTTTAGGTATTGGCATGGATTTATTTTCACGATATTCCGCCGAAGTGATTTACATTTATAACGGGTAGGTATCTGAAATATTATTCAGGTATGTTTTATAATATGTGCTTAAAGTTTCATAACTACATAATTAACATAAGTTTTTCCCTAAACTTGCCGATCATATTATTTCGTCAGATCTGCATCTCTAAGCAATGTAGGATATTACATATCTTACTCCGACGCCAATTATTACTTATCATATGAAGCTAACCAATTAGTGTTGTAAATAATTCTTTTGCCTCTCTACAATAGCACCTACGAAGGTTATCCAATATTGTGAAACGGAAAGCAGCCAATTAGAACCTTAAATTGATAGCATTATGGTTGTTTAAAGTGAAACTGCGCGTATGTGCAACGTTTATCTGATCAATTATAATTAGTAGAATGGGAGCCGTGCGCTTTGTACTCGTAATTAAATTCTAGTATATATACGTGATATATATCTGGTATATATTCGTGGATCCTGCGCCTAGGTGACGCAAGCGGAAAGCTGCGATGGCACACAATAAGATCTCAGTCTTGGGAACAATAATGCCAGCGATGACTGCATGTATCCACGCTATTCTAATATTGTAAATGCGAAAGTGCGTTTGGTCGTTCTCTTCGTGATATCACACGACTTCAGTATTTAAATACTATATTTTAATAGGTTTTATTATAAACATGTGTCCATTGACCATTTTCGGTAGAACGTTGGAAATAAACTTTTTCATGAATTTCAGAAAGTTGTCGAACAGAATAAACACATGTGTTTGTCTATCTCCATACGACTCACGAGTCACCTTGACTTTCCTGTGAGTCCCTATGACAATAATTATTGGTGACTATATAATTTTTTAAACCTATTTTTTAATGCGTTGAATAGCTACTATAAAATGTATGTATAGTGCACATAAACAAACGATACACATTACACATGCACACACACACTGGTATATCGCAGCGATGACTTAGGCCTTGCGGTCTGTGGTGCACCATCCTATGTGGGCCACTTCCTACCACAAGCTTACGTTTTTAATATCATATTCAATTGATTTTATATTTAGTATGTTGCGTCCCTTCATAATCTTTCGGATTTAAAAATATTAGCAATTGATCGGGATAGTCAATAAGTTATTGATGATAAATTGATAATCAATTAGTTATGTTCCTACAGCGAGATAGTGGATTAGATTGGAGGCATCATACTGTACAGACTTACAGAATAGGCTACCTTATTCTAATAATCAGGCGAAATAAACAATTTGTGCATGAAATAATCGATATTGGATCCGTTTTACTTTCCGTCAATACCGTGCATCGATAAATTCTGAAATAATGGTATAGGCTATAAATTGCTTATTATTGCTAGTAAGCTTTTAGTGCTCAAATGTGTCCTAGACACGAACAAGGTGAGGTAACATCTGCCGTTAATATTTCAGTCTATCATTAATCTATCAATTCACAAAGTCTAGACCTCATCTATTTGTAGCGACAAATCTTGATATTACTAAATTAATTACTTTATAGAAGGTCATTTATGACATCGAAAGGCCTGATAGCTAGGTGTACTACAGTTGAACTTCGTATAAAATTTAAAAATACTATAAGTGTTGTGTTTCAAAAGTGATATAGTAAGCTGACAGAGGGCCATGAAAACTTGTGTAGTAAGATTTTTTTTAAAAGCCTGCAAGACTACTAGGGCATGCAATACCGCAATACCGGTATTCGTAATACCGGTATCAGGGACAAAATTCACGCTTTTTTCAATACCGGTATTGAAAGTTAATACCGGTATTGAAGTAATACCGGAATTGGACTTTTTTAGGCTATAATAAAGCGATTAAGATATAGTATTCCTATGTACTGTAAAAGCGCACTTGTTTCCAATCGTTTGATGCAGTTTTCGGCTGTTTGATACTACTGTTGCCCATGCGTAAACGGACACTGGATGTAAAAATAATAATTTATTGTAAAATTTAAACTCTAATACTCAATTCTCGTAAAAATCTATTACAAAATACTGAATTTCATTGCTTTTTCTCGTTTTATTTTGACCTATACGACCTTTAATCACAATATATGCCATTTATTACAAGGAAATCTAATACCGGTATTAATACCGGGATCCCGGTATTGAGTTGCAATACCGGAACTCAATACCGGTATTGAAAATAGTTCCGGTATTGCATGCCCTAAAGACTACCTCTTGTGACCACGTGTGATAAGTTGTTGTATTTTAGCAATAAATAAATTAGTTAAGACACATTTCCTAACACTCGTCCACGGCTGATGTTTAATAAGCGAGAATAATTAGAGCAAAACCTAAACCACTCCGCATGTTAGAGGATGTCCGGGATTCATTTGCAAATTAAAATGATAAATTATAATTTTATGACAATCTAAAAGGCCGTTGCTTTGGCCAATTAAATACTTTAATTCATTATTTTGCAACTAAAGTTATTTACGAGTAGCAAGTACCTTCCTTCTATTTTGTCAATGTAGGTTAGTGGTTTATTTGTCTTATGTTGTGATGTAGGATGTTCAATGTTGATGTTAAACTGTAATGAATCTATAAAAAATGTACTATATTATATAATACTTATTATTATTATTATTATTATTTAATTCTTTATTGCCTTCCTTATTGGTTCATAGGTTTTGTTAAAACCATAAAATTATCCACTGATCATTATGGATCTATCTATCCTATCAATTAATATGAAATCTGACACAAATGTATATCAAAACTTGATTTAAATTAGTCGAGGCCGACCCTATCAATATTTCACCGCTAAACCACTCAGCCCCTACAATTGGACCCAACACCCCACAGTCAATATGTGGTAATTATGACGGCATATGAAGTTATGTACATTCTACAGGATTGATTGTGAACAAAAGTGGTATAAATTGTAACCCAGAAAAAGGGTGATAAAAGTCTTCATTCAAATTAATAATTTATTGTATGAATTTAGGAAAGTTTTAAAGAAATTTCTACAACTACACCCCGCACTGGCTTACCGTAACTGTTTGTCACGGTAAAAAGTTTGTATGGAGACCGAAAAAGATTATCGCGAATTAACCAAATTTGGAAAATTTAAATTTATCAGAATGACCACCTATGACACTCCTGTAGGCTCACAATACTCCTTTTCACAACACCCTGTATACATCACACATTCATAAGCCAGCGTGCATGGCAATCAGTCCCACTTCCGGTCTGGCCGAGGGTGCGACGACCCTACGCCAATTAACTGGACAAAAGGGTCGTGTACGTATTGAGGTGCGCGTCGGGAATAACCCAGGCTTTCACGCAAAATGTCATCTCAACATCAGAATAAGGACCCGTCGACCCGTACCACGGTTCTAATTTTAGCTCACAGACACTTTGACTTAAATAACTTTAATTATTAAATTCTGCTTTTAGCCGTACAATAGAGTATTTTGGGACAAGACGTTGCGTAAGCTTGTTATCAGCTTTCATTAAATTGATGGAAATTTACTCTCTGTCTCTGTTTTGTACACAATGCTACAAAATATAATATTATGTTGTCACTGCCCACGATTGGTCTATTTATACTATTATTTTATAGTTTGAATAACAAATATCTATTAAGCGATATTTATATTCAGAATATTAATCAGTTTCGCTGTCGTAGGTTGTACCGAAACCAAATTAAAATGCCAGTTCTCGAGTAGGTTTGTTTTAAACATGATAGTTGAGTACACGAACCTAATACAAATCCAATAGCGAATTTAACTCGTTGGTAAATTTTAACTAAGTCTTGGATACTTACTAGTTTTATAATGATACGCAACGAACTTAAGTCTAAACGCTCATCCGAACGGTCATCATCGTCACCGCCACCACTTCAGTCCAGTCCGATAACGAATTTATGTGGAAAATGTTAAAAAAGGATTTCCATAAAACTGTCCCCTAATTGGGGCGAGCGCAGCCGCGGCGGGGCGGCGGGGGCGCATGCGCGGTGCGGGGAGGGGGGTAGAGTTTCCCGGTTTCCCGAGGAAAGCGGCCGAGCTCGCCATTCGTCGCGCGGATGCCGACGCGACCGCACGCGTCCCGAGACAAATACTGCAGAGACTACGGTGCTTGTGAGACCCCATGGATGCACAGTTACAGTGACATTTGGTGTTGTGTACAATGACGTTGAACAGATCGGAGAGTGTGGTGGGCGGCAAGATCCAGCCGGCCGCCTCTGTGTCGTGCTTGTCGCAGTGTCAAACGATTTTCGGGAAAAGGCTCAAGCGGTGGGGCTCCACAGGATCGTGGGTAAGCTCTCTTAGCTCTTGTACCTATTCGTATTTGCATCTAGTACTGAATCAGGTCTGCTGCAGCATAGTCAGCAGCAGACCTGAATAATTTGAATTATGTCGGCAGTCCCAACAATTGCTATTGTTGGTGCTGAAATTTTCCGAGTTTTGTGTAGGTACTTATAGAAAATGTAGTTTCAGATTTTGCGTGATAATTGTGATCAGAATACTCTGTAAATGTATGATAAGATAGTTAACAATAATACAACTGAAAGTTTGCTTTAATAGGTTTTCTAAATCAGGAACTCAATAATTTCACCAGTATCACCTTGTGATAGTAAATTATAAGCAAAAGCTCGACTTTTTTGCTTTCGTCTTAAGTTATATCTACAGATAATAATAATCTAATATTCAGTGCATAAGTACCTATATAAATTCATTTCCTCCTGACTCGGCCACAAACGTTGAAACTTCACGCCCCTACAGCCTGAAGATCCCCATCCTTACATACCTACAACTCCTGAATAGCGCAAATTAGTTCTGAAGCCCCTCGGATAGCCTGAAATTGGCCAAGAGGGGGGCGCGTGGAGGCCGCGTGAACACAACGTGAAAACACAAACACACCCCCTAGGCCCAATCAGAGCAAACATTGCTGTGTTTGAAATTGGAATCGTAGCGCGTGTGGCGTAGGAGTTTACCTGTTTTTTTGTAAGTTGCCATTAACATAAATATGGTCATCATTTTATTTTATTTTTTTGTCAGTGGCCAGTTGCTATTCGGGAAAAGGTGTGTAGTAAAATGTTGGCCGTGAATAGTTAGTTTCGCAGAGACATTAAAGAACAAGGTTACACCTAATGAGGGTAGGAGCTCGCGTGCAGCTTCGTGGATTTCACGTGACCTTTTTTCGGTCATCGGCAACCCCCCGGGATATAGCCACTCTCACTCATGTTTGACATTGAAATATACAATACATGATTAATAAAGTACGAACATCCATTCTAAAAAAACATAATAAAATATCAATCAAACTTTATCACGTTAATAAATGTCGAATTGGACATTGAATACATTATCTGTTTTTGTATAAACTTCAGTGCCTTTATAAGGCTTTGAGTTATTTCAAGTTTAATGGATGTCTGGGCGTTTCAATAGTGTTAATGATCGTGTTTCAATAAGAACCGTAGTGAATGTTTTTACTTTTTACACGTCTTATTGAAGTCTTTGTAAAGTAAACTTTCGCCCTTTGAAGTATTTTCAGTCACAGTTTCAGATAAGAATACTTATCTCATTAATTAGTATTTTGTAACTCGCTCCCTGGACATTTTAAACCAACCTACTTACTTATCAATATTATAAGTCGTATTATATAGCATTTTACTGCTTATTACGATATGTTTACTTTCCTTTTTATAACTCGTAACAAATTCGCCTGCATGTTATATCAATTGCAACATTTATGACATCGTTATTTCTGCAAGGAGTAGCCATTTTGAATTTTTATGCCCCGACTCCTTGCATTATAAAAATATAACGAGGTTGATACACTCAATTACGAATGGGTGGATCGTTTCCATTTAAGTCCATAACTTTTATGTCATTCTGGATCTGGACATCGCTTTTACTTGCTACATTACATACCTTAGTCTATGAAAACATACAAATTTATATACAACATTATCTATATATTATGGGTATAACTAAAGACGAAAGAGTTTATTTCACGTTTATTTACTATAGATATAGATCCTAGGTACATCTATTTTAAATATAGATTTCAACGTACCTGCAAGTCCTGCAACATAAAACTTATTTTTAACTCCTTTAAGCCCAAGCAACAAGCCATAGATTTGAAGAGGCCGGCTCGCTGGCCTATCTTCTTAGATCACATCCCGCGCGGAGACCTTGTCGGAGGAACTGGTTCCCGACCCGGTCCGCGCTCTTGTTCACGACCAACCACTTGCACGCCTAAATGGACATCGGCTGTATTTCGCGCTACGATTTCTGCGATAAAATGTATATAAAAATGCTTACAACTTATTTTTTTCCTATCATGTCACGTACTTTTTAAATAGGTGACTGAAGTTCTGAAATGTTGTAAGAAAGTAATTCATTTATATCTGCCGATGCAGTGTTGCGTCGTTAACATCGAAAAGGGTGTAGCTATTTTTATGTTAACCTATGAATAGCTGAGCAATTAAACAGATTACATAAATCCATATTCATGTATACAGTGCAATCAGCTATTCAAACGATTCTTTTGATCCAGACAATTATGAAGTTTTTATTTGCACGGGTTGCACCTAAATAAGGCGTGTACCATCTAGGACCTTGTGTGGAACTGGTTGTGCGACAGGTTGTGTGACAATGCGCCGGCGCAGGCAGTGACGCGCTCGTTACGTCACGAGAGAAATGCGAAGCGCGGAAAACGTTGTGACATCTCGGGATTAATCGGAAGTGATCGTGACGAATTTATTCGAGCGCCGCAGCTGCCGGGTGCCGGGTTGTTAGATCGACTTTTTTATCATTTGTTTTTCTCTTTTCTTGCTTCTGGTTTTCTCAGCGGCCAGTATGGCGTTTCTATTAGGTATTTATTATTCTGAAAATATGTTCGTTCGAAATTTGTTTGGTATTTTGCTTTTAAAAATGTCAATGTTTTCTTCTTCTATGCCCGTTACTATAAAATGTGAGGAGTGCGTCGCTATTTCTGTCACGTGTTGGACATTGTTGTGGAAAGTTTGTCTCTGGAGATTATTTATTTTCACTAAGGTACCTATAAAGCAGGACTACATAATATCTAGCTTAACATTTAGTTACTGATGAGTGTTGGCTTTGAATTAAAATTAAGTATAAATCATTTTAACGGAATTAATCATATATGCATTAAGTTTATACCTATGGGGACCATTAAAGATGGCGTAAACATAGTTACTATGACAAAAGTTATAAATAGATGGGCACCCACGCTTCATAAAAACTTATAATTTTATGCCAAGGTCCGTCAATAAAGATATATTTTGGTGCATTCATATTATGATGTCTATTTTATTTATAATAAATATAATGGCTGTATCCGTTGGCTACAGCGGAAATTTCGAAAGAAATAGTACAGTTCCCTTGTACATTTGTTGTGGAAATCAACAAGGTTAAAATTTACATATACATTAGGCTTCTTTTCTTCATACTATTTTATTCTACATTACTAACAGTCTTGGTCAAGTAATCAACTATCACGTTCAATTGTACCCCAGTATCCTGAAAATGCAAGCTCTAATTATTTTTATCAAAGCTTTTAAATGTAATGTAAGGATTAACTTTCAATATTTCACTAACATAAACAAATAACATAAAACACACATTTCAACTGTGCTTATCGACCGATTTAGAACCTTTCCAAATAATCTTTACTCTGCTGTGTATAATATGTAAATGTTGGTATCGTGACTTCGACAAATTTACTTTTCGTGATAACGATTTCGTGCAAAAAATATGTGGTCCTCGACGGCTTTGAATATTTTAGAATAGCCTAAAGCGTAGAACCCTCGCCAGCATATTATCGTGTGCCGACCAGTATTAGTAAATACCATACAGAATGGTGTTTGTCAGTGAATAAGCTAGGACTCTAGTCGATACTACATTATTTTAGAAACCACTTCAAAATAATTCCTGACTTAAAAAATACATAGGTATAACATACATACAGATACCCAAGCATTTGAAATTTAAGTAGTTATCTTATTTTTTACTTTAAAGCCTTTTAAAGTCCCTGCACTCCTTAAATGCCAGGTGTGTTAACTCTACGGTTTATTTTTATCTATTCCCTAATCTGTGGTATTCGAGCTTTTAAAAGACTCCATTATTATTCACCCTACGAATTCCTCAACCAAAACGATCCTTTTGGAACAACGTACAGTACTTATACTGTTTTTTTTTTCTGATACCATTTGGGTGTATACTTACCTACATTAGTAATAATTTGCTACAGTGTATAGCGCAAATAGCAACATAATATCGTTGTCAATCGCACTCGCAACTTCTCACGAGAGCTTGCGGTTTGTACGTAGTTCACCTACCTATAGGTGTAGGTAGACGGTTCCCGAACCCAACATACTTTGAATAACATTGCGGATAGTTTCATTTAGATTTTACTACATTGCAAACTGTGAAATATATTACTTTTAGGTACCTTTCTAAGTACTTGCTTATGGTTATTCGAAAACTTTGCAACTCAACTTAGATGAGAGCTTTTACTCGTCCAAAGTCGAAACCTTCTTACATAGATTTCTAACAAACTCATCGATAAAGTTTTGTTATAATCAATTGGATATCCATCAACACATGTTTTGTTTCCGATTTTGCAACTGCATACATAATGTATACCACTAGTATTGTACTTTTTACAAATATACATATTACCGGGAAGTATCTGTAGTAAGAGTGTGGTGCGTATAATGTTCATATTCATATATCCATGTGTTACACAAGCGTTTAGCGTGGTTTACGCGGCGATTATCGCGGCCCAGTTGCTCGCAGTGTGTGGCAAGCCTTACAACCACCGGTCGGACTCAGTGTGCGGTGCGCCTTACCGTTGCGATGATGACGCGTTTTCATTCAGTAAATTCAGAAGTAAGTTCCTCCTACGTAAATTCACGAGGAGAAAAACTTTTGTAAAAATATCTGGTAATTAACGGACTAATTATAGGTATCTTAGTTTCGACACAAATTTTATTTCGTACCCAATTCTCGCCGTAATCTCATAATGTATGATTGTACATAATTACTTCTGTATATTGTGCAATAAAAGTATAAATAAATAAATAAATAATACATGATAGAGTTGACTGCGATTATAGTGACATCATATTCACAATTTATTCTTCTGAAAGATGTATTGTGTAAAGAATTATACTTACGAAGTAATATATTTGGCCGTAATTCAAGTTTTATAACGAATGAGCTTTATAGTGTCGTTTAATATACTATCAGTGGTCGCAATATATCGCCGGATGAAGATGTCAAATTTAACAGTCGCTGAAATATTCTAATATTCAAAACTATTTGATATATTAAATTTGTTGTCACAACATCGCACCTTTGATCTGGTGTTGGACTAAAATAGTTGCGAAAGTGTCATCAATTATACCTTATGAAACGCTTTATCAAAACTAACTTTTAGGAACAAAACACCTAAATTTAGTTTCAGGGCTTTCAGGTCGTTGAACTTCGAGCCAAGGTTTGAGCTTCTGAATATTTTATATCGTTACTACAAGAATCTTTACGTTTTTTTCTGTCGACTTAGGTATTATAGAATGTCATAGCCCGTCTTGTTAAATAAAACTTAAAAGTAAACTATTTCAGTACCTACATTCTGTGTAAAAACCATGCGTAGCGTATACCTAGTTTGAGTGTTTAAAGAATATCGAATAATTATCATCGATAAAATTCGGCTATAAAAACAACTTAAATATTAATGAGCATACTGGTCACACACACAGCACGTCCTCTCACGCATACAGATAACAAGGAAACTGCGCGTCAATTATTAAATAACAAACAATCATCTTAGACAAAAACCTCGCCATATTTGTCCGCGTCAAGGTTTCCCATCACATCACCTGAGAGAAACGCCCTTTTTCCATAAAAAAATATCTATTAAGCATCTTGATTTACCATCACTTTAGAACAATGCCAATCAGGAATCTCGCATCGACATAATGGTATGCAAAAATCATTGATTCATTATTCGTCGCTCCGTCATGTGGCTGGCACCTGACCTCGCGGACGCGGAGGCCGTGGGCTCGTCCGCACAATACGGGAGATGACAGCCGAGATACCGCAGGACGCCTGCCAATCACGAGCAGGATGCTGCCTGCATGCTGACAGCCGTGCAACTGCTCAACGTTGAGAAATATTTAAATTCGCCATAATCCATCCAAACATATCTGTGACTTGTTGGCGGGCGAGCGGTCTCAACAGAAGACAATCTACCTTCTCCATACAGGGACCATTCTCAATACGGCGACCGATTCCAATGCGTCGATCGATGGTGTCCAGAAACATTCCGCTTACAGCGTTGCGCGCAACAGTTTTATTAATTATTGTAACCATTTGTGTTGAGGATATGACGCCATCGGCGCTGCGTGATCCACCTGCCAAGTGCCGCCACGCTATCGGTATTCATCCTTGAGCCGTCCCGGTAGAAATTGTATTGTATTGGAGCGAAAACCGTTCGCGGCTCGCGTGCCTGCCTAATTGTATCATCACCGGCCTGTATGGCTCATCAGCGCTATCCGTATAGAGAAACAAATCGTTTGCACAGAGTTTGCGGTAAACAATGAAATACATATCCATTCCGAATGTAGTGTGATGTTAGTCGTCCGAGCGGGACTATACACGTATCAGCAAACAGTAAACACACTGCGGCCGTCATTTCGTTTTCTATAATTGATGGCTGCAGACCTGCATTATGTCACAAGAAATCGACTGCCATTCGTAAGGAGGCGCCTTACGCGTTCGATTTCATCACTTGAGCGCGGGGCCTGTGGTTATAGATTGCGTTGCGAAACACCTCGTTTGTATGACATCGATGAGTGCCAAGTGTTGGATGGCAAATCAATTAGGAACTCGGCCACTTGCTCCTCGGCCGAATGGTTAATGTCTCCCCCTCCCCTCATTCACACAGCCCACTCCACTTCAGCTTAAGTTTTCAGGGTGTTATCTTGTTTGCACAACCTACTTACTTAAAAATGGGTACTTATATTTTTTTACTGGCTCCGTGCGACCGTGTAAAACTGTTTTTGGATTCAGAAGTCTAACAATAATAGGCAATAAATTGGGATTTTGCAAATCCTCGATAATGATTGATGTTGGCAAAGTGTTATATTATCATAAAATTTGTGCACTTAATATTCGCTGTAAATTGTGATCGTTTTGCATGTTTATTGTTTTTAACCATCAGTTTCCAAATTCGTACTCATAACATCAAAAAGTATAGTTATCATAACATTTACTTCTTCCATCGTTTTTTATTCAATAACACTTTGAAAACTGACGAGAGTCGTAAACTAAATCCCATAGTCACATTGATAAAAAATGTTCTTTACAGTAAATTTTATATCCCTTGGCAATCTGTTCTGGAGTTGCTTAATGCAAACTATTTGGAAGCTCTTTCGAAAACATGTCGTGAACGCCATTGACCTATTATTATGGGTATTTATTTAATTCACTATACAACTTTAACCTTCAATTCCTGCGGAATTTTATTGATATGAAATATTCTATTCTTATAAAAATAACAGGAATGCAGTTAGGTCTTAGGCATCGATAAATATTCAGCATTTCCGAATGCGTAAACTAAATAATGTACTGGAAATCCCATCTATTTCCCTGAACTCCGTGTGCCAGCATTCCTCATGTCATCCTCGCGTTCACCAGGACTGTATGACTGTCAACAAGTGGACAGCTCCGTTGAGACATTGCTTCCTTGCTACCAACTTGCCATCATTCAGAGATTCCTTAAACACAACATACATTCTAGCTATTTTATATTCTAAGCTGTTGACATTAGATTTATACGCCGATTTTGGATATTAAACTTGTTTGGTGCAACGTAAAGTAAACTATAAAACCGACAGTACTAAGAGTCATATTTCTATAGCTTGTTTCACATACTAGGGCGTAGGCAGATGTTTCAGCGTCGCGGCGTCTAGAGTTCCTAGGAAGTCTGTTAATGCTCTAGACGAGTGATGTGCATCGGTAATGTTTAGGTCATTCGTGTTGGTCTGTCTGTCTATCACTGGTTTACTTGTAATACATTACCATGACATAATGTAAACTGTGGTTGTGAATGATGTTAGTTGTGTTTGATTTATTGTTTTCTTGGGAAATCTTGCTGGTCGGTACATTTACCTCTTCTATGGTAGCTAGTGTGGAACTATTTCCGTTTTTTTCCTTATTAGTCATAGACAGATCTCTTTGATGGTTAGATATAACGGATCGTCTTGAAGCCTTTGAAGCAACCACATTTTCCACAACTAAGCTTTACATGTACCTAACTACCGCTTTAAAAATATTCCTTCTTAGAAGATACATGCCAGATACCATACCATGGGTATAGAATACAAACTTAAATTTGTATATATTTACGTAGTAGGTATAACTGAATCCATTTAGGGTCATATAAAGCCATATTAATATTATTATATTTATTATACGATACATTTATGCACATCTTATTATAACAAACGTCAGTCTGGCCCCAGCAGTGAGCCACTTACCCGATGAATGAACAAGTAGGTAGGGTTCGCCTTATTGCAATATGCGTATAGAAATATCTGGTACATTCTTTGTATAGATGTGCAAATCATCATTACTAAACGTATTTGTAGTGTAAAAGTACAGGCATTACTGTAGAAAGCCAGGTACCAACATGCAAAGTAAAAAACCATGGAATAAAATATGTAGTTTTATCTGAATCATTGACATCTAAAACAAATATATAATAGCAAGAAGAATAAATTCTGTAACCAGTATTTTTAAAACCATCTCCATATCGGTACAAGATCCTCTCTCAAATCTTATTTAAGTATTTGTTTATTTAACTACACATAGAATGTCATGTAACTGAACACAATGATCTACTGAGCAGAGCAGACTGCATGTCTGGGAGGAGCGAACACGCCCTGTGCGCCTGCGCATTACGAAGTCAAGTATTATAGAGTCCATACGCAGTTGTTGCGCTTTAGCCTTTAAAGTTTACAGTAAAATTATTTTCCTTTAAGTTTTCACAATACGTTATGCTGGTATGGAGATTTTTCGAGAAAATGGAACTTTTAAATTGTTGTAAAATTGTTCAGCAATAAAGTAACCGCCTTTAATATACTTAAACAAAATAAAATAACTATCTGAAACATTCAACAAAGAGCAATCGATCACCGTAAACCTCCTGCATACATGTATCGGCCCACAATCGGCCGACAAAGCCTCCACAAATCACGGGTGCATCTTATAATATTGCCATAAAAATATTTCTACGTACAAAAGACGTATTTATTAGTATCAATAAAACAAACCTACGCTGATAGCTGATCTATGCGCGCGCGCCGCCTGCACTACCGGGGTCGATGACTCGTTCGCCGTCTAACCCTGCGAACCTTGTGTTTTGACCCAATTTTCGCTAATAATTAAATTCATTTCCATTGCTTTTGTTTAAAATTTAAAACCATTATCTTATAACATTATTAGCTGAAAAAATATTTTTTGACTTAAAAATAAACTTACTTATGGGATGATACATTGGGTCAAGTGAGTAACAAGCCGCCCACATGTGCAATAGTGAAGGAATCATTCATGGGAGTGGGACGCAGACGGTCCGACGGGTCTATTGCCAATTGCATTAGTGATGTTATATTAATATTTAGCGCATTTCATAATGTGTTTTGTGTTGCATTTCTAATGGGTGTGTCGGAGGTGATTCATCACACTTGACAATTAACAATATTCGTATTGTAATAAAGATGTTTTAATTTTAATCCAATATACTAAACATACCTACTACATCACAAATAATCTCATATACATTTTAATTTAATTTTTAATTTAATTTTCTTTATTTGGAAAACAAACAGCTTATACTATTACATATTATAAATTAACATAAGGTTTACACACAAGCCAATAAAGTTTTCACACCTATTTTTTTACTAAATACTCAGAACATCACTGAACTGCTTAAGATGCATAAAGTTAAGAAGTTAACAATCAACAATATAATTAGGTACTTATATAATAATTATATAATTAGGTATATTACCCATGTACTATGTATTTATATGATAAGTTACTCACAGACAAATCTACTACTACGCTATTTTTAAGTTAGTAATAATTTTTTTCTTAAAATTAATGAGATTTTCGCTAAATATATCAGTTTTATGATGTGATTTATTGTACTTTCGCAAGCTCTTATAGCGAAGCGGTTTTTAGTATAGTTACTACTACAGTTTTTAATAACAAAGGTCTTTGGATGGCGGGAGTTGCCTTTACAGTACAAAGCCATTTTACCAAGTAGGTATGGACTGTCAATATGGTTGTTGATAATTTTGTGCAAAAACATCTGGTCTCTCATGTCACGGCGGGTTTCAAGTGAAAGAAAAGAGTTGGTATCGAAATTTTTAAATTTATATTTTAAACGTTTAATGAATTTATTTTGTATTCTTTCAATATTATATATGTGATTTTGGTATTGAGGGTTCCATACCGTCGATGCATATTCAAGTATGGACCTAACAAAAGAGTTAAAAAGCAAGATAAGAGTGGTGGGGCTTTTAAAATCTTTACTCTGTCTAAAAATAAAACCCAGCATCTTATATGCTTTTGCTGTAATTATATCGTAGTGTCTCCGGAACGATAATTCACTGTCGAGGTGGACTCCCAGGTCCCTCACCTCGGTTACCCTTCTTAAACTTATATCTTGAAAACCATATATATGGTTATATACATAACCAATGATGTCTTAACTGAACTGATATTGGTTCAGGGACCTTTCTAGTTACAAGTTTATAGTTATAGGTCGTTTTTTGTGATATGAATTAATATCAATTTAATTCAAAACACTTAATGGATATGGGTCTTTAAATCTAGCTACCTGCTGTTACGAATTTATACTGAAACTACGTACTTATATGGCAATGTATCGATAATTGATAATATACATATAAAATCAGTTTCAATACAGACAGACAGGCAAGTTCCCGTATATCGGTACAGTTTCCGCTCGGTCGGAAACCACTGAAGCGTTTCCGTGTCCCACGCGAGCGCAGCCACCGCCGCCGCCGCCGGCCCGCAAGAAACACACATGTTAACATGTTGCCGATAAACTAATTCAGATATTTATAGCTTAATCGCTACTTACGTATAATACATATAAATGTAGAAAGGATGAATTATTCGTACACAAGACCACTCAAAGTTACAAAATTAACTTATACGTAGGCATAGGTACAATAGGCGGTCTTATCGCTCAAACAGATTTCTTCCGGACAGATATTAGACATAATTACATATTATGTGCATTAATTAACACAAAATTTATATTTTTGCGTTTTTGCGAAATTATCAGGCCGAACACTCAGGTCCATATTTGGAACAGGCTTTATCCTAATTAGGTAACTAAAATTATGTTTTAAGTTTATCAACAGAATTAGGGCAATTACAATCTACAAGATTATTATTTTTATGTTTTGCAACTCCTTTCTCTGTATACCGCGCCGCTATCAATTGAACTTTTAACTCAATTATGCAATATTTCAGTTAATATTACTAACCTATTTTTGAAATTGTAAATATAGAAGGTCTCAATTCCACTTAACATTGAAAGCTTAACGAAATGCCACCATGTTAGTCATTGCACCTTTCCGTGCAGTTTGAGAACTACATACAGAGCTGGTATAGTAGAATCGGCCATCGTATGGGAGTTAAAGAAATGGGGTTGTGACCCAAATATGAATGTTTGACGCAAGCATGACGCGCTCAGCATGGTGTGTGTCCATGTCTGATTATTTACTCTCGCCCCTTATGTAATGTAATGTAACCGAAATAAATTGGGTTATTTTCGGTTGGCGCCGGCCGAAATTATGGCTATTTGTTTGAGTATGTACCTACTTATACAGAGAATTGCTTGTGAGTAAAAAAATACAGTGTGTCACTTGGTAGGTAGTTACTCAATAAAAAACTCTGACTGTCCACCCATGAGTCATTTCTAACACTATTCATTTTATAGGTAGGTACCTAGGTATATACTTACTCTCTTCATCCACTCTCATTACTTATTGCTACTTCAATCTAAAAAATACTAAAAGTTTTTCGTGACAATTTAAACGAAAAAAAACTGCATTGTTGTTTTTATTGATATTTATTTATAGATACAAACCTACACAACTATGAGATGATACTACTCTCCATGCTAGATTATATTGCACTATTACTTAAACAAAAAAATAAGTAAATAGGTACAAGACCTATCTATACGACATAGATAGGTCTTTTCCCAGAGTTCGACTGGCAGTCACTTTTCGGACCAGCGACCTATAATTAAAAACCAGACTGACACACTTTTTCCTTTAAAATTATTAGTGTGGGTCGTTGTCAAGTACTGGACCACCTTTTGAAATGAACACTTATGCAACGCCCTGACTCACTATTATTACAGTATCGTAAGTTCAATAGCACTTTTTGGCGATATTGTTCTATCACTCACAAAACTGCTGAGTCACTCAGCTATGTAATACTTTTGCTGTCTATCTCAACTTAAAAGTGTCGGGTCATTCCCAAGCTAATACTTGTTCAGTGTATTCTCACAAAATAAATTGTAAATTTTAAATAATGGTGGTATGGTAAAAATAATTTTCAGCCAGGTATCACGTAACAATTTAATTATTTAGGAAGTACTTGGTCCGCTTATTCGTTAGACAATACTGTTCAAAACAGTGTTACGTAAAAACGAACATTACCTACCCCACCGGCTTATTCGAAATTAATTACCATAATATCTGAATAATCCCTGAACACAGACTCGTGATCGGCATTAACACGATCACAGAATAGATTGCGTAACCTGTGAATGCAAATTGAACGGAAATAGGAAACGAATGAGACTTTACTACCGCGGAGACAAATTATTGCCTTCGACAATGGCGGGCTTGCAAGTAATGTAATGAATATGCAAGTATTGACGGGTGATGTGGCTAATGGATTACCACGAAGTTAGCTCATCGTTAGTCCTACAGACAGGGACAACAGGACATGCATGGTACCAGGTAGCGTGCCTGTATACAGGAATAGCAACAGTGATGTACCTATAGACGCCCATTTCCAAAAGTGGAAATTTATTTACTGATGATGACTATGGTAGTTAATATTAATGAAGAAATTTTACGCTTAACATTAAATTAATATCAGTTTAAAGCATTGTGCGACACCTCAATTCATCTAACGTTTTATTTGACGCTCATCCAAACGAAGATACATTGATTCAGTAAAAATTTCACCGGATTACGCTCACTCAGCGACTGAAAGCGCGAAAACTACTCGACAAGGGTCAATAACTCCAGTTGGCCATTCAGGGTTGTCACCTGTCCACGCATTTGCCACGCAGGTGAATATAAATAGACAAAAATAATCATTTTTTTTAACGATACCAACAGGTAAAAAACATAAATAAAAAAAACACAGGCTGCGGGACACACACATCTCAAAAATTAACCTGAAAAAAATACTTTATGTCTGTACATTTTACTCCAGTTTACCCTCAGAAATAAATTCTTATTAAATATAACGAAGGCGATTCTCGTAAGTCGAGTGACGATTGAGTCAGGAAAAGTTTGAAAAGTAGTGTAATTATTTCGGGAAACTTATTCAGTGAATGTTGGCGAGAAATATCGTTACAGGAGACACGTGATCCGTTCTCGAAGATCCATCAGTGTCATCGGCTGTTTAAGCTCGTGTTGAGATGCTATTATAAGTATTACACTACAGTATTTATAATTTGTTGTGGTACATCCTAACTATCCTAACTAATATTAAGTAACTGTGTCTGTCCTTCTGTCTGTCTGTTACTCTTTCACGCCAAAACTACTGGACGGATTTGAATGAAATTTGGTACTATACATATGGTCTAGACCCTGAGAAAGAACATAGGCTACTTTTTATCCCGGAATTCCCACGGGAAAACTTTTTAAGGCGAAGCGAAGCTCGCGGGAACAGCTAGTACATTATAAAAATGTTATATCAATATGTACCTATATTTTTACTTTACACGTCTATTCTAGACACTATGAACGAACCAACTAAAGAATTCTGTGGTGAATTTAGGTACCTACTATAACTTTCAATATAATAATATTATGAACTAAAAACAGTCGAATCATATTATAATTTCTTCACTAAACTCTGAAGGGAGTGCCCAGAAATCAATATTTAGATACTTAACCATTGATACGTTTGACAACCCTGCCGGAAGATGATCTTCCATCAGAGGCAATCTAAGGAAAAGGAAAGTGCGGGTACCTCTAATTCAGATTTTCACGCGATCGACGCATAACGAATCGTAGCCGCAGCGGCGACGACGCGGTTTCTATACCACAGCAAGGGACAGGGCTCAATACACTTAAAATGAATGCTCAGTCGTTTATAGTAATAACGAATGTTGCATAACATGATAATTTTTACTTTTATTTGTCATCTGCTCACAAGGCTCAATACAACTCATCTGCAACTCGTAAAGATGTGTTTTCAAATCTGTGAGTATTAAAATGTGTCGACAACATGTTGAATCCGACACGGAACAATAAAAGTTACCATAAGTATAACGAAAAGTAGGTTAACATCCCGAAAAGTATTACAATAAGTATCGGTGCGGACGGAGAAAAATTTGAACGAAAGTTGTTGTCATTGTCCCGGCCGGGTCGTCCGGAAAAAGCCATCAATTTCCGAACCGTGAAAACGGAGATTTGGCAGACGGCGCGGAGTCTGCGAGCTTTCTCCCAGCAGTCCTGCCGCCGAGCCCGCGCGCGCCGCCCGCCGCCGCCGCCACACGCGCATCGTAACAACTAATAAAAAATATTAGTCAAGTGTTGCGTCCAGAAACAGTGTAATGGCAATAAAGAGAAACAGTTCAGTGCGTCGCGTCTTCAACGTCGATTGCCCTCTTTGCGGGGCTTACCCCAATGTTGCACCGAGACACCGGCTTACAATTTGAGTGTAGTGTTGCGCCGGCGCAATGACAATGACCAGGGCTTGAACCTGTGACGATGTGGATGCCAGCCAAGTCATGACGCTCTGGTACACTGATATATTGGTAAGCTCCCCTGTTGTTGATCGTCGTTGTTGTCACGTCCAAGGAGCCGCCACTACGCAGCGCCGACACTCGGTCTATTTCAGTCCTGCAATTTATTGCACTGATTGGACAATTGGATTGGCTGCTCTCTTGTACTACAGCTGAAAACGTAGTAAAGGCGTCTCAGAATAGTTTCTCGCCAATGCCATAACAAATGAATTCAATTATACGAGTATTGCAGTGATATTGGTTTGCTACGAACGAAAACACTAAAAGTCTCTACGAGTAAGAGTATCTTGTAATAAACTGTAGATGTGTAGCGGCACTTGTACACTGTTAAAACATAAGCAGTTATTTAGAAATCTAATTGAGTGAGTTAAATTAAGACTCTATTTCTCCTACAACAAAGCCCAAGATTTCACCTGCGACACACATACCTACTGCACTACTGCGCTAGTCAATAGGATTGCAAGTAAAGTGGCTTAAAAGCTCCTCGGGCCATTAATCAATTAACTTCACATCGAACCAATAAAGATTCCACATATAAAGTTGTTCGACCGCCGAGCAGGCTTCACGGGGGCGTCACAACATACGGACAATTACGATTATTATTATTGAAAGGTGTAGGCAATTGACCTGAAAGCAACGTATTATTACAGACCCGTAGCCCCGAGCGCCTAGACGCCATGGAGGAGGAATACGGTCAATTACCAGCTTCGAAATAGTGTTTACTTTCTACGCTAACAAGCGTGCCGGCAACTTGCATTTTTCGCCGCCCCACATATCGGGATGCTCTGTTGATTGTGTGCGGCGTGCGCGTGCGCCGGTTGCGTCACCCACTGACCCGCTAATTGTGTCCGAGGAGGTTTGTCAAGAGGTTACGACCGCCGGCGTAAAAAACACGACGAATTTGGTAATCTAAACTCAGACGCTTGAAGTGGCTGAATGCTATATTGTTTATGTTCTGCTAGCGATTGGAGAATTGATAAGAGAGAAGGTAGAGCGTGACTTCCGCGCCTCGTGAAGTGGCGTCCCTAATCGAAGAGATGCAGAATCTATGATTAGACACGCAATGGAAGGAAGGGGCTCCCTGGAGCATGAACCACGACCGAGCGGCGCAGAAAGCGGAAGATGCGACCGCATTTGCACTTTCAATTTCCTTCATCGACCTCCGCTGTTTTAATTTGAATTAACGTGCCGTACCGTGTTGCTCATTGAATCACCTGCTAAATCTATTTTAAGTACTTAGGTAGATACAGCCTTTTCTTCCTTAAGTATACCGTATGTGGGCATTCTACAGAAGATTAGTATTAATATAATCCTCATTAACCGCAGTCCGTGTAATGAATGTTTATGTAAATAAGACGGCCTACTCGCTAGAAGCCGACACTAGCAGGCTTGTAGGCAGAGCAAGTGAGATCATGAGCTGCTAACTAGGCCACCAAAGCGTCTTCGCACAACTTTGATTAATGTCTCAACTTTAGAAAAGATAATAAAGGTTTTAGAAACATTATAGGTACCTACCGACTGCTCGTATCTCTAGTTTTGAAAGGTTTTGGTAATTATGGCTGCGAAAGCGAACCGGAATTTTAGCGTTTCAGTTCCGTGTACAGGCGCAGTGGTGCTCACACGGTTTGTCGACACTTGCGACATCAAAATGTCTATTCAAGGCAGAGACAAAGCGCCTTTCAGTTTTAGGCTACCAGCTAATGAGCCTCATAATGTATCCTTAAGCGAGTTGTTATGACACCGTCCTCCTTTCGTCAGTTTGCTAACCACGGCCCTCATAACTTACGACCACCTGTCTTAGAGCACAAAAGGAGCCTCATTAAGTGACGTATCACCCGTCCCTTATATAGTTACGGCGCACCCTAGCAGTCAGCCCCTACCTTAGGCCTTAGGTACGAAGAAAAAGAAGAAGGTCCGAAAATCCCTTGATGTCCTGTGTATCCTATATCCCTCTTCTATATCTCTAACGTATTCTCTCTTCATTCCAGAGCCCCGGCGCAGTGAGCGGGTCGGGCTCGGGCGCGGAGACAGGCTCCAGGGACGCTCTGGACGTGCGCTACTCGCTGGCAGCCCTAGCTGATGACTACACCAAGCGGAAGCATGTCGTCCGGGTCACCACCGCGGCTGGGGAACTGCTGTTGCAGGTGTGTACACTTGACCATAATTGTCACCATAAGTTTATTTGTAATGTTAGAAACAGCCTCTGCAATGTTCTGGTCACCTATTCAAATACAAAACATCTTCAAGATTTGAATAGGTCAACGTAAAATTTAAACGGAATTTTAGAGTGATGCATGGCTCATACCAAACTAACGAGGTCTAATTAACCTAACCGCCAATTAGCGTCATTTCACCATGCGCGTTTCAGAAGAGCTTTTTTCCATTTACTTACTGTCTGTTTCAAAAAATGTTCTTGTAATGTCTGTAACCAAATAACAATATGTAACATTTGTTATAATTTCTCGTATTGTAATATTGAATAGTGAGTATTTTCAATCCTACTGTCCAAATTACCCATACAAAAATCTGTAAGTATAGGCACGCTATGCTTACAGAATACTGACTTACCTCATCGTACGATCTTCAACACTAGCTTTTGTACTCATGATTCCCTTATAACCCCCAGGCGGAAGGTCCAGCGGACGCCCAGCGCTGGCTGGCGGCGCTGCGGCGGCACTCGGCGGAGCCCCCGCCCGCGGACCCCGCGCCCCCCGCGCTGCCCGCGCCCCCCGCCGACGCCTCGCCGCTACCGCCACAGCGCACCAAGAAGATCGGCCGGAATAGGTCGCCGACTGGTTAGTAATCAATCATAGTAATACTTATTGTCTAGACTTTTACACATATTTCTAACTATTTTGCACTAAGTACTGGACATTTATGCCAAAAAATCATACATCAGCTATTACCAGTTATCTGTCAAGATCGTCGGTGAGGGCTGGAGGGTAGTCTCAAGTCGAGAACTAATTCTAACTCAACAGTTATCGGTTCTTCGGCAGAGAAGCATAACTTCTGCAACTTACCTATTTCACCTAAGTATAGGTACGGTGCGGTACGTAGGTAGGTGTAATAAAACAGTGAGCGCCTTGCATTTTCAGTACTGTTATAGACAAGTTTATGGAAAATTTCGTAGGATTAGACATGCTCAGTTTATGAAATGCAATATCTCTTCAGTTCTAAGAATCGAAATAGCGTTGTGAAATGAGATTATCCATCTAAAAAATTCCATCATCCGTCGAGTGCAGCGAGCCGACGGGATAAATAAACAAAGTATTAGATGTTGCAAGATAAAAGTGAATTTTGTTTCCTTTATGAGTAATCGTCGATTATGTGTGTTGCAGTGAAAGTGATTTTTTGCGATTATATGCCGACACTGAGACGGTGTTCCGAATCTCGGACAAAGCAATTTTAACGCCCACACTTGGCTTAATTCAATTTCTTCATCAATATTGTTTTAGTGCCGGTATTTATGCTCCGCTTTCGCTTTGGAAGTTCAATAAAAACAAGTCAGTGTATAATTTTGGTTGTGAATTTAACCGTAACATTTATTCACAAAAGTTTGTTACCTCCACAGGATCTAATTTAAAATCGTACAGTGTACAATCGAAATACCTATAATATTTTATTGAATCGATTTGATGCCGTCAGCCCGTCTAGTACAGGTTTGATAGTTCGTCGGAAACTATAAAAGTTTCAGTTTTCTCCAATGACGGTTTTCTCACATACAAAGTGGTGCTTCTAGTGGAAACTATCATAAAACTTTTGGCAGGTGACAGAAGAAAACCAAAACTTTTTTCGTTTACATAAATTGCAAAACTTGTACTAGAGCCCCAGAACGAACCGCCGTATTTATTCAAACATTAACGGTTTGTGAATACAAACAGGTACAAAAGTGTGTTTCTAAGAATGAATAATCCAATATTAACCCCACATCTGTCACACAGGTCCGCCGACACCCACGCTGCCCTCCTCCCCCAAGAACAAGACGTGGAAGGGGCGCATGGCGAAGCAGCTGCGCCGCATGCACGGCGGCGGCGCGCCCAGCGCCCCCGCGCCCACGGGCTGGCTGGGGGCGCCATTGGAGAGGTGTCCGTCCGACGCCGCGAGTCCGCTGGTGCCTAAAGCCGTCACGCTGCCCGCTTCTGCTGTTGAGGTTAGTAAAGTTTTGTAGTAATTTTTGCAGTATTCAGATACATATTTAAGATTATTACCCGATATTTTGATTGGCCTATAATCTAAATGCCGGATTTTCATGAAATTTGGTATACAGGAAGCTAAAGCTCCTCTGTCTAGAACAGACGGACTGTATTTCAACGTCAATCCAACTGCAATTTTTAGTTTGAATGCAGTTGCATTACACTTGAAATGAAGTCCGTCCTTCTCTGGGACTAACATCCTGTATTAACACACAGGCTACTTTGTATCCCGGATTTCCCATGCTTGCATCACGCTAGTTGCAATCTGGTCACAGTCACGGAAAAAGTACAAATCCAACCCTTATCCCACAGGCATACGGCCTCCGCACAGTAGGCGTGTACCGCGTGCCCGGCAACGCGGCGGGCGTGGCGGCGCTGGCAGCGGCCCTGGACCGCGGGGAGCCCCCTCCAGATGACGACCCGCGCTGGGCCGACGTGCACGTCGCGTCCAGTCTGTTGAAGAACTATCTGAGGCGGCTGCCCGACCCGCTGTTGACTACTGAGCTTTATCCGCTGTTTATTGGTGAGTGTTTTAGTGATGGTAATATCTGCATAACCCTTCGACTTATTTGTAAGAGTTGAGTTAGTATATGAGTGAGGAAAAATGGGGTACATTGTGACGAAGAGTCGTACCTAATAGTGGCATTCAGCTTTGTTGAATCGAGTCTACAGGAACATCCGCCACAAGAACTAGCTGAAATTGAAGGGAGGAAATTAAATAATGCTTTGTATGCACTTATAGCTCCCAACGACCTTGCGGCGACATTTATAAAGTAGAAAAAAACCAACTGTTTTGAACATCAAATATGATGAAAATAAGCCTGCTTTGTTTATTTGTTATTATTCTATATTTTATAAATAAATAAACCGCAATTCTAACCGTCTATCCCCCTATCCCAGCGGCAGACCGTTCCCCGGAGCGCGCGCGCGAGCTGCGACGCCTCGTGCACGCCCTACCCCCGGCACACTACGAGACGCTCAAGTACCTCGTCGAGCACCTGCGCCGCGTCGTCAAACATTCCGAGTTCAACAAGATGGAAGCCAGGAATTTGGCCATCGTGTTTGGGCCAACGTTGGTGCGCGGCGCCAGCGACGATATGATGGCCATGGTTAATGATATGAGCAGCCAGTGCCGGATTATCGAGTCTTTTCTTAAGCATGTGAGTATTCTTTGAAATAATTTTTTTAAATAATTGGACATGTCCCCCTTAACTAAAACTATCCCTCCACAAACCCACCGCTGTCCATAGGCCCGTCTTTCCAAGTGCCACCATACTATGACTTTAACCTTTTCCTAGTTATCTGGCTCATTGTTGGCCCACCCAAGCATACCCTACCAGTTTCAATAACTGTCTACTGATGACTGGTATAATGTGTCAAAATTGTATGAAAGTAACTACCAGCCATCGGTAGATAGAGTTATTGGAACTGGCAGTAAGACACCAAATTTTTACATAACCCTCCCTCAGTCCCTCAATCTGCACCCTTTTTACACCGTTTTAAATTCCAATACATCATGCAATAACCCCCCCCCCCCCTTCTCTCCCCAGTACGACTGGTACTTCGAGGAAGAAGACACGGGCCGGGAGCCGCCACTGGACCCGCCGCCCGCGTCCGACGAGCTCGCGCCCGCGCCCGCGCCCTCTAGGGACCTGCTGATACACAATGTGAAGAAGATCGAGGGTGAGTGCGCTGTTTGATAGGTTACATTTGTAAGGACTTATACATTACGTGAAGAGAGTGAGTCGAATGTGCTGTTTGTTAGTTTAAATTTATAAGTATCATGGCCTGGATGCCTACACACCCACAAGAAGGCGGATCCGGCCAATGCCGCAATCATAGTAATCTCCTGCGCAGAATAAATATAAAAGTCTGTTAGTTATCGGTATGAAAGTAGAAACAACGTGGATTAATTATAACATCACATCACACAGCCCACTAAGGCGTTCCTGAAAGATTTTGAGACAAACTATTCAGCTTCAACAATGCAGTCTCAAACCTGCAGCACTTACCTGTAAATACCTAACTATCCTTAATTTACAACCCTGCAGGCAAAGACGTGTCAACCCGAGACATAGTCAGCTCTATCATCTCCGCGGCGAACCGCAAGATCCAGCGCAAGCCCCGTACTAAGACCACGAGCGAGAGCAAGAAGTGGGCCGAGCCGGACAAGCAGGCGTCGCCGCCGACGTCGCCGCCGCCGCATCTTACTACGTCGCTGGCGGAGTATGATGGGTTGCCGCACCCGCGGTATCGGGATGGGGGTAACAAGTGAGTTCATTTTGCTGTTTGATTAAAAAATAATTGAATATTCAATGAGCAATGAGAACGAACTAAAGATGACTACTTATGAAATATTATAGATATTTTTTTAAGCATGATGCGTTAAAAAGCTGAACTCTAACTTAATTGTAGATTATTTCACCGAAATGAAAGAAGTATTTTATGTAATTTCAGATTGGAGATGGAGGCAATGGTCGCTATGAGTCGCAATCGGCAAGAAATGACGCGGCACACGCACACACTCACAAACTTCTCAATAGACGGTACGTTGAGTTGAGCCTGTATTAGTGTAGTCCCTTACCCATTACGTACCCTCACCTGTCTGTTACATTACCACCATAATAATCCGTGTACTCAGCATAAACTGTCTGGTCCACTAGGTTTGCAGTACTGACGCCAAGAGTAGACACAGCAATCCCTTTGTTTAGTCCACACTCGAAGGTATAGGAATGTATGCGTGCGTGTTGTTTGTTCGACGACTAACGCTTGCCCGCGCTGTACATATGTATACCACCTCATCAACGTACATACTTCACCCACTAAACCGCAGACGACATCCTAACACGCTTTCGATATATCGTCTGTTTGTACATCGTGTGACGTGGCCGTGAGTAGTAGTAGTGACGGGTTGTGTGTTGCAGGCGCGGGCGACCTGGTGTCGTCGCTGACCAGCACGTTCGACGCGAAGCTGCGCACGCTGAACAACGCGTCCCCGCTGGACGACGCCAGCATCCCGTACGCGGACGAGGAGGAGGACGCGTCGTCGCGCTCGTCCAGTGGAGGCGGCTCCCCCCCCGGCGGCTCCCCCCCCGGCCCGCGCGCGCGCGAGCTCAAGGCGGCCTGGCTGGCGCGCGACCACCGCGCCTCCTCCAGCTCCAGCGACGAGCCCTGGCCGCGCCGCTCCGACCCCGACGACTCGGAGAAGGAGAACCGCGCCGCGCCCGCCCCCGCCCCCGCCGCGCCGCCCGCCCCCCGCGCGCCCGACTCCGACAAGGACGTGGACACGCGCTCGCAGGCCTCCGACCGCGCCGACAACGACCAGTACGTGGGCCGCGCACTGCGCCTGTCCAACCCCGAGTGCGGCAAGCGCAGCCTGGAGGGCGTCCCGCGCCGCCCCGACGCCGACGCCAAGCTCAAGCGCTCCGAGTCGCTGTCGCGCGCCGCCCCGCGCCCCGCGCCGCGCCTGCACCGCTCCGACTCGCTCGGGAAGGGCTCGCCCTGCAAGCTGGAGAAGGGCGAGTGGAACGCGGTGCGGCGGCGCGAGGCGGCGTGGCGCTCCACCAAGCTCAAGCGCAAGAACGGCATGCCGGAGCGCGGCATCAAGCGGCGGCACACGGTGGGCGGGACCAAGGACTTCGACAAGGACGGCTGGAGCGCGCGCCACACGCGCACGTCCAGCCCCGACCTGACCGCGGGCGCGTGGCCGCCGCCGCCGCGCGCGCCGCTCGAGTCGCACGTGTGACGGCACTCCGCGCCCGACCTGCGCGCGCTGTGAGCGCCCCTGGTCAGCCGTCAGCGCCCCCGCACAGCCGCCAGCGCCCCCGCACAGCCGCCAGCGCCCCCGGTCTGCTGTGAGCGCCCCTAAACGCGCCCGAGCCACTCGCCGCTACAGAGAGAGGCTATTTTTTTGATTCATTCAACTGACTGAATAGATTAGGTCACAAATATCTAACATCTTTAATTATTACATGTAATACTCAAGTCATTATTCTATACATACACACGAGACGTTCATAATAATACAATATTGCAGATTGTAACGAAATAGGTGTATCATATTAAAAATATAGACATATTATGTACAAGTTAAAGAGCAGACGATTTGTTAAAAATAGTGCAATACACTTTAAATATTTTGATTAGAAAAAAATGTTATTACTGAAATCGAAAATTTATTAGTCAAAATTATATGGACTTAGCTCACTAAATAATGCCAAAGAAATGATTATGAAAGTGACATATTATGAAATGAGACGAAGCAAGAAAGGTCGGTATGGTGACGGAATGAATGCAAGGATGACGTGATCAACGAAACTCAACACCATATCAAGGAAATGTATATTATGACATTCTATATTATAGAAGCCGTGGTGCTAGCGCGCCACTAGTCCCTAGTGGCACTCCCTGTGTAGTCCCGAACTACTGTCCCGGAGCGTGGCGCTGCCCACCATATTACAGACATTCAAAGTGCAAATATGAAGCATAATATAATAATAAATAGTGCTACTGTTAGTTAGTAACTACATAATGAAATGAGATTTAGCTAAGTCGAACCGGCTTACGTAGTTCTAAGTTAGAGATAATGTTCCCGCGGGATTAACTATGACCACAATGTAACACCATTTAATTAAGGTATTAGGAAGAGATAAGATTACTCGGGTATCTGAATAATTATAAATTATAATTGTATGGAAAACAAGAAGCATACATTATCTACTTGCCTTCGCAAATAGTTCTCTAGAAATCTAGAATATTCTAGAAAGTTCAACTCTTATGCACAACTGTACACTTACGAACTTATACGTTTATGAATTAAAGTTACCTTATACTTTTCTATTACATTAATTCGGCAATGAACGAAGTAGACATTGGTAAATATATTTAATTGAAGGCTTATATTTTTGAATCGAATGGTTTTTTGAATTGTAAATATCGAATGCAATAATCCTAAAACATGAACAGTAACCGAGTACGCACTAAGCTACAATAGGTACGTCTTTAGTTAATGTATACTAACTTACATTGCAGTGATAATATTAAAAGTGATTCTTTTAGCTTTGTATAAATTGTACATTTCTTATTATGATTAATTTATATTAAATTTGTTATCGTAGCTTTGTTGAATGCAATTATTTTTATTGTTTTGTCTATTAACGATGATTTTAGACGTAAATTCAATTTGTTATTTATTTACGGAAGCTGTAAAACGCAATTCGATATTTTTATTGTATAGTTGTAAATATTCGCCTGTGGAGCCTAAACAAGTATCAGCGTTTCGTTCTTTAGATTTTTTTGGAAATTTTATACCATCTTTACGTTAAGACGATCTCAAGTTTGTTGAATGTTTGCAAAGCGTTCCTTTTAAAGTTTTATTTGTAAATATTATATTTTAATGTAGGAACCGTGAATTTAGTAATTTACCGCAGCATATAGTAGAAGAGGCGGCCGCGGCCCGGCTGCCTCATTTTGAGGTTCTGATACTTTATTCAATATCTTCGTGTAATCACCTATGAAATTCAAACACCATAAAGACATCGCAAATGTGAATACAACTCAGGTTAACAATATTTTGTCATTGTGTATATTTTGGAGCAATGGAAATAAAATATTGAATCAATTTAAGCTTTTGTTTCTTTTACCTTCCTCTGTAAATATACGATTAAATACGGGATGTAGGTGGGCAAAATCAAAGAGGTCCACGGTAAGTACCTAAATATTCCCGCGAAGTCAGAAGAATTCGAACCATAACAACTCTGAAAATAACCGACAATCGCTTTTAAGAAGACTATGTGAAAATCAAAACCCAGCATATTAAAATAATTCAGTTAGGTATACTTATCAAGTTGTTATAAAAGCTTTGCAGGGTGTCCACTATATGGAAAGTCAGGGAAAGTCAGGGAAAAGTCAGGGAAGCTCTAGGTGGTCAGGGAAAGTCAGTGAAATTGATGGGCCACCTGGAAAGTCAGGGAAAAATGACCCTTTTCTAGCAAAATTGTTAGTACTTTCCTTTAAAAGATAAAAGTTAAAAGATAAAAATTCATTTATTGTAAACATGGGTAAATAAAATGGTGTTACAAAAATATTAGTTCTCCATGCTTTGCACTATACAGTACGTACAACTTTTTGGATTACCTACACTATAGAATTCATGCAAATTTATATAAATTAAGTTCAAACTGAGATAACACAATAATAGCAATGTAATAATTAAATAGTCATACAATAATAGTCATTCATTTAGTTATATAATAAATTATAAAATGTCATTTAGGTAGTCATTAATTGTATAATAACATTTTTTTTGGAGAATACAATTCAGTTCATTTTTAAATTTAATAATGTCAAGACATCTTATATTGTAAGGCAGTTTGTTGTACAGCTTAGGGCCCATACACACAATACTCTTAGTTAAGAGCGTAGTGTTGTAGCGCTCAGTGAACAGCCTGTCTCTGTTGCGACCTAGTCTTAAAGTGACATCGGTCATTGTTTTAAATAAATTTGGATTTGTTTTTACCAATAGTAGTATCTCATAAATGTACAAGCAAGGAAATGTTAATAGACTGTTTTTGATAAAGTATGGTCGACATGAATCAGTGCTTCTTAAATTAAACATTGCTCGAATGCACTGTTTTTGAGCTTTGAATACCTTATCTTTATCTGTGGAGTTGCCCCAGAATATAACTCCATATCGTAGTATCGAAGCTGCATTACCATGATAAGCAGTGAGTGTTTTTAGATTTGTAGTACGTGAAAGTTTATGAAGGGCGTACGCAGCTTTACTCATTCTCTTACATACATGGTCTACATGGAATTTCCAGGACAGATTGCTGTCAATCAATAGTCCAAGAAAGCGAGTGACATTAGTGGTTTCAACCACCTTTCCGTCATGGCTTACATTAATGTGATCTGGTAGTTTTCTCTGGTAAAAATGCATAAGCTTAGTTTTCTCCAGGTTTATTAAAAGATTGTTACCTGTAAGCCAAATCCTTTAGTAGTAATACTTCTTTTTTACGTGAAACACATAAGTCATAAAATAAAATCTCTTTTAGTTTTGGAATATTTTTGACTGATCCTTACTATTATACTATAATAATTACTTATACAATTAAGTTTTTTAAATCTACGTGATTTAATAAAATATGACAGTTGTAAAAAATAGTAGGAATTCTAAAAGATTAGCTAGATCCCAGACTCATCTCACCATTCAAAACAAAGGAGAACGGCAGTGGGCGTACCGCCTTTTTTTTGGAGCGTTTCAGAACCATGTTTTCACCATTTATTAATACAGTGTAGATAAGGTATTTTCAGTAATTACAATATTTTTAGAAGTCGGGGGAAAAGAAAAAATTATAAATGAAGAATATTTAAATCTAAGGATAATGGAACGTAAAAACAAACATATAGAGAACGGAACGTAACAACAGTGGTGCCAGACCTCGGAATATTACCAGCAAATCCGAGCAAAAAAGTAATCGATTAGAAATATCGATACATTCTTAAATACAAAAGATATTTTATTTATCAATAAATTACATGTTCTGGTACTATTTGTGCCAAAACTAGTACATTTGGTTTATAAAATATCATTATATTTAAGTCTTGAAGACTTTTATCCATAGTAAACCATTTTCTTTTTCTCTTTATTCGATTCACTATAATCGATATTTTTTGAATATTTTAATCTAATAACACTGAATCTGGCTTGTCAATCTTGTCATAGTAGTTGTTATTTCATTTAACATCCTAACCTAATTATTTAATATTTTGAATACCGCTGAAACTGCTGAAGATATAGAACAAATGTGACAAAGGGGAGAACCAGACCCGGTTCCTGTTCCACCTCCCCGGCAGGCTCCCGTCCCACTTCTTCATCAGGAACCTGCAGAAGCAGCAGAACAAGAACACGCAAAATCCTGACAATATTTTCTATGAACCATAGGATGATAAATACCTAAGTCAAATATGAGAAGAGCAAGTGCGTTCTGCAGTTCGAATCCCGGCGCTGACATGTACCAATGTGTTCTTTGAATTAAATTAAAATGTATACCATCACACTTACAGTGAAGGAAACCTGCATACCTATCTAGATTTAGCACATCTAGAGAGCCAGCCGGTGCAGGTACTTACACCCCAACAGAGAATAGAATAGAGTAGGTAATAGGAACATAAAATTCCTAAAGTTGATTCCAGGCAAATTATGTTATGTAAATAAAACAATGATCTTTTAAACAGTACCTATATTTTATTTCATTACATTACTCGCCAAATGCATACCCATATAGTAGAACCTTTACATATAGCATTTCGAAATGGCATAGCAGATCCCTGTTGCGGAATGGCAATTTAAAACTTCAGAAGTTGGATAAGTATAACATTATTCCATGATGAAAGTAGTAGCCTGATCTAGTCGATAATATTAATAAAATCATTATATTTATTAAGTACGTTGCACGTCCCGTATTTATTTAAACGTAAACATATAACTTGATATACCTAACATAATAATATTATTATCAAATTATTATTCACGTTGTTCGTCTTGTGTTGTTCAAGTGTTGACATGGTGTTGACGTTTAGTTGTTGACATGACACATTTTTTTATCATTTCAATTTTTCTACTCTGGTTTGTCAATTTTTATCATTATACTGAGATCCAACCTAGACATTTATGACGTAAATCACAGAGTACTTGGCATAAACATTACTTCACTTGACGTTCCATTCTTCCTGTATGAATGTTTACGTTCCATTGCGACTACATTTTAAAGATTCTTTTGTTCCGTTTTTCTCTTTTCTCCCAGCTTCTAAAAATCTAGTAATTAATTGACTTGTGTACCTGTACAGTGTCTCTCTAATCATGGTACTTTCATTACGGAACCCGTCATTTCCATAGTGGTACAAAACGTCCTTAGAACCCTGCCTTTGTCCTTTACAGTGAAACTATAAAGTCCTGAAATTCAATGAGGGCACTGCTATCTTTCATGTAGCAACCCTATATAGCGAAACATAACTGACTTTAATACTTGAAATTTTGCCTGTTAACTTCCTACCTATTTATGTATTTTAAAAACAACTTACCATCCACAAAAAAAGCTCTTATACAAACTAGAAGGTGTTAATATGAAGGCTATAATAGTGAAACCAATAAATATTTATTTAGATAACGTTCTTACAACTGTATAAAAAAACTGGATCTTTTGACGAAGGGCACACATAGTAAAGACATCAAATTCTCTTTTTGGACGGCCAGTTCTGTTTCTTCCAGGAGTTAGAAATTTTCCATATTTGGCCCTCTTTGGCACGCTGGTGTCGCGAATGCATAATAGCATTGCGATTAAAATCGTAGGGTTCACATAACTACAAATGTAAATAAAGTATTTAGTAGGTAGGTATATAATTATTTTCTTACCTTCCAATGAACATGTCTGGCTCTATCTGCTTCGCATACCTATATCAAATCTTACATACATAAAATCATTTCTTAAGAGGTTCGAATGTAGAACCTTATCTTTCTGGTGGGACCTCTGTGTCCCGGTAATGGCCTCCAAACCACCCCTTTCTGAGCCATTCCTCTGCCACCTAATTCTCAGGTTTCTATAATAACATAATGATAAGAACTCACCGATGTTATCGTCCTTATACGGCTTGTAACTCACCACATCTCCTCCAAGAACCTCTTCTTCTTCTTTTCTTTCACCAGTAACAGTCACCATTTTTTCCCTCCTATAACTCCTCTCTATTTATTTTTCTTAAACCAGTGTTACCAACCTTACCAACTACTTATCCCTCACGTTTCGTTTCTGCAAACTTATTTTAACTGGAATCGCGTTTCGCGACACTCCCAAAGGAACAGGGAAGAAACTATTATGTATTGTTATTGTTTAAAAAAGGTTTGATTATATTAAAATAGTTAATATTATTATTAGTAAGTTATTGAAATAAATTATTTATCTTTGACTAAATTCTTATTAATTTATTACCTACCTAAAGTTAATGAAAGGCCAAGAAATGTAATTCAATAACAACAAAAACATAGAATCATACGTGACATTTATTGATCAAGAATAAGAAAGTATACTATTCAATTACATATTATATACTTCTAATTATACTTAAAGTATACGATACATCGATACCTTTAAATAACTATAGTTGAATACAATTCACACATATTAAATTTACTAATTCCTTGGTCCATTGAGCAATCTTTTCTTTAGCTCGTCTTGCGGCGGCACGACTATTACTTCTCTGATCAGTAGTAGGCTCTACTGTTTCTATTTCGGTGGGCATGTCAATGCTTCTCCCTTCCATCTCTGTTTCTTGAGTAGTTCTCAATGTTTCTGTTTCTTCCCTACAGTCTGATTCTGTCCTAGTAGATACATGTTCCTTTTCTATGTGTTCATGTTCTTCTATCTCCAATGGGAAAAGATGGGCAATGGATCTTATATATTCCTTGTCACCAACCTTAACTGTTGCTACTCTCACTTCATTGTCTCTTCCTCTATGAAGCAATATTATTTTACCTATCTTCCAAGCAGAACGGTTATTGTTATCACCTTTTATCTGTACGACATCCCCAACCTTAGGTTTGGACTGGCTGACCACTCTGGGCTGTTTATGTCGTATTTGTGTTCTTTCCTTCAAAGCATTAAGATATTGGTTGATGAACATTTTTCTGAATTCATCTACAAGTTTGTGGCTTCTCTTCCATCCCTTTATTAGTAGTTCCTTTGTAATAGTATCTTCTCTGGATTCATATGGTACTTCAGAAGTTTGCATCAAACAGTCATTCATTCGAAGGAAGTCCAGGGGTTTCAATATATGTTCATGTTCAGTCCCAACATAGGTCAACGGTCTTGTGTTAAGTACCAACTCAATTTCTTTCACAATAGTTGACAGTTCGTTGTCTCTCAGCAAACGGGTATCTAACGATCTCTTCATACAATGTTTAACCAAGCCAACTAAGCGTTCATAGAAGCCACCATGCCAAGGTGCTAACTCTGGGATGAACTTCCACTGTAAGTTGTTGTCAATACAGTATGGTCCGGCCATGACTTCTGCTGTAAGCTTGAACTGAGCTGCATTGTCAGATATTATGAGACGTGGCAATCCTCGTTCTGCTATGAACCTTCTGAGTGCCAAGGTACACTGTTCCGCTGTAAGATCCTTCACTATTTCAAGATGAATTGCTCTCACAGCTAAACAGGTGTATAGGCTATCCATCTCTTTTCTGTTTGTCCTTTATCCGTGGTAACTAGAAGAGGTCCAAGATAGTCCAGGCCGATGAACGAAAACGCTGAAGTGAAGTTTACTCTTTCTTCTGGTAAGTCAGGCATCTGAGGTAGTCTGTAAGGACCTCCACCATATTTCCTGCACTGTAAACATCTCTTCAGTGCTTTTTGCACTTTACATCTCCCTTGTGGGATCCAATACTTTTCACGAATTAATGAAAGAGTATGTGTTACTCCAACGTGATAGTTGTCCTTATGAATATTGGATATGATTTCTTCTGTCAGACTGGAATCTTTCGGTAGGAGGATGGGATATTTGCGGTCATAAGGCAGGTCAGTTAAGACTATCCTTCCTCTGCATCGGAGTAAGCCATTTTCATCTTTGAATACACCAAGGCTACGACTTAAATCAGTACTTTTTCCTGCACATTCCTGTGGGTAGTGTAATTTCTGTTCTCTCTTGATTTTAGCAGTAATATTGGTAATCGTTTCTTCACTTTGTTGCAATTGCAATGATTCTGGGTTTACATTTGCTTCATTTAGATATCCTTCTGACTGGGTCAGACCCTCCAAAGCACACAGGTTTTGTGTCATTGCCCAGTTATTCTTGTATTCTCTTTCATTCTTCAAAAATTGGGGTCCTTCAAACCATAGTTCTCTTTTTGCAGGTGTAAAGTCTGCAACTCTGGTTGCAATATCTGCTGGATTATCCGCTGATTTCACATACAAAACTTGCGTGTCTTGTTTATTTATTTCAGTAACTCTTCTTGAGATAAAGGGAGGCAATAGCTTTTCTGAGCGTAACCAGCTTATAACAACTTGACTATCAGTCCAAAGGTATTGTTTAGATATCGGTACTTCAGAGTGTTGTCTCACATATCTTAAAAGTCTGCTGCCAATAAGAGTACCCAATAGTTCCAACCTCGGAATTTGTAGATTATCTTGGTCTTTGAGTGGAGTCAGTTTTGACTTGGACATAAGCAGTCTTACTATCACTTTATCCTGTGATTCTGTTTTGATGTAGACAGCTGCCGCGTAGGCATCCTTGGATGCATCCGTAAAACAGTGTAACTCATGTACTGCTTTATCTTGCGTAGCGCCTATGTATCTTGGAATCTCAATATCTTGAGTTTGGTGTAGACTGCTTGAAATCCTATTCCACTCGTCTCTTAAGTCTTCTGGCAGTTTGGTGTCCCATTTAAGTTTTAATTTCCAAAGTCTCTGTAGATATTCTTTAGCTGGTAAAAGAAGAGGACTGCTAAATCCACAAGGATCGTAGATTGAGGCTATTTCTTGAAGAACATACCTTTTAGTCATATCTCTATCACAGTTACTTATCTGTGTTTTAAGCTTTAATGTATCTTCTAGTGTGTCCCACACAAGTCCTAACACCTTTGTGACTTCTTTGCCTTCAAGTAGATGTTCAGGTATTTCTTTTAGAAATTCTTTGTTATTTGAGTTCCATTGTCTCACGTTCATCGAGATTGTTTGAAGGGAAGCATGTATTTTTTGATACAATCCTGTAGCTTCATCTTGTTGTTTCGCTCCTAGTACAAGATTATCAACATATATCTTTTCTGCTACGTTCTTAAGTGTTTCATCTCCACATTTCAGAAAATGACTCTTTATTGTTGCATTTAGTAGGAATGGACTGGATACTATTCCAAAGGGAACTCGACAAAATCGGTAGCATTGTAAGTTGTCTTCTGTTACTTCTTTTGTAGTATCTTTTACCCACAGGAATCTAGTGACGTCACGATCTTCGTTCTGAAGTCCTAGTTGTAGGAAGGCCTTCTCAATGTCTGCCAGGATTCCTATTTCATGTTGACGAAACCTCAAGATAAGTCCAGTTAAGTCTTCAAGCATCAATGGTCCTTTGTACATACATTCGTTCAGGCTAGATTGTGTACTTTTAGACTTAGCTGATGCATCATAGACAATTCTCAGTTGAGTAGAGCTATCTTTCTTGACCACGCAGTGATGTGATAAGTAATGTATTGGATGTTGCACATTTTCAAAAGCATTCTTCACCTTTTCTATCACTCCAGATGACTCCTGTTCTTGAATGGTGTCATCATAAATGGCTAAAGTATTCTTATCCAATCTTCTTAATAGGCTGGTCAGTCTTCCTACAGCTAGACCATAGTTTGATGGTAGGTTTGGTGGATACTGGACCCACGGCCATTTGACATGATATCTGTTCTCTTCAAACGTAACTGTACTGTTGAAATTTCTTAAAGCTTCTTCTTCATTTGTAGTCTTTGGAGAATCTCTAATACCGATGGATTCCAACTCCCAAAGTTGTTTAATCTCTCCTTCCTTGATAGGTAAGTCCGGCTGAACAAAACCAAAGTTATCTGGCAGGTTAGTTTGCATGTACGTTGCTACACTAAGAACATGTTCTTGATGAAAGGGAGATCTGCCACTGAAGACCCAACCGAAATCTGTTTCAATTAAATAAAGGTTTTCTTCAATGCTAAGTTTTCCATTTTTGATGAATGTGAAGTAATAGTCGTTGCCAATGAGAAGATTTATCTCACCGCCCATGGATCCATCATCTGAAGGAATTATTTCTTGACCAAATTGGTACTGTCTGAAATCAAAACATGATACCTGTTGAGTTATAAAGTTTACAACATTAACTATTACATATCTTGAGTGGCCGGAGTCACAAACTAATTCTATCTTAACTCTAGGACTCTCTAGCTTCTTAGGTTGTTCCAGACCAAAGGTGTAAATCATTAAGTGATCTGTTTCAATGATTTCTGGCATTATAATCTTAGTTAGGTTTTTAGTGATGTACGACCTTTGGCTACCAGAATCTAGTAAAATTCTACATTTATGTAAAGTACCATCTTTACTTCTTACTTGAGCTATAGCAGTCTGTAGTACAGTACCTTTATTCTTCTCGCTGCGAGTCTGTAGTGTTGTACTTTTCTGGGCCATATTGCACAGTGCTCTATTATGTTTTCCGATTTCACCACAGTAGAAGCATCTTCTTCTTTCTTTGCAATCTCTTGCTGTGTGATCCTTTTTAAAGCAAACAAAACAACGTCCAATTATCTTCTTTTTCCTGTCTTCTACTGACACCACTTGCTTACAGTTGTCATTAAAATGTTCTCCATCACAGAAGATACAAGGTAAGCTTCTCTTCTTTCTCTTTGCAGGTGTGACTTTGGGTGTAGGGAATTTCCTCTTCACTGGATATTGTCTCTTCTCAGTAGTGTTTGTAAATGATAGTGTACTCAGCAAAGGTTTTGTTGTAGTGACACGAGCAGTAATCTGTTGTTCCAATAATTTTCTTATAGTATCAACACTTTGTTCTTCTACTTTTACTTTCATTTTCAATTCATAGATAATATCTTCAGGGTACTTCTTTAATATAATTCTTCTTAAATTATTGTGGTTAGTATCTTCTCCCAAAGCTTTTAAAATCCTGAGGTGTTTCTCTATTTCATTAAATACATTCATGCATTCATTTGGTGAATGAGCACTTTTGAGGTTAAGAAGCGCTTCATAATGAGCATCAATGACCATCCCAGGCTTACCAAAACGATCTTTTAATATATCGACTGCAATCTCATAGTTTTCATGAGTTATGTCTAAGCCTTCAATGGCCGCTAATGCCTCTTGGTCCAGGGATGCCATCAAATAACTGAACTTGTCAGCTTTGGTAAGTTTTTGGGTATCTACGCTGGATTTAAAACGGTCCCAGAATTCATTCCACTTCAGAGTGTCTCCATTGAAACGTGGTAACTCTAATTTTGGTAGTTTGGATGTCAATTGATCAACGTGTTGTACTGGTGGGTCACCATTGTTTTTGTTATCGAGGAGCTTTGCTTCTATTTGTATTTCTGTGTAAGTTCTGGATTCTTCTACTGTCAACTTATCCATATAAATATGGGTCTCCTTCATAAAAAGTTCATTGAGCAACTTGAGGTTGTAATAATCCACTGGTTCAGTCTCTCCTTTTTTTATTTTAGTAAGAATAGTCTCTACCTTACCTTTGACTATCTCTATTCGAGTTTTCCATGCTTCCGTCATCTTTGAGCCAATTTTTACCATCGGCAACTTGTCCTTGACAGTGCTGAAGTGTCACGACAGTAGCCTCTGTCTTCTCTGTCCTGGATACAAACAGGATCAGCCTGAAAGGTGATTGATAATGATCGAGTAAGTTCTCATAAAGATAGCACATTTATCTAGCCTTAAATGTTTTCATTCCAACAATTTGTGTCTCAAGTTTGTTGTTATAACTTTAAGTTACAACATGGATGTGATTACTGTTACTGTTCAATGAGGTATACATCGACAACATCCAAATGAAATTCTTAAAGGAAAAAAGGCATGTACAAATTTGAGATAACCCACTAAACCTTTCAAATCTTATCATCATCACAGACCTCTTGAGTTGCGTACATGCTGTGTAGGTATCATCTAAATTTAAAATAGGAATCGCTAAAATCATTTTGTGGACAATGGCTACCATGTTCGATTATTATCAGGAATAACTTAAAATCCACTCACCGATCGTATGTCCACAGCCAATAACAACAACGTAATTCACAAATACACTTTAAACGCATTGAAACATGGAAATGGCCTTCCTGACGTTTAAATTTATTGATTTTATCGATAAAACGAAGACGCTCATACGCCATTGATCAAGTTGAGTTTGAGAAAAAAGTTTGTTTTGTAAGGTTGGTAATGGTAAAACTTTTTCAATAGTGATGTACCACAAAATGTTCATAATCGAAAATTGATTTGAATCGAAATCTATTGTTTTGAGATTCATTATTCTGGTGATGGTCCTTGGTAAATTTTCTATCTTGGATTAATATCTCTAAAATATTAATACCGGTCGGTAGTTACAATAAACCGAATTCTTACTCTGACATGACCACATTCTAAGGCTGTCTTCTCTGTTATTCTTTAGGATTCTACTCTACTCAGTTCATACTCTAAATAAACAGAGTGTAGAAACCTCTTGCATGCAAGTTAAATATACATATTTATTCTTTCTAATAATTGTCAGATAACATGCACTTAACATTTTCTTCAAGTGAATGTTATAATCTGACTGCTCTCTTCTCTCTTTTGTGTTTGGCCTGACAACTAAACAGTCGTCTCTAGGTGAAGTAAGTAGGTAACACAAAAAAAACAAGTTTCGAAACCAACTCTATTTATTTAAGTTATTTAGTTTGTAAAATTGACGTTCATCAGAAAAAAAAAAATTATATATTTATACGATGAATAAAAACATTTTGACTTTGACTTATTTGCCTTTTACAACTCAATATCTTAATCATAATCGAATCGTTACTGAAAAATAGTAGGAACAACTCTATTCCTCGCTTCTCTGTTTCGTAGATGGATCAGGCGGAACCGGATACAATGCGAACAGTTTGTAAAAATAAACTGTTTAGGAATCAAAATGACAAATCATTCACGCTTTACAAAAAAGTAAAAAGTTTATGAGAATATCCCAGCATCTCCACCATGTCGCGAATGCATAATAGCATTGCGATTAAAATCGTAGGGTTCACATAACTACAAATGTAAATAAAGTATTTAGTAGGTAGGTATATAATTATTTTCTTACCTTCCAATGAACATGTCTGGCTCTATCTGCTTCGCATACCTATATCAAATCTTACATACATAAAATCATTTCTTAAGAGGTTCGAATGTAGAACCTTATCTTTCTGGTGGGACCTCTGTGTCCCGGTAATGGCCTCCAAACCACCCCTTTCTGAGCCATTCCTCTGCCACCTAATTCTCAGGTTTCTATAATAACATAATGATAAGAACTCACCGATGTTATCGTCCTTATACGGCTTGTAACTCACCACATCTCCTCCAAGAACCTCTTCTTCTTCTTTTCTTTCACCAGTAACAGTCACCATTTTTTCCCTCCTATAACTCCTCTCTATTTATTTTTCTTAAACAGTGTTACCAACCTTACCAACTACTTATCCCTCACGTTTCGTTTCTGCAAACTTATTTTAACTGGAATCGCGTTTCGCGACAGCTGGTCCGATATAACTATAAAATAAAATAAAAAAATCTTTTTGAGTTACACAATGCCCCCCAAATTCACACAATGTGAATTTAGTAAGTGAACAAAAAAATATATCTTCAAGTATCAAAATGTTAAGGTTTGACTCAACTGAAACCAGATGAAACCTACAATCAGTGGTATGTAAACAATGTTCGACTTGGGCTCTAAACCTAGGTTCATCGATAAATGAAGCGTTGGTACTAATAAAAAATGAGATATTACAATTTGTACAATGCTACATACCCGTCATACACGCTGTACGAGCGTAAACATCCTCCAAATTCGACAAAATGTGTCCAGCTTGATGTTCCGCTAAACATTGTATAAAAACTCGATAAATAACTTCACTAGCTTGACTACGAATATTTTTCTTCATCTTCCTAATTGCAACCAAGCGTAAATTGTTGCTTTTATCTAGATTATTCTTATAATTAATAAGAAAATTCAAAAACAGCCAACCGCCTATTGACATAAACAATTGTTATGACTTTTATGTTTCTTTTCTAATGGTGCCAGGCTCCTGAAAATTTTAGTTCCTCAAACATTAATTTCAGGACTTTATAGTTTCACTGTAGTTTAAAGACTTTTAGAAGTTTGTGATAAAAACGTCATTTTGTTGGTGCAGACGCGCTGCAGCCGCGCTCATTAACTGACTTGGAAAAAAGGAGGAGGTTCTCAATTCGCTAATTATTTTATACGTCAGCGAGATCGCATACGCTGCCTCCGCGCGGCGTCTATTAATCAATAATCTATTTTTTTACTAATTTAGCAGAGCAAAATTTTTTTCTATTTTGTACTACACGTTTAATCAAAGTTTATAAAACACAACTAAGTAACAACTTTGTCGGCAGGAGAGAGCCATACAAAAAAATGGTTCTGTTTCAATTTCTACTTTTATGGTAGGTAATCAGTCAAATTTTGGTCAGACTATTAAACTAGGCAGTATAGCAACTTGGACTAAGGAAGCTGCAAGGCGGATGCGGATGATGATTTTTTTCGGAAATTTTCAATACTCACACAACAAAAGTTGTTTAGAATGACCTGCTAAGGCTCAAGAGGGAACCTCGAGAAATAGGTATTTAGGAAAACGTTTGCTATCGTTTGTGCACTCATGCCCCGGGGTTCGGGTGCTATAGAGATAAATGTAGCTCGTCATAAACATAGGTACTTTCCTTGATAAAATTTTAGGGGAAATCGTATCACCAAGTAAATATCAACAATTCTTTTTGATTTTGATGTCAATCGTTTCAGCATAATATGTTATAGAAGGTAGGTTTCGCCTTTAAAAAATACATCGTTTTTGTTTAACAACGGCATGATTCGGCGCAGTTTTGATCACAAAAATTGCGATGCTTGATGCTGGAAGTGCCTATAAGTTTGAATCTATAGCAAATTTAGAGAACAGAAATAACTATAAACCTAGTAATTTATTGTGTCGTTGATATCCTAAAAAATCATGGAGATTGGATAATATTTAGAAGTAGAACAACGTTAGTGTGTGTTAAGTGCTTTACTTTTCTATTAATATACCATTTTTGCCGACCCTGTATACATATTTTACGCAGTCAACTTATAATAAGTGTGAAACAAATGAATGTAAAACTTTGAAATCAAGATTTTGTCTTCAAATTACTTAAATTTGGTTTATATGTTGATATTTGGTCAGGGAAATTTTCTAAAACGGTCAGGGAAAGTCAGGGAAAAGTCAGGGAATTTTTTGGAGCATTCCGAGTGGACACCCTGCTTTGCCACCTTTGAATTTGAATGTGACTAGCACAGAGGAAAAAAACTAGGCTACTACTTTTAACTTTTTGTTTATGTTCAAAATTTACAATAACTAAACCGATACTATGTATCTAACGAAAAATGGTGTAATAGATGTACTTACAATAGTTACAATCAATAGATTTGGCTAGTGGCCACTAAGTAACTTACACAAAGTGGGTCATACTACTCATACTACTCTGTGTAAAAAGTATCGGGACTGGGTCGATAAAACAAAAAATGTTCATCCAAATTTATTTTATCACCTTCAAAGTATGCTCCTTCCGAAACGATACACATACGCCAACGAATTATCCAATCATATCATCACAACATTTTTTTAAACGCTGTTTCCAGAGTTGTGTTACTATTTTCCTTTTTGTCTTCCGTCGATTGTTAGTCTAAGCCCCTGTTCCACAATGTCTGGTTAGTCGCTACCTGTCGGATAAAATACATGCTGTCACTGTCTAAAAAATAATAACAGAAAGTGACAGCATGTATTTTATCCGTCAGGTAGCCACTAACCAGACATTGTGGAACAGACCCTAAGTCATGTTGACTGTTTGACTATCGTGGTGTTATGCACTCGGAATTCTTGCCAGAAAGTCAAACGGTAGGAAAAGAATATGTTTTGCGTGGTATGTGGAATTTAATACAGCAAATTCGACAAAGAAGGCCAGATTTGTGGGAAAAAAATCTAGAAAGATTTTCACCGCGATAATGCGCCTTCGCACAAGTATCAACATTGTGAATGAATTTTTGGGCAAAGACTCGACAAATACCATCGAGCATCCACCATATTAACCAGGTACGGCTCTAGCTTCTTTTTAGGGTTCCGTAGCCAAAATGGCAAAAACGGAACCCTTATAGTTTCGTCATGTCCGTCTGTCCGTCTGTCACAGCCGATTTACTCGGAAACTATAAGTACTACAGTGATGAAATTTGATGGGAATATGTGTTGTATGAACCGCTACAAAAATATGACACTAAATAGTAAAAAAAAGAATTGGGGGTGGGGCCCCCCATACATGTAACTGAGGGATGAAATTTTTTTTTTCGATGTACATACCCGTGTGGGGTATCAATGGAAAGGTCTTTTAAAATGATATAAAGTTTTCTAAAAAACATTTTTCTTAAAGTGAACGGTTTTTGAGATATCAGCTCTCAAAGTCGTAAAAAGTATGTCCCCCCCCCTCTATTTTTATAACTACGGGGTATAAAATTCTAAAAAAAATAGAGGTGATGCATGCTAATTAACTCTTTCAACGATTTTTGGTTTGATCAAAGTATCTCTTATAGTTTTTGAGATAGGTTGATTTAACTGTAATATTATATTTGCTGCTACGGAACCCTTTGTGCGCGAGCCCGACTCGCACTTGGCCGGTTTTTTCCAAACCTGAGATTACCACTTCGAGGCATTGTTTTCAATCGATAGAAGACAAAATCGGAAAATGTAAGGAAAAATCGCCGCGAGTACTAAACACAACTTTGAAATATGCGTTAAAAAAAATGTTGTCATGATTGGATAATTCGTTGGCGTATGTGTATCGTTTCTGAAGGAGCATGCTTTGAAGGTGATAAAATAAATTTGGATGAATAGCAAACATTTTTTTGTTTTATCGACCCAGTCCCGATACTTTTTACACAGAATGTATACTCATATCTGACCATTCACTCTGCAAAAATAAGTAGGTACCTAAGTACTTGGAGTTAGTCCTAAACTCACCCAGTTCCCTCTGCACCGCATAGTTCACGATCCGTCTTAGGGTCTTCACACACAGCAGCTATAATGTAAAGATGTAGGTACATTATAGCACGATAGATCTCATTATCTTTCCATAGAAATCGTCAGGAGACCACACACGACAGCTATAATGTAGTACCTACTTATATTTTTATATCTTCGAACTTCTATGGAAAGATGTAATGAGATGTGATATATATCGTGATATAATGTACATCGTTACATTAAGTAGGTATAGCTGTTGTGTGTGAATCCCTTTATATTTACTGTAATGTTGCATATTTTGTATTCATTCACACATGAGTATTTAGACAGAAATATTATTGTTTGCATGCATTTCCGCCCCGAACTTTTAACTACCTATCACATTTAACTTTCACTATTCACAGTTTTCACAACTTTTTCATGACTTTTTCCGATGCCGTTGCCGATGCCGCCAAAATCGTTCTTCTTTTGTTTCTTTTTCCTAATGGGCAATCAATGTCCGAAAAAATTCGACAACGCTCATAATTTTTCTGATGATAGGAATAACCCTCCGTATCATCCTAAAAAAATCTCAGATTATTTCTATGCGTTAGTAATTTTATAAAAATAAAAACATTTCAAGTTTCACAAAACGGGGATTCTACGGAGGTCAGGACTTTTTCCATTGTCTCAATGAGCAATAAAAAAAAATATGACAGGCGTCACATTAGCGCACATTAGCGTTAGCTTTTTACATACTCTTTGGTCACACGTCTATCCATAGACCCATAGACCTACTACGTCTATTGGTGCCAAGGACTTTATACAAAGTCCTTGATTGGTGCTCACACCAATATGACAGGTTACAGTCAAACTATAAAGTCCTGACATCAAAGAGTGCGATTTTGCTAAGACTTTTTATGTTCATCAGTTATTTACTTACATTTACATTATTTAAAAATAAAATACTGATTGATTATAGATTTTTAACGGATTTGTCCTTTAATAAATATAACAGATCGATTAAATACGACCTTAAACAATTAGTGGGGATCCACTTCCGTTTTCAGGACTTTATAGTTTTACTGTACCTTTCATATTTATTTTTATTGCTTATAGAGACGATGGAAAAAGTCCTGACCTCCGTAGAATCCCCGTTTAGTGAAACTTTAAATGTTTTTATTTTTATAAAATTACTAACGCATAGAAAAAATCTGAGATTTTTTTAGGATGATACGGAGGGTTATTCCTATCATCAGAAAAATTATAAGCGTTGTCGAATTTTTTCGGACATTGCCCATTTAGCTTTTCTATGACATCGGTAAAGGCTGGACACGCAAACAGCCTAATTCCCAAATTTCACATAAGTAGGTAAATAAATACTTTTATTACAACGTGAGAACGTGCAGTGAATGTGAAGTGTTTATGCCGTGTATTTGTGTGGTAGGATAACTGCTTATAAAAACTAATTAATGAATACCCCCCAACACTTTATTTGTACAGTAAACCGAGTATGTATAGTACAAACCTCAGACCAACTACAAAGTACAAAAACCTACAAAAAATTACATAGTTACAGACAAATTTAGAACATCCTCCTTTTATGAAGTCGGTTAATTTCATATTATCACGGATGTTGAGATTAAAGTTTCATAGAATAAAGTTGTTGTTCATGACAAGTTTGTTCATGACAGTTGTTAGTGACAAGTAGTTCTGACCCCCTGTCAACCAATGACGATAGAAAAAGCACCCAAAGGTTGTCTGGAAGAAATCGCTTTAAGCGATAAGACCGCCATTTGTACATATGTGTTAGAGTTTTGTATTGTTGTCCATATTTTTGTGTGCAAATAAAGATTATCTTATCTTATCACCCCCTTATTGCTTAATGCCGGTTTCAATACCTACTCTATCCAATCACAAAATACGACTTTGACTCATAAAAAGTAGCATTCTGTCAAAATCGTATGAAAGCTGTTATGTTCAGATAATACCTAATATATTAATGGATTGATAGGTACTACCTTGAGTTATCCAGGCTGGCACGACGACGACGCAGCGTGGGGGCCTCCTTGAAGTCAAATCCAATATAATCTTCCCAATCACTCACACGTCTGGTTCTTCCGATACATAATAATATGCACGAATTTAATGCCTTTCAGCTGGTAGCTGTATTTTATCACAAAACCCAAATTAATCAGAATTATCAAATAATGTGATCGCGAAAGTGGGAGTACACCGCAGTAGCAAGAACCCGCGAGTTTAAACTACCGTACAAAAATTAGACTCATTAAAATATACCTACCCGCATTTATTGATAAAAAAATCTTCGATACTTTGAATTGAGCAGGTATACAAAAAACTACTTCAAGTACTCGGTAATTTGCATTTATTACATAATATTATTTTACATTGAATCAAGATAAATTTAACAAAGAATTTTCAAAAAATATATACCAATACAAAGATTGAAACGTTAGAAATCCTACGCAATTCTTTGATTTTTTTATAAACAAATTTGAATAATATTCTTGCAAAGATCACATACAAAATAACCTATCGTGCTTCTAACAATAACCACACAAAAGCGGCATTTTGCACCACTTCAAAGACCAGATAAATCCTGCTGGCTAAAACCATAGTCCAACTTATTTTAGTTTTATCTGTAGAATGTGACCTAAACAAATTAAACATCACATTGATACTCCAAGGTCCGCTACATAATGAATGAAAATGAAAAAAAGTAATAAGGTTATTCTTGAGCATAGTTTTGTTAACAATTTTAAAAGTGTCCTACCTAAGCTAACACGAGTATTATTTAATTTGAAGACTTATATTATTCAGTTCTCATTAAACTAAAATTTTCTAGACTCAATCACACGCTTTGCACTTTTCAGTCGTAAATATAAACAAATTCAGGTAATACATAATATTATGTGTAAGTTACATGGGTTTTCAAGAAACCAAATTAGAGAGAATTGACTTTTGTGACTGATTATCTTTTAGTTCGTTTACAATTGTTTCATAATACGGTTACAAGGTCTACGATTATAATAATACCTACTTTATTATTAATACATTACTTTGCACTAATATATCTACTAAATAGTGTCTATTCAACTTCCATTCCCAAAATATACGGGCCTGCATGATGGCATCTTTATTAATAAGATAAATGTGAAATTGAAAAGCAAGTTACGTCAAATGCAAACTTATGTTACTATTTTAATTGCAATATATAAACAATGTGAAAATGGTGGTCGGACGCTAGCTATCTCCCCTTATATTCTTAGTTTGTTAAGGGCGAAATTTTCATATACTTTCTTTATCTTTTCATATAAAGCATAGATTATACAATCATACATGAGATACAAAATGGCTGTAAGTATGGGTTTTAAAATAATATTGAATATGAATATAATTATTAATACATAAAATAAATGCAAACGCAGAGAAGTAGTTTTACTACTGACATAGTGTTACCCTTTTATATTAATTTGTTTATAGTTATATTTATATTTCTACTAATATCATAATTAGAAATACTGGAGATCTTCATCTTCCATCGATTAGCAAAAGACCCATGCCGTCTATTGATAGTTTTTTTTTTTCTTTTTATGTGTGTTGTACATAGTTAAAAGTAAAATGTTAGTGTCCATATATACCTAATACTATTAGTATTGTATGACAATCGGAAATACTATCAATAAACTCCAGGAATTTGTAATCGTCGAGAATTTATTGTATTCACAGAATGAATTCAACACTTTTCCTTCATATTTAGGAGGTCTTGGGCCACTAGTTGTGGTCCATAAGGACTACCGTTACCGTTAACACTGCTAACATGATAAAATTAATTATTAGTTGCATGTTACATAAGGATTCAATCACAATCCGATCTTGAATCTTCGATCGGCAAGTTTGAATCCTTGAATTGCTTTGGTAGAATTAGCTTTGTTAATAATTTCTTGGTATGTCAAGTCAATTTAATTCATATATTGCTTTTACAGCAAACCGCTACACATATTTGTGCGATTAAGTGCGTGCTCACATTTATTTGTATTTCTACACATTCCAATACTCTGAAACAAATTTGCACTACCCTATCTCAAACTCGTCATTTCTCGCGACAATTTAACACAACAACCAATCGTACCTTATAACGCCAACCTATGTACACAATAGGTGCTTACAAGAGCCAACGCAACGCATGCACGAACAATCATTGTCATAAAAGTTCATAGCCATGTCAAGACTTTTATCACGCACCCATCCTAGGTGCTGCACGCGTAGTGCGAGTTTTTACACCGTTCGAGTAGAGTTGAGTAAACTCAAATTTGTATGGCGCACGCGCTTCACTAGCTCTGCGCCATACAAACTTCACTTAAACTTTCACTGCTCGATCGGTCAAGGAAACCCTACACCAGGCCCTCTGATTGCATAACTAGCCCCACTCTAATGATAATACTCTCTCCGGTAGTGGCGCCTCAGTCAGTCCTGGGGCTCCTTGGGCGCGGGGCTCCAGGGCTGGCCGGGGGGGGTGGCGGCGCGGGGGGGCTCCTCCCGCCCCCCGTCTATGGACAGGCTGTTGAGCAGCATGTCGAAGAGGGTGTCCTGGGAATGTGGAAGAGGTTATGGTTTAATAAAGGTCAAGTTGAGGATTGCTATCTAACCAATCCTTATACTCTTGGTATCGAGTAGGGTTATCATTAATGGTCGATTTTCAGAATGATACGCCACTTCACTGTTAAAACAAGCAGTGGTAAATAAACCGTTTCATCTCGTTGGGGTCACCAAAACCTTATTTTCTAGCAAACTCAAGGGCTAAATAGTATATTTATAGATTCTAAGGCTGCGTTACTCATAGACTTGCGTAGACATAGCTACGTCAACCGACGGTCAGCGCTAACTACCGGTCGAACACTTTTTCCAGCCTAGAACTTACTATTATATGGCACAGACATACTTGAATCGGCTTCTCTGTAGTACTAAACTCACATTATAATCCAGCATGGTGTCGTCATTATCACTGATAGAGGAGACAGACGGCCAGTAGTCGAAGGTCAGCGATGACCACCAATCGAACACTTTTTCCAGCCCAGAGCTTACTGTTATATGGCACATTTTAATAAGCATCTCTGTCGTTCTAAACTCACATTATAATCCAGCATGGTGTCGTCATTATCACTGATAGAGGAGACGGACGGCCAGTAGTCATGTAAAGGGGCTCCGGGCGACGGCGGCGCGCGCTCCGGCGTGCCGGGGGGCGTTACTCCGAATGCTGGAAGTAACACATCATGTAAGTTAGACAAATAATACCACGTGACCGCAGGAAATTCGCATTAAGTCCACACTTTGTACTTTTTTTTGTATTATTTGTACCATAAAGAGTCAAATAAATATAGTATTCATAGTGACTTTAGATATACCCGGGATTTTCAAATGGAGTTTTTCAGTGAACAATGGAAGGGAACTTCTATAGCCGCGTACAGACCGGCCCAACGAACGACAACGAACGTTTTTCGTTGACCTTCGTTGCTGCAATCTGCCCTGTATTATGTATGATAAATATCCATCGTTGGGATAACCGTTGGCGTTCGTTGGGCGTTCGTTGGCCCGGTCTGTACGCAGCTTATGAAGATCGCCGTTGCCAGATAAAAGGGGACAGAAGCATAGAAGTTAAATGTAAACCAGTAACTTGATAAATCAATGTGATGATACTATTACTATTAAGTGCAACCATTAACCATCATCACACCTTCTATTAAAATCTAGATAGACTATCAAAACTACTTCAAATAACTAAACAAAAACCAACCTTGCAACGCCCGCGCATCATTCCTACTCCTATTAACTTGTCCGGGCGAGTGCGGCGCCGGCACTCTGCTATTCCTTCCCCTTGGCCGCGCGCGCTGCGGCAACGCCAGAGCTTGGCTTGGGCTGGCCAGAGCTGGGCTAGGGCTAGCCAGAGTCTGGCCCGGGCTGGCCAGGCTGCAGCCCTGGCCCTGGCTGCAGTAGCCAGAGTCTGGCGGCGTCAGCCGCGGGCTGAGTCGCCGGTCGTGCGTGTCGCTTATGCTTGATGCCCAGTTGCGTTTTGGCACTGGAATTTTAAAAGTTCAGGTTAGGTAAGTACATATGTGTAAATTTTAAACAATCGCTATAAATGAGCCACGATACTTAAAAAGGCAACCCAAGCAGTGCGGAAAAGATATCTGACTATAATAATGACTTGAATTTAAACTTTTACTACTTAAGTAAAGTCACAGGTGTAATACAAGAGACCTACTGCTTCCTGCTATAAACTAAACGGTACTAAACTAGCTAGGTAAACAACCAAACCCACCTTTACTCGGCTGCTTAGGCGTCAGCCCGTTCATCCGCATCAGGTTCAACAGCAGCATGTCCGTGTGCTTGTGCGTGTTCATCGCCGCCTCCCCCCGCGCCCTGCCCGCCTCCCCGCGCGCCTCCTCACCCCTCCCGTGAACCGCGCAGAGCAGGCGGACAGAAGAAAAACAAGCAAACAACAGCTCTCTACCCTCACTTCCTGCCGGTCTCACAGAAGCCTTTTCATTCCTAAACCTTCATCCTCAACCAAAATAGGTGCATCCCGCACATTACTACTTGAGTATAGTCACAGGTGTCATACCAGAGACCTATCTGTTCTGCTTTCTGCTGTAAATTACCTAATTCGGTCAAAAACTAGGTATAGATAAATAACCAAACCCACCTTTACTCGGCTGCTTAGGCGTCAGCCCGTTCATCCGCATCAGGTTCAACAGCAACATGTCCGTGTGCTTGTGCGTGTTCAACGCCGCCTCCCCCCGCGCCCCGCCCGCCTCCCCGCGCGCCTCCTCACCCCTCCCGTGAACCGCGCAGAGTAGGCGGGACAGTATGTCGGTGTCTTCGCTGCGGTTGCGAGCGAGAGATTCGGCGCCCTCTATGTCGTTTTCACCTGGAATTTGATAAGATTAAGAAATAAGAAATTTATTGGGTAACAGATTTAATTTTAATACATAAATAATACACTATTACATGTTTTTATTGAAGTGAAGCAAACTAGGTGTACCCTGTACTATGATGTCCAACGCTTCGATAGAAGAGGGGTTGTGGTGATGTGTGTTGGTGGAAGGTTGTTAGGGCACAATCAACCGGTAGGTATACAGTTAGCAGCTGAATGTAATTGAGACCTAGACCTTAAATGGCGTTAAATTCGGAGTTTAATACATGAAAAGTTTTTTTATTATAAGTAATACAATATTATTGAAACTGACAAATGCAATATGAAATACTTACTATTGTCATTCAGAGTTTAGAGGTGGACGAAAAATTATATGCGTTGTGGTTTAATTTATTTTTTAATAAGAACTAAAGTTTGACATTAAATTAACAACAAAACACAACTTTACTAATCAGCCGAGGAACTATTTAATGTAACTGTAAATCAATACCTACTGAATACTGACGCTTTCACCGTGAGATAAATAATTAATAACAAAAATAATGAGATCAGATAATCCAAGAACAATTTAAATTTCAGGGTGGAATCATCTATGGAAAATAAAAAAATCAAATGGAATAAGTTTGGGAGGCGCCTATCGCTGTCATTTTGCTACGAGAAAGTACCCTACAGGGTCACCTCCAAAAATACTTTATCTAAATATGAAACGTAATTTTGATGTCTCCGCTCGCATCCGGCACTGGCCTCTGCTGGCTTCTATCCGGGCGCTGGCGATACGGCGAGTGTCGCTGGCGGCGCGCGCGGCGATACGGGCAGTACGCGTGGCCCGGCGCGCGGCCCTCGCCCGTGTAGTCGCACGCCTCGTTCACGGCGCACCACTCGCAGTCGCTCGCTGATGAGCCATCTAGGGGGGAAAGTTGGAGGTGGGATAGGATACAGGGGATGGGTTAGTTAGAGGGTTATGGGAGGTGTGGTTTGGGGAATTACCTACGGTGATGGATATGGGGTTAAAGGATCATGGCAGTGGTGTTTTGCTAGCAGAGTATTTTATTCGAAGAAATCTTGTACCTATGCGATACCGTTTCCTTACATAAACCCCAGCCTGATATACAGATAATGCACTTGAAACCTAGCATCTGAAATTTTCTTCTACATCATACACAACACAAGCTGAACTAAAAAGGAGTACGCACATCGGAACGCAACGCTAATTTTATTCCAAGCTATTATAATCATCTATGACGACTTTTGCGCTACAGCGTATGACAATATTATCAACTCATAGGCCGTATACAAAAAGGAAACTGAAAACTTGTAAGCGCTTACTTTACAGAGGATATTTCGCCCGCGCTTATCAGCGGTGGAGCGGTAGATCATAGAAAAGTATTTCTGTATACGGCCTTATAGTGTGACCATTACCGCTGTGCACTCCCTGAGGTATGCGCCACGAGTGTAGCAGAGACAGGGATAGAGACGTGATAGAGCGCAGTAGCCGATTCTCCGCCCCGTCTCGCCGCTAGCCTACCTCAGGGAGTGCACAGCGGTAATGGTCACACTATAACAGGTATTTAAAAGTAACAACTATATTTCATTTCACGGGGAAGGGAAAGACATCTGATACAAACAAAACAAAAACTATCCTCATTCGAATGTAATAAGGGTTCTGTCAGATGTCTTTCCCAGTGAAACAAGGTATAGTACCGTACCGGACATGGTCTCGTCGTCAACGTCGTTCTCTTCATTAGAGTTCTCGTCTCCGTGCGCCGGCGCGTCGTCCGCGAACACCTCCAGTTCGCTGAACATCAGCTCCGGCTGCAATATATGTGATTTATCACTATATGGTATGAAACAAAGTATCTTTTCGCGTCTGTGTGTAGCCAAGCTAGCATGAAACACTAGTCTAAGCTATGCTAGTCCAGTCTATGCTATGCTAGTCCAGTCTAATCTATTATCTGCGAAGGTATTAGTGCCTACACAAGCTCACTCGAATGGACATAATTTTGATGTTTATTGTGGCCAACGGCCACCTTGCGGTAGAAACGCATCGCTTGCACAGGAACCAGTTGGCTCTCCAGAGCCCGATCATTGCAAGAAACTGCTGCCTCAGTCTCCACTCACTTGTTTGTCGTAGCATCCAAACGTATCTCGTGTCCATAAATCTATTATCTTGGTAAATACACGCCGCGCCGAGCTCGGGGGCGGCGCGGGGGGCGCGGGGGGAGGGGGTGCTGCTGCCAGTACCTGCGTGTCGGAGCTGCAGTCGGACATGGTCGCGGACCGCTCGGGCGCCGCGCCGAGCTCGGGGGAGGACGCGGGGGAGGACGCGGGGGGCGCGGGGGGAGGGGGTGCTGCTGCCAGTACCTGCGTGTCGGAGCTGCAGTCGGACATGGTCGCGGGCCGCTCGGGCGCCGCGCCGAGCTCGGGGGAGGACGCGGAGGAGGGCAGCGCGGGGGGCGCGGGGGGCTCTGCCGCCGGCGCGCTCGCCACCGCTGCAAGATAAGTTAATGATATTATTTATGATGGTATTTTTGTTCATGACTTTTATTGGTGCATAGGTGAAACAAGACCGATGACACATGAAACAAGACGCTAAAGTTACAGATTCTATTGGTAGAGCTTTTTCCACGGCCTTTTACCGATTATATCCTTATTCTATGGTATAGTGTGTAGCGTGTATGTTTCGGCATTTCACGCAACATGAACCCCCGCGGCGCGGCTTGCTCCTCGCTCCGCACACAGTACAGTACATACCGGCGTGCTCGCGGCAGGGCACGTGGCGGCGCGGCTTGCTCCTCGCTCCGCACACAGTACAGTACATACCGGCGTGCTCGCGGCAGGGCACGTGGCGGCGCGGCTTGCTCCTCGCTCCGCACACAGTACAGTACATACCGGCGTGCTCGCGGCAGGGCACGTGGCGGCGCGGCTTGCTCCTCGCTCCGCACACAGTACAGTACATACCGGCGTGCTCGCGGCAGGGCACGTGGCGGCGCGGCTTGCTCCTCGCTCCGCACACAGTACAGTACATACCGGCGTGCTCGCGGCAGGGCACGTGGCGGCGCGGCTTGCTCCTCGCTCCGCACACAGTACAGTACATACCGGCGTGCTCGCGGCAGGGCACGTGGCGGCGCGGCTTGCTCCTCGCTCCGCACACAGTACAGTACATACCGGCGTGCTCGCGGCAGGGCACGTGGCGGCGCGGCTTGCTCCTCGCTCCGCACACAGTACAGTACATACCGGCGTGCTCGCGGCAGGGCACGTGGCGGCGCGGCTTGCTCCTCGCTCCGCACACAGTACAGTACATACCGGCGTGCTCGCGGCAGGGCACGTGGCGGCGCGACTTGCTCCTCGCTCCGCACACAGTACAGTACATACCGGCGTGCTCGCGGCAGGGCACGTGGCGGCGCGGCTTGCTCCTCGCTCCGCACACAGTACAGTACATACCGGCGTGCTCGCGGCAGGGCACGTGGCGGCGCGGCTTGCTCCGGGGCGCGGCGGCCGACAGCAGCGTGTGCAGGGACACGAGCGCCATGCTGTCTGCGCCGCCGACGTGCAGGGAGTTCGCTGATCTGGGGGGAAACAGTTATTGTCAAACATGGGTCCATTGGAGCTAATTTTAAAGCAAAATCAGTACACAAACAGCAAAAAGGTTCTTTTGTACTATGAAATTTGGATTCGCAAAAAAAATTTGGCTTCTCCATAAAAAAAAGTTACGTCACCATCAAAATTTATATGGAGAAGCAAATTATTTATTCGCGAATTTCCAAATGACATAGAACAAAAGTCGTTTAGATTGACCCCCTGAATCACTGCCGTTCCTTGGTTTATTTACATAATTACACTGCGAGCTGAACTAACTCCGTACCTACATTACCCTCAACAACCAACAACTCCTCACCTGGACGTAGAAGGCAGGTTGCAGGGCAGGTCGCGGCGCTCCAACGCCGGGTAGTCCCCGAACGAGAACGAAGGCGGCACCTCGTTGTTGCGCGAGTCTTCACACATCGCCGTGTTCAGGATCCCTGTTGGCAATGCTATAGGATAGAAGAAAGTTATAAGTTTTTTTAAATAATATTTTTCTTTTCCTAATGTTACCTAATATGACAAATAAGCTAAAGAAATCTCGTATTCATTAATTATCAGAGGAGAAACTAGGGAAAATAGGGCTCTCCGAAGAAGTGCCATAACACTCTGTCGGCCTGTCTCGTACCACTACCAGTTATTCGTCAAAAGACTCCTTCTAGTATAGTATAAAAATAAATATATGTATTAATAAAAAAACCGTCCCACACTCCGCTTCGCATTTAGAATAAAACGGAAAATTTTGCGTGTATAAGGATACTTATGAATTTAGAGGAAACAAAAGAAGTACGTCAGGATCGTGGCACGTGGAGGTCCATATAATTTTACCCTCAAATTCATAGACCGTATTTTAAATTTACAACAAGGTTTAAAAAAAAGGTGTCAAAAAGATGAAAACTTATATCACGACGTCAATTTTAAACCTATCGCAAAGTTTCAAAAAGCTCTATGAATTTGGGAGATCTGCCCATCCCTTTGGAAGACAAGCGTGAGCATGTATGTACCTATATAAAATGTCTTTTCTAAAAAAACTTACCAGGACTAGTAAGCCGCTGGCCACTACCGCTGACCAGCGAGTTCAACGCCATGTACTTCCACTGGTTGAACACAAGCGCATCGCCGGGCGCGGCTCCATCGACGGGATTATTCTGGGTCGGGTGTTCCGCGTCTGTAGTCGCCGCAGCATTGGACTGCGAAGGCGAGGTGTTCGGGCTCGCTCGGGTTGCTGCCATCGAGTTGCGAGACATCTCGAGGGAGAGACGCTGAGGGAGAGAAGTGTTTTAGAAGTGGATTGCTGTGTGGAGAGGAAAAGCCAGCCTTATTCAGAATTTCTGTTTTTTCTATTCAATGCTGGAGCGCCTGTAAAACTATTGCACTACCAAAGACGATCTGCGAGCGTAGTAAGTGTATGTACGGTTTATGTACCCAACAATTTTAAAGTTTCTAATTTTGTAGAGTAATTCAGAAAGAACTAAAGTGTTAAAATTATTATAAACAACAGATTAAATAGCAGACACTAGTGGGTATAAACATTCAAGCGCACACTAATGAAACCCGATAATGCGACCCGATGAAACACGATGCGTGTTGGGTTAAATCTAATGTACTATTTTCTATGACCAGAATCACACTATGAACATCCGACGCGGCGCCATAATGTGTTTCGATATTCAGAAGTATGTGTACCTAAGTGAGTAGTAATAGACTCACCTCCTTGAGATCATTGATCTGCAGTATGTGCTGGTTTTGCATGGTGATGAGCTGGTTGATGTACCACTGCTGGTCGCGGCAGCGCTGGTAGAACGTGGGCGGACGGACTTGGAACCTGTAAGTATTTGCTGACCGTTATTATAGCTGAACACAAAAGAGTAGAGATTAATGTTTTTGGAACTAAACAGATTTAAACCTGGCAATAAAAAAAAACTTGTGATTTGTGGTCTGTTTCTATGGTTTGAATGTCAAACTCGCCCTTTTCCTGTATAAACAAATCGAATTTTGCTTAATTTTGGAGTTTTGTGGATTGTTGAGTTTGTTCACGAGGTGAAAATGAATAAAACCATTCGCAGCGAAGCTAGACAGATGATTTACAGCGTTTACCTACGATGTTTGGCGGAGAATGAGGCTGGAGAAGTATTAGTCAATATATACGATGTTTATGAAAGAGCAGCGTTTTATACTGGTGAGTAGGTACTTAATTTCTAACCATTAACATACATTGCTATTTCTTGTAAAAAAGTACTATTTTGATGTAATAGAATGCATTTTAATGTGTATTTGTTATTCTTATAGAGGTTAGAAAATACTAGTGTCAAACGTTACATGACATCAGGGTCTGGATGCTAATGTTGTTAAAACATCAGGTCTAGATACTTTTTTACTAACCCTCGACTCAAAAAGGGTATTGATAAGTTTTACAGCTGTAGGTGTCGTCGGTCTCTCCGTGTTAGAGTACCTATTGTAAAAATATGTGTAAGAATATGTAAGAGTCGGTATAAATTCCCCAGACATAATAATTTGCAAGTCACTGCTTTTCTGACCAATTAAATAATTTGTTGCAGGAAAATCGGTAAACACAGTTTTAATAGAAGAATTGCCGGGGCACATTTGAACTTTTTCCTGAGCAAGAAAAACTGTAATAAAATATCGATGTGTGATACTATCACTTTTCTCCTATAGTAATTACATAATGGGATAACCAACACGTGTTTCAGTGCAAAAAAAAACATTATGATATACACAATGAAATAAAAGTTACAGTTGATTTGATTTAATGAAATTCATTCAAGACTGCCCCCCTCTCCCCTACTAATTTCTTCTCTTAAGGCTGTCACTAAAGCTGGAAGAAAATCAGAATCTGTCAAATCTAGTGAGGGGGGGTTGAGGTATGCGGGGCGTTCTACGGACAATGACATGAAATTTTAACATAGTACTCGAAAACATAAAAGTGAAGACATGCCACTTTGTTAAAAATATACTAAGTAATTAATATTGTTTTGTGATACGAAAATATTTATTTTTATTTGAAAGTATTTTTAATATTTAATAATTAATTATATATAAAGTCGTACCCGTGCCGATATTTATTCAGGTTGTTGCAAAAAGGGTTTAATACTATGCCGAAACCTACGTGTGCAGCATGTTATTGATGTTATTTCTAAGCCAGGAAATGAAATCAGAATGTAAAAAAATCGCGAAAATATTATCAGAGTTTAATAGTTCAGGGTGTTGTATTAAACTCTGCCCCCGTGTGAGGTATAAGAATAGTAAATAAAAAAAGTATAGTTAGCCGAAAGGGCGTTACTCAGGCGTCACTCTGAAAAACTTTTATCCTACGTAATTTTTTATATTCGTGAAAAAAACGCTTCTTCATATAATTTTTTTTTGGTAACGTGACCTTTTAGTTAGACGACCTGTTTTTTTTTGGTGTTTCAAAAGCAGAACAGTAGTTTGCAGAACTCTGCATATACAGGGTGTCACAAAAGGTGCTGGCAAAGGGATATGGGGAGGTCACCAGAAAAATAATAACATGTAAGTACCCCCGCAAGGGAGTACATTAGTACAAGGCGTGAGTGTGTGTTTTTTTTTTAAAGTACTTATGTGTATTTGGGATATGATAGAAATAATATTTTTGTTTCTTAAAAACCAAAAAATTTACACCTTGCTGCGCTCTTTTGCTCACTGTAAGTACACCTACAAATATTGCTGTATTAAAAAAAACGGTTTTGTAATAACGATTATAAAAAAAAGGTTATTTTCATGTCAAGGAGTCATTTACCTAATTACGATTTCACTCAACAGCAGGTGAACTGAAAAAATAAGTTCTAGTTCTATCATCACTTTAGATCGCAAACATTGTAACTCCACTTTTCTCGGCGAAAAGTACTCTTTGGTGTCAATAGAAACGTTTTTTGAATTCACATGTTTTCCTCTTAATTCGAAAAAAAAAACTGTATTCCGCATTTTACCATTTGTTTTCCTCTAAACCCCAAACCGTGATTTTTAAACAAGAAAACTTAGTAATTACCCTTTATTCTCATATACAACGTGCGATGTAGGCGAACGTGAACGAAAACTATGCAATAAGCCTTTGTTTTTATTACTACTTTAGTAAATTACAATAACATACTCAACAATGTTATTTGTTTTGCAATGTTATGTTGTTAAATTAAGATCTAATATTTTATTAACATGAAGTTACTTTCAACTTTTTTTTGCATCTATGCGTCGAACCACAGCATGACGGCTGCTGCAGCTTCCTGCTGTCCTGCCCTCCAACCAATCCCACCAGTACTGCAGGTTGCGTCGAATACGAGCCATTCTCTTCGACTTGACAAGACAGGTGCTCCCGGAAGGATCATAGATCGCACGGAACCCGTACCGTATAGAGGCAACGGACTCCTTTGCAACAGCCCCCCAGATTCGGAAGTAGCCCATGCACTGCATGGCGAGCACAGCTGCAGCAATTTTTTCGTAATGAATCATTGGGATGTCATCCCCGAAGGAGGCTCTCAGGGTCGTGAGGTAGGCCTCACGACCTGTGTGACATTAGAAAAATGCACTGTGCTAACGCCGTTTGCGAGCTTGATTTGCAGGACCGCGTTGTATGCCAAGTTCCACAGCAGAGGGGTCCAAGACCTACCGCTGTGGAACTCCGCAACTGAACTTCTTCTGTGAAAACAAACCCTCTCTTTTCGCATCCTTAATGTACTTGTTAGACACGTATGACCTCTGCAGATAAGAAGACAAGTGATGGTATACAAGAGCCGCCCTAAAGGTTCGCCCTCTAGGGGATAGAGTTGAACGCGGTTACTATTTTTAAGCAAACAGCCAGCGCAACAACTCGCCCGTGGTTCTTATCCTGCTCCGAAAGTGAACGAACGCAAAGTATTGTACCCACCACTATTCGAATCCGCATTTCGGATGCCAAACTGACTGTCCGAAAGGTCGAAACCGTACCACCACAGAGGTATGACTCGTTCGAAGAGCTTATCAGGCTCTTACAGCAATCAGATGTGTCGGTACACTGAAAGATAATCTACAGGCCTGCTTTATTTATTTAGGAGCACTAATGGCCTCCTTTCAGTCATTGAGTCACTGGCACTCAGGCTGCGGTTGAACAGGAAGATAGACTGTCTAAACAAATCATTTTTAGGCTAGTTAAAAAAACTTTAGGTCGGTAGTATGCCAACTAGAACTACAAATAAAACAGTATTTTTGTCTCCTCTAAAATTTGGTCACGAGGAGTTACGATGATTACGATCTAAGGTGACGCTGACGATATTTTATACAAGGTATTGAAAAAAGGCGATGCCAAAGAGCGATGGAGCGTAGTCTTCTCGGTGTAAAATTGACGGACCGTGTCAGAAACACCATACTACGCTCCCAAACTCGCATAGTCGATGTTGGTGTCGAGACCGCGAAGCTCAAATGGAACTGGGCCGGCCACGTCTGCCGCATGCACCCGGACCGGTGGGCCAAGATAGCGACCGAGTGGGTGCCGGGCGACGGGCGCCGGCGGAGAGGCAGGCCGAGACGGTGATGGCGGGACGACCTGGACAAATTCGATAACAACTGGGCTGAGGGTGCACAGGATCGAAAGGTGTGGAAGATGAAAGGGGAGGCCTTTGCCCAGCAGTGGGAAAATAAGTAAGCTATTATTATTTATTTATTTATATTGAAAAAAGGGTATAAAGCTTAGCCAAAAGTGGATTTCGGTGCCGTTCTGATCCACTTTTCTTCTACAATTTTGAAAATTCACGTAACAAAACCTTTTACATAGAAACTTATTCGATCACGTGACTTTTTACTATAGAGACCGAATTTATTTTTCGAGAATTTCCAAAACTTGGAGAACAAAAGTTGTTCAGAATAACCCCTGAGTCAAACCCTTTCGGCACAGTATACCCTTTTTGCAACATCCTGTATAGGTAATATCAGGTTTATAAAAGACCTGGGCCTGTAGAGTGAGACTCGGCATGGGGAGTCATAATTTATAGATCTTTTAGTTTGCTATATATATAACTATAGGTAATTTTATGGCAATTTAAAAATGGTATAACATTTATCTATTTGAAAAAATCATTAAAAATATACATTACCTATCACCCTAATTTAAAAAAAAAATTCAGCCCTTACTTTAAACTTATAACACCCCTCTATTTCCTTCAGGGGTTAAAAAACCTGTGTATTTAATATTTTCTTATGACTTTTTTTTTAAATACTAGGCTCTCACATAGTTGTACATAATATTATGCGGTATTTTATTCCACTTGTAACGCATAAAATTCATAGCTACAGTAAACATTTCATTTTTTTCATGGCGAGATACAGTCGCACTTAACCGCTTTTTTGCAAAGCTTGTTAAATAGATTTAAAAAATTATGTAAATATTAGATCTTCAATTTTAAAAAGAAACTTACTTATTTTTAACAACCTGTAGTGGTACAGACTACCACATCTTAAAATATATATATTTTTAATTAACTACGGTTTTTGGTTTCAAATAAAACAAATTATGAACTTACTTTTCAACACCCTGTATATTGTGTAGCTTACCTACCATACACAACCGTTAAAATAAAATAAATTACCCCTCAGAATATAAACAGGCTCGCGCTTTGGCATACTGCATTGACCGTATAGTTCTTATTCGGAGAATCTAATAAGTGTCATTATGTGCAATGTTTACCTTTATCTATGCATCTGTAACTCTATAGTAAAAAATGTAAACAAATCGAAAAGGCGAAATGTTTTCTAAGAATTTTCGGCTTTTCTGCATCTAAAATGATTAGAAAATTAACTTTCCATAGCAAATGCATATGTATTATAATACTTGTAGTCATAATTTGTTGATTTAATCAGTTTTTGTGAAATATTTGATAAAAAATAAAATGGCGTGGGTATTGCTCCTAACAGGCCGCCACCAGGGCGACGACTGAAGAAATCTGAAATCTGTCACGGTGTCATCATTTTTAAACCGGAATTTATTAGTTTTTTGCAAAAAAAGTTGACTTCTGGTCCATTAAATCCAACTCTTTAAGGTAACTTTGTTAAGAATTTAATTACCTACACATACATATAAGATTCCATGAAAATGGGCCCTCTGATTTCGAGGGTTTTTTCATAATAAGTCAAAAAATGGCAAAAGACATGGTGTGTTTGCAATTTTTTTTAACATACTTATTATAATCCTGCACCAATTTATAAGCAACTAACATGTTCAGTATACCCTCTGCTACAATATATATGTTTACCGATGTGATAGAAGCCACCGTTTTTCCAATCTAATCAAGTATATCAAGCGGACTTTAGCATTTTAGCTTTAGGGATCCTCTTAACATAAACCTCCCCAAAAAGTGGCATTTTATAATTAGTAAATATTTGAAACATTTCTCGTTTTGTTTTTTTCTGCTAAAGTATCGTGATACTTTTGTCCGTTTTCTATACTATAATAGTGTGGCCACTTTCTTAGATTGCCACGCCCTCAATGATTCTCTACTCTTTTATGTTCAGCTATATGTATTTTATTTTCTTACATTATATGGACATTAAGAACGGTCAGTATGTGAAACTACAAGACACACAAGGGTACACCAACGAAACCTTAGCAACAGTCGCCATAGCCGCAACGGCATGGAAGATCATTGAATTTATTGGCAAGGAATATTTTTTCATACATTTCTAGAACAAAATTATGTATGAAATGAAATGCTTTAACACGCAAGCTTCTCTGCACGCAAAAAGGTTTTTCAGTGAGAATGATATTCTGTTTCACAATGTCTGGTTAGTCGCTACCTGTCGGATAAAATACATGCTGTCACTGTCTAAAAAATAATAACAGAGAGTGACAGCATGTATTTTATCCGTCAGGTAGCCACTAACCAGACATTGTGAAACAGACCCTAAGACTATTATGTTCAGAAAAAAAACACGTAGGTATCCAAACAATTTATATCTATAAAACATTATCCAAATTATTCCCAATACTTTTACCATAATACCCAAGTCTCACCTCAAAATGAGTGTGTCCGTGTCCGGATTCAGATACCCCTCGCTGGCCAGCAGGTCGAGCCGGAAGAAGCGGTTGTAGCCCCAGCACTCGCCCACCTCGAAGTCGGACGCGAACTCAAATGCTTTCGATATTGATAATAAAGTATTATGTTATCACCACCAAGACGGCATCCACATCCGTCTCAACAAACAATGTAGAGCTACTTACTTACTCCGTTGGCTCAGCGACCCGAAGTGGATCTTGGCCTCCAACATAGTGCGCAAATCTTCTCTATTTTGTGCCATTCTGACCAATCGGTCACTTCCAGCTCTTCCAGATCTATGCAGAACTACTACAGTACTAAAAATAAGTCTCACCTCAAAATGAGCGTGTCCGTGTCCGGATTCAGGTACCCCTCGCTGGCCAGCAGGTCGAGGCGGAAGAAGCGGTTGTAGCCCCAGCACTCGCCCACCTCGAAGTCGGACGCGAACTCACGCACGATGTTCTTGGACGGGTCGCGGGACACCTGGTGCAGCATCTCTACTCGGTACTCGTATCTGTAAGGGGTATGGTTGACTTTTTAATGACTGTAGGTATCTTGATAAATGGAATCACGGGAATTAGCTGCTCCATACTACAGCTCAATATCTATAAACTAAATCTATGGAGCAGCTCTTTTTATCAGAACATCAGAGCCAGTTACTCAGTATATTATCCGTAACATTGACTTGTTTATGGAGAAATACAAAAAAGTTGCGTCAAGTGCGGAGACGACGCTGTCTATATACCGTCTCATATAGAATTCCATGTATTTTAAACAGCCAGCGGCACGCTGGCATCACGCCACCGTCACGCTAGCGTTACGTTGTCGTCTCACCCTATCCTCTTTAACACACTTACTTCGACGTCTCCGGCAGCCCCGCCGTCAGCTCCAAGAACACCGACAGGTAGTTCCCCCGGACCACCCCGTTCCCGTCCGGGTAGACCTTGAGCCGCCAGCACAGCCCGTGCACGTGCAGCGCGCCCGAGTACACCGGCGCCGCCGCGTGCTGCAGTTGCGTGAAGTTGCTCAGAGGGAACGTGCTGCTGTCGTAGCTTGGGACTATTTCGCTGTTGGAGAGAGGTTGTAAGTTATTACACAATAGCTTTTCCGTGCGAGCTCCGCATAGCCTATAAAGGGTTTCCCGCAGGTTTTCTGGGATAAAAACTAGCGGTTCACTTATTTTTCTGTTGCAGCGTATATGCAAGAGTTTATGAAAACGGTCAAGTAGTTTCGGAGCCTTTTAATATAAACAAAGAAGAATGAAATCATCATTTCCTCATCATAACGTGAAATGTAGCATCATTATGCCGTTTAGTGCCACTCCTTGGGTCTATGTCCAGCAATAGAAATTTTTGTGCGATTATTATGACGTCAGGAAAAGTAAGGATAAATGCATCATAAACCGACAATAGATCTAAAAAGTAACTTGCCTATGAAAGTCGGCCGGCACGGGTGCGGTCACAAAGCTGGCCATGGGCTTCTTGCGCACTTGGTGAATCATCTTGGACAAGTCTCCGCTCTTCGCTATCAGTTCAGATCTGAAATAAAAATATGTGTCTTAACTCCTGAAGGAAACTGAAATCCTTCTGCTGATAAAATGTAGCGTGCACAGCATGCCATAATACTTCTGACTAAAAATACTAAACCAACTGAATCGACAATAAAAAACAGACAAGCAATCGATATTTAACGTTTTTTAAAGATTAATCGTATTTTATAGACTAGATTATAGAAGAATAATAATCCTTAGATTTTTTGCCATAGGTACATATCTGAAATTCATCCAAGCCAGATACCGCTGTATGCCACATCCATATGCTAAAGATAATATAAACAGCAATGTTATTGGTGCAACATGCACTGAAGGAGTTTATCTACGTCGACAAAGATTTCGTGCAGCCCACCTGGTGCTGGCGTGCAGCTGGTGCTCGATCTCCTGCAGCAGGTGCTCCAGCTGCTCCGTCTCCTGCGTGAGGCTGTTCTTCTGCCCCATGAGCGTCAGCAGCTTGGCCTTCAGCGCCGAGTCCAGGCGCGAGATCATCAGCTCCACGGCGTTGCGGATCTCGCGCACGCGCTCGTCTTTTGCTGCTCGCACTGACTCTACGTTGCGCTCCTGGGGAAATGTTTAGTGTTTTGAGATTACATTAACGCGGGAGTTTGATTACTTTACCTGTGCAGATTCGGTATGAAAAGATTCAAATTTAAAATGTGTGTTATAAGATGCTAATGCTATTTGTAATAATTAAAGAATTCTTATATAATCTAGTAAAATGTATTGTTTTTAGGTAACAAACAAGTTGGGTGGTAAGGACTCAGTAATCTTCCATTGCCTTTCCCAAAAAGCGCTACAAAACTCTGACCTTGTTGTCTTGGCCTACCTATGATAAGTGTGAGATATCATCATTTTATCGCTTATATCCTATGTATTATAATTTTAAATGATAAACCAGCAACTCACAACATCCTGCACAAGACTGATCAGCTCCATCAACCGGCGCCTCAGCTGAGACACCTCATCCCGGATCTGAGTGACGTGTTGCTCGTACACCTCCTCGAGCGGCTTGAATGTGTGGCCCGAGTGGGTGCCGCCCCACAGCGCACACTGATGGCAGATGCAGCGGCGACATGTCCAACAGTAGACTGTCAGCTTCTCTTGGTGGGTCGGGCATCTGACAGGGAATGGGAAGTTTGTTTTGAAACTGTTTGTTTTTGGAGACTATATTTTTTTATAAATAAAACTATTAAAACACTGCAAAAATAAATCTAATAGGAAACTCATTAAAATTTTAAAGTTTATAAAGATCAATTAAAAAGTTTTGTAATTGTTCTTTGGCAGTTATAGCATAAAAAATAATGACATTGTCCAAGGCAAACTTTACATCAGACATGATGTTAATTAATTCAAATTATTCCATAACAGTGTATTTGTAAGCATTAAGAAATTGTTTGAATAACAATAACTGGACTCATAGTGCGTGAAGTCAGAACAACAACTTAATTCATCTTTTATAACAGCCCATAACCATTCACTGATATAAATTGGACTAATTAAAACTTAATAGTGATCTACCATCAGCATTGCACAATCTGTTCTGTAAAATTATAGGAGTAGATTGTGAAAGTATCAATGTATAAATCTGGACCAGGTTGAAATACAGAAACAACTTTACCTATCTCTAAAGCTCTCCCGATGAGTAGCCGTGTTGGTCTGTTGCATGGTCTCTATCTGCTGCGTGACCTCCTCCACCCAGCGGCAGTTGACCAGCTCATGGAGGTGCAGCGCGGCGCGGCAGTGCGGGCACTGGGACCGCTGCTCCGTGAGCCAGCGCCGCACGCACGCGTAGCAGCACAGTTTCGAGCAGTGCGGGCAGAGGTGGGCATCCACCAGCTTCTCCATACAGATGAAGCATCGGAACACCTCCGCCAAAGTCTGCAATCAGACCATGAGCGTCAAAACATGAACGGCTATTCAAAATTATGTAGGCCATTGCTAAGCCACATCGATTTACCTCAACGATCTGCTCCTCGCCATTGCCGTTCCCTTTGTCTCCTCGCGCGGACATACTTCAGGTTTCGTTAACTTACACTCTAGCTTGCGATTTCTTCACCATAATTTAGATGTTTTCTGTTTAAAAGTTCAAAGACATGTTTCGCAATGAAAGAATCAACAAAAGAGTTCCGTTCCGTATTCGAAGCTCGATACCTATTTGCAATCCAATCAAAATCGTCAAACCAAAATAAAAACAACAAAAAAAGTTGCCAGAACGAAAGAGCACAGAATAGAAAAATCAGCTGGGCGTGTTTGACAGCAACGGTAACGATAACGATTGTTAAAGCAATATATCAAAAATGTCGGCCTCCTTGCCTAAATAATTTATATGTCGATGTCGGTGACAAACACTAGAGCTAGATTATAGGGTTTATCAATGTGGTAAATTGACCAGTCAGACTAGCGTTTCACTGACTGCCGGGTTGAGGAGGCTTTTTCTATGCACCTCTCGTGCTTATTTAAAGTATGACGATATGTTCCTTGATCACGATGTTGCATAGCAATGGCAAGTTGGCGAACTGGGTCACGCTGACGTATTTACTTGTATTCATGGAAGATATACTCTAAGCATGGAAGTAATAAGTACCTACTTTCCATGCTTGTATTTCTCCACCTCCACCTCCTGTTGACACTTAATGTTCCGTATTCTGAGCATACGTCCTTGTGTTACCTAACCGTGCATTCCACATATTGAAATACTCCAAATTTTCAGCCATCAAATTGTTTGTCTCTTTCTGTTGCATCACATTTTCTATCGTGCTATCCTGCTGTCACAATTTTCATCAACGAAGTAAATTATCTACTTCCTAACCTCAAAGTCAAAAATGTATTTACGAAAATAATAAATACGCAACAAAAAGGAATTACACAAAAACCCGTGTTGGTTATTAAAGTTAATTAGGGGCTAAGAGCCTTAGTAAACTCTATTCTTTATGTAAGTATAAATATAATTTTTCATAATTCAATGCGCAATGTCTTTTTATCAAAATTTTACATTATGAAATATTTCTATGAATAACTTTTGCGAAAGGACCTATTATACGAATTATTTACCTTTTATTTTATGAGCATGTTGACAATCAGTTTACCTTTTGTTGAGAGTGAAATAATGGTCATAATAATATGTTTCACATTGATAAGGTGAATCTGTTTCAGTTTTTCATTGCCATTGCCATTGAATGTTATGAATATAAGTTGTTAGTATTATAAAGGATTAATTGTTATTCATATCTAGCAAGTAGATTAAGTAAGTAAGACTTAAACACCCTATAGTTATTTGTACTGAGCCTGGATTTTAAGATGTACATTCTTTAAAAGTAACTTTCATTCATCATCAACTCAACAATTAACTTATCATTAACTGACTGAAAGCCAACTTATGAAAAGCTAAAAAGCGTTTTACATAGGTAATTAAATCATAATCATCAGCCAATATCATAATCATACTTGTCCACTCTTCTACTATTGTGATAGGTCTCTCCTAATCTTATCATCTATGAAATATTTATATAAATACAAAATCTTTTTCTTTTTACAATATAAATTTGAGCAGATCTGAATGGTATGATATCTGCACTTTCCTAATTCTATAGGACACTACTTAGTACTTTTAAGCACTGTATAAGCAGTGGCGGATTAACCTATAAGCACGACAAGCACGTGCTTGGGGCCCCGGGCCTCCAGGGGCCCCCATCCTCTGCTGCTATTTCATTTTATCATCATCATCCAACCCATCACGTCCCCACTGCTGGGGCACGGGTCTACTTCCATTGAAGGAAGGGTTTTAGGCTTAGTCCACCACGCTGGCCTAGTGCGGGTGGGTGGTTTCATTTTATACTTAGGTCCATTTTATTCATCCACAATAATAATATGTCCGATGTAATGAGTTTGCTCTGATTAAAGGGCCGGCTTAAACACGGAATACCGTGCGTGTGGTTGGTAAAGGGCCTACCACACGCGTAAGTATCACCAGAGTTTTGACTGCGCAGCCTCCCTACTCTTGAAAGGTAATGTATTGCGTCTGTCTTGCGTTCCCAATACAAAAAAAATCATAACTTTTTTTCAGAGGTGTTTTTCCAAAAAGTAAAAATACCAATATAATTAGCTAAGTATATGCCTATTTTGAGTACGTAGAAACAATAATATAATGCCTACAATTTAGAAGTTACTTTGCAAAGAGCCCAAAAAAGGCTTTTTCGGGCAAAATCTAAAATAAATTCGTCATTCTGGGCACTTCATTCTTAGTGGTAGGTTCTAAAAAAAGGCGTTTTGATTTTGAAGAAAAGTTATGATTTTTTAAATGTTGAGAACGCAAGACAGACGCAATACATTGCCTTTCAAGAGTAGGGAGGCAGGCCGGCTTGTACTGTACATGGAATACTGTGCGAATGGGTGGTAAAACTTTAAACCGCGCCAACCCCGAAGCGCGGCTTACGCATTTTTCAACATGTTTGAAATTTTAATAATTTTGCCATTCATTAGAGTCTTCCCTTAAATCCTTGATTAGTTTAACATGTGAATGATTTTTTCAATTTTCAGCAATTTTTTGTCCACTTCGATCGTGTACGGTTTGATTTTTGGGTATAGCAGGCAACTACACTTTTTTCTAGTGAAAAAAATCTAATTGCAAACATTGAAATTATACCAGTAGAAGAAATAGTTCTTTATAGGGAAACATTGTTTCCAGTTTCCACGCCGACGATTTTGACAAAAATGAGGCTTGCGCGTACTCAATGGGTCCGCGAGACGATCTAGTCGAGTTGACATGTGTACGTTGACTTGACGGTTTCACTTGACGGCACCTTTAAGTCGCGTCAAGTTTCCCGTCAAGTGAAACCGTCAAGCACGTAGACTTGTCAAGCCGACTTGATCATCTCGCGGACCCATTAAGTACGCGCAAGCCTCATTTTTGTGAAAATTGTCGGCGTGGAAACTACCACGAAACTACCCCACGAACTAAACCCACGAATGGTATAAAATGGCCGCAAATGTATAAAACTTGTCAAGTCGCGTCAAGTCGCATCAAGCGCAAGGTGCTTCATGTGCCGTCAATCAAAATTTTTGTCAAGTCAACGCTGTAAACGATCAATATTCACTTCAAGCACCTAGACGATCAAGTCGACTTGACAAGTCTACGTGCTTGACGGTTTCACTTGACGGGAGACTTGACGCGACTTGATGGTGCCGTCAAGTGAAACCGTCAAGCATGTAGACTTGTCAAGTCGACTTGATCGTCTCGCGGACCCAAAAATGAACGCAAATGTATAAAACTTGTCAAGTCGCATCAAGCGCAAGTGCCGTCAATCAAATTTTTTGTCAAGTAAGTACCTATGGTCAAGCCCGTAGATATTGACGGGACTTGTCAAGTTAACGCTGTAAACGATCAATATTCACTTCAAGCATGTAGACTTGTCAAGTCGACTTGATCGTCTCGGGGACCCATAACTGTGCCGTGTGATAGCTCGGCGTACCTGCGCAGTTGTGGTGATACTTGCGCGTGTCGTAGGACTTTAAGGCAAGCAAATTTAATAAAAAAATGTTAATTGTAGGTTATAGAAAAGTTATAGGAAGTTTTAGCTAATGAACTGTTTTGTCACTCTTTGTCAAGGAACAAATTGTTCTAAATTAGGGGCCTACACAGGCTTTGTGCTTAGGGCCTCCGATGCTCTTAATCCGCCACTGTGTATAAGTACCTAGGTACGAGATAGATAAGACAAAAAAACTGGGCTTATAATTTATTTGTAAAAGTTTTTTTATCAGTAAAGTTGTTATTGAACTTTGATGACCTTTTTACTTTGTTAACTGCTAAATCCACTTCATTTTTTCTTAAGCTGTGGTTACGTTCAGGTGTCTGAGGCAGCTTAAATTGTGAACTGTCCAAACTGGTAAATATTTATATAAGTACACATATTCATATTTTGCCAATAAAAAATATATTTATATAATCATTTATTTATAGTAGGTTAAGATCAATTTAGGATCATTTATGGGTGGGCAAGAAATCCGCAGGAGAACTAAAGTTACCGACATAGCCAAAAGGATTAGCACGCTGAAGTGGCAATGGGCTGGCCACGTAGCCCGCAGAGCCGACGACCGCTGGAGTAGAAAGGTTCTGGAGTGGAGACCCCGTGTCGGCAAACGGCGTGTCGGTCGCCCCCCAACCCGTTGGTCTGATGATCTGCGGAAGGTAGCGGGAAGCCGCTGGATGCAGATGGCGGGTGACCGTTTGGGGTGGCGATCGTTAGGAGAGGCCTATGTCCAACAGTGGACTACGGAAGGCTGAGAGAGAGATGGGTGGGCAAGTATATTATTGTAATTTATTATTCAATGTAAAGTATCAAGTATAAGTTGAGTAAGTTTTTAGCAAATGCACTGCATAATCTCTATAATCTCTTCAATTTACAGATCATTCTCCACAGTCATAAAATAAGAGTAATATATTTGAAATATGTGATTTTTGACTGGGTTTCATAAATATAAACTTTAATTTATATGGTGTTAGTATTACCATGATGAGTTATCATCACAATCAACAATAATCTCCCACAAAGATTAACAATCTGTGGATTGATCAGTCACACCCTGGAGTGTTGTAGCAGAGCCATAGAGGTGCAAATTTGTTAAACATAATTCAAGTTTATAGATGTGACATAGTCACAAGTTATCAATGAAAAGTAAAATAAAATAAATAGAGCTATTTCCAAAAGGCTACAAAGGCAATAATTAATTCATAAAATGAAAAAATATATATGGTACTTAATTTGTATAAGTTATATGGATTATTTCGTAATTAATAATCTATCCTCCGTAGTTTCACTGTTTTAAATTCAGGAAAAGACATAAAGATTTGAACTTTCTTCTCCCCAAAGTAAGATTGCCTGAGATTAGACTAATCAACCTCATGACCTCTTTAACTTAATCCCAAAGTCACAAATATAACTTCAAAAAAATAATATCCTTATTTTCTCAGCTTTACTATTTACCTACTATACTTGTAATGGCATAGCAACTTCCTACAAATAGTAGTATTCTTTATTCCTGCACTGATAAAATAGCGATTATTGTTTTATCTTTTTCATTTTAGTGAATTCGACAAGAAACCACTTATATAATATTTATGCAGTATAGGTCAAAGGTAAAATGATAATTTGTCTGTTAGATAATTTACCTTAGCCAAATATGTTTTTATAAAGATAAAAATGAGTTGTAAGATTGATTTAATAATTTTTTTTGCATTTAACTGCCTGCCCACGAACTCTCTTATCTTGTTTGTAAAGGAATGAAGTTCTTGCTCTTGCTTCTTAGCGTGTTGGTAACAAAACCTACACAAGTATGTACGTGTACACTTGATATGTTACTCCATTTGAGCACACCACACTGCTACGTTATGCGACAATAATGTTACATAGGTTTTTCATGTTTTAGCCCTAGATAAAACCGACGACCGAAGTACTGAATAACAATCTCTACCATTCATCTAATAACCGCATGATCTTTGTTTGTTTCAGCATGTGGTGGTGACGTCACCACTGGCCATGTCACTGATCCGGGTGCTCCACTGCACCGTGTGCCTGCGGCACGGCGCCGGCCCCGCCCGGTCGGTGCTGCTGCAGATTGGAGTAAGTTACTTATTACCCGACCGAGTTAAATTGCCACCTGGCCGACAAGGAATAGGGGTCAACCGGGTAAACCATGATATCTGGTTCTAGACGGCCAGGTGCCAAGTAAATTTTACCTGGATTGTACTTAAAGTCAACTCCGTTATAAAAGGCTGGTGTGGAGCAGAACGAGACGTAAGCAAGCAATATAATGTAGCAGAGTTTCAAGCTACATACAAACTGTTAGCCGACACCGGCATCAGCATAGTTAGCAGCTAGATAAATGTATACATTTTTGTAACTTTTCTCACGATTTTTTGATAAAAAAAAAAAAAAAAACTGTACCAGCCAGTAGCCCCAGAGCCCCCTTTACCAGGTCCACATTTACCAGTCTCCTAACAACCACTCAACTTACAGCACAGCACATCAACGCAGCAAGTGGCGCGCCTCACCACGACATGCTGTTGGCAGAGCAAGCTGCCCATCACGACGCAGACACAGGCGGCGGCGGCGAGCAAGCCAAAGGTGGCGCCTCAAGACACGCGCGCGTGGAAGGAGACGCCATCTAGCGACCGCAGCAAAAACATTCTGAAGTACTGCATGATGCTGTCCAAGTTTAGGCTGAGTTGTGAGTAGCATTTTCCCTAAGTTTCCCTGTTTGTTATACTTACTCTATAATCTTCTATTGGAAAGACGTCGTTCTTTATTAACTGGTTTCATATTAATTTTCACGGGCGTCGGATCACATTCGCATTGATAATGAGTCATCTCAAAATTAGAAGATAATAAATAATAATAATAATAATAATATGTGGGGACATCTCACACACGGCCATCCGACCCCAAGCTAGGCAGAACCTGTGTTATGGGTATCGGACAGCTGATATATCTACACAAATACATAGATAGATAGATATTAAATATAAATATCAACACCCAAGACCCGAGTACAAATATTTGTCTTTAAACAAATATCTGCCCCAGCCGGGAATCGAACCCGGGACCTTCGGCATAGCAGTCAGGGTCACTAACCACTACGCCATTCGATCGTCAAAAGATACCTCGGAGTTACCTGGAGGTTTAAGACTGTCGATATCGATATCGGCGGATGATGTAATGAAAACTGTAAATAAACCTATTAATTTAATAGAGCATATGTAACATGTAACAGATATTTAATAAATTTCAAGTTCACCATATTTGCTATCGCCTATCATTAAAAGAACGTGCCAATTACCACACACACATTATCTTAAATTTCGTAACTCACATAATAACTTATCTAGATAGAGCGTCAAGTTGAAAGTTCAAGCTATGTTGTTGCAAATAGATTCCCCTTGGCACGTTCTTCAGAACCTACCTCAATTAATTATGGTATAGAAGTAAGATAAACATGCATTCAGCGACTAGCGATTGCATATTTATAAGTAGGTAGTCGTGATAGTAGGAGATAATGTTGTAGTATTTTGTGAGTTGATGATGTTAATTAATGTTAGTACACATTCATTAAAATCCGATTGTCTCATGGCGCAATCGTGCAAATAAAGCGCACTTAGTTAAAAAAATTATGATAGCCAAGTTCAAAAAGCTGATCACATTATCAGTGTCATCAACAAAGTCATCATCTCCGAAAGGATTTGCAGAGGCGGCTTGGAAGCGAGTCACTTGTTTTTTCTGTCTATCTACAAACTTCCGTTATAGCAATCCGTATTGTCGTTTTCGATCTATCTTTCTTCCCCAAACCTTGTTTCATATAATTCTAGATGTCCCATCAAATTAACCGTTCTGTAATGGGTCATAATTATTAACGTTTATAAGCTTGGAGTAAGGCAAATAAAGTATCTATAATCTATAATACATACGTTATGTTCGTTTGTTCGTATATAAACATAATAAATATCCCCACCTTTCCTTCCAGCGCTAGTAGTAATGACCTCCATGGCGGGCTACGCGCTAGCCCCCGCTCCGTTCTGCCCCTGGACATTCTCCGTGTGTGCTCTGGGCACGGGGCTGGTCTCCGCCGCCGCCAACTCTGTGAACCAGTACTACGAGGTGCCCTTCGACGCGCAGATGAACAGGACCAAGAATCGGGTGCTGGTTAAGGGGCTTTTGGAGTGAGTTTTTGTGGTTTTCTTCTTAGGTGATGGTGATAAATACTGAACTAGGTCTGGACTGGAAACCGTAGTGTAAGAATTTCCAGTGAGATTACTGGTCGATCGCAGTCTGCCGAAGGTGCGCTGGACGTTTGGTACATTTGATACGTCAGACTGCGAGGCTCTTTTGATGCACCTAGTTTTAGTAATCAGACTAGGTGAGGTTCGGTTCTATCAGAAATAAATAACTGAGCATTCCCAGTCGAAAAGTTCAAGTGTAGAGAACAGTTAGCTGGACTGGCCACATCTTACTTATTTAGCTTACTTATTTTTATTTACTTGCAATTCATAATAATAATATCTGTACTTCTCTTCACAGACCATACCACGCGATAGGCTTTGCCTCAATAACCGCGACTACAGGGCTGTCCATGTTGTACTTCGGAGTGAACCCGCTGACGGCTGCGCTGGGTGCTACCAACCTCATCCTGTATACGAGCGTCTACACGCCGATGAAGCGCATCTCTATAGCCAATACTTGGGTGGGGTCTGTCGGTGAGAAATAACATATTTTGTATTAATGTTTGCTGAGTCATAGTCATAAGGATCAATTGTCTTACTTCTACAGATAGCGAGATATGTTTAGATTGTTTTATATGCCTACTAACCACCTAGGTATATCAACACACTGATTAAAATACAGTGTATGTTAACTGTCTAAATTTGTGCAGCATAATCATCTATTTTCATGCTTATTAAATGAAGCCCCATAAGTTTAGCTACTCATTTAAAGTATCACCTATCTTTCATCAAACATTTTTTTTATTTTTACAAATGTAGAGGCTAAATTGATCCTATATGTAAAGACTTTAATCTTTCACTGAGCTTATTCGACATTTCACAAAACTATTTCCCTCCCATACGCAGTCGGCGGCATCCCCCCGCTAATGGGGTGGGCGGGGTGCGCCGGTACCCTCGACTCAGGAGCTTTACTCCTGGGGCTGATCCTCTACTCGTGGCAGTTCCCGCACTTCAACGCGCTCTCGTGGAACCTGCGGCCAGACTACTCCAAGGCGGGGTACCGGATGATGGCTGTTACTAATCCTGGTGAGTTTTTGGTTGGAGAAGTACTTAGTAGTACTTACTTGTAGTCAGTAGTTACCGCCTAATTCAAGTCAGAGGGTTAACGCGGTTTTTTACAACAAAGTGGCGCCTCTAGAAAAAATACTATCCTGTACCTTACCTGTACAAAGTATATCCAAATACATAAGTAAGGCTTTAGGTGGACATTGCCCAAACGCTAAACATATTTAATTTTAGTCACCCTAATAAAACCCAAGCCTCTGGGCTGGTCAGTGGACTGTGGCTAATCAAGTAATAATTACCTCAGGAACATAAATATTAATATATGTAAATATAGCCCAATATGTATGGATTTGGACTCTACATAAAACCATCTCAAACTTATAAACAACACTCACAAGCAATAAAAAAGTTCCACCTGCCATTGACGTTCCATAATAATATGTCCTTGAAACTTTTGCATTGCTTGTGAGGGTATGTGGTTCAACTATGGTAAAGTGTATGTGTTATACTCTTCGATGACACGTACCCTGTCCCCCGCAGGTCTGTGCCGGCGCGTGGCGCTGCGCCACACCGTCGTGATCACGGCGGCGTGCCTGGCCGCGCCGCACGTGGGCGTCACCAACGCGTGGTTCGCGCTTGAGTCTCTGCCGCTCAACCTCTACTTCACCTACTTGGGTATGTATGTGTGTGGATCTTGTTGTAAGCCTTAAGCGGGCTCCAGAGTCTCGACGAAATTATACGAGACTTAGCGAATTCGAGAGTGTGGAGCCCTATTCGGCAGGACTCGCCAATAGTTTTAATAGTTAATAATTTTGTCGAGACTAGAGACAAAATTTCTCGTAGATAGTATGGAGCGGGCTCTCTGAAAATAGGTATATCTAGGAGGAGTATCGGTGAATCCTTATTAGCCAACAATCGTTGGGTAAAAAGTACTTTTCCAAGGAGCGGCGCGGCAATTCTGTGCTTTTCTCCCTTGATGACAGGTTGTATTAATTTGCATAAACTATGAAAGTCACAGCGTGCTATGGAGAGAGCTATGCTTGGGGTTTCTCTGATGGATCGTATCAGAAATGAGGTTATCCGTCAGAGGACTAAGGTTACCGACATAGCTGTCAAAATATGCAAGCTGAAGTGGCAGTGGGCTGGTCATATCTGCCGAAGAACCGATAACCGTTGGGGTAGACGAGTTCTCGAGTGGAGACCACGAACAGGCAAACGCAGCGTGGGACGCCCTCCTGCCCGCTGGACTGACGACCTTAGGCGGGTGGCGGGTAGTGGTTGGATGAGGAAGGCCGAGGACCGAGTGTTGTGGCGCTCCTTGGGAGAGGCCTATGTCCAGCAGTGGATGATTATTGGCTGATGATGATGATGATGATGAAAGTCACGTTTTCTAGCATACAAAGAACCGACTACCTACCGAAACTGTTTTAAATTTTGCTAGCCACACGTGACTTTTTATCTAGGTCAAAGTTATTGTTGATATAAGTAGTTACCTATAGTAGATATTTTGTCTACAAGAGTGAAAACTCAATTTCACGTGATGATTGGACACAACCGAAACCTCGTTAACCCACTCTTATCTTTTCTCACCTTTCTGCTTCTTATTATGCGGGTTTGCTTATCAGTATCACTTACTGCCGTCATTATGCTTGACCCCACCAACATCGCGTGAGCCACAGACCTTGTTATCAAGTTCCGTCATACAAAACAACATTAAAATGGCGACGATTAATTTGATCAAATGATACCTATGCATAATATTCAGTATCTCCCCTAACAACAATAAATCGTACGTGGCATAACCATAATCAATGCAACAATCATGTAGGTATTATCGTTATAGCCAACGATCGTCTAATTCTGGATATACTCCCATAGATTAAAAATCAATAATCCTCTCCCTTACAGCTATATCAGTTCACCCGACTGTCTACAATCTGTAATATCTTGAGATATAAATTAGTACTTATATGTATGTATTTTCCTCTACAGCCTGGGAATTTTACAAGAAATCCGACAGCAGTAGCTCCAGAAAGCTATTCAGATTCTCTCTGGTGCACCTCCCGGCGCTGATGTTACTCATGTTGGTGAACAAGAAGTACTGGAGCTCCAGCGACACGCAAGAACAGGAATCATCAACTGACCTCAAGCTGGCTGACTCACTCATCACAGTATTGCCCAGACCGCGCGGCCCCGTCGTCGCCGCCCAAGAAACAAACACCGCTTCGTAATGGTACTTAGCTACACTAATGTAGACAATTTAAAATAATAATTATAATTTATTTTCGTTATTGTATGTATAAATAATGTACAAAGATGTCTTTGTAGAAAGTTTGTGATGTAAATAATAAATCGTTAACCTGAGATTTGATTAGTTTCTAATCAAAACCGACGCAGTCAGTTTCTGTGAGTAGTTCCTTTGTTAAATATATTTTTAAAGCAGGAATAAATAAGAAATGTGCTGGTAAAATGTTCTTATCTTTTATTTCCTTGATGTGTGCATAATTAAATTAGGTACATAAAACGTTGAAAATTACATACATACACAAAACATTCTTGCGAACAAACAAACTTAACGGACTTTCGGACACTGAGACAGACGAAACTAACAACTAATTATTAATTAACATAATCTAATCAGGAGCTGGTTAAAATCGACACACTCCGACAACTTTGTAAACTGAGAATGTACATCACTGGGGGGCTAGGCGGTTCATTTCCTGGAACAAGAAAAAGTTATCATTAGAAAATAACACAAATGTTTATTTATGGTTCAGTCTACACATGTATGCCTGTGCTGCGCTGAACTATTTCCTGACATGGTTCATACACGACCAGTGGTCAATAATTCCTTAGATATAATTAAATTTAATAATGTAATTACGGTGGCAAACAAAATCGTTGGTTGCAAAGAGGTTTAGCAACTGTACTGTGTTTCTACAGTATGTCTTTCTACAGTGAATGCTACTAAAGCTGTTTTTTTCCGGTTCAGATTTAGCTCTTACTGCTGTTTATGACGAGTTCAAAATATGGTACCACTACTAATAAAAATAATAATTAAAAAAATTAAAAAACCGACTTTAAAAAACCACTAAAATGTAAGAAATAATTTAAGGTTTACGCAAATTCTACTCGTATGTGACAGAACAAATATAGGTACCTAAGCAGGAACTGTTCTTTTTTGATGTTGGTGCGGTGACAAAGTAATCTAAAGAAATATGGCACCAACTTCAAAAAAGAACAGTTCCTGCTTAGGTACCTATATTTGTTCTGTCACATACGAGTAGAATTTGCGTAAACCTTAAATTATTTCTTACATTTTAGTGGTTTTTTGAAGTCGGTTTTTTAATTTTTTTAATTATTATTTTATTTTATAGTTTTTAGTTTATTTGCAATAATTTTCAATCAAAAGTAAGGTGCAAATGATACCAAAAAGTCCTACTAATCAATACGAATCATTCAAGCCTAAACACGAAGTAGTTGCTATATACCGTTGAGGAGTTGCCCTGACTGCCTTCCGTTCCCATCATCAGATCAGCTCAAGGTCACCATCATATTTTTTTGTTATAAGAACTATATTTACGTTCTTAATTTCATTAGAATCGGTTAATATGTGCCCAAAATGGAAATTCATACCCTGTTTTTACCCCTTTACCCACCCTTGGGGGTGAGATAAAATTCTGAAAAAAAAATGGGACCACCTGGGAGCTCAACCCAATACAACAAAAAAAGAATTTTCAAAATCGGTTTATAAACGGCGGAGTAATCGGTGAAAATACATAAAAAAAATATAAAAAAAAAAAAAAGATCCCGACGAATTGAGAACCTCCTCCTTTTTTTGAAGTCGGTTAAAAAGGGTTAATTCATCATAGAACTCACTTGGATCTCTTATTGGAGCTGCGGTCTCCATCACGGCTGTCGTCGCGGCCACGCTTGCCACCGCGCGAGTCCGACGACCGCTTGTGGTCGCCGTTCGACTTGGAGCGGTCGCGGTCGCCGTGCGACGACTTGTGGTGCTTGTCGCGGTTCTTGGACGGGCTGGAATGGAGATTGTATTTGTTTTAGAATTACATACGATATTGATGTATGATTGAGAGGGAAAAAAATAGTTTCTTGCTAGGCATAACGGGTCGGGCGTGGTGATAAAAAAACCCTAGACTTAGAGGAGGTTCATGTTCTACAGCAGTGGACTATATTACTTTATATTTTTAAACATCCTTATGGTTTTGTTCCACTGCCTATCAGTGATCTATTTGAGAGCAACACTGCTTGATGACTAAGCAGCAACTTACAGATTCATCCTAACATGCCTTCTCTTACGATAATCAGACACTTATGCTAAAATTATAACAAAAGCCAATCACTAACCTGCCACTACTGTGCTTCGACGGGCTCTTATGTTTATCGCTCTTGTGCTTATCACTGGAACTCTTATGCTTATCACTGGAGCTCCTGTGTTTGTCACTGGAGCTTTTATGTTTATCGCTCTTGCTCTTCTTGCCGCCTTCGTCTTCGAAGCGCCTGTGTGAGGAGGACCCCCCCTTCCGTTTCCGGTCCTCGTACTCCCCCCCTCGGTCGTAGACGCGTTCTTTTTTGTCCTCCTCTGCGGCCTCTCGCTCGAGGTCCGACCAGTCTTTGCCGGATTCCTCGTCTTCTTCTGTGGATAAGAAGGCAGTTAGTGATCGCGTGCGGATATGGTTACGTACGGTTTAGACAAACGATGGAAAATGGGAAATAACGTTGGTAGGTATAAATTTTAAGTGAGTGTTACAATAACTGATGTGATTATTATTTGAGACTTTGATGACGGTACACCTTATACGGTATTCTTCTATGATTGAAAGTCATTATTATATCAAATTCAAAGTACCAAAAGAATCTGTAATTCGATATTATTTAGCATAGATAGTCGGATTAGGTTATACTTCCAGATACGTCAACAGTTACAGTTTTCTCGTATACAGTGTAGCGGAAACCAACACTAAACTTTTGACATAAAACAGTTTCATCATAATTTTAGTAAACCCAAAACTAGCACTAACCTTCACTGTCGCCGGACGCGTCGGACGCATCGGACGCTTCGGAGTCATATTCAGAGTCGTCCTCGGACTCCTCCTCCGACTCCACGTCTGTCGGCGAGTACGCGTCGTCCTCCTCCTCGGAATCTTCATCCTGTAGATGAATTGTTTCATGTTAGACACGTGTATCACAGTCTACAGGAACTTTTGCACTATATCATTCGTCATAGAAGTAAAGTAGGAGACGTGAATTATTTGTAAGCTGAAGAGGCAGTGGGCAAGTCATTTCTGTGTGATGTAGGATCAATGACCATCAAGACAAAATAGAATTATAGAATGGTTACTCTACAGTCCGTACACCTCGTGTGGTTCTCCTTTCAACAGGACAACATTGGAAGAATAAGACTTATACATATTACAATGTTTGACTATTTAAACTAAGCTGTGCAATTAGGAAAGTAGACTGATCATTCCAGAGTACTTGGCATCTACATCTTAAGTTTACAAGGTCTCCTATAAGCAGATGACGTCCAATAAAAAGCATAAAATTACTACATCTTCATATATTATGTATATTTTTGAATACCTGTGCAGCATTCTCTGCGTCGGACTCCGGGTCGAGGAAGGACCAGCCGCCGTTGTCGAAGAAGCCCTCGATGTCGTCCGTGATGGTCTTCATGACCTTCGTCCAGTTCAGCGACTGGATGCCCTCCGAGTAGCGGATGTCGCACGAACTGGGGGTCAAGGGTGGGTAGGTTAGAGTTTGGTTGTGGTTTTGTGTGGGAAGGTAGGATAAATGGGAGAGATGTCGGTGATTTATTAGCTAATAGATTTTCTTACTGAGATAAGTTTTTGAATAGATTCTTCCTACATAATCTGTCAAAATGGTTTCCTCATTAAAGATATCTATCATAGTGAGGCCCCATTAGTGCGTTGCGTTGCGTCGTAAACGAGAAAAGTATAAAATATACGGAAAACTACGATGAGGACGACGCAACACACTAATAGGGCATCGCCCTTTTAGTATATAGGATATCGAGGTCGGTTATCGAAAAACAAACGGCAAACTTATTAAATACGTTATAAAACTGCCATTTCTAAAGCCTTTCTCTATCAACGCGACTTGCACCACCCAAAAATGTCAACATACAAACCAACTCACTTCAACCACTCCTTCACATGATCCAGCATGTTCATAGGCACGGCATTAACCATGGCCACTTTCTTCGCATAATCCTTGAACACAAACACCATGTCGAAGTTCTTGAGATGGAACTGCACTCGCTCAAAGTGCACCAGTTCCACGTCTTCTAGCGCGATGACGAACGGCGGCCATTCTGTGAGGTTCACGAGAGCGCCGGAGGTGGGTTGGAGGAGGACTGTGCTGCGGTACGGGGCTCCGGGGAAGCCGAGCTCTCTGGAAGGTAATGGGGTATGGTGAGGCGTGATTATTGGGTCTTGGTAGAATAGGGGGGCTGTTGTGACAGTTTCACTCTAATTGCAAATTGTAGTGCCAATTTGATACAGATAACGCCCATTGTGGGGTTGAAGAAATGCCACTATAAAGGGCAGTAGGTAATAAGGGCTATTGCTTGCTAATGATAATACGTTTACTAAACTCTGAAGTCTAGTCTAGTGTGCTAAAGGCAAACCAACCTGAAGGGTGTATCGAACTCGACCTCTTGTTTTGTCATGTTCTCCACTCGCTCGCAGAAACTTTTGAATGCCACCTAAAAGTTAAAAAGTAAATTAGTGATTTATGCCTTTATCAATAACACGCTAAAAACAAAAAAACTGTGTTGCGTTGACCATCCAATAAAGTTTATTTCCTTTTTATCTTTGTCTTATTTATTTATTTATACTTTATTGTACACAAAGTAAACAGTTTACACAACACAGGTGTACAAACATAAATTTTTAATAATTAGCATACAAAGGCGGCCTCATTGCCAAACAGCCATTTCTTCCAGCCAACCCTCTCACCTTGAGTTTATGCCGCAGCTCGCGCTCACTCTGCTCGGCGGCGAGGTCGTCGCGGTCGTGCATGTGCTGGTGCTTGCCCAGGTCCGTCGTGATCTCACCCACTTCCGTGTAGAATTGAACGTCTACGTGCTTCTTTTTACCTGAGGGGTAAGGATATATTTATTGTAGAAGCTGTCGTTTCCGGTAGATTTCTATGCATTCTAAACGTGAACCTCTTCAACGCAAAGAGTTATCGTTACAACTGATATGGGACTTTCTTGGGTAGGTCCTACACAACGTGCGGCCAGTACAGCGAGATGACAGATCAAGATAATTATTTCAGCCTTGCATTGCAATAGACATTGATACAAAAACTACTGAAAAATTGTTGTAGTGAAAAATAGTGCTGAAACTTACCAAACATAATTGCATGTTTCAAATGGAAGTGCAGCAAGATGATCATTTCACCATCGCACGGTTGGAAGAATGCGTTCTTTATATTATTGTACAGAATATCCACTTTGTCCCCTCTGACCGACGTAAACCTAAACCCGTTGCTATGTGATTCTAGAGAGCCGCTCATTCGTTTGGTCACAATATTGGGTCTTATGTACAGGTCTTTTAGTTTCGGGTTTCCTTTGCTCTGTGAGAGTACTAGCGTGTCTTGTTTGACCAAGTCTTCCTTCTCCCTCTCTTCTGCTTCTCTTGTTTTGAACTTCTTCTGCACTTCCTTGATGAGTCGGAAGCCGGTGTTGAGGTTGGAGGAGGGCGGGGAGATCTCGCCCGGCTCTTTGGTGTTTGTACTTCGGTAGGTGCTGTGGGGGTGAAAGGAAAAAGTCTGGTCAGGGTAAGCATTTTGGATTTGATAGACTGTGATTTATGATTTTTTAACATAGAAGTAGTTCAGCTGGAAAAGTTATACCTAGTCTATCTATAAATTGGAAATTCGCCTCTCTCTTACGATACTACACGTGGACAAGTGTTTTTACAGTCAACAACTTCATTATTCCAGCATAATTTTACAGCCTAGAAACGACAAACCTTATACATACGCCCAATAGTTTACATCAAAAACACTTAAGCAAAGATATATCCAAACAAATTTAATAGTTACACAAAACTCACACTTCCTTCACAAAGGTGGCATCAGGCTGCGCGTAGTTCCCTCCCTCGTTCCTCCCCATGGTGGCCCCGGGGTGGAAGAAGTTGATACGGAGGTACGTGTAGTCACCCTCCACCGACTGCGATATGTTCTTGATCGTCGAGATGTGGAAGGGGACCGGCACGCCGAATATTGGCAGGATCACTGTCTCGTATTTTCGATCTAGAGAACAGAAAATATAAATGGCCAATTTTTAAGAAATTATCTGCAAATGTATCACAGAACCTATAAGGTTATAGTGCTACCAACTGGTCTTTAACCCTTCATCGGCCATGGCTACTTAAATTATTTTATTTGTATTCGCCCTATTTCGCATGGGATCCATATATCCTATGACCGATCGAGGGTTATAGCAAATTTAAATTTAAACTTAAAAAATACTCAAACTCACCAACATATAGCTTTAGTTCCTTCACCTCGTTCTCTCGAGGCATTTGGCTAACACTTTTGTATGACACTGTACTCTTCCTGATCTTCTCTCCTTCTTTGCCGCTCGACTGTTTCGCTAATCTTTCCTTTGCCTTCTCATTGAGAGCTATGGCGAGCTCTCTCTGATGCTCCTTGCGTTTCTCTTCAGAAGAATGCTCTGTTCTAAGCTTTGACTCTATAACAGCTGTTCTTTTTCCACGGCCTATGGGTTAGATGAAATAGGGTTATAAAACTGTACATTCATGTTATTAATAGCTTGTGAGTAGCAAACGATTTTCAAATAAGCATTTTAGTAATATTTCATAGTAAAGTTCAATATAACTCACTCACCTCCGTTTTCTGTCCATCGAGAGGGCATGAAATAAATAATGTCATGAAATTATAATACAGTTAGAAAAAGAGAAATAAAACATTAGAGTTCATTATACTGTACAGAAATTAAGTCAGAGATATAAGTATTTTGTTACATTGATATTTCTGAATTTAATTTCAGCTCTGCCCATTCACACATACAACTTTTACTTTAAGCCCCTTTGAAGAAAATTAGTAAGCCAAATCAAAAGGAAGTTATGGTAAAAAACAACATAATATTTTAGTAGAAAACCCTTAGTTTTGTTTAGAAATTTTAAATACAATCATAAAATTGATTATGTACAAGAACCTAAAGAATTCAAAAAACATGTATCCATCCATCTCTTTCGTTCATCAGCACTCACCAAGGATTTCAGTCTTGTTTTCCTTTTCCTCTTCCTCTTCTTCGTCATCATCCTTCAGGAAGATTCCAATGTTTTTAATTTTCTTCTTTGACTGAGTGAGCAACGACGCCGGCTGCTCGTCATTCACTAGCACTGTGTCTCCGAGGAATAGTGAATATGTCTGGAATTGCATGAAAATATCAAGTCTATGCAACGAAGTTTCGGATAGGCATGAAATACTAACATAATTTTAATCTCTGCATAACTAGACTATGAATCAAATTGTGTCTACATGATAACATGAATGTGGAAATGGTCTGCACAAACTTTACCAGACTGCTTTTAAAAGAACCTGTTAGTGATTCGATATTCCAACAATTCTGATGATCTTTGCAAAAACTTAGCTTATAGCATTAATCATAATTAGAAACCGACCATAGAACATGGCACAGCGCACAAGATAATCTTACCTTTCCTTCCTTATCAGTTGCCGCCTTATTTGTCAGGTTGGAGAGACCGATGTTAATGTTGAACACCATGCCTTTCTTTGCCACAACTGAGGTTTTAGGACCTATGATTATAGAGCTCTCTCTAAATTCTATTCCCATGGCAAAGCTGAAAGACAAAGGATAAGAATATTCTAACATGTGTTTTTAAGATATTGGGATAGTAATTTGATGAGTCAGTATTAAACACCCATTTAATATTAAACAGTAACTCCCACCCTCATTTGGATATTATTATAAAATAGACGATACATTTTATAAGCTTACCCAAATGATTTAGTAAGATTATCTACAAGCTCAGGCTTTTCCTTCTTTGCCATCTCCAAGCCTGCCTCGTAGACTGCGGACAGCTTGGCTCCATTCACCAAATGCTTCATAACCTCTTCCTCCAAGTTTAATAGAAATGTATAATTGCTCTGCACTTCATCAGTAGGATTTACAAGCAATGTGCGGACAATATTTGAGCAATAAGACTTGTATCGCGCACCGAGGGAGCAAACAATGGCACCAAAATGTAAGTGGTTTTTGTCCGAGACTGCACTGAATTTTAAGCTGTAATGTCCACCAGATTGTATGATTGGTGGATAGCACATATCGACCTGCGATGTGTCTACTCCTGTGACATATTTCTTATCTGATATTGCAGCTTCCACACCTTCTGCTAGTTTTGAGTGCTTCACTTTCTGCAAGGAGTATTTAGGTTATTAAAAGTATACAAATAAATGTCCATTTTAATTGTTAAAGTAGGTAAAGTTTGCAACTTACTTTATCAGAATCAATGATTTCCAGGATTTGGTCCTTTAAATACTTGGTAAAGACATCTACGGTAACTAAACAGGCTTTCTTCACAGTAATTATTTCAGGATCTTCCTTGGGAGCCACCAGCAGAGCGATGGATGAGCTGATATCTACATTTTCAAACTTCTCCCCTTTCAACACCGCTTTCCAACTCTCACAAAACTCACCCGGATAATTGTCTTTGATAAAGACACCAAGTGTTTTACCTGATTTAGATTTTTTGATTTCTTGTAATAGTTTGTTGAAATTCTCTTTGTCTTTATCATTCTGCAAAGAAAGATACAGTTATAGGTGTATATTATGCGGCAGGGGTTATCAGTATTAACCTGTCACATCCCATGTTTTTGTGTATGAGTGGTTAAATAAGTATACTAGATTTGTGAACTTACTCTGTCCCTCACTAGTAGTTTCACGGGTGGTAATTCAGAATCATCTTTGTTATTTTCTATCTGACGAAGAAACTCAATTTTCTTTTTACTGGCTAAAAAGCACATGCTTTGTTCAGTTAGCACAGTTATGGTGTCAGGTAGTTCATATCCAAACAGCCAGGTCTGTAAATAATATGAAAATATGTTTTTAGCATAAAAAATCATGAAATTAAGTACCTATCAACCTATGTTGAAACTGTTCTATTTATTTTGTAATTTATACATTATAGATAATGGACTGACTTTGCATTTACTTTTATTGATGACATTGTGATGTATTCATATTAGACTTGGAAACTATTGCCCTTTTAAAACCTGAAATTTATGGCACACTAGGTACACCTTAGTAAGTCCAGCATTATTTATATGTAATTAGGTAAAACCACTATATATACATGAACTAAATTAATCGTACCTTTAACGGGTGGAATGGGATATAAGTAAAAATCAGCATGGTCTGAGAATCATACCTGTAAAGCTGTTGATTTACTGTAAAGTGTGTCTTCATCGACTCCTACGCATGACACGAGGCAGTCCACCTTGGCAAGGGAGTCATCACTTTTAGGGTCTGCTGCTGCGGTCTATAAAGTAAAACAACGATGAATTTATCAACCTCAACAATAGAATGAAACAAATTGTAAAACTGCACTAACCTTCCATGCCGCATACAGCTTTTTCATACGCCGAAAAAATGTATCTTTATCGAGGCTTATATTAGACATTGTGTAAAACCTTAAATCACCATAAGTACTGAAAAGAAAATCTAAGAAATAAGCCGTAAATAGTGTAAGCCTCACGCATACGACATTTGCGTTTTTTTGACATAAAAAACAGTTATGGCGGGCGTCCTGTCTGAATACCATAGACAACCTGGCGATGGCGAGTACATACAATACCCTAGTACAGTGGCCAGTGCAAATCACAGAGTATTTTTTTAATTTCATGAACTGTCACAAAACTCAAATGTCATAACATAAAACAAAGTATTTTCTCTATGGTCACAAAGTTTTGTTGATGTTGTATTTGTTATTTTTTAACTTGTTTATTTTATTTTTGTAAAATGCATAAATTGCATTCCAAAGATCATGTCTTGCTCAAAGAAAATGTTATAAAGCTCCTTCACCAAAATAAAATAACAACAATCCTAGATTTCCTACAAGAAGATGTTGAAAAGTTATCTACACTTGCTAAACTAAGTTTACCTCAAATTTTGTCTATACGATTAGAATATTTTAACAAATATTCAGCTCCAGTTATCAATGGCAACGCTTTGTTTACCAAATGTTTAATTAGTAAGAAGTTTATTTTCACTGGCCTATCAAGGTAAGTAGGTAGCTAGTCAAACAAAATAAAACATTGCAATCAAGTTACATGATAACTTAGAATTATCTGCATTGGATTATAGCCTGAATTTTATATTTCAGTTTGGATAATATAACGGGTGGTGGTATACCTGTTGGATTTATAACAGAGTTGTATGGATTGGCGGGATCAGGTAAAACTCAGCTACTCTTCCAAGTGGCTATCAATTGTGCAAGTAATAATGAAGGTACCATACTCTACATAGATACTAAAGGAGATTTTTCTGCTGTAAGAGTTCAAAAAATGCTTCAAGCGCATGGATATTCTCACAAGGCAAGACTTTTAAATTAGTTATTTTTTCCAGTTTATGCATTTTTTTTATTGAAATTTACTTAATTTTCTTTTAGGATATGGCTGCTGTATTAATGAAAATAAAAATAGTTCATATTTGGAGCATGGATGAGTTAATAGAATTTCTACGAAGGATCAAAAACAGGACTGAATTTATAGAAAATTTGAGTGTAATATTAATAGACTCATTACCCTGCCTGATGTTTCAATATTTAGGAGATGATTGCAAAGTGGGTTAGTAAGCGTGCAAACTAAACAGCTTGAACTGTAAATATTTCCAATGTATTAAAATAAACACTCTTTTGCAGGTTTATCTGCTCTCAATGTTTTTGTGAACTACTGCAACTATTTATGTAAAGAAATGCATTTAAGTATTGTTTGTGTCAATATTCAAACACGATGGGTAGATCAAGATGCATCAGATCTTGAAGGTGAACATTTTATAATTTATTTATTTGTACCAGGAATTTTATTATAAAATATGTTACTATTTACTCTAAGTTAATTCATTAACACTGTCTTTAGGAATAGATTCCATTGATTTTTTAATATTTATAATACCTAATTTAAATCTTCTTATTTCAGATGATATTGAAAGTTCAGTATCTAAGGAAACAGTAAGAATCGAAAAACGGAACCGGTGCTTAGGAAGATATTGGCAACACATACCAGCTCTAGTGCTACTAGTTGAAAGAACTAAAGATTGTGAAAATGGTTCAGCTGAAATCAATATTTCCGTCACCAAATCTGCATTCGGAGTATCTAATTTGTCTTGCACTTTAAAGTTGAGTGAGTTAGGAGTTACTTAATTGAAATAAAAAAACATTGAATACCTAAGCAATTAAATTTGTATTTCTTATGTCTTAACTCAATAATATAATAATCTTTTTTAACAGTATATTTATAATCTGGCTTTGATAAATGACTAGGTATATAGTACCCAAAAAAGATATTTTGATTTTCGCCAGAAGCAACGCAAGAATAGAAAATGCCAGTTTGTTTTCTTAGCAGTAACTGACAGCGACACCTAGGGGCAGATTTTGGAACTTAACCTACAAGTTTAACTAACGCCATCTAGTGATCTCCTAAAATTAAATTATGATGAAACGGAAAGTTTCATTGATAACTTTATTGAACTGTAATTTATAAATTATATTACCTAATTATGTATATCGAATTTAGCTGTAAATCATACTCTCACAAATACACACACACACACACACACACGCGCACACACACACACACACATCTACTCACACGCGCATTACTGCAATTTTTTTATAAATACTTATCTTTTAACTAAAATTCTGATTTGTTTAACTTTTTATTTTTATTTTATTTTTTTGTTAAACTAATTTAAAGTTAACTACTTTAGTTAGTAACTTGGAAATGTAATAGTTTTTTTGTACCTACTTTACCGGTAGTCCTTACTACAGGTTTTAAAAAAACCTATTTAGGACACCACTGACCCCAGATATACAAATAACATGTACTTACGCTCTAGTGCCTACTTTAAGAATACTGTAAACATATTCAGAAATAAATAATTTTTTTTTTTTTTTTTTTTTTTTTTTTAAAGTGATGAATAGCGGAACTGTCAAACCGGAAGTAACTACAACTCTTCCATACACTCCCATAGAAGTAATCATAAAGTTACTCTATGGATGTAATAAATTATGGTATCTTCTCAACCACAGGTGCCGCATTGCGCGCTATAACAGTACTTTTATGGTATAGGTAGTAGTATTTGAAAAAATAAAACATTTTTAGTCCACCCAAGGACTGGTCCACCTTGTACTTACTCTATGGTATAATAATCATTCATTCAGCCGCACATGTCCACTTTTTGTAGCTCAACTCACTCGTTCATTCATTTCATTCATTCTTTTCTCGGCACGCCATGAGGTGGTGTGTGTCGTATTGTGATGGCTTTTAATAATTTTGTAAATTCGTTATTTTTATGATATTTAAGTGCTTATTCAGTACCTCAATAGTTTAAATATTAGTATAATTTAATTTATATCCATGCGTTTAATAAAAATGGCTAACCAATCTCAAAAAATCTGCTATAAGCTGGTGCTCACAGGAGGTAAGTCTTGATAAAATTATAATTATGCTTGATTTTACTCGAATTTCAGTAAAACAGACATTATTATGTGTGGATTTCTTCGGTCATATTTATTATTATTTTATCACATTCACATGTATCTCGTTAATTGAGCTGAAAAATCAACACGTGGATAGATAAATCAAAATAGAAATATTGGCTCTCACTTCTATGGTTGAACCAACTTCAAGACAACATTTGAAGGTTTCAGCGGACAATTCAGAAATGTTAAAATAGCCTGAAGGTTCTTCCACCTATATTGATTATTTCTTTCTACATTTTAATTTATTCAGGACCTTGCGGTGGAAAAACTACAGGACAGTCTCGTCTATGCACATTTTTCGAGAATTTGGGATGGAAGGTGAGCAACACTTTAATTCATACTTAATGCTAATTTACAATATCTGAAATCCTATAAATCTTAAGGGTCTTTTCAACCATACCATTGTAAATCACTATCAACCAGCAAAATATTCAAAAATATAAATATTTTGTTCTTTTCAAACCAAATTGGATGTAGTTTATTCATTAATATTTATAAAATGCATCAGTTAGTTGCATAGTATTTGATTGGCTCATGAAGCGCTGGCCCCATTGGTTGTGGTGTCTCCTGCAGGAGATCCAATAAGACGACGTTCCACGTTGTGTTTATTTCCAGGTGTTCCGGGTGCCGGAAACGGCTACCGTCCTCCTCAGGTACGATGCAAATCTATTTGCAACACTTGCGGTGCATGTTTTTCGAAACGCACCAGGGCTTATTTAAAATAGAAACAATTCCTACATGGCTCTATCAATTGATCTAAGAAGCAACATTTTCCGAAATTGTTTGTAAATGTAACTGTTTGGTTATATTTTCAAATAAACTGGGACTGATGCAGTGCAGGGAGAAGTCAAACCGCAGAGGGACAAAAACTGGACGAAAATAAGGAAATAGTTGTTTCTATATCAAAAGATATGACATGTATTGATTTTCTTTTTAAATAACCTTTCAGGACTGGGCTTATGAAATTCCCACTCAAGAGTTTCACACTCATTGAGGGATAATATTATTATGACTGTGATTGATCATAATTCATTTTCCCCTGACCAACATTTTCTTACCTTTCCTATTGACAATCTTCTATCTAAAGTACTTATTGAATCAACTATTCAAGTTCCCCAAAAACTTTATCAAGTTTGTCTCATAAAATAAAATATTTGTACTGGCTATGTTCTGAACAAGACTTCATAACTTGTATTTTGTTTTCAGTGGAGGAGTCAAATTTGCAGATCTCAGCCCGGATGAGGGTGAGTTCTAATTTTACATTTTATTTCTTATTAAACCTTTAGCGTCCCGATGTCGCGATATCGCGCAAAACACAATAAATTTCTATTGTGTCTGATATCACGATTGAACCGGTTAAATGCAATCCTCAATGCAGTCCTGTACATTGTGTCATGGTTTTACTGGAGGTAGGTTATGAAGTCCTTCATTTATTATGTAGATACCATGCCCCTACACTTGGCTCGTGCCTCATTATACGTCATATACATACACCTACCATCCTTCCTGTAATTCTGAAACTTTGAATAGACTTAGTTACAGTGGCCAGTGGTCTATCATAATCATATCTTCATGGTGAATATGACCATGAATGTATAGTTCATTAATATTCAAGCCTGAAATGATGCCCGTCGTCGCGGAAACATAGTCATTATCTCGCTGATGTATACAATCGCCGGTGCCAAGGCAAATCACACGTCTTTTCGAACCGAACAATCGGTCGAAAATAGCCAGCGTTTTCTGTAAATAATTACGAATTCAACAACTCACGATTTTCCGACCTTGATTATTGTTTCGGGTTACATACTTGGCGTCCGGAGTGCCTAAATTTAATGGAACACATAGTTTTGGGTGTTAGCAAGACATGGTGGAAGAATAAATTACGGTAGTTAGCTGTCGCAATCTTGCAATTGCGAAGCCATTAGTAATTTGGCAGATAGACGCCGATACGTCGACCTACCCCACGTGTGGGATCTGTCATCATGTGACGCAGCCGCTGCAGCATTGAGGAAATCCTGAAAAGGTCATGCACAAAATGGCAACTATTTTTAGATGATTTCATCACATTATAAATGTAGAGATAATTCATTTTCAACGTACTTTTAAGCACTCAAAGTATGTATAGGCATTTTATGGTTTAATATGAAAAATACACATAGGAAGTGTACAAGACCGGAATAGGCTCTTAAAATCCGCGAAGCAGGTTGTCGACACTCGTCAGCTGACTAGTCACAACACAGTTGGATAACCTTCATTATCATTTGTAAAAATAAGAGATAACCTTTCCAAATCATAAAACCAAATCGTAAACATTATCATGCGGACGTTCTGTGTAGCCGTTTGTGTTTTGGCGCGAAAGACCGACTCAAAATATTCTAAGTATGATGACGTGAAACCAATGCTATGCTTGGACTTAGCAATAAATTTTATCGCAGGTAAAGCACGTGGGTTTTCCCGCCGATAATGCAGAGATTATAATGTAAATACTTATTGATTTCGGTCGACCAAAATAAATAATGTACTTAATGATAAAAGGAAGGTACCTATGCTGTGGATTAGAATTACATAAAAGTACCTACTTCAGTATATTTTTCTGGGTTAGCGTTTCCTATTTCTAACACTTACCACTTTATTTCATGACTTTCTTACTTACTGCGAAAATCTTACATAAATACCTACCTATAAACAACACAGTAGCAAATGTACGGATCATTACAATATATTAAATTTATTGTCACGCTGATTGTGTCTGCTCTCAAATATAAATATCTTTGCCAAGTTGTCGGCCAAAGAGCACATGTATGTACTAAGTATTAAATGGTTTCATAACTTAAAATTTATAACGTATTCAAAGTTCACAAATGTAGAGCCATTATAAAAGCATAATGATTATGGTGTACCATTAAATTGGAGTGCACAAGGGCCCACTGCCAAGGCGACACTCGGTTGAACGTATCAGCTGAAAGCTGGTGAAGAGCTGAGCTTATTTCTGTCTGCTCCAATTAAAGTCGGTGCGACTGTTTGATGCGACTTTAAATAGTGCAAGTGACTTTCTGGGTCCCAAGCTTGACGGAACTCAAAGATACAGAATAACTAGATAGAGCTAGTTTAAGGCGAAACATGTTTTATTTACAGTATGATTCTTATGTGTTATGTGCGCGAGTCTGCAAACGGGCCTAACATTAGTAGAGTCAAACATCGCATACTAGGTAATATACAACTTTACAAATTATCAGGGCAGGATGGTTCATTGCTCTCTGCCACATTATAATTTACGAATTAAAACCTCCACCGCCTCGTGGAAACTAAGAAAATTTACTTGTCATAAAAACCTTACCTTTAACAGTAGTGTAAAATTGCATATCTAGTATTAGCTTATTCATTATTAATCCTCTTACTCTCTTCAGCCCCTGCTTAGCATCCAAGAAATCTCTCTAATCCATTATGGACAAGGACATAGCTTTGCCCCTTTGAATATTACATTACTTGAATAATCTCATAAATGTTCAAAAGCGTGGAAAGAAGTAATGGGGCTTCATCTGGTGTTAAATCGCACGTGTGTGGGTAACTGCCGTATGTGTGTGTGTGTGTGTGGGAGAAATAATCCATTTCACGGTCACGGACACTGACTGCTTCCAGAAATAGTGTTTCAGAAATGCTTTATCGCTAGCGTATAATAGGTAGGTACTACGCGGTATTTTATCTCAAATATTGATAGTAATACAAAACCAGATGTAAGAGTGAATGGAAACATTGGCAACGCACGAAACTGCAAAGTAGATTTTTTATTGACCCTTGGTTGGACGTGATTGAGTTAGCGGCATATTCACATTTTGTTAGCTTGCTCTACGTATTTTGCGTTACGAACAGTTTGTAAACTGGAAACGCAGCTTTAAGTTTCAAACTAGCGAAGTAATTTAAAAAAAAATGCCGATTAGGTTCTTCTGCACAAGCCGTGTGTGATATTACGTTTTTTAAGCCACTTACTAATTTTAAATTTTAGTACCTAATTGTAAGTTGATGGTTTTGGACATCAATACACGTGGTTTAAATTTAATTGCTATTTAACTGTTGGCATGTGATCATTAATGTTGATTTGATTACAAATTAATGATTTAATTATTATTATTATTATTAATATTTCTTTATTCAGATTACTAAGATCCAATTTTGTTAGTAGACATATTAAAATACAGTGTGTTAGTAAGTACTTAAAATATTTATAACTTAAAAACTATTATTTATTTAGGCCGACATGTTTGGCTACCCAATGTTTATACATTGGGCAGTCAAACCGGTCAACTATTGTACCAAGGATGGTGTTGGCGCTGTCGCGGGTCCTGCGGTAGATTGAGGCGATTCTTTTACGCACAATTGCATAAAAGTCGTCTGTATGCGCTTCTGCGAACATCGTTGACGCACTACAGTACCGCGGCAGCCCCAACAGCATCCTGAACACATTATTGTACTGCACGCGCAGGGCGTTGTAGGTCTTCAGCGTATAGTTAACCCACAGGCTGCAGGTGTAGAAAGTTTGGCAATAAGCTTTGAATAATGTAATCTTTACTTCCTTTGAACACCTAGCAAACCTGCGGGCCAACATGTTGCCTCTGACCGCCATCGCCCTGCGCTCGCGCTCAATATCGAGATCATCCTTTTGGTCCTCAGATACAATGTGACCCAAGTATTTAAATTTTGCCACTCTTTTGAGATCCTTCCCGTTTAATTTTATTGGTGGTATATGTTTAGGAGTTTTATTACCGGCCGCAAAAACCATTAACTCACTTTTCTTGGTATTGTATCTGAGTCCATGCCTCTCAGCATAGTTTTCACACATACCTATCATCTGCCTGAGCGAACTGACCGATGGGCCCAGCAACACCATGTCATCGGCGTAACTTATATTATTTGTGCGGATACCACCTATGGAGCAACCAACATGCATGTTACTCAACCCCTCGATCAGCTCGTTCATATAAATATTGAAAAGAGTCGGAGAGGACAGTCCCCCCTGCCGTACCCCACATTTCAGTTTATATGTATCTGATAGGGATGATCCCCACCTTACATTATTCGTCTGACTCAGATACCAGTATTTGAGGATACCAGACACATCTGCAGGCACACCCATCCTGTCAACTTTCTCCCACAGAACATTATAAGCTACAAGATCGAAGGCTTTCGACAGATCCAAGAAGCACGCGTAAATTGGTGTTTGCCTATCTGTGTAATACCTAACTACGTGCTTTAAGCAAAGTATGGCGCTCTCGGTGGACAGTTCAGGTCGGAAACCAAACTGGGCATCATGGGGCTGGGCATGTCTACACAGGTGTCTGTTCAACAAACTGTCAAGTACCTTGGCTAATATAGTCGCTAGTGATATTGGTCTATAGTAATTTTTATCTGCAATATCACCAGTTCCATTTTTTACTATAGGTACCACTATAGTTTTCGTAAGATCATTAGGGAGGTAACCGTGACCTAGACACAATGTATAAAACATAGACAATACTCTAGGCAGATGGACACCAGCGAATTGCAGATGCTCAATGCTGAGGCTGTCGTGTCCAGGTGATTTACCGCGCGTCATTCGTCGGATTACTGACTCGATTTCTGTAGCTGAGAACCGTACCGTGAGTTCACCGTGGCGTGCGCCAGCCTCAGCATCGCGCTCCGCACCCGCTGCCGTCACTGGTGAAACCAGTTCGGGGTCTATTTTAAAATGGTCTTTAAAAAGGTTTGCTACCTCGTTATGGTCACTTTTTCCATCAACTTGGTTCGACAAGGTAGGTTTAATATTTAAGCGCTTCGCAGATTGCCAGAATTTATTGAAGTTTTTACTTGAGCGATGTTCAGCTAATATGTCCATTTTTATTTGCTCTTGATTATTTTGGCACCACTTGACTCTAGACTTAAATATTTTTCTACTAGTACACATATCATCATAAACCTGCCCACTACTGGGTTTGCCTATTGAGATCCACCTGTGCAATTTATGTTTAGCATTTATGTGAGAGTCATACACATGCTTATTCCAGCCAACAAGCACTTTACTCTTCCTGCCTTTATTGCTACTACAGTGAGTGGTCACAGCCGCTTCTTGTAATATTCCCACAATATCACTATAAAATTTGTCTAACATATTCCTATGATCAATATTAGAACAAAATCCATCAGCACACTTTTGAAAATATTCAGGAAAATCAATATACCTAAGCTTATTATTAGTTAGTACAGTGTATCTACTAATATCCTCTGGTTGTCTTTCCCCCCACTTAACTTTATTACATTGTGTACCACACTGAATAGTTTTAGATCTAAGCATATTTAGGTTACATATAATTTCTAGTGGTATATGGTCCGACCAGTATACATTGTTGTATTGCACTTTAATGTCACATATTGTTAGCCAGGCGGATTGAGTCACAACACAATGATCTAGCCATCTTCTGCTCCCGTGAGCCTCACTAACGAAAGTGTAGGTACCGGAGTTCATACCTAGCCAGTCAATATCCGAACACTTCCAGTTACTCTCCGCGCAAAATTCTAACAGTTCTGTACAAAAGGACTCACCAGGATGAGCATTAAAGTCTCCAAGGATGTACACGGACTCCACTTGGTTGTTTTCAATTATCGCACTTATTTCACTCATACAGCTCGTAAATTCCGGTAGATTGTCATACGAGTCTGTTGGTAAATATGCACTAACGAATATCACATCACTATTACTCACGGTTGCTCTGATAGCTGTAAGCCGCACACTACTGCACTCCACTACTGATACCGACTGGAACGCATCCTTGCGCCACAGGATACCGACCCCCCCATAGGGTCGTCCTCGAAGAATGCCTGCCGATGTATCCACCGCCGATGTTCCCGTGTAGCCGAAGTCCTTATCAATGGTACCAAGAAAAGGTAAGTCGTGTGGTAGTAACCAGTGCTCCTGCAACGCCACTATATCAGCTGATTTACATAGGGACCGCACACACTCAGCTGAGCGCTTTACAGACTTGCAGTTGTAGCTTATAAGTTTACACTTATCAGTCATCTTGTTTAGGTATTGGTGGTTTACTCACACACTCTGTGATTGCATTAGGGTCACGGTTTCTGTTTAAGTTATAAAACCTTCGAAATATTATATCTTCTGGCCATAAATCCTTATCCAAAAACAAGGGAAGCCTGTGCCTCGATACAAAAAACTTGTACGAGTCATAATCCTGTAGTTTTTTCATACGAACTTTCTCCAGAGTAACATTCTCGCCAGTTTGCTCCAGGATGTAGTCACTGATGTCCTTGGCCGATGATTCCTTATCTACGTTCGATAGGTACATAGGTATTTTAGTTTTCGCTGCTCTAAACTTGCATTTAGGGTCTAATATTATAGCACAGCCCGTCTGGTTAGCAAAACGACTCTTTCTTTTTCTTGCTTGCACTATGGTCCACCCTTCGTTGTCCTTATTATCCTTCTTGTCTACGCTAACAATCTCGGCCAACGTCTTCCTCTGCTCATCAGGTACTTGATTCAATTTCATATCGTCATTACTAGGTATCGGGCAGTCTAAAACCTCCTTTATTGGTGTCGATAGCATAGCTTCATTGCCCCTTGTACTTTTGCCACTCGCGCCAATGTTATTGACCCCCCGTAGACTCTCACGCACTGGTGCAGCGCAGGTCTTCTTTATTTGGTTGTTGTGTATAAGCGGCACTACTGAGACAGGTGATATTTTTTCCGCTGGGTGTGAGTAAGACGACATGCGTTCCGTGTTAGTCACCTCCTTATCACAGCTGACCGTTTTGTATTCTTGCCCAATATCGTTTGATGACATATGGGGTAGTCCAAACGGTCCGCTATCACAGTACCCTCCACCTCGTTTTGAATTTATGTTTGAATATTCAAAATCCACATTAACAATGGAGGCTAATTTGAGGTTCTGAAGTTCACTACGTAGTTCTTGAAGCTGATCAGAAGATACTGAATTTTGTCGTAATTGTTGCACTTGCGCTTTAAGAAGTGTAATATCCTTTAACAAAGATGTGGCATCCAGGTGGTCAAAGGTCACCGGGGGTAACTTATACAGGTCCCTTGCAACGAAGACCGGGATAATGTCTGGTTCTGTTCCCCTGAGTAGTGTGATCATATCTTCTATGTCGCGGTTTTCCTTTCCAGTGCGCTTGCGAATAACTTTTTTCACTGTACTTGGGATCGACTCAAACAATAGGTTTTTCGCCTCACTAATAGCATCGGCAGAAAAAGCTGTGGCACAAATTCTTATTAAGCTCACATTATCCATCACAAGTATTTTATTTTGCACGAAAGCTAGCATTTCGTTAATTACAATATTGCACGAGTTACATTTTAGCACTTGCGTAGCCATGATAAACAAGTGACACGCACGGCCCGATGTCGCGCGACAACTGATGCTGACTTATGACTTTAATGCTTCCATAATAATATTTTAGTGGCACATGGTTTTAAACCTTTTAAACTATTTGACGTTTTGTTATAACTAGTTTTTCCGCGCGAGCTAGAAAGGATTTCCCCAGGGTATTTTGGCATAAAATTTAGCTTCAGAGGTTAGGCATAATGGAACTTAATAATCATGATTGGTAATTCATTTTTGGAAAAACTTACATAGAACCAAATCTTTCGTCTTTGTAATATTAGTATGATACAATCCATTTTACCGGTTGGGATAACATTTTCTCTCACATTAGTTGGTATGTAGGTAGGTAGTGGCTATTTTTGTTAAACCTCGTTTTTCTACCTCGTGCGTAAACCGATCAGGGCTGATTTACCTCCCCTGATCGCGTTTTAACACATCAACACCTTTAGAAACGCTACTTAATTATTTATAACTAACTGTAGAGTATTTTTAAATTCATACCTGAATCATTTTTATTTAGTTTAACATTTTTATGGAGACCCAACAGCATTTTCTAAACACTTTACAACATAACTTAATAATAACTTGATGCCATAATTAATAGGTCCCCGCTTATAAATCTTGAGTAGTATAGTCTAATTGTATTTGTAGCTTAACATTAGTAGGTACATACGAACGCTGCGTACAAACGCTGGTGCACGTGCCCCACTGCGAAGAATCTGTCAATCCCACAATAAGCAACTCCTGCCAACAGACATATTTAATTGCAATAAAATGAAATTTAAAAAGGAAGTGATACAAATTTTAAATGATGAACTAAATGATTAAAATTGTTATTTATATTATTACTATTATTACTATTTGATTAAATCCACTTAATAGGTAGGTATGATAGTGTGAATGTTAGTTAGGTACTGCATGTGCATGTAAAGTAGCATGTGTAATTGTGTAGATAGGTAATTTAATTTAATTTATTTAATTTCAATTGTAAAAAAAAAAAAAAATTGTTTATTTCAAAACTTTCTTAATTTTAACAAAAACAAGGTAAAGGCCTCCTATTAAGTATAAAAATACCTGTGCCAGGAGGTCTCGCTCTCCATAACAAAAATAAAATAATAATACTGCACAGTTAAGAAATAAACTTTAAGAGAAAAGAAAACAATTATATCTAATATTTGTAGTGTGTATATGTATGTGGTATGTGGTATGTGTGTGTGAGTTTGATTGTGAATCTGAGTGTAAGTGTGAGTGTAAGTGTGAGTGTGAATGTGAGTGTGAGTGATGGTTTGCACAATGTTTCGAGGGTTAAGTATTGTATTCCAATATTTTTTCTGTTTCTTTATAATCTATTGTTTTTATCCAGATAGTTAACGTTTTTTTATTTTCGTACCAAGTCTTTGGGTATAAAAATAGAATTTTATTAATCTGATTATATAGATGAGCTGATTGGTTATTAAGTTGCTTTTGAGCAAATAGTGTGTTGCAAGAGCGTGTGCCTGCGACTGCATGATGTCTTCTTCTGGTTAGGATAGTGGGATCATATGTTAAGCTTTTATGTAATCTCAAAATAGTATATAAGACATATAGTTTTCTTACTGTTAGTAAATTGCTTATTTCATATAGTTTCTCAGTGGGGAACCTGTATGGTTTGAAAAACATTACTTTAATGAGATGACGCTGTGCTCTTTCTAATTCTATAAATTTTGTCTTATATGCCCCACCCCATATTGGAATGCAATATGTAATTACAGCCTGAGCCAGGGCAACATATACTCTAGTCAATAGGTTAACAGAAGCCACATGTCTTAGGTTTTTAAATATCCAAGTAAGTTTCCTAATCCTATTACCTACCAAGTCGATGTGAGCGTACCATGACAGGCGCTGGTCAATCATGACTCCAAGATATTTTGTACTAGTTACCTTGTCAATGCTAATACAAGTGCAGTCATCATTCATATGATTTCCACAAGTGTGTACTTTAATGTTGAAATCTGTGTCTGGCTGTGAATTGTTATATATGGAGAAACATATGTATTTTGTCTTTGAGATGTTTAACGATAGAAGATTGAATTGTATTATTCTGTAAACAATGTATCGTAAATATATGATTATTTTATACTATTTATTATGAACTATGAGTGCTGCCAATTATCTAATTATTGTAATTAATTCTTTGAGGAAAGCATTAAGGGAGTAAATCAAATGTTGTATTTAGTAATTAAGAATTGTGTTATTTAAGGTTTACTGCTGTGATTTTCCCATAAATAAATAAATAAATACATAATTATATAAAATAAGTAAGGTAGGTACTATTTTTAAAACCACGTAATAGCCGTATCTGACTAAATAATAAAACATGTAGCCTATGTTTTCACAGCTGTGCGTTTGTTTAACTTACGTAAAACCTTTTCATTATCTCGATATTATTATTACAATGGATCAATTTGGTTAGCATAGCCTAAGTATACCTCTAAATGCTAATTTTGTTGTCAACAACTCAACACATCCCTATTACGTCGTTGATTTTAGGAACAGGTTTCTACATAAATCAGGAATCTACTGTTCTGGTCTTACCACTAAAAATACCCTCTTTCCAAACAACAATTAATTCATATAAAATTTAAAGGTGAAGATAAAATAATATTTTTATTTGGTAAATTGCGCAATTTCCTCCATACACTGGTGAATGTTTATTGACAGACAATACTACATATAATACATATGTGTTGGAGCATCGTTAGTCACGTTGTGGTGACGTCAAACCGGTATACGAACATACAGACTAAACACCTATGAAATACAATCATCACATCAGTAACACCTATAGAGTTTATTTTAGCTCGTGCTCGCAGCACATGACTTGTGGTTCACTGTACGAGAGTCGTTCAGGCTGAAATCATCATGATTGTTTACATTTCAACTCCGCCGTCTTGTCACGTTACATTATCATATTTGATGTGGACTATCTTGATCGTTTGGTTCCGTTCTCAGACCCGACGCTCAATTTCCATGATAGTAAACAAACCAGAAATGATTATACATATTTAAAACTCTGATTGTATTTGTTTTACCAATATAATTGGTGTAATATAGAAATCCCCAATTACTTTAATGTACACATTTTATCATACAATAAGAGACACCCGAATTAAAATATTTTTGTAAGATCTATTTCGATGCTAGTGTTGCATTTAGCGTGACTTCATTTGAACCTGACTTGGTCTCACATGCTGCAATGTTTTCATTCTGATCAAGATCATAGAAATTGCAGCACAGATTTTCCTCTTAATGGCTCAATCCAGTTTCGAACATAACATTACAATTACCTACCTATCGACCTCTACCTCCATTGCTTTTTTCATTTTATTTTATTGTGTCTCGATATTTCAACACTCCAACCTCGTATTTGTCATAATAAATTACCAAATAGCCATTTTCATAAGACGCCGATAGTTATTATTAGACCAAGAATTACCCTTGATACAGTTTCACAAAATGTGTAATTGGTTTTTCTTGTACACTTTATCATTCATTTTGTAGAACGCTACACGACATGATAAGTTTAAAAACATGCCAGTTAAGCGTTTTTTGATAGGCTTAGGGCCTGTTTCACAAGGTCTGGTTAGTGGCTACCTGTGAGATAAAATACATGCTGTTACTGTCAAAAAAATAGTTACAGGGAGTGACAGCACGTATTTTATCTCACAGGTAGCCACTAACCAGACGTTGTGAAACAGGGCCATAGTCCGATATGGAAGTGGATACTGATGGTTAGCTTGATGATGCCGCAGCAGACTGGCCTGGCAGCTCGTCTCACGAGAGTTGTCGTGTCTGCAGGCGCTGCACGGCGGTGGCCGTGGCCCAGGCCGCAGACACACGCGGCGGTGAGTCTACTACCACCTGGTGTTCATCACAGCTAGACCCCGCGAAGGCATGGCCAACAGCTCAAAGAAACAATGTAACCTTCTGGTTTTAGGGTTCTATTTGGCAAGCTGCTTTTAAATAGAAATCGGAGACTTTGTTGTTGTTTTTCTTCTCAAATCTCGGTAACGCGTCACAATGGTTATTGTCATGGTCATTTAGTAAAATCTGGGTATTTTGTATGCCCGTTGTAATAAGCGAGACATTCATTCAAGAGCTGTCACCCGTGCCTTCATTGCTCTGTAGTGTATGCAAATATATTTTGGTTTTGTCTGCTCGGGTAGCAGGTGGCGTGGCCAGTTCACCGTCAAGGTTATTGTCATGTTACAATGGGACATTAAATACTCATTCCACTTTGATTACATATCCAAAGACAAGCGTCTCGTTACTGTTGTATCTGTCGCTAGGATCGATATTTTCCTTGGTCTCTTCACATTCATCATTAATGTAATTATTTAGGCTATTAATATCTTTAGTTGTTGCGTTAGTATTTTATGCTATTGCGACATATTTTTTGTCATCACATAAGACGAATTTCACCGGCCATATAGAGTTGTTTTTAAATTAGGTACTCATATTTTTGCTAATGCGTTAATGATGATGATAGCAGCTTACGTGTGAAATGGGCTTGTCTTGTGTATTGACGTCAGTAATGTGCGGCTGGTCAACGTCCACCGGTGATCGTTGCCAATTTTTCAGACTTCGAATAAAAGAGGCGGGAGGGGATTTGAAGAAACAGTAGGAAATACATGAGACGTTTTATTTACAAAAAATTCTAAAAAGCACAGAAACATGGAATAATAATGTTGTCGCCTCCTCTGTAGGAACATCTCTGGCTATTTAATCTTGAAAACTGAAATTGTATAATATTCTTGTTGTTTGTCATTATGTACGAAATAGTACGAATACGGATTAGATCATTTATATTGTTGTCCTAAGGTACCCGGTGGTACAGAGGGCCTTCACGAGAGTGCGCCAGATAATTTATAGTACATTTATTTTAGCTTTCTTTTTTATTTTTCAATTATTTACCTAATGAAGTCGCTGTCGCAAGGTAATTGAAAATCGATCAAAGCTTTGTTGCTGTTTCTACAAAAAAACGTTTAAACAAGTAAATTGTGATCAGAAACCTTCTTCCGCAACGGTTTTCAGCTGTACATAATGTAAAGAAACGTCCTTGGTTACTGTTGAAAAAATCAACATGATACCGACAGTATTAGTTCGTTTTGTCATTTAGTACACGCGATCTCGTAATTTATTCATTTCGATTTGGATTTATGGAGAAAGATAAACGAATGGACTTTAAATGAAATAAGTCATGTAATTTGTGTTAGGGCTATCATCTACACTTCTATATTAATATTATTATAAAGAGTATTTTATATCCGTATGTAAAATAGGCTCTAATTCAGTAGTTTCCAAAAATCTTACATCAATCAATATAATGTAGTTCTACACATATCCCTTTCGATCCATCGACTTGTAACTATTGAGATCTTAAACCTGGTATCGAATTTCTAAAAAGGTGATCGACATAGTACTTACACTACCACAACCAGTCTTATCTCGTGATAAGAGTCGACCTCTTCGTTGGGTACATCATCCTAACCGGTTCATACCAAATTCATATGGGTATAGATAAAAGTAATGAGATGTCTCTACAGGTAACTACAACGTGCATTTATATCAATAACGCATATTATTTGTTACCTACATATACTTAAACCGTAATGCGAAGGACAAAACGGCAGTAAAAGGATAATGAGCGGAGAATATTGTCATTAATAAGTTTATCGATTCAACAACCCTGTCTTTATTTGAGTTTACATTGTTTGATGTAAATGTTTGAAGGACGACCCGCCCAGGGTTCAACGCTATTTAATGTGCAGACTGAGTCCTTGAATCAACACAGAGCTACAACTTTAGAACTTTTACTTCAGATATTACGTAAATTGAATAGGTACTTGACAATTTTATGCCAGTGATTGTAACATAAAATATTATATTGTATTAAGAATTATCTAGTTTAAGTTGTAACATAGTGTATTATTTATTATTAGGCTTAAGTTATTATATGCAGTAATTGTACATTTTTAGTAAATAATTATATAATATAAAAAAGTAATTACAGATACAGAATTATCTTGCAATAAATTTTCCTTAAGCGGTAACCACTTCCGATGTCGCGGCAATATTATTTATTTTCCTGCTTTCTCAGACTGGCAGAATTAAAATCGTTCTGAGTACAACCATGCTGGAAATACATAAAATCACATGTTTTCGTTTCATCCTCGGCGGATCGTAAATTGTCACGCCAGCTTCCGTCACGGCATCATGACTCCAACTCAAATCACATGATTTTTCTCACGTATTTATTTTGCCAGCCAGGTTAGCTGTAATAAGAAAAAGTTAATATTCTAATTACAAATATTTCCCGCCTCATTACGCGAGTTCGTTGGCAAGACGTTTAAAATAAGATTTGGGGACATCACGGCCGCACCCGGCCCGCTACGCTTGAGAATAGTATATGAATGTGATTCTATTCTAAATAAACCAAAATGACCTACAATTGTTCGTTTGAAGGCAGCTCGATCAATATTTGCGAGACAATCGTGCGCAATTTTGTTCTGAATGTTATTTGCTGAAAAATGCTTAATGACTGTTTTGTTTCTTCATGGAGGAAAGATGTAAACGGACCTGTTGACAACTACAATACAAGTCCATAATTATTAAAACTAAAATGGTCAGAATTCGAGAACATTCTCGCTGATACAGGATAAGAGTGGAATTACATTACAGTGGTTCGTCACCAGTTGGATACAAGACATTAGAGGCGACGATCTCTTGTTACTTGAATTAACACCTAAATATGATATGTACCCAATGCCGTGTACTCGTATTCCCGTGTTGCCTGCCGTCTGGTCATACCGACCCATGTATTAAGATAACCTTTGCGCCCGACTATCACCATCATCACATCACCGATCACATCACTACATAATATCTAACATAAATGTGTCTAGTGGTATAAATGAAGATTAGTTAGCCAGTATCATCGAATCATCGCTTTAGGAACTATATAGGAAAGTCATTGGAAGCCATACCTTATTTATAATATTTGTTAGTAAAATCTATAAAATGTTAATCAAGATTTGTTCAAGTTGAGTCACAAATGCAAGAACAGACTGGGTGCAGACAACTGGGCATTCGGAGCGGTCATTCGCCTTTATGATTATGTAAATTCATTTTATTTTCTGCATACATAATGTAGAAAATCTAATTAATTTCTTGATACGACAATGTTCGATAGAGGTTTTACCAAAATTTAATAAATACACTAATTTAACCGGCTGAAAGTACTTATTGTATTTATAGATTACTTATATTATTTTGCAAGTTGGCCCCCATTCAGATTTATCGACAATTTATCGTGATTAAGACCACCAGAATTCGACTGAAAAAGTATAATTAGGTACCTACTTCTTGTTAAAATTTAAATAATGTAAATGTCTCGTTGCTGACGACGTCCACTGCCCATTTGTTTTTTCACATCACATGCTCGCAGTTTCCTCATTCACAGACCACGTGGCGGGAAACGCGGCCACGCGAACTCATTTTAAAGTTCTTTTTCTTTTATATTACGGAGCACTTATAGGTACTAAGTTTAAGGTTTAGGTACTGTTTCGAAAGATAAAGTAATGATATCGTACGTTCAAAACACTCTGAAATGTAATGAAAGTTCTACTGGATATCATCGGTTCTATCGAGGAAAACTTTACTTCGGAGACTACAGTTAGGAAACCTAGCGCAGGTGTCAGAGGACAAAACGTTACCTGGTATTGTATTAATATCATATAGTAACATGATCCCATGCTGTAAAACCGATACAACGTACAGATACCAGACACACAGGGTCATACCCCTGGCCAGTCCTAAATTCCTGATCCACATGAAGCAGGATAGCAAAGTCCGATGATAATGATAGCGCAGATAATAAAAACTGGATATATTATTGAATTAATATCCATATGTTTAATTACTAATGTAATTTGTAGGCTAATTATGATTGGCGGTCTGATTTATGCTAATTCGAGACTACTATGTAAGTTAATTACCGTTGTTATGGTTAGCGATTCGTGGATATTCATGTTTATTTAGTTAGATGCGTAGTACATATCAGTCTGGCTTAATTGAATAACTTCTACTCTGTTCACACGTCATAAGAAGTTAATAATTGCTTCGTTGCCTATGTGATGATGCTGAATAGCTTCATCTTGAAATCTTCAAATCTGATGATTGAAATTTATTTTAAAATAATTAAGTTATAGCTACAATAAGGCTATTATGGTATGGTCAATAGTTTTGGATTACCATCATTTTGCAGCAACTAAAACTTACTGTCTTAGGGTGGCTTGTGTAACGTGCGATAATTATGTTTAAGGGTAAAATAAACACATTCTTTCTCGTTCTCACAGAATTATTACTCACGTCTAAATTAAAATGCGCAGGTGTATTGCTTGGCGTTATCCACTTGTAAATGTGTTGAGACAGTTATGAAGCTGGAACTACTTTTTATGTCGGAAAAGGAATTCCCACTGGCGAGCTTTATAGGGCGAAGCTAAGCCCTCTGCAAGTCTAACGGTATACATAAAAAAGTACATATATGTAATATTAACATTATGTTACATCTAGAAAATTATTCTATGATCTAGAACGTTCCCAAACGGCCGTCACCTCCATTCGCCTATTGGGTTCATTAGTGCTGCCTAGATCTATCGCTCGACTGACCATGCGGCATGAAGTTATATTCACACTTCATGTTATGTATTTGCTCTGTAGCTTCGTTATTTATCAGCTTTGCACGGGAATTATGAATGATTCAACTTGTTGATAAACAACGAACCGTGGGAAATATTCCGCAAAATACTGATAAATTCTGAAGAAAACATTGGTACTCATAAAATTATTCCATAAGTACTAATAAGAGTTGGTTCATTCTGTACATTTTGTGGGAATCTGGACTGGACAGGCCAATGTCCATGTCTTAACATCAACAGCTTATCACATTTTAATATCAAATCTAAAACTGTAACCCCGAGACTTTGCCAAGCAACGTGACACAAAGTGATACATTTTGTTAAATGGTCCTCGGAGCCGCAAAAGTTAATTGAATATAGATCTTATTACAAAGACACAAGGATCGGACGGACAAATCAACATTAAAGACATAGATAAGTCGTGTGCTGAGTTGCTGACCCCCCCGAACCGGCAGCGAGTCATGTTGTGATAGCCAATTAATCAATAACTTAATACATATCGTGATTAGTCTTTTGTAAGAAAACTTAACTGAACTGTCTTTATAATATTGATATAGAATAGAGACGAATAATAATTTGAATCTTAATTCTTAATACAGATTTAGTTTTGATGAGTCTTTAATTCTGTATGTTTTGCTGCCAGACATACAAATGTATGCATGTTTATGTACACCTAGCATTAGGTAGTATCATAATATACTGACCTGAATAATCTTGTAACAAGTGTTTATGGAAAATTTTGCCAAACGTTTTGTTTTGTTAGAATTTTCGCGTTTGCACACATAGTAGTTTTGGCGAGCATTCAAATCTGCTGCAGAATTATTGTGACAGACACATAAACTTATCTTTCTTTATGACCCGGGCGTCCTAAAAAGTCATCATTTCCCATGACCCTTTTAAAAATATAGGCAATTGAATTTAATAAGTGGTAAAATAAAATTAACGACAATTCTAGGCTAATTTAGGGGTGGCAGTAATAAAATGTAAACTGTTAAAAGCAACAATTAATGCTCAAACTCAACCGTACAGTTAAAGTTATAGCCATACTTGTAAATGTTCGTAGGTATACACAATTCCACTATACAATTTAATTAACATGAAGTGTACGTTTTTTCACTACACATATCAATTAAACTCTCCAATGTCACGGTTATAGTATAATTGAATGACTCATTTCATTAAGCACTTAATCCGTATTTGCACACATCGAAGACTGGCCTGAATTCGCAGTATATTGATAGGATCTGTATATTCAGTGAGTGATGTATTTGATCACACGATCTTAATCTTCAGGGACTGTCCTTCGCTTTAAGTAACATCCATTTCTACACATTATATTATGTCTTCATCAGCTGATAAAATGAGACAAGTAATATTCAACAATGTAGTTACATGGCAAAACTGTGGCTAGGATTTAGATCTTGTCGTCTATATCTTAGATGCTATATACGTTTCATAGAAATTAGCATCGCGCTACTTTGTTATGTTTTTATTGACTCGTATAGGTTCTTGAGCGATTTGCGTCAATGTGAATTAGATCTGGTTAGATATCCATGGCTAAATCCAACTCGCGTGATCCAGAGATCACGGAGAGAACTAGTCTGTGTTAAGTCTAGAAAGGCACATGTTTAGATATTTTAATATAAATTTCATTGGATAACTGTGGTCTTGTCAATAAAATTGAGCTTTCTTTCCAGTGGCTTTTGCTATCAATGTCTGTTGAGGCAATTCGCTCCAAGAACTTAGGTACATACAATGCCACCAACTCAACTGACCCGGTCTGAAACTAGAGTAGACCGTATACATTTTCATTACTCTTCTGAGAGTGTTTATTACATACCTAATAGTTTCCCGATAGTTGTTCAGATATGATGGTTTCCCTACATCTTTCCCTTGTACCAGACCTTGCAATAACGCTATACCGTGATTGTTGCAGCGGTGAAGTTCCAAGAGAACCTGCTGAAGACGATGATCCAGATCGAGAACACGTTCTTCGAGCTCGGCCGCACGTGCCAGCGGAACTGCCTCATCATCTGCGACCGCGGCGCCATGGACGCCAGTGCATGTGAGTACACTGGGAATACTACAGAAATAGACTCATGAGCTTGTGGGCACGGCATGTAGGCCGGAGAAGGACAAGAAGATACTGTCCTGCGTTCGGCGCAAAGTCAGCTAAGTTCTATGAACTCTATAAAATAAATCTACATGACCCAATAAAGGTTGATAAACACGGTATCCAAGAAAATTTATATCTGTTCAAATAAACTTGTACCAAATACACTGTGCTTTTGTATGTAATAAAAGGGCTTGTTTATAAGTATAAATACATAATTAATATTTACTAGCCAAAGTAGGCAGTCGTAGTGTTGGACTACGGATGCCCACCGACCAATAAGTTTTCCCGTAGAAATTCCGTAATAAAAACTAGCCCATATATTAATTCAGGCTCTAGGCTGTCAGCTCCAGCATACCAAATTTCATCAAAATTGCTCTTGTCGTTTTCCTGTGAAAGATTGTGTATACTTATAAACTCTCTGCGTTTATAATAAAGAAAAATAAAATACTCTTTATTGCACACAAACAGAAACAATTTCACAAACATAGAAAAGAAATAGTACAGTCGGCGGCTTTATTACTAAATACTTCTATTAGTAAGATTCACCCCATCACATTCACTCACACCCCCCAACTCCCGTTTCCAGTTATCTCGAAGGAGGTGTGGGAGGCGATGCTGGCCGCCAACAGCTGGAACAGCGTGGAGCTGCGCGACAACCGCTACAACCACATCGTGCACATGGTGTCCGCCGCCAACGGGGCTGAGGACTTCTACTCCACTGAGGTACGTGGCTGCAGGGTTATTCTGTACTGACGAAGGAATGGGAGTTGTCGTGTAATGTGCAGGTTTAATATCAGATAGAGTCGCGGCTTGTGCAGCGCTCTGAAACTTCGTTTATCATCGTTATAGTGCCACCCAGTCCACCTAAATAGTTAAGGTAAGGGTGAGGCCATAAGAGCGTAATTTTGTGCGTGTGAGTCGGCAGAAAACTCATTTTGCGTCGCCGTGTGAATCCAATAGGACTTTTCTATGAAACCAAATACGGCAGATATTACGCGATCGCAAATGCGCGACTCACAACTCACAAAATTACGCTCGTGTGGCCTCACCCTAAGCGTCCAGCTATCGGTATCGTACGTACTTACCACACCAAACGGACTGTCATAAATATAAGAAGTGGACGCACTTGTGTGAATTTGTATAATCCAATCAAGTGTTAATCGTAATTTTTACACTTCAATAAAATATGACTATGAAAATATGACGACCGAATGGCGTAGTGGTTAGTGACCTGACTACTGAGCCGATGGTCCCGGGTTCGATTCCCGGCTGGGGCAGATATTTGTTTAAACACAGATATTTGTTCTCGGGTCTTGGATGTGCCCGTAAAATGGCAATAGGCCCGCCCCCTATTACATTGGGACTAACATAACACTCTGGCGAAAAGTGGGTGCAGCAATGCACCTCTGCCTACCCCGCAAGGGAGTACATTAGTACAAGGCGTGAGTGCGTGTGTGTATGTGTTTAAAATACTTACTGAAACATCTTTACTAAAATGCTGGGTACATTAAACTGCGTTTACCTCGTCCGGTCAATGACTAAAGTCAACCCTGTATAAATACCACGTGCCATAATGTTATAACAACAATAAACAGCTTAACTCAGCGTTATAATGACGTTCTTCATAGCTGATAAGTGCTATAACGTATAGCTAGTAACTCACAAGTCACGTCTTATCTCAATCCTTGTCTGGAGTAATTATCTTGCTGATTATATTGATTATAAACAAATATTTGATGCAAACATAGTCTCTTGTAAATAAACACACGTTTGAAATACATAAACATTGTAGGTCTCACTGAAATCGCGGAAAATAACGACTGTTTCATACATTTTGTTTAAGTATTGCACTATTGTTGAACCTTTCGTTTCTTATCGGATATCCATATTGCACTGTTGAACCACCCTGTACGTATTGCATAGTTCTAGTACTTATCAAACCTAGGATTTATTAATAAACCATAACGTGTCCCGCAACGTGATATTTACATGTATTGTGAAGAAACAAGCCATTGTAATTATTATCGCACATCACATACATACAGTATACCAGATTAGGAAAATCATAACAATTACATTAACATTATTGATCAAATGAAACCATACTTTTAGCTAACTACTCATGTTAATGAAAAAAAATTAGTAGCTGTATTTAATAATATTTCTACGTAGAATTGCGTACAAATGTCGGATCTAAATTACACAGGTACTCCTTGGAAAGTTTTCGATAACCATCGATTAGATAATGATTGATCGTTTTTGATAATTGATTATTATTTTATTATGCCTAAGTAAATTGTGTTTTTACTTTGTTTACTCCATAGCACTGTAGGTGTAGGTATATTTTATTACATAATTTTACAGTGTCGTCATAACACCTTCAAAAAGAGAGTGCATTAATATAAACACAAGTAATAAAGTATAATATTTGCTGGCGTATGTTCATAATATTACTTTGTTATCTGCAGGATTACTTTTAGATAAAATCTCAAGGTTAGAACACATGCAAAGTTTGTTTTCAAAGACAAAAGCGCTGATATAATGAATGAGTCATACAAACATTTGAATGACTAGAAAATATTTTTGAATATTGTCCATGCACAAAGTATGTACTTCCCCGCCAACATATAGGTCATCATTGATAATTGGCTATATATTTATAACGTACTTATACAATTTTACTGGGATTTTTTTACAGTGGGGAAGCCCAACAATGCTCAACTTACAATTCATGTATCATTGACAGTCTGTACGATGATGATGTAGATCTGCAAGCTCGGTTGTTACCTATTTATCCACCCTTTTTTCCCGTAACTCAATGCCAGTATAATGGTTAGATATACAACAATACTTTATTTGCACCAAGAACAAAAATTACAAAACAAAAACTTAAAAATAAAACTGTACAAAGGTCTCCTACCTTATTGCTCATAGCAACTACCAGACAACCTTTGTATGGAAGTGAGATATATTATCCTGTATATCTTTATAAAACAGTACCGTGTATGTTCCCAGGAGCACGCGTGCCGCTCGGAGGGCGTGGAGCTGGCGCGCGAGCTGGACTACAACGCGGCGGCGGCGTGGGTCGGACACCCCTACTTCGATGTCATCGACAACAGCACCGACTTCGACAAGAAGATCAACCGCCTCATCGCATGCGTGTGCCAGAAGATCGGCATCGACACCGGCGACCGACTCAACGTCAACTCCAAGAAGCGAAAGTTCTTGGTCAAGACTCCTCTGCCGGCGGAGTCGGAGTTCCCTCCATTTCAGGACTTCGACGTCGTCCACAATTATTTGCAGTCGGACTTGCGTAAAGCGCAGGCGCGGCTCCGCAAGCGAGGGCAGAAAGGCCACTGGTCCTACATTCACACGGTGCGAAGATTCCACCCCAGTAATGGGCAGTCGGTGGAGGTTCGCACTCAGCTCAACCACCGGGACTACCTCAACTTGTTGCCGCAGCGCGACGACGCCCACTTCACCATCTTCAAGAAGCGCCGCTGCTTCATCTACAACAACCAATACTACCAGCTCGACATCTATCGCCAGCCCACGCACCCCAGGTAGACACAAGACACACGCCGCCATTATTATTACTATTATTATGTCTATCTTCGCTATTACTATCTCTATCTATTTCTATTTATATACTGTGTAATAAAACTAATTTTATGTTTTGTTTTATAACTTTTCTTTTACCGACCCGTTGTTAACTGCGCGCGTTCGTCCGCAAAGGTAATGATCGCATGCGTGTGCCGGTTTAGTTTTAGGCTGCGTTCTTGAATTATTTATTCACATACGAAACCCAATCTTTTCTTTACACTACTATATATTTGATATCTTCCAGGTGCCGCGGGCTAGTGTTGCTAGAGACCTACAGCGCTGCGTATGAGCAGGACAAACTGCTTGCGTCGTTGCCCAAGTTCCTGCAGATAGAGCGAGAGGTGACGGGAGACCACGCCTACTCCATGTACAACCTGTCGCTGAAGGAGGACTGGAAGACCTCCAAGAAGTACTACGCCGGCCGCGACAACCATGGTATGGCGATAAAAGTGTATTCCCCTTGTTATAAAACGAAGACTAAAGGTATTTTAGACTACTGATTTGTATGGAAACTCTGGACTATAACCAGTTCTAAACCAGGACAAACTTTAGACTACGTTTTATAATAAGGAGGTTTATGTTTAGCTAAACTCCTGTACCACCTTATTATTAACAATATCAATAACTTCGACTCAAAGTTGGTTCTCTGCTGAACCAAAGAAAACCAACTTTTAGTCGCAATTTAGACGGTGGTAAACCCCCCCAGTTTTATAGCTCTGTTTTACTATTTGCACCTGACATCATTTATATGACACAACATGTAGAATGCAGAGTTATAAAACTGATTTAACATTGTTCTCTGAATATTTGAGACCTAAACCGCATGCTCGTTTTATCATATTTCTTTTCGGTGGCGTAATTGTGTGTAGTATTCGTAGATATATTTAGGTAGTTTTAATAGATATTTTAAATATCCTCTCCAATCCCGTAGAAATCACAGTAAAATGTAGCCTTACATGTTCAGTAGTATCATTTTGTAGGTTTTAGTTTCGAGATTCGCCATTAAAAGTCGTGCCCTTTTCAGATAACAAAGGACACGTTACTTTGGGACATAGCGATACGACCGATAAGCGTAGCTCTAGTTCAGAATCTATGGACATTTAGTTTCACTACTAACACACAATTGCGCTTACCGTACCTAATTTTAAAAGATGTGTGTTAAATGTTTTTGTGTGGTCTATTAGGGCAGGCCAAGTGGGCGTTGAATGGGCTCGCTGGGGACAAGCTAAACGCGTACCATGACAAGGTGGGCGGCCACGGGCCCGACAAGAACGGCCATGGAGACAAGCACAGGCAGACCAACGGTCACGCCACCAGTAATGGACACTCGCCGGCAGCAAACGGCCATGGACCGGCAGCAAATGGCCACGGACCGGTAGCAAACGGTCACTCGCCGGGAGCAAATGGTCACGCCGACAATCCACCGGAGAGTGATCACTCTGAGCCCCGCCCCGCCCACGGCCCCGACACAGACTCCTGCAAACAGAACGGACACAGAATGGATCTCGGATCACCAAAGATTCCCAAGAAGGTTGCTCTTAAGATATAATATAACTCGTCCTAATTGTTAGGCTTAGTTTTTATGTTATTATTCCACTTTTTATGATTGTCACTTGTTTGTCTTACCGAATTGTTAAGTCTTGGAAAATATAATTAGATTCTTTATGAATTTAGCGACATGGCACGAATAATGCTCTTGCAATTTTGATTTTGACTTTTTTTTAGAATTGTACTTATGAAAGTATCAAACTTTATTTTTGTGGACAGTTAGATCATATTTCCAAGCATGTAATAAAACAAAACTATTTTTGTAACATAATGAAATTGGAGTTGCTTGCATTGTATAATATATGCAACCTGTAACAAAAAGTTATATCAATCTTAAAATATCACTTCAGTGTCAAACTATTTAATTATTTGTGCCTTTTAATCGTAATTTATTATTACATATATTAATATTACAGATCTTTGTATTCGATTCACCAATTTTAAACCGTGGTAGGTACTTAATGACTCGCTATAATATTATAGAAAAGTATTGTACTTATTTGGACTTTCCAAAATGATTTTATTTTTAAGTTTGTTTTATACCTAACGGCATTTTTATTTCGTAGAATCAATTTTAGTATACAAATATTTATTGTACTCGACAAATCACGAATATCTCACATTCATTGGATTACATTGTAATTATTGAACTAAAATTTAACATCTCAATGTCGTGTCTTATTGCTTAAAAACTTTTTATATTCTTTAGGGGCCAATGAAATATTGAATTAATATACTTAACAGAGATTTATTGTTACAATTCTTATAATATGCAATAATGATAGTGAGACATTTGTACGTAAGGTTCAACCCAATGAATTCAAATCAGGTCCCCTAAAAAATATCTAGTGGCCTTTTAGTGTTGTGTTAGAGAATTATTTTTAAAATGAATTAAATGTCGCGTACTTATATAGTATTAAAAATACTTGACGTAGAGATTGATGTTCTATTCTAACAAGATTTTGAGGTACAAATGAGGCCGGAACCTTAAAATTTACAAAAGTATTTGAAGCCATCTTTTTAGTTTAATTAATGAGAAAGAACGAAAGTAACATAGCGTCTTTGACGCTGTTATGTGGCTATTATACATAGTTAATTGGCATTAGTCCATCAGTAGTTTAATAATGGCTGTGCTACACTATGTGTGCCCACTTAGACAAATCCCGCCAAAGTTTGCGTTGGCAGCGACACAAATATGCCTTAACAACATGTTTAGCTATTGGACATAAATCCTAAAATTGCATGTCTATTATGTTCTGCAATGTTTCTTTGAATAAAGAAAAATGCATCTGAAGATATTGTTTCATTTCTAGTAACCTAGTAGGACTTTTTGTAAGCGGATAGCACTCAAAACTGGCAGGCAATGCGGTAGTATTGTAACATATTAGGTACCACCATTGACGGTCTATTCCATCAGTATATACTAACCCCCTTATTCATAGAGAAGTTACAAAACGTTTTAACTAATAAACTGTTTTGTCCCTCTCCAACAAAGAACAATTTGTTCTTTGACAGAGAGGGACAAAACAGTTTATTAGTTAAAACGTATTGTAACTTTTCTATGAATAAGGGGGTTAGTCTATGGTATATTCAATATTGAAGACGTAATAGTTAAAGTTAAATGGTGCAACCCACCCTTAGAGTAACTCACCATCAAAGTTAATTGGTTAGCAGCGCGATACTATTCTGTTTACTTCAACTCTCAGGTTATAGAGCAGCATCACTAGTTCGCGGTTAATATAATTATTCAAGAATAGCTCCACTCCAGCGGTTGTCGCAGTATACATAACCGGCCCATACATCGCTGGTTGTGTATCCTTGCTAGATTTATTTTTAACCGACTTCGAAAAAAGGAGGAGGTTCTCAATTCGTCTTATGTATGTTTTGTTTTTATGTTTATTGTTAGGTACGTGGATAATGATAAAACTGGATGAATTTTCATTTTAGATAACTTTATTTAGGGTATCGAATCATAAGAATTATAATTGTTCCCTGTATACAATTATTCTTCGATGGGATAGATTCACAGGTGTGATACCTCACAGTAACAAGTTCGCTTTCTCATTTTGCACTAAATACCTACAAACATAATTATATTTCAAAAATAATGGAATGAGGAATTCAGGTGTACCTCAGTAGGTAACTACAGTGGCTGTCGGTGTCGGGTATACGAGGTTCTAACCAATTAGGTAGGTAGGTATAGAATTATAGCTCTCGGTCTCTTCAAATACCGAAACAACCCACTGAGTTATGAACAATAACTATTATAATGATAGTATGTAGAGTAAAATGCTTATACATATATTTTTCACTAATTAATTTTTCTTTTCTTTTAACTTCTGCTGTTTATACATTTTGAGGACTTTTTGTCCTGGTATCAGACCCTGGCTGAGGCCGGGACGCTTCAGCTTCTTCCTATCAGAGCCTCCCTCCCACACTGCATCATCAGTCGGGTTCACCTCTTCCACTGGCACATGCTGCGGCTGTGTGGAAGTCACTGTGTCAGCACCCTCGCAAAAAGACCTTGAAAGGATCCTCTGAAAGGGAAGAAATATTCTGAAATTAGTAATATTCTAGTAAAATTACAAGGTTTTTATGGGAATTTGATTCAACTATTAGTCTGGCTATCAAAGCATTGTGATGTATTGACAAAGATGTAAGGTCCTCTCAGCAATATGTCTATGTGAGACTCTAGAATAGTCTAGAACAAACCTGTTTCTCTGCTTCCAACTCTTCAGGGCTCTTTTGAATGTCAGTGTCGTGAGCAAATTTGCATCGGTGACCAAATCTGCACCGTCCCTTCCTGTGGCTCCAGCAAATCTTCTTTCCGTTTATCATCTGTGTCTCTTCTTTCCCTGGAACCTTAACAGTCATGGCCTATGTACTTGACGATTGTATGCACAATTCGATATGATGCCTTACTATATTTTTGCTTTCTGTGTATCATACATAGACATCAAAAAGTGTGCGGCATAAAATGTACAGGATTTCATAGTGATCTGTGTAGGTGGTAAGAGGAACTGTTTAGTGTCATGAACATTTGACCTTAGGACTGGGACTGCAAAGGTGAGTATGTGAATATATTCAGATGAAAACAAGGGATAGGGCTAGACAATTAGATTGTAATTAAAGTAATAGAAAGTCAACATATACCATTTTTACGTGTTTTTCTAATATTGCCGCCTTCGCCAGCTCAGCTTCAACAAACGGATTTGAGAATACTGATGTCTGTAAAGCTGGGGCATCAAGGGAAGGTTTGGGTAACTTTGCCACACTAGGTTTTACTTCGTCTGCCGGCCTAAAATAAAAAGTACGTAATAGAATGAATTGGACTTTATAGAGAGGATTTATCACAATTTTCGTGAAATCAATTGAGAACACATTTTTAAAGTGTGTAAATATATTACTTTTCACTTGGTTCTGGTTCCTCCTCTGTTTCGCTAGATGAAGGCGAAGAGGATCCGTAGTCTACAAGTCCGAAATTCATGATAAATCTTAACTTGGCGATAACAAATCAATAAATTTCAAGAAAAATACGAAAATAAACAAGGGCGATTATCTTTGAGGATTGAGTGAGTGAATGAAAAATAATTGAATGAACGAAAAATATGTAAATGTCACGTCTATGGTCTATGGCCTGCCATACACAAGCAAAGTACCATAGACAATGTACCGACCATAAACAAAAACATGCATACATGGCAAGTAAGGTTTAAAGTTTACGGATACCCTAACTTTTGTATGTCAACGTTGGCACTATTTGCTTTAAATGTTACCAGAATAAAGGTTTTTTACACTAAATGGTAGAATTTTATTTATAGAAATTATACCGAAAATTAGGTGGCTCCTATAAATATTTTTATTCGACATTAAAATTTGTAAAATTTAGCATGAGCTGTCGTAGGTCGTCGTTCCAGTGCTTGAAAGGCCAATCTACAATTTTTGGTAAAACGTCCATCCAACACAAGGCCCCGCATGTTTGACTCTTAGCCACAAGTTCTGGTGACAAACAACAGATGGCGCTCGGAACTCAATACACACATAGTACTTATAATATGTCTGGAATCGAAAAAAATACTATAAATAAAATAAAATAAAAATTCTTTATTTCAGGCAATAAACCCATAGTTACATACTTAATTATTTACAATGTGCCAAAATTATACTATAATAAATAATATTTTTAATTTAAATTAAACAACTATGAAATCCTACATCGCAGTATAGAAAATTCACTCGACTTCAACTCAAATACCCTATGTAGAAAAAGTTGCATGCTCTGACAGAACCCTTTTGTTTGTATTAGATATGTCTTTCCCCGTGGAATGGGATGTAGGTAAAAATTGCTCAGCCGTAATATTAGTTTTCCATTTTTCAGCCTTGTGTGTAAGTAATCCATTTAATTTTCTCCTTACTTGGCACAAAAGGTAAAAAATCTTTGTGTGTGTTTTTAATCAAAATATTAATAAGCAAGTAAACTACAGCTAAAATAAATGGTTTAATTATGGCTTATGTGGTGTTGTATATTGTTAATTATATGTAGGTATCAATATGTGTTTGTTAATAAATTAATAAATAAAAATAAAATGAAATTCATAATTTTTGCTACTAAGCCCCTGTTCCACAATGTCTGGTTAGTCGCTACCTGTCGGATAAAATACATGCTGTCACTGTCTAAAAAATAATAACAGAGAGTGACAGCATGTATTTTATCCGTCAGGTAGCCACTAACCAGACATTGTGAAACAGACCCTAAGTATTTTATTGGTTGTTATGTTTTATTTTAAAATAAATGGCAGATGTGGTAGATTTTCTGGGCAAATAATTGCCACCCCATAATTTCTTTTTATATTTTTTTCTTGTTTTGCGCACCAAGCAACGTGCAACGTGTGAGCAGGATAGCGAATAGTGCTAGAGTTCTCAGACGGCGGCGGCATCAATTTCTGAATTAATTACCATTTGTCGCGAAACTGCGCGTCCTTTATCTTTCCTAGACAAAAATCTTTCATCTTAGTGCAAATTGTGTAAAATAGTGAAATTATGGCATCAGATGAAGAAGTAGACGGTTCTTTTGCAGGTAAATGACCAGTTTTTACTAGCTTGTCATAGGTAAGCCGCCGAATAGCGGTATCATGTGTTTACTTGCGGTGTATGCAATTAAAAATGTGAAAAATTTGGATTTCCGTTCGCGGTTTTCGTATAAAAATGGAAACAAACCGGCTACATTATCGATGGGGCAGCATTGTGGTTATTTTTAGGTTGTATTTGTTTTTGTTTGGTTGTAAATATTTTTAGTGGGAGTTCGTGACAGAAAAGAACATGCAGATCCCCTCATTACTACTTAACAAAATGGACGCCGCCAAACAAAGGGATTAGTGACCTTAACCGCCTTGGATGGTCATGATGAGTCGGTGGCCGTGAGCCGCGGCGGGGGCTGCCGGGGCAGGTGCAGCATGGCTGGAGTGGTCTGACCAGTTTACATTGAGTACTTGTTGCAGGCGACGAGGACGTGGAGGAGGGCGAGGGACAGAACGAGAACTCTGGCGAAAGTGATGAGGTGCCACCTAAGGTGAGGATAAATATGTTTTTTTTTAATGAGGGTAAATATGTATTTTTTACTTACACATTGTGTTCTGCACATTTGTTTAGACTGCCTTTTTGGGATTGTTAGTAAACAAATGTCCCCTGTACCAGAGTTCCTATTTCATAGACTATAGTGTTGGCCTATCCCATCATGAATAAATACATCTTCTTTCTTATCAATATTGTGTTTTTAAGAGAATAACTCCTAAATCTATTCTCCATTGCTCATGACATTGACCCTTTTACATTAACAGTTCTAAAGTAACTATTACTGCGACTAAAAGTAAATATTTTGCTATAAACCAACAGGAAGATGATGACTACTCTCCAGAAGATGGAAGAAAGAAAAAGAAGGGCAAAAAGAGGAAGGCCCGTGGAGAAGAGAAGAAGGGTAGAAAGAAAAAGAAGAAGCGAAAGAATGAGAGTGAAGAGGTAAGTTTAAAATCATGATATGTTTTCATCATCATGACCCATCACATATTTTTTTAACTTATAAACTAAGCTATTGTCTGTGATTCTTATTCATGACTGTATTTTAACTGGTATTCATATTAACAGCTTTTGACATAATCATCATCAGCCTTTTAATAATCTACAGCTGGACCAACTTCATCTAAGTAATGCTACAGCACTCTGTAATTTATTTACACTGTAGAATACCTACATGAAGCTAGCTTGATCATGAAAACCTATTAAACTTCAGGATACACTAAAATGCAATTGAAGTTAACCTTAGGGTTCTTCTATAACCTTATGATTTAACTGAACCAAACATTATTGTTTTTAGAAATCAAGCTTTAATACAGGAACCAATACACAACTGGTATCTTATCACACATAGAATTATGCATAATTTATTTAGTAAATACACAAGTATATTCCAGTTTCTTTTAACACCCCTTCTCTCCCATCAGGAGGAAGAGTTCCCCGCTGAGGACGGTGCGGAGGGCGACAGTGACTACGCCCTCAGTGCGATGTCTTCCGGCAAGAAGTCGCGCAAGGGACGTGGTAGCAAGCATGGCACACCCGGGACACCCGCCGCTTCCGACTCTGGCTCTGGTGAGTCCTGCCATGGAGATTTTAATGCTATTCCAGGGATGTTTTGTATTATTTATGATAGTAGGAATAAGCTTTCTTATCAGCACAAAATAACTGCAGATTTACAAGATACCTTTAAAATGGCATTGAAGTAATAATCTCTCTTTAGAAAACAGCTGTAAACTATACAAGAATAATAACAATCTTATTACAACATGATAGTAACTGTTGGTCAAGAAAATATAGTTTTGTGTGGCACTTTTGTAGAAAATATAGTTTTGTGTAACACTTTTTACATTACACTCATTAGTCTCATTATACTGCAACATCGGTATAAAACTACCACATCACTCCACCCTACCCTAATACACTGTGTTTTATGCAGGCATGCCAACAGTAGAAGAAGTGTGCTCCTCATTTGGCCTCACAGATGTGGACATTGAGTACTCAGACGCTGACATGGAGAACTTGACTTCATACAAACTGTTCCAGCAGCATGTCCGACCATTGCTGGTCAAAGAAAACCCTAAGGTAATCATTTGGAACCTATTATCATTATTAAACATTTATCTGTGTGCAGACAGGTATTGTTTAGTTTATAAAAACAGTGATTCTTCCATTGTTCTGTCGTCACTGTCTAGGTTCTGCTTAGACTATAATTTAATAAACATTTACATTGAATGAAATTGTAACCTATCAAAAATTTATATAATAAAACTTCTATGATCATAATTTATTTATTTGAATTAAGTCAATAATTTTGTAAAATCGTAACTAATAACTTGCCAATCTGTTACCATATCATACCAATGAGGATACCACCAAAGGTTTGACCATAACTTGCACTAATAGAACCTTCTTTCACCACAGGTGCCAGTATCAAAACTAATGATGCTAGTGGCGGCAAAATGGCGGCTGTTCTCGGAGAGCAACCCCAACCTCGGCGGCGGCCAGGGCCTGGGGTCGGAGGAGAACACCAACACCTCCGCCACGTCGGACTACGTGCCTAGCCGGGGCCGCCCCGGACGCCCGCCCAAGGAGCCTAAGGTATAATCATCAGCATCAGCTAATAATCATCCACTGCTGGACATAGGCCTCTCTCCCAAGGAGCGACACAGCACTCGCTCCACGGCCTCCCTCATCGTAAGGTATAATAGTATAGAATATAGCTTTATTAAAAATCATGGAAAGGTTGAGTTATTAACAAACATTTAACATAACAAATTTAAGAACAGTGTCCACGTGGCATTATCTTACAAACAACCTTCTGTTAAAAAAACAGAGCAAAAGAAACAATACAAAAAAAAACACGCACTCACGCCTTGTACTAATGTACTCCCTTACGGGGTAGGCAGAGGTGCATTGCTGCACCCACTTTTCGCCAGTGTTATGTTAGTCCCAATGTAATAATGGCCTATTGCCATTTTACGGTCACATCCAAGACCCGAGAACAAATATCTGTGTTTAAACAAATATCTGCCCCAGCCGGGAATCGAACCCGGGACCATCGGCTCAGTAGTCAGGGTCACTAACCACTACGCCATTCGGTCGTCTAATAAACAATAGAATGAAATATAATTATGGTTTATACAAAAATCCACGTCATTTTCGGTGGTTTCATAACTTAGATTTGAATAATGCGTGTCTGCAACATGTGACTGATATAATTCATCTGTTTAAAATTCAGAGTTTACTTTACAATTCTATTTTTAGTGAGTACTTATATTTACATAACTAGAAGGGGTTCCAGAGTTTATAGAATCATCTGGAAGAATCGAGGTCACTAACCCCGCGCTCTACTTACGTCTTTACGCAATCACGACTTCGTCTTGTAGAACGTACCTACACCTAGTTATAAATTATGATGAGTTTCTATTCTTCATGAACAATGGAAGTTCGACACTTTCACATGTTCATCAGCTATGTGTTTTTGTACCTAAAACAATTTATAGGTAACACTATAGAATTAAATGTCCGTTATAAGTAGGTACTTACTTAAAAATAATGACTTCGTTTTCGTCGTTGTAGTGTCGCGATGATGATTGCCGTATGGATAAACATCAACTCATTATCCTAATATCATCATCACTGGCAACAGCACTCTGTTATGGATATTATTGCAGCGCTCGGGTTTATTATGGGTACAGGAGGTACACAATATGCTCTCCTCATCTACCCTACAAACAATTCCGCCAAGGAGGCCAAAAAGCTAGCTAGCATTTCTTATAAGTGTAGAGCGACGTTTCAGCACTACCACCGTCTTAAAATTTCCAGTTCCACTAAGATCTTATGCTGTAGATACAGTCCACAATGGGTGACTCAGCTAGTCATTCATTAACAAATTTCGCTCCTGCTTATATTAAACAGTCCTTACCACAACAGCAAGAAGAGGTTCAAGACGAGCCGGACGAAGAAGACGAAGAGGAAGCGAGCGACGAGGGCACCCCGGCGCCCAAGAAGCGAGGGCGTAAGGCGCGACACTCTGGGGCCACGCCGCGCGGGAAGCCGGGCCGGAAGCCCAAGGTGCCCACGCTCAAGATCAAGTTCAGCAAGAGGAAGCGCACTAGCAGTGTGAGTGTGGTAAAGTTTCGGCAGTTCATTTTCATTTTCATTCATCTTTTTTTTTTGCTTGGGTTGGGTACTTATTATTATTTGAAGTCGTAAAATTTACTGCTGTGTATGATATGTTTGTCACATCACGATGTATGATGTAATGACTATCATAAAAAATGTTTTGATTGGTAACATAAAGGTTGAGTTGGGTTGGATTTATTAGTTTGAATTTTGCATGTGTCTAACAGACAGCTTTAAATGGGAGTAGCAATATAATGCGGCTTTTTGTATGGAAGTAATATTTACATAAAAATATGTTAATTCAATTTAAATCATCATTATCTAAGATACATTAGTTATCTTTATAAGCATGGCCTTCATATGCTCATCCTCACTATCACCATAATTATAATTTCTATTCATGCAACTTTTATCCCAAATTTGCATATGCTTTATTTTTAAAATTAATATGAAGAACAACCTACAAACTCTGATCCACCCCTATCACCCATCAGGAAGAGGACCCGGAAGGCAGTGCGGGCGCGAACTCCGACTCGGATGCCGAGTTCGAGCAGATGTTAGCTGAAGCGGAGGAGCCCAAGCCCGGCGCGCCGCCCGCCGCCGCCGCCGCCGCCGACGCGCCGGCTGCTAAGGACGACGATGTCGCTGCACAGGTATGATATAGCAGTTATTTGCACAAAGAGTCGTACTTTGACACCTTACTGCCTTATTACGAACTTTTTGAATTAATGTACGAAATATCTATAACCATAACCATAGCGCTTTCGTACTCCAACAAAGGAACTAAAACGCGTAAAACATGTGCACTGGTGATACTGATATCATCATAATCATAATCATCAGCCAACAATCGTCCACGGACCGTCCAAGGAGTGTTACAACACACACACACACTCGCTGTTCTTGGCCTTTCATATACATCCAGCCAAATAATTCAAAGATTTTTATTTTATCTCTCCTTCTATGTATAACATTATGTCTAACATTATGCCCACGGTCCACAGCCGCGCAAGAAGGCGAAGACAAAGATCGGCAACAAGACGAAGCGCAAGAAGGCCAAGACCAAGATCGGCAACAAGTTCCCCGACGGCGCGGAGGAGCCTGAACACCAGGACTACTGCGAGGTATGTTGGAAACTAATACTCTATGTTTGAAGAATTAGAGCATATTATTGTAAGTTACAATTTGTAACGTCAGATCTTGTTTTCTTAGTTGGTAGCAAATACAAGAGCTAGGAAGTTCGATAATAGATTTGCTAGTCAGCATAGGGTCCGGGTTGCAAATATATTATACAAAGTATCTATCAGGTGGCTCAAAGGTAGCTTTGATAGTAGCAGCGTATCATATTTTACTGCTTCTGTGAAGGCTAAGTTGAATATTAGGCCAGTTTTAGGCTGTGTTTGGTAGTACTGGGCTATTTATCTGTAGAGGATCGTATCGGTTTGGTACATGAAGTTTTATTAACCATAACCGTAACATGTTATTCCGTCAGGTGTGCCAACAAGGCGGCGAGATCATCCTGTGCGACACGTGCCCGCGCGCCTACCACCTGGTGTGTCTGGAGCCGGAGCTGGAGGAGACGCCGGAGGGGCGCTGGTCGTGCCCGCACTGCGAGGCCGAGCCGGGCCAGGACCAGGACGACGATGACGAGCACCAGGAGTTCTGCAGGTCAGTGCGTGGATAGAGGCTGTGGATGGTCTATGTTTGTTTTGTTACTCCACGGTGATGTGCAGTTGAAGTGAGTTCTGCAGGTCAGTGGGAGTTGCGAGAGGATGATTATGGACTAATACTTGGATTGTTTTTCCAAGGGAATGTTTAATGTAAGTTCTGCTGGTCAGTGCCGGTAGCTAGAGAGCCTTACGAGGCGCTCTATGCTTAGATTAAGGCTCCAAGGGTATTACTGGAGGTACCAAGAAGATTTTAAGTTGTCAAAGATCTGCATTATTGTTTGACTTCCTCTAGAGCTTACAGCTCGGTCATTATGGACATGCTGTAGAGTTTTGTATATCTGTATCTAATAAGCATTTTGCTAGCACTAAGTTGACAATATTTTATCACATTATTTGTCATCAGCAAGTATTCGAAAGTATGTAATTAGATATTTGTTAATAAAATCATCTATAGGAATTCTAGAGTCTCTTTTTGCAAAGGTTATCAACAATTAACTAACGTTGTTCTTTTACTCCTCAGGAACTGCAAGGACGGCGGCGAGCTGCTCTGCTGCGACTCGTGTCCGTCCGCGTACCACCGTTTCTGCCTCAACCCGCCGCTCGACGAGGTGCCTGACGGCGAGTGGAAGTGTCCGCGATGCAGCGTGAGTACAACTATCTACACACTCATTAGCAGAAGATTTAAAACACAATTTGATAAATGGGGTGAAAAACTAAAAGCTAATTAAAGATGACGCCTTAGGCGACTGTGCCTAATTCCCCAGTTCTAATTGGTTGATTCAGTCGCCATTTTTTCTCCCCAACAATGTCATTGGTCAGAACCTGAAAGGCACACTCGATTGTGCTGTCGAAGTTTCACCTGGTTTTCTTCCCCATTATACAGATTCACAGTGCCGATAAAGCTAATGATAGCCGCACAAATCTACATAATAAAAGACAACTAAGGCATACATACACAAAGGAGATACAATGCCAAGAAAATAATCTCATCTTTATGCAAATAAAGCTATATTCATAAGGCTGTCAAATCCATACAAGCTACATATATCAATTTGAACATTCAACTATATCGCTAAAGCAGTTAGCACTGCAGAATAACTGCCTGTAACATAATCAATAATCCCTACATCTCCCTCACAGTGACCCTCTATAGAAGGCAAGTAATCAATAACCCTCTTATTTTCCCCCCAGCGTCCCCCACTAGAAGGCAAGCAATCAATAACCATCTTTATTTCCCTCACAGTGTCCCCCACTAGAAGGACCAACCCCATCAATAACCCTTTTATTTCCCCCGCAGTGTCCCCCTCTAGAAGGCAAGGTGCACAAGATCCTGACGTGGCGCTGGAAGGAGCAGGGCAAGTCGAAGGCGGCGCGCAGCCGCGAGTTCTTCGTCAAGTGGCACGAGCGCTCCTATTGGCATTGCAGCTGGATCTCCGAGCTACAGGTGCGTGTGATAAGATGATGGTGATAAGTTTTAGATTATGTATAGTTTTAAACATGATTAACCATGACTTTTGTATGAATAAAACAAGTTAACAATGGTATAACTCTAGTGAAGCCTAAAAATGTTTTCATCACTAGAATGAGGAGAAACTGCTATGATTTAGATATAAAAAATCAATAAAAACGATTACCGAAAGGTCTATTTACTTCAAACAAACACACAGCTAGAATAAGATAACTCAATGTTCAATGTTGGACCTTTTAACATAACACGGTTTAATATCCAGACCCCCTTAAATTCATAAATAAGCGCATTAACGCATTAACCAGCATCTTGCCCCCCACCTCCACAGCTGGACGTGTTCCACCCGCTCATGTACCGCTACTACATGCGCAAGTACGACAACGAGGAGCCGCCCAAGCTGGAGGAGCCGCTGGACGAGCGCGACGGCCGCGTCAAGCGCATGAAGAGCAAGCAGACAGTAGACCACGACCTGCAGGAGAAGGCCTTGGAGCAGCAGTACTATAGGTATGGCACTGTGTGATCTATGTATAGACCTGCTCCCGCTCATGTACCGCTACTACATGCGGAGAAGGCCTTGGAAGAGCAGTACTATAGGTATGGCATTGCTGGTTTTCGAGGGCAGTTTATAGAGGGCACATTGAGGTATAGAGAAGATATAGGGAGCGTGGTATCACGTGTTTTGTGAGCTAGCACTACGCCGACTGGCAGGTTTAAAGAGCCCTAAAGGTTTTATGTGGTAAATGAACCATGAAGTAAAGCACTTCACATCTTTTCACTACTTTGATATGTTCTTGCGATGAATGCCTTTCCTACAAGTACTTGATAATATTTCAGTAGTACACAGAAAAATTATCGACATTTAATATGTATTTCCACTGTAGTTCAAATTAAACCTAAGCTAAACACTTTCGTTTCCAGGTACGGCGTAAAACCGGAATGGCTGATCGTGCACCGCGTGATCAACCACCGCACGTCGCGCGACGGCACCACGTTCTTCCTGGTGAAGTGGCGCGACCTGTCGTACGACCAGTCCACCTGGGAGTCCGAACATGAGGATATTATGGGATTGAAGCCCGCCGTCGAGTACTATCAGGTAAAAAATAGGGCCACATTATTCATAGAATAGAATAGAATGTGAAATGTATGGATTGCCCCTTACGCTACCGAGTGCCCAGATGTATAGCGACAGCTATGTAGTGAACTAAAAGTTGTGACCGATGTATAATAATATGAGGGTTTTATTCTCGATGTGTGAATTTATGGTGTATACAGGTATTTGATAAATGCAGCGCCAAGTCTTACAGAACTGGCGATATAGGTTTTTATTATCTCATAGCATAATGTTTGATGTATGTTTAATAACTGCACGTTGTTGTTTCCAGGACATGCGCGCCTACATAACCTCCGAGGGCAAGTCCAAGGGCAGCAAGGGCAAGAAAGCCGGCCGCAAGTCCAAGAACCGGGACTTAGACGACGACGACAGCAGCGGACAACAACAACGCACACACAAGTACAACCCGCCGCCAGAGCGCCCTATCAGCAACCTCAACAAGAAGTATGAAGACCAACCGCCGTTTGTGTATGAGACAGGTAAATCTGAGATCTAGTGTTATTAGATGTAAGCTAGAGTTTGGAAGATGCTTGTGGAGTTTCTTGCCAGTTCTTCTCCTGATAGAACAAGCCTATTTGAAATGGATTAAAACATAGTTATTTGACTATTTTTATGCCATCATAATCAGAAATCAGTTTTATAAACTCTACTTTGTCTTTACAGGCATGCAGCTGCATCCTTACCAGCTCGAGGGTCTCAACTGGCTGCGGTACTCGTGGGGACAAGGCATCGACACCATATTGGCCGACGAGATGGGTCTCGGCAAGACCATCCAGACTGTCACATTCCTCTACTCGCTGTTCAAGGAGGGACACTGCAAGGGACCATTCTTAGTCTCCGTGCCACTGTCGACAATCATCAATTGGGAACGTGAATTCGAATTGTGGGCTCCGGATTTGTACTGCATCACATATGTGGGTGACAAGGACTCCAGAGCCGTGATTAGGGAGAATGAGCTGACGTTCGATGACAACGCAAACCGCAGCGGCCGCCCCTCCAAGATCAAGTCGCAAGTGAAGTTCAACGTGCTTCTGACGTCATACGAGCTCGTGTCCATCGACGCCACCTGCCTCGGCTCCATCGACTGGGCCGTGCTGGTCGTCGACGAAGCCCATAGGTTGAAGAGCAACCAGTCCAAGTTCTTCCGTCTTCTAGCCGGATACCACATCAACTACAAACTGCTACTCACCGGAACTCCACTTCAAAACAACTTAGAGGAACTCTTCCATCTGTTGAACTTCTTGAACAAGGACAAGTTCAACGACCTGGCCGCCTTCCAGAACGAGTTTGCCGATGTCTCGAAGGAGGAGCAAGTGAAGAGACTGCACGAGATGCTGGGCCCGCACATGCTGCGGCGACTGAAGGCCGACGTGCTCAAGAACATGCCCACCAAGTCCGAGTTCATCGTGCGAGTCGAGCTCTCGCCCATGCAGAAGAAGTATTACAAGTACATTCTCACAAGGAACTACGAGGCTCTGAATCCTAAGGGCGGTGGACAGACCGTCTCGCTACTGAACGTGATGATGGATCTGAAGAAGTGTTGCAACCATCCCTATTTGTTCCCGGTGGCGGCTGAAGAGGCTCCGCTAGGGCCTCACGGAAACTACGACACACAAGCTTTAATCAAAGCGGCAGGCAAACTGGTGTTGCTGTCTAAAATGTTGAAACTGCTGAAGGAACAAGGGCACAGAGTGTTGATCTTCTCACAGATGACAAAGATGTTAGACATTCTGGAAGACTTCCTCGAAGGCGAAGGATACAAGTACGAAAGAATCGACGGAGGTATCACCGGGACCACGCGTCAGGAAGCCATCGATAGGTTCAACGCGCCGGGCGCTCAACAGTTCGTGTTCTTACTGTCAACTCGCGCCGGAGGTCTCGGTATCAACCTGGCCACCGCCGACACCGTCATCATCTACGACTCGGACTGGAACCCGCACAACGACATCCAGGCCTTCTCCCGCGCGCATCGTATCGGCCAGGCCAACAAGGTCATGATCTACCGCTTCGTAACGCGCAACAGTGTCGAGGAGCGAGTCACCCAGGTGGCCAAGCGCAAGATGATGTTGACGCATCTCGTCGTCCGCCCCGGCATGGGCGGCAAGGGCGCCAACTTCACCAAGCAGGAACTCGATGATATATTGCGCTTCGGTACCGAGGAGCTGTTCAAGGAGGACGAGGGCAAGGAGGAGGCCATCCACTACGACGACCGCGCCGTGTCCGACCTGCTCGACCGCACCAAGGAGGGCATCGAGTCCAAGGAGTCGTGGGCCAACGAGTACCTCAGCTCCTTCAAGGTCGCCGACTACTCCACCAAGGAGGGCGACGGCGATGAGGAGGTGGACACGGAGATTATCAAACAGGAGGCGGAGAACACCGACCCCGCGTACTGGATCAAGCTGCTGCGCCACCACTACGAGCAGCACCAGGAGGACCAGGCGCGCTCGCTCGGCAAGGGCAAGCGCGTGCGCAAGCAGGTCAACTACAACGACGGCAGCGTCGCACAGACCGACTCCACGCGCGAGGACACCACCTGGCAGGAGAACGGCTCCGACTACAACACGGACTTCTCGCAGCCCAGCGACGACGACAAGGAGGACGACGACTTCGACGAGAAGAACGACAACGGCGACCTGCTATCGCGGCGCAGCCGGCGGCGGCTGGAGCGGCGCGAGGAGCGCGACCGGCCGCTGCCGCCGCTGCTGGCGCGCGTGGGCGGCAACATGGAGGTGCTCGGCTTCAACGCGCGCCAGCGCAAGTCCTTCCTCAACGCCATCATGCGCTACGGCATGCCGCCGCAGGACGCCTTCAACTCGCAGTGGCTCGTGCGCGACCTGCGCGGCAAGTCCGAGCGCAACTTCAAGGCGTACGTGTCGCTCTTCATGCGCCATCTGTGCGAGCCCGGCGCCGACAACGCCGACACCTTCGCGGACGGCGTGCCGCGCGAGGGCCTGTCCCGCCAGCACGTGCTCACGCGCATCGGCGTCATGAGCCTCATCCGCAAGAAGGTGCAGGAGTTCGAGCACATCAACGGCTACTACAGCATGCCCGAGCTCGTGCGCAAGCCCGTGGAGCCGGTGAAGGGCGCGGGCGGCAGCGCGGCCGCGTCCCCCGCGCCCTCCTCCGCCACCCCGCTCACGTCCGCCGCGCCCTCGCCCGCGCCCGCCGCCGCCGCGCCGCCTGCCACTACAGACAAGGAAGAGAAGGAGGAGGCCAAGGACGCCGACAAACCAGACGCGAAGGAGGCCGACAAGAAGGACGAGCCCATGGACACCTCCGAGGTCAAGGAGGAGAAGGAAAAGGAAAAAGAGAAGGAAATCAAGGAGGAAGAAAAGGAACAGGACAAGGAGGCCGAAGCTAAAGACTCTGAGGCGGAAAGACGCATGTCCGTCGACGAGGAACCGCCCAAGGTCAAGGAGGAGAAAGACAAGCCTGAGGAGAAGAAGGTCGAGAAACCCGAGGTCGACTCCACCGAGAACATCAAGGAGGAGGTCAAGGACGAGGCCGAAAAGAAGGAAGACGCGAAGAGCGACAAGGCCGACTCCGAGACGTCAGACAAACCAGACTCCAAGAAAGACATCAAGAAAGATGAAGACGACGACGACGTAGTCCTAGTTAAAGAAGAGGAGGACCTTAAAGTAGAGCGTCGTAAGTTCATGTTCAACATCGCCGACGGAGGGTTCACAGAGCTACACACTCTATGGTTGAATGAAGAGCGCGCGGCGGCGCCTGGTCGCGAGTACGAGATCTGGCACAGAAGGCACGACTACTGGCTGCTGGCTGGCATCGTGACGCACGGCTACGGGCGCTGGCAGGACATTCAGAACGACCTGCGCTTCGCCATCATCAACGAGCCCTTCAAGATGGATGTCGGCAAGGGGAACTTCTTGGAGATTAAGAACAAGTTCTTGGCGCGTCGGTTCAAGGTGAGTTTGTCAAGATAAACTGATAACTTTTGCCTGTTACTTACAATATAGCTGCGATATAGTCACTTATAAGGCTGTTTATCAACTGTAGCAGAGAGTCTGTAATGTCCGTTTTTAAAACTCTATTGGTGTCTTTCGACTTGTCCGGTGTCCGCGGCTCCGCCGCAGAGCTCTACTGCAGTAGAATGGCAGCCTAAAAGTACTCTACATTCTTATCAAAGATGAAAACATTCCATATAGTTGCAATGTTTCTTCCACAGCTTCTAGAACAAGCGCTAGTGATCGAAGAGCAGCTGCGTAGAGCCGCCTACCTGAACCTGACTCAGGACCCGAACCACCCGGCGATGTCTCTGAACGCGCGCTTCGCCGAGGTCGAGTGCCTGGCCGAGTCGCACCAGCATCTCAGCAAGGAGTCGCTGGCCGGCAATAAGCCCGCTAATGCTGTGCTGCATAAGGTGGGGGTTTGATTTTTTATTAATGGTTTTAAAGGGTAGAATCTTTTTCACTGGTGTAAAATAAATACATAATAAACATTATCAATTCTCTGCCACCTTCTATATATAGGTAACGCTGTTTAGGTGCTATTGATTACTCTATTAAAGCGCTATAATATGTGTTATGGTAAATAGGTTTATGCGGGTAAAATAACCCAACTAAGTTGAAACACTTGAAACCAACGAAACTTGTCCATTGAAATGGTGAACCCATTCAAGAACACACACATACAAGTTTACCTCCCCCCAATATTTTTATCTACTTTTACTCTAACCGAGTGTAAATCCCCAGGTGCTGAACCAACTGGAGGAGCTGCTGTCGGACATGAAATCCGATGTCTCTCGTCTGCCGGCGACGCTGGCGCGCATCCCGCCCGTTGCGCAGCGCCTGCAGATGTCCGAGCGGTCCATCTTGAGCCGTCTCGCTGCCACCGCCGCCAACCCGCCGCCTAGCGGTTAGCAAACATTACATATAATAAGAACTAAAGGGACTGTTTTGTCGATCCTTTTGATATTAGATTCAGAGCGTCGTAGGAATAGATTAATTATTCGAACTGGCCCCGCGGCACGAGTCCGTTATCGATGTCGATAAACTCGTTTAATTGGTCTTTCTTCAACAGCAACGCCGTATTTAAGGCTACTCGAGATATAGAGACGGTTATTTCCGTCGATAACGAACCCGTGCAGCGGGGACGGACGAATCTTTTTTTCCGTTGAAGCAAATGTTGTCCATCAGTGATTTCGACAAACCGTGCTATCGGATAAGTTAGATGCTCTCCGTTCTATCCTACATACGTGTAATCTTTTATTAATTTGTACCCATCTCCACCCAACAGCAGCCCAACTGGCGACGTTCCCGGGCGGGTTCTCAGCGGGCGGCTCGCTGCCCGGGTTCAGCCCGACGGCGGCGCAGGCGGCCAACTTCGCCAACTTCCGGCCGCAGTACTCCGTGCCGGGGCAGCCGCCCGCCACCGCCACCTCCAATGTAAGTGTAAAATGTAAAAAAATAAGACCGGTGTAGAAGTTAAATATTTTATTGGTTTTGGATATGCCATTGTTATTGAAAGTTAAACTTGTTTACGAACCTTATTTCTAATTTGTATTCTTTTTTACTTATGCATCTATTTTTTTAATAAAATACTGAAGTTGCTTTTCTTCTTTTCCAGAAATCATAAGGTCGCTGCGCAGCGTAACGTATAGGAATTATTTTAGAGCTATAAACATCAGGTAAAGATTTTTAACGATTTGAGTATGTTTATTATTTTGTGTTAAAATATTCTTAATGATATTAAGCAAAGTTATTGTTTGTTTCAGCGCTCAGCGAGCGGTGCCGTGACGGTAACATAGAAGAGTATTTTAGACGTAAGCTTACTGGATTCCTGCTCCACACATTGGGTTGAAGTGATAATTATAGTGATTAGTGCAGATATGTTAGGTAACATAATAATTTTACGTGGACTCTCATATTATTTATTTCATCTGATCTGTATGATGTCGATAACTTGTTTTCACGTGTATGTAAGTGAATGTGGACGTATTGTTTTATGAAATCTTTATTTTTAATTTACCAAAAACGAGAATCGAATAAATCATAAAAATTATGCAAAAAATCAAGTTTTATTTCATCATTTGAACTTTGGCACACCAGGTACATTTCACATAATTTTGTAAATGAAATTGTAAAATCGATTTCATTCTTTACACTAAACACTTGTAGGAGTCCTATGACCAACCGATATCGTCATAAATATCCGGGACCCCTGAGAAACATGTGTCACCATGAGAAGGTGTCATCTTCTGAGTTATAAGTGACACTGTCTAGCACCCTGATGACGTCAGGGTCCGGGGAGCAGAACTGCTGCAGCATGTCGGCACTGAGCCCGCAGTCCGAGAGGTTCTCCTTGCTGAATGCATTCGTGAAGTTGTTCGCTTCATTCTCTTTTGGCGTTTCATCTGTAAGAAATGTATTGATTAGTTGTAGGATGGATGGTAATTAACCACAAGTTATGTTCTTATTAAGCAGAGTTACGTGTTTATTGGTTGGGTGGCTAGTATTTATGACGATTGCCTTGAACAATTAAATTGTGCATAGATAATTTGGAAGGACCTAGACACCTAGACATTAGGTATCTTTTCAGCGGATCAATGCTACTTATAAGAAAAAGAAAAATGTACCTCTAGCGATATCCCTCGCGGCGTATGTAAACGCGAGCGTGGGGCGATGATGGGCGAATGTGCCACTGAACTCGGCACAGCTGTCGCGCACGACTCGCAACAGCGAGTGCACGGTGGTCGGCAGAATCGGACCCCGCAGCTCGATCGAGTAGTATTTGTTGTTGTCGCTGTATATTGAGCTTTCTTTCACCTGGTGGAGGAATTTTGATCATTATTATCATCATCAACAATACAAGACGTCTTCTATCGCAATAGATAGAAAGGTAATCGACAACCAATTAATTCATCGCAGCAATGGCGTCTTTTGACCCGGAAGGAAACAGGTGAAGAGGAAATACTTGGTAACCTTATTCCATTTCATCCATTTTCACTCGATTTTTGATTTTAATTGCATATAGAAAGGTTTTATAGCTAACCTTAAGTGACTGCAGCGTGCCTCCCTGGAAAGCTGTAGGCGCTAGCAGTGTCGGCGGCACCCCCGCGTAGGGGCCAGTCGGGCTCACTATAGACTTGCAGTTCAGGAGGAAGTTGAACAAGGCCTGGGCGTCGACGCCGCGCACGAAGACGAGTGACTCCGCTGCGCTGTCTACACTGCTTTCTACGCTGTTCTGTATTCGAGCCTAGGGAGTAAATGAATGATTAAAGAGGCAGTGCATCTGATTTATTGCTATCTATACAATAAACTTTTTGAATTTAGATGGTGCCGTGGTTAGTAATTGAGTGTTGCGGAGTTGACCCAAGGTTCGATTCCCAGTCGTGTATTGAATATGCCCTAATCATGACAGTTTTACCCATTTGGCACTCTCATTACACTGGTTACACTGGCGCTAATAAAATTGTGTGCAGCCATAGAAAAACGCGGACCAGATATGTTTAAGTTTAGTAAAGTTTAATTAAAAAATATCATTGTGACGAATGAAAAAAAAACACACACACTCTCACGCCTTGTTCTAATGTACTCCCTTGCGGGGTAGGCAGAGGTGCATTGCTGCACCCACTTTTCGCCAGAGTGTTATGTTAGTCCCAATGTAATAGAGCTTATTGCCATTTTACGGGCACATCCAGGACCCGAGAACAAATATCTGTGTTTAAACAAATATCTGCCCCAGCCGGGAATCGAACCCGGGACCTTCGGCTCAGTAGTCAGGGTCACTAACCACTACGCCATTCGGTCGTCATCGTGACAAATGTTGTACACAATATGCAGAGATACTAAAGAAAAATAAGTAAGTGCAGCAGCTAACCTGAGTATTATTAATCTTCTTAATCACATCATTCTCGAAACCCAGTTGCGACAGGAACTTATCAGAGTCCAGGTCCTCTTCATCGCCCGACTCCTTGCCCTGGCCCTCCGGCGAGCGCGCCTCATCCATTGTGTCGTAACAACTGTCGAACGAAGAGTTCTTGGGCCGGTCGTCCTCCTTGTCCGATGTGTTTAGCTTCTTCTTGCTGTCTGGCCGTAGCGGCATTGTGTATTCTACGTCTGGGAGAGGAGACAATTGTATTATTCAGACAGACAAATTTTGGTAGAGGAAATAATTTTAGGTCCGGTGGACGTACGATGCGTCGTGCTTAAGCGACGCTATTACCGCGCTATAGTCCTCGATCAATATAATTCTAGTCTAAACCACATAGTCCACTAATAAATGCTTACCCTTCTGTCTCAACGCATGTCCTCGCCCACGCCGCCCAGCCCGCCCGCGCGGAACAAACACGTAAATGTGAACCTTCTGCTCCACTGAATCATAGGACTTCAGGAAAAAGTAGGTATATAGAACGTCGACCATACTTGATGGTAATTCTAGGTTTAAAGGTATAAATCCGCACTGGGCTCGCCCATGCCGCCCAGCCCGCTCGTGCGGAATAGACGCGTGAATATTCTGCTACACTGACTCATAGATAGGACTCTGCAGTATACAGAAAGTCGACCATACTTGAAGGTAATTTTAGGAACCGTGAACGCTCAGGCGGCATGCGATAAAACCGAGCGACGCTTATGGCGCGCGTTGTAGTGCTTGGTTACTATAATGTCCCCACATTTTTTATTTTTTTATGTAGTCTAAACCACGTTGTCCACTTATAAAAGCTTACCCTCCTGCCTCAGCGCGTGTCGCAGTCCCCGCGTGGTGGGTCCGACCAGCGCGCTGGGCTCGCCCACGCCGCCCAGCCCGCCCGCGCGGAACAGACACGTGAATCTGAACTCTCACTGACTCATAGGACTCCAGGAAGAAGTGTAGAATAAGTATTGACAACTGACGTAACTTGAAGATAATTAAAGGCCCTGACGTGTGGGCGCAATGCGTTACGATTAGGTACTTAAGCAAGATCGAGCGACGCCTATACTTAATGTAATCTCACGGTGACTATACTAAATGTAATATATTCTAAACCACATAGTCCACTAATAAAAGCTTACCCTCCTGCCTCAGAGCATGTCGCAGCCCCCGCGTGGTGGGTCCGACCAGCGCGCTGGGCTCGCCCACGCCGCCCAGCCCGCCCGCGCGGAACAAACACGTGAATGTGTTAGCGCATACGTAGAAGTATGGGCAGTGGCGCGCGCGCAGCAACTGTGGAAGAAGAGGGGAAGTGATTTAGGATGATTTAGAAAATATAAAGAGAGGAAATGGCAGCGATTAGTAGTGACATAATAATTTTATGGGAGTTAAATAGAAATAGCCAATTTATGTCTTACTACCTGATACTGCGTGCTTTGCTTGGCCTTAAAAAGTTGGCATGGGAATTCCGAGATAAAAAGTAGCCTATGTATTAATCCAGGGTTAACATCTTACTACATGCCAAGTAGGGCATGCAATGCTGGTAATATTTTCAATACCGGTATTGAGTTCCGGTGTTAGAACCCGGTATTAATACCAGGCAAAATACAACAAGAAAAATCAATCAAATTCCGTATTATGTAATTTTTTTACGAGAATTGAGTATTAGAGTTAAAATTTTAGAACGCATGGACAACAAGTAGATTTCCAAAGGCCAAAAACCGCATGTAACGGTTGAAAACAAGTGCACTTTCATAGTATATAGGAGCACAAGGCTAACTATATCTAAATCGATTGATTTATAACCTAAAAATTGTCCGATTCCGGTATTACTTCAAAACCTGTATTAACTTTCAATACCGGTATTGAAAAAAGCGTGGATTTTGTCCGGTGATCCCGGTATTGGTATTACACAATACCGGTATTGCGGTATTGCATGCCCTAATGCCAAGTTTCATAAAAAAATATCCAGCTGTTAAGCAAGAAAAAGTAACAAACACCCATACAAACTTAAAATTTTCACCTTTATGGATTATAAGTACCTGAAACAGTGACCGGAAGCTCTCAGTCCAGTCTCTCAACAGCGCTTGCTTGGCGTGGTCGTGCGCGGCGAGGAAGCTCGTAGCGGCGACGCGGCCGGCGGCGCGCGGGTGTAGGCTCAGCCACGGCAGCGCCGGCTGCTGCCAGTATAAGCAGGTCTGGTGGAAGCGAGCCCGCGGTGATGTGTCTAGTGTTGGAGAGGAGGTTGTGTCTAGGCAGCGGACGAACCTATGTGAGGGAAAGGGGATAGATTAAGGTCTGCGATATGCAGCAGATGAACCTAAGAAGGGTTGGGTTAGATAGGTAGTTGTTATGTGAGGAATGGCAAATTTGTGATGAATCTTGGGTCTATGTCCAGTACAATACCTAGTGAAAGATTTTTAGGTGATAATACCTATTTTTATTACGTAAACACTTATCACCTTACATTACCAAATAATACAATTACAAATAAGCCTTCAAACTATAAAAAAGAATAAAAGAGTTGCAGTAGGTACACAATCAGAAGACAAAAGTAGGTACTAAAGTAACAAGATTTGGATACACCTTTCTTCTGGCTATTCCACAGTTATTAAAAGTTTAAATAACAAGCATACCCTGTGATTCCTGAAGCCTCCTCACTGGCTTTCAGCTGTTGACTCCAGGCAAAAGGTTTTGGTGACATCAGCCGCAGCTTGGTCTTTATGGCCCAGTCTACGGGCAGGTGCTTATACCTCTGCTCTGTTGTTTGCTGAAAACCAAGAATCTTATAAATAACTTTTTCCTCCATCAAAGACTGAAAATCATATGGGAGGTTCCTATAATCAGGTCAGGGCTAATGCTAATAGCCCAAATCTGCATGTTGCTTTAACAGTTTAACAATGGCTTTATTCTCATTATTTAAGGTTTATGTCAGCTTTTGTATTAAAATTGAATGGAGATTTATCATATTCAGTATCATGATTAGCTTTCAGGTAAATCTTGAGGCTGGGGAGCTACAAGCCAGAATACCATTTACCTAAGTACATAGTGATAGTGTATGGCATTCAACCATATATTTATGATGGTATTTACATAGGATTACAATAAGATGTACATAGTATAGCACACTTACCACTTCAACAGTATGCTCAGCAGTATATTTCTGTAACAAGTTTGAGAATGTGGATAGTTTGTCTGTCTCTATCTTCTTAGCCGGTTTCTCTGGAGTTTTGGCCGGCAGCTTGAGAAGGGCAAACAAGGTTTTGTCATTGGACTCGTCCAGCGGTGAGCTTTCATTGCTGAGCTTGGTTTTCTTGCTTTGTTGTGTATTGTTCCTGTTTAAAATAAATTAAAAATTAAGCTCTATACCAAGTGTAAGTTGAAGTCTATATCTACACTGCCATTTATGTTATAAAAGGGCATAATGTACCACTATTGCAAAAATAATAGCTTAGAAAATTTTAATATCCGTTTTTACATCAGAGAAAGTAAGTATTTTTTACAAAATAATAGGCAGAAAATGATAGTGATGGGTACTTGTGGTATTACTTTGGTAATTTTTACCAGCTTTAAAGCAGGATTAACTTACTTGGAGAATGGATTAATCTTCCTCTTGTCACCCTCAAGAATTCTAGAGAAATCTAGGTCGACAGTGTTTTGGGCACTAGGACCTGCATCAGTTGAGCTGTTTAGAGGTTGCTTCATGCGTTCCTGTAAAAAAATTAAAGGAATATGGTATTTTATGATTGCATAAAACAACAATAATTTGTGTAACTACAACAATTATGTATATTATTTACTCACTTGTAAAGCTTTTTTTCTCCTTTTTAGCCGATGCAGCTGCATTACTTCGTCCGGCCTTTTCCATGGTGAAGTGGGCTCCATAGTTAAAACAAAAAATACAAAGCTAATATTAATTTAAAGACACTATCATGTGACGAACGATTAGTTTTGTAAACACTGAAAAGCAAAGTAGGTTCACGAAATAATTCAATTAAAATTTTAAATTCCGATTATAAATAAACGCGGATCGGCCTTTTGTTGTCATTGTCAAACGAAAGAATGGATACGTTTTGAAATGTTAACCATTACGGACAAAACATAGTATGTAATGAAGTTTTATCATGTAATATAATCCGTCATACATAATTTGAAGTACTTAAATCATTTCAAATATTTACTAAATAATTTACATATTTATTGGTTAGCTAAATATAAGTTTTTTGTATCCTACACCTAATTATAACGGTACAACGTTATAACGTTTCGAATGTGCATGCAGCTGTTAAGTCAGTAGGAGCAACCTGCAGAAATAACAAAATACAAGAATGCAACACTCAAAAACTTAACTTAACTTTGCGTGGCGGCAAAATAAAGCGGGAATTTTTTTTTTTAAACAAAAGAAAACTAGCTAGATTAAATTACGCACTAAAGTTTAAACTTGAAGTTAAACGTTATACATGTAGTTAATAAAATTATTATAAAGCGTGAGCGTGTTTGTTTGACTCGGTATTTTCTATATTGGGCAGATAGGAGGGAATATGTGTGTCCTTTGTGGTAAGAACGTAAAAGTTATTAAGTATTTAAAAATATTTATATCCTACATTCCTACATTAACGTGAAAGTTTGTGAGTATGAATCATGTATGAATGTTTGTTGCTCTTTCATTTGGTGATGCCCTAGATTAACTCAACTTTTTATCCTGGAAAACTTTTTAACCACAGTCGGACAACCCGAAAGGGTAAGACAAAAATTATTAACATTTCCCTAATAAACTTTTTAAGTGTTGGCTCAGTTAAGTATATTGTTTTCCTTCATTGTTTATCAACGGTTTTTGGTGATAAATATTATGTTACATAGTTAATGGCTTCCTTCCTGCATTATTTTAAATTAGCTAGGATGATCATATGTTTATAAATATAAGTTAACATCTTGTAAGTCTTGTAACGTTACGTCTCTCCCAAAAAAAGGATCGCAAACGAGATCGAGGACACGTGGCCCCATCGCATAATACGTACGCCTAGCTACCTACCTAGTGAGACACATGTAAAATACTGGTTTTCCATGCATTCTGCAAGATAGTATCACCATGCGACTGCTTCTTGTGTACCTACACTGTATGAACTTCGTGAATGGATAGCATGGGAAGCCGAGTTGATGACCTATAGGCTATAGGCGAGATGTTGTATGCAATCTCAGAGCATCACTAGGGACAGGATTCAGTTCACACTGAGCTTCGGCCCGACACGATTCGTGCCGCCGTGCTCTGCCCGTCTCGCGGCATACCGGAGCGGCCTGCGGCATAGTTATTTATTGTACGGAAATATCTTACGCATTTTTTAAAATAAAATTAACTATAAGCATAAATCCTGTAAATAAACTTAACTTCTGGATGGTTGCAGTAATAAATGTCACGAATATATTTCTTTTAAAACTACAGCAGTTTTGTAAAATTGGAAAAGAATAGTTGTGATAAATAACTTAAAATGAAAACTGTTGTAATTAATCTGTTGTATTTTATCAAAGGGCGAGCTTTTCAGGTGAGCATTTTCTTTTAAGCATATTTACCTAATAACTTGTTTAAAAGTGCTTTAAAATATTCTCACGTGTTAACAACTTTTTATTATAAACAAGAGTTGCGGTTGGAGACAAAATACTAAGAAAAGTTGGATGACGTCAACCGTCTTCAGAAATGTTGAATATGCAAACCCTTTTCAAAATGACTATTATAAGCGTGTTATTTTAATACAATTTCGTTCCACTATTATAGTTTATTAAATTTTAATATTGTAGGGATTACTTAGTTATCCCGGAAAGGATATTTAGTTATTTATAAAAACTTACTCATTTTAATGAGTCACGTAATTTCTCAAAGTGCATGTGTTTGATTTTAACCATATTAAGTACTTACAACGTTTTTCATTAATTTAACGATCGTCATTAGTCGTATTCATGCCATTTCAACGTTACCAAAATTATATTAAATTTGCAAATAATTTCATAAATGTGTCTTAGGTACATGTAAACTGTACAGCAAAAGATATTTCAATAGAATCAAATAATATTTTATCGATAAGTACAGACAATTCGTAGATATTAGGATATAAACAAATCTGTATAGGCTAATTATTTTTTCATCACCCTTCAGTAGATCATAAAATTAAAGTGTTTGTACTCCATCAATAGGTAGGTAAGTAGGTACTTACTACATTTTATTTGATGAATTTTAGACCGGTAGCTTTAGTATACCTTGTTACCTCGATCTAGATAGGTAGGATTATGATTTATGACATTATCGTGCAGTGAACTTGAAAGGGTTAAAATATACCTAGCAGACAAACATAGTAGTGTATAATCAGTATAATGATTGATTAGTTGATAACCTGCTACCAAACTGGGATCAGGTTATGGGAAAAAATACCTAAGTACGTATCTACATATAAATATCTTTAAGTTAAATATTTGAGGTTAGTTAAAACATTGAACTGGTTTCAAGAGAGCAAGAGTTTCAGAAAATAAGTTACATTTTCAAGATTTTCACGCCAAATTTCAGAATTACAAATTTATATTGGATCCAAATTCAATTTAATGTTGAGGTATTAGAACAGCACGCGATATGTCCCTTTATGTAATACAGGGTGCTAGGACTACTGATATCTAGGACATATATTCAATATCCTAGGTCATTAACCCAGTGCGGGCCAGCGTATGGCACGAAACGCCATGATTCACCGGTCATAATCGCGATTCGTGTCACATATATTTTCAGAATTGAATTCATATTTTACGAAACTGTTCTACGGTGAATGCATTCGTATTCCAGGAAAATGGGAAATTGATACTTTTTTATTTCGTTGTTATCTAAACGTAGTTGCGCTCTGCATTTTTACGCTGAAGTCGGCTGTAAATTAAGATTCGATATCGTTAATGATTTGGTGTAAATTAGGTACTTAATACTATCAGGAGGACCAAAAGGAAACATCTAGATAATATGATCTTACGCAATATGGAGCTACTCATTCGATCCAACGAAACTAGAAAATTCTACCAAGAAGTAACGACTACTAAGAAGGGTTACCAACCGACCACCCAGTTCTTGGAAGACGAAAGTGGAAACTTGGTGATGGACTCAGGGACAATAAAAGAGACTTGGAGAAAATACTTCGAAAACCTACTCAACTGTCCAGAACCGAATGTCGCAATCCGGAACCATGAAGTCGTCAATAGCGAAGACATACCTACACCGAGCTTTGAAGAAGTAAGACAGGCAATAATGAGGCTTAAAAACAACAAAGCCCCAGGTGTTGATGATGTCCCCGGGGAACTCTGGAAGTACGGAGGAGGTGCTGTACAATCCCGCATCTATGAGCTCGTCATCAACATCTGGAATAAAGAGCAACAACCGGAGGAGTTCAATGTCGGCGTTTTATGCCCAATACATAAGAAAGGAAGCAGGAAGAAATGCAACAACTATCGCGGCATCAAAACTGCCTACAAAATACTGTCGTATGTATTGTTAAAAAGGTTGGAACTGTACGCTGAAGGAATATTAGGAGACTACCAGTGTGGGTTCCGGCAAAATCGCAGCACAACTGACCAACTTTTTCTCTTAAAACAACTCATGGAGAAAAGGTGGGAGTACGCAAAAGATATTCACTCGCTTTTCGTAGATTTCACCAAGGCATACGACAGTATTGATAAAAAGGCATTGTACACCATCCTTAGGAATTATGGAATTCCTGAGAAACTAGTCCAAATGATCGAAGTGGCTACGAGAAAGAGCAAGATGCGGGTGAAAGTGGGCAACGAACTGACGGACGAGTTCGAGGTAATTACTGGGCTGAAACAAGGAGATGCGCTGTCACCCGTGCTGTTCAACCTAGTACTCGAACATACCATCCAAAGAGTACTGGCGCTAGATGTGGGCATCCCACTAGGAGGACAGCACAAGGTAATTGGCTACGCTGATGACCTTGCCCTAATCGGTCAGACTGAGGAAGAGGTGGTAAAGATGGCACAAGTCCTTGAAGAGGAGGCGACCAAAGTGGGGCTTAGAATAAGCCAGGAGAAGACAGAGTATCTCCACATGACAAGACGCAACGACCCAAACAACCCAAGAAAAGACCTCCAAGTAGGAAACACGACCTACAAGGGTATCGCAAGGTTTAAGTACCTAGGGTGTACAATAACGGATGCCAATACCCGAGAAGGAGAGATCGAGGTTAGGGTCCAAAATGCGCTGAGATGCTCGGCTGCCCTCCACAAAGTACTCACGTCCAAACTTCTATCAAGAACTACAAAACTGCGCATCTATAAAACAGTCGTAAGGCCAATCCTTATGTACGGGTGCGAAGTTTGGACGTTGACTCAAAGTGAACAGAATAAACTCCTGGTCACAGAGCGTAAAATCTTACGTAAGCTCTTTGGCCCCACGAAACGCGATGATGGCACCTGGAGGATCCGTAGAAATGCTGAACTCGAAAACCTAATGGCCGAGCCCAACATAATTGGAGAGACTAAAGCTGCAAGACTCCGCTGGCTCGGGCACGTAGAAAGAATGGGAGAGGATCGGGCGGCTAGGATGGCATACGAAGCGCGACCCGTTGGGCGTAGGCCAGTCGGTCGCCCCAAGTATCGCTGGAGAGATGAGGTGGAGAAGGATCTGCGCGAGCTCAAAGCGGACAACTGGCGAGAACTTGCGCAGGACAGAGAGAAGTGGCGTCTTTTGGTAGCGGAGGCCAAGATCCACTTCGGGTCAACGAGCCATCGAGAGTGAGTGAGAGTGAGGTACTTAATCAGCTTGATAAAATTGTTTGGAATCAAGAGTTTTTATTTTTTGTGAGCATGTCATTAACAGCCTGTATTACCTTCCTAATACATTTATATCTGTTTTGTTTATAGATATTATAATATCGTCACCTAAGCTAATGTATTTATATATATATATATATATATAATAGGTAATAATAATTCTACTGACTCTGAATAGTCGAATAGACACTGAAAACGCATGGGATCGAATGCGTCGTTCAGCTTATCACGGGCTGTCTCGTCACACAAAGATCCAGCGATACCGCGGTCTAGCCTAGTAATTAATGCGGGGATACACCTATCCACACTACAGGAGGGTACTCTATATTGACGAAAAACGAACGAACGAGTCTATCGAGTATTCGGCACGTTTAATACAACGAGATAGAGTCGTGGCTCGCGCAGCAGCTCTCCGTTTCTCCTTTTTTTCGTTAGATAGAGTGACCCACCAGCATAGACTACGCGTCTATGGTTCTATAGAGGCGCCGCATTCAGCTGTTCAATGGAACTAGACTTTAACATGCTCTATCAAAGGATACAGTGAATGTGGACGGCGCTCACCGATGGTTTACGCCTTGGGACTCTCGGTTGGACTTTATCATTAAAATTATAAGTAAATAAAAAGTTGTATAGGTTGAAAGTACTTTCTACACCGTTGTAACCCCACCCCACCCCACCTTTAAAAATCGTATTTTGATATGAGGTCATGATTTTGGCCGATTTTGGCGGTAGGCTAACGTAACGTTTTTACCTACGTGCGCACAGTAGACAAGTGCATTTAAAAAAGAAGTACCTACCTAGTCCACTCCTAGAATCCTATTGAGTCTTGGTCCTGTTTAGTGCTAGTGAATGCATCAGGGTAGACGCATCCGACGGGTGACGTGCGTGAGGGAGAGGAAATCTGCATGGTGCGATCTGTTGGTTTTCGCCCCATACTGGCTCCAGCGATGCTTACTCGTAATGGAATCTTTAGTCTTAGGTAGAGGGTAGAGTCATAGCTATAAAAACGGTAAAAAACTGTAGGTAAGTGTATTATAGTCAGTAACTATAAATAATGTCAGAAATGAAAATTAAAATTTATTTTGACAATGTGCAAAGTTGTATGTTACACTTCAACTTCGGCTATGCTATATATATCTTAGGGCTGATTTTTCAATGGTCAGATAAAAGTTATCTGAGGAATAATGCTCATGCTGTCGCGTCAGAATGTTTGTATTCGACAGTGACAGGAACAATTTTATTCCTCAGATATCATTAATCTGACTATTGAAAAATCAGCCCTTAGTCGAGTATGTACCCTTTTTCCACCCTAAGATTTCGGAACTTAATAATGTTAAAGGTACCATATTTTTTATTGTTTCAGATGCTATGGATCTCATTGGTAGTTTACTCATTTTATGATACCTTTATTTATTACCAAGACGCACCACAATTTTATCATCTGAGAAAAATGCTTGGGGTGAGTGTTCTTTGTATTGATATACGAATACACAAGGTACCTACCGAAAACTTATATATAACATTTTCTTCATTTTATAATTTCCATTGCAACCACTCTACGATACAATCACTATTCGCGACATACTAAATTCATCATCGTATGTGGCTGTAACTAGGTAACTGAAATGTATGAAATTCAGCTGCCTTCTCTACTTGAACATTGAAGTAAATGTAAAGAATATCGATTGAATCCATAAGGAGGGCAGTAACGCAGTAACTTTATATAAAACCACCCTGTATAAGTAGAGATATCCACCATCCTTGATGCATCATTTTTTATTCAATCGTTTCATATTGTAAGGCTTGATGGTTAGATATGTAGGAAGTCATTGACATGGGTCATTATACTGGATCTAACTATACACGTACCTACAGGATGTCCCACCCTAAAGTTAAAACTTGCCACTTTACTTTATAATTTAAACATAAAAACCGGCCAAGTGCGAGTCGGGCTCGCGCACAAAGGGTTCCGTAGCAGCAAATATAACTTAACCAAAATTACAGTTAAATCAACCTATCTCAAAAACTATAAGAGATACTTTGATCAAACCAAAAATCGTTGAAAGAGTTAATTAGCATGCATCACCTCTATTTTTTTTAGAATTTTATACCCCGTAGTTATAAAAATAGAGGGGGGGGGGACATACTTTTTACGACTTTGAGAGCTGATATCTCAAAAACCGTTCACTTTAAGAAAAATGTTTTTTAGAAAACTTTATATCATTTTAAAAGACCTTTCTATTGATACCCCACACGGGTATGTACATCGAAAAAAATATTTCATCCCTCAGTTACATGTATGGGGGGCCCCACCCCCAATTCTTTTTTTTACTATTTAGTGTCATATTTTTGTAGCGGTTCATACAACACATATTCCCATCAAATTTCATCACTGTAGTACTTATAGTTTCCGAGTAAATCGGCTGTGACAGACGGACAGACGGACAGACGGACAGACGGACATGACGAAACTATAAGGGTTCCGTTTTTGCCATTTTGGCTACGGAACCCTAAAAATCGAGATTATTAACCGTTTTTCCTTAGAAACTTGCTTGTCGTTAGACTAGTAATTCATTAATAACCACCATAATTATGATGATCAATAATAATTTTAACTCCCTGTATATCTACTTTATTTACTTACTTACCATTTGTTTTACAGCCTTTGTAACGATAATTCTATAAGTAGTAAAAGCCGAACTTGTTTTACTTACATGTTAATTCGGTATGTTAAGTAAAAAAATTTGATGCTAATTCCAAAACCGTTTCGAGATATCTTCTTAGGGGCCGTCCATTAATCACGTGAGGCTCAAAGGGGGGGGGGAGGGGGTACTGAAAACCTCACGAAACATCACGAGGGGGGAGGGGGGGTTCTAGTTAGACATCACGTGTATTAATTTTTTGTCAAAAATTAGGTATTTCTGAAACGATATTTTGGACGGCGCAAAAATTTTAACGATTTGTAGTATGACCTATATTTTTTCTAGTCAAAAATTGCCTTTACATAGACTTCCAAAAAAATACACGTGATCCAGAGGGGGGGAGGGGGGGTTGGTCCCAAACCTCACCAAATATCACCAGGGGGGAGGGGGGGGTCAAAAAATGAGAAAAACGACCTCACGCGATTAATGGACGGCCCCTTAATAAGTGTCTCATTCTTAAAAATATAAAATATTCAAGGATTCCGATTATTTTATCAAAAATGAAAATATAATTTGTCCTTCAAGACGCTGCGCAAGGTTAAAGTTTCAACCAAAGATAATAAAAATGTTCAATTGTTAAATGTCACTTCTGTCAATCTAAAGTGTAAATATTCACAGAGTTACGATCTTGATGACGTCAGCGGCTGCATGGTAGCGAATGACGTCATAAAATCGTCGAAGAGCCGATCTTTAATTATTTTTTATTAAATTAACGAGAGCAGTAAAATAAAAAATATTCAAATTAGTGTCTCAAATTCCAACATACTTCAATTTAAAATTATAAAAACAATCACCATAAAATTACTTAACATACCGAATTTCCAGACAGGGTTATACATCTCGCGAGGCACTGCCTCAGTGCTGAACATCAGCTGCGCGCTGGTCCTGCTGCCTCTCTGCAAGAGGCTCAACAAGCTGCTCTATAGAATGCTGTCCAAGATCTGGCCAGGGCTATTCTTCTTCTGGCTAGAGCGGGCTAAAAGCTTCCATATGACTGTTGCGATCACGCTAGTCCTGTTTGCCGGTAAGGTTCTAATTTATTTTATTATATTTTTATTTATAGTAAAACTTACAGCTAATTTGTTTTAATACTTACATAAGAATTTTGAAATAGTGATAGATAGCCAATTACAAGTTTTCACTTATATGTTTCAGACAAGTAAACAGATAATTGCTCTAGTTCAGTGTTTTTCAACCTTTTTCATGACGCGACCCCCCTGGAATAAAAAAATATTTCGCGACCCCCTTGACCCTTTCGGTTTTATATCATGTATGTATGTGTATGTTACACTGTTACAGTATTCACAATATTCATTCCATACGACGTATTTATGGTCTCCATGATTAGGATTCGAAGTAGTACGCATACTTATCGGATTTAAAAACACATTATTTTACAATTACACACATCGGATACGTGTGGCCATGTACAATTGTACATAGGTACGTACGACTAATCCCAATGCGACCCGGAATTTCTTTTTTGAAATTTTTCTTTCCGACTTTTTTGAGCTTTTAAATATCTTGAATAAAAGTTTTCAAGGGTGAAATGAAAATAACAAGACAAAATACCTGGCTTTACAAAAAAAAATATACTTGTGGTCGTCGTCTTTGATCCAGGCAGGAAGGCCTCCCACGCTGCGTTTGCCTATTCGTGGTCTATACTCAAGAAATCGTTTACCCAATGGTTATCGGTTCTTCGGCAGATATGACCAGCACATTACCACTTCAGCTTGCATATTTTGACAGCGATTTCGGTAACCTTAGTCCTCTGACGGATAACTTCATTTCTGATACGATCCATCAGAGAAACCCCAAGCATAGCTCTCTCCATATCACGCTGAGCGACTTTAAATCGGTGGACTAGTCCTACCGTCAGTGCCCACGTCTCTGCACCATACGTCATCACTGGCAGGACGCACTGGTTGAGATCTTTAGTCTTCAGGCTTTCAGGGATGGCCTAGAAGAATATGTGCTGATAAAGTTTTCTGAATGAAACCCAACCCAGTTGGATGTGCCTTGCAGCCTCCTTGTCGAAGTTGCTTCTGCCTAGCCGAATAGTCTGCCCGAGGTAGACATATTCTTGCACAACTTCGATTGTTGTCTCACCAACAGAGAGGTGTGACATGTACTCGCCATTTATACATATGCCATGTCCAGCGGCATCGGGACTCCTCAACTCCTCGATATAGCGCCAGTCGATTTGAAATCTCTGCAACGCTTCCAAAATTGCCCATGTCTCGATGGAGTCGAATGCGTTTTCATAGTCCACAAAGGCAAGATACAGAGGTTGATTATACACTTCGGTCTTCTGTGTTACCTTACGGTGTGGATGTGGTCTATTGTACTAAAACAGATCCACGATGAGATAATTTAATTAATAAAAAAACAAGCTCAGCCTTCGCATTTAAAAAAATAAGTAAAAGTATTTTTAAAGTAAGAGTCTTTCTTAATAAATTAATACTGTAATTGTCTTTTATTGTTTTTTTACTAAAGTTCCCAGTTTTTTCGCCCTTTGGCGACCCCCCTACAGAAGCTTCGCGACCCCCCAGGGGGTCGCGACCCACAGGTTGAAAAACACTGCTCTAGTTAAACAGTTCATGGCCACAAATTAATTAGGAATGATTACTTATTCCTAATTAATTTGTTACCACTGTTTAATTTTATAATATTAAACCGTAAGTTAATGACTGAGCGAGTTGTGCCCAGTCTTTCACTTGAGGTTTAGTGTTGATGTATAAATACGGTACGAAGCTAAGCCAAATCTTTAAGCCTTATAGATAATCAGATTGGTTCAGACAAATTTCCTGTTTAGCGACAAACATGATGCATTATTATGCGTTTTAGATAGATCTCATTTGTTAAAATACCCTTGCCATTGAACGAATCAAGGGCATGGCCACTGAAGCGAATTGTAATAGGTAGGGACGCACATGGAAACACAAAGTACTCACGTACATACAAACCTAACAATAGTTATTTTCAGACAAGAGCTACTGAAGTTTCAGAAGCATTTATGTTTGAATCCTTGGTTTAGCTTTAATGCGTAGTCTAAACAACATAAATAACAAATGGGGATTTGAGTTTCACAAAAATTTAAGGTTAAAATAGGTAAACCTTGTCTTATTTACATCGACATAGATAATAAACATTATAAAGAAAATGATAGCTCACAGTAAAGGCATATTATTATCGGGTTGTTAGGTGTGGCAGTAGTTACACGAAAACCCTCGTATTAATTTGACAAAGTGCATGTAGTTATTGCACCGTTGGCACTTTCGCAGTCATTACTGCTTGGCAAAGGGCTATAGGCGCCTAAAAGGGCTTCTACCTCCATTAAGTCATTGAGACGGGGCTAATAACAGGGCATAAGTGCTTTAGCTGCTTAGACTTTTAAAGTCTAGTATAAGTATAGTTCTTGTAAAAAGCCCGCAGCTACGCTTTATGGATTTGCTCTTACTGTACCTATCCTAAATGAGACTTACAAAATGCCTTTCTTTTTTGTCGAGTCGAGCAGGGTACTTATAAAGTTACGCAAAATAATCAAAATATGTACTTAACTAACTAGTACCTCTATATTTACTTATATTCAATAACGATCTTTGAAGAGATGCGAGAATGTGCCTACTACTTACTAACGCGATTATCCTTTTTCAGTGATTCACTCCATTTCGCATTTTGCAAATATCTGCAACTTTTCAAGATATTACAATGACGAAATCAAGGATATTAATTTTGCTAATTATAAGAATGAGGTGAGTACTTGAGTTACTTAAGTAAGTATAATTATGTATAAGTACACAACACTCTTCCTAGATATTTTAAGTGTACGTTTATATTATAATATCACAAGAACTACTTGAATCATTCTTAGAAAAGCTCGATATAGGTATCATATCAATCAACCTATTTACGGACAGCTTATGAGAAATGCAATTTTACAGATTCAGTATAAGTACATTCCTAGTATTAGGTACTTTTTCGATTTTTAACAGCAGCAGCAGGCAAATGTGTTATTTTATTGGTTATTTGGAGTAGAGCTTATTTTTAGTTTTCGAATGATAAATGAAACATGTTCTTATTCATATTGATCCATTAATTGCCTACTAACACAGCAATTTACTTTTCCAGAACCCAATATCACTCCTTGTATCACAACCGGGGTTGACGGGAGTGGCCATGCTAATCATCACCAGCTTGATGGCCATGACGTCACTACGGACAGTCAGAAGGAAGTGCTACAATGCCTTCTGGTACACCCACCATCTGTATCTACCGTTTATGAAGCTGCTCATTGTACATCCTTTGAGGTGAGTCTGTTGGATGGCAGCTATACTTATACGAAGTTATAGCGATAGCGACTGCCTATGGCCTATGGCTTTTAATGATACACTACCAGTTTCACACCTGAAATAGTTAAGTTTAGCAGGATTATGTATTTACAGATTGGAATTCAGCGCTGCGATTAACTGATGTTGAGTGTAAAAGATGTATACATTTAAACTGTTAATGTTAACTGAACTATGCCAAAATGCAGTTAAAATATTCAGATCAATCTATTTTCATGATATAGAATAGGATTGGCTTAGTTTAGGATAGATAGGGTATTATTTTAAATCCCAAATGCTCAGCATAATGTTGCATATTAGTTTAGCATATTGTACAATATGAGGCTAGCATGCTAGGACTGCAGCAGGGTAGGATGATAATAACTTACCTTATACATAAATGTTGATTGATTGTTAAAGCAGGCCGGGTGATTACGTAAATTTTCATCATATTTTATTCGAATGATCTTCATGAAGGGAGGGCATGGTAGGGCCATCTTATTTAATGTTTGCTAGTGACTTGTGAGTCATTGCGTGACTCATTGAAGTGACCACATTTTGTAAGTCAAGGTTTGCAGCAAAAATTGGGAAGATTCAGTAGGTAAATTTATTTAATTTGACGGTGAATGTAACTTTTACAGTAAAGGAGTCTACACACCAAACCCGCCGACCCGCCGACACAGCCCGGCGGCTTGGTGTCGGCGACCCAAACCCGCCAACCCGCCAACATGTGTCATGGGGCTGTGTCGGTGAGTTAGTCGGCGGCAAGAAATCAGTACAACTTTTTTAGTTAGTGATTGCAGTGTGTACGAACGTGGAGTTTCGGCGGGCAACTGAGCGTGCGCGTACGCAAGTCGCCGGCCATGCCGCCGACTTGCACGCGCGGGTACGAGTCGCCGATATGATTCTTGAAACAAAGTCGCCGACACCAAGCCGCCGGGCTGTGTCGGCGGGTCGGCGGGTTTGGTGTGTAGACTCCTTTAGACTAACTATGTAACTTTTTTTTCAGTGGCGCACTGAAAGAGCAGGTTTTGAAAGTTGAAGACGGCATGATGGTGGGGTCTGGCTACATGAATCATGACAATGTGACCATCTCTACAGAATTTGTGCCGATACAATCTAAGGTAATAAATAACTGCCCTATTGTTTATATTATGATTAAGAATAAGTATTTTATTTTTTTGTCATTAGAAATGAAAGGTGAATAGCATACCGTATCCTAGTTTTGACACCAAAGCCCACATGTGTAAACAATGTAGGCAAACAAACTTGTATTGTTCTAACTATTCATTCTCATTTCATGTATTGGGCAAAACCCAAACACTTGTGTTGATGTAATGCGGACATCCATATATGTATATATATAGGTATCACACAATTAAAAATAAGTAGATAAATATACCTACCTAACTACTCGGAAGTCACGGTAAGTATGATAAAATTTAAATGAAAACCTGAAGGAATCTTTCTCTCCTTATCGTGGCCACGAGAAACTATCTACATGTCCAAAAGAAACGAACAACAATACTCTAGCCAGAACCTGGAGTAATTAAAATTACCCAACTATATTAGCTGATACGGAAATAGGTATGTTTATTCTACGTAGGAGGTTTAAATCATTCGATTTTTATCGACAGTTTGATTTTATTATAGGTAGGCAAATAGTTTTATTTCTTTAAATTACAGCCCTCTTCAGCTTCTCAAAACAAACAAAACTGATTTATTGATCATAACCATAACAATTTGAAATAGCTACAATAGTTTTTTTCAGACCTGGCTGTGGATGTCGGTGCCTCTGAGCTGCTTCTTCATTGATCTCATTTGGCGGACGCTATCGAGGAACCGGGCGAGGGTTCAGATATTGGAAGTAAGTACATTGTTAAACCAACAATAAACTTGTAATTGTACTCATAGCCTTTGAATGCTAAGTCAGAGTAATTTTTCGGTTTCGAACACTTTATTTATAAAGCCACCAAAAACACTTTAAACACTGTTCGATATCGTCGGCAGTAATTTCTTTAGCAAATTCAGAGCCGTAGGTCGATACATAGGTAATTAAAGTTTTTCAGTAATTTCAGTATGCAACTATCGGATAATAAATAATAACGACATAATCAATTAACAACGGCATGCCGTTAGTGGGTAGTTCATAGAGATAGGCCGATCAGTTCTAACCTCCTTTCAGAATACAGCACTACTGTAAGTAGTAACCCTTTTTGTATCCAACATGTATGGCTACCTACAGATAGTTATGCAGCGGCTAGCTTCCGTCACATCTGCATAATCGGTAATCCGCTTAAACTAAGCCCAGTTTTGAATTAATTTAATAACGTCCGACGACGCGGCCGTTTGTGGTCCATTACCGTGCAACCTATTTGCTAACTTGATGCAATTATTTTAATGGACGCTTCATAGGTAGATTTGATTTATGAATTTGAAATTAGCAGTTATTGGTACCTAAGTAGCGATTCTGAGGGCACATTTTCTCTCTTTGAATTTCTACTTTATGATTAAGTTTTGACTGAAAAGCAATTATTTTTTGTTTTCAGAATCGGCTTCTTTTTCGATTTTTAGCAATTTTAGATCTTGTATAGGGTCTAATAGGTAAATAGGGGGATGACAAGGTAAAATACTACTACTACTACTACATCTACTGCGGTTCTTATCGAATGAGATGACGGTGTCAGTAAAACAATCACATCAGCTTAGGTACATTTTATTCTTTCAGGTACATCACATGGCCGGCAGAACTATAGGGTTGCACCTCAGCTGCCCGAGCGGAGAGTTCAAGTGTCGCATCGGGCAATACGTGCTCCTGCAGTGTTTGGACATATCGCTCATCGAGTGGCATCCTTTTACCGTTGTAAAGGTGTGTACATGTATATATTTATATATACTTACCTACTTGTAGTGTAGCTCTATGTTTCAATCTTTACTGCAGACATTGCCACAGAATAATAACATTGCGGGCAAAATCCCATACAATCGCTGCCGCTGGCTCAAATTGTATTCTATTCTATTCTCGCGGTGTGATTTAACTACCTGCACCTGGCTCTCTCAAATGGTACCTTTGTGCATATCCTCAAGGTCTAAACTGCCCTCCTAAGCTTGGACTCTCCCACGACGCTTTCCTCACGGTATTTTCCTTCACCGTAACCGACCCATCAACCACCGGCACCGCTCCGAACTGAGCTACTTATTAATATCGATTACCATTGTTTTGTTTCAGTTACCAACGTCTAGTCAAAGGAATTTTATATTATGGATAAGAGTTACGGGAGATTGGACTGGAGCTTTAGAGAGGCTGTTGCTCGAGAAAGGACCAAAGAACTTGACGTAAGTATACCCACTCAGAAAATCACTACACACAAAAAATACTTGGTATGTTTAGTCTGATCTGACAGAATTTATTCTTAGCTTGTTGTTAACCGAGACTTCTAGTGCCTGCTAGTCGTAAAGTGGTGAAAGGATAAGCCATGGACGTTCAGATAATTTATCACTCGGTGACTGTGCGCCAGACGTATATAGGCTCGTTTTATGCACCCTAAAATGCAACTATTGACGTACCACAATAACGTTAATTCCAGTATGCTAGTGGACGGTCCCTACACGAGCGCCATGCAGGGCGTGAGTCGCAGCGGCGTCGCCGTCTGCGTGGCGGCGGGCGTCGGCGTCACGCCGTTTGTCGCTGTACTGCAGGATTTGTTGCTGTGAGTTTTTTTTAAGTATTTTGTTCCGTTATGTGAAGCTCCTATAAGTCTCTCTCTCTCGAGTGGAACGTTTGTACGTACATATCCCCCTAATTTCAGCTTAGCCAGCCTATCTCCCGTTTATTAAGTAGTTGACGCACGGATTTTATTACTTAAGAGTTTACTTCTGCCTGACAAGGCTCTGAAACACCTCTTCAGGTTGACGTATCCCGAACTAAATTCATAAAAGCTAATATCACCCTGAGTTTGCAACTTTTGAATATAACGATATACTTACTTACACTTTTTCTTTATTTGTTTTCAGATATCCACGAAACAGACTGCCAGGGAGGGTTCACCTGATTTGGATTGTCAGATATGAGCAGGAAATATCTTGGCTCGCAGATTTGGCCACCAGAACTATACAAGAGCTCAGGAACTCTAACAGACCTGATAGATTGCAAATAGAGCTTTATGTTACCAACTCCAACAAACCTGCAAGTTGCAAAAATGGCCCTCTCAGTGACATTATCAGTCATGTCGTAGCCATTAATGAGAATGGTTATCTTAGTCATAGTATTATAAGAAACGACAAAAATAGTTTAAGTACAGATGAGAAAATGCTGCTTCTAACTCCTCATCTTAAAAGGAGTGCCAGTCATAAGAATAAGGAAGAAAGTATTACTAGAGTTAATGATTGCATGGATAGCTTTAAAGTTGCTGACAAGTTCCCTCTACTTGGTTGTAGAGTAAAGAAAGGACGACCTCAATGGAATCGTCTATTTTCGTATTGGGCTCACATGTACCCTGGGTGAGTTTATGTGTTGTTCGTATTCTAACAGAAAGTATTTTATTACTAACGACCCCGTGTCGGTTCCTTGAAACCAAATGTTCCTTATGATTTTTATCAGCATTGTTTTTCTTTCACAGGGAACATTTAAGTCTGTACTGCTGTGGACCAAAGAAATTAGTTAAAGAATTAAGAAATAAATCTAATTATATAACAAAAACAACAAGTACAAGCATTACCTTTGTTAGTGAAGGATTCCCATGATGTAAGTGATATCTGGTGATAAATATTTAGTGATGTATTAAGTAAACCTAGATTTTGTAATATGAACCTGAATATTAAAAGTTTAAAACCATTTCAAGACCTTGATTTAAACCCTAACATTAATAAATCTAACTTTTCCAGTTAAACGCAAAGTTAATCGAATTTCAGCTCGCCGGTCTACAATTTTGAATTATTGTTCAATCAGGTAATTGTGGTGAAATTTAACTTCTCAGTAACTAAGTAGGTTTGTCCACTTATTGAATTAAAACTTTTAGTAAGTACTTAAGTATCTTTTGTTATTGAATTTTATTAGCTGCAGTAAAATTTAATTCGTGATGCGATACTCTTCAGGACCAAACGTTATTTTCCACAATGGAGCCAAGCAAGGTTCTAGTATCTCCTGGACATAAATATTTCGAATTCAACTTGAAATTCCTTTTCGCTGTTGGTCTCTGGCCTCACAAAGAATGGTGCAGGAACAAGTTGGAACTGTACAAGATGTATGAGACGAATCTTCACATACTTTCTGTTGTTTACCTTATCATATCGTCTATCGGCACTTACAACATCCGAGGAAACATGGAGATCCTCATGTCCAACTTGGACAAATCTCTCATTGGCTACGTTTTCGTCTTCAAAATATTCGCTTTTGAGATCAAACGAAAAGAGTTGCGGTCGTTAGTGAACGACATAATGCAATCTGGAGACAAAATCACCAAGAAATGCGAGGATCGAATGACGAGCCTGCTAATGTTTGTAATGATTTTGGTGACAATGATAGTCAGTGCATTTTCAATGTCAGCTCTGTATGATGGGGAAATGACGGTGGAAGCGTGGATGCCGTTTGATCCCCTACAGAGTAAGAAACACCTGTTAATGGCAGCACAAATATTGGCCGTAACATTTATGCCTTGTGCCCTGCGGGGTGTGGGACTGCAGGGAATCGTCTGCAGCGTAATCATGTATTTTTGTGAGCAACTCCAAGATGTACAGATGAAGATTCGGCATTTGCACTACAGTCCGCACAGGGATGAAGAGGTCAGGCAGGAATTTAAAGATATTGTGAAGAAACATGTCCGTCTGATCAGGTAGGTGTGCATGTATGAATACAGCATCTTGCTATAGGATGGAATTTATATCAGTGATCCATGATTCTTAACCAATCTAAGTACCTACCTTTAACTTACGTTTAAAAATTTTTCTCCTTCCTAGATATGCAAAGTCAATCGAGAATGTCTTCAACAGTTTCATGCTATTCCATAACTTAGCCATGTCGGTTGAGCTTTGTTTAAATGCATTGATGATTTCTGTGGTGAGTACATATAAAATTTAAGTGAGCTTTAGGTACTTGTCTAAGGCATGCGTACGCATATCTTGCGTATACGCATCCGTACGTCATAGAAACAAGAAACGAAACCTAAGTAAGTACCTACTTACTTATTTTTCCAGGTTGGAACGGAAGAAAAGAAGACGCTGGTGAACTTTTTAGCTTTTTTCGGAATAGCGCTTCTTAATACCTACATCTTGTGTTACTTGGGCAATGAGATGATAATTCAAGTAAGTAGACCTCTCGTTTGAGACTAGCAAACTTCAAAGTAACTATTAGACAACTGCTAACTCGTCTCAAATCTTATAAATTATCTGCGGAGGTGTAAAAAGTGCACCTGGTTCACTCGTGTTCCACTCAAGATTTTGAGTGGTTTATTCACCTTGAAAGGACCCATGAATGAAATAATCGGATGAACAGAATTTCATGCTAAAGTACATATAAGTACCTAGCCCAATTGAAACATTGGCCTCATACCTGTTTTCACTTCACCAGAGTGAAGGCATATCTCAGGCAGCCTATGAGGCTTCCTGGAGCTTCTGGCCAATAGACATGCAACGGGACTTGCTGACTCTCATCACAGTTTCCCAGAGGCCCCTGAAGCTCAGTGCCGGGGGCATAGCTGTGATTTCCTTGCAGACTTACTGTCAGGTACTTAAATTGATTTTAGACACAGCTTTTTAACTTTATGGAAGAAAAATCTTTCCTCATAATTTCTTCAGGCGGAGAATTGGTAGTATATAGGTATGATGTAGGTACCTATGTAAGTATATTATAGCTAATAGATACTTAGGTACTTCGACTTCGCATCTACCTAGTTACATTTTAGTTACTTATGTAAATTGTGTAGTTAAGGTAATCGAGATTGTATAGGCCAGCTATACTCAAACTGCGGCCCGCGGGCCGCATGTGGCCCGCCGGGCTTTTATCAGTGGCCCGCGTGCCATGAGAGAAAATAGAGAATTCTCATTAATGTATGTAAATGAATACATTCTGTGTAAAAAGTATCGGGATTATACCTATCCATAAAACAAAAAATGTTTGCTATTCATCCAAATTTATTTCATCACCTTCAAAGTTTTCTCCTTCAGAAACGATACACATACTTACGCCATGAATTATCCAATCATCACAAAAAAAAATAAACGCTGTTTTCAGAGTTGTGTTTACCTACTCGCGGCGATTTTTCCTTATTGTCTTTTATCGATTGACAACAGTGCCTCAAAGTGGTAATTTGAGTTTAGGAAAAAAAAGAAGCTAGAGCCGTGAGCTGCAGCCATATCTGGTTAATATGGTGGATGCTCGATGGTACGATGGTATTTGTTGAGTGTTTGCTCAAAAATTCATTCACAATGATGATCCTTGTGCGAAAGGCGCGATATTGTGGTGTAAAATCTTTTCTCGAATTTTTTCCACGCATCTTCGTCGAATTCCGAGTGCACAACACCACGATAGTCAAAGAAAACAGTCACCATGACTTTAACTATCAATCGATAGAAGACCAAAAGGAAAAATTCGCCGCGAGTATTAAGTCCTGAAAACGGAAGTGGATTATAACTAATTGTTTAAGACCGTATTTAATCGATCCATTATATTTATTTAAGGAAAAATCCGTTAAAAAGCCATTATCCATCGGTATTTTATTTTTAAAATGTATGTAACAAATGTAAATAAATAACTGAAAATGATAAAAAGTCTTAGCAAAATCGCACCTTTATTGTCAGGACTTTTAGTTGCACTGTATGTGTATCGTTGCTGAAGGAGCATACTTTGAAGGTGATAAAATAAATTTCGATGAATAACAATCATTTTTTGTTTTATTGATCTAATCCCGATACTTTTTACACAGAGTAGTATATGTATGTGTTTTTTATATTATTATTCGATAGTTTACATCGCTTTATAATAGTAAAAAAAATTGCTTGCGGCCCGAGACACCATGACTTAAACGTGTTTGTGGCCCTTATATAAAAAAGGTTGAGTACCAATGGTATAGGCAGATATAAAATTCTATTATAGAGAAAGAAAGAAGAAAGAAGAAAGAAATTTATTGGGTAACAGACATCAGTAAGTAAAAATAATAATCATCTAGATTCACAATGACATGTTTTGTTAAATATATTTAAGTTATTATTATGGTTCACGTCGAAAATCACACTAGGTGGACCCTGTATTATGATTTCCGACGCTCCCCCCTCAGAAAAGTTCGCTAGTTAAAGCCCCATCCATACGCTTGCTGTTTGTCACAAACACGGCAAACAGCAAACAAAGTCACAAACACCAACCACAATCACCGAACACAAACAGCCATCCACATGCTCGGCGAACGCTCATAACATTCCGAACCGGCAAACACGGCGGACGACGAGCTATTACTTTCGGGTTGACATATTTTTATTATATAAATTAAAGCAAGAGAAAGAAAAAACGAAAATAATAAGAAAGCAAAGACGATGGTGGGATAATAATAATAATTAAAAAAAATTAAAAACCGCCTTCTTTTTAATTATTATTTTAAAGTTTTTAGTTTATTTGCAATAATTTTTAATCAAAAGTAAGATGCAAATGATACCAAAACGTCCTACTAATGAATACGAATCATTCAAGCCTAAACACGAGGTAGTTGCTATATACCGTTGAGGAGTTCCCTTGACTGCCTTCCGTTTCCATCATCAGATCAGCTCAAGGTCACCATCATATTTTTTTGTTATAAGAACTATATTTACGTTCTTAATTTCATTAGAATCGGTTAATATGTGTCCAAAATGGAAATTCATACCCTGTTTTTACCCATTTACCCACCCTTAGGGGTGAGATAAAATTCTGAAAAAAATGGGACATCTGGGAGCTCAACCCAATACAACAAAAAAAGAATTTTCAAAATCGGTTCATAAACGGCGGAGTAATCGGTGAACATACATAAAAAAAACCCGACGAATTGAGAACCTCCTCCTTTTTTTGAAGTCGGTTAAAAATACATAGAAATCGTACAATGTACTGCTTTATTTGGGCTTTAATTTGTTTTATATTTTTATTTTGATAAGCCTCCAAAAATTACAACATCGTAGGTGCTGACCAATCAGACATTTTTTACGCTTTGCGCGCGCGCCAACGAAAAAGTGTAGCAAGTAAATACGTCCGCCTCCTCCAAGCTCAGCGCGCATACTGATCGCTGCCAGACGTGTGGATACGTAGCAAACTGTTTGCCGAACATCCTTTGATCTGGCAAGAAAAACCGACACCGATGCCGAACACTGGCGAACACAAACACAAACAGGCAAACAACGACAAACACCCATCCACACGTCAGTGTTTGCTGTTTGCTGTTTGCTGTTTGCCATTGTTCGCCGAGCGTGTGGATGGGGTATAACAAATCATTTAAATCAATAAAAAACAAAAGAAAACAATAGACTCGTAAATACCTGTACGATAGAAGTTAGGTATACTTATATATATTACTTAACTCTGGTGTTTTGGATACAATTACATAAGGTTCAACCACGTAACTAAGCACCTACTTTCTTTTACAATAGTTCAATTAAAAACAAAAACATCATCAATTGAATCAAATATTTCGCTATCATAGATATCGCACAAAATCAAGTCAATGAGTAAATGTGGGTAATTTGATAACAAATAGTCCATCTCAACAATCTCAAGTATGCACGCTTCGCCATAACAAGGTAAACTGACAAATTGATCTCATGTAAATTAGTCCTTATTCATACGATTTAAGGTTCATATTTTATATTTTCCTATTGGTGATTGTTACATTTTGATTTAAATAAAGAATACGGGCTACACAGGTTAGACAACGATAACTTTCAACTTCGAACATTTGAGTCGCTTAATATAGACGTAAGGTGAAAATATTTTCTACCAATAGTAATTAACAGATAGGTTTGTAGATAGTTGATAGTTATGCAAAATTAGTAATTTTAGTTGTATGAGATTAGTTTTTTTTCTCCATTTGTAAATTATTTTAACATAAATTCCAAAAAAAAAAAAAAAAAAATTATAATACAGTGTTTGAATTATTTATCATCAATTATTATATTATTCATAAAAAATAAATTAAAAAAAATGGGTTTAGGTATATTATGGATTCTTAGTTATTAGGTTATTTTAAGGAGAATCGATTCAATCATCTCGTAATCGGTGCTGAGAAGCCAGTTTTTTGTAAGAATTTGGCATTCGCGTAATAGAGACTTTGATGTTACTTAAGTATGTATTTTTGTTTCAGATACTCTACAATGGTTACTCCATATTTACAATGCTTCACGATATGATGTAAATTAAAAGTACTTAGGTACGGTCAGGTGCAGAAAAACCTGACCCCCCTCTCATAGTAACAATGTTTCTGAGGGGGGTCAGGTTTCTCTGCACCTTACTGTACTTACACCCGCCTAAGATACTAATATATTACCCTGATTACCCAGCAATGTATTTCACTTATCACAAACTATAAAGGGGCTTCTATGCAGTAATAAAGAGCACCGCTGATAAGTATAATTTGTTTCTATTAACTAGGTCGGTCGGGTCCCTACAGCAGTCACAAACGTCCAAAAGAGAGCCGTCGAAATTATCAAAAAATTCAAGCCCCATCCATACGCTTGCTGTTTGTCACAAACACGGCAAACAGCAAACAAAGTCACAAACACCAAACACAAACACCGAACACAAACAGCCATCCACATGCTCGGCGAACGCTCATAACATTCCGAACCGGCAAACACGGCGGACGACGAGCTATTACTTTCGGGTTGACATATTTTTATTATATAAATTAAAGCAAGAGAAAGAAAAAAGGAAAATAAGAAGAAAGCAAGGACGATGGTGGGATAATAACAATAATTTAAAAAAAAACTGACTTCTTCTTTTTAATTATTATTTTATTTTATAGTTTTTAGTTTCTTTGCAATAATTTTTAATCAAAAGTAAGATGCAAATGATACCAAAAAGTCCTACTAATCAATACGAATCATTCAAGCCTAAACACGAGGTACTTGCTATATACCGTTGAGGAGTTCCCTTGACTGCCTTCCGTTTCCATCATCAGATCAGCTCAAGGTCACCATCATATTTTTTTGTTACAAGAACTATATTTATGTTTTTAATTTCATTAGAATCGGTTAATATGTGTCCAAAATGGAAATTCATACCGTGTTTTTACCCCTTTACCCACCCTTAGGGGTGAGATAAAATTCTGAAAAAAAAAATGGGACCACCTGGGAGCTCAACCCAAAACAAAAAAAAAGAATTTTCAAAATCGGTTCATAAACGGCGGAGTAATCGGTGAACATACATAAAAAAAAATGCGCGCCAACGAAAAAGTGTAGCAAGTTGATACGTCCGCCTCCCGCAATGCTAGCGCGCATACTGACCGCTGCCAGACGTGTGGATACGTAGCAATCTGTTTGCCGAACATACTTTGATCTGGCAAGAAAAACCGACACCGATGCCGAACACTGGCGAACACAAACACAAACAGGCAAACAACGACGGGTAAGTAATACGAGGTATAAAAACGCATGGTATAACATTCACAAGGTATACGCCCATATGATATAAATTTATTAAGTATAACGATCACTGTGCATAACAAACGAAAGGCATAATTACTAAATACATAATTTTGTAAAGAATAACGTTCAAAAAGTATAATTTCAATTGATATATCGATTAAAATATATAACGTTTATAACATATATTGTTCACCGTATATAATAACATTATGTATAATGAACAAAAAAATATATTATTATTGGAGCTATGTTGGGAGACGCTCCGCTCCGCTTCGCTGCGCTCCGCTTTGCTTTTAACGAACATGTGCACCCAACACGCTCCTCCTCGCTTTGCTCGTCGTCGCACCTATCTTTAGGTTTTGGTACTAGGGGTTTTCACAGCATTATTATTATTGAAGCTATGTTGGGAGACGCTCCGCTCCGCTTCGCTGCGCTCCGCTTTGGTTTCGACGAACATGTGCACCTAACACGCTCCTCCTCGCTATGCTCGTCGTCGCACCTATCTTTAGGTTTTGGTACTAGGGATTTTCACAGCATTATTATTATTGAAACTATGTTGGGAGACGCTCCGCTCCGCTTCGCTGCGCTCCGCTTTGGTTTCGACGAACATGTGCACCTAACACGCTCCTCCTCGCTTTGCTCGTCGTCGCACCTATCTTTAGGTTTTGGTGCTAGGGGGTTTGACGGCGTTGGGTAATTAAACACAGATTATGCGATATGAGAAGAACTTTATACAAAATTATAGTATATATTTTAATTGATATACGTAATGTATGTTATACGAATCGATATTAGTCCTCGTGAGTGTTAGTTATTTTGATATTATATGAAATGTACGATATACCAATTGAATCTTATACCTTATGAAAATATAGATTTTGTTGTTATACGTAACGTTCATTATATGTTGTGAACGTTATTAATGTGAAATTATACACTTCGTTTTTATACGTCGCAATACGCACCCAACAACGACAAACACCCATCCACACGTCAGTGTTTGCTGTTTGCTGTTTGCTGTTTGCCATTGTTCGCCGAGCGTGTGGATGGGGTATCAGAATCCAGAGATATGTTTTGTGTAACTATGAGCCGTTTTCCTTGACAGCTGTCAGATGAGCTTTTGGGTAAGCCGATAGATGGCGTGAAAACGCAGTGTACCAACTGTCAAAAATTACATAGAGAGCAAAGAGTACTAAACTCAGAATAAGAACTCACTAGTTGTGATTAAATGTCGGGTGGTAGCGCGAGCCATCCTTCCGAGGCTCAGACTGCATGTGGCTTGGGATAGTGCTAAGTATTCTGTGAATAGTTCTACCCGCGCCGTCACGTAGTGTTCTTTTCTCTATGCGCGCCGTTTGAACGGGTGCTGCGTGCGAGAACTGATTTTCTATTTTTATTTATTGTTTGATCCTAAATAAGATCCCAAAGAAATACTTACAAGACAAGATGAGAATGTGTGCCGTCGCAACTTGTAAAAATAAAGGACATCATAAATTTCCAAATGATGAAAGCCAGGCGCAACAATGGATTAAGGCGACTCGGATAAATGTGCGAAAAATTGATTTGAAACTGCGAAAACATTCATGGTTGTGTTCGGATCATTTCATACCAAGTGATTTTCATTCACGTAAGTAAGTTAAATCATTCGCGGTAATGTAAATTAACCATTGTTACATAACATGATATATTATGTAGGTACCTTGTGTTAGCCTCACAGAATAACATATTGTGATCTGAGTGTGTTCTGAGGGTTTGAAAGTTGGTACAACCCCAGACAACGCCATCTATTTCTCCAGAAAGGAACTTTTTTTTTTTTAACAAACGCCTCATTGTGTGTAACTCTAACTCAGTGTGTTGTTTATGAAATCGTCCGTCCGTTACCGCTTTTTCGTTAGAGAACTAAGTACAATAACAAGTATAATGTTCCTATGGCTCCCGCAGAAGAATAATGTAGGTAACCACCAAAAACGCTTTATAAAAAAAAACACTACACCGGCGGCCATCTATCGGATGATTTTGGAACTATTTTTTTATGAACATTATTCTGAGAGCACACTCTGTGGTATGTGTCACTGTCACTTCGTCATTTTTTAGTTTGACATTTGACAGTGACATTTCACTTTTGTATTTTTGTTGTGTTGGAAGAAGAAAATTTAAGATTTGTTCTCGAAGATATTTTAATTAAAATAAATTAAAGAAAACTTAAAATGGATCTGAGAGCATCAGGAGTGTTTGATAGATTGGTGGACCGACAATCTAGGATACCACAAAAGGAGGACATTACGTACACAAACGCCGTAAAAAACCTAGCAAAGTACCATTTTGAAATTAAGGCTGTAATACAGGTAAGATATGCCTTAAACTGTAAGTTTTTGAATAATAACATGTAGCTGATAATACTGTCACTAACTGGCTCTGTCTGAATTAAAAACCACCAGCGAACAACCCAATTATGTGTTACTATAGACTTGTCTCTGATTGAAACCTATTGTTGTAATTTTTCAGGATATTTTAGAATGCCGCGAGTCCATGGAAGCATTAAACGAATTAAATGAAAAAGGCCGAGCCAAAATATCACAGCTGCGTGATGAAATAGAAAACTTAGAGCTGTATGCAAGAGATATTGAGAAAGACGAGTATATTGTTAAAGTGGAATCTGAGAGATATCAACTGGCCAGGTAATGTATTATAGGAATATAAAATATATATTATCTTCATTCATTTAAAATTCCTAAGGATTATTTTATAATACTTGGCTACCACAACCTGAATTGTGGCTTTGCTAGTCTTCATTCAGTTCTCTTGACTACACTGTCTGGCATGAGTAAAACATGCAAATGTTGATTGAAATAATAAAAGTTTGTACAGTATGGTTTTGTTAAGTTGTTTAGAATTTACAGATATAAGTTTTCCAATATTTCATATAAGACAATTAATTTCCAATTACTTAGGCAACAAAAAGAAAAGCCTATTATACTGACATGGATGACACAATCACATAAAAATTTACAGTACACTGAAGCAGTTCAAGAATGCGAACATGAGAAGCCTGTTTGCCATAGAGAAGGCTCAGAGGGATGACTTGCTCCGACAGAAGGAAGGGGAGGACTCCACACTGAGGAACAGGAAGAAAGTTGACAGAGACGGACTACTCAAAATGTCATCAGGTATTGTGATGTTTTACAACATTGATATTCTTGCTGGTATCCATACATTGTGTTGCAAAAGTGGTATAGTAAGCCAAAAAGAGGAAAGTCAGTAGTAGTAGTATAACTTAATTGTACATAAAACACTTCAAAATAACATTTAAATTAGGGATGTTATGGATATGAAATTTCGGTTACGGATTGGTTACTTTCGGTTACGGATATATTTTTAAGGAATTTTAAAAGTAAAATACTAATAGGTAATAAAGTAGTTTTATTTCGTTTTTGGCAGGAATTACAATCAGTCTGTGAGTAATTATTACAGCTATTTAAAATAAAAATAAATATAAATAATTATATTATATTGAGTATTATCTATCGCCCCTATCCGATACTATCCGAAACTTTCATTTCGGATTCGGTTACGGTTACGGATGATTTTTTATATCGGATATCCGATAGTTTCGGTTACGGTTACGGAGCTCCCTAACACCCCTAATTTAAATCTATAATACAATAAGTCAATCATTCTGAAATCCTGTAACAAAAGTTGTTGAGAATGACCTTGTTTAGACAAAGATGTATTTCTCTTAAAATTTACCTTGATGGTTATTTTAGGTGTAACAGAGCAGTTGTTGTCAATAAGCCGGCAGCTGGCGGACACGGCGCAGCGCAGCCAGGACACACTGGACAACCTGGTGTCCTCCAGCTCCACAGTACATGTAAGTAGGTTTTTATAACCTAATGTACAGACGACCGAATGGCGTAGTGGTTAGTGACCCTGACTACTGAGCCGATGGTCCCGGGTTCGACTCCCGGCTGGGGCAGATATTTGTTTAAACACAGATATTTGTTCTCGGGTCTTGGATGTGCCCGTAAAATGGCAATAGGCCCGCCCCCTATTACATTGGGACTAACATAACACTCTGGCGAAAAGTGGGTGCAGCAATGCACCTCTGCCTACCCCGCAAGGGAGTACATTAGTACAAGGCGTGAGTGCGTGGTTTTTTTTTTTTCTTTTTTTTTGTACAAATGTTTATTAAATTTTAGCTTTATGAAATTGATTTAAAATCAGCTCAGAGGCTTATGTTGCATTTTAATAATGTAAGTACTTAATTATTTTAACTCCTATGGTGTTGAGAAGAGAAGCCAGTCATAATTAAAAATCATGTCTGTCTAGACTAAAACTAACTAGATAAACATTCTTAGGTAGCAGAGTTGTTAATGTAAGTAATGAAATTAAAGAGGATGGGAGTCAAAATTTGCCGCAAATATTGACATAGTATTTAATCAGTATTATAATGACTAAATACTTATTTTAAACTTGGTTACAGGGCACACAGTCAGAATTAGAAAACACGGCCGGCTCCATATCTCAGTCGAGCAAGTTACTGAAGAAGTACGGTAGGAGAGAATTCACTGATAAAGTCATAATGTTCTTTGCATTCCTATTTTTCTTAGCTGTGTGTTTGTATATTGTCCAAAGAAGATTGTTTTAGACAAATAATTTAGTTTATAATTTATTGTTTATGTACAAAATGTAATCTGTACGCAAATATGTATGCCTTTAATAATTGTTATACTTAGACCTATTTATTCGACGAAAGTAAATGAATTTCGAAACACACTGTGTATGATATACTACATATGTATACCTGTATATAATAAAAATGAATTGCTGTTCGTTAGTCTCGCTAAAACTTGAGAACGGCTGAACCGATTTGGCTAATTTTCGTCTTGAAATATTCGTGGAAGTCCAGGGAAGGTTTAAAAGGTAAGAAAGGTAGGGTAGGGTAGGGTAGTGTAGTGTAGGGTAGTGTAGGGTAGTTTAGAGTAGTGTAGGGTAGTGTAGGGTAGGGTAGTGTAGGATAGTGTAGGATAGTGTAGGATAGTGTAGGGTAGTGTAGGATAGTGTAGGATAGTGTAGGATAGTGTAGGGTACTGTAGTGTAGGGTAGGGTAAGAGGCGGTATGAAGTTCGCCGGGTCAGATAGTTTTATATATTTATATAAGTCGCATTTAACTATCTAAATTAAGAGTAAATGTAGGGATGACTGGGTAGACTTTGCGAAAGAATTACTGACTAACTCCTGTTTATATTTAATATATTACGATGTGTTGGCAAGGAAATTGGAAAACAATAGCATTTACAATTGAGTACCTATACAATTCTAAATAAACGTGGAATTCAGATAAGCACGCGATAGAATCTGAACACCATATCCTCCCAGTTACATGCGTCTCATTCACATTCACTCAGTCATTAATGATCTATTGCCATGCGCGGACGCCGGCCGCCGCGAATCAAGTTTACTCGCGATCAATAACCCCGCGCCGCCGCCGCGTACCAAAATTACTATGTTTAACCCAACGGTAGCCCTGCTTCTCTTATCTCTAGCTCAATATGTGCTCTCATACAACATCCTCGCAATAATATCACTACCACTGAAAAGCCACTACATGGCGATGCAACCGCTATTTAAAGAGCTAGCGGCGAAAGGGCACTCGGTCACCGTAGTCAACAACTTCCCAGATGAAAATCCCGTAAACAATTTACACTTTATCGATCTGAAAACCGTATCGTCAGCAAACAGGTTCCCGACTTTAGAATACTACGAGGATTTCGACTCAAATTATCTGCACATGTTCAACTTTTACCGACACGTTACTGTGGAGTCTCAGTTTAATGACTGCGAGACGTTGTTCAAGAACGAGGAAGTGAGAACCGGTTTGGCGGGAGGCAGTTTCGACGTGATATTCGTTGAAGGGTTCATGAGCGACTGCGCGCTGGCGATCGCGGGCGCTAAGTCCGACGCTCCTATCATCAGCATCGCCTCCCATGTTATGCTGCCGTGGATGTACCCGCGACTCGGCCTATCCTTCGACCCATCATCTGACGCCTTTTACTTCTCCAACGCTGGCCCGAATCCGTCACTGATCAATAAAGTGGAATCGTTCTTGATGCATGCAGTCTTCAACACGGTGGGTAGGTGGTATATACAGCGAGGTATTCGTGCGTCGTTTGCGAACCACCTGCCGGGTTATGAGCTAGACGTGGAAGAGATAGCTCGGAGAAGGATGAAGATGCTGTTCTCATATCAGCATTTCTCGGTGACGGGCGCGCGGCCGCTGGCTCCTCAAGTGTTGGAGATTGGCGGACTGCATGTGGGGAAGCCTAAAGCTTTGCCTAAGGTAATGTGGTTTTGTCATTCATTGGTGTGGTTAGGTGCAAGCATGAAGAGATACGTAGGTAATACTCTGTATTGAAAATAACTATTCAGAACAGAAGATAAAATAGTACAAACATTTGTGATAACTTGATAATGATAACCCCTCCGGAAGTAGGTACCTAAAGTTCCATAATCTAGCTTTTTCACTAAGCAAATAGTATGCACGTGTAACCTAGCCTAGGTATGCTAAATTACCCAGATAGATATAATTTGTTAATTTACAACCTAGGTTTTGATTTTGTTATTACAGGACGTGGATACGTTTTTATCGGAAGCTACGCATGGTGCCATTTATGTCAGTTTTGGATCTAATCTTAAGTCGAGCTCGATGTCACCTCGCAAGTTGGAACAGTTTCTTGAAGCGTTCAAACGGATCCAACCCATAAAAGTTCTGTTTAAATGGGAGAATGGAAGTATTCCAGATGAAAATGTTTTAGCGAAGAGCTGGTTTCCTCAACTAGATGTTTTATGTAAGTTTTCTTACCTATATGTATTTTGTAATTACTAAATAACAACTACTTATACATCTTAATTCAGTACGACTATCTATACGTACACTGTGTTTACACGGGTACTTACACGAAATTTTGAAGAAGTACCCATGATAGTAGAAAAAATCTACTTCCATGAAAGTACCTATTCAAGACCTAAATTTCACAAATAGGCTTTGGCCAATGCTACGGCAAAATACCATAATTTCAACGAGACTTTCTGTAATTTAACACATTTCTTAACACTTATTATCTTATCTGAACATTCAACAAAAACTCATAACGTCTTTTTAGGTCACCCAAAGCTCATAGGCTTTGTATCCCACGGAGGCATGTTGAGTACGTCAGAGGCGGCCAACTGCGGGGTCCCGATGGTGGCGGTGCCGTTCTTCGGAGACCAGTTCGGGAATGCCGCGTCCATTAAAGCCGCAGGGTTGGGCACCACTGTCTTCTTCGACCGTTTGACTGGAGACTCACTTGCTGCGGCTATCAAAGACATTACCAGTGCTGAGTAAGTTACTGAAGATAGGTACTCTGAAATAGATCTTAGGACTTCCGCAAATGCAAAAGCCAGACAGATCTAGTCAGTGCCAATGCCATGGGGGAAGCTTGATCCGATCAATGGATTGTAAGCTGACACCGAAGCCCAACTATAACCCCGCATTATAGGTATTGTGGTTGTGGTTAATCCAGAGAACCTTATTGATGCCGATGCCACAAACCTGACTATAATAGTGAAGCTATGGAGTTATGTTTCAACTAACGATGTAGGCTGACGGCAGAACCTTGAGGCGCTCCTTGGTAGAGGCCTATGTCCTGTAGTGGACGATTACGGGCTGATGATGATGATGAACCAACGACTTGTAACATTTTGTACGGAAGTTGTGATTGGATTTACTTGCAATTTACGTCTATATTATTTATTCCAGAACCCAAGAAAAAGCTAAGAAGATAGCAAGACTATGGAACGACCGACCTATGTCTGCTCTAGATAGCGCAATCTACTGGACAGAGTATGTAGCTCGACATAAACAAGCGCCGCCATCTCTACCAAGCAAGGCGTCGTGGTGCCAAACAATACCAATAGGTGTCTATAGCGTCTTGTTGCTAATAAGTTTTCTGATTTTAGTGATATTTGTTATAATTTGTAAACTTTTGAAAGCTATAGTAGGGCTGTTATTTTTTAAAAGGAAAATAAAAGAGGAATAGGTTTATACCGTTTTATTACAGTAATTTCATTTTTCAATAATTAGGTACGGTAGGTAGTAGGTAAAGTAGCAACTAGAGCTGGACTAGGATTGTCATCGTGGTGAAAAGATTTGCCAATCTCACTCACTCACTCATTGCCCAGGGTGCTGCAGAGAGGTTCGTTTCATGCACTTCAACGGGGGAGGGTGTAGTGACTCAGGCTCCTGATGGAACAACTTTTTTCTACGTATAGAATAGAATAGAATAGAATAGAATAGAATACTACTTACCTAGTATACCTACTTATTTAAAAAAAGGGTTTGGAAAAATCGACGTAAGTACCAAATATTTAGGAAAATTGTCACCCTCACATACCTAGATGAAAAGCCACGTAAACTATTTTACAGGTAATTATTTGAGTAAGCTTATTTATTAAACATTTTGGATATTTTGAATACTGTTTAGTATACTTATCTATTTCAGGAGTATGTAGTAGGTACTTACCGACACTGTATCCAATCTACGACAGTGCTTGAAATCCCATCATCATCATCTATTTTCCGCGACAGATTATTTTCCATAACAAAACTACCCACCTACTTATTTAAATCCTGTAATCTCGTATAACGACAATAAAGAATGAATTAGCATAACACGAGACGCAGCATTGTTTTAATGTATGATAAATAAATGCAGGTAAATCCCCTCTACCCGGGGTTCTGTTCGGAGCCACTGACCGTTGATTTTGCTCCGTGGGTGTACGTGTTGTGAATAGGAAGGAGGAGCCTTATTACCCCATTTTAACATCTATCAATTCAAATGCAATCCAAGAGGTGTTTGACTAAGGGCTGATTTTTCAATGGTCAGATAAAAGTTATCTGAGGAATAATGCTTATGCTGTCGCGTCAGAATGTTTGTATTCGACAGTGACAGGAACAATTTTATTCCTCAGATATAATTTATCTGACTATTGAAAAATCAGCCCTAAATAAAAAATAAATTAATTTATTTCAGATCACTTGACCCATATACGGTACTTAACTACCTACTTGATAAATAAAACAATAGGTACATTAATCACAAGCAACAATTAAGAAAACATCTCCAAGTTCCTCCTCGAGAGGGTTTCTGCCATGAATTAAATGCCAATAGCAATTTTTAGACTTCGGTAGCAACAGCAATGGTAGGTGAGTCTTTTCAAAGGTTTTCTATTCATTATCATCAGGCAATGGTCCATCGCATCTAGTCACCATGCAAATAGAAACCTAGGGTTGCTATATTATTATACGTACCTGTTATGTAAAGCCAAGGTTATAGCGATAGATGATAAAATTTCACAATAAGGCCTCTGCGTACTACGCGGGCAGGATGGTAGGCACGTAAATTAGGCTGTTACGTGTACAAATGACTGTTTATGCATAAGCTGTTTGTGTGTGTAGGTATGAAGATGTTTAACTAGGATAATGCGGAAAAGAGTTGCGTAATACTATGTAGGTGCTAAGGCCAAGGGCGGGGCGGTGCGGCGGGCTCTGAAACACGTTGTTCCGAAATGTTATTCCTATCATCAGTTTATTTTCAGTTATATTAATTTTATCTCGACATAACCTTACCGAAGCGATTGATTTTCCAAAACGGTGGTAAGCTACATCGTAGGTTTCTATTTTTACAATTTTTTTACGTACCTACTCTTCGGCTTGTCTAGGTTTTCCGGCTTATTCATTTGTCAAGCTATCTATAGGTACTTAGTTGGAAACTTGGAATAGGAAACCTAAACTTTAATACCACTAATTTTGTTCACCATAAGTAGATTCGTGGTCAAACGTAAACTTTTTGAAATATAATTCTATTCCAATCAATACGTTAAACTCATGGAACACGGACCTTTCTTCTTCCTCAATAGATAAACTTAACCTATTTATAGTCACAGTAATCGGGAAGCACCCACCGGTTGCTAACCAAATGTGTGTTGTGACAGTGCAGACCAGATGACATGTCAATTGCCGCGCGGAGGCCGCCATTATCAGACCCTGGACCCTGACTGCAGACGCGGAACTCAACTAGGAATTGTTTCACTTGACTACCGAGACTACACGGGATAGCTCTTCAACGAGTGCGATTCTGAAAGTGGCATTAAAAAATTAGCGCTGTTTTTTTATTTTTAATAGTCTATTCAATTCAATTCAATTCAATTTATTTATTTCAGATTAACAAGATCCATAGTTGTTAGTATGTACAATTTATTCTTAAGAGCTAGTGTTAGTATACATGGCGAATATAATAATAATATTGGAATAATTAAATTTGTACTACTTTAATAATAATACCTTTATCAGATAGGGCCAACCTCTGTATGGAGTTTCTATATTCTGAATCTGAATGCACAATAATTTTCCTAAAATGACACTTAATATTAGTGATTTAAGTTCATTTTAAAATTAAGAATAGGAGTGCATTATCAGAATATATCCCAATATATGCTTTTTGAGTGGGTCACGGCTATCTCCTTAATGTATCAACTATGCATAGCATGGTTTTACGTATTGACGAGAAAATCATAAGATTGATTTCATTATTTTTACGTACCTAATGCTCATTAAAAAATGTTAGCCAATTTGCCAATTAGCCGTAGGTAGGTCTAGATAAAATACACAGCTATCTAGTCTAGTGACTATTCCTAATTGAAAAAACAGTAGTAGGTAGTAGAGTATATTTAGTAAGAAAAGTTTCTACATAAAATTATAAAAAGTCATCCACTGTACTATGATCTACCTACAATGTATTGCGCATGCATGTCATCATAGAGTAATCAAATGCATAACCAAGTAACCAAAAGCTTTAGAATGCAAATAACACGGTAGGTGGTGTTAGAATTTCAGATAGTTACAAAAAAGCTCATGCAGAGAAAATGAAAAGTTCGAGCATATCCCAAAGTTTAGGAGCAAAAGTTTTACTTCGCAACAGCTGAAACACTGAAAGAATCTCTTTATCAATAACATCCTGCGCCAGAAACGTGATCTTCGATGCGTTTTCGCTTATTCTATGTTTAGATATACTTCACATTTTTCTATTATAATGTATACTTACATATTACATTGTGTGAGAAAGCGACCGTGTTTATGACTCCCCAAAATTAACGCACAAGCCATAATGATAAGATTGGACTCTATACATATAGTTGTGATAGCGATACCTAATGAGAATACTTGGCTATAGTTTTATAATATGATGTGCGTGTATTACACGAATGCAATTATATAAAAATTGGTACCCATATCATATATGTAGAAATAATAACTCAACATTATTTTATTACCTATCTCTATCAAAGAATAAAAAAAGTTTCTGAAATGATCCCGGAAGCGGAAATCGTTTGGCGTAAAATTAAAACAAAACCCTCCAGCTTGACCGGCATTGAGTCACAATAACCACTAATAAAGATAATGATATTTGTCACCATCATAAAGGTCAGGAGTCGGCAGATTACGAATCGTTTCGGCAAATAGATTTAAGGTCGGATGGGACCACGTCATGGGGGAATTTGCTCTGGAAGATTTCACTGCACCTACCTACTGTCAACTGTTAGGTACTTCGTGAAATAAGGGTTTTCCTGTATGAATGAATGAAATAGGTATTTGCAATGCTGTGTGTAGGAAATGTTTGTAGGTACGTAATTTTAAAAACTTATGGCAACCACAAATCGTGTCTGATCTTTCTTCTTAGAATGTCGGTGATAAAAATTAGTAAGTACCTAGAATGCTAGGGTTGGTAACCGTGGTAAAGGAGTAGCATCAGTCGCTGCGCTACGCCAGACGTATACTTACACAAATCCAGATCGTGAAAATGCAGTTTCTTTCAAAAAAATATGATGAAAATCTAAACAAGTAGCTGTAATTTAGTGAGCGTAATTGTTTGCGGTAATACCGTACCGCACGTTTAATTACCTCTAAACCCTTGTGGTTTATTTGAAGGATAGCATGAAGTTTGAAACCGAGGCTACAAGTACAAATAGGTGTAGGTGCTGTACCGGTTTATGCATCCAAGATGTCTTGAGTTTAACAACTGCCACGGAATCCGGAAGTAAAGGTATGCCTTTTCTTAATGGATGGGAAAAGGTAAAACTTAAGCTCGTGAGTTAATTAATTTTGGCTTTGGGTTCACGGTTGGGAAATAGAGCAGAGGTAGGTAGATAAGATACAAACTTTTCTATTTACATTATTATAACATCTGTTAATTCTGCAGGACGTATACCTATACCAGAAGCTCTGGAAGTTACATCAACAAAATTAGCTACAGTCTATTACAGTTCCCCAAAATTGATAATGCGCATAGAAATCTTCGTCATTGTTCGGCAACGGTCGTATTCCCCCGAGCGTTAGAAAACTATATGTATTTAGAGTGGTTAAGTGCATTTTCTTCATGCAATTTTAGTAGAATTATGTATTTGGTGCTAAAAGAGATATTGCTTTATCAATAACGAAATCTGATTCAATAATTCATAATACCTATTAAAATTTACTTCGAAAATGTTACAGTATTTTGAAGTGTCTTACTGAAGCTGGTGTAAAGATGGATGAAAGAAGGTTTGAATAACACAAGTTTTATATTATAACAAGAAATGCATTTCAAACACAGGATTACATTAAAAATTTAAAATCTCAGTTCAAAAGTATTTACAGCACTGATCATTTCACATTAATATTAAAATTACAAACTTGGTATTTTGGGTGTGGCTTTATTTACAAAGTGCAGTCTATCATTGAGACATATATTTGTTTCATAATAAGGCGTCATGAACAATAATTTTATTAAAGTTGCAATTAAATTCACATTTGAAACAAAACCAAGAACGATGTGTAATAACAGCTCTATACATATAATTTCACAGAAATGACTGAAAAGAGAACTGAAGGACCTTTGACTGATGGTGACAGCCGCCGACAGCCCGAATTGTTTTCGATTATGTACACATGATATTGACTCCTATTTCTTTCAAACAAGGTGCAAAATCTAAGTGCATTGTTTAAGGCTCTTACGATTCAATGATTCGGGTGTTTCCGGGAATACGGCAGTTTGCGAAGATTTGCATGTGCATTATTAATATGGGAGAACTGTACATAAAGTTACATCCCTAAGCTCTGCAACAATTTCTCTGAAAAATTACTTTCAGTCTGGATTACTATGCAAATCAAATTCTGCTAACCGTACCTGAACTTTAGGGCGTGTTCAAACTAAACTGTCTGTAACTAAGCTACCGAAGCCTTAAACCAAGTTACACGATCATTAAATTTGATCTCTTTAATTCATAGTTATATAACAACTTTAAGACATCACGTGTGGTAACATGAAAGCGAGCTATCCAGTTGCGAGCGAGTGAGCCACTTCCCGATGCAGGCTCACGGCCACTGACACTGAACTTGCGCGAGGTCAGTTGCGCGCGCGCAAGGAGCTGCGACGCGCGGGTTCAAGGCCGCCGCCGACCTTCGCCGGAATGCCGGGATGCTGGCTGATTGTGATGGATCGCCGGTTTATCAGACTGCGTAAATTTCGATGTAAATTTATAAATGAGACTGGCCTTTCAGATAGGTACTTATGTCTTGGTCCTGTGGGGTAAACGAGTTGTCTAGTGGTGACCACAAACAAGCCAGTGTAGCGTGGAACGCTCTCTGGCGCGATTTCTGGACCGACGACCTTAGACAGGTGGCCGGTCGTAGCTGGATGAGGAAGGGCGACGACAGGATTGTGGCGCTTCTTGGGATTGGCATATGTATGGTAGATAGTAGGAGGACGGTGATGATGATGATGATGATGATGATGATGATGATGATGATGATAATATTAAAGACAGTGGATACAAGATTAAAATGAATGAGAAACTACCGACAATAATAACTAAAGCTTTTAACCGGCAGAACCAAGTTTGATTAAACGTGTTTAGTCGGCGGCGAATAGTTTGCCTACTGTAAACTGTAGCTTAACTGAAAGGTATAAAGTTTACTACTTATGCACTTGTGTAAGGTCAGTGCCGGTTAGTGCTGGCGAAATGGAGGGTTCATCAAACTTTCGTTTGCCTTGAATGCAATTGAACTTTCAATCATGTTGAAGAAGCCGGTGTTTTTCTGATCCTCTTAAATACGTACATACATACATCCATCCTGACGACCCTCAGCAGGGACAAAGGGCCTTGAGTAGATTTCTCCATCTGGCTCGATCTTGGGCAGCGGCTGCGAGATCCTCCCACTTCATTCCCACAACTTTTGCCTCATTCTCCACAGAACGTCGCCAGGTTGTTTTTGGGCGGCCCCGTTTACGTTTTCCGGTTGGCTGCCAGCTGAGCACTTGCTTCGACGGGAATTCTTCGGGTCTTCTGAGGGTATGACCCAGCCACCTCCATTTTCTTGTGAGGATTTCCTGTTCGATGGGTTTCTGCTTCGTCAACCTTATCCTCTTAAATACTCGCCCTTAAAAGTGCACTTTAGAGCTAATTGGTGGTAATGACAATGTCCTCTATTACCCTGTTTCATTCAGACAATTTTAGACCATGGCCTGGAGCAACTATATATGTAATATATGTACTTCTAGTATATATATGTACTTCTCATACTTGATTTAGTATAAAAAAGCTTATTTATACTATTATATTGAGATATTTTTCAGGTGTTGAATACAGCGGTCCGTAAGATTTAACGAATTAAATCTCTCCTTGTTCTACACAGAAAAGGGAAAAGCTGCTAATGAAGCCCACTTTCATTGTTTAAAGAAAAGATTTATATTCTAATCCTTCCTGAAAAAGGTTACTCGTATATTTCTTTATATTTTTTTCTCAAAATCCTACTAAGTACCTATATATTTTTTATTTTAACGGTTATTATTATTACAATAAAAACTATATTTGAGTTATTAAGAAGTAGCCATTGTGATGCGCATGGCAATAGCCCATTTTAGACTGATTTGAATATAATTGTTTTGATTTCCGCAATGACTGTCTGAATAAAACATACTTATAGATTCTTGGTAAAACCAGAATATAAGCGTCATTCGTTTTTTATTCACTAAAAAAAAGAGTACTTATACGACTAGTGTTGACTGCGGGATATAGCCAATAGGGACGACCAACTAGTGTAGTGTTTAGTGACCCTGATGGCTATGCCGAAGGTCCTGGGTTCGATCCCCGGCCGGCCGGGACGGAGACAGATATTTCTACTCGGGCATTGAGTGGTTAATATGTATCCATCTATGCATCTGTGTATATATATCAGCTGTCCGATACCCATATTACAGGCTATGCCTAGCTTGGGGTCGGATAAAAAATCCTTTTACCGAATGCTTTTGTGTAAATCATTGCCCAACGGAACTATCACGTGAAAACTTTTTAAGGCTATGCGAAACTTTAGCACTTTTACATACACATGAATCTTGCTCGCTGATGCCGTGGTAAAAGGTTAGTGGTCCATAAACCGCGAGATGCCATCAGGCTCGGCTTTGAGACCACGACGACGCTATGAGAGTTACGGAGTTACTGGAGGGCTAGTCTAGGTTGATACAAAACGAATATGTCATGCTATCGGTACGTTTTATAAGAGACTAGCTGTTCCCGCGCGCTTCGCTTCGCCGTAAAAAGTTTTCCCGTGGGAATTCCGGGATAAAAAGTAGCCTATGTTCTTTCTCAGGGTTTAGACCATATGTATACCAAAGAATCAAAGAATCCGTTCAGTAGTTTTGGCGTGAAAGAGTAACAGACAGACAGACACAGTTACTTTCGCATTTATAATATTAGTTAGGATAGTGTCGCGATTGGCGCAGCGCAGTCCTGAAATTTAGTTTTTCGTAAGCTATAGTAACCTTTCTGACTTAGTTACAAGGACTTCCACGTTGCAAGTAAAGTAGGGGAAGGAATTATACGTTTCTATTTAGTTTTACAAATAACATGTAGTAGGAACCTCATCAAACTAAATAACTTATCAATTTCCTATGAAGCTAAGAAGGTATCCTATTTTAGTAGGATCTATTCTGAACGAAACAAAAGATACGAAGTTTTTAAGAAATGTATTCTCGCTGAAAAAAAAACCATAGAATCACTGTAGGTTTCTCGAGTGCTTATCTAATTTATAATTATGGCCTAGCTAGCTGTACTGTCAACACAACAAGGACGTGATGCGTTTATGTACGCTCATAAGTCGCGGCTACCATTACTTCTTTACAGCCGCCTTTACCTTTACAGTCTATAATACAGTACCCACTGTACACTGACGTGTCTAGGCTTACTTGACTCATAGTCTCCCAGTAGGCAAACCGTTTATACCGCCGACTGAGTGAGCGGCCGCGGTTCGGCGGCGGCGGCGTTTAGTAAATTCTGTGCTCTCTCCACGATGATTCCTGTAACAATTTTCAATTTTCCAAATTACCTACGATCAAATACTATTGCGAAATCTGTGTCAATTTATTAGATTCCATTGGATACGACTTATACAATAAGTAGAAGAAGAAGAAGAAGATACAATAAGTGGATAGAAAACACCTATAGAAAATAACTAGTACCTAGGGATATCTCTAAAACCGCAAAACTCAAAACGTCTTCATAACGTCACAGCAATAATCTTTGCTGAAACGAGTTATAAGTGATACCCATTAACTATTAAAAACGTAATAAAAGTCCATAGCCAAGCGACGAACGGATCATAATAAACTAGGTGTTAGAAATAATATCCAATAGTTGATCCATTCAATATCAGAAGTTTTAATCTCAATTTTACTTCTAAAGGTTGCTTATACGATTACGATAAGTACTTATATATGTCTAAAGTATTAGAAAAAGTTGTATGCGATCAGATGAGCCAATATATTGAATGCAATAACATTCTCCCTACTGTCCAGTCCGGGTTTAGGAAGTTTCGCAGTACAACAACGGCTCTCCTCGATGTAGTCGATGATATACTCTGTTCGCAAGATAAAGGTCAGGGCACTATTTTAACGCTATTAGACTTCTCGCGTGCCTTCGATACTATTAGCGTCCCTCGCCTACTGGCCAAACTGACCTACTATGGATTTGAAGCCGATACAGTAAGGTGGTTCTATAGCTATCTCAGCCAACGATCACAAATTGTAAAACTTACCAATATTAATGGCGAAACGAAAATTTCCTCAGCTAGTCAAGTGACCAGAGGAGTCCCACAAGGGTCTATACTTGGACCTATTCTATTTATTCTGTACGCCTGTGATATAGTAGACTGCATAAAAAACTGTAAATATCATATCTATGCAGACGACCTACAGATATACCTATCATGTGTCCCAGATGGCACTGCAGATACAGTAACATTAATAAATGAGGATTTAAACCAAATAGTAGCATTGTCTGCGCATGCGCGGGCGAGGGGCCTGCGCCGGCGCGGCGCGCCGGGTGGCGGGGGTCACCGGCCGCCACCATTACTCGCTAAACTACACACAGTGAAACGGACGTCATTCCGCATCTTCGTTATTTGCTCTTTAAATAAACCGCTACCTGAAGAATACAGTCCACTTTTATTGAAGAACACCCTGCTAGGATCCTTACTGAACAGTTTGGTCCTTTCACCGTCAAGAGAAGGGCAGAAAACAAGAAAAAGGACTTCGCAAAGCGCGTGACGTGACTACGCATTTTCAAAATCTCAACGTCCGCGCCTCGTCTGTTTCACCAAGAATCGACTAGAAAACGTTTTGGAGGACTAGCTACAGTCTTCAAGGATTCTACAATCTACTCAATCAACAACAAATAACGAATTCCAAGAAGATCTGCATCTCCGAACGTCCGTCGTCGACTGAAATCATAGAAAATCTACGAGTATCATAACAACATCTTCACATCAGCCACGCAGTCTACAAAATACAGGCTTAATTCGGAGTGGTACAGGCCGGGAAACGCTGTGAGTTCGTTCCTAATTATTCCCTATATCCCATACCTAACTATTTTTGCTTCAATTCCTTTCATTAAAATTTCCGTTATTCTAGCCTATATTTGAGTGAGTAACTAATTATAATAACCTATTTTCTTACGCATTCGGGTAAAATATTCACTTTTTATTGCTTAAAACAACATTATCTTGCAGTTGCAAACATTATCACCTGCTTACCCGCGCTAATAAAATAGTTGCTAACGGTCATTAGCCTACGTCCTACGTGACGTGTTTCACGGTCAAGGACAGCCATCTTTGCTCACAACCCATCAGCTGTTTTATAGCTATTCTTTTGTGCGAAGAATTTATTGCCTTTCGCATAGTTTACTACTATCAGTTATTTCGAATAATTATACTTAACTACTAAAATATTTTCTTAAATACCTATTCATTATTACTGATTGTCACACATTCTTATCGTCCATAATAATAAATAACAATGGCCGAACAAGATAAAATTGAAAGGTTAAAGAAAAATAAGGCTTCAATGAAAAGTAAGCTTACTCAATTTGAAACTTTTCTAACGCTCGCTTCGTCTTATGGAGCCTTGAGTGACCAGCATTATTCCGAGCTTCAGTTACGATTATCCAAAATCGAAAATTTATACCAGGATTTCGATCAATTACAGGGTGAGCTCGAGGAACTGTGTGATCCTCCTGAGGAGCAGTACGCAGACCGACAGCTCTTCGAGGACCAGTATTACCGACTGGTTTCCACCGCCCGTCAGCTCGTTACCAGCCACGACGCGAGTATCAACCACGGCCAGTCAGGATCTGCAACAAGCTCGAATCCAGGTGGGACTTGTACAGCTTTTAATCTCCCAAAAATTAATATTCCAATTTTGGGTGGTAACTATCAGAACTGGTTGGAATTTCGGGACACGTTCACATCCATGATTCACACCAATGTTAATATAGATAATATTAGTAAATTTCATTATCTCCGCGCTTCATTGCAAGGGAGCGCGGCTATAGTAGTAAAAAATATAGATTTTACTAGCGATAACTACCTAACAGCATGGAATTTACTATGTGAGAGATATAACAATACTAGGTTATTAGTAAACAACCACGTCCAAGCCTTATTCAATGTTGATACTATAACTAAAGAATCTAGTCGCTGCATTCGCTACTTAGTAGACACAACAAATAAAAATATTAGGGCACTAACTAACCTCAAACAGCCCACTGAACACTGGGACACATTAATAATTTATATGATGTCTACCAAATTAGACGGGACTACTAGTAGGTACTGGGAAGAACATCGTAATAACATGTCAGAACCACCCACTCTGAGCCAATTTTGCACCTTTTTAGGTAACAGAGCGGACCTACTAGAAACACTGGAAGATGCTAAAGGAAAAAATCCCAAAGCTGAAGTTTCTAAACCAAGGGGATTTTTAGCAACTCACAATAGTACTTCAGAAAGCACCAACTCATTTAAAATTAAATGTCCTTTGTGTAAAAGCGATCATTTGTTATACACTTGTGAAAAATTTCGAGAATTAACCGTTGAAAGTCGCATTGCTAAAGCCAGAGAGTTTAAAGTCTGTCTCAATTGTTTACGTCCCGGTCATTCACACATCAAATGTAACCTATCACACTGTCGCTATTGTAAATATAAACATAATACGTTGTTACATCTTAATAAACAAGATTTAACCATACCTACTCCCACAACATCATTACCCGAGAGTGTACCTTTAGCTTTACATGCCAACACTTCTCAAACACAACAACACACAACTACAACTGAAGTAGCCCTACCTTCAAACACCAGTCAGCCAACTACTTCGCCTCAAATTCTCCTATCCACAGCGCTGGTGAAAGTTCTAGACAAGAAGGGCAACCAACACGACGCCAGGCTCCTATTGGACAACGGCAGTACGGCCAACTTCATTTCTCAAGACCTCTGCAGCAAGCTGGGGCTGTCGAGTCGTGCCACGCACTCCACGGTGTCAGGTATCTGCAACCAATCCTGTAAAAGTTCACAGTCTTGCAAATTAGCTATCTATTCGTCTTATAGTGACTATCAGGTTGAATTAGAGTGTCTAGTCATACCTCAAATTACTAAGGCGTTGCCGTCTGTTCTCATAAATGTGGACTCTATTCCCATACCAACGGGCATTCAGCTTGCTGACCCAACTTTCAACATTCCGTCCGCAATAGACATATTAGTAGGTGCAGAGATATTCTGGAACGTCATTTGCAACAATTCAATCAATCTAGGGAAACGCCAACCACTATTGTATGAAACTAAGTTTGGTTGGTTAGTTTCAGGTTACGTTTCACGAGCCACGTCTAACTCACATCAATGTAATTTCGTAAATAATAACGATGATGCACTTACAAAATTTTGGGAATTAGATTCCATTTCTCCCAAACATTCTCTTACTACAGAGGAACGTGCCTGCGAAGATCATTTTCTGTCCACTACTTATCGTAACGAAGAAGGCCGTTTCGTAGTTTCAATGCCTCTAAAAGAAGATCCCAATAAATTAGGTGATTCATACTTCATGGCAAAATCTAGATTTAGTTCTCTGGAACGTCGATTTCAACGAGATCCAATATACAAACAAAGATACATAGAGTTCATAGATGAATATGAAAAATTAGGTCATATGACTAAAAATACAACTAAAGTATCATCCAACCAAGGCAATGTCAATTATTATTTACCACATCACGGAATAATAAGGGAATCAAGCACCACGACAAAATTACGCACAGTTTTTGATGCATCAGCCGCCACTACATCCGGATTATCTTTGAATGATATCCAAATGGTTGGCCCTACAGTTCAAGATGATCTTCTATCCATACTAATTCGTTTCCGTCAGCATCGTTTTGTCATATCTGGAGACATTGAAAAAATGTATAGAGCCATTGAGATAAATTCTAATCAAAGATCTCTACAACAAATATTATTTAGATCAGATACGTCTCAACCGATACAGATATACACTCTAAATAGTGTCACGTACGGTACTGCTTCTGCTCCCTACCTAGCTACTAAATGTCTCTCTACATTAGCATCGAATGCATCTAACATCACAGTAAAGAATTCAATTTTGCGAGATTTTTATGTTGATGATTATTTAAGTGGTGGAGCAACTATAGAAGACGTAATTAAACAATCCCAAGAAGTTATTTCGATTCTATCATCGGCTAAATTTAATCTTAGAAAATTTCAATCGAATAATTTAGAAATTTTGCAAGCAGTAACTAATAATAACGTAGATCACAATAATATGCTGCACCTTTCTGAATCAAAAATCAACAACGAGCCTTCAAGGACGCTGGGTCTGCATTGGATTTGCGATTCAGATGTCCTAGCTTTTACAATTAACATCGAAAACAAAGAAAAGGTTACAAAACGTAATATCCTTTCAGCTATAAGTCAAATCTTTGATCCACTGGGCCTAGTGACCCCAGCAATAGTAGAAGCTAAATTATTAATACAATGTTTGTGGAAGGCAAGACTAAATTGGGACACAGACGTTCCAAACAATATAAAATCACTCTGGATGCAGTTTTACAGTGAAATATGTAATTTAAATCAAATTAAAATACCTAGGTGGTTTTTAAGCGTAAATTATAAGAAAGTCGAACTACACATTTTTTCAGATGCCTCTGAAAAGGCCTACGGTGCCTGTGCCTATGCTCGATCTATCGGACAAGATGGCTCTATCCATGTTCAACTTATAACGTCAAAAAATAGAGTTGCCCAAATTAAAACCGTCAACTATACCTCGATTAGAATTAAGTGGGGCTCTTTTAGGTGCAAGACTGTGTACTAAAATATTAAACTCTATAACCATACCGGTTGATTGCAGATATTGGTGCGATTCAACTATTGTTTTATGTTGGCTCGCTATGCCCGCTCATCGACTCAAACCTTTCGTTCGCAATCGTGTGAACGAGATCAATGAATCCACCGCTGGTTGCCCGTGGAGCTATGTGCCGTCACTCCAAAATCCTGCAGATCTCGTTTCGCGAGGGGTGAAGGCTGATCTTATCAGCTCTTCGGCGCTGTGGTGGTCCGGTCCATCATTTCTACAAAAAGATGAAAGTTTATGGCCTAAAATGCCAATCTCTAATGAGAAACGAGATCTGCCGGAGGTAGTATGTCATCATATTTCACAAATTGCAGAACAAGATTCTACTGAAAATTGCATTTCCAAAAGCATTCACAAACACTCTAATCTTACACGTTCAGTACACATTTTGGCTTACGTTAGTAGATTTATATCTAATTGTAAATTAAAAAACACATAAGATCGAGTCATTGGCAATTTAACGCAAGAGGAAATCCAATCCTCATTAAATATTATTATTAAACAAAGCCAATCAGAAATGTTTCCTGAGGAACAAGCTCTGTTAATGGCAGGTAAAGTCTTACCGTTTAAAAATAGACTATTATCATTATCTCCATTCATTGATGCAAATAATATCATTAGAATTGGAGGTCGATTAACTAATTCACCATACAGTTATGATCAAAAGCACCCCATTTTACTTTGTAGTAAACATTACTTTACAAAACTCATATTTCGAACACAACATACAAAGCTTTTGCATGTAGGTCCACTTTCTTTACTTGCTAGCATTCGCCAAACATACTGGCCACTAGGGGGCAGGAATCTCGCAAGATCTACTGCGAGTAAGTGCGTTACCTGCTTTAGGAACAAACGTAAGAGTGTTCAACCCATGATGGGTCAATTACCTGAATCTAGAACTGAACTCGAATATCCATTCCTTAATTGCTCTGTGGACTACGCAGGACCAGTTCTGATAGCTGATAAAAAGGGTCGAGGTTGTAAGCTGATCAAGTCCTACATATGCATTTTTGTTTGTTTAGCAGTTAAGGCAGTTCATTTGGAGCTTGTTACAGATCTGACTAAGGAAGCTTACAGAGCAGCATTATTACGCTTCTTTAGCCGTCGCGGTAAATGCCGGTCTATCACATCAGATAATGCAACAACGTTCGTCGGGGCTTGTAACGAGCTGCATAAGCTGGTCACTGAATCCTCCATAAGTACTGAGTTGGCCGATGAAGGTATAAAATTTATTTTCACTCCTCCCTACTCTCCCCATATGAACGGTATAGCAGAAGCCGCTGTCCGCTCTACCAAATACCATTTAAAAAGAATTCTTAATCTTACCCATTTCACTTACGAAGAAATGTCCACTTGCCTCACTCAAATAGAAGCTATATTAAATTCTCGTCCCATAACTCCAATTTCCACTGATCCCCAAGACTTTTGCGCCCTAACTCCCGCTCACTTCTTGATAGGACGAACTCTCACGTCTATACCGTGTCAGCAGATAGCCGAAACCACCAACCTAAGCCTGCTCCAGAGACACAAGCGAGTGGAGTTGATCAAACAACATTTCTGGACGAGATTTACTAATGATTACATTTCTACACTGCAACAGAAAACCAAGTGGCATTCCGGCAGCAATGACCTAAAGGAGAACTCGCTCGTCCTGATCAAAGACAAGATGTCACCACCATTGCTCTGGTCTCTTGGCAGAATACTCAAGGTCTACCCCGGAGTCGACGGTATCAACCGAGTGGCTGAAATTAAGACCAAAAAGGGAACCATAAGAAGAGGTTGGAATAACATCTGCCTCCTGCCCTTGGAAGACAATCTTTGAAGCTCACTTCAACGCCGGGAGCCTGTCTGCGCATGCGCGGGCGAGGGGCCTGCGCCGGCGCGGCGCGCCGGGTGGCGGGGGTCACCGGCCGCCACCATTACTCGCTAAACTACACACAGTGAAACGGACGTCATTCCGCATCTTCGTTATTTGCTCTTTAAATAAACCGCTACCTGAAGAATACAGTCCACTTTTATTGAAGAACACCCTGCTAGGATCCTTACTGAACAGCATGGTCTAAAAGTAATTCGCTCTTACTGAATCCCACCAAATCACAGTTTCTTATAATAGGATCAAAACAACAAGTTTCAAAAATAAAAGCCAATAACCCCGATATAAAGGTAGCTGGCGAGTCAATCCAAATGGTAAGTGAAGCTAAAAACCTCGGCATTTACTTTGACTCTAACCTGCGCTTCGAGAAACATGTTTTAAATTTAGTGTCAAACTGCTTTTATAGATTAAAAATTCTTTATCGTATAAGACCCTACATAAAAACTGAGATTCGTGAGCAGTTATGTGAAAGTTTAGTTTTATCTAAATTAAATTATGCTGACACAGTATACGGTCCTTGCATCTATGGTAAAACACAGCGTCTTTTACAGCGAGTGCAAAACGCTTGTGCCCGATACTGCTACACCATCCCTGCTCGTAGTCACGTTACTCCGTACCTCATAAGATCAAAGTTATTGAAATTGGCAAGCCGTCGGCACCTTCACTTTGCCTGCCTTCTATTTGGGATTATACAGAAACGGCTGCCCGAATATCTGTTTAATAAACTACGGTGGTCACGTGACCTCAACTCTCACCGAACCAGGGCATCCTCCTACCTGCTTCTAACCCCTCAGCATAAATCAGCATCGTTTGCGGGAAGCTTCTCCTTTAACTCCACACACTGTTGGAATAAATTGGATCCTGGATTGCGCGACCTGAAAACCGTAAAATCGTTTAAGTCTAAGTTAAAAACAATTCTGCTAACAAAACAACAGTCGACCCATCTACGGGTATAGTAGTCGTAGTTATGGAGAAGTTTGCAGGTTTTCTATAACATTGCTCTAGTGATTATTATAACTACTTTAACACACATTTTAACTCAACCCAATATTATTATAGGAGGCGTTAGTTCAAGTGACTATTTACTATAGGTACTTACACTAGTTTTCTTCGCAACACACAAATGGACTCCCGCGGCATAATATAATCTTCCATTATTGTACATATTTTCTTATCTCCAAAATCATCCCATTTTTTGCAACACAGCTAATGTTCACAGCTACCTTCAATATGAATACCTTCTGAAAGAAACATAAAATCAAGGTAACAAAGTAAAACCACAATGCCATGTATGTAAGTAACGAATTTATTTAGTAATTACATACCTTTAGTCTATGACTTCATTCCCAATATCCATCGTAAAATTGAATTATTCATTACACAAAAATATACCACTCGCCTACAGATTCACTACATGATATTTCTAATTACGTTTTAAATCACAATCATATATTTATTTACAGTTTATGGCACAGTGTGGGCGCAGCACGGCGGCAGCGTAGGCACTGAAAGCCTTTTACAGCCGCGTGAGGCACTCGGGGCCGCTGAAAACACGAACCGCTTATGCGTGTGAAGTACCCCGGGTGACCTTGGTTCACAGCTGCCGGCCGTGCACTTGCCATAGTTTTAGTTTTTAGTTTTTAGTTTTTATTTATAGTCAGTGGCATCATAAAGGGAAGCGGCTGAAAATCAGCGCGGTAGTAGGTAACATATTATCTTCTACCGCCTTAGCTGAGCCGCCGTCCGTTTCGGTGCCAGACAACGCACACATATCCTCTCATTTATTTCTTTTGTTTAGTCATAAGGTCTTTGTGTTCATTTATTACTGTTTTCTTTTCTTTTTTTTTTCTGTGTGTGTGCGATGGCACGGAATAAACGTTTTTATTATTATTATTATTATAGTTATTTAATTATTACCTACAGGCGAACATTATTTGAGAATTTTAAATTACTTATGTATGTTTAGAGTTTCTACTACTATTACTTCAATAAATATACCTAAGCAGGTAAGTTATGTCCTATTAAATCTGATTATTATATTTATGTAGGTCTATGTAGTCTATTATAAAATATATATCATTATTTTAGGTATATAAGTATAAATACATGTAAGTTTAAAGACTTACCCCCTTATTCATAGAGAAGTTACAAAACGTTTTAACTAATAAACTGTTTTGTCCCTCTCCAACAAAGAACAATTTGTTCTTTGACAGAGAGGGACAAAACAGTTTATTAGTTAAAACGTATTGTAACTTTTCTATGAATAAGGGGGTTAGTTTGTAGGGACTTATATAATAACTAAAAAAATATTTTAATTTTTCCTTTATTTTTCTTTAGTACACTTGACCCCTCTTTAATCAAAATATCCTTCCACCCTAAGGTTGTCTTGAAAAAATCGCTTTAAGCGATAAGACCGCCATTTTTGTACATAGTTTATAGTATTTAAGTTATTTAAGTTTCTTTTATGTGTGTGTGTACAAATAAAGAATATTCTATCTATCTATCTATCTACTTAAGTAAGTTTAAAATACGAGACTGAAACATAATACACATAATCATGCAATAACATTTTATAATTTTAGATACAGTCCTGTTTAATGGGTCCGCGTCGTTTTAAAACAATTACATAAATCTATTGGTGTTTGGCACTAAGACACCCACTCTAGACCATAAATCAATCTTTGTCCTGGCTTACCGAGTGGTTTCAGAAACAAAGATTGATTATTTTCGATTTAGTATTCCTACTTTCAAGATGGAATAGCTATCAAAGTAGGTAAAATTGAATAAATATTGCTATGTTCCGCTGTGTCTGCAAGTACAAGAATGATTACTTACTTAATTTTAACGAGTAGGTAACATACAAAACTTACGTACGAGTAATTTTAAACTTGCACTGGTGGTTTTGAGATATCATCTACTTATAGAAATCTTTCTGAAATTTCTGATGCTAGCTTTTTGCTTGGACTTTTTAAAAACCTTTTCTGAGCTTTCTATTCTATTCTATTCTATTCTCTGTGGGGGCGTAAGTACCTGCACCTGGCTCTCTCGAGTGGAACCTTTGTGCATATCCCCAAGGTCTAAACTGCCTTCCTAAGCTTGGACCATTTCCCACCACGCTGGTCCACTGCGGGTTGGTGGGTTCACATATCTAGATGTGCTAAATCTAGATATGCAGGTTTCCTCACGATGTTTTCCTTCACCGTAAGAGCGATGGTATACATTGTACTTAAGTTAAAAGAACTCATTGGTACATGTCAGCGCCGGGATTCGAACCCGCATCTCTTGATTGAGAAGCGGGCGCTTAACCGACTGAGCTACCACCGCTCCCGACTGAGCTACCACCGCTCCTTTTCTGAGCTTTAATAACTTTGCAATTTATTTTTTCATAAGCTTACTTTACCTACCTACTCGATAAAATGTTATAGGGGCAACATTGAGAGCATCGATCGATAACATGTAACCTCTAAAATTACTCAATCTCGTGTTGTTTTGGTATGTAAAATTTCACAATTATGTTTATGCACCTACTAATTACGTTAACTTTGAATTTATTAAATTTAAAATTTGGATCTTAAAGAAATTTTATGACTGTTAGGACTTTTAGACGGTAAAGGCGAAGGTAAGTTCTAATTTTATTCACACTATTTTTATAGATCACAGGTTACTAAAATCTTCACCATAAGTGTTATTGTATATTATGCACAATTGCTATTTACAAATATTTACATATATCATGATGGTTATTAATAACCTTACTTAAATAGTTGGGACATACTGACATACCAAATGACGAAGATTCATTCACGCAGCTGGCCTGCTATTTAAATTAATCAACAGTTTTAAAGTGCAATAAGGAACATGCTTTGAATTATAAAGTTAAATAAACAAAGCGAAATATACATACGGTTATAAATATGGTCGCTTGAAACGTATAAGTTCTACATTTTATGGACGAACCTGTTCCTTTGTGTCAACGCACAGATAGAGATATATCAAAGAACAAAATGTTGTTCAATTTCCACTCTTATGTATAATAAAAATAGGATGCAGGGTTTCTGTTCCCTCCACTGTACTATTTTACCGTCTTCTCTAAAAGGCCTACGACTTCGAGGAAATAAAAAAATCGTAAATGAAGTTTATCGAGTCAATGTTCCTTATTTAAATAAATATCGGTTACTGATAGCGTGCACCTGAGAGTTGGAATCAGTCATTTCAAAGAAAATGTTTTAAGAAGTTTTTCAGGAAAATGCAAGACTAGTGTGGTTTGTTTCTATGTATAGTTTACATATATACCTACTGCATAAGTTAGGTACCTATTGTACGTAAATGTCCATTAGTTTTAATGTTACAACTTGTCATTAAATATAAGGAAATCCTTGGGATTTTTCATGTAATTCATAATTATGATAATTAAAACAAAATTCACTAGTATAATCATATTATGTCAAACATAAATGTTAAGTAGTAGGTGCATATGAATGTCGGCTTTCTATTGGCTGTTGATTATAAAAAAATCACCCACCTTTGAAATATTCAGTAAAAAAATACACAATAAACTGGTCTGAAAACTGGACCACTCCGGTAAAACTATTAGTAATTATTATTCTTACTGAAATATTCCAAACCGAAACCCGTTAGACGAGACGATGACTTTACTGTATGCTCACAGGTAAATATTTTATACATACCATTATGAACCGAAAGTTATAAAATTATTAGGAAATACACATTTTGTTCGGGTCTCCACACACACACACGCACTCACGCCTTGTACTAATGTACTCCCTTTCGGGGTAGGCAGAGGTGCATTGCTGCACCCACATTTCGCCAGAGTGTTATGTTAGTCCCAATGTAATAGGGGGCGGGCCTATTGCCATTTTACGGGCACATCCAAGACCCGAGAACAAATATCTGTGTCTAAACAAATATCTGCCCCAGCCGGGAATCGAACCCGGGACCATCGGCTCAGTAGTCAGGGTCACTAACCACTACGCCATTCGGTCGTCGGTTGTTCGGGTCTAGACAGTCAAGATTCTAGTCTAGAGTCTAAATCAAGTGAACCGAGTCACACTCACGTATCTCGGATAGCAGTAAACTAAGATCAACTGTAAGTAGGTAAATGCGGAAATGTGGACCCTGAACGGGCGAAGGCAGGGGTCACTCTATATAACGAAAAACGAAGTTTCGAAGCGCTGCTCTCTATTTCGTTGTAATAAACGAGCCGATTCCACGTTCATTCGTTGGTTTTTCGTCAGTATAGAGGAACCCTCCTGCCCTCTTGAGTGTTGTTTTCAAACAATACCTGTACCGTAACACTACTTTTCTCTAACACCTAACTTGAAAAATATATTTCTTTGCTCCGCACACAAAAATATTAACAAGTATTTTTAAGGGTTCCTATAACCGAGACTAAATTATATTTTGCAGATATTTTCTATTAAACTTGGTATACTTACATACAATTATTCCATCCTGTCATGTACACACCAGCTCAGTCTACATACAGACTGCTAAAGTGGGAGGTACAAATACGTGTAGACGTAGTATTTGAACATATTTTATCATAATATAATGCGCTCTTAATTCCATTGTCAGCACTTCATGTAATTCGTCTCATGCGGAGTCTGGGCAGGGACTATTCTGAGAAATTCAGCTCCGGTTTACACAATGCAAGTTGGTCTGCAATTTTCAGCTGAAATCAGCAGATTGCCACAACTTGGCTAGTAAAATACTAAAGAAGTGCGATTCAATAATATTCCCAGAGACCTAGCTCGAATACAAATAAGAAATGATATAATAAGCAATATTTACGTGGATCCCGATGGACGTAATACCGACGCGCGCAGGGGATCTGTACGATTCTAAAGAATTACCGTTAGATACAGTTGTTAATATTAAGCTGTGTCCTATTTCATTGTTTATGTTTAATGTGGTTTCATGAAACCCATAATAATTATTTCAATTATAATTGTCATCCCTACAAAGTCTACATTTCTAAAATTAACTCAATAAATAGATACTTGACGACATTATTGAGCACAAGGCATGAATGTATCTTAAACATATTATTGTCTAAGCATGAGTACTCAAGTAGGTAGGTACTGTAGCAAGTATTTATGTACATGAAGGGTTCCGACTACGGATCCCTAAAACACATATTGTGCTGACTAAGAACACAGAACACAGTTGCCATTAAACACCTTACTGAGACGAAACACGGGCTTATTCATTAGGAGATGTTATCATTAATGTATAAGAGAGACATCGAGAATGGCGTCACATTTATTATTAATGGTTGTCGTGTTTCGAATAATGAAGCTGTCTTTTCGGCGACTTGTTGCTGCTTCTATTATTCCTCGGGTTTCCAGATTTCGTGCCAGTTTTGCAAGCCAATATTTCATGTTAGTTTATTTCGTAGCATCCTTTGAATACTTATAAGGAAATCGCTTTTTGTGAAGTCAATTCTACCTAGTATCTATGCTTTTCTAGGTTGCCCACATTTTTAGGACCAAAGGTAGAAATTCGTGGTGAAAGAGCAAAGGAAATGCTCCACGAGGTAGGGGGTCACAGTTGCAATAATTCATTCCCATTGTTACCAACTTCCAACGATGAAGGATAATAAAGCACAGTACGTTATACACCAGGGTTTTTCAGCAAGTCAAAAAAGATGATGTAAATTTATACATGCATGCATGCATATTTTAAACTAAATATACAGAAAAAATATATATTTATTTATGACCTAATCACAAGTGAGATAATTATAGGATTGTGAAAAGAACGGTCCAAAGTATTTTGAAATACCTAGGCGTACTGCCTGCTTCTAATAACAAAAATCTGATCCCCGTATACCAATTTAAAACGACTTTCACCTTAAATCAGGAAACAGATGCCGTTAGTCGGACCCCTGACCACAACTAGCCATTATTGCCAGAATACTCCATCAAGTATTGAGGTTTCGCTGACCGAATGGCATTAAATACAGGGTTGAATATCTTACCCAATGCACTCCGCCTTCGTTCCAACCGAATAAGGAGACCTATCTATATCTATTCACTGTTCTCACCATCCATAGGTATACAGCTTGTATTAAGGTGCATAAAGGTGACTATTGGGTAACGATTGACTTGTCTAGTGTCCTGGGCAACCTATTCAGCGTTTTTAAGCGATACTGAATTCAATGTTCGATCATTGGCTGGCAACGGTACCCTTAGTATAGGTGTTTATAGTTTATATAATTTGGAGAAACCACAAGTTTATCTTTTTTAATTCTGCCATTGGCATCTTATTTTCTGTCCAATGTTAATAATAAAATCGCACGTAGCTTCTCATACGAAAATCTTTTTTTGGATATGAAAACAGTAACTTCTAGATATACTTAAAAACTGCACCTAGATACTGGAGCGTCAGTTTCCCAGAAATGTACTAACTACTATCTTCTATCAAACAGCTCAGAATAGGACTCGTAGTGAAATTATATACGGAGATTTAAGATAAAGTACCCTTTGTTTGTGAATATAAGAACGATACTAGTGATCGTAAAGCAGCCAGGGCCTCAAGTCTGCTAAGGAATGGCGGCTCAATGCTGTGTCGTCTGAATGGTTTTACGACTTTAGGTATCCGTTTTCTCTTGGTTAGTGAGTCCCAGTAGTGCAATATGAATCACTTACCACTTATTACTGTTTATTAACGTTAGTTCTTTAAAAAAGACGCAATAAATATTTCCTAAAACGCAGATAATGAATACCTATAGTGCGAAACCCATGCTGCCGACACACAACTATGCCGCCATTCCTTAGCAGACTTGGGGCCCAGGTTAGCTACAGGGTGTAAGTGTAAGGGTCAACTCATGACGGCATTCGATAGATATCGAGAGAGTCACTCTAGCATAGGGAAACCAATATACAGAGCGCTGCTACGCTAACCCAACTCTATCTCGTTATATTAAACGTATTGAATTGCACGACAACTCTCTTTCGTTCGGTGTTTGTCAAGCTAGAGTAACATTTTAGTGTGATGGTGAATAATGATGAAATAGCCACGTGCTAAGAGCTAACTTTATCACTACTTCGTTCAGCATGCATAGTTATAATCTATACATAGGTCATGTCAGATTCATGATCAGTATGAACCAATTTATGATGCATGTTAGATAAATTATGTAATTTTTGATTTCGTTACCTTATGGCGAATTAACAAAAAATCTTTTCATTTCAAAAGTTTTTTTAAAGTTATATTTAAGTACTTATCATATAAGGTAGGTTAAAGTTCAGCTTATGAACGGTAACTACTTAATTGATATCTTAAGATTAGGCATCTGATAAAAGCTCAAGATGTATAAACATATTATTATGAATTTTCTTAACTTTAATTATAAATCCTTCATCAAAAACCAATCATGGCGACTAAATTATAGGGTTCGTTTAATTGTTATTTAATACTTGTAGTTATACCTCAAAAGTAAATTGGTTTTGTGACAAATTTATAAGGCTTGAGCAAAAACGCTAATGAACCTACCTAGACCTAGATAACATGACACCATAAGATATTTATCATTCTGGAAACCAGTAATTTTACATTTGCAATTCTGTATTTCATATTTATTTGTTCAAAACCTTCAGAAGAACCGTAGGTACAACAAAACTGACACAAGTTGACACCAGTACGTTTTTTTCACGATGTAATTTTCTCTACCTGTATCTATCTTTAGGTTTTTTAGGAGCTAGTAGTAGTAGTTACAATACAATCCTCTTTATTTGCACCAAAAACAGAAAAAATAAAAAAAGCTTAAAAATAAAAACAGTACAAAAAGGCGGCCTTATTTCTTATAGCAATCTCTACCAGACAACCTTTGGATAAAAGAGAGTTTAAAATAAAATAAGAAAAAGGATTAGAGGTAGCTGTGCAAGTGATGATGATTCTGTCCGACCGGATTCGGTCACGGCGACTGTTACGGCTGGGGAGGGCGTCGGTCGTGTGCCCTCATATGACTTATGTAGCCGATCTTGGCTGTGAACGTGCGGTTGCACTGGCTACATGTCAGGATTCCATTGGAGTAGTGGTATTGTATGGCAGCTGGTGGTCTACTTCTGAGTTCGTCACGTTTGGCATCAAGAGCAGCTCTTCGTTTAGCCTCAAACTCGAAGATGTTGGTGTTGACAGTATGCCGCCACACGGCTCGGTCCTCAGCTTGCTCTTCCCATGTCGAATGGTCAATTTCGCAACTCTTCATGTGGCGTTTCTGCACGTCCTTAAACCTAAGGTACTGCCCGCCCTGTTTGCGCTTCCCTTTCTGAAGTTCGCAGTAGAAAATGCGTTTAGCCATTCTCTCCTCGGGCATCCGTCGCACGTGGCCACACCAGCGCAGCTGACGTCTCATCAGGTAAGCTTCAATTCCCCCAACATTACAGCGACGCAGTATTTCCGTGTTTCTGACACGGTCAGACCATTTGACGTTCAGAATGTTGCGGAGGGATCTCAGATGGAATTTGTCTAGCGCGCGGATGTGCTTACGATATGGGCACCAGGTTTCGGCAGAGTAGAGGAGATTCGGGAGAACAATTGCCATATAGACAGCAATCTTGGTTGAGAGCCTGATGTCATGCGAGCGGAACACTTTGGCCTGCAACTTCCCGAAAGCTGCAGCAGCAGCTCCGATTCTGCTGTTGACTTCAGGGTCAAGATCGTATTTCGCCGACACAGTACTACCCAAGTACTTGAATTTGTACACTTGTTTCAGAGAGTTTTCTCCGAGCTTTATGTCGAGAGTCGAATTGACGGTGCCTTCTTCAGTGTCCATCGCCATGACTTCCGTCTTGCCAACACTGATTTTTAGGCCATACCTGCGACATGACTCGTCGAAATTGGTGATCCATTCTTGCAGTCCCTCTACTGAATCTGATACAAAGCACAGGTCATCGGCGTACATGATCTCTCTAATTGTGTCACAGGATACCTTGGTACGCGCTTTTAATCTGGCAAGGTTATAAAGATTCCCGTCTGTTCTGAATCGAATCTGGACACCGGCTGTTGAAACGCTTAGTGATTCATTCACTACCGCTGCAAAGTATAATGCGAACAAGGTAGGTGCCAGTACACAGCCTTGCTTTACTCCACAGGTGACGGAGAAGAAGTCTGATTGTTCACCGTCTGTACTGACGCAGCACCTCATGTCATCGTGCAGCAGTCGGAGAATGCGGACAAACTTATCGGGGCATCCAAGTTTACCCAACAGCATCCAGAGGGCTTCGCGTGGCACACTGTCAAAGGCCTTCTCAAGGTCAACGAAGCAGAGGAACAGAGGTTGACATTGCTCCCTACTCTTCTCCTGAAGTTGCCGCAGGCAGAAGATGGCCTCGCATGTGCCTCTTTGTGGGCGAAAACCAAATTGTGACTCAGGTAAGATCTTTTCAGAGACAGGTACAAGGCGATTGAGTAAGATGCGTGCAAAAATCTTTCCAGGCGTGGACAGCAGGGATATTCCTCGGTAAGAGTTGCAGTCAGAACGGTCACCTTTGTTCTTATACAGAGCACAGATCTGCGATACGGTGAAGTCACCTGGGACTTGTTCCTCATTCCACATCCGTACAAACAGCTTCCAAAGATGGTTGTGAAGCTCTTCTGTACCATATTTGAGCAATTCTCCTGGAATGTTATCGATGCCCACGGCCTTGTCATTCTTTTGCTGAGTGATGGCATCAATTACTTCACTGAGTGCAGGTGGTTCATCCATTTCAGCTACGGTTGCATAGTTTGGAAGAGATCTGATGTGTTCGAGATCAGCAGATCGATCTACGTTAAGCAGGTTCTGAAAATGTTGTGCCCAACGTTTCAGGACATCTTGATTGGATGTTAGCCTCTGCGTGCCATCAAGGGACTTAATAGGCACTTTTCCGTGATACCTGGTACCAATCAGACTCCTCAGCTCACCGTAAAAAACGCCGAGTTGCTTGGAATCTGCTAGCATTTGTATGTAACGACCCTTTTCTTGCCACCACCGATCTTTGGTGTCCCGTGTTAGTTTCCTTAGGTTGTGAGAGCTAGACTTGATTTTTTCCTGAAATGTAGTCGAGGTGTCCCTACGATCTCGGCTTCGCAAGAGTTTTCGGTGTTTCTCAATAGCTTCCACCAAGATCTTATTGTTTTCGTCGAACCAGTCTTCGTGGACACGTTTCTTGAGTCCCAAAGTTTCGAGCTTGATGATCCGAGTCCATATTCGCCGAAATATTTTGGTGCATAGACGTGCGCGCTTACGCAGATGTACCCTCTCCTCCTCACTCTCCTTTGTCTGGTGGAACGGGGACCATTACGACCAGAGGAGAGTTCGGCCGCAGTGTCTGGCCGCCGGCAGCTGTGCCCTCTACCGACGCCCTTGGCCTTCCACAATGCCTTGCTGCCTCGCTGCATCCGCCAGCATCAGTTGCTCATCAGCCGCTGATGTGCCTTCTACACCGAAACAGTCTTTGTAAGGTGTGCGGGAGGTGTCCGCGATGACCGACATGTTTTACGCCCATGTGGCGAGGCTTGCCCCTTCCGCTAGATCAGCCGTACCAACATCCATTGTCTCCGCCTTCTCCACCGTTGAGGTCTTCACCCGTAACCCTGGGCACGGGCTCTGCGTTATACCCCGCAGGCCTGGGTCCCTGGACGAACTCAGCCACCAGCTCACTCCGGCCTACTGAAGAAAGAAGAAAGAAAAGAAAGAAAGAAACATTTATTTGACGCACTGAACAATAAAAACAGAAACAAAAAGAACAAAAGAATACAACAAAAAATATATATGAAAAAACACAAAATAATACAATATAAACAAACAAGGTTGCTGTCCAGAGCGTCAAAAAGGCACCAGCTCAGCGTGTGCTATGGCCAGAGAGGCCACAGCGCTGGTTTTCAGCTGGCCCTTAGTGTTGTGACCTCAGTCACGAACGCGAGGTATATTAACTAGGATGGGTTGTGTTGTGTTGTGTGTATGTGTGTATGTGTGTATGTGTGGAATGTGTGTATATTTGAGTAAGCTAGGTAGGTGTATAAGTAGATATAAGTAAGTAGGTACATTAAGTAAAATATATATATTTATAAATAATAACACGCATAATACTAAGTTTATTAATAAACGATAAATAATACAATAGGTACAATATAAATGCATAACATAATATGATAAGAGTTTAAATAAAACGTCGTATAGTAAGTAGGTAGCCGGTCCGGATATCGCGAATACATTATATACCTATATTATGTAGGTGGGTATAGGCCATTATGAAACGGCACCCACAGCCTGCAGCGGCGTAAAATATTTTTTTCAGTATCCGGGCGCGACCCGTTCAGTGCGCCCGCGTCATCCCGCCAGCCATGCGTAGATAACGGGACGAGGCGGCGACCGCGCACCCACGCCCGGATACCGAGCACCCTACGAACAGCTAGCAACAACCAACATTAAACACCAGTGGATACTAGTGATACATGTATATGTATAGTGTTCGTTTCATTTTGTAATGAAGGCAGCGTTGACTAAAATGAGAGGTAAGAAAATATGTATTGATATTTATTACTGTTGCGAAGTCAATACACAGAAATTGGAAGTAGGTAGATGTATTGACGCCAATGGGTAGAATATAGATGTAATGATAATAGATGGAATGTAGTAGGAGAGAGAGGTGCCCACCCCCGCGACGTGGACGCGCCGAACAGGAGCTACCCCAGTGGGGCTCAGAGAAGGTGTCTCTAGTCCCCCTGGGGCCGGGTTAATGATCCTGTATGTTTCCAAGACCAAAGGCCGTAGTAGCTGTGCAAGTAGTTAATGTTTATTACGACTAAAAGTTTATTATGAATCATTTATATTGTAGCATAAGGTAGTATAAGATTTTTTTAAAAAGACTTTCCCTTTCATGCGTTTTTGTAGCTAAACCCTCTTACACTCTCTCGAGTCATGAGCAAAGGTGAATGGCCAGTATCTTTCACTGAACTTGACTCGGAGTATTGTTGCGATAGCCTCAAAGTAACGTTTCATATATCTAGCATATATCTAACTTACATTTAGTTTGCTAAAAAAGGTTTTCATAGGGTACAAGGGTAAAAGCATCCTGTGTCCTGAAATATTTTCACAATGTCTGGATAATGGCTACCTGTGGGATAAGGGACATGCAGCCACTGTCATTTAACGACACCCGAGTTCGCGTTGTTCCAGAAGGGCTAGCACAGGGCGTATTTAAGTCGTGACAAAAGTTCTCCGTCGCGCTCGGCGCTCGCTCTTGAGGCTGCGTGCTGTGTATTGGGTTTTTATTAAAAGCCACTAGTTGATCAAGATTAGCCTCGATTTAATAGTCTCATATAAATCGATACACAGTGATACACATGAAGTAAGTGATGACAGCCAACACATAGAGTACGTGCTATTTTCCTTTTTTCTTGACTATGACTTTTCGTTTACAATTCCAACACTAGGCCTTAAACAAAAATCATATAAATAGGCAAAAGAAAATTAGCACAATTCTAGGCCTCAAACAAAATATCATAACTTATATAGGTATATAAAACTAAAACATAACTTTAACACTGACTAACGGAGTACAAATAAACAATATCACAAAAAAACAAACATATATGAAAACAAGTTAATCAGTTTTAAGTAGTTTCGACACAAACTTATAATGCTTCTCTGAAGTTAATGGCTTCGTTAACACGTCCGCCAACATTTCCTCAGTAGGAAGGTAACTTAAATCAATGACCTTCTTACTTATCAACTCTTTAACATAATGGTGCCTTATATCTATATGTTTGGTACGCGAGTGTGTTACAACATTCTTACAGATTCTGTGCTGATTGATTATCGTTAAACAAATCTATTTTGCACACAATACCAGTACATTCTTTAAGAAATGTTTGCAAGAACAGAGCCTCCTTGCAGGAGTCAGAGACCGCCATGTACTCAGCTTCAGTACTAGAAAGCGCTACAGTCCGTTGCTTTCGGCTTTCCCACGAAATAACTGAACTACCAAGACTAAAAACATACCCAGTATATGACCGACGATCCATCTGATCTCCTCCCCAATCAGCATCTGTAAAACCAGTAATTTTCAAATCGTCACCCTTTTGAAATTTGTATTGTTTTTGTATTGTTCCTTTTAAATATCTCAGAACCCTTTTCGCTGCTTTCCAGTGAGTTTCACCAAAACAGTTATTGAACTGGCTTAGATAGCTGATGCTATGAGTAATATCCGGCCTGGAACATACTGACAGGTACATTAAACACCCAATAAGGCTCCTATAATCATATTTACATGCCGAATTCTCTTCCTTTTTAAGTTGAATTCCAACTTCCATAGGAGTCTTAGCTGCTTTGCATTCTGCCATATGCAGTTTATCTAAAACTTTCTTTATGTAGCTGGACTGATCCAAAGTATAGCTTCCATCAGGTAATCTAGCAATTTTCATACCTAGAACCTGATGAGCCGGTCCCAAATCATGCATCACGAACTCTTTCATCAGCCCTTCCTTAATAACTTTCTTTTTCTCAGAATTTTCGGAGCTAAAGATCATGATGTCATCCACATACAGCGCTACGATTATTACTTCATCATCAGTATTATGAATATACACCGATTGCTCAGAAGATAGTCTACTAAATTGCAATTTATTGATGAAAACATCATTAATGCGTTCATACCATGCTTTCGCCGCCTGTTTTAAGCCATAAATTGCTTTGTTCAGCTTATATACTTTCCTGACCTTTTCATCTTGACCTCCACCTTGGATGAAACCTTCAGGTTGCTCCATATATACAGTTTCGGTTAGTAACCCGTGCAAAAATGCAGTTTTTACATCTAGGTGCTCTATAACTAAATCATATTGAGCAGCTAATGCTAACAGTATTCTAACTGTTGAGTAGCGAACCACAGGTGCAAATGTTTCATTGTAGTCAATTCCGTATCTTTGTGTATAACCCTTCGCCACCAGACGAGCTTTATACTTTAACAATTTTCCATTTAGGTCTCTCTTTTTGCTAAATATCCATTTACATTTTACTGGTTTTTGCCCCGAAGGCAGATCAACCAGTGTCCAGCATTCATTAACTATGAAAGAGTTATACTCATCTTGTATAGCTTCCTTCCAATATTTAGACTCGCAGCCACCCAGAGCCTCTTCTATTGTCTTCGGTATATCTTCGTCTTCTGTAACCGCTGTAAACCCAGCATACCCATCCGTATCAGCATCTTCAAAATCAAGCGAGTCCTCCGAATCCATGCTTGAACATCCTGGAATATATGTAGGGTCCGAAGAGTGGTTATCCGAATTTACAGATTCTACTGATGAATCCAGACTGAACATGGTTTGTCTCCGAGGATTCACTGTGTCATCAGGTAACAACTGATCCATCTCGACCACGTCTGGCTGACATAATGATGTCTCAGAAGCTTCCGTCGACGACTGTGCTGGATCAGGTTGTGTAGTACTATCTAAGTTATCAGATGAATCTAAAATTAACAATTCATCATGCTCCTTACTTTTATCATCATTGGACACTACTTTATCCAAAAACATACTTTCCATGAATGTGACGTGCCGGGCTTTAATACATTTCTTTGGAAAAGCAGGATCTACAAGTCTATACCCTTTACTATCCTCACAGTACCCTACAAAAATATACCTTTTGCATCTAGGGTCCAATTTCCTGGCTTTCTCATCAATGGCATATGCTACACAACCAAATACACGTAAGTGTGCTACATTCACCTTTTTGGATGTCCATTTTTCTTCAGGTGTTGTTCCCATGACCGCTCTGGTTGGTGTATAGTTCTTGAGTACGGCAGCCGTGTTCGCCGCCTCCGCCCAGTACTGTTTCTCCAACCCAGCCTCCTGGAGCATGCAGCGGGCTTTATCCATTATGGTGCGATTAGCCCGCTCCGCCACACCATTCTGCTGACTACAATGTGGGACGGTAGTTTGATGTTTTATCCCACTGCTCTTCAGATACTCCTGAAATTGATTAGACATGTACTCGCCCCCATTGTCACTTCTCAAGGTTTTGATTTTACTACCTGTCTCATTCTCTACAAGCACTTTGAATAGTTTAAATTTCTCAAAAACCTCGCTCTTTCTATCCATGAAGTAGATGAATGTTTTCCTCGAGAAATCATCAATGAAGGTAACAAAGTACCTTTTCCCACTAAATGATGGTACCTGCATAGGTCCACATACGTCTGTATGTACCAACCCTAGTTTGACAGACGACCTACTATAACTTTTCTTAGGAAATGGCAGTCTGGTCTGTTTACCTTCTATACAAGCTACACATGGATTAAAAGTAGTATTTGGATAATCCATACCTGTGACTAGCCCATTTTTCATCAGTTTCATACTCCTGGCATTCAGGTCGCTTATGCCACAACTCGTGATCAATGCCCTGCGCAGACACCAGCGCAGACACCTCCGGAACCTCGCTAGACTCTCCAGTCACCGACTCCTGCTCAATGCCCTGCTCAGAAACTAGTGCAGGCATCTCTGAAACCTCGCTAGACTGTGCAGTCACCGACTCCACACATGCTGAGTTCATGGCGATCCCTGACTTAACTACATCAAGCTCATAAACACCATTGAAACCAGTACCAGTGGCAATAACTTCACCTTCATCAACTATTTTACATAAATTATTATCAAAAACTACACGAAACCCTTTCCTATTTAACTCACTAACTGAAAGTAGATTTGCTGATAGTTTAGGAATATAGTAGACTTCACTTATAGTCTTAAAACCAGTCTTCAATAATACTTTTACTTTGCCGATACCCTCAGTCAGTAACTTCTCTCCGTTGGCAACATTTACTTCCAGCTTCTTGGTGCATTGCAGCTCTTGCATGATATGCTTGTTATTGCACATGTGGTGAGTCGCCCCTGAGTCAATGTACCATACGTCGTTCTGAACTTTCACCGACAAGGCCGTCAGTAGCGAGTTTTCTTTTACACTACTTCGTCTTCCTCCCGCCTTAGGCTCCATGACCTCATCATTAGGGCAGTCCTTCTTCACGTGACCAGGCTTCTTACAACGAAAGCACCTCACTAGCCAAGGTCTCTTTACCGCCTGTGCATTCATTTCATTTTCCTTGCCATCACGCCGATGCTGCTCCTGGAGAAGTTTACTCCTGACTGTCTCGCTTGTCAGCTTCGTATTGGAGTTCTCCAGCGCCATAATTAGTGGGTCGAAGTCTGTAGATAGCCCGCTCAGCATTATTATTGCCAGGAACTCATCCTCTATTGCTGATCCTATATCCGACAACTGTTGCCCGAGCTCCGTAATATATGTTAGGTAGCTCTGCATACCATCTCTGTCCTGTAACTTCACACCAAACAGCGACCTCAACAGCCCGAGTCTTCTACACATCCCCTTGTCCTCATATGCACGCTGGAGGTTGCTCCAGGCCTCATAAGGCGTCTTTGCATTGCGTACATGTTGCAACGCAGACGGACCTACTGACAGACATATTTTTGCCATCGCCTTTTGCTTCTTCCTCTCATCCTTACAACTGTCCTCACCTTCGATACAGTCGTGAAGATCCTCGTGCATGAGGAGCATTTTCAGCATAAATTTCCACTGGTTGTAGTCTTCCATCCCTTTTAGTTTGTCTACAGGGAGACCAATTGGTGTCGTAATAGAACTCGCCATTATTGCTGTTTGTATTTGTAAAACTGTTTGACAACCGGCCTTTTAATTAGATATTATTTTATTTTTGTAGTAGTATTTTCCAAAAATATTTATTGTATGACACGCGCCAAGCTGTCCTGGGCCCATAACCTATTGGGTTTTTATTAAAAGCCACTAGTTGATCAAGATTAGCCTCGATTTAATAGTCTCATATAAATCGATACACAGTGATACACATGAAGTAAGTGATGACAGCCAACACATAGAGTACGTGCTATGGTAGCAGAGCGTGGTGTGCGCGATGCAAAACTTATGTCACGTCTTAAATGCGCGCCGTGCTACTAGCCCAGGTTAAAATACAGTGACAACATGTATTTTATCCTACAGGCAGACATTGTGAAACAGCTCCTTATTGACCAATATATTTGGGATGACTATGTTCAAGATCTAAACCCTCTTCCGACTTACGTACAACTGCAAGTTAGTGGATAAATATCGGTTCCGCTCATCTGGCATAATCTTTATTGACCAAAACTCATTTCGCATAACTCGTATGGTCTAAACTTTTTTGGCCGAACCATCACTTTGCCAAGACTTATGTGGCATAAGGCTCGTTTCGTCTAAAACTCTTTAGGCACAATCTTTAAACACCTAAGTTTCGTTTGCTCATATTTATGTTCGTCTATAACCTATGTATAATCTTGTTTCTCCTAATGTTATCTTAGTAAATAATATATTAAGTATGTAGTAAATGTACAAATCGTGGTATTTTTCTCCTACCTCCCGAAAATCACGATATTGTATGATCAAAAAATCGAAAGTTAACGACCAATATAATTATTACAAACCCCATGAGATCGAAACCTAAAAATAGGTGCGACGACGAGCAAAGCGAGGAGGAGCGTGTTAGGTGCACATATGTTCATCAAAACCAGCGCGGAGCGTTTTCCAAACAGCGGAAACAATACAAGGCACCAGTTTGCGCTATGTAGGGAGACGCTCCGTCAAAGTTAAAGCCAAACGAATATTATTACTTTGTATAAACCTATGCCATAGCATTATTAGGCTATTCAAGATTTGGCCATACCATTATTAGGCTAAACAATGTTATGCGAAATAACTTTTTACTAAACGAGATTTATGCCATACGATTTTCGGCGTAACGAGACTTTGACCAAACGTTACTATGCAATACGAGATTAGGCAAAAAAATCTTATGCCAAAAAAGGTAGAACCGATAAATATAGCACCAGCCACCTATGTTGAATTTTGAATGGTTACACAAATAAAGTACCTATACGTCGACTAGTCAGAGAACTAATTCTCTGACTATACAAATGCAATACGTAAGTAGATATAATAACAACTCCATGTCTGGGCTACAGTAATAACCATTTTGTCTTAATGGTAGGTTTGGGTATTTTGGATAGACGATTACCATAATGTATGGTTAGTATGTGCATAAAAGCGCAAGTATGCCCTGGAGTACATTCGTGAATCTAGAATGGGATACTGACCTGTCTTTATGCATGTTGTAACATTCGTATAGTGTGTAGAAGAGTCCTGACTATTCTAGAAAAACTCTAGAACAAATCACTATCTTCTTTATTGTATAATGGTCACTCAAGATCAATGCGAAATTCATTATATCCTTCCAGATGGAAACTAGGCTCATTTTTACACGTTTGACTTGCAATATTTTTTTCAAAGTTGATTAACTGCCAGTTTCTTTAACTGTATCTACCGATAACTGGTTGATCAATTATACGTCATCTCCATATTAATGTCAATAATCCCTGGTTATGCTCTAACCACTATGGAGAATGTGGCACTTAATCTGTGCTACCACAAAAAACTTTAAACACTGTTTAACTAGTGTTTAAAACGAAATTTGACAGATATTGTAGGCGTTTGACAGCGGTAAACATCTGTTAGATACTGTCTAAGTTTTTGTGGTTAGGCCGAATGTGTCGAAATAGTATGAAAGTAAAGTCATCGGTAGATAGTTATAGAAACTGGCAGTAAGTTCGTGATCGTCCTTTATTAATGAAAATGAGTACCTAAGTACCCATATCACATACTTTTTCTTAAATCTATATCCTCCCCACAATTTTTAAATATCACCGAGTCCTAAGTACTAAGATTGGAGTATTTTATAAACGTACCTATTACTTATGTGCCGGTAAATGTGTGCAATATGTTCTATTCATTGATATAATTATAAAACCATTTTAATAGGCAGGATACTGGCACGCGTATGCGCAGTGCTAAGCAGTAAATCTCAATTGAGAAGTTACTATCGCTAACTGTAGCACGAGGTTGTGAAACACATGCGAGCCCGCCGCCATTCTATTGCAAACTGGTTAGTCTCGACAAACAAACAAACAACCTTAATACTGACCACTGGCTCTGCAGATAAGCACTTCCCGCAACTGGGGAATTGCGATTACCGGCGAACGGTCCTTGTAGTATTTTGTTGATCAACATTTCAATGTTATTCCCGGGATGGGCCGTGAACCCGGCGCACGCGCATCGTGTTATCTGTCTGATGATGCGCGAGGCCGCTATATAAGCGCGGGCTGGAGGCGCGGGCGTCATTCTCCGTCCGCACCCGGCGCAGACACTTCCGCGCAGGACGCCACGAGGCCCTTCTCGACCCCTCTCAGTGACCAGACAGTGTCAGCTCCCGCCATGGCTCGCTTGCTCCTGCTGCTGCTCGCCGCGCTGGCCCTGACCCTCGCCTCCGTACATGCGGCGCCGTTCTTCGACGCGATCTACGACGCCATCAACGGCAACGCGCGGCGCTCGTACGGCTACAGCGGCTACGGCAACGGCGACTACTACGGCAACTACTACCGCGGCCACGCGCCGCGCCACGCCGCGCCCGCCGAGCGCGAGGGCAAGTCGTGGAAGAGCATCTGCCGCTCGCACTTCCCCGACGCCATCGGCAACCCGGGCGCGGGCGGCATCGTGTGCCCCTACTGAGGGTCGGACCGCGTGTTCTACGCAATGCAGCGGCTGCTGCGGCGCCGCACCATCATGCGCATGGGCCGCTGACCCCCGCGCCCCCCGCGCCGCCCCGCCCCCGCGGCCGCTACTCATCCAAGTCGTATGTGATATTTTCAAGAAGCTCCCAATTTATTAGTTTATAGATTTACTGTGCGAAGGACATTCACTGATGTTGAGCGTCAGCTGGCGTTATAACCTTGTGATAAAGAGTTCGTCTATTAATTGTTGATTAAGTTTTGTTATTGATGGACACTCCGGATGGCCATAGTATTGTATATTCTGTGGTCTGGGCTAGAACACGCGAGGTCTGGTTAAAATACTCCTGTAAATATTTCGTTTCTTCCAAATTTTTGTTGTAATTGGCTCATTTGTACTTATTACAAAATGCTTATCACTTTGCTGAAATTGTTGTGAAGTTTGGTTCGTGTGGAGAGAAGTGAGTGCTATCATTCACGATTACCAAAGTGCATTGATATCTCATCGTAAGTTACCTTTTTATTGTAGTACAAAAGTTGTAAATAATTAAGTAAGTATGTAAGTATTAAGTAAGTAAAGTTTATTTTAATTAAGAAAATCATTTGTTTGAATTTATATTATATTTGAGTCCTTTTCTTCCTAGGGGTAAAATTACTGATGCATGCAAATTTTCAACCCTTCTGTGTGGCTTGTGTAGTACTGCCAAATATAGGCTTCGGACCTTCAGTGATGGCAGTGGCTATGCTAATACAGTATTATTATCACAGGAGAGCTGAACAGTACCTCTTTATGTCAAAATTCAATAACTTGATAAAAACCGAAACTCGAAAAGGATATCAGTTTCATTTAAGAAATCCACAAGTATGTACGAGAATCATTTTTGAGTCGAAGTTTTTGGCGACTCTCCCGAAGGACGACGTACAAAGGCTCAGAATAATAATATATCTCATCGGTATTATCACGTCTGTCGTATCAGATAATATATCAGTCTACGGATAAAAAAACCGGCCCTGGGAAAAACTGTTTGTCAACTGGAGATGCAGCCTATTATGTAAGTGAGTCCACCGGGTGTACAAAGATGGCTGTTGGTGGCCCATGTGGCGGTATGCCGTAAGTGATCATCATCGTAGTGTGGGGCGCAATACAGGGGGGTCACACTGATAAAAAACTAAGTTTCGGAGCGCTGCTGTCCGAGCCACGACTGTATCTTGTTGTATTAAGTGCCAATTTATCTATAGTCGGTTATCTAACCGACCAGGGATGGTTTATCAATTATATGTCATCTCCATATAAAATTCTTGACAGATGTGTCAAAAGTCAACCACTAATACCTGGTTATGCTCTAACCGACTATGGAGAAATTGGCACTAAACCTGCATGACAGCTCTCATTTTTCTACTGTATACACTCTACAGGGTGTTGCAGAAAGGGTATACTAAGCCGAAACATACACAAGTATACTGTTTATCAGAAATCTGATATACAGTATACTTACCCTTTTTGCAACACTCTGTATTTTACAATAGAGTAACCCCAAAGAGGCTGTAACCTATTTACTAATGTGCTAATAGAAAGTCAGTAAGCCATGGAAGTTTTGAAACCCAAAGGTGATAAATAACTAGGTTACAACACTTTATTAGAGACTCTAGTGAAGTGGAATAACGTTATTCTATATTTAAACTTAGTTAAAACGACTGCGTACATTCGTAATATTTTTTGTGCTATATATAGATAAAAAGGATTAAATGCTCTATTAAAAATACAAGATTAAATTTAATATAACACTGAACATAGTAACTATTATATTGGCTTTAATTTTAAATTTAACACTGTCCAAACGTTAAGTTGTTTGTTGGATATTTAAATTTATAATTGGTAGCGTAACTCTCATGTTATTAAAAATTAAAATTACAGTTTTGACATTAAAAACTGTGCTTCAAAATATAAACCGTAATGAGCTTTCAGAGCGACCTTGACCTTGACTCTACAAGCTGAAGTGCGGTGCGATGGTGATAATTTATGGTGGAACCGATAACATTTCGGCGTAACAGTAGTGTATCGTCGGTTTACGCTGAGTTGCAGTAAGGGACTTTAAGCTTATGTCGACCTTAATGTAACTATGCTGCTGCTGCAGACAAACATATACTTAATGTTTCTTTGTGCAACTCAGCGTTACTATACTTTTGCAAGACCATGTAAAGGAGTCTTGAGTAGAGACTACGAATAGGCTAGGCACACGACCGATAACCAATTATTGTCTACAAAAAAAAGCAGCAGCTGTAGGCAGGGCCTTAGCACCCGGACACAATTTAACACTGGATTGCGTCGCATCCCAAAAATCAGTGGCAGTAATCCGAGATTTGCGTTGAAAAACTGCCAAAACAGGGCCATATTCTGACAGTGCAGTGTTCAGGCTCTTAGGGCGACTTGCACAAACATATTAAATCTAGATTTAGTGTTAAATCTTGATTTAAGCTTAAGCATAATTTAAATTTTATGGATTGACGTTTCTTAAATCGTGATTTGACACTAAATCTAGATTTAATATGTTTGTGCAAGTGGCCCTTACAGATTTAAAAATAAGAAAAGCTTATTAATTAAGCGGCCTAATCAATTTAAATGAAAATGTAATTCTCTATCTTAGTACTTATAATAATACCACTAAAGCCTCCTCAGACTGCCTTTATCTAGAATCACACGATTCCCCGAACTTGTGAATTAACATAACTGAACTGCCGTAACGACTTGCCGCCAACTTCTCCTTAAATAAGTTGTCGAACACCTTCAGAGATTGTCAACAGTTGGCAGGGCCAGGATTGATATCTACAGAACTAGGGCGTGCCTCAACTAGGCCCACATTCAACCACTGAGAGGTAAGTAGCTTTGGGTAACTAAGCATATTTTTAGTCTCACTACAAGACTTGAGACCCTATAAAGAAAGAAAGCTGGCTACCTACGCCGATCTGTAAGCTTGGCACTTTTGTTGAACATAACAACTCACACACCGTGACGGAACATACACGATGTTTCATTCATAAAATACCTACTCATTGAGCATGAATGGTCACCCGAGTCCGCGTTGTTCTATGTACCTAATTAACCACGAATGCAGGTTGTACAACATATTGTCTAATTATGCAAGCAGAGGCCTCTAAAATCGTTTTAATTTGGAAAATAGACTGTAAATTTAAATTAAATTAAGGCAGATACTAGTTAGACAGATTTTAACCTCGTTAATATTATGCCGAATAAAATAAATGAAATACAATGTAAAACAAAATATTGAGTATATATATATCGAAAAACTCTATAGAATAAATACCTGCTATTTAATCCACTTTACCTTGCCACTTTTATTATCACGGTATTTGAATTTAAAAACGCCTACAAATTTAGTTGTAGCAATATGCCATTGTGATATCTTTGCCCATTTAATCATATTGGCCCTAAGTTGGAATTTAGCATTACATATTATTATTGTGACTCAAGAATCGAAGCCAGTACGAACCATTTAATGTAAGCGTCCCACTTTCGGCATTGAGTGGTGAAGCAGAGCTTCTCCCCGTGTGAAGACAGAGGTAGTCATTCAATCAGGCTCCACCTGCACACGACCGCTTTTACACTAGGTAGGTATTGTTGTATGTACTTATAGTATGTGGGTATGATCAGTTAATAAACCAGTTGCATTATAGACGTCACGCGTTTCACTGCTTCTCCTCTGCTCCCGATACTACATGGTGTCAGGTGTGAGCTTACGCGAAAAATATAGTTTACTATATCACGGATAGTGCATTTATTGTGTTGTGTACGTATAATTTCGATAAAACACGATGCCTAATAACGATAAACCGGCTATATTATCTTTGCAACAGCCGGCCGCCATGGAACAAGATGGCAACATGGCGCTGAATTGGAAAGAATGGAAGTGCGCATTTGATTTCTTTCTAATAGCTTCGGGTCGTGATTCAGCGTCGGACAAAGATAAGTGTGCGTTATTTCTACATGTTATAGGCAAATTCGGTCGAGAATTATATGAAGAGTTAGAAATCAGTAGCACAGATAAAGATAAGTACAACGTGCTATGTGAAAAATTTGAAACAAGATGTAATCCTGAGAAAAATGTCAATTTTGAAAGGCATTTGTTTTTTGAAACAATGCAAACGAGTGAGACATTCGAGAAATACTTGTCTAAGTTAAAACAGAATAGTAAAACTTGTGAGTTTGGTGAACTACGTGATAGCCTGATCTTGACGCAACTCATAAGAGGCATAAAGGACGTGCATTTACGCGAACAGCTGTTGCGTCAGCGCAGTCTGAAGCTGGAGGAGGGCATCCGCTGGTGCCGGGCGGCTGAGGTGGCGCAGGCGCAGGCGGAGCAGGTAGGCGCGGGCCCGACGGCGCTGGGAGAGGTCGCCGGCGGAGCGGGCGGCAGCGTGGAGGCGCTGCGGACCCGGCCTGCTGCCGCCCCCGCCGGGGGCTCCGGGGGCCGCGGCCGCGGGGCGCAACCGCTGCGCCGCCGGCCGGCCCAATCGAGGTGTTATCGCTGTGACCGTATTCACGCGAGAAATAGGTGTCCGGCTTTTAATGTGCAGTGCTATCGGTGTAATAGAAAGGGCCATTTTGAAAAGTGTTGTGAAATGAGTAGTCGAAATGTGCGCGAAGTGGAATATGAATCTAATGACGATAACAAATCATTTGTTGACGGTGACGGACAGTGCGAGGACTTGATCATCGACGCGCTCGCGTCGGAGAGCGCGGAGGGAGCTTGGTATGAGACAATAGATGTTAATGGTATGTGCATTAAGTTTAAACTCGATTGTGGGGCAGATGCCTCTGTTATGTCTTACGATAATTTTAAAAAACAGGGATTTAAAGACGACATTCTATGTAAAGGTAACTTAATATTGCGTGAGGTTAGCAAACGGTGTTTACCCGTAAGGGGATATTTTATTGCCTCGTTATCAAAAGGAGGACGAGAGATAGAAGAAAAAATATATGTATTGGATGTAAAATGTAATAGTTTGTTGGGTAGAAGTGCATGCCATAAGCTAAAGTTAATCACAAGAGTAATGAATGTTAACAATATCGAGTATGTCCAAAAAACTTATATTAATAATTACAAGGATTTATTTGAGGGTATAGGTTGCCTGCCCGGTGAATACAATATAGAAATAGACAAATCGGTGCGGCCCGTCGTAAATGCAACTCGAAAAATTCCGATAAAATTACGAGGCGCGCTGGAGAGCGAGTTACAGAGTATGGAGCAAGCCGGGGTGATCGTGCGCGAGGAGGGCCCCACGGACTGGGTGTCCAGCGTGGTGCTGGTGGCGCGGCCGGACGGCAAGCTGCGCGTCTGTCTCGACCCGCAGCATCTTAACACGGCTGTCAAACGGTGTCATTTCCAGTTTCCAACTATTGATGAAATAGCAGTCAATCTTTCGGGAGCTAAATATTTTACAAAGTTGGACGCTAATAAAGGTTTCTGGATGATGAGATTAAACGATTCGAGTTCTAAGCTCTGTACCTTTTCTACACCGTTTGGCAGGTATAGGTACTTAAGATTACCGTTCGGTATATCGAGCACCCCGGAAATTTTTCATAATGAGATGATAAAAATGTTTAGAGGTAAAGGAGTTGAGGTTTTCGCTGATGATATTTTAATTTATGCCACGACAAAGGAAGAGCATGACAGTATTCTAAAGAAGGTTTTAGAAAAAGCGAGAGAGTATGGTGTGAAGTTCAATAAAAACAAATGTGTATTTTTCAAAACGAGCATAACTTATTTAGGCTTCGTATTTGATGAAAGGGGTATGAGACCTGATGATGCTAAAACTCGTGCGATAAGAAATATGCCTATTCCCGAATGCCGTAAGGATTTGGAACGATTTTTAGGTTTAGTAAATTTTGTGTCCCGGTTTATTCCTAACTACTCAGAAGTATCGGCCCCATTACGAGATTTAATGAAAAGAGGTCGAGAATGGGAGTGGCACAGTGCTCAGGAGCTGGCCTTTAATAAATTAAAGTCATGTGTAGTGAACGCTCCCGTCCTACGATACTACGACCCGTCGGAGCCGCTGACGCTGTCGGTGGACGCGTCGGGTCGCGGGCTGGGCGCCGTGCTGCTGCAGGGCGGGCGGCCCGTCGCCTTCGCGGCGCGCACGCTCACTCCCGCCGAGACGCGCTGGGCTCAGATAGAAAAGGAGCTGTTAGCCATAGTTTTCGGGTGTATGAGATTTCATCAGTTTGTGTATGGGCACAAAAATGTAACTGTTGAAAGTGATCACAAACCTTTAGAAGCAATATTTAAAAAAAGTTTGAATGAGACGCCTGCGAGGTTGCAAAGAATGAGGTTATTATTACAAAAATACACTTTGTTTATTCGCTACTTACCTGGTAAATATATGTATATAGCGGACGCGCTTTCTCGCGCCGCGACAGAGTCAGCTGATGATGATTCAAAAGTGCATGATAAGGTTGAGGTCCACGTGAATGCACTGTGTGGAAGCGTTAACTTTTCGAGTGATAAATTGGTTTGTGTGCGTGAGGAGACTAAGAAGGATGAGTCATTAAAAATAGTATCCGATTATTATAATGAAGGTTGGCCTCATACAAAAAATTTGGTTAAGGGTATGGCAAAGCCATATTGGCCAGTGAAAGAAGAGCTATATGTAAACGAAGGAATAGTTTTTAGAAATGAGAGGGTCGTTATACCGGTTTCGTTAAGGAAGGAAATTCTCAATAGAATTCATGAAGGTCACTTAGGTATGGAGAAGTGCAAGCGACGTGCCAAGGAGGCGGTCTACTGGCCCGGCATGAGCTCCGACATCGAGCACGTGGTGAGTGCGTGCGAGGCGTGCGCCCGCCGCCGCGCCGCGCCGCCGCGCCAGCCGCTGCAGCCGCACGCCGCGCCCCCGCGCCCGTGGCACACGCTTGCTACAGATATATTCGAAATAAAAAATCGGTATTACCTATTGATCGTTGATTACTTTTCAAAATTTGTTGAGGTCGTTCAGTTAGCAAACTTACAAAGTATTACAATAATTAATCACATGAAATCAATTTTTTCAAAGTTTGGGATACCAAGTAGATTGATATCAGACAATGCAGGTTCGTATGTGTCAGCCGAGTTTAAAAAATTTACTGATGCGTGGGAGATTGAACACATTACAAGTTCTCCATTGTATCCGAGGTCGAACGGTCTAGCGGAACGCAACGTGCAAACTGTAAAGCGGATACTGATAAAAGCTAATGAACAGGGTCAGGATCCCTACTTAGCGTTGCTTAATTTTAGGAATACGCCTATCACCGGAGAAACATATTCCCCTGCGCAACTGCTAATGGGAAGGAGGCTAAATGATAAACTTCCGGTTAGTGACAAAAAATTAGATCCTAAACCATATGATGCGAAAGTTGTAGAATCAGAACGGAAAAAGCGGACGGCCGCAATGAAATCAAATTATGACGTAGGCACCCGTAGCCTACCGCCGCTGCGTGCCGGAGACGCCGTGCGCGTGCAGCGAGACTCGCTGTGGCAGCGCGCGCGCGTGCTGCGCCCCGCCGGCCCCGCGCACCCCGCCTCCTACTGGCTACAGACCGAGGACGGCGCCGTGTACCGCCGCAACCGACAGCACGTGCTGCTGATGCGCCAGCGCCGCCCCGGCCTCGAGCCGGCCGCGGGGGAGCCGCTCGCCACCACCGCGCCGCCGCCAGCTGTGCCACCGCGCTCCCCGGGCAATGACCCGCCGCCGCCGTCAGCTGTTAGTCGCACACAAGGCTTATACGTCACTAGGTCGGGCAGGCAGGTTGTACCACCCAAAGTATTTCATTGTACGTAAAATGCTTATACTTACTTGTACTTACCTTCATTAGGCATGTATTCTGCTGTTAAAGATCGTTTTTTTTACGTTAGGTAGCTAAGTTAATTAATTACACTAGGATTGTTAGATTGTAACTGATGTATTACTGTTCATATTTAATTAAACCCAAATATAATAATAGATAATAGCTTTAAGTTTAAGACTTTAAGATTGGTTATACGTATTCTTACTTAAAATGTTATAGGTAGGTAGTGATAATCATTCACATATTGTTGGTGCTCCTGGACTTATGTTTCAGAGTTATGATTCTCAAGCATAAATTGTATTGATTGTTTGATAGTTAATACAAGATAAGGGAGGAGATTATGTAATACTTACAGTATATAATACAGTTTATATTGGTCAAAATATTGTACTTAAACTTATCTTACATTTGATCATTGGTAGTAGTAGGTACCGTTAGAACTAATTTCTTATCTTTCATAAAATAGGATTTGTTGATTGTTTGGTAGTATAAGGGAAGAGATGTTGTATGTACTTATAGTATGTGGGTATGATCAGTTAATAAACCAGTTGCATTATAGACGTCACGCGTTTCACTGCTTCTCCTCTGCTCCCGATACTACAGGTATTAATTTTATTATGCAATTGACAAGTAGAAGTGCATTACCGGATGTATACGATGGCTTCAAAAACGCTGCAAACATTGTTCTACTTAACATAAGCTAAGCATGAGCTACTAAACCCGTGTAAAATCTACAGACATACCTCACAAATTACGCTTCAAGATTACGGTGGAGTCGCCGCCGCGCCATATCTTGATGGAAGAAAACGTCGGGGGTTCAAAACTGTTACCCTCGTTGTGTCTCCTGACATTTCTTGAAGACGGAACGAAAAAAATAATGGTTGTTTTCGGCCGAATCACCATCAAAACATTATCTTTTAAAAAGAACATTGTTGCGTTCACAAAAACAACAGTTTCTTTAGAATGAAATGAATGAATTTTCTTTTGTGGTAAAAAAATACAAAAAGGACAATAACATGTCTTCAAACTTTTTTTGTCAAATCATTTATCAAAAACAACAAGAATCCAGGTAAGTTTGTACATTCTTTTGTTTTTCATTATTTCATAATTAATTACACTATATAACCCACCAAAAGTATGGGATCGCTGTTAGCGACTCGGTTGCAGTTGTATGCCGTCTTGGATAGAGGACTAAGTGCCAATTTCTCCATTGTCGGTTGTCCAACCGACAGGCATTGATTTATAAATTAAACGTCATCTCCATATAAAATTCATGACGGATGTGTCAAAAGTTAACCACTACTTCCTGGTTATGCTCTAACCGAGAATGGAGAAATTGGCACTAAGCAGTCCTATCCAATACCTACGTAATTATACAGTTGCCAATGACATGTTTTTATTTCAAGAACGCAGTAGTTATTACCGGAACGGGTATTGAGTAAGTTATTTATTTTCAATAAACATGCCAGCTCTTGTACAGTACGCTCCATTATTTGGCACGTACAAGTGCTGTAATGGTGAACCCATGTTTAAGCTATTGTCCCGAGGCAACGCCATAATTATTGGAAAATTTGGAAAATAACCAATAATAATCTCTTTACTGTATTTCATTTCGATTATCTTTTTATGAAAGGACTCGCGCACATGCATTTTGAAATAATTCGCGATAATTTTACCCGAAACGACCAAAATCATGCTTTAAAGGCTTAAAATGATAATTATGCTACACTGAATACATTTATGTGCGATTTCACATATTTTATGAACATATATGGAAACATTGAGTCGAATCAAATTCTCTATGAGCAGAAAAAACTATGAACATCTGGGGTGTTTAAAAAAGTATAGTAAGTAAATAGGGATCAATTAAACTTTTGTTCTGATATCTAGGTCCTTTTGGAAATCCGTGAAAAAAATATACTTCCCTTCTTTAAAGTTTAAGTGATAACTTTCTATATGAGAGATAGAGAAGCTGCATTTTTAACCACGAATTATCAAAAGTTGCAGTACAGAAATAGTTACGAATGACCCTCGGTGTTATCTATCCTGTTTCTACTTACTATACCAATTTTATACCATCCTGTACTGTAAAGAAATCGGGATAGTAAAAATATATTATCAAAGAACTCCAGCCAAGAGAGCAAAAGCTCTATCTAAATGATACAATTATATGTATAAATGAGTTCTTTTAAGTAGATCTGTAGCAGACGGTCTTCTTTAAACCTTTTAAAATAAAATTTACATGAAAAAACTATTTTGAACAATAAAAACTAAACTTATAACCAAAATCTTAATTAAAATCAAAACGAATGGTTGGAACTAAGTAGCCAAGCTTTTTGTAAACAAAGAATAGCATTAGAAAATTCTGAAGACAAATATATTTTAGTTAAATTATGATATATTTTGGTATGACTAATCTGGACTCCACCAAAGGTTGACTGGAAGGAATGTTGTTTTTATTGTGGAAACTTCTAAAAGTCCTTTTTGAGGTCATTTTATTGTTATGTTATAAAATTTAAAATAAAATTGAGCTGCAAGTTTACATAAAACAAAATAAATACCTACTTAATAAACTGCCAATAATATCTTTTTTTAAAATCATTGTTGTAAAACGGCATGTTTTAAATAATATTTGTAAATAAATGAATACTTACATAAAATGTATGGTTCCGACATGGGTCAGACAATTTTTATTGTATTTCCACTTTAGTTGAAAATATGTGATTTACATGATGGTATTCGTTTTGTTCCCTCGTCGTTTATTTCGTCCACCTCTTTGCTATGCAAAGATGGCGGCGGTTCACGTTGTGTGGCAAATTGCATCATTTTCCTTGACGTTAAACTGAAGCGTTGTTATTTCATTGTGAAGAATAATACTCGTATAATGTGTGATGAAATGAAATATTTACGAGTATATTTTTCTAGAAAAATAAAAGAATCACTTACAAGATGGAATGGGTTTTTAGACATAAAAACTAAAACAAACAAATATACGATTCAAACAACGCAAACAACATGGCAAAACAAAATAATTGAAATTGGTAAGTGAAATATTTGAAAACTGAAGAGTGCATAACAGAGGCTATTGGGAACCAAATTAGTATGAAAACATCGTTTCAAAAAAGTAAAATTCGTGAAATAAATACATTAAAATATATAGGAGTATTTAAAAAGCATCTTTAAAGTAAAAGAGCACTTGGAAGTTTACCAATGTTTTAACTCAAAAATCATAAAATGGTTTAGTGTATATATTTTATTTAAAATACCTATAAAAGATGTTTCGCCTGAGCAGATTCAGGGAACAGTGAAATTTTATACCATCTTACAAGAGCGAGTCTGGTTTTATGACGCTATCAGATATGCCGCGCTGCAGTAAAGCCTCTCTAAGTCAAAACTGGAATATGCTTCAATTTGGCAAGCCTTCGTGCTTTGCAAAGCTTTTAAAATTTCCGTGTGAAATTTTGAAATAAAACGCATGCCTATCGTTAAAGTTATTTCTGCTACGACCTACCCCTACATGCTACGGGCTACGGGCTACGAGCTACGGGCTACGGACTACGGGCTACGGGCTACGGGCTACGGGCTACGGGCTACGTGCTACGGGCTACGAGCTACTACTTCGCATCGTAGGGTACCGAATAAAGAGTTTTTATCTTTATCTTTTTATCTAACTATATTACAGTATAATAATAACATTAGGCATTGAGTACCTATTACTGAAAAATCCATGAATATCAAGTCAATGATTTTGTTATGATATTTTGTATTAATTTTATCACCGGGTTAGCCTCTAAGTTTTACTCTTATGCTTTATGCGCATAACTCATAAGGTTTATAAATATTCACGTACGAATGTAATCTTGAAGGGTGATGGATTGCGCAGTGTCTGTCACCCGCACCTCCGTCAAGGTGGTAAGCCTGTGCATGACAATTGCTGTACATGTGACATTTTTGTGTCGTTAAGTTGGCATTATTAGACAGTTGAATGGTTATTTATTTAGGCGTCCGCAGCTTCCGACATTTATTTGTAGTATTTGAGCGAACCTAAAATAACCATCATGACCACATTGTGTAACTTGTTGTGTAGAAAATTGTTTTTTTCCACTTACCAGTAGAATATGTTTAGTTGCAGTCAAATTTCCTAATTTGAAAATTTAAGGGTTTTCCCTCCAGGGTCGTTCTTACTAACTTTGTCCTAGAATCCAAGAGTGAATATTTGAAGTGTATATTTTCAAACTAGCTTTACGTCCAATAATTTATCACGAGAGTTCTAGGATTGAAAACCCTGAAACTGAACAGGCTTGGTTCCAGAAATGAGGCACAAGACGCAAAAAACTTTATTTTAATAATTATTATTTTCTGATCTTACTAATATAATTTTAATTTATTACAATTTAGCGCTTATTGCGTTTTAAATTACTAAATCGCGAAGATTTGGCGAAATCTAGATGTACAAATGCCTGAGGAGTATAGGAGCAGCCAACAGGCTTCGCAGGCGAAGATCTCAGAATAACACAATAAAGAAGGTATGATACCTACAACATCATCATATTATAATGCAGGCTGTTATCAAAATAAATGTGTTTGCTAAAAAATTCTTTTGCATGAAATTTGGCTGCATATGTAAATTTTTAACCGATTTCGAAATACGACGGAGTTGTCAAATGCCATTTCCATTATTTGGAGTTGTTTTCAACCGCATCAATTTCAAAAAGTATTCTGGTTACCATTATAGAGTCCAACTATAAAGTTCTGAATTTTGCGAAGACTTTTTATCATAATCAGTTATTTACTAACATTTACATAAATTAAAAAAAAAATTGGATTGGCATGGCTTTTTAACGGATTTGTCCTTTAATAAATAAAATACATCGATTAAATATGGCCAGTAACAATTAGTTAAGATTTCCGTTTTCAGGACTTTATAATTTTACTATACTACTGTTGCAACATCCTGTAGCTTACGATTCCGCTTACATCTCTTCCCCCTTGTTTCCTTGTTCGAGTTACGAAACAGTCGCGATTGATCATAGCTGGCTACAAAGGGAAGTCAGACCTATGTTTTTGCTCGTCTTGTAATCCATTTTAATGGAACTCAAGCAAAATAGATTTCGCATTGAGTGCCAACTTGACTAGCAAAGCAACGGAGTAATTAATCGTAATAGGTTTTCGTGTTTCGCTAAAATGTTTCAATCTCAGACACCTGTAATGGAGTTTGGACGAGTTTCGCGCTTTGTCGAAATGCTTTGAAGATGTTTCCAGTTAGGCGTTTAAAATGTTTATGTTGATTTGTAGTTAAAATAAATGTGACCAGACTGAAAAACTTAGTTTTAATTGGTCATATATGTATCACACATTTAGTGCGTACCCGTTTTTGAAAAAAAAAAACCACAGCAATAACTGAGTAAAGTAAATATTTTAAAATGTGAATATTTCATCAAATTTGTACCAGACATATAGATAACCCCGCTCGCGTTTACGTTGTTTAATGTATGCATTGTATAAACGAATGGACGTTCTAAATTGAACGATAACCACACAAACCGGAAAATTCCAACACAATTTCGTCACCTGGAATTCCCAAAACGAAACCCCTCCACCGAACCAATACGTATTCCATTATACCCATAAACTGTGCGAAAAAGTTCATCCCTCACCCAGCGACCGGCTCTACACTGTCCGATTTGTCTGGTTAATAGGTATAGGTATTCGAAAATAAAACGAAATTGGGACAGTATAACTCACACGGTCACAAAAAGGTTAAAATGATAATGGTATATTTTCTACAATTTTGTTTTTCAATTTTAACAATATTTATCACTTAATCAATAGCCCCAAATGAATGCCTCTCCAACGACATAAAAAGGTTTCAATACCATAATAAAACTCTAAGCCTCGTTCGTTTCATGGCGACCATCATTACAATCGATAAAATGTATACGCTATAAATAGGTGCACTGAAGACAAGTAGTTTCTCCATTATTTACGGTATGAGTGTCGGCTCGTTGGGTGCCGTCCAGCCGTGCCTCATGTCTCGGGTCAATTTTCCGCCGACTGGGTCGCGCGACGCATCCGACTGTCAACGGACCGATTTAAATCAATTGCGCAGATCGCCCGACTAGTCACCCGACCGGTCGCACCGTTTAACGTGCAAATGGAATACCGGTTATTTGCATACACTGCAACTCGCGTGCAGATGCAAATCTCAATTATTTCTTTTTTGGCCGCAATGGAGACCTCTTCGGTGCCAGTGGTCGATTAAAATCCATTAAACTCTCGTGAAATTCTGAAATTTATACACGGACATACGAGTAGTATTTGAGACCTTAGCTACCTATGTCGAAAACTTTTCTCGCTATCTGAGTCCCAAATGTAACGAGCCCTTCCCGAAAACTCAGCTATTTTACGTGCCCACGTCGCCGACATAAACAAAACAGTAAACAATAATATTAGGCAGTGTCGGCCGAGACCTGCGCGGAGGTTAATATCCGTGAAGGTAGCAAAGGGGTCGGATTTTTACTGCGTGACGTGACGTGGACGTGACGCACCGCGGGCGCGGGGTTACTCTTGCTACACGAAACACTAAGTTTCGGAGAGCTGCTGGACTGATGACGACTCTATCTCGTTGGATTAAACATACTGATTGCATGTCCGATCTTCGTAAGGACGATTTTTTCAAACAAAAGTAGCGTTCCGGGGACTGGATCGGGTTACGTTGACAAATTTGATACCGACGTGATCTCAGACAATAGGTGACAAAATTTCGAATGAAAAATGGTTATGTTTTAATATAATATACTACGAAACCGAGAAAGTCGTATTGGTATGTCATTAATCATTAGCTGATTAGACCTAAAAATTGGTTTAACGGCTTATAATTTTATGGTTTAGTCGGTTTTCATAATGAAGTTTTTGCGCGATCTTTCAGGGTGTAGTGTCTATGCTCTGCTGACCTAATGCAAAAATAATACAATATTAATATACGTTTCACATTCACATACTTATGGTTGCATTGTGACAGGCAAGCGGGACGGTCGGGTCCGCCGGGCGCTCCCGGGCCCCAACACGTGTTGGCCGCTGGCCCTTGCGCATAAAAATCCTTTGTTTCGCGTTGCCTTTTGTTAATAAGTTACCGTTGTACGAAAGCGCTTGTGTCTTTATAAGTTATTAAGTGATCTCTTATTTATTGATAAAGTTTTGGAATGTGTATACTAGAGTATAACATTACCTAATCTCTTGCCTTGTACCAATATAGTCATTTAAATAAAGTGTGCGGTTATAGTGTATGAGTGAAGTGTATAATTATAGTGTGACGCAGCCCCTTTATAGGCGTGATAGAAGTTCGCCAGCCGCCACCGTCATACCCCAAACCTAAAGCAACAATAGTCGCGAGAATCTGGTGAGAGAATTCCAATCCCGATCTAGAGACCGGCTGACGCTGCTTCGGCAATACCAACTATCCGCACCGCCGTAGTTTACCATCTAGTCCTCTGAGGCACCTGACAGAAGGCATTCATTATCATCCTTCCAAATGCTAAATTTGAAATGTATCTCAATTTCCTGAACGAGAGTGGTGGTTACTTTCGAAGTTAGTAATCTTACTCTAGTAACTAAGAAAAACGTGGTGATTAATGCATATTTTTTTCATCTCATATTGCTTTTATTTTACCATGTATTTATCCAAATAGCACAGTATCCAGCAGAATATCATTCAATGAATTTACCTTTAGTCAACAACAAAAAACCTCAAATTCTTTATTGTATGAACAGTGTGCCTAATGAATAATGAAATTAATGAATAATACAAAAATAATATCTGTTATATTTTGAAAAGGATTAATAATTAAACTAGTGCGTCTGTATCCCAAAATATCTAGAACGACGCTTCCACCATCTAGCAAAACATCAACGAATAAATTTAACTTTAGTTAGTAAATTAAAATATCCCCAATTCATTCATTCATTCATCCTGAACACTAACGTAGGTATCCTATTATACAAACACGTGCAGGGTTTAGGACCACAAACTAATATTTTTCCCACAGCAAACGTAATTCTTAAAAATAAGCTCTCTTTCAGACCAGAATAAAAAAATAAAAAAAATCCGGCCCATTGCGCTAAAAGAAACAGAACATCTGCAAGCCATAAAATAGACCCAAACTGAAACAATGGGGTAAAAGTAGACAAAGCCAAAGTTGGTTAAACAAAATTCCCACATTGCAACAAAGATACTTTCAAATAGAATATAACAAAAATGTTATAGACAGAAACTGCACCCCTATAACAATAGCTCACCGAAGATGTTAATAGAATTCTTTCAAGTATTTTTTGACCGCATGGTATATATAGAGATGTAGCTGTCTACATCAACGAACGCCATTCAAGGGAAAGTGAAAAATGAACACAGGTTAAAATATAATAAAAACAATATATCAACAATAGTCAATATGCAACCGCTGCCTATATATGAGCCAGCTAGAACTAAAAAATAAATAGAAGACAACAACCAATTTATTTTCAACCAATTATCGACACCATTCGAAGACGCACACAAACACGGAATAAGTCTCATCAGTCCCGCCCACACTACCCAGCCCAGAAGTCACAGACGCAAGGCAGAAGAACGCTACAGGAATCTACAGTCACATAAATACAGTATCAGACACAGGACCACTTCAGCCATCTTCAGTCACTACACTACAGCATCAGCACAGAACCACTTCAGCATCACCACACAACCACTCCAGCATCAGCACAGGACCACTCCAGCATCAGCACAGGACCACCCCTGCATCAGCACAGGACCACTCCAGAATCAGCACAGGACCACTCCAGCATCAGCACAGGACCACCCCTGCATCAGCACAGGACCACTCCAGAATCAGCACAGGACCACTCAGCATCAGCACAGGACCACTTCAGTATCTGCGCAGGACCACTTCAGCGTCAGCACAGGACCACTGCAGCATCAGCACAGGACCACCCCAGCATCAGCACAGGACCACTCAGCATCAGCGCAGAACCACTTCAGCGTGAGCACAGGACCACTGCAGCATCAGCACAGAACCACTCCAGCATCAGCACAGGACCACTCCAGCATCAGCATAGGACCACTTCAGAATCAGCACAGAACCACTCAGCCATCTACAGTCACACACTACAGCATCAGCACAGGACCACTTCAGAATCAGCACAGGACCACTCAGCCATCCACAGTCACACACTACAGCATCAGCACAGGACCACTTTACCATCAGCACAGGACCACTCATCAGCATAGGACCACTTCAGAATCAAGCACAGGACCACTCAGCCATCTGCAGTCACACACTACAGCATCAGCACAGGACCACTTCAGAATCAGCACAGGACCACTCAGTCATCTACAGTCACACACTACAGCGTCAGCACAGGACCACTGCAGCATCAGCATAGGACCACTCCAGCATTAGCACAGGACCACTTCAGCATCACCCAGGATCGCTCCAGCATCAGCACAGGACCACTCCAGCACTAGCACAGGACCACTTCAACATCAGAACAGGACCACTCCAGCATTAGCACGGGACCACTCCAGCATCAGCACAGGACACAAGAACTACATCGGACACCTATAGACATACGGATCACTTCAAGCACCTACAGACAAACGGGAGCATCGGGTACCTACAGACACACGGATTACTTCAAGCAGCTACAGACACACGGAGAACATCGGGTACTTACAGACAAACGGATTACTTCAAGCACCTACCCCACAGACACACGGACTACAGCGAGCACCTACAGACATACGGACAACATCGGGCACCTACAGACACAGGGACTACAGAGCGGGCACCTACAGACACACGGATTACAGCGGACACGGGCTATATCAGCAATCTACAGGATTGCAGGATTACACAGATTTACACCAGACACCTACAGGCAGAAGAAAATACACGGAGCACCTACAAAAGCAGACCAGGACATGCATACCAACAATGAGTATGCCAAAAATGGCTTTTACGCTCTCCGAAAACCTATTTCCTACCTTTACCTATTCTCCTAGATTGGCTAATTAGGGTGCATACTCGGTCGATGATATTCACTTTCCTCACCTATCCTTGAGCGTGTGTTCCTCCTCCCTTAAAAACTGAGCGCCCCCCAGTAGGCGCGGCGATTTCCGTGATACAGGGTAACTCCTGGCTGGTGGGGTGCATTCATTCATTCATTCATTCATTCATTCACGTTTCACATTCACATACTTATAAAATTAACACACATACTTATTATAACACTATTATGCAAGAGTTAGTTAATATATTACGCAGTGAGAAGTCATGCAAAGTACGCGTACATAATATATGAACTTCAGCTTTTAGTTACAGGTTTGTGTTTTAGTTTCATAGATGGATACAGAATACATTATGTGAGAAGAAGATAATAATATGGTATTTCCTACTCACTGAGTTTGGTAAGTCTTATTGAATATCGCAACGACAAAATGAATAATGTAAACATGCCCATGATATTTTAGCTTAGGAAATACAACACTATATTCAGTTTCATGAATTCTGAAAAACATTCATGAACACTGAAAAGAACTACACTCGCGAGCAATAGTAAAGTTCCAATTAAAATATTAAATATTAGCTTAAATATGTACTTCATTGCTAAGTAATGCGTCAAAACTGATCCAAAGGGAACTGTGAAGGTCTGACAATACTGCAATAAACTTAAACTCTACTTGAGTAAATTTGAAATATAATACGTAAGCATCAACTTTTCTTCGTCTTTCTTCTGCTGGCGGACGGATGATTGCGAATGTGTCTACTTAACACATTTTCCATAGGTACCGACCATAATATCAGCCTATGGTACTGACCGTTCTTAATACCCAAGACATCTACTCTCAAACGTCCCGTTATTTTAACTTTGAGCCGTACTTACTTATAGTGTTACAAACTTCGACTTTATTTAGTTTTTCTATCACGTACAGAGGACTGAAATGGCTTGTTTTTAGCATTATGCCTTTGCCCTGTAAAACGGAACATGCCCCGGGGAAATGACGACGTCGCCATCTTGAGATTCTACTCACTCCAGCAATACCTACCACTTTTGAAATTCAAAATGAAATCTTTGTTCAACTGTACTTTACTTAGTATTTTTAAAGGTGTGGGGTCACGTACGAGTTAATAAGTCGGGCTTATAATTATACATATATTTTCAATTTATATAGATTTTAGTAGGTAGCTAAATTATAGGATATCGTAAATACAGAATGGGATCACAAAAGTCGTCGTACTGAATTTTTTGTGTTAGAATATTGTACATACTATATTCTGTGCAAAACACAACATAGATCGCGCTGTATCACGTGACTGAAAATGTGTGGCGAAAAGCTGATGACTCACCTGTAATGCCGTCATAGATAAAATATATAATTTTTACCATTAAATAGTTTAAAACTACGATCATTAAAGCTTAGCAAAGCTTAGTAGCTAAGCTGATTGCACATTTAACTATTTAATCCCAAATTAAAAATTCCAAATTGTAAAATCCAGTTTTCAGTTCAGTCTTAATTTCTAAGTAATAAAGCTTACTTTCGTATCGAAGGGTGTCTGGTGACGATGTTAGCCTTAAGGTCAAGAAGTTGGTACCTGAATGATTTGTCGAGAGCCCTCTCAACTCGCTGACTTAGATAAAAGCTGTTTTATGTTATCGAACTGTGATCTGCCTTTTAAATTAGTTTCATAATCAAGTTATACGGGTTATTTGCAAGTAGACCGGATCCTTTCAGGAGGTGATAGAGGAAGGCATTTCCGGTCGATTGAACCCTATAACGCATTATCCGAAACTTAACCATTTCTAAGATATTTAATATTTAAGCATATCGCATTAACGCATTATCCGAAACTTAACCATTTCTAACATATTTAATATTTAAGTTTTATTTTTTATTTTTTGCCAAAATTTTTTGCTTAAAACCGAAAATAAAAAAAAAACTAGCCATATTTCAATACTTTTTTTGGTTGTTTTGCATAAGTAACACCTTAATAAACTAATTAAAATAATCAAATGAGCATTATTCGGCTTCAATTAGACACAATACCTCAAAATAGTTAAACATTTTAAAAAATATTCAAAACGCAAAAAAAAAAAATTAAATTAAAAAAGAATTTCATATGTCATTTTTTTGTGCACTTCAGTTTAAAAACATTGTCAACTTATAAGCTTTCAAATAAGATATTTCAATATCAAATCGATTTAGGTATCACCAAGATATGGCCAAAACAACCAGAGAAGCGGAGGAAACAGGGGTTTCCATACTAAAGTCAACAGGACTGAAAACAATCACACTTTTTACCTTTAAATTGGGCTAATTTTGTTAGTTTTTCTGTTAAATTTTGTCCGCCTGTGCTGGTTGTTTTGGCTATATCTTGGTGATGCCTAAATCGATTTGATATTGAAATATCTTATTTGAAAGCTTATAATTTGACAATGTTTTTAAGCTGAAGTGCACAAAAAATGTCTAATTGAAGTCAAATAATGCTCATTTGATTATTTTAATTAGTTTATTAAGGTGTTACTTATGCAAAACAACCAAAAAAAGTATTGAAATATGGCTAGTTTTTTTTTATTTTAGGGTTTAAGTATAACATTTTGGCAAAAAATAAAAAAAACTTAAATATTAAATATCTTAGAAATGGTTAAGTTTCGGATAATACATTATAGGGTTCAATCGACTGGAAATGCCTTCCTCTATCACCTCCTGAAAGGATCCGGTCTACTTACCAATAACCCTGTATTCAATTGATATAGCTTTTTGTTGACTGCTGAGAAACATACTTAACTATGTGAACAAATTAGTTTAAATATATTCGTAAGTTTTAAAATTGTTAATACATAGGTAGATACTTTATTTAGTTAGAACTAGCCTGCATATTGTATAGTCTATAAAAGATTGAATCACTTTTTGTTGGACCTGACTGACCGCAGACTTAAGAACTTATGTGGCAAATACATCCTTATCCTAAAACACAATATAAAATTACAAAATGTAAAGGTATGATTCATTAGGTACAGCCTAATTAGAGGATGTTACAATATTTGCCTCTTAATTTTTACGGAAAGTCCACTTTACTACCATGTAACTAGGGCACAAAACAGCGTAACGTAGAGCACAAATTTACGTACCAAAGTTGGAGGTTTTTACGGTATTTATCTGCGAATGGTTTACAACTGCCACGTTTCGGTTTTTACGTTTATTCTCACTTTTAGCGTGTAATAAAGAGGTGCAATTTGTACTTGACGACTGTTTCCCGCAATTTGAAGGGGTTTAGTATGTTTTGTCATAATAAACATTATTGTCGTGTTCAATTGGGAGTTGTATAAGCGGAATTTGTGATCGTAATGCCATCATTAAGAATTACGAGATAGGAAGGTGATAGGTAAACGAATAAGTAGGGTTTGTTTTTATTCGTTTGTTGCTGAAATGGTGTAAGGTGTTCGTAAAGTGTGGGCGAGTTATTTACTACGTACATACAAAAACACATACGATAAATATTGTATAGCTACAAATTAACCAGCTAAGTAATAAAAGACACTCGGCAAACACAAGTGCTCATGTCGTAAATGTTGTCCCCGGGCAGGATTAGCACCCGCAGCCCCGTGTCCAGCAAGCAGGTTCACTACCACCTGAGCTACTGCGTCAAAATTATGTATGCATTATGTACCTAAGCCATAAATAGCCCTATCATAAAGTGAAGATTGAAGTGTACTTCAATCTAATCATTTCGCAGCCATCCAAGTTCCGACAAGCAACAGCTTCGCCCACTCGGCGCGAGAATTCTCAAAACTTCCGAAAGGGCGATACAAAAGTTTTGGTGGGCGGAGTCCGAGCGCGCACGCGCACTGTGCGCGCTGAAGAGATGCTGGCGGAGGAGCACTGCGGAGCGCGAGGCCGCCGCAGCAGTCGCCGCGAAGCCTCCGACCTGGCCGGACGCACGGGATGCACCACCGCCTCACCACGTCGTGAAAAAAAAAACTTAAAAAAAGAAAAATACAGACCGTAGAGTGAAAGTAGGTAGCGCAAAAAAGTTTAGTTATCGCGCGAAAAAAGTTTCGTTTTTGGACGAAAATTCATCTCTAGTTTTCAAGTAGGTGGAAGTAAGCATGGATTTGATTATTATTATTTTTTATTATCGTAAATATAACTTTTATTGTAAAGTTTTGTACCCTTCCTATAAGTTGTTTAACTTCAGCTTACTTTTCAAACTTAGTTGTTGAACTATAACTTACTTCAAAAGTCATCTATATGACATATAAAATTTAATTTAAATAAAACATAAAGCTATTTTTCAGTAAAAAAATATATTTCCAAATTTAATAATTACTTAAACAAAAACAAGGAAAATATACCTACGTATAAAATAACATTGACGATATTATTATAATTGTTCTATCTTGCATAGTCTGTTTTGCCCATTCATTAACAATACTTGACTAAAACCTACACCAAATAATGGGAAGAGGCAAAGAAAAAGAAGAAGACTTGTCTAAAACCTAAAGATATACTATATAATTATAAAAATCATGCCTTCGTCCTGCTGAAAGTTCTGGAAAAAAAAACTCTTTTTAACCGACGTCAAAAAAGGAGGAGGTTCTAAACAAGATTAATCCATAACTAATCAATATTTTTAGTTAAACTTTCAAACCAGTGTCAAACTGATTGCTATATCATAATATAAATTATCTCCTAAAGTAACTTTGAGCAAACTACGGGAAACAAATTAATTATCTTGGATTACAATCAGTACCTACCTAGTAGACAATAGCATTAATTAAAAGTTTTCCGTGTTACTTAGTAAAGGATTCTCTATAATCATTAATCAGGCGGATCAAGTCAGTGGTAGGCATTAATCTGCGTAATCTGAAAAGTACTTTAGAATCTCAAATTGCTAAAAAAATACATATAAAAAAAAAACAGAGAAATTGAGAACCTTCCTTCAATCCTTTTTTCAATGTCGGTTAAAAAACCATTGCTCATTTCTATGATCTTCACTGTGAATTTGGAATTCGTCGAATCTAACATTAAATAAAAAGGAATCGTTGAATCTTTCGCAAACGAAAACAGAATTTAGTGAAGCGTAGAAAGTAGAAACATTGAAAGAATGTGAGCCGGCAGCCAGCCCGCTTCTGAATAGCAGAACTTAGTGACGTCACGGTGACGTCAATAGCCCTTGTGTGTGAATGTCTAGTCTGAGATATTAGGGTCTAGGTTACACGGTCTTTATGATTTTCCATGTACTTACGTACCTTAGTATGAAAATTTGGAAAAAAACTTTTTTATATTTTTACGAAGTGCTTTACAAAAAAAATATAAAATTAAGGATAAAAATCATAAGGATTTTTTTCATTTTGATAGTTAAAAAATTATTTCAACGATAATCGCTATTGAGCTGCAAACTATAAACTACGTACGAAAATATGAATAGAAATCGTTAAAAGTTTCATACGCATTAGGAAAACTTCGTCCGTACCTAACGATTTTCCCGAGGCAATACAAAACCTATTAGATTCAATATTTTACGACAAATATTTTCCTAGAAAAGTTGAATAAAAAATCTTAACAATGAACTAAAATGGAATGTACACTTAAACCATTATGGCGCATTAGTGGTGTAATGTAACAAAATGGAGTAAAGAAATATAATCGCTCGCTCGTTACGGCGCTCGGGAGTCTGAAACACCTGAAACTGTTCACTTGAAACAATGAACAACTCATCTACTATCTCTTTTAGTTTTATTTAGTTAAGTATTTACTTAACGAGCCAAACTTTGAACTTCTTGTTTTGCTGCAAAATACACTGGACTGCAGGAATAAATACCAAGCTATAAAATTGCACTAACTTGTCGATAAAGTAAGTAGGTAAATAACTATTTCGAGTTTAGCCATCAGTCTGCACCTGTGATTATCGCACGGAGAAAAGCGGTGTTACTCTACTTAAAGACCAGGTTATTTTTATTTGATTACTTTAAACAGCAGTTTATGATGATTTCGTAGTTTATGCCTTTAACATTAGTTTCGCCACATAAAAAGACTGTTATGTAGTATTGAAAAAGCTCAAAATATTGAAAACCAAGTCTCTCAACCTCTCCTTAGTTTGTCATAAATATGGCTAAGCCGTTTCCTTCTTCTTTATTCCCGAATATTCCACTGTAGCGGCTGCCTTATTCATAAAAATACAATGCCAACAGTACTGAGTCACTTTTACGTATTTTTAAAGGCCATAACAAACAATTATTAAAGATACGTAATAAGTACATAAATACGTTTTTATAAAAAAGTTATACGTTAAAGGCAGGAAGTAAATGCTGGTAAAGGGCTGTGAAATCATTTTTAACCCATCAATTGATTGCCAAACTGACAGAAACGTAAGAAAAGCAACTTTCTCTGATAACTCGGATCTTGGCTTCAGAGTGGACACTCTTTGTCCAAGTTTTTGAAAAGCCTTTATTTTCGTCCCCTTTTGTTAACAACATTTTGAGCACAATTTCGCTTCTTTTATTTTATCTGGACGGGATAGGGGCAGACATCAAGTGTTATTAAGAAACGTCTTGAATTAAGAAACATCTTAAATGTAAATAGATATCGTGTAGATATAAGTAAAACTTACCTACAAGGTGGCTTTTAAAAAGTGATATTTCACAATAAAAACCGGCCAAGTGCGAGTCGGGCTCGCGCACAAAGGGTTCCGTAGCAGCAAATATAATATTACAGTTAAATCAACCTATCTCAAAAACTATAAGAGATACTTTGATCAAACCAAAAATCGTTGAAAGAGTTAATTAGCATGCATCACCTCTATTTTTTTTAGAATTTTATACCCCGTAGTTATAAAAATAGAGGGGGGGGGACATACTTTTTACGACTTTGAGAGCTGATATCTCAAAAACCGTTCACTTTAAGAAAAATGTTTTTTAAAAAACTTTATATCATTTTAAAAGACCTTTCCATTGATACCCCACACGGGTATGTACATCGAAAAAAAAAATTTCATCCCTCAGTTACATGTATGGGGGGCCCCACCCCCAATTCTTTTTTTTACTATTTAGTGTCATATTTTTGTAGCGGTTCATACAACACATATTCCCATCAAATTTCATCACTGTAGTACTTATAGTTTCCGAGTAAATCGGCTGTGACAGACGGACAGACGGACAGACGGACAGACGGACATGACGAAACTATAAGGGTTCCGTTTTTGCCATTTTGGCTACGGAACCCTAAAAAACGTTACTAGGCTTTTACATGCATTTTTAAATATGCTTTACTCTGCTCACAACACTGTAGAAGAATAATAATAAATTGATAGAAATAATGCAATTTATTATCCTGATTTGTTCGAACCATTATGCATGGCCACAAGAATAGTATTTTTTGGAAAAAAATATACGTGTTAAACAGATTTTTACGTGATCTAATGTGCCGTTCACACGTGCTATACCTGTGGGCGGAGTACTCTAAGAATTTTCCTCGAAACAAAGTTACCAATAATTTAATATTTGATCCGATAAGATTCTCGATATTCGGTACGAAACCGAGCCTTGAGGCCCAATTTTATAATAGCCTTTGTGTTTTATAAAAGTTTGTCTAAATAGTAACGAGGCAGAGTTTACGAGAAAACAGGGCGGTAATAATGGCCATTATTGATTCAACCTGCTAGGCATAAAGTTTATAGCAGCAAAATATTGTATTGAATGTACTCAATACATGATCAGTCAATCGGACCTCGTTATAAAGCTAACTGTGATACCCATCCGACGAAATGGACCAATCAAATATCTGCATGATCTCCCACGGACTTCCTTCCAATCTTCAATATTGAAGCCATGGTTTTATTGCCCTACTATATCTTCAACGAAACATGTTTAAAATATTTTTCGCATGAAACACGAACATTATCGCAAAAACCACGTATAAAAGTATGTTCCAGACTGTTTTTGATCATATAATGACAAACATAAGGTGATGGAATGTAAACAAACGGTCTTGTTAAAATTTGCTCATGTCTATATCTTTTATAGAAGCTCATTAGACCTTTGAAATAAACGTTGGCAAATAATAAAATCAATCGTTGAAGTCTCTGCTTTTATTGGCTTTAGATTGTTTTCTTTTAACCCAGACCAATGTGGTATAGTATAGTATAGATATAGATAGGTAATAGCTTTTTTGTCTTTCTTTGTTGTCGCAACGGAGCTGTGGTATAGTTCCTTTTAAATTGCACAGAACTTGATAGTAGTTACTTGGCTCGCTGATTAAAATTTTAAAATCAATACAGAATCAATACGTCTGTTTATAGAACATTCTGACATATCGAAACAATCAGTGAGTAAGGTAGGCCGGAGTTGGTAATGAAGTTAGCGGCAAGTAGAGCAGAAGCCGCCCCGGGCTGCGGCAGTGACACTATCAGCCGATGTCACGCCACATTGTCTCACCGCCCCCGCCCCCGCCCGCTGCAACCTTGTCATAGGAAATTCACGTGGGATACCGCCTTAACAGAATTTCCGCGCCGGGAAATTGGAACGCTTTGTTTTTTCACAAACCTGTTCCCGCTTCGGCTTAATTTAAAGAAAACAGAGATGAATTTTCGTTCCGACCTGCAGGTGTAGCATGTGCGCGTGAAAACAGATGACGATCGCGTCGCTGGCCATGCGCCGGCGCACCGAGCTCGGCTAGCGAGTTGTCGACAAACCGCCGCGTGTCACAGTGAAAATGATGTCCCAACACTTGACGAGCATGTTCGAGCAGCTCGGGAACTTTACGAAGAACAACTTGTCACACAACAGTAAGCTAGCGAAAGAGAAGGAGAACAAGGCGAGCGCGAACCACGTGGGTGCGGGAGCGGGACAGCAGGCGTCGGGGTCGCCGAAGCACCAGCCGCCGCCGCCGCTCAAGAAGCCCTACAAGCTGAGGAACGTGTGCTCGCGCGCCGAGAGCTACGACACCCTCTACGGAAACAGCACCCTGGTGAGTCCCAGACACATTTACTGTTCATACTCATCAGTTTTTACTAATATTAAATATTATTCTGTAGTACGAAAAAACAAATATTTTCTACGAAACCGTCTTGTTGTGTGAGGTCAGTGTGCAAATCAAATAAGCATTAGTTATTAGAAAAAAATCCACGGCCGGTAAATGTAATCACGCTGTAAATGCCCAAAAATCTAAACCAACAATTTCAAAGACATACAGCATGATGTTCATCCCACAGGCGGCTAAAGTTAAATCAGAGTTTCCAAAGACAAACTCGTACTAAGTGAACAATGAGCATCCCACTCAGGCGTATTGCAGTAAGAGTAAAGTATCGGTTACACAAAGAGAGGGCGGCTCTTGGCATTGCGCGGTGCATACAAAGCTTTCTACGAGCACTTTAACTTTAAACCAAGACCATTCTTTGATGAGAAAAAACATTGACCTTTTTCACATAATCTACTGTAAGTTGGATGCTACTTTTGTACGTTTTCCCGATATTGTATGTTTTGACTTTAAGACTCAAGTTTCTTATTTGAGTAGCCGTATTTTTTGGATCTTTTTAGTAGAGTTTTGTGAACATAACAGAATGAAAATATAAAATATTATCATCGTGTAATTAAGCCCATGGAGTGGCCATTTCGGCTTACTAAACTACACCATTAGATTATGTGGTTAAAGTTATCGAGAGTATCATTTAAACACCCCGTATAGGAGCGTCGGATAGGAAGGAGTCCTTCCGAAGGACTCGAAAAAAGTTCATTGTGAGGACTAGAAGCAGTCATCAATCAATGGTTTACCATAATGCCTAACGAACCTTATGGGGTCTCGCTGGATCAGCTACGCGTCATATTGTAGGAGGCGGAGATAATGATAGCCGTAATATAATTTATTATTATTTTTAGTTGAAAAAATATTGGAAAACCAGCTATACCTACTTTGTTATTCATTGATTTGACTAACTAAGGTCTGTCATTTGTTAAAATGCTATTAATAAAGTACAGCTATAAAATATCTCAGATATACCAATTTAAGCAATTATCTAACTATTGAAAAGTCTAGTCTAAATAACAAACATGACATGAACATGAACAAAGAATATTAGTTTTTCAAACAAAAACTGCGTTGATAATAATTGCGCAGTTATTGACTGTAAGTTAAGTAATTATTACTTTGTCGTTCAATATTAGGTCATTGCGTGATAGAGTGTAATTAAAGAAGATAATAATTAGGCTCGAAGGCATACGTGACAGTTCTAACCGGAAGTCATGGTATCTATGAACTCCGGCATCACTAGTCAACATAGTAGGTAAATAGTGAAATCAATATTAGTATACAGCAAAGATGTTATAGTAGCCGAAAGAGAGTGTCTGAGGGGATCATACTGTACATCTTTTGTCCTACAACTTTTGGAAATTCGCGAAAATATATAGCTTCCCCATAGAAACTTTGTTATGGCTGTGAATGTGACTTTTATACAGTAGACAGCTCAATACTTTTTCACAATTAGGTATTTATAAAACAAATGTTGGTCAGAATGAACTCCTGTGTCACCTATTTTAGCCCCAATGTACCACTTTTGGAACATTGTGTATGTACAATAAAGCTACTGAAATAAACTTTCAAGTTTGTGAAATGGTTAATTAACCATCCATAAAACCGTCACTGTACTACCACAAAAAACTTTAAACACTGTTTCGAGTGTTTAAAACGAAATTTGACAGATTTTGTAGGCGTTTGACAGCGCTAAGCACCTGTTAAATACTGTCTATGTTTTTGTAGTAAGGCCCTCAGAGTTTAAGAATGCCGTTAAGAGCTGCCTACAGGACGGTCACAGATAAAATTGCACCCTGTGTAAAAGATATATCTCATGTATCATAAAAAGCACTTTTAAGTATTGAATATGATAAAAAGCTGATTCATACACCGAAATCTTTCTGAATAAATAAATTATTCATTTCCTTTTTGCACGCGAAGTGTGAAGAAAAAAGCTTCAAAGTCGAAAGGGTTTGTTTTATACACATTATTTTATTTTATATAAAGATAGGCGCGGGAAGCGGAGCATTCTTTACTCACGTGTTTTGCACTTTGCCTACGTGTATATTTTTTATAAAATTACAAAAATATTTGTGTGAAATTGTTACCATGTAGGTAGTTAATAATCTTTCCCATCGGGTACATAATATTTTTATCTTTAAAAGCGACTGCAAGGTATTAAGGGGTGATTTAATTTTAATGTGTGTATTTTCTACGAAACTTAAGTCGTGCTTGTATCTTAAAAACTCGAAGTTCTATTAGACTGGGTATAGTGTGTAGGTAGTATACGGAATATATAGCAATATACATAAAAACGACCGAATGGCGTAGTGGTTAGTGACCCTGACTACTGATCCGATGGTCCCGGGTTCGATTCCCGGCTGGGGCAGATATTTGTTTAAACACAGATATTTGTTCTCGGGTCTTGGATGTGCCCGTAAAATGGCAATAGGCCCGCCCCCTATTACATTGGGACTAACATAACACTCTGGCGAAAAGTGGGTGCAGCAATGCACCTCTGCCTACCCCGCAAGGGAGTACATTAGTACAAGGCGTGAGTGCGTGTTTTTTTTTTTTTTTTTTTTTTTTTTATACATAAAGTAGCAAAAGAAGATGGAATCTTACGAGCATCCCACGGGACCAAGAAATCTGTTTGAACTCCAACTATCAAACAAAATGATAAGTTCCAGGCCTTTGTACCTATACGGCACACTTCTTGTAGGTACTCAGGGTGATTGCCGTCTAGTCCAATGTCTGGGTGGTTTTCGGACCCTTATAGGGTTCCGTAGCCGAAGTGCAGACTTGTAGAGTCCAGCAACTCTATAGTTGGAACAGACTTTACAACAACTTTTTTCATCTTTGTAATTTCTTGAATTGAAACATACGTGGTCTTATTATTCGTCATTAACATAGGGATATCAGTTAAAGAATAATGATAATAATAATAATATATTTATTTCACAAAAAAGTTAACAGTAAACTTAGTTAAAGAATAAAAACACCCCCTTTATTTTTTGCGACGTTAATATTCTCTGACTTTTATATATCGCCTGCGTAATACTTTACAGGTGTGAGTGTACTGTGCACGATACTACATCAATGTTATTATTCCCACTAAACATTGTGATTACTAGGCTCCTTGTAATCATAATTTACAAGGAATTCCACTAACGTTTGCCTGATAGGAATCCGCTTCAAAACGTTGAGTACCTACGTCGCTTTAATCTACCGATATTTAATTTTAGCCGAGTGATATAAAAACTCACTATGTCCTGTCACTCGTTGAATGTAGTTTCAGCGCAAACTAGTTTATAATAGGTATGCTGATACGTATTTAGGGAATCTAGACATAGCAAAGTTTGCTTATTTCATAAAAATGTGCAACATATTATAAGTAAGTACTTACTTATATATTTTTTACTAGATGTTCCCGCGCGCTTCGCTTCGCCTTAAAAAGTTTTCCCGTGGGAATTCCGGGATAAAAAGTAGCCTATGTTCTTTCCCAGGGTCTAGACCGTATGTATACCAAATTTCATTCAAATCCGTTCAGTAGTTTTGGCGTGAAAGAGTAACAGACAGACAGACAGACAGACAGACAGACACAGTTACTTTCACATTTATAATATTAGTTAGGATTTTCATTGTTTACTTAAGTTATTTCGTTATACTTATATTACATTTCTACTGGTATTTCCAAAGCGAAACCATCCTTATTATGTTTTTTGAAATAATCTGTAATAGTCCTAGTGTCGGGCACAAAACAGGTTCCTCAAATCCTAATCCTAACTAATATTATAAATGCGAAAGTAACCGTGTCTGTCTGTCTGTTACTCTTTCACGCCAAAACTACTGAACGGGTTTGAATGAAATTTGGTATACATACGGTCTAGACCCTGGGAAAGAACATAGGCTACTTTTTATCCCGGAATTCCCACGGGAAAACGTTTTAAGGCGAAGCGAAGCGCGCGGGAACAGCTAGTATGTAATAAATAATAACATAGTTATGTTACTTTTTTTTTTCATAGCCTACAACACCATGCGTCGTAGATCTACGGTTGTTATGTTGATGAAAAATAAATTTAGGAGACCTTATCATGAGATTAATAAAAAATCGTCGCCCTCTGATTAAAAGGCCTCGGGGAGCAAGTGCCCTTACTTACGAACCATAAAATTAGTCTTACAATTTTCATAAAAAAATACATACATTTCCTCCGCTTTTTTGCATACATTTTTCTTCTGGAGCTAAATTCTGGAGGTACAGAGATTTTTTAGGATGCACAGAATAATGATGAAGGCTTCTATGTATAGATAGACTTTTATACATATACATATTTACAATATTGGACATTTAAAGAGTTTTCATAAGGTTACCAGCGTAATTTTTTACCTTTTTAGTTAACTCAAAATGTTTCATGTGCAGACCAAATTTCAATACTAAAATTACAAAAATCCGTATCCCCGTTACTAAAGAGTTACTAATAGTGATGTATGTGGGTTTTTGTATATTCACGATTGCAGCTTACATTTTAATGTAACAATAATAATACTACACGAGCCGTACGTAAATTACAGCTGAAAAATATTCCCTCAATATAAATTGAATTTCACAAAGTATTTTCACATGCATTGGAAGTTCCTGACTGTTTTTAAACTTCGAGAATAGTTCTTCTTGTGTGTATTTTGACTGCAGAGGTAATGAGAGAACTCAAATTCAATTAACGAAGTTTTCGCATTGAGGAAAATATTATTATTATTAAACTCTTTATTGAACAAAATAAATTGTTACAAAGGCGAACTTAATGCTAGCAGCATTCTCTACCAGTTAACCTTTGGTGATGTTGAAAAAGTGATTGGTAGTGCTTACGATAGAAGATGGTCTAAATTGAGTACCTAACCAAAATATTAATATAACTATACCTATACAATATAAGTAAATAATTATATACATGATACATACATACATACATTACATACATACACATATGTACATACATAAACTTAAAATTACTATCATCATCATCGCATAGATAGGGATCAGTTAAGCTGAATGTTCAAATGTTAAAATGATTGTTGTTAAATACCTACCTACTTTCAAAATATTTTTCTCTTAGGGTATAAATCTAGATGTAGTGCATAGAGGTACACTACTCAAACGCCGATACGGCTCGCGAACTATCACGTAGTACAATTTTCAGTGAAAAGCATCACAAGTCGTGTGAATATTAAGTATGCATATAGGCATGTTTATTTTTTAATCCAGATAGTGCAATACATAACAAGAAATATACATAAATTCTTCAATAGGTATTTTTATCCTACGCTTCATAGCCAATTGTTTCGAGAAAAAGGTAGACGCCATTCCCTTCGAATGAAGGAAAATCATGTAACTTTTTGTAGGAGATTTTCACTGTTTTCCTCAACTCCTCTCCCCACACGTTTTGCGACAAATGTAATAGTGTTCCATCACAAATAAAATAGTTGTTTGTTGGCGCACCGGTGTCTGGGGATAACACAATAAACTGCAATACCTTACCCTTTGATACATGTACGTATACTACGAGCAAATATTATGGTATTGCAATAGTGGTATTATAATCAGATGGAACCTTGGTTCATATGCACAATATTCTGCATTTATAAGTTTTATCATCAATTTATATACTTGCTAGTCAGCTGCCGTAACGTCATCGAAAATCCGTAGCGCCTCAATTTGACATAGCCTCTATGGATCTGTCAGTCGTTTGGCGGCAGTGCTGATTAGCATAGTTAATAGCTAATGTGTCTTTGGTTGTATTGTTACAGATATTTAACACTCACGGGCAATGAAAAGGTTCCATTGAGGAAAACGCTAAATTACTCCTAAACGGAAAAGGCTAAGCTAAATGATGCCTTCTGCAATATTGAAATACATTTATCAGAGCATCAGGTTATTATTACCAACAAAAACAGACATATTTTAAACAAATTTTAAATTAGATGTTTGAAAAAATTGGGGTCATTTGGTGTCAGCATTTTGTGAGTGGAACTTTTTCATTGCCCGTGACTTAATCTCCGCAAAAGTTTGTTCGTATTAAGTTTATTTTAATATTTTTTTATGAAAGCAAGGTAGGTATATAAGAGATGATGCGAGGAAAGTTGCTTTGCTTGTCACACAAATAAAATTTATTTAGTATTTACGGCACAAACAAAAGACAAATCATATGCTTCAGAACATTTCAGCTGAAATAACTTATTTTATAAACACGAAATTTTCACCATACGAACTCCACTGAGTATTTATCATTCCGTGTAGGTGTTGTGAGAAATTATGAGAATTAACAACTGTGGCAGCACACTTCGCACATCTTCGTATCATTTCAAAATGTCATAGGTACCTATATTATTGTAAACGACATTTTGGAATAACATACTGATTGCACGAAAGCTCCGAAACTTTGTATTTACTATACATACTTTATAAACGTTTATAAACGTTATTCACGCATAAGGATCTGCCAATCAAACGTCATAGGACTCATGATATATTTTATGTTTGTGAATATGTATGTATGTTTGTTACTTCTTCACGTCAAAACGGCTGAACAGATTTTAACAAAATTTGGTATGGAGTTAGCTGAATTCCTGGATTAACATATAGGCCATTATAGGCTACATTTTATCGCGGTAATCCCACGGGAAAAGTTTTTAAGGCGTAGCGAAGCTCGTATTTTATAAAGTTGAGTTATATACTCATGAGCAATGAAAAAGTTAGTGACATTATGCAGCGATATATAACAGCGATGGCAGGTGAAACTTTTTCATTGGTCGTGTGTATATTCTAGTCTTTGCTTTGTATTTCGTCAAGAGTGCCCCCCAGTGTAGAACAACGCACCCACACACACAAGCTCATTCCTAGTAAGATAAAAAGCCATGTTCACATTAGCAATGGGCAGGGCGATCTCAGTTGACTACTTAACGATCTGCACTTGCCTTTAGGGCCTTTCCCTCTTTCAAAGATTTATTTTCACATTTGAACGCCCAAATGGGGCCTCTATTGATTTATTATAATCATCTCAGAATTACAAGGCTTTTAGTTAATTTTAAATTTATACCTTTTGTTAATTCAAAAATAAGATAGTTTTCACATTTAAAATATTGTGACACAATTAAATTTCGTCAAATAAATAAATAAAAAATTAGAACGCTGACATTTATTTTTAAGTACTTACATAAATATTCTGTATGGAGCCGGAGCTTGATTGCTTTTAACCCCTAGAGTTTTAAAGCACGATGCTATATTTTCTTTTTCATTCTCACAAACTTGTCGATACAAGTAGTTAAATAATTAGCAGATAAATACTGAGTCAGTGTTTCCGAGTTGTTGCTTCATTGTTGGGGTCTAAGATAAAAGAGTCTTCTTTGGCGTCTTGTCCACTATTGTTTGTGGCGTTCAGAGCGTCTTGTTCTTAGCACGTTCGCAGCAAGACCACATTGTTCATAGATCTGATTACTGCACCACTAACATTCCTCCTTTGTTAGTTTGTGCAACTTCAAAGTTTAACTTACCGAACCTTGTTATTTTTATTGTATAGAAAGGTTATTTTTAGTGTGTGCACTACATCATACTTTAGAGTATATCTTAGATTGTGTATTACAGACATGTAATATGCAACTTTCATAATAATATTATTAGCTTCTGGGGTTCACGAATAAAGAGACTCTGACATAAATACCTTTGTAAAATGCTATCCCATGAAGAATTTAAAATCTTTAAGTACATAATAAAGTGCCGAAATTAGGAAGCTTTTGACTTTCACATTCGATACTCTGTGCTCAGACTGGTTCGACAGTTGCCTTGCCTCAGAAGGGTTACTCTATACTGACGAAAAACTAACGAATAGGAGCTGTCGTGCAATCGGCACTTTTAATACAACGAGATAAAGACCCGTCTCGCGCAGCAGCGTTCCAAAACTTCGTTTCTCGTCGTATATAGAGTGACCCCCAGTACCTAAGCAAGCTGTGACCCACGTCGAAGACACGCAAACAATCCATGCACCCTTATTAGCATTCTCCTACCCTCCGTTTGCATTCATGTGTTTGCCGCCATTTTAACTGATAATGTCGGCTCGCTTTTACAAAAGAGCTCATTACTGAAATTAAATTCAAAATCCTAGCTCAATATTGACTTTTGTGGCCAAAAAGGTTCATGTCGTTACGACAATATTATACGCCTGTTTAAAGATTTTATGAATAAACAAAATTATCATTAATAGGTACCTACCTCGGTACCTAATAATTTTCAAATTCATAGACCGCATTATGTAACTTGAAAGAACGTTAAAATTTACTTTGAAACACAGACAAAAAGTTGAAATTCAATTTTAAACCTATTTTAATTTGTGGGTTAATCTGCAATATCTAATAATACCACATACTCTAAGGTGTCCGTGCACTTGCGTTAGGAGATCTTAGCGGTTTCCCATGCGTCGGTTTAGAATTCATATCAGCGAACAGCGCACGTGAAGCGCGTTATCGCGTGCTTACGTGAGTGCGCCCGGTGCAGCCCGCGGCGCTCTGCTGAATCTTTTGTTGCTCATCGCACAAACATGCCATCTACATAGGCGTTGTACCGCTAATACTGCCATTGTCATTGAACTGAGCGCATAATCACTCTCACAACGGCGCATAGTGAATAAATAAGTGCATACAATGAACGCATATCCAACGTACAGATTCGAAATTAGAAGATCTCTTCACCAATCAAATATCAAGTTATCACCCTTATAAGTGGAACTTATTTATTTCATTCATAATTTACCTATCAAAGTCAAAAGTTGATCTGAATTAACGCGCGATATAAAACATTGGCCATCGTCAACGAACTAAGTTGGTCCGTTGCGCGGTGTAGTTTCATTTCCTCAGATTTTACATCTACTGACGTTTTATTTAACCCTAATGCTTTTAAGTTACCTCCATGATACTAAGTTCAAAAACCACAATGTTAAACATTTTCTTAAATGAAAATGTTAAGCTTACACTAGGAATCTCCCGAAACCCAAACAAGAATCTCCATCTCTTAGCCCGTTTGTGTAATGTTAGTGGTGGTCAAAGGTTCAGGTAATTTATTCTGCCCACTTTAATGTATCTGTGTCTTACAGGCGCTTACTGTCAGCTTACGGTAACTGAGATCCGGACCGCACGCATTCGGCCCGGTTACGTATGTATGTTTGTACAACGTATGTTTTGCATGATGACGGATCGTTACGTGATCGTAACTAACTAAACAACTAACAACCAACCAACATTAATGGTGAAGTAATACGAAATGTGAAGCAAAACGGCCTGGTTGTCGTTAATTTTTATTATTATTTCAGTTACCTCTTTAGGAATTCTGAACCCCTCCAACTGAGGACCTACTAGATAAAAAACTTGAAACGCAGTAAAAAAATACACATAGATTACGAGTTCATATTAATTCATGCATCAACTTTTCATATTAAGTCGTCGCTCAACGTGTTATTAAATAAACTTCTTAATATACTGCAGCGTTATTTAACTTTAAAATTAGTTATTTCACTATCAAGCCAAACATATTTTACTACTTTTAAAAGCAGCTTAGTCTTCGCAGATGAACTGCAGCTGAAAACACCTTCAGTGGTATTTCAGGGGCTCTCTGTTAGTAAACTATTTTCATAACACACGCTAAACTGGTGTCGGAATTGTGCTTCATAACCAACTATGTCCACTGCGGAACTGCCTGCAGAATCTCGATGAACTTTATGTCGAATAGATACTTACTAACATAAAGTTTAGTGGCGATAGATAGTTAAAAATGTATATTGCCCCAAAAGGAGTTTTACCCCGATAAAGACTGGGCAGTGTTATCCGCTTCGGGATTGTAAAGACACTTGAATTATGCGGTCTTTTTAGCACAAAAGGTATAAACTTATAAGTTTGATAGCCTTTGGGATGACCCGAAAGCAGGAAAAGTCTGTGTATTTTGTGTTGCGTTGTCAGACAATAAGAGAGTGCACTAGAAGAGGTGACCCGTGCTATTATAATGTGATTCAAATTAAAGCTTTTTTTTGTATTGTAGTTACAGTTAATAAAAAAAAATAACTTAGTCTTCCTATGCGACTTAGTATACTACTTTTGCAGGACCCTGTGTACCGGCTACCTGTTTAAGGCTCCTGGCGCCTTACGCTACGGTTTACCGCCCCGATCATCGGTTTTTCAGCATAATCAGCATACATGGCAAGCCCAAGCACACACAGTTCAGCTTGTCGGGTAGTTATACTCTAGTTCTCTTACGAATGACCCCCTTTCAGACGCGTTCCCGTATAGAAGATACCACTAAATATTAATGGTATGACAATACATACATCTGGGCAGCCCCCGGGGCGTAATATCCAAGGCAGTGGTGTAGCCCGTAATTGTTAGACACAGTTTGTTAGCTACTTGAGCGTAGCGCTAAGTCCCTCGGTACTGTCCTTACTAAGAGGCTTTCTCTGAGCCTCTTACCAGTGCCTCGAGCTGACGTCGCGCTCTGTACATACATAATGACCTCTGTTCCTTGGTACTAAGGCGGACATCTGACGACGGATGGAATAGACTCAAGATGGTGGCAGCCGAAATGGATAATAATAATGTGTTCGTCTGCCAAAGGTTTGGGACCCCATATCGACGAGATGACAAAGACATAAGAGTCATTATGTGTGGGGAGATTCCCCGATGACGACTTCAATGCTGGTGCTTGTAGTTATTATGTTGCAATACTTATTATTCAAAATCACCGTCTAGCTATAAATGAAAGTTTCACACAGCGCGGTTTGCATTTAAATCGAAAGCGTTAAGAATGTTTATTAATTGATATTTTTAAACGACCAAACACTACTAAAAGTATACACGTTTATATTTTTGTGTTAAATCCCCATAAATCCTGTTATGAATGCCGACATCACCTTCCTATGTATACAGTTTAGTAATCACCCTACCTATATACTCCTGCAACAATCTTATGAAAAATTCTAACATTTTTAAACTTTCCAAAACTTTTCCGCTTCTCTATTTTTATTGTTACTGGTTTAAAAAATGCAACAGACTCAAGCTAAGGAGGATCATGCACTTGTTAAAAGTTTTCAAAGCGAATGGGATCATGTTACGTTGTTTGAGACCAGAGCCTTGTAAAAAGAAGCTTGGATTAAGTTTTATAGCAAAGAAGTAAATAAAGCACTACTGTACAATATGGCCATCGGGGAAATCCCTGCTGGTCTGGATTGGAAAACAATAACCCGGGTGCAACTCGCCGTGCTCGCGTGTTTGTAGTGAACACACGCGTGCAGGCAGCAGTTCTAAGATTTGTAAGGACCTGTTTCAAAATGTCTGGAAAATGGCTACCCATCGGATAAAAGACATGCTGTCACTATCTGTAATTATGTTGAAATAGAAATTTTCAAACAGGCACTGTATGCAAAATGGACCACCGTCCGATTTACCGTTAGCTACATTGAAAACTGATTGAAAACCATTAGTGACGATCAGGAACGTCAGAGTAAATTTGAGTCATATTTAATTTAAAATGTGTATTGCTCGTTTATTGTAACTTTGGTAACGTTATAAATAGATACCTAATAATTTCGTAAACGGAAAACGTCCATTAACAAAACGTTTATACAAAACATTAATGTTTGTGGTGCGAGCACATAATTTATCACTAATATGGATACACATTTCATAGATTAACGCAGTTGTTTTGATATACATAACTACATTATTGTGTAGGTAGAATTAGTGATCGATAATATGGTAAAACGTATACTGTTTCTACAAAAAAAATGTTAGCAACTTCATTTATTTGTTTAATGATGGCTTGGGAGATATTTCTGTTATAACACCATTTAATTTGTGGTAGATATAAAAAGATAGAGTACTCTTTAAAGTAGTTAAGTATTTACTTATAAGTAATGGAGCAGCGCGTCCAATCAATAACAAAAAAGAGGTAGCTATTACTTTTTGAAATGAAGCTAAAAACTAATAGCTGGTTAAAATGCATTTCATGCAGGGGCTATGAAAGTTACGGAGTCGCGCCATGAAAGCAAACACTACTGATTGAACCCAACTTGGGTTCGTAGAAACGAAAGTCAAGTGAGTATGAAATGAAAATCTTCCGCCTAATTAAATGCTAGTCGTGTGAATGGAGTGAATCTTCCACTAGAGGCTTCCTTGAGAATAAACGAACGAATTTTAAGTTTAATGCAACGAAATAGAGTCGTGAAATAAAACCTCGTTTTTCATAAATGCTACAGTAGTAGATCGGTGGTAGCTCAGTCGGATAAGCACCCGCTTCTCACGCAATAGATGCGGGTTCGAATCCCGGCGCTGACATATACCAAATGAGTTTTTTTAACTTAAGTACCTACAATGTATACCATCGCTCTTACGGTGAAGGAAAACATCGTGAGGAAACCTGTATATCTAGATTTAGCACATCTAGATATGTGAAACCACCAACCCGCAATGGACCAGCGTGGTGGGAAATGGTCCAAGGTTAGGAAGGCAGTTTAGACCTTGGGGATATGCACAAAGGTTCCACTCGAGAGAGCCAGGTGCAGGTACTTACACCCCCACAGAGTAATGTAGCAATGATGAGAATAGAATAGAGTCGTGAAATTAAAACTCGTTTTTCATAAATGCTACAGTAACCCCAGTAGCGTAGCTCGAGAACACTGAATAGTAATATCGGAACTCGAATTGTGGACTCACGAAATTTTTTGTGAAATGAGATCATAACTTCTGAACAGCTGAGATGATTCACCAATGGTTTCTAAAAACGGAGTAATTTTGTTTGACTGCTGCTTTGCGACAAAAACACGACCAAGCAACATAAAAATATAGTTTGGTTTAGCTTAAAATGCTATACTTGGACAAGTGCCACTGTACTTGGTACATATTTATCTGAATAATTCATTCAATCTTATTTATTTTATTATTTATAATTATTTAATTCAGTACTTCTATATACAAAAGCACACATAGGTAATTGCATAAGTGAATAAAACAACACCGATAGCTCTCCACACACTTGTTTTATAAATATTATAAAATAGTCATAGCATAGCAGAATTACTATCTGGTACTTTTGGTATTCTATGTTGCTGGGGTGTTATGATGTTATAATCAAGCCTCTTCATAAATTGCAATCGAGCGTAACGGACAAACCCTCGTACGGGAAAGTTAGTATATTTTTTCAGTGCGAAGAATTAAGTGATATAAGCCACCCTGACAGTAGTGTATAATTTGCAACATTAATTCGAAAGAATTCAATGATGAACGTGCTATTTGAAATCCTAATATTTATAAGTAAAATTAATTAGAAAAATAGCTTCGCAATGCGGAAAAATCGTTTAATAGCTTGTTATCAAACTTTAATTTTGGAACCTCAATAAAAGGCGTAACGCACACATGTACGGAACCGCCCGTTCATTTATTCAGGCGGTAGTGCGGAGTATTTTACAGTAATTTGAACCAGTGATCGGGGTGCGAGTCACGTGCGGCCGCGGAGTCGCCAGGAATAACCGGGTTCCGAGTGCTTGCTGAGTGTACAGCCTCCTTTACAGTTTATTAAATATATTGGGGTGTACTTATGAATGTGTGTTTTTTTTTGGATGTATCAGTGGTGACTTTTTGTACACTATATTTTTAAAGAGATTAGTCCTTCTTACAATAACGAAAATACATAAAGTGCCACAAACTTATCTGTTCCGGTGATAGGTCACATAAATGTCTAATATTTCTTAATTCTATAGGATTTTAAGTTTCTGTTCTCTTTCTCGTATTGTTAATTCGCTCTTGCGGTATTAATATATCCATCTAATCTTTAACAATATACAATTCATTAGTAAGTAATGAGGTATGGATCAATTTAGTTGGCTCTCACCGGAACAGATAAGTTTGTCGCACTGTACAGATGCATTGAAATCCTCCTTCTTTTTTCAAAGTCGATAAAAAATAGAGCCCATCAGACAGTACTTGTATGGCATAGATTTCCCGTCAGTAATATCGTTGAATTTCTCATTTGCGCGTAGATTGGTATAAATAAACATTGTCACATAGATAAACGTTAGTTCTGGTCAAACAGGCTATATCTCTGTTGTTTGAACATATTTGATTTGACACATCGACACATGACCTTTACAAGCGGAAGTGACTCGTACGTGTTTCCGTTTTCGGGACGTGTAAACGCGTCTTTATCTCTCAGTGTGCGTGTGTCCTAATGCTAGAAAGAATGTATGAATTTGCTTAGTATGTGTGCGATGTTTGTTTGAAGGGAATTGATTGTAGCGTTAAAATATCAAACGATGTCAGAGAGAAAAACGTTTCTATTTAGATTAGCGTGTAAAGAAAAAAAATAGGCATTCCCACTAAATCTGTAGACGGGAAATGGAAAGCCAATATACGAATAGGTACATTGCGATAAAATTATTATTAAGAGGTTTAAACTGATTACCTTTTTAAACATTAATATTTACAAAACTAGAAACAAAACAGAAACAATTGAATATAATTTATTTGACAATTGAATTTAATGATAAAGGGATACCAATAACACCCTACATTCGTCGATGCTCCGCAAAGGATTAAAGACAAACTAATAAACCGCTCACTGACTATATTTATACATATGACAACCGCTCTAAACTCCTTCTAATAGGGATTATTGGAAGTTTGTAGTTATTAATAATAGGGTCTGAATTGTCTTTGCGGGAGATCAGTGTAAGCCCGATTGGTTCGTTACTAAATAGCCACGGGACGTATTAATTGTAAGCTTTGGTTGATTAATTTATTTTACTCAAGTTAGCTGTAACTCGGATTAAGTTTTATGTATTTCGGTTCTGTTCTAGAACTACAATAATATTGGGGTTGAAGCGTTTTCGCTAGCTTAACATAACATAAGTTATTATCTTTATAAGCAACAGTTAAATAAGTTCAGTATACCTATATCCTGGAAAAAAGGAACACACAAGACAGGGTGTTAGTCCGACAAAGCTAACTATGCAACTGAAACAAGTGCTAACACAAAAAATGTACAAACCATTTTTGACCGAGACGAACCCCATCCCCATATATTCTATTCTATTCTATTATCTGTGGGGGTGTAAGTACCTGCACCTGGCTCTCTCGAGTGGAACCTTTGTGCATATCCCCAAGGTCTAAACTGCCTTCCTAAGCTTGGACCATTTCCCACCACGCTGGTCCACTGCGGGTTGGTGGGTTCATATATCTAGATGTGCTAAATCTAGATATGCAGGTTTCCTCACGATGTTTTCCTTCACCGTAAGAGCGATGGTATACATTGTACTTAAGTTAAAATAACTCATTGGTACATGTCAGCGCCGGGATTCGAACCCGCATCTCTTGCTTGAGAAGCGGGCGCTTACCCGACTGAGCTACCACCGCTCTTACCCGACTGAGCTACCACCGCTCCCCATATAGTCCGAAAAGGTTTGATACTCAACTAAGGAACTATAATATTATGTCAGACATAATTATGTTGTCTAAGTATTATGTTGGATGGAGTTAGAGTCAACATGCTATGGATTATACACAAACTAGCAGTTCCCGCAAGCTTCGCTTCACCTTAAAAGTTTTCCCGTGGGAATTACGGGATAAAAAGTAGCCTATGTTCTTTCTCAGGGTCTAGATCATATGTATACCAAATTTAATTCAAATCCGTTTAGTAGTATTGGCGTGAAAGAGTAACAGACAGACAGACACAGTTACTTTCGCATTTATAATATTAGTAAGGAATAAGGAATAAGGAATAAGGAATAAGGAATAAGGAATAAGGAATAAGGAATAAGGAATAAGGAATAAGGAATAAGGAATAAGGAATAAGGAATAAGGAATAAGGAATAAGGAATAAGGAATAAGGAATAAGGAATAAGGAATAAGGAATAAGGAATAAGGAATAAGGAATAAGGAATAAGGAATAAGGAATAAGGAATAAGGAATAAGGAATAAGGAATAAGGAATAAGGAATAAGGAATAAGGAATAAGGAATAAGGAATAAGGAATAAGGAATAAGGAATAAGGAATAAGGAATAAGGAATAAGGAATAAGGAATAAGGAATAAGGAATAAGGAATAAGGAATAAGGAATAAGGAATAAGGAATAAGGAATAAGGAATAAGGAATAAGGAATGAGGAATAAGGAATAAGGAATAAGGAATTAGTAAGGAATAAGGATTAGGATTATACATAAGCACATAATAATTATTGAACTGGGATATTGATAAATAAACAAGGGGCATCATTATCCAAGCCACAAGCATACGTACGCTGGATGGGTCAGTCTGGAATGGAATGCTTCGAAATTCAAATTTAAATTCAACTGCATCGCTTTTTTGAAGATGGAATGCATTTTGTGAATGCCCAATGAGAATAGTACTTTCATAATAAATAATGTCACTGGCTGCTACTGTGCGACACGTCGTCTACTGCAACTTCATGTCGCTTGCTACCAATTTGCACCTTTAATTCAGTTGGGTTGAGCTGGGGCCACACACCTCCTCCACTGCTGACAACGTAAATGTCAATGCTCATCATAATTGACATTTCAGCGTCAATCAACGGCATTCCCCGATAGTGTTGCTGTGCTGTTGGTCGAGCATACATTTAACTTATGATAGATAGTTCAAACATTTATTCACTTTTATAGCACACAGCATACACTAATAAAAATATGCAAAGCACCTTACGACAAAAAAGGAGGAATCAGTTTTGTGTAAATTTCATGCTGTGGCAGTGAAAGGGCTCTGACTCAGCATAAAGCTACAGCTACTTCAATATTTTTGTTGGGAACATCCAATTGCAGGCATCAATATAAGAGAAACACTGGCCCGTTCGTTGCAATGTTTTAAACATTGTTTCATGACTATTTGCAACGTGTTGTTTAGGTACGTTAAAAGTTCAGACCTCGAGGTACGCTCGCCCTGTGCCGACAACACAACATATTGTTGGGTATACACGAGTCCGCGTTGTTCTATGGGTATACACATGATTTAATGATGTTTTGCTATTTTGTTTCTTACCTTTCATAAATGTTTAATAAAGTTGAATCTTGTTAAAATACAATAAGTATTATGTACGACCATAGACTAATAGTCTATGACTAAGGAATGTTGTTTTATTCCTGATTGTTTCATATTAGACTATCATCGCCTGATAGTAAAAATATAGGCGAATGTCAATCGAAAATGGTCTGTTATTATAAATTGTAACCGAACGAGAAAAGCATACTTACAACATTTATAAAAATCACTCCAATAAAACTTACTGGAGTATAAAATTGGCGATGTATGTATTGTAGGTACACAGTACCGTTCCCAAAAACGAGTCAAAAATATTTTTCCCAATCCTTACACAATACAGGTATTTCTTTCCAAAACATCTACATAAATCATTCGCTTCAGCCCGCAGCCGCCACAACACTGGCAAAGTATTTACGAAGAATTCATACTTTTTTACGTAAAATACTTTTTAGAGCTGCAACATTTTTCTGTTGGCATTATCCTGTAGCTACCTGTGCCGAGCGTTTCATAGGCCTCAATAAAAAGTTACAGTCACAAGGAGGGCTCACGAAGAAGACCGTAGCTTGTGTCTGGGGTTTTATGTTCTGCTCAGGTAACTTTTGCTTACGGCGGTTATAGCAAACAAAATACTGATCAAAATCGGCTCAGCCTGGCTTAGCCGTTCGGGAGCTACGCTACCACAGACAGATAAAGAGACAGACATAATTTAAACTTTTTAGATAGGAGGAAGATTGTTTACGTAAAAAATAAAGTAAGTATTTATACAACAGAACAGGTAGATTTCGAGTCCTGGCTTATGACAGATTGGTATTTGTAGGAAGTAAGAATAAGTAAGTGAAGCAACGTACCTGTCTCTTCCACAAGAAACTAAAGTACTTCTCGAGATTGCGGTTACACTTTTCTTAAAACGTGTCGATACTAGCGCCCCCAATACTGCCGAATATTTTGGTAATCATAGAGCGTTTGCAGAGAGAAATCCCGATAGGGTGCCCTAAAATTCATGGCATTGAGGATAGGCGTTCAGGAATTCACTTCATATACCAGATTTAGCACAGTTGCTTCATGTAAAGGGAATATTTTACGCTATTGCGTATTTGGCTCTTGCGGTTCATCGGATACTTTGATATTTCTACCTGATTGTGCATCAATTACTTTTGTACATTGTGCAATAAAAGAATAAATCAATATTTAGTACATTTTATATTATAACTACTTATTATTATAACACTATAAGAATTTGTGTATAAATAATTGCCTTGATGGCAGAGCGGATAAGGCCTCGTCGTGTCAATTGAGAGGCCGTTGTTTCAAATCCTGGCACGTACCCATGCATTGTTTTCTATTAAGGAATTTCTATACAATTATCGTGAGGAAAGATTGATTGATAGATTCTAGGAATGTATTATTTAGCGACTTTGTTAGTTTGTCGTCACGCTAAGAAGATCACAACACAACTTCCATTACTGCAATGAATGTTTAATAAACCACAGTAAGAAGTTAATGCAGTGAGACGCCATTTCCCAGATTCTAGACAAAGCCAGATTATTATTGTATTAGTTGAGAAATTGGGTCGGCTTTCATGATTATATAATATTTACTTAAACACACCACACGCAAACAGGGAACAGGGGAGCTGGGAGAAGTTATCACAACACAAAAGCAGTACCTTCAACAGCTTGAATCCCTTGAATTCACACAGAATAGAAATGTATTGTCGTTAGGCACGATATCGCGAATTTGGGTCGCAAAAGGTTAAAAAGTATCGCAATTAGAAAATACATGGTTTTCTATAAGTAAAATTACTAAATATTATTTATTCAATTACTTTATCTAAAATTCTGGATAAATATCCAACCGACGGATGTCAAGACAATATATAATATGTATTTTAATAACTCGAGTAACCATTGATAGTAAATAATATTATCTTAAGGTTTTGTTTCAAATATGAATTTCTCTTCCCCTTTAATTGTTAATCTTAGAACATCCATCTAATATTGTACGGGTAATAACCGCCACCACATTTGGTGGTTAAGTAATGTTAATCTAAAAGGGTCACATGTCATTATAACACCATCACTAGTTGAAGGGAAACAAGGAACTGTAATGTCTCTAGAGAGTTAATTTATGTCTTGAAGTCAATAAAGGCTCTGAAAGTATTCGCAAGGGTGTAAATTTAATATTTATCAGAAGTAGATATCAGTGAGAGTATTTAGGTCAAACACAAAAAATAAAAAAAATGCAGCAGCAACTTTTCTTTTTTTTCCCTAACTTTAGTGTATAATTTTTAACAAGTCGTGCTTTTGAAGTAATGAATCTTAAATAATTATAAGTTTTTTTAGTAATATAAGTAGCAAGGTACTTTTTTTTATCAAGTAAGTTAAATCCGCTTACCTACTTAAAAAGACCGAATTGAAACCTTACAACTCACATTCTTGCCTTTCATAAAATTAATTACATTGTGATTTAAGGTAAATTTTAAGGGATTTGAAATTCCTTTGTTAATAGAAGCCTGATTAGCTAATTTAAATAGGTACTCTTTTCATTTCACAGAGCTTTGTTAACACGGAAGATAAGAAAGAGAGAAAGAATAATGTTCAATAGTATGTTAAATAGTATAGTAGAATAAATAAGCTGTGCGTCCGTTGCGTACGGTGCCGAAAGGTGGCGCTTACCTTTACTCATCTTTGGGTCGGCAAGGGTGACCAATCAGCCGTAGTTGACCCAATATGTCAACAACAGATGACGAAGCCAACAAGTATTTCTAACCTTTATGCTAAACTGAGGGTGACAAATCTAATTCAATGGCTCCTTTTTGATATGGAAGGTATGCTTATAGATGTAAAAATAAAGCTGCATACAATAGGTTATATTATATAGGTACTAATTAGATGCTCCTAAAAGTGAATGATGATGATAACAGTATCATGCGATTTTAAAATTAGTATGGAATTTGCTAGAAGTATATATATATATATATTGTGTAACGTATATTTATTGACTTTCCAAAGCGTAGTCCAGTGATGATTTTCCTACCTGTGAACGCACACACTTGTTAAATTTAGGTACCATCACAAACAATTGAGCCCTCGACAGAACAAATATTTAAACCACGGCCGTTCGTGTATTGTTATGTAAAATTTCATGTGTTTTTATAAATATCTCTCTAGATAAATATTACATAATAACCCCAGTACAATTATCTGCATTTAAACAAATATACATCTGTCCCGGCCGGGAATCGAACCCGCTACCTTCGGCAAAGCCGCCAGGGTCACTAACCACTAGACCATTCTTTCGTCATAATCGGCCAAATTTATGCCTCACTTTCACTTAGCTCAATAGCACTAAACATAAGTATAAGAGAATGTATGTCTGTATACAGGATGTTGCAAAAAGGGTATACTAAGCCGAAACCTACATGTACATGTGCATCAAAGTTTCTGTGGAAAATGTTTTTTTTTTCGTGAATTTTGATATTCTGATTAAAGTTTTGGGATTAGATATATACCATGTTGCACATGTAGGTTTCGGCTTAGTATACCCTTTCTGCAACAACCTGTATACTGCGGCTAGTCTTCCCCCCACTTCTGTATCGTGCACATCCTGCGGGCAGGCGCAGACTGTTCGGAAATGCATTATAGCTGGCGGTTTCTACATTTAAAATGCATAACGTTTATTGTGTCCCGCTGCGGGTGAAAGACGCTGTTTATTCTAATTTCTGCGGCTTCCGAACGTGTCTGGGGTATGGAGTTTTGAGTTCGTCGCATTTTTTTCGAGTCAGACGAGGTTTTTGTTATTTTGTTTTTGCTGAATTTGGCTTACGGGTTACGAATTTATTATTTCACTTATTAATATGTAAAGATAGATATTATTTTATTTGTATACTTCGTTCAGGATTAAAATTTTTGAAACTACCTATTTACTTTGTTTTTGAAAAACATTAGAGACCCATCATATGTACGTGGGTGGTCTGAAAAGTTTCCGACCTCAACGTGAAGATGGCAGCACACATCAACTAAAGTCAGGGAATGTAATGGTGCATCTTTTGACAGCAACACTTCAAAGTTTCATCCATTTTTGACGCGCGGTTTTTATTTGACAGTCGCTTGAGTGAGTCGATCTCGAAGTCGAAAATCTTTGTCCTCCGAGCGGAGATTTTAGTTGAGGGAACAGAAAGAAGTCGCTTGGGGCTAGATCTGGTGAGTAAGGTGGATGGTCAAGCAGTTCAAACCGTAATTCATGGATTTTCGCCATGGCAACCGTTGAGGTGTGAGACGGGGCGTTGTTTTGGTGAAACAGAATTTTCTTATTCTGCAAATGAGGCCACTCACATCGACTCACTCAAGCGACTGTCAAATAAAAACCGCGCGTCAAAAATCGCTGAAACTTTGAAGAGCTGCTGTCAAAAGATGCACCATTACATTCCCTGACTTTAGTTGATGTGTGCTGCCATCTTCACGTTGAGGTCGGAAACTTTTCAGACCACCTACGTATCTACGAACGTTTAAAAGCAGAACAAAGTGACTAAACATTTGCGACTTAAATACACAAATAATCGTCAAGTAAAACACTTTCCCAAATAATGGTAAAAAATATTAAACTACACGAATTCATCAAGAGATGAAAGAACCCGACATTAAGTTAACAGCATCTTTCTTTTACATTTTCTTGACCACATTTCAGAGGGGTCACTCTAGTTTACGGAAAACGACGTTTCCAAGCGCTGCTGCGTTAACCACGACTCTTTCTCGTTAAGGCCCGGGTCTCCTATTTACGCCGTAGGTCGTGTCCAGCATCACGCCGTATTCCGCGTCACGATGCTCACTACGTCTACGCGCCAACGTCGGCGTGTGAGGGAGACCGCATCAGTACATTTCTATAGTGAGCATCGTGACGCGGCCTACGGCGTGACGCTGGACGCGATCTACGACGTAAATAGGAGACCCGGGCCTAAATTAAACGTAACGATTGCATGACTGTGCAGCGATGATAAGATTCGAAACCTCCGTTTTCGTTGCGTATCGTCAACTGTTAGGTACTGTCAAAATGTAAGGCAAATTTGTTAGTTCCAAAAGTGACATTTGTTTTTTCCATGTTAGGTGGAATTTCACGAAACGCTAAACGTATTTAGTAGCCTGTCATACAAAACAGTCAGTTAGAACAAAAAGTATTTAGAATTTGATTTAAATACTATTTTATATACGTTTAGCGTTTGGTAAAAGTGACCCTTAGTGTAGTTTCGAAAATAGTATTGAATCCTGTGATCGCACCTCTGCTCTCGTTTTCTTTTAAGATAGACTATCCCTATTGTTCCCAGACATCACATTAAATTTGAAAATATAAATTCCACCTCATTTTCGTCTGTCCATTGTCAGAGCTACCTGCCGCGATTGTTTTGAATTTAAAACTCAAATCCGCATCAAAATGGACTGTTTTGATTCTTGTTAATTAGCAGAACCTGCTTGCGACTACTTTTAGAAGCGTCCTAATGACATGCAAATTGCTTTGTGGTGTTTAGATCAAAAGCTCTGAATTGTATTTTATATTTATACCGATGTTAAGTTTGGTTTTACAATGTACAAAAGTAAAGGTAGATACTTATAATACAATATGCTAGAGTATATTATTGCTGACTGAACTAGTGAAAAAATAAAATATAGGTTTGTAAAATATACTTAGGTACATAATATAACTTACCTACATATTAATTATTAATATAATTAACTAGTTGGTTCCCTCTTTGTTGTTTCGGCTAAGTATTTTTGAGCGTACTCGTATTACAAACCATCTCACTAGCCTCAACCTCAACCTTTTTGGTAATAAAGTACTTACGAGGTAGTAAAACTACAACCTGTAAAACTTTCTTTACGTACAAGGTTATTTCCGGCCAGATATTTTTTCTTTTCACACCAAGTAGGTAGTCAGTTAACCTGTCGGCCGACCTCATTACATTATGAGCGCGCACACCGTAGGAGGGTTACTCTATACTGACGAAAAATAAACAAGCGAGAGCTGCCGTGCATTCGGCACGTTTAATACAACGAGATAGAGTCGTGGCTCGCGTAGCAACGCTTTGAAACTTAGTTTTTCGTCATAATAGAGTAACCCCCTGAGCCTCACTCCCTGCTCGGGCTTAGCAGACGCTGATGCATATAATTAAGGGTTAAACTTTTAGTAGGTACCCCATACTAAAGCAACATACTTAACGGGACCTAGTTTATACCCTTGAGATATGTAAGGATGGGTAACTCCTGCTTACAACCTTCATAATATAAGGTAAGTTATATGAAAGTGTGTGCTTGTCACTATAATTTTATGCATTATTAACATGGAAAGACACGACACAAAAAGTAGCCCTTATTCTTGTAAACTTTGGCGAATAAATGCAAAGATACACAACGGCTTTCCTTAAAATTATAAAGTAAAATATATCCTATTTACATTTTGTAAACAGATTTTGAGATTACAATTCTGAAAAGTAGCAATTTAGGTAATTTTCATTTTGTACTCTTATTTACTGAAGAAAATAACCGTCGAAAGAACCATTTATTTTCTTGTATAACACTGGTTTTGTAAAGATACTTATTTATTTCTATTATGCTGTTTTATTATAATGCGTACCATCATGTCCCTTTTTATGGACTGGCTGGATTAGGGAATAAATACATAAGACGTACAAGTTATAATATAGTATTTTGCCGAAAGTGTTATACACACACACACCTTAATAGGTGTGTGTGTGTATAACACAACGGCATTTGGGAAGCTGTACACAAGGGTGTGGAAAAATTCTAAGCTCACCACCCGAACCAAAGTCCTTGTGTACAATTCATGCGTTCTCAGTACCTTACTGTATGGTTCTGAAACTTGGACAACCTACAGAAAACAGGAGCGCCGTATTAACGCATTTCACATGCGCTGCCTGCGGATAATTATCGGAGTCTCGTGGAGGGACAAGGTTACGAACGAATGCGTCCTCAACACCACACGCACGACCAGCATTACTGCCATCCTGAAGCAGAGACGCCTGCAATGGCTGGGACATGTCCAAAGACAGGACACAGAAAGACTGCCCCGTAGAGTGATGTTGGGACAACTGGCCAATGCTACCAGACCAGTCGGGCGGCCATTACTGAGATTCAAGGACTCAAGGATATGGACGACTTCGAGATCGATAAAGATAACTGGGAGTCCCTGGCACTGGACAGACCAGTATGGAGACAACTGCTGCATCAGGGTAAATCAAAACACGATGGGAAATGGTTGGAAAAGTTAAAAACTAAGAGGCTTAATCAACATCTGGAAGCATCGCCAAACCCGAATTATGCCTGTGTCCGATGTGGCAAGTAGTATAAGGCCCGTATAGGCCTGTTCAGCCACATGAGAAAATGTGGCTCTCAAAACCCACAGCCGCTGTAACAATCATCTGTCAAGATGCAGTGGCCAATGATGATGATGAAATAGTTGTATTATTGTACAATGTACCTAAATTAATCATAATAAATTTAAAATAATGTTGCAATCATTACATCAATACAAAAATGTAATAACAATAACATAAATTTTCATACTAAGCAGTTTTATTCCAAAACGGGTATATTCTACCTCTCTAAAATAAATGAACAACAAATATTGGTAAACAACTTTACGTACCTCTACCTAACTATGAAGCGTCTAAAATAATTCCCAAAATGCTGTAAACCTTCGCCCACAGACCGGCCGACATTTAAATACGAAACATTGTTTGTGTACAAAATTTGTTCTTATTTACATTTCAGTCCAGTTGAATTTTTCATACTAATATTTAGCAAGATGGCTGTAGAGCAATTTCACACCTACAATAAGACCAACTTATTGAAAATGAGCCTTGCGTCATAAAGAATATTGTATCCTACTTAAGTATTTAACAACGATTGTATTGTGTGAAATTTATTAATATAACTCGGACACGGTGCGCGGTGCTTTCGCCCACCTACCTACGTGTGAATAGCTATATTCGGTCCCAAAAATAATGTGCACTCGTAAACAAAGCTTCTTATATTTTCGGACAAAAGCACACTACGGGATGCATTCATTATAGCACAAAGCAATTTTGAGTGCTGTTTTTAAAACGCGTAAGCTTTCAAAAGAAGTTTTTTTCGAGCAATGCTTTCAGTATTCAGGTTTCCGTTTGTGTTGGGCGTGCGTGTCTACTTCATTCGTCGAATATAGGTTTTCAGTTAATGCATGCATTCAGTTTTTGAAAATAAAGTACCTAAGTACTTAAAGCTTATATTATCATTTTAAAATGTAGGGGTGACATGCACCAAAGTGTGAAATCTAGATTAAGAGTCTAATCTCGATTTAAGAAACGTCAGTCCATATAAATTAATGGAACACATCGAGATTTAACACTAAATCTAGATTTAATATGTTGGTGCAAGTGGCCCTAGGAGTAGTAGGAGTACTATTGCTACACGTAGAAATTACAAGAATAGATCGGAAATTACGTTTGTTTTGACCCACCTTAGAGAGTTTTAATTTACATATTCGTCGTACTGAGCAACTTTTACTATACTAATAATAATAATACGAGTATAATAATATGTGGGAACATCTCACACACGGCCATCCGACCCCAAGCTAGGCAGAGCCTGTGTTATGGGTATCGGACAGCTGATATATTTACACAAATACATAGATAGATAGATACTAAATATAAATATCGACACCCAAGACCCGAGTACAAATATCTGTCTTTAAACAAATATCTGCCCCAGCTGGGAATTGAACCCGGTGTGCAGGGTGCACCTATTCTGGTTGAGGGAAGTACGGCGGGCAGGGATCAGGAATGAAAGACTTCTTAATGTTCACCAGTCAGGAAGTGAGAGAGCTAGAGCTGTTGCTTGCTTGTTCTTCTTCTTGTTCTTTCTTCGCTGTTTGCTTTTTAACTGAATGCCTGTGAGGCGCAAGCGTCGCCTTTTATACCATTCTCTACGGAAGATAGAGTATTCCAGAAAGCTCTAGAAAAGACTTAATGTTCTACTTCTTAGTAGAAACTTCTAGTACCGTGCTGCCATCTGTTGTTGAATAGATGAGCTATATAGTTAGGCTACTTTCTACTAGATGGCGCTAGTTTCCTCACTTCCCGAGAATGTTATATTAATTAACTGTGGTAGAATACATAAGTATTTCCTAACTATTTCTTGTCCCGAACATTACTCCCGCCGTGCATTGACGCCGTTGGTCGTCATTGCAGATCTCGGTGAGGGACGTCTGGCTCCGCAGGCTCGGGGGGCAGGATGGCCAGCTCGCTCGTCGCTCCCTGTAGGCTCTATCATTAGTTGTTCTCGGCGACGGCGGCGTCGGCGGAGGCGGCGGCTGCGGCTGCGGTGGCGCGGCAGTTCACTTCGTCTGTGGCGTTGATCTGTGCCTCTAGTCTGGACCACACTGTGGGGGCGCCCTTTGAGACTGTGTACATCTCGCGTAGCTGTGCTGCTCACGTTCATCTTCGATGCCCATCGCCTGTCGTGGACTGTACTATGATCTTCGATTGAGGCGTCGCGACGGGCGGCGTAACGGCGACATGAACGTGAGGCTTCTGTTTGTTTTGTACACTTGGCGAGAGTACTGGTGGCGCGTCCTTCTAAGTTGCTGTGGGTGCGTGTGGGCACGATAAGTGGCTCACGCAGGTCATCTTCACGCGTAGTCAGGCAGTTGACTCTATTGTGTTTCTTATTCACTGTTCTCGTGTGCGCTCCGTGAAGAACCCAGCCTAGAGGCGTGTGTGAGGCGACGGGTTCATCCTGTTGTCCTTGGCGCACCTCGCTAGCGATGAGTAAATGGCAATTATCCTGACCGATGAGGACTTGCGGTTTTGCTGCTTCATACTTCAGCTGGAGTGCGATGTCCTGTAGATGAGCACAACTACGAAGATCTTCGTATTTCACCGTCTGTGCGGATAGACGTATGTTGTCGATGGTCCGCGCTTGGATCGTGTATTGTGCGCGTTCTCCCTGTAGAGTCACTTTGACACGGCGAGAATGGCAGGCGTTCATCTTGGTGTCGGCGATGGCGGCTATATTCAGCGGCTCGATGGGGCCCGTGAGGCCCGCCTGTTTCGCTATGGCCGCGTCTATGAGCGTGACGGTAGAGCCATCGTCGAGCAGAGCGTGCGTGTGTACCTCTCCCGCCGGTCCGACGATCTTGACAGGTATTATCTTCAGGTACGCGTGTGTTTTGCGCGGCGACCACATCGACGATACTGTTTCGCTGTTATTTGTTTTCGGTGCGGTTTCTGTTGTTGTGACCGTTGATCTTCTGAAGTGCAGCAATCTATGATGGAAATAATTGCAGCCATCTTCTCCGCAGCGGATTCGCTTGCAACTGTGGGTTTTACTCTTGTAGCGAAGGCATCGGAAACATAGTCGCTGCGATTTGGCTATTTCCCATCGCGAGTTCACATCTGTTTCTTGGAACTCTGGACACTTATTGATGAGATGTCCTTCTGTAGCGCAGTGGCGGCATTTTACTATTTTTTCTATGACTGTGGCCGCTGTGGTGTAAGCTCTCTGCATTCTGTTTTGACTGTGCTCTGTGGGTTCTGTCTCTGGCTGTGCGTAGGGCCCGCAGAGGTCGGCTTCTCTCTGTAGAAATCTGGAGAGCTTCAGTAGGTCCGGCTCCTCTGTAGTCTGAGTGGCGGCGTAGTCGAACCATCGGTAGCGTAGTGCCGGCGTCAGCTTCTCTATGGTGATCTTCGTGGCCTCCGGGCTGTAGAGGTAGTGTATGCGTTCGAGCGCGCGCAGACTGGCGACGACGTTGAGCACGCGGCTGGCGAACACGCAGACATCGCGCGGGTTGTCCGTGAGGCGCGGCAGTGCGCGCAGGCGGTCCAACTCGGACATGGCGATGGAGTCGGGGCGGCCGAAGCGAGACTCCAGAGCGCGCATGATGTCGTCGGCGCGTGCGTTCAATATCAGCAGATTCTCGACTGCTTCCTTGGCTCTTCCTCTTAGACTTCGTCGTAGTCTTGCCACGTTGTCTGTCTCGGTGAAGCTATCGGCTGTTTCATAGAAGCTCGCACGGAACGACAGCCACTCGTGATGTGAGCCGGCGAATATAGGCAGCTCCGTGTGGTAGCGCGGTGCAGCCCTCTGCCCGGCCTGCGCGGCTAGCGCTATTGCAGATGCCAGCTCGGAGAGGTTGATTTTCTGTTGCTGACTCGCAGCGGCTGGGACGTCCCGCGGTTGGCTTCTTGACTGTAGGGCTTCATAGTAGGTACCCGCTTGTGGGAACGATGAGTGAAGCGGCAACACGGCGTCAGTCGGGTAGGCCGCGGCGACGGCGACCGGGGCAGCGGCAGCGGGGGCGGCGACGCGGGCGGCTGCATCGGGGGCGGCCGCGGCGACGGGGGCGGCGTGTGCAGGCGCGGCGGCGGTGGCGGCTGCATCGGGGGCGGCCGCGGCGACGGGGGCGGCGTGTGCAGGTGCGGCGGCAGTGGCGGCTGCGACGACGGGGGCGGCCGCAGCGGCGGCGTGTGCAGGCGCGGCGGCAGTGGCGGCTGCGACGACGGGGGCGGCTGCGGCGGCGACGACGACAGGGGCGGAAACAACGGGGGCGACACCGGCGGGGGCGCAGGGCGCGGGCGGCGGAGCTTGTAGCTGTGGTGGCACTCCCGTTTGATCCAGCCACTCTTCTACTTTCCAACTTTCAGACGCGTATTCCGACTGTTCTTCGTCTTCGTCTTCACTACTTTCTGCTTCCAAGACGGCGATGCGTGCGGCGGCGAGCTCGAGTTGTATTCTCAGCATCTCTTCCTTGGCTCGAGCTATTCGCAGCGCACGCGCAGACTTGCTACTCTTCGACTTGCACTTCTGTGACGACGCGGCGACGGGCTGGGGTTTCTGTGACACGGCAGCAGCGGTGGTGAGAGCTTCTGCTCCGGCCTTCTTCACGGCAGCGGAAGAGGTTTCTGTGGGCGTGGCGGAGACAGAAGCGGCGGCGGCACCGGCAGCGGCAGGCCCAGCGGCATCGTCGGCGGCCTCGATAGCGGCAGCGACAGCGGCGTCGGCGGTGGCAGCGACAGCGGCGTCGGCAGCGCCAGCAGCTTCGGCGGCGGCAGCGGCTTCGGCGGCGGCAGCGGCGACGGCGGCGGCTCTCGTGGTGATCGGCATTCTTGATCCGACTTCCTGCAACGACGAAGTATCCGGCTCCGAATGACCAAATGTGCAGGGTGCACCTATTCTGGTTGAGGGAAGTACGGCGGGCAGGGATCAGGAATGAAAGACTTCTTAATGTTCACCAGTCAGGAAGTGAGAGAGCTAGAGCTGTTGCTTGCTTGTTCTTCTTCTTGTTCTTTCTTCGCTGTTTGCTTTTTAACTGAATGCCTGTGAGGCGCAAGCGTCGCCTTTTATACCATTCTCTACGGAAGATAGAGTATTCCAGAAAGCTCTAGAAAAGACTTAATGTTCTACTTCTTAGTAGAAACTTCTAGTACCGTGCTGCCATCTGTTGTTGAATAGATGAGCTATATAGTTAGGCTACTTTCTACTAGATGGCGCTAGTTTCCTCACTTCCCGAGAATGTTATATTAATTAACTGTGGTAGAATACATAAGTATTTCCTAACTATTTCTTGTCCCGAACACCCGGGACCTTCGGCTCAGAAGTCAGGGTCACTAACCACTACGCCATTCGGTCGTCGATATACGATAGGACCAACCTCTGAAATCGCGGGACTCCATGTCACGTCAAGCCGTCACTTTATTAATTTGGGAAATAAAAAATATTACCCTGTAAATCTGTCGAATTAATAACGTGTGACAGATTTACTGTTAAGGGGATCCCTAAAGCTAAAATGCTAAAGTCGGCTTGATATACTTGATTAGATTGGAAAAACGGTGGCTTCTATCACATTGATAAAAATATATTTTGTAGCAGAGGGTATACTGAACATGTTAGTTGCTTATAAATTGGTGCAGGATTATAATAAGTATGTTAAAAAAAATTGTAAACACACCATGTCTTTTGCCATTTTTTGACTTATTATGAAAAAACCCTCGAAATCAGAGGGCCCATTTTCATGGAATCTTATATGTATGTGTAGGTAATTAAATTCTTAACAAAGTTACCTTAAAGAGTTGGATTTAATGGACCAGAAGTCAACTTTTTTTGCAAAAAACTAATAAATTCCGGTTTAAAAATGATGACACCGTGACAGATTTCAGATTTCTTCAGTCGTCGCCCTGGTGGCGGCCTGTTAGGAGCGATACCCACGCCATTTTATTTTTTATCAAATATTTCACAAAAACTGATTAAATCAACAAATTATGACTACAAGTATTATTATACATATGCATTTGCTATGGAAAGTTAATTTTCTAATCATTTTAGATGCAGAAAAGCCGAAAATTCTTAGAAAACATTTCGCCTTTTCGATTTGTTTACATTTTTTACTATAGAGTTACAGATGCATAGATAAAGGTAAACATTGCACATAATGACACTTATTAGATTCTCCGAATAAGAACTATACGGTCAATGCAGTATGCCAAAGCGCGAGCCTGTTTATATTCTGAGGGGTAATTTATTTTATTTTAACGGTTGTGTATGGTAGGTAAGCTACACAATATACAGGGTGTTGAAAAGTAAGTTCATAATTTGTTTTATTTGAAACCAAAAACCGTAGTTAATTAAATATATATATATTTTAAGATGTGGTAGTCTGTACACTACAGGTTGTTCAAAATAAGTAAGTATTTTTAAAAATTGAAGATCTAAAATTTACATAATTAGGGTTCCGTAGCCAAAATGGCAAAAACGGAACCCTTATAGTTTCGTCATGTCCGTCTGTCCGTCTGTCACAGCCGATTTACTCGGAAACTATAAGTACTACAGTGATGAAATTTGATGGGAATATGTGTTGTATGAACCGCTACAAAAATATGACACTAAATAGTAAAAAAAAGAATTGGGGGTGGGGCCCCCCATACATGTAACTGAGGGATGAAATTTTTTTTTCGATGTACATACCCGTGTGGGGTATCAATGGAAAGGTCTTTTAAAATGATATAAAGTTTTCTAAAAAACATTTTTCTTAAAGTGAACGGTTTTTGAGATATCAGCTCTCAAAGTCGTAAAAAGTATGTCCCCCCCCCCTCTATTTTTATAACTACGGGGTATAAAATTCTAAAAAAAATAGAGGTGATGCATGCTAATTAACTCTTTCAACGATTTTTGGTTTGATCAAAGTATCTCTTATAGTTTTTGAGATAGGTTGATTTAACTGTAATTTTGCTGCTACGGAACCCTTTGGGCGCGAGCCCGACTCGCACTTGGCCGGTTTTTTTTAAATCTATTTAACAAGCTTTGCAAAAAAGCGGTTAAGTGCGACTGTATCTCGCCATGAAAAAAATGAAATGTTTACTGTAGCTATGAATTTTATGCGTTACAAGTGGAATAAAATACCGCATAATATTATGTACAACTATGTAAGAGCCTAGTTTAAAAAAAAAAACTCATAAGAAAATATTAAATACACAGGTTTTTTAACCCCTGAAGGAAATAGAGGGGTGTTATAAGTTTAAAGTAAGGGCTGAATTTTTTTTTAAAATTAGGGTGATAGGTAATTTATATTTTTAATGATTTTTTCAAATAGATAAATGTTATACCATTTTTAAATTGCCATAAAATTACCTATAGTTATAGTTATAGAAAAGGGCAGGGCTACCAGTGCCCATTCGCCACTGCAACCTAAAAGATCTATAAATTATGACTCCCCATGCCGAGTCTCACTCTACAGGCCCAGGTCTTTTATAAACCTGATATTACCTATACAGGATGTTGCAAAAAGGGTATACTGTGCCGAAAGGGTTTGACTCAGGGGTTATTCTGAACAACTTTTGTTCTCCAAGTTTTGGAAATTCTCGAAAAATAAATTCGGTCTCTATAGTAAAAAGTCACGTGATCGAATAAGTTTCTATGTAAAAGGTTTTGTTATGTGAATTTTCAAAATTGTAGAAGAAAAGTGGATCAGAATGGCACCTAAATCCACTTTTGGCTAAGCTTTATACCCTTTTTTCAATACCTTGTATAAAATATCGTCAGCGTCACCTTAGATCGTAATCATCGTAACTCCTCGTGACCAAATTTTAGAGGAGACAAAAATACTGTTTTATTTGTAGTTCTAGTTGGCATACTACCCACCTAAAGTTTTTTTTAACTAGCCTAAAAATGATTTGTTTAGACAGTCTATCTTCCTGTTCAACCGCAGCCTGAGTGCCAGTGACTCAATGACTGAAAGGAGGTCATTAGTGCTCCTAAATAAATAAAGCAGGCCTGTAGATTATCTTTCAGTGTACCGACACATCTGATTGCTGTAAGAGCCTGATAAGCTCTTCGAACGAGTCATACCTCTGTGGTGGTACGGTTTCGACCTTTCGGACAGTCAGTTTGGCATCCGAAATGCGGATTCGAATAGTGGGTACAATACTTTGCGTTCGTTCACTGTCGGAGCAGGATAAGAACCACGGGCGAGTTGTTGCGCTGGCTGTTTGCTTAAAAATAGTAACCGCGTTCAACTCTATCCCCTAGAGGGCGAACCTTTAGGGCGGCTCTTGTATACCATCACTTGTCTTCTTATCTGCAGAAAATTGACAGAGGTCATACGTGTCTAACAAGTACATTAAGGATGCGAAAAGAGAGGGTTTGTTTTCACTGAAGAAGTGCAGTTGCGGAGTTCCACAGCGGTAGGTCTTGGACCCCTCTGCTGTGGAACTTGGCATACAACGCGGTCCTGCAAATCAAGCTCGCAAACGGCGTTAGCACAGTGCATTTTTCTAATGTCACACAGGTCGTGAGGTAGGCTGAGAGCCTCCTTCGGGGATGACATCCCAATGATTCATTACGAAAAAATTGCTGCAGCTGTGCTCGCCATGCAGTGCATGGGCTACTTCCGAATCTGGGGGGCTGTTGCAAAGGAGTCCGTTGCCTCTATACGGTACGGGTTCCGTGCGATCTATGATCCTTCCGGGAGCACCTGTCTTGTCAAGTCGAAGAGAATGGCTCGTATTCGACGCAACCTGCAGTACTGGTGGGATTGGTTGGAGGACAGGACAGCAGGAAGCTGCAGCAGCCGTCATGCTGTGATTCGACGCATAGATGCAAAAAAAAGTTGAAAGTAACTTCATGTTAATAAAATATTAGATCTTAATTTAACAACATAACATTGCAAAAAAAAATTAACATTGTTGAGTATGTTATTGTAATTTACTAAAGTAGTAATAAAAACAAAGGCTTATTGCATAGTTTTCGTTCACGTTCGCCTACATCGCACGTTGTATATGAGAATAAAGGGTATAATTACTAAGTTTTCTTGTTTAAAAATCACGGTTTGGGGTTTAGAGGAAAACAAATGGTAAAATGCGGAATACAGTTTTTTTTTTCGAATAAAGAGGAAAACATGTGAATTCAAAAAACGTTTCTATTGACACCAAAGAGTACTTTTCGCCGAGAAAAGTGGAGTTACAATGTTTGCGATCTAAAGTGATGATAGAACTAGAACTTATTTTTTCAGTTCACCTGCTGTTGAGTGAAATCGTAATTAGGTAAATGACTCCTTGACATGAAAATAACTTTTTTTTTATAATCTTTATAACAAAACCGTTTTTTTTAATACAGCAATATTTGTAGGTGTGCTTACAGTGAGCAAAAGAGCGCAGCAAGGTGTAAATTTTTTGGTTTTTAAGAAACAAAAATATTATTTCTATCATATCCCAAATACACATAAGTACTTAAAAAAAAAATACACACTCTCGCCTTGTACTAATGTACTCCCTTGCGGGGGTACTTACATGTTATTATTTTTCTGGTGACCTCCCCATATCCCTTTGCCAGCTACGTAACCTTTTGTGACACCCTGTATATGCAGAGTTCTGCAAACTACTGTTCTGCTTTTGAAACACCAAAAAAAAACAGGTCGTCTAACTAAAAGGTCACGTGACCAAAAAAAAATTATATGAAGAAGCGTTTTTTTCATGAATATAAAAAATTACGTAGGATAAAAGTTTTTCAGAGTGACGCCTGAGTAACGCCTGAGTAACGCCCTTTCGGCTAACTATACTTTTTTTATTACACGGGGGCAGAGTTTAATACAACACCCTGAACTATAAACTCTGATAATATTTTCGCGATTTTTTTACATTCTGATTTCATTTCCTGGCTTAGAAATAACATCAATAACATGCTGCACACGTAGGTTTCGGCATAGTATTAAACCCTTTTTGCAACAACCTGTATAAATATCGGCACGGGTACGACTTTATATATATATAATTAAATATTAAAAATACTTTCAAATAAAAATAAATATTTTCGTATCACAAAACAATATTACTTACTTAGTATATTTTTAACAAAGTGGCATGTCTTCACTTTTATGTTTTCGAGTACTATGTTAAAATTTCATGTCATTGTCCGTAGAACGCCCCGCATACCTCAACCCCCCCTCACTAGATTTGACAGATTCTGATTTTCTTCCAGCTTTAGTGACAGCCTTAACACCCTGTGCAGTGTGCAGTGTTCAATATTTTGATAGTTTAATATTTGTACTTGAGTTTGCAATAGTAAAAAAGTTATCTGGAGAATAATTTTATGTTATTATAATCAATGTTGGTGCTAGGAAGTAACAGCAATCATTCCTTCTATTCCACAATTAACTTATATTACCTAGGTACCTACATTAAATCATGCATTTAACATGTACCGACTTCTGAAATCTATTTTAATCTTTATTGTAGTCGGAAATCTCAAGAGTATAATTTTTAATTAATCGTGGATTTTATGAAACTTTTGGAATAAATTACGGAAGAAACTCTTGGCGGTACGTATTCAGAAAGAATAGGCTGGTGTATTATGTATACTTTCATAGATATAGTTATATAAGTTATACATTCCAGGTTTTATATTGGAAGTTCATTAATTTTATATGAGAGAGAGCATTTATGTCTAGTCTAGTCTCTATATGTGGCTAATTTGAAAACATTCAATACTTTCTTACTTACTTATAGAATAATTTTAGCGAACAACCTTAAGTACGGTCAGCTGCATAAATAACTATACGCTTTTGTACTTTTCCAAATTACCTACTTACCAAACCGTCAATGACTGAACGGGCAGTTTGTATAGCTACTTATGCAGCTGACTGTACTTCATTCTCCTTTTACAACCGCAATCAGATACTAGGCACTTTAATTCTTAGGGTTCGTCGTAACATTCGAAGAAACACTTATCAACTTGTAAAATGCTTACAAACTTTATTGGACGGTCGAACTATTAGACAAGTTTAGGGTCCCGCAATGAGAGATGTAAAACCGCCCTAATGTTGACAGGGCGAGTTTATACAGAAACATTATTTACTGTACAATGTATGTATATGTACATGTGTGTTGTTAAGTAATAAATAAGAAACTACTGATATAGTGAATAATAATGAACTTCGTATTTTTTTCCGGTTGTGATGGTTTTAGCTGCCTTTTAAAGCTTTTGAACATAAGATGGCTAACTCAAAAATACCTATAAGTATTTTATTCTCTTGCACACATAAATACCTCAATATATTTTCAATATCTCCATGTATTTACGTACATAATAAATGTATACTTACTCACCTATTTACACGTGTTTTAGCTACGTATATGTAATATCCTGCTTGTCGATGAGTTTGTATGTAATTTTATGAACTCTCTGATGTGACAGGAACATTAAAGAGAAATCGCAGTGTACTTGATAGGCAATCACGACTTTAAATGAGGTTGCATTTTCACAGAATTTATAAACAAACATACCTACCTACTTAGTTACTGTAAGTGTTTTCATTTATTTGCTGGAAACAAGTCCATACAATAAGAAAAAGCAAAAAAAAACCTAGACTAAATGAAATATCTATCAAAGCTTAAATTTAAACACAAAACATAATTTATGTTAGTGTTTATTTCATGGACAAAATCCTAAGTAAAGTGATAGTACAATAGTCTCCGAAAAATCTACTGTTACTTTTTACTTACAAGAAAAAATACATAAAAGTCATAATGATTATTATTATTTTTTGTAATCTAAAATACATTTCAATGTATAATTCAAATACTCTTTGTGAACACAGCCTTATTTCCCTTATAATGGAACCGAGTGAAACCGGGACAGGTGTCGCCAGATAAATTGAAGACCCCTAACGTGCCCCACTGTGCCCCCAACAATCGTAGGTTTGGGGTCACCCATACTGGAGCACTTTGAGTGACAGACAACTTTACATAATAGCCGGTATATTAATGAGCTGGTTTGATTAAATTCTCTGATTGGTGTTTGCTAACTACTCAAGTTTCAATGTTTTATGAAGACGCAATGGGAAGTTTACTATTTGTATATTTGTATATATAGGTACATATACATAGTATAAACATTGAAGGCTGTTTTAGTAAAGTATTTAGAAATTACGTGGTATGAAAGTGTCCTTAGAAAAACAGCAATGTCTCACAAAAATGACACCTCATTTCCTGAAAGGAAAAAGAAATAAATGAATTTCAAAACTGGACTGTATACGCTTATTTCAATCGGGGGCTACCCACATTTATTTAAAAATTCGTAAACATATTTTGTATTTAAGAACTTAGTAGCAATAGCGAGCATAGTCCAAAGACCAGTTATAATATTGCAGTTTTCCAATTAAACTCCTGTTAAAGTATTTTTTCCATCTTCCTCCACTGTGTATTCTTATCTTCATTATTCATGACTGTGAATTTTTACGCGAATTCGAAACTTCCTGAATCCCGTAATCCCGGTATCCCGCGAATACTTACTGAATAAATTTTAAACGTCGCGGTAAAAAAATACAATTCCTATTTATCTTTTTTCTTCCTTCTTTAGGGATTTAAACAGTTGAGTTGTTTAATACTTGATGCATCTGCCTCAAATCTCAGCGTTTGTTTAAGAATACGGGGGTTGCAAAAAGTATTAGTAAGCTGTGAGGGGCTATTGGGGAGCTCATACTAAACAACTTTTGTTCTACTACTTTTGTAAATTGGTGACTGGTATTTCACAATGGGCCTAATTTTCTCCTCGCGATCTTCGTGAAGGAAGTTCTTCCAGTGTTAGCATTTTTTAAGTCCCTGTCCCCGCCCCCCCGTAAGTTACGTTGTTTTTTATATATTCTACCTATTCTAGATTTATTGATATTGTAGTGCAAACGTGGTATAGAGCAGATAAGAGACTTTTCCAAAATCGTAGAACGGAAGTAGTTCAGTCTTATTAACCACCTGAGTTACTAATTTTATGCTTGCAATTTTTACCTATTCTAACTACCTGTATTCTATAAATTGTTACAAAATTGGTTTTACAATACCCTAATAGATTATTTTATTGTGTATAAACAATGCAATAGTTCGAATGGAGCCAGAACAGTTAATATTGTTTTACCGCCGTTAAAATCGTACGCAACAAACTTGTATTCAAACCAAGCATTGGATCGGAAATAAAGCTTCGTTTAGTAGAAGTTTGATTAAAAATTGCTCTGGAATTCAATTTGTACTGAAACTAGTTTTCGAGTTAATAAAAAACGGAAGTAAACGAAAACGTATTAAAATCTTTTAACGCACGAAACAAATTGACTTTTCAAAATGATAGCGCTTTGCTTGTTTCTGTTATTAATATGGGCTAAACCTACCAACATAGGCGATCAAAGGCAGAAAAATCCCCTGTGATTTTGATTAGTTTCAGTGCCAATAGCGCCAAATTACTCCTAACAGAAAAGACTCACACAATGACGTCGTCTGCATTATTACATCCAAATATTGACAACTAAAAGCGTAGATATTTTGATGAAATTGTGAAAAAAATGTTGTCATTTGGTGTCGACATTTTGTAAGTGGAACTGTTTTATTGCTCGTGAGTGTATTAGTGATGTCCTAGGACTCATAGGTATTTAGTAAAACCTAAATCGAAAAGGGGTCATCATTTACAAAGAGGGATAAAACAGGAACTTGACCGTGAAACAGATTGTATAGCCAGCAACAGAGATATGTATGCCAATTGCCACCCCAGCGCAAACAGTAAGAGCCTAGGATTCATGGATAGATGAATCCAATCTACGAATCCAATAAGTACATACATATTATTATGTAAAAACTCCCAAGCGCAAAAAATAACATAGATGTGGTGTATACCTAGTTATAAGATCTACTTAGTTACTAATACATATATTATCTACCTATACCTATACTATTCGTGCGCACGTATGTAACCTTATGACTAATAAATCAGTATCTACTCAGTACTCGCGGGTTTCACTCCTCTCCTCTAGCTACCTCCTTACACTCACGGGCAATGAAAGTTCCACTCACAAAATACCGACACCAAATAAACCCCAACTTTATCAAACGTTTCATTTTAAATTTAAACAAAATTTTACCGTTTTTAGTTGGTAATGATCATAGACTTAGTATTACTTAGTCTATGGTAATGATGCTCTGTTAAATGTACTTCAATGTTGCAGAATAATTTGGTGCTTTTCTTAATGGAACCTTTTCATTGCCCGTGAGTGTATAAAGATTTATCTCTTTTGTTTACTGTACCTAATGATAATGAGAACCATTATTTCGTGTCCACGGCTGAGCTATCGATAGCTTGAGTAATCACTGGATTAACTTAATTTGCTTACGCAATTTTTAACACCCATACCTGAACAAAGTGGAAATTTATCAGTGAACATAGCATCGTGGCCTTGCGAAAGTAGTATACTAAGCCGAAAGGGTGACTCAGGGGATCATTCTGAACAACTTTTGTTCAACGAATTAATTTTTTTATAACTAATTCACGAATAAAAATGTTGCTTCTGCATGGTAAAAAGTAACGACGTCATTTCCGACATAGTTTCTTATACCAATTTCTCTCGCTCGAAACTTAATTTTGTGCCTGTAGAGTGACCTCCCAGCAGTAAATGACTATTGGGTGATGATGATGATAAGTTTTAGGTTACTTCAAAACGCTAAACCTATTTTTTAACACCGTCGTAAAGTTACCACTTCATATTGGTTTTTATAAAGGTCAGCTTAGCATAAATAAATAAATATGTGGGGACATCTCACACACGGCCATCCGACCCCAAGCTAGGCAGAACCTGTGTTATGGGTGTCGGACAGCTGATATATCTACACAAATACATAGATAGATAGATACTAAATATAAATATCAACACCCAAGACCCGAGTACAAATATCTGTCTTTAAACAAATATCTGCCCCAGCCGGGAATCGAACCCGGGACCATCGGCTCAGTAGTCAGGTCACTAACCACTACGCCATTCGGTCGTCTTCCACCACTTCATATTGGTTTTTATAAAGCTCAGCTTAGCGTATTAAGTTAAATTACCACCTAAGGCTGGGCTTTATCTCTAGGCACATGTGGACCGCCCCAGGGTTAGGCTTTTCTTTAGTTAAGCTTACTGCTACGCTTTTTATGGTCTCCACGGTCGATGTTTATTTTATGTCAATCTGGGACCGACATACAGGTTTACCTCAAATACTGGAAATAACATAATACACTCCCGTGCAAAGAAACAGTTCCACTCACAAAATGCAGACACCAAATGGGCCCATTTTTTTTAACATTTAATAGGAAATTTGAACAAAATAATTATGTTTTTAGTTGGTATTATTCTGATGCACCGTTAAATGTTCTTAAATATTGCAGAAGGCGTTATTAAGTTTGTTTTTTCGTTAAAGAGTCATTTGGTGATTTTCTCAGTGGAACTTTTTCATTGCCTGTGAGTGTAATATTGAATGCCAATAAAATTTCATACGTATAAAACCTTTTGTTATTTTAAGTAGGTATACATTAAGGTGGAATTTCAACAAACGTATTTAGTAGCCTGTCAAATGTCTGTCAGTTAGTACAAAATGTATTTAAAATTTGATTTAAATACAATTTTAAATACGTTTAGCGTTTGGTAAAAGTGACCCTAAATCTTAATCCTAATCCTAACTAATATTATAAATGCGAAAGTAACTGTGTCTGTCTGTCTGTCTGTTACTCTTTCACGCCAAAACTACTGAACGGATTTGAATGAAATTTGGTATACATATGGTCCAGACCCTGGGAAAGAACATAGGCTACTTTTTATCCCGGAATTCCCATGAAAAAAACTTTTTAAGGCGAAGTTAAGCTCGCGGGAACAGCTAGTAGTAAATAAAGTAAAGTTAGTGCAAACGTACAATTAACTGTAGATAGATAGATACATAGAATATTCTTTATTTTTGTACACAACAACAGAGTTTATGAAGCATACTCATAGGTACAAAAAAGGCGGTCTTATCACTAAAAGCGATTTTTTCAAGACAACCTTTTGGTGGAAGAATATTTATGTTCAAATAGGGTCAAGTGTACTAAAGAATTTACGAATAATATTATTTATAAGAATTATTAATGAACTGTAGTGTAAAAGTTAGTAAGTATGCATAGTAACAGGACTATTCAAAGTATGGAATGTAACGAATGGAATGAAATGTTCCCGATTGCAATCACAGCCAGGATGCCGATATTCGCTTGTTAATCGACATTCAATCCATTTATCTATTCGCATTTTAGATACGCGCCTGTAGGTATACAAAGGGTTTTAATTTGAGTTTCAAGAAATGTGGTTTTGTTTATCTTTGATCTAATAGTTACTAATAATGTCCATTTCATTGTGTACCTATAGATACGATAATCATCCTTCTGTTTCAATAAATTGAAATAAGTATAATTATTAAAACTCAGTTTATTTATTTATATTTATTTAGTATCTATACTTAAAGCTAGTAATGTCACCAAAAGATCTATTTCCAGGGATTCTAATGCCAATATTAGTGTGTTTTTCGCGTGTTTTGATAAGTCCCGAAGCGGCTGCGTGGAGGGCTTCCCAAACACTCGGCCGACAATACCGCGGCCCGCAAACACTGAGGGTTGGGAACCACTGCGCTTTTCACTGTATTTTTGTTCGGTTTAATTAAATACTAAATGAAACACTTCAACATTTTAGAGTGCTATTTACCTATTAACTTCATCGGTGTATTATTGTACGTACAATTTAGGTGGTTTTGTTGTAAGCTTTTGCATTTTGTGAGGTGCTTGATTGGTTCGTTGCGAAGCAATGCACAAGAGAAACGTACGGCAAGTCGGCAAGAAGGTTATTCTACCTTGACAACAAAACAAACTAACGAAAGCTGTCGTATAATCGATACGTTTAATGCAAAAAGATAAACCGTCGTCATTAGAGCAGCTCAGCGCTCCGAAACTTCGTTTTTCGTAAGCTAAAGTGACCCCGAACACAATTTGGCCGCAAAAAAACTCGATTAACTCATTATTGACTTGATGTACCCATTTGTGATGGTGCTAGGTAAGTCAGTAGTAATGTGAGTTTAGTCGCTTTAAGCTTCTTTTCAGTGGGAATGGAACCAATTCGTTAAATAAACCCCTCGGGAGTGAGTTGTCGGCAAAAACTAATACTGTGCCATTCTCGATAAAGTGCATTTGGATATCAGCAGGGGCACTAGTACGGGTTTAGCAGTTTACGAAAACGAAAAAAGTTTGTCATCTGTGATACATTATCTGACAAAAGTTTCGTTATAGTTTCCACTAGAGGCCTCACTTTGTATGTTAGAAAACATGAACATAAACTTTTATACCTACATATTTTTCGATTATCTATCAAACCTATACTCATTTCATACTACGCGTTTATAACACCTCTCATCAACTTTTTGAATTTGTCATTAAAATAGTACCTACCTACTGCTTTCCTATAATTAAATTAGAAATTATTTTAATACACATTTCGTCGTATCGTTCGAATGTAATTTTGCTAAATTCAATAATGAAGGAGCCCACAAAATTAATTTTAGATTAAATTTTAAATGAAACTCGGTTTGTGTGTCCCAATCAGGAACCGCTTCTAAATTATACTAGCAGATGTCCGCCAGCTCCGCTTCGTCTTGAAAAGCCTCGTGGGAATTTCGGGATAAAATTATCCCATGTCCTTCTCTTGGTTACATTACACACATTTACATTACTACATTGCTACCAATTTTCAGCCAATTCGGTTAGTGAATTTCCGAAAGTTGTAGATCAAAAGTTGATCAGATTGACCCCTTGAGTCATCCCCGTTTGAAAAATAATGTATATCTCTATAGCATTGTACAGTCTAAGGCAAAGAAACCTGACCCCTCCCCCTGATCATCATCATCATCATCAGCCAATAATCTTCCACTGCTGGACATAGGCCTCGCCCAAGGAGCGCCACAACACTCGGCGCTCGGCCTTCCTCATCCAACCAGGCTACCCGCCTAAGGTCGTCAGTCCAGCGGGCAGGAAGGCGTCCCACGCTGCGTTTGCCTGTTCTTGGTCTCCACTCGAAAACTCGTCTACCCCAACGGTACTCGTCTACCCCTCCCCCTTATAGTTAATATATATATATCCCAGATCAACTCCTGGGTTACATCTTTCTATTCAACTTTTGCTGACGATAGAATATTTCTGAGGGAAATCTTAAAAATTCAACACGACATTCCTATATCTTTGCATCTTAACACAACAATGCCATTTCGCGGAGAGAAACCTTAAAGAGAAATGGAATATCAAGTATTTTATGTAGAGCGGCGTTACGACGTCCTTTGCAATTTTAAAGTTTTCTGGAATATATTCATGATGCCACAATGGGCGAGATAAAGGAATATAGGGTACACGCGTATTTTATGTAAGTATTCTAGTATGTATTTAATCATATACTCTACCTCTACGTACATTCAAAGTAGGTACATAGTTATATCCAGAGTACGGCTCACAGTATTCCGTTCTATAACTATATAGGTATAAATTACGGTTTTCTGATAAAAAATAAACACATCTACAACAGAAAACATTATTTTATTCGACACACAAAAATAGCAACATTATAGTAACATACAATATGTCAATCTGGGATGGATCTATTTGGTATTTGGCGATCATCAACAGTTAGAACCAAAATATAAAAATGTTTACACGTACACCTATATTTACATGTAGAAATAGTCGTCAGTAGTCGACATGTGGATTCGGTAATTACGTTAACATTACACTTTCGCACCTCGCCGCGCCGCGCCCTGTGCCACGGCTCACCTGCCGCGAGCACAGAGTATCCACGGTTGTGGTGGCATTATAATAATATTATCCGTATGTGCAACATATAGGTCAGGCAGGGGCCATAGTCCTTCCATAGTCCCAGTTACCCATTCCATTTAGCACCCCACTCCATAACCCTGTATTTAGTTTTCTCCATATCCTACAATAGTCCTGCACTAACCGGGGGTTTTCCTTGGGTTTACTTCTATAGTTTACATAGGGAAAATCGTCGGTTGGTGTCACATTTCATATAGATTAATGTTGTCAAACGGGCCTCTACATTTTGGCTTCGGCCCCATGCACGCCTTCCAAATGGTAACGACACAACATAATAAAATTTCAGACCATTAAGTCCATATAAAAGAGTACATTTAATAAACACTTACACTAATACTTAAATACTAAAACAGATTTTGTTCTTATAACTAGTTGGCATAGAAGTGGACTATCATTCCACTCTGCCCTGCAATGGCTCTCAGTTATTCATGGTTAAATTTGATCAGTAAACGGCAATACAGGTAAAAAATAACAACATGAACTGAAAAACTTTCATTGGTATGAGAAATTTGATATCGCGATTTAACAAAAATCATCCACCAAATGTATAGAGCTGTTGTTTGTTCCGTTATCTTAGTTGTAGTTTCATGAAAAGCTAGTTTAGTATGTCGAGTATATTGATATGATACTGACAATGTTACTGATAAAATTTCACCAAGTGTAATTGAGACACTTTTAACACTGTATTAATACATTAACAACTAAACTATATTCTCTCTCTCTAACTTCAGAATTAGGATTTTAATAAGAAAAAGGTTTCTACACGGACCCATAAACACAGCACCTATTGTTGAAACGTGAATAAAACAGCGGTGGCCATAATGCTTAGAAAGTGGGCCTTAGGTAAATTGAATAAAGCAGGTATTCGAGATATAAAACGTCTATTATACGGCCCTTCTTCGCCCATTTGTGGCATTATTCCAAGTGAGTCTGTGTAAACTGAAATTATGTGAAGCCTCAGGTGTAAAATTGTTACATCTGGTTTGCATTACCTCCTCGGTGTTTTGAACAGCGGGACGCTCCGAGCTTTTGTGAAGTTCTTAATTCGTAGGTGGCAAGAGTCAAATTTGAGTTTGACTGTAGCAAGAGAAACTGAAGAGTACCTACCTGAAAGAGCGTTAGAACAATAAACGTAATAAAAAACACAGGTTGCGAAGCTGATTACAATAATGGACATCTAGAGTCCTACAACTTGCAACAGGTAAAAGACGTGAGTATTAAAGATGTTGCAATTTTACTAATTGTTTTGTAATTGTAAGTGTGTATTTACTCGTATTATTTATTTGTAAAGTAAATGTATTAATACACTCACGTGCAATGAAAAGTTTCCACTGAGTAAAACACCAAATTACTCATTAACGGAAAAGGCTAGCTTAATTATGTCTTCTGCAACATTGAAGTACATACATTTAAAAGAGCATCAGGATATTACCAACTTTTACTACAACTATTACAAATTTTAAATTAAATGTTTAAAGAAATTGGGGTCGTTTGGTGTCGGCAATTTGTGAATGGAACTATTTAATTGCCCGTGAGTGTAGTATTTGAAATTTTGAAGAATACATTTTCTTATGGTAAACAAAATACACAGGCAGCTCAATAGGTTTTAAAGGAATATGAGAATTTTATACAGCCGATTAAATTTAATAACACTCTTTGTTGCATGTTGTTGAATATTTGATAACCCCTTTGAATAGCCAACCATAGAGGAGCAGGTATGTTCCACGATGCAACCAAAACCGACGGTCTTTTTGTATATATATATTTTGAGTATATTAAGTATATGATTTTATATACATTTCTAGTCATAAAAAGAAAAAAAAATGTATATAAAATCATATTAAATAAATACCTTAACATTTTATTCCTATCTACATTTTGTACCTATATGAAATGAATTCATGGTAAAATGTTAGATTTCTTCCACTGTATTTGCGTACCCTACGACGTGGCATGAAGTGTTTCCGAGTGACTTGTGAATGTTGCTAACGAAAGGAAAACACTCATTTGGGGTTTTCCGACCGATGGGGCATTTCCGTCTCTCCCCTCTCGAGATAATTCAGTATCAATCGACCAATAAATACTGGGTTTTATTTGCTTACTAGCTGTTCCCGCGAGCTTCACTTCGCCTTAAAAAGGTTTCCCCTGGGAATTCCGGGATAAAAAGTAGCCGATGTGGTAATCCAGGGCTGAGGCAAACTGACAGCTAACTCCATACCAAATTTTATTAAAATCTGTTTAGCCGTTTTGACGTGAACTTTTGCATTTATATTTTTACTTGTCTATCGAATTGGCTTAGCTGTAAGGGTAGACTAAGTTATTGAAATAAATAAATACTTACGTAAACTGGTGAAACGGTGAGCTATTCAGCTCAAAGCCATAATTATGTACAGTGTAAGGTAAAAACAACTGACCCCTCTGAGGTCACAAAAAATATGTATTATCTATTAATCATTCTGAGTTACTTTACTGGCGTTTGCACTTACACTTTTAGCATACCCTGTTTGTGTAAATGTGTGTTATCAAAAATAAGTAAGGAAATGGTATAAAATTATGAAAATTGTAGGTAAAATAAAAATTATGAATAATGTAATTAAATCCACGTAATATTGAAAATCATTCTGATCCGGTGTAAAAATGGACGGAAGTAGCAGGTGCTGATTCCGTCACGATAAATTATTAATTCAAGATCATAACTTCAATGAAATAAAGTACGTTTTTGATTGCCGATAGAATTTGGATTTTTTACAAATTATATAGTCCGTATTAAAAAGTTTTATTTTCGTTAAACGAATGATTTGCTTAAAATCATTTGTCTCTCAATGTGGCACATGATTTACGAAATTGAAAAAATGTATAACTTGCCATATACCTTCATATATTATACATCATTGTCATCGTAGAGGGCATACGGATACTACTGAAAACATAATTACCTACAATCGCGAATAATTGAAAAGTTCCCCTCACCAAATAGCCCAAACAGAAAAAACTTGTAACTAAAAAAAATACACTATATGTTCACGATTTTAGTTGTTCTGTTGCTCTGTTAAAGTTAAAGTGGTTCAACATTGCAGACGGCGTCTTTAAAGCTGCCTTTTCCTTTAAGGAGAAATTTGGTGCTATAGTCACTGGAACTTTATCATTGCTCGAGAGTGTATAATAATGGAAACTATGCTCTACTATGTAAGCTTTGTGAATTCATACCTTTTAGTTATAGCACAGTATATTCAGAACATTTTGACCTAGGCCCATACTGATGCATACAGGGGCAGGATGCCTTGCGGTCAAAGGATGCTGGGGTGTAATTGAGTTGTTACTCGTGCCCATGTTGTGGAGCTTTGTTTAGTGTTAGTTCAGGATTCTCCACCCGACTGCCCAAAAAGATAAAAGAAATACCGGTACCTACCGTGGTTCACGGTCAGCTGCATAAGTAGCTATACACTTTTGTCCCTTGTCAAACTAGCTACATAACAAACTGACAATATGTGAATAGGCATTTTATGAATTTGACAAGGTAAAAAAGTGTTCTGCTACTTATGCAGCTGATTGTATGTAATGCAAAATGTTTAACTATGTATGTTTAGAAATTGCAGCACTGTGATTGACTGAATTGTCAATGAGTCGTGCTTAGATGAATTTACTCAAGTGCGAAACTGGGCATTAACTGCGAATAAACGAGTTTATTGAAGAGAATGTTAATTTATTGCAACAAAATGAAATATTTTCGCGTTGATAATTTCGACAGAATTGAGATAGGTACCTAACTAATTAAAATTTTGTAGCTCAGCAAGCAAATCGGTAAAAATATTTACAAAATAAATGGATCTTTGCGGACACTTTGCAAAGCACTATAGCATTACCTACCATTTTTGTTAATATTATTTTATAATAATATTAATATTAATTTATAAATGTAATATTTGTATTCATAGGTACAAATAAAGCAAAGGCACGGTCTATCATTTTGTGCTATTTCTATTTTGTCCATTGTATGTAGAGTTGAAATCAAAGTGCGATTGGTATGTCGGTATGAGTTATTGACATGGCGAGACTACAAAGTAATGTGATATTCAAATGAATTTTCAGTTTCGAAAGCCCCATACTAAAGCTCCGTTCACACACGCCGACAATTAAATGAAATTCGCAATGTCAAAATAGGTGATTGGCCAAATAAATCTTATTAAAATGAATAGAAGTTCTAGTTCTATTGACGACCGAATGGCGTAGTGGTTAGTGACCCTGACTACTGAGCCGATGGTCCCGGGTTTGATTCCCGGCTGGGGCAGATATTTGTTTAAACACAGATATTTGTTCTCAGGTCTTGGATGTGCCCGTAAAATGGCAATAGGCCCGCCCCCTATTACATTGGGACTAACATACACTCTGGCGAAAAGTGGGTGCAGCAATGCACCTCTGCCTACCCCGCAAGGGAGTACATTAGTACAAGACGTGAGTGCGTGTTTTTTTTTTTTTTTTTTAAGTTCTATTTCCATTGTGATAAAATCTGCTCTACTCCCCGGGCAGTCTGTGTGAACGAAGCATTATAAATTCTTCCTAAGGGTACGATCAGATCACCAGCGATAGTGACACTTTTCGCTGAAAATTTGTTAAGATTATGGTTATAAGGGTTGATTGCGAACTGTATCATTTTGGACTGACTTTGTATGACAAAATATTATCACAATAATTATCAATTTACGACATGACCCATAGTTATTCAAAAATCAAAAAACTCACTCATTGTAATTAAGTTGTGGCGGACTCCTAGCCACTAGTTCAGACGATGATCAACAGATGGCGCTCGGAACGCAATACAGAGAAGATGTATGGACACGGAACAAATTACTATCAAAATCCTACATCGCGCATTCGAAGTTTCTCACCTACTCTGCAATATATAGAAATCCCCAACGCTAACCGTTGGGCAGCTGCCCGCCAGGCCACACCACCCGGCCTGGTCGGAGGATCCTCCCTTTGCATGGGGATGCTCCAACACCTCCAGCATCTCCATAGTGGTGACCCCGAGAAGAACATCAGCGCAGCCTTCTGAAGACCCGCAGAGCAGCCTCCACGCCATCTTCCAACGACTTTCTCTCCTCACCTCAACAGCCACGCAGCAGAAACCTTAGCAAGCAGCCCCTGGAGCCAACCAGCCAGCATCTGGTCTCAAAGGGCATCATGACCACCAGCATGCAGCGAACGCGCAGGCCTGGTCACACCCTCGACCCACACCAGCAACTTGGCACAGCACCACTGCACTTCGGCCGGTCAGCAAGCAGAGCCATCCTCTCCTGGTCGACGCAGCACTCTGCCACCATGCTCCACTGCAGGCTCATCCCGACTCACCGTGGACATCGCCACTGCAGCATCACCCCGACTCACTGGGGACTCCTCACCGCACTCACAGTCCCGACTCACTGCGGACTACGCGGCACTGGCTGGCAATCAAGACTCTCGGCTGCACTGAAGACTATCGCCCTCCGGTCTCGGTGGGGGAGTGATGTGGCGGACTCCTAGCCACTAGTTCAGACGATGATCAACAGATGGCGCTCGGAACGCAATACAGAGAAGATGTATGGACACGGAACAAATTACTATCAAAATCCTACATCGCGCATTCGAAGTTTCTCACCTACTCTGCAATATATAGAAATCCCCAACGCTAACCGTTGGGCAGCTGCCCGCCAGGCCACACCACCCGGCCTGGTCGGAGGATCCTCCCTTTGCATGGGGATGCTCCAACACCTCCAGCATCTCCATAAAGTAATACATAATACTTACGAATAATCATTTTTATTTCAACCTAAGTTCATTGTTAATTAGAATGTACCTAGGTATCGTATATCTGTATAATGATTCTTTCACACCCACTTTGCGTCGCAGTTGTACATTTCAAATGAAAAGAAAAGGCGAGCATATTTCACTCTTTCGGGTACCTCCAAGACCCGAAGGAAAATATTTGTCTTTAATCAAATATCTGCCCCGGGCGGGAATCGACCCTGGGACGGCGAGATAGTGATCGTCGCTATCCGGCCCAAGTGTAGAATGTTGGGAAAAAATACAACGGAGGTAGACCGTCCATAGGTACGTAAAATTCCGAGATATACAGGGTGTTCGCATTGATAGTGTAAGTTTCTTTTTTACGTGATGTAGGTACTTAATATTATAATATGAAAATTTAGTAGTATAGATAGACCTAATTAGGTAAATATCTCTTATAAGTTTTTCGGAACCATGGGTGATGACATGACATGTTATTAAATTAAGAGATTAAAAACGCATTTTTTAGGAAAAAGCCTCTAAATTGTGATAGGTATTTGTCTCCAATAATAATAATAATACCAGTAAAAATAAATGGTGATGGTAATGTAATGAACATTACCACTGCCAACCGTATCAAATATCGTGTATAAATTCTTATTTTAATATTATTTTATGTAACCAGTAAAGCCATACGATAAATAAATAATAACATCTTCAGAGATGATTCTTAAAAAATATTTTCATGTTCAAGCATTTTCGGTTGATTACTAATCGAACAGTCTGGCTCTACAAACAAACGCATTTCTAATACAATTTAGGATTAGGACATATATATAGGCCATACCCACACGCGACCCGAGGAAACTGTTGGAAACATCTGCCAGGGTGCCTACTCCAGTTTAGGCTTGAATGATTCGTTTTTACTAGTAGGACTTATTGGTACTTATCATTTGCATCTTACTTTTGATTGAAAATAAACTAAAAAGAATAAAATAAAATAATAATTAAAAAAAAACCGACTTCAAAAAACCACTAAAAAGTAAGAAATAATTTAAGGTTCATCAATTCTATGTGACAGTACAAATATACCTAAGCAGGAACTGTTCTTTTTTTAAGTTGGTGCCATATTTCTTCAGATTACTTTGTCACCGCACCAACATAAAAAAAAAACAGTTCCTGCTTAGGTATATTTGTAGTGTCACATAGAATTGACAACATTTCAATATTTTATACAGTTGAAATTCGAAAACCATTTAGAGATATGGCTCTAATATTCACAAAAAAAAATGTTTCAGATTTTTCTATTGATTTATTTCAGAGAAAAACATAAAATTCTAAATTCGCGTTCGTGACGTCACGATGTGGCATAATAATTAAACGCGCTTTTACTTCTACAAACATGAACACAAAAAAAACATATTATGTCACTTTGACAATGACAATGACAAACATCACTCAAATCGCGGGCTTCATGCCAGAGGGGCGTATCTGCATCGACCCTACTTTTCAGGAGAGCAAAAAAACATCATAACTTTGTTAATAAGTAATCTAGCTTGCTATAATTTTGCATATACCTTAGTTAATTATTTTTTTTTTAAATAAAAACTGAATATTTATAATATCTATGCTTTAAGTACATTTTATGGCGTATACGTCTATTTGCCTTGACGGAAATTATTGTATTGCTATGCCTTTTTTATCATATTATGTATAGGAATAATGGGCGTATAAACAAACTTTTTTTATTTGTTATCCAATTATATTGTATATATTTTATTTGGTTTACACTTAAATCATTTAATATACTGATAGCAAAATATAACCGAAAATATAACTGCTTCTATTTTTTTCGAATTTTATACGCCCTTTTGCCATGGCGTATTTTAAAGGATGTTCTCAATTTAAGAGAGATGATACGCCTTTAAAAAAATTAACAATCTATTTAAGGAACTATTAAATACATGGTAAAGCTGTAGAAAATACAGAATAATTTATTGTAGAAACAATAAGAGTACAAAATAAAACAAGAATGACTGTTAAAACAAAATTTACTCTAAATTAAGTGAAAAAAAAACTCCTTATAGAAATGACAGGGCTGAGGTTGGAACCTCGCAGAATGCAGGGGCTTTCCTTGATGAACTCTTTCTTCAAATAGAAGCCCCAAAGAAGGTGGACCTGGTGCAAGCCGGACTCTGTCACGAAAAATGAAATCGATTTCATCATCATGACTGATGAAGAGGCTGAGGATTCAGAGATATCTCAGAGTTCAATCGGTTTAATCACCGTATACTCAGAGGAACTCTAAATATAGATCTAAAGCTTCAAGAACAGTGACTGATGAAGTCCACCCTCTGACCAACTCAGCGCCAGACCACTGCCGGGTCCGAATGGTTTCAGCTAGAGCTTAAACATTTATTTGACGTATTGGAAACTACTAAAGACATTGAAGAATCCTGCAACGACGTGATCAATGCAATACAGAAAGATGGCACTAGGTTCTGTTCAATGTAACACACGGGAAGGAAGTCTAAGTTATCAGGTGAGACTCTTTGACTTACGGACACCAAACGGCTTGTGCTGGACCATTCCGTCAGAACTAGAGGCTCTCAACAAAATGATGGTGGTTTAACACACTGCGGAATGAAGAAGCTATTAAACAAAATTAGTCTTTGCTAGGCAACTTGAAGGGACCCTTATGACAAAATTGTCAACCAGCCGTAGCAAAATCGACGATTCTAAGCTGGAGATACTCGCAGCGATCAAGGACTTCTATGCCCGATTGTACGCTTCACATGCGCAACAGCCAGAACCCCAGATGTGTAGGTCTATTGTTTTTCAATAAAGGAGACAAATTGCTCTTAAAAACCTATAGACTGATCACACTCTTGACCACATGAATAAGATGTTTATGTACATTTATAACAGTCATCACGAAACTTGATTTGATGAATTTCAGCCGCTGGAGCATGCCGGATTTCGTGGGGGTTATAGCACCGTAGAGCACATACACACAGTTCCGCAGATTATACAGAAGAAGGAAGAATATAATCGGCCTCTGTGCTTAGCTTTCGTAGACTATGGAAATTTTTACTCCGTTGAGATGTGGGCTGTTCTGGCATCCTTGCAGATATTATTATGTCAAATAGATTGACGATATATCGATGCGCTGAAGTGCCTAATGACACTGAAACGATTACTGTCAAAGTATAGAACCAGCCACAAGATTTATCCATAGGCAAAGGGGCGTGAGGGAGGAGGACGTAATTTCTCCGATACTGTTCCGTGATGAAGAATTATTTAAAACTCTGGATTGGCAAGGACTAGGCATCAATAATTATCAACAGTGAAAACATATTGTCATTATATTTTGTTAGCAATATGCACATACGTCTTTATGACATGGCGATAATTATTTGAATGCGCCCCACTGATGTTTATACGCCGTCTATACGCCTTTTTGACACGACATAAAATTATTGTTACATTGTATACGCCTTTATGTTATTTATTAATATCTTAAAATCTAGTTTACTGAAAATTTCAAAAAAATTACAGAACGTGTATTACTAGTATAGGAATCGATTGGCATGAAAAACGCAAAATCCATTTTTTGCGCATACGCCCCTCTGGCATGAAGCCCGCGAAATGTCTGTCACTTTTATATGTCCACGTCAATGACGAAAGCTTGTGATTGGTCCTTGCCACAAAATGAAGTTGAAGTTAAAGTTGATTGGTCCTTGTTCATGTCAAGTTAATGTCATCAAACTTTTTTTTTTAGGTTAGGCAGGCAACGAAAATATTTTTATTTAGAGCCTCAACGTGACTTCACTCAGGTTGTAAATATTTTGAACTTTGAAATTAAAAAAATATATTAAAACATAGAAATATTAAGAAATAAAAAAATACGGGTCATCTAAATTTGTGATATCTCCTCGAAAATAAAATAAAATCAGTAAGCATTTTATTTGAAATGTTGTCAATTGGTGAACCTTTAATTATTTCTTACTTTTTAGTGGTTTTTTGAAGAAATCGCTTTTAGCGATAAAACTGCCATTTGTGCATCACTGTTATGTTAGATTTAAGTTTTTTATGGTGTGCAAATAAAGATTATTGTTTTGTATTGTATTATCTTGCATCGGGCATGCTATCTAGCGGCTTCGAACGAATATGAATAGTTTCAAAAGTCCGTTTTAGATGTCTCTTGATGATGTGATAGTTAGCTGCTATCTATTGCAAAGATCTATTGTTTATGAGAAGGATAGCCCTATTCAGTGAATTTCTCTACCATCCTATTTTCCGAGCCGAATACAAGACACAGCTGCTTTAAGTTTTATCGTAACGAGTCTTCTCGTGCTTTTCGAGCCGAATGGTAGAGACGCTATCGCCTACAGCACGACACGTCAGGATCCGGAGTTAGCCCCCCGCGTTATTTTTACTTAGCGAGGGTAAAACTGAGGCCTAACGTAAGTGCTTTTCAGTTGAATGGGCCAGTCCAATTGCTTTTGGTAATAAACTCTGTGTGTAATGAATCTTTTAAGTTCCTGAGACACATAAGAAAATAACAAAACACGGATAGAGGTCCTATATGGACTGGAGGGTTACTCTATACTGATGAAAATCCAACAAATGAGAGGTTTTCGTGCAATATAGTCGTGTCTCAAGCAGCAGCGCTCCAAAACTAAGTTTTTCGTTATAGAGAGACCCCCCGGCGACACGTCACACGAGGAAGCAATATTCGTGAAACCGTGCATGCATGTTTTTTTTTGGAATAGATTTTCCCGAATTAACGCGTTTTGAACTGTACTGGGCTGATGATAATGATTTTAACATTGCATACTTCACTCATTATTATTGCATTGGGTTCAATATTAAATATTGCATTGCATCCCACTTGATCCGACAGTGATGTAGACTCTGAAGGTACACATTCAAATTTTAGAGCTGTCGAAACCTTAATTTCTAACTTGACTACTCGTATGTGTTCCCGTAAATATCATTTTTGTTGGCATTTTTTTTTAGTTTGACAGCTTTAAAATTATAATTCCTGGCTTCAGAATAGCTACCAGTATTTTTATTTTAGCTTCTGCGAAATTAAAACTACCTATTACTGAACACAATATTTATGGTTATTCTTTGAAAATAGTTATTATCGTTTGGCGTAGGCATATTTAGTTCTTAGTACTTAGGACGTATTTTATGTCTGACCTACATTAATAATTTATAGCAATAATAGCACCAATAACAAAAATACTTCTCTTATTCGAAATGATAAATGCTTAGGTACTCGTACCTACAATTAAATTAAAAAAACTTAAGTTAAAAATGATTATTTAATATGTACATAGGTATAAGTAAATTAAACAGCGAGAAGCGGGTTACTCGCTTGCGACTCACCTCAGACTTATCCTTCGGGCATTATCATTACGTATTTATAATTATATTTTACATACTTTTTTTAAAGCTAACGAGTGTAATTCAGGGGTCATCCTGAAAGACGTTTGTTCTACGACATTGGATAAACCACAGTACGATACGTACGATGTACATACACATCTGACACGAAAATGATCCTTCAAGAATTACAGTGCGAGAAACTTATCTGTTCCGAACTGAGCGAACTAAATTGATCCATATCTCATTACTTACTAATTAATTGTATATTGTAAAAGATTAGATGGGTTTATTAACATTACTCTTATTACTCTTAGTAATAAGGCCGCCATTTGTACCGTCTATATTGTACATTTCCTTGTGTAATTTATGTTTGTGTGTGCAATAAAGAATTATCTATCTATCTATCTATTAACACCGCAAGAGCGGTATAAAATCTTATAAAATTATGTAAGCTGTCACCGGAACAGATAAGTTTGTGGCACTGTACCTAAGAATTCACTGCAAATAATGCGGAATCATCCGAAGTGTGCTCGGATTCTTTGTATTTACTCCAGACACACTCGCTTATCTGTAACACTTTCTTCACTTAACCACGTGACTTGTTTATTGTATAAATATTGTTATTTTCTGATGGCAATGTTCATGTGATATGTTCTCTGCATATGTAATGAGAAGATAGTAGAATCATCTGACTTGATTATTAAACAGTGAATCATCAGCCAGTTTTGTAGAACAGATTATCGGGCCGTTTTTTTCTTATTGACAAACTATTTCTTTCCTAAAGTATCGCAGGCGGGGACCGACCTGACCACAACACAAGGTACCTATTTAAGTAACATTCAGCTAAATGGTGAACTCTCTGCTGGTCCCCGCCTGCGATACTTTCCATTAACATTGGGGCTTATTTTCATCTTTTTAGCGTGCAGTCGGGTTTTTTGTTTGTTTATAATTGTAAGACGTGTACGTTGCAATCAGTAAGAAAGTAGGTAAGTATTCAATTTTTCTGCATCAAAAAGTCTGTCACTGATTTGCAATCATTTCCCGTTAGGTTACCTACGTGTTACGAGAAAAATAATAATTAGTACGGCTGAAATAAAATTTATATCTATGTAACTTTTTTGGAATGTTTGTTATTTTAACCTGTGAGCACCCGAAAGCGCGATACTCGTATCGCGCAAGACACAAGAGTTTTTGATGGTGTCTCATTTCACTGGATTTAACCTGAAAGAAACAGTATTGTAATAAGTGGAGCTTATAAATGCATAGGAAGTCCCTATTCCGGCACCCCAAGACGCGGAGTCATTGTCACACTGCTGATTCAGGGTTGTGTCAGCGAGATGGGTTGTTAATGAAGGAGCTACAATTACCACTCGCTACTACACAGATATTACTCAGCATTAACTCGACGTGTGAGACCGAATAGGGACGTCTAATGAATTTTGTCTTCTGCATTAGCGGTGAAGAGGTTTACGAATGAACGGTTTGTTTTGAACACTTTGTTAGGAGGTTTGGCTAAGATGTATTAGTTCACTCCACAGAAAAACCAGTAAACTGGTTTTGTGGGTCATTATTAGGTAATTGTACTGTGTGTTTTATGATTAATAAATACATTGAAACATACAAACTCACAGGTACGGTTAGCTGCATAAGTAGCTATACACTTCTGTACCTTGTCAAACTGACAAAGTGTTAATGTTTCAATGAATGGATAGGCGGTTTGTTAGATTGACAAGGCACAAAAGTGTATTGCTACTTATGCAACTGACTGTACATCTTAATAATATTGAACCGTAATACCGTGGGAAATAATTATCTGAAGTTAGTATGCATTACTTTTTCTTTGTAGCATTATACAGCGTTTTCAGGACTAAATGAAATGAGTAGTTTTCACGTTTTAACCCCCAAGTCAAAACAAAGCGTCTTTCCCACAATGATACCTAAGATACCTGAGTATTACACAAGGGTTTTCGTAGAGGACCTAGGTATACCCAATGCATTTAAATTAGAAATTATACTTAGGGTCAATGACTGAAAAACAAAGGTACTGATAATGAAGTACTATTTATAGTAATTTATCTGATTTTAATCACATCACTAAACCTATTTAATTGTTTAGTTTTAATTCAATTACATATTTGCTAGACTAATAATAACTGGTACAGTGGGAACCAACAGTAATTACTGTAATTTAATATTATACCTTTCGAATGACATATCCAGACATTATAATGATTATATATTTTTTTAAATTTACATTATTAGCTGAAAATATTTATTTCGATCACGTATCGTTTGATCTTGATCCATTTTTACGGTCTTCTCTTTTACATATTAGACGGTGATGGTAGGTGACGTTAGATTCACCAAAATTATGTGAATTGAGATAAAAGTATTTCACTTATTTTTTTCTACTTCCATGCAGTGAGGGTTATGTGTACCTATCTGTTTTGATAGGATTTAAGCTATAATTATTTTATGGAGTACTTTACTCTAGTAATAGTACGACTGCTGTTACTACAGTGCAACAATAGATTGTGTTTATAAATACTATCTTAGCATACCTAAGCCCAAAATTACATGAGGATCAAATAATACCTACCTTTAATAATATTTATTCAATAATAGGGCTAAACAAACTGAGTTGTAGTATGAAATAAACAGTATCACCCGTATAGTAATAGCATCATCGTAGTTTTCAGTGGTAAATAAAATAGACAAATACTGTGTCTCTGTTGTCTTTTGAAGATATTCTTGTGTACCTACCTTATAGTCCTACTATTGTAAGTAGTTTAGTACTTTATCTAGTTACAGTTTAAGACTATGTGCTTTGTATAAAAATGTAGACACCAACAATTTAATGATGTGAGTGTTATTATATTTATGATAGAGACGGTATAAAATAATGAGAATCTCAGGGTTTTGAAACACTTTTTAAACTCTTGTGGGAATAGATCCGATTTACCAGGGTGTGTATAAAATAACATGGACCCCATTTAACTGTCTTTATGACATGAGAATAAGCTTCCTGTACCGGTGTAACACGTCAGCTTCTTAGCACTTACAATATCATTAGAACCGGCACCAGTTGCAATATGGGTACCTATCCAGAATCGGTTAGGTATCGATTAACTTGTATGGTTATCGGTTATTGGGTAATCGAGTACTAATATTCTTCCGCCTAATCGCTTACCGTGAGTGTTTCAAATAGTTGTCGACTTCTTGGAACAAGGGTACTGGTACTGCGATTAAAGTGAATTGAAAATGTCTGACTGTTATTTTTTACGATAAGAGAATTGTGTGAAAATATTATTATCCTGTAATACCTAAAAAAGCTATTTTTGAAAAAAATGATTTAGACAATAGTGTCTAAAATAGTAGTAAAATTTGATTTCTATGATTTGAATCAGAAAAAAGGTTGTCGTGGAGATACAAATTTATGTAAGTATTCAATTAATAAAAACGGCACACTTGTATGTTAGAACGTGGTTAGAACTGAATAAATAACAAATCTGCAAAAAAGATCCTCAGAACTTCTTACGATCAAACAGGATGAAAAAAATATTTAATTTTTTTTCTTAAAAAAACCGGGCATCAAATTTGTGTACGTTTTGCCACAAATATAATTTTTGTTAGGAGAATGTGGTTATCTCGAGCCGGCGCACACAGCAGATTATATCGCGTTGCATTACGACTAACAATTTCATTTCGGATTTATAGACGTCTACAAGATTGTCGTTTTCGTCCGCGTCATCCTGGGGGGTTACTCTATCTAAATATTAAATGAACGAACGAGTGATGTATGCTTTTGGTACGATAGAATATTAACCCGCCAGTGGTGACGTATATGTCTGTGAGACCGGGTGGTTTGAAAAAGTCGAATAACTTTCTTATTAGCCATCGATTTTTGTTGTGATTTCGGGTAGCTGCTTCATTTCCCATCCCCCACCGTCAGTCCACCCCGCGACGATGACTCGTGCGCAGGTTTCGGAGTTTTGGCGCCAACCCGGTGCGTGAGACCGGGGTCACCGACTATGTAAGTCAAATTTAAAAGTATTTTTAAAATTTTTCATTTATTTTTTTATTTTTCTTTACTATATTTTTGTTTTGTTATTATATTTTTCATTATTGAAGTATTTTTAATAGATATTTGTAGGTATATATACAAATATAAGTACTTTATAGATTTCAACAAGTTTTTATAGTAATATCAGCTAGTTTCAGCATGTCCTTGAAAATAAAGACGGAGACAGCTGGACCTTCAAGAAATGGTCAATGTTATGAATGTGGATGGTGAAATAAACAGAATAAAAAAATACATTTGTCACAAAATGTAAGAAATATTTATGTCACGAACATTTATAGTGCCGTCTTGCAGAGACTGTTTGGCTGTGGAGGAACAATGACTCTTAGTGTATTTTTTAATTATTTTTTGGTAGAAGTATAATTTTTTTTGTTATTTCTTATAAAGTTCGTAGTGTAATAAAACTATAAAAGGCAGATTTAGTTATAAAAAATAACATCATTGTTGTATTTTTATTTTTTTAAGATGATAGGTGAAAATTTATCTAAATATTAAGTGTTCTAAGTACCATCGTGAAAGGACTAATAAACGAGCCGTGATTTATGATGATGCTTTGTTTTACTGTCAAACAAATACTTATCTTTAAAATTAAACTAATTTTGGGTAGCATGTGTAGTTAATTATGTGAAAAAATAAGTTTGAAAATCCCGGTGCGTGAGACCGGCGTCACCAACGATGTAAGTCAAATTGACGTCACCACTGGCGGGTTAAGTAATTAACAAACTCAAGAACAGAAGTTACAAAGCTTATATACAAACACATAGGTAGGTACAAAAACGGCGGTCTTAACGCTAATAGCGATATTTTAAAGACAGCCTTTGGGTGGAAGAATAATTATTATCAAATAGGGTCAATGTGTACTAAAAAACTTAGTTTTTCGTTAGCTAGAGTGTCCCCTGGCTCATCTTGTTGGACGAATTGGATGGCTGAAAACTAGCGTTTGTCGAAGTGAACCATAATTTTACGTGCCTAATATGACTGATATTGTTATGTGATCCTATGAAGCCATGTTCCCAAGCGGAAATTTAAGTCATGTGTATATTTTTAGGCTCGAGTAGACAGATACAATGAAATTTATAAGTTATACCTCAGTTATACTCCGTTAGTAATAGTCAGTTGTTTAAAAATGAATCACATTAGGAGGTTTATTTCACATTATAAGGTCTCGTACCCGTCAATTCGTTATAAGCGTTCATAATTTTTTTACGTTCAACAGTGAAAAATAAATCTTAGGCTTAGTATCCCTGATCTACGGCTATTATAATGTTCTTACTTTTCAGGGTACCTACATTGATTCGGCGAGAACTTAGTCTATTCCACCCTGTTATAGCATCAATGTAAGAACTCGTAACTTACCGTCGTCGACCAAGGTGTTGAATCCACTGTTCATTAGCCTAATGCTACTTTGTTGTCTTCTCGAATTAACGCCGCGATGTAATGTCATGTCATTTGTCGTAATAATATGGCTTATTGGTGTAATTAGTTCGCTTTATACCTTTAAAAGCTTTTACTTGCAAGCTTTTAAGAATATTTAGAGTTATTTATCTTCATTAGGTATGATATTTTTTTAGGTAAAGTGACCTGAAATAATAGGTTAATTGACTAATGATGTCCTGTAGGCCCATATTCGACCATTTGCGAGTACGAGAAGACTGGATAATCCCCGAATAGTGTTTGTAAAGTGCACACAAATTCAAAAGCCTTTATTATCATTACCTAGTTTCAAGAAAAATAAGCAGAATGAAACAGTTCAATTTCTAAGCCACAGATTAAGAAAGATTAGATACTGCGAACTGAGGACCGTATTTACTGAAGAAAGGATGATCCCTATCGCTATCGTAGAAAGAATAATATTGTGCGGTCTGGCCAAGAACAATATGAAAAATAAATAAGCAGTTTTGCAGTGTTTAGCCGCTTTTCGTTTAAAAGAAAGAAATGGGTACATTTGTACGTTTAATTAGTCAAAATGTCAAAAAGATAAACACGAGATTTGAGTTGAAAATGTTGTAAGGTGAAAACTGAATATACGAGCATATTAGAATAACTTCCCAATGTTTACATTGTCTACTGACTGGAATACTTGTATTAGTTACTTATAACAAAATTATTCTTAAATATTTACATGTACCTACATACATACATTAGGTTATATACCTATAAATATACCTAGAGTCCGTGCAGTAGTCCAGCGCATAGCAAGCATGCATGATAAACTTTTTTATTAATACCAGGCACGAGCGAACCGCTCTCTTTGATGCAGTCTTTACACATCCACCGTGAAGTTGGTAATCGATGAGCTAATATTGGCCGGTAATCACGGCAATCTGTTGCTGACGTCAGATCGGTGTCTGAACTGAAGTGCCTGAGTGCTGAGATTAGGCGATACGAGCGTTGGGGTAGGTTGCCGAGAAAAGATCGGAATTGCGAGAACGGGGAAACGTAACACAATTAAAAGTGATTGTGTTTGGAGTAGGATTTATAAAATGTATTTTATAGAAGGTGTATTCTATAGGAAGGGACTAAACTAACTATACTGTGTCCATTATATTATTGTTTTTTGACATTCGAAATCCCATACATATTTGACGACTGCAAAGGAAAACCAACTTTACTTACAAGACATAAAGAAACGTCTAAAATACAATAACATAGTGGCAGCTCTATAATCGGACATTATTTATAATAATACCGAGGGATGTCATCCAGAATCCAGATAAAATATGAATTTTATTTATATGCATATAATAAATTTGGGTACATTTGCATCCCAACTGTGTAGAATACTGCAGCAGAATTACTAAATCAATTCTCACACTGCATTTTGCGTGAATTGTATGAACGTACATAATAATATAATAATGGTGCTTTTTTTTCGCCTAAACATGAGAAAAGTAGTCAGGAGGTTAGCGAGGGCGCTGCCGCTGTCTATTTATCTCAGGAAACCTGCGAAGCTTGAGTGCAAAAGTTTACCTCTAGTTTTCAATATTTTCTGTATCAAGTTGTACGAAGGCGTCCGATCTCAAAGTCGCCTCTCCTGGCGATGTCGCCGGCATGTTCCCGGCTCGTAATTAATATCCAGTCGATATCTCAAAGGTTATCGGCATAAATATTCAGTGAGGCATCTTGGCGGACGATTCTGGTAATAACTCTTGCCACTGCAGGGGCTAGTGTCGCACTGATGGATAATGTGTGTCGATGTTGTTCTAGTAGAAGACACTATTAGAAAGGTATATTACATGTTATCATTACATATTAACTATGCAAAGTATATTACATAATTTTTAGGTACAAAGGGAAAAATCTGAAATAGCTTTCAAGAAAAAGTTGATAGATAGATAGATAGATAGATATTCTTTATTTGTACACAAAAAAATGGACAAAAATTACAAAAAAAAAACTTAATCTAACACATATGACAAATGGCGGCCTTATCGCTAAAAGTAAATTAGGTTTTCATTACTTTAGGGCTACCAGCAGCTAATTATAAAAATAAACTTATTTATTTTCCCCGATGCCAAGTTAGTTTTGTTGTTCTCTACATTAGTGTAACAGTACCTGTATGCCTGTAACAGCAGATTACTTAAAAGCTCTTACAAGTTTACTGCTAGTCTCCCAACGGGGTCGTACCTCGCGTCCCGTACTAGAATCGCTTCCCTCGATATATTTTATCGGTAAGCTGTCTATTAGTTCAGGCTGCGGTAATGAGACGGGGCTTGCCAATTTAAATAACTACTTGGAGGTTAGCTGTTTCAATTTATCTTGATAAAATTAACGGTTGTAAAAACTGTTGATGAAGATAGTGGGCTAGTGATAGGGTAGCTGTTTTAGGTTAGTATTTACACGGGAGCTAGGCTGGCTGAGCAGATGTTAGGGTTGAAGAAAGACACCACTCAAGAAAGCCACGTACAGGAGCTTTCCCCCCTCTCAGAATATAATAGAATACAATACAATTCTTCGTCTTCTTCTTTAATCCCGTTACTCCTCCGAGAAGTCTGGCTGACACCAGGCGCTTCCATCCTTCTCTGTCGTGGGCCAGCAAGTTGAGCTCTGGCCACGACTTCCCTTTCTCTTGGGCCTCGCTGTATATGGACCGCTTCCAAGTATGAGCTGGTCGACCGGGTCGCCTTGAACCGCCTTGGGGTTTCCATAGTAGGGCCAATTTCGGGATATGGTCATCAGGTCTTCGCAGTGTGTGGCCCAGCCATCGCCATTTCCGCTCTTGGATGTCTATGTCTATAGGCTTGTACAATAGAATTGTACCCTACTTACCCTACCCTTTTCTATTCTATTCTATTCTGAGGGGGAGGAGTGAGGTAGCTATAGCTACTGAAATTTACTACTTAGGGCGAGTATAACAATAAAGCTAACTGAACAAAGTTCGGTAAAGTATGAAGGGAAAAAACGTTTAAACACAACGAAGTTAAAACAAAAGCGCAGAAGTTTGAAACAATGCGCTCGTAATCCGAAGTATTTAACAAAATGAGAGGATATCATAATAAACGTTACATAAATCCTCAAACAAAAGTATTAAAATTAAATATAACTGAAAAAACGAAGCATACTTCGCTTTATGGGTTTCAAAAGAATCGCGGCCCTTTGAACTTAATTTAAACAATGTAGAGATAGCAAGTCCTTACACAAAATTGCAAAATACTTACTAATGATTAGGTGTGCTATTAATGTCACTGGTAATCTGGTAACTCAAAACTATTGACGATTTTACCTTTTAGTTAAATAACATACACAAATAATATACCTACACTCAAGCTCACGGGCAATGAAAAAGTTTCACTCACAAAATGCCGACACCAAACGAAATAAATTTTTTCAAACACATAGGTAATTTAAATTTTTTACTAAATAAAAAAAAAACTTTTTACTAAATAATACCGTTTTTAGTTGGTAATAATTCTGATGCTCTGTTAAATGTATTTTAATGTTGCAGAAGTCGTCATTAAGCTAGCCTTTTCCGTTTAGGAGCAATTTGGTACTTTTCTCATTGGAACCTTTTCATTGCCCGTGAGTGTATTATGCTCACAACTCTAATCAGTCAGAGGTGACTCGCAAGCGACGTCACCCGCTTTTCACTGTACATTTGTACTCACGTGATAGGTCTCAATCCGTATCGCCGTTACTGAAATAATTTGCTAAAAAGCAAAACATAAATTGTATTTTTTGCCCGGTTTTCTCCAATTCCAAATTGGGCGAGTTTTTGTGCTGACCCTATTATGTGAGCAGCGGGAGGCAGATGAGTTCATTGTTTGTTCGGTTCATGTTCCACAGACCCTCACTAGGCGGTGCGCGATGTGGCCACGAGAATTAACTTTGTATATCCTGTACCTGAGTATCTATCGCGAACTTGTTTTGACAACCATTTGTGGATTAAAAAGTTATTCAAAACATTAAAAAAAATTGAGCTTGACACTAATTATTTTGTAAATGTTTTTTTGTTTTGACTTCGTGATAGAGCCCCTGAACTTTGCAATTTAACAATAACTATCAAAAAGTACATTGAATTTTGTCGCTCCAATCGGCAGGAAAGGAACTCGCCATTCTCTGTAATTTTCATAAGTAATGTATATTTCAACTCTGAAAGCCCGTTAAAACAACCGTTTAAACACATTATAATATGAGAAGAAACAAAAGTGTTGCTACAAAATGACTTGTGCCGTACGGTATGATTTTGAATGTTATTTACTATTTTCTCACAAATGTATTGAAAAACGTCGTGTGATACTAGATCGGAAGGTCATCACAATCCCTCACTTTACTGCGGGTCGTGGAAACATTACTCAAAATCAAAAAATCAAAATCGTTTATTGTTCAATTATATCAATCGTACAAGTTGCAAGGGCCCCTGTACTAGGTGACAAACCTGTGTTACTGGGTACCCCGCCCATCCCTACATGACAACCATTTTATAATTGAACATTTTTACATAGGTACTTATTTCTAATTAAATGGTGTAAAGCTTACTCCAACTTGACTTTACCCCTTTCCGCTATCGTATCACCGCTTCTTTCAAGGCCCTAAATAAAATTAATCAGGAGGATAAGTAGGTTTTTGTTAGAGCAACCTAGGAACTTAGGATGAACTGTTACTAGATTTGGGGAACAACAGCGGATCTTCTTATTAGGATAATTCAGTTCGCCAATGTTTGGTAATTATACAGGGTGATGCAAATGTGGTATTTGTTAGTAAGCCGAGAAAAGGACAAGTGAGTCACGTGGTCATTCTGAACGACTTTTGTAGGTAATACCACTTTTAAAATTTGTGAAAAAAAATATCTACTCTCTATAGAGAAAACTTACGTTGCCAATAAAATTTCTATTTACTTTTTTTTTAACAAAAGTTGTTCAGAATTATCTACTTACCCCGTTTTGGCTTACTTACTTACCTTTAACACCCTGTTCATTAAAAGATGTTTAGCTTGTTGTCTCAAAGGAGCTAGTCAAACGCTAGTACCTACACTACATATATTGTATAAACGTTTGTGTGATTCGGTAACTATGCAATTGATGACAATAACACAATCACAAGCGAATAATCGGTTAATTAACTAAATAGTCGTATTAACACTAAATATGTGGTACAATCCGTAACCAAAGGGGTTAAATTTTCCAGAATATTGTACGGCAAATTATTATTGGCCTTGCTGAAAACAGAAATCAATAATCAACTGAAAAGTTGGTTATTGGTTGATAAGCAAGTCTGAGAGAAATGTCAACTTTAAGTTTTTTTAAAGCAACTACTCATAAAAAAAATCTATGAAAAAAAAGTATATATCAACTCGTGAGAGTAAATTATTGATATTTTATTGTTTACTCTATTTTGCCAGTGCGGATTGCAGACATCGGCGTATTTAGACGCTACTTGCACTACAATTTAATCTGACATCAACATAAGACGTTTATAGGTCCAGATATAACTAGATAGAGAATCTGGTACACAACAGTAGTCATATGACTTCACTACATAAACACAACACCAGACATGAAACAGTCTAATCATTGGTCGCGTGATATTTGGTTTGTGGCGTAACTAATTATTTAAAATGCAAATATTAGATAAAATTTAAGCTTAAAACAAAAGACACTGTACCTAATCGCTAACGGATGTAGGAATAAGGATTTAGGTCCGTACTCTACCAGTGTGGAGAGGTCCAAAGCGGAGACGAGAAGATATGTTTTTCAGCCGACCGAAGCTGGCTCCCTATCGCAAACTTAATTGTTTAGACAACGATTTTCGGATTCAAATTGTATTGAATTTGACATTAATTACTACGTAACTTTTACGTTGTTTTGAAGATACTCGCCGTACTCGCGGTAAAACGGAGAGCGGTGAACTCAAGTCGTACGTCACTCGATACGTCATAATATTCCACGCTTCTATCGATACGCGACTTAGACCAACTACAAAATACGCGACATACAAATAAAACACATCTTCGCTTAGCAATTTTACTGGACCTTAGCGGAGATGAGATAAGGAAATAAATAAATTAGAATGGTTATTGAAAAATCTTCTAATTAGTGACGACCGAATGGCGTAGTGGTTAGTGACCCGACTACTGAGCCGAAGGTCCCGGGTTCGATTCCCGGCTGGGGCAGATATTTGTTTAAACACAGATATTTGTTCCCGGGTCTTGGATGTGCCCGTAAAATGGCAATAGACCCGCCCCCTATTACATTGGGACTAACATAACACTCTGGCGAAAAGTGGGTGCAGCAATGCATCTCTGCCTACCCCGCAAGGGAGTACATTAGTACAAGGCGTGAGTGTGTGTGTGTGTCTAATTAGTAAACCGCCATGTGACATTTTTTGTCATGGTGAAAGGATTTGCCAATCTTCGTTTTCGCAGGGAGAACTGTAAGGACGTTAATGCACCCACCACAGGCTATTTATTATAACGGGGTTTCTGATTTTGATATTTGAAACTGAAGATTCACCTTACACTTATTAATCCACCAAAATCCCACCCAATTCACCTGTATTGCTTAATAAATCAAAACTAACAGGACAATAACATTTGTATTTAAACAACTTATGCAAATAAAGATTTATGTAAACAAGTCACCTTTGAGTGATAACGTCTCATATATACTTCGGTCAAATGTTACTTCTGTTAGTGCGCCCGCGCCGCGCGTGCGCATAATTTAATTAGAAAAAAACATCATCAGTTTTTTCTTCATAAAAATGCCTCCCGGTATTCAAATAACCGAAACGGTGATCGATAATTCCGTAGAAATTATCGATTCAGAGCTGATAGTGGAGGAAATACAAATAAAATCGTGCCCTATCGATCACGACATCGGATCATTTTCGATAGTTTTGAAAGAATCTAATGCCACAACTAATGACACAGTATGCAGTCCTACACTAAATGGGAAAGTGGATACAAATGGCGATGTTAAAAAAGATAGTTCATATGTACAGAATTATAAGGAAGTATCATTGGCTGTTGCAAAAGATTATTCTAAATTAAATGGAACTGATGAACAGAAACCCATGATTAATGGAGATTCTACGAAAACTATAGCAGAAAAGAATATAGAAGAAGATAAAGCAGTTGTGATCGCAAAGAAAGAACCCGCTAAGAAACCAGTGCGCAAAGTTACACGCCCAAAAGTGTTGAAGAATTTAGAATCGCACAATTATCTATACGACCGTTTGTACGATTCTACCTGTCCGCGAGTGGTGAGTTTCATTATTCATTTAAGGTTAACCCATTCCCACTAGTGCCGCTAATTGAAAAAAAACATAGCTTTCGTTTTAAAGTGTTTTCCACAAAACTGACACGTTATGCTAACTCTCTTCATGCTAATTCCAATTTTCAGAACTTACTTTCCCCTAGAAGCCTTAGTTGTCTCCGCCAAAAACGCATTTTTTTGCGTTAGTTTCTTTATCAAACCACCTAACGAGCCACGAGCGGTTTTTAAAATTATCCTTAGACCTTAAATAGACTTTCATTTTTATTATAGCGAACTTATGACTACCATTGTAGGTAGCCTAACATTTTTTTATTTGGTTAATTTACTTAAAAAATCTGCCCTGTAACAACATTATTAACTTTTTATTTGTTTTTTTTCGAACCTAAAAAAGTATGTTGATTTACAACAAAAATATATTTTTTAACTTCTGCTGTATGCCAACTGTACCAAACATGACAAATAGTCACATTAGAGCTGATATCATTGTACGTGAGTTTTGCTCTATTTGGCAGCAGAATTTATTATTTAGTGTTACCCTGAGAGCAACTATATTGACATTACCGACCGACAACCTTCGGAATTCTTTTTACTTATACTATGGCATAACATTGACGATAGTGGTACATACCTACATACAATTTACAATACATATCTATTCTCTATTTCCCTAGATCACCACTCCGATATACCTTAAAGCTTAAATACAAGTCTATGAAAAATGTACTCGTTTCAAATCGGACAAAAAATATAACAAAGTAATCTCCTGGCAAATAAAATAAGCCTTTATTTTGACAAATATGTAGTACTCCCGCGTTGTTTAATTTGCATAACAGATAAACTATCTAATTAGTAACTGATGTGTTATCAATTATTTATCATGACGACATAAACATATATTTAAGTATAGGTGTTTGATAATAGGTTATAATTATGTGTTCAATTATAAGGCGATCATGATCGAACAGCATAAGGCTCCCGGGCTTACCGACTTCGGGTAATTTAACACAATACATGATACCATACTGGTTATAAATTGATTAATTCTGGATTTCAAGGGAAAACTGGCTTTATCGCGAGTCTCTTTGTTCTTATAAGGGTTTCCCTACGTACCCAAAAGATGCGAACGAGCTTGGTTCGACATATCGATATGCAATAACTTAATGATAACTTTTGAAACTACGAATCATGGCTAATACCTATATTTTACTTGAAACTGATTTTTAACGGGTACTTTTGTAGTCAATCCTTAAAAAATCTACTTCTATGCTTGTGAAATCCGTATAACATCAATCTTACCTCGCATTATGACAACCCGTCCACCAAAAATGATTAAAACTTGTAAAATTGTAAACAACATCCAAGTTAGCCTTTACAATCACAATGCCGAGGTACGTAGATCCGATACGGTGATACGGCCTGCGCCAAGCCGGGCCAAGACACTCCATGTATCATCCTGTATCATCATATCGACGATGCGAAGTTTAACGGGTAGTTTAAAGGGTGCGAGGCGCGAGCGGAAAATTCAGGAAATGGAGAAGTGTATTTACTTCTCAATATAATAGTAGGTAGCTACTATTATAAACGAAAAACTAAGTTACCTCAATTTTCTAAGCCACGTCAACGTAGTAAATATAGTAGGTATTTTACTATTTTCTAAAAGTTTATTTTAATTTTGCAATATTTATTTATCATGTTTGTTAGATAACGACTATTTAATCAATATTATTCAAATTTTGAAAAAAGCGGCGATTATACGACCATTCATTAAAAAAGAACTACGTTTAATGAGTATCATAAAAATCCTATGAGGTAATAAACCTTTTAATTTTTTTACTGACAATTTCTTTTGGTGCATTCAAATCAAATGCATATCTGCCTTTTTACATTATTCCCACCGTGTGGCCCCAAGCAGTTTGAAAGTTGCGAAAACTTGCAGCGAAAACGTATCCAATCTGTGAATAATATCGTGTTCTGAGAAATGAGGCGCAATAATGCTACTTAAATTGCGTTTAGAAGATACCTAGACTATCAGTTGCATTACGAAAAAATATATTAGGCAATTGGCCTTTTATCTTAATTTCGTAATATGGTGGCGCCCAAAAATGCGTCGCCTTTATCTTACAATATAGTTTATTGAAAATATTTTTAATCAAATTACTGTCACTTGTTTTGTAATACTTTCAATTCATACATTACACCGCGCTCAACATCTATTCCCATTTTTTTACAACCCACATTTCTTAAACATTCCCGCTTAAGACATTTCACCTCCGCAGCCGAACCTGTGCAACGAGCGGACATGCCTGGGAAGCGTGATGGCGATCCCGGGCCGCGGGGACGTGGCTCGGGAGAGGGACGAGGTGCTGAGCGACGCTAAGGACTTCTTCGGACAGTACTTCGCTTCTATACGGAGGTAAGTTGTGTGTTTTTGCCCTGTAGGATCTGCATAGGGTTTCCCTTGGAATAATAATCCTGGTAGTGTTTGCATTTTAAAAGATGGAAAGAAAGACAGAAAGAAAGAAAGTTTACTTTAGAAGAGTAAGAAAGAAAAAAGTTTGGTGCCAGTTCAGTCAGTCACCGCTTTAACTATAGGATCTGTCAAGGGCAAAACGCTGCTCAAACGTGCGTGATCCATATTAATGAAAAGGCTTAATACGTATACAGTTACCTACAACCATAGCATAACGTGGACTCGGGATGCCTACGACTGTCCAGAACAAAGATTTACCATAACTGAAAAACTGAACTTTGATTCTAATAAGCAATTTCCTGCAGAGCCAACACCCCCGCGCACGAGGCCCGATGGAAGACGGTCCAGGAAGAAGTCGCGAGCACGGGCACCTACCAGCTCACCACCACCGAGCTGGTGTTCGGAGCCAAGCTGGCCTGGAGGAACGCCTCCCGCTGCATCGGCAGGATACAGTGGTCGAAGCTCCAGGTGAGTCGATGTTGAAGAAGTGTCTTGGTTTTCCGCTAGATGTCGCTGTGCTCGGTGGATTTATGGATCGCGAGATCTAAATAGTTTTTACTTTGTCGGGCATAATTTGATCAGATTAGCAAGAAGAAATGGGACCTGGGATTGCATTCAGGTTTTGTGTGCTCATGAAGAAAAGTTAGAGCTTTAAATTTTATACATATAGGTACTTATACTCAATTAAATATTAGAACGTATAATAAAATGTAGTACCTAGTTTCCGATCAAATATCTTAATTTTGCTTAGGCAGCTTAATAAGTACGACTGAGCGATTTTTTCCTGGTACAGCAGTTAGATCACTCAATGTCAAAACTGTGAGTGGTCTTCGACTCATTACATCCCCTCACAAATAGAGTTATCTCCCAATTTTCTGCCGGCCTAAATAAACATGTAGGTAAATACTAGCACCACGTAACGAAAGTTAATCAATTTATTAAGTTGGAATTGCAAATATGAAACCGTGCCAGAAAACGCCAAAACATCGTAACGTGCCCTCTAAAATTACATCGTGTCAACATTCCGAAACCATTTTCCCCCAAATACGCAGACGGCCAATCTGATTAAGTAGCGTAATTATAAAATGTGTTCGACGCAGAGGACTGAGCTGACGGCCTCCAAATGCTGATTTGATTCAACCTCAGCTGCCGACGCGACTGAATGAATGAACGAACGAACGAATTAATGTTGTTACGTCACAGATAAGCCGCCGCCGAAGAGGCGATTGAATAATTAGAAAGAAATTGCTCGTTTTTCTTCGCTGATGGCTTTTGGAATGCTAGTTTCAGTTGGTTGTTTTAGCAAAGCGGCTAAGCCGAAACAAAATATATTTTGTAAAAGCACAAAAATGCAAGGAACCAGCCAAGATTAAAATCAATTACGCCTTCCCACGTCGAGTGGCGCATAACCGGCGAAGAATGGGCTAAATGAATTTGCCGTCCCGTCACTAATGAGAAAACTCTTATTTCATTGTGAAAGAAAAAAAGTGGCAATTAAGCTGTAGTAGTGTTCTCTTCAGTTGTTTCGTCTGACGGCATTATGTCATAGTAAAACAAACTATGTCATTGTCCGGGCTATTCCGCAACAGCTTGCTTTGCTTTTTGTGATCGCGGGGTTTACTCGGAGACTGACAAATGGGACTGATGTTAATTACAAGGCATAACTAATTTGCGCAGTTATTTATGGGCGAATTTTAAATAAAGTTGTTTATTATGATTATGATAAAGCCTGGTTGAGTTCCGAGGACAATAGAGGAAGAATGATCTGTTGCCTCATGATGACCTCGATTAAAGCATGACTAAGTATGTACATACTCTGCTTCTGTTAAAACATGAACGCGAATGTAAACTTATTCGACGTGTCGTAAAATTCCTGCACGATAAGAATATAAACAAAGCAGCATGTACTAGCCACTAAGATAAATATTGCAATGAATAGCTACTGCTACGATTATTTTGTAAGAGTGTAGTGTTTATATGATAATTTATGGAAATGCAAAACGCCCTCGCTATCTGTAAAAAAATCTACTAAGTATGTAATATTTTTGTTAGCGTTAAGTGACCAAGACCACAGATTAAACACTAGGTACCTATCTACTGTAAAAGACCATTTGTACTCCTTTTACACCGTATTAAATCGTAGCAAATTGTTTAAGCTGGTATTTTAATCGATAAATTACCTTAATTTTTACAAAATCTGTTAACAAGAGGTTATCAGTCTGCAATGTATGTAACTGTAAGTAAATAAATGATAATGATAATGGGTCATTGCAAAATCACACTCATGGTATTCATGACAACTATAAAAGTTGGACTGTACAAGTCAATCTAAGCCCACCGCACCGTCTACAGAGTACAGATGTGTCTGTCCACACATTTTGTCTACAGATTGCGTCTGTCCACACATTTTGTCTACAGATTGCGTGTGTCCACAGGTGTTCGACTGCCGGCAGGTGACCACCACGAGCGGCATGTTCGAGGCCCTCTGCAACCACATCAAGTACAGCACCAACAAGGGCAACATCAGGTACAATATCCAATATTTTTATTCTATACTTTATTAAAATTGATTTTATTCAGGAATTTATTCAGGGTTGGTATAAACCAAAATGGGAGGGTTTTTCACGAATTTAGAAAACTGGTAAAACAATAATGGGCTGAGTCACAACTTTTGGCTTTCTTAACTCCCTAAAATTTTGTTGTTTACAAAAACGAGAATAGTTTGATTTTTCAAAAGATTCATGACAGTTTAATGCTAAACGCTGAATTAAAAAAAATATACAGTTTCTACAACTTGCACTATAAGTAGATCTATACAACGCATATCACGAATTCATGACATATAATCAGATATTTAAGCCATTGTCATTCCACTTCCACATCCAATCTACAGATTGATATCATCGATAGAGACAAGGGTAGAACCTGTCACTTAACCATGACCTGCCCATCAGAAAGCAAAATCAATCTAGAGATTGTTGTTCCGTTCGAATTTCAAGACATAAAATATGTCTGAAAATAACATATAGAGCAAAATAAAATACTCAGAAAATAACAGGTGCTTACTTATATACCTACTTTAGAAATATTCGTGCAATTTATTCAACTAATTCCTTTGGTTTTATTCTTACAATAAATAAATAGAGTAAAACAGTATTTTAATAATTAACAACTGTAGGTGTAGACACAATATTTGTAGTTTTGAACCCCTAACGAAAGCAGTGTCGTTTATATTTCGAGTCAACCTTATCTAAACAACTGCAGGCACCCAGGTTCTAATGCATTGCTGAATTTGTACAGTTGTACAAACTGCATGTTTGTCCCCAAATACAACAGCGACAACTAAATGGCAGCGGCACATAAAGGCTGTATTGAAACATCAAATCCGGAAACTGCCGAGTGTGTAATGCGAGCTCGGCACACAAACACTGCTTTTGAAACTTTAAGTTTACTGAAACTTTCAATTGTAGTACCTACCTCAGACTGTAGGTTCACCGGCACACCTAGTGTGTTCCTAGAGTGTTGGTTCAGATTCCCAGAACAGATAATTATGTCAGTTTTAACGCTGCTGTTTTACTTAGGACATAGCCCATGAAAATAAGGCTGAGGCCACACGAGCATAATTTTGTGAGTTGTGCGCGCCAGAAAAGTGTGCGCGGGGACGAGTGGGGCGGAGAAGTTACTCACTCCCCTCGTCCCAGCGCACACTTTTCTGCCCCGCACAACTCTAAAATTACGCTCGTGTGGCCTCACCCTAATACATAATATGTGGTCCTTTCACCCAATATAAAGAGTGATCCATAATTAACATTCCATCTCCCCAACAGATCAGCGATCACAGTGTTCCCGCAGCGCACGGACTGCAGCCACGACTACCGCATCTGGAACAGCCAGCTCATCAGCTACGCCGGCTACCGGCAGCCGGACGGCAGCGTGCTGGGGGACCCCATGCACTGCGAGTTCACTGAGGTAAAGAAAGAAAGAAAGAAAAAGATTTTCATTTGTTCCCAATAATATACAGAAAAATAAACGAAACTAATAATACTTGAACAAAAAGGGGCAGACTCAGCATCTGCTACGCGCTGCAGGTACGTGTCTTCGTCAGTTTACCTAGCATGGAACGTGGGATGGGCACGGCAAGAGATTTCCGTCGCACTCGCAATACGTTGTAGCGATCTTTGTGTCGTAAATATTTGCTGCGATTGGTCAATCGTGCCTCTGGCCTCTTGTTGCGGGTATGTCAAGATAAGGCTGCGCGATGATTGGTCCGTTAAACCTCAGCCACGACTACTGCATCTGGAACAGCCAGCTGATCAGCTACGCCGGCTACCTGCTGGGGGACCCCATGCACTGCGAGTTCACTGAGGTAGGTGTCTTCGTGAGTGTACCTAGAATGGGGTGCTAGACGTTCACGCCAAGATGTGGCAAAAGTTTTTCGTCAAGGCCGCGCGTTGTAAGCGATCATGCCGTAAATTTTGCCACGTTTTGTCACGTGCATGTTGCGCCCCGTGCTATCACTATTCAGGATGTTTCTGTGTCAAATCAGACAAGATGACGTTGTGAGACGATCGTAGTGGTAGGTTCTCGTGACTGATCACTAAAGTGTGCATAAAGTAATAAGTGATTTTGAAAATCTGTGTTCGTCGAAAGGACGATTTAAATCATTCAACAGGTTGTGACAGTATACCTATAATTATTACAACAATTTCAATCGTGAAAATAATGCCTGGAGGGTCTATGATTATTGATACACTATACGCAATTTACACATTGAGGTCTCCTGCCTCGTGCCATTGAATCAGATTCTCAGTCATTCGAGACAAAAGCTGCAGGGTTACTCTATACTGACGAAAAACTAACGAACGAGAGCTGTCGTGCAATAGGCACGTTAATACAATGTGATAGTGACTTAGTTTTTCATAATAAAGAGTAACCCCCCCGAAGCGTAAAATGCTAACGAAAGTTGAAAGTTAGGTTCCAACAGAATTCGACATTTGTGATGCAAAAGTATTCAGGAAAAGTTTGGTACCGTTTTACGCTTGGTATTTTACAGCTTTTAATTCATAGTATTATTTTTTTATTGCCTTACTGAGTTATTTAAAAAATACCTTTAGGTCTTAATAAAAATAACTGCACATGCAAAAGTATTTTTTCACGGACACTGGATATAATTTCATAAACAGTGTAATACATATTTTTATTGCTATAAAGTATTGTTGCCCAACAAGATAACTAGTTTCGTAAATCCTCATCACATAAAGTTGGGTTAGACCATTTCCCATTTGTCCTTGTTTGTAGTAAATTATTCCGGACAAGACCCGAAAAATTGTTTCTTTCACAAATGAATAGATTTGTTGTTAAGATGGATCTTGACACGGTTTTTCATACTACTTATTCTCTGGCTTTGGGTTACCAACAGAAAGTTGCTGTGTTTTACGATTGAAGTGTTCATACCACGTACCTAAATGAACATTTTCTTACGGTAAAATAAACGATTATTTTTCACATTACTATGAATAAAACGTCGTAAACGAATATATTTTTTGGTACCCATTCTTGGTATAATTATAGCGTATAAAGAATTAAAAAAAACAAGTATTTCTATTTTATTTTTCTTTAGAAACTGAAACATTTAATCGCATCATCCTAGACTCGGTACTCTGGTGTAATATGTTTAAATCATTTGTCTAACTGTCGCAAGTACTAGCTGCCTCACACGACGTGTGCCAAGTTTCCAGTAGATCTCAAACTTATACACATTAGAACTTTAAATTAAAATCAGGTATAAGTATTAGTAACTTTATTGCACACAACTCATAATTAATAGAAAGGTATTTTTAGTGAAGTCAATGTTTTTCCAACTACACATACACAGTGTCTGTCCACTAACCCGCACTAGGCCAGCGAGGTGGACTAGGCCTAAAACCCTTCCTTCATTGGAAAGAGACCCGTGCCCCAGCAGTGGGGACGTGATGTGTCTTGATTACGATGATGATACACAGTGTTGGTCATAGAAGTAAATAAACAGTAGTACGTAGTACTAGTACCTATTAATTAATTTCAACTTCAGCAGTACTTTACATAATTAGTTTTCAGTGGCAGTTTTCAGGACGTGGGACTGTGTGGGCGCAACTTCATAGTTCGGGTCACTTGAAGAGTTTACATTACAGTAAAATTAGAAAATACTTAACATTTCTATGTGACGTCACTGGTCTGCCAAATGAAAGTTCTCGATTAAATTACAAGAGACGTTGATAAGGGTCCTAAATAGTTTCTATAAGTACTTGCTCGTATGTAATTAAAGTTGATGCATATTTGGATTTTTGTAGGCATAATAAGTTGTAGCTTTTCGATTAATACATTTTCTCCTGTGTAGTGTAGTATATTTACATTTTACCCTCACAAGTTTCATTCCATCCTAACGATGCAACCCACGACTCCACCAGTCTCAATTTCTATGTTACAGTTTTCAGATATAGAATAAATATGGAAGCCCGTGCTCCATAAATCACAAGAGCCGATATATCAACCGATTGAGCACCTGTGCTTGTCTATGAATCGTATTTACTTGTTGCACGGAACATGCAGTTCTGAGCTGGATCATATCCGTTTTGACGCGGATATATTTTATCCGCCCGTGCATTTTGTGAATAGAAACGAAATGCGAAAACATCAATGCTATTACACGTGCTCGAGTTTTACCATCTGATTTTTATTTGGGCATATTGTTTTACTATTAGTTCGGAAGTGGTTTTTGGTGGTGCCCGTAACGTATGATCGTAATCGCCAGCCAACAATTGTGGAGTCTACATGGCAAATGGCAATAGGGTTATTGCATGTTTAAGTCATGGGAGAAACCCTTATTCTATATCGGACTTTTATGGGTTATCCATGGTGTGTGTCCGTGTCCGTCCGTTAAAAGGCATTAATATTCCATTCAGTTATTGTCTGGTTGAGACTGCTTTAGCAATAAGGCCACCTTTTTATACTGTTTTTTTAAGTTTATAAATTGTTTTTTGTATTATTTATTTTTGGTGCAAATAAACTCTTATTATTTTGTATTGTCATCAGCTATGCATCAAGCTCGGGTGGAAGGCGCCGCGCACGGCGTGGGACGTGCTCCCGCTGGTGCTCTCCGCCAACGGGAAGGACCCGGACTACTTCGAGATCCCACGGGAACTCGTCATGGAGATCCCGATGACGCACCCCAAGTGAGTAGCAACAGTTTTGGAAGTGTATGTTTAATGTAAGGGTCAATTTATACTGGGGCAGAGTCAAAGCGTCAAATTCTTCACAACTAAAGCAAAGCCGCACGAATGGTTCGCGTTGGTCACGCGTAGACGCGCGAATCGCGAAGAATGCGCGCGACTTTTTAAAATCTCAGTAGCAATGTGTGCGTTATGCTGTAGAGTTAATGTTGTATTTGTAATGTTCAGTATTGAATAGACGCTTCGATGCGCTTCGACTCTGTACAAGTATAAATTGACCCTAAGCGTCCAACTATCGGTATCATACGCATCGCACCAATCGGATTGTCATACGGCGTTCGTTGGCAATGACGATGAAGTGTACGCACCTGTGTGAATTTGTATACGAAAAATACTGAATGCGATGCGTCTGTTGCGTTCGATACCGAAAGAGGGATGCTTACCTTTAGGGTGCTTTCCCAGCAGGCAAACTGATCACTCTTTATTAGGCGCTCACAACGCCAACGCCACGTAAAACTAGCAAACTAACTAAACTAGTGCTCGGCAAATACTCGGCATACTAAACTAAACCGCTACCTTAGCTGACATCAAACATTTGGCCTACTGGGATTGCAGCATATTATGTATAGGTGGTATGCAGAAAAAGGTAGAATCTTATAATAAGTAAAGCAAATTTTATCGCACCTAAAACACACAACATTTAACGAATTTTCCTACACTATCCTGCCGTCTAGCAAACTGCATAGCGTATAAAACAAAACGCGTTATCCCCACTTTTCTCCGTAAGCCGTAAAGCATGAGATTGGATGGCAACATTGTCACCTAATCCCACAACAAGCAACATGTTGTCGCCAAACATGTCCCCATCAGGGGGCCGGTGGGGCCAGGGTGGGGCCAAGGGTTTATGCGTTCGTAAAAAGGCGGTAAGAATGCATATTGAGCTTGAAGTCGCCCCACTTAGGTTGGGTTGTGTGTGCTCGTTGACCGAATGGCTATTTACAGAATAGGGTTTCATCTGCTTCGCCGTATTTTAAAGAAAGTATTTTGCAATTTGAAGCATTTTATCTGGTGTAAAAGGTCAAACATGTGTGGTATTTTCACACTGCTGACCACGGATTATGAAATGCTTTTACGTCCAATTTCGTAGAAACATATTTCAGAAAACACCAAAGATTTATTTTTAGAATTATCTACCTCTACATAATAAGTCCATAATTAACTTTATAGCTGTGGATAAACATTAATTTCTTCTAGGACATACCCAAGAGAGTCAACCCTATAACAGATTGCTTATCATAAAAGTGTTGAACCAAATCTTCAATCTCACTTTATGTGCCGTAAATCATTTCGGTGTACATACATAGTATGTTAATGTGTAAACAGTTAAGTTGTCGTGGTGTTATTAATTTGTGCAACGTCATGTTTTAATGGTGCGTATAAAATTCCGTCATTAGGTACGGTTTAATTTATACAAAAATGTAAGCATTCGTCACCATGTAACGCTAAAGCAACCTATACCATATAGTAAATTACCCTAATTTACCCAAAGACAAAGCCAAGCGGGAAACTTGCCTTAGTCTTAACTGCTGATTAAACACCCAATTGTTTTGAATATCGTTAACACCCCGTTAATGAATAAATAAACACCCCTCTTTGCTGAAGTTGCGTGGTTTTGATGGAAGAGATTGGAGAAGAAGAAGGGGAGATGGATGAACATGAATCAGCCTCTCATAACTTCCCACACTGCGAAGGCAGGGTCCAACTGAGTATAAAGTCAAAAGGCCATCCATCTGGCATCTAAAATAATTCAGGCATAATGACAGATACCTATGTATCAGAGGCTAAGGGCCACTTGCACAAACATATAAAATCTAGATTTAGTGTCAAATCACGATTTAAAAAACGTCCATCCATATAAATTTATGGAATAAATCGAGATTTAACACTATTTATACTATACTATCTATAATACACTATCTATATATAATATGTTTGTGCAGGTCGCCCTAAACCTTCGATCATAAATATATGTATTTGTGTAGATATATCAGCTGTCCAATACCCATAACACAGGTTCTGCCTAGCTTGGGGTCAGATGGCCGTGTGTGAGATGTCTCCACATATTATATATATATATATATATATATATATATATATATATATATATACTAGCTGTTCCCGCGCGCTTCGCTTCGCCTTAAAAAGTTTTCCCGTGGGAATTCCGGGATAAAAAGTAGCCTATGTTCTTTCCCAGGGTCTAGACCGTATGTATACCAAATTTCATTCAAATCCGTTCAGTAGTTTTGGCGTGAAAGAGTAACAGACAGACAGCGCTTCGCTTGGCCTTAAAAAGTTTTACCGTGGGAATTCCGGGATAAAAAGTAGCCTATGTTCTTTCCCAGGGTCAAGACCGTATGTATACCAAATTTCATTCAAATCCGTTCAGTAGTTTTGGCGTGAAAGAGTAACAGACAGACAGACAGACAGACAGACAGACAGACAGACACAGTTACTTTGGCATTTATAATATTAGTTAGGATTAGGATGATCGAAGGGATAAACGCTGAAAGTAAGCCCGTCAAGAAATGCTCATAGGCATAGTACGAGTATACATAATACATAGGTAGATAACATAATTACACCCGTTCCTACAATGGCAATGGCAAATCATTACATACTTGTGAACGTCGACACTGCGGTGACCAGCCGGGCAGGTTCAAATATTTAGATTGAATTCATGTGGATGCTATTTCTGAATCAGCTTTTGATGGTGTGGCATTCAAAACCGCAAAATATGCAGTTTGCGTTCAGCTCACAATATTTCTCGATAGGAATATTGATTTGAATTTTGCTAAGCTCATACCTTACGGCAGCGGCATCGAGAGAAAATTTACGTTATCACGGGAAACTTCTAGGTCCAGCCAAATATTCAATAAATTATAAGATGTCAAAGACGACATATGAAGGTCAAAGATTACAAAGTTCAAAAGTTCCACTCACAAAATACCAACACCAACTTTTTAAAATATTTACGTTTTTAGATCATTAAGCTAGTTTTTTTTCGTTTCGGAGTAATATTGCTGCGTTGTTTTTAATTATTATAGTTTGTGTCCCACTGCTGGGCAATCTTGGTGCTATGCTATATAATATTGGATCTTTTTCATTGCTCGCGAGTGTATTATAATTAAAATGTATGCTGTAATATGAAAACTGCTGAAAAAATATTAAATAACTTTTTAAACGTCCGGCTCTAGCTCGCGATCCCGCTATAACCTTTCCGTGCAATAAATTCACAAAACTTCACCCACATCCTTCGTCAAATTTCCTAACCTTCTGTTCCTCCACAGCTACGAGTGGTTCGAGGACCTGCAGCTGCGCTGGTACGCTCTGCCTGCCGTCTCCGGCATGAGGTTCGACTGCGGAGGCATAGAGTTCACGGCCAACGCCTTCAACGGCTGGTACATGAGTACGGAGATCGGCTGTCGGAACTTCTGCGATACCAACCGATTGAACATGTTGGAGGTTTGTATTCGCAGCCGTATTTGAGATTTTATTTAAAAAAAAACCCTCTGAAAAAGGAGGGGTGTTTAAAGTTAAACTTATACGTGTATCAGAGTATCTGTGGTAGTGTAGCTCCCAAAAAATTTGATAACTCACAAAGTTGTAACTGTAGAGCGCGGAAACAAACCGTGCAGTGGCACACATAATTTTTTAATGTTCACTTATTGACATAAGTATGCCTCTGTAAGTATCATCATTTGGGAACGGGAAAACCCAATAAACTCATACCGAAAATATGTAGGTATGTACTTAGTCAGGCCCAGCTATAATTTACCTATATAAAATCAAACAACACTTTAATCAATATTAAGGCCTTTTTATATAAATTGTAATAAATAAGTATACTATGGCAAATTGTTCCACACTTTCTAGCTAAACTAAGGCGCTGAAGGTATTTGATTCAGTGAAATAGTTTAAAACAGCTTGGTGGTACAAGAATGTTCAAGATTCCAGTGAGTGGAGATCGAATGCCGACACTGCGACACTATTTAACCAAGTATACGTATAATAGAGAAGACCTTGTATGCCTCAACTGAAAAGAGAGTAGTTATACGTTGATATGAATTTAGCTTAATGTGTGTCGCCGCGGCCATCTTACTCTTATTTTGAATCAATTTTGTAGCTTTAAAACCGCTTTAGATATTCAATTAAGAGAATCGACATATATCTCTCAAAATTTTCTATATTAGAATCTGTTATTTGTGTCTTTCAAAATAAAATTTAATTTAGCACAAGCAACAGTCTAACCTCTGCTCCAATATCGGAATGGCAATGCAACAGCATGAGCATTATACGTCTCCACAGGCATTCCGATACTCAGTCAATGCATTCTAATACGTACCACATCAATGTCTAGAAGCTTACACTGCAAGCACGACGTCTCGACACTCCCGACACTTATCGCAAGTTTCCTACGAAATTGAACCGGCTAGTTTGTTCGCAGTTCGAATTCAGCACCGACGTTTATTGTCACGTCGAGTGGCTCTTACCTCGATCGTCGTAAGAGTTAAATTTGGGCTGTGAAAGGTGCAAGTGTTCAACTGTTTCTAAGTGCGGCTTGTTAAGTGACAATGTCAGCCCGTTTAGTGTACTGTACACCTCTGGCTTTTGAACGGATTTCCGTAGACGTGTGACGTCTATTGCGCTTGATTACAATGCGGAGTCGTGCTAATGTTGACCTTAGAGAATTTGTTCAATGACTAATAAGTAATATCTTATCGCGTAATACGTTGCTGAGCACCAAAATTGAAACGGATTTAAAATAAAGACGCATTTCAGCTTATTTATATCAAACTAACTCTTGATGGACGACTTCATTGAAGGGCGTTAATAGCCACTCCATCGCTATTGGTCTATTGCGCCAAAGATGCTCCCCTCATTCATTCCTCGGTTATGAATATGATTCTTTCATACACTACATTTGCAACATAATGATTCAGATAACCACCATTTTATTCCTCTTCCATTATAAGTACTCTTTGTACTCTTATAACTTATGCGTTAACCAGCCCTTTTTTTCACATCTTCTCCTCCAACAGAAAGTGGCCCAACTCATGGGCCTAGACACCCGTACGCCAGTGACTCTGTGGCGTGACAAGGCGTTGGTGGAGGTGAACGTGGCCGTGCTGCACAGCTTCCAGCAGCACAACGCCACCATCGTGGACCACCACACCGCTGCGGAGAGCTTCATCAAGCACCTTGACAATGAGAACCGGCTCAGGTTAGTGAGGTTTCTGTTGCCGTTACACGGGTATGTACGTTATTGACGTAAATAAACGTCATTATATCGCGATTCGCCTTAAGTACACCGCTGTGATTGTAGGAATGCGCATTATACAGGGTGACTTTTTAGTCAGTAACGAAATTGTAACATAACATTCCTTGGTTAAAAATATAACTTACGTGTATTTTCTTTCAGTACCTTTCAGTACTAAAATTATAAGATATTGGCACTCAAAGTTTTCTCCAGAAAACCAAGACTCATGGTCACCGTGCGCGAGTAGCGCGATTAGCGCGTCTGGCCACGCCCACTTGCCCGCGAATCCTAACTAAGCGAAAGTAATTGTATCTGTCTGTTACTCTTTCACGCCCAAAACTACTGAACGGATTTGAATGAAATTTGGTATACAGATGGTCTCGTCCTTGAAAAAGAACATAGGCTACTTTTTATCGCGGAATTCCCACACGAAAACTATTTAAGGCGAAGCCAAGCTCGCGGGAACAGCTAGTTTAAAATAAATTCATAAGTTGCTCAATGATTTTCCCCATACTTTCAAGGGGTTAGAACCGTCAAATTGCAATAAAAAATCCAAATCCAAGGGGACCTTACCGCAACACCGTAATTAGCACACACTTCCTCAATCACTGTAAGTGATGAACAATTGATGAAGTATCAAATTGTTCGAAGTGGAGTCCTTCTACACATCTACACAAAGTATGGCACGTCACAACACTTTCAACTCATTGTATTTTAATTTATTTAACACCACAATGTAATTTTTCACTTCCTCGAAAGCGACAATTATCTTATTTCTGAGGTCTGCGAGATTTTGGGACTCTTCAACATACCTACTCCTACTCTTGGTTAGAATACATTTAGCACACACACACAAACACAACACAAGTCGGCCCGGGGTGCGCGCGCGTCGAAAGAAAAAAGGTTTTTGAGTAAACAGAAACACGTGTGACGCGGCGGTGCGCAGGCGACTGACGTCAGATCGATGACGCATTACCCATTAGCGGCGGCATCCTTTGCAAAATGAAGCTCCGCCCCTTTCTCACGCTAAACGAGAGTTTATTGGTTTATGGCGGCAATAAGGTCTAATTTCGGCTTTGTTTGTATCGTGAGAAACCTATCGCTTTTAACTTTTATTGCTCAGTGACTCAGTGACCATATTTTACCAATATTTCGGGATACAAAAAAAATAAATCATGAAAAATTTACCTACTAATTTTTTCATTGAAATCGACTCTATTGTACATACCTAACTCATGGAAAAAATTTCGTTAATGACTAAAAAGTCACCCTGTATGATTTTATCGACGTCGATGACAAAGCCTTATTTATTAATTCAATTTATTATTTCACTTTATTCAATCCAATTTAATTTACATTTAAAATGACATTTAAGTATATTTATTTATTATTTCGGATCTAATTTAATTTAATTTTTGCATACTGTACCTACCTATGATATTAATATTTTGACTAACAATTTTCGACATGTTTTATTAATTCACTATGGATGTTATATCTGAAAATAAATGTTTAATAATAATAAAAAGCCGTGTAGCGTGCGCTGGTTGCGTTGAGTCGTATGCCCGTGGGCAGCTAGATAGGTACTAGCGCCGATTTGGGAAACCTCCATCGGTGCATGGAACTTTTTCTCCCCTTATCGGCGCTGAAGAGTCACGCTAGATTTATGGAAATGATATTTCGGAGCGCTGCTATAGATACAATGTGACCTTTGGCCGGCACTCTGGTACGTACTCACCTAACGTAAAAGTGACCAAACTCAGAGGCAGGTATATTACCGACGCTGCTACAAAGAGCTAAAATAATGTAGAACGTTACTATCTCTACCTACTCCTTAACATTGAATAAAATAATACATACTTATAAGTAAGTGAGTACTTATACAATTACTTGATAGGATTGCCTTACGTTAAACGGCAATTAGATTGCACTACAGGAAAATTTATTTAATTAGGTATAACTTGGTATTTCCTACTAACTGCCTATGTTACAGTTTCCAAATTAACACGTCACAGTTACGAGTTGTGAATGTGTTAACAAGATCGTCTAGTTAAATGTCTAGTAATTGGTAACCCCGCAGTACTTATAAATGATCTCATAGTTTACACATACATTACACCTTACCATGCAAACGGTCACTCATTACGCATAGATACGTAAATATTGTGATAGAAATACATAAAATATTCACTGTCTCTCTAATATGTGTTTGTTCTTATATACGGACAACTCGTAAGGTAAACTATGCTAATTTACCCATAAGAATAAGCTTATCCTGAATAATCTACGTGAACAATATAACTTTAAACAAAACAGAAAGTGTAATGCCGCCCGCAGACATGTTCGTAATAAAACAGCACAAAACAACTATAAATATTAAACCAACTTCATTACTTTTAAACTAGTTTCAGTACCTTCCCGCAAAGTTTCCTTAACCGAGTTGGCTCGAATACTTTAGGCATAAGCACTACAAAGGCCCAAGACTTACAGGATTTGCTCCCGGATGTTGATCGCATTTTGTAAAAAAAAAGAATAAGTAGTAAGTACATATTAACAAACAAACCGTGCTGCTAACTGCCCTGGGAACTGGGCTACAATTTGGTTTCCTGAGATTTTGGATGCAAAATGCCGTAATTAAGCTATTAAAGCGTTCACAGTTTATTTATACATTTGATGTTAATGTGATATAAGTAAGTTTCAAAACACCACATGTTTAATTGAATATCGTAAACACTGACCTAATACCCACTTACCACAGCTGCACTTTTGTTAGGTTGTATCAACTTGACCCCGAATTATGACATATTTATTGCAGTGATTGTTTGAATTAGCTCGAAGTGTTAACATTATTCTTTATGCAGTGCGTTTTTGGATAAATATTATCTAAGACGAGATTTGATCGGAAAAATATACGTGTTAAAATATTATAAGTAGTAAGTACCTAAAATGGGACGAACTTCTAAACTACTTAAGCATACTTTATCCTGTATATTTTCTGGACATTTCCACTAAATTTGATGTCAATTTAAGTTTTCTACACCACCGTCTCTACAACAAGTTGGATATAAGATTGTGTTTCCTTCAGGTCTGGTTGCCCCGCGGACTGGATATGGATCGTGCCTCCGATGTCGTCATCCATCACTCCGGTGTTCCACCAGGAGATGGCGTTGTACTATTTGAGGCCAGCATACGAGTATCAGGTAGGAAACTTGTAATATTCGGTTGCATTATGTGTTGTAAAAAACTATAGTGGAAAAACAATTTTAAATCCTTATTACGGCGCAGCATGAACGGTACAAATAAAAGTATTTCCAGGAATACGCAATTGCAATGTTACTTTGTTTGTTTTACTATCGTAACAGATTAATCAAGAGATATGAGAATCAGTTTCATTATGTAAAGTTCAAGAGGATTAATTTACATAGATATAATATGTTAGAGTTAAATTAAAATACTTATAATATTATATTTCCTATTCATCAATCTTCCAACACTAGGAGCCTGCCTGGAAGACGCACCAATGGCAGAAGTCGAAGCCCATCACCGGCAAGAGACCCATAAACAGGAAGTTCCACTTCAAGCAGATAGCTCGAGCTGTCAAATTTACCTCCAAACTCTTCGGTCGCGCCCTCTCCAAGCGAATTAAAGCCACAGTTCTGTACGCCACCGAGACAGGCAAATCTGAACAGTATGCCAAAGAACTAGGCGTCATATTCGGCCATGCTTTCAATGCTCAGGTAAATTATTTTCTTTTTAAATTTATTGTGCAAGCCAGCGTGAACAGTTAAACGGAAATGTAATCTCTTTAAAGACTCAACCCTATGTTTTACTATCTACGAGTACCTTTCTTGTTTTGGTTCTATTACACCTTTAGCTTGTTAACCTTTGACTGCTCTCTTAGTAACAACAACACACTTTTAGGTCCACTGCATGGCGGACTACGATATAACATCGATAGAACACGAGGCCCTGTTGCTCGTCGTCACTTCCACTTTCGGAAACGGGGATCCCCCCGAGAATGGAGTTGTAAGTAGAAATGTTATTTGGAAAGTTTCAATTTGTTAAGTTGGAGAAAAGTTGATTTACATTACATCTTTTTTAGGCTTTCGGAGATCATCTGTGCGAGATTTTGTACGCTGATCATGTAGGCAACGAAAGTGCTGCGTAAGTACTTCCTTATACTGACTTGTTTGGACGCAACAGTTCCTCAAGTGAACAACATAATACATATTTAATCACTTTCAGGAACTCTCAATTGGCAACCCCTAAATCTTTCATCAAAGCGAACAGCCAAATGGAATTCCAGAAGTACACCGTTACTAATCCCAAGCAATTGAGCCGATTAGAATCTTTGAAAGGTAAGTTGTTACGTTCTATTTTGTTCCTTGGCTTGTTCATTCACTCCAACTCTCTTGTCGCTACCTTGTCACTGAACTATGATGAATTAGGACAATCTACCTATCGATTCATTAGTATTCGGCGATTTTATACAATGAGTCAATGACTAATTGAACAGACACTTGCATGGCCATTGATTGCGGCCAGCGGAGCGGTGGTAGCTCAGTCGGGTGAGCGCCCGCTTCTCAATCAAGAGATGCGGGTTCGAATCCCGGCGCTGACATGTACCAATGAGTTCTTTTCTGAATTTAAGTACAATGTATACCATCGCTCTTACGGTGAAGGAAAACATCGTGAGGAAACCTGCATATCTAGATTTAGCACATCAATCTAGATATGTGAACCCACCAACCCGCATTGGACCAGCGTGGTGGGAAATGGTCCAAGCTTAGGAAGGCAGTTTAGACCTTGGGGATATGCACAAAGGTTCCATTCGAGAGAGCCAGGTGCAGGTACTTACACCCCCACAGAGAATAGAATAGAATAGAATAGATGGCCATTGTTACTTCCTGTTTATGTAAGTACCTACTAATTGTGAAAGTTTGCATGTTCGTATCCTTAACATTAAAATAAATCTCAGCTTAGTAAACTTAGATTATAGAGAAAGAGGGCATTTAGATCATAAATAAGTATCTTACCACATTCTGATAGAGTAAACATTATTAACTTTAACCATTTACAAGCGTCAGACGTCCTATCAATGCTACTTACATGCTGCTACTCCTTTATTTATTTCCATAACACCATCAGCCAACACACATTGACTTATCCAATCAGGAAGCGGGACGGAGACCGCTTCGATCGACAGCTTCGGTCCTCTCTCCAACGTGCGCTTCGCGGTCTTCGCTCTCGGCTCCAGCGCTTACCCCAACTTCTGCAACTTCGGCAAGTATGTGGACAAGCTGCTCGGTGACCTCGGAGGAGAGAGGATCCACGACCTGGCGACGGGAGATGAGATGTGCGGACAGGACCAGGCCTTCCGGAAGTGGGCCTCAGGCGTTTTTAACGTGAGTTTTGCTTAGAATACTGTCTTGTTAAACTGTGGTAGGGGTATACCTAAAAAGAATACTTAATAATAATAATGGCCTACTAGTCGAATATCGACCACGGCGGCCAATCTCATCATATAGGAAGCTGAAAACCAGTGCTATCAGCCATAGCCTATTAAACCGGTAACATATTAGTATCCTTACTGATATAGCTTATGCTGGGTCTACGTCAAATTTCAAGATTTTTTTCTCATTTATTATTAACTGCTTTCCTATAAATTTGATGCTGTCGTGTCGTTAACTGTAGATTGTACAGTACATAAAGTGATAACAATATTATAAAAAAGGTTAAGGTTTAGTAAATATTAAGGTTATGTACTTAACTCGAAATAAAGTTCATCGCCTTATCAGTAAAAGCGATCTATTACCGGCAACTTTTGCAATGTTGCAAGTTATTCACCTTCCGCTTTGACTGGATAATATGCTAATTTTGGGATTTTTGTCGGATTGTTTATTCGATTGTCGAATAGCATTGTTTGCGTTTGTGGTGTTTCCAAATGTTGTTAGTTAATTGAGCATGCTTCCGTCGCATTTGAATTGATACTAGTCAGTTCTCGTGGGTTTTCCAACTGCTAGATCCGTCAGAAATACAGTTACTCTTCCTATTCATAACATTAATGATTGTATAGATATCAACTAATCCAACCAGTAAATTACTTAGTGCCAATTTCTCCATAGTCGGTTAGAGCATAATTAGTGGTTGACATTTGACACATCTGTCAAGAATTTTATATGCAGATGACATATAATTCCTAACCAATTCCTGGAGGTTAGATAACCGACTATAGAGAAATTGTAGCTTAGGCTCTCACTACATAACACATTAAGGGTGCTATGCAAATGCAGCTTTGCTGCGATGATGTAAGTTGTGGAAGAAATCTGTTCTCACCTGTGCTATGCTACGACCAGTGCATAACAAAAGCATCCACAGCACGTCTCTGACAAAAACACACCCTAATTCTTCCGTTAACCCCAAAGGTTGCCTGCGAAACATTCTGCCTCGACGACGACGAGACCCTCCAAGAGGCGAAGCGCGCGCTCGGCACGGTGGCCCTGAGCGAGGAGACGGTCAGGTATATTTTCTTCTTTATTATTTGTCAATCTATATCAATTTAGAGAAACTATTTATATTTAAGACCATTGTTTTTACTAACCTATATTTATAATAAAATTTTGGGCCTTACCACAATAACTTAGACAGTATTTAACAGGTGTTTAACGCTGTCAAACGCCTGCAAAATCTGTATTTCAAATTTTGTTTAAAACACTAGTTAAACCGTGTTTAGAGTTTTTGTGGTAGTACAGTTAGACTATGACTTTGTCAGGTTCTCGGACCCGGAGTCCTGCCCGCCGACCTTGCCGGTGGCGCTGCAGTCGGCCGTCAACCGGCAGCTGGTGAGCTGCGTCGTCAGAGCCAACAAGGACTTGGGCGACGAGTCCGCTGAACGTTCTACTATATTCATCGATTTGGAGCCGAAGGTAATTCAGATAGTCTCTTGTTTTGGGTACATACCTACCTAGATAACTCTTTTGTTTACACCTTAATCGTATATTGTGTGGCATTTGTTTTTATCTGAGATGATTATCTTATTATTTTGATTGTGTTGCCGGAAGAGAGTTTTGAAATATAATGTTTTCATTACTAGTTTATACAGATTATCCCGTTATTCAACGTCATGGCGACAGGAGGTGATATAACTCGTCATTTTAAACAACTTTGATTCCGTGTTTTTTTTATTCCATTTTTTTTTGGTTCTGTTTCTGTACCTTTAAAATTTTTCGAGTTTTTCGCAAGTTTTTCTAGAACAAAGTTGCTTAGAAAGTCGATATCACGTCTTACCGGCATGACGTAGTCTGATGAGACACCCTGTATTCAACTAACTTCAACGAACAGGAAAGCATCAAGTACGACCCCGGCGACCACGTGGGCATGCTGGCGTGCAACCGGCAGGAGCTGGTGGAAGGACTGCTGGGGCGGCTCAAGGACGTCGATGACTACGACGAGCCCCTGCAGCTGCAGTTGATGAAGGAGACTCATACTTCCAGTGGTAAGTCATCATCATCCGCCAATAATCATCCACTGCTGGACATAGGCCTCTCCCAAGGAGCGCCACAACCCTCTGTCCTCGGCCTCCCTCATCCTACCACTACCTGCTGCCCGCCTAAGGTCGTCAGTCCAGCGGGCAGGAGGGCACTGACAAAGCTGTCAAAATATGCAAGCTAAAGTGGCAGCGGGCTGGTCTTATCTGCCGAAGAACAGTGGTAAGTAAAATCTGTCAATCCTACTAATACGAGTACGATCCCGATCATTACGATCCCGATCATTTCGGTATCGCCCTCGCCTCGTACATTCACGAGCAATGAAAAAGTTGCCGTTGTCATTGCCGTTCCATATGTCACTGGAACTTTTTCATTGCTCATGAGTGTATTATAAAGGGGAAAGTACCTACTTATGTGAGAGTTAAAAATTAACTGATTTTAATGTTTTGTATGGAGGGAGCTGACAACCTGGATTTTTTAACTAATACGGCTCACGGGTCTCTCGACTAACAGCAAAATAAATAATTTTGTACAAAATAAAACCTAAATGTTTTTATTTCAGTACTTACCTACTTAGTATTTTTATTATCTTGTAGGACCAGTCAAATCTTGGGAGCCACATGAGAGATTGCCGGCTGTGAGCGTCAGAGATCTATTCACGCGATTCCTTGACATTACGACGCCGCCGACTACCATCCTACTACAGTATTTAGCAACAACATGCGAAAACGATGAGCAAAGGCGACAACTGAATCTTCTGGCTAATGTAAGTATTAACTTAACTACATTGTTGTAAACAACTCGGAGTACGTTACCATAGTACGTAGTTATTTCATATTATTTTAGTTTCGAAAGAACAACAGCGGTCATGTTTGTTAGAACCTAATCTAGGTTTGATTTTACCAGGACCCCGCAGCTTATGAAGATTGGCGTCTGTACAACTTTCCGACCCTTCTAGAAGTTTTGGAACAGTTTCCTTCTGCCAGGCCGAGTGGGTCCCTACTGGCTGCCCTGCTCTCCCCACTGCAGCCCAGATTCTACTCCATTTCATCATCACCGCTTGCTCATCCCAAGAGATTACATCTGACCGTTGCTGTAGTCTCTTACAAAACTCAAGGTTAGTAAAAATATCGCTCTATATTATTAGTTTCTCATTACTTAGTATGTTCTATTGTAATATGATACTCACTCAGATAATAAAAGGTGCTCAAGTTTGGAATGATGAGTGTTGATTTCTATGATTCATTATATGTATGTAGGTAGACGTAATTATAGAGTAAAATTGTGTCGATCATCGTTCTAATCAAGATGATACTGATACATTGAAATAAGCAACCGTCATGATGATGTCATGTTTTAGATGGCGTTGGTCCCCTCCATTATGGTGTTTGCTCAAACTATTTGATGGATCGTAAGCCTGGAGATGAAGTTTACCTCTTCATCAGAAGGTATGAAGCCAAGTTTAAGTTAAAGATTAAATATTTATTAGATAATTATAAAATAAAACTAATCACCCATTTGTTTTAGTGCCCCTAACTTCCACCTACCACAAGACCCAGCAGTGCCACTGATCCTAATAGGTCCTGGCACAGGGATCGCACCTTTCCGAGGATTTTGGCATCACCGTAGAGCGATGATCTCCCCTCGGAACCGCGCCAATGCAGGTCCAGTTTGGCTCTTCTTCGGTTGTAGGACCAGGACCATGGACCTGTACCGCGAAGAAAAGGAACAAGCCAAGAAAGACGGAGTTCTTTCTAAAGTGTTCCTAGCCTTGTCCAGAGAAAAAGGTGTCCCGAAGGTAAGCCAAGATAAAATAAGTGGTCATTAGGCCAAATATTAACGACCAATAGGTTAACGATTGGAGTTTAATCCTGATTTTGTCCCCAGATGTATGTCCAAGAATTGGCCGAGACAGTAGGGTCTGACATTCACGATTTGTTACTAAACAAAGGCGCACACTTCTACGTCTGCGGTGACTGTAAGATGGCTGAAGATGTTCACCAGAAATTAAAGGGCATTATCAAAAAGTACGGAGAAATGACTGACGAACAAGCACAAAACATCATGTATATGTTGAAGGTAAGATTTTTCTTCCACGAGTATCTGGCACTTGTGCAGATGTAGTAGTATACTAATTAATGTTATAACATTAAGCCCCAGTTTCACCATACTCTGTTAGATCATAACAAGGGATTAGTTGTTGACTTTTGACACATCTGTGAAGAATTTTATATGGAGATAACGTAATTGATGACATTACAATGTAACAGGGGCGTTAAAATCTAACAAACTATGGTGAAATTCATTTGGCTCTTTTTAACTTCTTCCATGCTCATAGGAGGAGAACCGCTACCACGAAGACATCTTCGGCATCACCCTGCGCACGGCCGAGGTGCACAGTGCGTCTCGCGAGTCTGCGAGGCGCAACCGCGTGGCGGAGCTGCCATGACGGCGGTCTTCGCGCGCGCGCCCTGAACTCCTCATCAACTACCCGACATAGACCACATCACCACGGACATTAGTCGATCACCAGTGTTGTCGACACTCGATACGGATTCGATAGGAAAGTCACTGGAATTTGTATGCGTTCCATTAGTTTCTAAAGGTACTGACCAACGTTACGGACTGTAATGTAAAATTTTCAGCGAGCATGTTTCGCAACGCTGTGTTCTAAAGGTTCGCTGGTGTCCCCGTAACACTACGTGCTGATTGCATGAATGCTCGCTGTGTAACATGTTACATTACACCTCGTAACGGCCAGGACCCACCTTAACGTTACCGACAGGCGCTGATCAAGATGTCATATATATTGCTATCGAATTACGTTAGTGACTTGAATTAACAGCACTTGTGATAGGCCTAAAGCCATCTTCAATATCCAGATATCTTACCGGCACATGAGCAATCAACGACGTGTAACTGTAGCTGACACAATAAAAAAAAATGTACCTCTCCCACGGAGTTGACGCTGGGTTCGACAATTTATTGGTCATCCATCTCAGGTACTTCGTTAGTTTTGAGTAGTTTTGACAAAGTTTTGACAGTATGCTATATGCTGCTTAAGGACTGTTGATTGCCCATGTGTCAGGTAGGGTAGTAGGCTTTTCTTCTGACTTAAATGAATATAAATATCAAGTACATAGTAATGAAAGTTAATGATTACCCAGGAATCAAGGCTACTTAACCTATTGGTTATTGAAAACGGTTCATGCAGATAAACATCATTACAAAATTTAATGTTAACTGGTTAATATTGCAGCGGCAGCTTCGTTGAAGGCTGTAACTTATCTTCGGTTTGAAATATTGTATGTGTGAATGAGACTTTACCTGTTCAAGAAGAAAAATATATTTAGCTTTTTACAATCATTTAGAGCAAAGGTTTAAGTTTATAACCCTTCAATCAAATAAAAAAATAGTTTTGCCATTTGTTTGGACTTTTACGTGACACTACTATGTAGCCGAGCTTATATACTCGTAGGTAATTCAATGTTAAAAATCTACAAATCATATCGTTTTCAAATAAAACCTATTAGTTGTTTAAACTGATGGTGTTCCAGTTTAAATAACGCTTGACAGAATAATACATAATATACAATATTGCAAGCTTTCAAGTTTATTTTTGTATTTTATAAATGTTGCGTTGATCAATTTCTGTGGTTGTGTGTGATACAATGTCTTGATTTTTGTAAAAATCTACAATCAAATTTTTACTATCGATCGAGGTTTAAATTTCAGTATTACTATTTTAATGCTTAATACCAAAGGCTGCAGAAAATTAATGAGTACATATTAATAATATATTATTTTTAAGGAAGATAAGCAGGGTGAATTGTATATTATGGACGCACAAATGCAATTTGGTGAATTTACGATTACTTGCTTAAATATTTTTAATTAATATTTTTTACAGACATCTTCACTATTATAATTTACCTGATATTGTTTTTTAAAATTATAATAAGTTAATAACCCTGCTGTTACTATATAAGAAATAGTTAAGGAGTAATTTGTAGCACTTATATTACATTACATTTTGTATAATTTTATAAAGTTTTGAGAATATGTAACAATTTTAATAATTTCTTTACTTATCTATTGAATTCTTTTAAATGAGAATTATATATTTTGTGATATTGAAGGTATAATGCAACGACATATTTTTTGTCTTATTTGCTTTTTTTTGGATTCTCAATTGTTTTAGATAAGCAAGTAAAGTATGTACCTTATTTAATTTTTGGTGTTTTTTATCGTCTATCGTTTAAATACATAATTATGTACGTAAATACCTACCTTATTATTATGAATTATGTTAAAATAATCATGCTTCTTTTGGCGAAAGTTTAAGAGTTAAAAATACGTTAAGGGTAAAATTATAGTTATTATAAAGATTTGATGATTTTTAAACATCCCTAACTAAATTATAATGACATTTTCTATCTAATCTAATAAATAATGATCATTGGTCTGTCCTGTAAACTGCTATACTAGATGTGAGTGTTGACTTTGTGATTCTCTTTGTAGATATAAGAAATTTATCCATATTTTCTATTATCCATGTTAAAAGAATTTAATATATACAAAGCTTTTCTGATACATAATATTTCTATGATACAAATACTAAAGATATTAAAGCAAATTCAAGATTAGTAAGTACTTACCTATAAAAATTCTTGTCGTTTTGTGAAATTATCTTTTATAAATAATAATTAATTGCACAGTTGTTAATAAAGTTTAAATACCTACAAATAAATATTACCTATCAATACAATTCATATCACGCAAAATATATACCTACCTACATAATGCACTATTTCATCTATTTTATTGAAATGGTTCTTGTACTATAAAAATATCTATAATAATTATAATAACTAATAAAAATATTTCTCTGGTACCTTATTGGTCAAATAAAGTTCCTTATAATATTCAAACTAATGTCTTTGTGTTATTATTTACCTTATTTATTAGATTGCACAAGATACCGTAGTGGTGACAAATTATAGAGCTGTGGGGTTACCATACCACCACTTAACATTATCAATCGACAATCCTTAAAAAGCATCGCTTATATGTCAATTTGGACAAACCAAAAATATCGTTTTGTCTTTACAAAATTTAACATTGGTTTGGTGCCTTTATAATCGGATAAGTGACGGTTTGATCGTTTGACAAGGTACAAAACTGTACTTATGAGGCTGACCGTAGGTACAAAAAGATAAGGTGATAGTGATAACAAAACATGGCACACCATTACCATAATCTACTTTTATTTATACACTTCAACTTTCTAATAAAGGTAAATGTTACGAAAAATCGACTGATAGTGTCCGGCAAACCTGGAAATTACATTATTTCAACGTTATCTTCAGATAACACGTTCACAGAAACATGCTGTATTTGGATACATAATGTATCGTAATGTTAGTATGCATATAAAATGTACATTTACATTATTGTATTATTCACAATCAAAAAGGTCAAAATAAAAATAAGTTTTGCTAAGAATGCCAGACTAATAAAAATACAGTAAATATGTATAACAGAAGGTATTTTTGGAATACTTCTCCAAAACCAACTCTTAGATTGTTTAGTTTTTGTACCAAGTGTGAATGGATGCAGAGGTACTTAAAGAGGTACTTAAGTATCTTTGTATATTTGTATAGTGTGTACCTAGTTAACAATTTATAGAAATACACGGACCTTTACCGGACACTGGAAAATGTATAAGGAAACCTCAGTTAAGCTTAGGTTATACCTTTGCCTATGGCAGCTGGGGATAATGCTTGAATACGTGATAATAGTCAGGTAGAACGCAGATGAGTGGCACAATAATCTGGGAAAATACTACTTAATTGTAAAAGTATCTTTTCCCGGCAAGCATCGGATCACCGTATCTGTATTGTTCTATACTTTTAACATCGTGGTCTCTACCATCTACCAATTCTCTACTCAGTATCTCAGACTTGTTGATGGAAAAAGTTTGCAAAGCGCTGGAATATTCTTTATTTATTATTTTAGCTTATGATTATACAATTAGAGCAAAAAACCGGCAACGAATTTACTATTTATACCTAAAATTCATTTCATTACTTAATTTATATCAGACAAAACTCACAACAGAGCGCTTAGAATTCCCGCATATAAATTACATCTAAATAATTATACAATAAACACTAACCGGTTCTAGACTTTCGCGCACAAAATCCCCGCACCGTCGTCTGCGCGGGCGCCGATCACACGGCAGGAAGGTGACGCATCATCATGTTGTCTTGTTTCACGGACCTGACTCCGTCCTCGCACTATCTCACGTTAGTAGCACGCCGGGTCTCGTCCACCGCCGACTTTATTCCTCGGTCAATCACGATCGATCGCGGACGGCCGATGTCGCTCAATAAAAAAGACATTAAAAAAAGTTTAGTGTTATTAATGTGCTAGTGTTATCTTAAATGTCAAACGTGTTTAACTGTTGCGTGCAGGACCAGAAAGGGTCGCTGGAGAAACTGAATCCGATGGAGAAGGAGCAGTTGAATGGCTATTCTGTGGCTGTTCCGAAGTCGTGTCCCTTCGTCAGTGAAGGGAAGGCTGAGGGCCAGCGAGGGTCCAAGCCGAACCTCCGCATCAGGGTTCCTCAGCCGCTGAAGCTGAAGAACCACCTCGCTCAGGATGAGAACTACGACTTGCTGCACTCACATGTCGATGAGATCAGTAGTTATGTGAGTTTTTGTATACACAACTTTTAAAATAAATATCAAAACGTACTTATGTATACTTTTCTGGCGTGGGAAAACACCCATAATAATATAATATTGTAGATTATCAACAACTCAAACTAAAATGCTTTTATTCATTGTATTTTATTTTTTCATCTGATAAACTAAAATCTATAAATATGAACGTAATCTGCAACCCTTTTATCTTGTGGTCTCGTTTGGTATTATTATATTTTTTATGCATTAGTTTAGTCCGGCAACGGTAACAGTGATGCAAAAACTATATTGTTAGCTGCTAAAAATAGGAGCTTTATGCAGAAGTCCGTTAAACGCTTCCATCACTAAATATTCATAGAGGTGATCATCAAAATATTATAAAAAATGCTATAGATCCGGTAGCGGGACCGCGACTGATGTCAGCTCGTTATACACTAAACTCATTACAGTCATCATCATTCTAATCATTAGTCGTCACGATTTTTGCCGTTAGCTTCTGTAATAGCTCTACCATTCAATGTACAGTGCCACAAACTTATCTGTTCCGGTGACAGCTCACGTAAATGTGTAATATTTCTTCATTCTATAAAATTAAGTTTGCCAGTAGTGGTAATTCGATCTTGTGGTTTCAATTAACCCATCTAATCTATATCAATATATAATTCATTAGGAAATAATGAGATATGGATCAATTTAGTTCACTCTCACCGGAACAGATAAGTTTGTCGCACTGTACCTTTCAATGTAAACGGGTTGTGTGATCTGTGATTAGACTTTTTTTTTAATAAATTTTCACTTTATTGATTTGATTAGGTTGTTATGCGAGCATTAAATTACCTAATAATAACTTATAATATTTTTATCGTGGGACAAATTATATTGAGCGGATGTTTTCGTCTAAGACACATTTACTTAAATCTTTACATACTTAGGTAATGCGGTTTAAAGAAACCAACTATAGCCTCTTTATTATTTTATTATCTATATTTTATTTTATATAAAATAGAAAGATATTACAAGACAATTTATTGGCCAACCTATGTGAATAAAATACTTCAATAAACTTGATGAGTGCATGAACTTGGAAACATCTGAGTCGATATTGATCATAATATTATTATGTCACAACGGAGGAATCTTACTCGGTACTAATTCATTTTGATAAGTAAATATTTTAGTTAAAAGCCAAAAGTTATAAATGAAAATCTTACTGGTATAGAAAACAAATAAAAGCAATGATTTATAATTTGTGAGATAATGCCCCTTCTAAACAAAATAAACTGATTTATACGATGGCCTGCACGGAAATTATCTTTTGCCTCTGATAAAGATTTTGTAAGGTGTTCTTTTTTTACAAATGCCATACACAAAACACTAGATATAACTTTTCTTTAAAATGGTTTTAGTTTACATAATTATTGTGGAGCTATGGTAGGCACCCATCACCATGTTTTCTTACTGTAGCAAAATATTCCTTTTTTTTTAAATACGAATCTTAACAATTTATGATAGGTACCTATGCCAAGTAAGTCACCATTCTCTCTCAATCGGCTTTAGATTCTACTTGGTACAGACAGAGTTATGGCTGACATAATAGGTATACCAGAGTAATTATAGTTATATCACCCCAGCATTTAAACACATACTTACATTACCGTAACGGCTCCAACATGTACCTATAAGTCATTGTTTATTTAGAACTATGTATGTATTATCATATCTATCAGCAATAGACATGTTTTCTTATATCGCCAAGTGCGGTTTATCTTTGACACGAAAAACACGACCGATTCTAATGAAGCCCAAACAATGACGTCATCACGTCAGCATTTAAACGGTTCGTCCGTCAGTGAGTAATGTCAATCCTAATATCTTTTATCCGAATTTAATTTCTGCTTGGTTCAGTTCATCTATTTAAAGCGTTCTAAAAACCTCAATTCAAAATCAATATTTACATTTATAGACATATTTATTCGAATAAAAATAAAACTCAGCTTAAAAAAACTTACAAACCGATTAGAAAATTAACTAATTACTCCTTAACGAAAAAAACTAACTTAATGACGCTTTATGCAATATTTAAGTACATTTGACGGCGCATCAGAATATTAGTAAATAAAGTAAATATTTTGTTCAAATTTCTGATTAGGTAAATGTTTAAAAAATTGGGTTCACTTGGTGTCTGCATTTTAAGTGGAACAGTTTCTTTGCCTGTGAGTGTATTAATTAATTCAAAGTGTGAGTATGACTTGGTCCAAAAGAGTCTAGCTACTCGTAGTTATGAAGTTGACTGTACCTGCCTGAATTTCAGTCGATTGCACCACGATTCATTGTGGTACAAAGATAGCGTAACAAAAGATTATAAGACTTTGACCATGAAAATTCTACGTTGGTAGTTGCTTGGTATATGGGTACCATAAGTCATGATAAGAGATCATAAGCATTACGCAGCCCAACAATGCATGACAAGAAGAATATATATACTTAGCACTAGCGGCAATGACTCGACTTCGAATAATCTTGATTGCTCGTTTGTGTTCGTAATCTATCACAATTAATACAAACAGGATTAAATATTATATTTCATCACAGGCATCATGGTGTCTTTTTTCAAGTTTTGTGGCTTTTATGTCCCTGGACCAAACTGGAGACCTCTAGGTAGTTGTCTAATCATGGACTAATGATTTTATTCTACTCTATGTTCATACTGAAAAAAAAATAATAGTAAAACAGTTGAAGTTTCAAAAATGCTTAAATTTAATTTGAACAAAACTCAACAGTGTATACTGTCATGGACAACACATGGCTACTTGGGATAGGTAATTCATATTCAGGTCGTGGGAAAAAACAAAAAACTGCTAATTTAGTTAACAAAATTCTGTTCCACCATTCCACAACTCTCCGTCCCCCTTTCCTTCCATTTGAGACCTTACCTTCAATTATTTACGGTTAAGAAAAGCTTGAATCAATTTAAGACCGTTTCTCAAAATTGTAAGTACCAACATACCGAATCTACACATGATTTTCTGCTCAATGCCTAACAGATAAGGTTGATAGTCGATGTGTATTTGGATATAATAGGCGAATGTGTTAAGTAGTGGGTGAGTTCCCCAAACACCTTGTTAGTAAGATATTTAGTTGATAGTTTACTGCACGGAGCACGCAAACTTTTTAGTTGAGATTATACCTACATCCTGTCCAGTGAGTACAGGTTTGATAGTTCGTCGAAAACTATAAAAGTTTCAGTTTTCTCACATACAAAGTGGCGTTTCTAGTGGAAACTATCATGAAACTTTTGACAGATAATGTATGCATATGTAGGTGACAGAAGAAAACCAAAACTTTTTTCGTTTATAAATTGCAAAACTCGTACTAGAGGTCGTGTAATATGCATTCGGTGCACCCTGGAAAGTCAGTGACTGATGCTTTTCTGACTAGCTAAACCCTTACAACTCCCTTGATGCGCTCTCTAGTGTTTAAAGAAAGAAAGAAAATTCATTTATTTCTAACACACAGAAACAACACATTCATTTACAACAAAAAGGTTAAAAAGAATAAAAAAATGAGCGTGAATGTGGCGTCCCGGTGCCGACACGGGTTCTAGCTCAGCTTGATGCTATGGTGGGTACGGTCAGGTGCATAAGAAGCTGTACACCTTTATTCCTTGTCAAACTACCTACCTACATATGATTTAATAGTCAGTTGTGAGTTTGACAAGGTACAAGTGTGTACAGCTACTTATGCAGCTGACTGTACATCACACCACATCATAGCCCTGGTTTTCAGCTAGAACCTTTAGGTGAAGTCACGGTCAAGAAACGTGTCAATCACCATCACGATTAGAAGAAGTATTGGTGAATATTTCATAATATTACCTCAATTTATACATACCCAGATATATTCTTGATTCATGCAGGTATATCGTTGTGTCAATTAGCCAAATTAGTTGTCAAGTATAGGTAAATTACTTTAACACGACTATTACTAGTGTACCGTTATTTACGATCAGGGATATGTCACCTACGTAGATCACATGACCGGATGTGTGACTTCCTAATTAGCTACCTAATCATATGATTAAATGTGAGGGTTAACCGTTTAAATGTTACTCTATTTGCTAGCTTACTTTAAAAACTCTAGAACCTGTAACGATGTTATAATTTTATCGATAGTACTTATGGCATTACGAATGTTTCGTATTTAGGAGAACCCTTTGTATTCCCAGTTTTATGTTTCACTAGCTGTTCCCGCGAGCTTCGCTTCGCTTTAAAAAGTTTTCCCGTGGGAATTCCGGTATAAAAAGTAGCCTATGTTCTTTCTCAGGGTCTAGACCATATGTATACCAAATTTCATTCAAATCCGTTCAGTAGTTTTGGCGTGAAAGAGTAACAGACAGACAGACACAGTTATATACTTTCGCATTTATAATATTAGTTAGGATTAAGATTTGCGGGGCACCCTGTATGCTTCTTCAGGGTTATTGATAAGGTTCAAGTAGCGTCCCCCTCTAAGTAGATTGTTTCTGATCATTAACTCTATAACATAATATTGCACTTTACTAAGTACACACGCTCGGAACAAACGAATATTAAGCACCGAGCATTACTCAACAGACAAACAATTAACCACGGATATATTACGTGATCTGCTGAATTGGGATACACAATTAAGGGAATAAATTGATACCTTTCTACTTATTTAGAAAGTTGAGTTAAGTCAAAACTTTTGTCACGTTATAACTGCACCCCTGTGCTAGCCCTTCTGGTTACCGCACGCACCGTTATGTTTTGTTGAAGTTCAACAAAGGCATTTTTGTTCCTACCTGTTTTTTATGATTTGTTATGGTTAAACTTACGTTCTTGTGTACTTGGGTTACGAGGTTCTACCTTTTTTGGTATAAGATTTTTTTGCCTAATCTCTTATTGCATAGTAACGTTTGGTCAAAGTCTCGTTACGCCGAAAATCGTATGGCATAAATCTCGTTTAGTAAAAAGTTATTTCGCATAACATTGTTTAGCCTAATAAAGGTATGGCCAAATCTTGAATAGCCTAATAATGCTATGGCATAGGTTTATACAAAGTAATAATATTCGTTTGGCTTTAACTTTGACGGAGCGTCTCCCTACATAGCGCAAACTGGTGCCTTGTATTGTTTCCGCTGTTTGGAAAACGCTCCGCTTTGGTTTTGATGAACATGTACACCTAACACGCTCCTCCTCGCTTTGCTCGTCGTCGCACCTATTTTTAGTTTTCTCATGGGGTTTGTAATAATTATATTGGTCGTTAACTTTCGATTTTTTGATCATACAATATCGTGATTTTCGGGATGTAGGAGAAAAATACCACAATTTGTACATTTACTACATACTTAATATATTATTTATTAAGATAACATTAGGAGAAACAAGATTATACACATCGGTATAGACGAACATAAATTTGAGCAAACGAAACTTAGGTGTTTAAAGATTGTGCCTAAAGAGTTTTAGACGAAACGAGCCTTATGCCACATAAGTCTTGGCAAAGTGATGGTTCGGCCAAAAAAGTTTAGACCATACGAGTTATGCGAAATGAGTTTTGGTCAATAAAGATTATGCCAGATGAGCGGAACCCGGGTTACGAACATAGCAATAAGGACTATTGTTACTAGGTACTTATAATAGAAAATATGAAAAATTGCCTGAAATAAATGAATTTATTTTAGTGAAGGGCTTATATTTTAGCAGGTGCCATTTTCGGTAAGTGACAAGCATCAGGTACTAAGTGGACTAAAACCATTCGTCATCATTTTCAGCACTCCATTTTTAAAAAAATATTTGTACTTAAAAAAATATATACCTTTAAAAAAAGATTAGTAGGTAGGTAAGTAGTTGGAGGAAATTGAATTTTTACTTTACATATTGTTAAAATTATACGTGAGCGTGACATAATATTTTTATTATTTTTATAGAGACGCGAGTTGATTGAGCCATATATACCTACCATATAACATCCAAAACACTGAACATATTAATTTTTTTGCATATATGTCACTGCATCCGACAGCCATTGGATGTTGACCACCTCGAGTCACCAGTCTAAATTTTAACTGTATTGTGTTTCATTTTTGTATTATAGAAGATGATAGATTAGATAAAGAAGCGTGACCGGTCACTAGACGGATGCAGAGCAGGTATTCCCCAGCGACCAATGATCGACGAACAATGGGCTAGAGGGTTACTCTATACTGACAAAAAACGAACGTACGAGAGATGTGCAATCGGCAGGTTTAATGCCGGGTCCAGACATAGTGTATCGTTTGCCCTATCCTATCACCGTATCCGATCACCGTACCGTATCTGCGTATTGTATCAAGCGCCGTATCAAGTTGTGGACGCCTCCGATTCGCTCTATATCTTCACATTAGTCATAATTCTTTTGATGATCGGGCAAAAACCGATACAACATGGGACGGGCCGGGCCGTATCATAACGGCGTATCGAGATCGCGTATCATTAACAGTCCACATATGCGATCATGATACGCGTCGACGATACGGACATGGTGATCGGATCGGGCAAATGATACAATGTCTGGACCCGGCTTAATATAACGAGATAAAGTCCCGCGGCAGCGCTCCGTAACTTCGTTTTTCGTCACTATAGAGTAACCTCCCTGACACGGCTAATTATCATTTCAATACATCTGATTAGAAAAAAAAACTAGTTCTTGGTACGGTAGACGGAAAAGGTTGCATAAGAAATACTGTGTCAATGACTGGTATGAATAGAGGTAAGAGTACCTACTTATAGAATGTCTTCCGTTTGTTTTCAAGACTCGATACGCAAAGGATATTGGAAATACTTACAGAAACAAGCATCTATAGTATTTTTTCCAAGAATTAATTATTTTACTTAGGGCTGATTTTTCAATAGTCTGATAAGTGTTATCGGAGGAATATAATTGTAGCTGTCGCATCTGAATGTTTGTATTAGACAGTGACAGCAGCAATTTTATTCTTCAGATATCACTAAACTTATCTGACCATTGAAGAATCAGCCCTTAAACGCGTTTAGGTGCCTACATTTTTCATTGTCAGATAGGACGGACCTCTTTTGATTTTATCAATTTCTACTAGTGTAAAATAAATAATTATAAGTAGGTATTATACTATATTCTTATTATTATCAACTGTCAGTTATTATTACTTGTCTCTTTTGCAAATTCATAAAAACACGTGTTTTAAATATACGCAGTAGGTACCGAAGTAATATTCTTAGTTTCAAATATATCACTCTAGTGTTAATTCATGACTAGTTAGCACGGATGTTTGACATACGGCTGGGGTTACATATTTATTTACATTTATTAACTTTATGAGCCCATAAGGACATCTCGTACTAAGCTAAGTGATTTAGTAAACAACCAATTATATACCTAGGCACACATACATGTGTACGTATGTAATGTAAAGTATATAAGTATACTAATGAAATGTTCACTTCCTGCATCTAGCTAAATACTTATTTACTCAGACTCACGTGACAAACCTAATATATTCAGTTTATATATTTAAGTTAGGTAGGTAGGTACCCCGTAAATAAATAATTAAGTATAAGAAATAAGTTTGTATATAGAGACGTTAAATTTATGATTATAAGCAGATAGACAAAATCTATTGCGCTTTTTTTTTCTAGCGAGATTTGCTTTGTCTAAAAGGTTTGATTTTGTTTAATACCGGCCTACCCATGGGATTTCCGTAATTTTCCTATCATAAAAACCTTATTCTGATAAAAACAAATATAAACATTAAAAACATAATTACTGGAATCGGGGCGCCATTTACGCAGGATACCCAGGGAAATACATAATGTTTTATTCATATTTATTGAAACTGACCTAATACCTGAATAGTCTTGTACCTACAGTTAAACTATATAATAAAGTCCTGAAAACGGAAGTGGATCTTAACTAATTGTTAGGGACTGTATTTAATCGATGTATTTTATTTATTAAAGGACTAATCCCTTAGAAAGCCATTGCCAAACGGTTTTTTTTTAATGTATGTAAATGTAAGTAAATGACTGATAATGATAAAAGTCTTTGCAAAATCGCACTCTTTCATGTCAGGACTTTATAGTTGGACTGTACTTTGTCAATGAATAGAATGTAATTGCTATGAGGTTGCTCCTCAGCATTGATAGGTTCACTATTGAGCAGCTGATTAGCATGATACAGGGTGGCCACATAATAGTGCATGGGGTGTGCGAGAGGGCGACTGATTGCACTTTGATTGGGGTAATACAGAAAATAATTTGCGACGGTGTGTAGGTTACGACTATTCGCTTTACTCTACTTTGACCTGCCTTGTATTTTTTGAACTTATACAATACTAGCTGTTCCCGCGCGCTTCGCTTCGCATTAAAAAGTATTCCCGTGGGAATTCCGGGATAAAAAGTAGCCTATGTTCTTTCCCAGGGTCTAGACCATATGTATACCAAATTACATTCAAATCCGTTCAGTAGTTTTGGCGTGAAAGAGTAACAGACAGACAGACAGACACAGTTACTTTCGCATTTATAATATTGATTAGGATTAGGATACAGCAATGACGATGTATTGGTTAAAAAGTTTCATTGCGGTGCATGATTCTTTGGGAAAGTTGATCAGTTTGAAGAGTAGGTAGGTAGTAGGTACATGTCAGTGAGAGTAGGTAGGTACTTATTTGTGATTAAAGTTTTAGTTTGGTGAGCGGTACTTAGTTTGTGATTAAAGGAATATTTAGAGGTTTTAAGTCTATACAGGGTGTTCCAAAAAGGCTATACTCGGCTTAGTATACCCTTTTTGCAATACCCTGTATAAGATTTTCCTATCTACATTATTGACTACGTATCATCTTTTGCTCTATATCGGATTTACGAATCCATCCACCTCTAATATCCAGTAACATTGTTCTGCCGACCCTGTGTTTGTACCTTGTGTTTTACATGTTTTCTGCATATTCCTGTTGTGTGACTGACGTTTCCAATTTACCCGACAGACAACGAAATGTTCGGAGAAGGTGTGTCAGTCCAGCGTGATGGACATCCCTGGCCGCGGCTCCGTGTTGAGAACCCCTGACGAGGTCTACAGTGATGCGCAGATCCTACTGCAACAGTACTTCGCTTCCATACGAAGGTAGGAAATAATTTGTGCTGTTATTTTTGTTAAAGCTAAGCTTCAGGAGGGTGACTCTATACTAGTCAATACTACGAAAAACGAACGAACGAGAGCAATTGGTAGGTTAAATACAACGAGATAGAGTCGTGGCTCACGCAGCAGCACACTGAAATTTAGTTTTTCGTCTTAGACCCAGAGAGAGTGACCGAAATGCGCTCAAATGCGGTTCCCACACGCATGACGCTGCGTTTTGCGTGAATCGTCCGAACGATGTATGCTTGAAATCTCTCCGTTTACACGGAAAACGCATATAACGTTCATTCATGCATTCACACAATTCACGCAAAACGCAGCCTGATGCGGGACAGAGAGAAACCGTCAAAAAGAAAAATATTGTTATGATGCTAATGATCAGAGTACATTCGTGGTAGTCAACAGATGAATATTACGGCAACCACAACCGTGATTAGGTACCTAATTATTAATTCCTGCTGTTAAGCCACAAAATTTAGTAAGCGCTTTGAAATTTGTTGGGGTCCAAATCTGTAACCAGGTACCTAATAGCCGAATTCATAACTAGGTATTCCTTTATATTATTCTATTTATATTTATATTATACATATATTATATAAAATAATTTACCACTTTTGGACCATTATGTGTTTGTATCTGTCTGTGGTAGCGTAGCTCCCAAACGCCTGAACTGATTTTCAAATTGTTTTTTTTTTTGGGTCATAGGTAATGTTATACGAAGTATTCTTATACACTTCTTAGCCATATTTGATCAAAATTGGCTTAGCTTAGTTATGCGATTTTTTGTTGAATGTCAGTGTTTTTTAACGTTGTTTAAGTTAGTTAATTAAATAGTTTGTAAGTGGCCAATTCTAAAAACCCATATGACCCCCCACTTACCCCACCAGAGAGAACTCGGAGGCCCACGTGCGGCGCCTCAAGGAGGTCCGCGATGAGCTCACAGAGACCGGCACCTACAAGCTGAAGACCGCCGAGCTGGTGTTCGGGGCCAAGCTGGCCTGGAGGAACGCCGCCCGCTGCATCGGCCGGATACAGTGGAAGAAGCTGCAGGTTAGTGGGTAGGAGTAGGGGGGCTCTCGTACAGGGTCATTAGCCTATAGCAGACCACTGCTGGATGTAGGCCTCCACTACGAAAGCAAGCCACTGGGTGCGATTTATAGCTTTCCGTATCCAATGAATACCAGCCACCTTTCGCAAGTTGTCACCCCATCTAGCGCGGCCTACACTACGTTTGCCTAGTCGCGGTCTCCAATCAAGGCGATAAAACATGCATGGGTAAATACAGACCTGTGGCGCTTCTCCCAGTAATATCTAAGATTTTTGAAAAAATATTTAAGAAAAGGCTTATTGCTTTCATTGATAAATTTAAAATCATAGCCGATGAACAATTTGGTTTTCAAAAAAAGAAATCCACCTCATTGGCTGTTTACAATCTTATAAAGGATGTTTCTCAGCTAATTGATGTTCGTGAACCAGCTATCGTAATGTTCTTTGATATGTCAAAAGCATTCGACTTTGTGGACCATAAAACGCTTTTATATAAATGTAATAACTATGGCATCAGAGGACCTGCTCTAGATTGGATACAGAGCTATCTGCAGAATAGACAGCAGTTTGTTCGGATTGATAGCATAGTCAATGATGAAATAGTATTATTTGATTCTTCGACTAGGGAAAATACATTTGGAGTACCTCAAGGAAGTGTTCTAGGGCCAATACTATTCCTTCTGTACATTAATGATCTACCAGATGTATCAAATTATAGGACAATATTATTTGCAGATGACATATCTATTTTAATTTCAACAAATAAAGAGAGATTAGAGTCTGAGATTAATTTAACTATTGAATCAGTTGTTGGTTGGCTTCAGTCGAACAATCTTAAAGTTAACCTAGATAAAACTACTTATGTACAATTTTATAATTATAATAACAAAAAAGCTAAAATTACAATAAAACATAAAAATATAATAATAAAAGAGTCTGAATCAATCAAATTTCTTGGTGTAACAATTGATAGACACTGCAATTGGAAATCCCATATTGATATTGTATGTAAGAAGTTAAATAGATTTGTATATGCTCTCTACAGGTTAAGCAAAATATCCGGACAAAAAGTTGCATTGGCAGCATATCACGGCTATGTACTTTCTGTACTAAGATATGGTTTGTTAATTTGGGGAAATTCCACAGATTTCAATAAGGCTTTTATAGTGCAGAAAAAATGCTTGAGGGCAATATATGGCAAAAAACAAACAGACTCATGTAAGCCACTGTTCAAAAAATCAAAAATAATGACACTTGTTTGTATGTACATACTAGAGGTTGGCATACATGTCAAAAGTAACCCAAACCTTTATACAAAAGTAGGTAATGTTGTAAATTTTAACACCAGGAACCAAGAACGACTTGTGTTACCTAAAAATAAAAGTGCATTATACAGCAAAAACTGTCATATCATGACCATAAAGATTTATAATCGTATCCCAAACGATATAAAGCAGTTGCCACTCAATCATTTTAAGCAAAAACTAAAACAGTGGTTGACTGAAAAAATGTTTTATGCAATTAAAGATTTTTTTGATAATAGTTATTAACTAATATTAAGTGTTATTAAATTGTATTATTAATTAGTAGAAATGAGAATGAAATTAAATTATATAAATTGTATTTTAAGCTTTTATAAATAGACATAAAGTATTATAAATTATTATTGTTGTTGACTTAATAGCATATTAAATCAATATAAATAAATTGCATGAATTAAAATTGTACCTATAATTACATTAAAATTGTATTTCACATACCGTCTGCTCGGTGAAACATGATTGTCTCTATAAACTGTACTTTAAGAACTACTGTATATATACCTTGTTTCTGGTGAATAAATGAATTCTATTCTATTCTATTCTATTCAATCGCTTACCCCATCGGCTAAAGGTTAATCGACAGATGTGACCAGCCCACTGCCACTTACGCTTACTAACTCGGTCATAACCAAAACCAAATCCAACCAAAAGCAACCAAGAGGTTTGTTTTCATTGGCTCAGAGAAATATAATAACAAGTGCAAAAATAATTCCTTTTTTCTAAATACGGAAGCCGGAATGTAAGAAAGTACTAAGTATTCGGTAAGGAGATGAATTCAGAATGAGGTAGATTAAATGAAAGGGTAATAAATTACTTAGCTCAGCGGAAATAGGTGTAAACCGACCTTTTAAACTCCTTCACTTACCTCGGTAAAAATACGATTTCTTCAGGTTTTACGATGTACCTTTCTAAAGAGGCAATAAGTTAGGAAAGGCCATATGTATTCCCGGAAAAGACTAGTAAAAATACAAAATGTATTTATAAATGGGGTGAAATTTATCAGTGATCAATGTTTCTGGTCAAGTTGCCCAAATAACTTAACATAAAACGGCTGTTAATTATTTATTTCACAAATAAAAATCCGCTCCGTACAGATGCTCAAGCGATTCACAACACGACATAAAAAGGAACCACGCGAAAAGGAATAATATTTAAGCACTTGTTGTGTTCTCTTTGAGGGCCGAGCGGCGACCACAGACAACTTTTAATTAGGGTGGCCGTCGCGCTAATGTGAGACAACTTATAACGAGATGTGACGCATTAGTCGGAAGTCATTACATGCAGGAAGGTTACTTTAGCTTGATAAACAACGAACGAACGAAAACTTTAGTGCAATCGGTATGCTTGATGCAGCGAGATAGAGCTAGAAGCTTTTTTTGCAAGCAAGAATGGCCTCCCAGACTCAAACGAAATTAAAACATAAATATTACGTAAAACTATTTTACAGCAATAAAATATAACGAGCTTATAAAATTGACGGAGTTTTGATATTTATTATTGATTCATAGATTTTATTTGGTTACGGCTTACTGTTGAATGGAGATTTGATCAGATTCTAATGGTTAATATGGCCATGGCCTTGGTCTCAATATGTCATAATTACCATGCAAATGTATATTATTTATTAATTATTACCTACACTTTAAATTACGCAGTGCACAATGGTATTCTATTTTAATAATGTACAGGATAAGCTATGTTTATTTATTTTAGGTACTTACCTATTAACCAGTTGATTAGTCGGTTCATAATATTGTTTAGCATTTTGAACATACATTCTTTTGTTTTCAATAAACATTTAGGGTTCAACCCAAGGCCCACCAGTAACAAACGCTAAAACTGGCCGTTTCTAGCGGAAACAACTTCTACATTCTAGGTACTTACTATATATATACATTAGGTATTGGGAGGTAGGTTCTAAAATTGGCATGAAGAGGGCGTGAAACGCGGCAGTTTTGTGAAAAACGCTTTCTAACGGATGTTATGATTTTTTTTCAATTCTGGCGCTATTTGTCCTTGGATTGAACCTTGAAATACATTCATCAGACAAATGGTACTTAACCTCCCGACCCCGAGAGGTATAAATGTATTAAATTTAAAAAAAAAAATAAAAAAATTAACTACTGAACTCTTTTGTCACTTTGTCAAGGGATAGGTAGGTACTTTATAAAACTTTAAAGGAATAACAGGGATACTCCGTAAAACTTTTAATATAGGTATTTTTAAACTATATATTATTATTATACTTTTTTTCTACTCATAGCACGCCAGGTGTCAGGAGGTTAAGTCATTTATAAAATTCTACCCTGTCTATCATTATTTATTTGTTGGCAGCTGTTCGACTGCAGGGAGGTGACGACGGCCACCGGCATGTTCGAGGCTCTCTGCACTCACATCAAATACGCCACCAACAAAGGCAATATCAGGTAATATCTACATCTAGATTTGTTGCAAAAGTGTAAGCAAAAAGGGGATGACTAATAAGGGGCAGTCAGGGGGTCATTCCAGACAAGCTTTTGTACAAAAAACATATTTTTTCGTAAATTTTCAAAAGCTTAAGCTTGGACATGAAAAAGTTGTTTACAATTCATTCTCTTTTTTTAACATCCTGATGTAAGTATAATGAATTTGTTTTCTGTTAGAGATCGGACAGGAATTTAGATATTTTTTATTAATATTTTTCTATATCGAATACGTGGGAAAGAGTAATAAGTACCTCTACCTTATACTTGAATATTTATTTTCTTCAGAGTTAGAGGGAAAATAGGTATTTGCTGAAAAAAGAGATTTTGGGTGCACAGTTTAATTTGAGGATTCCTTCCTTTAGACGTAACCGCTCTGACACACTAAATTGGAAATACCTGAAGAGTAGAGCACGGAATTATTCCAATAAACGATACTGAAAAAATACATTTATAATTCTATCCTGACTTCTTAGAAAAATACGTCTTGTAAGTATAACAATTTCATTCTAAGGAATAAAGCAAATATCTTTCTAAAATAATGAATTTGCGCAAAACTCGCAAAACCGTTGTTTGATAAATTAAGTCATAATATGTATAATGTTTCATTATTTCTAGGGCCCAATTAACTATTTATTTATTCATTTTAATTTAACATCATACTTATATACTTAATAAGAAAGAATTCATTTTTATTCGTCATAAAATAAAAAATCTTCATGAAAGTCAACTAAAAAATTACTCACCATTCGGAAAGAAAAAGGTCTCTTATACACTCACGAGCTACGTAAAAGTCCCAGTGAATGGAACGTCAATGGAAGGTCGGTGGTTATAATTATATACTAAATATCCTCTCACCAGGTCAGCAATAACCATCTTCCCTCCCCGCACGGACGGGCAGCACGACTACCGGATCTGGAACCCGCAGCTGATCACGTACGCCGGGTACCGCCAGCCGGACGGTGGCGTGCTGGGTGACCCCGCCAGGGTCGAGTTCACTGATGTAAGGATGATGATAAGACTTCTTGTTGTGCCTTTATGTAGACATCAGGTTTTCGGTCCACCAACCTGCTCTAGGTCAGTGTGATGGACTTAGCCGAAATCCTTCATACATTGGAAAGAGACCCGTGCCCTAGCAGTGAGGACGTGATTGGTTGTGATGATGAGGTTGAGGGTGCACGAGTGGTAGCCAATGACTTATTCCGGTGCACCTTGGCCAGTGAGAGACTGAAGACTGATTTGGCTGTCTGATATTCTCACAACGGTGACCAACTGTAGTTCAGCTCTGGTAATATAAAGATTGTAATTTTTTGACTATATCAAATGTAAATATGGGAGAAACTGGTAACTTTTGAGGTATCTGGAACCTTCAGGTTCTAGGAACCGACAACCAAATATCAGTTAATCTGGATAACACTGCACAGTTTTACAATTTAACATACTTTCACGTTTGTTACAGATATGCATCCAGCTGGGCTGGAAACCCAAGTACACAGCGTGGGACATTTTGCCCCTCGTACTGTCCGCCGACGGCAAAGATCCAGAGTTCTTTGAAATACCTCGAGACATAGTCATGGAGGTACATTTGGAGCACCCCGAGTTAGTATTTGTAACAGATTCATAATATTGTTTTACATTCGTATTTTAGACCAAAGCCGTTTTGCGGCTCTGCACCAAATTGTAACATAGTTATTCAAAAACATTTCCAAGTTAATACTAAAATAATATATTGATGTTGATTCTGAAGGCAGAAATTCTAATTTTAACGCTGTCAAACTAAAAAAATTGCTAGCATAAAATGACATTTACGGAAACAATCATAGAGTCGAATTTTAAACAAAGAAATTAAGGTTTTGACGTCTCTAAATTTAAAATTTCCGCCTTCAGAATCGATATCATCAAGTATATATTCTTTAAACATGGCTTTCAAGAGGTAATATAATCTGCATTCTTGTCGTTCTGGTCCTGTCATCAGGTTGGACCAATAAAAATGGCTATAACAAAATCATTATAACACCGCCAGTCAAAACAGTCATAGCCAGCTGAGAATAAGACCGGGAACGATTTTCATCTGTTTTCTCTTTCCATCACCAGGTTTGATTGGTTCAAAGAGCTGCAGCTTCGCTGGTACGCGTTGCCCGCCGTCTCCAGCATGAGGTTCGACTGCGGAGGTCTGGAGTTCACGGCGAATGCCTTCAACGGCTGGTACATGAGCACTGAGATCGGCTGTCGAAACCTCTGTGACTCCAACAGGTTCAACACTGTTGAGGTGAGTCGGTGTCTCAATTTACACAGTGGTTTCTAAATATACGAGCACTTCATGTCTACTTTTATAGTATTCAATACACGAACATACGTTTGAAAATTCAAAACAAAATTAATTTCTTGCAGATATACCAAGTCGTTTGTTTCTGTATAGCGCTAATAAAACACTTACGCATTGTAAATTTATTGCTCTTATAACCGCCACATTTATAAACTGGGTATGAAATTATTACCGTCCTTACCACTGCGCACTGAGCTAGACTAGATTTATAGGCACACTATGAACACACTGCCACCTCCTAACGTTATTTTAAAATGAACTCCGCTCGGAGTGACAGTATGTAAAATGTCGGTTCCCCTCATCTCGCATAATCTTTATTGACCAAAACCCATTTCGCATAACTCGTATGGTCTAAATTTTTTTGGCCGAACCATCACTTTGCCAAGACTTATGTGGCATAAGGCTCGTTTCGTCTAAAACTCTTTAGGCACAATCTTTAAACACCTAAGTTTCGTTTGCTCAAATTTATTTTTGTAAAGGTATAATATTGTTTTTCTCATTATTATCATAAAAAATAATTTATTAAGTATGTAGTAAATGTACAAATTGCGATATTCTTCTCTTGCATCCTGAAAATCACGATATTGAATGATTAAAAGACGAAAGTGAATTGAATGACCATTATAATTATTACAAACGCCATTAAACCCCATGGGATCGTAACCTAAAGATAGGTGCGACGACGAGCAAAGCGAGGAGGAGCGTGTTAGGTGCACATGATCGTCAAAAGCAAAGCGGAGCACAGCGAAGCGGAGCGGAGCGTTTTCCACATAGTATAAACAGTACAAGGCACCAGTTTGCGCTATGTAGGAAAACGCTCCGTGGTAGTTAAATAAAAACGAATATTATTACTTTGTATAACATATGCCATAGCATTATTAGGCTATTTAAGATTTGACCATAACATTATTAGGCTAAACAAGATTATGCGAAATAACTTTTTACTAAACAAGATTTATGCCATATAATTTTCGGCGAAACGAGACTTTGACCAAACGGTACTATGCAACACGAGATTAGGCAAATAAATCTTAGGTCAAACAAGGTAGAACCGTAAAATGTAAATCATCCTTCATATCAGTTTGATGCCGCGTGTTGTGCTCTGACACGACGACACACTGAAAAATGCATCAGTGTAAAAACCTTACGACTTCCAGACCGTAGCCATGAAAATGGGATTGGACACAAAATCGTACACGTCTCTGTGGAAAGATAAAGCGTTGGTCGAAGTGAACCTCGCCGTGCTGCACAGCTTCCACCGAGACAACGCGACAATCGTAGACCACCACACTGCGTCCGAACAGTTCATTAAGCATTTGGACAATGAAAACAAAAGCAGGTCAGTCCGTATATTTATTTTAACCGGTAATTGGATCATTTGCATTTTATTTATTTTTATTGATTGCGCTTGTGCGTTCGAAATTCGGTGGTAAGTAAAATTAAATTATGTTTTTGTTAATTTTAGAGGCGGATGTCCGGCCGACTGGATATGGATAGTGCCTCCGATGTCGTCTTCTCTCACGCCAGTGTTTCATCAAGAAATGGCGCTTTACTACTTCAGACCTTCTTACGACTATCAGGTACTTATGCAATTTCTTCGGAATATTTTATTCAAAACTTTGCTGTATTTTCATGTTTTTATGCATTATAATCTTTTATCATAGGAACCAGCATGGAAGACCCACCAATGGAAGAAGCCGGCTAAGTCGGAGGGCAAGCGAAAGTTCCACTTCAAGCAGATCGCCAGAGCCGTCAAGTTTACATCCAGATTGTTCGGCCATGCCCTCTCTAAGCGAATCAAAGCCACAATACTGTACGCCACTGAGACGGGCAAATCTGAACAGTATGCCAAGGAGCTAGGAAATATATTCGGTCACGTTTTCAATGCACAGGTACGTTTTAAAATTCCATGCTGGTAAATCGGATTTATAAAGAGTGGTACCTCGGTATGGTCTACGAATGGTCCTATTTAGCACCTATTCGATACTTACGTTGAATCAATGGATAGAACGTGTGTTTCAGTATGACAAAATAGTTTTAAAATATGTGTATGTTTCAGGTACATTGTATGTCGGAATACGATATGTTCTCAATAGAGCATGAAACTCTTTTACTGGTAGTGACTTCAACATTCGGTAATGGCGAGCCACCTGCGAATGGTGTGGTGAGTAACTTAATTAAAACTGATCAATCTAATCATAATACTGAATGTCGTCGTTTGTGGTAATTAATTTTAATATGATCTCAACGTTATGTTAATAAGTCAAATGGCTTGTTTGTGTTTTAGGAATTTGCCGACCACCTGTTTCAAATGTTCTACCACGAGCAACAGTATCAAGGCCATCAAGTAACAGATTTCAGTGCCGGGTAAGGGAATGATTTTTCATTAGTAATGATGATGGGCTGAAATATCTGGAAAAGTACTGTGTGCGCCCTTTTCTCTTCATGGCATGGGACATCATTTTTATAATGTATTCCTTTTAATTCATACTTATAGGTTATATATTACTATTAATTTAATTATTAACTATTACAAGAAGCAAAAAAATATGATTGTACTTATTTCACTCTGCGAAATACAATCCAGAATATCATTAGCCTTAAAATGAAACTAATACTTACTTAATTTTATTTGTTACAGGAGTATGAAACTGAAAACCCCGACCCCAAAATCATTGATGAGAGCCAACAGCATCATGACCCCCGTCACTGAATTCAAGAAGCCACTGTCGCGACTTGAATCACTGAAAAGTTTGTATTTTTCATAATAATTTACGTTTTTTAGTTCCCGATGAGATAGGCTAAAGTGATTTATATTCCTAAAAAATTCGTCTTATATGTTATTTGCTAATTAAAAATGTACCCTTGCCCACAGAGTCACACACTCTAGTGTACTCAATGATTTGTAATTTAGAGTCCAGTAATAAGTCCACGTTATTGCAACAAATGTTATACCTAATAAGAAAACCAAATTACAGGCAGTGTGGCTACGTCATCTATCGATGGGCACATCGGTCCACTCAGCAACGTCTGCTTCGCCGTGTTCGGTCTGGGATCAAGTGCATATCCAAAATTCTGCAACTTCGCTAAAACCGTTGACAAAATTCTCGGTGATCTCGGAGGGGAAAGACTCCTAGAAATTGGAGTTGGAGATGAATTGTCAGGACAAGAGCAACAGTTCCATCTGTGGGCTTCAAATATTTTTCAAGTAAGATGTCTATGCAGTAATAATAATCATGCTTTTTATTAAAAATAATAAATAATATTTTTTTAAATTGTGTATAGACTTACCCCGTAACACCATATTTTAACCAAACGTTGCTTTTTAAAATAATTTTAAAAATTATTTATTTATTTATTGTTCCACCAACAGAATAACACACATGCAATTTATTAAAAACTAAGACACAAAATGGTTCTCGTGTGCATTCCTATTAGAGGCGGAAGCAACATTCATTGAACTGCTAAGTAATAGTTGGCAATAATAATAATAATATAAGTAATATTATACAGAATTACTATTAAAAGAATTTAAAAACATTCATACATCATAAATTACATTAGCTTATAATTTTATATAAATTTCATTAAAAATTATGTACCTTATACATCTACTAACTTTGTTTTACAGGTATCATGTGAAACGTTTTGTCTTGAAGATAACGATATGGTAAAAAATGCAAAAAGCGTATTTGGTTCTATGCCATTGACTGAAGAAACCGTTCGATTTGGCAAAGTGACTGAAGCGGTACCTATGAAGTCAGCTCTAGAAACTGGTTTCCGAAGACAGTTGGTATCATGTACCGTGAAAGAAAACAAAAACCTGGGACATTGTTGTTCAGAACGTGCTACAATATTCGTCGATCTAGAACCAATAGTAAGTAGTAATTAATATCAGCAATTGGTTTAAGATAGAAACTAAAATAAACACATATATATATATATATATATATATTGTTATTAATATCGTTGTTAAACTAAATTACATTTTGTAGGAACATATAAAATATGATCCAGGTGACCATGTTGGAATAATGGCATGTAACAGAAAAGAAATCGTTGATGCCGTTTTGGCGAAACTTACTGATGTGGACGATTATGACAAACCGATGCAATTACAGAACATGAAGGAAACTCTTACAGTCACAGGTACTTTCATGGACTTAGATAATCGTAGTAAGAAAATTCAATCGAAAAAAATATCAGAAAATATAAAACATTTTAAATGTTTCAGGTGCATTCAAAAATTGGCATCGTCACGAACGCATATCAGCAATGACAGTCCGGGATATTTACACTCGATTTTTGGATATCACAACACCGCCTTCCATCTCAGTTCTAAAATATTTAGCAAGCAAATGCAGCAATGAAAATGAAGCAAACGAACTGAAGAAATTAGTTGCGGTAACTTTTAAATCTTACTTCAGCTCAAGTTGTACCTCTAACGGCGCTTTAAATTCAGACTCAAGATTTGATTTTTTTTCAGGACACGGAAGAATATGATGACTGGCGACATTTCCACTATCCGAACTTGGCTGAAGTGTTGGAAATGTTTCCTTCGTGCAAACCAAAAGGATCTCTATTAGCAGCTATTTTACCACCTCTACAACCACGATTCTATTCAATATCATCCTCGTTATTGGCTCATCCTAACAGAGTACACTTGACAGTGGCTGTTGTTAGATATAACACAAGAGGTATATTAATTTTCATTCATGAGTTATCAGGGGCGTATTTACCCTAGGGCTAAAAGGGCTACAGCCCGGGGCGGAAGGCGCCGAAGGGCGGCCCAGGGGCGGCCGGCAGGCCGCCCTTGGGCTTTAGGTTAGAGGAGTAAAAAAGTACAGAACAATATTTTAGGACGTAAGCCTAGAACGGCCCTGAGCCATCTTTCCAAATGTTGATTTCATGTCTTAAGAAATATGATTTAAATTATGAAAGCCACCTTCGTTCTTTTCTGAACCGGTCGGTGAATAGTCTATTTTTTTAGAGTAAATGCTCCATAGTCAGGGGGGCGGTACCTACCACAGTCGCATAGGTTGGTACCAACGGTATAGTCCCACTTGCAAAGATTGTCCTTGCATCAGCCTACCTCTGCTCGCAACCGATTTAGTGTATTTGAAATGTGCCAGGGGAGACTGATACCGGGAGCACGTTTTTCCTCAAGAGGTAGGAAAGGATCCTGAGGCTTCTTTTCTTCCCAGTGCCTTAGCCTTGCGTTTTGTGGGTTTTCATCCGTTAAGGACACCTCACTATTTAGGAACGCTTTGCGGCTCTTAAGGCGGGAAGGTGCGGCAGTATGTGAGTAAAGTGTATGTCTGGAGTCGCATTCTTGTTTGCCCTTCTCAAAAGAACATGCCACTTTTCGCCGTATGCTAGGGGGTGCTATCCCAGCCAGAGAGTAGACTTTGTAGAGCGGTGTCGGTTTGAGGCATCCCGTTACTATACGAATTGTGTCGTTAAGAGCAAAATCTACTTCTCTAGCATGCGCGGACCTTGCCTATATCATCATCAGCCAATAACCATCCAAGGAGCGCCACAACACTCTGTCCTCGGCCTTCCTCATCCAACCAATACCGGCTCTACCCCCCTAAGGTCGTCAGTCCAGCGGGCAGGGGGGCGTCCCACGCTGCGTTTGCCTCGTTCGTGGTCTCCACTCGAGAACTCGTCTACCCCAACGGTTATCGGTTCTTCCGCAGATATGACCAGCCCGCTGCCACTTCAGCTTGCTTATTTTGACAGCTTTTGTTAACCTTAGTCCTCTGACAGATAACCTCATTTCTGATATGATCCAGCAGAGAAACCCCAAGCATAGCTGTCTCCATAGCAAGCTGAGCGACTTTAAATCGGTAGACCAGTCCTGCCGTCGTGTCCACGTCTCTGCACCATACGTCATCACTGGCAGGACGCACTGGTTGAAGACTTTTGTCTTCTGGCTCTGAGGAATGGAAATCTTACCCATATAGGGCAGGCAAATTCGGCTGAGAAGCAGAGTGCTAAGCTACTTATTCGTAGAACTTGCGGAGAGGCGCCCCAGTTGGTAGACGTAAGCCGTCGCAGAAGGTTGTTTCGAGAGCTTTTCTTCTTGGTGTTTTGGCAGTGGGTTTTGTACGTGAGAGATCTATCCAGGGTCACTTTGAGGTATTTTAGTATTAAAGCCGGCCTCTTCTTTTCTGAACGGGTGCCGGTGGAATAATCATATTTTTTTCCGCCTCTGTATTTTTTTAAGGAAATCTAAAGAAAAAAAAATTGCCTGACTCAGTTGTCAAAGTTTATTTCTAAACGTTCTAAAATGTTCTCGTCTATCCAGAAAAATCTTTTTTTTTGAAGATATCATTATCTATGCAAATGTATCACCACAATGTATAAATATTATGTAGGTCGGTAGGTACTAGGTACTATACACATACTAGACTGCTCTTTTTGTTTTTAACCGACTTCGAAAAAAGGAGAAAAAACAAGGTAAAGGGGTAAAACAGGGGTATAAATTTCCATTTTGGGCACTTATCAACCGATTTTAATGAAATTTAGAACGTAAATATAGTTCTTATAACAAAAAAATATGATGGTGACCTTGAGCTGATCTGATGATGGAAACGGACGGCAGTCAAGGGAACTCCTCAACGGTATATAGCAACTACCTCGTGTTTAGGCTTGAATGATTCGTATTGAGAAGTAGGACTTATTGGTATCATTTGCATCTTACTTTTGATTGATAATTATTGCAAATAAACGAAAAATAATAAAATAAAAGAATAATTTAAAAAAATAAGAAACCGACTTCAAAAAACCACCAAAAAGTAAGAAATAATTTAAGGTTAAGGGCCCGTACAGGGTGACGTGCCGCGCCAATTTTGGGTTTTCAATGCTCTTCACACAGCACACGCAGTGACACGCACACATGTAAGTTTGCACAGTGGGTCGATAAACTTTTACTCGCCAACTTTATTGACAATTATGTTCAAGTACATTTTGGGTGATTTTAGGGTAAGTAAGTATAATTCTTACTTACACTGGTAGGCACCAGGGAAGAGTAGAAATTAATAGGGGTGCCACTTTACTCTATACTCGGAACCCGATTAGCTTTCTCAAACAAATGTGGTATTTACTTGTAGAAAGGTAACTACAAGTATTAAAGTGTAGATAATAAGTTTCGGGAATTCTACAGCCAACTGAACCCTGACGACAAAGCAAAGTAAATACATAGTGTCGCAAAAGCCAAAAGGGGATGACTCAAGGGGTCATTCTGAACAACTTTTGTTCTACGAGATTTGCAAATTCGCGAAAAAAAATATTCGTTTTCCATGGTAAAAAGTCACATGTCCAACAAAATTAATTTCCAAAACTCGTAGAGCAAAAGTTCAGAATGACCCCCTGTCTTACTCCTTTTTACCGGACTGCCGAAAGAGGAGGGTAATGTTTTTTTAAAGGTGTAGGTGTAGTTTTTTTAAGGTCTGTTTCTTTGTTCCCTCCTGTAGCCTAAACGGCTTGATAGATTTTGATGTATGAGGTATTGTTAGAAGCGTATTGATGGCGCGATGGTTATAGGCTATGTGACGCTCCATTAAAATGAACATAGCGCCCTCTAGAGGACATAACGTGATGATCGAAAAAATAATAATTCAACTTTGCCGTGTAAGGTATCAAATGAAAGGGCTTGATTTTCACATTATAAAAATATGCATGTTGAAGGTATTTAAATAACAACACCAAAATTATTGAAATAAAAAATGATCATGAACTACTGACGTAAAATTTCATAAAATAAAAACAACTAAAAAGTTACAAATAAAAAAATACAATTATAAACAAACGAAAAACCCGACTGTACGCTAAAAACATGAAAACAAGTCCCAATGTTAATGGAAAGTATCGCAGGCGGGGACCAACTTGACCGCCACTCAAGGCCGTTTTCTAAGTAACATTCAGCTAAATGGTGAACCCTCTGCTGGTCCCCGCCTACGATACTTTCCATTAACATTGGGACTTGTTTTCATATTTTTAGCGTGCAGTCGGGTTTTTTGTTTGTTTATAATTTGTTTAGTACTATATACCGCTTTTTCAATACCTGTAAGTACATTTTTTGGTAGCAGCATAATATTTTTACTTAATTTTAGGGTTTCGAACGTCAAAAGAAAAAAAGCAACCGTTATAGGATCTCTTTGTTGTCCGTCTGTCACCGCCCTTTTTCTCAGAAACGGGTAAAGATATCAAGCTGATATTTCGCATAGATGGGGAGTAACCCAAAAAAAATATTATGGTACTCCCTGTCCCACACAAGTAAATTGGGGCTTATATTTTTTCCAGTTATTTTGATGTGTATCCTTTTTTTTCTTTGATGTTTTGTATAAGTATGTGTTTGTTTTCTTTAAATCTGTATTTTTTTTTGTTGTTGCTGTCTATGTGTCGAATAAATGTATCTTTATCTTCAAATCACGCCATCTATCGTTTGTTTTTTTTGTGGCTACTGTCTATAGAAGAAATTCCGTCATTGACAATTTTACGTTACGAATTTATTTTATTTTTATTTTTACATTTTCGTGGAGAACCAACAGCATTTTGTTAATAAATAATTATTACTTATGAACACATAATAACTTGATGCCATTAACAGAATGAACTTAGTAAACCCAGTAAACCTAACACATCCAGAGGAAAAATAAAATCTCTTTCTCTCTCTCTGAAAAACATACTTAATAGCCCAAACTCGATGCTTTTAGCTATTAACATCTTTGAAATAAAATTGAGCCACCACCGTGTTACTGCCCTCATCAGATCCTCACGAGACCATACCTCAACCAGCACCAAGAGACTGTATTTTTGATCCCTTACCTAATGTTCGTGCGTATTGTAATCACTTAGATCCATTCGCTATATTCCTGCTCCTCCTCAGACCTTTACGAGACTGTAATGTCACGAGAATATTGCACACTATCTAATTTAATTTAATGTATTGAATATACTGGAAGAATTATGCTTCCTCAATTTCAAATCAAATTATGTTGGTGTCATAAAAGTTGAAAAAGTGCAATGACAACCAATGTGCAGTGATTTTGTATCTGTACACGATAAGATCGCGAGCTGTCAGTGCTGCCTAAACCGACGTGACCCTTCTTTGGAGGCCAGCGGCCAACTGAGTCAAACGTCACTTGTGTTTATGATTTTATAACACAGAAAACCGCCATAGATATTTGTATGAAGATTTGAGGGAAAAAAATTGCTTAAGTTTGGGATTAATTTACACAAAATAAGTGTGTGTTTATTAAAAAACAAGGTATTTAGCGCCTAGTCCAAGCCTTTAACTTTATAATATGATAAAAATCATATGAAAATTCTTTATGATTACGACACAGTTGTTACAATACGGGAGGGTCATTTACTGGTTTTTCGTCATATTCTGAATTTAATTTACAGTTATCCATAAGCTTTTACTTAAATTCGAATGATTCAGCACCTAGCTAAACTCTTCGACTACCGGTGTGATTTTTTTCAAGGCTGTAGAGCATCATTTACTACATAATTCTATGACAATGCCAACCCTCGATTGCCTATTGCCGACCCTTAAGACCATTCCTAGGTGACAGTACCTGCTTAGGTATATTTGTACTATCACCTAGGATTGGTCTAAACCTTAAATTATTTCTTACTTTTTGGTGGTTTTTTGAAGTCGGTTTTTTATTTTTCTTTCATTCCTTGATGGGGCGGAAAACTACAGGAGCCCAGGGCGCGCAATCTTTAAATACGCCCCTGTGAGTTATCATATTTAATTTGAGTTATCATTTACCTTTTTATTTTTCATTTTGGTATTTGTTCTAGATGGAGAGGGCCCCGAACATTATGGCGTATGCTCCACATTTTTACAAACACGAAAACCTGGCGATGAAGTTTTTGCATTTATAAGACGGTATACTTTCATAAAATATATATAAAGTTATAATACTTCTAAGATTGGTATAGGTTATTAAATAATTGGTGTATTTTCAGAGCCCCCAGTTTTCATATGCCAAAAGACATAACAGCACCGATTATCCTAGTAGGACCCGGTACTGGAGTGGCACCGTTCCGAGGATTCTGGCATCATCGGAGAGAACTGTTGAAGGAAGATCAAGCCAACCCTGGTGCCATGTGGCTGATATTTGGCTGCAGAAATCAAGGCCTAAATCTGTATGAAGAGGAAAAAGCAGAGGCACTAAAGAACGGAGTGCTCACTAAGTCTATGGTGGCGCTATCGAGAGAGGATGGAGTTGAGAAGGTAGATTTCAGTTTAAACTATTTTCAGATTTTCCTTCAAATTCTTCAGGAGATGTTTCTAATATTGTATCAGTAAATTTCCTGTCGACAATCTAATACCTGGGTATTATTTTTTGCGATATCATAGTTGATTTCACACCGAACATTGCCCAGTATCTCGAGTATACCTGCCGAATAATATTACTCAATTTCTATTATTGACAGAAATACGTTCAGAACATTCTAGAAGAGGAAGGACCTGCAGTGTGCCGTATGTTGCTGGAAGAAGGTGGACACTTCTACGTGTGCGGTGATTGCAAAATGGCGGAAGACGTCATGCACAAGCTGAAAGGAATCATGAAAGCGCACGCTGGAATGACTGACGAGGAAGTCGGCAACTGTATCCTTGGCTTGATGGTGAGAATCGAGTCGAGATAATCGATATAATAGCAGCGTAATCGATGCATCTTTGTTTCTAAGTAACACATTAGCATCCTATTAAAATTGCTCTATTACCGACATGAATGAAGTTGTGAATGGTATAAAAATTATGATTGGTAAGATTCAAATCCGGGTCACACGATTTACCTACCAAGACTATTATATTTTGTACTTCCCTACCTTGTTTCAAATTTGAAGGCCTCTATAGTCTAGATCTAGTCTAGATATACCCTTACTGCATCATTGCTTATTGCATTTGCAAATCTACAATCGCTTGTCACGGGGTACTCCGTGTATATGAAAATGTAGGCTCAGGACTATGTATTAAGGTAGCCTCACCGAAAGGCAGAATGGTTAATAGTTTCAGCACATGACTTAAATTCTGAGAATGTGGACATGCAGACGCTCACTTCTGTCCTTTGAAACTCTTGGTAATCACAGTATCTTCGTTTCAGGACGACAACAGATACCACGAAGACATATTCGGCATTACTCTTCGCACTGCGGAGGTACACCGAGATTCCAGGGACCTGGCCAAGAGGACTCGCCTGGAATCAATGCAATCTCAACACTGAATTCACTAATAAGTATATGTATAAGAGACAAATTTTACAATGGAGACTGAACTGTACCCAGTGAAATGATTGAATTTGTGTTGTTACTTTTATTTATGAATCAGGTGGCCTTGCATGCGATTGAAAGTTTGAAAATTAAATCATTAAGTACAACAAAACTAAACTTAAATAATTCAAACATACATTTGAAACATCTCATCTTTTTAAGCGCGCTATGCTAGGCCTCTTGTTGAATCTTAATTTTAGGAAATGAAAATCTATAGATATAAGTACTTAAAATAATTTAATATAGTGTGTTACGGTCGATATCACGAGCGTCATTGTCGTTGACAGGTTAATACAATGCAATTATATATTTCTTAGTAATTAAGAACAATGAACGTGTTTTAATTAACTGCCCACAGACTACAGAATTAAACTTCCGATTTGGAATATCAAACCTTAATATTTATCATCAAGTATAGACTTTTTAGTTTTAAATACGATAGTGATACGCACTTAATGATTCATTATAATTTATAACGGTAATCCTATGTGCATAATAGCAGTGTACAATAAACACAGTATGTACTTACTTACTTATCGTAATAGTTTGAAGGTTGGTATTTTAATTAAAACTGAAACCTATTGAAAAAATATTAACTCTATGGTTGTGCCTTTAAGGGCGTCTTGCACAACGAAGTTAAATAAAATTAAATAGTTTGTCAAGCTAGAGGTCATAGATTTAATTTTATTTAACTTTGTTATGCAAGACGCCCTAAATAGTGCAGTTTCATACCAAAAAAGCGTCAGTAAAGTAAAGATTTTAAGTTATGTTCTATTGCGTCAAATATTAGTTTATATCATAACTTTATTTCATCGCCAGCCCGTCATCGTCCACTGTTGGACAGAGGCCGCTCCTAAGAAGTTACTAAATTGTAATGGGCTCTTCAATTATTCCAGTGAATACCGGTCACTTGTCTAGAACTTCGTCAGTTTAGAGGGTGTCCCACGCTACGCTAATCTATTCGTAACTACTTAATACGTTCTTAAAGTTTAACTTACAAAATTTTAAATGCAAATATAAAACATTTCATCTTTTTTTCTGCTGAAAAAATGCTGCGTAATTTATTAATGAAGTTAGAAGATCCTAAGCGCGAACTATTGGGCCCTAACGTGAAAGCCTTAGAATTTTGGGGAATATTACTTCCAGAAAACAAACCAAGAAGATACATGTACATTTTCCTGCACGCCTTAGTGTTTTTATTCACATTTACCGAATACGTGGACATATTTTTCATCTTAAACTCCGACTTGATACTGGTGTTGACGAATGTGAAAATCACTTTGCTGGCCACGATCAGTTGCTGTAAAATCTCGACGTTTTTGTTTTGGCAAAAGCGATGGAAGGACATAATTGATTACGTGACGAGGGCGGATTCCTCGGCCAGGGCGGCGGCGGCGGCGGCGGCGGGCCGCGGCGACGCAAACATCATCCGCTCTTACACCCGGTACAGTCGGAAAATTACCTACCTATTCTGGTCTCTGATGGCCACTACCAATCTGTTCGTGATAGTACAGCCGATCCTCAAATTCTTCTGCTCTTCCGAGTACAGAGAGAATGTCAGGAAAGGCGAGGAGCCTCTCGCACAAGTTGTTAGCTCTTGGGTACCGTTTGTCAAAACTACTACACCAGGTACGTAGTCTATTTATTTTAATACACTTATTATTAGATTTAAATACTTATATATTTATCTGTTTTTTGTAACATTTGCCGTTACCAGGCCCTGTAGCACAAGGCGCTATTAAGACGTGACAAGAGTTCTCTGTCGCGCTTGCTCTTGAGGCTGCGCGATGTGAGTGAGCGCGATGCAAAACTCTTGTCACGTCTTAAATGCGCCCCGTACTAGCCCTTCAGATAGAGCTAGAACCAAGCTAGAGAGATTTAAGTAGAGTGGTCAAAATGCGAGTGTTAAACATGGTGCTCAAATCTGTTTGGTCGTCTACATGTGAGTTTTTGTAGGTTTTCTTGGAGCATCGGCGTATCAGATTTTCGCAGCAATCTACGGTGGCGGCTGGATCACTTCGTATGATACTAATGCCATGGTCATTATGGTCTTCTTTAGAGGTCAACTCGAACTGCTCAGAAGAAATTGCGTTATACTCTATGATACTGTCAGCGATGACGAAGTAAGGAGGAGGATCATAGCGTGTCATACAACACATAAGGAGCTAGTCAAGTAGGTGAAATATAATATAAAAATTCATAATTTTTTTTTAGATTGAATAATTTTTTGTTTTGTTTTATATAAATATGTCCGACAAATCTTGCGATTCCTAAGCGTTTAGTGATATTGACGCACCTCACTGGCTAATACTTTCACAATGTGGGGAACCCTAGAAAGTATCAGTGTTTGTTACTGCCACAAACTGCCACGCTAAGAAGAAAAATACTATACTCATCTATAATTTTCTTATGTCTGTTGTTTCATGAATATTATATTTCATCCCACAGGTTTGCGGCTCTCTACAATTCGTGCCTATCTCCCGTTATGTTTCTATACATGGTGATTTGCTCCTTCATGCTATGTGCAAGCGTTTATCAGACTTTGGTAAATATAAACAAATTAAGTAGATCGAGGAGTTACGAAGTTGCATTGAAATTTCCAATTTGGATTTGGTTATTTTCCTCTTAATGGCCGCCAAAATCGTATGTTTCATGAAAATGCATTCATTTGTTTTTCAGATGGAGACGAATCCTTTGAACAGATTTTTAATTGCAGAATTTCTTATTTTCGGCGTTTCACAGTTGTTTTTGTATTGCTGGCACGGAAATGATGTTACCTTTATGGTCAGTATAATTATTATATTCAGCAGTGTTACCGAATGCATCAATTTCATGTATCATTAAAATATTAATTGAAAAGCTGTTTTCAGAGTAATCAAGTCCAAAGCGGAGTGTTTGAAAGCGGGTGGTACAAGAGGAATATTTATCGGCGGGAGTTGGTCCTGCTGGGATATCAACTCGACAAAACGATACGGTTTACAGCCGGCCCATTCGTGTCGCTTAACATATCGTCCTTTACTAGCGTGAGTTTCTTTTTTCATATACATTATATAATTTAATAATATTCCACTCGAGAGGGCCACAGTGCAGGAACTTCAGTGTTGTTTGTGGAAGCTACTCCCCTAATGTTCAACATTTGTTTCAGATCTTAAAAGGGGCATACAGTTATTACACTTTACTCAAATAAGAATAAAGTATGGCCTCTTGACAACGACATTTTTTTTAAAGTAGTTCAAGAGACATTGTATTCAGAGTAGGTAAAAATAAGTAAAATTCATCATAGAACGTAATAAACCAAATAAGACCTAAGTCCTAAGTAACCTATTAGTTCAACAAATAAAAAACTCACTCGCCAGCCATGATTTTATTTATTTCCAGTTTCATCAGCTCTTTTTCCTCACAATATGGTCGTAGAGCTCCACCTGTGTGTACCGGTCCGAGTAGACTCGTAGTTTGGTCGTGTTGGTGCCCGGCTCCTGGAGCGGGTCGGGGCAGATTATCTTGTGGTCGTGGCGGTTTTGGAACAGGAGACCTTTGTCTGGATCCATGAGTGGCTGAAAATATACTTAACAATTATTATAAAAGTAGTAAGTACGTATAAGTTCCAAGGGGTCTTTTTTAATTAAATTAATAAGCGACTTATCGAAATTCGTGAAAAACTATATTCTAACTCCATATTATGAAAATTACGTGACCAACATAGTTAATAAATGCAGAAGAACTTTTTTCCACGAATTTTCAAACGTCGTCGAACAATAGGTAGGTAGTTGTTTAGACTTATCTCCTGAGCTCTGAGTCATATGTATACCCTTACTATGCAACACCTTGTAAAAAGAACAGACGTAGACAAACGTATTTTATCGCGATTCGCTGTAAATACGGCGCTGTATGCGGTGGAACGCGCATTACACGATTTTATCGACGTCGACAACGAAAACGAACCCGTGTAACTGCCGCAGGAAACATACCTTATAATTCCTGCTAATGTTGCTCCTAACGGTGCCGTGCCGCCAGTGGTGGTAGCCGAGGTCCGAGCTCCTGGGCCAGAGGAGGGCATCCTCGTGGAAGAACGGCCTCCAGTCCTTGGTCAGCAGCCGGTGAGCGAAGTCGACGTAGCCGGAGATCTCGAAGCCGGCGCGCGTCAAGTTGCGGACGAAGATTATGGTCTGGTGGGAAGGGGTGTTTATAAATAGCTATTGTAGATGTATGCTATTACACGCCCGAGCAATGAAAGTTCCAGTGACAATATCACCGTATACTCCTAAACGGAAAAGGCTAGCTTAATGAGGACGTCTGCAATATTGAAAGTACAATTCACAGCGCATTAGAATTAAATCAACAAAATTAACAACTGAAAACATAAATATTGCGTTCTTGAATCAAATGTTAAAAAAAAATTGCATCGTTTTGTGTCGGCATTTGGAAGTGAAACTTCTTTATTGCTCGCGTCTGTTAACAGAATTTTCAGGCGATGTCATTTATTTCATGTATTTCACATCTAAATTGCGAGCCTGCACCAGTAAAACACACAGGTATAAATTAAGCCTTGTTGGCACGAGTATTCTCCGTATTTCGGTTAAATATGTGTGGCGCGCGATCACTTTTGATTTATTACGATCTGAGAACACGTAAATCAGTCACACTGCTCCTCTCACCGAGAATAAAGGGGAGCCTCGGTTGTTATAATATGTTCGTTATTTGATACTAGAACGTGCCCCTGCAATGCTATATGAAGCCATTGACACAAAAAACCCATACCAAAGACGGATTTTTGATTTGCCTGAAATTATAACTATGTTGTAACGTAGCTAGGTAGGTATAAATATATTGTGTTCTCACAAACTTTAAATAAATAAATAAATATAAATATGTTGGGACATCTCACACACGGCCATCCGACCCCAAGCTAGGCAGAACCTGTGTTATGGGTGTCGGACAGCTGATATATCTACACAAATACATAGATAGATAGATACTAAATATAAATATCAACACCCAAGACCCGAGTACAAATATCTGTTTTTAAACAAATATCTGCCCCAGCCGGGAATCGAACCCGGGACCTTCGGCTCAGTAGTCAGGGTCACTAACCACTACGCCATTCGGTCGTCAATACTTTATAACATAACAATCAAAACCACAGTCGTCGGCGTCCGAAGGGATCTTATATTAATAATTTATAACAACTTTCAGTTTTAGCTCCAAATTATAATAAAACCCTTCCGCTAATATTTTCAGTCTAGGAACTTAAGCGATTCAAATCTTAATGAAACAGTACTGGAAATTAACATTGAAATACGGATTTAATACGCACACTTTCTTAGTGATTAATATTTTACGAAACGGATTTGAAACAATGAGCAGCCTCCACCCCATTTTTTTGCTAAATAGCACAAATAAAAAGCTATTTAGTAAAATAATTTATTGGCTTGTACTACGCAGTTTTTTCTTTATTTAGTATTCTTGAGGAGATTCTTTGATTTACCGCTTTCAGCCGCGAGGGAACGCTGCATTGCGCAAAAGAAGCGACGTCGTAAAATAATACGGAAATATTAGCAACCGGCGAGCTTCGCTTGTTGGTACAACTCTGTTATTTCTATAGTAGGCCTTCTCTAAGTTTTGTTAGTATAGATATAGGCCTTTAAAATGAGTAATAAATTTTTAATAGAAATGCAGTAAGAGCAAGATAAGGGTATACCTGCACAATACCGATCCTGTTAGCGGTCTCCCTCACCGCCAGTTCTCTTTTAAAGGGGTCCTGTAGATTAGCGCCCTCGCTGACAAGGATATAGGCCTTCACAGTGGGATAAACCACTTCATGTATTACCGCCCGCCGCTTGTAGAACTCTCGCTCGGTGAGAGTGTCGCCGTGTGTTCTGGGGAATAGGATTTAAATTCGACCAAAATATTTGTAGGATGAAGGGGTTTTCTATTTTCAATGTGAACAGATTATTAATACTGATTTCATGAACAGATTATTAATACAATATGTTACTCTCACCTTGCCTTGTGTTGTTCTTCTTTATAGGTATAGGCAGAGAGGGATTCCGAATTCACATCCGGGAGCCATTGGGTCTTGGGTGTTGATATTTATATTTAGTATCTATCTATCTATGTATTTGTGTAGATATATCAGCTGTCCGACACCCATAACACAGGTTCTGCCTAGCTTGGGGTCGGATGGCCGTGTGTGAGATGTCCCCACATATTTATTTATTTATTTATTTATTTAAATAACTCTTAACCCACCAATACAGCATCAATAATTTCACTACAAAAGTCACAAAAATCTTCAGCATACGCACAAACCTATATCCTAGCGCTGCGATAGTGCGAGCTGATTCCAAGCTCCTCAAATTCCTCAGGTCAGCGACATCGATGAGGGAGTCCAGGTAGTCTTCATAGGTCTTGTAGGCCAGCAGCCTCCGGTCTGCTTCCACGCTCGGTGGGATCTCATTCTTCTTTTCGGCCATCGTCATGGTGGTAAAATAAAGTGTAAGTAGGTATAAAAAATACTTTAAATATAAATTTGTTATGAAAAAACTCAGGTCATGTTTGTTTTGTTGTCTAGTTGAATGTCATTGTGACTTTTTTGCTTGTTTAATAGTGGCTTTTTAGTGGCATGTCCTTTTTTCTTTTTCTTATGGCAAAGATCAAGACAGAAAATTCCTCGTAAATCTAGAACAGTGCATTCAGTACAAGGACCTTATATTATGTAGGCGAGGTTACTTTCCTGCACCTCAAGAACTTATCACTAGGACAACATAATTATAATCAAAGAGGACAACGTGGTTGTACTTACGCGTAGAACTACGTTACAGATGTTAAAAAGTCCTTATCATTTTATTAGAAATAATATTTTTTAATAAACACATCATCTCAGACAATCTTGATCTAAGAAATTTACCTACTCAATCAGGCCAGACCAACAAAAGTTTCAAACAATATTTTCACATCGCCACGAATAATCGTTTCTACCTCGGTTACAAACTGCCGAGAATTTCTCAAACCACTCTCAGGTGATTTGACGCAAATTGATTTTAAATGTACCTACTTAATGGTTTGCAGGTAATTTTTTCGAGAGCCCTCCGCCTCCGTACACGATGTAGGGCCATTGAATACGCATTCGTACATATTTCCCTACACGAAGTCTTCCCTTGACACTGATGTGATGTACTCACTCGACTGGGGTTGGTTAAAAAGATATACATAGGTACAGATGATATTGAAAATTTCGTATTTTTTTCGAAGTCGGTTAGAAACACATAAGTGTGATTTTGATATTGGAGATAGCAAAACAGAAACATAAAAAAATAAAATCAAAGACCCGAGGGCCGGGCTTTGAACCCAGGATCTTTGGTTTACTTCGCCTCTACATCATCCATTAAAAACTATGTACTTAATCAATACCTACCAACCTTAAGTTATACAAACAAAGAATTTTGAATTTGAATCCATTCGGACGTTTCTTTACATACTAAAAAGTCACAATTCACTAAACGCGAAAATAAATATGTCGGGTTTCTTATGTAAACCATCTACATATTTTTCCTGTTTCCAAATATGACATCATTGTATTTACACCGTATTTAAGTACAGAAAGGTAGAATTATATAAATTATCTACCTACATAACATGTTTCCTAGCTCTCGACATTTAAATACATTACCTGAAGATACATTTTACAAGCACGTAATCTTATTTACAGAAGAAGTAAATAATTGTTAAAAGTAAGAATTAAATTAGAGTTTGATCCAATTTATTTATTTTATTGACTGTCAAAGTTACAAGTTTAATTTACGTAAGTAAGTACTTAATTCAATTTAATTGAAAGTTATTTTAGGGGCTATGGTTAAATTAATTATGTCTTTTAGTTAAATAATAGGATTTTACACAATTAGAATTACAATGGAGTTGTTGTGTAAACATGAAGTTTATATATATATATTTCTTCGGACTTGTAAAAACCTAACAAGGCGTAAGTTCATAAAACAGGAAGTATTTTAAATTAATTGGAGTTTTAATAACTACTACTGTCTTTTTCAGTAAGTAAGTACCTATCTATAATTAATATTTAATGGCATTTAAGTAAAAAGTTATAAATAGTTAACTACAACTCTGCAAGTCTAGGTCTACATATGAAAGCAAATATAAGTTCTAGTTTGAATGAGATTGCGACGTTGGCTTCACTCGTAATCCAATCAGAGATCGTATCCGGGACGCAATATAGAAAATGCAGGCCGTTCCGACTGTTACCATTGCTTTTAAATACAGGGTGTGCCAGTCTAAAGTACACATCTAAAATATATTAACACGACTCGTAATTCTAAACAAAAACGATTATTTTGCAGTTACTTTGCTGGTCACCTTCAACGACATTTTACTATGCAGTGTAGTTTGTTTTTACGAATATCCAAAAGTAATAGATCAAAAATTGATTAGAATGATGAGTTGTTTTGTCAAATTTTAATCTGGGACACCCTGTATTGAATGAGTAAGTTTTACCCTTATCAGTAAGGATATCTATTGAATAAAACCTTTTTTTTATTTCTGAAGAGAATGGTGCAACAGTGTTTCCAATATTTTAAAATGATTTCGCGTAAATTTAGATCCTACTATCCGATTTCGAAATTGAAATTTGCGGAGAGCCGTGTAGAACATAATGGAATTCGGTAGGTACCTGAGGACAGAGAGTGTAGAGTAATTTCCTTCTGGAAATTTATCACCTTCAAATGATTAAAAGGAAGATATACGACGACTAACCTTACTATTTTCTTATACGAGTAATTTTATTACATCCGACCGTTAAGTTAAAAAGAAACATTTGAATGTATTTTCACAAATTACTTAATTTAATGTAACTTCAGAAAAGAGCAAACAACTGCCGACAGTTTGCACATTTCACTTGCCTGAAAAAACTTTTACACGAAGTTTAGTGCAAAGCAAACTCGCGAAAATATTTGTCAAAGCGCACGACTTCGCTGCTATGAGTTAAAACAAATAAATTCTTGTTCTAACGAAGCAAAGGACTTGCTGGATGTTGACACAGATACACAGAGATACTTGGATACACAGATACAAGGTTGTGCAGCCGACGACTAGCTTTAGATTCTGCGGGTCTAAGCTAGAGTTTACGAAAAACAAATTTTCCGAGCGCTGACGAAATAAACACAATACTCTGGTTGTCTTAAGCTGCGTACAGACCGGCCCAACGAACGGCCAACGAACGCCCAACAATGGGATTTATCATACATAATACAGGGCAGATTGCAGCATCGAAGGTCAACGAAGCCCGTTCGTTGGCGTTCGTTTGGCCGGTCTGTACGCAGCTTTAACCCTTAATCAAATGGATGATTTTTTTTGATAAAAATGTAAACCAGGTATGGTTTTTAGGTAAGTTGGGTGCGTAGATTACGAAAAAAAGGTTTTTTTATTTTTTTAGTGGGGGGAAAGGGGGGTTTTGCGGTGGGAAATAATTTTCCACTATTCGTGATTGCAAAGCAAAATAATATCAAGTGGGAAACTATTTCCCACTATCCGGCACAGATCACAAATTTTGATTAATATTTACTACAGTTTCTATACAAGCTAGTTGCCGCTACTTTGCTTGTTTTTTTAACCCTTAATCAAATGGATGATTTTTTTTGATAAAAATGTAAACCATGTATGGTTTTTAGGTAAGTTGGGTCCGTAGATTACGAAAAAAATGTTTTAAATTTTTTTTAGTCGGGGGAAAGGGGGGTTTTGCTGTGGGAAATAATTTCCCACTATTCGTGATTGCTAAGCAAAATAATATCAAGTGGGAAACTATTTCCCACTATCCGGTACAGATCACAAATTTTAATTAATATTTACTACAGTTTCTATACAAGCTAGTTGCCGCTAGTTTACACTATCTATTTACACCGCTAATAGTTAGTAAATAACATACCTACTTGCCACGTAATATAAGAACATATACATTTAATAACTCATTACTTATACATATTTATATTGTTTATATTATCACTGCTCATATCATACTACTGATCCTAGAACACCATGTACACCGGTAATTATCTGAGCGAGACGGAAGATCGCATCTGGTCACTGCTGATAACGAAACTGGTTCGTCGCTTCTGCATGCGAGTCGTGCGAGCGACCGAATACCTGAGCCGTGGATTGTAATTGAAATATGTGTGTTGGGTGGTTAATGTATAAACTTAAGATATAAATAAATAAAATAAATAAAATAAAAAAAAAAAAAAGTTTGCTTGTTTTTTTATAAATATTTTTTTGTTTTAGAAAAAAAACTATAAAATGATACAATAGTATTTAGAACAATATTTTAATAAGGAAATATGCAGTCGTTAAGTTGTTCGAGGTAACTATCGGAAGGAGAATTAATACTGTTGACATAGCATGAGTCGTCTTCCGAATCTGTGTCTAATAAATCAGAAATGTCAGCTATGTTTTCGACAGTCTCTTCTAAATTCTTCGTAGTCAGCGATATTACGTTTCTTTTTAATAATTGTTTCAAAATGCTGCAAATAAATAAGAAGAATCTGGAGTAATAAACCGCTTATACTTATCAAAAACCATACATATTAGTTCGTTCAATAAAGTAACATTATATTTTATGTATAGATAAATTTACTACATTTTTACTGCAGGAACAAACAGTGGGAAATAATTTCCCACTTATTTGAACCTACGAAAAAGCAAGAAACACCAGTTTTACCGTGCCAATCACCATAAAATCCATTTGTAAAACAATTTAAGTTTACAATAGTATTGTGGTTAGGTACTTAGCAGATTTTTTTCTCCAAAAATTTTGAAATATCGTCACGAGAACCGGTTTTTGACACAGAAAAATTGAAATCGTGATTTTGACATTGACGTACGATGACAGCTTGCGGTTTTTTTTAAAGTGTTAGCATTAATAAAATCTAAAACTTAATCAAGATTATTTTGTTTCTAATGTTGATATTGATCAGAGTAACCAGTAAAAAAATAAAAATATTTTTTTCGATTCAGACCAAGTGGGAAATAATTTCCCTATATTTGATTAAGGGTTAAAAATATTTTTTTGTGTTAGAAAAAAAGCTATAAAATGATACAATAGTATTAAGAACAATATTTTAATAAGGAAATATGCAGTCGTCAAGTTGTTTGAGGTAACTATCGGAAGGAGAATTAATACTGTTGACATAGCATGAGTCGTCTTCCGAATCTGTGTCTGATAAATCAGAAATGTCAGCTATGTTTTCGACAGTCTCTTCTAAATTCTTCGTAGTAAGCGAAATTACGTTTCTTTTTGATATTTTTTTCAAAATGCTGCAAATAAATAAGAAGAATCTGGAGTAATAAACCGCTTATACTTATCAAAAACCATACATATTAGTTCGTTCAATAAAGTAACATTATATTTTATGTATAGATAAATTTTGTATATTTTTACTGCAGGAACAAACAGTGGGATATTATTTCCCACTTATTTGAACCTACGAAAAAGCAAGAAACACCAGTTTTACCGTGCCAATCACCATAAAATCCATTTGTAAAACAAGTTAAGTTTACATTAATAATATTGTGGTTAGGTACTTAAGAGATTTTTTTCTCCAAAAATTTTGAAATAACGTCACGAGAACCGGTTTTTGTCACAGAAAAATTGAAATCGTGATTTTGACATTGACGTACGATGACAGCTTGCGGTTTTTTTTAAAGTGTTTGCATCAATAAAATTTAAAACTTAATCAAGATTATTTTGTTTCTAATGTTGATATTGATCAGAGTAACCAGTAAAAAAATAAAAATATTTTTCTCGATTCAGACCAAGTGGGAAATAATTTCCCTATATTTGATTAAGGGTTAAGGTAAGCGTCCACCTGCCGTCACCGTATGTTTACACACTATTACACACATACATATACCTACATTGTATATGTATTGCACTAAACGGATTGTCATGAATATAAACTTATACAGGGTGTTGCAAAATTGGTATACTAAGCCGAATCCTACATGTGCAGCATGTTATATCTAAGCCCGAAACTGAAATCAGAATTTGGCAATTCGCGAAAAAAAAATATTTTTTTTCCATAGTAAAAGTCACGTGACCAACAAAGTTTCTATGGAAAATGAATTTTTTTTTTCGCGAATTTTCAAATTCTGATTTCAGTTTTGGGCTTAGATATACCATGCTGCACATGTAGGTTTCGGCTTAGTATACCCTTTTTGCAACACCCTGTATAAACGGCAATACCGATAAATTAAGTGGACGAACTTGTGTGAATTTCTATACAAAGAATACTAAATGCAATGTGTTCGTTGCATACGATGCCGAAAGCAAGACCTTTAAAAGTACCTACCGATTGCATGAGCTCTCGTAATTTCGTTTTTTGTGAAGCTGTTGTAGCCCCAAGGACAGAATGTACGGTGTGTAAGTGAATTTTAGTTAGCTGAATAAAATGTAAGTACTATGTCTGCTATTTTCTAATTAATTATTTTAATTAATTATTATTGGGTACCATCATCTACCTATCTTCGGACATATTTTTCATTTTCGTTGGTTTTATCGTTGGTTTTTAGGGTTCCGTAGCCAAAATGGCAAAAACGGAACCCTTATAGTTTCGTCATGTCCGTCTGTCCGTCTGTCCGTCTGTCACAGCCGATTTACTCGGAAACTATAAGTACTACAGTGATGAAATTTGATGGGAATATGTGTTGTATGAACCGCTACAAAAATATGACACTAAATAGTAAAAAAAAGAATTGGGGGTGGGGCCCCCCATACATGTAACTGAGGCATGAAATTTTTTTTTTCGATGTACATACCCGTGTGGGGTATCAATGGAAAGGTCTTTTAAAATGATATAAAGTTTTCTAAAAAACATTTTTCTTAAAGTGAACGGTTTTTGAGATATCAGCTCTCAAAGTCGTAAAAAGTATGTCCCCCCCCCTCTATTTTTATAACTACGGGGTATAAAATTCTAAAAAAAATAGAGGTGATGCATGCTAATTAACTCTTTCAACGATTTTTGGTTTGATCAAAGTATCTCTTATAGTTTTTGAGATAGGTTGATTTAACTGTAATTTTGCTGCTACGGAACCCTTTGTGCGCGAGCCCGACTCGCACTTGGCCGGTTTTATTACTTACACTAAATTCGTTCAGACAATAAATACCTCGTGATGTCGTGATGAACGAAAATAAAACTTTGAAACACTCTCCTCTCTCGTACTTCTGTGGGTGTACTCTTGTTTTCTCGTGTAGTGCTCAAGCAGCTTTAACTTCGGAAAGTATTATTCGTTTGCTACGTGCTTGCCATTGAGTACATTAATAATGTCGCGTTTTTTTTTAAATGACCCCCTATGTCACCTTTTTCGGCTTACCATACTATATTAAGGGCCTGTTCCACAATGTTTGGTTAGTGGTTACCTGTCGGATAAAATACATACTGTCACTGTCTAAAAAATAATGACAGAGACTGACAGCATGTATTTTATCCGACAGGTAGCCACTAACCAGACATTGTGGAACAGGCCCTAAATCTCCTTTAATTAACACTCTATGTATACAGCTGTAATTAATTAATTCGTAATAAATATAGACGTCAAACGTCATACGTTAGCCCGTACACAGAAAGAAACTTGGGACCTTATAAGCGCTTACTTTACTGTGGTTATTTTCCCTTCGCTTATCAGCGCTGGTTCTGCAACTTATGAAAAATTTAATGCGCCTATTCTTTCAGCTTTCTTTTTTTTGTATACGGCCTTACACGGCAAGCTCTACACAAACGGGTAACACGCCATCCCCCACGCCTGTCTCGCAGCAATAACTTGTATAATTAAAACTTTTCTGCGGTCCAGTGTCGGGCATTCTGCGATATTTTCATATATGGAAACGAGGTTTTTTTCCTCATATGCATATGAAAGAACGATTTAAAAGGTTGGGTGACAATGCGAGCCGAGTTTGTGCGAGTGTGAAGCGTGGAAGTGCTGCTCCATAGTTCTGTTTGTGCTAAACTTTTTAACTGGACTATTTTGTATTTTAATTCACGCTCGGCTGCTGTCAACCTCATAGTACCTTGCCTTGTTAATTAAAAGATTTCGTTAAGATGTTGTATATTTATGTATGGTATCCATGTAAACTCAAATTAGGTAATTATAAGTATAGTAACGAAATTTGCAGAGAGTTATTACAAGATTGGTACTTAATTAAGCTCGTTTTTTTTTGTGGATTCACTTATTCTATTTATTTAACCAACAATTTACTACGCATACGTATACCTACAAAGAGACTTCGTTTTGTAAGTAACTTTGGTACATTGTGATAGTTTGATTCGTATGTAGTAAAACGAGGGTCGACTTTGTGGCCCTAAACGTCAATAAGCGAAGGTTTGACCGCGTCCCGGTCTAACCTTACCCGGTACGTACCCGGGAGGTCTCTCTACCTTGCGCAAAACGAAGCTGCTGTGCTAACCACGTTGTATATAACTCTATCTCGTTATATTAAACGTATTGATTGCATGACAGCTCAAGTCCCTTCGTTTACTGTCAAGATAGAGTAACCCCCCGCAGTCGGACACAAATTAAAGGATTACGGGCTCCCAACTCGATTAAACATTATTCAAATTTTATTCTTGTCCAACTTAGTTACGTATAAGTTTGAACAAAAAATTACCTTTATACATTTATACTTAAGTAATATTCTGAAAATACAACCAAATTATTAATATTGATAGGTATAATGTTTAGGTTAAAGGAGAATGGCCATTTCTCTATGGCGCCATGACCCAGAGCGGCCATTGATGAAACATACACTGATGTGTAGTCCGTGACTACAGCATATACTGGTATTAATTTTATTATTATGAGGCATGGGAGAACGAAGATATAGGTGCTGAAAGATCAAGTCTTTCTACTGTACTAGATGTTACCCTCGAGTTAAAAATTGATTTTAAAAGTGTTCCCGTGGGAATTCCTGGATAAAAAGTATTTTATGTTACTTCGGGATAACGGGATCTTGGATAGAATGAAATAATTTTTGAAATTGGTCTCTTTATAAAAATAGGTTTCTGAGTGTGAAATGTGCAAAAATAATTATGATATTATTTGCATAAATAAAATCATGTAATACATTCTGTGATGCGCTATGTATTGGGAATCCCATGATTTAGATTATAAAACTTATTTGTGCTTGTACCATTCATCAAAATCTTATTTAACGAAAAAAAAATCTTTAATTAATTTACTTTTGAATACTAATATCTCAAGAACCCCATGGTTTAGATTTTTTTAAATATTTTTCCCTGATAACAGTCATTTTTATCAATAACTTAAAATAGGTTTGGTTAGTGGCTGCTAACTTATGCAAAGCGGGTCAGGTTTCGCCATTCTTCTTTGATTTTAAATTATGTACACGCGACATAATACTCGATTATATATATGCGTGTAAACTGAGAAATAAAAAAATAACATTTTATTCAGTAAGTACATACATAAGATGAAAAGGATAATTGATCACTGGTTTGGTAAAACTCGTGTTTTATATTTTAGTGTAACTACTTAATGAATTTATATGTTTTGTCGTATTAGTTCCGCTACAATAAAATATCTTGGTATTTACACTATTTACTTACCTAAGTAGGTTGCATGCAATTGACAGAGATGAAAATTGAAAACGGAAAGTTTTTCGCTATCGTAAAGTAGAAAAATCTTTGTGAAATCGAATGGAGTACCTACATACACCAACATCAGAGGAATACGCTATTCGAATCAGGTACGATGTAGGTTGAACTTCTGAGTATTGCATCCGGGTTGTTAGACAACTTTTAGGTGTTCCTGTGCTATGAAACTTATCTCAATATTCAAGTTAGCAGATAAGTTATCTCCTTGCAAAGTTTTTGTATGTGATTTTGAGCCTTTTCGCGTTTCACCTTCATGAAGTTTAATTTAGTTGTAATTATAAACCAGAGGTACCTAGTATCATTAAGGTAATTGTTTCTTGGTGTCGATTCTGAAGGCAACAAATAATAATTTTAGTGCTGTCAAACTATAACTTTAGCCAGTGGAAAATGAGATTAACGTAAACCGTCATAGAATCGTTTTTTTTTTTTAATAATTCTAGATTACGGACAGGTCTAAAATTAAAATTTGACTATCTAATTATAATCGTTCTATATTATCGGGGAAAATCTAAAATATATAAGAAGCTATGTTTTAAAATTATTACTTTAGTTTTAATTAAGTAGGTATAAGTAATAAATAAATTAACATGAATTAAGTTGGTTAGTCTTATCTTTTTAATAATAGGTATTTAGCAAAGATAATTTCATAATTAAACTTACATAAACGTCATTTGTATTAATGATAAGTTTCACACCTATATGCATAGTCTTCGGTAGTATAGTGGTCAGTATCCCCGCCTGTCACGCGGGAGACCGGGGTTCGATTCCCCGCCGGAGAGAGTCTCTTTTTTGTATATTTTATATCCGCACGTGAAAAAAGACGGAAACATTACCTTATATACGATCTCGTGGTTGTCCGTCCGTCCATCTAAGTCTAAGGTGTCTTGAACTGTAAGGAAAGCGACCAACCAAACTAAAATATAAATAAATTATGCCATTAATATTTTTATGTAAAAAAATCTAGTTTCTAAAAAACTTATTTACCTAATTAATCTAGTTATGTATTTTAAATCTTAACCCTAGAAAGATAATTAACGTCAAAATGACTCCAGCGCCGACGAAATAATGCTGTTACTTTTTATATTCAATATAAATTATAAACGTTAAACGTTTCGATATTAAGGCATATTTTATTTTAATAATTTTACAGCTAATTTAAAGTATGGAGTCAATATGAGGTATGATTTGTATCTTTAAAGTACAATTAAATGTTATCTTTCTAGGGTTCGTAACTTCTATGCATTTTATGGCAAAGTGCGATGACAGATGTCTTATTTTCACATAATATGGTACAGTGATGGTTCATGATCCATATTATTATTCCTTTGGATTATTATTAACTACCTTGTTAAAAGTTTTAATCAAGTGGTAATTCATACCTTTACAAAATTTAAAGGAACCTAGAAACATTATAAAGGAAGTATAGTATCGTTGCTCTCCAGAACCACAGAGTTGTAACAAGATACTCAAAGTTGCTTGGACGTCTCTATAGAAAAACTGATCTTTACAAACTAGTATAATAACTTGCCGCCTTTGCATAATAAATATTGTAAGAAGTTTAACAACTGCTGCTGTAAGATTTAAAAGGTATTGTTGAAAAGTGTCTACAGTGTCGCAAAATAAACTTCCTAAACTACAAAGCCACGTGGTAAATACATTGTTAAAACTATTTTAATTCGCAAATCGCTAAAATTAACGTTTATTGTATACCATATATATACCTTATATGTACCATACCATTGCAAGCCATTGCAATACCATTGCACCCGAGAACAAATATCTGTGTTTAAACAAATATCTGCCCCAGCCGGGAATCGAACCCGGGACCATCGGCTCAGTAGTCAGGGTCACTAACCACTACGCCATTCGGTCGTCCGGACCGAACGGAAACTGGAAAGTGGGAAATTACCTAATAACTCAATCACAACAATAAAAAGTAAGTGTAAATAATAATGTTATGTTTTAACTTTTTGTAAGACAGGGTAATCCATAATTAAGTAGTACATAAAATGCTATAGGTGAAACAGGTACGTTTATGCCCGAAATTCCCACGGGGATAAAATTATCACGCGCTTTTACGTATATTTAAGTATATTTATTTACTAAAACAACATTTAAATAGTGTTTCAACTAGCGTTGTAGTCTGGCCGATAAGTGGGTGCACTGTAGACGTTGTTTGCTTAATGCACCAAGTACGACCGCTGAATAAAAATAAAACCGAGCGGACTGTTCCCTACTCCATCGACTTTCTCATTGCATTTCTAAAAATATATTTTTTGTAAATATACTTACTTATAGCTTTTTACTAGGTAGTGATGATGATTCTGAAGGCACCACATTTAATTTTATCTATGATGTCAATTCTCAAGGGGTACACTACATAAATCCGAATTACTTTTTTACGAATATGAAAATAACGATTTTTAAATTTACGAATTTCATCGTTCCGAATAATTCACAATCCCGAATTTTAAGTTTCCGAATAACGAAATTCACGAATACTTAATAAACGAAATTTCAAACAACAGATTTATTAAAATGACGAAAGTCAATTTCACGAATATTATGATTTCGATCTTTCAAAAGAATGATTCTTTATAATATCGAAATATTATATCGAAATGTAAAAATTACGAATCCCGAAGTTTTAATATTCCGAAAATACAAGTTCCCGAATGTATCTTAGTTAACAAGAAATAGTTATCTATTAGGAATAGTGTGTTATTAACAGTATAATCCGTATACAATTTAATAATATTGTTTAAGCTACATATATTATGTGAAACGCTCCGCTCCGCTTCGCTGCGCTCCGCTTTGTTTTTCGATATCTATGTGCACCTAACAAGCTCCTCCTCGCTTTTGGTCGTCCTTGCACCTACCTTTAGTTTTAGGTCCTAAGGTTTTTAAGTTTAAACACCATAAAAATCAGAGCAATTGTTTCGCTCTATATTTGAAACGCTCCGCTCCGCTTCGCTGCGCTCCGCTTTGTCTTCCTTATGTATGTGCACCTAACACGCTCCTCCTCGCTTTGCTTGTCGTCGCACCTATCTTTAGGTTTAGGTCCTAAGGTTTTTAAGTTTAAACACCATAAAAATCATAGCAATTGTTTCGCTCTATATTTGAAACGCTCCGCTCCGCTTCGCTGCGCTCTGCTTTGTCTTTCGATATCTATGTGCACCTAACACGCCCCTCCTCGCTTTGCTCGTCGTCGCACCTATCTTTAGGTTTAGGTCCTAAGGTTTTTAAAGACGGTGACGGTGAGGTTTTAGACGGTCGAATGGCGTAGTGGTTAGTGGCCCTGACTGCCATGTCGAAGGTACCGGGTTCGATTCCCGGCTGGAGCAGATATTTGTTTAAAGACAAATATTTGTACTCGGGTCTTGGGTGTTGATATTTATATTTAATATGTATCTATCTATGTATTTGTGTAGATATATCAGCTGTCCGATCCCCATAACACAGGCTCTGTCTAGCTTGGGGTCGGATGGCCGTGTGTGAGATGTCCCCACATATTATTATTATTACATATAATTATATTAAGACGTTTTTGTTTTTTTTTTTCAAAACCACGAATTATCACATTTTCGATCGGGATTTTAATTTTTCGTGATTATAATTAATCGGTATTTTATTTTTCGTATACTTAAGTAATCGTATTTTTTACGTTCGTGTATATGACAATCGTAATAAAAATCTTCGTGGTTATAATATTCGAAATTATAATTTACGTGATTTTTATAAATTGGTATTTTAAAAAATCGGTATTGCAATATTTCGTAAATTACACATTCGGTAGTTTCAAATTCGGAAAAAAGATTTTCGGAATATTTGGGTGTTCTCATTCTCAAGGCACAAACTTATTTTTGTCACGTCAAACTACCTATAAATTTTGCGAGGGTTTACGACACTCGTAGTGTCCAATTACAAACAAATAATTAAAATTTTGAAGCACTAAAATAAGATTGTGTCCCTTCAGATTTAACATCTATATCCAACTAAAAAAATACAGTGAAAATTAGATAAAGAATTTAATTTAAGGTGTCTTTCTGTAATCGTGATTGGGTGATAGAATATAAATTGATCACATGAGAATTTTAAATTAAACGTAACATCTAACATCGAGATACATGTAAGTTAATTATCAATCAAGTGACTTTTTAGATTTTCCTGCTTTCATATACTTATCTTTTTTTGCACTTATATCTCATATTTTTGCAATAAAGTATTAAGTAAATAAATAAATAAGTATTAGGTATTCGTAAGAAGAACTGACCAGTAGGTACGGTACAGTAGGTATTCTTATCGTAGGTACTCTTATCGTACTTAAATAGAAACAAAAAATCAAAAAATTGTTTCAACTGAATATCTGCACACATGCACATTTACAATTATGTCTTTTGGTAGCAATTAGTATTTAAAGTACCTACTGCGAACATAATTACCGGCCATCCTGTGATATTGTCAAAATTATTTACGTTCCTCTCCACAGGAAGTGAACAGCTAAAAGACAGCATAGAACAAACTGACAAAATTAAATTACAGTATCACCGTGCTCTGCTGAAAACCACCTTAGAGGCTATAAGCGGAAAAGCAGCTGGTCTTGATAGATAGATAGCCATAATGCTAAGAGCTGCATTGCGATTCTATAAAGCTAATTGTCAAAACTCGATTCTGAATCCGGAGTGAGGTATGGTAGCCTACGAACTCTGCCAAAAACACCCACATTTAATATACCTAATTGTAATAACGAATACGGAAGAAGAATTTGGACGTACAGCCTACCCCATATATTAAACTCACTACCAAAAACTTTAATAAATAATGTAAGAGATGCAAATCCAAAGCAAGTTCGAAGTTTACTTAAACGTTACTATATATATGACAGATATAAGAAAGAAGGGGATGTACGTGCAGATAATTCACATCCAGAATGATAATTGTTCTATGTTTGTATTGATTAGGCACTTAATTATAACCACATAGTTATGTAAATGAGGGCAACCTTCCCAGGGATAAAAATCTCAAATATGTAAAGATTAAACCCGGGAATTACTAATTTATCCAATTAACCTTTTTTATGAAATAAACAGTTCAAATTTTAAAAAAATTTTTTTTTTTAGGTAAAATTCAAATTGTAGACTGGTTGGAAGTGAGTAGAACTAAAGCAATTTTGAGATTTTAACAAATAATGTATGAGATGACATATAAAGTGAGATGCGAAGTGAAGTCTGATTTTACAGAATCGCAATGCTGGTTTTTTGATCCGTAGTTAACTCGACCATTGGAAATCATGCACTGTCTAAAGAAATCACACATCACACAATTTTAAATCACGTAGGTTTCACAATTCAAATTGACAGTCCTCTGTTGCACATAGGCCAATGGCTGCTTCTATCCTATCAGCGCACTGTCCTACTGCTACTATCCAGTCTCGCTGTCCACAGAACACGTGTTTGTGTTGGCTGATTAGGTTTTGAATGAGGCTGGACTCACACAGGTAATTACGAGGCTAAATTGTTTGCATGCTACATTACTGCCCTCATTGTTTTATGGCCAGAAATGTGTTCTATGTAATTGGTGCTCATTTGGCATTAATCTAGGTACCTACAAATAGGTACTATTTTTACTATTTTACTTTACGTACCTATGTAAAGTAAAATAGTAAAAAGCGGTCTGTTGTGAGAGATGAAGTCCTAAAATTCAGTTTTAAAAGATACAACAGTAACTTATGGAGTACCTTACCTGTGCTAGGTATTGCGTACTATGGTAGCAAGCTACACTCACGGGCAATGAAAAGGTTCCACTGAGAAAAGCACCAAAATTACTCATAAACAGAGCATCAGGATATTACCAACCAAAAACGGTAATATTTTGTTCACATTTTAAGTTAATCTTTGAAAAAATTGGGGTCGTTTGGTGTTCGCATTTTGTGAGTGAAACGTTTTCATTGCCCGTGAGTGTATAATGTTGGTCAGTACCTACAACTAATTTCTAAATTCTTACAACAATTTGAAGAAAAAATTGTAGCAAATGGGATGAATATAAGTAACTTATTAATTTTATCTGCAGACGCAACACTCCGTAACGCAAGCGGGACAACGTTCGTCGTTGAACTAATTGTCGGAACGAGCCGGCAACTTGGCTTGATACCTCCTCGGAAGCACGGAACTGTCGCCAGAACTTGCCGCTTGCCGCTAACTGCAAACCTCTAGGTGAGACTATACTGTGCAGTACTCTCACTTTATATACTTGATAAAACGAAATTATTTGATAGCTCAATGATTTGACACTTTATTACACTGCGATTTACCTAAGTAGAACTTAAGTATGACACGCAGTCCTGTGAATGACTGTGATTGGAGGAGTTGTGTGTTGTTTAATAGGACATTTACAATTGTGCATGCTAAACTACAACTTGCATAAGACACTTTGGTGAACAGCTGTAAATGATTATAAATTAATATATTTTTACTCCTACTCAGAAGGGCTATATAGTACGGGGCGCTTTTAAGACGTGACAAAAGTTCTCCGTCGCGCTTCTTGAGCCTGCGCGATGTTAGTGAGCGCGATGCAAAACTTATGTCACGTCACGTCTTAAATGCGCCCCGTGCTACTAGCCCAGCAGACCTATAATAGTGATAATTTTATTAGTGTAAACCTACTTCTCAGGTTCTATTCCCTTAGCAGAGCTACAGTCGAATCCAATTCTAAAGTTATTCGCGCCCACCTTTAAGAGCCAGCATTGTCGACTGTCAGACAGTGTCGCGGCTTCTCTTCACCATGTTTGGACAAGCACTACTGAAGAAACAGTAGCTGAACTTAGCCCTTGAAGGCGCTTTCATTTGTTCGTTGCAGCTCATTTTGCTAACCGTATTCTTGACATTGATGTTGTGTGCTCAGAAATCACCACCTAGGAACATTCAGCTTCTAGTTCCTAGAAGGAAAATCAGTCCAATAAAATCTGGAAATGTCAGCATAGAAAAGGAAAACATGTTTTGAACAAAGGGAGGTCATTTTATGAGAGGGCAAACGCGTGTCAGACATTCCGAAAACGTATTCAGGAAAAGTTTCAGCGAGAGACAATTTTTTTTAAATTGTAAACCGGTTGGTTAGATTTGTGGTTTCGTAGATACATATTTAAGTCACAATATTTAAGGAGTCAGCATAGCTAATTTAGCTGACTAGCATAATAGAAAAAAAACGTAACTTCTTTCAATTAAACTTTTTTTAAAGTAACTTTGGTATTTGGTATTTTAATCGTCTATGTAGTTGTACGTATATTATGCGACTGTTGCAGTCAAGTCAACAATGTTTAGCGGTAGGAGAAATAGAATTTCTTTGAAGAAAAGCACATTAATATACCAACGGTCTACGACCAACATAATAAACGTATACTTTTAGTTTCGATCCTTCATTACCATTACTTACCCATTAACAACATTTTATGACAAAAACAAATATAACCAGTAGGTTTGACTTCAATATCGTTATATCGTGACAAAAACGCGGAATCTTTGAGAATAAGTAATCTCCTTTTTTTTAGCGTCGGAGTTCTATTCGGGAAGCTGTCGGATGCCTATATTTATACATGGAAAACAAAACGTGTAGTGTTGTTCTTAATAGTAAGTATTTATAATTAGTCTGAAAATGTAAAATAATAATAACTAGTAGTACTTATGGGATTTATTACTACCTACTTAATTGGATTTGCGCAAAAATACGGTTATTATAAAAACCTTATTCTAAAACGACGGATTAAGTACCTATAACAAAAATAACAGTTCAGGAAGGGTTGGACTCATTTATTAATAAATAAGTAGGTTTAAGCAGATACATAATAATATTAAATAAACTAATAATAGAAAACTTATATTTAACTAGATGTATATATATTATTTACAAATGTTGGTGGCGCTCTTCTGTTGCACCCCACCCAAAGGTACCCATAATGCTGGCTGCGTTTCTTCTTTGTATCGCCAGGGATAACCTTTGGGTGAGGTACGTTCAGCAAGTGATATCTAAAATAAGTTTCATTTAAATATTTTTCTATTTAAACGTCGATTAAAATATAAATTGTGGTCTGATTGACAAACTAATATAGACCCTCGTTAAACAATGCGCCATTTTGATTGAACCGGCGCTAATAATTATACAATGAATATTATATCACACTGGATGAGTTATCCTGATTGTTCATTTGTCAGTATTTTATCTACAACCCCGTGGTATTTGGACAGCTAATTAACTGGTAACATTGAATGCAGTTGTGTGTGTTCATCAGTTTATTACATTTTGTTTGGATTTGTACAAACGAGCAGAATAATTTTATTTACCTTCTATTTTCACGAGTAGGTAGAAATATTCTGGTTGGAGTCATTGGAGTGCTACTGACGCTGACTCCGTTGACTGTAAGTATCTAATCCATGCTATTTTATTATTGAACTATTGAAGTTGAGTGAAGTCAAAGTTTGCGTATTCGGTTCCCGTCAGAAGACGACAATAAGCAAGCCAAGCAATACATATTTTACAATATAACACCAGTAAAATCCATAACTTACCAATAACAACGAACTTTAAACTAAGGTGTTTAAGAGTACCTAATTCAATAAAATGATTTTCTATCAGAGGTAGTACACAGGTCCTTCTTGCCACTGGGATTAAAAGCGACTTGCACCAAAATCTTAAATCTAGATTAAATTTTAGATCTCTTAACTTGATTAACTGTTTGGTGCAAGCCACCCTAGGGTCAAATCTTTAATAAACGACACGTCAAACACTAAATCTACATTTAAGATTTTGGTGCAGGTCGCATTACTGTTTAAAAAACCATAAATAAGTAGGTATGTATGTCGAACATTATAATAAAATTTAGGTATTTTATAAATACTAAACCTGCACAGAATCCACTATGCCCCGACGAGTCTCCAACCGACTACAAGTCTCTATGACTGGACCATCTGTGGCGGCTGCGGTTACAAGGACAAATGCACTCCATCTGATGTATATCTCCAGCTTTTAATGCATTGTTTGTGATTTGCCGAGAGCTTACATTGTGATTACATATATTATAGTACCTAGATAACATTTTATTAGGTACAATATTGTGCTTAGCTGAAGCGTAACTACCTAGAATAAATTTAAATGTGTGTAGGTATACTTATAGTCAAGAATGTAAAAATATTAGTAGGTAGGATCGTATTGTCTACAGTGCATCAGTAGTTCGTCAGTTTCGCATCGAAACTCAGAGGACATAGGCATTTTTATACACCTACTTCCTGTAGGTAGGAATGCATAGTAGATAGAAGATATAGTGTCTGTTCGATTCATTCGGGGTTCGCCCCGAGAGCCTGCTGGCTTAGCTAATGGAGGATTTTCAGCACGTTAGAGCACTTTCCGTTAAAATTTAAAGCTTCTCTAGGAGAATCTTTGACCACGGCAAACGTGAATATACTTACCTATTAATTTCAACATAGTTTTATTTATAGCTATTGTCCGCTAGCTAGAAAAAAGTAATTAAGTACTAATGTCATCATAAGTTACTGAAAAAAAGAATCTCTCCGGCGGGGAATCGAACCCCGGTCTCCCGCGTGACAGGCGGGGATACTGACCACTATACTACCGAAGACCATACGCATGATTGTGAAATTTACGTTTAAAAGCAATATCCAAGAACTATTAAACATTGACTACACATACACACTACCTACTACAATTTATTTTTACCTTCGTGTATAATCAATAAAATTAATCAAGGAATTAATTATTAGGTTACTGGCGACAATGATAACATTATAGTCTATATTCGTACATTATAGTGATATTTATTAATTTATGATCTGCGAGCTTCTTAGTCCGTAGGTATCTAGGTATACACACCTTACCAGCAATACCAGCACAGTCAACTATGATTTTGTTTGTTTTTAGTCTTCCAAATTTAAGTAAGTTTTGAGTATGTACTCGTATATCTCTACCCAATACATACCTAATTATGTTGAACTCGCATGCGAAACTAACAGCACTCCCTCGAATGCGAGACACATTTGCATGTGTACGTGTGTCGTATCAGTTCACGGGACCATTGTGATACACAAGTGATATACCCACATGGAGACGCAGCACCGGAAACCGAATTAGCCATCTGGACGCTCTCCTTGTTCGTAGATTTCGCAGTTCTGGAGACAACCTAACCAGGGTGTCCACTCAGAATGCTCCAAAAAATTCCCTGACTTTTCCCTGACTTTCCCTGACCGTTTCAGAAAATTTCCCTGACCAAATATCTAAATATAAACCTAATTTAAGTAATTTGAAGCCTCAATCTTGATTTCGAAGTTTTGCATTCATTTGTGTCAAACAATTTATTAAATCTTGACTGCGTAAAATTTGTATAAAGGGTCGGCAAAAATGGTATATTAAGAGGGATGTATGCACTTAACACACACTAACGTTGTTCTACTTCTGAATATTATCCAATCTCAATGATTTTTTAGGATATTAACACAATAAATAACAAGGATATTAATACAATAAATAATAAGGTTTATAGTTTTTTTTCTTTTCTCTAAATTTGCTATAGATTTAAACTAATAGGCACCTCAAGCAACGCTATTTTTATCAAAACTGCGCCGAATCACGTCGTTGTTAAACAAAAATAATGTATTTTTTTAAAGGCGAAACCTACAACTCTAGAATTAAATATTATGCTGAAACGATTGACATCAAATACAAAATGGATTGTTGATATTTACTTGGTGAATAACGATTTCCCCTGAAATTTTATCAAGGAAAGTACCTATGTTAGCCACGAGCTGCATTTATCTCTATAGCACCCGAGCCCCGGGGAATGAGTGCACAAACGAAAGCCAATGTTTTCCTAAATACCTATTTCTCGAGGTTCCCTCTTAAGCCTAGGGAGGTCATTCTAAACATTTTTTGTTGTGAGTATTGAAAATTTCCGAAAAAAAAAACATCATTCGCATTTGCCTTGCAGCTTCCTTAGTCCAAGTTGCTATACTGCCTAGTTTAATAGTCTGACCAAAATTAGACTGATTACCATAAAAGTATAAATTGAAACCGAAATAGAAATTGAAACAGAACCATTTTTTTGTATGGCTCTCTCCTGCATAACAAAGTTGTTAGTTGTATTTTATGAATTTTGATTAAACATGCAGTACATAATAGAATAAAGTTTGTTTTGCTCTGCTAAATTAGTAAAAATAGATTATTGATTAATAGATGCAGCGCGGAGGCAGCCGTATGCGATCTCGCTGACGTATAAAATAATTAGCGAATTGAGAACCTCCTCCTTTTTTCAAAGTCAGTTAATGAGCGCGGCTGCAGCGCGTCTGCACCAACTCAATTTGTTTTGAATGGTGAGATGAGTGACCCTCTTTTGCCTCAACCTGTATATATATATGGGACATAATTTTACCAGCTGAGTCTGTGATCTAGCTAATTTTTTAGAATTCCTACTATTTTTTTTCCATTTGTCATATTTTATTAAATTAAACTTAATTTTCTAAGTAATTATTATATAACAGTGAGGATCAGTCAAAAATATTCCAAAACTAAACGAGATTTTATTTTATGACTTATGTATTTCACGTAAAAAATAAGTATTACTAGTAAAGGAGAGTACTAACAATTTTGCTAGAAAAAGGTCATTTTTCCCTGACTTTCCAGGTGGCCCATCAATTTCACTGACTTTCCCTGACCACCTAGACCTTCCCTGACTTTTCCCTGACTTTCCAGATAGTGGACACCCTGCTAACTAATATTATAAATGCGAAAGTAACTGTGTTTGTCTGCCTGTCTGTCTATAACTCTTTCACGCCAAAACTACTGAACGGATTTGAATGAAATTTGGTAAACATATACGGTCTAGACTTTGGGAAAGAACATAGGCTACTTTTTATCGCGGTATTCCCACGGGAAAACTTTTTAAGGCGAAGTGAAGCTCGCGGGACTACCGAATGTGTTTAATTTGATATTAATTGATTCGTAAATATTAATGTTTTGACTTCGCTATATAGTAATAGGTAACTAACTGGTGCCATTTCAGCGTTTTTTTAACAAAACACTTTAATTGATGCACTTGTCAATCTTGTCGTAATTATTAGATATTTTTTTATTAAGGAGTTACCTCTATTAGTACATGACTGCGAGATTTTTCTAAACAATACATTATTCCATTTCACACATACTTAAGTTATATTTAAAAAAAGTTTTTACAGTATTTCGTTGTCGTGCTACGAAATGCTACGCTTTTGCTACGAGCTACGACCGTGCTACAATATGCTACGCAGTAGGTTTCTGGGCAAAATTAAGGCAAAAACCTAAAAATAGTGGAACCGGATTTTCATAAGTACTTAGTAGGTACTTACATAAAATCTAAGACTCACTGAATGATCAGATATCCGATTGCAAACACTCTTGGTTATTTGACACTTCAAATAAACAAATACACGCATCACCGCGTCCGTTTCACAGAACATTTCACCACAGACAAACACCCGTTAACACAGCATAAGTATCTTTTATTCCGTAGGGGTCAAAGATAAACTTACCTTCGCGTCTACAAATTTAATATTGCTTCATATTTAGTTTACTTATTACTTAGTTTGTAGCGAAGGTGTGCCAAACAACTTGTACGAATCTTTAGATGTTGTAATTTATTGCTCAAACAAACTTTTCAGTTAGGCCCCGTTTGATGTAATATTTGTATGTTTTATTTGAATGCTTCTTCTTCTTATTGAAGACAATAACGCTTGTCACCGTGTAGGTCATTTATATTATACAGGGTGTTGCAAATAGGGAAGGGAAAGTCTGATTTTAGTTTCGGGCTTAGATATACCATGCTGCACATGTAGGTTTCGGCTTAGTACACCCTTTTTGCAACACCCTGTATACCTAGGGTTTGTCACCGTGGGTAGCGAGGCAGAATAGCGGTATTAGCATACTGCCCAGGATGCGCCTAACGCTACATCTACAAAGTCATAAAAATTAAGAGTGCGATTTTGCAAAAAAAAATTTATAATTTTCAGTAGAAAATCTCTTTTAGAGTATATATTATTTCTGGGACAATACTCGGGTACAAATGAGTCCAGTTATGTATGTTTCGGACGGAAAATTTGTAAACGTAACAATATGTTATGAATTCGTTAAAGTTTGTAAAAGTACTTACACAAGGATTAACGCACGTTAGTCTGAAATTGAATGGAGTTAAGTATTTGTTTAAACTTACTTCTGAACTCTGCTGGAACAATTTATAAATGTAATTATGTTCGCAATCTGAGGCCGAACATAAGTACCTTTAATAAGGTAATTCAAATTACCTTTTAGGATCCTACATCTTTGTTCCTCTGGCCATAGAGACCACAGGTGCATGGGAAAGCAGGGGAAAGCCTTTGTAAGAGAAATATGATGGGGAATGAGGGACAAGGGGCTAGACTCCTGGTCCGGAGCATTCCTCTTACAAAAATGTTCTCCGTTGCTGGCGGTTTACGTGCTGCTAATGTTCTCATCACCATACGAATTTGAGTGATTATCACTGCTTGGTGCTCGATCCTTTTTTGCGACATTCTGTCAAATAATTTACTGTACGATAGACAGAAAGCAGGACTTATCTTATGAGTATTCGGTGGGCAAGCGTGCTTGTTTGCATAAACTCATGTCTTCAGATGTATGCACCTCACGTTCTATGAAACTACCTACAAAGTACGATTGTACTAACTACAAACCTGAGAACCGTACTGCACTAGTTATAGTTAGGTTATCTATAAGTAAAATAGGTATGTACCATACGCATTGGGTTAATTTATGATATTTGAGTAGGTTAATTAATAGTAATTATACACGGGAAAACCTTTAAGGGCGCAGAGTGCTTTCAGCGTGTCATTTTCCACTAACGCGCCAAAAGCCGAAGATGGTAAGGCATGAATCCATGCGCTAGATTTTACCAGTCTTTTAGCTTTTTGAGTGTACCCTTACCTTGATTTCGTTCCAGCTACTTTGGATGTAAGGTCTGGGAAGCAGGTCGCTTAGAGGGCATAGCTTCGTCCAGGGTTATAAGGCTTCCTCTACGAAGGGGTTTTGGAACTCTTCACCATATTTATTCAGAATCTGAGTGACGGGATTCTTCAGGTTGTCAAAAAGGCACAGGCAGTGGTAGTAAGTCTAAGCAATGACGAAAGAATTTTTCTTTCGTCAATGGTCTAAAGACTCTAAAGTGAGTAACTCATGTCATTGTGAACCCTAGATCACCTAGATCAAGATACTACATGCATACCTACCTATAGCAGAACAAACCTTCCGTAGCTTCCTAAAAACTCAGTGAAACCCAGTAAATAAGGGTTCGGTATAACTGATTAGCTTCATTTTGTTTGCATATCTGAGACGTGATCCATCACTTTCAGGCTCTTGTTGTTATTAAATTTCGTTTTATTGCACTTCATTATCCCGCTGCGGGGCGGATCCAGGGTTGGGTTTGGAGGGGGCTTATCGCGCAAAAGGACGGCTTTGTAAGCACCTAAGTACACTCACGGGCCATGAAAAAGTTCCACTCACAAAATGCCGACGCTAAACAACCCCAATTTTTTCTAATATTTCATTTAGAATTTGAACAAAATATTATCGTTTTAGTTGGTAATATCCTGATGCTCTGTTAAATGTACTTCAATATTCGCAGTGAAACCTTTTCATTGCCCGTGAGTGTAAATAAGGTAAGTATCTAAAAATATTGATTTACAGAAATAATCCCATTTTGCTGCCCTTTTAGGAACAATTTTAATATACTTAGTCGTTTTTTGCTTTCAGGACAACGTAAGCTCTTGCTTGTCACCTCTGACTACCCCTTCGGGGATAACAGTCGTCAGCATGTGTACTTATGTGTAAATGCGTAAGTAAATAAGTAATCTTCGTTAACGATTATCTCAAAATTCTGTGCGTAAGAAATGGTAAGGCGACTTAGTTAGGGCGTTAAGGTTAAGGGGTGGGGCTGGATCCTTTTGCCCCACCCTAGATACGCCCCTGCCGTCGATGTATCACGGTAACCGGGGAAGACTCGTCTATCAGCGCGCCCTTGTTCGCCATCCACGGGTTTATCAGCCGAGAGGGATGAGGTGATGAGATCAATCGTGCTTATTTGGTAGACATAATTTAACAAAAAAACTTATTTATGGTTTGTGCCGTCAATATACCTATAGGTGTTGCGATAGGGTATACCATATATATATCTGAAATTAACAAAAAACGGTTATATTCAAGTGAGTCACGTGCAGACAATTACACCGACAGAGAATACTTAGAATAGAAAAGATTTGGCCCCCGCCAATATTCTTACACCCTATTCTATAGGTAGGTAGATATACCTGATTATAAGATTAATTACGTTGATCGTAAACGGTAACTTACTAATTATTTTATACCATACTTGTAGGTAGAGGATCTACTGAGATCCTTTGCCAGTGTGTAAATCTTGCAAGTACGCGGAAGAAATGATTAATTGGAGGGCGTCAAGGAATTGTAAGGAAAGTGTAATTAATTTCATTTTGCTTCGGTAAGTAGGTACTCGTAAGTAGCTATGCAACAGCAACAAAGTTTCAAACTATGGTTTATTTATTTGTAATTTTTCGTAATTCGTAGATCAAAAGTAGGTACTTTTATAAATATAGGTAAGTACTTATATAGTTCAGTACTTACTTCTGTCTGCAGCTTTCGGCTTATCACTTTTCCAACATCCTGAAGAATAAGACAGTAAGGTGATAAAATCTGCAGGAGCCAAAGATCCCTGCTGAAAATGTTACGGTAGGTAGCTAGGTAATACCGAAAAAAAAGTAATACCTAATATTAGGAGCTCTTACCTATATAATGGTAACTAATTTGTGGCTACAGGCACCTTCATGCTATGAGAATTCAGAACAATACTTACCAAATACAATATCCTAAAGCATTATACTACACAGGTGCCCACATAGATATAATCTATTTCTATCCACGAAATTGCAGAATAGCCAAAATCTCTACTCCCCATTGCATTAATTAAGTGAAATTAAGTGCTTTTACTTAGCGAGTCCGAACTACGCCGCAAATCGCTTAGAATTTTATAATACCTGCCTACCGACGCTACAAATGGGAAATGCATTTCAGGAAATGTTTTGTAACCGTAGTTATGTACTTAGTTAATATACACACTCACGCCTTGTACTAATATACTCCCTTGCGGGGTAGGCAGAGGTGCATTGCTGCACCCACTTTTCGCCAGAGTGTTATGTTAGTTCCAATGTAATAGGGGGCGGGCCTATTGCCATTTTACGGGCACATCCAAGACCCGAGAACAAATATCTGTGTTTAAACAAATATCTGCCCCAGCCGGGAATCGAACCCGGGACCATCGGCTCAGTAGTCAGGGTCACTAACCACTACGCCATTCGGTCGTCGTTAGTTAATATAGTACTGCTATTTACCAATATTTTTAGGTAGGTACATAGATATACCCTAGGTACTTATGTTCTTACTAGTACCTAGCGTAATCAATATTGTTGCATACTGTTCAGCACAGGCTTTAGCGATCTTTCATGAAAATAGGTTGAGCCGTTCGATCTTACGAGCGAATTTCCAATGACTGATGATGACGGTAATATGGCTAAATGTATATGTATAAAGTATGCCTACGCATACCATACTACGTATAGGTAGTACCACGGTAGTACCTATTTGGGAGTTTTGATAGTTTGTGAAACGTATGAAAGTTTCTGATTTGACAAATACAAAGTGGCCCTATCGGACTATGTATATTTTTAAATGGTCGAAGATTTTTTGTTGGACAAAGCGTTGTCATGCGTGCTTTCTCGATAGGCCTCTATCGTATCATCATCAGAAGGTGGATCTTCCGCCAAAAATCAGCAAAAAGGGCTGGTCTGACAATAATATATTCTGCGCCTCGAGACTGCCTGCGTGCCTTCATCCATCGTGATCGCCGTATATTCTTATGGTAGTTATGTACCTAAGTACTTACACCGGCCCATAGGTACTATGTTTATAAGATTAATAAATAAGGATACTTATATAATAAAAAGAAACAAATGTAAATAACTTACCAACATTTATTAAAGGCAATCAAAAATTTTCAATATCATTTAATAAATCATTTTAATAACAAAGCACAATATTCACATTGGCCAAGTAATATTTAATGCATCTTTTGTATTCAAAATGGATGTAATTTGTAAATAGTCTTCTATCTAATATGAGTTTTTAAATATAATTGAAGTCAAAAAGGCTGGAGGCATTAATATATAAAGTTTTATAAATATTTATCGCATTCATGTTTCTTATAATTTAAGATCATATTTTTATTCGTTACAAAACATCAATAAACTTTTTGTGTAAAATCTTACGGCATTAAAATAACATTTACAAAAATGGTGGGTGTTTTGAGTGTTTCAAAATGCAGATTGAAATGTGACCCAGTGTAATAACCTTAAGTTTAGTAAAACACTCGTACTGAAAAATAAAATAAAAAAATATGTAAGTAATGTTCTTACTTATCCCAAGCTTATTCATATACGTGGGGACTATTTGTATTGTATACTATATAAGTATATTTACGAGTAAGTATTAGTTGTAAATATATAAAATTCCTTATGCTTACTTACGATAGAATCATCAATTTAGGCACATAATTATAAGAATTGTAAAAAGGCACGTAAGCACAGTAACATTTTTATTAAACCATTCAGCTGAGATTTCCAATAAATGACAATGGGCGTTTTGGGACCTATGTCCAATAAAGACGAGACATACATCGTTGGATAGCTCTTTTCAAGTGAGCAAAAAAGTATTATGACGACAAATCCGTATAAGTTGTCCATTTTGAAATATATTCGTCGGAAGGAAGTATTTTTCTATGGCATTGCACTCTCTCTTCTGATGACAGTTAGGGCGTAATACACGTAAACACGTATTATTGAAATTGGAAAAATTACTTTCAACTGGTTTTATTTACTGAGATAATAAACAAATATAATATTATATGAAATATGATCATTTTGTTATAAAACTTTAAAATGAATGTGAAAAACTAACAAAAACATTAAAATTACAGAAATAAAATATAAAAACTTTCAAGGTACGATTATTCTAATTGGACAGTAAATCAAGACTAGCGCTTCCGTTATTCATATTCTGCTAAAAATACCTTTTCAACGACGTATCACTCATTTCTATTGGTGCTGGTCCCAGCTTCCATATATTTGTGCCCATCATCATTTGTGTATACTTAATTTAAAATTAAAATTTGACAATGAGATTTTCTTAAAATACTTTTGGCTTAATTGACCGATAAAACCATAAATAATACAATGGTAAATAAATTTGCATATTACTATAATATAGGCGTATGGGAGATAAACTTTATAAAATATCCATAAATACAATCAGATTCTCTTTGAGACAAAACTTATTTCTAGCGTATTGTACAAATATGTACCAACGAAATAGCATTGTGTGATGATTGACGACTTACTGGCCGTTATTATTATCCAATCTATTAATTGTTTTCTATACTAGTTTTTACATACAGAAATTGGACAGATCCCGAGAAAAAAATATTCTTTTTCCATAGTAAGAAAGTCACGTGACCAACAAAATTTCTATGGAATAGGTTTTTGTTTTCGTGAATTTCCAAAACTCTTAGAACAAAAGTTGTTCAGAATAGCCTCCAGAGTCACCCTTTTCGGCTTAGTATACCCTTTTTGCAACACCCTGTATAAGGATTTTAATACGAGTATGAAAACCTCACCACAGCAATATGAGTTGTACGAAAGTATCTTGACAATATTATTATCATCTATTCTCATAACATAATTTTAATTTCAGTATAAATGTAGCGTCTCAATCTTTAGATTGGATAATAATATTATTATGTGTCAGTAGTCATTGCATAATGTAACTGTAAATGTTTAGTAAAGTCCCAGCAGACCGAGGAAACACTTCTTGTAATGGCCGGAGCAGTCGCCCTGGAAATAAGAAGGATATATTATTAAAAAATGGTCACAACAACAAATAGGCGGCGCACATCATGAGGTTGTAGCAGACAACGGACGGACATGTCGGAACGTCACTGGACATACATATACATATTATGCACTCACGACTGTAATCCCCGAAGGGGTAGTCATAGGTGTTTCGCAGCACATTTGTACTCACGTGATAGGTTGCGAACCATATCGCCGTTTTGGAATAAGTTAAATGCACTTAGGATACACATCTAGAATTTAGATGTGCTGGTTTCCTCACGATGTTTTCCATCACCGTAAGAGCACGTGGTATAATTGTACTTAAACTCAAATAAGGGGCGACTAGTTGTTTAGTCACCGAAGCTCACGCTGTCTGTACTTCACTACATACATATCCAGCTGGGCGATCCCTCACAAGCTCACTACTTATTTATAATATGGCTAATTGGCTTTAATAAATGCCACAGAAATAAATAGCAATTTTGTTAATGTTACACAATGAACGCCGCACACAGGCCACCGGCCATAGCCACAAAGCAAAAGCCGTGGCGGCACACTAGAAGCTTTTGTAGACAAACGATTTTTAGCGTGTGGCCGCCACCGGCGCCAACCGTGTGCGGCGAGTCCGTATAAAATGTACAAGAATTTCAGGAAATATGCCAGTGGCGGCGTTTTGTATTTGTGGCCGGTGAACCGTGTGCGGCAGCCCTTAAGGAGTCAGCCCACTACACCGTATCAAAACCGTAGCAAAAAAATATATTTTGTATAGAAAACCATCATAAATAAAATAAATAAAAAGACTATAGAAATAAATAAATCCACTAGACCGTTCCGTCACCGACCCGTACCGTCACGTGCCATGCACAAAGCATTGATAATTGTCGGCGAGAATATTTTGCCGTGTCGATACGTTCATAGCACGGTCATGGTATCACACGGTGTAGTGGGCAGACTCACTCCCTTATACATACCTCGATCCAGCTAGCGAGCGTCTCCCCGTACTTGTGCTCGAACACGTCGCAGATGTCGCCCAGGTCCAGCTCGCAGCGAGTCACCATGATGCGGATGAGCTGCCGGTCGTTGGTCCCGAGCCCCTTCATGGACTTGTGCAGGCGCTCCGCGAAGAACAACGGCTTGTTGCGGACCACCTTCACTGTGGGCGTGACGGGAAATAGGTTAGGATAATGAAAAGGATGCCAAAAAGGTGTGACAACAATGTTGCGTTACATTCGCTGTTGAGGCCGCGCGATGTGATTATTGGCGCGTTTTGTTTTGCGCATCTTACATACGTTTTGTGATATTAAGGCTGTCACTAAAGCTGGAAGAAAATCAGAATCTGTCAAATCTAGTGAGGGGGGGTTGAGGTATGCGGGGCGTTCTACGGACAATGACATGAAATTTTAACATAGTACTCGAAAACATAAAAGTGAAGACATGCCACTTTGTTAAAAATATACTAAGTAAGTAATATTGTTTTGTGATACGAAAATATTAATTTTTATTTGAAAGTATTTTTAATATTTAATAATTAATTATATATAAAGTCGTACCCGTGCCGATATTTATACAGGTTGTTGCAAAAAGGGTTTAATACTATGCCGAAACCTACGTGTGCAGCATGTTATTGATGTTATTTCTAAGCCAGGAAATGAAATCAGAATGTAAAAAAATCGCGAAAATATTATCAGAGTTTAATAGTTCAGGGTGTTGTATTAAACTCTGCCCCCGTGTAATAAAAAAAGTATAGTTAGCCGAAAGGGCGTTACTCAGGCGTCACTCTGAAAAACTTTTATCCTACGTAATTTTTTATATTCATGAAAAAAACGCTTCTTCATATAATTTTTTTTTGGTCACGTGACCTTTTCGTTAGACGACCTGTTTTTTTTTGGTGTTTCAAAAGCAGAACAGTAGTTTGCAGAACTCTGCATATACAGGGTGTCACAAAAGGTTACGTAGCTGGCAAAGGGATATGGGGAGGTCACCAGAAAAATAATAACATGTAAGTACCCCCGCAAGGGAGTACATTAGTACAAGGCGAGAGTGTGTATTTTTTTTTTAAGTACTTATGTGTATTTGGGATATGATAGAAATAATATTTTTGTTTCTTAAAAACCAAAAAATTTACACCTTGCTGCGCTCTTTTGCTCACTGTAAGTACACCTACAAATATTGCTGTATTAAAAAAAACGGTTTTGTTATAACGATTATAAAAAAAAAGTTATTTTCATGTCAAGGAGTCATTTACCTAATTACGATTTCACTCAACAGCAGGTGAACTGAAAAAATAAGTTCTAGTTCTATCATCACTTTAGATCGCAAACATTGTAACTCCACTTTTCTCGGCGAAAAGTACTCTTTGGTGTCAATAGAAACGTTTTTTGAATTCACATGTTTTCCTCTTTATTCGAAAAAAAAACTGTATTCCGCATTTACCATTTGTTTTCCTCTAAACCCCAAACCGTGATTTTTAAACAAGAAAACTTAGTAATGATACCCTTTATTCTCATATACAACGTGCGATGTAGGCGAACGTGAACGAAAACTATGCAATAAGCCTTTGTTTTTATTACTACTTTAGTAAATTACAATAACATACTCAACAATGTTAATTTTTTTTTGCAATGTTATGTTGTTAAATTAAGATCTAATATTTTATTAACATGAAGTTACTTTCAACTTTTTTTTGCATCTATGCGTCGAATCACAGCATGACGGCTGCTGCAGCTTCCTGCTGTCCTGTCCTCCAACCAATCCCACCAGTACTGCAGGTTGCGTCGAATACGAGCCATTCTCTTCGACTTGACAAGACAGGTGCTCCCGGAAGGATCATAGATCGCACGGAACCCGTACCGTATAGAGGCAACGGACTCTTTTGCAACAGCCCCCCAGATTCGGAAGTAGCCCATGCACTGCATGGCGAGCACAGCTGCAGCAATTTTTTCGTAATGAATCATTGGGATGTCATCCCCGAAGGAGGCTCTCAGCCTACCTCACGACCTGTGTGACATTAGAAAAATGCACTGTGCTAACGCCGTTTGCGAGCTTGATTTGCAGGACCGCGTTGTATGCCAAGTTCCACAGCAGAGGGGTCCAAGACCTACCGCTGTGGAACTCCGCAACTGAACTTCTTCAGTGAAAACAAACCCTCTCTTTTCGCATCCTTAATGTACTTGTTAGACACGTATGACCTCTGTCAATTTTCTGCAGATAAGAAGACAAGTGATGGTATACAAGAGCCGCCCTAAAGGTTCGCCCTCTAGGGGATAGAGTTGAACGCGGTTACTATTTTTAAGCAAACAGCCAGCGCAACAACTCGCCCGTGGTTCTTATCCTGCTCCGACAGTGAACGAACGCAAAGTATTGTACCCACTATTCGAATCCGCATTTCGGATGCCAAACTGACTGTCCGAAAGGTCGAAACCGTACCACCACAGAGGTATGACTCGTTCGAAGATCTTATCAGGCTCTTACAGCAATCAGATGTGTCGGTACACTGAAAGATAATCTACAGGCCTGCTTTATTTATTTAGGAGCACTAATGGCCTCCTTTCAGTCATTGAGTCACTGGCACTCAGGCTGCGGTTGAACAGGAAGATAGACTGTCTAAACAAATCATTTTTAGGCTAGTTAAAAAAAACTTTAGGTGGGTAGTATGCCAACTAGAACTACAAATAAAACAGTATTTTTGTCTCCTCTAAAATTTGGTCACGAGGAGTTACGAGTACGATGATTACGATCTAAGGTGACGCTGACGATATTTTATACAAGGTATTGAAAAAAGGGTATAAAGCTTAGCCAAAAGTGGATTTAGGTGCCATTCTGATCCACTTTTCTTCTACAATTTTGAAAATTCACGTAACAAAACCTTTTACATAGAAACTTATTCGATCACGTGACTTTTTACTATAGAGACCGAATTTATTTTTCGAGAATTTCCAAAACTTGGAGAACAAAAGTTGTTCAGAATAACCCCTGAGTCAAACCCTTTCGGCACAGTATACCCTTTTTGCAACATCCTGTATAGGTAATATCAGGTTTATAAAAGACCTGGGCCTGTAGAGTGAGACTCGGCATGGGGAGTCATAATTTATAGATCTTTTAGGTTGCAGTGGCGAATGGGCACTGGTAGCCCTGCCCTTTTCTATAACTATAACTATAGGTAATTTTATGGCAATTTAAAAATGGTATAACATTTATCTATTTGAAAAAATCATTAAAAATATACATTAACTATCACCCTAATTTAAAAAAAAAAATTCAGCCCTTACTTTAAACTTATAACACCCCTCTATTTCCTTCAGGGGTTAAAAAACCTGTGTATTTAATATTTTCTTATGAGTTTTTTTTTAAAAACTAGGCTCTTACATAGTTGTACATAATATTATGCGGTATTTTATTCCACTTGTAACGCATAAAATTCATAGCTACAGTAAACATTTCATTTTTTTCATGGCGAGATACAGTCGCACTTAACCGCTTTTTTGCAAAGCTTGTTAAATAGATTTAAAAAATTATGTAAATATTAGATCTTCAATTTTTAAAAATACTTACTTATTTTTAACAACCTGTAGTGTACAGACTGCCACATCTTAAAATATATATATTTTTAATTAACTACGGTTTTTGGTTTCAAATAAAACAAATTATGAACTTACTTTTCAACACCCTGTATATTGTGTAGCTTACCTACCATACACAACCGTTAAAATAAAATAAATTACCCCTCAGAATATAAACAGGCTCGCGCTTTGGCATACTGCATTGACCGTATAGTTCTTATTCGGAGAATCTAATAAGTGTCATTATGTGTAATGTTTACCTTTATCTATGCATCTGTAACTCTATAGTAAAAAATGTAAACAAATCGAAAAGGCGAAATGTTTTCTAAGAATTTTCGGCTTTTCTGCATCTAAAATGATTAGAAAATTAACTTTCCATAGCAAATGCATATGTATTATAATACTTGTAGTCATAATTTGTTGATTTAATCAGTTTTTGTGAAATATTTGATAAAAAATAAAATGGCGTGGGTATCGCTCCTAACAGGCCGCCACCAGGGCGACGACTGAAGAAATCTGAAATCTGTCACGGTGTCATCATTTTTAAACCGGAATTTATTAGTTTTTTGCAAAAAAAGTTGACTTCTGGTCCATTAAAACCAACTCTTTAAGGTAACTTTGTTAAGAATTTAATTACCTACACATACATATAAGATTCCATGAAAATGGGCCCTCTGATTTCGAGGGTTTTTTCATAATAAGTCAAAAAATGGCAAAAGACATGGTGTGTTTGCAATTTTTTTTAACATACTTATTATAATCCTGCACCAATTTATAAGCAACTAACATGTTCAGTATACCCTCTGCTACAAAATATATTTTTATCAATGTGATAGAAGCCACCGTTTTTCCAATCTAATCAAGTATATCAAGCCGACTTTAGCATTTTAGCTTTAGGGATCCCCTTAACACTCACGTCTTCTATAGTCTAGGGATGTTTTCTTGTAGAATGGCAAAGAAAACTGACTACTATCTCACGGTCGGCTTCAATTGCCAAAAAATATATAGTTATGTAGCTAAATAAATACTTTATGGCCGAAATGACATTCTCCAGAAAAGGATGAAGGGGTTTTTATTTCATTTTTACGCACATACAGACACTTCTTTACCCCCTTGCGCTATAGGTTCAAGAAACACGCTAAAAACTCACCGATAGCCCTCAGCGCCTTCTCAAGATCCCCCGAGAACTCGGCCTTGATGGCGTCATCGATGTCGTGTCCGGTCAGGAAGTGGTATTCCTGAAAGATGGCCGCCAGTTGCTTGAAGGAACGCGAGCACAGGATCGCGTTGAAAATGGACTCGTCCGTGCCTAGGCGCAGCTCACCTGAAATTGGGCGAGTCGATTATTGGAGAGATGTTTTTCTTTGGGATTTTTGAGATTTTAAGTAGGTAAGTAAGTATAGGTAAGTGGGTTTAGTGTTAACTTCATGGTTGAATTTTCCGTCGGTGTTAGTTGAAGTGCAATTGAAACGTCGGACTAGAATGCAACGAACGACATATTACCTTTTTATTAGAAATTGTTTGACTAGCCGTATTTCAAGGAATATCTTTCTTTGTTTGTAAGAATTCGAGGCTAATGCACAGATTAATTACAGTTCACAAACAAACTATCAGTTTTATTATACCCAGCTACAGTAAAATTATTGCATTGCAGTAAGATATCGCAAATCTATACATAATTACCACTTTACATATCGTCAAAGATAACACACTTATCATTAAGGAGAAGTGTAGCGCTGCCGATTGAAAAAAAAAATTCTTACTACTTTTTGAAAGCGTTTGTAACAAAATTGCCACGTTTTACGCCCTCTTCATTGTTAATTTTTAGAACCTACCAGCTCTCAATATCTAGTACCTGCCTAGAATTTAAAGTTAATGTAAAAAAGGCTAAAAACGGGCGTTTGTGACGGAAACTATTAACGATTTTTTTTAATTTTCCGCGCTAGTTGGCCTTATACTTCACCTTAAGACTTAAACATATTGACACATTATATGGATTCTTCAGAAATAAATTAAACATCTAATCGTTTCAAGCTACAACGCAACTTCAAGAATCTATTGTGTGAACAACATAAAGAAAGATAAGTCATCCTATCCGCTCATTTCTAGGTTGTGCCTGTTCGTACATTTCACTTAATTGTTTTTTTCGTGCGAAGCATCGGTTTGGGTTTTAACAGCGTGCGGGATTCATCACTCATCGGGATCGCACGGCATTTTCCCATGTCCCGCGTGCGTATCCCACGGATTACAGTAAATACTTTGCATAAAAAGAACTTGCGGGTATCACGCGTGCAATCCCGCGTGGGTGGTTAATCCCGCATGATGTTAGAAACAGCCTTAACCTAAAATTTAATTTCGTTTATTATTTTTTACAAATACTTCGAGTAAAAATGCCAAAGCGCAGTTGTGAAGAGAAGATTCAGCATTATAAAATGAAATTACAGAAGTTACAAAAAAAACAAAATGCCACACCGCCGCCGGCTGATTCATTATCGCATGAAAACTCATGTAAGTCAAAAAGCATTAAGTACTTAAACTCACGAGCGATGAAAAGGTTCCAATGACCAATGCACGAAATTACTCCTAAACGGAAAAGGATAGCTTAATGAAGACGCCTGCAATATTTAAGTAAGTACATTTACCAGCGCATCAGAACAGAATATAATTTAAAAAAAAGTTTTTTTATGTCTAAAAATGGGTCATTTATGTGGTTATCACGTGTCGGTATTTTGTAAGTGGGACTTTTTCATTGCTCACGAATGTATAACAAAATAGTGTGTGTTAGAGCCTTGCCTCGCCAGGACGCCATGGCCACGTCATCGCCGCGTCTTGTGAAAGAATACAAGGCTTCTACGCAGAGGTTGGAACTGCCCGCGTAAAGTTTCAAATGGGTACAATTTAAATCATCATTGACTTTGACTTTGACCTCCACCAAAAAATATTCAATTCTGCCTAAAATAAATTCGAAATCTCCGCCATAAAAGATAAATCGTCACCAAATCATGTGTCCTATAATATTGCAGAAATGAAACTAATTAAATTTTACTGCATACCATAAAACTATATCAACACCAATTAAATTTATTTCAAACCACATAAGGTATACTGTCGCTAAGTAGATGTTACCAATATTTTATTTTATGAGTATCATTTTAGTAACCCTGCAAATCCAAAAAATAATAATTGTACCCAAAACCAAAGTCAAAGTCTTGTTAAATACTTTTCGAATTAAATAATTAGTAGGTACCTACTATAATATTTCTTTATATATATTCAAATAAGGGTGGGGATAGGGATACGAATTTAGATAAGGATGGGAATATGTACAGGGATGGGGACGGGGACAGGGACGGGGATGAGGACGGGGACGAGGACAGGGACCTTGGGGATCTTGGGGACCAAGGGGACCTAGGGGACTTTGGGGACCTAGGGGACCTTGGGGACCTAGGGGACCTTGGGGACCTAGGGGACCTTGGGGACCTAGGGGACCTTGGGGACCTAGGGTACCTTGGGACGGGGACAGCAATATATCTTATTTGGTTTGAAATAAATTTTAATGATGTTCATATAATTTTTATGGTATGTAAATAGTGCCAACATTTCTACAATATTATACGAAACAATATTAGACGACCGAATGGCGTAGTGGTTAGTGACCCTGACTACTGAGCCGATGGTCCCGGGTTCGATTCCCGGCTGGGGCAGATATTTGTTTAAATACAGATATTTGTTCTCGGGTCTTGGATGTGCCCGTAAAATGGCAATAGGCCCGCACCCTATAACATTGGGACTAACATAACACTCTGGCAAAAAGTGGGTGCAGCAATGCACCTCTGCCTACCCCGCAAGGGAGTACATTAGTACAAGGCGTGAGTGCGTGTTTTTTTTTTATACGAAACATGATTTGAAAGAATATCTATTGTTAATTTGCAATCATTTTGGGATTATTTTGTTTATTTATTTTGGAACGTAAACTTTTTTTTTTGGGATTCCGAATTTGGTCTTAATTATTTTTTTTGATGTTAGTGTACAAACATTTTTTTGGTAATGATTTAATTTGCGCCCTTAATTAAACCTACTCCAAAACCGAAATACCCAACCAATAACATTTACGTTCCAAAATTAATAAACATGCCTCAAAATACATGATTGCAAGTTTACAATAGATATTCTTTGTAGTCACCAAAATGGATAAAACATCACCAAATCATGTTTCCTATAATTCCCATCCCTATCTAAATTCGCATCCCCATCCCCATCCTCATTAGAAGATACATATATAAAGTTATATTATACTAGGTACCTACTAATTATTTAATTCTCAAGGCATTTTAAAAAAACCGGCCAAGAGCTTGAACCGGGCAAGGCTTACTTGGAGGCATACTGTAAACTGCACATTTTTTTCAGAATTATTGTAATAGTAATTCAAAAGTTAAGGGGGGGGGGGGACTCTCTAATTTTAACTTTGTATTAATATATCTCGAGACTGGGGGGTTTGATCCATATGGTTTCAAGGCAATGTTTGTTGTTTTTAAAGATACCTTTTTAACGATACCCCACACGATAAATCGTTTTTTTTTTCGAATCAACTTTTTGATTTATGGGAGGGGGAGTAAAAATTATTAATTTTCGATCATTTTAACCCGAAGACAGTCGCGCGTGGGTCGAAAAGACCCAGCTCCCTATTTATAACTCCATAACTTTTAAAATATTTCATATTACTAACTGGCGTGCTTAGTACCTTTAAGTTACCATATATGCTAGCCGCACTCCCCGCCCCGACCAGTTTGCACGCGGCACTTGAACAGGACGAACGTTCAATGTGAGTATGTAGTCCTTTCGACCCAAGAGCGATGGTTTGTGTAAGTATTTTACCCGGTCCTCCTTAAATGATGAATTTACGTTGTTTCAGACAACGAGCCGCCGGCCGAAAACCCGTCACCACAACCGGAAGAGCAAATGGTAACAATGGAGACTGCACCTGTGCCAACTAATACTGATACTCAAGTGGACGGATCGGAAGAAATTGATATTGAATTTCTTTCGGCTTTAGGCGACATAACTCCGGAAACGCCTATGTACGGCGAAAAAATTCACGAGACAATGGCGGAAAGGTGGTTGCCAATTCTCCGCGGCGGTTTGCCTAAGGAGGCAGCTGAATTATTATTAAACCAATACAAGATTCCTGAAAATTGCAAACTGTTGAGAGCGCCCCCACTCAGCCCAGAGATGATTTCGGCCATAAGCAGCACTGCCAGGAGCATAGATAAGAAGATCGAGAATCTTCAGCAACAACTCGGTCTGGGCATAACGGCTATCAACCGTGCCATGAATATACTGATTACTGGCAGCGGTGATAAGGAAGATAAAGTCCAAACTTTAAGGTTCTTATCTGATGCATGCCGCATATTGTGTGACCTTCACTATAAGGATTCAGAATCCAGATCAAATTTAATTCCAAAATCGAAAAAATCTCTTCTTTCCGTTATTCCGGATGTAGAAAGAGACGACTCACTATTAATATTTAAACTCGGTGAAAAGATCAGAGCATCTGAGATAGTCAAAAAACAAGCACAAAAAAATGAAGTCGCCGCAATCCAGAAACCTCCTGCGCCGTCCACGTCCCAGTCGTCGCCGTCAGAAGACTCGCGCAACGCTGAGACTACCGTATCCACCACGGGGAACAACACAAGCGAAGGGCAGTTACAACAAGCAGCGAGCTCCTCCGCGCCAGTAAACTTGGTACGTCACGCTGACGCTTTTCGATTGCCTCTATCAGTTTATGAATAATCCCGCCGTATTGAACTGGATAAAAAATGAGTTTTAAATTCCTTTTGAATCCAAAGTAATTCAAAAAACTGTTCTAAAAAATAACTTTACCCTTTCGAGAAAAACTATATGGCAGTATCCATAGGCAAAGTATTAGAGCTAGGGGCTTAATCAGAATGTATGCCATGCGACGAACAGTTCAAATCCAAGATTTTTCTAGCCCCTAAGGCCAACGGTGAGAAGAGATTTATCCCAAATCTAAAACCACTTAACAAGTTTATTCCTAAATTACATTTTAAAATGGAGAACTACAGAACGGCCGCCAGAGTAATAATACCTTTGCCCACGCCTTCCCGCTTCCAGCCGTCGCCGTCGAACAGACAGGGGGAGGGGAGGCGCACAGAAGACTCACACGACGATGAGGCCATCGTACCCATCACAAGGGACGACACAAGCGACGCTGAGGCCATCGTACCCATCACAAGAGACGACACAAGCGACGCTGAGGCCATCGTACCCATCACAAGGGACGACACAAGCGACGCTGAGGCCATCGTACCCATCACAAGAGACGACACAAGCGACGCTGAGGCCACCGTATCCACCACGGGGAACAACACAAGCGAAGGGCAGTTACAACAAGCAGCGAGCTCCTCTGCGCCAGTAAACTTGGTACGTCACGCTGTATTATTTCAGTAGTATTAGTATTAGTAGCAGTATTTTTTCAATTGCTGGCTATAAATCATAAATAACGTATGGTATTAAGGTGCATAAAAACATAAAATATGGGTTTTCTAAAAAGTTGTGGTTACTAAAAAGATGATGATCTGACAACGGTGCGAGGAGGGAAAATCTGGTTATTTCCTTGTTAAGTTCCTTAAACACAAATGACAATAAGGGAGCAGATGAGGAGTCTCTTAAACTGTGTTATTAGGTAAGTACTATCCAAATAAACTATTACTTAAGTCTTAAATAGTTCACAGATTAGGACAACCTGAGATCGATTTGTTCGCTTCTCGCACCAACAAAATTGGAATATGCGGTTCTTTTATGCTTTCCCACCATAATCATTAATACTAAAATGGCTTCAAAAAAATATGTTTGACAAGTCAATTGGCATTAAATAAGCATGCTTAGTTCTAAGATAATTTTCTTAAATCAAGAAGTTCAATACCTAAATTTTCAGCCAAGTGTGTCTACCAGTGAGGGAGCATACCCTGGCTACGACGAGGTTCTGCGGCACGCGCTCCGATTAAGAGGAACTCCAGAGGATGCCTTAGGTCTAACTCTTGCATCATGGACCGAGAACACGTTGAAAAGATATAATGTTTCTTTCAAACGTTGGTGGACATTTTGTCAAGATAATAATCTTAACTTTTACGAATCTTCTATATCTTGTTTAATATTCTTAAAGAAAGAATTCGATGAAGGTAAAAGCTATGGAACTCTGAAAAAACATCGTTCGGCACTCGCCGTCCTATTAGGACAAGAAATAAGTAACGACATCAAAATCAAACAACTTCTGAAAGGAGCGTTTAAAAAAAGACCTTCGTATGCAAAATATTCCTCAACGTGGGACCCACAAGTTGTATTAAATCATATATCAAATTGGTGCTCAAATAAAGAACTTTCATTAGAACAGTTGACCAAAAAGTTGGTTATGCTTTTAGCGTTATGTACAGCTCACAGAGTACAAACACTGTCACTAATCAAATTACATAATATTAAAACTGACTCAAACGGAATTAAGATTATTATCTCTGACCCTATAAAGACTTCAGGTCCTGGGCGTAAACAACCTGAACTAGTTTTACCATATTTTAATGAGAATAAAAGTATTTGCCCAGCCGCTGTCATAGAACATTACATAAAATGTACCAAGGACATAAGACCCACAGATGTAAATAACCTTATACTTAGATTTAAACAGCCTTACAGGGCAGCCGCACCCCGACATATCAGTAAGTGGATAAAGGAGGTACTGGCTGACAGTGGGGTGGACACGACGGTGTTCGGTGCGCACAGCACGAGGCACGCCTCCACGTCAGCGGCGAGATCCGCGGGCATTTCCTTAGACGTTATTCTTAGGGCAGCTGGCTGGACAAACACTTCAACATTCGCTCGCTATTACGACCGCCCTATTTCTGATGAGGGTGCTTTTGCAAAATCTATTCTTAGTAAGAAATAGTTGCTGATCAATTATTTTGAATATATAAATATTATGATAACATAAACCAAAAGCAAAACCTAAGGCCCTACGTTAACTAAGTAGAATTATACCTAGGTTATAGGAATAAACGTTATTTTGATAAATGTAAATTTGGTTTTATTATAGGAAAACCTCCGTTATAAAGACATAACTTATAAAATATCTGAAGAATGAAATGAAAATACGGTGAAAATGAAAAAAAGTGGTAGGATGACTTTTTTTTCTTTAAATTCGGAACACACAATCAAGTCTTGAATCGATTTAATTATAAAAGAAGTTGCGTTGTAGGTTGAAATAACTACATTATTAATTTATATCTTCGAATGAAGCTTACTCATATAATATTGACCGAGCTTCATGCATGAATAATATTATACAGGTATACCTACCTACTATACTAACCACTTGATATCTACTACATTTGTGTCAACAAGGTACTTAAATTGTGATTAATATAACCACAGCACAGATACAGCAGTAACTACTAGTAAAAATACCTAACTATAAGTAATACTAACTCTTTCATCCATCATACTTTATGCGTTTTCTTCTTCGATCATAATTATACAGGGTGTTGCAAAAAGGGTATACGAAGCCGAAACCTACATGTGCGGCATGGCATGGTATATCTAAGCCTGAAACTGAAATCAGAATTTCGAAATTCGCGAAAAAAAAGTTCATTTTAATCTTAAACTTTGAGTTTCGGCCTTAGATATACAATGCTTCACATGTAGGTTTCGGCTTAGTATACCCTATTTGCAACACCCTGTATTATATACTAATCGAAGGTTATTTTAATCTTAATACTCGTTAATATTCTCGTTTCATTCAAACGTAACCCCACTGAGGCCCTAACTGCCAATTTCCGCTGACTACACAAAACAAGAGTGAAACGATGACGTCACCATTATACGTCATAAAACCGGCCGAGTGAGGCAACTGAGTCATTTCTTTCTGCCGGTTGAAGGCCGTTGAGTCACCATGTAATGGCCTGTTTACGCTGATAATATTGATCGAAGATCTGTGCCAAGTTTTGTGTTCTCACCAATAACGAAACATGAACAATGATAAGAGATTGTGTTCGGTCTGACGAGCTCTTTGGAAGTATAATTATAGAGTATCTGGTAATCATTTTGTAGAAATGAAAAGGAGGAGTGATTTGGAATCACTCCTCCTACTCCTCCACTAAATTTGGTTTTATTATAGGAAAATCTCCGTTATAAAGTCATAACTTATGATGATTTGGAATCTTTAAATAATTTCATGATATACAAAATATGAGTATATTGTTTGTAATAAAATGCTCACCTACGTGGTTTTCTGGTTTTGACCTGTAAGTATTAACTTCTATATCCCATAAAATGAACTACAAGCGATATTTGGTAATGTACCTACAAATTGATATCATAAAAAGCCTAAGATGAATATCCGGTAGTAGATGTAAATAACAGATAATGTTTAAATATTTTTATTAAAAACTAATAATAATATAATCTTACCGGCTTGTAGAAGGCTCCTGGCGTCTTGTCTCGCACTCTCTTGGTCCACGTGGAAGTCCTCCGAACGATTTCCCTGAAAAGTAATGAAAAACGTATGAAATTACAAATTATTACGAGTGTAGAGAAATACAATCAGTTCATATAAGGTTCGTATATTTATTTATAGCAACATTACCGTATTTATCCAGTGCGACAAACTTATCTGTTCCGGTGAGAACGAACTAAATTGATCCATATCTCATTACTTACTAATGAATTGTATATTGTTAAAGATAAGATGGGTTTATTAACACCGCAAGAGCGAATATACAATACAAACAAACTTAAAATCTTACAGAATTAAGAAATATTAGACATTTATATGAGCTGTCACCGGAACAGATAAGTGTGTGGCACTCACAGGGGTATAATCGTGACAGTTCTGACATTGCGAAAAAGAGACGCTTAGCTACATTAAGCGTAAGAAAGAAACGTTAAGCTGTAAATGTTTTTTGCCCTTTTTGCTGTGGCGCCTGTTTACGTCAGTTCTCTTTGCCAAACAATGAAACAAATGAAAAATCTTTGCCAAACAAAGGCTGACAGTTACAACAAAATTTTCTAAATGCTATTTATTTTTGATTTGCTAGTGATTTGTGGGTGTTTATTAAGTTTATTAGACTATTATCATCACTTAACGAGTGTGTGACATGGGTGGGTGGATTTTGTTCGGTTGTATTGAGCATATTGAACGAAAACACGATGGAATGATGGATGAGATATATTTTCACATGTAAGTAGATACTATCAAGTTTAACAAGCTTACATTCATCATAGTACTATCTATTGGCTCGATTTTAATATAAAACGATACTAATTTTAATACTGTAAGGTCTTTTAGTATCAGTTTTAAGTAAAAATTACGAGGTACCATATCATAACAAATCACATGGTGTTGCAAGTTATTGAAAATTTATTTTACCCACAAATATTATAGTATGCAAAGAAAATACTAGAAATTGTAACGGACTCGGGTTGGGTTTACAAATGGGGCTCACGAATTCGGTTTTTGTGAAGATTGTATTTTGTAGAAGTCATTCTCCTCTTTCAAATGAGGTGCCTCTCATTGTGAGGAAACGTTCGTTTCGTTTTTTTCTTCTATGTGTGATTTCTTCTGTATAATATAAAGTTTATTGTATTGATACGAAATGCGTGTTTCCTTTAAAAAAAACCCCATCACATATTTGGCCCACGATTATAATGCTCATGCTCATCCATTTATTTCTGCTTCATAGGTTTCCGACAGAAAAAAAAATATCAAGAAAATGGATAGACATTACCGGTCGCACAAATTGGGAACCAAAGAAACATACAAAAATTGTGTTCGGCACATTTTGAAGAGGATTGTTTCGATTGGACGAAGACAATGAATCATACAATCCACTCAGTTTGTGTATATGAAATAATTATATTGAAATCAAATAAGTATGAGTAAAGTTTTTTTTCTTATATCGTCGGTTGACAGGAAAAACTCACTAAGGCTGATTTTTCAATATTCAGATAAATGTTATCTGGGTAATACAAACATTGAGAAACATTGAGACGCAACAGCATCAAAATTATTTCCCAGCAAAACTTTTATCTGGCTATTGAAAAATTAGCCTTTAGTGTCTTTTTCCTATCAACCGACGATATACTCAAGTTTTGTTTTTGTTATTATGATAAGTTAAATTTCCCCATATTTAGGTTTAATTTTTTTGTCGGCAACATCTATGGTTTGAGTGAGAAAGAGAATAGTGCACACGGCGATTGCCAGTCTAGAGGTAGTAGGTCTATGGTGGCACTATACCAGGATTTCATTGTCAATTTTCCTATGTCATAGAGAAAAAAGTTGTCCAGAGTGATGAGGTCAGGCGCGCGTAATTTTGTGATCTGTGAGTAGAGTATTCTGATGCGCGAGACGAGGAGAGTGAGTAATTTCACAAAATTACGCTCGTCTGGCCTCACCCTAACTTACAGCTATTAGATTCTATCGACATAATTATTAGTCCTGTCATACAGGGTGTTGCATTTTTTTTTAATTTTGTAGTTTATGCAGAATTATACGAACCATACAAAGCGAGGTCATGAGCCTCTTGAAGTTGCCCGAAGTGTCTCCCTGGAGATCGTCCTCGAGAAGGTTGCCGTACACTGGTGAAAGAGAAAAAAAAACATTATTTATTAGGTAAGTATAAATAGGATGCATGACATTGCATGAATGACAAACGTATGTTCTATTTAGTAACGAAGCACTATCGGCAGTTATCGACTTTTCGGAACGTATTTGCGCCGACAGTGTCGGGCCGACACGGTAAAAGGAAATGGTACTTATTTATGCAATCATTTCTATTCTGAAAACAGAAATTTTAATTTTAGTGCTTTCAAAATCTTAATTGTGATTAATTAAAAATCGATTCTATGACTGTTCCTGTAAATATCTTTTTTACTCGGATATTTTTTAGTTTGACAGCGTTAAAATTAAGAGTTTCTAAAGAAACATTTAAAGAAACATAAAGAAACATTTATTCGACACATAGACAGCAACAACAACAAAAAGAAAAATACAGACTTAAAGAAAAGAAATACATATACAAGATAACAAGGCCAAAAAAATAATAATAAAAAATTAACATGAGGCAAAAACAAAAATACAGGCAAAATATAAAACAATAACACAACGGGTTGCTGTCCGGAGTGTCGAAACGGCACCAGCTCAGCATGAGCTGTGGCTTCAGAATAGCAACCAATAGCGGTAGGAGTTTTAAGGTAGATGACAGCAAAAATATATGAAAATCTCATGAAAATCTGAGCTGACCTGATCGTAACAAACCAATCAAATTCAATTTGTATTTGTGTTGGCAGTAAATAAGTAATATTTGATAAACTTATGAAGGAATTTAAGCGAGCAAATTGATAACAAACCACACCATGAAACCACAACGCAGATTGTTGTAAACGTGTTGCTCAGCAGTCATTATAATAAATGAAACCCAAGTAACATACGTAAGAATAGCAAATCCAAACTTCAACGAAATTTACTGGCAACAATTGGTATAATGATATATTGTTTTTAATACGAACTAGATGAAGTTTCAGTGAACAATAAACGTCTCGCTCGACAAAATAATAAAACTCCACTTCTACCACTGAGCTGTTATTTTGAATTTGAGTTAGTTCGGTTAGAAGATTTGTGACTTTATTTACTTTTACTACATAACATTAGGTGTTATACGTAAAATGGTTTGAAAGTAAATAAAATGCGGACAGTTTGTTTTTGTATGAGACACCTTGTTCGTATATTTAAGAGGAGAGTATACCTTCGCGATTCTAGCGAAACAGGTATTTAGGAAAAGATTTCTTATCGCTTGCGCTCTCATGCCCCGGGCACGGGTGCGATAGAGATGACAATAGGTATTTTTCTTAATGAAATTCTGGTTTCGGGTCTGTATTCTGGTACAAATCGTTTTACACTAACTAAATATTAAGCAATCTCTTAGATTTTGGTGTCAATCGCTTCAGCATAATATATTCTAGGTTTATAGGTTTCGCTTTTTGAAAAAAAAATACATTGTTATTGTTCAACGAACGGCTTGATTCAACACACAAAAATTACGTTATTTGAGGTGCCTATGTCGCAGGCAACTGGTTTAATCTCCTGTTTGATTGAACCGCTAGCCCGTTCATTGGATGACGCTATTCAGTTGTATGACTAGGCCGAACGTTGAATGTACAAGCGTCACAAAACGTCCAACTAGTTAGCGGACTTAAAATCAGTCAGGTGGTGAATAAAACAAATATGGCGTCTAACAGCGAACAGCTGACACAAAAAGCACTTGTATTGTTATTTTTTGCAAATAAATTAGCTTTAAAGTGCGTTATTTATGTTAAAATTGTGTGACAACATGGATTTACCTATTATAACACCGTCGGCGGATAGTTTCAAAGAAAAAATGTGCTGAAAATGGATAATTATGAACAACAATATCAAGGTACGTTTATTGTTATTGTTTAGTTAATTTGTGAGATGAGATCTTTGTAAAATAGTCTTTTTGTTGACTCTTGTCTGGTCATGTTCATCCTAACCAGACATTACAAAGTTGCTATACTATATCCCATTTAACGACTTCGCTGAATATCGTTCAGTCAAGACGTTGGACGTTACAGTCAACCACTTGGCGAGTTGTTCTTTAGTCATTCAACTGAGTAGCGTCATCCAATGAACGGGCTAGCGGTTCAATCAAACAGGAGATTAAACCGGGTTCCGCTCATCTAGCATAATTTTTATTGACCAAAACTCATTTCGCATAACTCGTATGGTCTAAACTTTTTTGGCCGAACCATCACTTTGCCAAGACTTATGTGGCATAAGGCTCGTTTCGTCTAAAACTCTTTAGGCACAATCATTAAACACCTAAGTTTCGTTTGCTCAAATTTATGTTCGTCTATACCTATGTATAATCTTGTTTCTCCTAATGTCTAATCTTAATAAATAATATATTAAGTATGTAGTAAATGTACAAATTGTGGTATTTTTCTCCTACATCCCGAAAATCACGATATTGTATGATAAAAAAATCGAAAGTTAAAGACCAATATAATTATTACAAACCCCATGAGATCGAAACCTAAAAATAGGTGCGACGACGAGCAAAGCGAGGAGGAGCGTGTTAGGTGCACATGTTCATCAAAACCAAAGCGGAGCGCAGCGAAGCGGAGCGGAGCGTTTTCCAAACAGCGGAAACAATACAAGGCACCAGTTTGCGCTATGTAGGGGACGCTCCGTCAAAGTTAAAGCCAAACGAATATTATTACTTTGTATAAACCTATGCCATAGCATTATTAGGCTATTCAAGATTTGGCCATACCATTATTAGGCTAAACAATGTTATGCGAAATAACTTTTTACTAAACGAGATTTATACCATACGATTTTCGGCGTAACGAGACTTTGACCAAACGTTACTATGCAATACGAGATTAGGCAAATAAATCTTATGCCAAAAAAGGTAGAACCGATTAAACCAGTTGCCTGCGACACCTATAAGTTTTAATCTATAAACAATATTGAAAAAAGAAAAAGCTATAAACCTAGTTATTCCTTGTGTCAATAACATACTAAAAAATCATGGAGATTGGATAATATTTAGAGGAAGTAAAACGTTTTCTCTTTTTGTATGAACGAACAAGTGCTATACTCTCCCTCTTAATCTAAGCTGGCAACGTATTGACGATGGTCGTGACGAAGAACGTGACGTGATTGACGAAGTCAAACACCAAAATTGATAGAACGAGTCATGTTGACGATCACGCGATGATGATTCACACTATGCAATGGGCTTCCCCTCATATTTAGTAGCACTATTCACGTACTTATTCATATCATATACCCACGTAAGTTTACTTATTGCTCTACAGGAAAACGCGTTACCTAAACATTTACGTTCTGATGACGTATGCTCATAAATTAAAGAACAAACTGTGTAGGCGATGTTGCAGACATACTGTTATCGGGTTAGACGGTTGGACCTTCTTTTCATATAGTACAATGTGAGATACTCATCAATGGCTTTAAGAAGAGAATAGAGATGAGATACGACCACGACCTATATGTATAGGTACATAGTCTTTAAAATATGTATATACTTATAAATGTTGATGTCTTCAACTATTTTCAACAACGGTTTGTTAAATCCGGGTACAGGGAATGATTTTAATGTGAAACTATGATACTGCGAAGTTGATACAAAAGTCTAAGTGTTGTTTGTAAGAAGAAGCACAGAATTTGAATACCTCCGGGTAGACATGGCATGAAATAAAGACGTAGTCTAAAAAGATACCCGGTACTTATTAAGTAAGTGGACATTTTAGGATCCGGCGATGACACGTAAGGAAATCATTCATTAAATGTTATCAAGAATACACTACAAGGATGTTTCATACGTTCGCGGAATATTAGGTTTCATGTGAAAACTTATACAGACTGTAATTTGTAGCCATGTGACAAGGTACAGTGGGCTGCAAATAAACCTAAGGGGCCGTCTATTAATCACGTGAGGCTCAAAGGGGGGGGGGGGGGGTTACGGAAAACCTCACGAAACATCACGAGGGGGGAGGGGGGGGTCTCGTTAGACATCATCGTGTATTAATTTTTTTGTCAAAAAGCGCTAGGTATTTCTGAACCGAAATTTTGAATGGCGCAAAAATTTGAACGGTAGATAGGATTTATTGCAAATACAGAAATGTTTTTCAATTCAAAACGCAATTTTCGTTATATTTTTTGTAGTCAAATAATAAAAACAGCCTTTACATAGACTTCCAAAAAAATACACGTGATCCAGGGGGGGGAGGGGGGGTTGATGCGAAACCTCACCAAATATCACCAGGGGGGAGGGAGGGGTCAAAAAATGAGAAAAACGACCTCACGTGATTAATGGACGGCCCCTAACCCACTCTAGCACTAGCAATGTCATTCTAAGAGAGGTCAGTTTTCTGTGCTGGTGCCACGCACTGTACGTAATAGTAGTCAAGGAAGTACGAAGGAATAAAAAATACCTACATACATTTTGTAAACATAGCTATACCTATATACCTATCTACTCCCTGCTGAAAAAAAATATTAAACTAATCCATGAAATTAGCGTAGCGTGTCATTTGTGTCACTACACAGTACACATCATTTAAATAAGTTCTGTCTGAATGCTGGTAAATACTTAATAAATACTGGCCATTTCACAGCACGATACCCAATTAACATAATAATATTGTACAAGGACTAGTTTATCTAGGTATAAAACTATACTACGGTAAAAAAGAAGGCTGTTGGATGCTATTAGCAAAATGGGGCCAAGGACAGAAAAATACAGACAAGGCATTGATAGGGCCACTTTATTCTCACTCATTACGTCACACGAGTGATTTTCGTCGAAACATTAAGTTCTTAAAACATTCTATCAAACCCTTTGTAAGATAAGAACTCCGGGTTTAGATATACCTATTTATAAGAAGCGAAGAATAAACATAGTTCAGGTTTAAGCCCGAGTTTATTCTACTGATTTGTATGAAAGCTCAGGACTATAATCGGTGTCATTAATTTACGTTTTATAAGGCAGTTTGGACCGCCCTCCTGCCCACTGGACCGACGACCCTAGGCTGGTAGCCGGTAGTGGCTGGATGAGGAAGGCCGAGGACCGAGTGTTGTGGCGCACCTTGGGAGAGGCGTATGTCCAGCAGTGGATGATTATTGGCTGATGATGATGATGAAGGGGGATAAGTTCAAACCCACTTACTTGCAGTGTACGCCTGTTTGATGACCTGGATCTCGTGGTTGGACATGGTGCACATGACCTCTATCAGCACGTCTTCATCAGTGCCGATGCCGGCCGTCGCGTCGTGCAGCTCCTTGGCGTAGAACTGAGGCAGTGGTGTCATGAGGGCAACTAGCAGGTCTTCGAACTTGCCGCTGGTTTCACTCTTCAGGTCTGATATTAGGTCCTGTGGGTAGGCGGAGTGGTGAGAAATTGGGGTTTAATCAATGTGATAAGGGGACAGTTAAGGTTTTAATACCTAGAGCGCTCGACTATCTCGCACATTGTAGGAGGATAAATCAAAAAGTTGTATTCTTACATGGCAACAATAAAAATAAACGCCATGCCTCGTCTCGCGAACACAATTTGATTGCTCTGTCTAGACTTGATCATTTTATCCCATTAGGGAAGAATGTATTGTTTGTGTTGTGTGTCGAGGATTTCTATTTTTAACGTATTTAAGCCTCCACAGGGGCCTCAGATAAAATAAAAATGCCTTTATATTATCTGTACAAACAAACGTTATCAGCATAGTAGATAGAAGCATGCCTCATGGGGACCATTTTCATACATCATAGTAATTAAGCCAATTTTGTACGACGCGATGTTCTTTCTGAAGGATAATTAGGCATTTAGCGACACGAATATGTCATACACACACCTAGTTGAGGTCGTTGCCCCTTTGTCTATTCATTTAAATTACGTAATAGTTTTCAAATTAGTCACACATTTATAATTTACTACACAGTAGTAGTGTACGTATGGTTTGTCTAACTCGTGTGAGATTATAATATCTAGGTAAGTATGTATGAATTTAATAGTTGGAGTTGTAGACCGAAGCTAATGAAATGTCTAAAAAGAAAACACGTAAAAATACCTATTAAACCCCCGATAAGTAAATACTTTACTAAACAGTATAAGAAAACGGAGATTAACTTTGTTCAACCTCGGTTCAAATAAAAAAAATATGAAATGAATATATTTTTTTATTTTATGTAGCCTTCCATGCCATGGCTTGGACTGTGGGGTATTCAACGTCTTGGCTTAAAAACTTCGACAAGGATCATGAAATGACACTTCTCGAAGTCACTATAATTAGTTCATCAGCTTACCTTTCCATAAAGAGTTTTGAACTCGTAAGCGATGCGCAGCCGCTGTTCATTGCTGCGTCTCGTCAGCACCTGGATGATGGCCTTCTCGTCTGTGCCGAAGCCCTTCATAGCCTTGCGCAGGACCGCTGCATCCTCACGAGGGTCGAAAGGGTTCACGGGAACTACCGTCGGCTTAGACTGCAAACAGTTATGAAATCAGCAAAACTCCGTGGAGTTTGATTCAACGTGACTTGAAAAAAATGCTGTGATGTTTTTGTTGTTTAGGTTGGCAATTAAGGTATAATCTGCTTGTTTCTTTCAGCTAATAACATGTATAGTGTGTGCAGTTTAGGTTTATATGGATAGCATAAATAAATGTGTAGGTCTGCAGTGGATGAATACCATGCTAGTAAAAATATATTTATGAGGACAGAGTGTTGTCTATGATTAGAAGCAGTTGGAATAAGCCTATATGAACAAACCACGGCAGAAATATATAAAGTACTTATGTGTAAGAAGTTCCTAGAAAAGTAGATGCACGGTTAATTGCTAGCATCGATATAGGATGCAAAGCTACTAGCCTATTCTAGAGGCCTCCATTACCAGGTCGGTCGGAATACCACGCCAAATTCGGCCTCAAATGCTATAAACAGAACAAAAAGAGCACATAAATACCGTATAACGAAATGATTTGAACCCACGCCGAACGCCAATTGTTGCTCTGTAGGCACTGCGCATACTAGAATGCGACGTTACAGAGGACATATTCATTTAAACTGTTCAATCTTTTCGCTTCAAAAACACTTTAAACTTGAACTTCAGTTGCATCACTAAGGGACCACCATAGCATGGCTTGCGGATTGCGGAGCACTTCAGTGGAACGTTGGCGACAAAAATGTGGTTGTCTGTTCGGGGACCACCACATCCATTGTACAGAAAGCCAATGCCAAGACTGAGACTTGTAGAAGTACTGAGGTGAGCATAACAATGTAATTGCAGCAACTTCTTCTTGAATAGCGAATGTCGTTCGCGTACAGTTTAGTCCCGGTAAAAGGACAGTTCTGTCGTGCCCAATTTGCCACCTTATTCCTTCGACCGTACAATTCATACAGGGCAGTGTTCCCGTATTTTGTTGACTGTACTGCTCTAGACTTATGTTAGTAACAGACTTTGGAAGCCGTTGAATTTTGACCAGAATAATAAACTATTGAACGAGAAAGGGCGTCGCGTCGTCAATATAACACACACACACACGCACTCACGCCTTGTACTAAATGTACTCCCTTGCGGGGTAGGCAGAGGTGCATTGCTGCACCCACTTTTCGCCAGAGTGTTATGTTAGTCCCAATGTAATAGGGGGCGGGCCTATTGCCATTTTACGGGCACATCCAAGACCTGAGAACAAATATCTGTGTTTAAACAAATATCTGCCCCAGCCGGGAATCGAACCCGGGACCATCGGCTCAGTAGTCAGGGTCACTAACCACTACGCCATTCGGTCGTCAATATAACTTTTATTAAAAAGTGATTCACAAAGAGATTTCTTAAGGTTAGATTCTTCCTCTATTTAGCTAATCTTGTAAATACAAAAAAATAGAGAGTGATATGCTTGCGATGCGATACAACAGCCATTGTAGCCATACAAATATTCCATACTGTACCTATCTACCCCTTTCTTTATACTTTATATTTCCTTTCAATGTGGTTGTCTGGAAGAGATTACTTTTAGTAATAAGGCCGCCAATTGTACCATTTTTCTTGTCTATGTTTGTGAAACTGTTTCTGTTTGTGTGCAATAAAGTGTATTTTATCTTTATCTTTATCTATCTACTCTACCTTTTATCCTGGAAGTCCCACTGGAAAGATATTGTCAAAAAGCAATTCTAATCTATTCCAACCTTTGATTGATGGAGAAATAAGATAAATACGAAACTTTTTTAATACAAAAACAATGAGGTAAGTACCTATACTAAACAAGAACAGGTCTAATATAATACATATAAATTAACATATTGTCACTCTCTTAGCTAAACTACATAATATTTAAGGTGAATCAACCTTACATATTCTGCCTCCACCACTAATCTGATCCCTGCCTTCATAACCCAGCCACTGCCAACACTTACCGCCATCCAGCAGGCCCTAGGGCTCTAATTACATTACATTACATATAATTAGTAATCATTAGTTAATTACCTACTAAATCACCCAAAAAGTATACTAGGTAAGTTAGGGTTCTATCAAATAAATAGAATTGATTCCCATTTCTACAATTCCACTACCCGAGCCCCTGTTCAAATAGGCAGCTTTTAACTTCCAACTTGCATATCTGCTACTTAGATAAGATGTATGTGTATGAACTAATTTTATCACACTCTGTCCCCAAAACTAAATCTCTAAATGTAACCAGTACAGCCTTACCTGTTTTAAGACAAACTGACTGTGAAATTTTATGTCGACATGTCTGGGTGGTTATTTGGATGATGTAAATGATAATGATGATTGAGATATTATTATAAGGATAGCTTAGATACAAAGTATTGCATAGAAAGCAAAGAAAGTATAATAAAGTGCAAAAACCCATTGAAAAAAAATGTGTATTAATAACAATAAAAGTAAGTACAATATTCTAACGAATTCCCAAATAGACATAGTATAGTATCCAAAGTTTTGCTTATCACAAGTATAAAATATTAATGAAACACATAGCAGTTAGCACAATACAAGCATACCATGAGAAAAAGAAGGATTTAAATTTCTTAATTAGATTTGACTTACCGGTGATTCATTAATTGGCGAGGAAGCAGACCCATGGTAAGGAGATTGTGTCATGGTTGGCTCACTGCGAGGCGGGTAGCCTTGGTATTGGTTAGACTGCTGGGGTGCAGCAGGGTAGCCCTGATTGGCCTGAGGGTATGCACTTTGCTGGGACGGGTAGCCTTGATTGGCTGAAGGATAGCCTGATGGCTGGGGATAGCCTGGATTGGACTGGGGATAGCCCGGATTGGCCTGTGGATAGCCCGCATTGGCCTGTGGATAGCCAGGAGTGGGTGGGTAGCCTGGTGAAGCTTGTGGGTAGCCTGGTGAAGCTTGTGGGTACCCTGCTTGCGGGTAACCAGGCTGCGGGGCCGGATAACCAGTTGTAGGGAAGCCAGCCATAGGCATCGGGTTCCCAAAAGACTGTGGGGCGCTGTTACTGAACCCAATATTGTGCAGGTAAGGCTGTTGTGGATATCCCGACTGGCCCTTGAAATAAGCAGAATTACTGTAATTGGCCTCGTAACTTCTATGTCAAGGAATACTTTGTGATAAACAAAACAAGGAAATCGCCGACTCGGCTCATGCAAATAGGTTTCTAAGTTGAGTATTTCACTTACTTGCTGGTAGGGATTCATTTTCAACTTAACTTTTGTCACTTTTATTTATATAAACACACCACAAATGTTTAGTGAAACGTTTAAAAATAAATAGTTATCCGATCGAATGTAAACGAGTCACAGCCGCCGAATACGAAAACTGAATTGAATGAAATTGAAAATGTCGATTGTCGACGTCGACGGCTGCTGATTGACGTTTGTCCGCTTGACATTGACAGATGACACTATACACTAGCTACAATCTAAAATTACTCTGTGGCTCTGTATGTCTTTAATATTCTGAGGCCGTAATATATATTTGGATGAAGACATCATCGGCAGACTTGATCGTGATGTGAAATGTTAACCATGATTATCTTTTCAGAAGCCATGCCTGCACTGCTTGTGATCCGCGCCGGTACGGTCCGAAGGGCGAATATGTTAGGAAAAAGAGGTTAGTACTCAGAATAATAAAGATATCGAGTTAATATCATTAAAAGGCCGACACACTAGCGCACGCGGCTTACGGACGCGGCTGTCAGCCGCGACTGATAGTGTGCACGGTCTTTTGGGACAGTTCGTGTTCGCCGCGTCCGCTAGTGTGTCAGCGCTATTATAATCTGTAACAGACAGAACCGGAAACGGAAAAGATAGGGACGGACGCACAGAAAAAAGGCGGGTTTTTCATTGCAATTTTTTGTTGATAAACTCGCTCGTACATTTTAATACCCCATCCACACGCTCGGCGAACAATGGCAAACAGTAAACAGCAAACACTGACGTGTGGATGGGTGTTTGTCGTTGTTTGCCTGTTTGTGTTTGTGTTCGCCAGTGTTCGGCATCGGTGTCGGTTTTTCTTGCCAGATCAAAGGATGTTCGGCAAACAGTTCGCTACGTATCCACACGTCTGGCAGCGGTCAGTATGCGCGCTAGCATTGCGGGAGGCGGACGTATCAACTTGCTACACTTTTTCGTTGGCGCGCATTTTTTTATGTATGTTCACCGATTACTCCGCCGTTTATGAACCGATTTTGAAAATTCTTTTTTTTTTGTATTGGGTTGAGCTCCCAAGTGGTCCCATTTTTTTTCAGAATTTTATCTCACCCCTAAGGGTGGGTAAAGGGGTAAAAACAGGGTATGAATTTCCATTTTGAACACATATTAACCGATTCTAATGAAATTAAAAACATAAATATAGTTCTAGTAACAAAAAAATATGATGGTGACCTTGAGCTGATCTGATGATGGAAACGGAAGGCAGTCAAGGGAACTCCTCAACGGTAGGTATATAGCAACTACCTCATGTTTAGGCTTGAATGATTCGTATTGATTAGTAGGACTTTTTGGTATCATTTGCATCTTACTTTTGATTAAAAATTATTGCAAATAAACTAAAAAATATAATACTTACCTATAAAATAATTATTAAAAAAAAGAAGTCAGTTTTTTTTTTTTTTTTAATTATTATTATTATCCCACAGGACTGAGTACTCGGAACCCAAAAGCGAGCCGAGCAGGAGGGGTAGTAAAGAGGCCGTTTGTCCCTTTCTAATAAGGTGACCACGAAATTTGTGTTACGTGGGACTTGGGGACTTGTTGTAATAATATAATTATTACAGTGATCAAAGATTTCAGGGACCCAAAAAAAAATATTTTTGCTTTATAGTTACCTAGACAATTTATGGATAATTCTACTAAACAATCGCTACCGTAGGTCGGCATAATCTTAGTCACTCTTCGGAGTTGCATATATCGGAGATATATGTACATATATCTTCGGGATGCTGTCTATGACAAATGAAATTATTTTGTGATTGTCAAGGACGGCGATAGTTTATATCCCAATCCACGGGGAAAGACATCTGACAGAACCCTTATTACATTCGAATAAGGCTAGTTTTTGTTTGTATTTATATATTGACTTTGACTTATCAAATGTCTTTCCCCGTGGAATGGGATATAGTAGATTATGACAAATTCAAATAAAAGACACTGTATTTATTGAATTTATTTTTATTATTACTAAACATGGCTAAACAATATTGTTTTATACAATAGGGAATATGCAAGTGGTTCAAATAAAGGTCAAATATTATTTATAATAAACTTTGTTGTTTCATAACTACGACTCCATCATAATTTTTGATTATAATTTATTTTTGAGCAAGTAAATGAAGTTGAAAAGTACAAAAAAACTTCGGTTAATTCTAACTTCCGAGAAACGTCACCCATTTTCTTAGGGCGGATGTGACGTCATAATTCTTTATATATCAATCTCATAATAATAACTTCTTTGCGTTTGCGTATAGTTAAATAAATGTCAAGTGTAAACAAAGAAATGTTAATGTCACCGAGTATTTGTGATGCTCGTTGTGATCAGATACGATGAATCACATAAAAATTCTTCCAATACGAGTAGATCCTAGCCTCCTATAACCTCTCCACTTCTTGTTTGATATGCTTGTTTGTTTGCAAAGTTTAGGACTTTTTATATTTTTTGTTGGTAGTGTATGGGCTGCCACTAGTTGTTCTATTGTAATGAGACGTAAACAGCCATTCGCTAGTCAACGAGCCACTCAAATATGCTCCATATTGCAACACAATAAAATTAAATTTGTATTGTAAGTATTATGACATGAACATGACACAAGTTGCTCTTTCTACTTTTAGGTTATAATGGCAGTCGTTAGTATATTTCAAAAGTTGTTATTTTTTTCTAAATTAAGTTATGGAAGAATTCTCGTAATCATAAGAACTGGAAACATTAAATTTATTACGCAGTATGAACGAGTAAACTGTGGCCAGCTGCGGAAAAGGACAGCAAAGACTATTGAAAACTCGAGAGCCGTGTGCCCAAATATTAGGGAATATGCATATATTTTTATACTCTTATTCGATAGTTTAGATAAGGGGGTTTAGACCTTTGAGGGGGTTTAGAGATATGCACAATGGTTCCATTCAAGAGAGCCAGGTGCAGGTTCTTACACCCCCACAGATAATAGAATAGAATGACCCACTAACCCTAGTCTCTCTTACTGAGAACCAAAGTTACAGTAAGTACTAGTAATACAATACAAATATTACTTTATATTCATATTGCCATAATAGCGTAATATTGTGTACAAAGGTCCTCTGGTTTGCGCGCTCCCATTTCAAAAGAGCTTCTAGCAGCTATTTACTTTACGAGCTCCCATTACAAAACAGCCACTGGTCACACTTTATTACCATTACAAAACAGCCACTGATCACACTTTATACACTTCCTCTTTCGTTTGTTACCATGACAACATTGGTTTGTTGAAAATTCAAAAGTACTCTGTGATTACTTGATTAGGTAAAAAATCTATGCCGACTGACGGGACTCATTATTCTGAGCCGTGAAATTAAACGATTATGACGTCACGACAGCCCGCCATCCTGACGGGAATTTCAAAGTGGTCGTGATGGTTGTAATTTTTTAACTTTCTTTAAAATACCTTAAATTACTTATTTTGGCGTTGATTTTTTTTTTACTATAATAAAGTGATGTAAAACTATCCAATAAAAGTATAAAAAAAAATTACGCATATTCCCTATTCTGCCGGAGGCCAATCTTACTGCCTAAATTCTTTAAGCAATTAAATTTTCCATTATGGAATAAGTATGTTAAAATTTAAATATGAATTAGCTAATGCCTTCACAACTGGAACTTATGTGTGGTTCCTCATTACATTGAACTGGATGATGATGATCTATTGTGACACCGGAACAACATCCAGCTATATTTTTTTTCTTATCTTCATTCTTGGGAAATCTGACAAAGAAATAAAATATATAATTAGTCATGGCACATTGAAAGATAGACGGGCAGACAGTGGAAGCTAGGTAATAGGATTCCGTTGGCACCCTTTGGGTACGGAACCCTAATAACATAGTCGCATCCGGATCAATAGTTTCAGAGATATGCGTGGACAATCGAAAAAAATTTTGTTATTTTGTGTGGTAGCTCGTAGCCCCAATAGATTGTCATACCGCATGGTTACCCTATTGTTATAAATCTAATATTACCTTTCTCGGCTTACCTGTGAAATAATATGCCGCAACCACCATACGATTCACTTTTACAAACTTGTTGTACACATCACTTTTTCTCAATTTCTTCAATGAAACTTAGTAATTTGCAAAAATAACTAGGTATGACAAGACAACAACAAATAAATTCAAAACAAACCGCCATGACAGATGAAAGGGTTGGCATGAGGTACTAAAAAGAATACTACCAAGTGTTTGAAATAATGACAGGTTTAACATAATTATTATGAGGTACGATACAAAATAATATCTGTAACAAGACTGCTAACCGTTTTCCCGCGAAAACAAATCGCGCGCCGAAAACGGTTAGCGTCCCACGCCGCCGCGCCGTTTTACTGCGCAGCTTTACTGCGCAGACCGCGTCCCGCGTCCTCCCCTTCACCCGCGCGCACCCCGCGCTCGCGCCACCGGCCAGCGAAGCCCGCGCAGTCAGTCGGGGCCAACCCGTTTCCCGGCTACACGCTCGCTCTTGCGCCGCTTCGGAAATTTGTTTTTACGCAAGACTGTTACCACGCTTACCTAATTTACCTCCTAGTTGTGCATAGTGACCTCATAGTGGCGCCCAACTCGCGGAGACGCGTGAATGTAAGTGTGTGCGAAGAAAAAATATGCTGCCGAAAAGGGAAGAGCGAAGCGTCGTGACCTCGAGGAAGACGAAAGCAGCGGCACCGCCGGCGAGACCACGGTAATGCCCCCAGGCGGCGGCGCGCCCGCCGAGCATGCGGCGCGTGGCCCTCCCGCGGCGAGCGGCCTCCATGCCGCGCCCGGCGCGCCCTACGCGCACGAGGAGCACGCGGCGTGCGGGCCCCCTGCGGTGCCCGGCCGCCCCGCCACGCCCGGCGCGTCCTACGAGGACGCAGCGCGCGGTCGCCCCGCCTCGCCTGGCCCAGCTGGCCCGCCCTACGCGTCCTATGAGCACGCGGAGCGCAGCCGCCCCGCCTCGCCCGGCGCGCCCTACGCGCACGAGCAGCACGAGGCGCGCGGGCCCCCTGCGGTGCGGCCCCCCCGCAAAGCCCGGCGCGTCTTCCGAGGACCGAGGACACTCGGCGCGCGGCCTTGACGACGATGACGACCGCAGCTGCACCGGCGAGAGGAAGGTGACGACCCGCCCCGGCGCGCCCAGCGTGCCCGCGGCGCGCGCTCCCGCCGCCTCCCCCGCCGCGCCTGATGCGCCCGCCACGCACGACGCGCTATACGAGTACGCGGCGCGCAGCCCCCCGCTACACTCGACGCGTTCGCCTGCGTGCTGCTGGACACCGTCGCCAAGGCCGCCAAGACCAACCGCGTCTTTATGGAGAGGACGGTGATGACCCGCCCCGGCGCGCCCAGCGTGCCCGCGGCGCGCGCTCCCGCCGCCTCCCCCGCCGCGCCTGATGCGCCCGCCACGCACGACGCGCTATACGAGTACGCGGCGCGCAGCCCCCCGCTACACTCGACGCGTTCGCCTGCGTGCTGCTGGACACCGTCGCCAAGGCCGCCAAGACCAACCGTGTCTTTATGGAGAGGATGGTGATGACCCGCCCCGGCGCGCCCAGCGTGCCCGCGGCGCGCGCTCCCGCCGCCTCCCCTGCCACGCACGACGCGCCCGCCACGCACGACGCGCCCTACGAGTAAGCGGCGTGCAGCCCCGCGGCGCGCGCTACCCCCGCCGCGACCGCCGCTATACTCGACGCGTTCGCCTGCGTAACGGCGGCGCAGCTCTCTGTCTTCATGGAGAGGACGGTGATGACCCACCCCGGCGCGCCCAGCGTGCCCGCGGCGCGCGCTCCCGCCGCCTCACCTACCAGCACACGGAGCCCGGCCGCCCGCCTCGTCAGGCAGAGCTGGCCCTCCCGGTGCCTTCTGGGAGCACACGGAGCCCGGCCGCCCGCCTCGTCAGGCAGAGCTGGCCCGCCCGGTGCCTTCTGGGAGCACACGGAGCCCGGCCGCCCGCCTCGTCAGGCAGAGCTGGCCCGCCCGGTGCCTTCTGGGAGCACACGGAGCCCGGCCGCCCGCCTCGTCAGGCAGAGCTGGCCCGCCCGGTGCCTTCTGGGAGCACACGGAGCCCGGCCGCCCGCCTCGTCAGGCAGAGCTGGCCCGCCCGGTGCCTTCTACCAGCACGCGGCGCCCGGCCGCCCCGCCTCACCAGGCTCGGCTGGCCCCCCCGGTGCCTTGTACCAGCACGCGGCGCCCGGCCGCCCCGCCTCACCAGGCTCGGCTGGCCCCCCCCGGTGCCTTGTACCAGCACGCGGCGCCCGGCCGCCCCGCCTCACCAGGCTCGGCTGGCCCGCCCGGTGCCTTGTACCAGCACGCGGCGCCCGGCCGCCCCGCCTCACCAGGCTCGGCTGGCCCGCCCGGTGCCTTGTACCAGCACGCGGCGCCCGGCCGCCCCGCCTCACCAGGCTCGGCTGGCCCGCCCGGTGCCTTGTACCAGCACGCGGCGCGCGCTCCCGCCGCCTCACCCGCAACGCACGACGCGCCCGCCACGCACGACGCGACCAACGAGTACGCGGCGCGCAGCCCCCGCGGCGCGCGATACTTCCGCCGCTTCCGCCGCTACACTCGACGCGTTCGCCTGCGTGACGGCGGCGCAGCTCTCTGTGCTGCTGAGACATCTCAAGACTCAAGTACGCCTGTGCAGACCACCCCGCCATCGTCGAGGACGACGATCAGTTTAGGGGGAGGACCAGAACTACTCAGTCTGCTACTCCGAACGCGAGGGCGCTTAGTTCGGACTAGAGGGGGAGGATGTAACAAGACTGCTAACCGTTTTCCCGCGAAAACAAATCGCGCGCCGAAAACGGTTAGCGTCCCACGCCGCCGCGCCGTTTTACTGCGCAGCTTTACTGCGCAGACCGCGTCCCGCGTCCTCCCCTTCACCCGCGCGCACCCCGCGCTCGCGCCACCGGCCAGCGAAGCCCGCGCAGTCAGTCGGGGCCAACCCGTTTCCCGGCTACACGCTCGCTCGCGATCCTTCCGGACATTAAGTTTATTGCTTTAAGATTACCTCACTTACCTAACCGTGTCTGTAGAACCTGACAATATAGTTTACATTGTGTTTTACCCTGAGATTGTGTTATTCCCTACTACTCCCACGATAGGACCCTTCTCATATATCTTATTAAATAATAACTTTAATCTTATTAGTAAGTTTAAAGTTATTATTTAATTATAAGTTATGCTCAGAGTTCGTATGATAATTAAATCATTGTTTGAAATAAAAATCTAACATTTTCAATTCAAATCAAATCAAATATTTTCTACCAACTATCACGTTTTTTTTGGGATGGCAAGCGTTAGTAAGGGACAAACGGCCTCTAATCTAGCTATCTCACTCGGCTCGTTTTGGCTTTTGAAACGTGATTGCCAAATTGAATCTTATTACAACAGCTTACGATGTGTTTTAGTAATTAAAATTTTGGCAGTACTCAGTCCTGTTATACCCCATCCACACGCTCGGCGAACAATGGCAAACAGCAAACAGCAAACACTGACGTGTGGATGGGTGTTTGTCGTTGTTTGCCTGTTTGTGTTTGTGTTCGCCAGTGTTCGGCATCGGTGTCGGTTTTTCTTGCCAGATCAAAGGATGTTCGGCAAACAGTTCGCTACGTATCCACACGTCTGGCAGCGGTCAGTATGCGCGCTAGCATTGCGGGAGGCGGACGTATCAACTTGCTACACTTTTTCGTTGGCGCGCATTTTTTTATGTATGTTCACCGATTACTCCGCCGTTTATGAACCGATTTTGAAAATTCTTTATTGTTGTATTGGGTTGAGCTCCCAGGTGGTCCCATTTTTTCAGAATTTTATCTCACCCCTAAGGGTGGGTAAAGGGGTAAAAACAGGGTATGAATTTACATTTTGGACACATATTAACCGATTCTAATGAAATTAAGAACATAAATATAGTTCTTATAACAAAAAAATATGATGGTGACCTTGAGCTGATCTGATGATGGAAACGGAAGGCAGTCAAGGGAACTCCTCAACGGTATATAGCAACTACCTCGTGTTTAGGCTTGAATGATTCGTAAGGATTAGTAGGACTTTTTGGTATCATTTGCATCTTACTTTTGATTAAAAATTATTGCAAATAAACTAAAAACTATAAAAAAAAAAAACACGCACTCACGCCTTGTACTAATGTACTCCCTTGCGGGGTAGGCAGAGGTGCATTGCTGCACCCACTTTTCGCCAGAGAAAAACTATAAAATAAAATAATAATTAAAAAGAAAAAGTCAGTTTTTAATTTTTTTTAAATTATTATTAGTATCCCACCATCGTCTTTGCTTTCTTCTTATTTTCCTTTTTTCTTTCTCTTGCTTTAATTTATATAATAAAAATATGCCAAGCCAAAAGTAATAGCTCGTCGTCCGCCGTGTTTGCCGATTCGGAATGTTATGAGCGTTCGCCGAGCATGTGGATGGCTGTTTGTGTTCGGTGATTGTGGTTGGTGTTTGGGACTTTGTTTGCTGTTTGCCGTGTTTGTGACAAACAGCAAGCGTATGGATGGGGCTTTATAATACAAAGTCCTTGATCCCATCATCGTCTTTGCTTTCTTCTTATTTTCCTTTTTTCTTTCTCTTGCTTTAATTTATATAATAAAAATATGTCAACCCGAAAGTAATAGCTCGTCGTCCGCCGTGTTTGCCGGTTCGGAATGTTATGAACGTTCGCCGAGCATGTGGATGGCTGTTTGTGTTCGGTGATTGTGATTGGTGTTTGTGACTTTGTTTGCTGTTTGCCGTGTTTGTGACAAACAGCAAGCGTATGGATGGGGCTTAACAGAAATAACAGAATGGAATTGGCAACAGTCAATAGAAAGCAATAAGAAATAATTACCGATAATTTGAAAATTCAATGCTAAGCAATGCCTACGCAATAAACGATACGGACGTAGGAAATCCTACCTGACAGCACGAGTTTTCATAACACCAATGAACATATCCTGGCAGCTGCAATGAAGCGTGAAGTCACAAATCAGAAATTTGCTGAAAAATACCTACCTACCTACTATTTAACCATAAAAATTCACATTTGTGTGTGGGAGCTACCTAAACTAAACTAGTTACATACTACCTATGATGGTGTAGTATATGAGCGGTCCATCTGTTGCTGTTCATGTATGTTTTTAGGCCTTTTTAGGGTTCCGTGCAATGTTAATGACAAAAGAAGAAGATAAGTACTTATTAATAATAATAAGTACCTACCATACTACATACTATTTAACAGTTTTATCAAGTTTTATCGTGGCTGTGATGTCTTTCCCTTCCCTTGTTCAGAAGCATGCAACTTCGACTTGGCCTGTTTTTATTTTTGTTAAATAATAGGTAAGTTGGTACCTACTTCTATTCTATTATTCTATTCTATTATCTTTGGGGGTGTAAGTACCTGCACCTGGCTCTCTCGAGTGGAACCTTTGTGCATATCCCAAGGTCTAAACTGCCTTCCTAAGCTTGGACCATTTCCCACCACGCTGGTCCACTGCGGGTTGGTGGGTTCACATATTATCTAGATGTGCTAAATCTAGATATGCAGGTTTCCTCACGATGTTTTCCTTCACCGTAAGAGTGACGGTAGGTATACAGTGAACATAAGTTAAAAGAACTCATTGGTACATGTCAGCGCCAGGATTCGAACCCGCATCTCTTGCTTGAGAAGCGGGCGCTTACCCCACTGAGCTACCACCGCTCCTGGTACCTACTTATAATAGTTATTAAAAAATCACATTCAAAGAAGGCCTTATCAACAACATCATTAAAATGAACAAGGTTCCTATTCCAATCTCCTTGTTAGAACCATCGCGATAAATTAGGTATGTACCTACTTAGATACGGCGATGCCGACCGACCGACTGTTAGCTGTTATTTAAATTGTAGCTGTTACTGTGTGAGCATCATTGCGTTGTGATACGTCTCTCAAATCGGGCGCGGCTTGGGTTCTATACTGGTTCTATAAGAGTGACAAAATGAGTGTGTTTGAAGCCCGTGACAAAGTATTTGTGGTGACCGGCGCGGCCGGGGGGATCGGCGCAGGAGTGGTCAGAGCCTTTTTGGAAGAGGGAGCGAAGGTAGGAACTCTACTTGAAGTCGTTGTTTGTTTTTCAGGTGATTAAAGTGCGAAGTTCAAAATGAATAAGTAGGTGCTTCTAGGTAGGTAGTAGGTACTTGTTTGAATTATTGTTAACCATTAAATTAAAACCAACAGCGATTATGATTATGCCTAGCCTGCCACTGGCGGTGTAATTAACTTATTAATACTATTCACCAAAATAACCGTAAATATCTAGCCACATATTTTTTATGTTTCTAAATAAATAAGTGCTACTTAAGTACCCTACCATTGGTGCAAACACATTGCCTTGAATTATAAATACAAACTTAACAACTTAAGTATTTTTAATTTTTCAGCATGTAGCCATTTTAGACGTTGCGGAAGAGGCCGGCAAGGAGTTTGAAAAGGAATTACTACAAAAGTACGGGTCTGGGAAGGCGAAGTTTTTCAAATGTGACGTCACCAATGACGATCAGCTTTATACTGCATTTGAAGAAACTAAAAAGAACTACGGCTTGGACACTGTGATCAACAATGCAGCCATAATGAATGATAGCTTCCGCTCGTACAAGAAACAAATAGAAATTAATGTGGTAAGTGTTAGATTTAATGTAATCTTATTTTGTGTGTCCGCGTCCGGATGTCCGGTCTAGTGTTTAGTGGCCCTGAATGCGATACCGAAGGTCCCGATGATTATTGCCAAAACCCTCCAGTCTAAGAGGAGACTTAATGTTAGGACAGTGGATTATTATGAGTGGTGCGTTTGTGTTTTTTTCGTAACCTATCAGAATATTTGTTTTGGTTTATTTACTTCTATGATCGTAGTAGAGTACCTTACCTGCTGTTCGTGCATAGTCTAAAGTTTCAGTGAGATCGTCACAATCTAAAATGGGTAAATAAATATTAATCCTAAATTTAATATGCCCTATAGCATGTTGATAGTTTAATCATTAAATACATAACTTGCTCTACAACTGTTGTAAACAAAATATGAAAGTTATCGCTTTATCATTTGTTTCCTTTATCAAGGTTAATGATCCCCAATAACAATTTAGTATGAAGTAATATATGTATAATAATTAGTTTCATAAAATTGTTTAGTACTAACTTAAGTATTCTATGTAGGTACAATACTTAGTAAATAACGTATTCATAATAATAAGTAATGTGGCAATTTAGACAAAGGACATTGGGCTGTTACTTCTGATGAATAGGATATTAAATCTAGATTACAATGTTATACACGTGTTGCAAAAAGGGTATACTAAGCCGAAATCTACATGTGCAGCATGGTATATCTAAGCCCGAAAATGAAATCAGAATTTCAAAATTCGCGAAGAAGAAAATCATTCTTCCATGCTGCACATACATGTAGGTTTCGGCTTAGTACCTATACCCTTTTTGCAACACCCTGTAGATAAGTACTAGCTATATAGATATATAGCTGTTGGTTGGAGTTATATTATAATTTACTGAGCAGTGACGTTAAGTAGGTAATTACGAAAAAGTCACCTTGAAATATGATTATCATTTTTCTAATTATTTAAGGTTTCCCATTGTTTTGATTGAAAATAACTACAGAATATTAAATCTGGTTTGTAACACTACGATTTAAAACTATTTTGCTTTATGTTCACGGCAAAAGCGTGGCAATAACGCCCGATGTCCTTTACCAACATCAAGTAAATAGGTACTTACCTTAGTTATGCCGCTTACCTTAGATACCTATACCAACATCAAGTAAATAGGTACTTACCTTAGTTATGCCGCTTAATTGGACATCTTAAATGATGATTTTATTATGGTTATGTATGTTTACAGTTCCATATTTTTTTCAGACCGCTGTGATAACGAGTACACTGAAGGCCATAGATATTATGCGGAAAGACAAAGGTGGGAATGGTGGAACAGTCATCAATATCTCTTCAATAGCCGGCCTCAGTCAGTCGCATTTCCTACCTATTTACTTTGCGACTAAAAGCGCTGTCATACAGTTCAGCAACTGTATCGGGGTAAGTTATATTCAGCCCATGTAGCACTGCGTCCAAGACGCGCACGACAAGACAAGACAAAAGTTTTACTGTTTTGCATGCCGGGCTATGTAGGTAAGCAGATACCTACTATGTGGAGAGTAGACATTATAAAATCTTAGTAACTTACTTAACCACCTATGGTATGACATATAAAGCAGTTATAGGTAAGTATATAAATATCTCTCAATATATTAAAATTTTAAAGAACACAAATCTATCTATTTTCGAATATAGTGAACCTACTTAGATACTATTTTCAAAGACTACGATAAGAAAATTATCATATGTTTGCTCTTAGCTCTTACAAACAAATGTAGGTACTTATATACCTTATAGTCAAATAATAGGAAGATAATATCGACACCGCCTGAAAGGCAGGAAGATACACTTTTGTCGATAACCTCACCGAAGTTAACCTCTCGTGCGTCAGTACCAGAACAAGACACAATCGAATGTAAATTGAGTCTGGTTAGCATAACGGATAGGATTACCCGATCCGTGTCTACATAAATATGAATAGCTAGAGGTACGTGCATAGGTTGAGAACTAACGACAATAACGCAAAATAATAGCCAACTAGCCTACAGTCACAAAAATACACGCGTAACACCATGTGAGAGGCTATAACATTCCAAGGATTGGATGATAGTTAGATCATGCCTGATGCATGCATAATTGCATATGCTAATATCTAATAACCGAATGGGTTATCACAGGTCAGGAGTCACAATAGATCTTTTAGGTCGCAGTAGCGAATGAGCAATGGTCGCCCTTCCCTTTAAATCATATGTCAGAGCCAGTTGCTGATGATGCATGATGCTTTCCCAGATGGAGCCAAACTTCAAGGTGACTGGGGTGCGCGTGGTGACCGTCTGCTTCGGGGTCACTGACACCTCGCTGCTCCACGTGCAGAAGATTGGCACCATCGATGATGAGAGGACCGGGGAGTTCAACACCGCTGTCGATCACGCTTATAAGCAAAAGTAAGTTAGATACCGAAGAAATGATGGGTACTTACTGAGATTAAAAAACAAATGAAATTGATTTAGTGTACTTAACTGTTTTACCTAATCCTAATAGGTACCATTTTAATAATAGGATGGTTGAGGTGCTAAAAAGGCTGAATATGAATGGATTTTGACGAGGATGTTTAAGGAAGGTTAATGGTAGACTTTCTACGTTGCTTTGAAGATTCCTATAAAAACCCACAGCATCAGCCAATACAGGCTGTTGCAAAAGAGGTAGATATAGTAACTTCCTACAATGTCCAACCTCTTCGGCTTACTATTCCACATTTGCAACATTTTGTATTATCTGTCGCTGTAGGTTTTTAAAGGAATCTTCAAAGGAACCCATGGGTCAAAATACTAGTGTCAGTGCCCTTGCTCATTCAGCCTATTCCCTGTTCGCAGAACTTCAGAATATGTCATTAAACAATTGATTGGTCTTCCTAGATTGGAGTCAGCGGTGAATGGCGTGGTGGCTGCATACAAGGCTGGCGCCAGTGCTAGCACGTGGCTGGCAAACCGAGACCGCCCACCAGTGGACATCACGCAAGATGTTAAAGACGCTTACACTGTCATGTCTACACAGATGGCTTTAGCTGTTAAGGAGGCACAGTAGTTCTAGAAGTAGTCAGTATGTTTATTACCATTAGTATATACCAAAGTATTCAGTAAGTGGTCTTCCTGTCGTTAGTTATAATTAAAATTAAGTTTAGTAAATAGAAATATAACGTACTTACATACTTGCCTATAGCTACGCAATTATACTTTAATCAGACATTGTGAAACAAACCCTTAATGTCGTATTTTATAGGGGTTGGTTTAGCCATTTGTTAGATACATACCACTACCTGCCAAAATTTACAGAACTTCCTCTAAAATATTGCATTGCATACCTATTAGGTACTTACAATGATTTTTCTAATAATCAACATCACTATGAATAACTGGAATAGCTTATTGTTACTAATCAAATTTTCAGTTCATAGAATCCTATAAACTACCCTTAGCATCTTCAATAATTTTTCTTCCTCACTGAGCACAATAGTTGTTCAGTCTTCTTATTTTTCTTTTAACTAAACTGAGAAGACGAATAAAAAAAACAACATTTCATGCAATAAATAATTTATTTTCAAAACATCTTATTTTATGCTGATAACTTTTCATAATTATCCATTTATGTAGATTTGAAAGTAGGTTCTCTGCTTATACTCGTACAGCTATTAATCAACCATTATTGTCCTCCAGGCTGAGACCTGATTAGTGTTTTTTTTATTAAAGAAATTGGAATATTTCAGGAGACATAATTAATTAATTTTCAATATTAGCATGTAAGTATGTAGGTAGTTATGTAAGTTTGTTGTAAGAACTTACCTTTAAGAACATAATAATAGATTTTCATTTAATGTAGTAACTAATGCCATGTAAAAGTGTATTCTTAGCTATTCCATATTTGAATTTTATTTAAATAAACTTAATAACAGGAGTATCTCCCAAAACTATAATCTCATCCACAAACAAAAAACAGGCGCAAGTCAGTACCTAGTTTTCACTTTGCGATTGCAATTTATTAGCAGAAAGCCATTCTTTGCAAAATATTTCTAACCTGCTATTAAATATTTTTTATATGATTCATTTCAATGGTTAGTGAAGTTAATCGAAAGATACGTTATGTTTTTCATAATTTCGCGTAATTGTGAAATTTTTTAACAAGATTTTAATGGATTACCTACTATTTTGAAATGTTTTAACAAAAAATTGATAAAAACCAACCTCGTACATTATGGAAGACGATACAAACGCTTTCTACTTCATCTATACTTATAATTTGATTACTTAATTTTAAAATTACATTACTTTTATCGATAATACCAAAATAACTTGAAACATACATTTTAAAGCGGTACGTAGGAATGTACACATCGAAACTAAATCCAACCTTATTATAAACGATATTAAATTTATCGATAAAGAACACTTTAATCACTTATCGCGAATAAATAGTAACTTAATAATATTCCTTGTTTTCAAATTACCTATCTAATTATTTAATTATAATTGGGAACTCTACTATTAATCGTGAACTAGCTTGATCGTTATGAAAACATTTGCTATTACAAACATAATAGTAATTGTTTTTTAACTTCAGATGACTGACAACACACACAAAAATTCTCCATCTTCACTGTAATATTATTCATACATATTTTCAAAACGATCAAAGGTAGTTACATTCTAAGATTGCTAATAGTTAACTTGCACTATCATAAACTTTATTAATTTCCTTGGGAAATAATCGGATATCACCTCAATACTGGCTAAGATATGAATAGTTTTATTTACATCACTTGTAACGGGATAGTACATATTGTAGGACATTCTCTACAAATATAACAATACGAAAACTAACACGAAGAATATAAATACAAGGTTCGATACCACTCGTTTAGAAATTAATTATATAAAAAAGACGCATTGAAAACTGAACTAAGTATCCAACCATCAAACGTGGGTTCGTATTCTAACTTTACAAAAATGGCAGTTTAATATCACGTATACGAATTTTGCGTTTTGAAACACATTATGAACACAGATCTGAAATAACCTAAATGATTACGTATGTACCTACATAAGGTATTGATTCTCAAATTAAAGAATTTATTATTATTGCCTCAACGATATATCAAGTACGTCTACCGAATATACTTATATCCGAACCTCAAATAGGATGACTATAAGTAACTACTTCCATTATTTACAAATTCTCTAGATTAACTAGTCATTACATCACTCCAATCGCGTCACAAGCCGATCGGCTTAAAGTGTCTTGTATAACATTGTGCGTTTAATTATGCATTTAAGTATAAATAACTAATTAAAATATCAAAATACGATCATCAGCCGAATGAATATAAGAACAAAAATATCGAAAACCGATCGGCTGCACTTGGTCCAAAACGTATTCTAGACGCGCATCCACTTCAGTACAGTAATAATATCATCTACCTAGATCACAACATATTAACAAGTGTGTAGAACAATTAATCAACATCGTCACTTCGTATTCAATAGCAAAATTGCCTATTGCGTGTTTTTAGTTTCAGTCTTTGCCAACTCTTGAGCCAACTGGTCATTGTGGTCAATGATCATTGATTTACTAACAGTACGACTAGTACGAGCTTCGTATAGAGGGCTGAGAAGGAACAGTGTAACAGTTTGAGAGCATGGGACTCTGCGCAGGAAGTCAGGAGTCAGACAGTGGTGACCCGGTCTACTTCCACGTATCGCACAGAGTCCTCGCTTGGTCAGCAAATCACTTCTTTCTCATCAAAGATGGCGGTGTCGGAGGAGAGACTCTTGAGCCGCTGCTGCAGGGCCGACCTGCGCCGGCGGCAGGACCGCGCTGCCGCTATCTGTAAGGCGATAGAAACTCCAATGAGATCTCAATAGGATCATATTTGCCGGATTTGATGTCGAATTGACCCAATTCTGCACTGCACAGGACTTATTTGCACATATTATTTAGAAAAAAAGTTGGCAAATACGACTTTGTTAGAAATGCTATTAAAAAGGGAACATACAGAGAAATACTTGCATACAAGCATATAATATTATCAAAAGATCCTATCAATAAAATCCTGTGCTGGATAATAAGCTTCTCTTTTTAATCATACAGTGCAGCCAACCACATAAGTACTAGCCATAATTTCTGATACTCCCAGCCTATTAACCCTTTCAAAACCCAACCACACTTACCAAAGCCAGCGCAAACAGCACAGTCAACGCCAATATGGCCGCCGCGTACTGAGCCGGCATCCTCAGCAGCGCTGAACACTGCGACAGCCTCTCGTCCTCCCCGTGAGGGCATTGCTCCACGCCGTCGCACCACAGGGCCGCCTCGATGCACGCGTCAAGAGACTCGCATCGGTACTCGCATTCACCTGACAGGGCGTATACCCCGCCGTGCTGGCTCGCGTGCCTGGAATAGGAGAGGATTCTTGGATAGATGACATGGATTGTGAGGAGTTTGTAGGTTGTGAGACTTTAACATCTATCCAAAACCTACCTAAGCCTGGTTATGGATAAGGAACATAAGTAGGTAAGTACTACATGTCTTCTCTAAGTGATATAGCATTACTATATTTACTAATTTTATCTCAAGCTATGTCAAGGTCTCACAGAACTTCTGTAAGTACTTAATTAAAAAGTTTTAGAGCTGTATTGGGGTTGATCACCGTGGTAAAAGGATATGCCGGACAGTTTAGCGTCAGACGTGCCCAGAGGTATATATAATAGAGTACAGTTGATACGTTAATCGGGTGGGCTTTTTCATGCACAATAAATAAAGCGAAGTGAAGACTTCGCATTATCTCCCTCATGTAAAATTAACATCTCAGGAATTCACACTCCGTTTACCTTCTAGAAAGTTCGAGCCACGACACGAAGTAACTGCCAGGCTCTATAGCGAACAGCTCCACAGCTAGAGCCCTGGGCCAGTCCAGGTCGAAGCGGTCGGCGGAGGGGGCGGGCGCCAGCACGTGGCGAGCCAGCTCATCCACCTCCTTTGACCAGCCATCGGAGAACACTGATACTACGTCTTGGTCCTGGAAGAAAGATGTTTCGATGTTTGTGACTTAGTTAATATGGTTACAGGAAGATAAATTCGTGGTGCGTAAGTAAGGGTGATCAATATAAAAAAGGTCAGTGGTGGTGATACATACTAAGATTTTGAGGCGTACGGTATTGCGGATCATTATTGCCGGATCATCTACTCGGTTATTATGCTACTTAGGTTCGTTATTGCCTTTATATTTGTGACTATTCGAGTATCCTTGGCAGATCTACGTTAGGTATATTCCATCTTTTGTACATCCCCTAATCTGTATTCGCTATCTGTGCATATTTAATTGCTCCGTTAGAGCATGGCTCGGATCTTGTTCGGGATACTCACCAAATGTTCAAAAGGATCGGGACAAATGAAAATCGGTGCTAATCCCCCAGCGTACACGGCGATTCTGTTCTGTGTGCGACACATGTGGCGCATGTCTGGAGCCACGGTGATGTTGTTGAGCAGAGTGAAGTTGTTGAGGAAAGGTTCCTCGATGATGTTGCCGCGGATTTGAAGGTACAGGTAGCGGCCGAGCGACGGGTCTATGAGCCAGGGGCCATGCTCACAGCGCTCCTGGAAATAGACGGTATGATAAATAAAAAATATTAGGTATAAATCTTTAAATATACATTTCAAATAGTCATTTTTATTGTGTTTAGGTTGCTAGTCTTGTCTATCTACATTTATAAGTAAGTACTGCTAATTTATAGAGATAGGTATAATACAGATAACTCTTTTGATGTAAAAGAAAAATATAAATCTAAAAGCTATAAATAGTTAGTTAAATTTAGTTATTACCGCCCGTCATTGTTAATTATTTACAGAAGCGAATTATTCTATTTTATTTCTTTCATAAATATTTCAAAGTAATTTCCACTTTTGAAACAATCGGAAACAAAGTTTGTAGCTTTGTTCTCAATTTCTATTAGCCATTTCTTTGTTCATTTCCAATCTTCGAGCGTCTCGTCTGAATTAAAAATGAATAATTAATTTCAGACGGCGCTAGAAACACGATCGGTATTTACATAGCTTAACGAGTTGAAACCTTGATTAGCAAACATCGACGACTTGAATTTCAAACCCTATTAAATTAATTCAAATATTAAAGTAGGTAAGTACAGTACAATTTTACTACGTAAATCCTACAAACAATTTTATTGTTGTTGTACGCTAGTACATCGAAAAAGGTCAATAAATTGGCGTAAACTGAAGGAGACTTATGATTTTCATCTTCATCACAACCCATTATACATCCCCACTGCTGGAACACAGGTCTCCCTTCTAATGTAGTAGATTTTCATATTAGATATTCTGAAAAACAAAATCAACCTACCGTTTCCGACATCGGCGATCGTGAGACGAATCTGAGTTCACCGCTAGCACCGTGCACCTTGTGAACCCGAGTGTTTTCACAGATGGTGTCGAGGCGAACGAACTCCACCGAAGCCTCGAAGCCGAAGGAACGGAAGTCGTCAGTCGCTGACATGTTCACGACGTCGAACTTCAGCTCGGCCACTGATGCTGTCGATGTGAACTCGTATTCTTCGATTTCACTGAAAATGTTATGAAATGTTGGTTAATTATTGTTATTTACTACCTAGTATCTACTTTATTTTAATCCTAACTTCATGGATTGATCTAAGAATCATGGCTGAGTAAAGAACACATTTACAAAATGCAAATTTATGTCGTTACAATATATCTCTGCAAATCATTTAAGTGCATAATGCCATGTGTGTAAAATAGCATGGTGAAAAGCATGCTAATGACCTGTTTATATTGCTAGTACCTACCTAAAAAGCATGTGTAACAGCACGACCTAAATACCTCACCTGCACAAGCAGTCCCTAGGGATCCCCGGGCCGCTGTTCTTCCAGGGTTTGTCGAAGATCCTCACGGCAGCAGTGGGGTCGCCGGCGCAGCGGAACCACGGCGAGTGCGACGAGTGCACGGAGCGGCACAGCCGGCCGCCGGACCGGACGCCCCACACGCGGACCCGGATCACCTCGCCGGGGTTCGCCTCGAAGCGGTATGTGCAGCTGGAAGGACGGTTGAGTTGGAAGTACGGTCGGTAAAAACGGTTGATTATGATATGATGATCACTTTCTCGACATCATCAAAGACTAACTGGTAGAGAATGCTACTAGCATTAAATTTGATTTAGTATAATAGGTTGGTGAAATGATATAAGTCAATGGATGAAATGCTAAACACAAATTCAAAATAGCAATCGGGTGCTATTTTGGAGCTGACACAGGTAACCGAGATACATAGATGTGTAGATTGTGTAGGTTAGTTAAATCAAATTACAGTGTACAGTAACTAGTTATCGTATTATAATTTATAATAAGTGTTATGATTATGTAATTCGATATGTTCAGTGTGACAATGGGCGGAATTCAGGCGGAGTTATTGAATTTGAATTTTGAATAGTTAGATACATTGTTTCAATATATTCATTGTTAACTATACCTGATATTCCTAGAGCCTCCTCTCCCGTAAAGGAAAACATCTCTGGGCGAAGAGAAAGTGACAGGCGGGTCCGGCGGCGCCTCCGGGAACGATCGGGAAGCGAACCTGCGGGAGCAGGGCCCGCGCCCCCACGGCTCGCCGTCTTGATGCAGGTCTACGAACTCGTACAGAGCTTTGAAGAATACTGGCCTGTAAAGAAAAAACAAACATCAGTATATCAGAAGTATATGCTACAAAACTACACTTAGCAACGAACATAATATAGTTCCACCTACTTGAGGGCAGTTCCTTGAGTCAGTTTCAGTTCGAGGGTCAAAGAGTCCCCCTTCGAGAGGAAGCTCTCAGTGCGAGCGCAGGCCCGCGACCTCCTCATGAGGGCATGTTCACACGTGCGCGGCGCGCGCTCGCGACAGAACCGCGCCACCAGCGTCGCGTTGGCCGGCGGCCGCCCCACGATCACCGACTGAGGCGACGTCGCTCGGGACATCAGCACGGAACGCTCTTTATCACTGAAATATTACAACAGTGAATAAGTATACAAGTTTTTGGAAGCAGTCAAAAGCCAATTCGAACATAAACTAACCAGAATATGTCACTACAACCCGGCGATATCCTCATGGGGCCGTCCCAAATATTCAAATGGCTCCCGCAGTATTCGTCCTCCGGCAAATTCGGATTGAGCGGATTTGTTACGTAGAATTTGAGAACGGAAAACCAAACTCGGAAGCGCGGTGCGGAGAAGGAGGGGCGGCGGTAAATGATGTTGCGGCCGGTGGGGCCCGAGGTGTCGATCCCCTGCATGTGGTACAGGCACGTCGTGTTCGGAGGTAACGAATGTTGCGGGTTCTCCAAAACGCCTTTCCCCGTGCCGCGGATCCAGAATTCACATGCGCGCTTATTCTTCGCGTACGTCGGAGATTGCTGATCGACGAACCGTACCTGCGAACACGTAAAGAGGTTATCTAAAGTGTTACGCTTCTTTTCTAACAATATTATCTTTAAACTTTCAGCCAACTTTACAAACTACATTAGCCAAGTTTCTAGCCTCCTCGCAAGAAAATTAGGTCAGGGTGATAGGATGGAGGCAGAGATAAAAGTAGATCACATATCGTGTGTCGTTGCGACCTCGGTAATGTTTTACATTGCTCTCATTAGGCTACTTTCCCTTTGAGTTTGCTACAAACAAAGTTACTTAAACGACCGCAAAGCTCACAACATTGCATTTCGAATAAAAAAATTAAAGCATTTTGCGGATGAGATTGGGTAAAAATATTCAAAGGATTTTTCGCTGACGGAAATTTTAAATAATGAGGTCATGTCCTAATTTTCGCCGCAGAAACAATGAGGGGTGAGTTTATGCTGAGCTGAACTGTATTGTATGACCAGCGGCCTGTGTGTGGCCCACTGGGTACTAATTACAGTTTGGCAGAGGCCCAAGTGCGACCTCCGCGGCTAGGGCGCGGCTTGATTTATTACCCCTTACCGTGAATGAAACACTTACATTATATACAGTTTATGATAATACACGCATGATGGAGTACTGCTTTTATAGGAGAGGGATTATTTAAATTTTGTAATAAGACGAGCGTACTGACGCAGCGTCAACCCACACACTTCAACATCTAGTCTCTAGAGTACATAAATTAATTACACTAATGTATGAAGCGAGACAAGATACCCGAGACTTAATATGTTCGGGGAGGCAGACAAATTAATTTGGGAACTCTATAAAATGTACCTACATTTTAGTTCCATTACAGTTGATAACAAATTTCGTTTTAAAAAGAAAAGATTTATTTCTCCGAAAAGAAACAATTAGGTTTTTATTTCAGAAAAAAACTTCTGTCTTCCATAATAAGCTTTTTGATTCTTTGTGACGATGGGATACTTGAATTAAGATAATCTGGGACGTTTTGTAATTAAAATTTTGATGGCACTTATCTTTGTCCGTGTTGTTTTAAATTTTGAAAATAATTAAGTACCTACTTATCTAATTTGTAAGGTGCTGGAAGTACTCTGTCTTGACCAAAAAACAAACAATCAGTAGTACGTTTACATTGAAATAGAGCTGATCAGCCACGTGCACCGTTATAGTTATATATAGCTAACGAAGTACGAGTAAGTTTCATTTTTCGTAAGCTAGATTTACCCCCATGGAACGTTAAGAGAAAATTTCCGTAGGTAAAATAATAAAATTAAATAGTGCTGAGATGATTCAACTAAAAATGAAGTGTTGAAGAGGGTATTCGCTTAATTGCATTTTGGCCGGTATCCAGTTGACGATGTTCCGTTTTTTTTCGGACTTCAAAATTCGTGGAGCAAAGCGGACTCTAAGCCAAAACTCGGACCGTTGTTTGGTCGAATAAAACTTTCAAGCCAACACTAAGTAACTATGCCAAAGCTACATAGCTACATACTACCTACTGAAAGCTATACATTTATAGATCGGTGCTTTCAACTTTTTTTAAGCCAAGTGCCTTAAATGGAAGATTCCACAGTTTCATTCGAGTATAGATTTATATAGCGATACTTGCATAAGAATCCTATAGTATTAATCAAAGTCTCCCTAACCAGACAAAATGCCTCACCAGATTTCATTAGTTTGATTGCAACACGGACTAGGCCTAAACCCTTCCTTCATTGGAAGAAGGCCCGTGCCTCAGCAGTGGGGACGTGATGGGTCGTGATGATGATGATGTTTGCTACACAACTAGTCACTCTTCACTCACCTCAACCTCTAGCTGGAAGCCGTGCAGCGCCTGTGCGGTGGCGGGCTGCAGGAACGTGCCGAAGGGCGACGTGGTGAACTCCACCAGCAGCTCGGGCCCGCTGGAGATGGCCTCGGGCACAGCCACCCCGCCCCCGCAGAACCGCAGGATCACCGGGTCTCGAGTGGTATACCCATCGTATACCGTCACGTAGTCTTGGACCTCGTCACAATCCTGCCACACTTTCAGCTCTCGCCCGTTGTTCCCGCGATCCTGCTCCGGAGTCGCGTATAACGCTTTCTGACTCCGAATAGACACCAGCTGCCCGTTCGGCTGCTTCACGACTATCAGCGCGTGCTTCCCGGCCGGCACCTCGTGCTGCCGCACCGCGTAGTAGCACGTCAAGTTCCTCGGGTATACGCCGGGGAAATTTGGCGACTGGAGCCGACAGTTTTTACGATCGCAGTCGCTGAAAATCCGCGAGCAGTACGTCCCTGAGATCAAATCCCCGAGGTAGTATTCGTGTGTTTGCGCCGGCCTCGTCATGTTGCTTGCGGGTTCGCGAGATACATTCGCGGGATAAGCCATGGGCCGTAGCTTGAAAAAGGGCCGCTCTGAAATGAAATACGGTATTACGGATTTTATTTATGGCCTCGGATTATGGTAAACAAACAAGGCAGTAGCATCTAAGCGAAATTTAAAACTGCTGTGATATGTAAACATGTTAAAATGCAATTCTATTAATATAATCCCACAAGGCTCTTTGCATTAGTTGAGGTATAAATACAAACCGCCAACTGAATTAAATTTAAGCCACCAGACTCCCCGAAAGTTAACTCCCCGGTGACAAGTGGAATCGTGCTCTGCAGACCAACTTGAACGCATATTTTATGCATTCCGGATCCGTTTATAATCTACCACATTACCATCAGACCGTTGCAATATTAATGCTAAGTCACATATCATTTAAATACATGTAAATTAGGAAGATGTGATATAATTTTCGGAAATAATTATATGTATAAAATTAGACACTTGTAAATCACTGATGTGCCTGAAGTTTAGTCGGCTTCTAGGCATAAATAAATTAATAATAGCATCTTGCAGGGCTTATAGGTACAACTATTATAATTATACACTCCTTACTCCTTACCTATAGGAGGGTTCCCACCAAATCTGACAGTAGCATACTCGCGCCGCAACACTTTATACGCCATGCGGAAGTCGAAGTTATAGTTGTTTTGCTCCTTGGACAGGTGTAGCAGCCGTATGATGAGGGTTATAGACTTGGTCTCGCTGTAGTAGATGGAGGGACCCCATGAAGTGCCGCACCAGGAGCCCCCGACCTGGCGACCGAATGGTGTAGTGGTTAGTCACCCTGATTGCTCTGCTGTTGGTTCCGGGTTCGATTCCCGGCTGGGGCAAATATTTGTTTAACCACTGTACAATGTAATTGTAAGCCAGACACAATACATTTTTAATTGTCTCAGATTTCTCGGTGTGTGAGAGGTTAAAGACAGACAGTATAGTTTGTACTTGGGTCTTGGGTGTAGTATTAAATAATATTAAGTTGCATGTATTAAAAAAATATGGCTATGTATGTATTTGTATAGATATATCAGCAGTCCGATACCCATATTACAGGCTCTGTCAAGTTTGGGGTTGGATGGCCGTGTGTGAGAAGTCCCCTCATATTATTATTATGATTAATTATATTCTTTTTTTGTACACCTTAGTACAATTTGTACTTTTACTTTGTAATATTTGTACAACAACCTGTGGTCTGCTGGCTTCCTGGATCTGCATGTAGCCGTCGGGACAGCCGTCCTCGGTGAAGGAGGTGAACCGGCCCAGGGTGAAACTGTCGAAGAGGACCTGGAAAGAAGAAGGGTGTTAGTGGACTTTGATTGCATAGTTGCTTGTTAATTTATAGGTTATCTGCAGCGGTGGTGGTCCAAGATGGTTGCGTTGCGATAACGTGTGTGTTTTTCGTTATTAAAATATATACTTAGCTAGAAAACTTCAACTCCATCTGCCAACCTCCAATGATGGAGAGGCACTATAAGAAGAAGAAGCTAGAAAACCGACGCTTGTACCTTCTATCTAACATTGTGTGTTGTTAATAATAACTTTGTGTGTTGGTAAATCTGATCCAATTTAGGTATGTAAATTAATTTAAGTACACATAATTTTCTCACCAATTTTTTACTAAGCAGGTACGTAGGTATACATTATTATCTTTGGCTTACGTAAACATTAAGGCTACCCTTTTGAGTCTTTCAGACCTTTCATGGCGTAGTAAAAAAAAACGATTTTGGGAATTTATCTAATTATTAAAAAAAGTTTCAGTAAGTATAAAATTATATGTATACGTGACTGTATTTTAAAAAGTTCGCCCAATAAAATACAGGATGGAAGTTTAGCACACCTAAAAAGGCCACTCAATTAAATACACTCTCGCCATCGCTTTCCACTTCCTAATGTCGGGTGAATATAAAAATTTAAATTAATGCCTCCAGTATAAAATAAATCAGAGTCTTAAAACTTAGTTTACAAGATAATGTTTTCTGAACGTTGTTCACAGTAGAATGACTCATCAAGTCAACAGCCAGCGGTTTAGAAATGAACATCTGTGACTTAGCATTTACGAGGCGGGAAAAGCTCCAGTGAGATTGGAAGACGTAATGGGATTATTTCAGAATGAATTCCTTATTTCGCATTTTCTTGATCTTAATCTACTTTGTCATTTGTAACAATATGTTGTGGTTGGTCGCGATGACGATATTTATTTGTGAGTTTTTATATGTCTTAGCAGATAATAGTTTTTACAGTAACTGTGCCACGGATGGCACATCTCCAAGCTTTCTCGAATCGTTAAGCTAGTTACAAACTGAAAAAGAAAAAATAGGTCAAGGTGATGTAGAAGGGTTGGTACCTATATAGGTACAAAGTATATACTTGAGGGACCAATTAACTGTTCGTATTTATACAGATTAAATGAGATTAAATTGGCTGACTACGAGTCTTAAAATATAAAAACCGATAACGGTTTCGGTATCGGTTCAGTGGGAAAATATTTTACGTGACAGAAAGCAAAGAATAAAAAACCGTTTTGGCATCAGCGGCATAAAATTTCGATTGAATTTACGTTCAAGTTCGGAGTAAGTTCTGGAAACTCTGAGCGGCCAGTTGACCGTAATGGCGCTGTGCAAGTGTGCGGGAAATGCAATTTGAGGGCGCAAATTGCGGGCGCCGCTGTATCTAGAGAATAAACTGGCGATAAGGATTGTGCTCCGCGGAGTATTTATGCGCCGCTACCCCCAACCTCCTTGCTACGAGTGAGTCCAACAAAGGAAAGAAAGTTCCATATTGTTTGCCCGCCCGGGCGGCTCTCAGCGGAATATCTGTGCGACTGAATAGCATCGGCGTAAAATATTTCAAACGATTTTATTCCATCCCATGTTCCGTTGGTTTAGGAAGTGCGAACGGGAACTTTTTGCTTTTTCACTTTTTATATTTATTAAAAGTTGTTTGTTTTGCAACAAGAGATTTTGAAAACAAAAATTCACGCGTTTTTATCTGGAAATATGCATTTGTTTTCAGAGTTTAAATCACTGCCACGAGCAAAGTTTTTGCACGAATTTTTGCTTTTATCATAGATTTAGATTCGTTTGAATCGTGTTCTGTGAATCAAAATACTGCACCACAGCTTATTAATTTTAAATAAAATACTTAAACTATTTATATTATAAATACTTTTAATAAGTAGTAGGTACGTGTTTAATCTATTATCTCACATTTATTTTCATAAAAAACAGGTCTCCTTCACTATTTAAATACCCCAGTGTATCATAGAACATGTCTCAAAACGACGACGACGTGTGAGACCGAGCGTCGGCTCTCATCTGCGTCGTTCATGTAGAAAATACAATTTTCCTCCACCAACAGTTCCCCTTTCTGATGAAATTTAAATACGCTGCAGACGTCTCGCGAGAGCGACACTGGCGGTTCAATTTGTGTCACACAAATATACGTGTTACGTGTTAAATATAAAAATATTCAATTTAGGTATGCGGCTATATGTTGGGTGTTGCCTAAAAGTCCGGTAGCGGGAAGTCATGTTAAAGCGGGGGCGGCATACGTTTCCGGTTTGGGTGTCGCTGTCTGTCTGTGCCACAGATTATTTTTACGTCGGGATTTTTCAAGAAAATATGTTCAATAATATATTAAGTATAGTCAAATAAACCACTTTGCCAACTCTGGAGGCTGTTAAGAAAAGGGTAAGTAAACACAATTTGTTCCTTGAGAGTTTATAATGTTTTGATGAAGCGCTCGAATATGTAACTATATTTTTTTCCAATACATTTAAAAAACGTAGAATTTAATTTAAAAAACCAAATGTAACTAACTATGAACTTGCTGTTCCATGTTATTTGTACAGAATAAGAATATTTCCGTATCCCCCAGGTAGGTATGGATTCGATTCGTACCGAATGAAAATCAAACACAAAATCATTATTCTCTAACAAAATGAAAAAATCATTATTCTATAACAAAAACCTTTCTCCCACAGTAAGTAGGTACTTACTGTGGGAGAAAGGTAAAGTTTACGAGTAGAAAACATTAGTAACCAGAGTCTTCGGAACTTTGGTTTCTGTAGGATATGCTGTGAAAACATTTTAGTTGGAACGAGGTACCGGTCTGAATGAAAGGAAGATGTTTCTCGAAATTTCAACTCCATTTTGTTACATAGGTATGTGTGCGGTGTAAATAGAGCTCTATTTATTGTTCACAAAGGATGAACTTCTGAACTGCGGTCACGCTCGCATGAACACTGTTTGCTATCCGACCTCTATGCAGCCTCAATGCTGCTCCTCTGTTTCATATTGGCATATTCTAGTTGAATATAATATGTATTACATTATATCTAACCTCAGTATCTAACATGGGAAAATCGGTTGCAAATGAAGACTTGGTACTCTACTCTTAAACCGAAATATAGGTAGATGGGTGATTCAGCAGAATACTTCAGCTTTACAGACTAACAAGATAATAAATAACTAGTATATATATGCACAATGTTCATATCATTTTGTTTTACATATAACTAATTGTAAGTTGTGCATAGAATTGGCTAATTAATCAGAATACTTCAGCTAAAACACACTGACTAGAAAGTACTAATTACTAATTCTCCATTTTATCATCTCGTAAGCAATTAATCTCAGTAGTTTCTACACGAATAGTGAGGATGAATCCGAGGCTCTGATTCTGACAATGAGTAATAGTCTGTATTTATTTATCTTTATCTCCAGATTTGGATTACAGGCTTTATTGAATAATAGATTGACTCATTTTATACTGTCATTCGGCTTTGTCGTTGTTTTATTAGTTATTTACTTTAACATTAATGATCGTATCGTAGCATTCGTAGCTTTTCATGACATTCAATAAATTGTTCGCTTTGTTTTGATGGGGAGTGTGTTGTGATTAATTCATTCGGTTCATTCCTACCGTATTGTATAGAATAGCTTGAATCAAACATTGACACTATTAGGTAGTAGTGACTGAAGGAACATAATAGGTAGGTACTTCTTTAGGGACCTATCTAGGTATATCTTACGAATGTATTCTATATATTTTAAAAGATGTCTCTTAAAAAGTAACTTATAGAGAGTACAGAATAGGTTCCTAACTTCCAAGCAGCGCAGAAACAGCAAAGCAAAACAGCAAAAAAAAATTCGAGGGAGCTAAATTCAGAAAAAAAATGGAAGGAGCTGGCACCTCACTCGGTCTAAAGAGGTGAGTTACGTATTTGTTTATTCCTTCGTTTCAGGAGAACAAAAGAGGTTGGAACTCTCATATTCATACTCGCCCTCCGCGGGCAAGTTACAGGGGGGTCACTCTATATCACGAAAAACTAAGTTTCAGAACGCTGCTGCGCGAGATGGGACTCTATCTTGTTGTACTTATATTAAACGCGCCGATTGCACAACAGCTCTCCTTCTTTGGTTTATAGTCAGTATAGAGTAACCCTCCAGGGATGAAATAGAAAGGTGTTTATTGTTCTGCGGCTGTTTGCGTGCATAATTAAACATTAACGAATGAATTCGGATCTTTAGGCATACTCTTGGTATGAATATGAAATGAGCTGCTTTTTATTAGTGAAGTCAGAGGGAACTCTTATGAAAAATTTAAAAGCTGGTTCAATATAGGATCTGTATAGAGTGTTGTAAAATGTAAAAGTGCTATGTATGGCAAAGGGGTGACTCATTTTGTCATTCTAAATAACTTTATATGAATGATTGTTAAAAAACATACCTACTAAAGAACTAAATACTGTTCATACCTTTTCAAAGAAATTCGGCACAACAGTAGGCTTGAATAACATTTTCATTCGGGAATAGGAGTTGATGTTTCACGTACGTGTTTTATTTCAGCAAGGGTTCTTGTTGATTGAAAGTATTCTGCCCACGTCTAGGGATACGAACATAATGTGACGCGCGAGATTAAGTTACTAGACGTATGTCCTAATTCGTTGACTTCTGATTTAGATAAACTTATTCTTTTCGTGGCGCTATCTAGATGTGGTAAATCTAGATATGCAGGTTTCCTCACGATGTTTTCCATCACCGTAGGAGCGAATTCCAAAGACAGCTACGGGATTCGATCTTTGGCGTGAGAATACAAGTGTGCCCTTACAGCTTTGCGATTCTGTAAAATCAGACATCTCACTTCGATCTTCATTCTCCCTTCACCTTTCACTTCACGTATGTCATCTCATACATTATTTAATTTTGTCAAAATCTCGAAATTGCGGAAATTACAGAATGCCAAATTCCAAACTCACTCCGGATTCAGAATCGAGTTTTGACAATTAGCTTTATAGAATCGCACTGCTGACTGAGCTACCACCGCGCACCGCTCTCGTTGGAGTAAGTCTAGGGTTTGTGACTGTGGTGAAAGGAGTAGCAATATTAATTAGTTATGGGACTGCCCAGGGTGCGCCCGAGAATTGATACGTCACTTGGGGAGGCTTAATAATTTTAATGTTGTATTAGACAACCCATATATTAATGCATTTAGATGTTTTAGATATATGGGTATATCTAAAACATCTAGTATCCACTGAAATTACATTTTAACGTCGGCTTCTATCTCTACGAATTGTGAAAACAATTGATTGTAAAGTTTGCAGCGACAAAGTCGACTGCTTTGTTGCCTCTAATAGGAACAACTTCAAAAGAGATTTGTCCCCGAGACTTCAATTGACTGCGAGAATTTTTGTCAAACACACTTTCTTTTGTCTTGAGAACCATTTCCGAGAGAAAAGAAAGACACTTCTTCTGTACAAAACTTTATTACACTTAGATTACTTCATATTTTCGGGTAAGTACCGCTTCTTTCTGTCAGTTATAAAAAAATCATTTTTTTATTTTTAACAATGATCCTATATCGGTTTCTATTGAACTCTAATCTGCTTTGCGATTCTGTAAAATCAGACATCTTACTTAAAGATAAAGATAAAGATAAAAGAAAGTTTATTTCGAGTTAATCTTAATACTAACATGCTAAAAATCTATTGACTTAAACAATAACAAAAGTCACATAGGTACATAGTTAAAAAAACAAAAAAATATAAACTCGAAAATGGACGTACTTCGATCTTCATTCTCCCTTAACCTTTCACTTCACGTATGCCATCTCATACATTATTTGTCAAAATCTCGAAATTGCGGAAATTACAGAATGCCAATTTCAAAACTCACTCCGGATTCAGAATCGAGTTTTAACAATAAGCTTAATAGATTCGCAATGCTGACTAGGCAATAAATCTGTAGTATATCCTGCCGGCGACGTTAAAATAACGGGTAAGTATGGAACCTCATCAGTTTTACTTAATCTGTCGTCAGTCATTATTAATAGATTATCAGTTAGATTAGCCTACTACCTACCAAACCATTGCATAAAACACGCAACATTTTCATAGTCACAAACTGACAACGAATGCATCAGCACTATTCTGAAGCAAACATGTGCTCTGAAAACATGCCTCCGTCGTTAGGGTTCCGCAGGATTAGTGGTCATTGTCCCATGTTGAATGGCGAGACACTTGACGCTCCTTTTAGCTGTTTCGCCGCGGCAGCCCCCACTTGGCTTGCCTCGGGGGAGTAAAACCAAACAAGCACCGTCACTCTCACGCAAGACTGTATGCATCTCCGTATAAATGTGTTTGCCTGTGGTCTGCTGAGAGCAAGGGCTTTGTAGGTATAACAGTTACGACAACACTGTACTGTCTCGACTTTACTATACCGCTTCAGGCTCCCCTTTACAACACTCTACGTAGAGCTACATAGATTGACATAGCTGTACCTCTTTTTCTATCTCCGGGATTATCCTGCAGAAAGGATTTGTGAGACAACCTGTTTTATTAAAGCGGGTTTTGTTTGTTCAATAAAGTGAGTAGCTGTTGGAAAACACATGATTAGATTTCCCGTGTTTAATTTTAGGTTGTGTAATTGTGGATTTGGGTACGCGTATGTATGCCTCAAAGATGGAAGTCTAATGCCAGGGCGGAGTTCTAGACAGAGATTGATGTTTTTTTCACAGGAAATTTAAGATGAAGACGGAATATTATCTAAACTTAATTCTAAGATGATGGCTTTGTTTGCGAAATAGTTCACATCCCAAAAAGGCGTCTGAAGATTATCTTATCGCTATCTATTCAAACCTATTGTTGTGAATAATACAAACAGAAAACATGAAGAAATAAAACAGTTCACCGAATAATTCGATCACAAGCATTTTTCTCGGAACGAATCAATAAAAATTAAATTAAGGATGACTTATATTGCCGGTTACGCAACTGAGCAGAAAAAGCTGAACTTAAGTACTTAGTTACTTAAGACTTGGATCATGTTTGGTTAGATTTACTCAAAAGAGACTGGGTCTTCAGTACTCTTTAGGCGTCTTTAAACGTTTATTAGGTACGTCTACGTCTAGGAAAATTCAATCACAACATTCATGGATGAGTCTACAATGAATTTTTATTCGCATTCAATTGACAACATTCGCTTATACAACATGCACGCAATGTTATTGTTTAAAAACAATTTCACGGTCATTCAGATTGACTGTTTATCTATTTATCGCTTGCCCTAAGTAGGTATTTGACACATTATCAGCTAAATGCTCTGACTTAGATAAAAAACAAAAAAAAACATAAAGGTATAAAAAAATGAGTCACGCTCGTATCATTCCACCTAGCGCACGTTTTTATCAGCATTGTAAAGTTTTTAGTATTGTTTTATTGTAGTTACGAGTAGTTCAGTGATTTGGTGATCATGGTTTGGGATGAAGTGAAGCAGTGTTTTGTTCTGTCGGACGCGGTGTGCCTGGTGACGGGCGGGGCGGCCGGCGTGGGCGCCGCCCTCGTCAGCTCATTGTTGACGGAAAATGCGCAAGTAAGATTACAAATTTCTATTTTTGGAACAATGAAAATGGTTTATTTTAAAGCTATATTATTTTGGGACCAAGATGTTATTCTTTAAATTAGGTAGTTACTTTTTTAAGTAGCTTTGTTATGCATTATGTTCTGGTGGTTACATTTATTTAATAATGTTCATATTTTCGTCAAGTTAAATTCTTTAAGGGACAGCAAAACCGTCTATAATTTAAATGAGTAAGTTTGTATCGGTACGGCCAACTTTGTATATAAACACACCTGTACATACAGGTGCATTGAATTTTCCTATAATATCGCTTCAAATCCTGTTGTAAAACAACAAAATTTTACAAAATACAACTTCCCCCACACTTTTCCAGCACGTAGCATTTCTCGACATCGAAGAGAAAAAAGGCGCGGCTCTGGAGACGCAACTCAACGCAAAGTTCGGCGCGCTGAGAGCCAAGTTCATAAAGTGTGACATCGCGAACGAAGACGAACTCACACGAGCGTACAAACTAGTCACCGACAAGTACCGACGACTCGATGTAGTCGTGAACAACGCTGCCTTGCTGAGTAGAGACGGAGAGAACAGCGGCAGAATGGTTGATGTTAATTTTGTAAGTACCTACGTTGCTTGGTATATGTATATCCTATAAAATAATTCTTGGTGTTTTGTGCATGTCAAGACGTGACAAAAATTCTGCATCGCGTAATTACTAGAGCGACCGCGACGGACCACTTTTGTCTTGCGTTCCCCGTTGAAGCCCTTCTGAGGAAGTATCTGGTACTGTACCACCTTCAGCAGTGCTGCCAATCCATCAAACTTCTGTAGATAAAAGTTATTCCACATGGCAGCACTGTTTTATGATTGTTGGTTGTTAATATAGCTCGGTAGTCTGATGGTGGGAATAAGGTAGCTCCTACAATTTATAATCTATGCATGTATGAGTATAGAATTAAACGGTCCACTGTACCTTTTACGTTAAAAAATTCTTCGTTTCAGAAAGCGTCAGTGAACAGCACATTCAAGGCTTTAGAGGCAATGAGCGCAGAGAACGGAGGCAGCGGAGGGGTGGTGGTCAATATATCCTCGCTCCTCGCCCTGAACCAAGACAGCCGGCTGGCGGTCTACTCCGCCACTAAAGCTGCAGTACTACAGTTCACTGTCACCCTTGGAGTAAGTTGAATTTGTGAGGCGCCCTCTCTTTTTAAACTTTTTGTAAGGGATGCGGATGGATAGAGATAATGTGTTACGTACGGGTTAGTTCCTAAAAGAACCATTGCGATCAAACTATAAATTTAGCCAGTGGCAAATTAGATTTATATTATATAACAACATTCAAAGAGTTGGGATTTAAGTAATACTAAAATATAGGTATAAGTATACCATTGCAGGAATCAAATTACACCCAACAGGCAACGCACGCACCTGATTGAAGCATCGTGAACTAACCACAGTCCTGAAAGGAATACTTGTTGAGTGTACCTCTATTTTGTAGAAGGAGCCATTCTACACAAACAGCAAGGTGCGGCTACTGACCGTGTGCCCCGGCCCGACCGACACCGCCATCTACCACCGACAGAACTTGCAGAATCACCCCGCACACCTCACGCAACCATATTCCCAGAAACAAAGGTAATAGGATACTCCTTCAAAGGATATATGTTGTTTGTAGCGCTCTAAGGCCAAGCAAGGCTACAAAATTGTAATGATAATAATTCTTCATAGGGTTCATCCTTCATGATGACAAAAACTAGAAAGCTTCTAGGATTTGTCACCATGGTGATAGGATGAGCTAGTCAGCTATACTCGCTGAATAACCCAGGTGCCCGCTCGGTCTCATTTTACGGCTAGACTCCTGCAATGTAGTACATTATTTTGTACACATTAAACTTAATTCATAGTCAGCATAGTTTAAAAACCTGTTACCTGCTTATAGAATTACAAGAAGACACTGAACTAAAGTTTGGAGCGAATATTGCGTTACTCGGCCGGGCGACTTCACCTGGTTGGAAATCTTTGTTGTGCCAACGAGGAATTTTAAGTTTGTTTTACAACTTGTGCTGTTAAGGAAACTATTCATGGAATTTTTGTCGTCCATTTTCTGCTCGGCCAGTTCAGTAAAAAGAAAATGTGCTGTAATAATTTTAAATTTTTGTGCGGCGTTTTTAGTTTCATAATTAATAATTTTCACTTTATAATGGACCGTAAATGTCGGCCTACGCTTTACGTGAATTTAATAGAATGAGAACTTCGAGTATATGAATCGATCAAGGGATTCTATTACACTTACATTCACCTATACTATTTAATTTCATACTGACGAGTACATGGAATACATAAAGCCTATTCAGCCAAAGATTCAGCTATAATATTATAAAAATAAATCATGAAACACTACGAGCATGACAAATTTATATGCGCTAAGGAATGCAAGAGCAAGCGGGACTTGTGGAAGACATTTCAAGAGACTGGGGGGTCACTCTATATAACGAAAAACGAAGTTTCAGAACTCTGCTCTGCCACGACTCTATCTCGTAGTATTTAACGTGCCGATTGCACGACATCTCTCGTTCGTCCCTTTTTCGTCAGTATAGAGTAACCCTCCTGACGCGGTTTGCTCCCCGACAATGCGCCGGGTCAACACATACTTGTACTGCACGAGAGCATCCTGTATATTTGTGTATTATTCACATACTGTATATATGCTGTATTATGTTATGTTGTATGCAGATGTATGCATTCTGAATGTTCCAAGCCAGTACACTCTCGCGTCTCGCATCCGAGCATCTCAAATTCTAGCGGTTTGTCACTGCTAGTGTTCTCACTAACACAATATAACTAATTTAATTATATAAATAATATTCATTATGACATTTAAATTATACTCTTTAGTACACAAAAATCAAGTCAAAGTTAGATTGTTAGTTGTTATTCATGCTTTATAATGTATAAGCATTATTTTGTCATTTTAATTTATATATTTTTTTGCATTTCATCTGGTTGGCAAACTAGGTATAAATATGAGTAATAACTAATCAGGTAATACATAGATGAGATTTATCATCCGTTTTAGTCCAAATAAACGTTCCCCTTATAGTAGAAAGTAAAACTCATATCAGTGGGTACAACTTGAAATTGGGGTGGGGCGATTACGTTCAGTTCAGTTGTACGAATAGCTTTGAACAATACTGGCCGGTAACTGAAGCATCTGCACACGTACGTACAGGTGAATATGCTAGTTAGTTTTGGTCAGCATACGTATATCCGTTTCCTTAGAGCTCGGAATAATAGCCATAACTTGTATGCAGGTATGCAGAATGTGGCCTACCACAGGTCCGCAACTAAAGACGGTGCATAACAATATGTCTTCCGGATAGAATAGAATATCCGGCCAAGACGGAAGGCTATAATATTATAAGCGAATTGACTATATTTGAATAGAGTTTGGAGAATTCAGTTTGTCATGAGAGTATAGGGTAGGCCTGTTCCAAGTCTGTCCACGTTTGTATCATATCACATATCCCCGTATCAGACATCGCTAGTTCGACAATTCGCTGCTTTAGTAATATAGGGGCACAATTCGAAAAATATGATTACAGCAGCTAGGTATATTACTAAAGAAGCGAATTATTTATTTGAATATTTGCATAAATTAGCGATTGTACTAAAATGACATTATCTCACGAACAATTTGGTAATCTTTCAGTGTGGAATCAGCAGTTCTGGGTATAATAGAAGTGATCAAGACTGGTGCAAGTGGATCTGTGTGGAAGGTCGCTGATGATGAACCGGCTCAAGATATCTCTCAACATGTCAAGAAAGGTTTCACGGTGTTTTCTTCGGTTGTGAAAAAATAAGCTTTGATCATAGACCTTTATTTTATACTCTGTCCATCTTATTAATGGAATGGAATGGATGTTTTTGACATTCGAAATCTCATACATATTTGATGACTGCAAACGAAAACCAACTTTACTTACCAGACATAAGCGAACGTAAAAAAACATTAATAAGATGGACGGTAATTGATACATATAAAAAAACCGGCCAAGTGCGAGTCGGGCTCGCGCACAAAGGGTTCCGTAGCTTAAATCAACCTATCTCAAAAACTATAAGAGATACTTTGATCAAACCAAAAATCGTTGAAAGAGTTAATTAGCATGCATCACCTCTATTTTTTTTAGAATTTTATACCCCGTAGTTATAAAAATAGAGGGGGGGGGACATACTTTTTACGACTTTGAGAGCTGATATCTCAAAAACCGTTCACTTTAAGAAAAATGTTTTTTAGAAAACTTTATATCATTTTAAAAGACCTTTCCATTGATACCCCACACGGGTATGTAGGTACATCGAAAAAAAAAATTTCATCCCTCAGTTACATGTATGGGGGGCCCCACCCCCAATTCTTTTTTTTACTATTTAGTGTCATATTTTTGTAGCGGTTCATACAACACATATTCCCATAAAATTTCATCACTGTAGTACTTATAGTTTCCGAGTAAATCGGCTGTGACAGACGGACAGACGGACAGACGGACAGACGGACATGACGAAACTATAAGGGTTCCGTTTTTGCCATTTTGGCTACGGAACCCTAAAAATAGGTTCTGAAATGTTCCTTCGCTCTTATGTTATATTATAAATAGTTTTGATGTCTTCTTAGCAAATTGTACCAATCTCTCTGAAATCAGTGAGCCATATGGATGGCTCAAATTTTATTGAAGAGCACAGTATAGAGGTACACAAGAGCTCTCAAAAGGGGATGGCCGACACGGCTCGAGAGAGATCAGGCCTCCGATTTTCACTCTCTCGCCTTTACCTAGCATTCAACACTCTCGTAGTACTTTAAGTGAAATGAAAACTGTATTGTATGACGTGACTTATTGATTTGAGATTATGTAATAAGTTACGGGAGCACTGAAACAAACTTTCTAGCTATAAATAAACATTAATTTAGAAAAATTAAAAGATTTTGGAATAACCTATCATACATACATACATACATCATACCTTATCAGATTACTAAGTATAACTATTTTGCAACACCCTGTATAGTTACCTAAGTCTCGTCATAAAGCTGTAGGAAATAAAGAACGATCCTGAAGGCTGTATGATAATAAATTGCCATCGAAACATTTCTCGAGACAGGAAATTGAATAAAAGTAGTAGGAGAGCATAAATTTATTCTCTTCCGGTGAGAATTACAAATCTATGAGCGACGACTTATTTTATGCCAGTGAAGCTACGGACTAAAAGCAAGGACCAATTTATTTTATTATGATAAATAAGTTGGTAGTCAATGATTTCAATATGGATAAATTACTAGAGGAGACTATAAACTTTAATGTCATTAATTCCCCAAGACTGGACTAGGTATACAATATTATATAATAGTTACATAATTATGGTTGGTCTTGGCATTCAGACCGCGGCGAGGATGTGTGTGGAATCCACCAAATTTATGGGCCAGGATTAGCTGTAATCTGCACTGAGCATTGCGCGTGCGTAAGATCTGTTCACGCTTTACCATTGGTGGGAAACTCGATCCAAACTGAATTGTGTCGATACATTAATGAATAGGTAATACACTCACGGAAAAGGTTCCACTGATAAAAGCACCAAATTACTCCTAAACGAAAAAGGCTAGCTTAATGTGGCCTTCTGTAACATTGAAGTACCTACATTTAACAGAGCATCAGGATATTACCAAGCAAAAGCGGTAATATTTTGTTAATTTTTTAAAATTAAATGTTTGAAAACATTTGAGTCGATTGGTGTCGGCATTTTATAAGTGGAACTTTTTCATTGCCTGTAAATGTATAATAAAATTTGACTGAAGAAAAAATGTATTTCATTATCACCTATTTGGTTGACCACAAAGCAATTGTCCACTGCTGGGCGTTGGCGAATTGGCGATAGACGTTCATTACACGATTGTACATTCACGTGAATTCAAAGATTTACATAAACAATAAACATGTGGAATAGTAAGTATGATTTATGAAATAACTCTTTTGCTATCTTATTTGACTTTTAAATAAATCGTGTAAATACAGTTCCCTAGTAGGTATTTCAAAACATTTAGTTCAGGGTTGAAAGCCAAGTTTCTTTATGCAAAGTTTTTAAATCTGAATTTTCACTGCAGTTACATGACGGTTTCACGGCGGTGAATTCTGTAAGCTAATATTTGGTGTTGCCATTTTCGTTGCGCCAAAGTGGCTCCCTCGTTTTACTTTTTTACCTCAGATAGGGAGCTGTGTTTTGTTTGAATAAATGGTTACAAGATAGCGTTTGAACAACCAGGGTCTAAGTACATAGGAAAGCACAATAAGGAAAAAAAACTTAAGCAAAGAAAGACTCGTACAGAAAAAGTGGAGGCAGACATTAGATCCTTTTTACAAGGAACTAAATTAGTAGGCACGATAAGATTCGCTCATTTGCGTGGGACTCCAGGCGAGGTCTGTGAGGCGCGCCCTAACATCTCCTGCATAATTAAACAGTATGAGGTGGATTTGGCAGGCGTCCTAGCCTGTAGTAGGCGTGCGGGATTTGTATCACCTAATTTATGGAACAAAAACGTTTAGAGGTATTTTGCATTTTGATCTCCTGATCTAGGAAAAATACTAAGAAATACCTACACTTTAAAATACAATATTAAGGAGGACGAGCAGAAATTTCAGTAGTGATTGTCATACCCTACTTACTTTTAGGTATACCTTAGTAAATTTTGCGAAAATATTAATCGTTAAAGGAAATTACTCCTATAAAATCCCGGGATGCCTTGATGGTGCGTCATGGACCATTTATGCGAGCGTCAGAGTCGAAAATCTACACATTACGATCTACAGCTATCCGGGACACTATCCGAAAAATATAGGTGGTGAATGGCATTTTGGCGCCGCGCGTTTGATTAGCAAGCTGCAAAAGCCAGCTGACATGCCTGTGTGAATAAAAAAAAACGAGGTTTCCACTCGAAATCGGTTGAAATGGTTGAAACAAAATTCTCGCTCGGCAAAGATTGAATTTCATGCGAACATTGCTTTTTTGCATGAAATATGCCGGTTAATATGCGCAAACATTTAAGCACTTTTGGCGCCTTTGAGTTTTAAGCCCACTTTCGAAATGGAAAAAGTTTTGTTGGTCTTTATGAGGCCGATAAACGCCATTTGGTGTATTGTATACGACGTCGATACTTTGTAAGAATTTAAATTTCTTTGCTTTCGAAGGAGCCTGAGGACAAAAAAAAATGTATACATTTTTGTAATCACCATTCGTTACAATTTACCGAATTATTAACAAAACACTCCTGAACCATTACCTAGGTACCTACTTAGATTTTATAAAAAACAAGAAGGAATAAAAATAAGAAAATACTCAAGTACTTAATACTGTCATTATTTACGCCGGTTATGAACAAATTTGAATCCTACGATTACTCAACGGAGTAGCAGCAGCTATTTCTACTGAACCGCATAATACCTACATTACCTACCTATTTTTCTTTTGTTTTCACATTCCACCAATCACATAAGCCGTCCATAAGTTGCAGACGAAACTATTGACCTGGACAAACAAATAGTTTCCGGTCAAATGCCCAGCAAGCGACCTGTTTGACCTGTGAGTTTGACCTGCTTAGACGTGGAACTAAACACTGTAGGTATTACCTAATCTCGCGTAACAAAGCTTGTAAACAAGGGTGTAAACAAGGGTGTAAACCTGAGGTCAAATGTGCCGTATCTGTCTAGGAGACTGAATGTTAGGTACTGTAACTCATTCTTGTTGTTTATTGCCGTTATAAATTACAAATTGCCTTACATTGTTTTTATAGGTTTTGTCGAGTTTCGCCTACCTCGCCGTTTAATTTAACAAAGAGCTTTTTATGCTTCGCCTATGTAAACATTTTTATGTATTTTTAAGTGGTTTAATTATGCGTTTTATATGAGAGAGTGGCACTCGCTGGTGTGAAATAGATTTTATATTAATATTAGTAAAACATAAAACGTACAGAAGATAATTACACAAATTAGAAACCACGACGCTATTAAAATAAGAACGTAGAGTTTTTATTTAAAAAAAATACAATTAAGTGTAATTCGTAAATACACGGGCAACACAGATTTTTTATTTATTTGAGAGGAATTTAAAAAACAGTATTTTTAGTACTGTAAGTTTTTTAATTTATTTGTACAAACAGGTTGGTACACGTGTAACGGTATTCTTGGAATCTCGATCAGTAAAAATGTACTTACTAATTTCTTGCCTTTTTAGATATATTCCTGTCTAATTGAGAAAAAAAAAGAAGATAATTAAAAGAAATTTCTCGTTAAATATATATTGAAATTAGAAGATGGTGTTGCCAAGAAGACTACTTTTTCCATTTACTTTGTGAAGAAAAATGAAAAAAGCCGATCGTTACTTACGAGAAAATAATGGTAGAGCTGTCGAGCAAGTAACAAATTGTTTTCCGTAATTACTTTAAAAAAAACCCATGGCATAACTTACTATGTAGATGATTATTATTAGTAAACATGAGTACTACATATATGTTTTTCATATACTTACTTACATTATGATGCACTTAGTGCAAAAGCACACAGTGCGTTGCGGCGCCGCCGCACCTCAGAGATTTCACCTTGTAAATTTGACAATCAAATGATGATTTTACAAAATCACAAGACCAAATCAAAATCATTGCGGTGCGGCGCCGCATCGCAACGTGTGCCCCCGCTCTTACGTTATATTAAACTATCAGTCATGCATTTATAAACCAAATCGATAGCAACGTGAAAGACACCTAGGTATTTCTACTAAATACTTGTATAAATAATCACTTTCCCTTTCAAATGTAATTTGCAAATATGTATGTGCACTTCCAGCATGCGAGGTATTTCACGAATTTCATACAATTTGTGTTCAAACGTTGCTCATACATTTAAATGTCCATTTGGAAGCGAGCCTCGTTTGTTGCCGTGTCACACGCTAGATTTGCATAAGCCGAAATAAATGCGAATTCCCTCCGAAAAATACAAATGAACGAGACATTTTTGTTTTTAAATCTTCGTATCCGTTTACCTCAGAGGAATACTAAAAACTTTATTCGTAGAAATCCTAGCGGAAGGGGATGCTCTTTGCCCTCTGAACTGTACAAAAGTGAGGAAATTTCATACCCGAAGATAAAAAGGTACGTTTCACCGATTTCACCCGCTGGCACCTCTCCGCGGCCGGGTTGTGTCTCAAAAGCAAAATTGAAAGGAGCCTGGACGTCCGCGCGGGCGCGGGGGTGAGGCGGGGGCGCGGCGGGCGCGGGGGGCAGGGGGTAACTTTATATGACGAAAAATATATTTTCGGAGCGAGCTACGTCTCGATCGTTCGTTTTTCGTCAGTATAGAGTAACCCTCCAGCACCGGGCATTATGAAGCGACTCCTCTGACGTCAAATTTTTCATATCCCCGACATTCGTCCTTGCCAAGCCTGAGCATTTTCTCCTCCATCTTTTGACAGCCACACCACTTTATTACGATGATAATAATATTTGAAACTCAGATTTTCCACACGAGCCGTTTCTGTCTGTTATTATTTTCAAGTTGCATCTTGAAATTGCTAGTATCAAGACTGCATTTTGTACCGAAAACTGAAAGTATTAAGTATGTGATGGGTAATAATTATATTATGCAGTATAGAATATTTTTAAGCTCAATCTTTTCCATTTCGTTCAACTGATAAAATACAATTAAAAATTTGCCTGACTCAACTCAGGCGTGAACTGGGTACTTAGTATAGATTTTACAAACTACTGCACCGAAGGAAAGTTTCCCGAACAAAGTTGTGTGCGCGGCTCGAAGCGTCGAACATTAACAGACACATTTTCAATCTTCTAAGTAGGATACAACGCAACTGTACTGTAACCAACTGTAAACTTCAACAAACAGGCGAGGCCAATACAAAATTAGCTGCCTAGCTAGCTTACACTGAGTAAATAATTATTGTATAACTATATTATGCAATTACCTACGTCCTACTTCACGATACTGCTCCAACTGAACACTATTTTGCCTATAGTTGATGGTGATTCGTCATTCTGTAGGGTGATTCGTCATAAATTACTCCCTAGACGAAAGCTAAAGGGCGCAAGGAATTATGTGTCATTTACAATGTCGAGTTCTCGCCTCGTCTGCACCTCGCTCGCGCAGCGACTCCGCCCCGCCTCCGCCTCGACTTCTTCAGTGAGCATCGAACTGGTCTCGCATAAGAAAACATAGGGAAGGCGCGCTTCTCTGTCACCGCCGCTGCGACTCCACCTCGACTCTTGTGCAGTGACCGAAAGCAGTCGACTATAATTATGGGCATTTTGGCCAGGGAGCTGCTCCTTCGTCCAACTAAGTTCTAATAGTACGGTAGCTGGTGGTAATGATAACACGGGTTTATAAATCTGCACCAAATCGCCATGCACGCCGCCGGCAGCGGTGATGGTGGGCAGGCACTCATAGCACACCAGGTCCTCCCGCGGCCGGTGCTGGTAGCTCTGTATCGTTCTTCTTAGGTACTCTGTTCAGTGCACAAGAGTCGAAGCGGCTTTGCGGCGGCGTCGCCAGAGAAGCGCGCCATTCTTATGTTTACTATATGCGAGGCCAGTTCGACGCTAACCGAAGAAGTGGTGGACTCTGAGCGGAGTCGCGTCCAACTATGTTTCAATAGTACGGTAGCTGGCGGTAATAGAGTACGGTCAGGTGCAGAGAAACCTAACCCACCTCTCATAGTAACAATGCTTCTGAGAGGAGTCAGGTTTCTCTGCCCCTTACTCTGTTCTGCTCTGTTGTACTGTACCAACCTGCACCAAGTCGCCATGCACGCCGCCGGCGGCGGTGATGGTGAGCAGACACACGTAGGGCACCAGGTCCTCCCGCGGCCGGTGCAGTTCCAGCTCGTACGTGCGTCCGATGTCGCCGTAGTACGTCTTGTTGCAACCTGCAGGGAAGAGGACATTTAAAGGGTTAATGATTTAATCCGGCACTTTGGCTCTTTGCTCCCCAGCGGAGATTGACAATAAGTACGAAAGTAAGAACCCATGTTTTTTTTATTAAATATCGGAAAGAAAGAAAACATTTATTTGACACAATGAACAACAAAAACAGAAAAAAGAAAGAAAAGAATACAACACAAAAATAACAATACAGGAATAATACAAACAAACATAGTACAAACAAACTAGATTGCTGTCCAGAGCGTCAAATCGGCACCAGCTCAGCATATGCTGTGGCCAAGGAGGCCACAGCCCTGGTTTTCAGCTGGCCCTGGTTATCATTATTGCGTTACTGTACTACTGCATGGAATTATCTACATATTGAAATTTCGCATCAAGAGAGATATAGGCTGTTGTAAAAAGGGCAAAAAAATTGGCACCTCATAAAAGCTTTCTTGGTCACGTGACTTTTTACAATAGGAAGCTGTTTTATTTGCGAATCAATGAAAGTCATTGAACAAAAGTTGTTCAGGGATGACTCCCTGAATCCCCCGTATCGTACATTTAATCACACTACAACTACAATAATTATCTACCTTCTTTGGCAATATTATTTATAATACCAATCTTAACTTTCGAAATTCGTGTAATTAGTATATAATTAGTAGGCTTGAAAATGTTTTAAATTTGGAATTGTTAAATTATCAAGGGGATTAAATTAATGCAAATTCTGAAAGACTGTTAAATTTATTCGTATCGCGTTTAACGTCAAAGCAATTTTCATGGTAAAATTAAAACATCATTCTTCTTTTTAAATTGGCTATTATAATGAACTTTCTTTTTGTTTTTGTGGAACAGTTTTCGACAGCATTACAGCTTTGCCTTAAAATATATACCTAATTATAAAAACAATGATATCGATTCTGAAGGCAGAAATTTTAAATTTAGCGATGTCAAAACCTTAATTTCTTTGTTTAAAATTCGACTCTATGATTGTTTCCGTAAATGTCATTTTATGCTAGCAATTTTTTTAGTTTGACAGCGTTAAAATTAGAATTTCTACCTTCAGAATCAACATCAATATGATGGTTAGTTAGCCCCTACTCTATTTAATATACAGGGTGTTTCAAAAGTGGTATACTTACCTAGTGGTAGTGGGTATAGGTATATGCACTCACGACTGTAATCCCCGAAGGGGTAGTCAGAGGCTCACAAGCGAGCCACCCACTTTTCACAGACATCAAAACACCCACTTTTGGTAGTCGGCTAGTGAGTAAAGTAACTTAAATTCAATAAAAAACTTCCAACAACACACATAAGTACCTCCATATCCATAGCAACAACAATCCTTGTATTTTTAAGGCTAATTTCCTAGCTTTTCCTTCCCCAAGTCTCGGTGCGCTCAGTTCGCTCGAAGAAAAATACGCGCCTCGTTCGAAGTAAATGAGCCATCTTATTCAGACAAAGAGGGAACTTTCAGCTCCGCACTAAGTATGACAGTCGTATGGGAAAGTTGTAGCTTCGAGCTTTCACGTTGATTGCCGAACCATAAATATACGGTGCTGAGCTGCCGCTTGCCAAACTTATGCAGTAAGTAGGGAAGTTGTGTATGTATACTTGTGTAGGCGATGTAGAGATATGCAGTGTTACGTTGACTGAAAATGCTCCAAGTACCTATATAGAAATTAATAAACAGTAAAAAAAATAGATACGTTTAAACTTAGTAAATAATGTACGTAAAAACACAGTTTTGAAAGAAAAAGTTCATGGTCGTTTCAAGAACAAAAATGTTTAAGTCTAATAAAATAACATTTATTATCACTTTTTGGAGATTTTAGTGAGTACATAGCAGAAGAAATAGTGGCATAATTGAATGTGTGAAGTGTCACATAAAAACACTATTTGCATAGAAAAATCTTGGCAGAGAATGGAGATTTCGGTATGAAAACCATATTTATGTTTGGTCTTTACTACTTATATATCTATGCTGGACCATTGTCATGGTTAAGTGTAATTCTGCACGAGTTTATCAATATTAATAAAATAAATCAATTGCTATCGTAATGCAATCTCAAAAGTTTTTTGGCAATTGTCAGTTTTTTGCAGAGTTACCGTGGTTCGATTATAACAAAGCGGGTATCAAAATCGTCTATGATAACTAAACGGTTGCTAATAGTCGACTAGTTCACACTAGAGAGCTGAAACACTAAACTACGATTGATGCGATGAGCTCGCCGCCCGTACTAGGTTCTGCCTGGCTCAGCATTAAACCTAGATTTGGCTTCAATTCAAGCAGACTAGAGCTAGAAAGCAGATAGTTACAATATGGTGTTGGAAATAAATATCCTTTTAGGCTATCTACGTTTGAATTATTGCTGTGGTGTAAATTGTCCTGATGTCATAGAGGGGGTCAATATTAATTGACAATATATCTAATACATGATCAATGATTAGGCATAGAACAAAGGTGCAAGAGTGTACCATGCCAGAAGATTTAAATTAAAAGGTTAAATAACCTACAGAATTACTTTTAACAATATTATGTTCTAATTACAAAAAAATGTAGTCAGTACCTTATTGTAATAATGTTAGACACAAACTATGCTAGTATTACAGTCAAAAGTTTAATCACTAAGCCAGCTCCACTCCAATGTAAAACAGATTAGCTGCACAACAATAATGCAAATGTAACACAGCTCTAAGTGTAATTTTTAATTCACCAGCACCAGCCAGCGGACTGGAAGGGTCACTCTAGGTTACAAAAAATAGAGTAAACGAACTTAAGTTTTAGAGCACGCTAACCGCAACTCTATCTCATTTAAAAGTAAACATTGCACGTCAGTTCTCGCCTCTTCGTTTTCCGCTAAGCTAGAATAACCATTCTGGCTCGATAGCACGTACCTACAACGTGCTAGAACTCTCTAACAATAGACATGCAATAAAGGCATCGATTCAGTCACATTGCCCTCATTTGTGCAGCATACTGTAAACTACAGGGTAAGTTACATTGATTAGTTCTAGCTCCAGTGCCGAGTAGGTTTTGTAAACTGCTCTGTGGCTGAGTACGTTTTGTAACTAGGTTTATTGATTTGTAGTTTTACCACAACTCTAGCTTGTGTTTTCTTGTAACACTCTTATATATATTTTATTAATGTTTGTATAATAGTGTGGAAGAGTGAAAGCTAGCCCCTACAACACAAGGAATCCTATTGTAGGGACTAGAGATAAGATGCATTCGTGTGAACCTTTACTAAGCACCAAATAATCGATTTGTATTTGTATTTGTTTTCATAGTGATAGAAATGTTATATCCACATCATTTTTAAATACTGAGCTATCTGGAATTACTATCATTTTAAGAAGACTTTTTACTGTAGCCTATACCTAGACAGTTATTTATTTCATGATTATGTTAATAAGTACATAATTGGAAGTACTTTTTTGGGTACTACGAGTAGATTCGGTCTTTCAAACTCGCAGTCGAAATAATGACCAACGGGATTTTTTATCAGCACTCTGCGACCGTCAAATAAACTAGGTACAACGCAACGAACGAATCGCTATATTTCAAACGGGTGCTATACGTTAACTTTTCTTACTAACTACCTAACTAACCCAACAGAAGTTAAAAAACCCGCAACAGTTAACAAATTAAACTTCGTTGCGCCAGAGACTGAACTGGTATTTGAGTCAAGACATACCAACATTCAATAATAATAATTATTATTAAACATTTATTCCCAGATATATCGTTCATAGTAATGTTATTGAAATTATTAAAAAAAAATTATCGAATGGTAAAGAAAATCGCTAGAAAATGCTACCCTATGGCAAGTATAGCAATGCTTACGAAAAACAAAGGACTGGAGGGTTACTCTGTACTGACGAAAAACGGATGATCGAGAGCTGTCGTGCTCGCTAGCAGCACTACGAATTTTGGTTTTTCGTCTATATAGAGTGACCCGCTTAACCACGACGCTACTAGGTATATATCGTTGCATTTAACGTATCGAACGTATGACAGCTCGCGTTGTCTTTTGTAAAGTTAAAGTGACCCGGCCCTGTGTTTTCCATCCTCGGCATGCGTCCTCGTGTTAATGCATTTGCCACTTGAAATGCCTTTGAAACGCTTCCTACATCGCAGTCACGGTGGAAACACTTTATCCACATGCTTTTATAGATAAGTACTGACAGTTTACGGACAAAAATTCCCTGTGCTTTATCGGCTACTATATTTTAAGTAGGTACAATTAAATAAGTAGTTTTCCTACAAGTTAATGTCATAAGTTCATAAGTCATAATATTTCTGGAGATACGGCAATTTAATTATAAGTCAATCAAATGCTTTTTCATATTTTATGTAAGTATTGCACGATTACAATACAGGTACTTAAGTAATAAATTATCTTAAAATTAAGCGACTAAGTACCTACCATAATAAATTTAAACAATCTAGATATCGCTGTAAAAATGGATCGAATCGGTCACACAGTGTTTGCTTTCTCTACACTGTTATGGCAGTAAGTTTTAGAACAAACAACCTAAAAGTACTCACATTTTATTGTTAGAACGCTTTCCGAGTCCACAGTTTGAAACCACGCTTCGGCACACTTCAGCACAGGACCAAACTCCCATACCATATATCTACGAGCAAAATTTTAACTCAACATATTTCTTGGTTTCTATGAGCAAGAGCTTTAGGAAGAAAATCGTTTGGCAGGGATCGGCACGATGAAGTCTCGATGTTTCTTGTTGATCGCAGAATAAGTTTAATGGCACTTTAAAATTTTCAATCTAAATTGCAGATTACTTTTGAACATGGCATCTTAAGTTTTTTAGTTTTTACTATTTTGTATCATTGCACCGCACCACCTTAACATAATTTTCACTAACTATTTTTTTTACAATAGAAAGTAGGTAATAATACGTTTTTTTATCAGTAAAAACCCCGTACAAAAACCATAACATCAATAAGTTAACTACAAAGGTAAGCCTGTTGACTGTACTTTTGAACTTTCCTCGCCTTATAACAATAGCTAAAAATACCAGAATCATTTTCCTCAATATGTAAATCCGACGAAAATATAATCCACCTCGACCCTTCTCAAGAGATATCACGCATATATATTTTCCAGTTTTTGCCACACAGGCTCATAAAATACATTATGTGAAATAGATTCAATTTATTTGGCGACACACCCTAAGGATATATTTAGACGGTCTGTAAAAGAGCAACAAAGACTAAACTAGAAAATTATGTAAAAAATTGTCCTATGTATAACATGCATGTATGAAAGCAGGCTCCCTAAGTGACATAATGTAGTAATTTCACAATTTTATTGGATTAATTAAATGTTTTGTGCAATCTATTGATAAACTGAAGGAAATGGCAATAATATTTTTACTGTGATAAAACAAGTTTTCTATTTTACCTTCTCAAAATTGCCTAATGGTATTACATTAGTGACGAAGTATTTCCGTGACCGGAGTAGCGATTAAGCAGCGGCTTGAACCCTCTACATGCAAAATAAAAAAACAGCAGCAAAACCATGGAAAATTACCTAACTTTTTTCGAGCAATTTTAAACACTTAATAGCAATTCCTTTTTAGAACAGCCAGGTATCGCCCTGACCCAGTTTTCCTTTAATTCCCTGTAAAATTATTTCTCTCTCTCTGGCTCATTTTTAAGAATCTTCCAATAGCCATTTGTCTTATATCTTGGCGGGTTTATACCCCAGTAATGGTGTTTACCTCGGGGACTGGCCTGGCCCTGCTATGATGGGGATTTTCATTTATTTATTTGCAGAAGTAACTTCATCATCTGGACTCTGCCTTTATTTGTTTTATCTTCGACCCCAATTTATGTTCCTGCTTTTACGTAAGTATTTGTTATCTCTTTGTGGAAAAAATGTTGGAGGTCCTTGTTAGTAATATTAATTTGTATGGTTTATATGTTTAGTACTTTAGTTAGTAGTTAGAATGTGTCAGCTTAATCTAAACCAAATTATTGTTACATCGTATCATGAAGGTGTCATCGATTTACAGCGTTAAAGCAAACCAGTGTTCAGAAGGTGTCACAGAGCTAACAACAAACACACTGCTCGTGACTAAGCAATCGATAGTTCTCAAAGCTACGGCTACATCCATTTATCCGTCCAGCGATGCCATCCTATTTTTACACGACTACAGCGAGACAACATTGAAGAGCGATAGAAATCAGATTTTTTTAAATGCATATGAGAAGATATAAAATTAATCTCCTATTTTTCGTAATAACACGATTCGAAAGGCAGAAACAAAATTCAATGGAAAAAAGGGCAATGAATAATATTATCATGAGTTTAGAAATACCTACTGTGTGTGTATGTAAGAAAACCTTTTGTAAGAAACAATTTATTATAATTTCATAATAATAACTAAACAAATTAAATAATTATACCTTGTTATATTTTTTCACAATGCAATGGAACAGAGCTATTCCCTCCTCCCGAAGACTTATCTGTGATAGTTGCCATCGCGTCGCCTTCACAACTTGGAAACTCCAACAGAGATAAACAGTACAATCGACGTTAACAGTAATATCGATTGAATGTGAATTGCGGTGTTTTCGAACGCTATGCGATAAATAGCAGGTTTAATAAGCTTGATGCCGTCCGCGCCACCCGGCCGCGCCGCGGTTGCGGTATTCCAAAATTGGTTCCCGTTATTGAGATATTCCGTTGAAACGGAATATTGTATGTTAGTGTTACATTTCAGTCTGCATAGTAGTGTTTATGTTCATAATGGGTTTGTGTCTATTCAGAAAAGCCAATCAGATTTCGGAATTGATACCAAGAATCACCTGAATCAATGATTGCGAACATATCAAGTTACAAAATATGTTAACTTTAGCACCTACCTGTTAGAATAAACACGTACAAATTCATAATTTCATGGTCGTTGATCTCTACAATAAACAAGTGGGTGACCGTTTAGAAGCTAACTGAAAATATGCAAATTGGCAGCTATAATGGGGTGCCGCCGTGTGGTGTACACAGAGGAATGCTGAGCACGGTTTGCTCAGCGCCATCTATTGAGCGCGGTTAATAAGTTTTCATGAGCTCAATGCCGCTTTGTGGCTGTTATCTGTTTTTGCACACAAACGGTTACTGCCAAGGGACACAGATTTTTAATGAACTGAACTATGTGTGCGTAAGTGGAAGCATAAAGCTGGTAGTGTAACGAAATGCAAGAAACAGACTCTTTTGGATGCTTACGATTATTATTTTAAATGGTTAGGCCCTGTTTCACAATGTCTTATTTTTTGACAGTGACAGCATGTATTTAATCTCACAGGTAGCCACTTACTAGGCATTGTGAAACAAGGCCTTAAAGTCAAAGGTGACGCATATAGGTAGGTACAGTATGCCATATTTCACATTCAATCGCTACATTTTTACATCGGGATTTTTTTCAGGAAATATAAATAACAATTGAGTTTCGCGAAGCGTATTTGCAATTACCAACTGTTGTGATTGTGAGTGGCACCCGAAAATTTATCTAAGAATGTTCGCTTGAGGGCAGGACGGGCGCAATATCGACAGACTTTTAATTTAACTTGGTAAAAGTTTCCGAAATTAGCCCGCGGGTACATTCGCTTTCATCGCCGGTCAAAGTTGCCGTCGCCTAGTGATCGCCAGCGGACGATACCAATACAATTTTTAACAAGTTTTACCCGTATTCTTCCCAACTGCCATCTATCAACTCTGTCAGTAAACACAAAGTAGTCTAGTTTCGTTAAAAAGTATTTGAGTGTCGCCTGAGTAAATTAATTAAAACTTATAAATGCGAGGAATATTGTTACATAATTGGCAGTACCAACTGTTTTATTCTCGAGTTGCTACAATTAATTTCTGGCATTTCTGGAACGCGTAAATACAGTCTCGGCGTTTGCAATAACTACTTCGTGTTCCCATTACTTTCTGCTTCTTCCTCGAATTGAAATGGCTAAGTTATTTTCGTATTAAATTAATTTCATACGCTATTTTTTACAAAAATGGTAGAAACGTAAACTTTTGTTCGAATAGTGGGTATCCATTTACAAAGCTATGTTAATTTGAAAAAATATATGAGTACAATTTTCGTGAGTTCTTACCCAGCTGACAGACAGACGGACGTTGAATTTCGTGGAGATTTACATAAAACATTCGAAGGCAGCATATTCCGCTGGCTAATGTTGCCCAGAATGACCAGTGGGAATAAATTTACGTTAAACAATGTGAGGAGCGGGCGTGGGCGGCAGACGTGAACTCTCCACAGAGAGCTTTTATTTTATCTGTCGACATAATTTCAAACTTGTTTTGATTCCACAGAATGTTGCCACCGCAAAACTTTGCGGCAAAACACGAAATTTTAACCGAATATCATTTCGGCTGTTTATTTTGTCAGTTATTTTTGGGATTTCGAAATCGTGTCGTTGTAGACTAAAAATTTTGTATTAGTTAGTATTTTCGTAAAACCCAACTAGTAAGTTGTAATCACTTCTTACTATGAAGAGATTTAAAGTGAAGTTTCTAAAGTATTCAACTCTAACATTGTGGTTGAGTTTAATAATGCTGAAGCATAAAAATGTTGATTGGAAACCGTTTGTCGTCGGCGCCGCGCTCATTTCAATATTGCTTACATTCCTTCCGCTGCAAATCAATCTGATCTAGAACAAAGCGCTGCGAAAATTTTATGAATGTCTGTGGTAAGATAAATTGGATTTTCTTTTCTGATCTGAGCAGAAGGTGAATTAAAACAGTATATCTTATATTTATTAATTTTAATATCCATTTTTTGGGTAGCAGGAATAATAATTAAAGTTAAATCAAACTGATTTCAATATTATATTGTATTATAAAATTAATATTTTATCTATCACGATTCACGACCCACAGTCTTGTTCGACATAATACACTCCCTGGCAATTAAAAAGTTCCACCCACAAAATTTCGATACCAAATATCCCAAAATTTTTCAAAGATTTAATTTAAAATCGGAACAAAATATTACTATTTTTTGTTGGTATCCTGATGATCTGTTAAATGTACCTGAATGTTGCTGAAGACTTCATTAAGCTAGCCTTTTCCGTTTAGAAGTAATTTGGTGCTTTTCTCAGTGGAACCTTTTCATTGGCCGTGAGTGTAATATATTTTTTGTAAACTAAAACAAACATCTCATTAAATTCAATGACTTCTGGAGCGCCCTCCATTGATATGCATGAAGGCACATCGCACTTACCTTTCCTAAGTAGTTCTGAACTGCGAACTCAGTAATACCGTGTTTGCGGGCGCCCTTACCTGCTCCAGAAGTTCAGGACCCATTTCCGGATAATTTTGTTACAAAGTCTTTGCAAGCTGCTGTCGACGAAATAAACTTATAACTTCAGTTTTCAAAATGAACTAATTCAATGATTGTATTCTAAAGTATGCTTTAAGGATTTAACTAGGTAGCTTAATAAAAACCTGATCAAAGTGAATTATGAATTCATATTTAATCCAAACAATATTTTTATTCTTACGCATCCCATTTGGCAACAAGCAGCCGAAAGAGACACTTGGCCTCTCAAATGACGTCTTCAACAGGAAATCATTTTTTTATTTGTTTATCTCATACAATTTTCGTGACGATGGTATAAGTCGTTCTAAGTCAATGGCCTCGTAGGAAATACCGTAACGTAAACAAATTCAGCACCTAAATGAACATCCTATATTTTTATTTACGCTCCGAAACGGGCATACAATTTATATTCATCAATTGGTTTTGTGCTCGTATTCCTAGACCATTCTTCGTCTTACTCATATCTAATTAAATAATATGCCGATTTTCACGTCTATCCATGTGTCCATATGCATAGTACAGCAAAGTGCCAGATCGAGTAATAGTGAATACTTGGATTAAAAATATACGAACTTATCAAAATATCGGGTGAAGAAAAACAGTTTGACCTAAAATTTATATTCGTCAATTGGTTTTCTCTCGTATTCCCTATAGCATTTATCTTGTCTATGTTTTAATTATATAATGTACCGATTGACACGTCAGTCCACGTCCACACGCCTGATGCAACCAGGTCAGGCGCAGGCGGCGTGGGTAATGCAATAGGCGGGCAGCCGGACCGTCGCTTTGTGCCGCGTCCAGCCGGCTGCTCTAACTTGATTACCGCACCGCACTGCCCTGTCCACTGCTCTGTGTACTGCCCTGTGTACTGCCCGGTCCACTGTCCTGTGATCTGTGCAACGTGTGTGTAATGAGTGCGGCTCATGTTCCTTTTTCCTTGTTAGGTGTTGATAGCAGTGGCACACCTGAAGAGGCCAGGGGCCGGATGAGGGTGGGTAAGCGAAAATATTGATCTAATTTTGTATGAAATTGTGTAGCTTTACTTCAGTTTATTTTATTATTATTACTACGTTTGTTATTATGAATTAAGTGCGAACCGACAATGAACCATAATTGTAACCAGTGTAACCGGATAAGTGATATAAACGACAAACAATTCTATTTCAAACATTTTAACATAATTGGTGTTAAAGCATGGTTAAAATGGGCAACATTCCGTAACCCAATACACTAAATTGATTAACAACTACAATACGGTGCCGTGCAATCAAATAATATCGAATTCGAGTGCAATTCCAGAATTGTGATAAAACAGCGGGCGAAGTCGGAAAATACCTGTACATTTTAGTGAACTGCGGGGTTACGCTAGCTTCACAAGAAACGGACGACCGAGAGCTGTCATGTAATCTATACGTTAAATACAAAGAAATGCAGTAGTGCTTAACTCAGCAGCGCTCCAAATATTCGTTATTCGTAATCTAGAGTAATCCTCCAGAGGCGGGTCGCGCCTACATGTAACGGGCTCTCTCTTTGATTACTATCATACTTAAAACCGAAGTACCTTAATACCGCTCGCGAAACAGAAATGAAATTGGAAACCGACCTACATGTCTGACTCCATTCTAGGAGTACATCGGAGTTCGCAGCTTAATGTTATTAGTTTTATCATAATTACAATCTAAATTTCTAGGATGTTCGCTCGTGGGTTTCAATAGAAACTTTAGTTTATCGAGGTTCTATTTCGGCTTCCATTTACTTACAATTTTGTAATTTATGTATACGTAGGTAACTTTACGATGAATATTGCGATTTACCATTAGGATGTTGATTAATATAACTATAAATTTTCAACGGGTAAAAAATGGGAGCTGGGTGCCCTACATCTAAATGAATGAAGAAGAATGAAACGTACCACGTCAGGGTCAGAAATTACAAAGAATAAATTATTGTTGTTACTGCTTGTTGCACTAATTCCTTTTTTAGTTTTGGCACTTGTTTTAATGACAAAGTTGCGATGTCGCACTATATAGTAGGTTTAGGTAACTAAAGACTACAGACAAGCTGTATGGGTTTTGCAAATTATACGTAAACATAATCGTCATATGCATACATTATCTGTTAATTTTTTTATTATAGTTTCGGCTAGGCACTTTGCGAGAAAACGTAAACTTTTATAGTTTTCGACTATCAAACTTGTTGGTACTAGAGGTACTGAAGAGTTCTTCTAATTTATATCAAAATATTCGTGCAGATTTCGTAAAGGTGTAAAGTTACACTGTACTTGGCAAAGGTCTATAAATAATAATAGTAACACATTTTATTGAAATCCTTTCAGCGATTCTGTCGACTGTTCCCCGGGGCGTAACCCACAGAGTAAGGAATGGACTCGAGGGGACAGACCTGCAGTGACCTTTATGCTCTTTACATTAAGGAAACTTAAGTTAACTTTATTTATACCCATGTACTTTTTACGGGTAACTAAATACTTAAACTTTACCAAAAGTATTTTACTTAAACAAAAAGAGATATTAAGTGAGTGAATTTGTGTTTCACTGTTTAGTTATTTTATCAACAATGAATTTATAACGTAACTCATTGATACATATTATACTATATGAATTTATAATGCAGGGTATAACTACTTATTGACTGGCGTATTTTGAGAGATACCTATATATGAAATAAATACCTACTCAGAGCTTATCATTTATCTTGCTATTTTTACTCACCCAATAAATCTTCCCAAAAATATTTCGCAATACTTCAGCGTTCACCGAAAAGACAGTTTTACGGCGAAACATAACGAACTCTGCGTGGAACGGCGTGTCGTAAACACCGGCTCTCGGCCACCACGAGAATTGTGACTCGACTTGTGCCGAATACTAAAACGAGCATAGAATGTATTGTTTATGAAAGTTAACTGTGATGGAATTAAGAGTAAATAGATATTACTTAAAAATGCGTTTAAATATCCAAAGTACACGGTTTTCACAGGGGACTCTTGACAAACATTAGTTGAGCTTAAATCTATTACTGTCGTGTTTTATCATTAAAAAACATTAGAAATTGTAGATCTTATCTCTATGTATACAGGGTGTTGCAAAAAGGATATTCTAAGCCGAAAGGGGGCGACTCAGGGGGTCATCCTGAATAACCTTTGTTCTACAAGTTTTGAAAATTCACGAAAAAAATATTTCCTTTTCCATAGAAACTTTGTTGGTCTCCTGACTTTTTTACTATGGAGAACGTTTTTTTTTGTAAATTTCTAAAACCTGTAGAACAAAAGATGTTCAGAATGACCCCTGATTCACCCCCTTTCGGCTTAGTATACCTTTCGTAGACCCCCGTAAGAAGGCGCTGCGTCGTTGCCCAGCAGACGAAAACAACACAGGCCAGTTAAATATAAACAGAACTTTTGTGTATAGTTAATAATAAATAGTTTATACTTATCTAGTGTTCAATTGCATAGCATATTGCATATTCGCGGAAAGAATTTAGACCACACAAATAAATCATCCAACACAATTTTGTTTTTATTTGTGGGAGGCCTACGAACGCGCTACGCGACTACAGCTACGAGAAGTCGTAGCATCGGGCTACGAAATTGCGTAGTAATTTCGTAGCTTAGCTCGTAGCATTTCCCGTAGGCAGTGAATATTATTATACAGTTTTATAACTTAGTGAATGAAGTAATTTGCTTCGGCTTGTTAGCTTAGGAAGCTTTTATGGCAGCACTTCAAAGGCTAGTGAACAAATTACACGCCCTCGTAGAGTTTTCTTAGAACTTTTAAATCGAGATGCGAATTTTAATGACACACTTAAAAAGGTTTAAAATTACTATATTTATTACCTTATTTTCATTTACACGTCTAACATACATTTATTTCATCAGAACACCAAGCGCAACTCATCTCACGAAATCCATCTCAATAAAATCCGCATAGCTCATTTCTCAATCAGGTCGTTTTTTTGTGTCATCAAGGGTGATGATGGAGAGGTTCTTGGGGAGACATTGCAGCGGCCGATCCTGGCAGAGCGCCAGGGGGGCTACTCTACCGTCAGAAAAAACTAACGAACGAACACTGTCTTGCAATCGATACCTTTAAAGTCACGAGAAAGAGTTGTCGCTAGCTCAGCAGGGTTGTGAAACTTCGTTGTTGGTAAGGTAGAGTGAGCCCCCAGTGCGGACTGCGATCATTGCTAGTTGACGTACAGTCGGAGTGGAACCACGACTCTGATTATTTCCATCCCGGCGCGAGGACTGTATTCTGAGCGATCTGGGTTTTAGCACCGTTCGGTAACTTTATTGGCATTTAGGGCGGTTTTTAGCTTTTCCCTTTTACAACAGTTTGTATTACAGGATAAGCAATTCGAAAGGTCTATCATTATCGGACTATTAGCAAGACCAACACCAAAAAATATTTAATACTTATCCTTTATCTTTAGACTAACGTAACTACTATTGCAGAGGTATGCGTAAAGTATTATGCCCCCTGTCCTATAAAACGGAAAAGCTCGTGTCTGTATAAAGTAAAGGCGTATATCAACCAAATAGTTTTTTTACTCCATGACTTTCTTATAAATAGTTATTTGGGTGCACTACTCGCACTGCGGGAAGGGAACAGAATAAGGCCGTATAAAAAGCGCTGCATCGCTGAATTAATTTGGAGATAGTTTGAATGTCGCGATTTATTATTATAATGCGATTGCATTTTGCATATTCTCATTGGAATAACGTAATTTTTTACATTTCTTATTCTGTATCAGTAATACAGATAATTCTGTGTACTAACATAGAAATAAGGGCTATTGTTACTAACAACAACAATGGGTTATTTTTGTAATTATGAAAAATTACCTGAAATAAATGTATTTATTATTATTATTAATACTTAGATCATCTAAGTAGACATACATAATATCTGGTTGTTTGTTATAAATTTTCCAGACGACCGAATGGCGTAGTGGTTAGTGTCCCCGACTACTGAGCCGAAGGTCCCGGGTCCGATTCCCGGATGGGGCAGATAACACAGATATTTGTTCTCGGGTCTTGGATGTGCCCGTAAAGTGGCAATAGGCTCGCCCCCTTTTACATTGGGACTAACATAAACACTCGCGAGTGTTTATATCAATATATATATATATATATATATATATATAGTATTTTAAAGGTGATCTTATAAAAAAACATATTTGATTCGATGTTTTATATATATATATTGATATAAACACTCATACATATATATATATATATATAAAATACTATGACAGCCGAACCAATTAAAGCTTTAATACCCATACATTAATACCCAGGGAACTTTTGCGCATCTAAGGAAAAATACACTTAGGTACCTAAGAGTATTACTGGATTTACAGTACAGTACTAGCGCCACTGAATATAAAATGATAATCTTTTACCTGCTCTCCAATTTTCAAACGACATAAAAAGCAGAAGGTTATAATTTCGATAGTATGACATGTAAGTATGTTTTTTAGAAATACCTACCAGTCTAAATTCAACATTATTAATATCAAACTTTGCCTTGGAGATCGACAAATTTCCATGATTTGTGCAATTCAAATCTAGTGTTTCGAATTACATTGATACTATTTCAAAATATTATTTAAAATATTATGTATATGATCATTTATACGAATGTCTCGAAAATTCACAAACATGTCGAAATGTTCAATTCAATAAACGATGCAAGTAATCATAATTCAAAACTCAATATAAATTAACAATAATAATAAATTGGCTACATTAATCCATTTGTAATCCTGATTCACGAATATTTTCGTTAAATTTTAACTACTTATTTAATCATTACAGCCCCGAGAATTAAAGTTTTAATCACATGGAGGAAATTAAGCGTAAAATGAAAACAGGGAACAAGCCAGTGATATTAAAAACAAACAACAAAATGTGAATAAAGTGCAGAATAGTTGCCACGAGAGGGCGCCATTGTTGCGTAGAGGACACTCGGAGGTGTAGTTCAGTAAAATTCACGGGCACAATCAAGTCCTAAATAAATAAAAACGAGGGCAAATGTGGCAAGTTATGAAAAGTATACTTTAGTATACAAAGTCCTTGACTTTAATACACGACGTGCAATGAAAAAAGTTCCAGCTGCCATTGACGTTCCATATGTCACTGGAACAAGTATGTGTTAAATTGTTTAAAATGGTTTAAAAGCTTTCTTGTCTGTTGGTCACAGATACCAAGGCTGGAAGGTGTTGCACTGAAGGAGGAAGGAGGGACTACTAAATAATAGACTCCTTTCTTGCATCAGTAAGAGTAAATGTAAATATAGTATGGATGTACCATTTGGCTGTGACAGGCAGGGTTATCCGGGGAAATTCATAAACAGAGTTGACGACAAGCCATTGTTCGACCATGTCTCAATATTTAAACTCAGCATAATTTTCGCAACGATATTTTGATATGATCTAGATGGATTGTCAGTGCCAACGAGCTCTTATTTTGAATTAGCTCGGTTTCAAGATTTGTGACTTTATTCATTGGTAGGTACAATGGTTGTCATTGGTTGAACTTAAAACGGTTTGACAGTAAAGAATATACGGACTGTTTTTTGCTTTGTACGTGACATCTTGTTCGTATATTGTTAATCTAAGAGTTAACCCTATAAACTGTGCAGTGACAGAATAGCGGCCCTGTAATAACATGCATGTCCCAGCTCCGCGTAATTAGCTCGCGGCTCAAAGCCAACAGATAAATTTTAGACACCAGCCAGCAGTCACCCACAGCTGACTTAGCTTTGGGATTCTCTCTTGCACTAAAAGTTTATAATAAATGCAGTTCGAAAAGAATATAAAGATTAGACTGATTGATTATTGTGCCTTTTTTGTGTGTAGGAACCGAATTATAGCATATACTTTTAACATTTCATAAATTTACATTCTTTGGCGTTGTGGTAAAATTTACCTTCAATTGTAAAAGTAAAAAAATAAAAGATTTTATTTTTCAAAACAATAGAAATTCAACGTGGGAATAAAGTGTATTATAAGATTACAGTACTTCATTTTCGTGAAGTGGATTACGATCACACTTCTGTGCTATGTCAAACTAACCAACTATCAATCTTTAAAATAATGAATAGGTGGTTTGCAAAGTAGACTGTAACAACTGTGCAAAAAAAAAATATACCTACTAACTACACTCACGGGCTTAGAGTAACTCACGGGCAATGAAAAAGTGCCACTCACAAAACTGTCTCAGTGGAACCTTTTCATTGCCCGTGAGTAAAAATAATATAAATACAACTTTGTTTTGGTATATAATTACTTAAAATGTAACAAAACTGTTGGATGGTTTTAATTTTAACTGCACACTGCACAGTTGAAACTTTGAAATTAAACTGCAGTTGGATTCAGTTTAAAATACAGCTATTCTCGCACTTAGTACTTATTTGTGTTTCATTAAAGCTAAATGGAAATTTTACAAATGTTCCAAAGTTACTTTGAATAAACTGCAGCCTCACGTGTCTATGTAGGTACTAGCAGACGCCACAGTGCTTCTCGCTTTTCACTGACTTTCATTACTTATGTTATATATGTACCTATACATAGATAGAAGAACCTTGAATCAATATTCAAGACAATCTGAATCTAATCAGTAGGTAGTACCTTCTCCAACAGCCAATATAATTATATCAGGAAATATTGAACATTTCATCGATATCAAAACGCTAACCAAAAACATCATTTTCCCCGTCTCTAGTTTATCGAGTCGTGGCTATTATGCTCTTTGTTGTACGAACCGACGACGCTGCACCATCGCCGCTATGCAGCTTTAATTACTTTTGACTCAGTGCAGCCTGAAATGCACATCATCAAGCGATTCTGACTACGTTAATGCGTGAATAATGACAACGACACCCGCATAATGACAACACGCAGCCGTCGCGTCTGCAACCGCGCTCTCCCACAGACCTCGCCGATAAACTTCAATATTTAATGCTACCAAATGGAAATATGCAAATCAATGCACGAATATTTTAGACTAACCACTTTTTGCCTGTGAATCTGAACCTTGTCGAATTTACGAACAGATTTCGTAACTAATTCATTCCTTTGGCTACTGTATTTTTTTGCCAAAAACATTTAAATTTCAGCTGTTTTGTTGTTTGCTCTCGAGTGTGTTTCATTTCCTCCGACTGTCGATTCCCCGCGGAGAAGTCCTGATGAGATTGCGGGTGTTCATCTTAATACGTGCGACACAGAGGCTATTATCCTTTGTTTATCGCCTGGGGCCTACCATTGTGGCGAGGACGTCATTAAAATTTAATAAAGGCTGATTCAATTTGCAGTAGGCTGGGTTCAACTGTTTAACGGCCATGTGTTTATTGCATGACGCATTGCGTTTTAGTTTTAGCTGAATTTTACGACACTTTGCAAGCCTTCCCAAACCTTAACATCGCTGGTTCAGATCCGGCTCGAAGGACCACTAGACCACTAGCTAAGAATTTCCGTAAATACTGATATTTTACACACAGTTTATGTAATTGTGTAGTTGTTGTCGCCAAGCAAGTATAACCTGAGTTGATTACCCTCTATTAGCTCTTAGCGCCCTACAGTATTCATAGTTGACACACCAAATTGATTTCATTAATGTTGCAACACCGCTAACACTAGTTCACATACTACTACAAACGGGGCACTTTTTGGAAGTGTGATTTTACACAGAAAAGTTAGTTTTTATTATTTGGCTTGTTTATTACATCAGTTCTTAAATTTATTTAAAAAAATTATATAGTTTTAACTAAATTGAAATAAAAAGGTAAATAAAGGTTGTTTATCTTTGCCGAAGGTACCGGTGACACAAGTAATGCCTTAAATAATCTAATCTCCACTTCCTATAACGGCTCACCCACCATTTAGGGTTAATTAGGAAGGCAGCCTCGGCTAAATTAATGAACCGCCTTATCGTATTACCCTTTCTTACTCAGACTAGCTTTTGTCTACGTTTTAGGTAGGTAGAATGGTACATTTTTACGACCGCAGCATTCATAATTTAAAAGTACGATTAAATAAAATGTTTGTAGCTAGTTCTGTTGCTTCTATGGTTTAAAGAAATATAAATTTTTATATTTTATATATTTTTTGATACAATAATAATGTGAAGTAGAGTAGTAGTAGTAGTAGGTTCTTTATTGCAAACCGTATCACCGTACAGTAATTGTATGGGTTATGATGCAAAATAGCTTTGTATTCTATTCTCTCAACGCACCCTGCGCAGCCAGCTACTCTCTGGCTAATCCTTTCACCACGGTGACAAATACTAGTCCAGTTTCTGGTGAATAATATCTTTATATTTATCTTTATTGCAAAAAATAAAAGCGTATAAGGTGGGTAGGCCTGGTTCCTAAACGATGGCGACTTGTGTGTCGGGTTTGTCAAAAAGAAGAGGACAATAACTGAAGAAATAATTATATCGCTGGTCTCAAAGTGTCTCGGCCGGCGGTGGGGCGTGTGACTCTACATTATTATTACTTCGCCGCTCAAATTTAATAACAGCAGACACTCTAATCGAAAGTGCTCGCAAACTCTTTGAACCCACGTCCTTTGATCCGTTTTAGAGGAGTATTTTCTCAATAAAACTTACTGAAGATTTTGACCGATCCCGTGATCCCATTTTCATAACGGATACCTTTCATATGATAATGAGATCCATTAGTAATTACTATATTACAGACCACTAATGGATTGTTCATAGTAGTGTTCTTGAAATAACTTTATATTTATAGGTAGTTACTTAATTACTTTTTTGATCCACCAAAGAAAGGTAGAGTTTTTACCTGTTCGGCAAACTTGCACCAGTAATTGACCAGAAATTAGGCAAAATCGGTTTGGAGATAAGCGAGTTAAATTCACGCCTCGGTAATACTACGGCATTGCTCTGTGCGTGATCGCGCAATCCGGGGTCCAATTATTTTATTCGCTGCTCCCGAATTGATCCCATTTCTTGGGGCTCACTTAGTCTTACACAAGATTGCATTTGCGCGACTATTTTCGTACGTGCGATCGAAATTTCCGGAGCACTTTGCTCTTTAAAAGCGTTTTAGTTACATTAACTCCTCCCGTCTCAGATGAAAGTATACTAAGTATGTGCCTCCTGTGTGGATGTTCACATTTACGTAGCAATTACTCGGTTATTAAATTAAAGCCTCTCATGAAAATTTGCGGGACTTCACGATCGCTTCTAAGGTTCGAAATTTAAATATTAATTCTTACGTAGGCACACAAAAATACATTGAAAGTTCAACTGCTGAAATGAGTGTACATCCATCACCGGGTTTTTCAAGATGAATTTTGTGCAAACGGTCGAAATTGGGAACGCGTAGTTCAATAAAAGCAGCCATTACTTACAGAGTTTCGGCTCGGATCGAATGAAAGGTCGCCAGGTGAGTCCGCTGTAAGGTCTGTAAGCCTTAGAAATAGGATGAAATAGGATTACAGTTGATTTCTTTACATTGCCCCGTGCGCCGCTTAAGGATTTAACCGCACAACGCTTATAGACGTCAATGATTTAAGTGAATCTAAACTTTATTATCAGTAGAATTAGGTAGGTATTTATTGGTAATATACATCAGCTAAGACTAGGCTAGCTTTAATACTATTTGACCGTTATACCTATGTAACGAATGTATCCGGAAATAACGTCAAGATTATCTACATAATATGTCGGTTGTATACAATAAACTGACTGTAGGCTTCAAAAATATGCAGCTTTTTAGCTGAGCGAAGTAATTATATCACAGCCGCAGCGTTGCAAATTGCTTTACTGTCACATGAGAGAGATATTTTACAGGAAGAGCCCACTTCCGTCGCAGCTGTTCCTTTGCAGTACACTTAGCCTATTATATCACGAACAAAATGGTTTTCGCCAAGCAAAATATATTACGTTCTACGGCTTCCACCAAAGAGGATTTGACCCCGAGTTTGTAAATAAAATGTTTACGTAGCTCCACGTAACCTAGTGCCTCTTCTTTGTACGAACACTTAGGTACAGTACGTTTTGTTATTTTGTGAATGAGTTCTTTATCTTATCTTTAACATGTTATATGATTAGACATTGAAAATTGAAACGTAATCATGGACTTAGTTTTCTTTGAGTATTTTGAATATAGAAACCGTTAAAAACCAATTCCTAGACTACAGTTCATATCGCAAACAGTAGCAGTGTAAGTAATCAATAAATCAATACTTACGTGTACAATGCCTCGGTTCATCGGAAGAGTCTCCACAGTCGTTGCTGCCGTCACAGACTCGGTTCATGGGGATGCACCTCTTGTTCCCGCACTGGTACTCAGATATCCTGCACCTGGTCCCGTTAGCGTGGAGTACTGCCAAGATCTCCGGCTGAGGGATCTCGTTACTTTCACCATCTCTCTGGTATCCTGGTACTTTTCGGGGAACTTCATCTAAATTTTCTGGCGCGTCAGTGACCCGGTCGCAATCAGTCAGTGTTATTATCGAGAGAATCGCGACTGCTATTGCCAAGTTGCCGAAACCTGAAACAAGAGAATGATTCCGTTAAGAAAAAAATTCAATATGTAGATAACTATTTCGCATACTTACTAAAAATTCATAACCCCTCGTATATCAAAATTCTTTAATAAAGAGGTTGGAAAAAAGTGCACATCTTTCAAGCCACCTTATTTTATTAGGTTAGGTACCAGCGTATTTTAGAGGGAAATATTGATTGACTTAATTAGTAATAATAAAGCATTATTGTGTTTTTAAAAATAAATAAATAACCTTCTGTAATTTTACAAAAGTGTTGCCAAAGTAAATTAAAAAAAACATGTTTTTTATACCAGTTAAAAGTGCTTGATTGGTTACGAATAATCTATACTGAATATAACCTTACAGGTAAAAGGATTTGGCTCAATTAGCAATAAGAGAGGCTTTAGAGGTAACCCAAAGTAAACAGAGCTACTGGTGGGAGTAAACAGTTAATGTTTACTGAAGTTGATTGGAAATCTACGTGTCTTTGTTTTCTTTGTTTGCGTTCGCTAAAGTCAATAATAAACACTAGTAGATTGAACGAACGGAACAATACTTGTTGTTGCAAACTACATTTTGAACCAAAACTTTCACAACATCGAGTCATAACCAGATGGTAATAATATAATATCAATCAGCACTATCTTTGTGCAAAGAAATCAAATCTAATTATATATTTTGTATTGTCTGTAGTATGTCCCACAGCGATGCTACATATTCGTAGGTACCTTACTGACGATGTGTCATTATACTTTCCTCCATATTTAGAAGACATGGAAGTTTAGAAGGTTAGAATATCGGGTCAGCAAAGCGGTTATATTTTTGACACATTCTTTGAATATAGTCTTCATTCAAGGAAGACCTTTTTAATTATATTATGGTCTATAGTCAGTATTAAAGATCACCATACTTTGGCATCACTGCCGTGGGTATCTCTAGTAAATAATTATTTGAACCTAGATTTTATTCATAGTATAACAACACAGCTGTACTTTATGTACAATAGTAGTACACATTCTTGTCGTAAAACTTGATCCTTATTGGCACTAGAGTAACATAAAGTGACTGTATTAAGACGTTAAACAGAGGATTTTATTTTACTTCTGCCTTTATGGTGCCATCTAACTTTCATGTCATTGAAATCTTAGTTTGTAGCTAGAGCAGGCCCCATGATTAAAAATAACTACCTAGTAATGTATTTGGTATAACAAATAGTCTTCATAAAAATCCACCAAATTTTATTTATATTAGATGATGCAGGAATCAGCAGGAATGAGTGCCTTGTTTCACATAATAAGTGTCCTGACAGAACCATATTTGTAATTAAAATACATAATCGCTATTCATACCGTATGAATAGCGATTATGTACTACGGGACTTCATAATATAGGGTTACTGATGTACGGTAGTTATACGTCTAAAATAGAGAGGTGAACGCAGTTTTATCGCAATTTATTAATCGTATTATTACCTATAAACATAATGTATTCACTTCACCCACTGGCACCGTACTACCAAATGCGCGCTTGTAGCGTCAGTAAACAAACTGCAAGTTTCACACCTATCCCCCCCCCCCTACACCCCTCTCCCATCCAATCTAAGTATTCAAATGAAAGCTTCACAGACGCGGAAGCCACAAGACACGAAGGCGTGCTATCCGAAATAAATCCAACTAAGCGACTTGTAACAACGCGCTCTCGCATGCAGACTCCAATTTCCTTCAGCAAACTTATTATTCGATGCGGTTTCGCTCGCCTGGGCCAAATTAACTTACAGCGTACCTGTGCCTATTTGTATTCTAAACAAGTCATCAATATGGATGGCCGGTGTTGCAGTCGGCGGGGGCGATAGTTGCCGATCGGCCCGTGGCGAGGAACTCCATTTGGAATGCGTCCGGCCGACAACTCGGGAGGTAACAGCTTTGTAGCTGTTTTACAAATAAATAAAGTTGTTTATGGTGATTTTACTGTTCTTTACCTACGTTTTATTTTTAAATTATATTCGTTTTGTATGCAATAAAGAGTATTTATAAATAAATAAGATGCAATGTAAGTAACTACTATTTATGAAAAACTGAAAGACGAATTCGAATGCATGTATTTTTTTATCAAAACCTGAAATACTGCAAAAAAATGATTAATTTAATGAGTTAATAGGTACAAGTTTAGAACAGCCATAAAATTCTACTACCAAGATTTTCTCAGTGAGTACCTATACCTATGTGGATTAACTCGAGTATCATCCTAGAATTTGTATAGTTAGCCACAGTATAAGTGAAGCCTCAACGGTAAAAGACAAAGTATATTCCCTGTACAAATCTAGTTTGTTATTCCATTAAGCCCACTTACTTCCTCTGCCCGGGAGTATCGTGGTCCCTAATAAAGGCAAGTAGGTTAAGAAGAAACCTTCATGAAACTTTAAAGTTAGAAAACAGGCGTCTTGCTTTCTTGTGGTCACTAATATTTATTCGTAATAAATAATTCTTACCGTAGAGCTCCTTGGATGATGATTTATCTTAATGGGAGGTTTCGCCACAGATTAAAGGCATAAAATTGCTTTCAATATATATGGATAGATTGAATTGGATTTAAAAAAAAAAGACTTTAGTAAACATATTGAATTCCATGTCTACGCTATCTATAGTCAGATTTTTTATTTAGTTCGCTATGGAAATGTCCTCAGATAACGAAGTACTACGTAATATTGCGTATTGTTGCGATAGAATTTACGTACCTACTAATATAAAGTTATACCTACTTACTAACTTAAAAGTTGAAAGCGATACTCATAATTCATAATCCGTAGGTTTCTATGAAAGGAATAGAGTTTCAATACGAAAATATCATCAATCTTGTGGAAGCTTTCAAAGAGCTTGACATGTTTTTCATTTCATAAACAGATGTTCTGTCGAGAGTCGAGAACAACTTAATGATCAGTAGGTACTAATAATACATTAACTAATGCCAATGCCTAATAATAGTAAGTAACAATAAGTACAAAGTATGAAATAATGTCATGTTAATGTAATTTCCCAGTTGAGTAAATTTAGATAAGCACTAGATTTTCCCATTTAGACTAACGAATTTGTATTCTTTAATTTCTAAACCTACCGCAAGACGTCGCAAATTGATAAATGCGCATTTTTTTTTTGTCGTTATACTATCCTACAAAATGTTATTTACTTATAGACCTTTGTATTTTCCGGCGACATAATGTATAATATACATAATTATTAGTGATGTTGAATGATGTCCCCTTTACATCGACCCTTGTCAAGGGAGATGTGACAACCGCCGCCCGATAAGTCATTCACACCCGTCAGTGTATTTCTACTTGCAATTTTGAATGACATTTGGCATTATTTTATAAGATAATAAAACATTCCACAGGGTTAGCATGTGTATATGTTTTGATGGTAAGGCCCGAATTAACCATCCTAAATTTACACTCACAGGCAATCAAAAAGTTCCATTGAGAAAATCACTATATTACTCATAAACTGAAAAAACTGATTTAATGTGACGACCGAATGGCGTAGTGGTTAGTGACCTGACTACTGAGCCGATGGTCCCGGGTTCGATTCCCGGCTGGGGCAGATATTTGTTTAAACACAGATATTTGTTCTCGGTTCTTGGGTGTGCCCGTAAAATGGCAATAGGCCCGCCCCCTATTACATTGGGACTAACATAACACTCTGGCGAAAAGTGGGTGCAGCAATGCACCTCTGCCTACCCCGCAAGGGAGTACATTAGTACAAGGCGTGAGTGCGTGTGTGTGTGCGTGTGTGATTTAATGTCTCCTTTTGCAATATTTAATTACATTTAACGGCGCATCAGAATATTGCCAACTAAAAACGTAAATATTTGGTTGTAATTTCCTATTAAATTTGTAAGCATGTCTGCATTTTGTAAGTGGAACTGTTGCTTTGGACGTGAGTGTATTAATTACCTTTTTTTTAAATGAAATACTAGGAATATAAAACCTATCTAGATCCTTAACCTTTTTAATCGTGCTCACCGTAATCCTTTAAATTTAACCAACCCGTTACCAAGTGAAATTTTATATTAAATCTGTAATTAAAAGCCGAGTATACAATCGCGTTGAGTGAGGTTATTAATATTTCACCCAAAACAGGTGTACATTATTGATGCCTTGTTGCTAACCGTTTTAAGTCGGCGGTAAGGTTGGAAATAATAAAGTGAAATATTATTTTTTATCCAAACAAATAGCTCTGTTTATTTATGTACCTAAATACAATATAATAATTATGATTTTTTAAATTGGTTAAAATAATAAAATATTATTCATTTTTTTCTCCTGACGTACGACCGAATGGCGTAGTGGTTAGTGACCCTGACTACTGAGCCGATGGTCCCGGGTTCGATTCCCGGCTGGGGCAGATATTTGTTTAAACACAGATATTTGTTCTCAGGTCTTGGATGTGCCCGTAAAATGGCAATAGGCCCGCCCCCTATTACATTGGGACTAACATAACACTCTGGCGAAAAGTGGGTGCAGCAATGCACCTCTGCCTACCCCGCAAGGGAGTACATTAGTACAAGGCGTGAGTGCGTGTGTGAATCTCCTGACGTTTGCAGGTGTGAAACTGATAGACAATCTTTTATTTACACTACGTTTTTGACAGCACCTTTCACAAGTTGGAACTCAGCGGAATGCCAGTCTGCCTTTGTGTCCCGGGAACTCCCCGAAAGTACCTCTACACTGGAGGGTTACTCTATACTGAGGAAAAACGAACGAATACGAGCTGTCGTGCAATCGGCAACGAGATAGAGTCGTGAGTAGAGCGCTCCGAAATGGGGTAAATCAGAGGGTCATTCTGCATAACTTTTGGTACAAAGAGTTTAGAAAAAATACGAAAAAAATATCCTTTTCCATACAAACTTTGTTGGTCACGTGACTTTTTACTATGACGAACTTTTTTCTTTAACGAATTTCCAAATCTCGTAGAAAAAAGTTTTTGGTTATAACCTCCCTGAGCCACCCCTTTTCGGCTTAGTACGCGTTACACTGGATAAAAAATTAACTTTTGTGCCGCATATTGACCACATTGTAAAAAAATCAAATAAAGCTCTTGGTTTTGTCCTTCGAAATAGCAAAGCCTTCCGGAACCCGAACACAAAAATCTTACTCTATAATGCATTTGTTCGGAGTGTGTTAGAGTATTGTAGTGTAGTATGGCGTCCCCACTACTCAACCCATATTGCCAGAATTGAGCGTATCCAAAAGCGTTTCGTGGGACACTTATCATATTTTGCAGGAATTTTAAATAAAAAAAAACAATACGCTGATCGATTAGATTTTTTGAAAATTACTTCCTTAGAAAAACGAAGACATCTACTAGACCTAAGTTTTTTGTTTAAAATAATTAGAAATAGAATTGATTGTCCACAAATTTTGTCCAAGTTTAATTTTTTGGTGCCTCGAAGACTTCCCAGACAACCAATAAAACCTTTGTGTCCGCCTCACCGTAATACAGTTCTCGGTTTTAACTCTGCCATTCCTAGGTTAAGCAGATTATTAAATAAGTGTTCTGGATCTATTGATATTCATACTGACTCTTTGTTTAAATTTAAAAATACAATAAATTTCTCAATCAATTAATATATTAATCTAAATTTTTAATTCAATTATTAATCAATTATAATTTTATTTTTATAATTAGTATAAGTAGTTAAATTTATTTTAAGTAGCCACTAAATTAACGATTTTTTTTTATTTTGTGCATGCAGTGTTTACCTTTAATTGTTTGTGCATCTAGTTTGTATTTAATTATAGAATTGTAATAGTTTTGATGTAACAAATGTTGGTGAACCATAATAAATAAATAAATAAATAAATAGTATAACCTTTTTGCAACACCCTGTAGAGTGACCTCCCTGAAAACAAGTGAAGCGGTCGATGCGACGTTCCGCGCGTGAACGCCGAAATCCCAGGATTTCGGGACAGTTTTCAGGACTGGCGAGTTCAGCATTCCTTTTGTGACATTTCGCCCACATTGTTGCATGTTTTGGATTTTCTACAAACGTTTTTTTTGTCTTGATAACGTTTCATAAGGTTTTGTTTTAGAATAATTGCTGGTGTTTTTTAGTACAGTTCAAATCTTTATGTCATTATGGTTTTGACAGCTGTTATAGGGCTCATACCATATTTTACAAAATATGCATATTATTGTAGTCAGCTCTTAGTACCGCCATAAGATTTTATTTTCGCTAAAACGCTCCGGTTTAACTATTATTTCTAACCCTGGAACATAAAATAGGGTATCAAAATATCATTCCACACAATGTAATCTAACAGTGTCAAACGTCAAAATAGTTTTCTATAGAGCATCAACACGTGTACGCCGAAACTTATCGGCAAAATGATCAACATCAAGTCTGAAAGCGGCACGAGTGAAACTGTCACCGAAGTGGCACTCGGAAGTACCTAGCATACCCACCCCCCACCATAGAGCGCTGGTAGCTCAGTCGGGTAAGCGCCCGCTTCTCACGCTAGAGATGCGGGTTCGAATCCCGGCGCTGACATGTGCCAATGAGTTCTTTGAATTTAAGTACAATGTATACCATCGCTCTTACGGTGAAGGAAATCATCGTGAGGAAACCTGCATATCTAGATTTAGTACATCTAGATATGTGAAGCCACCAACCCGCAGTGGACCAGTGTGGTGGGAAATGCTAAAAAGCTTAGGAAGGCAGTTTAGACCTTGGGAGATATGCACAAAGGTTCCACTCGACAGAGCCAGGTGCAGGTACTTACACCTCACAGAGAATAGAATAGAATATGACCCACCCCCCACTTGTGTGTCTTTCATGAATTTCATAATGTTGATGGCTAATGTATCTATGGTTAATGTATCTATCTACCCTTTAAAATTATTAAACATACCGTGAAGCTGGGATATCAGTAATTTCACTCACTGTTTGTCATTTGACAGCCGCAACCCACCATTAGGTGACTGAATGTGTCATACTTTCAATTAAACACTTATTAAACAAGTTTTTTTAGTAGTAACACACATAATTAACCATAATTAACCAACGCACCTAGTAAATTCAAATTACATTTACAGGTTAAATACTGTATTTTTTACTGAATAATTATAAAAGTTTTGCCCGCAGCTAATACGAAAACAAACCATGTTGCGGTGATCCTAAAATAACAAAGTGTAAATTAGTAAAGTTAAACCAACCCCCATTTGAAAGGAAGTAATTTCTGGGAAATTACTGTTGGTAACCCAATCATCGCCAGATAATAAAGAGGGATGATTGTTTTTTTATACCGAAAAGGTGTTATTGTATCAACTTTACTGTAATAAGAACACTAGCTAAAATAATAATAAATTAATAAATAATAAATTAATATTTTTTTTGCTATAATTTAGCATTAGGTATATTATGTAATGGTATTCTATTCTATCTATTTTCTATTCTATACTAGAATAGAATGTAATGGTATGTAGTAGGTATATGACAACGACGAGTACAGATGGCAACGCTGGTTTGTATTTATCTCTATGGGATTAATTTTGACTGACTAAGTGCCAATTTCACCATTCTCGGTTATCTAACCGACAGGGATTGATTTATAAATTAAACGTCATCTCCATATGAAATTCATGGCAGATGTGTCAAAAGTTAACCATTACTCCCTGGTTATGCTCTAACAGAGAATGGTGAAATTGGCACTAAGTGCCAATTTCGCCATAGTGGGTTAGATCATAACCAGGGATTATTGCTTGACTTTTGACACATCTGTCAAGAATTTAATATGGAGATGACGTATAATTGATCAACCTTTCGAGAAATTGGAGCTAAGGTCTGATATTATCGGCAGTCAGTAGGCACCTTTAACCAATCCCTATGCTTCGACCGTAAACTTGTCATCCCATTCAAGTGGGTCTTATGGGATGGCTATCGAACTTAAGGCTTTCAGGCTAAATCTACTGAACGGCTCCTTTCTTATCAATGTACAATACACCCGTGCAATAAATTTCCGCCAAATCCTTTACAATGGCTTTGGTATAAAACCTTTTTGGTCCGTTTGTCTGTACATTTATACAGTATAAATCAGATGTAAGTAGCAGAAAATAATTTATCTTCAACAAAATTTACTCTAAATGGATCTTCCACTATCACTGTTTTGTTAGCACAATACAAATATAATGTTGAGTTAAAAACGATTGCCATAAATATCTTGATATCAGTAAGTAATGTCGTAATAATATCCTTTTAGAACAATGTAATAATTTGATCATGTTTCGGAGCACTGGAGCAAGGTATGCTTTTGATATGAGAGTGCTCGCTTATATCAGGTTTACATGCTTCACTGACATTAATTTGGAATAGAAACAAGGAGTATATCAGGTACCTACCTACAAATTAACTTTTTTCATTGCTACATGTTACAGGTAAGTACTTAATTATAATAGGGTTTTATAGATTTTTTAAGTTGGTTATTAGGTATTCTTATTTTCGGATAACTTTTAACCTCTACAATTGCATTGTATGCATCGATATCATGAACTAGCTAGAAGGTTACTCCAACTTTACAAGAAATTGTCTGACGTGACCTGTCTTGCGATCGGTATATGGTTTACACAAAGACATAGAGTCTTTGTTAGCGCAGCATCACTCTGAAACTTCGTTTTCCTTAAGCTAAACTGACCCTTCTGTATCAACAGTGGCTGAAACTGTCAGCTGCTCCAGCTAATAGTGACGTAAGATTTAGCTCGAATATTCTAGCATCATCCGAGCCATGGCGTTACTGCTAAGTCCTGATGGACATTCGCTGGCACGTTTGTTCATGTGTGTATAATCGTGTACTGTATAATCAATGTGTGTTCACTACAGAGCACGTCGGTAAATCTATCCGTCTATATTAATAGCTAATGTGTAGTGGCTTAACTTTCTGCTCCGTAAGAATTGATAAGAACATAGCTAATGAACTGGGGAGTCTCAGGGTTTAGGTACTTTGGGTAAGAAAGAAGGATCAGCGTACATAAACTCCGAAAAAGGGAAAAGATATAATATCATGCACTTGTAGAGAAGTGAGAGTAAGTATTATGACTGTCATCCTATATTTCATACGTGTGGTATTTCATTTTAGGGATTTCATTTTGTCCATGCATAAATTTTACTAATCTCACGACTGAAATCTCCGGAAAGTTAGATGTGGCAGCATGATCGAAGGCGGAATTCATCGAAAACAATACTCAAACTTTACAAATTACGAGCGAAAAGTTCCGCACGAGATACTTAAATAAGTACATTACGTCACGTTACGTCACGTTGAGAAATTAACAGGAACAGAATGTGCGAAATCCGTTTAAAACTTAACGCGTTTAAATATTTATAACTTTGTTAAATGAATTTATTTCCGTCCATCACGTTAATGGTGATGAAGTGGTGTTGTAAAGTGGTCGGTCACGTGCGTTCTGTGACGAACAAAACTGTACATTTTTCACGTAAGAGTGGGTACTGAAAGTATGTAATAGTGTAAATACAGTTGCGGTTACAAGTGTGTTAATAATGCTGAAAATGTTATTCACAAATGTTTGTGTGTAGTATGAACTGTATGCATTTCACCCAATATAACTCGTACCTGGGGATTAATATTATATTCTGATGTGCAATTAACTGAACTTAAATATTGCAGACGGCATTAAGGCTTAATTTGGTTCCGTTCAGAAGTAATTTGGTGCTGTGTCACTGGAACTTTTCCAATGCTCGTGAGTGTAGTATACTTTACTAATATTTTTTGACATCGCATACGTGACTCTGTTTAATCGTCCTATTAGCAATCGCACGTAGACATTCTACAGGGTGTGGCCAATAGCATGTTATACAGGGGGTTGGGTATCACACGTAATACAGAGTGTTTCCAATCAAACGGAGACGTCTATCGCTGCCGGCGGCAACGTCCCCTATCTTGACGCTGCGTGTCAAATGACTTTGATTACTTAGTTTACGATCGATGTAATATTCAGACCAAAAACGAGTGGTGTTGGTTAATGATGTCTGCGTGTGTCAACGCCAGTTTAAGATCAATCTACATGGTAATTTACTTATCTGTTTTATTATGAGCAATTTATTACCTACATAATTATTATAATGTGATTATAAATGTAATATACTTATTTAAAATAGTATTAATAAATGACCATATAACCTATTGTTCGCCACACGAAATAAAAGGGTGGCACATACCCAAAACTAAGGAAAACCCTTTAGCAAGGAAACCCAGTGAGTTGTAAACCTTCCATTTCCTGAGGGTTTAATTTATGAGGTTTAGTCGGTGATACTGGACTTACGGCGGGTGGTAAGCGCCAATAATCACCCTGTTATATACATACTTACTATATAGAGCTTTGCTTCGATCATCGTGCACGAATATCGGAAAGATTAGGAGGATTACTTTAGCTAGCTTGACAAAAATACTAGAGTAGAGCTGTCATGCAATTGGTATGTTTACTGCCCCAAGAGAGTTGTTGTTAGCGACAGGGCTCCTAAACTTAGTTTTTCTACAACTACTGACTGAGTGTTCAGAAGGAATAACTACGAATAACTACGTTATTCAGTTATTTTTATCCAGCAAACATTGTGTCATGACTTTTATGATATAGTGTTCTACTATGTACCTACCATTATCATACTCCCTGAAGGTGCTATCCTTCAGTCAAAGGTAATTCATGCAACACAACCGTTTTTGTCAAGATATTATATCATCAATTCAAAATCATTCATTATCAGCACGTATTATTTGTTCACTCTTTGTCATAATCCTCTGCCAATGATAATGAAGGGGTTAAGTAGGTAGTACTTTCATTTGAAGTATTAACTTCTAGTTGGTACCTATAAGTACTACAAAAATAACGTAACGTAACTAATTATTTACCAAATACAACAAATGCAAGATACATAGTAGATATACCTTTAAATAAATAGTGTATTTATATAGTAATTATCACACTAATAGCTCTTTAATCAAACAAATCCGACTAGAATCACATACCCGATGAAGTGAAAACCCAACTTATTTATGAATGTGTGTTTCCGCCCCGCACGCTCGCGCGTGGGACGTTAATATTGAATGAACGGATAAACTTTACTACGGAGACTCGAGTAGCCTGTCATTGGCGAATATTCCGAGAATAGGCAAACATAGTAGAAGCTTTGTCAATGAAATGTGTACTCCTTTTGAAATGAAGATATTACTTACACTCGCGAGCAATGAAAAAGTGTATGTTAATATGGTGGAGAATGTGAAAATTGGTTACGTTTATTGAAGCTGCTGCATGGGTACCTTCTGCCGTGTACCAAAGCTAAGTACGGACATTTACAATAAGAATGTCATACGATGAGAGGAGGCTAGAAACATTCAAATGATTTGGCATAATATAAAGTAGCAATCGGTCAAAATCGTATGAAAGTAATCTTTTATCGGTAGAAAGGTATTGAAACTGATAGTTAAACTTTAACTTCCACTTCAAATTTAAGTAAGTAGATACTTTCGTCACCGCTGAAAATCTTTTCAGTATTCATAGCGACATTTTAATGAAGACTTCTTAAGAATTCCTCAGATGTTCAGAGTTGGAATTACGCATAATTTGTCGGTGAATTGTTCAAGTAATCACCCCTTTGTGTTGGACGCCCAAGTTAGCTCGTTAAAGCAAACACAAGGCAAGGTTCGTGTTTTATTATGATACAATTTATGCAACTCACTGCAAAGAGCATCAGAATACATTAATTAAAGCAAAGGCGATGCCGGTCTTGACTTGACACTGAAAGTTTTACTAGCTAATGCTTTCCCCACGGTGACAAACCTTAGTCACCATCTAGCTAAGAAAAAGTTCAGGCATCTCTTTACATAACTCTCTCTTGCATAATTATTTTGTTACTTTGTAATCATTCATCATCATTATCAGCCCGTATCTGCCCACTGCTGGGTATAAGCCTCTTCCCTATCACGCCATCACTTCCGGTCCTGTGCGAGTCTAGTCCAGTGTCTACCGGCCACCTTAACAATGTCATCAGACCATCGGGCCGGCGGTCTGCCTATTCCTCGTTTGCCAGTTCTTGGCAACCACTCTCAGACTGCCCCAGTCCACCTGCCGTCGTCCCTCCTAACCAAGTGTTCTGCCCATCTCCACTTTAATCCTGTGATTCAGTTACCCACGTCGCCCACACTTTTACGTCGAATTTCGTCATTTTCGATATTTTGTAAGTACCTACTTTAATTTCTTTGCACTTCATTTCATAGAACCTCCTACTCTTACGCCCCTAGTAAATTTGATTGAAGACTAGTCCAAGAATCAATGATGCCGTAAATAAAATATTATTGATACATTATAGTATCATTGAAAACGTTTAATATAATAATATGCTTAAAAGTAACTAAAAAGCTAAAACTTTCACGGAAGGCTGAAAGTTTTTGCCTCTATCCGCTTACTTAAGGCAATCAGGTACCGCTCGCAAAAAATCCTATGATAAAAAGTCCTCTTAAGGTATAGAACTAAATGAATATTGAATTAAATCCTAAAGGATATCCGCTGGAAAGGCTTTCAGCTGAATAATTGAAGTGGTTAGTTAAGTTCGGATTAAGTTCTCATTCACAATACATAAAATCTCGTAAGTAAATAAAATATTTCAAAAAGTTAGTGAATTATATTCGTTCTTCTGCAGTTATTTCATAATTATTAAGTTGATATTTACTATCGTATGTGTATATACGGCAAAACGAATCCCGAATCCCTATTTCCCACTTTTAATAATATTATTTAAACCCCATCATAATATTAATTATCGATCCAATATTTTTAATAATATAACGAGCCAATAAAAGGGTGAAGGTCTAGAAAGTGCGAAGGTGACATTGCGTCTAGTGCCGAGGTCGCCGGCTGAAAACATTATTCAAAATGTCTGGGCTTTACGATCATTTCTAAATAACCTTTATACACTATTAAAACTCAAGTATTACCTTCTCTATGCATTGATAAAATAGTAGTGTCTGACTCACTGACTAGGAGGGCCTCTCTCTAAATCGAGATAGAATCGTGGTTAGTGCTGCAGTTTTGTTTTTCTAAAGCTTCAGACCGCTGCGCTTACGACCTACGTACCACGACTAACAACATCATCATCATCAGCCTTCTATCGCCCACTGTTGTTTATAGGCCTCCTTATTTGTACGCAAAATGTTCCGGTCAATTCTCCACGACTATATCTGGTTGTATTAAGTTGTGTGCCGATAGCGTGATATTTTTTGTTCGTTCCTTCGATGATTTAAAAAGTGACCCACTAGGTACTCTACACATTCATAAACATCAAGCGCTACAAAACTCTGTCTTTGGTCTTCTCCAGCAAACCGTTACACGGCTGAGGAAATAAGACGTAGGTCCAGCGGTCAGGAGGGCATCCCACGCTACATTTTGTGTATTTCAGTAGATATAAAGCCCTAAATTATAAAGCCTCTTCAGCTTGCAATTTTTTATCTCAACCATGAAACACGTCTTGTAAGACTAGCAGTTTACGATGGGTTATTTTTTAACTTAAAACATACCAAACTAATTATGAATATCTTATTTATTCCTTTTACATAGACCCCATTGAGCACTGGTACTTACCTCTATTTTAATTTATTTATTTATTATTCTATAGCACTATAGCATATACAAAAGCAATTAAGTATAACACAATTAGGTGGACTTAATGCCCAAAGCATTTTCACCAGCCAGTTCATTCATGATAAATAATGATTCACAAAACAATGATGTCTCAGAAAAGTAGACTAATGTTTCTAGATGAGATCAAATAATAGAGGTACGTCGTTACTCGTTACGTACTTCATAAAACGTAGCTTTATCGTAATAAAATCCGTAACTTTTATGTCATCATCACGAGACAATATGACACCAATCCTACTTTTCCCTGGAAAATAATTAAATCAAGCGATTCTCCTTTAACTTTGAATGGGTATCGCGTAAAATTGTACCCTTTCCAGATTAACTACATGGTACCTAAGTACATAATAAATATAGAAGGTGCTTACCCAGCAGAAATCTCATCTTGAAGCACACGCTCTTCTCATCCAAATGTCAGCCAATCAGGTATCATTATTGCTTTATTAACTTTGAAACTTTACCATAGTATTTTTTATTATATACCTAGGTATTTTACGTAAGAACGAACTTGCTACAGTCTTATTGATTACTATTTCGTTAATTAGTTCTGTTATAAGATTAACTAGAAGTATGACGGGAACAAGCAGCTACACACAAGTTACACTAGGAAGTAGTTTCTAATTGGTTGGATAGCACTTTCTTTGCGAATGTCAAGCGAGAGTGCACGCGCTGGAGGCGAGCGCGGGAAAACGTGTCAAGGTTATCCACGAGCCGCTGCAGTACCGACCACTATTTATCACTCTCAATTACAAACCGCAAACCTTATTTCCTACACAATACAACCCCAAATTTACACCACCACTCATTCCAAAACGCACACACACAGTCAGTTGCCACGTTAACTGTACACAGAATACGACCGTAAAACCGACGTCTTTAGCAGTTCCATTGCGATTTTCGAAATATGATTTTCATGTATTTGGTGACATCGGGTCGAGCGACGCGGCGCCGGCTCGCTCCCTCAATGGACTGGAAGCCGTCGGCAGAGGCCGCTGAAGGTGAAATTGGCGCAATTTTAACGCATGCGCGGTGCATTCGCGAACCGGCGGGACCCGAGCTGACCCGACCCTCGCTTCATAGGAAAATCGAGGACGTAGCGTGACGTCACACTCGTTCACAATATACTATATGGGTTAGGCGGACGCAACGAAAACAACAAAAACTTGCCGCCCTGAAACTATATCCGTTGATGGAATCCTGACAGGCACTCGGCTGCGACTATCAAGGTCGACACAGATTTGAGGTCGTTAAAAGCACCTAAATTACTTTTATGTTCGCTCCTCACTGAGCGCTCACCCCTTTTATCTCTGCAAGCGCTTTTTAATACTTTCACGAGAGTAAATAGAAAATGTTTTCTTGTTAATTTGAGAGCTATCGTATAGCCGATTGTTTTATATCTACCATTTGGAAGGGCTTCGTTTTTTGGTAAGTAATATGAGGCTTTTTCTCGTGTACTTACTTATTTAAAAAAAACAGACAACTACAGTCTACCAAATACTTCACTAATTATGATAGTTCATAAATTACTGGCAATCGGTTCCAGATTCGTTACTAAGGCAATGGTTATTTATGTAGGTACCTTTACTTTAATTAAACCTTCCTCTTACATCACCATCTATTTATTCAACAAAACCGCATGCTAGATAGGTAGCCAGTTCTAAAGATCTAAGATCTGAGTAAGTCAAATATAGGTACAGTCAGTGAGAAATTTCTCTTGTGGTACCTTCTAATCTAGTGATAAACAAACTCAACTGAACAATAGTGTATATTACAAAATATTTAAACAATTGATGACAATGTATATTGAAGAATAGCGAAGGTATATAACAACACGTCTTTGTATAGAAGTCTCATAGTAAAGAAGAAAGCCAATACGGACGCTCAAAATGTATTTTTTTCATTAGTTCTATAATTTTAAAAAAATAGTTACAACGATGTCTAAAATTACCTTAGCGTTATATATAATAACAACAACAATTACTGTATTGTTTTTAAATGCTGAAGCCAATAAATTGTCTGTAGATGATGTTTTCATATCAGTCAGTACGTATGAACGTCATGGCTTAAATATTTTGTTGTTAATATTAAAGACGTGGTATCCACTGGCAGTAAATCAGGTATGCATTATGTTGACTTTATATTATAAATTATCATTTTAATTACCATTTCAAAATAGTGTTCATTTGTTCTCTCTCTCTCTCTCTCAGCCTTCCGTAGTCCACTGTTGGACATAGGCCTCTCCTAACGATCGCCACCCCAAACGGTCACCCGCCATCTGCATCCAGCGGCTTCCCGCTACCTTCCGCAGATCATCAGACCAACGGGTTGGGGGGCGACCGACACGCCGTTTGCCGACACGGGGTCTCCACTCCAGAACCTTTCTACTCCAGCGGTCGTCGGCTCTGCGGGCTACGTGGCCAGCCCATTGCCATTTCAGCGTGCTAATCCTTTTGGCTATGTCGGTAACTTTAGTTCTCCTCCGGATTTCTTCATTACGAATCCTATCTCGCAGGGACACGCCTAACATAGCCCTTTCCATAGCACGCTGAGCAACTCTGAGCTTGTGGATAAGCCCTTTGGTGAAGCACCACGTCTCGGCTCCGTAAGTCATCACTGGCAACACGCACTGATTGAAAACTTTTGTTTTCAGACACTGAGGTATGTTTTCAGTGAAGATGTGTCGTAATTTCCCGAACGCTGCCCATCCGAGTTGGATTCTACGAGCTACCTCTTTATCGAAGTTGGATTTACCTAATCGGATCACTTGTCCTAGGTAGGGATACTGATCAACAACTTCGATGGTGACACCTCCTACAGTTACGGGCGATGATGAAACATGTTCGTTCGACATGACCTTTGTCTTGTCCATGTTCATTTTCAGCCCAACTTGTTTAGAGGCATCATTGAGGTCTGTGAGCATTTCGCCCAACTCCTCCAGCGTTTCCGCCATAATAACTATGTCATCAGCAAATCGTAGATGAGAGATATATTCGCCATTGACGTTAATGCCCAGTCTTTTCCACTCTACAAGCTTAAAAACATCTTCCAGTGCACAGGTGAACAGTTTCGGAGAAATAACATCTCCCTGTCTCACGCCCCTTTGCAACTGGATCGGTTTTGTGCTATGTTCGTGTAATCGAACTGACATTGTGGCAGCATTGTACATACATCTCAACACCTCGATATAGCGATAGTCTATCTGGCACCGCTGAAGGGATTGAAGCATCGCCCAGAGCTCAATAGAATCAAAGGCTTTCTCATAGTCCACAAACGCTAGACATAAAGGTAGATTATACTCCTCGGTCTTCTGTATAACCTGCCGAAGCGTGTGTATGTGATCTATGGTACTATAGCCTTTTCGGAACCCGGCTTGTTCGGGTGGCTGGAAGTCGTCGAGTCTTTGCTCGAGACGATTCGTAATAACTCTCGAAAACAGCTTGTACACATGGCTCAGAAGTGCAATGGGTCTATAATTCTTCAATAGGGCTTTGTTGCCTTTCTTGAAGAACAAAGTCACTACACTTCTGCTCCCATGCCTCCGGGCTTGTGCCTTCGAGTATGACGGAATTAAACAGCCTCCGAAGTGCTATTAAAATCGGTCTACCGCCGGCTTTCAGAAGTTCTGTCGTTATTCCATCATCTCCCGGAGCTTTGTTGTTTTTTAGCTGTTTGAGAGCTATACTAATCTCTTCTTGACTGACGTCCGGAATATCTTCGGTATAGTGTCGGGTGAGTGGCGCTCGGCTGTCGTGAGCACCGCTGGTAATAGGGTTTTGTGTTGTGGTGTATAACTGTCCGTAGAATCTCTCAATTTCTCCCAGAATTTCGGGCACTGATGAAACGGTGTTGCCAGTGTCGGTCTTCAGTTGGGTCAACAGAGTCTGCCGAACAGATCGATCTCTAGCAAAGACTTTGGAGCCCTTGTTTTGCTCTATTGCGTCTTGAATGCGCTTGCAATTGTAGCGTCTCATATCGCAACGTCTTGCTTTGGCGATCTGTCTGTTTAGACGTCTGTATTCGACCATATCAACTGAAGACTGCAACCTCATTTCTCTCCGTTCTCTTATGAGACTCAGAGTCCCATCTGAGAGTTTTTGAGGTCCTCGGTTGGTTCGGGACGAAAAATATTTCGATCCTACCTCTCGGACAGTTTCCACAAACCTATTGTTTAAATCGTCAACTGTAACGCAATTCTCTAAACATATCAGGCGGTCGCAAAGCTCAGACTGAAAGCTTTCGGGATCCTGGATTTGAGCAGGAGTAGGACGGAGCGTGGACTTCATTAGACGGGAGCGTTCTATTTTGCAGTTTATATTCAAAGTGCCTCTTACGAGTCGGTGATCGCTGCCGGTCTTAACCCTACTGATCACTGAGACATCATTGAATATGTGCTTCTTATCCGTCAATATGAAGTCGATCTCGTTTTTAGTCTTCCCATCGGGGCTAATCCACGTCCACTTCCTTTGTGGCTTCTTCTTGTAGAAGGAGTTCATCATATAGAGGCCCTCCTTCTCCAAGAAGTCAGCCAGCATTTGCCCACGATGGTTCCTGACTCCAAATCCATGTGACCCCACTTTCGTCTCGCCGCCTTCTTGTTTTCCGAGTTTCGCGTTAAAGTCTCCCATCACCACCGTGAAATGAGTAGTCATTTGTTAAAATTTCCTAATTAATTCATTTGTTTTAGACATGGTTCTTCAGCAACTACGCTAACGAGACAATCAGAGAGCTTATAAATAACTCTACAACAAAAAGTAAGCAGACAGTTTACACAAAATGTATTTATATTAATTAAGTATTTATCTTTTGTCCTGTGTGCTAAGATTGTTCAGTTTTAGGTAACCACTTCATTTTGGCCAACTGCGTATCGCCAACGCCGTATGACTGTTGCAAAATGTCCGCTGCGTTGAACTCATTCCTGGTTGTCATGAGTAAAGAGCCCGTCGACCAAGAAGCTAAGATGCTATTGAAAAAGAACGGGACGCATTATTTCTACGAGAAAACAGATATTACTGCAACTGTTAATAAAAAAAAGAAACGTAACAGGAAAGCTAAAAAAGGCAAAAAAGGTAAAAAACATAAATCCAAAATAAGGAATGTAACTTCTTCCGTTTATGGAAAATCATCAAAATTGTTTTCAAAAGATGCTCAAAGCTTAGATGACGAGATTTTATATAAAGTATTGAAATATAAAAATAGATACTATGAAAAATATCTAAGAAAAATAAGAGCATTACCCGAAGTAGGGCATTTGGATGAAATCGGTCCTGCATTTGAAATTGATACAGACTATGAGGCAAGAGAAGAACCTTTAAAGACAGATATACCCAAAACTGAAAATATAAATGATACAGAAAGCAAACAAAAAAAAACTAACGCAACTGATGTAAAAAGTACTGAAAAATCCTTCAAAAAGTATGAGTCATCGACAACGATGCCTGAATTATCGACAGATAAATCTAAAAGTTTTGATACAAATTCTAGCCACAAGAATAGTGTTGGTAATAAAGATAGTAAAACTTTTATTATCATCAAAAAAGGTTCATCAGTAAAAACTAATCCAGAATCCAGCACTGCTGAATTGATGTCAAGACAAAAATATTCTGAAGGAGATACAATTAGGTCTATATTTAAGTTCCGTAATAGCGTAGATGCTGCGATCAACAAAGGCGTATGGGCAAATACATACAAAAGTAGCGAGAGTGAAATTGAAGAGGAAATATTAAAGGACGCTGAAGCACTAATACATCCAGCAAATAAAGTGAAAATCTATGCCAGAGAACCTAAGTGAGTGTTTTCAACAGATATAAATTACAACTAAGCATAAAATAATTGAATTGTTATTTAGTTATTCGTATTTTATAGTTTAGTAAATATTAAGTAGGTACAATATGTAATATTAAATTACCTACGGTATACATGTAGGTATATACTTATAGATAATTAATTATGTTTTAGATGGTTCTGTCACTTTGATGATAGAACGTATGTGAATGTAAATCAATTGGTGAATGTTCTCCAGAGGTTTAATTATTTGGACGAATGGTATTTGGGTAAAAAACATCGAAACGTAAGCCTCAGCAAACTGCCCTCGAGACGAAAGAAATACAGAGTGAAGGTAATATAATTATTCAATTATACAATTTTCAAATTAGCGTATTAGGTACTCGTACTTACTAGAAATTGCAATGTATTTATGTGACTTGACCAAAGTATGTAATTATAAATATTTCACTAATGTAATGTAATGTTTATAAAACTCAACTTAAAATTACAATGTATGATAATTATCATTTCCAGAAAATATTTTACTCATCCAACACTGCCGGATTTTGTTTGAGTTTAGGAATGATTCACAAAATTAAACATTACATTCGGTAAGTTTTTTTTTCATAAATCTCATGAAGACTGGCATATAAAATAATCAGTAATGATAAATGCAATTTTCTTTCATTTCAGGGGAGACAGGTTTAATCAATTTTGTGCTGCGTACGACCTCAAAGATGATGCGGCTCTAGGATTTATCATAAGTAATTTTTTAAGAAATATCATGAGTTTTTGGTGGCCTTTTCTCATCTATGATAACTAATATTATAAATTCGAAAGTAACTGTGTCTGTCTGTCTGTTACTCTTTCACGCCAAAACTACAGAACGGATTTGAATGAAATTTGGTATACAGAAAGAACATAGGCTACTTTTTATCCTGGAATACCCACGGGAAAACTTTTAAAGGCCAAGCAAAGCTCGCGGGTCGCGGGAACAGCTAGTAGTATATATGAGTGATGGCCTATGTTATTTGAAGCTATTCTAGGACTTCCGAAAAAGGGTTGTCAAAAGCTCGCATAACTGTGAAGAAATTATGTTATTATCTATTCTATTGTTTAGATAAATATCAAGTTATTGGGTTGGGATATTGAAAACATGTAAATTGTTTCAGTTCATTTGCTGAAGATAGAGTTGTTCAACTTACCCGAGTTCCATTCAAGAAAAGAACACATCAAGTTTAAGCCAATGCAAAGCTTCAGAGAGCAAGTCTCTTTCAGCTTCAAAGAAGCCAATACGTAAGTTAATATTAGATTTTTGCAATTTTTTTAACTTGTAGGTACCAAGATTCTAAGTAAAAAAACAAAAGGTGGATTTAAGTCTTGAGCCGCTTAGTTACAGCTAGTAAATGTTGCTCAAATGACGGAAGGCACTCTGATAAAATTTTACCCTGAATAGTAAATATAAAGTCACAAATAATTATCATTATTAAGGAAAGTTTTACTTAAAGATTTCTTTTTTATTTTTTCAGATTCCAATCTCTACATTGCTTCCTGTATCCAAGGAGTCAATATTGCAAGTAAGATCATGTTTTGAACTCATAATTTTTGATCGGCTTAGTTTATTTAAAACATAATACCTACTTAAAACTTTATCAAGATGAACAGACTTTTCAAACAAAATTTGCCTAATTCCGATTGGACATCGTGGCATAAGCCTGACCACATACTTTACAGTCATTGACTTCAATAATAATGTAATCACTTTTTTATATATTCAGTATATTTATTATATTTTCCGCAGAACGCCACAAATGCAGCAGACACTCAAGGACATGTTCACGGGCGATCACTTTACCGATGATGATGATGATGATGGTGACAAATATGACGATGATGAAGAAGATGATGATGATGATTAGCGATCACAAACAGTTCTGTTAATTGCCGGTTCAGAACTTTTAGGCTGAAGGCTATACAGTTAAAGTAATTTCCATGTTAAGAATCTTGATAAATAGATTTAAGTTATACCTAGTGTTGTAGTTCTGAGATAGCGGAGGCATAGAACAAGGAACATAAGTACTTCACTAACGAGAAGGCATAGACTCCTGCTAATAGAGATTCGTGCCCTATCGCCTGATCATTTTATAATAGCAAAACATCACAACCTAAACTACGTGCTCAACCAAAAGTCACACTATATGCACTATCAATCAGATGATTACTTTTACTATCAACAAAATCATTCGGTTTTTTTATTAATTTATTTGATACTTTATTGTACTAATATGACATAAGTGTAAAAAAGATGGACTTAATGCTAAAAGCATTGGAATTCACGTTATTTTTAACTGATGTTTGACGCTTAATTGGGCAAAATGATTGTTGATTATGGATCGTTTTGAAAGTTATACCACTGAGTTTAGGCCGAAAACCAATGAAAATTTTTAAGTAGTCATGCCGTTTGAGGCAGAATTTAAGATACATTTCCATCCGTAATTAGGTATAGTAAAAAATACGGACACTCTGTAGGTACTGGTAGAGTCGACTCCATAATAACTATAGGAACTACTAACTAGGCACTGAGTAGTGAGTAGTCTGCAAAATTTTAGTGCCTTTTCAAAATAAAACTTTATAAACCACAAATGGATCACTTTTATCTTATAAGTACTTAATACCGGTAACTAAAACAATATCTGTAAGTACTTACTAAAATGTATGTAGGTAGGTATACAAATACATCTACATGTTCCCCAACATAACATAAATTGTAACAAAATTTGGTAATAATAAATAATTTATTTATTTAATTCTTTATTGTACAAATATCCTAACTAATATTATAAATTATGCGAAAGTAATTGTGTCTGTCTGTCTGTCTGTCTGTTACTCTTTCACGTCAAAACTACTGAACGGATTTGAATGAAATTTAGTATACATATGGTCTAGACCCTGAGAAAGAACATAGGCTACTTTTTATCCCGGAATTCGCACGGGAAAACTTTTTAAGGCGAAGCGAAGCTCGCGGGAACAGCTAGTAAAAATAAATGTACAAAAGGAGGGCTTAATGCTAAGACCAAATCATGTAGATTATCAGTTTACTTTTGTCTACCTAATTACTGAGTAATACAGTCGGTATACTTTTTTTTTTTTTTTTTTTTTTTAAATAAATGATTATCACTCCACAGACTTTATGTCCGTGCCTTTTGAAGAGTGGTAATTTTTATGAGATAGTTTTTAATTCTTTTATCTACTTTCTACTCGGTAAGGAAGTTTAGTTTATATATATTATCTTTTATATATATTTATTTTGTCTTTAGTTTATATATTCTTTCTTTTATATATATATTGTTCTTTTTCTCTTTTTTTTTTTTTTCACTGCTGGGGGAAAATCCACATGGACACCTGGGAAGAGGACCCAGGTAGTGTCGGGCGTTAACCGACTAAAAACCCCCAGCCGTGTATCTCATTATACAAGAAATGTCTTTTTTTTTTTTTTTTTTTTCTTTTTTTTTTCCTTTTTATTTTTTTTATTAATGGTTTTCAGAGTCACACTTACATTAGTAATGGCAACAAACTTAAGAAGGACAGGGCCAATGCCAGCTTTCTTCGGAGAACTTAGTAGACACCTGGCAATGGCTCGGCCCCTCAGTCGTTATAGGTCATGTTTTGCCTGATGTTAGTGTGTGACTCTGTTCTTAAAGATAACTTATTTTAATTGTTAGTTTTTATAATAATTATATAATAATCAATTTGGCCTATATTTTGCGCTCTTAACCAAAATTATATTTTATGTTTTATTCCGCCCCGTTATGCCTTCTTAACATTTCCCCAGAAAGTGCAATGACCTCTTCGTCTCGATTCTTAACTGCCATTTTTAGATTGTACTCGAGGATGCGTTTCTTTGGCGCTGTTATTGCCGTTTTAGCGAGGTTGCCGATAGCGTCCTCGGTGTCATCCGCATAGTAGGTGCAGGTGGTGGTGTGCCTCGACAGTGCCACTACTGCGTGAGGTACGCTATCATGCAGCTTTATTTTATCTTTTGTTCTAATGATAATAACGGATTCGTACGTCAATCCCTGTGCTTCGTGTATGGTTAGGACGCGTGAGCCCATTCCTTCACCATACCCTTGGCTGGTCAAGGTCTCTTTTTCTTCCTGTGTATGCACCTGTGTGTGTGTTGATTTGGGATTTGGGAATTACTGCGTCTGTTAACCTTTTCAGCTGCAGGGATTGGATGCGCGCTGTGGCTGCGTATATGCCTGAGTATACTTCCTTTAGGGCGTATGCAACATCCATGGGGTTTCTGTATGAGCACAACAGCTCCTGGGTGATGTTTGCTACCAGTGTTGGGCGATTGTACCTAAGCTCGAATAGGTTCTCTCTGTCGATATATGGTAGCTGATTGATGTCTCCGATCAGAGCAATATCACAGGCACGAGACAGGTGGGCGGCCATTACGATTGCCCCGAAATGGTTCATCAGGGCTTCGTCAATTATCAGGCGTTGGCATCCGACATGTTCTCTAAAGCCGTTTACCAGGACTGATGCCATCGTACGCACCCTAGTTCTGACCATGTCACCAATACGATGCGCTAGCCTGTTTCTTATGTCGATGGCCGCCTCAGTTGTTGTTGTGATAATGGTGTCTTTGCTCACATCGAAGTTATTTATCACCCAGGTTGTCTTCCCACATCCAGGTACCCCGTTCACCCAAGTGATAGTGGGCATCGTCCAGTGATTCCAGTTGGCGTTGATGGTTTCCACTTTTGCTAGGATTTTATCCTCTAGCATAATCCTGGTGCACTGGGCGACGACCACTATTTGGTTGTTGTGTGGGACAGTAAATTTTGAGGAGTTGCATTCCCAGGGTACAAATCCGCTTTCCTCGCTGTAAGCCGCCATATACGCTCCAGTCATTTTGCCTCTGAGGACTTGGCAACTACTGTTATCGTATATGCAGGCTTCGGCCTCCTCGAGTAGAATTTTTAGCCGGCCTTCGTTTTCTTGCCTGTAGGTCTGCATGATGGTTTTGCAGGACAAGAGGTTTACCTGCTTTGTGGCGGTTGTTATTGCCACAAATTCTATGACGGCATTCTCCAAATGCTCTTTAGGGGAGGTTGCTGTTTTTAGCTTCGGTGGGACCACCTGACCCATGTCGGCTCTTGTTATGGTTCTTTGGGCCGTTCTTTTTCGGATGGGGCCTTTGGGGATTTGGCGCCACTCAGGTGTCCTCTGTGGTTTCCCCATAAGGCTTTGGGCAGCTGATTTGAATGCCTGAAGGAACCCTTGTGCGCGCCCCTGCGAGATTCTGCTCTGCATCCTCATATTTATTTCCTGCTGTTCAGCAGCAGCGACGGACTCGGAAGCCATCCTCTCCTGTAGGCGTTCTGATCCGGTGACCGCTTCAGTTTGCTGGTGGTTGTTGTTCCTCACGGGTATGTGTCCACTGAGAAAGCTTAGGTCTTCACCTCTGTCCTCATACACAACTATTTCGTGTTGTTTTGAGGCTTTTAGGCAGCCCAGCTGGTCAACAATTTCACCTTTCTTATGCTCGATCACCATTGCGTCTACGCTTATTATCTTGGGGACGTTACTATCTTGTGCTCTCTCTCCAAGCATAGTGAGCCATGAGCATGCCTGGACAAACGGGGTGTCATAGGCCCATTCCAATAGTGCGATGGTCTTGTTACGGCATCGTACTAGTCTGCAGGACTGATCTCCCACTAGTGTTACCGGCAGTGCGTCATAGGCTTTACGTTTCATGGTAGCTTTGGATGTGCTTCCATTTAGGAGAGAGGCTAGGCCGGGTGATATGGCTACACGCTTTCGCGCCCCCGAGACGCAGAAGCTGATGCCGAGTCTTTCGCTGCTACTGTCCATGAAGAGAGCCACACTTCGGCGTCTTAGTCCGGCTTCTCCTTTTTCGCCACAAGACAACAGCTGGTTTGTCGCTGTTGCTTTTGGAGTCACTTGTTGTGGTGCTGAGATGGTCGGGTTTGATGATTGGACTACTGATGTTGATGTTGTTGATGTTGATTGGGCTTCAGGGCGAGAAATTGTGCTGTTTCTCCTTGCTGCTACTCGGAAGATTCGATCTGCGTATGATAGGAAATGAGGTCTGTGATTGGTGTCTGCCAGAATATCTTTTAATTCCGACTCCACCAAGTTCCTGTCTATCAGTGTCTCCAGATCATGTCTTGCAGCAAGAAAACGGGGGCAGTCCAGAATGATGTGCCATACCGATTCACTGATGTTGGGGTCGCAATCACATCCAGGGCTTCCTTTAAGTTTGAATCTGTACAAATATTCTCCTATCCCCCCGTGTCCGGTCAGCATTTGTACGTGAGCGGGGGTCAATTTAGAAGTTCGCGTAATTCGGTATGCTTGGTTGACATCCGGTAGAAATTTACGCGTGACTGCTCCTGTACTCGAGGTCGCGTATCGATCTTGCCATTTTCGGACCGATTCCTCTCTGATCTTTTTTCTGACATAGGACAGGGGGACTTTGTCATAGTCGTGGGAGGTGCTGTGTAGTGCTGCTGTTTTGGCGAGCTCATCAGCTCTTTCGTTCCCGGCAGTTCCTACGTGCGCCCTCAACCAGAACATTTGTATCTCTCCGCCATCGCTCACAGCCCTCGCAATGTTTTCCTTTATGCTTCTTGCCAGGGGGTGGCTGAGTTTCGGATTTTGGAGCAAATCGAGTGATGATCTCGAGTCGCTCAAGATGTTCACTTTTTTATCCGTGCTAGAGCTCACCAGTTTTGTTGCCCTGTGAAGTGCATAAAGTTCCGATTGGAAGACCGTGCACGATGGGTGGAGACCAAAAGTCTCGGACAGTTTTTCTTTGCCATCCTCCCACCAACTTAGGGCGGCGCCGACTTTTCCCTCTATCTTGCTTCCATCCGTGAAGATTTGGGAGCCGGTGTCCAGCAGGGTGGTGTTTTCAAGGATCTCGTACTTGGTAGAGGTAAGTGTGGACGGATGTGGTAAGTCCAAGTACCCTACATTCCGTTCGAGATCTTTGCCAGGTGGGAGGTAGTCAGCTGACAAGAGTTTTTTTGATTTGTACAGATTTGCTGCCTCCTGTATTCTGAGATCGAGAGGCAGCAAGCCCGACAGTGCCAGTGCAGATGTGAGCGACACTGTTCGGTAGGCTTTACATATTTTTTGTGCGAAACCTCTTTGTAGCGAGAAAAGTTGTTTTTTGTTACTTTCCAGTTCGACGGCTTGTGACCAGACGCTTGCGGCGTATGTCATGATGGGCTCCACTACTGCGATGTATATTGTCCTCACAATTTCACCGTTTAGTCCCCAGGTTACCTTCGCTGCGCGCGCTAGCTGTTTGTGAATGTCTGCTGCCTTTTTACACTGAGCGGTTATGTGAGCTTTGAAAGTTAACCTGCGGTCTATGATGAGGCCCAACAGTTTTATTTCCTCTACGAGGTTTATCTTTGTACCAGCCATGAATAGTTGGGGCAAATCGTATTTCAACTTCTTCGTTAACAGCATCGCGTTGGTCTTATGTGGTGCAAAGTTGAGTTTGTTGCGAGTTCCCCATTCCACTATTTTATCGAGTACTTTGTTAGCCGACACCTCTAGGGTTTTTACTGCTAGACCTGTGAAGACAAGGGCCACGTCATCTGCGAATGCTTGACAATACACTCCTTCAGCCTCTAGTTTGTGCAACAGTGAGTCGAGGATGATGTTCCAGAAAGTTGGTCCTCCTATGGAGCCTTGGACACATCCCTTAGTGGTCCCCTTCTCACATGCCGCTCGAGCGTAGTTGACCTTGATCTTTCGGTCACTGAGATATGAGCATACCATCTCGTACAGATTTTGTGGGCACCTTTTTTTTGCCAGTTGATGTTTTAAAGCGGGCCACCATGCGTTGTCGAAGGCGCCCTCTATGTCCAAGGAGATAAGTACAACAAATTTTTTGGTGTTCATTCCCTCTCTTAGGTGTGCTACAAGGTCATAGAGAGCGTCCTCGGTACCTCTCTGGGGCATAAAGCCGTACTGGCTTTTGTTGAGCGTCGGTAAGATATGCCACTGTAGGCGAGCGACCATTAGTTTTTCAACTATTTTTCCGAGAACTGAGAGTAGCCCTATAGGTCTGTAGGATTTTGGGTGCGTGTAGTCCTCTTTGCTAGCTTTCCGCAAGATCACCACGTGCGCCGTTTTCCATTGCGATGGGAAGTGTCTAAATGATAAGCATTTATTGGCTATCGCCATAAACACCTCCCTCTCGCACTGGATGGCTGCGCCACAGATATCGGCAGTGAAGCCATCGGGTCCTGGGGCTTTTTTTGGGTTCATTGCTTGTAGCACAAGGTCGAGTTCCACAGTTGTAAAGGGTGGGTCGTTATCTCTTAGATGTTCCCGTGGTATTTCCTTGGTTTTTTCTCTCAGTTCCGCATGGAATGGTTGGTCGGTGCTTTCGGAGTCATCTGGGTAAAACGTCGTTGCTAGGAGTTCTGCTGACTGTTGTGGGGATAAAGTGTTGCCCGCAGTGTCTCTGAGGAGCATGTCTTCCTGCCTGCCTGAGGTTTTCTTTATCACCCTGTAGATTTTGTCCCACATGCTTTCTTTTTCCTGAGTCGTGCAGAACTCCTTCCAGCTCTCTATTTGGGCTTTCTCGGCTTTTTCGGAGTATTCTTGTTTAGTTTTTTGGTATTCCGCTATGACATAGGGCATTCTGCTTGCAGCAGCATTCCTTATTCTTCTTTTTTTCCTCAACACATCTTTTTTGAGATCTTCAAGCGACTTTGACCACCACGGGGGTTTGGGTTCCCCTTTCCATTTTCCTGCGGTTGGGATGGACGTTTCGCAGGCTTCGTGGATGGCTTCAGTGTACGTTGAGATCATATTTTCAAGATCTTTTGGATTGTCACACTCTTGTACGGACGTGGTTGTGATATTTTTCTCAACCAGGAGGGATTTTAGTTTTGACGCAAATTTCGACCAGTTCGCCTTTTTGGTATTATACATACGCGTTGTGATTGGCTTTAGGTGTTCTAGTGCCTTTCCCGTTCGCAGTGTAAAGGTGATTGCGTTGTGGTCAGAAGTTATTAAGTTTGCGTCGACTTTCCAGTCCTCGATCTTACCCAGAAGTGACGTGCTACAGGCGGTGACATCTACCGTACTTTTGCAGATTTTTCCATTTCTGTAGGTTTCGAAGGTCGGTGTGTCTCCTGTGTTGAGAATTTGGAGGTCAATTTCTGTTAGGAATGAGCTGTACGCCACCCCTCTGTCATTTTCCGAGACGCTTCCCCACCAGTGACTCCATGCGTTAACGTCGCCTGCTACAATGAGGTTTCGCGTGTTCAATTTTTCGCAGAATGTTTTAGTCCTTTCAATGTATGGATCTATGTCCTGATCCCCCTCAAAGTAAACTGATACCAGGCCCAGTTTTGTCCCCCCTCCGATCGCCACGGCTGCTGCTTCGGTTTCTGTCACCAGCTGTGGATCGTGGATTACCTCTAGCAAGTCGCCGAAGACGATGATGGCTGCCTTTACTGGCTTTTGTCGGTTTAGGGTACACTGGATAAGGCGTGTTCCTGGCTGTTGTTTCATATAGCCATGTTTTCCCACGTAGGGTTCTTGAACAAGAGCTATTGAAACTTTTGTCTCCATTGCCACCTGGTATAGTTCTGCGGTTGCCAGTCGGTATACTTAAATACTCCTAACTACCTGAAGAAGTTGATGCAGAAGGTAAAACAAATCATACACCGCTCATTTTATATCAGAATATAGGACGACCACAGTTCAGGATTTCAATGATTTGTATGTGCCCTCTCCCTTTAATAATAATCCCTTTGTTCAGCAGCCCATATAGCCATATTTCATTAGTGGTTGCTTCTTTGGCAGTTATATCGAATTGCCTCTTAAGGTGGACCACTACTGTACTGAATCCGTGTTTAGTGTAGAACGTAGAACTCAACTCTATACTCTGTCCATCTTACGAGTATTATTGGTTTATGTCAAAGGACAACCAACTTTACTTACCAGACATAAGGGAACATCAAAAATACAATACAGTACAAACTTATCTGTGGTGAGAGCTCACGTAAATGTCTAATATTTCTTCATTCTTTAAGATGTTAAGTTTTCCCGTAATGGTAATTTACCCTTGCTGTTTTAATAAACCCAATCTATATCAATATATAATTTATTAGTAAATAATGAGATATGGACTAATTTAGATAAGTTTGTCGCACTATAATATAGTAGAAGCTCTATAAAAAGTAAAATTATTTTAAAAAACAACAGAGTTTGTATGGAGAAGCCAGTTTACTTTTGCATAATATTCTTCTAAAGACTTTGTAGACGAATTGAGACCCTCCTACTTTCTCGAAGTCAGTAGAAATAATCAAATGTCATCCTGAGCACCGTTTAAGCTACTTCGCCCTTTTTTAACACCCTGTATGTTACTATTATTTATTTTATACTTATTTCGAGTCGATGAGCACACATAGTCCCGCAGCTTATCGAAGGGCCGAGGGACCGAAATACTATAAATAAGAGATTAGCTTTCGTGACACTATTCCGTATTGGGTAATACCCCAGAATACCTATTGTTCAATGTTCAGTTGTTTGATTATTATGCATGTAAGAGTGTAGTAACTAAAGCTAAACAATACATATGGGGGTTAAAAGATGGTAAATTGTATCAGTATATTATCATTTGCTTCCCATGTAGCAGAGTAAATCCTTCGCGACATGGCATTTTTTATTTATTAAGATATACGTCTTATAAATAATATCGCGATCGGTGCTAAAACAGCGATGTGATTGGTGGTTCGTCATGTATTTTAAGAGTTTGTAACTAGGTAAATTGATAAAGATGCAAAACCGAAGGTTGGGTGAGTCCCTTGCAAAGATACAAAAATAAACAAAAGATACTTAATCAAAATAAAGTAAACAAATGCAAAATATAAAAAGTGGTTTCCGTTTTTGTGTCAATGAATTCGAATAAAGAGAGATTTTAGACAAAACAGTAGCTGAAGTGTGAAAATCTATCGCATTCAGCCGGCCTTTATGTACCTTTCTGTAGCAAACTTCACCAAACAATGGCCACAAAGAACAATACTTACAGGTAATTGTCGTCAACTGGAAAGCCTTACTAGCTTTTCCGTGGCTGTTTTTGCATGTCTCAAAGTTTTATAACTAATTTGACTCAATCTAGCCTTAAAAAGTATTACCTAGGTAAGTATTTACCTTCTTTATGGTAGGTAACTTTTTATCCAATTAACTTGAATCACTAAAAAGTCCTAAAAATTTGCAGACAAGGTCGGCGGGACACTCAGCCTTAGCCAACGAACAGCCAATAAGCTTTAGTTTATCGCCGCGAATTCCCAAAGGGCCCATTTGGGTCTCAACATTGGGCGGATTCATAGAGCCGGAATGCTGAACATTCCTCGGCCTCTGAGGACATCGAAAAGCGCACTGATGAACGCCTTAATTGGATCACCAAGACCCGATTCTTTTTTCGAATTCGAATCAGCCAATTAGAATGGCCAGATTTAGGAATCCGCTGTGTGAAAAACAAAAAAGTCTCAACCTCTGGATTTATGCGTGAGAGAGGCTTAGGAAACGATTAATAAGGCCAAGCTAACCATAAGTAGCCTTCTTGACATGATTAATGCTAAGAATAAAGTTTATTTCAACAGTTAAACATTAAATTCAACAATGTGCACTTTAATCATTAGTTCTAATTATGGAGGCAGCATGTTTCTTGGTTTGGTCTGCCGGGTCATGCTGTGAGGAGTCTCTTCTAATTGATCTGTGTCTGCCGTGGGCCCGGTGGGTGTGCCAGACCCTGTCGTCTCCTACAACATCGACAATTAATATCATGGAGCCATCATTTGTTACCTACACAGCACAAACATGTATTGTAGATAGTAAGTAAACATAAAATTTTAAGAAACTTAATATACGGCGCAAAACAGTGTAAAATTCATTATTCTACATTATTCATCCTAATCCTAACTAATATTATAAATGCAAAAGTAACTGTGTCTGTCTGTCTGTCTGTTACTCTTTCAAGCCAAAACTACTGAACGGATTTGAATGAAATTTGGTATACATATGGTCTAGACCCTGAGAAAGAACATAGGCTACTTTTCATCCCGGAATTCCCACGGGAAAACTTTTTAAGGCGAAGCGAAGCGCGCGGGAACAGCTAGTTACTAATAAATACTAGTTCAATCTTTCATTGCATGTAATGGTTGTAAAAATTAAAAAGTATTTATGCTTATACAGAGAGCAATAGCAATAAGTACACCAATTTACCAAGAACGCTGAATGCGATAATCTAGTCGTGATTGGAAGTTCAGTGTGACCTCTCAGATGTAATGGATTAGTGTTGGGATTTTATTGATCTCAGTGAGAGTGACAGTGTTTATTAGAAATTGATCGACATATACCTTTTATAATCATGCAGCCTCACACGAAGTTATTTACTACTTTACTCATCCCAAGGAGTTACACGACTTATGTGTTTAAAACTATCATCGTAGGCTTAATCAAATCTGTATAATATATAATATTATATAACAAACACAGAGGTTCTAAAAACTTGAAGCACTCACGGTCCATATAATTTCAATCGTATCGTTTCACAGTAAATGTCAACTTAACGTCACATTAATCTTAATCCTTTTAATAACGGGCAGAGACTCACGTCGGAAACTTGTTCTTATTAAAGTTGTATAAGTAAGTACTTACAAGATACGATATTTTATCATTAAAAATTAATGAGCTTAACAAATATAATTTAAATTCCTGTGAGTTGTTGTTTTGGACACTTCACACAAACAATGTTGACCAAATAAACTTATGCTATTTTGGAGCAAAATCAAATTAGTTTGATGATGCGGAAAGATTTCCTTTACATTTCATGACTTGTCTTTATTAAAGGCAGTATGAATTTAAGTAGGCTGATTATAACTGAATGAAAGTGTCTGTGAACTCATAACCCATGAAGGTTCAAGCTGGTGTTAGACTCAAAACAAGACAAAATCAACGCCATCCAGCTTGATGATATAAATTGAATAATAGTGTAGCTGCCCCGGACACAGCCAATCAGGGCCCAGTGGCGGTAAGTACCCGTAATGTGACCTTTAATACTATAATAGTGTCACTTCCAGAAACAACTGACGAACTTAATTGAAAACAAAACAAACTGAATGTAGGTAATTGTAATTTGTTTATTTGAAACTTCTTCTAATCGTGTGTCGGTGACAAACGCAAGAGCTAGACTAACTATAGGGTTTATCACCGTCAGTCGCATATAGTCAGTTATAAAATAAATAATAACACCTTTCATGCAACTTTAGGAAAATGCATATACATAATTTATATTGTATATTATGTATAACATCAATAGCGAATAATTATGCTTTCATGAAAACAATTGGCTAACCATTCGATTTTCGTCTAACCAAGACTCAACTCGACTAAAAAAAAATACCTTACCAATATTGTGATATTTCGATTTGCATCAGCTCAACTGAACTGGCGCGTATCATTCAATAAAAACAAATTATAATTCATCAGAGTTATACTCAGACTTTTTGATCTAAGTACTTTGATTTACGTTTTTATCTATATCTTCAACCGGTCTACATGGCTACGAGATTACACCAAAAATCCTCTGGTCACTTTTACGGGTTTCTACGGGCTGGGCGTTATTATTTCTTTACTTAGGAACTGAACCTACCTCTCTGTGGTTCAGTAATAGAAGTAAGAAGAGTTATTGCATAAAGAAGGCTATCACCTGATATCTGAAAAGTTACATGATCCACACTGGCGGATTGCAAGGCAGTCGCAGTAGCTCTCTAGCCTAAATTCTAAAGTGTTTTGGTGTGGACATTTTGTATGTGGAACTTTTTCATTGCTCGTGAGTGTATTATACTCCCGTACATATAACTGATCTCAATCAGATTACTGCGGTGGTCGAAATTCATCGAGGAGGATATTCAAATAGCTTAACGAACCACAACTATGTCTATAGCACTTATATTAAATAGAGAGAGTCAATAGCTAGGTAAATAATTAGTATTTCCTTGTACCTAGACTTGATTTGCTTCTCTCACAATACTTTCTTATTATCTTCATAATGATAACTTATTGATGTTGTTTTTATTCCCACGGTGTATGCATTGGCGTGTGCGGTAGTCATTACGACAAGTTTAGCTTCCGCTATTACCGACTGTACGCCTATAGTTTACTGTACCGCTACTAATAGACACTAATTACACGCCAGATTTGACCGCTTAGATAAAGTATTAGTTCATGACTGTGTGATCTATTGAGATCGCTTAAGTTTGAGTGATTTTTTAAGAAATGATTTATTTTTACAGAGGTAGTTAATAATAATATTATAGGTACCTAGTAAACCCTGTAAAAAATAATCTAGTCAACGCCTCATTCAGAACTCCCAACTCTAAGGAGGACTGGATGAAAAGACAAGGTAATGTTCATGAAACAAAGACATTATAAGGATATTCATGCTACAGGTTAGTTCGAGATTAAATTTAATTTGGGTCCACTACTAAACATTATTAAACCTTAAGGAAATAATGATGCATCAAAGTCGGTGAAATAGTGCAGTGTCATGGTGGTGATTAGTTTCTTTTCGCATACAAACTACATTTGCTACGCTTTCCGAACCTCCACGGACGCAGCAAAGAATCTTTTAATCAAAGCCGTGGGAGGTAAATCAAATTAACCACCATTCATTGTTGCTTTAATTCGTTATTACACGAAATATTCCTCCTCCGGCCATTTTAATGTACCTAATCTAAAAGTTACTTCGCCGGGCCAAATTAATAAATGACGCGATTGTGAATTCAATTTAAGTTACAAAACGTGCTTTGAAATTATACCTATCTGAGTACTTAGGGTTTTTTGTCCTGATTTGAATTTTATAAGGAGTATTTTCGTTTGGTTCACAATATTTGATAAGGATAAACAATAATATATACCTATGTCAATGAGGATAAAGAAAAACATGCTGTTGATTGTTGAGAATTATGTTTTAAAATATGCTTTCAACAATGACCGCAAAGAAATGATACAAACCAATTTAGTTATTTAATTTATAATAAGGCCTTCCTCATTTATTCCAAAAGTCTTCTATTAACCCATTCATTTTTAGCGATAAGGCCGTCTATTGTGTTTACTCTTTTTTATAATGTGAATTATATGGTCTGTTTTTATAAATAAAGACATATTATTGTATTGTACTTTATAATTGGTTAATTTATACTATTTAAGTCAATGTACAAAAATATTTAGGTAAGTACCCTTTAGTATGTTAAAGCTAAAGGTATGGATCAAAATGAGCAAAAAGTTGGCAGTATACATAACTAGTATTTGCAACTGAACTAGGTTAAAAAAAACTACCATCATTTATGTCATTTATACTTGTCAGTATTGACATCATAGCATCATAGACTAGAATATTATGATTGACATGATTAGTGCCATAAAATTACCTGAAACACCAAGTGCCTAGCAAAAATAAATGATATAAGTAATTATTAATTAAGGTTATTACGGGGAAGGCAGAGTGCATATTATTATATGTGCTATGTGAGGTGCATATACATTAGTATCAACTGCTTACCTATTTTAACAACCAAATATCCTAAAAGCTCTTCTTCAAATTAAGAGTTTTAAACATAAATGTGCCCACTGTTTCCCGATTCTTCACAAAAGAAGGCGCCAATTACGAGAGCCATTGACACGGGTGTCTCCAGGACGCCGGCCGCCGCCGGCGCAGGTAGACCTGCCAGAGGAGCGAGACAGATGACCCCGCCTCTCGCTCGCACCCGCAGGCCGGCTGTCGCAACTGGTGGGGCGCTGGCGCGGGCGTGTTTGCTCCAAGCCTGTGCTACATTTTTATTTAGTTTGTAACCGTTCTCTGGCGCCGGAGCACAATGCTCCTGCGGGCCCGCCGCATTCCATATTAGTGTTCCGATAACCCAAACAGATGAGTGATAACGAGATATCCTTTTGAAAGCTTATCCTCGCTTCGGCGCCACATAGCCTTGGCATGAAAGGGCTAAGCAGAATCAAATCCGCGGTCGCGCTGCTTGCCATCGGCTACTGCAGTTTCCTGGTTTATCAAGGTGGAGTCAGTTCTAACTTAATCCTTCAAGTTAGTAGACCAGCAGCAGTGCAGTTTGATGAAGATGCGAATCTTGTGGAAAGGACAGAAAGTGTTGTTACTAAAAATGCAAGCGGCAAAGAAAGCGTGGATAAATCAGTTAATAGTGAAAGTGAACAGAATAAAAACATTACGTTAGATGACATTTTTATTGGTGTTAAAACAACAAGATACAACCAAAAAAGTAGGTTACCAGTGATATTGAAGACATGGTTCCAATTAGCAAAAAATCAGGTAAGAATTTTGTCTTAATTTGAGAGCAGAAGACACGCATGATAATAATAAAGAAAACAAACAAGTTTACTCTGCGCAGACGCAAAGTCATAAAAACTTAACAAAAATATTAAATCAAGCCCACAAACCTGTTCAATGATTCAAATAACACATCGGTTAACATTTGTGAAACATAATATAAGAATAACAATAAAATTGTATTGAAACCTAATACTTCCAAGTTATAAGAGTAACCTATGACATGAATTGTGTTGTGGTTCAACACTAAACTTAAAACTAAAGGAACGGTAATAAAAAGACTGCCTGCGGAGACCCCATACAATAACACCAGTGATTAATGCTCCAATATCTGGAGTAATGTGTCTCCAGCTTTATTATTATTAGCCTCGGTTTACGATAATAGAGATATCATCATTTTTATAAACCAGCCCTTTACTATCTGCTATGTCAATATTATCAAAACAAACTTTATCAGGTAGGCAGCGCGACTTCACGGTAAATTCTCAGAAACGCTTTTTTGCAAGATTGTTGTGGTTTGTATTGTGCAAATCAGTGTCAAGGATTGTATATTACGAAGCATGCAATCGAAATAATTACATTTACCACATCTGTAAGAATATATTCCCTCCAAAGCTTTCTTCAAGGCAGTGAAATCAACAGAGGTAATTGTCTAAAATGAGTTTCGCCTTCAAAAGTGCAAGTTTCACATCACGACCCGACCATTCTAATCTATCGATCTTTAAACTGTTCAAGAGCAAACAATAGTCACTGGTCGGCAATACGGTCGTGCTTATAATTCTCGTTTCCTGAATCTGGAGCGTGCATAATCGTGGGCTAATCCGGGCCGAAGGACCAACATGAGTAAGTGGTCCTGCGCCTGCGCCGCGCGTGTCTCGTCGCGCGCCCGCCACGTGACCCCATTCCGGACCTACGGCCCTTTATGTTTCACTTTGTACTTGTAGCAGTTTTTCGCTATTCAATCATGCCGGTGTCATTCAACTTGATCTTGTCTCGTTCTATGGTTCCCACTAGGGCATGCAATACCGGAACAATTTTCAATACCGGTATTGAGTTCCGGTATTACAACTCAATACCGGGATCCCGGTATTAATACCGGTATTAGACATCCTTGTAATAAATGGCATAAACTGTGATTAAAGGTCGTATACATCAAAATAAAACAAGAAAATACAATCATGTTCTGTATTTTGTTGTAGATTTTTACGAGAATTAAGTTTTAGAGTTTAAATTTTAGAATAAATTATTTTTTTTACATCCGGTGCCTGTTTACGCATGGTCAACAGTAGATTTCTAGCAGCCGAAAACTGCATAAAACGGTTGGGAACAAGTGCGCTTTCATAGTATATAGGAAAATAGGAACACAAGGCTAACTAAATCTTAATCGCTTTATTTATAGCCTAAAAAGTCCGATTCCGGTATTACTTCAATACCGGTATTAACTTTCAATACCGGTATTGAAAAAAGCGGGAATTTTGTCCGGGATCCCGGTATTACGGATACCGGTATTGCGGTATTGCATGCCCTAGTTCCCACATTTATTTATGTTTATTCGTGGATCAAATGAAATCAAGTTTTATTTTTATTTTATTCTATTCTATAACTTCAATGCCTTGCACGCGTCTAAAATTTCAATAGGTCTGATCTGTATGCATGTATCCATCTGAACCAGCCAGCAATGCATGAAGCTATTTACAACCTTTACATAATAAATATGTAATATAATATAGGTACAATACATCAGTGTATTTTGGCAATGTTATATCGGTTCAGGCTCATGCTTCACTGCTCACAATATTTGACGACCTGAATCCAACACTTTGAAGCACCTATTCTGGATTTATATGTCGTAAATTCGTACCCATGATGAATGAAAAATAACCAAATTAAATTATTAAGTTCATCAAAAGGTTATCCGATGCAAAAACATCTCCAAAGTAATTTACCAGTAATGAAGTTCAGTGGTCCAAAGTCTACACTTTTGCACTACGTTGTACTTTTCACGTTGTTTAAACAAATTTTATCGATAAAAATATTTTTTAAATTGAAATAAGTACCTACCTACTTATCTATGTTTTACTACACGCTCTGGCATTTGGAACTTATTACGAAATAAGATTGCCCAAGGAATCTCATAGGTCATAGGGTGTAAATTAACTAAAATCTCCCTTTTGATTAAAAGTCTTTGAACTATTGTTTGTTTGTTTCAGACATGGTTCTTCACGGACATAGACAACCCGCTTCATCAGTATCAAACAAGTGAGTATTATTAATAAATTTTTTTGATTCGAAGCCTAGTTAACTACTGCGATTAGGTACAAACTCAAAATTTTGAATACAATTTGGCTTAAAAATTCAAATCATTCACTAGTCATTGAATAGATAGTTATCTAAGTTTTCGTACGTACATAGATGAAGATAAGTACACTTGTCAACTTTTCGCTGAAAGCTTCTACTACTACTAATACCATATAATTTACTAATTAACAAACCTAATCTCTATCTCACACTTAATAATGTTTTTCTAGACGGCCACATGGTGGACACGAAGTGCTCGCCTTTGCACGAGCGCCAGCACCTGTGCTGCAAGACCGCCGTCGAGTACGACCACTTCATCAACAGCGGGAAGAAGTAAGTCCAGATTGTCATAGATAACTAAAGTACATATAGTATTAATAACGTGAATGACAATGCTTAAGGTACCTTTAAACACCGATTTGCTAGAAGGTGCGGGGCAAGGTAGTTATAATTGCCTTGTTCAAAGCACATGATCATTGTCAATATGAGAGATCGATATGATTTTTAGTTGTCATTGAAAATTCTCAATGACGATTAAATCATATCGATCTATATTCTTACTAAAATATTTGCGACAATAAACGTTCGGATGAGTTTTTCGGTATTCATTGATACCGCATCGAAAATTCCCTTTAACTCAACAGACATACGGCGCATATACCACTAGCGATAGCGTGAGCTTCTAAAATCAAATGAAATTGTGAAATCAATGTAATTTTACAACTTCTTTTTGAATTTTAAAATAAATAATTAATCTACATTGTGAAATATAAACTTTGCCTTAAGTACCAACATGATGTGTTGATGTTGAGGCCTTAAAAATCTTTTTTGATATCTGATAATATGATTCGATAAACACGATCAGGGAGAAATTCTTCAATGATATAGGAACATAACATAGCATTAGCAATGAATACCATTATTATTAACATTAATTATTCTGGAGCTATGAAGTACCTAATACACCTACAGTAATAATATGGTACATGTCGACAATTATAAGGCAATCAACAGAAGATTTGTTTCATACAAACAGTGATCATGAATGACAGATGTTATTAATCTGCTCACTAATTACTGAATGAATCTCACGAGTATAATAATATACTTATATATTAATATATACTAAGTTAGTGCTCACTTATCCACAAAAAACGCAAACTTTGCGTAACCTTCAAAAATATTTGAACAAGAAAAATCTATCTACAAAAAATACTTTTAAGTTGAGTACTACAAACCAACATAAATGATAAAATTATATTCATCGTGGAAAACAGTCACATTACAAAGAAGAAAATTCAAAATTGATGCTGATTTACAATTCCTATCGTATCCACATCAGGTAGAGTAAAAATATACAAGGCTCGAACAAGATTTTAGATATTTAGACGATGTGCTTACTTTACGTCGTACGATAATAATGAGAAGTTTAAAGGAGCCATAGATCCCATTCCTTTCATATTCAGGCTGTAGCAAACACATTATTGGAGACATAATATTATTCTAGCCTCAACATCAACTTCTCATTTTGATGGTCAACAGAGTGGAGTCGAAAAAACTACAGTTTTAACTAGACTAGTGGATATCGCTTTTTAATAAAAACAAAATGCACTTAGTTGATGTTTTTGAAGGCCTGAATGCTTCGGTATTACAAATATTTACTCAACTACCGATTGCTAGGCAGTAAGCTGTGTTTTTTTTTTCATTTTATAATGAAAGAGCGTTGTATTCTGTGAGCTGGTCATGAGTTTAAAATTTTTAAGTAAACTATATAGTGTTATGAGTAGTTCTGATTTTGTGGTTTCAGAAATAATAAGATGGTTTTGTATTGTCTTAATAATAACTGAAAACGTGAATTTAGTTATTGTGAAATTGTAAATGACATTATTAGAGATTTTACTTTTTCATTATCATCAACGATTATTATTTAATCATATTCCTAATTATTTTGCGTCTATAGCGACAATAATGTACCTATGTATTGAAAAGAATTGGAAATCGTCAAGAAAACACAGAATGTAGGTATAATGAATAATACCTAATTTTGGAATCTTGACTTGTTCACCCACGCATGTATAATGCCTATGCTTAAAAGCAATACGAGCCCTGTTCCCGATGCTATGTAAATGCAAATAAAATATAGAAATCATGTAAAGTTAAACATAATACAATTCAAAGATATTAAAATCGAAAATAAATATTTAATATATATTTAGCACTGTTCTTTTTAGTTCAAAACTCAAAAAGGTACACAATATACATTACATAATATAGGTACCTATAATTCTTCATAATTATTTGTATAAAAAAATATAAAAGGGTCCTTTTGCCACCTTTGACAATGCGTAATGATGTTGTTGAGCACCTATTCGTAAGCGCCATTACAGAGCGACCGACATTTTATTTATAATAGCATGTAGATACAATGGAAGTCCGTCTACATTTAGAGCGTTATAATGTTGTAAATGAATCCTTATGACGAACAGACTAAGAACCATATACCAAACATTAAGTGTAGTATCATAAATGGCTGCCACTGTACCAACGTTAAACATACGCATTAATTTTGCAATCGCTCGCAAGCCACTGGAACGTGTAATCAAAAGGTTGAAATACATGGCCATTTGTCATACGGTTTTGCTGCAATTAAAATATTATCTGGAGTCGCTTATACGCACTTCTGGCTCCTGTTATTTGCATGTCAGGTAATGTCACTAAATTATACAGTTACTGCGTTCGTAATGATCGGTCCAAGAATCGGACCTCTTTAAAAATACAAGTTTATAAACTACCAGCGTGCGCTGAGCGGCTGTGTTTAAATTGTGCTTGGCATGGATGTTAATTAATAGTAATCAAGTATAACATTGACTTGCTTTAGTTTTGTAAGGATAAACAAAAAAATAAGTAATTTAAAATCAGACATTGTTAATCGATTATTTATCTCTGATAAATTTCTTATTTGTGTAAATCTAGAAATTCTGGACAGAACCTATGCTTACTTCAGGCAATATCACAGCGATTCCTTGTCAGTGGTGAAATAAGCATGTTGGACGTACTGACTGAAAATTGTAAATATTCAGTGTCTATGATTTAGTCTAAATCCATGGGGCCCATCAGCGAATTTACAGTATATTTTTCTAGTTTCAAATTCTCTCAACAACCCTCGCTCACAGACTTCCATTGTTCCAGATGGTTCTGCCACTTCGACGACGACAACTACGTGAACGTGCCGCGGCTGGTGGAAGAGCTGAGGAAGTACGACCCCATGCGGCCCTGGTACCTGGGCCGCACCTCCGTCTTCAACCCCATGTTGTATCCGGAGAATGTGAGTTCCTATAGGATTATGGTAGCCGTACCAGCTTGTACCTACGAGTTTTGATAGTTACGGCTCTGGTATACCTGGGGCACATTCCGTCTTTAACCCCGTGATGTATCCGCAGAATGTGAGATCCTATAGGATTTTTATTATGTTACCCCAGTAGAGGTTTTGATGGTCTGTGCTTGTGAATCTGAAAACTGAGTTTAATTGTTTTGATGTGATGAGGATGATATACTTACTGAAAGCTTTTTCAAAATCATTCTGTCAATAATTATAAGATGGAATTAAATTTTAAATGATGCATCATAATAATAGTTCACTTAAATGAAGTATGTACTCTCACATAAACATAGTACAACCAGTAGTATAACCAACATTGGATAAACTAAAATGTATGTAACTATAGTCGTTTGCAATAGAATCCAACAATCATGTAAACAAATATGGCGGACTGACATTGACAGCGTATTGTTTATGCCCATAGTGATGTCATAGTGTTCTAATTAGATTAAATATATAAGCCATAGACTATAAAATAAAACTGATTATATATAAAAAAAGTGTAAAACAAATTTAAATCTTCGTCTTCGTCATCATCACTATCAGAAGTGTCGCCAGTGACCGTAATTATAAATGGAACCCATGGAAGTAATAATACAACAGGAATGCGCACTGCACCGAAAAAACGAGCCGACAGAGATAGTCAGCACGGAGCCCTCCATCTCTTTCTATTTTTGGTGACCATAATTTTAGGTAATTCATGAGACATCACTTCTAATCTATCATGTCGCGAATAGGTGTCGATGGTCTCAAAGTCACCTATTATTCGAATAATTCGATTGCAATGTAGGTACGAATGTATTTAGGTGATATGACAATTGAGTAAACAAATGGGGTGAGGGTAAAATTTGTATAGATGTGTTGTTGCAGCGCAAACTGCAATGTAATATTGATTTGTTTTTTTTTTCCATATCAATTAGATATTCCCAAGGTTTGAACTAGCAACAACAATCTGTCTTTTTACCAAATTCTACTAAGATGAACTGGTTTTAATTTTATTAGAGAGTTAGGATTGACGTAAATAATAAGATGAGCGAAATCAAACAAGACACATTTTTATAATGAGTATAATACGAGTACAATGTATTTATTGGATCTTCTTTATTTACACGTTTTACTATTCTATTCTATTTTCTGTGGGGAAAGTAGGTACCTTATTAAATTAAATTAAATCTGTCCTTCAATATGCTCCTCAAAGTTGAATGAAACAGGTCCTAATTAATGGAAAGTGATTCAAAAGTACGAATGAATGGTCACCCTAACCATAACGTCTCTCACAACAGTATAAACGTCATCCGTCATCTTGACAACTTCGGTCTTGTCCTAAAGTATTTAGAAAAACTACCAATATTTTTTATATTATATTGAAATTATTATTCATACAAATACCACATATTTCATTAAAATTACATGTTTATAATGATTTACTATAAATTTGTTTTTGAAAATGATATGATATACTGTAGTCTATGAGTTAATTTAATATTTTTTTTACATAGCTCTCTTCGTAAAAAATCTACTAAAGTTTACACAACTAAATCCTGGCAATTGTTAGAAAGAGAGGAAGGGCTCTGTGGTAACCCTCTCTATCGGCTCGCGGCCTCTTTCACTTCAAATATAAATCTTAAGGTGAATTCGTTAGGTCTAGGGTAAAAGTACTAGTAACTGGCAGTTTAAGCGACTAGCAACACAAAAAAATATATTAAAAATAAAGTATTGGCCTGATTTAAGCATTGGTAGGCTTGAATTACTGGCAATAAGATGACGAACAATTATAGGCATAAATGGTAAAGATATATGATTAATATTCGATTTTAATGAAGTTTATATCCACTACCCCCAAAAAACCTAGTAACTGGCAGTAAAAATTAGTAACTGTCACATGATGTTTCAGTAACTGGCACCTTTTAAAAAATCATGCAATTAGGTCAATAAGTACTCTAAAATCAATAATATATTTGATATTAGGTAATGTACTATTACCTGTCTAGGTTTTGTACCGGTAAGACTCAAAATCACCGTTGTAATGGTCGACTTCTACGACAAAATGACAGTACAAGTATGCGACGAATCGTGGGTCCATATGAATGCAACAAATCGAGAAACCCTTGTGTAGTGTTTGTATCTATACAGTAGATATAACGCCTTGTCTCATGTACACAAGTAGTGAGGTAGCAGTCGGTGGCGGGCTGAGTCAGTCTGTGTTTGACCGGCGAGCCGACTGGACGTGTGCCTGCACGTGCGGCTTGGTGTTACAGTGAGCCATAGGTTTTGCGTGCTGTTCAGCTATACACGATATAATTGTAGACCCTACAAGTGGCGACGAGGAAAAAGGTCAGTGAAAGTTATATTTATGTATGTACAAAACTTTGGTTAGGAGATATGTGGATTTTTCAGCTAAACACATTGCATTGTGTGGTAACTAGTTTACAAACGTTAAAAATGTGTGAGATCATAGTATATGTGATCATCAAGTTCGTTTTTCAATATCTTATTAATTGATTAGTGTGATTACTTATGAATTTCAATGCAATATTATAAAAATGGCTAATCAAAACATTTTTTGGTGAGGGTAGTCTTACATTTTTATATTAAGTAGTCAATAACTTGATAATGGCTGACGCCACGCCATTAAATAATCTTATTTACATACATTATGTTTGAAATATATTTTTTGGTATTTACTGTGTAGTCCTTAAGTAGGTACCAGCAGTGCTCATATCACATACTGAAAAAAAAAAAACAGTTGTGTCAAATACAGTGACTTGTCAATATAAAGAGTCAATGTAGAGTCAATGTAGAGTCAATGTAGAGTCAATGTAGAGTCAATGTAGAGTCAATGTAGAGTCAATGTAGAGTCAATGTAGAGTCAATGTAGAGTCAATGTAGAGTCAATGTAGAGTCAATGTAGAGTCAATGTAGAGTCAATGTAGAGTCAATGTAGAGTCAATGTAGAGTCAATGTAGAGGCAATGTAGAGTCAATAAAGAGTCGATGTAGAGTTAATTCAGATTATTGCAGAATGAGATCTGACAACTAGGTTAGTAAAATAAAAACAAAGATATGCTTCGGACTTCCATTAAATTGGTAGTAATTGGTTATCATTGAATTGATGACATGGATTTCCATTAAATTGGAGATAATTATGATTCCATTAAATTGGATTGGTGCTTCCATTAAATTGGATGAGTTATTCCATTCAATTGGAGATAAAAAAAAGACCATTTAATTGGCGTAAGCGTTCCATTAAATTGGATGAATATTTTCAGGGCGCCCCAACAACTATGGCGAACATGCTGCCAGCTCCAGAAAAATTAGATCTCGAAGGCGACAACGCTTCTGTAGGATTACGATGGGAGAAATGGAAGAGATCATTAGAAATCTATCTTGAAGCAGCTGATATAAAGTCTCCATCGAAGAAAAGAGCTACGTTGCTATTACTAGGGGGTACTGGACTACAGGACATTTTTTACAATCTTCCATGTGCCAGCGCTGTGACTCCAGAAACCGATGTATTTCAAGTAGCAGTTGAAGCATTAGATAATTTCTTCCGACCCAAACAGAACAAAACTTTTGAGAGGCATGTCTTCCGATTAATTAAGCAAGATGAAGGTGAAAGTTTCGAGAAGTTTTTGGTTAAATTAAGGGACCAAGCGAGTAAATGTAAGTTTGATAAGCCGGACGATCACATAATAGATCAAATAATTGAACGGTGCCAATCGTCAGAGCTGCGGAAGAAGATTTTGATAATGGGAGAGACGGTGACTTTAGACAAAGTAATCACAGAAGCAAATACATTAGAAGTGGTAAATCAACAGTTAGTATGCTACGAACAGAAAAACAAGGAAAACACGAAAGATGAGAATGTGAATTCTATAATCAACCGAAATACAAGGGTTATCAAGAATGATAGGAAGGTTGAAGAAGGAAGTAATAAACCAAAATGTGGCAGATGTGGCAACTTTACTCACAGCCCTAATGATTTTAAATGCCCAGCTAAGGAGAAAAAATGCCATGCTTGCGGTAAATTGGGCCACTATCAAAGATGTTGCAAAACCAAATCAAACCAATTGAAACGGAAAATAGAACAGGGACCAACATGGAACAGAAACAATTTGAAGAGATTACGGCAAGGAGATGCAATAAATTCTCTAGAAGGACCAGATGAAGAAGTTCAGTATGTTTTCAATGTTAGCGACGACGCAACGATTGATTGCAACGTAGGCAATGTCAAACTAGAGATGCTAATAGATTCAGGTTGCAAACTCAATTTGATAACAGATAAGGCGTGGGAATACTTAAAAAATAATAAAGTGAATTGCTCCAAACAAATCAAGGAGCCCAATAAAATGCTTATGGCTTACGGGTGCGTGGAGCCCTTGCAGGTTAAAGGCTCATTTGAGGCGGTATTAAATATCGGCACACGGTCTGAGAAAAGCACCATTTATGTAATCCAGAATGGGACCCGGAATCTACTTGGGAAAGACACCGCATTACGATTAGGCGTTCTGAAGCTTGGGTTAGGAGTGAATCAAGTTCGTGAAGAACAGAAACCATTTCCGAAATTTAAAGATATTCTGGTTGAAATTCCGATTGATAAATCCGTAAAACCGGTGATGCAGCCTTACCGAAGGATTCCTATACCAATAGAAAAAGAGATACAAGAAAAGATAAATGAGTTACTGTTTGCTGATATTATTGAAGAGGTACATGAACCGTCTTCGTGGATTTCGCCAATTGTACCCATTCTTAAGGACAATGGGGAGGTTCGATTGTGTATCGACATGAGGCGTGCAAACACGGCTATACTAAAAGAGAATCACCCATTACCCTGTATGGATCACCTGTTACCGAAAATCAGGAAAGCACAATACTTTTCTAAATTGGATATTAAAAATGCTTTCCATCAAATTGAGCTCCATCCGAATTCACGCCACCTGACTACCTTCATAACATCCAGTGGTCTCTACAGATACAAAAGACTGATGTTCGGAGTGACCTGTGCGCCAGAGTTGTTCCAAAAATTATTAGAGAAAATGCTGATAAAGTGTGATGGGGTCATAAATTTTATCGATGACATTTTGATTTGCGGTAGTAGCGAAGAAGAACATGACACGAGACTGGCAAAAGTTTTAAAGACACTGAAGGAAAACAACGTTCTCTTGAATGAGGATAAATGTATCTACAAAGTGCAAAAAGTTAATTTTTTGGGACATGAACTGACACCGGGTGGAGTTAAGCCCTTACCGAAATACATGAAGAGCATTAAAGAATTTAGAGTGCCCAACACTGTAGAGGAATTACAGAGTTTCCTTGGACTCGTCAATTACATTAATAAATGGATACCTAATTTGGCTACCATGACTGAGCCATTGAAAGAACTGTTGAGACTGAAGTTAGGAAAGAAAGCGAGTATCACTCAGTACTGGACAAGGAAGCAAGATAAAGCATTTATTACGTTGAAGGAGACATTAACAGGAATAGAGACATTGGGTTATTATGATGTTAAAGATAAAACACAGGTGATAGCTGATGCCAGTCCTGTTGGTCTAGGAGCAGTGTTGGTCCAAATTGACTGCAGCGGGCCTAGAATAATAGCTTACGGAAATCGTACACTGACAAGTTGTGAGCGTAAATATAGTCAGACCGAAAAAGAAGCGTTAGCTCTCGTATGGGCTATTGAACACTTTAATACGTTTCTTTTCGGGAAAGAATTCGACCTTATTACGGATCATAAGCCGTTAGAGTTTTTGTTCAGCCCAAAGTCACGACCCTGTGCGCGCGTGGAACGTTGGGTTTTAAAGCTACAAGCTTATCGCTACAATATTAAATATAAGCCAGGAAACACAAATATTGCAGACCCCCTATCACGGTTGTGTAAAGAGGTGAACAATATAAGTGAAGACAAGGACTACGTTAATCAAATAATACAAATAGCGAAGCCCCAAGCAATCCGTTTAAAAGAATTGACTGACCATTCGGAAAAAGATGCGGAGATACAAAGTGTGAAAAGGGGAATTTACCATGGTGAGTGGGATGAGTCCGTTAAAAAGTACAAGATTTTTGAGAACGAGCTTTGTTTCTATGAAAACATTCTTTTGAGAGGCAATAGGATAGTTGTTCCTGAGAAACTTAAGAAGCAAGTACTGAACGCAGCCCACGAAGGGCATCCCGGCATAGTGGCCATGAAGGGAAGATTACGCTCAAAAGTTTGGTGGCCGAGAATAGATAAAGACGCGGAGACAATGGTGAAGAGTTGCAAAGGGTGTACACTTGTGTCTCTACCCAATCCACCAGCTGTAATGAAGCGTCGGGAACTTCCAGCAGAACCCTGGTTAGATGTTGCGATAGACTTGCTAGGGCCGTTACCCAGTCACGACTACCTGTTAGTAGTCGTTGATTATTATAGTCGATACAAAGAAATTAAACTGACCAAAACTATCACCAGTGCACAGATGATCAAATTATTGAAGGAGATATTTAGCCGCCTGGGGTACCCTGTTTCTGTAACTGCTGACAATGGACGTCAATTTGTGAGTGAGGAGTTCAAGGATTTTTGTAAGGAATGTGGCATAAAACTCTTCAGTACTGTGCCGTATTGGCCCCAGATGAATGGGGAGGTAGAGCGTCAAAATCGCGATATTTTAAAACGCCTCAAAATAAGCCAAATAGAACGAAAGGACATCAAAGAGACGTTATATGAGTATCTCATGATGTATAACTCAACCCCCCATTCAGTAACTGGGAAATCACCATCGGAGCTCTTCTTTAAGAGGCAAAATAGGGATAAAATTCCAATGATTAGGAACATGACCAGTCAAAGCGATGATACAGAGATAAGAGACCATGACAAAATTCAAAAAGAGAAAGGGAAAGAATATGGAGACCGGAAGAGAAGAGCAGAATCACCCGACATGAAAGAAGGAGACAAAGTGTATGTAAAAGAAATTGAGAAAACTAATAAGCTTACTCCCAGCTTTAACCCAACACCACATGTAGTGGAAAAGTCCTTGGGCGGGGACATTACAGTGAGAAACGAAGAGACTGGACAACAGCTCAGAAGGAATATTATACACTTGAAGAGAGTAGAAGGCCAGTGGGAAGCTGTAAATGACAAATCGGTCGAGCAATGATATGTTAGTTGTTGAGACACTCCAATTGATTATTAATATAAATTGTATCTAATTAATGTGATTCTGGTGAGGGTATATTGTTCTGTTAAACAATAATAAAAATATTGATAAGAAAGGGATGTAGTGTTTGTATCTATACAGTAGATATAACGCCTTGTCTCATGTACACAAGTAGTGAGGTAGCAGTCGGTGGCGGGCTGAGTCAGTCTGTGTTTGACCGGCGAGCCGACTGGACGTGTGCCTGCACGTGCGGCTTGGTGTTACAGTGAGCCATAGGTTTTGCGTGCTGTTCAGCTATACACGATATAATTGTAGACCCTACACCTTGGATTCGGAAACGGAAATGGAGAAAGCAAATGCTTGTGGACCTTGATGTATTCATTCAGCAGCTTGGGAGAAGTGACCTGGCTAAGTTGAAGACTGCTGACGGTAGTATAGTTGCCTCTAAGCTGAAATTTCTTGAGGAAATTTTAGGATTTTACGGCTTTCAGCTTCACATGCTCTGGGTAAAGACATAATTAGTACAGCTCTTCTGAAAGCTATTACTATGCTCGAACAGCTTCTCTCTCAGCTCTCGAAGCTCTTTAACAAATTTTGTTTATAAGTCATGTTTTCAAGCTGTTTTATAAGGTCATCACGAACCGTGTTTCTATCAAGTTCTTCAAGGACTATAAGAAAGCCTTTGATTCCATTTAGACCTGCGCAGTTCTGGAATTCCCTCGTTGTAACATGCATAGCGGCCTTAATGCAGCAACAGTATATTATGTCTACCTTGGACAGTCTATTCGACTAGGCAGAAGGAACTTCGAAAACGAAGCTGTAAGGTGCATAAAACAAAATATGTATTACTGGATTGGACTGCATAAGGGAAGATTTGACAAATTTTCACATAACTAAATGCCTGAAGGCAAAGGTCTTCAGTCAATGCGTCTTACTGGTGATGACGTATAGATCATAGACGTGGACACTGACGGTTGGACTGGTCCACCGAATCAATCAGCGGGCATTGGAAAGATTGGTGGTTCTTTGAAGGACCATATCAGAAATAAGGTAATCCGTAAGAGAACTTGAGTAACCGATATAGCTCTTAAATTCTGTATGCTCAAGTGGCATTAGGCAGGCCATAGCTGCCGAAGAACCGATGACCAGTGGGGCAAACGCGCTCTAGAGTGGAGACCACGAACAGGCAAGGGTAGCGGCGGATACCTTCGGGCCAGCTGGACCAACGACCTTATAAAGCTGACCGGTAGTGGCTGGATGAGGAAGGTTGAGAACAGAGTGCAGTGTCACTGCTGGTGAGAGGTCCAGCAGTGGACAATTACAGACTACTGTAGATTGCCTTGATTTTAGTCATTTTTCTGAAAAGAAACATGAAAGAAATGTTTACCGCACCAGTAAGTGCCAGTTATTGGGGCGTAAAAAAATGTATGCAGATTAGTAACTGGCAGACCCGTGCCAGTTATTGAAACAAAGCTGCCTAGACACTGGGGGTTTTTACAGTGCACTTTAAATCGTATTTTCTGTCGATAGAAGGTATAAAATAGCTTAAAATCACAAAACCCAAAATATTAGTAACTGGCAGGGGGGTGCCAGTTACTAAGTGAAGATATAAATTACATTTCAGTAACTAGCACCCTCAAATATAACTCAAAAGCAACTAAAATCACAGTGAATCGGGCTATTATGATATTGATTAGACCTTCCCCTACTTCCTTGTTATTGTCACACTATCAAAATCTTATTTATTTTCGCGAAAACAGGCCATACAAATTTTGGTGTCTCCTTAAGAGAAACTTAACGCACGTGCATTTTTTTGGCGATCTTCGCCGCTTTGACTGAGATAATTTCCAGCGCCGGAAAATACCCACCTAGCGCCGTAAAATTAAACTATAATATCAATGAATAATTGGAGATTACTGTAAACACATCAAAGATGGTCTTAATATATCCAAAAGCTTAATATATTTAGTTTTATAGTCAAAGTGCCAGTTACTGACACATGCCAGTTATACCACGATTTACCCTATTTTTGTTTGCATCATTTTGATGAGTGCGCATTCCTGTTGTATGTTGTAGTTGTTGATGGAACCACTGTGTCATCGCTTGCCGTGTCTAAAATGCCGTCTAGCTTTTTCATTTCTTCCTCTTCCTTTTTTCGTTTTGGTTAATTATATTAAGCTCTTGAAAAAAAATTATTATTGTATTCAAATAATATTAAATTAAAATAATTTATTAAATTAAAAATAAAAGATAACTTCAGATTACGAACAACACTAACTTTTCAATGACTTATAGAGTTCGATGAGTAAAAAACTAAGATGACAGCTTGTCAAATACTTCGAAATTTTTACGTTGCAAATGTTTTAACAAATTTAACTTATAAATACAAGTTAAATCGTGTTGAAGATAATGTGAAAACAATGGTGCGTTCGTTGAAATCAGACTATGTTCATAATTGATCGTCAAATGTGTGTGATTACGGAGTAATCGTGACAATTTGGTTTGTTTACATGATTGTTGGATTCTATTGCAAACTACTATAGGTACTCATACAGCAGCAACTTTTTTGATGACCAACCAAACGAAACAAATGTACACAATTTGTTATATTTACCGTCTGCTTATACGGTATAAATTGAAATTAATTACCAAAATAGTGTAACATCTCATGCGCTAGCACGAATTTACGGTTGAATTGAAAGGAGAAGCTCGAGTCCGATTAGGTAGCGATAAATCTCGGCACCCGCGCCCGTTCATACAAAATCAACTTAAAGGTGTGAAAACGTGCTCCACCTATAGACCAGCTTAATGCCCTATTCATGCGTCGCTCAGCGTCTGATTTCATAAAAGGTAAACGTCGCTTTCAGTTGCCTACCGCCTGCCTACTTAACTCCTACCTATTGGATTTACTAAGAAGATATTTGAAACTACAACAAAACTTACTTGAGTGAAATAAAAGTGAAACAAATACTGCTTTGAATTGGCCATGAAACATCCAGAGAAACCCTACGTTGTGTTGTAACCCAATAAACGAAAGATAGTGAATTAAATAAAACTATGACCTAGAACTGATTACATACTTCCTACCTGCCTATAATTATTGACCTATATACTACAACTTTGATGTATAACTTTTATTTGTACGATAAATACATATTTACAGGTAAGTACATAAAGATAATAATATAGATAATAATGTTTTTTGGTGTTGGTTAATAAGGGAAGCCCCTCCATACGCTTTGTAGGCCTTGATCACTACACCCGATTGAATCAATATATAAGACTCTAAAATAGATAAATAATAGCAAATATTCAATCGGAGCCCTCGTGGAACACAACCATTGACTTGGACATTCCTCCGACCAACTTATTAATCACTTCCCTTGCTCCTAACCTTATATATTTACATGTTTTATATTTATTTCATGTAAATAAATCAACATGAATACATGTTGTCAAAGCTAAAGGGACAATCATATTTATAATCATAAATTAACTGAAACTAGAATAGTTCAATAATTTACAGTATAGTAACTTTATTAAATCATGAATTTCATAATAGATAAGTATTTGAAAACATAATAATATGACTCTAATTTTGTAGCCAAGTGGGAAGTGATTTAGGTATTATTTTAAAAGATTAAATATATAATATGAAATAGTGAATATTCTTTGATCTTATTGGAATATAGGATAATTGTTATGAAATAGTGAATATTATATAAACTTATTCAAATATATTATAAATAGTTGTAATAAATATATCCTAGCTAACTTTATTCCTACTATATCCGTGCTATCTTTATTTACATTAGAATTTATTGATTTAACAAGGAAACAAACACTTCTATGGGTAAGAATTTACATAACTTTCTGAAAATATGCAAATTGGACAGGAATCTGATCTACCTTCAAGCCATTTGTATTTATTGAGCAATATAGGACCAGAAATGATTTAGTTTAAGTATCTAGGACCCTTATTTGTGATATCTTGACACTTATTAGAGTAAATTTCTCCGTCAATCAATTCTTTCCCTGCGCTGTTACTTGTTTTTAAACTCAAAGTCAAATAATCTTCTCTGCCATATAGATACTACAATAAATCATCTTTGAAAAGTTTATTTAAGTATGTATCTACTTTATTCTTTGAATAATTACTATAGCATAGATTCTATAGAAGTATTTATTTACCTAATGAAAAATCAATAATTTGAACAAAGAACCATAGAACAAATTTGAAGGTAGGTGTATATTTTTTATTTGATAAGAATTTATTATTTTTGAAGTGAGATCTATTGTCAGGTTTTAGTTATTTGATAATCATCATCATCATCATCACCAGCCCGCTTCTGCCTATTTGTATCTATCCAGAAGTCCCTATTCTAAACTAAAATAAGTTGAACCAAAGCTAAAATAAGGGAATGTGTAATGTGTAGGTTTTTCTCTAGCTAGCTAAATACTGAATGAGCGAGGTAGAAGACCTTTAGTGTACCTATCTAATCCCTATACCAGTGTGATGGAAATTGCAGCCGTGGGTTAGCGTCCTTCAAGAAATAAAGTGTAGGTATAACTTCTCAATCATATACGAGAGACAAAAAGTAAATACGAGTAGAAAGGTGACTTAGCTTCGCACACGGTGTTCCGCCTCGGCTCCACGCGCCTGGTCCTCAAGCTCCCACGGCACCGATCACTCCCTCCATCTGACCGTCTGCTCACCACGGCTGCTCACAAAAAAGTGAAAAGTGCCCACGCGCTGCTCGCTTACGTGGATATTATCCTCTACCCTCAACTCGCCGATATCAATATTAAGGCTCACCTACACTCAGAATAATTATCTTGATTATTCTGTGATCCGAAATCGGTACAACGAAGCTTGGCACGAAGTTAGCCGACACCCTGAATGATTTAATAGACAACTTTTCCAAAAATCCCACGGGAAAACCCTTCCAAAGCGCAACAAATCCCTCGGAACATCCAGCCGTAGTTTAAATTCATTATTTGCGAAATAGTTAATGTTTCGGCATCGATGGAACATTACATTCAACCCCTTATATTTTTGTAGTATCGCAAGTATATTATATAATTGAGATATGGAAAAAATATACACAATAATATACACCACCCTTTATTTTCGCAAATATCAAATTCATAGAATTTAAACGATGAAAAATTTGTAAAAGGAAATTCCGATCATCACCTCAATATGTCTGTGTGTGTGAGTGTAAAATGACTCAGATGATTAGCCAACAAGATCCCCAGAAATTATCAAAAATCAACGACCATCCCTATTATTATTTATTATTTACATAACTATTGATCGAATACTTAGTAGATTATTCATGCTCCAATAAACCGGGAACAAGGGGATACCCTGTCGATCAGAAGGATCCAATACTAAATGAGAAACCACAGAACCTTAAATTTATTTTTAAGAATTCTATGGCATCTTCAGCACGCCCTCTTAGAGCACGAACTCTCCCACGCCCTATGTTTTCGACGATGCATCATCAATAGAAATTAATAAAGTTCAAGTCTCATTCTAACAATCCCCAGGAACAATGTCCACCAATCTCCGAGCTTGATGTAGAGTGTAGAAATATCAAGTATCACTTTACCAAAACTAGAAAGAGAATTATTATTGTGAACCATTATTGCATTCATGTTTACAACTGATTCACAACTTTTCAATCCCCCTCCAATCCAGCAAAATGACAAAAGTAAGTACATGTTGAGTATAGAATATTATGAAGATACTGTACATACAACAGTATAATTTGACTATGCTGTCCTAACCTAACACCAAAATCTTCATAAATATTCTCTTTTGTATAGTGTTGTGTGATTAAGGTGAAATCGGAATCTTTCCTTCAGTGCAGGAGAACAGCCATGATATTTTACTAAAGCCACTTTCACATAACTACAAGTTTGTAGGTATTATTTTTTTCAATACATAGGTTCTTAGATATTCAATTCACCACAACTCTCATCCTCTTTCTCTGATTCACGCCACTCTAATAAACATCAAGGCCTTTTTCCTCCCCACTGATTAAATCAATAAAATATCATGTATCTAATTATTAATTTTCTTTTCTATCATTTACCTACCTAAATTGAAAAGAAAATACATCTAGTTTATTTACACTTCGATCAGAATGTGTTTTTGGTGTAAAGTGTATTTGTTTTCCGTCATGATCAACTTTTGTTATGTAGATATTTTTCTAAGCAAATTGTTTCAAAGTAATTATTTTTTTTTTGTGTAAAGTGTAGTGTGTCGTGTGGAGTCTGTAAAAGGTACTTTGTAAAAACATCTATAGCCTGTATAGACGTCTCATGTGTTAATGCGTGCATAGCTAACTTCAATAATAAATCGACTAAAGCGTTTGTACCACGTTTGTGCCCGAGTAGAACCGCCTTTCTTCGCCAATTTACTACAAAAGCAAGACTAAGAGTGTATGGTGTGTAAATTACTTGAACCAATTTGCACACTACTAACTAACGGTCCGATACCCATATTGCAGGCTCTGCCTAATTTAGGGTCGGATGACCGTGTGTGAGATGTCCCCACATATTATTAAGTTAGTAGTTTTAAAATGAAATTAACTATTTTTTTATAAAAATCTTTTTTCTTTTAAGATTTTACTTTTTTTTAAAAAAAATTTATTAAAATACTTATTACATAAGTAGCAATAATTCTTGTATCTACACTAGTTGATCATTTGGAAAATATTTGTGAAATAAAGGCAACTTTTGGAATAAATTTCTTTTTTTTTTTAGCTAAATAAGTACCTATATAATAGGTAACTCAATCAAGTTTTACAGAAACAATATACCAAAGTTTCCCTTATAAATGTGTGTGTGTGTGTGTCTGAACGAAGTATCAATAAACCCTTCATTTCCCAGTTGTATTTGTCATGATTATAAATCGCACTCAATATTAAATAAGTAAAACTTCATTCTTCATCATCCTTTAATCAACTATGTAAGACCTGGCCAGGTACCTTTAACATTCTTATCATTCAGACTTTAAAATGACGTTTAAAGTAGTTTTCTTCCTTCCACATTCTTTGCCCTTTCAATTTTTCGAAACATTATAATCACGACATAATCCCCGGGAAATGGCTATGTAAATACCCTACCATTTTGTTTTCTCTGTAAAAGAAAATTATATCAGATCAATTTTACCAAAATTGAAAGTTCCTACTCTCATGTAACAGACAAATCCACCCCAATATTCCATCGATACCAAAACATTAAAATACCGCCATCTAGTTTTTTTTCGTCAACCTATTACACTAATACACTATTTATTTTATCAAATATGTCTAACTACTACTTCTACTTCAACCATTTTCTACCCTCAGTAACTACCTAAGTCGAAAATAATGTTACTAGGTAACTAAACATTTTTCTGAGATATTACAACTCTCCCTCAAAACCCCTATTTGAAAAACACGGTCTCCATAATCCTTATTCTAGGCTGTTTGTGTAAATGTGCCTTACCTGTCTAACTGTCAAATTTATTAAAACTAAACTGTCAATGTCAACCTGACATAACCTTAACCTGTTTGGCTGTTTTTTTTTTCTGCACTAATCAAAACAAAAGCATGCGTCGTTGTGTTCAACAACATCGATCGCACGAAGAAATCTAAAGTTTACCCGATTAAACTTACGAAACTCTAAAATAATGAGTGAATCTTACAGGTAAGTGTCATTATTCTTTCAAATACCCTGTATGCATGCTACTAAGCTAAGTCCTCATGCCCAAATTATCGTGATTCAAAATAAATAACCTCTGAATTGTTAGTTATTTATACATACAATAGCTCTGTTTTACGGATCTTGTGTTTATAATAGACTTATTGTTATACACACCCTTTCTTCTATTGTCGCACACCCTTTCCTTCACACTGACCAAATCTAACTCAATTAAATATCTCCCATACAGTATTGAATTAAAACTGACAAGACTAATCAACTTATTTTAACTTATTGTCAACCCCTCACCTATAAAATAAACATCCTACTAATCCACTCTTGCACTCCTACATTTACTTAATGTTCTCGCTACTTTATATGAATTATGCCTAAAGAGTGATTTGATTTATTTCAGGAACAAACTTAACAATGTAAATCCAACCACACCCCTTGCCGGACCAAAACATATGATAAACCACTGATCAAACCATCCACTGTGACAAAACATTCACAATGCCTCACTACTTATAGACCAAAGTTACTATTCTTCAATAAGTAAGTACCCTTTTTTTACATATTGTAATACATTTTTTTAATACTTCCTCTACTTAAATTTTGTTAGACTGTTATGAAAATCATACCCCTGTAGATCCAATATTGATTACCATTCATAAAGCCATTCCCTAAATGTATTATCCTATTAGTCTACTTAAGTTATATTGAACTAAATAGTCATTTCCTGAATTTTTATAATTATGTAAATCATCACAATACTTAGCTTTTCTAATTAAATTCTATTCTTCTTTTCAGGATATGACATACTTTGTGAATGCTGATGATGATGATGTTCTATATTTGACAACCAAACTCTGAGACTATATACTATGAAGTAAACATCCTGACTCAGGTGAAGAAGTGTATTGCAACCGCGCTCAAAATAGGAACAACTAAACTACCCGCATAATTCTTAACTTACAAAGAATATATTGACACTAAATGAGGTCCTAGCCTACTTTATATGGTCTAACACTTTATCAACAACAGTTTACTTGATCTACATTAATTGTTTTCTAAATTTATTGTTATGTCTGACCAGTACCCTTTCATCACAAAATATTTTTTATTATTTTTTCTTTCAAATGAGATTAATGTTATATTTTCTTTTCTTTATTAACTGTAACTCATTGTATTTGTTTAGGAAAATGTCTGATAACATCTGTTACTAATTGGCTCTCTGGAATCTGATAATTAGACATTTGGACCTTTCCGGTTACTCTAATTTAGGATGATAGCATAGATAGTGTTACAGTTCTATCCCAACTCCTATGATCAATGTTGTATAATATATTATCTACTCTTTCAAACATTCAAGTATAGTAATTTTAGAGCCCAGTTTTTAAGCACCTAGTCGATGACAAGCAAAGATCCAATCCAGAAGCACAATCAACCACATCAACAAACCAAAGAACAACAAAACTCATACAACCAATACCAAACTGAACCAACCCAGCCAAAAGGATGATTAATAATTATAGACTAGTTGCTATAACTACCGATCCCCCCCCAACCAGGCCAGTCCAATCCAGCAGCAATCATACAAGCCCCGCCACGCAAACTCCTCGACCCACCAATGCAGCCGACCGCACCTCCAGACCAAAATCCCCACCCCTCATCTACCTGAGCCAGAATGTCTATATCTATTCTAATAATTTCAGGTTGTTCATAAGGACTAAAATGCGCCGTCTTTTCGTTACATTTGTTTTTTTTTTTTATAATTTTTTATTTTAATAAATTTACTGCTTTTACCTAAAATAAGACCATATCATTATTTTACCTACAACCCCTATTCACTAATAATTCCCTAATCAGCTACATAATCAGAGGAACCGTTCATAGTGATTCAGAGCAACACTAATATGACCTACCTACTATGTTTTATGTTATTCTCTTTAAAGGTAAGTAGGTACCTTAAGTAACCTATTAAATTTTATAGATACTTAATGTCCTGAATAAGAATCCATTATATTATACAACTTCTGATGATTATATCCTCTAACTCCACGAGAAACATAGTCTTATACACAAACAACCCCTGATGATGATAATGATTATTTCCCCTTACTCCACGAAGAGCATATCATATCACAATCATAATAATAATTATAAGAGCATATCATATACATATCACAACCCCTGCTGATGATGATTATTATTTCCTCTCCATGAAGAGCATAGCCACATACAACCCCTAATCTTTTGTAATTTTTTAATGAGCTACATAACATTACTACAACCCCTACTTATTAAGTACATTTTAATAAATGGATTATTTCCATTTCCTCATCCTAACTTTATCAACTACCTACCTATCTTCACAAATGCTTTCTTATTACGTTCCGTTCCAATACAAAACCTAGTCTCTTGCGCTTCCTATTAAATTTCTTTCGTTTATAAGTTCGATCACTCCACGGCAACAAATTGTGATTATATCAAGGATATAATCACTTTCCTACCCCTAGTATGTAACAAATCATTACGAACAAGAGACTTATTATAACGTAAACATATTGAGAGTATTAGTACGAGTAAAGTGAAAAATTATAACTTGCAGTGATTTTCATGTAATGTATAATAATGCACACAGCACACTGCCAAATATTATACTTGTCTGTGACGCAATAAAAGTTACTCTGTTAAAAAAAATAACCTTTTGTCTTTTATTGTTTGTGGTGCAATGCTGCATAAAGTTTTTTCAAAACAAACTTTTGAAACTTTCTTCTAGCCATAACATTAAAAGAAATGCCTTTATGTGAAAACCGCCATATTGAGTAAATATTTACTTACTAATCTCAAAGGCAAACAACAAAACTTAATGTTTTTTCGAGACAAACGTAAGTTACCTATCCTACTATGCAAAAGTGAGTTAATATTGTGATTTATTTGTAAATAAGTACTATATTAATCAAATTGGCTTGTTAAATTCCAGATAAAAGAACAGAAATCTACCTGCCTGATATCTAACATGAAGAGATGAAGCAAATTCCCTAACAACATCTAATATCCTGGTCTTTTCGGTACCAAATTGTAACGTTTCGCCCTACCGCCTGCCTACTTAACTCCTACCTATTGGATTTACTAAGAAGATATTTGAAACTACAACAAAACTTACTTGAGTGAAATAAAAGTGAAACAAATACTGCTTTGAATTGGCCATGAAACATCCAGAGAAACCCTACGTTGTGTTGTAACCCAATAAACGAAAGATAGTGAATTAAATAAAACTATGACCTAGAACTGATTACATACTTCCTACCTGCCTATAATTATTGACCTATATACTACAACTTTGATGTATAACTTTTATTTGTACGATAAATACATATTTACAGGTAAGTACATAAAGATAATAATATAGATAATAATGTTTTTTGGTGTTGGTTAATAAGGGAAGCCCCTCCATACGCTTTGTAGGCCTTGATCACTACACCCGATTGAATCAATATATAAGACTCTAAAATAGATAAATAATAGCAAATATTCAATCGGAGCCCTCGTGGAACACAACCATTGACTTGGACATTCCTCCGACCAACTTATTAATCACTTCCCTTGCTCCTAACCTTATATATTTACATGTTTTATATTTATTTCATGTAAATAAATCAACATGAATACATGTTGTCAAAGCTAAAGGGACAATCATATTTATAATCATAAATTAACTGAAACTAGAATAGTTCAATAATTTACAGTATAGTAACTTTATTAAATCATGAATTTCATAATAGATAAGTATTTGAAAACATAATAATATGACTCTAATTTTGTAGCCAAGTGGGAAGTGATTTAGGTATTATTTTAAAAGATTAAATATATAATATGAAATAGTGAATATTCTTTGATCTTATTGGAATATAGGATAATTGTTATGAAATAGTGAATATTATATAAACTTATTCAAATATATTATAAATAGTTGTAATAAATATATCCTAGCTAACTTTATTCCTACTATATCCGTGCTATCTTTATTTACATTAGAATTTATTGATTTAACAAGGAAACAAACACTTCTATGGGTAAGAATTTACATAACTTTCTGAAAATATGCAAATTGGACAGGAATCTGATCTACCTTCAAGCCATTTGTATTTATTGAGCAATATAGGACCAGAAATGATTTAGTTTAAGTATCTAGGACCCTTATTTGTGATATCTTGACACTTATTAGAGTAAATTTCTCCGTCAATCAATTCTTTCCCTGCGCTGTTACTTGTTTTTAAACTCAAAGTCAAATAATCTTCTCTGCCATATAGATACTACAATAAATCATCTTTGAAAAGTTTATTTAAGTATGTATCTACTTTATTCTTTGAATAATTACTATAGCATAGATTCTATAGAAGTATTTATTTACCTAATGAAAAATCAATAATTTGAACAAAGAACCATAGAACAAATTTGAAGGTAGGTGTATATTTTTTATTTGATAAGAATTTATTATTTTTGAAGTGAGATCTATTGTCAGGTTTTAGTTATTTGATAATCATCATCATCATCATCACCAGCCCGCTTCTGCCTATTTGTATCTATCCAGAAGTCCCTATTCTAAACTAAAATAAGTTGAACCAAAGCTAAAATAAGGGAATGTGTAATGTGTAGGTTTTTCTCTAGCTAGCTAAATACTGAATGAGCGAGGTAGAAGACCTTTAGTGTACCTATCTAATCCCTATACCAGTGTGATGGAAATTGCAGCCGTGGGTTAGCGTCCTTCAAGAAATAAAGTGTAGGTATAACTTCTCAATCATATACGAGAGACAAAAAGTAAATACGAGTAGAAAGGTGACTTAGCTTCGCACACGGTGTTCCGCCTCGGCTCCACGCGCCTGGTCCTCAAGCTCCCACGGCACCGATCACTCCCTCCATCTGACCGTCTGCTCACCACGGCTGCTCACAAAAAAGTGAAAAGTGCCCACGCGCTGCTCGCTTACGTGGATATTATCCTCTACCCTCAACTCGCCGATATCAATATTAAGGCTCACCTACACTCAGAATAATTATCTTGATTATTCTGTGATCCGAAATCGGTACAACGAAGCTTGGCACGAAGTTAGCCGACACCCTGAATGATTTAATAGACAACTTTTCCAAAAATCCCACGGGAAAACCCTTCCAAAGCGCAACAAATCCCTCGGAACATCCAGTCGTAGTTTAAATTCATTATTTGCGAAATAGTTAATGTTTCGGCATCGATGGAACATTACACAGTGCAAACATCACTGTGTTCGCCCTCGTTAGCGGGATTAGCATAATTTTGTCATTTGTGTTTTTGAATGTTTCGCTTTACGTGATATGTGCTTGATGAGTGCTTTGGAGACCATAGCTCTTAGGTCAGAGTACACCGGATTCGGCTTCCGTGTAGAGTGGACAAAAGTATAAATATTATTATAGACGGCTACTCGATCCAACATCGCTGCTGTAGGCGAGGCCTCTAGTTTGACGTTGATGTTGAAGCAATCTGCTTGAAGTTCTACCCGGGTACCCACTAGGCACTCCAGGCTTGCGCAGCATAACGTCTCATGTCCCATCCCTTATGGAACGGTCCATAGTCCAAACGACGCGCAGTCCAAGAAGGTCTAGAATTTCCGCCCAGTTGGAGCGCGTAGTCAACACCCGGCTTTACAGAAGACTACAAGTTTGATTCCTGACCGAGTCCTTTATTCCAGGAGACGGAAAGCGGCGAGGTGTTCTGGTTCGCGACGTTCGGCGCCGGCATGTGCATGAGCCGCAGCCTCGCGCTGCAGATCCTGCCCGTCACTGGGTGAGTCACTAGCGTATAACACATGCTGAGTGGAGACATTTTCTGTGGTCAGGCTACCAATCACAAATATTGTCGACTCTAGTCGATAGGTAATTCGATAGGCGGTTGGTTGTATTGACATCTTACGCCCCTGTCGGTAACGTTACAAACTCCTATCGACTAAAGTCGACAATATTCGTGATTCGTGATTGATACTACTATTGATACTGAACGTGATAAACCTGAGCTGATAAGTCTTATGTACACGTGTATATCTTCGAAAGCTTGAAGGGCATCCGTCACATAATTGGTCTTCAGTTCTTATTTTTAACATTAGAGGAGTCTTTAACTTATCATTCTCTTGCAGTGGTGGCCGGTTCATCAGCATATGCAATAAATTGCGGTATCCAGATGACGTCACCATGGGATATATCGTAGGTAAGCTCTACTTTTTATTTTTGCAAAAATACTTAGACGCATGCAAAACCTTTAAATTACTTTGTAAGCGTATCTATCCCTGGTATATAAATAGTACTCCTGCTCACCAAACTCCGAAAATTTATAAAAAAATATCTGATTGGCGGATACATAACTCATTTACCATATCCTACGTCCTATAGTTTTACCAACCAAATCCTCTCCCCACAGGTCGCTACGGCAAAGTGGGCCTCACCGTGGTCCCTCAGTTCCACTCTCACTACGAGGAGCTGCGCTTCCTGCCGGCGGACTCCCTGCGGGATCAGCTCAGCCTCAGCTACGAGCTGCAAAACAGAAAGGGACGGAACGTGCTGGACGTGCCCGGGTTCAATACTGTGTATGATCCTACCAGGTAAGGATGTCTTTTTAGTTTACTCCGCGAGCCTCCATCCAGGTCGATACGGCAAGATCTTGACGCACTTCCACTTGCAGCAAAAATTCGGTGCGTTTATTCCATCCGATCCACATGGCATATTTGTATCGATCCAATAACGTACAGTCAGCTGCATAATGTGGTATGACTTGCCCGGATTTAATACCGTCTATGATCCTACCAGGTACCTACGGATAAATAATATCATCAGCCTTCGTCAACCCACTGCAGGGTATACGCCTCCTCCATGTTATGCCAAGCTTCACGGTCCTGTGCTACACTTATCCAGTTTGGTCCAGTTGCTTTCCTAATATCATCAGGCCAACGGGTTGGCGGTCTACCAACTGATCACCGTCCCTCCCTCCACTCCAACACTGGCTTGGTCCATCTAAACTTTAGATGGACCAAGACTTTAGATTCTAAAGTCTTCTCGCCTTGCCAGATGCCATGCCCATCTCCACCTATAATAATATGTTAGTTTAACAGAAAATTTAAAAAAGAATTATGAATACGTATATAATCAAGTGATGGCCAATGGCGGCACATGATCGGGAACGGTGGCCAGTTTATAAGGAGGCCTTTGCCTAGTAGTGGGGCACGATCTAGTAAAATAACCATGACCAATGACCATGGCTCGCAGCAGTAGTAGAACTCGCTAAGCTCCAATTTCATGGCTGCAACACTGTTTAAGGTTCTATAAGGTGAGACTGGTTAGCCTTTACAAAAAACGGGTGATGCAATTTTACGGATAATAATTATACCTATACAGGGTGTTGCAAAAAGGTACTAAGGCGTGCAGCATGTTAAATAAAAACACAATGTCAAAATTCACGAAAAAAAAAACATTTTCCATAGAAACATTGTTGGTCATGGTCACGTGACTTTTTACTATGGAGAATGATATATTTTTTAGGCTGTCTATAGTTGTTCGTTGCTCTGTGGTATAAAAGATTCACAACCCACTTTCGGTCCATACGTAATAAGTACCTAATGGTTTTTTTATTGTTTCAGGTTCATGTCTCTTCATTGCTTCCTATTTCCGAATGAAAAGTTTTGTCCAAGATAGCACTCATAAGGAAATAGTTCTGGTAACAAGTGAAACCTATGAGGTATTCCTCAAGTAAATGTCCTACGAGATCTCATTGAGCGACATTACTTTATTGGTTGTAAAGAAATTATTTGGTTTGTTCTTATAGTGATTTAAATCAACTTATAGAACATAAGGAACATCTGAATTTTTGAGTAGCCGTAAACAAAAATGTTGATTCCCTGTTTTTGTCATTAACAAATCAATTTGCAATGAGTACATAACATGTAATCGTCAATACACCATGTTTTGAAAGAATGATTTATGTATAGAACAACAACATTAAACTATAAGTTTTATAAATTCTGTTTGTTAAGCTAGTAGGTATACAAAAATACTGTGATATAGTTTCTAATTATATAGTGGCACTAATGTCATATTAAAACGTTAAGTTTAAGTAAGAAATTAAAGGTTAATTATTATAACTTCATTTAAAAGTGGTGCACAAACATATTATTTATATTCATAATATATTAAATCATGGAACATAGAAAGTCATGTATGACCATAATTATATTTGTATTATCCTATTTATGTAGCCTGAATTTTGGATGAAAAGATTCATCAAATATAGCATTTACCTTTTATTAACTTTTTTCAAGATATTGTTTTATCCAGATGATAATTTATGTAGATTTGCCTATCTAATACTGACACTTAAATATAATACAGCAATGTATCTTTGCCTTCCCCGTAGAATCTATAACATTGCATGGTTTTTTTTAATTGGTGTGCTCAACTGCACATTGAGTTATGTACATGATTCATAGAAAATATTCTATGTTTTTGTAGGTTATGTATATTTTTATATGACAGTCAATTGTTTTGTATTTTTGTTTTTATAAATATATTTATTTATCCATAAACGTATAAAGTTTTGTTTCATTTAAATATTAAGGGAACCCAAACGTTTATTCGAGAGGCCGTGCGTTCAAATCCTGGCATGCATCAAATCAACAATATAATTCGTTTTTGATTAAAATATTTCTCAGATCTACGTCTCAAATACGAGTACTATCTATGATCCGAAAAAAAAAACTGAACGAAAATGAGCTATGCTACCACAGATACCCCTCTTTTTGCGTCAATTGTTAGAAATAAGGAATTCTATACAGTAAGATCTCGCGGTGAAGGAAAAATATCGTAAGGAGACCTGCACATCTAGATATGTACCTATGTGTACCCTGAGATCATTGTACACATTTTAAAACAGCAATACGGCTCGCTTGATCACATGAGTAAAAAATGTGTAGGTAGGTACCTACAGCAAAAAACAATCTTATATTTCCAATAGCAGTTCTACCTAGTAGCACTTACCTACACATCCTGTCTTAAATCAGCATTATTGAACAAAGCATGGCTCAACGAAATAAATAGCAAGACAAAGCAATAACTTTATTTACCATACACATTCCACATACAGTGGCGTCAGGTTACCACGAGACATCAGACGGACGCTGCCATTATAAATACGCATATACATGTCCTAGATTTTCAATATACGAACAAGATAGTGTGTCACATACAAAAACAAAACAAAAAATTGTTAGCATTCTGTTTTAAGTTCAACCTATGACCACCACTTGTACCAATGAAGCTCAGCCGGGTAAGCGCCCGCTTTTCACGCAAGAGGCAAGAGATGCGGGTTCGAATCCCGGCGCTGACATGTACCTACAATGTATACCATCACTCTTACGGTGAATGAAAACATCGTGAGGAAACCTGCATAGCTAGATTTAGTACATCTAGATATGTGAACCCACCAACCCACAGGGGACCAGCGTGGTGGGAAATGGTCCAAGCTTAGGAAGGCAGTTTAGACCTTGGGGATAGAATAAAATAGTGTCACAAATCTTCTAACCGAACTAATTAAAATAAGAGGTCAATGGAAGAAGTGCGATGCTGTGTCGAGACGTTTCTTTTGCAATGACACTCCACCCGGTTCGTATATTGTTGATCTAAGTACGCAGTACAATAGTATAACATACCGTGCATTTCTGTGTATCAGCTTTCGCGGTGAACCACCTTTGCGCTATTATGAATTCCTGATACAAATAGTAGCGTTAAGATAAGCTGAACATGCAAAGATAGAAAAGTTAAATGAATAACAGTTGTAAGTACATAGGTATCCGATTTTGCCGATGAAATTAAGCACCGTGCGGCTGCAAAAAAAAAGTATTCCTTAGTTCATTGCACTACCTATCTATCTCTCTCTACTCTACACGACACCCATCCAAGTGACCAAAGATTAAATTAAGTGTAAATATTTTAATGTGCAATCTTTAAAATATTTGATGTACCTATAATAATGCTTTTAGCATTAAGTCCACCTTTTGTACACTTATGTTATATTTGTGCAATAAAGTATTAAATAAATATATTTTTTGTTCCCACTGGCAAATGTGTAAACGTTCTAATTCCTAACAGATCACGGCTAAAATGTGATTAATTAATGTGATTGACATGCTCCATTCGCTCCGCAACTCAACGGGAGCACCTGGCTACGCGACTTCTAGGGATCCGTATTAATTTAACAGGAACGGTAGGATAATATTTTGCGTGGTATAATAAATAAATAATATTCGGATTACAAAAATACTCCCTGACATCCATTATTTCATTTGGCTTCTTCTTCTTTGGCTAGTTATGAATTTTCATCCAAAGCCTAGGTCTAGGTTTATGGTACAGGTAGGTAGATGTTATCTATGTCTTATCATATTTGTATAAATTACGCATATGTATACTTGTATAGATAGTATGCATGAATTGAGAGTTTTCGTGATTATCTTGCTGTATTAAACGTCGGTTAGTAAAAAAGTAAAAATGTTTATTTAGGTATATTTATGTTACCTAGGTATAATCATAAGCACAAAGCATTTTACATTTATTAAAATATGGATGGTTAGTAAAAAAGACGAACGCGAAATTGAAACATTGTAGCAGCGATGTAAATTAAGTTAAAAAGAGATTAAATACGAACCCAGAGGACCGAAGCACATTGTGCACCTGGACGTATTTTTTTAAGTCGATAGCAACCTGCAAAGTCACTTTTCGTAATTGGTCCACGGACGTAGTTCGACCCAAATTCGGTCCGGTACACTATTATTAAACTCTTTATTGAACAAAATAAATTGTTACAAAGGCGAACTTAATGCTAGCAGCATTTTCTACCAGTTAACCTTTGGTGATGTTGAAAAAGTGATTGGTAGTGCTTACGATAGAAGATGGTCTAAATTGAATACCTAACCAAAATATTAATATAACTATACCAATACAATATAAGTAAATAATTATATACATGATACATACATACATATATTACATACATACACATATACATACATAAACTTAAAATTACTATCATCATCATCACATAGATAGGGATCAGTTAAGCTGAATGTTCTGCTCTTGGAGGTAGTGGAGACGAACTTTAGATTTAAAAAGATCTATAGACTTAGTTTGCCTTATATCCAGTGGTAACTTGTTCCACAAGCGAACCGCTGTCACAGTGAAAGAATCAGAATACCCTGCCGCATTATGCTCTGGGGTACGAAAGAGAAGATTGCGACTTGACCGTTGAGGACGGTCAGAAAAGTCGAAGAACGTGAAGCGTTCTGTTAGGTAGGATGGGGCACAAGAATTATAGACTATACTATGAACGAGGGATAAAATATGAGCATTCCTTCGGTGACGGATATTGAGCCACTTGAGTTTGTTACGTTACACTAAAGTGAATAGTCCCGCACAAATGAGGGTTTAAAACGATTAAACCCTTTATGGCATGTTACGAGCCATATTTTCTGTTAAACTTTTGCTTCATAAACGATGCGAAGGTAAAACATTCAGCTACACTGAGTTTTCCGGACAATTAGACGAGGGTTAGTAGAAGGGAAAAATATAAAAAAAAAACTTAGCGAGCTGTTGAGCTGTAGCGAGTGTTCTTGTACCTATAGTACTGTCGTATGATGTTTAATTAGTCTAAGTTTAAACTAAACTAAGAAAGAAAGAAAAAAATATTTGACACTTGTGTGTTTCTTTCTTTCTGAGTGCAGATTCGTAAGTAGGTTTGTACTTTACAAAAAATACACAGAAAATATTCATTGACCATCAGATAAACAATAAAATAAATACTCGAGGTAATTACATAGGTACAAACTTAGATTTAACCGTTGATAAGAGCTAAGTCGTGAATGAGTAGCTAACACAAAATAGGAGGGAGGTTTAATTAATATAAGTGGATACACGCCGTAGTTTGAATAACTCACTACTCAGTCTATATCGATAATAGGTATAAAATACTGCTCAAGACATTCCATTTTCAGTGACTATTAGGTACCTAATAGTACTTACTACCTACTTAGTCCAATTTATAAAATCCCCAAAATTTACAAGTACTTATTGAGGAAAAATTTATGAATTGGAAGAAGTGGTATTTGTACATTCAAAATTAAAAAAAAACAATTTAGAAATCAATGTTCTACCGCAACACTGTACACGTACCTACAGGGTGCTTGCCCTTATGGAGCAATTATTTTGCGCGAGTGTAGTAGGATTGAGTGTGCGTCCAAACTGATCATAGGTACAATCAGTATATCTACACATGATAAAGATAATATACCTACTATTTATTGCACACATACAGGATTCATACACATTTATATAATATAATGAATGAATGAATAACAAAAAAGAAATAGCACAATCGGCGGTCTTCTTACTAGAAGTGATTTCTTCCAGATAGGGAAAATAAAGGTAAGGTGTGAAATACGAGATATTTAAAATACTTACCGATACACTCACATACAAATAAAACGTTCCAGTGACATATGGAACGTCAATGGCAGAAGGAACTTTTTCATTGCATGTGAGTGTAGTAAGCTTTAAAAAGTAAGTTGAAATTACTTATTTTTTCAATTCCCAATTCTATCGTAAATTTATATTAGCAAAATAACATTCAAATGATCCGTTCAGTCAGCCGGTATCTGTTTGGACTTTACGGTAAGTGGCTCACAATCTTTGTACGGCATTATTACCGGGCCCAGGTGGACGGAGGGTATTGCAGTGTCGCCGGGTCAAGCCGTAATCCGATAAAATGTTGGCTAACCATTATGACTATTGTTTCCATTGTTTTAGGATTCAATTTAAAAAAAAATGTACTTGTTTAGGCGAAATATGTACACTGTTTTCAATTAATATAGCTTTCCCGCGCGAGTTTCGCATCGCCTTTAAAGGGTATCCCGATAGGAAACTGAAATATAAACCGCATCAACAAAATCGGTTCAGCCAAACGCTAGATAATCACGCACAACATACTTACATACCTACATACGGGTCAAACTGAATATAATATAGGCCTCAGACCCTCACTAGCTGCTAGCACTCACCTAGTGTCGGGCGGACTCGTGGCACCACACCCAGGCACTACCGCTCTATAAATAAATATATCTACATACATACAATCTACAGTTACAATGTTACAATAAACATACAAGAATTACGACCACTAGTTTCTAATGCAATGGTAGGGTTATTTCTACGGCCTTACAAATAAACTTATTCTAGGCATAGGATAAATACGGTAGTGTCTAACCCGGCTGGGTGTGGTGGGTCACAAGTTGCAATACGCTTGCTCTGAATGCGAGAAGGCTGGCCATACAAATGCCAAATAATTATGTACTATGCTATGCTATTATTATAGTTCGTATCGCTTGGTCTAGTTTCCTGTGTTTTCCCCTTTGAAAGGAATAAATGATATATAGTATCTACTTTTATTTTCTATGGTATTTACATAAAAAATACAGAGTTGTCCATGTATGTCACCACGACCCATAACCTCCCCATTGGCGCACGGTCTCCTTCCAATGAAGGAAGGTTATTTAACAAAATGTATATTCTAAGTACCTAGTCTTATAGTACGACAAGATAACCTAACTATATTGCTAAATTATAAATGGTGTTGCCAAAAAAAGGGAAGCCAGTATTTGTACGGCCCCTGATCTATGTATCTGTGTGTCTCGTACCGTCAGAACAACCGACATGCATACTAACGAGCTATGAAATGTGCTCTCGCGTTTACTGCCCAGCGCCCATTACGGAACGAGAGCTGGACAACTTGTAATGCTTTGCTTTTTAAAATAATCATAGTTTTTTAAATTTATGTAATGAATTTAAGTACTTTTTTGGAATCTTCGGCGCTAAACTAGGTAAATTGATAGTTCTCATTTTGCTGTAGGTGTTACGTCGTTGCCTGACTATATTTTTTTGTTAAGTATTTCTTTTCTGTAGTCTGGAGTAGCACTTAGCTATAAAAAAGCTTTTTAAATCAACATCATCCTACATATACTTTTGGAATAAGTACATAGTTTATTCTGCGTGCGATATCGGGCGTTTGGTTGTGGCTCCTGGACTACTGCGTAAATAAATGTTCTCGAGTGGTCAGAAAATGACTGCATTCCAGTCACGACGCCATCTACCGGGCAAAACAATAATTTACTGTTCACTGCAGACAATCCAAGCAGGTGTTCCGTAGGGGAGCGGCGCTTTTGTTTTTCTGACTTTTCTATGTTGAACCCTAAGAGCATCGATATTGGCTCGATATTTTTTTTGTGTGTAAGTTTGGCTTATTTTCATGTGGACGGTACTTTAATAATATCTGTAAAAGTATTTATTTAGATTTTAAAAAAATATGTGAGTGCTAAACATCTTTACTTTAGAAAAGATAGATGATGATAATTATAATATATCTGTGGTGACAATAGTACAGTACGTCTTGTAAAGGTTTAAAAGTTTATCTAAAACTATGACTGTGTATATGTGCTCTATAACATACAGGTTAGTATTGGTACACATTAGTATTGGTTAACGAAGCAATTATACTGTAGGTGATAGAATTGATTAGCTATGTGACAATCCAGTAATTATATGACAGTGCTTACCACCACGGTCGAACAATCTGAATTACCTACAAATAAAGGTCAACCTATAGGTAGATGAAAGATGTTAATTTTTACATTTTACTTCAATAATTTGCCACTAAGTTTTTTTTTGGTCATCAAATATCGAATAGAACAATGGAATGCTTTTACGAATTTTAACTGAAAGGTATTATAAAGTGTTATAATCACGGTCTAGTTAAAACATAAGTAAGTTTATCTTACTTGGAATAAGTAGAATATTTCAAATAGTCATGCCATTCATAAGGAACTATTACACAGATAAAATTTGCTACATTAGCAGCACAGACTATAAACTGGTAAATAAATTGATGCAATTTAGTGCACAGGCTCACCTTATAGCATAGCGACCCTAAATTATAGCAGTAATAATATCAGAGCAGATTGCGAATGGACAGGTCTAATTATCTATATCTAGGTGCGGGATTATTATATGAAATCTAGGCTGATAGGTGTGGCTGAGCAGCTGCAATCTTAGGTTCTACATCGATGTAAAACGTGCCTATTTAATTATCTATTTTGCCATTCTTGTCCTATGATCGAGAAAACTAGGTTTAGTTGTTACGCATTGGAAGCTGAGAAAGAGCTAAAGGACTAGGTTTCGGTAAAGGATGGTAATAATTCGATCACAACCGGAAAAAAAATGTGTAATACTGAAAGAAAATACATATTTATTTAAGACCGCCCAAATACACAACTTCGTGACTACTAATTTTAGGTAAATATACTGCTTAATTATATATATGCCGATTTGTCTTTTTTAAATTCTATTGTGTTATTTTTTAATCTAATAGGCAAACCAATATCTTTGGTTTTGTTACAATAGAATTTAATTATGCAAATATTGGAAACCGGAACACTAACTTCATTGTTATTGTCATAATCACAAATCGAGTCCATTAATAAATTGTTGGTTTTAGAAAACCCATTTGAATAAATTTTGACATTATAACAAAATGTTCGTTTAAATTACAAAATTATTCGCAAAAATACCACCTGTGGTGGACCGTATTAAATTTTATTGACTTGAAACACCTCGTAATTTCCTATTTTCTCTACAAAAGGTTGATCATCACGTGTAAATTATTACGCCATTAATTTTGTTATGGCATATTTCATTCATCGTGGACTCTACCAAGTGTCAATTAATTTGTGAATTATTTTCATAACACGAAAACGTTCATGACGGAAGCAAAACATAAACTTTACCTTCAGATGTGACTCTGTAAATGTAGAACTCAGAACTATCATGAAACTTGGTTTTCCAAAATAGTAGGCCGTCACTAAACCTCAGGCATCGCTTTTCAAAAAAAAATACACAATCATTTGTTTATATATAAATTGCCTAAATACCCACACACACACACATATTTTTTAAGCTCTGAGCCATCTTTGTACTTTAGTAAGCAAGTGCATAGGGTATCAAATCTGGCTAAGTTTTACTGTAAGTACACCTATGTACTTTGTTAAAGTAAAACTTATAGTATAGAAAGGACACGCATTAAACACGGCCTTCTAACGCTGTCGATAGCATAGATAAGCCCGGCGCTTGTTCTACAACGGTTGCGGGTAAATTATTGAACGCATTAGTTTTAATGCAACACGATCTGGTAACTGGACAAAATGGCCGCTTACAGCCATTTACATAAGCGGCCAGCACACCTAGGACAAACGACATTACAGAATCTTCTTCTTATTGTGTGGGTGACAAAAGCTAGACTATTGGTTTGTCACCATGGTTAAAGGATTGGCTATACGGTTAAGGCCAGTTTTGACTGGCCAGGTGCCCAAGGTCATCAGAGCAGGACTGTTTTTTAAGGTGGCTTGCACGACAAATTTAATCAAAATTTTGATTAACTTTGTTGTGCAAGCCACCCTTTATGATTAAAGATTTATTTATGAAAAAAACTCATTAATTAATACCTATATGCTGCAGACCACAGTGTAAATGAACTTATTCATGAATGCTTCAGCATCCTTTCATTAAAATACATGATTGCATTGCTTCATTACATTTATTATATGGGTAAATAAAAATAGGTACTTCAATTCCTATACATCGCGATATAAATAATTCGGATCCTTCGTACTTTGTAGCTTCTACATGAATTTTGTAGCCACCCTATTGCAGAATTATTATGAATTAATCATAAAGAAGCGCTGTATTTTTTCAGAAAAATCCAGACCACATCACGAGGATATTGGTTCAGCCACCGCAACACTCAAGACGAACATTAAACCTTTTTCGATAAAAACCTTTGAGGCCTGACATCGAATCGCCCGAGGGACGTCCAAAACCACAACTCTAGTAATATCAACGCAAGAACGGCAATCTCTTTCATTTAAACTTTTTATCAGTGAGCCTGATCTTTGGAAGCTCTGTTTTAAAACCACTAATAAGCGATGTGGCGGAGAATAAGCTGTTACGAACGGGAATGGCGATATTGGAGGTTTTAAGTTAAACTACCACCGATTCTGTGGTTTCCCTGGCCGATGGGCGACGTGTCTTTGCGAACCATGTGCTATTCTGAAGGCCTAGCACAGGGTGCAAGACTCGTAGGTATGCTTAGAGGTGATAAAAGTTCTTGTTTAAGTTCGCTCTCACTTTGAGACTTTGAGAGCCAGGCCTTCTGAACAGCTATTCTGTATGAATAGAATAGTTCTATTTCAAGCAGGCTTAGTAGGTCGTTTACATTGTTTTGGCGCTGATGATGATGATGTTTATTTACATCCATGGTTGACTTATCCATGAATCTTACATAATCACTAACCTATGCTAACTAAAAGTCTTACTGCCAGTTTCAATAACTCTATCTACCGATGACTGGTTACTTTCATACTATTTTTAACCGACTTCAAAAAAAGGAGGAGGTTCTCAATTCGTCGGGATATATTTTTTTTTTTAATATTTTTTTTATGTATGTTCACCGATAACTCCGCCGTTTATGAACCGATTTTGAAAATTCTTTTTTTGTTGTATTGGGTTGAGCTTCCAGGTGGTCCCATTTTTTTTTCAGATTTTTATCTCACCCCTAAGGGTGGGTAAAGGGGTAAAAACAGGGTATGAATTTCCATTTTGGACACATATTAACCGATTCTAATGAAATTAAGAACGTAAATATAGTTCTTATAACAATAAAATATAATGGTGACCTTGAGCTGATCTGATGATGGAAACGAAAGGCAGTCAAGGGAACTCCTCAACGGTATATAGCAACTACCTCGTGTTTAGGCTTGAATGATTCGTATTGATTAGTAGGACTTTTTGGTATCATTTGCATCTTACTTTTGATTAAAAATTATTGCAAATAAACTAAAAACTATAAAATAAAATAATAATTTAAAAAAATAAAAAACCGACTTCAAAAAACCACTAAAATGTAAGTAATAATTTAAGGTTTACACAAATTATATGTGACAGTACAAATATACCTAAGCAGGAACTGTTCTTTTTTGAAGTTGGTGCCATATTTCTTCAGATTACTTTGTCACTGCACCAACATCAAAAAAGAACAGTTCCTGCTTAGGTATATTTGTACTGTCACATATAATTTGTGTAAACCTTAAATTATTACTTACATTTTAGTGGTTTTTTGAAGTCGCTTTTTTATTTTTGGCACATTAGAAGTTACAACTTGTCTAAATCGTATCGTATTTGCAGTTCATTACCTTAAATCAACAGTAGTACCTACAAATCGTTTTATAAATGAATCAATGAAATCGACTTTGTCTTTATATAATATCCAAAACCTTCCATTTACAAACAACACATGTCGCATCTTCATCTCGACATGTACCTACGACAAACCATTGAGCAAAACAAGCCAACATGTCCATACGAAGCGAAGGCAAAAAGGGCATTCAGTTTATTTAATTATCCATCAAAACCTGTCCACACACGGAGGACGAGTCCATCGGATGGACTTTAGCTTCTTAAAAACTAATGTACACTCACGGGAAATGAAAAGGTTCCACTGAGAAAATCACCAAATTACTCCTAAACTGAAAAGGCTAGCTTAATGATGCATTCTGCAACATTGAAGGATATTCAACAGAGCATCAGGATATAACCAATTAAAAAGGGTACTATTTTGATTAAATTTAAAATAAAATATTTGAAAAAATTGGGGTTGTGTGGTGTCGGCATTTTGTGAGTGGAACTATTTCATTGCCCGTGTATATCGTACATTTTAATGCAATCGATAAATTTGATGCACGAAAAAGAGTCGTGGTTAGCTCAGCAGCGCTCCGAAGTTCATTTTCCGCTAGCTAGTGTGACCTCCTGTAAGTTGCTCTTGCGCATCGCAAACATCTAATTTCGCTGGACGATTAACATGTTGATGTGGACCCGTTTACCACTCGGATACCTGACGGACCTGTCCTGAGGAAAATAAAATAAAAACACTTATACTTTGTCGAATGTAAGTGTAAGCAGCTTAGATAAACAATATACGATCGTTCTTATATTGTTATTCTGAGGTAAGCACTATCAATTGGCTATTGTTAATGCTATTAGCCTTCGTCAGTTCGTACATAATAATAACAAATAATTAAGTATATCGAGGTAACATTTTCGTTGTAAAAGCTTAGTGTTACAAAGTACAAAGTGTTAGATTAGAACAAGCGAAGACCTGCCTAACTATACTTAATGGATGTTTTCTTCATTAGCTTTGTATTAAGACACTAAACAACTAATTATTTAATTACTAACTAATTTAAATAAAGTAGAATTTGTACGTAGCCAGCTCACAAAGCTAATGACTTCACCGGGTAATAGGTACAGATGAAAGGTACCAACTTAATTGTAACAAATTTACCTCTTTACCTGTACTTTTTATTATTAAATATGTAGTTTATTTCAGATTCTTTATTCTGTACCGATATTTTTACTTACTTACATAAATATTATTATAAATTCACTTAGGTAGGTATATTTACAAACTACATTATCACACAGCCAAATTTTTTATAGCCAATGTTAATAAATGTAGTTAAAATATCCGTATAGGTATTCCAAATTTATAAAAAGCTAACTCAGTAATACAAATAATTATTATGTGATCCTCCTACGCTGACGACCGTATAATTTAAAAGTAAAGAATCAATACTAATAATAGTAATATAGACGGTGTGGGCGTGAGATCCCCATAGTTTGATGTTGTGACAAGGAGGAGGGCTTACGAATGCTGGAATTAACTACAAAGTTAGATATTATTATTATGAGTTTGTCTTTAAAAAAAATATTATTTTCATAATCCTATTTAGGAAGTGGCATGTAGCTAATAAATCCATTTGGAGTGGTCAAGAGTGAAATACTCTGTCAGTTTGAAAGTTAGGTAGGTACCTATTTCATTTGCCGTTGTGTAGGACTTAAGTTAATGCTCAGGTATTTTTACACAAGTGAGAAACTGGCAGGCCTACAGTTCATTGATATTATTAACTAAATACTGAGTAAAACTGAAAAAGTTTAGCCTCTGCGTAGTCCGCATTGTATTACTATGATTCATTATTACACTAGTAGGTAAAATTACGATATGGGGCAGCTATAAGTAGCCACAAAGCGCAGATTGGCGTGCTTTTAATGGTCATGTCATGACTACTCATGACACTCTTGACTTATACCGGTGTGATGGATGGGTGTTTACTGTTTACCATCGATAAATTTAGCATTCGTGTTATTTACCTTTAATAGATAAAATCTAGCTCTTATTTACAAATGCATACATACACGTTAGTACTCAGTGAATACATAGCATTCCCATCCCAGTCGTTGTTTACTCAATGATACATATTCAACAAGTAAAATTACCAAACTAAATTATTTTTAAATGGGTTCCCCACTTACCTACCAATCCTCTAGTCAAAGTGTTGGAAAAATAAAACACGAGCATATTTCGTATATAAATAAAAGAGAGGTGGTACAGTAAGTAAGCTCTTTCCATAAATATGTAAACAACAAATGCGGTCCTCAAAGATGCTTAATGGTTTTTCGAGAGTAAAGCTAATATTGTTTCGGTGCTCGATGGCTTCCCGTATTTATGCCTCCACGAATGTTTTCGTCAATATTTTTTTGTTGTTTTTCCAATAACCATGTGAACGGTGGTAGGTGGGTACTTCTGAGGCTGGACCTTTATGGACTTTGGTACTTTAGTTTTAGTTCAATGATTTGCTATATTTCAATGGTAATTGGTGTTTAATACTAATGTAACACGCTATTTAAAATGATAAAGACACGATAGTCATGCTTGAAGAATGTGGGAAATCTTGTTCGCTTTTCACGGACTCTGGTTTTACGATACAGTCTGCAAACACGGCTTATTATTTTCACTGAACGGCCTCAAAGCTCCATTGGAGGAAGAAGTTCCTTAAAGACACCAATGTACAGTTAACATTGCAAGAATATCATATGAGATTATTTTATCGAGCATTTTTGTACGGCTGGACATGGGCTGGACAGTATAGGTACGTAAGTAAAATGCTCGTTCCTTCCCGATGGCATGCCCCATTCCAGTTATATTGGCATGATATTCCTGTGCTTTCATAAGAAAAATGTGCCCGTAAAATGGCCCGCCCCCTATTACATTGGGACTAACATAACACTCTGGCGAAAAGTGGGTGCAGCAACGCACCTCTGCCTACCCCGCAAGGGAGTACATTAGTACAAGGCGTGAGTACGTGTGTGTGTTTTGTCATAAGAAAATGAAATCAAGCATTTAATTAGCAGAATAGTTGACAATTAGCATAGCAATAGGCACATGCTACAATAAAATCCACTGAATGGCAATCTAAATTTTAATTTAAAAAGCTCATACTGTGAATGTATAACTTACAACAATCGATATATATGTAAGGCGTTTGTTTTGAAGGCGTAAATTAAATTAAATTATCATTATTATGGGCGTGATATTTACAAGGCGCTACCTATTATAAACCGGTGGGTTGGCTTCAAATAATTTAGTGAAACTAGGTGTGGCGGCATGAAACTAGATACTTACGAACTAGTCTAGAAAGCTGGTGGACTGGGCAAATCTGTGTCGCATGCAAAGTTATTACAAGTACAATATACTTACTTACCTTATTTGCTAAGAATATTATAGTCACTTGCATATCATAATTAATTATTAGCCCATATTCAAATATTATTTTAGTTGGTCATAACTTTATATCAATTTACTATTGTTGCTGCCTCAAAGACTGCATCTTGTAGTTGATCTGTAATTAAATGTCAACTTATAATTAAAACATTGTTTTCATATCTTACGATTAAATAAATACATAAATAAAAAATATGCTAAGAAAATAGATGTTAAAACATAAAAAAAAACTTATTCCGGAATTGGCAACGTGCTAACGCCATCATTCCAACATTTTTGTTACACGCTTCAGCAAAAGGCAATAGGATTCACTTTGTGATTCCGATATTGCTCTCCTGACGATTGCTACAATTTCTGGATGAACGGGCCATTCTAGAACCCTTTTATTGTTTCATTTGGGAACTTTATTGGCCGGCGGAAACGTTCAGGAATTAGTATTGCTCGATGCTTGTAGCATGAGCACTAGAGAACTTTAATGATCTCCATGCATTGCTCTACACGTAGTGAAGAAATGTCACTATGGGTTCCTAAAAAAAGATTTTTGTACGACTTATAGTTAAAAAATTTATATAATTACACAGGAATAAGACCTTTATTTTTTTACTAGGCCTTTTGAAAATTTAATGGATTTGCTTCATATTAATCCAGGCAGACTCGTCATGAGAGATGCTTTTTTTCTTAGCCACAGGACAGGACACATTCGTCTTGCCACTTGAGCCCTATTGTCACAGAACAAGAGACGGTCATCATCGCAGTTTATGTGGTCTGTGGCCGCGGCCATAAACACCACCTACACGGCCAGTGCAGATCACGTGACCGACGCAGCTGCGCAAGAGTTTGTGGAGAAGTACGCCTTGGATGTTGCGGCTTGAACCCTAGGATTTTTCATGTTGATAGTGTTTGAGTTTTATGACCTGATGTACCCCATAAGGTTGGCCACCATAATACTCAAAGGATTTCCCTAAGGACATTTAATTATTATACTTCACCTCTGTGAACCACCTCCTTTCATTATCTTCTTTTTATATTTTTTATGCTTCCTTAAAAACGATAATATGCTCCCTGGTTGGCCCGGCGTAATCCGAGATGCAGCGTAATTCCTGACTGTGTATAGTGCCATACAATACAACTACAAATTATTAATGCACTACTTTTTATGTACAAAATCATACAGAATGTGCATGTTGTGGTCCCGATCCGCCCTCGTCCTTGCGCGGGGCTGGCGGCGGCGCACGCGCACCTCCCGTGCGATTACCGCGACTTAATTTATGCGCGCGGACACTCGGGCGGGGCCACTCACGAGGGCCCGCGGCGCCCGACTACCACCGAGATACTAACTGCAATCCGATTGTAATAAGAATCAGGCTACTCTATCATTATAATGCTTGAAAGGGTCTATAAGGTAAGTTGATTATGTTGCGGATTAGATTACGCTCAAGGTTTGGTTTGGTAATTGTACTTTGCTTTAGTTACTTTCTGTGTTGGCTTTGTTGCAGCTTTTACAAGAACAGAACTTTTGAAGTTATCAGTAAGTAGTATAAGAGGTAGGTAAGTAGGCATATACACAAAAACAAAATAGAACACAATATACTTACATTTCTTCATTTCAACTGTCAAATTTAATTTCACAACCTGATACCCTATGAATCTTTCACCCATTAGTTGCTTTGTTTTAAAAACAACAACCGTACCACTTAGGTGCCCACGCATCGATGCATCGATTCTTTTAATCGTATCAGACTTCATTTTAAATCTCAACTCGATAAAAGTATCGGACTTAATTCCATTGAGAGATTACACGTCTACATCGATCATGGTTTGGACAGCAACCGTTTCCGCTTTTGATCTTTTATATCGATTAATTGAGACCGTTCGATTCCTTTGATCGATCGTTAATCTAATAGAAGTAATTAATTATTACTGAAATACCATTAAGATTTTCTGTTCTCAGATACAGACGGTACACCTTTATAAGGTTGTAAGGATTATTTGACATGTTCGTTAAGCATATACAATACAATACAATACAATACTCTTTATTTGCACCAAAATAGAACAATACAAAAAAAAAACTTAAAAATAAAAACAGTACAAAAAGGCGGCCTTATTGCTTATAGCAATCTCTACCAGACAACCTTTGGATGGAAGAGAGTTATAAAAAAATAGAAATAAAATTAGAGGTAGCTGAGGTGCAAATGTATAACACATTACTTAAACATACACTTAATAAATAAATATACCTAGCAAGAAAATAAATAAATAAATACATAATATATTACATAATATATATTATTATACCTATATTTACATACAATAATACATAATGACATATACTTAATTAATTCCCTTATTTATTAACTACTTCCAGCTCTCTTCCCTCTACTCCAAGGTTACATACATTAAACTATTTGTATCTTGGTGTTACACCAAATGAAATTATTTTAATGAAGGGGGGCTGGGTACCTCTTTTTAATGATATCCTATTCGCGGTGGTGGATGACCGTACTAATGAAAATAATATGTAGCTATCGATATTTTGCGATACGTACAACTATCAATACTATCTTCTTAAGTATAATAGACAAAACAAATATACTCGTAGCTCATCGTAGCTCAAAAGAAATCCTTATTTCGTATTATTAAATATTATATGTATATTCTAAAGACATTGACCCCACAAGTGAATTCCTTAGCTATTCTGTGTTAGACCAGATGTTCAGAGACGAAAGCGCTCAGTAATGGGATTATATTACACAGATTGGAGCCCCGCCATCGCGTTCACTGTATGAACAATATTTACATCTTTTATGAGGCGATACAACGCCATGTAATGTCCTTCGTAGTCTATGTGCGGTGGTAATACGGTCCCACCCGCAGTATTTATTACGCGGCCGACTTATATTTTATACTAGCTGTTCCCGCGAGCTTCGCATCGCCTTAAAAAGTTTTCCCGTGGGAATTCCGGGATAAAAAGTAGCCTATGTTCTTTCTCAGGGTCTACACCATATGTATACCAAATTTCATTCAAATCCGTTCAGTAGTTTTTGCCTGAAAGAGTAACAGACAGACAGACAGACAGACACAGTTACTTTGACATTTATAATATTAGTTAGGTTTAGGATTAGGATTTTACGATGCAGCCGGGGTAGAGCTTACTGTATACAAATTGTAGAGGGAAGGACTGGGATAAGATACATTTTGATCCATTTAAGGATGAATTTCTACGCAGAGTTGGATTAAAATTGGCTCGGCGATGGCAAGAAATTACAATCGTATAAATACGTAATAATCGTTGTTTTTTTCTAAAGTGGGTGACCCTGTTCCTCTTCATCATTAGTTTTTGTATACTTAACGAGATCGAACATCAATAAAATATATTCGGTCGCATCGTATAAAGAATTGGTTTAGACGTTGGATGTGTATAATTTTACATAAAATTAGTCGTATCAGGACCACCAACAAAGACTGATATTCAACCCTTTCGTCGTTAATGTTCCATAATGTGATAGGTCGAAGAGAGAGCCGTCGGGTGTATCTAATTTCATCCTTTTGGTCTAGATAACGTTGGCATTTATGATACGTTTCTTCGAAATTGTGTTTATAATTTTGGTTTTTAGTAAGTACTCAATGTTGATGTTTTTCGGATCTCGCAGCTCTTACTACTGTTTCATGAACACAAATGAAAGCGATTCAATTAAACTGATACTGAATGAATTGTTTCAATTTAATTTAAACTGTGTTTCGGCATAATCGTCAGCGCACTGTACCAATAGCACAGCAATTAATGAGATTGCGCCAGAACTACGAACACTCCCAGTTGTGCCATTGTCTTAGGCGAAAATTGATACTGAACCAGTCCTACGTGGGTAATGGGTACACCCACTCGGTGAAGGCATTGTCTTATGTGTCTATTAGACATCAAATGTAAGCCTTATAGACAACTACACTTATATGCTAATAATAGTAAAAACGGTTACGAAATTCGTATGCGATTATTGCAGCTATGTCGATGTCGTGAGAGGATAATATACACAAACATCAGTTAATGAAATTGATTTCTGACAAAGTTTTCAAACTTGTGACACAAAAGCAAGAACAAAGCATTTTTTTGTAGAATTGTGCTTGGCTATGAATACCTAGGTCAAAAAAAAATGAATTCGTGTGTAATGAAATGAATGACAAAATAAAAACAAGGCAAACCTGCATACTTAATTAATACCATTAAGTACTTAATCTGGGGCGACCCAAACGTTCCTAATTAGCGAATTCCATTCGAGGCAGATACCTACCAATGAGAAATCAATATTTATTTTTTCCGCCTATCTCTATCTATATATACACACAGGACTCTACCAAACAGGTGTAATACAAAACGTTCAAGTTAAATAAATACAGTCAATCAATCGATACGGCTCTCTTTGATGCCTGAAGGGGATTCATATCTTTCAATATGAAGGCTCTTACCTGGCAAGACGCCAGCCACCGCCAGATATTTACGGCCCCCGATAAATATTTATACAGACCGATACCCACATACCTAGCTATGTACCTACATACGTGTATGTGTAGGTACTTTGTATCACTTACCTACGTGACTTAAAATGTACTGGAGCTCTTCCACCGAAACTCATAAAATGGGTATAATAAAGCGTTTACGACCGACGAAGCATTAGTTGAGTATCGATTGTACGATGAAGATTTTTGGAAATAATGACCTTATTAAAGTGAAGTAAAAGTTTATTACGATGTATGCTTATTAATCGATTGGTTCACTAAATTTGTTGTTAATTTATAGGTAGATAGGGATGCTGAATTGCTGATGCTGCATTCTGCGCTTTTCGGAACGTAGCGAATTCATGTTTTTTTTTCATATTTCCGTTGTGATAACTTGAAAATAAAACTAAAATCTGGTTTAAAACCGAAAAATATTGAACAATGCTCTTTATAGGACAGTAAATGAATAACGAAGCTTTTCAGTTACGAGAAGAAAAGATTTAAGTAAGCGCCCGCTGCCTCGAAGCTTAAAGTAACTCGGTTAGTCTAATCAAGTTCCTTGGGTCGCAGCACCTTTCATAGTCAAAGGCGCTATTATACTAATAGCGGGGCTATTATCTATTACATAAAGTGTCAATTATTACCTACGGGGAGCAGTGTAAACGCGGCATGTAAGTCAAAATTGGCAATTTATCCATACGAGGACGTGGAGTGTGGACCCGGGGTAGATAATGCCCGGAGGGTTATTCTATACTGACGAAAAACGAACGAAAGAGAGCTGTCGTGCGGTCGGCACGATTAATACAACGAGATAGAGTCGCGGCTGGCGCAGCAGCGCTCCAAAACTTAGTTTTTTGTCATATAGAGTGACCCTCTGGTTCTGCCGAAAGAGCCCATAAATTGAGTTTAGCAACTATCCGGTATCCACTTCGACGAGGTACAACGAGCTTTTATATCCGGAACAAAAAGTTGTCTAACTGCCCCTTGATTTACTTTTTCGTAGTATTTCGCCCTCGCTACAATGTTTTGTCCGGTAACGTAGGACGCAGGTAGACTCGCGTAAGTAGCTATAGCTAAGGCTAATATTTAGAGGTAGGTAGTTATTTATTTTTATTGGAGCACTAAAGCGTTAATTGGTGCCTTAATAGCAGTTGCTATTAAACAATCATGGGGCTCGTCGGCCAGTGAACCAGCCGTCATCATCATCATCGGATTTATTGCGGGCTCCAATTTAACATGGACGCTTCGAAAGTGGTTTGAATTGAGGCGCTGCCGGTAGCCGTTACTCACATCATATTTCATTACATTCCGTTGCTAGATGGAGATAACAAGCCTGTGGGATAACAAGCGACGATCGCATGTCACTACCATCTTTATAACAGTGACACTGTCTGGCAACCTTTATTTTCTTTTGTCCCGATTTTTCTTCGTTGCCAGTATCGCTTTCTTAACCTGCCCGAGTGTTTTCTTTAGGGCTATTTTTTAAGCTGGGATTTTCCTTCAGTGCAAAAAGTCAGGGATACACTTCAAAAGTTTTCTACTTAATTTTCCACCTGCTACCTGGTCTACTATCTGTTTTCCGTGAGTTTTTAAATACTTAGTTACCTACCGATTTCGTAATGACTTTTTTTATTTATTTATTGAACTCTTTAGTGTACAATATTACAGTATTTACTTTAAATAAAAAAGTATATTTCCTATATACATTATACTTCTCTGTGATTATTGTTAATTCAATTCAATTCAATTCAATTCAAATCATTTAATTCAGACTCAAAGTCCATAAGATAACACAATTAATATTCACAATCAAATTTAAACACAATAAAATACATATACATAAATTTCTAAAAAATAATCAATGATATTAAAATAATATTTTGACTGCAGTCCTGTGTATGTTAAGGTTGACCAGTAAAACGCGAGGTTGAATTTTTATGGACCATAATAATTATTCACCCTGGTTGTTTTCATGAACCGAACAACCACAACTTTCAGCGGAAGTTAAAAATAGACCAAGGGGGGTCACTCTATATGACCATAAACCAAGCTCGAGCCCCAACTCTATCTATTGCACGACAGCTCTGCTCTCGTTCGTTTGTTTTTCGTCAGCATAGAGTAACCCACCAGTTTCGCTAATATTTCGCCCCGCACCTTCAGTTTTAAACTTGAGGTCCCTTGCTAATCAACATCGGATCTACAACAAATAAGCTGTTCAGTGTAGATGGAGAATGCGCCCGCATATTGGTATAATACTGGTGGGAACTGCCGACACGTGTTCGTCGTGTGAACAAGAACAACTGCACAGTATAATATAGCGGTGTAGTGGCGGAGGTCTGAGTATACCCAATTTACTTAAATACAGAACTATAATATATTGTGCTGTGGTGCTATAAAAAAGATAAATATTAAAGGACTGTCTTGGTATGTACGCATGTTTTAATTTATCAATCACTGATAGAATTTTAAACCATAGACAGAGAAACAAATTAAAGAAACATGACTCATGAAACTTTAAATAGTACCTAGATACTGTATTGTACATAAGTCCTTAATTTGATGTGATTAGTAGTAAATCAAACTTATTATAAAAGTACTTCTAATATAAAGTAATACTTATTATTAGAAGCCCAAGTTAGCTAAGCTTACACGAAACTAATTTAAACTATCTCAGAAATGGTTTAGGTGTATCTTCTGTATGTGATTGTTGCTGTGCCGAGACGTAGGCCGGAGGACATTGTTCCTGCTAATAGATAGTGGATGCTTCAGTAGTGCCTTCTCCTTTACAAATTAAACTGGATATTGATTTCACTTTGAGCTATGTAACGGCAAAGTAAATAGGTATTGTAACCTAAACTAAACTATTCGCCGAGTAGGTAGGTAGTTAGGCTTACGATTGTTCATCATACAAAACATTTGTACTTACTGAGTTTGAGTCAGCACAGCAGAGCACCATACTAAATAAGTCACAAGGCTTCTAGTAGGAACTGGAACGATGAGGGCACTGACATGCAGGCATAGGTGAGACCTTTCCACAGCAGTGGGACACAAGATTAACTAAATAAAATTCATTTGTATTATGAATAAGGCCCCCGTACATTTTGAACTACAGTAAAGGTATATGAACGAATGTTCGCCGTCCTTGGTCCGATCCAACCTTACACAATCTCGATGATAGTAACAAAAGCCAAAGTACCAGGAACACATAACATTACAAGAGCTGCAGCTACTCGCATTAGTTCCTGCATCGATAGGCCGTGTTCCCCGCACGTGCTTCAACCCAAAGTACCAGGGTTTAATAACAATAACGCTTCAGATCTCCACTACACCAATCAGGACTCTATCTCCTTATACTACGGATGGCAATCGAATGGTGGCAAACGGAAAGTATTATACGTAATGCTGGAGTGGGCCGCCCGTGGAGGCGCAAAGTCGTTATGATAAATAGTCAGACTGATTTAAGATAGTGCGCTTGGCACAGGAGTATCTGTGCAGACCACGTCGTATTTTGAGGAGGTGTTTGGGAAACGGTTTGATGTTAACGTAAAATTTGCTGTATGTAAAATATTGACTACTTCCTATGAAGGATGGACGTATACTTTGTAAAGCATGAGCATGAGCCCTATCACAGCTGTCAAATCCATGGTTATTTACATGGCATAAGTATCTATCAATCAAAGGTCACAGGGTTCATGCTATATTCAAAAAAGTATAGATTTCATTAGTTACTATTTCTGTAAATAAAGAAAAATCTAAGAAGCAGTAAAACGAAGGTTCAGTGTTTCAGCTGGGTCTGACACTTCTTGTCCGTGTGAAAGCGGAAAACGTAAAATGATTTTATTCCAGCTACAGTTTCAGTCTCATCGTTTTACTCCGGATGCTGAAACAAGATAAACAAAACAAAAGCTTTCAACAGATGGCGCTGGTTCGAAGTTCCATAGAATAATGAATAGGAAGAAGTGAAGTCCGTACCAGCTGTGGAATATAAATATATATAATAAAGTTGTTTTACTAAGGTTATAAATAAGTTATAATAACAATCAAGTTTTTTTTATATTCCACGATTGGTATGGGTTTCACTTCTAACGCTGAAATTTTAGAAGGAGTAACCCCCTCAACCTTCCCTCATCAACCCACTATAGCACTTTTTCTACAACAGTAGCCTCTAGCGTCACATTTATGAAGCTAATCAGTAATTTTTCATGACTACCTATATTTTATAAGCATATTAATGCCTATAGTCACATCTACTAATAAATTTATTCTTTGTGAATTTAATACTACACATTGACGCTTCCTAGCACGTAGGTACTGGTATAAGAAATAAGCATGAATGACAGACAGACTGCGGGTAAATTTATTAGCACTTTTATATTTTACTTTGTAAATAAACGGAGGCACTCATGCTCCTTATAGGGGGCTGTGGGAAATAACGAATGAGGTGTATTTCGGAACACTCACGGAATCTCCTCATGTCTACTTTTATTAAAGCATTGTCACCAATATACCTACGCTGAGAAAAAATATACTTAGTAGTACGGCGTATTATGCTTATCAGACAGAAGATAGGGCTGGTGGAGACATTAAAAAACCATTAAACTCTTTCAAAATAAAAAGGAGCCACAAAGCAACACCATAAAAAACCAGATGTTTTCTAATCTCGGCTGTCAAAATTTGTGCCGAGAATAACATCGCCATAAAAAAAATAGATTAGCGCGATTTGGCGCCAACCGTCATGGAATCTGACACGTGAGCTATTTGGGTCATCGTCATACTTAGTTAAGATTTAATAAACTATTAACATAATGTTATTCCATGTCATGTGTAAGTATAACGCGTTGGAAATACACAATACGTAAAATGACGGGCGTTACATAAGTGGGAATATAAAGGAGTAGAGACAGTCATACAAATAAGGCTATTTCCATATTGCTCCTTTATCTGCGTGCGTTTATAAAGCCCAACATCCAAAAATAGACCAAAATTCCCTTCACTTTTCGTCACCGCTGTCAAAATTGTAACAAAACAGGTGCGCCCGGCGCGGCGGTGGACCTAAAACATTTGCGTAACGCCCACTATAAATTCTCCCTAACGGTGCACACTTCCTGACTGCAGCAGCACAGTTCAACGACCGATAAAGCTAGCAGCTGTACCGCGAGCCTATAGCCTCGTAGCCCGCTTTAAATGCACAGTTTTACGCTTATCTCGAAATGCACAAACATGGAATCAGGGTGGGGCCGATTTTCAACTGCAGATAGCCTCAGTTGATCGACAACGACAGGGCCAGGAGTAAACATTCGATATGCTAATGTTTACAGCCCGACAAGAACTTGTCATTATGACTAAAATTCATGATTCGTAAAATCTAAATGCTAGAATGCGAATTAATCCTAATTAGATTAGAAGGACGCGTTGCGTGTTTTGAAAATATACAAGGCCAGAACGCAGAGGTTGGGACTGCTCGCGTATATTTTCAAATTGAAATGGTGCCATGATTTACTTGAAAGTATACAAGGCCATTACGCAGTAATCGCGTATATTAGTATATTTTCAAGTAAGTTAGACCAAAATTATGGCTTGAAAATATACTACAGCAGTTACCACTGCGTACTAATCGTGTATATTTTCAAGTGCCAAGCAGCAATGCGAGCACTTGAAACTATACGTGATTAGTTACCAGGTAGTCATGTTGAATTGTTGCTCTCTCTTTCTTTCATGCGAAATAGTAATAAGTCTATTGCTTTCTAAACATTTCATGATCATTCCGCACTTGGCATTATTTTCGTAACGTGTTTTAGTTTACATCGTACAGTTAAAAAATAAAATTGATTTAAATTAAACTGTAGAACTGTTGTAAGTAAATAGTTAAAATGATCTCAGAAGAGGGTATAGAACAATTCATAAAATGACAGTCCACTTGTCTGGCAACTAGTCATAAGAACAAAATCTGTTTTAGTTATTAAGTAGATATTAGAATTTACATTCATCTCTATCTCTGTGTTGTAAACCGTGTTTTTTTATATGGACAAATTGTCTGAAATAAATAAATAAAATAAATAAAAATAAAAGGCAAACACTGTGAGTTCAAAACTTGATAAAAAATATGTATTAATAGGTCAATAGGGTATAATTAATACCTACTACTCTCACGAGCAATGAATAAGTTCAAGTAGCAAAAAGTCAACACCAAATGACCCCAATTTATTAAAACATTTAATTTAGAATTTGATCAAAATTTTCATTTTTAGGTGGTTATAATAATATTTTGATGCTCAAAAAATGTTAAATGTACTTAAATATTGCTGACGGCGTCATAAACTAGTTTTTTCTGTTCAGGAGCTATCGTCACTGGAACTTTTTCATTGCTCGTGATTGAAGTAGGTATTACTCTTAATTCATTTAAATTATAAGATACTAGTATTCTTACTTGCAAATATGATTTCTATAAATATCAATTTATCAATCAAATTAGAGCTTGTTCATCTTTATTTATTAACATTAGGTATATTGGTATGACAGGCAGAACAAGTAAATTATAGTCATGTACATTTACCGAAATAGTTAAGTAAGTCAGAATCAGCATGTAGGTATAAATTATATGCGACAAGTACGCCAATCAAGCAATGTGCGTAATAGCAATGTATATTTTCAAGAACGATTCAGTAAATCCCAACTTGAAAGTATACGCGATTAGTACGCACAAATCGTGTATATTTTCAAGTAAAATATTATTATTTTTCACTTGAAACTATACAGTGCTAGTACACTATGGGTGCGTTCTGGCCTTGTATAGTTTCAAAACACGCGGACGCGTTTATATCTCAAAGCCATTATCCAAATAGGATTAGCAAGAATTAAAGTCTAATGAAAACGATTTATTTTACTATTATTAGTGGCATATTCTACTAAATAGGTGATAAAAATATTTGGAATGGCGTAGGCGGCTCGATTTACCATTTCCTATGACAGCTTTAGGCGTAAAACCCCAGCGGCTCACGAAATCACGCCTTATTAAATGACCGTTTAAACCAGTGATTCTCAACCTCATTTTGGCATTCATAACATTATCAGCCAATAATCTTTCACTTCTCGAATTAGGCCTCTCCCAAGGAGGCACAAGGCAATGTCCACGGTAGGTATTTAGCAATAAACTACTACCGAGTGACCGAAACTGAAATCAGAATTTGGAAATTCGCGAAAAAAAAATAATCATTTTCCATAGTAAAAAAGTCACGTGACCAACAAAGTTTCTATGGAAAATATTATTTTTTTCTCGAATTTTTAAATTCTAATTTCAGTTTCGGGCTTAGATATAACATGCTGCACATGTAGGTTTCGGCTTAGTTTTTTGCAACACCCTGCAAGCATCCTGTATTTGTTAAAAAAGCTATTTAAGTACCTAACTTACAAGTGTAGAATGACTCTTTGGGAACCCTTAGCTTTAACAAATACAACAGCATTTTTCAAAGAAATGTCGCCATTGACTATTTCTCTATACTTTATACGTCGTAACTTGACATTAAATTACTGTATTATGCGGCGTTGAGATTTGATCCCACACTATTTACATCTAAATTGTATCATCGTTTGACAAATTTAAGTGGATTTTTAAATGGAAGTGTGTTAATCCTCATAAAGTGTGGTTACAGCTTTACTTTTGTTAAAGTGAGCGAGATTTGAGAAGTATTTTAGCTCTTTTGTTATTAATTATTAAATAAATGTGTGTACAAATAAAGAATATTCTATATATCTATATTATTATTATTCATATATTAATCTATATATCATAAATAAGACAACATGCAACAGATATTATTTACTCACACCATGCGTTAAAGCGGTTTTGATTCTCAGTGCGCATGCGTCATTATGGCGCATTCTCGGCACTCAACAGATTATTATGTGCTTTTGTGTCCGACGCGTGCAGAATACTAACAATGACCGTACAAAGACCTCTTCGCCTTCCAAAGCCTTAGATATCGATTCAATTATTGAGAATATTATTATTATAAGTATTCTTCCACTGGTCGGCAATACACATATCAGTAAGACCTACGTTTTACTTTTCTTTCTTTCGTTGAGTCCAATTATTTCTTAAAAAACTTACAATACATTTTATCGTCAAAAAACGCTGAAAGCCCTCGCGATATAATTTGTAATAAAAATTAGTTCACTAACCTGACATTTAACTGCAAGTTTTGTCACAACAAGTTTACAATACTTGTTACATTTGTAACCGTTGTTGGAACTGTGAGATAGAATAGCTTGTTCAACACCCACTTGGTCTATCTATCTACGGTTACTATTAGGTACAGTTCATAAGCTGAATAAGTTCTGTAACTGCGGTGATAAGCACTTCGAAAGCTAAACCTCGACGACGTTGAAATATCGTTTGCCGCAGAAAAAATCTGCTAAGTACACATTTCATCATCAACGTGTACCTGTAATCATCATCTAGGTACGGGGCATTCTCCTCTATTCCAAGGAGCGTCACGTGTATTTGTATTTTTATTTGTATTTGTGTTGTTTGCCTTCCACATACAGCTATTACTAATGCCACTACTACATGTTATAAAATTTATCCATCATCAAAATAAATTTTACGAAGTCATGAAACACATTCTTCACATAGTAGTATTTCGGACATGTAGCTCATCTTACGACATGTTCTATTAAAACGTCTTAACTAATCGAGTGGATCCAATTCAGCCCATCAGCTCAATTGCTCTTAATACAGGGATTGCTCACTCGCGCCCAAATACGATGCGAAATTTTTTAATTACTCCAAACTGGGTCCGAGTTGTGAGCATAAAATATAATTAATTGGTCTGGCTGGATCACGTCGAACTGTTGGGCATCCGGATTCATATTTAATGCCTCTAATTGCAGCATTTATTACAGTTAGAAATTGGACCCGACTGGGTTTGATAGTTCAACGGCTAGGTGATAGATAAAATTGTACGAGTACTACATTGTTGAAGACCGAAAATTACGATGATGATGTGTCTTTATTTAATTTCGGCCTTGGAAATTTTCATCCACTCCTAGCCTGCCATACTACCTTCATACTACGGCCAATACCATAAATCCGATATAACTTTTCAAATATTGAACTCTCTCCATGTGATTTCTCTAGAGGCTTGCCAATCGCATGAGTGCTTGTAAGCTCGTTTACACTATAAAAAAGAAACACTGAAAGTTAAATGTTAACAGAGATGCGATTAACAAGTTCGTTTAAAATAACGTCTGCTAATCTAGCATCGATCTTCTGTATGTTGTTGTTGTGCGAATGTTTCTTTAACTTGCTGCTACGAGTCGGCAACCGGTGCCGCGGGTTTCATTATAAGGCAAGATGGAAGCCCACCTTACACATTACAAGGTAAACAACTGCCTTATAATAAATGGACTAAAAAGTCTGGTTTAATTAAAAAGTTATTTGCGGTTGAAATTGATGCAAAAAGTCTGCGTTTCTAATTAAAAAGCTTATTTTAATCTCCAAAAGAGCCGCGTATGTTTAAATAAGATCATATAAGCGAAAACAAAACATTAGGATTACATATCGAAGCTGTGCGTCGACGGCGGCCGATGCGCGAGGAATTTCTTAATGAGATTAATTGGTTGCCGATTTTGTTGAAAACAAATAAGACAACACCAAAATATTGGGACGTTAATGAAAATTTATGTGATCGGGACGAGCCGACGACGCGGACGTCGGAAATAATTTAAAACATTATACCTATTATTCTTACCTGAGATTTTAAAAGAAATAAACAACCATTATTTCTGTATTTTTGTACATAATTAGTATTTTTATACATAATTAGGTACTTAAATACTTACATTCATCTTATTGAATGGTTCTTGTATAGAAAGCGGTTAAATTCAAATCTAAAATTACGGGTCTGAATAAATATTGATCCTCGCCACTCTTACCCCATTATTTACAGCGCTATGCTAAATTGCTGCAGCGCTATCCTAGCTTATGGCTAATAGCTTATAATCAACAGTACGCTCAATGGCGCTAGCTGCACATCTGGCTTTCGTTACACTAATGTAAGGTCTTGAGATAAAGTGCAATGCTCGTCCTCAAGTGCTCAACTCTTCCCACGGTCCAATATCTCTCCCTTTAAAACGTCTACAGTCATACATGTAACATAATGTATGCAAATGACGGTCAACCGCGTTTGTCAGGTTACGTCTAATTTGGATAAGTATGAACATTGACAACAGTGAAAGCATTTTTGGGTGGGCATTCCTGAGGAATACTTATTTATTTATTTATTTAATTCTTTGTTGCACAAATATAAAAAATTAATGTACAAAAGGAGGGCTTAATGCTAAGAGCATTTTCTACCAGCTAACCTACAGGAGGTACAGGATGTAAGGTACAGGTAGTAAATGTATATTTATATAATTTTTTGAAGAGCTATATTTTAAAGGTTCAATTGAATCGAAACATTGTGATTAGATAGGTTAGAAGAGTCATAATCACAGACCGTAACATTTTAAATTATTCCTACAACTACACACTTAGGTATACTAAGATCTTAATTTTCAGTGTTTTAGTTAGTTGTTAGACAACATCCACAGGTACGAAAACTTACGACAAACTTTGTTAGCATAATAGATGTGGATGTAGAATGAAATTATAACAAGCTCAGCTCTGCAGACTCCACCATTAGATACTGTAAGACACAAATTGTAGTTGATTTATTGCCCGCTTCTAGCTAATGAAAGCAGAAACTTTTCCAAGCAACTTCTGTACGAGAGACCGCTTTAAAAGCAACTACCTCTATATTTCCAATAAAGTAGTTATGAACCTTCTCTAATGCTTTGAAAGTTAATTAAATTTCAAGTTGTGTAAGATTGCTCTACTTTCTGGCAATTATTTATTTGTATCAATTCTCACGGTTTTAATTTTAACGAGATCCATTAAGAAATTTGGACGACTTGTCTGCAAGTTTGAATTCTACTTTTAAGTTGCAGCTAACAACCTTTAATTATCAAGATAAAATTAAAGCTGCTATACCTTTATATTTATTTACTATATTTATTAACTAGCTTTTCTGAGCGTTAGCTTGGCAATAACTATATCCCGTGAGTTTTTTTACAGACAACAGTTTCAGTGACGTTCCCGTTGCTAGGTATACGGGCAATCTGTATTTTATAAATGTATAAGTTTCACTCAAATGTAGTTAATAACATGTGGAACGGTATCTCTTAAAGCCTCGCTCAAAACAATGCGATGAGAAAAACCCCAGCGATGTAAACAAAGCATTCATACCTCACAAAGGCTGACTCTGCGCCCGACTCACAGCGATTTTCAAATAAAACACAAATTTACCCGGAATTTCTCCAGGGACCGTGCTAGTTTCTCTGTTAAATAAATGATCTAATTTAGAAACGAATATGTAAGCAGCGCAAATATTTAAATCGTCTGTTGTGGTGGCGTTGTTTTGTCTTTGAACAAATTTGTATAGCTTTATTAATCACACCGGACTCCAGACTTTGCAGAGTATTCTCTGACGTAATACATCACCAGCTTCGGTCAAACACATTGTCTTTCTCAGCAATAAAATAACATTTCAAATTACACCACCACACTCCACTCCGAAGCTAATCCCCACTGACCTCTATGTTTGTCGAGGCCAGTGCCAGTGCTAATCCCAGACTATCCCGAACACTATTTGTTGAACTTCACCTTTTATCGCGAAAGACTAATTACCGATTTAAAAAGCCGATTAATTTTTGGGCTTAGATATACCATGCTGCATATGTAGGTTTCGGCTTAGTATACCCTTTTTGCAACACCCTGTATACAAATGGGTAAAACGTTGGCTGGTAGAAACTTGCAATCATAAGACTACTGATGTGAACGGAGTCAAGACTGTAAGGGCCTGTTTCGCAATGTCTGGATAATGGCTACCTGTGGGATAAAAGACATGCTTCGTCACTGTCTGTAACATAATTACAGAGAGTGACAGTATGTCTTTTATCCCACAGTTATCCATTATCCAGACATCGTAAACCAGGCCCTTAGAGTAACAATTTGATGTCAGAATTAGTCTGCGGAGTTGGTCTCGCTGATTATCGCCGGTCACGACTTTAATATCCTCCTGCATTGTGGTGACTAATCTAATTCCAGATTTACACTTTTATACACTGACGAGCAATGAACAAGTTGCTTAGAAAACTTCAACTCCAAATGAGCCCAATATTTTTAAATATTCATTGATCGTGAGTGTATGTGATAGAAAGCAAATAAAAGCAGCTTTTTCTATTCATAACCGTTTTTTTTTCATGCGACTGTGTGCAGAAGGTATTTAATTTATTTATGGTTAAAGGTATGATTTTTTACACTGCAAAGTCACTTATGACTCGACCCCTTCACTGGCTTTCGCTTTGCGAGTGTGTGTGTTGGTCATTACGAATTAGATAATTATCTTCGGTCACACATCAGTAGACTTATCGAGAGCTTGTTATGACAACGATTTTCAGATTCAAAATGATCGAATTGGACACAAATTTCTTCGTAAATTTATCTAATTTCGTTTTGAGTTCCCAGCGGTAGCGTTAAGCCGATAAAACTAATATTTTTTTTCTATTTCTATTTTTTCTTACCTAATTGATGTAAGCAGCGCAAATATTTAAATCGTCTGTTGTTGTGGCGTTGTTTTGTCTTTGAACAAATTTGTATAGCTTTATTAATCACACCGGACTCCAGACTTTGCAGAGTATTCTCTGACGTAATACATCACCAGCTTCGGTCAAACACATTGTCTTTCTCAGCAATAAAATAACATTTCAAATTACACCACCACACTCCACTCCAAAGCTAATCCCCACTGACCTCTATGTTTGTCGAGGCCAGTGCGCAGTGCTAATCCCAGACTATCCCGAACACTATTTGTTGAACTTCACCTTTTATCGCGAAAGACTAATAACGTTAAAACTCTTTTTTTGTTGGGACTGGTGTAGTGGTTCAGTAGCCCTGACTGCTATGCCGAGGGTCCTGGGTTCGATCCCCGGACGGGGCGGATATTTGTTAAAGGACTGTTTTAGGTGTTACGGAATGAAACGTTTATTTGGTGTGATTTATCCGCGTTCTCCTACCGAGTGTGGAGACGATGGCTATAGCCCTCCAGTCTTGTAGAAGGATCATGTACTACCGTGGATTATTATACGGGCTGTGAATCGTTACATTCTAGTTCTCTTTTTCTTTGTTACGTTAAAAAGAAAGCCATTAATGGAAACAGGAGGGCATGTCAAATGACTGGAACCGCACAGTTCCTGCCATTGTCTCACTCAGTACTCGAGCTAATACAGATCAGAAGGTCCCACGCTCTCTGACGATTACTAAGAAAGTACTGTTATATCAGTAACACTCATTGTGCTGCAATTTTTATATTTCTTCACTTTTATATTTTCTGATCTTACAGCTAGCAACAACTGCAAGTTACAAACCGGATAAAGTCGGATTATGTATGTTTAGGTCGTAGATTTGGATCCTACCTAATGACTCCTGGATTATCCCAGTGATTCTATTTCAAAATACTGATAAGAAAAAAATATGCTATAATGCGGCAAGTTACTTGGCGACCCTCCTTGCGGGGTGAAAGAAGTGGCGGGGGCGAGGTAGCACGACATGTTACACACGTAGAAAAGTGTGCCCGGATTAATCTCGCGATAGCTTGTAACTATTTCTGACGTAAGTAAAATTTTATTCTATGAGTGTTCCCGTAAATGTCATATTTGACAGCATTAAAATTTGGATGTTTACCTTCAGAATATCTACCAATTTGAATTTATTTATGTAAAAGTGTTTTATTTTATAAGTCAATTTCCATGTCACTTTCATGTTCACTCTCTGTTTGAACTTGTTCATCGTCGTCGTCATCCTCATCTTCATCATCGTTTTCATTAACTTCAATTATAAATCTAAGACAAAAACCAATTTATGTTTAATTTACAATAAATTATAAATAAACAATAACATACCTGTCCAATACATCGTCAAATACTCTATCAAATTTATAATATTCGTCTTAATTTTTTATGACATGGTAGTCACAATTTCTCCACTTTTTAGGCGAATAATTAGAGAAAAGCAACTCTAAGTCTTTTATCTCTTTATCTAAGTTAGAGTCAATCGACGTTCTTGCGAGCTCGCCTTTCACGTACCGCCACACAAGTTCAATAGGATTTAATTCCGGGTGGTATGGGGGTAGGCGAAGCACGATATGACCATTTTCTTTCAAAATTTCATCAATTTTGTAATTTTTCTCTGTGTTTTGCTCATTAATTACTTTCATTAAATCACATAAATTTTGGTTGCTTTCCTAGTTACAAGAACTGACAACTGACGCACTGTCATATGGACTCTTCGTCTTTGTTGTTTACTTTTTCGTATCTGACTGCGCAGTACCAACCTTTAGCCGCGTAGCATGACTGATCCGGTACGCTGTTCTACAAGAAGCCCCTATATTGAGACATTATACGATTTGTTGTTATTAACGTTATTTTGTTGACGAATTATAGATACCTAATAATAATATTAAAAAGGCCTCAACACTCATCCTAAGACTAATGGTCTCAGGATCAATGATCTCATGTGGGTCGCACTCAAATTATGACAGACTATATAAGACATGTGGCCGCCTCGGCTGCGCGGCCGAGACTGCCGTAACAATGACATGCAGTGCACGCGTTGCCCTTCCCCGCTACCCTCCCGCTACCCGCTGTCGTCTTGGGTACCTCGTCCCCTCCGCGTCTTTCACCCCGCAAGGAGGGTCGCCAAGCAACTTGCCAATCTATAGTAAGCCTGCACGTCTAAATTCTGTATAATGTATGCCAAGTCAATTTCAAATCCGCCTATAAAAAAAGGAAGGTAGACTTTTGTTCCAACTATATTTTATTTTTGAAAACAAACCCTTTGTGCAAAGTATGAGAGTGAAGTGTGGACAGTGAAAGCACGGAACAAATTTAGCCTTTTCACAGTAGGATCTTATTTAAAGCAAGTGGCATGTCGACACTTTTCAACAGAAATAGTGCATCATTATCTCAACCTAAAAGAGACCTTACAGCAAAAACTATAAAGTCACTTCTCTAGTGCCACGTTCAGAGTATGTTTTAGTTCGGATTTAATAAAAAAAGATAATTTACGTCCGTGCGGTGTTGATTTGCTTTGGCCTGTAGTACGTCAGTGGTAGGGTGTAATTTTGCTTGTTAGTGTGTGGTCCCTTTTCCGGACAATGGCGTAAGTATAGGATTAGGGTAAGGATGTGATTCCCGACGTCAGCGACTCCGCGCCCACCGGTTGAGGGGTCTGCGCGTGACTCGAGGAGTCAACTAAACCCATGTGGGTACACATATTAGATGGAGGGTGCAATAGTGGGTAAAACACAATAAACACAAGGTGTTTATGGAACCTCATACAGAAATCTTGCGAATACTCTTAAAGACAAGATCTTGCTTTTTCTTCCTATTATCAATGTTAAACTGCACAAAACAAATTGGTACAAAAGCGAACTTAATGCTTATAGCAGTCTATACCAGTTAACATTTGGTGAGGTTAGTAAAATAAGTAATTGTTGAAAAACGGATTGGTAGTGCGCTAAGCTAAGTTGATTCTTTTATTTTATTTATTAAATAAACGCGACATCAATCTCTTAACACCAGACGTCGTAAGTATTAGAAATTTCAACTAATTAAAGTTAAAAACAAAAAATACAAACTCCTGTTTTCGTGGGAGGTCAGTAATAGCCGAAATCATGGGCCGTCCGTGCGTCTTTGAAGTTACAAAACAAAAAGCCATCAAAAAGCTTAGCATTAATAAGTTCCGGTACATCACGGTAACTGATTAGTTCACGTGTCGGGTCCCCTGACGACACTTCCACCGCCTCCGTATTCTGAGGACCGGGAAGATGCTGTCGAAATGTGGATTACTTCTTTACTTTACCTTCCTATCTACAGGGTGTTGCAAAAAGGGTATACTAAGCCGAAACCTATAGCCGATTCATTTTTGGGCTTAAATACCATGCTGCATTATGTAGGTTTCGGCTTAGTATACCCTTTTTGCAACACCCTGTATACAAATGGGTAAAACGTTGGCTGGTATATAGAAACTTATAATCATAAGACTACTGATGTGGACGGAGTCAAAACTGTAATGCCAATTTCGCAATGTCTGGATAATGGCTACCTGTGGGATAAAAGACATGCTTCGTCACTGTCTAAAACATAATTACAGAGAGTGACAGTATGTCTTTTATCCTACAGTTAGCCACTATCCAGACATCGTAAAACAGGCCCTTAGTGTTACAATTTGATGTCAGAATTAGTCTGCGGAGTTGGTCCCGCTGATTATCGCCGGTCACGACTTTAATATCCTCCTGCATTGTGGTGACTAATCTAATTCCAGATTTACACTTCTATACACTGACGAGCAATGAAAAAGTTGCTCTTAGAAAACTTCAACACCAAATGAGCCCAATATTTTTAAATATTCATTGATCGTGAGTGTATGTGATAGAAAGCAAATAAAAGCAGCTTTTTCTATTCATAACCGTTTTTTTTTCATGCGACTGTGTGCAGAAGGTATTTAATTTATTTATGGTTAAAGGTATGATTTTTTACACTGCAAAGTCACTTATGACTCGACCCCTTCACTGGCTTTCGCTTTGCGAGTGTGTGTGTTGGTCATTACGAATTAGATAATTATCTTCGGTCACACATCAGTAGACTTATCGAGAGCTTGTTATGACAACGATTTTCAGATTCAAAATGATCGAATTGGACACAAATTTCTTCGTAAATTTATCTTATTTCGTTTTGAGTTCCCAGCGGCAGCGTTAAGCCGATAAAACTATTTTTTTTTTCTATTTCTATTTTTTCTTACCTAATTGATTTTTATTAACATTGATTAAACACACTTTAATCCTCTTCAAAGTCGATAGAGCTTTTGCAATTGAACACAATTTCACAGAAGAGACGCTAATTGCTCTTAATTGTCCAATAGTTACTCTTAATGATAGACTACGAAGTATCTGTTTGTAATTGCTCAGCATGGGAGAGAACGGTTTTTGCTCTTTTTAAGTTCCTCCTCGTCTCCCTGCGCTCTCAGTTATTTTACAATAAGTATAGCTATAAGTAGATGGAGGATTTAAATAGGTAAGTATAGTTTTTATTAAATTTTATTACTTAGGTACCTATATTCATTTAAATAAATAGATGAATAGAGAACCTCCTCCTTTTATCCAAGTCGGTTAAAAACATTGATAATTTCACCGCATTGACTTTAGTAGGTACTTACCTACTGTTTTATATTGAATTAATCCAGTCTTACCCTTTACATACAAGACCTGGCTGGCATGTTTTAGTTACTCTTGTATATTCATACTTATAGAGTAGACTCGTTTACTAGTTTCCAATATGTTATTAAATATCGAACCCTTCGCACAGAAATTAGACCGGTTATTTTAATCACCGTTGCAGTTGTTCGCTGCGCGGGCGCAGCACCTGTCGCGATGCTCGGCCCTGATTGGTCGGTTCCATGCCGCATGAGTCAATAACATCTAACCTCTCCCGGGCCACCCTCAACTTTGTTTTCTTTACCCTTATCTTATTCTTCTAGTGTTTGACTTGTGAATGTTGATGGATGGGACATTTTAACGTTTATTTAAAGGTAAGTTGACGACCGAATGGCGTGACGACCGAATGGCGTAGTGGTTAGTGACCCTGACTACTGAGCCGACGGTCCCGGGTTCGATTCCCGGCTGGGGCAGATATTTGTTTAAACACAGATATTTGTTCTCGGGTCTTGGATGTGCCCGTAAAATGGCAATAGGCCCGCCCCCTATTACATTGGGAATAACATACACTCTGGCGAAAAGTGGGTGCAGCAATGCACCTCTGCCTACCCCGCAAGGGAGTACATTAGTACAAGGCGTGAGTGCGTGTGTTAAAGGTAAGTTGTGATTTTGTCGTATGTTCAAGGTTTCCGATTTGTCAACAAAACCCCAAAAAATCAATATTTTTTAATTAGGTACATTGATTGAGTGTAACCTATTAGGCACACGACCGTACATTCAATAAATAACGAATAGATTAAAAATTATAAATACGCGCCAATCAATGTGCCACTTCAAAATATTTGTATCTCGAGTCATTACTCTTCGGGTGATATCTCTTCATCAGTAAATATTTCATGTGTATAAAAGAAATGTCTATAAAAACCCGTAACCGCAGTCGCTTTGGCTACTTCAAAACCCGTACCGAGATTGACAATCGATGATAACATTTTACTTCTGGCTCTAGGCTCCGCATTATACAAATAGACGGATTGAATACGGCAAATTGATTGTAGTGATACGTCACTCTGAAGTCTGACTGGATCCAAGGTAGGTACATTGATCGGCTCCTACTATACGATTCGGCTATTGCACGAACCGGCAAGAGATTTAGTTTTTGGTAAGTATGCTGAAAATAAATTTCACAAAGTGAAAATTTTAGTTATGGTTTCTTTCAAGTAATATAAGTAACTCATTTTTTAAAGTGTTAATATTGGTAATTCGATTATAACTAACTATTTAGTGATGTGTGGTTCAACTGACATTATCATCATCGTAAAATCATATTCTGTGAGCTAACTGACTGTACAAGGAACGGTCCACAGGCCATCGTAAGTGGTAAGAGCTTGATAGTGAATAATAGACATCTTATCAAAAACTGTCGATGCGGTGTTGTTGATAGTGTAGTCGGCGATGTGAAATTTCACTTTCCGAACTGGTTCAGATCATGAGGTGCTACATAAAACGACTTTCATATTATTATTTAATGAACTAAGTACTTAGTTAGTTCTAATTGAGACTAGACTGTACGTAGTTAAATTCCACTATATACAGGATGAGGAAATGTTATTAAAATTACTGGGAACTTAGGAACTCAAAGATTGTGAAACATACAATGTGAAAACACATAATACGACGTACCTCTAAATGTAAGTAGCTACTAACAACACATGAGAGCAAGACCACTGGTCTACCCTTCGTATCATTTCAGATGTATTCCACATACTAACAAAACATCTGATAGCATTGCCAGCGGCGAAGATGTTAAGCCCCATCCATACGCTTGCTGTTTGTCACAAACACGGCAAACAGCAAACAAAGTCCCAAACACCAACCACAATCACCGAACACAAACAGCCATCCACATGCTCGGCGAACGCTCATAACATTCCGAACCGGCAAACACGGCGGACGACGAGCTATTACTTTCTGGTTGACATATTTTTATTATATAAATTAAAGCAAGAGAAAGAAAAAAGGAAAATAAGAAGAAAGCAAAGACGATGGTGGGATAATAATAATAATTAAAAAAAAAAATGACTTCTTCTTTTTAATTATTATTTTATTTTATAGTTTTTAGTTTATTTGCAATAAATTTTAATCAAAAGTAAGATGCAAATGATACCAAAAAGTCCTACTAATCAATACGAATCATTCAAGCCTAAACACGAGGTATTTGCTATATACCGTTGAGGAGTTCCCTTGACTGCCTTCCGTTTCCATCATCAGATCAGCTCAAGGTTACCATCATATTTTTTTGTTACAAGAACTATATTTATGTTTTTAATTTCATTAGAATCGGTTAATATGTGTCCAAAATGGAAATTCATACCCTATTTTTACCCCTTTACCTACCCTTAGGGGTGAGATAAAATTCTGAAAAAAAAATGGGACCACCTGGGAGCTCAACCCAATAAAAAAAAAAAAAGAATTTTCAAAATCGGTTCATTAACGGCGGAGAAATCGGTGAACATACATAAAAAAAATGCGCGCCAACGAAAAAGTGTAGCAAGTTGATACGTCCGCCTCCCGCAATGCTAGCGCGCATACTGACCGCTGCCAGACGTGTGGATACGTAGCGAACTGTTTGCCGAACATCCTTTGATCTGGCAAGAAAAACCGACACCGATGCCGAACACTGGCGAACACAAACACAAACAGGCAAACAACGACAAACACCCATCCACACGTCAGTGTTTGCTGTTTGCTGTTTGCTGTTTGCCATTGTTCGCCGAGCGTGTGGATGGGGTATTAGGAGTCCATTCTATTGACAGGACGTAAAAACGTCAATCGTCAGGTTTATCTCGATTGGATACGAGCTTTGAACCCAAACCGATAACGAATTTTACTACTCCCCGCAGACGATGTCTTACATCTTTTACTGGTAAGAGCAGAATTCAGGTTAGAAATATAGTAAAGTTTATATAAACTGCAATATCTGTGAAAAAGGTAAAACATTGTGAATGAAACCAAAATAGAACCAGTCCAATCTGGCCATGTTGAAAGCTATCAAATCAACATAAATGTATGACCTAGGTATTCATTTAGGTACCAATACCTTATGGTGGTCAAATGCACTGATTCTTCTTATATATTTCTCCGTTTATTTAGTAGCAGAAATGGCTATTTACATACATACCTACATACTCACTACTGTAATCCCGGAAGTAGTAGTCAGAGGCCTCAAAATGCCTATTTCTATCGATACATGCGGGTCCAAACACACTATCCTACCAGTAGCACGCCTAGTAAAGTACGGGGGCATTCCTTGCTGGCTGTCAGAGCCAGATACCATCACATCGACGGAGAAAAACTCCGGCATCCGTATTGAGGTATTGACCAGCCAACCTCTAATGAACCTAAACTGTTCGCTATGGCGGCGGCAACCGCCTCATCATGGGAATCATCGGTGAATTAGAGGCACTTGTGAAAGTAGCGCGTTTAATTGTAACTGCATGTGCAATAGATGTAATAAAAAATATAAGGGTTAGTCATAGTAAGTACATAATTAATGTACTTACAGAATTCTAATTATGCAAACCCGATGCAAGCTTTAGCGTAAGTTCAGAACTATTAGATTCACTCCTCTTAGAATATTCTACAACATTTTACACTGCGATCCACGTTACTTCGAAAGTACGCTGCTGCGATTATAGTGCTATAATGAAGTGTTAGGTTCGATAAAACGAGTTAAACTGTGGGAAAACTAATATAAACTGATAATTGAAGTTATGCGTTGTCTTATTTATCTACAAGAGTAGTTATCAGGACAAGCTCACATAAGGAGAATATTTGGTTGTGTTCAACAGAAGTTGGGGGTGTCTCTTGGAAGTCGTAATTTTGAAAGACATAAAATGTATCGCATAGTAATTGTGGAGTAGGTGCCGATACTATTGAACCGTTCGATTCACACACGTCAGCCTCACCATCAATTCCCGCCAACACCAAAGATACCAGCTCCTCACAATCACACAATGTTATCGAAAGATAATAATAATATAATAAATCATCAACGCTGTTCTAGTAAGATAGTTCTCGTATGAATAATGGCTCGTTTTGTTACACAATCGACTTTTTGTTTTATTATTATTTCATTGTCTCTATTCACGCATGATTTGAACCCAATAAGCACATTGTCTTCTCTGGTATCCGTATTAAGAATAGATTTCTTTTACCGAAGACAAATTGGCTTTTGTCTTTCTAATAATTACCTACTGATTACATTGAATTGAAATCTCTATATTTATTTCCAAATAAAAGCTTTTATCTTATGAAAGAAAACAATAATTATAAGTATAGAAAGTGGCAAAAGAAATATACTTATTCATGAATTTATTAAAAACAATCCTAATCCTAATCCTAACTAATATTATAAATGCGAAAGTAACTGTGTCTGTCTGTCTGTCTGTTACTCTTTCACGCCAAAACTACTGAACGGATTTGAATGAAATATGGTATACATACGGTCTAGACCCTGGGAAAGAACATAGGCTACTTTTTATCCCGGAATTCCCACGGGAAAATCTTTTAAGGCGAAGCGAAGCTCGCGGGAACAGCTAGTAAGTCATAAATCATAATACTAAAACTGACTACTGCAAAATCGAGCCTTCAAACTTTTTTTTTGTGGCCATAACTAGGTATGCCCTTGATTAAGAATAAGGGGGTGGGTTCTAAAAATTTGAATTAACATGCGAGGGTGATGGCCTTTGTAGTTTTGAGGAAAACGCTTTCAAACGGAAGTTATGTTTTTTTTTCAATTGGCGGCGCTAGTCCTGGTTATTTTTTAAAATTTTATTTAGCAAGTGGGTTTTTTTCCATTTCAATTGACGTATTAAGTATACCTATCGTACAAATACCTCTCGTATGATATTGATTCAGATTCAGCCTTCCGGTTCCACAGAAGGCAGAGTTTCTCGCGAAATGCTGTAGACGTGTTTACGAGCTAATAAAAATTTAATAACCTCCGCACGCAGCCGACCGGCCCTCACACAGGAGGGTTACTCTAGTTTCACAAAAAACGAGCTAAATAGAGCTATCATACAATCTGTACGTACAAAAAGATAGAGCACTAGGGAATGCAATCTCGTACGAGATTTCCACCTAGCGAGATCTCGCGAGATTGGGAGAATGTCAATAAAAACATTATGCAAATGCTTGTATTAGGAACTAGTAACTGACATGATTTGTAATTAAATAGTAACTTCGTTGTTAGTTATTAAAATAATGTAAGTTTCTTTTAAAAATCAACAGCAGAGTACTTATTATTTTGTCTCTTAAGCTGCGTACAGACCGGGCCAACATATATATGTCGCAGGCATCTGGTTTAATCTCCTGTTTGATTGAATCGCTAGCCCGTTCATTGGATGACGCTACTCAGTTGAATGACTAAAGAACAACTCGTCAAGTGGTTGACTTTAACGTCCAACGTCTTGACTGAACGTTATTCAGGGAAGTCGTTAAATGGGATATAGTATAGCAACTTTGTAATGTCTGGTTAGGATGAGCATGACCAGACAAGAGTCAACAAAAAGACTATGTTACAAAGCTCTCATTTCACAAATTAACTAAACAATAACAATAAACGTACCTTGATATTGTTGTTCATAATTATCCAGTTTCAGCACATTTTTTTCTTTGAAACTATCCGCCGGCGGTGTAATAATAGGTAAATCCATGTTGTCACACTATTTTAACATAAATAACGCACTTTAAAGCTAATTTATTTGCAAAAAATAACAATACAAGTGCTTTTTGTGTCAGCTGTTCGCTGTTAGACCTACGCCATATTTGTTTTATTCACCACCTGACTGATTTTAAGTCCGCTAACTAGTTGGACGTTTTGTGACGCTTGTACAATCAACGTTCGGCCTAGCCATACAACTGAATAGCGTCATCCAATGAACGGGCTAGCGGTTCAATCAAACAGGAGATTAAACCAGATGCCTGCGACATATATATTGTTAGAAGCAATTATTCACAACAGCTTTGTGGCCGCACTCTTATCTCGAGGAATAACACAGAATAGAAGAAAGTTGTCTATGACATGTCTTGTCTATGGACTGAACGTTTTCGGACGTTTCCGGCACTTGATTCGCAAGCATGAGTTACGCATGGTTCATTTAAAACTAATCCTATTGAATACCATAAATAAAAGTAATGTGAGTTAATATTTCTATCTTTATTAGATTCAGAAGTGGGATTGGGCCTTCCGCCACTTAAATTTTCAACGAACGCCAACGAACGGTTTTCGTTGACCTTCGTTGCTGCAATCTGCGCTGTATTATGATACACATATATACACATTATATCTATCCAGACCGTTTTCGGTCACAGCGACTGTAGGTCCTGACTAGCAAGAGCTTCGTTCATGGGCTCTCATGTGACTGACGTAGCCAATTTTTGCAGTGCATGTACGACCACATACTCTGCACGTCAGCACCCCTCCGACGTAACTATAATTATTACAACATTCGAGATCGTATTAATCAAATACAATAAGTTTAAAGTAGATGATGAAGTTATCAAGGTACGGAAAGGCAAGTTAGTTTGTCTGAAAATGGCTTGTCAAAAAACACATATTTTGCATGAAAAAGACGTCGTCACGCTGCATTTCTCGATCTCGTTATCTCGCGAGATCTCGTACAAAATATGACGAGATTCAATCTCGTAAAATATGGCCGAGATCTCGGCGAGACGAGATTGCATTCCCTATAGAGCACATATATCTCAAAATATGTTCATATTATTATCTCTTCCATCCAAAGGTTGTCTGGTAGAATGAGGCCGCCTTTTTGTCCAGTTTTGTTTTTAGTTTGTAATTTGTTTTTTGTAGAATTCCCTATTTATGCAAATAAAGAGTATTGTATTGTTAGTCCAGCAGACTACTCACTAGAGGGACCTCCTAGAGATGCCCCTGCCCCTGTACTCCTTACCACTTACTAATAAAACACTTTTACTTAACGTCTTCATCTACTCGTCTATTTTATACCCGGCACTCTATATCGTAAAGATGGTTTATTATCATTATCAGACAATCAACGTTTCTGTCAAAGACTGTACTAGTATTCATCTGGATAGAGCCTTAATTGTTCTTTGATTTTAACCCCGGTTGTGTAATTAATTCGTATTTATACTTATAAAATTTTATTTCAAGACTAAATTATAAAATCAGTACAACATCCATTAAAACTAATATAAATATTCTTTTAGGTGTTTTAAGCAGTTTAATATTCAAATATTTTATTATCTTCAACATTAGTGTTCCTTGGCACTTTCCTATGAATTTTATATAACTGGTATAAGTGGACACTTTACAAGTTTTATAAATTATATTCATGCCTTGCGGTAGTTGACCACTACATATCTCACCTGCCCACATAACGACCACGATGTCTCCTGAATAAATGAAACGCATTAACTTAAATGTTAATTAAAATAACGAATATGCCACTAACTAAAGGTACCCGTAAAATGGAAGGTTTTAAATACATTAATAAAATCCCAAATTAAATCTGCTGCAGCTACCTGATAAGAGCTCCAAGTTCTTTCAATATTATTATTTTATAGTTCGTAAATAACTTGGCAAATTGCTTTCTTAATTAGATCGCGGACCGACGGCCGCGAGCGCGGGACGTGAACAAACGAGATAACCGACTATAAACACACTGTATAATGCGAATATTTTGGTCTCCTTCTTCATAATCATCATCATCAGCCTATAGCAGTCCACTGCTGGACGTAGGCCTCTCCTTAAGCACGCCACTTCTCCTTCTTAGCGTGTCGTAATTCGGTTTTTCGCGTTGTCGTGTTGATGGCACTTAGAAATGGAAGCTGTTACTTGCCACCATAACCAGCAAATTCAGCCACTCCCGTCTTTACTCTGGCGTCTCATAATTATGCTTCAGCCAAATACACTCGCGAGCAATGAAAAAGTTCTAGTCACAGCACCAAATTACTCCTAAACAAAAAAAAAGTAATGGTGCAGCCAAATATCATGCAGATGAGGGAGCCTTTTGACTGGCCAGGTCTTTTGGGATATGCTTAAAGTATCAATAAAAATCGAGTATATTTTAAACTTAAATTATCAATTTTTATCAAAATGTGTTGGCTTTTAGGCTACTGTCAACTTGAAATATTTAAATAACATATTTCTCAGAATTCGTGAATCTGATTCACACCATTTTCAACATCAAAATGGCCATAACTTAGAACACCTTTAATGGCGACAGAACACACTAAATAATGCAAACCATTTGTTGTCGTTATGCTTTTTAATATCGTATTAATTCTATTGAATATCGTTAAAAATATTAAAACATCGCGAGTTAATTATAACAAAATTATTTAAAACCGTGTAGGAGAAGAAACAATCAAATAAATCAAATCTCTACTCAAATTAGTATTTCTAATTTTTATGGCTATAACAAGTTTAAAATATGCATAAATTATTATAATAAACGATGTCAAAACCTAACTTCTCTAACGAGAAATTATAGTAATTGACGGTAGCTGAACTACTTTACTTTTTGACAAGGTACATTATACACATAAGTATCTTTGGTAAGTACCTAATTCAGTTCCTACGAAATTATTATGTTACCGTAAAGCTATGTTAAGTGGAGTATACATACAAACTATACTTATACAGGGTGTTGCAAAATTGGTATACTAAGCCGAAACCTACATGTGCAGCATGTTATATCTAAGCCCGAAACTGAAATCAAAATTTGGAAATTCGCGAAAACGTTTTGGAAACATGCTGCACATGTAGGTTTCGGCTTAGTATACCAATTTTGCAACACCCTGTATAATATAATATGCATAACTTTCTTTAGACATGTAGGTATATCACGAATCTTTTTGGCCAATCATAGCCCTGATTTACATAGCTAATGCTTTCGAAAGCAAAGATCCATAATTTAATAGATTTATCACGTAGGTGTTAATTACATTAATCCATACCAATAGTCCGCCCATAAAAATACCGTAATGTTTGTTTTATGAACATCAGATAAGACCACAGAAGCTGGGAACAGCTCGGAATTGTAAATTTATAGCTGATCTTAGATAAGCAGACTTCTAGAGTTTGAGAGCTCTATTTTAATGCTATAATTAAAATTTGGTTCGGTCAGTCCGGTTCGAGTGTAGATATTTTCTTTTCCGCATATTTTTAATGTACGTATTTCAATGGCCGTTGGAATAATAAAAACTAAACAGGATTGTAAGGAGCTTTTATAAAAATAATGATATACAGTCATGTATGTATATTAGGTACTTCAATGTTTTGCAGATTAAGATAGATAGACAGAATACTCTATATTTGTACACCAAAATGAATAATAAAATTAACCAGTTGTAACTTAATTAGGGTACAAAAGGCGTTCTTATCACTTCAAGCGAACTCTGCCAGACAACCTTTGGATGGATGGAATAAGAGATTGAAATTGGGTGCAGTAGTGTAAGGTTTTTTTTTAAGTTTGAAGCGTAACTCTTATGAATAGTATCGTCCACTTTTATTGACTATTCCATGAATCATGGCTTATGACTTCCACTGATGTTTTTACTATTTATATTTATATCGATTATTAGTTTTTACTCACCGTCGACAGCACGGGGCGCGTGACAGCTCGCGGCTGCGCCTATCTTACCGTCCACTCATCGCAAAAACTATAAAAACAACCCCAACTAATTCCAAACCAAAAGGCAACGACAGAAGGGCACATTTCCAACACCAACTCTACAGTGACTCGTGCCGGAGTCACGAAGAAAATATCCAATTTCTGGCAGGTATGCCAGGATAAGATGCGCTGTGTGGTGAAGGAAGTAAGGTTGGGTTTTGAATGGGTTCCGTTTAAAGCCTTGTTTTGATGTCGGGGTCCCGAAAGCGATGCAATAAAACAACACAATGAGGCGGTCACCGTGTCTCGTGCCACAATTTTCGTCGCCCACCGACCCGAAGGAACGACGCCTGTTTTTTCCACTGTAACTCATTTTTTAGCTTGAAATCAAGTTGCACTGAGATTCAAAATGAGATTGAGGGAACGGGTTTTACTGTTCGTAACATAATAATTACATGACAAGAATAAGAGAGGAGCTCGTCACATGAAGGGTAACATCAAAGCTGATTTGAGCTGGCCATTCAATTTGTTAGGTAGTTTTTACTTCATGAAAGTGTAGAGCGCAACTTTTGAACTAACACACAATTGAAGATTCAAATGAGCAACTAAGTAAAACTGAAAAAACTTGTTCAAAGTCAGAATTTTCTCGTAAATTGGAAATGAAATGTGGTTTGAACGTCACACTGCTGCTGGTGCTGCACTTTACTATAATAACAGACACCTACATGCAGTAGAAGAATCAATTATCTATTTCTACAATCAACAGTTTCAAAAAAAACAAAACTTTGCAAGGTATTATGAACTCCGGCGCTAGATTGCTTCAAACGAACGGACAAAATGACAAACAAACAACACGTAAAATTCAGAAACATTGTCTAGAAATGGCGAACAAGCAACAAAAAATAAAAACCTGCATTGCATTAATTTTATCCTAACTAATATTATAATCCTAACTGTGTCTGTCTGTCTATCTGTCTGTCTGTTACTCTTTAACGCCAAAACTACTGTACGGATTTGAATTAAATTTGGTCTAGACCCTGAGAAAGAACATAGGCTACTTTTTATCCCGGAATTCCCACGGGAAAACTTTTTAAGACGAAGCGAAGCTCGCGTGAACAGCTAGTCTAGTATAAATAAATGGTATCACCATCGAGGGTCTTTTCTTCTATCAACAGCTTGTTAAACCTATTAGAAACTCGGAGGAGCAGCGTTTTCTCCTCGTATCGAGATGAAATTTGCATTTGCGTGCCCCAGCCGGCCAGGCGATCTAAATAGACCTAGAAACTACTTGATCTGTTAGACCTAAATATTGTAATCTAGCCTCAACGAACATAGCAGCGGGTTCTAAGTTTACGAAGCAGCTAGCTTCTGATAAGTAGACATTTTATGTTTAGACAACTGTAAAAATCTGAGAAAACTCGATAACAGCTTGCAGTGCAGAAGTCGCGCTCTTCAATAACAAATTTTCAAAGATAGAAATATAACGTCGTAGATAAATGGTAGGCATTTAGATATCATGTTTGGAAAGCGGCATTATAACGCCAGAGATATCTTTATTGGCTACCGACTGCCTTAACCCACACTTATAACAGTCTCAATGGCGCAGTATTTTGAGTGCATTTTCGCATAAAACCTAGCGAAACAGTTTAAAAGCATCTCGTCTATAATTGCAACAATTAATACGCAACATTTTCTCGCGTGTCCTGCTAATGACAGCGTAATCGGCGCTCTCGTGTGCTCGTTCGACAATAAACTCGACGGCGTTGACAATAAAGTCGATAATTGAATATCGGTTGACAGCATCCGTGAGAACCTGCGACGGTTTTTCCAATAATTGATGAGTGCTGTTCCTTTCCAATTTTTACCGTTGATTGGTTTAATAATGATTACAACGTGTGTGTTTATTTAAATGACACAAGTCCAGCACTGACGTGATGTTTGGTCGAATCCACCCTCAGTAATGTTTTACCGTAATTATTTATACATAGCTAGTTTAATAAAGCGGGATTTTCAACTAAGCATTACATAATTCGTAGCCATCACACGCCATCGACATGAACTCTGGGGGTCCAAGGTAGTTGTTCTAGCATCTATGTAATAGTATCTAGTTTAAATTGTGCAAAATTCTAGACACTGAAGTAATTTTCCTGCTGAAAATTGGGACACCTTACTCCTAAATTATTGCGCTAGAATATTTCAAAACGTGGGTAGCAATTTTGTATTTCTGTTCTCATTTTCGGTAGCCGTGCCATCGAAATTTGCCAATCATTTCAAATTGGCAAATTTCGGTGGAATTGGAAATGTCCATAGAAAAATCACATGAACAAATACGTAATTCCTATATTGTCAATATATCTACACTAGCTTTTCACGCGAGCTTCGCTTCGCCTAAAAAAGTTTACTCGTGGGAGTCCCGGAATAAACAAATACCTACTCTTTTACATTATGCGATTTCAACTGCACATACACTTAGGTATTATAGAACCACGTTTTTTTTACTATATGCATAGACGCTGTGGTTAAAATCAGCCAAGTGTTTAGCAGCCCATATCCAGGGGCCTATCGAGAAGTCAAAATGACATAACAATAACAAAGTCATAATTTTCAAATTCAACAATACGTTTCGAATCAGAAAATCATTGTCGAAATAAGTTTGCGTGTACTTATCACAGCCCTCTATCAAAATCTATCAACAATGTTGGAAATAGAATCGCAAAGCCGTGACGTCATCTATCACTCGCAACTCATCGCGCGCGTGACGTGACGCGATCAGCAACAGCCTCTGCAACATCGGTGTAACGTGTAACAATGTAGAATTTTAACTCGTTTACAAAACGTTCATAATTTGTGCTTTCCGTTTGGTTTTCATCGTCATCATCATTGTCAGGCCGTAAAATATCAGTCCATCTGGGGCTTTCTTCCTTTATTTGTCCTCAATCGTCCTCATCCAGACACTACCGGGTGCCACATCTATCTCTGTAAGGTCGTCGGTCCAGCGGGCTGGAGAGCGTCCCCTCTACGGTTGCCTCCAATCGAGTGAGAGATTGTTTTGTGTCGTAACCATTAATACATATAAAGAACAAAATGGTTGCTTATTTTAATTTAAATATAGTTCTCTTATCTAGAGTAGTACAGAGCAGTTTACCGTTAGTTATGTTCTAATGTAAGTTTTAAATAATAAGCAACAATGTCGTTCCATTAGAACTGCAAAGCTTCGAATAACTGTTCTACAGTATTGTAACCTACAATTATATAACAAACTATAGAGTTCCATTTTAATTCGTGGCGCCGACACCGTAGCCTTCTAGTTTAATTAAAACCGCTATGAATTAAGAGATCGCCTTAATTACTACCCTCATAGATTGGCTATTCTGCAATCTGGTGGAATTGGGTCCGCCTTACCTGAGCAAAATTAAATTAAGCCCATGTTTTATTAACGGCCCTGTTGGTTCATGGGTTGATTTCTTGACTGCAAACCCAGCGGGCCTGGGTTGTATTCCTGACTCCTCAAGCAAGTTATAGTTAAGCTATTCCTATAGACGACCGACGAAGTCTTAACACGCTCAACGCCATCAAAAATTTAGTGAATTTCCATTGGGGCCATGGCGGACAGTGCTGGGCGACAACAAGCCATCCGGGCCGTGTCGGTCAACGACGGTGACCGCGAGTCAGAGTCTTTTTTGACTTGCTCCCAGAGGCCGACGGGCAGTAATTCTTAGGCGATTGAAATGAAGGTTGACCCACGTGGCTCTCTAGTATGTCCTATACCACTTGGTTATTTGAAAATGTCTAAGATCAAATTTTTATATGCGGATAAAATCACATGGTGGGTCGTTAGACTCGTTAGTAATTGATATATAAGTAAGTACATATCGGATTTTTGAAAAACTGACGGTCTTTTAAGTTTGAGGAAAAGTTAGCTACCAGTGGGGGGTGGGCGACACACTCTGGCCGGGGCTGACCCGCGCGACTCTGACGAATTTTCGGTTTTCCTTCCTTGGAGGCCGCGTCGGTCATTGCTGGGTGATACCCCATAACTCAGTAAATAATCAATATAAATACACCGCTGTTAAATAGAATACTATTAAAATCGGTTTATCTATTTAAATAACTCAAAAAAAAATGTTGCGTCATTTTGACATTTTACTGATTTGAATTGGCCTGATTGAAATATACCACTGTCGATGTCGCCCAGCAGTGACCGAAATGGCGTGGAACGTGTTAAACAATAATTATGATTTTAATTATTGGTCTATGGATGTATTTATTTATATGTGATGTGATTCGTTGTATTGTTATGTTAAATTGATAGTTTTGAGAATCGTAGAAGATTATTAGATCTATTTTGTCTTTACAAGATTGTAAGTAATAAAATAGATACGGTTGTGCTATCGCAGATTGCTAGACTGTAGAACTAGGTCTGTTCGTAGATTTAAACTGTTTTACGTATCAATGTTAGTTATAACTCCCCTGAGCATCGATTGTGTCGCCTTTATAATCAAATCCACACAACTGACTGTGATATTGACATATTTTGAAACTCTTATCCCACCTACCGTCGTCGTCTCGTCTATACCACCATAAAAGAACTCAAATAAATATTCATTATTAATAAGAATTAAAATTTGCTGGCATATTTTAATTTTTAATTTAATTTAATCTGAATCAAATTTTATTACTTATATTATTATTATTTTTACTTTTTTAATATAAAAAAAAAATTAATCTGATGTTAATTTAATTAATATAATTATAATTGATATGTTATATATAGAAATGTACCTAATTAACTACTAGGTAGGGGAACCCGGGGTAAGGTGGGGTCACGGGGTAAGACGGGACCCCCCACATATGCAAAACTATACATCTTAGGAATCTGAGTAATGAGCCAATAGAAAGCTTTAAATGATTGACTTTTAGTGCGCCAGTGACAGCAGGTGTGAGCGCATGCGTTTTTTGTGTTAGCTCAATTGTTTGTTTTTGCGTAGTGTTCATGTTATTTTTGACCGGTAGAAACCACGTCACAACACAGTACCTAAGTAAAACAGTGGCATTTTTGGTAATTGTGTCTTTTTATTTAAGGTTTGGTACGCTTTGTTTAAATATGTGCAAAATCACTTTAACATTGAAAATATTTTTTTTATGAATTATTTTTATAAAAAATATAACGTGGGGCAAGACGGGGTTATTTTTAGAGGGGCAAGATAGGGTACGGATCTAGCTTGATTTAGGTTTTTTTTTCTCCAACCCGATATTTGACATTGTAGAAGGGCTCTAAAAGGGATACAGGGAAGTAGGCTAAAAAGACAAAGCAGATACTGCCTACGAAGAAGAATAACAACGAAGATGACGGTGTCTACCTCTACTTGAGGATATCAACAGTCCTACTTTAAATCTAAGGAAAACTGGGTCGGATGTCAAAGTGGCAGGCGTTTGGCTCACACTGCAGGTGCTGGTGTTGACGATTAAATCACAGAAGAAGTGTTGGTTGTCTGCTTTGTGCCCCACATAGTATACTTACCCCATCTTACCCCTTACATGGGGCAAGATGGTTTATTTCCCATTTTTTACATTTCTTAAAAATAATAATTAAAAAAATTAAAAAACCGACTTCAAAAAACCACTAAAATGTAAGAAATAATTTAAGGTTTACACAAATTCTACTCGTATGAGACAGTACAAATATACCTTAGCAGGAACTGTTCTTTTTTGAAGTTGGTGCCATATTTCTTCAGATTACTTTGTCACCGCACCAACATCAAAAAACCTCCTCCTTTTTTTGAAGTCGGTTAAAAATAAGTTAATTGTAATGATTACTTTTTTGGCAAAAGCTGTGCCAAAGTGTTCGTCATTAAGTTCCTAATGAGCCATAAATAATTGATAACGTTGTGGTTATAAATACCTGTTGTTTTTTTAATTTTCCCTTAGCGACCCCGTCTTACCCCGGGTTCCCCTACTTGCATGCTGTGGAGTGTGGACACATATTTTTGGAGTGTTAACTGTTTTCTGTGTTTGTGTTATATGTAATATTGTTCATGTATTGTTAACTCTCTGTATTGTGTTCCAATAAATAAATAAATGTTTACCTCTAGATACTTTGATTAGAAGCTAGATAAAGTACAATTTCATTCGGACAAAGCGAAGGCGAAGACTCGTTTTATATTTATAACACACACAACCAAAAATGGCGAGAGACAAAACAAATATATCATTGCACTGCACTGCGACAAATTGAGCTGAGCATCCAAGAATTGGGACCAAGACAATGCAATAGTGACTCTATGTCTTTAATTCTAAGGTTAAATTAACAGAGAGAGGGTTGTGTAGCGTACGGTGTAGGTCCCTCACGTAGCTTTAGGGTTACTCTAGTTTGACAGAAAATGAACGAACGAGAGCTTCTATGCCATCGATACGTTTAATACGACGATATAGAGTCGTGGTCAACAGCGGTGATCCGAAACTTCGTACTTCGTTAGCTAGAGTGACCCCTGGCTCGACTCGGCCCACGGTTGTAGAATACAAAACGCTCCGGCGACTCGTCACACTACAATGAACAAGAATATGTTACTGGGAAGAGGTATTCCCTTCGCATATTTTCTGCAAGTTCTTGGGCGAAAAAAAATGTTCCGTAGAAAAATATGCCGTCCCCGTCCCGTATCTGGCAGAGCTGTGTTGAGGCCACGTTATGAAATTATGTATATTTTTCTGTATTTCTATGTATTTTAGGTTACTTTTTATCATACGGGAAAGAGAGACTTTGCCTTATCCTTAAAAGTAAGCTAAAAGCACAACAAGTCTTACGGGTAACTGTCAGTTGTTAATGGTCGAAGACTGTCGGCTGGAAAAGTATGGCTTCTAAAACGTTCGATATATAGCGCAATTTCTAAAAGTCTCATACCAAAATAAACATAAATAAATTAACAATAGCACAGTGTCCAGATGCTACTGTAAGTTTCAGCTGAACAAAACGAGAAACATCGGGCCAGGTGGGACTTACTGCTGAAAAGTTTTTCACTTAAAACCTTTGTACGAAATACGTACTACTTTCGGAATGAAAAACTAAAGTTTTAAACCTACTGGGGCCTGTGAAAATAGTTTAAGGTAGGTAACATAAACTGAAAGTTAAATTAATTTCTAAGTATATACAATGTAATCCATTTCTGTTTAACAAACTGTATTTTACTTGTGAGAGTAACCACAAAATAAGCTTATTAAGCAAACAAGGTACTAAATCGTCGCAGTCGTAGAACAATGACGGATCTGCAAAACAGCAACTTTACAGGAGAGCCAGTTAAAGTTTTTAAACAACGTTTTGTTCGATAAAATGAAAACGGCTGAAGCAATTCATTTGAAATTTGGTCACATTATTATACGAATGGACTTTTGCAATATAGCCTTTATAATTAGTCTGTAATAAGTCTAGGTTTCCTGAAAAATCAGATAGGTCATTGTTCTATGTATCCTACTATGTCGCATTATATGATACGTCGTTTTTTTACGGACTTTTATTGTGTATCTAATGGCGTATTATACTTTTCGTCGTTGTTTTAGGGAATATATGGAAAAATTCAAAGACGGATCTTTAAATAACCTATTTAGGAGGGTGCTGATTGCGCTATAATATGTTTTGTTTAGGTCCTAATTTTTTTTTACAAAATACAATTATTTTATAAAATGTTTTTTGAAGACCCCATTGTGTCCAAGCATCAGTCAATAGTCATCCAATGCTAAACATAGGCCTCTCCCAAGGAGCACAACACTCGGTCCTCGGGCTTCCTCAACCAGCCACAACTGGCTACCAGCCTACGGTTGTCCTTATTTGTGACTCGAGAATTCGTCGACCTCAACGGTTATCGGTTCTTCGGCAGATATAGCCAGCCCACTGCCACTTCAGTTTGCACATTTTGACAGCTATGTCGGTAACCTTAGTCCTCTGACGGATACCCTCATTTCTGATACGATCCATCAGAGAAATCCCAAGCATAGCACGCTGAGCGACTTTAAATCGGTCGACCAGTACTACCGTCAGTGCCCACCTATCTGCCCCATACGTCATCACTAGCAAGATGCACTGGTTGAAGAAGACCTTTGTCTTCAGGCTCTAATGATACAAGTCTTCTTCTCTGATCAGGGATGGCCGAGGAGAATATGTGACGGAGTTTCCCAACTCAATTGTGACATTTGTGACCCTTTGCTGGGCAAAGGTCTCTTCCTGGGTCTTCCAGCTATCCCTGTTCATGGCCTCCTCATTCCAGTTCCTACTAAACACGTCTAGGTCATCCCGTTATCTTCTTCTGGGTCTGCCCCTGTGCCGGCGGCCGTTATCGGCTACCCATTTGGTAGCATTTTTACCCTACCTATCCGGCTGCATACGACAGATGTGCGCCGCCCAGTCTCACTTCAGTTTGGCGGTCTTAGCACCCACGACGAAGGACGCTATCTCGCCCAAATAAATTACTCATTGACATATTGTATTTCCTGCCTATCTACCTCAACCCTACGTTTCGTACTGTTGGTTATGTTTGTTGTCTTCGAACGGTTCACTTTTAGTCCAACTTCAAGGCTTGCCGTGGATAGCTCTCGCAATATTTGTTGGAGCTCGGGCGTTGAGTGGGAGAATAGGGCAATATTGTCCGCAAAACCTAGGTTTGACTATTTTTTACTTCCGAAATTGATGTCCTTGTCCTCCCAGGACTGTGTCCACTTCTTGAAGACCTCTTTGAGGAAAATTGTAAAGCGTGTACAGCGAGGGTCGCCTTGTATGACACCCTTTTGAATCGGAAACGTTGGACCAGTACCAGGTTTTTCAAATTTCACGTTGGCTGAGCTGTTTATGTAGATAGTACCAACGATTTCGATGTAGGTTGGATGAATTTTGTGGTGTTAAGGGCGGGAAGTATTGCTTGATGGTAGATACAGTCGAAACCTTTTGTATAGTCAATAAATACATGGTAAAGTAGTGTGTTAAGCTCTATGAACTTTTCAATAATCTGGTTGAGCGTGTATAGAGGGTTCGCGGTAGAATAACTAGGTCGGAAACCGGCTTGTTCTGGTGGTTGATGTTAGTTCAGCAGAGAACGGATGCGATTGTGAATTATTTATACATGTGTGATGTCAAGCTAACGGGTCTATAGTTTCCGAGGTCGGATTTCTCACCCTTTTTATGGAGAAGTAAGTATAATGTGAGAATTACAGAATTTACGGGGAATTTTTCCTGAAATTAATACGTGAATAAAGTGGGCTCACCTATTTTTAAGAGGAAAGGCCCAGTATCAATAGAATGCTGGTGATTGTGAAACAGCTGAGGAAAATAATCATCCCCAAGCAGTTCAAGATGATCCTTACATAGCTACGGATAAGATGATACCGATTTCCTTAATTATTTACTGCCCGCAAACAGTAAATTCACTGCTGTCCGATCACGTTGACTCCCCCGCGATGCCATTCACCCCTAGAACTAGAGAATTTACTGATTGTGGTCAGTCAATGAAGGAAATGGCTGTCATCTTATCCGTAGCCATGTAAGGATCCTCTCAAACTGCCTCGCGATGGTCATTATCCTCAGCTGTTTGACAATCACCTGGCATTCGATTGATGCTAGGACATTCCCTTTACAGTTGATGTAACGGTAGCTGTTAATACAGAAATTTAATGTTTGATGTGGATTCTGCGGCTGACTTGGTTTGTATTTTTGGTAACTCATGCAAATGGCTGGAAAAACATAATTCCAAACCTACCCGCATGGTACCGTGCTCTCATTGTCACCTGCCTCTGGCAGTAGAGTTGATGAATAAAAAAAGTACTTAAGTACATAATTTTACATTGTTTTTTAGCACATAGTTTTAAAAACATAGTAAATTAGCAAAAATATACTGAAAAATCATAAATTTATTTATTTTCCATTGAAAATACGTAATATTATGAAAGAACAACGACGTATCCTATAATAATTCCAAAGAATAACGACGGTTATCTACACACGTCTACCACTTATCCATAGAACAATGACGGTATATACAAAACACCAATAGTTAGGACAAAGAACAGAGTCGCATTTGAAATACCGTCACTAAATTTAACAAACAAACAATATTGTTTTTTAATAGACCGTACCTAATTATAACTAACTTCTCAATGATTTAAGCGAAAACTAGGGCTTTTATTTTTTTAAAACAAAGTTCCAAGAATAACGACGGAATTAAGAGACCGTCTTTGTTCTATGGGAGAAGTATTAAAAAAATATTTACTTGGAAATAGAACTTTTTAAATAATAATTATAGCAAAAAAACATTTTAAGTACTCATTACGTGTTCCATGTGCTCCTACAGAGAACACTGACAGAACAAACAAACCGTCGCGCGGGAGCGGGTCGCGGGGGGCGAGGGTCACCGCAGAACATCGACGGGACGGCAAAAGCGCCCATGTTCTACGCGAAAAAATCAAAACCGTCAGTGTTCGACGCTGTATTTCGCTTATTATGAATGATTTTAAAAAAAACTTTTGTTGTATAGGTAAATAATGAAATTTTAAAGAAGAATCTGCAATAATCCGAAAATCGAAAAAAATCAGATCCGTCACTGTTCTACGACTGCGACGAAATAGTTATCTATACTACATAGTAAGGAAGGGGGTTACTCGATATTATGAAAATCAACTTTAAGCCAATTTAGCGACTTTGTTGGTTTGTCGTCGACACGATAAGAAGAAGAGCCAATTTAACAATAACAAGTTAATAAAAAGTTAGGACAAAACATAAATAAAATATTGAATTTCACTAACGCAACTTTCAGCTAACAATACTAGATTTTTTATACTTATTTCGGTTTACTTAGTCCATTTTTAAGCTCCCTCTACATATTTTCACCCCCTGGTGAGTAGCCCGCAGTGTTGAATGTTCTTCAATGGATCTCCGCGGGAAACCTGTCGTCTTGCCTTAGTCTCTCGGATGTGATGTATAGCCAATGTTATTGCTACACTCGTTATTAATGGACACCATTTCTTAATTAATTAATTTCTCATCCGTTTCCATTACAGATTTAATTTAATTTATTATCTGTCTTATAAGGTTTTAGTAACTATTCGTTTTACATCTGTGGTTACTAATTATATAATGTATCAGGATTACATTTACAGTTTTCATTTTAGCAGTTTTCGGGATCTGTAGAGGAAAATGGCTACAGCTCTATAGGTATCAAAGATAGCATGATTTATAATTCTTAGATCATCATCATGATATTTCAGTACCTCGATTTCCGTTTTATACTTACATACGTTAAATAGCTTTTGTTTATCAATATATTTTTATAAATGTAAGTTAGTACCTCTACAATTTCTCCGTCCTCTCTCCCGAAGTTCCCACGGCGGCGGCGGCAGCGCGGGGGCTCCGGTCCAGTTCGCTGGTCTACATTCACGTGACAGACGGAATGTGTGAACTAGAGAGCTGTCGATAGACAAAGTGTACGGAGATACCACGGAGGCCCCGATGAACTATAACGTTGCTTAATACTTAAGCCTTGATATGTACGGTCGCCGGCGCCTAAAAGTATACAGGCGGAGTTTTTAAAATAGCGATCTCAAGCTCACATGCTCCTCAAGCACATCCACATAAAACATTACCCTCCTCCTTCGGCAGTCGGGTAAAAAACCACTACTACACACATCACACACAACACGTCCCCGGATTTATAACAGATGTAGCTGGTCCCTTCATCATCAGGGATCGCTATTTTAAAAACTCCGCCAGTATACTTTTAGGCTCAGGCGACCGTACCTGGGTAGAGGTTACTTTACAAAGTTTGTAAAGTAAGCCATGCAGACAAAATACATAATAAATTTATGGAATTACCACTCAAACAATCTAACTAATGAACGAAAGTCCTCTGCAATAGTTTTATCACCAACGTTCCCTGTGATAACGCCAAATTATTGTGTCTTTAACCAAAAACAAGCTAAAATTTAGTCTACATTTCTGTGCGTGTAAATAGTGAATTGATTTAGTTTCCTACAACATGCTTTCAATCTAATTTCGGCCGCGATACAGAAAATCGATTACCTAACTACGGCTTTATGACCGGAATAAATCAGGTTTGATTTACAAAGCTGTCAAATCCACTAAAACCGAAAAGCCAATTATATGAAATGTCCGGTATTATCGTAAATCTACGGGTAGGTATGTTTTTACTTACCACACCCGTGTACACTGTGCAATGAATATTGTGGTCTTATTCTGGCCTGTAATGATATTATATAACAGTTGTATAGATACCTACATAATTATATTGTAAGGTACATATTTCCACAGAGGAACTCAGAGATGTGCACTCACTTATCTAGAGGGTAACTCAGGGGGTCAATCTGAATAACTTTTGCTGTAAGAGTTTTGGACATTCACGAATAATTTTTTATGCTTTCAAGTAAAACCTCACGTGACTAACAAAATTTCTATTGAGAAGCAATTTTATTTTCCGCCTATTTCCGAAACTCGCAGGCTAAAAGTATTTCAGAATGACCCCCTCTGAGTCGCCCTTTTTTCCTAGTCTACATTATGTTATTTACACACCATATTTTGGAATACCCTGTATACACATGGTATATGATCGTTTTGTTCCCCAGAATAAGGACGCGACGCGCAAATGGCTCCGGGCAAAACATTTTTATTCGATGGTAAATCTGTGTCTACGCTTCTATGTAGTAATTATCGCCTGAGGATAATAATACTTACTTAATAATCCAGACAAGCAATATGTGATATGTGATGTATTGAATTAGTTTCTAATCGTTGTGAGTGCCTATTATTTTCCGTACGAGTAAATTTTGCTGTCCAAACGTCATTTATTTATGGGACTTGTTGAAGCCTTAAGTATCATATTATATATAGGTGAGAGCGAACTAAATTGATCCATATCTATTCTATTCTATTCTATTCTCTGTGGGGGTGTCAGTACCTGCACCTGGCTCTCTCGAGTGGAACCTTTGTGCATATCCCCGAGGTCTAAACTGCCTTCCTAAGCTTGGACCATTTCCCACCACGCTGGTCCACTGCGGGTTGGTGGGTTCACATATCTAGATGTGCTAAGTCTAGATATGCAGGTTTCCTCACGATGTTTTCCTTCACCGTAAGAGCGATGGTATACATTGTACTTAAATTCAGAAAAGAACTCATTGGTACATGTCGGCGCCGGGATTCGAACCCGCATCTCTGGCGTGAGAAGCGGGCGCTTACCCGACTGAGCTACCACCGCTCTATACTAAGTACATATTAATGTTGAAATTTAACGTTTGGTCGGTCACTATTATTATTAATCAAGATTACATAACATCAAAAATCATTCATGATCCATATCTCACTACTTACTTATGAATTGTATATTGTTAAGGATAAGATCAAGAGAAGAGCAAAAGCGGCTTTCGCCCAGCTTGCCCCAGTCTGGAAGTCGCACATAATGCCCCTTCGTCTAAAGCTGTCTATATTCGAAAGCAATGTAAAGTCGGTCCTTCTCTATGGCTGTGAAACTTGGAGGACTACAAAGCTGCTACATCACAAGCTCCAAGTTACCGTCAACAGGTGCCTCCGTTCGATTCTCCGCATATACTGGCCGGACACGATTTCTAATGTGGACCTATGGAAAAAATGCAACCAAACCACATTGAGGAAAGAAATCGCAATGAGGCGCTGGAGATGGATCGGCCATACAATGAGAAGACACGACTGTAACCATGCTCAAGTTGCTTTCGAGTGGCAGCCTGGTGGAAGAAGGAGACCAGGTAGACCCGTACAGAGCTGGAGAAGGTCCGTGGAGGCGGAAATGAAGAGGGCAGGTCTATCGTGGGCCCAAGTGAAGGAGGCGGCTCAAGATAGGGAAGCGTGGCGAAGAATGTCTGTAAGTTCTGCCCTAAGCTCCACAGGGGAGTAACAGGACTATAAGTAAGTAAGGATAAGATGGGTATATTAATACCGCAAGGGCGAATTAATACTATGAGCAATCTTAAAATCTTATAGAATGGAGAAATATTACACATTTACGTGAGCTCTCACCGGAACAGATAAGTTTGTGGCACTATAGGTACATATCTATAGCAAGTCTGACTGAAGTTATCATTATGTGTATGTTATGTTATTAGGTGTTAGGGCGCCTTCAAATTAGTCGCTAATTGTCGCGGAAGCAGCGCGGCTGCAGCGCTGCAGCCGCGCTGCTGTCAAAATCCATATAAATTTTGTAATTTAAAAGATGCGCGACTGCAGCGCTGCAGCAGCGCTGCAGTCGCGCGTTAATAATTTATGGAATTTAGACAGCAGCGCGACTGCAGCGCTGCAGCCGCGCGACAATTAGCGACTAATTTGAAGGCGCCCTTAGTTTATAACAAAAAAATATGTAAAGTAACTATGTAAAATATATGCTCATGTTTACTTATATTATTTTATTTTTGTGGAGTCATTTTAGTTACTCTAATTAGAATTGTATGTATGTGTATTAGTCTATGGTATGAGGTATTTGACGTCAACAATATCCATATACGTATCCACGAAAAAAATATGCATATTGGAGAAATACTCATCTTCTAAATTACAGCTCTAATAATACGATCAAAAATGCCTAGATAGACAATAAAATGGAATAGATAAAAGTACCTCGAGACGGTTTCTTAAAATAGCCGTCAGCTGCATCGTAAATAAGGAATCTTCATTAAAGAGAGTATTTCAAATTAAAGTTTTGTCTTCAAACGTGTGACTAGCTATTAAAGTTTTACACCTACACGTAGGTTTGTCGTCGCCCCGCTGGGATAATTGTGTATATTTTTATTCTTGATTGGTGTCAGTCCGCGAGCAAGGGATAACAGAGAACTGAACATTAGAAATGCGTATAGGAAGTGTTTTTTTTTTATAAATTAATCCGATACGACTAACTTTATAAAATAGGAATATATTACAATAAAAAGTAAACCTACTCACTGAAAGAAGCCTTATGTTTTCACTTTCATTATTATGTCACTTCTTAAAGTTCCAATTTTAGGAAGACATGAGGTTATACATCTAAAGACATGGATGTCGTACGACGTAGGTACTAACTCAAATTATTATCGAAGAAGTGTCACATAATAGAAAATACTAATACTAATGTCATCCATCACTATGCGCTTGCCTTCTTCTACCGAGCGTGGTGTTCCGATGTGTTTGTAATGGCTCTTGTACACGAAACCTAACCATCAGGTTCCCATAAACTTTTAGAGCAAATATCTCACCAGTTTTATAACAAATTAATAGTCTTTATAGTTAAAATATTCTAAAATAATGTCAGTGAATTTATAGGCTGGCGTATTTGCATAGGAATCGTTTTGTGAAACACTTTTATGTTGTAAAATACAATAAATGTTAGGGTTTTTGTTTCATCTTTGTTTATGGTTTTGACTGAATTTATTCTGAATAATATATGTAGTACCGTGACTACCCACTGATACATAATTATAAGAAGTATATGCCAAGAAGCAGTGACTTACTAAAATGATTCCATTCGTTGATTTAAAATGGTGCTGCGTTTAATGACTACTTGTGGGTTGTTATTGGCCACTTTTGAACTATAAAACTAAACGAGCCTCTTTATTGTCATTTTATGTGGGCGACTTTTAGAGCTGAGTAGATAAATACCTATCTTTTTTTAAAGTCGGGTGTCAAATACCTACTTATGTAAATATTATATATTACTTATTTATAGTTAAGTTTTAATGCGTAACTAAACTACCAACCTATAAAATTTTAAAGCACAATAAGTAAATATCAAAATAAATAAATATCATAAAATTATTTATATTACAAACTACATTAATCTTTAGAATATGTTTGCTACTAATAAAGTTAATATTAACACAATATGCTACATTTGATCCCGGCATCCCCACGGGAAAACCACAAAGCGAATCAGGAAAAATATAGATAGTTAGTAGGTACCTAGTTAAGTAAAATAGGTATCTACATACTTACAATATAATTTCTTTAAAAAAACCTGAGAATCATGAAAAAAACGAGCAAATTCTGACTGTGCGCGGTAATAGTGAATTTGTCTAATACAACGTAATGTAGTCAAAGCCATCCCTAACAAATGAGGCTCATCTTTCACTGACATTGTTAGTTAAACAAGACCAGTGTATCCTGCTCTTTCCACCGCTACTTTATTATGCATGCAGTCGCTCATCAGGGGTCACGGTTCTGTGGTCGGTTGGACAGGGAAAGGGTAAAAAAATAAATACGTAACGGTCAGTGTACAGTATTTTAGGTAGCGCTCTCAGCTTTCACAATAATGACAGGTTGGGGCACCTTCTACACTTCGACACCATGATTTATGTTGTCGCAAAAATAATGAAACGTACCTACCCACCGTAGTGAGCTTCTACATAAATACAATAATTTATGTATAACCTCACTGTAAGGCTGATTTTATGTACAATGCGCTTTATACCTAAATAAGATTAAAAACAAAATAACTATTCCTTCGTCATGCAGTTAACACTTACTGAACTGCCAAAATGTGCGGGATTGGATAAAATATCACTGAAATTTCAAGCCGTATATCTAAAATCTCGTCTTTGAGGCGGTAAGTAGGTACTGTAGCAATGCTGCTGTTTGTAGCAATAAGAAATAACTGCTGTAACTACTCAGAGCTACTTACTGCATAATAAATGGTCACTAAGTAGGACAAAACATGGTAAGTAAAGTTTTATAATTCCATTTCAGTAAGAAATTTATTCTGCCTCTTCTTTGCAATGATTTCAGTTATAAACGGACCCTCTGAAACTGTAGTAAGTATATATGCAATTGCTTGAATTTAATTAAATTCAGTACCTAGTTAATAATTAGGGCCTGACTTTGGCAAACGTTATGCTTTAATCCATGTCTATAATTCCTAAAACATTACAGTATTACCCAATATTTATCATTTTTAAATTAAGGTATTTAATTAAGGTATTTAAATTAAGGTATTAGGTAGGCGGGTTTAGTGAAACACCAACTGTTTGCTAGATTAGTCCAATCAACACCGATTTGATTACATAACCGAGATGGGCGTGGTCAAATACTAGTACATAATTACTCACACTAAAACAACATACACCAATTACGACGACGATGAGGTGTGTTTTCCAGCTAAATTTCATTAGAAAGAGCTGAATTTTACGAGTATGAAGTTTGGTTAAGCTGTTAAAAAAATACTCACGAGTTTTTTTTATCTGCTTCTTACGGCTAGTACACGGTATAAGTATCTGCGACGCATACCTGAGTGTCTGAGATTTTTACTGTCAGTTTCACAGTTGAGAATGTCAAGATAAGTAGAGTTTGAGTATGGAATGCGGCGCTGTGATTGGCTGAATTATCGTTGAGTCGGTCCTAAGTTCATGCTTAGGTAGATTTACTCAAATGTGAAACTGAGCCAATAGTTCAGTTAAGTACGGACCAAAAACCGGCCTTAGGATGTTAGTATTTGGCGCTTTTACCTTTAAATTGATTTTTTCTTCAAGGCAGACTGTACCTAGTTAAAAACCTGAAAAGTTACTTATTTATAAATCCTCCTCGTAAATCGTACTGCGCCATATTTCGCGCCATTGTGGCCGTGCCCGAGATAATCCGCTCTTACTGTTTGTTGGTAAGTATTTAACAGTACCATTCAGGAAATACCCGCATTTACACCACAATCCTGAAATGGAACAACGAATGGAATATATTTGGTGGCGGAAATCTATTAATGAACCCGAAATACTAAACAAATAGATGCTGAAAAGAAATATATTATTTACAGGATAAATTTCAGAATTTATTTGGCATCTGGGGTACTTAAATATAATCAATGCAACAGCCGTGCATGAATGTAGCCTATTCGAGTGACGAATCAACTCTGTTGTAGGTAAGTATCTATCGCACCCTGGGCAATCAGCGAATGATCTAAAATCCCCAAGACAACAAACCCTAGTCCAGTTGTAGTTTGATGTTGGTCATCGAAAGACTAAAATTCAGTTTTTTTATAGCCTGGGAGTAATCTAAACAGAATACAGCCTTTGAGCAAAAAAACGTACCTTTCATAACTATATAAACTTACCTACTACAATAGTAACTTACCAATATCCTTTATTTTGTCTCTGTTTCCTCTAGCAAGTAATGTAGCACCTGCCTGCTGCAGTGTAGGCAGATCCCGCTCAGTTAGAAATCACTTGACTGGGGGGTCACTCTATATGATGGAAAACAAATTTCAGAGCTCTGCATTATTTCGTTACATGAAACGTGCTGTTATATGATTTTCAAACCTCCGTTATTAACGTTGCGTATCGTCAACTATTACTGTCACCGTCAATGCAAGCCAAATTTGTTAGTTCCACAAGTGGTGTTTTTGTTTCATATTATGTTTGTGTAGTATCGTACAACGCTAGCGTATTGACACGTTAGCCCGTGATAAGGCTCTGGTTCGTTTGTTTTCATCAGTATAGAGTAACCCTCCGTACCCCGCACCTGCTTCCGCCCGACGCAAAAGGAAAAACTAAGCTAAAGGAATTTATGAATGCAGATTTGTTATTCCTAGACTACAGCTAGGCTATCTGCAGCCCTAGGGAGTCTAGGTACCTACTAGAGCAAGTAATGTATGTGCACTTTACGAGTTTCGTTTATTTGCTGTAAAACAAGAGATTCCTTGATCAAAGCGGAGATTGGAATATTCCGTGGAAATGTAGAATTTATAGGTACTTATAGAGTGACATTTTGTTTATGTGCTGTACTTTCTACTGAAAATATAAAAAAAAACTAAAATGTTTAAATAGACTTCATCCGCTGTTTAACTAGTAACTAAAGTAAGTGTTAATAATTTGTAATAGCCTATCTGGTTTTTCCTATCCCGGTCTTTTAATTTTTGAACATGATAGTGCATTTATTCTCAACACCTTGATATCTACAATATACATGAAGGATAACGATTACACCCAACGTGTTTTTTGTAAGCTTTAAAATTCTTCGCATAAAGTATGCACAAAAAGTACCTAATGTGAGAAGTTTTCTAAGAGTCTATAAATTGAATAAAGAAGTCATGCAAAGTTTGAAGAGTTCCTTGAAATTGCGAATTTATCACCTTAACGAGCCAGTTCGTATGTAAATCATTGCTCACTCCACGAGTTCTGTGACAATAAAACTCGTATGTGGAAGAAACCGGCTGGAGGCGGTCTCGTATAATTGTTGTAAATTAAAGCGCTTTTACTTACTCATTATACCTACTTAATTCTTAAGGTGATCAATTCAACAACGATGATTACATCAGAAAGGTACATGTTTGAAAGTATGAAGGCAAGAGTCTGAATCTCGAGTACTTATGTTAACCAAAGTTACTGTTAGAGCCTGCGCGCACTCAGATTTTTTGTAGCGCGATTTCATGCGACATTTTTGGAGTCGCGCTATTCATATGATTTCCACGCGATTTTTTATCACAGTGCGCGCACCGACATAAAGTAATAATATTATATCGGAATCCGCGCATTGTGGTCACGGTAGAGTAAATGGTGAGCTTTCCAACGGCTGAATCATTCCTACACACACACAATAGACTGGTAGAAAATGCTTTTAGCATTAAGTCCACCCTTTTTAGGGTTCCGTAGCCAAAATGGCAAAAACGGAACCCTTATAGTTTCGTCATGTCCGTCTGTCCGTCTGTCCGTCTGTCCGTCTGTCACAGCCGATTTACTCGGAAACTATAAGTACTACAGTGATGAAATTTGATGGGAATATGTGTTGTATGAACCGCTACAAAAATATGACACTAAATAGTAAAAAAAAGAATTGGGGGTGGGGCCCCCCATACATGTAACTGAGGGTGTACATACCCGTGTGGGGTATCAATGGAAAGGTCTTTTAAAATGATATAAAGTTTTCTAAAAAACATTTTTCTTAAAGTGAACGGTTTTTGAGATATCAGCTCTCAAAGTCGTAAAAAGTATGTCCCCCCCCCTCTATTTTTATAACTACGGGGTATAAAATTCTAAAAAAAATAGAGGTGATGCATGCTAATTAACTCTTTCAACGATTTTTGGTTTGATCAAAGTATCTCTTATAGTTTTTGAGATAGGTTGATTTAACTGTAATTTTGCTGCTACGGAACCCTTTGTGCGCGAGCCCGACTCGCACTTGGCCGGTTTTTTTACACTTATTTATATATTTGTGCAATAAAGGATTAAATAAAAAAGGCACTCGTAATAACCCTTCAGCTCATTCTAAGTCACCGATTAAAAGTCAGACATAAACATCTGTTTCACGTTACAAAACAAAAGTGGTCACAAGAGTGTTTCAAGTGCAACCAGCGGTGGTCGCGCTGTCTGACGGCATTTGTCTTCATATCACGGGACTGCAGGCAAGTGGCCACAGCCAGTGGCTCGACTGTGTAGCTGGGAATGAAGTAGTAACAATTTAGTCGAAAAAACAGATGAAAATAGTCTGTGGTGTAATGAAAATGCTCAGTTGGATAAATTGACCTGGGTACGGGAACGCCAGCGTTGCTGCTTACGTATGTCACTGATAAAATTACACTCTGTATCTGTATAATAGCGACTTTGAGTAAGTATACTTACTGACTAGATAATACATAATATTATGTATAAGTAGACACAATAATTTATCTGCTCCGGAACTTACTATTTTTGTGACACGTGTTTTTATCACAAATTTTAAAAGTCATCGAATAATAGGCGTTTAGAATGAGCTAAAGTCACCCTTTTTCACCTTACCTTACAACTTTTGCAACACCTGTATACATGCATAAAATTTAATCAACGCAACAGAAGATCAAAACTTGTCAGACACCTTCGCCTTACATGATACCCCCGCGGTCATTCAGGCGGAGGCTCGCTCCAGGCTAGCCGATGTTCTAAATCCAGTATTCTGTCATTCAAGCTGGAATAGCCGGCTGGCGGCGGTGGAATAATAATGTGTTCCGTTCACTTATTATTATTACTCTCATAGTTCTACGTCCCGTCGGCGTCGGGCCGGTGGCGATATCTACAGAGAATAGGGCCGCCTTCATGGAATAAACGGGTCTAGGTTGTGGTGAACATAGCTGGCCATGTTTAGATTACATATAAGTAATGTCTATTCTAAGTAGATATATGCATTTCTGTAAATCTGGATAATCCATATTTATGGTAATGTAGAATTCTAACTGACTGTAATGCATCTTCGGGTGGTGTCCCTATACTATGTGGCGAGGGCACTACTTTTAAAATAGGTTAAATTAAATCATTGTTAAGACCACTTAACAAATCCGCAGTTAACGAAATTAACCTTGGGCTATATTAACATTTTCTAACGCTCTTCGACATGAATTTGAGTCTTTCAGTTTATAATAAAATTATTTTACATTGCAAAACTAACTTTTAGTTTAGCATCCATACAACAGAACCAATAGAATAGGGCCGGTTAAATTACCAACCGTGACCCTAAGTAGGAACATACTTAGTAGAAAAAACGCACGTTCCCACATATTTCGCAACAAATCACATTACATTACCCAGGGGTAAAGGGTGCAGGGGTGAGGGGTGAGGGGTGCGGGGACACCCCGTGGGAACACACAGGAGAGTTACTCTATAGTATAATAGAGTCTATACTGACAAAAAACTGCCAAGAACTGTCGTGCAATCGGCACATTTAATACAGCAAGATAGAGTCGTGGCTCGCGCAGCAGCGCTTCGAAACTTAGTTTGTCGTGATAGAGTGACCCCGCAGATCCGGGACAACAATGGTCGCGTGCCCGGGCAGGCATTCACAATAATCCATAGACTATTAACATTTATTGTAATAAGTGCCCTATTGTCGTTAGCTACGACTCGCTACAAAGTAATGCGGAGCTAGAGTTATAGAATTAACTTATGTTTCATACAATAAAATACTGTATTGTACGTTCCTGTAAAAATTTTACAACAGAATAAAAACATAAACAACTGCATTTAAAAGGGTTAGAGTCAGAGAATGCTGACATAGCGAGTAAAGCATTGTGCCTAAATTGATTAAGAAGAAAAGGCGTTAAAATAATGATCGATGCGTTAATAATAAACTAGTTGGCACTTGATTATGTTTCAGACTAGCGTTACAGTACTCTTACACAATAAAGTCATCGCCAATCGTTTACAACCAAAAATCATTATCGCATCACCTACCTAATCACACAATTCCCATTGGGCAATATGCCGTAAATCATAACTAAACCCCCGATCAATATGCATCGCTCATCGCCCGGCTGCATCGCTACAGCCGCTCACATTGCCAGTAATCAGATTCCATTTTAATTAAATTCGCTGATAGTTGCCGCCATTCGCGGATATCGAGCTCGAGGTGATAATAACTACCCCTGTACCTTTCAATGTGCTTTCAATAACGGGGTATGGCTGTGCATGAAAGGAGCGTCTTGTGTCATTTATCTTATAAGAGTCTGCCACACCCTGGTCAGCTGAGAAGATAATCCCTTCATAATTTTTATATTTTCATACTATGCTTCAGCTAAAATAATCGTTATAAAAATATAACGATCTTTTTCTTGTGTCTGTTTTAGTTATGACCAGACTTATCTAAATTATTTTAGAACTGGAATTCCTATCAGAACTGTGAATTGAGAATGAGCTTGCCACTAGCCCACACAAGTCACACATGGTAGGTAAGTATGAAACAATTTTCAACAACATCCATAAAACGTAACCATTGAACTATAAACACAACTGCACTCATTGTGCAATCAACTGATTGAATCACGTATGCTCCATAACAGTAATATTCTGAATTTGATATGATGGAGTCATCGACACGACTTGATTTTGGGTAATGGATTGTCAACTACGGTTATATTTACACTATTTGGAGTATGACCTAAATGTTTTGATAAAAATAAAATACACGTAGGTAGGTAGGTTTTAGGCTAGATCTAAAACGTTGATGCCATTATCGTAAAACCTTCATGAACGGTATTACGCTGTGAATTTATTATGAACTCTTGAAAAAACTATTATGTAAGTAAGTATTACGTAGACCTTTTCTTTCAACAAAGCTTTTTCTATTAGGTACAAACTTAGGTACTTACCTACTTAAATCTAAAATTAAATGAGACAGTGAGTATATTACGCATACGTTATAAATGATAAGATAAGAAATAAGTATATTTAAGTAACAAAACTAATAATTCAACTATAGAGGTGACTATTAAAAAGAAATATATTGCTCGCTTGCTTTCACACACGACACGCCAGACAGATACGTACATAACACCTCTATTTTCGTCGTTATCATATACATAGTAACAAAAGAAGGCAAAGGCCGCGCGCCGCAGTGGACGTGTTACTCGATCTATGCGGTTCTCGAGCACGTTTATACTGAATACTGAACATTATCCCACTGTTCCGCGTGCAGAATATTCAATAAGAGGTGCAGCATTATTTAAAATGTATCTTTATAACTTAGGTGAAATAGAACCCTTAGATAGGCTTACCTTTTTCTTCTTCCAGGTAGGGAAAATTCTCGGATTGAGTTAATATTTCATGGACTAGGTATCATAGGTAGTTTTGGTGGTCACAGAATGCAGGTGTATAAAAAGTGGTAGGTACAGGAAGGCGAATTTATAGGTCATTCTGAACGACTTTTGTACAACAATTTTTTAAAATTTCCGCGTATTCGAATACATGATCCTTAACAAGACCTAAAGGAAGGGGCGTAAGAATGAAGACCAAGAAAGGTGGCTCGATTGCGTGTAACAAAATATGATAGAATGTGGAGTGAATGACATATAGTATGGAAAAAAAGGCGAGACATGAGCATGTCACACAAAGCTGACCTTAAATAAGGAAAAGGGTAGGCAGAATGAAGAAGATAACAAAACAACAGTCGGAGACAGAGAGTAAGAATCATAGAAGTAATAAAACTATGATTTATAAGAATACTTCATTTAGTTGATGGCTCTGCTATTGGTTACTCTATGTCTGCGGCTACAATCTCGTTTCATCTCGGTGAGTTGCGCACGCGACCCAGCGAACAGCGTCGATCGCCCACATTTTGTAACATGCTATTTTCCTTTACGGTAACTATACCTTCCCTACCGGTGCCGGGCATTACCGTTTATAGAGCCAAGCCTACAGGGTAGCAATTACAATAAAATTGAATGCCTCACTGCCCGCTAAGTTTAGCCTGGACATAGAAAGGGCTGATCTGAGGTAATATGATATAGGTCCGTAAAGGATCATTTCTGGGTATAAATAGACTTAAATAAGGAGACTAGACTATGCGACACACAATATAGAGAGGCAAAATAGAAGAACACCAAGTACCAACTTCTTACAGCCAGGGCAAGAGTGCCAATCGATGTATTAGAGGCAGAGTTTGTTGACATGAAGTCTCTACCTGGTTTACTCGTACATCGATTTTGAATGTTACACTTTAAGTATTTACCATTCCACTTCTAGTGCAACAATCTCCAGACCGCCGACGCCGCCATCCAAGTGCAACTACAACAAAAATCCCTGATAAAAAAACATTAGATCCATGAGCATGAAAGAATAGTTTAGTTATGCAATGAAATTACTTTAATTAACTGAGTATTTCTAGTTAAATGCGTATTTCGTTGCCATTGAAATAAAATTACAGTCACTACATTACCCATTCAAGATCAGAAATCGGCTCCTTGCATACCCACGAGCACAGAGCAGCATCCCAGAACAATGTTGCCAATTTAGTCTCCTTCGATGCAAATTCACTAACTGATGGTCGGCCAACCACACCATCCATTTACAATACTTACTACAATTCGAGCTTCCTTATCTATTCAAAACGGACTCCTTTCTAAACGAGTAAGCTAGACATTATATTAGTTGTAACCTGTTTCCTGCATAACCCACAAGTCAGCCAAGATAACATACAGTTCTCGGTAAGATTTCTTGTATTTTGTCCGGCTCTGACCGATGTCACGGAACAGTAAGCCAACTTAAAACTGTAATAGAAAAACCTTAAATTCTGGTGAAAAACAAATTGCTCAGAAATACAGAATTCAGCTTCTGTTTAAAATTATAAGTTTATCTGGTTACGTCCCCACGCCCCGCTATAGGCATAATTAGTTTCCTCAGCAGAAAGACCTACAGTAGATATGTACGATTAGCGGAAATATTTTCATCTAAGTATAACATAATTTTTCTATGTACCTAAGCAAGTCCATAATTATGTTCAAACTGCGATTTGCGAGATCGATACATGCGAGAGTGTAGCGGCGCATAATGCAGGCAGATTGGCATCAATTGTCCAGTTAATATTACAGGAGCACGAACCGCACTTATCGGACAGCTGGCGAATATCCTGCTCGAAATTATACCTTGAGCTAAGACGCAAGAGCCTATAATGCCAGGTAGGATGTTGGTATCTCGGTTTGGAAATGATTTGTTTTGGAAATGATAGCTGGATAGGGCTCCAGTTTTTCAATTCTGCATGTAGATCCCTGGCTGGAGGCCATATGGAAGAAGTGTCATATGTTGTTTCCCAAAAACTATCTGAGAAACTTATGACGCATGTATTCATACACGTTTTCACCTTGTCTATGTTTCTATTGGGAAACCATAGAAATGAAGATGGACCATAACAGACAGATAATATATGTTAAAAACTATCTGAGAAACATATATTATCTGTCTGTTATGGTCATCGTTGCAGTCAAATACAAGCAGTCCACTTCTAAATGTTCTTAAACGATGGCAATCAAATAGCTCGCTCATTTCATTATGTACGAAGGCCCACAATATTACTAGACCGATATTAATAACGTCGAATGGCAGCGGGCTTATTCAGCAGTCGCATGGAATATTATAAATTACTTTATTCCGATGTCAACGAAGATAAAACCCTAGTGCGCCTGGGCTCTGCGTTGGAATCGCCCAGTTATATTATAGATAGAATGTGTACAAGTACATACAAACCTTTGAGGTTTGATAAATTTAAATTTCTTCGATAGTGCCTCTAGTGGTATAGAGGGTTGAAAATGTTTGTCGGGCCCTGAGAGAAATGTACCTTAAATCATTAATTAAGCTTATTTTTTAATCAACAAAGTCATTAATAGCTGTTTTAATTATAAATAATGTTTACTGTAAATAAAATGATGAGGGAAACTACCTGAAATCCTTCAGCCGACGACAACTCACCTTTAGTATGTATAAGTATTGTTATATCGTATATCTACGTCTCCAAAACAACAGCACTTAGCAAAGCCGAACATTTATCTCTATCACGCTACTCCTCTATAACGTAGTATTTTGTTTCCACTCTCCGCTCTTCACACATCAGCCTCAACTGCGCAATCCCGTCTCGTTCCCACAAACACATTAACCGTTTCGTTAAAAAACGTATTTTCCACGCATTAATTAACAAGATAGTCGAGACTCGCTAATTTCATCAACCTACTGTTGACTCTTGTGTGATTGATGTAGATTTTGTGAGAACGCTTAGGTACTCGTTAGAAAGTACCTACCTCTACCTACGGGTTTAACAAACACTTATTATCTGTAACGGATGTAAGATATTGGTTGCGACGACTGTGAATCACGAATATTGTCGACTCTATGCACACTGGGCGGTGGGCGCATTGAAAATGGTAAGTACTACATACTTTTGGAAAGTTATGTCAAACCTCTTTGGGCTTTGCCATATTCATTTGTTTCTTACGCTATTAGAGAATACTCTTATATGTACTTATTCTGGTAGGTAAAAATTACCTTAGGAATGTTTCATGATTTCAGGACCTTCTTTCTATTTATGTACTTATGTTTACTGCAAAGTGTGATTGTAACAATATAAGGTTGGTAACAATCTTCTCTCCAGCAATTCATCATTGTAGCAAGTGGTAATGAATCAGGGTTGCTATTGTCCCTTTCCGAAGATGATAAATTGTTATGGAGCCTCCACCCGCGGCGGGTCACCCCACCGATCAATCCTCCTTAGATTGAAATCCAAAATTGCAAACCATTTTATATTTTGTTACTAAGCTGAACATACATAGATCAATGTACTTACTTACTTCTAAATAAACTACTAATGAATTATACCTACACTCACAGGCAATGAAAAAGTTCCAGTGACATTATATGGAACGACAATCAAATGGCAGGAGGAACTTTTTCATTTCTCGTGATGTGAGATATGAAAACACAATTATAAGATAATTCAATAGACAATACTTCTCGCCTTTGAAGTATTTATATTCCAACAGAGAATCTGCATCAAATTGCCGAAGATATTTCGACCCATTTCAGAAGGAAGAATGGTAACAATGCGCTAACAATATTAATGAGAATCGTCTGCCAATAGCGATCCCAACTATTCGGAAGTGAAATCGGTGAAAACTGACTGACCTATTAAAGTTGTAACAGCTATTCTACTGATATAGATATTGTTTTTTACTTGATTCTATAATAAAGGAAAAATAGAGAAGACCTCAAGGTCTTTAAAATACAGGGTGAAATTTAATCCCATAGACAGGTAGGTACCCGACATAACCTGACATATTTTATTTTAGAACCAACATAGTTGATGGTATCGTCAAATTTTTCCTAAAATAGACATGAAGACTAAAAACTCGGCGCTCAAAATCATCCCTTCACCATGCCTTCACCCTTTGGAGAACTTGATGATTTGACTAATGTGTCTTTGATGAATAAATTGTAAATTATAAGACACATGTGGGCGTGATGGAGTTTACTTTGATCAGTCTTGTTTGTTTTAGGGGAGCTAAGTAAGACACATGGCTTATGTTTTTCTAATGACGCCCATGAGAACTTACCAGTGAGGAGAGCAAAAGTAAATACAGCTTTAGCCGATAGAGATACAACAGGCAAAATGTTATAAACATATATACAAAATAGATAGATTAGATAAGATAAGATAAAAGTTTTAAAACTCCATCATTTCAAATATAATATATATATATATTATATTTGAAATGATGGAGTTTTAAAACTTTTATCTTATCTTATCTAATCTATCTATTTTATATAAGTTAAAAAATATTTTTATCTAATTACGGAAGACATCCTTTGACAAAAATACCTAATTTTATGATGGAACATGATAATTGTACATAAAACCCCCCATGTTATAATTATAGTGCGTCAGCAAGATCCGATTCATCCCTGTTATTTTACTTCGGGAAAGTTATTAATTTCAAACAACTACCGTACCTACTTATAATTATACTACTTTCAACAGTTAAAAAAGCTAGCAAAAGCTCTTCACTCAGTAAAAGCACATCTCATTAAAAAGGCAGATTAACATGCTAATTCAAGGTCAGGCGAGCAACAAGTCTCGCTGCACCTGTTTAAAAAAGGAACTTTAAAAAAAGAAGAAAAAACGGTTTATCGGTTTGTAGCATCGACTGCACGGTCACTCCTGTTAATTGGTTGCAGCTAAGACGGGTAGAGCCGAGCTTATTATAGGGCTTTAATAAGAGCTCTGAGGATGGTTTATAAGGACGCATGTGCACAGTCATCAAACATCTTTGTTATAACATGATACGGTGGTATTTATAGCAATTTAGTATTCATTAAATGGTTTAGAGGTGTAGCGTTACGAATAGGTAACGTAATTGTATAATGTATTAATAATTAACTATTTATTTTTAAAAGAATATAGGTAGGTAGGTAGATTTTTACTATCCTACTTTTCCCATCAAGCCGTTGTAGTATAGAGATATACTATGATGTTATAAAAATATTTTAATTTTATAACTAGTTAGGTGTATTTTACAACCATAATTAGGTTTAAGTGTAATTTGCTAAAAAAGTTGTAAAAAAAAAAAAAAAGTAATAAAAAGCATGAAAGAAATTTAAAATACCGTAGGTAGTCAACTTAATAAACATTTCTGCATCACCTGCAGAAAGTAAATTAAATCATTTAAAGTTCACATCTGCCTTTGCTGTTCTAAAGTTCTGGTACAACTGACTGTCCGGTGTCCGTGGATAAAATATGTAAAAACTAACTACGCCTTATTTACCCATAATATCAAGTTCTACAATATATAAGGTTACCTTATGTACTTACATCATAATAACAATAATTCTTTAGGTCGAAAGTTCTTAAGTTTTCATGTAAGTAGTTACGTATAGTTAGTTGTAGTTGTACAAAATATCTATACCAAGGTCCATAGTCCCTTCCTTCATTGGCTTCCTTCATTGGAAGGAGACCCGTGCCCCAGCAGTGAGGACGTGGTGTGTCGTGATGATGATGAAAGGTCCATGCAATTACAAAAATGATTAATAAACCTAATACAAGCAGCTGAAATCAATTTAGGGTTTATAAAATAAAATTGTGCTTAGGGACAACATTTTAAATACAGGATTTAACATACAGCATTTTATAAAATAAAAACGCATTGTGATGGCTAAGTCCGTAGCCAATCGTCTTGACATTGGCACTAATCTGTCGGTATTACGCGACGAATTAAATTTACTGGAAATAATTACTAAAAGGATAATCGGTGTTTGATATAATTAAAGTTCGGTAAGAAGGCACATTTGAAAATCATCAGCTATACTTACGACGTACTAAGTACTAACGGCACTACTACTATTCCTTTTAGGTAAGTATGACTTACTAAGATTCCCAGAAAAAACATACACAATAACGTTGAGGAAACCACCAATTACAATGTTTACCAGAAATCTTAAAAAATCTTTTGGTGCATTTATTAACTTTTTGTTAAAACCTTCGCTGGATGTAAAAAGTAAGTGCTTTCGGAGAAACACTTGCTCTATTAATGGTTATGAGCATGCAAGCTGTTGTATTGTAATAATAAGTTCTTTGAGGTTTTCGAACATGAGTAGGTACATTTATTCAATATCTACAATTAATTTAAAAAAAAAGTATTATCAAAATCGATGTCTAAATGGCGGATATATTGGTGAACATACTCGTACATTACATACTTACAGAAAAAAATACATACAGACAAATTGGGAACCTCCTACTTTTTTTTCGGAGTCGATTAAAAATATTAATCAAAACGTAGTATTGGAGTACATTATTTTATAGGTGCTATCTCTAAGTTCCCGAATAAAGTTCACACGAATTCGAGCACCCAAGAATCCGACGTTATATTAGGCTTCGTAACTACGTCGGAGAGATGCCGCCGATAAATTTTCATTAGTGTCAGCATAGTTCATAGTTTTCTTTTCTTGTTCTCAAATCGAGGGGCCAATTAATACGGCGAGACACTTCCATTCGTGGGGACTGGGGACTGGCCACTTGGAATGCAAAAGTTTGGAGACCGCCTCTTTTCGAATTTTGAAATTGGAAGGCAGAGAACTCGGGGAATGTCTTGATGGCCAACACATTAGAGCATGGGCCAAGTTATTGTTATTTCAGGGCTGTTAGGTAAACATGAAATGTTATTGCATACATATTCCGTGTGTAATAATTAATTGTAATCTACATTATCATCTTTATACCAGTGCTGGGCATAGTTCTCTCGCAAACGATTATTATTTTTCATAATATTCACTTACATACTTGCTAAGAGCAATTTTTCCAGTCATAAAGGTAAAATCGACCAACTGAGTCCAAGTAATCCTCTACACTAAACTACATAAGTATGTAATTAAAATCTGTAGGTACATTATTTGTTTATCACAAAAATAACCTCCTCTTTTTTTCTTAAAACCTTTCACCCACATAAACAAATACCGACCTCTTTGGAGAGTGCCATAAATTCCAAAGTTGCTCCTCCATAAGTAACGTGTACCTAATGGCGGGACATTTCGGGTGCCATCTAAAGCTGCGTACAGACCGGCCAAACGAACGCCAACGAACGGGTTTCGTTGACATTCGTTGCTGCAATCTGCCCTGTATTATGGATGATAAATATCCATCGTTGCGCGTTCGTTGGGCCGGTCTGTACCCAGCATAAAGCAGTGCGGTTAAGCTGAAAGCGCTGCTTCCTAGCACGTTTCGCGCTATTTGCACAACAAGACGCATTATTCACGTGACGCGGACAAATCTGGATTCCGCTGCATCAAGGAATTTAGGGGGGAAATTATGCATAGAGCTCGGAGGGTAGTTGGGTACACAACTTCGCAAAACTTTTGGAGCACTTTTTGCAATATACTGATAGTAAAGCTATGTTTACAGATTTGTTCTGATTCTGTTTCGGATTCAAAACCTATTTAATTTGACACTAATTACTTCGTTTTTACTTTACGATAACCCTTGAAGGGTTAGTAATTAGTGTCAAAACAAGTTGGCGATAGCGGGCTGTTATTTTCAAATATTTTTTTCAGGCGTTCTGTAGAGTCATTTCCGTCTGTTGTTAACTTTGCAACTAGTAAAACTTTAGCTCATTTCTTAAACTAGCAATTTTGTACTGATTATATCTAAATATTAGACCCTAAGCTTTCCTATCTGGAATCTATGTAGACACATACAAATAAAACTTTGTTTTACGTAACAGAACCACTAGAACAACTGGGCTACCGTCCGGCAGGAAATGAGTTTTCAGTTTTATTTCTACCACTTTTGTTGCATGTTGCAGCTCGCGGTGCGTGGTGTGCACTTTGCTTCGTTTATATTATTATTTAGGCCACATAAAACTTAAAATTGGCCTTGTTAGGTATATGAAAAGAAAGTGTGAAAGTTGTGTGAAAGAAAATATTTATTTATTTAACTCTTTATTGTACAAATTATTTGTAATAAAAGTACAAAGGGTGGACTTAATGCTGTGGACAAAATATGAGTGGATGAGGATATGACGCACAAAGCCGACTAAAACTTAAGAAAAGACTAGGAAGAAGGAGAGGTATATGATAAGAAAGTGCGAATTGGCGGCCGACAATTTAAGGTTAGTGCAGCATACGACGACGACATGTCGTCGAGCTTTACTAGTTGCCAAATGTTATACTATAGAAATATGCAATGATATTCTAATTAATATAAAAGTAGTGTGGTAAAGTTTCGCAGTTTTCGTAATATCAATTAAGTATACCGGAGTCGCTTTGTTCAATACCCATACATTATGCCCAGTCCACCTTAGTAAGCAAACCTCACTATAAGCTTACAACTTGCATCTCATTTCGCATGAATAATGACTGCATGTTTACTATAAATTCCAACTTCAACGTGCCATCTTACTGCTGCCATTTGATTTGCAAATACAGACTTTAGTGCTTTATAATAAGAACTAGTCCTTAGTCAACATGAGGAGTGTAAATTGTGTTTTGTAAGTAATGTATTGGACGACATTGCACTGAGATTGATCTAAAGTATCTTCGGTGAAGACTTGACAGTTCCTAACAGGTGCATGTTCCATGTGCAGTTTTCTGCCACTCCAATGTACACATGAATTACTTAGTACTTACTATCAGTTTTTTGTTCAGATTTTACTAATGCAAAATAAACAATTGACAACATTTCAAATAAAATGCTCACTGATTTTATTTTATTTTCGAAGAGATATCACAAATTTAGATGACCCGTATTTTTTTATTTCTTCATATTTCTATGTTTTAATATATTTTTTTAATTTCAAAGTTCAAAATATTTATAGTATGAGTGACGTCACGTCGAGGCTTTGGATAAAAATATTTTCGTTGCCTGCCTAACCTAAAAAAAAAAGTTGGATGACATTAACTTGACATGAACAAGGACCAATCAACTTCAACTTCAACTTTATTTTGTGGCAAGGACCAATCACGAACTTCCGTCATTGACAAGGACACATAAAAGTGACAGACATTTGAGTGATGTTTGTCATTGTCATAACATGTTTTTTTTTGTTCATGTTTTAGAAGTAAAAGCGCGTTTAATTATTATGCCACATCGTGATGTCACGAATGATAATTTAGATTTTTATGTTTTTCTCTGAAATAAATGAATAGAAAAATCGGAAACATTTTTTTTGTGAATATTAGAGCCATATCTCTAAATGGTTTTCGAATTTCAATTGTATAAAATTTTGAAATGTTGTCAATTCAAAAATAGGTAGTGTTATCTATGTCGCAGTCATCTGGTTGAATCTTCTATTTGATTGAAAGACACAATCTGGTTCAATCGACTGCAAATATGTTCCTCTATCACCCATCTAAAGGAATACATTGACTTAACAATGAAAGTTTAATACTTAATTTTATTTCACTATAAATACGTTTAAAATTTACTGGTAGCGACATCTAGCGAGTGTTAGGCCAAATACTGTAGTAGTCTACGCAGTCTGCATACAGTTGTATGGGCACTAACTGAAGCTCTGCGCTTGTGAATACTCAGACGGAGCGCTAGATGGAGTTAAACACCGACAGTAAGTTAATAAAACTTACCACGTCAAGTCTACAGTGGCTATCAGATGTTTCGTAGCAGCCCAAATTAATATGGCAATGAAATTTTAATTAAGACATAAGTACCACAGAATAATATCTATTCTGATAATATGTATCCTCACACATTCACCCCTTTGGCTTGTCCTTTTTCCTACACCCTGTAGAAAAATCATCAAGAATTCCAATATTAATTTTCTAAGTACCTAGTTTACTCATTTTGAAGAAAACAAGGATCATTATTCATGCATAAACATATACATTGGCTATTGCCATCATTAATCATGAAACGCTAAACTCCCCACTCTAAAATAACTGTTCGCTTTGTAAAGTCAACACGTTTGATCTAAACTTTGATATCGAGTGAATCTACTAATCACATTCGACAATGCTAAATGTGAAACAAATGAGTATTATACTATCGTGTTTTGTTATAAAACCATGTCTTAGCAACCACTTCCTCACTACCGACCCTGCATTAAAACTAGCTGTCGGTCAATGTGTATCAGATATAATAAAAAATGTCGTGCCTTGTGGTGACATATTGACCTACGTCAACTTAAGAATCGATACTTTTAATTTCATTCACTCGGTTAATCATAGATTGTGCTACAACATAGAAGTAAGAAATTTTAAAAGGTGCAATATGCATGTACATAGCGACGTGTACATAATTTTAGTAGATAATGCAGATGAATTGAGAGATGGCTTGGCTTGCCTTACTCTAGATGTCTATTGGAATTCAACCGGCAAAGCAATCATCGTAGTCACATACTCTGTAGACAAGCAAATGTTGAAAATACTATTTAAAATACTACTAAACGAGAATGTCTTTAATGTGATCTTATTGGCCACTTTGCAAAATGAAAATGTAACATCAATATTCACATACAACCCATTCAGGAAACATAGATGTGGAAGAAAGATCGGGACCGTCATGAAAAAGGGGAACTGCAACTGTCTTAAAAATAATACAGATGAATATTTTCCTAAAAAGATTAAGAACGGCCTGCGTAACTGCACCATAGTAGTAGCTGCTACGGAAGACATACCATTTTTTATCATACCTGGAGACAAATACGAACTAGACGGCCAACCGATACTAGGTATAGAACAAGTCATTATAGAAAGTGTAGCTAAAGCTGAAAATTTCTCAGTACACTATAAAATGCTTGAACCAAGAGAGGCTTACGGTGTAATACACAAGAATGGGACAACGACAGGAGGATTAAACTTTTTGGAAAGCCGCATATCAGATGTGTCAGCCGGAGGACTTATTCTCATACAAAACAGAGTGCAGGCGTTTGATTATGTCTGGGGATACTACTATGCTTCTCACAAATTATACACTCACACAACAGTTGGCAATAGATGGAAAAACGTATACAGAGAATTCAGTTCTGGGACATGGATTTTGATAGCATCGTCTTTTCTCGCCATCCTCGCCCTATCGTACTACATCACCCTTATCGCCAACAAAATCGGCATAAAACTATACGATGGTGTCTACTTAATTTTACATTTGTGGGGATATTTCTTTGCGAATACAAGCGACAGATTGAATAACCGAAAACTCTTTAGATGCGTCCTCGTGTCCTGGATCTGGCTTACATTTTTTGTCGGTCACTTCTACACAACAGCTTTGTATAGCTTGATAACTGCAAATAAATGGCCTTCTCACTATCATGATTTTAACGATTTGGTTCAGCAAGGATACCAACCATGTGTCAGTAAAAGCACAAAAGAATTCTTTGAATTTGCCTACAATATGAGTATAAATAGCAGTGAAAGAGATGAATGCCAAAGGAATGAAGATAGCTTATCGATTGTCTCCAAAGAAACAAACTCGTATGCTATTGACGTAGACTACGCATATAAACTAAGGGAGTGTGAATATTACGATGACGAAGGTAATAAACTGCTGAATGAACAAGAGTTTTCCGGGAATCATGTGATGGTATTCATGTTACATAGAGGATCCGTGCTGACGCCGATTTTCCAAAAATATGTCCGTATTCTGTTTGACAGTGGATTGTTGAGGAAACAAGAAAACGATATTAGTCTTGAAAATCAACTAACTTGTCAAAAAACTACGAATGTTTTTCACAACTTACGACTTGGTGATTTGAAATTAGCTTTTATGATATTATTTGTTGGATCTGGTATATCTTTCTTCATATTTTTATGTGAAATTCGTATGAAACAATATATTTAAATACCTATCTAGTCTTTTATGTGCACTTTACCCTTGAAATGTACAATGAAACTTATGGTAATTGCAATAAAGATATTGTTTTCTGAGTAATTAGTTTTTATTAACTATAGGTCACATCAAACAATCCCAATTTTTCATATTTCTTATTTAAGATTACGTTGCGGTCTACTTTTGTTGGAAGTAAAGCCACCTACATACATACTTTATACCAATTAATATAATAATATACTTAAAGCATACGTAGAAAATCATTATCAAAATTTAAAAAATCTTTTTTTAAGTTAATGAAAAATAAGTATTAGCTACTCTTCAATAAGCCTCAGACGAACTATCATTTACACTAGGTTTTTTTAAAGGTACTGAAGAAGTTAAATTAGAAACCCAAATCCCCAACTACTTACACACACAAAATTAGATTTAATATAAAAAATGTAGTACATACTTAGTTACAGTAATACTGAAACTTACACTGGGCAAGAATAATAAGTATTTTTATTTCATTTAAATCACAATTACTTTTAAAGGACTCAAAAACACCAAATTAATAAACGATTTCGAAAAAAAATACAAAAAGTTTACAGAAAGGTGATGATACCATAATAGTAAGTTATTTTCAACAACTTTGCATAAGTGTTTTAAAAATAAAAAAATAATAATAAAAAGATTGTTGAAACGTAAACTTCGTAGTGTAGATTAGTATTTTTTTACTGATTACTTAACAAGTTTCATACAGTAAAAATTGTTCAGAATTACGAGCTTTCAACTTATGCAATATAAATTTTGCAAGAAATAGTAGGTATAGTTTAGAAGAAAAGGGGATTTAGGTAATTCCCACAGTGTAGTACTTATTTTAGATGATCAAAGAGAAAAAATAATCTAGCTAGGAATAGGTATTATAAAACGCGACATTTTGCGAGTCCCCACTGACTAAGTAGTTATTACGCTTATGTACATAATAAATGTATTTATGTAACATGAGTTAATATAATGCTATCAAAAACATAAACTGGTGTAGGTAGATCTAATAAATGTTTTTTTATGAATTATTTAGTTTCAGCCTGGGTCATAAATTTAGGATTGATTGAATCCTGTTTTGATACCCGAATGCATGATTTATATACGCATACCTACCATATAATCAACATTCTGAAATTATTTGTTAAACGATGGGTACGAAATCAATCAAATGAAACAGGATCAAATTGTCTACAAATAATAGCAGCATACCAAGTAAACTAATGTGTCTTTAAACTGTTGATAGGACTATAAATAAAAATCAAGACAAAGATGATGACTAGGTAGAAATTTACAAATGGCTATCATTTTAAGAAAATAAATGATATTCCTATTAGGCGCTTTCCAAAACTTTTTTTATCAAAGTCTTTACTTTTGTGAACAGCTACTTTAAGAAGGCTAGCTTCAATAATGCTGCTGCTAAGATATATTTTATTCCTTTGTTCGTTTCTCGGTGCGCATTCTGCGTATGAGAACATGATGCCAAAATATTCCAACGAAGCTGCTTTGACTGTAGATTGTTTGCAAGAAATAGTATTTAACGTATTGCCCTGTGGTCTAGAGATTGCTCTAGTGAACTTCAGAAGCGATTCATTTGATATCGCGGAACGGCGACAATCCACAGGCGATGGAGAAGATTTCATAGAATGCCGTGCTTTCACATTAAGAAGCATAAATCAGTGTGGTATGAATTTTGTGACCAATGTTTACATACTATCTATAAACGGGACACTAGAACTACGGAAAACCCTACGCTGCCTCTCACTCGATATCTACTGGAATCCATCTAAACGTTTCATAGTGATTCTAAACCACGATAACTCTGAAGAGATGTCTGACATTTTCATAATACTTTTAAGGCACAAAATATTCAATGTGATTGTCATAAATACAAGACGATCGCAGGAAACAATCACTTACACCTACTATCCTTTTGCTAACGGTCGCTGCGGTCGTCGCTTCGATAATGTTACTACCATAGGAACTTGTAGCGACTTTATTAAACGAAAAAGTGAGTTCCTCCAAGACGATCCCAAACACAATCTGAGGAACTGTTCCCTCGTAGTTATATCCAACGAAGACGTCCCAAATGTGATTGTACCTACCAGCGAATACATTCGCAACGGAAAACCCTTGCTGGGTTTGGAACAGTACATTATGCTAAACGTAGCTGAGAAGGAAAACTACACTCTGGAGTATAAGTATGTGGGATTTGACGAAAGATATGGTATAGTGCTCCCAAACGGCACTGCCACTGGGATATTAAAATATACTCAACAGGGCATATCAGACGTTTCTTCTGGAGGATTCATGCTAATACAGAACCGGGCAGAACTATTTGACTACGTCTGGGGGTACCACTACGCCACCTACAATGTCTTCACGAGAGCTAACATCGAACAGAAGTGGAAGTTCATCTACAAAGAGTTCGGATTCGAAACATGGCTGTTAATAGTTGGAGCATTCATAGCCATAATTGCTTTGTCCTTCTTCATAATTTACCTCTCTTATCAGATTCGACTAAGGATCTACGAGCCCTTCTTCTTAGTCGTCATACTTTGGGGATACATGTTCTCAAACACGAGCTCCCTTTTGAACAGTAGAAAATTATACAGAGGCGTCTTGGTGTGTTGGATTTGGTTTACGTTTTTCATTTGCTGCTTTTACTCCACCGCGTTGTACAGTCTGATTACTGCTAACAAATGGCCGGAGGTTTCTAAGGACTTGAATTATTTCGTGGAGAATAAGTACGAGCCGTGTATTAGTAATACGACGAGGGAGTTTTTTGTTTTTGCTTATAACGAGAGCCTGCCGCCTGGGCGGGATCGCCAGGAGTGTGAGGTCACGGAGGACTGTTTTAACACCGTGGTGGCCGAGCCCAACACCTACGCCTTGGAGGCCGGCTACGCCTACCAGCTGCGGGAGTGCGACTACCTCGACGAGGAAGGCAACGAGAAAATGGAAGACTGGTACTTCTTCGGAAACATTATCACAGTGCTTTTCTTTCATAAAGGGTCGCCTTTTGTTAAAGTGTTTGAAAAATATACTCGTCACATGTACGAGGCAGGACTGTTCACGCGACAGGAGAAGGAGATCAGGTTTGAGAATAGTTTGCTTTGTCATAACAAAGTTAAGGTTTTCCATAAATTCAACTTGAAGGATTTGAGGATTCCGTTCAGTGTTATAAGCATTGGTTGGGTTTGCTCAGCAATCGTTTTTGTGTTTGAATACTTGAGTAAGCCTAACATATACCTGGCTAATCAGTGAAAATTTTGGGCCCTTTTGTTAACTGTTCAAGCACGTCTTATAGTTGGTTTTTAATAATGTACCTACTTAGTTAGTTCAATATTAAATTTTAGTGTGTGATGCTTTGTTTTACTTTACTCCTAATTACATCCTGTTAAATTGTAGCTTACATTTATGGGAACTTGGGTATGGGAAAAATATTCGACTAGTTAGTTATAATACTCGTAAGCAATTTCAACAGAGAGCCTACAAGGCGGAACTGGATGCATTTAGGAACCTTCGTCACATATTTCTCAAACTCTTGCAGATATAATAAGTAAGATAAAGATAAAATACTCTTTATTGCACACAAAAAGAAACAGTATTACAAACATGAACAGAAAATAAATAGCACAAACGGCGGCCTTATTACTAAAAGTAATCTCTTCCAGACAACCAAATTGAAAGGACATAGAAATAATGAAAAAGGGTAGCGTGTGAAAATAAGAGATATTTATAAACTACATTAATATAAAGTATAAACGATATGTAAACACCTACATATAATAATATATAAAACCTACATAGTTAATAATAAATATATACCTATATATTCTATAATAATACATAAATATTATTAAAAATAAATAAATAATTGCTGCTGCATTCTAATCAGGATAAGATAAATTTAAGTAGTGCTGTCGGAGCTTGTTTTTGAAGGATGTTTTTGAAGGAAGTACTTAATAATTAATGTATTTAAAGTATAAATAATAAACATTAACATTTCAAATTGGTATAGTATATTGTACTGCTCACTGCAATAAATATAAGCTACAAAGAACATTTAAATATTTATCACTACATCAATAGTTACATAATATAAAATATTTTAAATGCACATCATAATACTCAACTTAAAAACATCGTAAGGTATAAATGCCTATACGAGTAAAACCACAATTCACTTACCAACTAAATAACTATTTATCTCAAGTAAGACCACACTCCCACAAAAACACAGAAGATGATGAAGTAGAACAAGTATAAAAGTACCTGCAACAACAAAAAAGATGAAGATCAATGATTATGAATAAAAAGTTACCTATTAGGATTGTTTTGACAAAAACACATTCATGAACGAGTGATAAGACGAGATTCGGAGCGTATCCTTGCCACAATTAAAAGACCTATGGCGTTGCAAGTTTCAGCACATTCCCCCCGCGCCTCAACCCGCACCGCGAAGGGGACTTAAAAAATGTATACTGTCCATTGGTCAAAATAAATAATTTGTAGTGAAAGAATGTAAGCAAGAACGCGTAGCATAGGACGCTATCCCGCCTGCTGCACCTATGGACCTAATCCTTAGACTGGTGGCCGATAGTGGCTGGATAATTAAGGCCAACGACAGAGCAGAGAGCCGTAGTGCTTCTTCGGAGACACCTGTGTCCAGCAGTGGACATACACGGGGTGATGGTTGACTCACCGTGTTCTGCCACTCTCGGTTCTTCACGCAATGGCTGTAGGGCATGGTGGTGAATGTGACGGAGTTGTAGAGCGGCACCCACACTCCCGGCAGCAGCCAGAACAAGAAGTCGTCCACGGCTTTACGCACCAGGTAGGAGGGGCGGGTCACCAGGTCTCGCATCTGATAGGGGGATACATGGGTTAGAAATTTAGGGCATAGCTACTGAAGTATTTAGCAGTAGGTATTGGAATATCGTCCATACATCCATAAAATGTTGAATTTGGAAAGGATTTAGTGTTTCCTTAGGGAATTCCGGGAAAAAAGTTACTACCTACTCTCAGATCCACTAAATACACGGTGGAATTATGAGTGCACTTCCTGACGGAAGGTTCCCGACATGATATTTATCAACTTTCAGTGTTATTTTCGCGAGTTCAGCTGTTCTTTACTGAATACTCTTCTGTACTTTCAATATAGGTAATCCAATACACAAAGAAAAGCGATGCACATGCACAATCTTATTACAAAAACCATAATCACCTCAATATAATTATACATAGCCAGGTCGCTGATCGCGAACGTGTCGCGCCACCTGGTCTCCGAGAACTCTGGCAGGATCTTGGCCAGGTCGTCGTGGTGGTACTGGAACAGGCGGTCCAGCAGGGTGCAGTCTTCGAACCCTGCGTTCATGCCTTGTCCGTAGAACGGGACCACGGCGTGAGCCGCGTCTCCGATGATTAGAGCCTTGTCGGCTACGTTGTATGGGCGGCACTGGAAAGATTGGTGTTTGTTAGGTGTGAAGCTTCGATTTCTATTTGCTATACTGGGTATTGCAAAATTGATATAGTAAGCCGAAAGCGGGTGATAGGGGGTCTAATTCTGTACAGCCTAACTTTGTTGGTCACTTAATTAACTTGCTTACTTCGCTTTTGGGGAGTTTTTTCAGGATAGCCAGCAGAATTACCCCTTTTATCTTACTATACCACTTTACAACAACCTGTACTGTCATTAAGCTATAATAGGGAATAATTTACTAAGCTCACCTTAACCGCAAGCAACGGCGACGGTGACCCTCCCAAGAAGTCTTCAACCAATCTCTTCCGACCAATCAGCGGTATTGAATCAGGGAAGTATTTGGTGAAGAAGTCTAACAGAGTTTCCTCAGAGTCGATGGCTTTGAAGTTTTGGAACGGCATGAAGAGAGTGACGGTCCACGAGCAGTCCTGATTGGGCAGCGCGATCATCATGAAGTTGCCGCGAGGCCAGATGTGGAGGTAGTTCGCTGGCATCTGAAACTATAGGACAAAAAATATGAATGTGATGATGTTCCTTACTGTAATTGATGCAATATTATCTACTAGGCCGGGAAGGAAGCAGCTGTAATCTGTATAACTCCTAACAAGCGATATATGTGGCGCAATTTTAAAACCAATAGGATTCTTATTGAGATGGCCACGGTGTCATAACGGAAAAAAAACATGAAAATCATTTAAAAATTACACAGTTTTTTTATCACTCACTTGTTTATTAAACATGTTTGCTATTTCCCGACGTATTGTTATAAAACTAATAAATCACTGGCCATCCAACTATTTATCAATGTTTTATGTCGTTACATTTCTTTGCTTTGTGTTCAGTTAATATTGGTTCAACTTAACAATCTACATCTTGGTATTTATGAAAGTACCTAATATGAGTATACCTACTAACTATATATTTAAGTATTTTTGTAAGCTCCTTTAAGGTTTAGTGTATTTTAAGTACTAGCTTTTAGCGTACAAAACCAGCATAGATAGTTGTTATTATTAATATATTTTTTTAAATAAACCAATTCACATTGAAATAATCCTCAAAGGAAAATTGACATAATCGTGATTTTAATTGTTAGAAAGCCATTAACTTGTACCTACCTATAGATGTTATCAGAGATGTATTTACAAAATGATTGACATGCGACGATGCGATCGCAATTCACAAGCCGTGATTAAGTTTTATTAGTAAAGAATAGTAAAGTTAATTGTAGCTGCAAACTCATAGGAGATAGGTATTCTATCCAATGAAGTACATATTTTAATTTGGAGCGCAGCTGATACACCAATCATTAATTATGAAGGATGTTTACCTACCGAAGAAAAACAAGTGCCCATATTTGAAAGAGGTAAATATTATGATTTTTTATGATCTACATATCATCTATCACCACCCAATATCCAACAGTTACCGCTGGTCCTCGAAACCACACTAACCATTAGAATGGGCCTCCTTCATTGGTTCCTAGCAGTAAATTCCCTGCAATTGATTTACAGTACTAACACAACATTTTACGATCGTATTTACAAGAAAGAAAAATATATAAATGCAGAATGTTTAATGAAAGTGGTTCAGTTCTTCCCCGCAAAACAAACCATCACGCTTTACAACTTCAATCACAAATTCCACAGCTTCATCAAAACTCTCAGCCACCAGTATCGATACGAAAACGTTATAAAAAGTTATCAAAATTGTGATCATACTTATAATTCACAAAATTTTGTGATATTTGCTAAAGAGATCGATATATTACATACAAGTATCAAGTGCTTGATACGAAATCCCTACTGGCGCCCTGCTAGTCGGTTTATTATCATGATAAAGAAATTAAATACTACGATCCTCAACGAAACCCTACATATTTTGTATAAACATTACATGTTCAATAGTATAGTGATTCAACAATCAGGGAATGATGCAAACATTTACACGTTTGATCCGTTCAAAAATGGATATTGTGGAAAGAGTTTTGGTGCGATAATTGATCTGGGACCATGTAGCCTCGTAAACTCTAAGAAAAGCGAATATTATTTTCGTAGAAATCCGCCGCGCGATCTACGCAACTGCACTATAACTGTAGCTGCCAATGAAGACATTCCAAACTTTATTTACGAATCAAAAAAATATGAATACTACGATGGAGATCCAATAATTGGCCTAGAACAGTTTATCATAGAAACTGTAGCTGCGGCTGAACAGTTTTCTGTTAACTATATTCTTGTTGGCTCTAATGAAAGCTATGGCGTTATTTTAGAAAATGGCACTTTCACTGGAGTGTTCAAATATTTAAGAACTGGTGAAGCAGACATTGCCGCTGGAGGGATGTCTCTAATAAAGAACAGAGTGGATACATTTGACTTTATTTGGGGATACTATTTCGGGACTTACAACTTGTATACGAAGACCAGTAACGAGAGGAAATGGCGACACGTTTACAAGGAGTTTGGCGCAACCACGTGGATCTCCATAGCTCTTGCTTTCACGGCTATACTTTTCATGGCTTCTTACGTGTCATACATAGGAAAGAAACTTGGAACCAAGTTCTACGATCGGTCATATCTAATCATCACATTGTGGGGCTATTTCTTCGCTAATACAAGCAAGACTCTGAACCAGAGGAAATTGTATAGAAGCGTTTTGATCTGCTGGATTTTCTTCACATTTTTCATCATAAGCTTTTATACGACAGCCCTATATAGCTTGACTACAGCTCGTTTGGTCCCAAATGAAGTGAAAGACATGAAGTATGTGATGGAAAACGGCTACAGGTTTTGTTGCTCCAAGCAGACGAGAGAGTTCGTTCTGTTTGCTTTCAACCAGAAGCTGCCGAAAAGCGATTGTAAAACGGAGCACGACGACCCGGCTAAGAGTTTTAGGAAGGTTTCGCGAGACAGTAATTTGTATACCATTGAAATGGACTACACGTATCGTCTTAATGAGTGTGATTATGTGGACGAGGTAGGCAAGCCAACGTTGCAGTACGTTGAGTACGCCAGCCACGCCGTCACTGCTGTCTATTTCCACCGAGGATCCATACTGCAGAAGAAATTCAGCTATCGGACAAGATTACTGTTTGAGAGTGGACTGATGGAAAAACAGTTGCGCGATATAACGTCAAGGGGAAATCTTGCATGCAAGATTAAATCCAATGTTTACTACAGCATTCGACTCAGGGATTGGTGGCTTAGTTTTTTTATACTATTCCTGGGCTCCTCGTTATCATTACTAACCTTTGCCATTGAAATTTTTAAGAGGTACCTTATCTGTTTTGTGTTCTCCTATCAGATGGTCCATACATTAGGATTTGAACTAAAATTATGTATCTTTTCCAGAAATCAGCTTCGACGACGAACTTTTGCCGAAGATTTTCAATCTCCCTTTGCAACGGCGACTGCAGTCACTGGAAATCTTAATACCTAAAATCGTAAGTTTTAGGACATACCTGGCCATCTTCAGTCGGTGGAATACAGAGCTCCAGGTAGCCGTGTTCAATGTACTTCTGACTGTAGTCAAACAAAGGCTGCTTCATCATCGCCTTGCGTACAGCGGAGAATGCACCATCAGCCCCGATTATAAGGTCTGCATTCACTTGAACTGTACCTTTGGTGTCTGTGCTGTAAAATTTAACATAACGTCATATTCTTTCTTGAAAACAATAATTTTATTGTTGACGGTATGTTATGTAAACTAGACTTATTTCACTTACTTTAGGAATGTTAATGCACCTTTTTGTAGATTGGCTTCAATTAGTTTGTGATTAAAATGTTTCTCGACGTTCTTGTAGTTTTCAGTCTCTGTAAAATTTACTTATTATTTTTATTTATTTATTTATAAAAAACAGGCATATAGTCATTTTACAATTAATTAGTTGCGAACTAAATAAATATTTATAAGTAAATATTTTAGTTCAATGCACAATGCACACTTTATTTTTATTGTTACAAAGAAGTACCTAATAAATAAAAATAACTTGCAACAAAAAATCACAAGTACCAATGATTAATTGGACTCAATTGCTCAACATCATGTTAATGTGCCCATTTGACCTCATAGATACATAATTAGAACTGACCTTTCAGTACGAGTCCATTCAAGTAGTTTCGGCCTACCGAGTAGATGCACTGCAATAAAAAAGAAAGATATGAGAATGAAAAACATAAAGACGACGGGATGATAAATAATGCATAAAGCAAGTACTTACAAATGTTTATAGTACTTACGAACTGTTAAAATCGCTATACGTCTATAGGATGCAGATGGAAACCATTCCCATTACGAATCCAGATTTGGTAACTGGCTTCGGAATGGGACTTGGGCCAGTTCCTCACTTGAGTAAATCTACCTAAGCATCAACTTAAGTCATGCGAACCAACAATTTAACCAAACAGCGCTGCATTTCATGCATAAGTTGTTCTGAACTTGTTATTGTCAACTAAGAAACTAGGATAAGTGACAATCACAGCAGACTACAGATACCTTCTATAACTGGCTAAGAAAACAGCAATGAAAAAAGTTTCCCGAAACAAGTATTCACAAACCTGATTCGTCCTCGCATCGTACGGTATCTCATACGTCGACCCGTCCGTCCGGTGTATCATGCGAGCTTTCATCGGTATCCCATGGTTCTGTATTATGTGGTCTTCAAGCCCGACATCCTTGAGGGCCGTACGTCCCCTCACAGATAACGCCAGGTTTATGGACCGCCCTCTGACCTGTGGTGTGTTCCGTATGTCTGGGGGAGATTATCGTTATGTAATCGGACTATTTGTGGTAAACAGGATGGGGTGATTAATGGAATGGAGGCGAAGGACGATAGATACAAAGTTACGGGAGAATACATAATTATGATGAATGAAAACCTTGGATATTGTCTATTCTGACGACTTTGTTTTTTAAGAAAGTGGAATATTCGTTTTACTTGTCATAGGCTAGAAAAATGATACGTCTACACATCAGATTACCTACCGCACGATCTCGCACAGTTGTCACTGGCAGTGGTAGCTTAGCTTGTGAAAGTGGCCTAATTTGGTTTAGCGGTCAATTCAGGATCAAGTTACCATAATAATTATGTTCACCTTGTGACCTTCATAATATTGATTCTGGTACTGGAATTTGTTAAATAGGGAATATGCAAGTGGTTCAAATAAAGGTCAAATATTATTTATAATAAACTTTGTTGTTCCATAACTACGACTCCATCATTATTTTTGATTATAATTTATTTTTGAGCAAGTAAATGAAGTTGAAAAGTACAAAAAAACTTCGGTAAATTCTAACTTCCGAGAAACGTCACCCATTTTCTTAGGGCGGATGTGACGTAATAATTCTTTATATATCAATCTCAGAATAATAACTTCTTTGCGTTTGCGTATAGTTAAATAAATGTCAAGTGTAAACAAAGAAATGTTAATGTCACCGAGTATTTGTGATGCTCGTTGTGATCAGATACGATGGATCACATAAAAATTCTTCAAATACGAGTAGATCCTAGCCTCCTATAACCTCTCCACTTCTTGTTTGATATGCTTGTTTGTTTGCAAAGTTTAGGACTTTTTATATTTTTTGTTGGTAGTGTATGGGCTGCCACTAGTTGTTCTATTGTAATGAGGCGTAAACAGCCATTCGCTAGTCAACGAGCCACTCAAATATGCTCCATATGCAATACACAATAAAATTAAATTTGTATTGTAAGTATTATGACATGAACATGACACAAGTTGCTCTTTCTACTTTTAGGTTATAATGGCAGTCGTTAGTATATTTCAAAAGTTGTAATTTTTTTCTAAATTAAGTTATGGAAGAATTCTCGTAATCAGAAGAACTGGACACATTAAATTTATTACGCAGTATGAACGAGTAAACTGTGGCCAGCTGCGGAAAAGGACAGCAAAGACTATTGAAAAGTCGAGAGCCGTGTGCCCAAATATTAGGTAAATATGCATATATTTTTATACTCTTATTCTATAGTTTAGATAAGGGGGTTTAGACCTTTGAGATATGCACAATGGTTCCATTCAAGAGAGCCAGGTGCAGGTTCTTACACCCCCACAGATAATAGAATAGATTGACCCACTAACCCTAGTCTCTCTTACTGAGAACCAAAGTTACAGTAAGTACTTACATACAATACAAATATTACTTTATATTCATATTGCCATAATAGGGTAATATTGTGTACAAAGGTCCTCTGGTTTGCGCGCTCCCATTTCAAAAGAGCTACTAGCAGCTATTTACGAGCTCCCATTACAAAACAGCCACTGGTCACACTTTATTACCATTACAAAACAGCCACTGATCACACTTTATACACTTCCTTTTTCGTTTGTTACCATGACAACATTGGTTTGTTGAAAATACAAAAGTACTCTGTGATTACTTGATTAGGTAAAAAATCTATGCCGACTGACGGGACTCATTATTCTGAGCCGTGAAATTAAACGATTATGACGTCACGACAGCCCGCCATCCTGACGGGAATTTCAAAGTGGTCGTGATGGTTGTAATTTTTTAACTTTCTTTAAAATACCTTAAATTACTTATTTTGGCGTTGAATTTTTTTTTACTATAATAAAGTGATGTAAAACTATCCAATAAAAGTATAAAAAAAAATTACGCATATTCCCTATTGGCAATAGACTATGATGTAATTATGTCAGGAGTGTTTTGTTTTCACTCACAAGTAGGTAGGTAAATATAAGTACCTATCCATTGTAGGAAAGTAGGTAACTAAACTAGCTACCAGATAAAAAAAACTAAGATCTTTATCTAGTTTCTGTTGAATTGATATATCAATTAAATCTTAATTGGTCTTGAATAGTTTGATTAGATAATCTTATTTACTTTACAAACCACCGAAAGTCCTGAGTTCGATTATCAAACGGGGCTAGCTAGAGCCCCTGCAAAATGGCATGTCAATAATAATATGTTAAGTATAGGTAAGTACAACATACTTATGTTGTATTTCGATTATGTAGCAGTTAATGACTCTTATGATTATGATAAGGATGTTTTAACTTTAGGATCACAATAGGCGTAATTCAAAAATAATCGGTCAAAATCTGTTCACCCAGTCGAAAAGACTTGAGGTAAGTAACACAAAAAATAACACGAATTGAATTGAAACGATATTTTTACAAGTCACCTACATCACCTAAATACCTAAGTAGTAAGTAGGTACTTACCTACGATGCTTTCATTTCTCGAGTGTTTGAAAGTCGTCAGCGAGATTTTTTATCCCCGCCGATGTAAAATGAGGTGTGATATATTCAGTAATTAATGTAAACAAGTCAAACTCACCTTCCCGATATTCGTACAAGTTCACATTATGTCCTCTCTTCGCTAGATATAGTGCCTCCAGTGAACCTACCTGCAATTATATGCAATGCATAATCATTAATTAATAATGTTAGGTACCTACCTACATAAATTAATTCTATAACTTAGGTAAGGATAGAAAACAGCATAGGATCCTGAGGTTCTTTTATGCAAGGCAATCTTCCAAGTTTATCAGCCAGAAAACATTATCGGCTTTCTATTAATTGTAAACTTGAACCCACCCCTACCTACAGTTTCTTTCCTATACGAACCTCATACTACTTACCTTACCTACAACAAAATAATATAATCAAAAATATGAAAAAAAAATAAGGAAGGAAAATTGTGTAAAAAGAATGTCTAGGTACTTACCAATCCTCCCCCGACCACTGCTATATTAAGTTTCTTCTTTAATCCATTTTCCGCCATAGCTACAACACAAGCTATAACAAAACTAATAAACTATTCTCGCTTCTATCTGCGGTCAAGGCCTCTATTCTGGATGCCGGTACACTCACGACTAAAGAACAACAACGATATATTCATTGAATACGCATATGTCATATATCTTTACGTAACGAGCCCACCATGTCGGTATATCTATATCAGTCCCACCCGCCCTTATGATTGACTTGTTATGTTGTTGTCACAGACGTAAGCTGCGTAGTCGTGATGGATGCCGTGATCATTAATAAACACTTTATATATTGCACATAATAAATTGTGCTATAGATAAGTAAGTAGTTTTTATAAGTAGTTATACATTTAAATGCACACCTTGCGTCACATAGTTATATCATAAAATACACTCACGTTCAAAGAAACAGTTCCATTTACAAAATTCTGACTATAAATGGCCTAAATTTATTAATACATTCAATAGGAAGTTTTAACAAAATGTTTATGTTTTTTAATATTCTGGTAAGCTTTTAAATGTACTTCAATGTTGCAGACGGTGTCATTAAGCTAGCTTTTTACGCTTAGGAATAACTTGGTCCTTTTACTTAGCTGGCTATTTGATTTGTGTCATAAAATATAATTCCAAAATCAAGGTATCTACGTATAAGTACATATTTTCTGTAATTAATACTACGTAATTGCGCTAAATGTAACAGCTAATATAATTTATTGTCATTAGCTGTTAATTTTAGCGCAGTTAGCAATTATCGAGAAATTATTGTAATAGTTTAAGATAACTTTCAAATTTGGCTGTAATACTGCAAAAAAATATTATATGTTAAAGTAGCAACATTATAAACAGTATATTATACTGCTGGTACTATAACACTACTATCTACTACAGTTAAGTTGTGAAAGTATTGATCAGGCAGCACAATAGTAATTTAAAACCGCGCGTTACTTGAGTCGAAGCCAATGTATTAAGTTTCCCAGTCTGGCTGGGTGAGTGAACCAATTAAGATGGATTTTGTAACTTTAAATAGGTATACTTACATAAATAACGGTAACACTCTGTGTTATGGTAGCTACTGAGATCATTTTATGGCCTCATAAAAACCACGAACCCTCCTATTTCCTAGCACGTATGCGATGGTATAATTTAAGATTTAAGAAATGAAAATAAAGACGAAATACTTATATTAAAGAGACATTTATTAATCCATTTAACTTATCATCACTAACATTACAACAATAATCTTATTTACAATCTTAGAAAATCACTTAATACTTAAATACAAGATCCAGTCAACTTAAACTTAAAATTTAGAAGCTCATATTAGTTGGCATAGATGAGATATCTTCAGAAGGACTCTGGCTGGAGCTGAAAGAGCTCAGCGTTTCTCTAGTTTCGTCTTTGATCCGTAAGTGATCGGTGCTAGAATGCGGTCTAGGTGGGAAAGACTTATCTTTCTCCCTATGATCTTTGGCCTTGTCCTTACTGCTGTGCTTGTGCTTATGTTTGTGTTTGTGCTTCTTCTTGTCCTTCTTCTTCTTCTTCGGCTGGAAAGAGACGGGTATATGTAGAAATAGATTAAAAGAACATCCTAGGACACAAAGTCCAATAATTAATTGGAATTTTCGTTTTACGTAAACAGTGACTTACGATAATACTTTGGTAAATGAGTTAGGGTTGTCACTGGTTATTTATAATATTTTGAACCCACACGATAAAGAAGCAATTTGATCATGGGAGCCATTCTTCAACTATTACATAGAAGGATTGATGGTTTGTGTTGCTCGCATTCTGTACAACATTTTTATCCGGTTTATTTTTATTTGCGGGCTTTATACGAGTACCCTTTGATCTTATATTGTTCATCTATTATACCCACGTTTATATCCTACTTCTTATTATTTGCATAGTCACGATGCATATTAAAATATGAGGATAAGTTATACTACAGTAGATTTTGCTTTCATATATTTAGATTTCTATCAGTTTGTGGAAAAAACTGCTAGAGAAGATTCCTGTTGATATGATAGCTATTTCAATCAAGTTAAGATCTTGTTTATTAAAATATATAATATGATAGCTATATCAATCAATTAAGATCTTGTTTAATAGGATATGAGATAATAATTTAATTAATTAAATTCTTAAATAAACAGATAAGCATTCATCAATGACTATGAGATGAATTAAAACATTTGTGTAACAGGAATATAAAAAGGAAACACATCCGCATAGTATAGTCCCTTTTTGCAACACCCTGTATACTAAACAACATCATATATAGTTACTGCAACTTACCTTAGACAGCCCCAGTTCGTCCCGCGAGCCCTGCGGGTGGAACATGCCGGGTTCGAATCCGACCGGGCCCGCGCCCACACCGCCTTCTATGCCGGGCAGTTGCACCGCGTTGTCCGACATGAACTCGCGCTTTGTTGATGTGTCGCCCTAGAGAAAATAAATAAGTTTATTCTGTGCTAAGGGTCTAGGTGCTGCTGCACGGGTTCGTTATCGATATAGATAAACGTCACTATATCGATAAATACGGCGCTAAGATTGGTAGGACGAACATTAAACTAGCTTATCGACGTCGATAACAGACCCGTGAAGCGGCCGCTGTTATTTTTATTAAGGTCTGAGTACACAGCCGGTATAGGCCGGTATAGCGGGACAGCGGAGACGACGTCACGTTTCCGCCTAGCACAAACACACTTCCCTACTATCTCTTTGTACGTAAGTATTAATCAGGCAGGTGTACAGCTCCCACATAATTTAGAACCTTACCCATATGGGTAAAGGTTCTAAAGTGTGTTATGCATATGCGTAAGGGTGAAAACTATAATTCACCGCGTAAAAATCCAAACGTCCACTCACCCCAAACACCCTCACCGGCATGGGCACTGGCATAGGTATCGGCACATCACTAGACAGCTCCATCTTCACATCTTCCTCCTTGATCTGAGACAAGGGCACCGGCAGGGGCGGGTTCCCGACGTCTAGCACTGGCGACAGGAGCGGCGGGGCGGATTCTACTATCACTTGACCGTCTGGCTCTTCGTATTTCACCTGGAATTGGGGTTTGGTTAGTGGGAGTGTAGTGGAATAGGGATCTTAAGCAGGATAGACTACAAATGGTGGATTATGAAATGTATGAAATATTTGACGCGAATAAGAGGGTCTATTGTAGAAAGAACATGTGTAGATTTCGGTGATAAAATCAATACTGAAAAGCGAATAATTATATTTTTAAAACATCCGAATATAACTCAATCAGTAACACTTCGTTTCACCATCGTTTATTTAACACTCACATCAATAACCTCCTGTTTAATAATCGGCGCGTTCTCCAGCTCTCTCTGTCGCTCCTTCTCTTTCTCTCTCTCCTTCTCTCTGTCCAGTCTCTCTCTCTCCTTATGATGCATTTGTTTCATCATGGCTTGGATCTCCGGTAATGGCACGCATATAGGTCGCTTAGTGCCATAGAGAGTGTAGTATAGGTCTACTAGGTCGCAGCGAAGTCTTGCGTCGTTTGATAATAGACTGTTGATGTTGTTCCATAGCCTGAAAAAAAAATACTTGTGAGTATCATAATAATATAATCAACGTGAAAGAAGGTGACTGAGATTGTCATTCTGAAATAATTTAGCTCTAAAACTTTTGTAAATTATTAATAATTATATCAGCTTACTTTTAAACCATCCTGTACAACTAGGATTCATAGTAGGCGAAACTGACAGAAACCTAATTTGATAAGTGTATACAATTTGTCTACTATCAATTGTTTCTATATACCCAACTATTACTTTATTGTGTAACTAATGATAAGCTTTGAATAGTAGAGCTAGGACAATATACGTAACATGGTTATGTAATTGCCTATTAGTTCGGCAAATAAAGATATTTGGTATAGATGCAAGGTCAGTTATTACTCGTAATAGATTAGATACGAGTATTTTTTTATATTCAAAGAACCCGTGTAAGATAAGTATATTTTTTTCTAAAATGTCAATCTATAAAATTATGTAATGCCCTATAATAATAATCTATTATTCATCTTGCAAGTCATTGGTCGCTCAAGGCTCTCTCAAATCTGTGTATGTAAATCTCACTTAGCAAGTGGACGGAAGATCCCCAAATACCGTTGGATGTAGACGCCTTGGCATTTTTGTGTCCGGAAAATTACCTATATCTCTGTCTATGTAATGCTAACCGCTCAGCCAGACCAGTTGCCCACGCGACGTTGTTTAGAAAAGGGGGTAGGCCTGGATTTCGCTGATAGTACCTACTACCTATACTACCTAACTATTAGCCGAAACAGTACCTAGCTACACAAGCAAGGGTTCGGCACGTATGATATAGTGAAGTGCGCGACCAGGCAAACGTAATAAAGGGCGCCCTCCGGCTAGATGAGTGACGACTTGCCGAAGATGGCTGGTGTGCAATTATTTGATGAGGAAAGCTGTGAAACCTCATCCAGTGGCTTGTGAGAGGCCGAGCAGTGGACTGCTATAGGCAGAAGAAGATAGCAGCATTTTCGCCAATTATGATTTCATTTCCGGGCTTAGATATAACATGCTGTACAGTACACGTAGGTTTAGGCTTAGTATACCCTTTTTGCAACACATATATGTATATGGAGCAGCCGCGCCAGTGAGTGCCGCACGCAGGGGTCGGGGTCGCTCTCTATATATATATATGTAGTATATATTAGCACAGTACCTATGCATGACAGTCTCGGTGTCCAGGCGGTGTCGCGACGCCTTCTCGAAGGGCGGGTTCTGAACTAGCAGCCTTGCTAGTGAGTGCCGCACGCAGGGGTCAGGGTCACTTTCTACTGAGGTGAGCAGGGCGCTCAGTTCTTCGGGCTTCCCGTCTACACGGACGAAGTCTACTAGACACTCGAAGGCGGCTATGCGGACGTCTGGTGGGTGAAAGGAAAGGTTTATGTACTGAACTAGACTAGTATTATAAATGGAATACGTCGTTGTACCTAAAAGGACCTGCGCCGGTACCATCATGTCTAAAAGCTCCTTTCGTAGTCATATAACTGGCATAAAACATGACTGATAGGAAAAAAGTATAATTAATAACTATGTATCGCTAAAAGAATAATTGTACCAGGGCTTTTTTCGTTGAGGCAGACTGGACCTAAGACAATAACCAGCTAGTCTCCGGTTAAAATTATTCACAACAGAAATCATTTCAAAGATAAAGGAAGCATATGTACAAAAGTTTGTGATTCATAATATAATCCAAATTCAAACACACTTACCAATATACTGCCCATACTGCGCGTAAGACCTAAACACAGTGGACATGCTGGGCAGATGCCCGCACTGCTGCAGTCTTCTTATCGCGTGGAGACAGCTCACGGTCACCGTGTTCTTGTAGCATGGGAGGACTTTTTCAAGGTTCAGGACTCGGGTTATCTCCTCGAGGACTAGCTTGGTGTCTGCTGAGAGGGAGTCGGCGGAGATTGGGGCCCCCTGGTAGGGTGAAAGAGTGTTAGATTGTGGTTAATTAGGCTTCAATAATTTCAACAGTAAGTAATTATAGAGGGATACTGTTAGCTATTCTGAAGGTAGAAATTCTAATTTTAACGCTGTCGAAATATAAATTTTTCTACCCTAAAACACATTTACAAGAACCCTCATATAGTCGATTTTTGGTCGATTTTAATTAAAAAAATTGAGATTTGACAGGTATAAAATTAGAATTTGTGCATTCAGAATCGACATCACTGTTGGCCACCGAAAAGACAACAGCCCTATAATCTAACTGGCAGTAAATCACAATATAACTCACCGGCTGCAACACGGATATAACAGGCGTGATGGTCGCAGCTAACGCATCAACGAGCGCCGCCTTGTAATAATTATCAGAGAAGTGGTTCTTGGAGTTGTCGTTGTACTTGAACAAGTCTAGCAGGAAGCGCACCACTTCTGGCGGGCATATGCCGTGGATGTTGCGGAGGCCTGCGGGGGAAGGAACATAAATTAGTCTAACCATAGTATCCCATTATTCAAAAAATTCAAAAATGGTGGTAAGTGTGAAATTGAAAGCTAGCTATTGCGTACATAAGAAGAAGCGTAAGAATATATAATATGGATTCACCGACAAAGTATCTAGACACGCGGTAGCGTGTCAAGCCAAGTTCGAGAAACAGAACTGGCGAGCCGCACCGTGTCTAAGGTCTGTCTTGGCTAGTTTTCATATATGCACTTGTACAAGAATTCTTATCTTATAATTCCGAAAATTTGTATTGTTGCTAGAAACTAGCGATCGAACATTTTAATTCGTTGGTAGGTGTATAAAAACTAGACAAACCAGATCTTGGGCTTACAATATATTGTTTTATATTATAAGAAGATAATATATGAATATGTTATACTGTTGCTTATAAATAAATTTCAGGACTGACCATTGAACTTGGCACCCATTTAGATCTCACTTCTTTTGTCGTTGAAGTCAACAACCAAGACATTTATCATAATATTGAACTTGGCTCTTATTTTACATTTATGTTTTTGATGGGATCCGTTTTACAAGATCCTTTTCATCGGTTACAATGTGCCATCATCGAATAAAAACGTAATACGAAAAAAAAGACCTTGCAAAACGGACGCCATCATTCATCAACAGTAAATTTGCACCGGTATCACAGACTTTTCATTTAATTATAATGAGGATGGCCACTAGGAAGGAATATGCCCGTTGCTTTTAGTATGATTGTTAGATTCTTCAAACGACCCGTGGGAATTCTTATAACGGACCCTTTCAATGACAGCTTTTTCTAATAATACCTTCTGTCACTATTAACTCACCAGCCATAGCAACAGGTATAGTCTTCTGCAGGAAGTAGTGCTGCAGATTATCGAAGGAGTTCTGCTTGATGATGTGCGGCGCGGAGAACGAGCCGAACATCTTGCGGAATATCGTGAGCATGGCCGGCGGGCCCGCCCACGAGCTTATCATCGCGTTTGCTACCTGTTTGGCGGAATAAAGGCAATGTAAACACATTATGGGATGGTAAAATTGTGTTGAAGTACTAATAAAACTGAAATTGACGTATTTTGCAGGGACTGGAATGAGGAGGCCATGGAGTGATAATTGGTAGACCCAGGGAGTGAATTTTGCCCAGGATTCAATAGGTTAGGTACTAATAATTGTGATTTTTTGCACTTTGTTTAAAACTTATTTTTCTAAGCCTGTCGGTGATAACCAATAGAGATAGACAATGAGTTGTCACCAAGGATTAATCATGGTGCGACGGCCGTATTATAAGGTACAGTAGATACATGACTCAGGGAGGCTTCTTTCATGATGGAAATTTTCGATAACTATAAATATATAATTTTATTGGAATACTAAAATATAAGGAATGGCTAATGAACACTCTTAAACAGTAGTAGTAACTAAACCGCATTCGAAACAAAAACAGCCTCTTTGTGTTGTAAATAAAAGTACAAACCTTAGTCAAACAGAGCGCGGCGCGACATCGTATCTTGTAGTACGTCTGCTCGCTCTCGATGGTGTCAGTCAGGGCCTTGCGGGTGGCCGGCGCGGGGAAGTTGTGCAGAGCATCTGTGGAAGAAATAGGAGTTAGTGTGTGTGGAGTATGCCGATTGCTATATTAGAGCAAGACAAGAAATTACTTCTCTCTTTGTAGTGTAATATTCGTCATCACAAATCCTCTTGATAATGTGTTCTTTTATTATCCCGATCGCTACTATTAGATATGATACGTGAACTTGCTTTTGTTATGCGAATAAAAACCATGATTGTGATATCCGTAGCTATAAATTTTGCTCGCACTTCAACAGTATGTCCTTCAGTGTGATGTCCGTCGCTATAAATCTTGTTTACACACACAGATAGCGTCGCTCTGGGCTCAGCAGCAGTTGGTACTGTCACTGGTAGTATTAAACACTACCATACGTATTCTAACTCAGTAGTGTGTAACATGAGTGTGCTATCCGTCGCTACAAATGTTCACAGCACTCACCGATGGCCTCGCTCTGGGCGGTGACGTCTCGCTCGTGGCGCAGCTGGTACTGCCACTGGTAGTCTGGCTGGCTGATGACCGCACTACACAATGAATTCACTCACTCTATGCTAGTATGAACCATGAGTGTGCTATCCGTCGCTATAACTTTTCTTCACACTCACCGATGGCCTCGCTCTGTGCGGTGACGTCACGCTCGTGGCGCAGCTGGTATTGCCACTGGTAGTCGGGCTGGCTGATGACCGTGCTGCGCAGCAGAGACATCTCCGGGTCCAGGCGGATCCAGAGCACTGGGGAGTCACTGGAATAGAGGGTAAGTTGTTAGAAATATCGCCGAAGTAAAAAGTTTGAAAGATTCAATCTCTTTGGCAGATATACATAATGTTGCAAAAGGGGTAAAGTAAGCCGAAAGGGGTTCACTCAGGGTAAGAATCCTGGAAAATCGATCGGTGCTGCCGGTAACTTGGTTACCTACAATATTATGATCAATCTCCGTATTTTGAGCGCATCGTGTGGCGTGTCGTTGAGATTTTCATTTAACTTTACTACCTTAGAGCGACAGAACAAGGAATGTTACCTAAGAGCTACATAGGCGCTACGATACCTGGTTACTAACAATACCTGATGCTCCGTAGTTTTAATGCAGATACCTTCCCCATCTCGTTTTCTCTGCTTCTGTCACTTTATCGCATCGTGTGGCATGACATACAGATTTAGACACCTATATAAAACGACGCTCTGTCGTTTTAACGTCTCCTCTGCTTTGCTTATGTCACTTCAAAGCATCGTGTGGATTTAGATACCTACATAAAGCGACGGATACTCACTCCATAGCGGACAGGTCCATGTCCACCTCCTCGCCGGTACAGAGCGGGATCTTCTTCTTCTTGTTCCGCCTGCTCTTGCTGTGGCACGTGATGTCTGCCTTCACCACCGTGTTCTCTATCTGTAGCGTGTGCTTGAAGGAACTCCGATAGAGGGAGATACCTATCTATAGTACCTACCTTAGAGCGATAGCACAAGGAATGCTACAAGAGGGCTGCGGTGTCGCTTACCAATAATACTTGATGCTCAGTCGTTTTAACGCAGATACCTTCCCCATCTCCTCTTCTCTGCTTCTGTTACTTCAACGCATCGTGTGCTTGAAGGTACACTGACCGAGATACTACGAGTATACCTCAACGTGACCTATAGTTTACCTACCTTAGTGCGATGGCACTAGGAATGCTACAAGAGCGCTGCGTCGACGCTTAGTTACCTAGTCAACAATAATACCTGCTGCTACGTCGTTTTGACACAGATCCCTTCGCCATCTCACCTCTTCTGCTTGCGTCACTTCAACACATCGTGTGCATATAGTTCAGATTTAGATACCTATTATGTATAGAGCGACTTTTACTCACTCCATAGCGGACAGGTCCATGTCCACCTCCTCGCCGGTACACAGCGGGATCTTCTTCTTCTTGTTCCGTCTGCTCTTGCTGTGGCACGTGATGTCTGCCTTCACCACCGTGTTCTGTATCTGGAGAGTGTGCTTGAAGGTACTCCGATAGAGGGAGATACTAAGAGTATACTGTGTTAGACCTTTAGTTACTACATTTTTAGATTGACGCAACCAGTAATGCTACCCGAGAGCTACAAGAGCGCTGCGTCAACTCCGATACCTAATGCTCCGACATTTTAACGTAGATTCCTTCCCCATCTCGTCTCCTCTGCTTACGACACATAAACGCATAGTGTGCTTACTGGCCGAGATACTGCGAATATACCTCAATTTGATATCTACTAACTTAAAGCGATGGCACAAGGAATGCTATAAGAGCGCTGCATTAACGCTTGGTTACCTAGTTACCAATAATATCTGCCGTTCCGTCGATTCAACGCCAATCTATCCCTGATCTAGTCTCCTCTGGTTCTGTCATTTCAATGCATCGTGTGGATTTAGATACCTATACAATAGAGCGACGTATATGTACTCACTCCATAGCGGACAGGTCCATGTCCACCTCCTCGCCGGTACACAGCGGGATCTTCTTCTTCTTGTTCCGCCTGCTCTTGCTGTGGCACGTGATGTCTGCCTTCACCACCGTGTTCTCTATCTGTAGCGTGTGCTTGAATGTTCCGTCTAACTCTTGTAGTTGCACTAGGAGAGGTCCGACGTATTTACGGATGCCACGCTCGTGCACGCAATCTTGACGGATTTCGAGCTCTACCGTGTTTCTGGGGGCGTGGAGGGGGTATGTTAGTGTTTTGGCAGTTTGGAAGGATGTCAAAGGAGTTGTAGTAATGTTATAAACGTGAAAGTTTGGATGGATCGATGGCTGTTTGTTTCTCTTTCACGTGAAAACAGCTGGACCATCTATTATGAATTTTTGCATGTATCAAGCTGACAAGCTGCCCTGGATGCTAGATTATCATGGAGCTCCTATGGGTAAACTTTCTTTATAGTGTATCAAAATTGACACATTTTCTTTGTTTCGGAAGATTATAATAGGCACCAAAGTATCTAATAAACCAAATGAATAGCAAACCACTCACCTCTTCCTATTGAACACAGAAGTGAGTTGGAACTTAGCGTGTCCCCCGGTGCGAACCCACTGGTCCACGAAAACCGCCATGTCCTTGCCCGTCACCGTGAATATAGCCTTGACAAATAAATTGGTCGACAGCAACAGGTGCCCCCATAGGCCTGAACCGATCTTTGTGTTGGCCGCGTTGGTGGCTAGAGATAGCTGCTTGTTGAACACTTGGAGTAGGAGCTCTTGGCCGATACGCTGCTCTAACATGCGAAGCACTAGGTGGGATTTCTTTCGCATTATCTGGAAAAGAGGATGTTGGTAAGAGAGTAAGGTAGAGTAGATTGTAAATATTTACGTTCATCAGAAAATTTTATATTTATACGATGAATAAAAATATTTGACTTTGACTTTGGTTAAAGATTGAAATATGAGATTTAGAGAGGGGGTTTTACACTGCTTGACTTGACGAGTTTTCTATGAGATAGACTTTTCTTAGATCAACCGGAATCTGGCTTTTTATCATATAAAAATCACTACAGCTGGTGTCGGTTTGGTTACAGTGGTGAAAGGATGAGGCAGTAACTCGGGTGGCTCTATTTATGCACCGGAATTGATGATAATTAAGCATTCCAAGGTAGCACTACAATCCTGCTATATACAATCCTGGTATATACCTCTACCTATACCTCGCAGCTCGACAGACTAAGCCAATAATTATACACAATAGCCTACACAATAGATCGCCAGTTGTCATCATCACTAACCTCCATATACCGAGGCGACATGGTATGTACATTCCTGACGGGGAAGTAGTACATGTCCTTGGACTCGACCCTCGCGCCGTTCATGGGCGGCTGCCACGGGTCCAGCACCATGCCGCCGTACTGCTCCTCGTAGCTTACCACCTGGAAGGGGATTAAGGGGTTAGGAAGGAGCTTTGACTAATTAATTGATGATAAACTATCTGTGCACTATAGGAGTTTTCTGGGTAACGCCAAAATTGTGATATTTTGGGAAATAATACACGAGTTTGCTGTTCACCATTCCTCTATTCGGTAATAGACTAACTAGAAGTATTAACAAACAATAAACAAACTCTTATCAAAAAGGCCAAACACCACATACCTCCCCTACTATTTATAAAATAATATAACATAAAACTCAATAAACCATTACAAAGTCAATACATTGAATAAACATAAATATCAAAGAATAAACAATTCAAAATCTCTATGCACTGGCTGTCCACTGTCCCTCCTGGCGGCTGAGGAGCAGCATCCTCTCCGCTCTCCTCCCCCTCTACAGCTGTACTTCTGTGCCAGGAGTCATTGTGTTCCATCAGGCCCGCTCTCTTTCCGCTCCTTCTCCTACTGCGCCAAACTCCACACTCGAGTCGCCCACTCAGCCAGTCCCCTCTCTGGCAATGCCATTAGAGCCTTTTACTCCGCATTGTCAGCTTCTTTGGGAAGGCCAAGCCCTCTACGACCCGGTGATTTCGACCAACTCCGTCGGCAGCACAGCTCTCCTCTTAAGGCCTGCTGCATCGGTGGCCTCGCTCGGTTGTCGTTCGCTGAGCAGAACTAAACAAACCGGCTTTTCAATCTTCGCCACACGACTCGACGGTTCTGGTCAAAATTTTGGTTACCACACATTTGCGCTTGTATTTACTTTCAGCTCACGTAAAATGCACTAACCTATTATTATTACACTGCGTGAGCTCTTATTTGTCGCCAATATGATATTTAGGGAAATAATACACGAGTTTGCTGTTCACCATTCCTCTATTCGGTAATAGACTAACTAGAAGTATTAACAAACAATAAACAAACTCTTATCAAAAAGGCCAAACACCACAAAAATATAGCTGAACACAAAAGAGTAGAGATTAATGTTTTTGGAACTAAACAGATTTAAACCTGGCAATAAAAAAAAACTTATGATTTGTGGTCTGTTTCTATGGTTTGAATGTCAAACTCGCCCTGTTCCTGTATAAACAAAGCGAATTTTGCTTAATTTTGGAGTTTTGTGGATTGTTGAGTTTGTTCCCGAGGTGAAAATTAATAAAACCATTCGCAGCGAAGCTAGACAGATGATTTACAGCGTTTACCTACGATGTTTGGCGGAGAATGAGGCTGGAGAAGTATTAGTCAATATATACGATGTTTATGAAAGAGCAGCGTTTTATACTGGTGAGTAGGTACTTAATTTCTAATCATTAACATACATTGCTTATATTTATTGTAAAAAAGTACTATTTTGATGTAATAGAATTCCTTTCAATGTGTATTTGTTATTCTTATAGAGGTTAGAAAATACTAGTGTCAAACGTTACATGACATCAGGGTCTGGATGCTAATGTTGTTAAAACATCAGGTCTAGATACTTTTTTACTAACCCCCGACTCAAAAAGGGTATCGATAAGTTTAACAGCTGTAGGTGTCTATGTGTGTCGGTCTCTCCGTGTAGAGTACCTATTGTAAAAATATGTGTAAGAATATGGAGTCGGTATAAATTCCCCAGACATAATAATTTGCAAGTCACTGCTTTTCTGACCAATTAAATAATTTGTTGCAGGAAAATCGGTAAACACAGTTTTAGAAGAATTGCCGGGGCACATTTGAACTTTTTCCTGAGCAAGAAAAAACTGTAATAAAATATCGATGTGTGATACTATCACTTTTCTCCTATAGTAATTACATAATGGGATAACCAACACGTGTTTCAGTGCAAAAAAACATTATGAAATACACAATGAAATAAAAGTTACAGTTGATTTGATTTAATGAAAATCATTCAAGACTGCCCCCCTCTCCCCTACTTATTTCTTCTCTTAACATAAACCTCCCCAAAAAGTGGCATTTTATAATTAGTAAATATTTGAAACATTTCTCGTTTTGATTTTTTCTGCTAAAGTATCGTGATACTTTTGTCCGTTTTCTATACTATAATAGTGTGGCCACTTTCTTAGATTGCCACGCCCTCAATTATTCTCTACTCTTTTATGTTCAGCTATACTCGGTCTGCACTCGGCCTTACTGATCTTAACACTATCGACAAGCTGTTTATGGTCGTCGTTCTAGCATATTGTTGTTTACTGTCAGTAGTATGAAATCAAAGTACTTTAGTGTCCAAAAAGTATAACTGCCCAGCTATTAAAAGACCTCATGCACCGCTTTTATTGAAAGACCTGCTGATGGTGTTATAAGGTGTGATTTATACTATCAAAGTTATAAGCGATATTGACGAATTTGAGTAGCAATTACTAAATTTTTTTGCCGTATGCTTTACTGGACTCATCTATAGTCATCATTCGTCTGAGACATTAAACTGTCATGTGCAATGTGCAATACAAATTACTATTAGGTGCATACCTCTTGCAGCTCCTGATGCGTCCAATACCTGTACTCGTTATTCCCAAAGCATTTTTTAGAGTACAATCCACACAAGTAGTCAGGTATGCCCTTGGCCAGCCACAGGTCTGACCAGTTCTGCATCGTGATGAAACAGCCAAAGAACTGTTCGGCCACTGCTTGGGCCATGGCCTTGCGGCTGATGTAGGTCTGGTCGATGATCGCGATGGAGTGGAGGAGGTGTGTGCTCATGATCGACATGGTTGTGTAGGCTGTGGCTTGGTCTTCTATCTGTGAAGGTATTAAATAATTTTTTTATAAATCTACATCTGGTATTATACAGTCTGGTATTATTATCTGGTATCATCTGGTATTAGCAGTCAGTTACTAGATTTAGCCTTTATTTTGTCCCACTATGAGCACATGACCATGAGCAATGTCCTCTGATCACTGGGCCTCAGTTGTATAGCTTTTTTAACTATTTATTGATCTATAAAATTGTCTTTCAGCCCCGTATATCATGGATCGGTTGTTTTGTAGCTGTTACAACACTCGTATGTGTAAATAAAGTACAGTTCCCCAAAATTGATAATGCACATAGAAATCTTCGTCATTGTTCGGCAACGGTCGTATTCCCGAGCGTTAGAAAACTATTATGTATTTAGAGTGGTTAAGTGCATTTTCTTCATGAAATTTTAGTAGAATTATGTAATTGGTGCTAAAAGAGATAATTGATTTATCAGTAACGAAATTTGATTCGATAATTCATAATATTCCATAATATTAAAATTTACTTCGAAAATGTTACAGTAGGTACTTTTCAAGTGTCTTACTGAAGCTGATGTAAAGATGGATGAAAGAAGGTTTGAATAACACAAGGTTTATATTATAAGGAGAAATGGATTTCAAACACAGGTTTACATTAAAAAATTATAAATCTCAGTTCAAAAGTATTTACAGCACTGATTATTTCACATTAATAAAAATGTTTACATTAAAATCTCAGTTCAAAAGTATTTACAGCGCTGATCATTCACAATAATATTACAATTATAAACTTGGTCTTTTGGGTGTGGCTTTATTGGCAAAGTGAAGTCTATCAATGTGACGTATATTTTATTCTTAAATGTGCCTCATAATATGGCTTCGTCAAAAATAATTAAAGTTGAAATTAAATTCACATTTGAAAAAAATTACAAGAACGATGTGTATTTGCAGCTCTTTATAATTCCACAAAAGTAATACTGATCTTGACCTTGAGACCTTTGACTGATCGGTGACAGCCACACCGACCGCCCAAATTGTTTTCGATTATGTGTCACATGATATTGACTACTATTTCTTTCGAACAAGGATCAAAATGCAAGTGCTTTGTTACGATTCAATAAGTAACAAAAAAGTAACCGTTATAAGATCTCTTTGTTGTCCGTCTGTCTGACTGACTGTCTGTCACTGCCCTTTTTCGCAGAAACGGGTAAAGATATCAAGCTGATATTTCGCATAGATATGAGGAGTACCCAAAAAAAATTGGGGTACTCCCTCTCCCATACAAGTAAATTGGGGCTGATATTTTTTCCGGTTATTTTTATGGTGTAGGTAGGGTATCGTTGAATAGGTCTTTTAATATAATAGGTATAAAAAAAGGTTAAAATATAATTATTTGGCTTTTACCCTTAAATTTGGGGACCACACCATAGACAAATCCTAATTTAAAAAATGATTTCAATAGATGGCGTGATTTTATGTTGGGTAACTCAGAATAAGAAGTGATGATATCTCAGAATAATAATGGTTAATGGTGCTATTCCGCTAAGCATCGAAACCGGTGGGACGCTAATGAAAAGTGGTCATGGAAATGCACCAGGGTAGACCCTGCTCCTAGAACAAGGCATGAGTTTGTGATTTGTGTGCGTGAAAAGCGAGGATGGAAACTTTGAATATTTTCTTGATTTTTTTATTATTGATGCAATAACATATAATTAGTATTATTCTGAGTTACCCACCGAAGTCACCCCGTGGCAGGTTGACTAGATAGGTACTTTTGCAAATCACGCCATATATCGTTGTTTTTATTAGTGGCTACTGTCTATAGAAGAAATTCCGTCATTGACAATTTTACGTTACGAATGAATTTAGTAAACCCAGTAAACCTAACTAATCCAGAGGAAACCTAAAATATCTTTCTCTCTCTCTTTGAAAAACATACTTAATAGCCCAAACTCGTTTCTATTCTATTCTCTGTGGGGGTGTAAGTACCTGCACCTGGCTCTCTCGAGTGGAACCTTTGTGCATATCCCCAAGGTCTAAACTGCCTTCCTAAGCTTGAACCATTTCCCACCACGCTGGTCCACTGCGGGTTGGTGGGTTCACATATCTAGATGTGCTAAATCTAGATATGCAGGTTTCCTCACGATGTTTTCCTTCACAGTTAGAGCGATGGTATACATTGTACTTAAGTTAAAAGAACTTATTGGTACATGTCAGCGCCGTGATTCGAACCCGCATCTCTTGCGTGAGAAGCGGGCGCTTACCCGACTGAGCTACCACCGCGCCCAAACTCGATGGTTTTAGCTATTAAATCTTTGAAATAAAATTCAGTCACCTCCGTGTTACTGCCCTCATCAGATCCTCACGAGACCATGCCTCAACCAGCACCATGAGACTGTGTTTTTGAATCCTAACCTAATCTTCCTACGTATTGTCATCACTTAGATCCATTCACTATATTCCTGCTCCTCATCCCAGGGCCGTGGGGACCGGAGGCACGTCAGCTTTTTAAAGACATCAGCAGCAGACTAATAGAAGTCTCAAGGGACCCTAGGGCTGGCACTTACCTATCACAAAGGCTAAGCATCGCTATATAGCGGGGTAACGCGGCCAGCGTCTTGGGTACCCTACCCGACAGTGGCAGCGATCTGGCCAGCATCTTCTTTTTAGTTTAATTTTATATTAGTTATAGTTTTAGTTAGGCATTAATAATTATAATTTAATCAAGAAGTACCATGGACTTAACTAATAAAAAACATTATAATTTAATTTATTGAATATAGTATAAGAATTATGCTTCCTCAATTTCAAATCAAATTATGTTGGTGTCATAAAAGTTGAAAAAGTGCAATGACAACCAATGTGCAGTGATTTTGTGTCTGTACACAATTAGATCGCGAGCTGTCAGTGCCACCTAAACCGACGTGACCCTTCTTTGGAGGCCAGCGGCCGACTGAGTCAAACGCATAGAGAAAAAATAAACAATTGTGTAAAGAGTGCCATCTGGAGGAGTTTTTTGTCATACTCTATACGTCATACTGAGCCTACAACGCCATCTCTTTATATTGCTCAACCTCATTGTACATACATACAGGGTGCCCTGTTGGGACACCCTGTATATATAGATATTGTTATCACAAGTTAATAGCCGGATCTCCACCAAACGATCCAATGCGATCCGATCGCCCGATCCAAGAAGTTTAGTATGTAAGATTCCTTGGATCGCGTGATCGGATCGCGTTGGATCGTCTGGTGGGGATCCGGCTATTAACTTCAATCTATAAAGATTATTAAAGATATAAGACATATTTGCGTTGACGTAGTTACACCACACAACAGTTATTACATTTATCAGCTAAATTTAAGTTCAATCTATTTATGTACCTACCTACATGCAACAATAAATAAAAAACAAATTATTATATAATTCTTTATTACCTCGCATATAACAATGTTTCAGTTCAGTTTTGTTCATGTCACTTGTAAAATAATATGCGAGTGGGTGTGTGTATTCCTTTCACCATGAAAACCAATTCATGTTTTGCTAGTTTATGTTTCCCAAGAGAAGCAAATCTTGTCACTTGTGGTGATAAAGTCATTTCGTCCAATAGTGCATCATTTATCCTCGCGTCTTTGACGACATTTATCAGTTTGGTAACTACACATAGTATTTTAATCTTCAGCGGATATGAAGATGTCGATCGCTCTTTGCCAGTGCCGCCATTTCAGCTCGGTTCCCGTGGAACCACATGGAACCTGGATCCATATGGAATCTGTCAGGTCACAAGAATTTCATAAAAACACTTTTTGCGGATAAAGATGCTTTTTCTTGACACACCATGTTTATTTTTATTTGTAGGTATATAACATTTATAAATAACGATATACCGAGAGTATAGACTTTTATTTTTATTACAAAAATGTTATTTGCGAGACATTGTAAGACAACTGAACTGACACTGACACGCAATTTCTTCATAAAAGCCATAGATCATGACAATGTTAACATTCAAATACTACTTATCTATGTGTCTTGTTATTGTTCTATGGTCTTGTTGATAACGCCATCTTACATCTTTTTTGGTAGTAAGAGTAATATAAAGAGATGGCACTACCTTCTACTAAAAGTTCAGCCATTAAGGCACTGACTCCCCCCTGGTCAAACGTCGCTTGTGTTTATGATTTTATAACACAGAAAGCCGCCATAGATATTTGTATGAAGATTTGAGGGAAAAAAATTGCTCAAGTTTGGGATTAATTTACACAAAATAGGTGTGTGTTTATTAAAAAACAAGGTATTTAGCGCCTAGTCCAAGCATTTATCTTTATAATTTGATAAGAATCATATGAAAATTCTTGATAATTACGACACAGTTGTTACAATACGGGAGTGTGATTTACTGGTTTTTCGTAATTAATTTACAGTTATCCATAAGCATTTACTTAAATTCGAATGATTTAGCACCTAGCTAGACTCTTCGGCTACCTGTGTGATTTTTTTCAAGGCTGTAGAGCATCATTTACTACATAATTCTATGACAATGCCAACCCTCGATTGCCTATTGCCAACCCTTAATATGGGAGAACTGTATAACATTCAAAACGTAACCTCACCTCATCAACAAACACTTGCTTATAGCAAGGATAAGGATATCTTGTAGACAAGGTTTCCTCATAGAACTCGAATGCCTCGTGCAAGTATCTCACTGTGTTCTTCAAGATCTGCATCAGTTGCGGAAGGCAGTAGTGGGTCACTTCATTCATGTGTGGGTCTACATACGTCTCAAATGGCCTGAAAAAATATAACAGGAGTTATCATATCTTCAAATGCCTATGTTGCAAACCTCTATTTTTATGACCACCACTAAACTTGTCGCCATCAATGGAATATGGCATTGTCAATGCTACATGGACGAAAATTATGGCTGTTACATCAGTAAAAGCAGGGGAGAATATGGAGAGACTCAGAGGCATATTCATATTGTATGTTGCTTACCCGATAGCCAAAGCAATGTTCGGTGCACAGGCTGGAGTATTAACCAAGTAATGGAATGTCTTCCGTCTGTGGTCCGGAGTGAACACAACATCCACCAGCTCTCCACACGACACTGCAGTCAGAGACTCATCCACTGTGAACTCTAGTTTCCAAGTGCACGGCTCTGCATAGCTGTCCACACACGGGAACCAGAGACGGGCTGAGTGGCCGTAAGTGAACATGTGGGCGGATTTCTGTAGGATCAAGAGTTGGATTAAGAAGTTTGTCACAGTGGAGCAATTTATTCTATTAATCATAATATTGTAGACACATTACAAAGGTTTATTTTCAATAGATAGCCTTACAGCTAAAAGCAACTTAAGGGTGAAAAAACAATGCTTACTTCGGTCAAAGTACCCTCCCCCTCTGGCACAACAAAGTGCAGCCCTCCTTGAGGAGACTCCAGGGAGAATTCTATACCAATCCTCAGCCCTCGCCCTTCACCGACCAAGTGAGCTGCTTCATCTGGTATTTGTATGTGGAGCTCTCCGGAATTGTGGTCCGGATCTATCTTCTGCGCCGCCAACAGGTGGTAGTGGGAGAATACATCTAGTGATCGGCTGAAAATGGATTTGATTTTATTCTAGGATGCCTGGTAAATTATAACTTGCCTTTTGTACCCTAGTAAAGTGTAAAATTGTTAATTATTTCTTGGTGTACAAATATCTCTTTATTTGTTTTACTCTATGTATCTATCTATAAGAATGCCACTTTGAGTAACACCTACTTCAATTTTTTTTGTATAATCTAACTCTTTTTATTTTACTAACAATAATATAAAATGTGATCTTGGATAAGGTACTGAAGTTTATAAGGACCAACCAGCAAAGACTAATAGTGGGGGGAAACAAAGTACATTCTAAGTTCTTTCTGACCTACATAAAGTATGCACATTTGTACTATCTGTGCTGCTGGTGAGGTTTAAGTAAATCATCTAAACAACTTACGTATTGGGATCTGCTTGACAAATATCAAGGAATGGATCAAAATACTGGAAGTTTGCCTCATACTGGTCATTCAGGCAAACACGGTATATGCGGCATTGCTTGGCATTCAGTCGGATGTACCGTAAATTATCCTTTAGGGGTACCACAGTCAGTTCAACAAATCCCTGGAAACAAATCTAGGTAATTAGAAGTTCCAATAAAAAATAATTAGAATTTTAACCTATAAAAACATAACTTACAATGATACTTTTTCTTTCGAAACTGATCCCAGTCAAGCTCAGTATTTGATGTGCTGTAATAAAATAAACAATAAGCAAAATAATGCAATATTTTGAAGAATATATTTGAATAAAAACATAGTTTATTTTGGTAAATGTACGTACCTAATTTAAAAGGTCGACAATTGTCGCCTGTTCGCTCTTTTTTCATAGGTTTATTCGACATTGTTGGGTTCTTATTAATTCTATATGAATATTTGAACTATCTTCGTCATTTTACAAAGCCTTTCATAGAAAAAAATAGTAAATTTCAGGAATACAATCAACAATTCAACACAAACACAAATCGAAAATTTCTAATGTCAAAATCACTTACTCTGTGGTCAAAATTAGAATAAGGTAGCCTTTTTGATCTGTACTGCATTACCTCTCAGAATAATAACTTTCATAAAATAATAATTAAAAAAAAAAACAAAAACCGACTTCAAAAAACCACTAAAAAGTAAGAAATAATTTAATGTTTAGACATGGTTTAGACCAATTCTATGTGACATTGCAAATATACCTAAGCAGGTACTGTTTTTTGATGCTGGTGCGGTGACAAAGTAATCCGAAGAAATAATATGGCACCAACTTCAAAAAAGCACTTTACAAACAAATATAGTGCCACAAACTTATCTGTTCCGGTGAGAGCGAACTAAATTGGTCCATACCTCATTACTTACTAAATGAATTTCATATTGACATAGATTATATGGACCAATTTAGTTCGCTCTCACCGGAACAGATAAGTTTGTGGCACTATAGCTGTTTCCAACTGATGTAGCAAGGATGTAGCCTTGATGTAGCCATCCTGAACGCTCGACCGATCCGCGCCAAACCTATGGAGCAACTTCAACAATCGGTCGAATCGGTCGACTAACAATCGGGTAGTGTACGCGCGCGGACGTGCGCCATAGATTGGCCATTGGCCGATAGTTGGTTTTATTGCGTTTATTTAGTACTTTAGCTAGCAATGGTCTGTCTTGAAACTGTCGTGACTATAGTCTGCTCTCAGACTTATTGCCTTATTAGCAAGTGGGGTAGGTAGTAGCATTGGAAAATACGCAAACACGAAAAGCTCGATGAGGTAGCAGCATCAGAATAATGGTTTTGTTACAAATGGTTTTTTGTATGGAAGATGTCAAAAAATATATCGTTACATACAAATATATCGTCGTTATTGCTTGTTTTGTGACTGTTCTTCTTCTCTGCTATTTGAGTTTTTCTACTCTGTGAGAGACTTGTCAAACAAAAAAAAACTTAGAAAGGAAGAGGAACTGAAACTGGAAAAAGAAAAGAATCAATCGTGATTATTTCAAAAGCTTTTGGTGAAATTATTGGTTTTGTGTGTAAACCATCATTGAGACTGTATGCCGAAACAATTTTCATGCCTCATTCTGGTCTAATAACTCGAAATGAGGGACGTACCATACTTGACTTGTTTGGTTCTCTATATATTTTCATTCCAAATTATTGTCACTAATTCCCGTACATCTACGGTGTGGAAATTAAACGTTGAAGATGGAAAAATAGTTGACGGATCAACCCTACAACAGGTCAGCACAGATACAGTTTAACTACTTTTATATAATCATGAACTTTCCACTGTGTTTGCTGCATGTTGATTTTGCAATTGCAGCTGCTATATTCATTCGCAATGTAAATAAAAGCTCTGTATGACCTAAAAGGCTCTTACATAGTTGTTGCAATTAATGCATGTTCTTGCAGGATGAAGACAAATCTCGAGAACAAGATGATGACCCGGTCTTCAATATTGTGACCTCAACTGTTTATTATGGGAGCACCTGGACCAAACATGGGTTCGACATGTTCTGTACTGATTGCCAAATCTATGAGCAACAAAGGTTGGTATTGCATTGCTAGAAATTTGCCATTATTATAAATAGGTAAATTGCAATTGTCCTACATTTTAACTTTTAACCTAACTTCATTATTATCTTTTTGCAGAGAAAATGGAGATGATAATTCGCCATCAGAAACAAATGGGGAATCAGTGGATGATGAATACTTGGACTGTGGCAAAGCCGTCAACTTTACATATTATGACAATTTAGTTGGTGTAGCGAGAAGACACAGACATCCCAATGTTCCTGAGCCTCAGGTTCATTACATTTCTTTGCATTACATTATTGAAGTCAATCATCATGATATCATGCAGATCTACCTGTAAACTGAAGAAAATACCTACATACATGTACAAAATAATGAATAGAATATAACCTACTTAATTTTTTTATCAAAAGATTAAAAAATATTATATATATTTATTTTAACCTTTCTAACTTTTTAGGTTGCTCTAATATTTACTAAGAAGAAAAGTTACAAAAATGGCGGAGTGGTGTCAGAATTTGACATCAATGCTCTGGAGAAACGACTGAAGAAAGCAAAGAGAGAGAAACCAAAGTCGGTGCAACTTTATAACCAGATTGGAAACTTCTGGAGAATCAAAGGAGACACGCGCCAGTCTATTGAGTGCTTCAGGCGAGCACTAGCTGTATCACCTTACAATGCTGAGGTAAATGGCATTTTAGATACTATTTGCTTTCTTTGCTTCAAGTATTTTAAGCTATAATCAAGTCCAGTTATTATGCTATGACATTAGAGTAAAAAAGATATTCATTACCAATGAATCACTAAATAAATTATAAAGACCATAATAGTCTACTGTAGGATATGGCAAGAAATAATATTTTTGACTTCAGAATACACAAGAAAAAAATATTTGTGCCTTTCCTATACTGAGACTGGGGGATTTTTTGTTTGTTGAATCTTATTGCTTGGCAGTACTTAAGTTATCGCTAAAGCATCTACATAATTATCATCTCAAAAATCGGTAAGGTGTTTTCATTCATACCTATATTTATCCACATAAGAGCACATAACAGAGTGTAGCAAGAGGGGTCCAGCCAGACTCGTCCCATTCCACACTCGACCCAGCCACACTCGACCCGAATTTCTAAAATACGATAAGGTCTAGGTACTTTTGTTGAAATGTATGAAATGTACTGTCAGCCACAAGAGTTTTCTTACTGAAATTATAGTTAGGTGTTTTATGTGCTGATTAATTCAAACAAAAGTAATAATTTGTACTTTTAATCATTTATTTATCATTTTCTATAAACATTATTAGTAGGTAACACATGTTTTGAATTATAAACGTAAAAGTAATAATAAATATTAACAAAATAAGTAACTATTAATAATTATGTGTGGTAAAATCACAGTTACACAAAATATCTTTACAATGAAATATGTATAAAATCCGTTTGCTGTTTATAAAATTATAATAACTTCGCAGTAGCCCTTGCTTATCAAATGTATAAATTACAATACAAGTAAGTGCGCGAAAGAGATGGATGCAGGCCATCCAAATCTTGACCATTGTTATCGATAACCCGTTTATTTCAGGCTAAAACAATGAGAAGGGTAAACAATTCAATTTTTGTTTTTGTGGCTCTCTGACTGTGTGTGACTAACACTGTCAATTCCGCCAATAACATGTGTTAGAGATTGCACGGTATTTTATTTGTATTTTATTTTATTTAGCCTTGTTTACTGATTGATGTATTTCAGTCAGAGAATGAATATTCTGAAACAAGACAACACAAACAAAAGTTAGTAGATTAATGTTAGTATAACGATCACATGTATTTACATTATTAATTTCGGAGGGGAGGACTGTTAGAGTGTAATGTTGTTAGTTTTAAGAAAAGTTGATAAAATATTTACAAATGAGGAATGGACATAGGTTAGTAGACACTTCACATTAACAGGACGAGGGATTGAAGGAGGTAGGGAGTCGTATATAGAGGATTGGAGTTTTGGACAACTGAACAGTAGGTGTTCTACTGTGCCTTCGTCCGTCCCGCAGTCGCAAATTGAGCTATCACGAACCCGGATCTTAGCCAAATGGACTGGGCTACACACGTGGCCCAATCGCAGTCGACAGATTGTAGATGTGGTGCGTTTGTCAATATACTTAGCCTTAAAAAACCATGGTCTATTGGGTATTGTTGGTTGTATATCAGCATAATGCTTTCCCTTTATTGTTTTTGAAAGATCCCAGGATTTTTGCCAAGATTTTTCAAGTCTTGGCTTGGCAAGTGAGGCAAGATCATGGGCAAAATTTTTATAATGAGTCGGCAAACCAGTTTGGACAGCATTCTTAGCATATGAGTCTACGCGCTCATTACCGACAATACCGCTATGGCCTGGGATCCAAGCCACAGCTACATTGATGCCACGGGTAACGCAGCGGTGTAAACACTCTCGAATTTGAAATATAATAGGGAATTTGGATTTACTTCGAAAAGGGAATGAAATTATGGCGTGTAAGCAGCTCAATGAATCAGAAAAGATAATGGAATTTTGAAGATTATGAGACTCTACATAAAGCAGGGCCTCATAGATTGCTGTAGCTTCACCTGTGAAGACAGAAGACTCGGGAGGGCGTTTAAAACTAAGAATAATCTTGAATTTGGGGATCCATACTGCCAGGCCAGTGTCGCTAGTGTCTGACGGTTTGGATGCATCTGTGTATATGCATAACCAATCTGAAAACATTTTACTTACCAAACAGTTGAAGGTTTGGTCAGCGTCAGGAGAATCTTTTTCCACACCAAAATCGGTGATGATATTTGGTTGAAAGGTAAGGGCGTCATAGGAGGTGCTAAACATAGGGTTAGAGAGAAACGTCACTGTCGTGTTGGGAAGTCTAGAGAATTTGATGAAGCTTCTCAGCAGAAGTGGGACTGTTAATGGGGATTGATTGATCTGAACAGTAGATAGATGTTGAAGGGTACCTAATTTGTAAAGGAGAGGGTGAGAGGTAAATTGACAGATCTTGTAAAAGAATCTGTCACATAGAAATTGTCTACGGAGAGAGAGGGGAGGTTCCACACATTCCACTTGTAGAGCGTTGGTCGGGGAAGACTTCATGGCACCAGTTATAATGCGCAGACATTTGTATTGGAGTTTATTTAATTTTTCTGAAGCAGCCTTATTGCAAGGGTCTAAGATAAAACTCGCATAGTCGAAATGGCTGCGCACCACAGCGTTATATACTAGTTTTTGAGTATAAGGGTGAGCACCCCACCAAACTCCAGACAGGGATCTTAGGACGTTAACGCCTTTTTCACATTTCTGAGCGACGTAATTTAAATGCGGAACACCTGTTAGGCGTGTGTCGAGAATAACACCTAGAAATTTTACCTTGTTGTCAACAGGGATTACATCGTCACCTACAACGATTTCAATATCTGGTACATACCGTTTCTTGGTGAACACCACGCTGGAGCACTTGGCAACAGATAATGAAAGGCCATGCTCGTGCAACCAGTCAGTTAGATATCTCATGGCTAGGTTCAGAGAAACATTAGCTTCGCTTATTGATGGGCTAGCAAAGTATAACGCTATGTCATCAGCATACTGCAAAATTTCGCAAAAACAGTTTACAGACTGTTCCAGGTCATGAGTGTATATGTTATACAGGAGTGGACTTAATACTGAACCTTGGGGAAGTCCTTTCCATACAAGTTTAGGGTTGTCAATGGATGAATTTGGGCACTTAATATAAATAAGTCTCTCCGCGAGGAGGTTGCATATTAAACGGGTCAGCCTCTCAGGGATACTCAGATGTTGCAGTTTCTGCCTGAGTATTGGAAGGAGAACGTTATCATACGCAGAAGCCACGTCGAGGAAAACACCTACCAGATATTCTTTCCTTTTGAATGCTGTCTGGATATCTGTGACCAGAATACCCAGACTGTCTAGTGTACCCATACCCTTTCTGAATCCGTATTGAGACTTAGCTATGAGGTTTCTATTTTCGACCAACCATTCCAGTCTAGTTTTGATCATATGTTCCGTTATCTTAGATAAAACAGACGATAAGGCTATTGGTCGTCTAGAATTGGGATCATTTGGATCTTTGCCGGGTTTTAAAATAGGCAATACTATCTGTTTCTTCCATGAATCAGGGAGAACCCCATATTCAAAGAAATAATTTGATAACTCTAAATAGAAATGCTTGACTCTGGAGCTCGACTTAGAGATAAAGGAATATGGAATGCCATCAATGCCCGGAGACGAGTCTCTCAAACCATGGATAGCAGATTCCAATTCCTCAAATGAGAATGGGGAGTCTAAACTATGTGAGGATGGGAGAACAGAAGGAGGTAGAGGAAGATAATCAAAGTTTGGAACAAATGGTGGAGCCAGTCTGTCAGAGAAATCATCCAGCCAAACCGCAGGATCGTTGGACAACACATTTTGTGCATTTAAGGACCCACGAAATATTCTTATTTGTCTCCAAATGATGGAAGCAGGAGTCATAGGAGAGAGGTTTTCGCAGAATCTGATCCAACCTTGCTTTTTTTTCTTTAATAATAGCCTTCTAGTACGGGCTGCACAACGCTTATATTCAACAAAATTTTCTGGGCTCATTGCAACCGAATAAGCATCTTCTGCATCATTTCGCTGTTTAATTGCTTCTGTGCATTCAGAATCCCACCAAGGAGGGGAGACCCTTGAGCGTCTTTTTGATTTTGTTGGCTTAGAAGAAGATGTTAGTGCGTTTTCAAACTCAGAATAGTTGTTCATAAAGTTATCTGGAGAACAAGGGGGGATCAGATTGACTTTATTTTCGACAGACTCAACAAAACTCTGCCACGCTTTTTGGCTTACCTTGTATCTTGGAAATGGGTTAAAATTTTGAATAAAAGATGGTCTATTGGATATAGTGATGTCGATTGGGAAATGGTCGCTACCATAGGTATTCGGGAGGGTCCGCCAAGACATTAAAGTAGCCAGGGAAGGAGAACAGATAGAAAGATCGACAGCACTCTTAGGATTCTGAGAAGGGAGAACGCGACGAGTAGGAGATCCGTCATTTAGTATACAGAGGTCAAGGGAATCAAGCATTTCAATTATTTCAATTCCAAAACTGTCACTGTGATAGGAGCCCCATGATACATGGTGTGCATTAAAGTCACCCATGATCAAGAATGGCCCCGGTAGAGAGGAAATAATATTAAAAAAGGGAGGGAGAAGGGAAGGATGGGGATCTGGGAAATACACGGATACAAATGTAATGTTTAGAGCTCTAAGAGCCACCACATTAAATCCATACCCGTGTGCAGGGATGGGGAGAGAGGAGTAGACAATGGAGCGCTTCACAAACAAAGCGCAGCCTGCATACCCGTCGTCTCTGTCGTCCCGCAAACAGGAGTACCCTGGCACCCGGAATCGGGAACCCGGCAAGAACCATGTCTCCGAGACGGCAGCGACGACAGGTTGAAGTTTATCTATCAAGAGTAAAAGTTCAGATTTTTTACGATTCAGACTCTGGGCATTCCACTGAAGGATTGGTGTCAGAGCCATTTGTGAATTGGTAGAGAAGTTTGAGTTTATTGGCAACGTTGGGCGGTAGGGTTGTATCATTGAATTTTGACACGATGCATATAATTGAGGAAATCAATACCTCTAGAAGGTTATCATTAGGAGTTACTGGGAGTGTAGATGTTGAAATAGAGGAAGAGGGAGAGTTATTATTGAGGGCGCATCCATTGGGAAGAGAAGATGAAACATCAGCAATTAGGCTGTTGTGAGCTTGCTTATCATAGCTCTTACCAAGGGGGGCATGGGGACGCCTTTGGGTGAATACCGTTTTCCTGTATGAGGTGGTTTGTGATGGGGGAGAGGCTGATGGTGAATTTTGTGTAGAAGATGGAGATTTGGCAACTTCTGCGTATGGTTTCCTACTGCTAGGGACCTTGGCATTTGCTTCAGAGAAGGAAATATTGTCTTGGGACATAATCAATTTAACAAATTTTTGCCTAGAATGCTCAGGGCAGTTTAGGTTTGTTGAGAAATGTCTGCCGGAGCAGTGTAGGCATGAAGCATTTTCCTGGGATATGGTGCAATTCTCACCATCATGTGGTTGAGCACAACGGTAACATCTGGGCTTGGAACGGCATTGTGCCTTCACGTGACCAAAACGGCAGCAAGCTCTGCATTGGATGGTGGGGAATTTATAAGGCTCTACAATGACTGTCGCTTTGTACGAGTAAATCTTTTCTGGTAAGACTTGACCTCTGAAAGTGATGACTACTGTTTGAGTTGGAATCCAGGAAACCTTGCCATCACTGTCTTTATTCTTCCTACTGAATCTCCTTGCTCTTAGCACATGACCGCAACCTTGGGGAAGATCAAGTGAGTTCACAAATTCATCCATTGACAAGTCCCGTGGAACATCTTTACATACACCCATCCTGGTGATGCTGTATGTTGGGATGCCTACCTTGTATCCATTTTCATTGAGCAGTGGATCTTGCATAAATTTGTTTGCGTCAGCTGCAGTGCAGAATTCGACAGCTACTCTGTTTCGACCGACTACTTTAACTCCGTCACGGGTAATATTTGCAATTTTGTTTTTATGTAGAAACTGGCCGAATTTGATAGCTTTTAGGGAAGTACCTTGAGAGGGGGATGACTCTAGTCTCGAAACGTGGACAATAAATGGTCCTACATCTTGCAATTCGTACCTTTTGTTGTTTTCGTTGAGGCTAGGGTGCGTATACATCGACTGGATGGATGCAGACGCAATTTCTGGGTCCGTGATAACTCTTTTTCCTGAGTCAGTAATTGGCTCCTCATGGGGGCGCTTACGGCTTGATTCCTGAGGGGTTTCAGGGAAGAGTGGTGGAGAAGGAGGAATAGGAGTAGGGCCGGGGTCCGGCGGCGGGTCCGGGGGGCGGTCTACGTCGTGCTCCATCTGGATAATTCCAGATGGAGCAGAAACAGGTAATAACTACTACTTACCCAGACACAGGACACACAAACCAACACCAGAACAACACAATCTCGGTCGGAAAACACTAATAATGGCTGTAATTTGAAAAATTCCAAAACCACGTGCAGTCAACAACAACACGAAAGCGAGAATCGAAGGGTAAACTACCTCTCTCTGTTACTGAGGTCAAACTTAGGCTAGTTTAGTCAACATATTTCTTAAATTTAAGTGATAATCACTTTATATGCAATCAATTAAGAAATCCATAAACATTTTCTGTCGACTGTACTTTGCGATAAGAAAAAAAATACAAACAAAAATGAACCTTATCGAAATTATGAAATTCGGGTCGAGTGTGGCCGGGTTGAGTGTGGAATGGGACGAGTCTGGCTGGACCCAGCAAGAGTCGCTGTTGTCAGATACGATGAAGAGGACATCATCATCATCATATTTATCCATGATCTAAAGTTTGGAATTCAAAAGAACTCATTGTAAATTGAAATGAATCTGCCAATACTCCATGAATAATTCAATGTTTTGTTCACTTTTGTTTTGTTGTGTTTCTGATGTAAATGGAATCTAAGGTCAGATAAACCTAAAGGCTTTGATGTAAGATACGTCTTTTATCCTGATGGTATAATATCGCAATGTTGGCAGTAGCATTATTGATGTCTCCATAATTTTAAATGCATGGTATTTTTGTTATAGAAATACTTATTATTAAGTTTTGAAGTCATGAATTGAATGAGATAATCTTCTTATCTTCTCCTGCTCCTGCCCTACCTTCTTCTTCTTCTTCAATCGTGTAAATGCAATAAGCTAACTTCCTCCAGTGTTTTGCTACTCTTATTGCGAGATCATTGGCCTTCATCAGGTCTCCTTGACTGCACTTTGGGGCATTAGGACACTCTATAAAATGTGACGTAGTCTGGAGGCTTCCGCACAAATGGATAAAATTAGATATGAAGAAGTAATGTTAATATTGTCATCGTCATCACCATCAATCTTTAAATTCCTAGAGATATAACAAAAAATCTTTATTAATTTGCCCCATATCGGCGAAAAACCACCCAATTATCACCACAGACACACATCATCAGGATATAACATGGGCTTTTTACACCTGAAATAAAGATATAAGTATTATTATTATTACACATTTCCTCTCTTCCACCACAGGTGCTACTAAACCTAGCGCGAGTGCTATTCACGCTCCAGTACTTGGACGACGCGATCTACCTGACGCGGCGCTCGCTGGAGGTGCAGCCGCCGGACCGCAGCGCGTGGCAGCAGTACTTCACCCTCGGGGAGATCTTCAAGGCTTACGGCCACTATCAGGTACAGTCCTGTCCACTATCAGGTACAGTCCGGTCCACTACAGTTGACCACATCGGTTGACCACTCCGGACCGCAGCGCGTGGCAGCAGTACTTACTTCACCCTCGGGGAGATCTTCAAGGCTTACGGCCACTATCAGGTATAGTTCCGTCCACTAAAGTGGATCACAATACGTGATCTGCCTTACTGCGCCTGGCAGCAGTAAGTTGTTGACTCTCGGGGAGATCTTCAAGGCTTACGGCCACTATCAGGTATACTAAGGTCCATGACAGTTGACCACAATACGTGGTCTACCGGACCACGTCTGGCAGCAGAACTTCACCCTACATAGGAGAGATACAGGTACAGTGCGGTCCACGACAGTTGACCACACTGCAATACATTATTGATGTTAAGTATGCCCTGTGCCTTTCCATCTGCAATCGGGAAGATTTACTTCAGACCAACCAGATTGGCATAAACACTGACACGAAAGAAGAAGTAGAAGAATAATTATTATGTGTAAGTGCTACAGTATTTCACGCTCCAGGTGATCTTTAAGGCTTAATGGTTGAGCAATTTGATATGCGATACTATCTGATATCAATTATCCCTTTATTGTTCATCCATACATAGGCGTGTTACAGTCGTGAGTATAGGTAGGTATCGTATCTTTAGGTATAGGTATCTTTGAAGTAGAATCTACGCTGGCATGTGACTTGCGTAGCCTCTATGCAACATTCCATTTAATCTCTCACCGTATCTCTAACCCCTCAGGAAGCGGCAGTGCTATATAGAACTATTCAATCCAGACTAGGCTGTGACCTCTCTAACCATCTCTCTAACCCCTCAGTGACCTCTCCATACATTACTCTAACTGTCTCCATCACCTCTCAGGACATCTCTAACAGTTTCTAAACCCCTCAGGAAGCGGCAGTGCACCTGAAGCACGCATTAGACCTGCGGCCCGACTTCGAGCCGGCGCAGGCCGCGCTGCGGGACATCGAGAACATCCCCGAGGCCTCCGTCCACGTGTACACGCTGCTCATTATTATATGTTTGGTGAGTGGAAGTTAAATCTTAGGGCTCCCATAAATAATCATGATACGAGGTAGCATGGTGAAAATGTCTCTTGCCCTCTTGAAGGTGTTCAATGGGAGAGAGCGAGAGAGTGGTGCGACGTGATCTGGTGTCGTGTTTAAATGTGGGAGCCGACCCTCCTAGACACCCTAGACTCCTAGACAACCACCACCTAGACACCTCTAGGTGGTGGTTGGATGAGGAAGGCCGAGGAAAGAGTTGCAGGGCTTTTTGGGAGGAGTATGTGTCTGGCAGTAAACTAAACGAGTTTTGGCTGATGATTTTATTGAACAATTTGCGCTATGGTCCAAATTTTACTGCATAAATCCATTACAGAATAATTTTGAGTGAAGTTAAAGGACACCATCCAATTTCCATAGCAGCAATCCATGCCACACGGCACAGACTAACCACATGATATCACCCCACACAACTCATCCCACCGAACTATTCCAGGTAATGGGCGTACTCCTCGTGATCCTCTCGTCAGTGGACAACGGCGTGGAGGTGGAAGAGCACAAACAGCAGCGCCACTTCAACCGAGCCATGGCGATGAGGTCGCTGCGAGGCGCCCTGCCCGGCTCGAGAGGCCGCAAGAAGGGCGGCTCGTAAACTGATGCACTTGTGTTATTTGTTCCGTTTTTTGTATACAATCTATCAGCAGTTTTTGTCAACTCAAATCTTGTTAAAACATAAAGATAAAATATCTTTTATTCCGTGTCCTGCACAGACCAAAAAATCAATAAAAATAAAATAAGGAAGACAAAATAACTTAACTACTTTTATGACTAATTTATTGGGTGAAGTCTTGATTTTAGGCTGCTATAGCTATGGCCGAAAGGGTGAGAAATATGCTGATAGGTTGGATGTTGGAAACGGATAGTGGCATCTAGATCTTAAGGTTGGTGACTTTGGGCTTGTTCGGTTGGACTTAGTGTTGGGTATTTTTGATGATTTGAGCTATAAGTTGGTCTGTAGGGTTTCAAGTTTGTGAACTTATAACTGTCTAATAGCAAGCTCTGAGAATCAGGATAAGATTTGTTGATACTGTGTTTAAGATGGTAATTGATGGTATGGATACCCAATAAAACATAGCAATAAATGATTTAATTACAGATGTGAAACAAGACCCAAAGTTACCCAACTTGTTTGCAGAGCAATCGTTCAAATAATTTTCAACGTATGCAAAACAGAGGCTTATGTTCTGCTACATAAGATTCAGATGCGACTACACAAAAACATTGTAATTGTAGTACTGTTCTGTTAAACTCCGCTTTTTTCTCTACACCAAAAACTATCCTAATGTGTTGTTTTTATTTTGTGTTGTGATTACTATAACTAACAGATGCTTTGACAATACAGCTTAGACTGGTTGTGCTAAAACGGTTTTCCCCTGTGCCCTCAAGTTTAACGGAACAGTACTGTCAACCAGAGGCTTATGTACAAATCGTATTTACGTAAAAGTGACCGGAAGGTCTTGCCATGTCTAATTTGATCTCTGCTTAGTAGTCTTCATCACCTGATAGTACCTAAAGTGTGATGTTTCCTTTTAGCAGTTTGGATACATTTAAAAAGTTTTTTCAATATTTTTACATTTATATGGTCTCCATTAAAGCCGAACGCATGATTGTTACTTGTTTAGTATTTGTAAGGACTTTCTCTAAACTGAATCGCGTCTAATGAGCAATATTACACTTATTATTCCTAGCTAGTTTATAGTGTTGCGCGCGCGCAGCCTTTGAACTGTCAAAGATAAATAAATTAAGAGAATAGTAATTCTTGAAAGTGAGAACTAATTAACTAAGCGAAATCATTTTGAAACTGCTAAATTTTAAGGATTTTACATATACACGTTGTTATGGAGTGCAGTGAAGGTGGGGACCGGGGTTGTCTTTGCGGCGATGAATCACTTTTGCAACCTAGTCATTCACTTAGACAAGTCGGCGTGTGTTTTGTAGTAGTGCATGCATTAACTTGTTAAGTGTTCGTAGCGTCTAAGGATTTAAATGAGGAAGCAAGGTCTTAAATTCTGAGATTGGTAAAAAATGTACCTGTTTTCAGTGGCTCTTTTGTTATTTTTTTGACTATTTATTACTTAATACATGATTGTCTTAGCATCTACATTTGGAATCTTTTTTTTTACCCACTTAACTGCAACTACAATTCAGACATAAAGTAAGGAAACAAAGGTTTATTTAAAAAATTATAATGTATTTATTATAAAATGTATACATGTAACTGAAAATGATGAAGATTCACTTGGCTAAGGCTATCTCAGCGCCGACATGATGAGACGCTGGTGGCTTATATTACAATGTAGGTATTCAGCTAGCAGCAAAATGTTACATTACATTATAAATACGTTAATTCATAACAAAAGATGATGAGTTTCACAATCGTCGATGTGAACTGTTCGTAACTTTATAGTAAAGGTGTGTTCTAGTGAGTTGGTTGGATGTGTTTTGGCAGTTTATGCTATGTCGTGGATGCCGAGTCTGAATATATCGTGTTGTACGAAGAATGACTCTCCGAGGGGCTTCAGGACAAAAGTCTGCATGTATGGGTGCGGGGGATCGTCGTCACACTGCAAACAAACATATCACAATTAGGAAGACTATTTCTAGCAAATTATGAGCTATAAGACAGCTAAAGATATCCACACAATTACGCGGATAGATGCAATTGGATCTAGGGTAGGAATGGCTAGGCTGTCTTGAGTCAGGTTTCATCCAGCTGTGTCATACAGTCTATTGGAAGAATAGTCAAGTCAAGCACCATGCATGTTTAGGATATATTTACAAAGGAGTGTTATTTCATTTTAGTCAGTAACTTTTTTCAGTTACCTACTACTTTTTGGTAGATTTAACCAATGCTCTTCTTGAACTAAGAAAATACAACTTCAATATAAATAGTTATACCTACATATTGTATAGTTGTGCACAGTTTCTCACAAATTTAATAAACATAAAGCTAGAACAGCAAATATAACACATTTAACATGTAAGATGGTTATTTACAACATTCTTGTTTTATATTTGTTTTAAGGATCATGAACCATGTAGGGACAAACAGGACTTCATAATGAACAGAGTGAGATCAGTTAATTTTATTATGAGTTATTTATGAACATATATGGATGTAGTTATACTCTATTTTATTACTGTGTCAATTTTTACAATTTTCAAAGTATTTAAAAATGCACTTAAAATTTATTTATTATTTGAAACCTAGTAGAGATAGGATAACAGAAACAGATGAATTCTAAACTGTTAACTTAAGGCAACTAGTCAGCAACCAAAAGTGAAAGCATTAGTGGTGAGAATAGAACAGTGCACAAAACAGGCAATAGAGAAAGTCTAGACTTTCTTACGGTATCTTATGCATCATGGAGAGCCAGCCTGAACATATCATGTTCCAGATAGAATGAGTTTCCTATTGGTTTCAGGACAAATGTTTGGAAATAACCGTGCGGTTGGTCATCATCTGTCTGTCACAAGGTAAGAGTTATGTAAATGTACCAAGGAACATAGTATACGTTTATATTCTTAAGGAGATTGAAAGAAAATTTTACAGGTATAAGTACCTTTTGTTATAACAACCTATTTTTATATCTCTAAGTTCAAGAGATTTAAATCTTAACTCTACTTCTCAGTATATTATTATGCATTCTGAATAATTATTTGATATTCTAATTATTTTTAATTAATATGATGTAGGTACCTGCAGCCTCCCAAGAACGTTGATTAGAACTCCTCCATCAAACATGGGTTGAGAATCAACTGATGTTATTAGTCTGCCAATTTTTTGAAAGGTCAAGCTCTGAAAAACACAATTATTGAACACATTACATTAAATTATTACAAAACAAGGCAGGGTATTGATTTTATGTGTAGCATTCATTCGAAATTAACATGATTGTGATCAGAAGTAAAATTGGCTACTTTGGATCTGCCTACTACTTAGAGAAACAAAGTTAAAAACTTACATTTAGTTTTTCCATAATTTTAACTGCTCCCTGTAGTTGCACTCCTTCAAATGTCATGAAGGATGTTTCAACCTGAAATAACAAAATTAATAATTAAAGAAGACAATCACTATACTACAAGATAATATTCTAGTCTATGACTACAAGTCCTTATGTTTTATACTACAAGTCCTTATTATGTTTTCATGTAAATTGTTATTTATTTACATCCTCATACAGGTTGAACATGAACAAGCCTCAAAGATGACACACCAATTTGCACAGAAGGAACCTTAGCCAGGGGGACTTATCAAGTGTGCCCAATAAATGTTGGGGGCACTCTGGACTAGATGACTGGCTAATTTCCTCTTACTACAGTGACAAATATTAGGTAGGCTTTGTGATTGTCAGCAACATGCCAACATGTAAGTAGATGTTCATATACTATAATATATCACATACATTTTTGGCATTAAGATGTTGAGGCCTGAGATTGTCATATGCTACTTTTAATCCCAGAATGTCTGGAACAGTTCTGAGTATTTTTTACATCCCCGCGGGAAATCCAAAAAAAAAATTATGTTCGCCGCAGTAGGCAACAGCTAGAAATATAGATTGGTATCTTCGGTCACATGCATGACAACTGCATCAGAATCTCAAGAAATTGGCGGTTACCTGCTAGTTTTTTTTATAACCTATACTAGTCTGACTCATACGATGTTATTAATGTCATGAATACCTCTCTATTAAAGCTGGGCAGATTGAAATGAGGATTCAATATCAAATAGAACTTACATTGTACATGTTCGCCAAACTCGCCCGCGATGCCGGATCATCAAATAGTGCGTAGTATTGTTGCACAAAACCCTTGCCGATTGCATCATATTGTGGGTTCAAAGCCATATTTATAAAATAATTGTCCCAGGCTAACTTTTAGGCACGTTAATGTTCCAATTTTCTAGAAAATCGGAATTTTTAGCCGTTTTCACGAAAAAAACTGACACCTTGACCAGCCGCACCGCACCACCTGTCAATTTCAATTACACAGACTACTTTTTCCAAATTCTGTACAAAGATTATACGCACTTTTTATGCAGTGTGTGGAGGGCAAAGATATTCGACAACAAGTTACAAGAGGCCTAGTACCTAAATAAAATAAGTTTGGATGTTTAGATTGATGTTTACATTGACAGCCTGGCAAGAAAGAAGAACCGCGGCATCGGCAGAAGATAACGATGCAGTGCAGTGCATGAATTCATAATAATCGTTACTACTCCCATCTCTAATAACCTCAATTCTTGGTGACATGACAGTGACAAAGTGTCAAGTGGTGACTTATTTTTATGGTGGGCTTGTTTTGTTTTGGTTCGATTCGATCACTGTTTATTAACTGAATACGAGTAAATATTAGGCATAAATTACTGGAGCTCTGTAATAATGTCGCTGGCTGATGAATTACTGGCTGACTTGGAAGAAAATGACGATGTAGAATTAGAGGCGGCAATAGAAAACACGAACAAAAACGATGCATTTAACGATTTTGCTGTTCCCCATCCTGTTATACCTAAAGAAGAAGAAATCAAATGTGTTTCTATTCGAGAACTGGCAAAACTAAGGGATTCTGAACGCCTAAATCGAGTAAGTTATATTTAAAAAAACATAACCTATAAGAAATAATTATACAGATAAACAAACTGTGCATTTTCATTTCCTACTCTCCTTACCTTATAAATAGATAGAGGAATCGCCTATGAAATATAGAGGTGTTATCATTCATGTCTACTTAACCTTGTAGAATTGATTTAATCCTTGATTTATACTCTGAATTTACTCATAGTTACTGTTTTAAGGTGATGTCACAAATAGAACTGAATATTGGGAATGACCGCAACAGGATAGAAGTATCTGGATTAATGGAATCAGACCCTGAATACCAACTTATAGTTGAAGCTAATAATATTGCTGTTGAAATTGACGGAGAAATTGGTAAGGTTTAAGTAAATTTATTTTTTTGTAACTAAAAACCCTTGGGGGTAAAACCTTTCATACTTAGTTTTTAACTTAACTTGTGATTTGCAATGTAATTTGTTAAATATATTGTATTATAATGTAATTTAACATACATTAAAAACAAATCATCTTTCAGCCACTATCCACAGATTTGTTCGTGACAAATATCAGAAACGATTTCCGGAACTGGAGTCTCTTATAGTGACTCCGTTGGAGTACATTCGTTCAGTGCGGGAACTAGGCAATGACTTGGACCAAGCCAAGAACAATGAAACCCTGCAAAGCTTCATCACACAAGCCACTATTATGATAGTGTCGGTCACTGCATCCACAACTCAAGGGTAAGATATTTTAGATAGATAGATAGAATATTCTTTATTTGTACACACACATAAAATTAACTTAAATACTAACACATATGTACAAAAATGGTGGTATTATCGCTTAAAGTGATTTTTCAAGACAACCTTAGGGTGGAAGGATTTTTCAATCAAAGAGGGGTCAAGTATATAATTAAAATAAAGAATAAAAATACTTAGCCTCAAATTCATAGACCATATTTTTTATTTACAACATGGTTGTAATTATTAAAATTGACTTTGAAACACACAAGTATTGACTTGTTACATCAGTTAAATCAATTTTGTACCTATTTTAAAGTCTCCAAAAGCTCTATGAATTTGGAAGACGGTTTCTGCAGCTACTACCATAGCCTTTACAAGTACTAGAATAAACTGTTTCGACTATAATAATCCTAACTAATATTATAAATGCGAAAGTAACTGTGTCTGTCTGTCTGTCTGTCTGTCTGTTACTCTTTCACGCCAAAACTACTAAACGGATTTGAATGAAATTTGGTACACATATGGTATAGACCCTGGGAAAGAACATAGGGTACTTTTTATCCCGGAATTCCCACGGGAAAACTTTTTAAGGCGAAGCGAAGCGCGCGGGAACAGCTAGTTCCTTATAAATTATGTTAATATTTTTCAGAAAGCTGTTAACAGAGGATGAGCTGAATGAAATATACGAGGCCTGTGACATGGCTTCAGAGCTAAACAATTTCAAGTCCAAGATCTATGAATATGTTGAAAGTCGCATGACATTTATTGCACCGAATATCACTGCTATTGTCGGTAAGCCCCACTTTTACAGTCTTTGGACCTAACCCATGGAAAATGAATTGACTATGTATCACATTAGTATTTTAGATTTACTGAATAACTCTTGCATTGTCAAAAGACAATATTTAAACTGGAAATGTTCCTCTACATGGGTCCCTCGTGAAAGAATAGGTACTTACTTTAATTTTTTTAAATGCATTTGCTGAAATACATTCTAACTTCACATCAATTATAAGATAATAAGCACTTGCAAAAACCAAGATTCTACTATAATATGCAAAGTTGATTCAAATGCTCAAACAGCGTACAGCCTGGCCTATAGATACTGTTAATTATTGCACTTGTTCTGAGAATCCATGGATGAACAAACAACACATCTTGTAATAGAAAAATTAAATATTTACGTTTCATTTAACAAGGAGGCACATGATCGTCCATGACCTCATCTTAAGCTATTTTTATTAAAGTACTTATAGTTACTGATATAAGTTTTTTGCAACTTCTTCTTCTTCTTCTTCTATCGTGTAAAATGCACTAAGCTAACTTCCTCCAGTGTTTTGCTACTCTTATTGCGAGATCATTGGCCTTCATCAGGTCTCCTTGACTGCATTTTGGGGCATTAGGACACTCTATAAGGTGTGACGTTGTCTGGAGGCTTCCGCAACTGCATAGAGTGCTGGCATTGGCTGGGAGCATATCCCATCGCCTTAAATTGTCCTTCGTCCGGGCAACGCCAGCCCGGAGGCGGTTTAGAGTTTTCCATACAGACCACTCTTCACCCCCTCCAGCAGGCAGCTCCTCGGCTGGCTGGACAAACTGACGCAAGTGGGAAGTATCGGCTCTCCAGCGGCTCAACCTGAACTCCTGCGCTGTCTCGTTAGTCAGCGGTTCGGTTGTGACGAAGCTTCTGCGTGATTTAAGGCGCTGCTGCACTGGAACATGACCATACAGAGGATGGCGCAAGTCGTTCAGTTGTTTCCAGCGCTCTTTGGCCGCAGCGGCCTGTCTGCGAACCGCTGGCGGTGCTATTCCAGCAACTTCATAATAGTCTTCAAATTAATCTTACTTTTTTGACGTTGGTAGTCTTGGTACACACACTTTAACATAACATAAAAAGCCATAGCCTAGTTCTTATCCCAGTATTCTCCCAAACCGTTCTAATACATACAAACTTACTATAGTAAAAGCTACAATAAGAATTTACTTGATTAGTTGTTGTATACGAGTGCATTTTAATGGTAAGCAATTCCTGCACAATATTTTAAACACACACACACTCACACACACACACTCACGGCTTGTACTAATGTACTCCCTTGCGGGGTAGGCAGAGGTGCATTATTGTTATTCCCAATGTAATAGGGGGCGGGCCTATTGCCATTTTACGGGCACATCCAAGACCCGAGAACAAATATCTGTGTTTAAACAAATATCTGCCCCAGACCGGAATCGAACCCGGGACCTTCGGCTCAGTAGTCAGGGTCACTAACCACTACGCCATTCGGTCGTCAAAAGTTTATGTATATTTTAAAGTTTGTATTAAATGTTTTATCATTTTAAATTTTGTTCCTAGGACTTATAATAATAAGTTATATTAAAGGATATATTCTTTTTAGAAATTCCTTATAAATTCTGTCTATATCATGCAATAAATTATCATTATCATAAAATTACTACAAACTACCCCCACTTCCCTACCAGGCGCATCCACAGCCGCCAAGATCCTGGGTGTAGCAGGAGGTCTCTCCAAGCTGTCCAAGATGCCGTCATGCAACGTGCTACCGCTCGGACAGCAGAAGAAGACTCTGTCGGGGTTCTCTCAAGCCGCTACCTTACCGCACACTGGCTTTGTGTACTTCTCGCAGATTGTGCAGGACACTACGCCTGTGAGTTGCATGGATTTTATTTTTTTCACTTATTAGGTCCTCTGACCGTAACCTTATCGTTATTGGTAATGCATCAAAAGCCGCAGCACCATCTCTTCAAGCATCGATGATTCAGTTTATTTACTACTGAAATTTAATGAAAATTTTATCAATTTAACCGTTTGTCTGCTTCAAACTTCAAAGTAAAAAAGCTCTAAAAATTATAATGCTTATTAATTGAATAATTTTAACCAAGGTCATATTTAGTACCTATAAAAATGGTATTACGGTGCTCACTGTTGGTGACATGAATGTTTTATCTTATGGACTGCCTGTAAGTCTCTTTTTAGATATCAGTATTCTAATCTATGTTTATGTTACAGGAGCTCCGCTACAAAGCAGCCAAACTGGTCTCCTCCAAGCTGACACTAGCGGCGCGAGTAGACGCGTGCCACGAGAGCGCGGACGGACGCATCGGACGCAACCTGCGAGAGGAGATCGAGAAGAAACTGGACAAACTACAGGTAGGATTGTACTGAGCCGTTGATGTTGGCGTTCCTCAGGGATTTGTCTTGGGACCACTGTTGTTTCTAATTTACATGTTGGTGTTCCTCAAGGGCCAGTCTTTGGTCCTATTTTGTTTGTTTTTAACGGCAGATGCGATATCAGTGAAGCTTTTAGAATTAATCTCCTACAAATTTATCACTAATCTGTATACAGGGTGAGTCTTTCATAGGTGCACATCCGGAACTAAGATCATTATAACAAAAGTTGTTCAGAATGAAGAGCTCTGTATCATACTTCCGTATTTGCACCTATGAAAGACTCATCCTGTATAGTTGTATACCATGAGAGCTAAACGCATTCGCTTTCCCCACTTAACCTTTATAAACTTACCCTCTTGTCCCCAGGAACCCCCTCCAGTGAAGTTCGTCAAACCCCTGCCCAAGCCCATAGAGCAGAGCCGCAAGAAGCGCGGCGGCAAGCGCGTGCGCAAGATGAAGGAGAGATACGCCATGACCGAGTTCAGGAAGAACGCTAATAGGCTGAACTTTGCTGATGTGAGTATTGCAACAATTGTTACATTTATAAGATACATCATTATATTTAGCCTATAGCAGTTTACTGCTGGCCGAAGGCCTCCCCCAATGCAGGTGACTGGATGCGATTTATAGCTTTCCGCATCCAATAATTTATCAGCCACCTTTTGCAAATCACCCCCCATCTGAGATGGAGTGAAAAGACAAATTTCATTTTAATTAAACATGATCAGCCCGTTACTTCTAAATAATCGCTAGAAGTTCACTGATTAAATTCCACCCTGTATGTAACAATAACGTAGCGTGGAAAGGACATCTACAGTATTTTTCTCCCGTGTTGCCGACAGTAAATAGTTATATTGTTCTGCCATCGTTGGTTATCGTTCGTTAACAAAGTACTGTACAAAAAATCCGCTACATAATTTTGAGTGAAAACAACTATAATCCGTTTGGACTCGAGATGAATCATCCCAATTAAGACGCCAGCAAACTCCTTTAAACCGTGACAGTTAATTGCGTTATTTTTCCTATCGCAATTACAACAATGGCGGATGCTCTCTCGTTAGGCGATCACGATACGTAACAATTAATACCGGTATCTTTAACAATTGCTATCGGCGTTACCGTTGTGGCACCCCTGTGGTAATGTGACGTCACGCTCGAAGCGCAGAAGGCGGGTTACTCTATACTGACGAAAAACGAACGAACGAGAGCTGTCGTGCAATCGGCACGTTTAATACAACGAGATAAAATCGTGGCTCGGGAAGCAGAGCGCTCGGAAACTTCGTTTTTTTTTCGTCATATATAGAGTGACCCCCCAGATGTGTTGAATAGTTGAATTTCAATCGGCGCGTGCGCATGTTTTTGCGCGTTGGTTAATAGACCGGCGCGCGGGGTCGGTACACAACGGATTGGTGCAGATTAGTGTGGAGACAGCGGAAACTGCGGGCTAATTGGCGATGTGAGCGCGGGGTGGTTGGCCGCAGATAAGTTGTTCTATTTTGTTGTGATTAGAAATATTTTCTGCAAAATTTAGTAGTGGCATTTTATGCAGATGAGGTGCTACGTACAGTCTTAAATTATTTTATCTAGATAACACTAGGTATTGTCGAGGACGACAAAGAGTATTAATTTCTGATGATCTTACGAACCTTCTACATGTATGCTCCACCCGTAATTTTTATTTGATTTCTCCTATGTTATTATTTAAAGTACAAGGTCCAATTACAAGTATACACATCGCCAGTACACTAGTAGGTTACTAGCATACCTTAACTAAACAATAAAGTTCAGGTATGCTAGTAACCCACTATACATACATATTGGCTGGTAATGAACCGTTAACTTATAAACGATACTAACCTTAGTCATACAAAGCACTTCCTTGTGCAAAACGTTAGCTTTAGACAGTCCATTATGTGCCTATAAAGTTGTACCGTACACTCCCTTGATGGGATTACAGCGTTTAAGGGTACCAATTGGCTGCGGGCGACATGTCGCAATGTCACTACTGAGTTTGTACTCCTATAGGATTTATTTGGCGGCTAGCGTCATTACGCTCTGAGACACGTCCAAAGACATAGATAGAAACTACAGTCCATCTATAAAGTCATGAAAATAAGAAGCGAGACTTTTATCATTGTACTTAAGCTATTTACTTGAAGTAAAATACTTACATGTTAATAATAAAATACTGATTGATAATTTCTTTTTAACGGTTTTGTGTTTAAGTAAAGGTAATCCATTATATCGGTTTTATGAAATAACTAGTTAGGATCCATTTCCGTTTTCATGAGTTTATAAACTGATGGACTCTAATACCTAATTACCTTGCGACTGCTGCCACTCCATGTCTTCTGCGGCCAATTCGCACGTTAATTCGCCATAGATAGTGCTGTCTAGTCTCCTACAGCATTCATCGGTATTGTAGGAATGTTTATAAGGCACATCGTATATCGTAGACCCCGTAACGACGTGTGGCTAATGCGATATCATAGCCTTTTGTGGGCATTCCTTGGCGGAGAAATGCTTTGAAGTTGCGAAGTTTGTTTATTAGACTATATCGTGTTAGGAATGGCATGCGGTGGATGATATTGTTGTGGGTGCTATTATCTAGTAGCTGTATTTCGATTCTCGTTCTGATTGATGCGATTTATTTCCGTTTCTTGAAGAGATTTCTATTCCGAAAACCGATTCCAACAGGCATTATTAAGGCATCGGTTGGTCGAACAAAAACGATTATATATAGACCTAAGATATCTCTTTCATCTGAATACATATCTAAAAGGTACTTATACCTAATACAATCATGATCATCAGACCGCGATCTCTCACTACCGTCCATAGTCCTCTTACAAGGAGCGCCGCAACCCTCTGTCCTCGGCCTTCATCATCCAGCTACAATCAGCTATCTGTCCACCAATTAATATACCTAACAATTTTCCATTAATTTTATTCTTTAGTGAAAGTATTCATCCCTATTTCATCACATAATAATATCTTTGTACACCAAAGTCGTCTGGAAAATGACTTTTAGTGATAAGACCGCCTTTTGTACCTTTTTGTTAGAATAAGTACCTAATTGTTTCCTTTTCTTCACAAATAAATAATGTCTATCTAACCGGTCGATTTCTCCTGTCAGATCGAAGACGACGCCTACCAAGAAGACCTGGGCTACACTCGCGGCACAATCGGCAAGTCGAGCACGGGCCGCGTGCGCCTCCCGCAAGTGGACGAGAAGACGAAGGTCCGCATCAGCAAGACGCTGCAGAAGAACCTGCAGAAGCAGAACCAGCAGTGGGGAGGCGCCACTACTGTGAGGAGGCAGGTGTCCGGGACGGCTTCGTCTGTCGCCTTCACGCCACTACAGGTATGTAATAATAATATGTGGGGATTTCTCACACACGGCCATCCGACTTCATAATATAGGTAGAGACTAATTTAAAAATGTTAGTTGTATAAGCTGCTGGTGTTCCAGTTTAAATAAATAAATAAATAAATAAATGAGACTGTAGAATAGAATGTATAATTTCAGTTAAAGTAAAAATTTACAATTATTTGTTGATTGTCAAGATTATGATTCCACCACCATTCATCGAGCATCTTTTGAACTTTTTATGTGTGAGAGAGGGTGAATGTTGATGTGTGTCCGTGGCTCGGGAAGGATACTTTTAGATGTGGACCAATGAATGTAGATATCAAGCTATGGTGGTATAGCTCTAGTGGTAATAGATTAATTTCCTAGAGCTGCATAACACGTATCTGGTGGCAAGAGACCCTTAAACTGAAACTACTTATTTCGTCAAGCAAGAGTACCATTCCAGAAATGGTACGAATGAAACCTAGTTTAATACGGTCGTCTTTGAGGGTTACTGCAGACTGTAGGTAAGTATCATCAAGATCAGAACGTTTACAAGGTCGTTGCACAATAGACGTCATCAAAATTAAAAACTCTATTAGTATATCATTGAAGTTTTATCGCACTATTAAATAAATCGACTTAGCTCGCAGATGAGTCAAGGCAAATAAGAAAAAGTCTAGACAAAACTAATGTACCATGTTAACACAGTTTCATAACTGCATACGTTTGTTACTTATATGGCTTGATAAGCACGTTTATCATTATTTTATGTAAGAACGGTTTGTTTGGCCGTGTTGTAAGTTCTTATGGGTTTGGCAGCTGTTTAAACGTTCCTGACCTATATTTTTAGATTATGTATATTATAACAAATGTGTAAGTACAAGTACAAGTAAATGTGTGTTTAAAACAAATTTGAATTAGATAAAATATACATTCATCATGAAGTTATAAAAAATGCTTGACAAAGTTTCCAAATTACATTGGTTTATTGCCAACATCCCTTTCGTTTGAGCATGTTCTTCTGAACAATAAATAGCTCCTACTACCACGGCCTAATTGCGACAATTCACAAACGAGCATATCATAAACCAATTACCTATGTGCTAGATTTAAATACCTTTCTAAAGGAAGTCGCGGGAAGTGCGGCAATAATATGTATTCACTTAATTACAACTGCACCATTCCCAAAGGAAATAAGAATGTGGTTTATTGATTAATCAGTGCGAACGAACGCAATATTACACGTTTCCTTTAATCTTAACCACGTACACTGCAATTTAGTTTTCATTTATATGTAAATACGGTAATCGATTGCGCCAATAGGATATTAAATCAGGTTGCATGGAAACCGACCTTTTTTAAATATGGTTTTGGGTTTAAAAAAAGTTTTATTTCTAGTTTATGGTTTCCCGTAGTCGACACGCGATAGCTAAGGCACGGTGTTTGTGCACTTTTTATAGAAATTAAATATATTTTAACTAGATTTATTTATTAAGTGCATGCTATCTTGATATTAGCTTCATCCCATTAATTTAGTTGGAGCACTTACGATTTTTACAGTTAGTGTTATTTGCATTTGAAATAGAATTTATCCACACAGTAATATTTTGGAAATACTTGTCACATCATTTTAAGGATTATGTTTTATGGTATTAACTATGAAAGACATAAATATTTAAATTTTAATCCGTCTCCAGCTTATCAAAAATGGGCTAGATTTTTAGGTAATTTGTTGATATATATGATTTTTTTATAATGTATATGTATCCTATTTATTGATAAGGTATCAGACGCTCCAATCAAAATTAACTTTCTAAATATTCTGAATTAATCGACATCCACAATTAAACAGAATCCCTTTGTTTTTAAAGTGCAAGCTCTACTCTAATAGCTTCATTTTCATTCATCTAAACATTCATTCAGTACGATCAATGAGATTCCTCACAACATTTGCATAAACTGGTGTTTATCAAAGAAGATGCAGCATAGTTAAGTATTATCTAATCCTTTGAATGTACGGGAAAAAATTGTGAAGTATGTCGTTGTCCTAACAAGAGACATTGTTTGTCACAAAGCCGTCACTCGTAATGATATAATACGATAACGTAGATTTTGCCATTCATAAAGACGTGGCGTAGGAACAGCTATAGCTATAACACTAATATAAATAAACGATACGAGTAGGTATATAATGCCAAGGATTTGATCCCGGCATCCTAGCCCTCATTGGCAGGTTGCTTGATATCGATCTGATGAAATCCGCTATGGTACGGTCAGCTTCATAAGTTGCTATACAAAATTGTATATGCCAAACTAACAAACCGTCAATGTATGAATAGTTTGTGAGTGTGGCAACTTATGAATCTGACTGTACCTACCGTATTCTTGAAAAGATTAACTTACTAAAGACATAATTAATTAACAGTGTGCTCGACATCTGGGTATCTCCTTTCAATTCTTTGACCATCGGTTTGGCAGCACCAGTCTTCGTGACAGGCTGGGCTGCATGAGCCAGGCTACATCTCGTAAAATTATCTCACGTCAGACATCTGCATACACGCATACAAGCGAGCGAGCAAGAAGTCGCTTCCCACACTTTTTACCCCCATCAATACCACAGTATCATTCCCATTTGATAGACTACTTGCTGAGGAATTTATATATTTTCTCACACTTGCTAGGAATGTATGTAGATTGAGACAAAAAGCATAGCAATTGTATCTTCGACTAATTACATAACAAGGGACCATTGCAGCACCGCTATACAAGACCTAGAACCTAGATGCAAATAAATATATGGTGTAAATGAGATTTTCTCAACTATTTACATGTAATATGTATAACAAGAAACGGTGTAGTTTCTTGTGGAGCTCTTAATATATGACCTGCCTTTCTAAGAAAGCTTTTCTCCCTTTCTCAGACAGCAAAGCTTATTAGGTTAGTTACGAACCGATTAAAATTAACACCCCATTATCAATATGATTATGACACCATAAATATTAGTTAATGATATAACGACCTTTCTACGCAAACAGGCGAAACTTAAGTGAACGTACTTCTATAATTTATCACTCCAGAAATACTCATAAAACCTCTTTAATACCGAGATGAAACTACACGCTTTTGTTTGCCCCACATTAACTTGCCTTGGAGCTTTCAAATTTTCCTCTATTCCTCTCCCGTAAACAAAGTCGTCCGTCTTTATACAAAAACAAAGGTACACTTGACCACATTCGTGCTATGCGCGTAACACCATCATTACGGTCCTATCTCGCATCGATCAGCCCTTGGACATAAACCTAGATAGCCGCAATCAACTACAGCTAACAACTACACGACCCCTGACACCAAACTCTCCTGATCCTTATCACTACCCCATAGAGCGTAATATTCCCTGATAACAAGCATTTTCACGAGACTAGTAGTAGTAAATGGAATGGACGTCCCCTCACCATACAACTTGATGTTTTCATCCGACAATGCAGTTGATCTTATCAAGGTTATGCCTGGCCGTAGGTTTATGGAGAAGAATGTTATCAAGGCACGCCTGATTATAGGCATTTTGCTCAAAGTTTCCAGATTGGATGAATAGAGGCTGCCGGGCAGAATGGTATTCGAGCTATTTGTTGCAGCTTCTTTATTATTAGATGATACTGCAGTCGCGAGTGTGCCGGTAATAAGTCTAAGTGGAAAGTTATTATATCTGATACATTGTGGCTCTGTAGGCCTGACAGCCAATTTGAGCTAATCAACAATAAGATCAATGCGACCGTTTCCTGTAGGTACTTTTATATAACCTGGCGGAGAAATGCTTTGACATTTAGTTGCAAGCAGGTTGCAAGGGAAAGCAGTCGGCGATTATTGAAATATTTAGGTTCTGTGTAGTACACTATGTAAAGCTTCGCAAGTGGCTCCCCCCAGCGGCCATTTACACGTTTTGCATGTAGGCAGTGGTAAATTGCATCGAGGTATTTCAGTTAATCTTATTACTTTCTCCTTAGCCTAGAATTTATGTGAATATCAGCGTTTCTGCGAACCATTCTGGAATATTTGGCGATCTCACGACAAGTGAGGTGAGCAATATGGAAGGAACTATTATACCTTATTATCTAATCTACTGTACCTAATATTATTATAGTTCAGTAATTCTTCGGAAAATGTCTCGCAATCGTAACGATGACGATCCTTTTCGCCGTGCTGCGGCTCCGGGCGGCGTCGTTCTGGGACCGAGTCCGGAGCTCCAGCAATGAGCTGATAGCAGCGGTCGGCGACGATATTTATGGAAATTGGTTCATTAAGCACTGGCTTTTCATGCACCAGTCGGGGAATAAGAAGTAGGCGAATGCATTTAACATTTTTTTAATTTTAATTGTAATTTGTCCATAGTTTTACTGCCCCTATACAGCACTCTATTATATTTTTATGTTTATTCAGTTTTAAATATTGTACTTTTATTGTATTTACATATGGGTTTATTTTGTGATTTTAATTTTAATGTAACAAATGATGACCTGAAATAAATGATTATTTATTTATTTATTTATTATTTATTTTCCAAATATCATGAGTGAGTATGAATTTAAGGCAAAGAAGAGCCTAAACTATTTCGAGTCCACATTAAACTATAATAAACACAGTTCAAAACTGCATGGGAACTAAATATTTGGTTCTTAAACGACGGTTTTTGTGTCATCTTTTTGCGTATTCCCGCAACATATTATTTTCATATTTCGCTCCTAAGTTTTTGCTTTGTTTAAAAACCTATATCTAAATTATTATTATAATGACAAAAGTACGCAAATATAATCACCGACCGAAAAAATAACTGAGTACAAAAAAACGTTTCATGTTTAGTGTAATATGATAATATTGATAATGATAGAGTTGCCATTGTATCTGATTCCATCATTACCCAGCCTATTGTTATTTATAAAGTTATGCTATGGTGTTTATATACTTCCTCTATGTTTATGTACCTAATGATGTAATTAACATAGACTATGATCTAGATCTTAGTTGACATAATTATGAGCATAAGAATCTACATCATCCTCAGTTGAATGATATATTTTTAATATCTATTTTGTAACAATATTTAGGATCTTAGGAATTATATTCCATGTAAATTCAGGCATGTAGTTCAGAACTACCTCAATGTAAATACAAATTGATAAGAAAACAAACTTTCAAAAGGAACTACGATTTATAACTGCGTTTAATCGAGCACGCATAATCACATAGACTTGTTCCGGTGACCAATGAGTAAACAATCTACACATCCATATTCTGAGCGACCGTTAGTACTTTGTGTACCGCCGCCGCCGCTTCTGTGTAGCAGTTACTAGAGTGCACACTCATTGGATTCTGATTATCATCTCATTAATGTAGACTTAACAAACATTTGTTCAATCTGCCACTTTTTATGCTCAATATATTCTTAGTAAGACCGGAGCTCGGTGTGTATTGTTCCGTTAAGCCCATTTTGCATACATTAGCACGAGCGAGAATGGTGGACGTGACAAAGGCAGTGTGTCGTGTATGCGTATGCGTTTTATAAAGTTAATAGAATAGGTGTTTTTTCGAAAGAGGGCGCCCCGCATAGGGAAAACTATCTTTATTCCCCAGGCATAAGACCCATGCTACTGTATATTTTACAAAGTAACAAATAACAAATGAAAACATACTTACTTTATTCCAAATCAAGACCCATACTGACCTCTCCCGGGCTGTAGAGAGCCAAGAGAAATAAATGGTGTTTCTTTCTCATTTAACCGTCTTTGCAAAAAGGAGGAGGTGTGTAAATTCGCCTGTAGGTATTTTTCCTAATAGTGCTATGTTTGTTCCAGGGTCTGGAGATAGTGAACCCTCAAGCGGCAGAGACGCGGGTGAACGAGGCCAACGCCAAGTACTTCTCCAACACCTCGGGGTTCCTCTCCGTCGGGAAGAATACCACTTAGATGTAAATGTGGCTGTAATAGAAGTCAGTAGATTAATCATTTTGTTTCTAAGTTTTAACGACGCGCTGCTGTGGTTAATCGGACGCATTTGCATTCGAATTGAACCTAAATTGAACGTATAAGTAGTACTTGCAGAAAGTTTGTAGTAGGTTGTTTGAAAAGAAGGTACCACTTAATGTCCAAGAGAGAAATACTTACTGATATCAAAAACTTGTAAATATGCCTGTATCCCATTTAAATACTTACAGAAACCTATGTGGACATTATGAATTAAAAAAATGACCGGTCTAAATAAAGCGAGATCGGAGTAAGCTAACAATTTATTTATAAATTTAATATGAACTGCATTTAAGATAAGGAAGACGGTTCCAATTGATTGATTTACATTACAATAACCCCTTTAACTTCCGATCGAAATAGTATACAGAGAGCAAATTTTGCGAAACGCGATATCTGCAATGTATTGTTGACATAATAAAGCTTTTCGCAGTGTCGAAATACTAAAAAAACTCAAGTTTGTAAATCTCAGCTTTAAATGAACTCGTTTGACATAGGTCTAATATTTCCTGAATAAAAAACTGACAAGTACTTTTGGTTTTTGTTTCAATTCGAGTCCAACAATAGTAACTAAATCCGTCTTTTGTTTTTGGGTATCATGCTATATTGAATATCAGGCTTGGCTTTTCAGAAATGTTTTGCAAACACAAACGGACGGAAACAAGTACAGCTTTAAATTAGGTTTGGTATTGCGTTTTAGTTAGGTTTAACTACACACAGATAGACTGTTTCGAATGCTTCCTTTGTTTTGATATGCCTTACATGATTTTCTTATGTTTAAATTGTAAGTACCTATTATAAAAAAAACCAGTGACTTTATTAAAAAGCTATGAACCTGTCGATATAAGGTGTAACTCCTTTCGCAGCAATCGAATATAGATTGTAGCCGCTCACCTTGAATCTAAAGAAACAACCTTACAAATAAACAACCAACTGATATTGAGGTAGGTACATTTTGCGATACTTTGCTAATGTTCATTTCGGATCACGAGCAATTAAAAAGTTTCAGTGAGATATGAAACCAATAGCTGGTTGAACTTATTCATTGCTCGCGAATGTATTAAGATGACGTGTTCAAACGTCTTACCTACCTAGAAGAAACCTACCGTTTAGTTTGGTTCTAAGCTCCAATTATTAAAATAACGTTTAATGCAGAACGAGAAATGCTTAGTGCGGAAACATGGGAAATGTCGGCTGGTCCGGCCATCCGATTTAAAATCGCTCAACGTGCTAAGGTGAGAGCTTTGCTTGAGTTTTCTCTGATGATTCGTGAGAGAAATGCGGCCATCCTTCGGAGAACTAAGGTAACGGATGTAATTGTTAACATCTGCTGTAGTGGTCGTTAGAAAATAAAATAAAGTAAGTATATTCTGAAACTCTCTCAGCACAAGCTTGCTTGTGTTGGGGTCCACCAACCCGCACTTGGCCAGCGTGGTGGACTAGGCCTAAACCCTTCCTTCATTGGAAGGAGACCCGTGCCCCAGCAGTGGGGACGTAATGGGTCGTGATGATGATGATGATATTCTGAAATGGAAAGTGTTAAGTATATCAAAAGTACTTAGTTAGTCGGGAGGTGCTACTTTCGTGCACCCTTTTCCCTCCGGTGTTCTGTAGGTAGTTACCTACGATGCTCCTTAAAATCAGATTGTGATATAAATAATATTTATATTAAGTATTTAATTACAAATGCAAATGCATTAATAAAACTTGTCCAACCGCTTAAAATAACATAAAAAATATCAAGGTCTTATAACATTTCCTTACGTAAATTTATGTATTCCTTTAGTGCATCTGTCTCAATAGGTTGCCCACATCTCTGCTACCGCGAGTCCACCACTAGTCAGGCATTCGTATAAGAAAGTTAATATAAAAACATTCATAAACACTCACGCATTGACTATTGTGCATCGATTCACCTAGTTTCCTCCGGCGTATCTTATTGTTAGTCCCATTGCAATAGGACAGAGCCAGAGCAAATATCTTAAATTCTTTTTACCCCAGCCCGGAACCAAAGCCGGGTTATTCGGCACAACATCCACCTACCTATCCTACCTTACTATTAGCACAGATAACTAAATAGTGCTACCTAATTAGTTTACTAGTATAGCTAGTGCTGGCGCCAACCAGCTTCCTTCCAGCAACCTTGTAGGCAAAACAAAACTAACTTTTTTCCCATGGCTGACAATCCTACGACGTATCCTACCAACCATAACAATTAAATAAGTACTCGAGATAAATATTTTAATTATCCGTCTATTACCCTAACAAACCCTCAAAACTGCCACAAAATTCTATTAAAACTGTTCTTATTGCGTAGTGCGTAAGGTGCAGTGTTTCACACGCACCGGCCTGAGTTCAAGGACTGCTGTACACTCTTGTTACACAACAGCCTTCATATCCCCGCAAACTGGTTCTTCATAACGACTAAAACAAAAGAACGCGTCGGCTAATGCAGCCACGTTCACATGAAAATAAATAAAATGCATGATAGTCTGCCTCGTGGGCAGCCTTATGAGAAAAAGCGGGTAGCTAGGTATGTTAGAACGATGCCGATGCATCAATCAATAGTGACCGCCTATGTGAGCTTCTAGTTTATGGATGGATGTAAATTGGAATGCTGTCTGTATTGTCAGTCATCGGATCGTAAATAGTGAAGAGAGCTTTATTTGCTAGATTATCAAATTATGGACAGTCATGTATACAGATTTTTGATTTTCGTCAGATCTTTTATAACAGTCTCAATCTCAACTACCTGGAGCTCACAGACCTAAGACTCCACGAGTAAGTATATTTTTAAAATTGAAATCCTTAAAAATATGTTTCCATATATAAGTTCTTATGTAGGTAAAGTTTGAGCATGTTTGTACAATAGGAAACATTAAATATTGACAAAGGTGTCGTTGAAAATTCCGTCTCGCGTTTATTTGCTATGGAGTCATGGATGTGCGTGGGCTCGCATAAGGACAACCACAACCGCAGTCACACAGCTACGACCGGTCCTCACACTCCAAGTCACGCAGCGAAACGATCCAAATATTAACAATGGATCTATTCCACAGTTAATTTAAAGTATGTCGACGCATCGTGCCTTCGAGTGATACAAAGCGAAGTGTTCCAAATGCCATTTCTAGTTTCGTCACGTCAGTGGAAACGTGCGTTTTGACATTCGCGGACGAATACCTGCTTTTAACAATGGCTCAACGGTCAGGCTGAATATTACGTGATGTGATGATATGATACAGGAGAGCTGTTAACGGTTCATTGAAATCGAAAGAGCCCGGCGTGGAGGAAGCAACCTGTTCGGCGCCGGTCGCCGTCCCACCGCCGCCGCCGCCGGCGCAGTGCTCCGCTGTCCGCTAGCCTGCGCGCGCGCATCCCACACGCCTGTCGCCGCATACCCGCGCATACCCGCCGACTGATAAGTGTTGAAGTGTTGTGATAGTGCTGGATATTATAGCATGGTGCACACTGGACTGGACTAACAGGCGCTCACGCCATGGCGAGCTTCGAGGACCTCGCCTTCGACTGGTCCACGCTGTGCCAGGAGTGCCCCGAATGCTGGACCGCTTCAGGTGAGTCACTTACGCATTCCCGGGATGCCAAATTATCGAGTCAAGGTTGGAAACGAACGGGATTATGTTAGTAAACGCGTGCGGAATGTGCTGTCCGAGCTAAAAGGATATCCTTGGCCATGTTTGTTGTTTGTTAATCGAGCGCAGTCGGAAAGTAACGATTGTAAAGTTGCAATTTCATGCATTGGATTCGTACGCACTTGCGGGTACTTGAACTAAATTTCGTAGCGCGCACCCGGCGCGTGCGAAATGTTTTTAATCGTGACATGCAAATATTAAATATTTACGTAAACGTTACGATAGTATACCTATTAGATCGAGGAGCGATGCGTTTTTATCTAATTACTATCTACAAATTGAAATTGTAGTCCGGTTTCTGTTCCTTATAAAGAAATTTCACCGATAATATGCAAATGCACTTCGTAATTATAATAGCTATAGATAGATCAACATGTTGTAAATCAATAAATTAAAATTATTTTGTTAATCGATACTCGTACACATGTACTAACAAGATAAAATATCTGTCATCTACAAGTCATACAATATTACGCGTTTTAAACAAGTTATTTATTAACCATTTCAATCAACATTATTAGCAATTAGCGATTTTATTAGCAAGTATAGAAAGAAGAATTATATTAACTAGATGGAACTGCTTTCTTTCGCCACTTTCAATAAGAAACCAATTTATGAGACAGTGTACATAATCTGTAGGATAGGAAACTTAATTTCTTTCATCAAATGGCAATACAAAACACTCAGGGTATATACAGGGTGGTCCTGTAAGTCAAGGCCAAATTAAACAAGATTAGGTTACTCTGTAATGATAGTATAAGTTTTATAAAATAAATAAATAAAATAAAGATGATATAAAACATATCTTCCATTTATTAAATTGCTCTACAGTTTGTTCCGCTACCGCCAGCAAAACAGGCAAAAATGTGTCACTTTTTTTTCACTCAAACAATCATTTTTTTACTCGGTATAACCTAGGGGTTCCGACAGAGGCCCTGAGCGATTCCGCAGTTCTGAAATTATCAGCACGTCTTGTAGCGCAAATAGGTGTAGGTATGGCAATAGGTTCAAGAGCTAAGCCGTCAAAATACGGCGATTGATGACATGTGATGTCTTCATAAATAAGGCATGTGTATACTCAGTAAATGAAATGTCTTCTTATTATGTATGAATGTTGTGAGGTGTTACAAAAGTGATAGTTTCCGCATCAATAACATCAAGGCATTTAATAAATCTGATCAATTACTAGAGAAAGCAACATCTGAACGTGCCATCGCCATAAAATGTCCAATGTATATGTTAATTTAAAAATATACTAGTACTTGTCATAAAATTGTCTGATTAGTTCACCTTGGTGCGATCATTAATCTTAAGATTTCGGGTATCAGTTGCATCATATTTTATCATAATTAAAATTTGTTTACTTATTTATAAATATTATAGCTTAATAAGGTTTGCGTGCTATAGTGTATGTTAAGTACACTAGAGGACTTTTAAACGCAACAAAACGCACTTATTATCTGAGTCAGACCAGTTCTTAATAAGATGATCCGTAGATGCTGCATTCACTGTACCTCTATGATCATGTCAAGTTGGATTTTTCACACTTTGGTAATAGCATATCGCAGCTAAATCTAGTATTACACCACTGTGTGGTTTATACTTTCAGTTATAAAGTCTGTTGTTGATTGTTTCCACATTTCGTTCACGGTCGATAACGTTTTCATCTTGTTCCGCTGCACATGCATTGTCATTGACCCCTGATTCTCCGCGGTCATTATATATCATCATCTTCATCAACTCCATTTTCCGAACCTTGAAAACGTTTTTACAATCAATAATTGTGATCTCGTGGAACATGAGGTTATGGAGAACTAATGAACAGACTGGCGCCTTCCCTGCACTTTACAATGTTTTATGTGAAGCTATAGGCTGGGTTTTAGATCTTTGAAAATAAATACCTACAGTTGTTCTAAAAGTTACGCAAAAAAATAAATAAAAAAATACACACGTGTTGTTAGAAGAAGATATTTTTTTATCTCCATTACTTTGTGTTATACGGATAACAGCGTTAAAATTAATAATTATAAGGGCCTTTAACCTTTCTGCAGTTGGCAACAACTCTTATGATATGGATATAGATATCATTAAATTTGACCGAATCCTTATCACTGAATGGAACGGAAAGAATTGATAATTATGTACATACCTATCAGTAGCTCTAGGGCCTCAATTTAACGTAATTTTTTTTTTAAATACAGTATAATTATTGTGACAAAGTTTATATTACTTAATTAACGTCTGTGTATCCACTTATATCAAACTAACGAAGCTTCACGCTAGCGATCCCTATTATATTAAACATAAAACTGACGGTACTATAAGAATTATGGAATAGCATCTGTGAAATCTCTATTCATTTAATATTCTACCTCTTACACAATTTATATGTTAACGTGCACGCATGGCGAACACCGGTCAAGGTAGTTCTTTCTTTATGAAAATATATGTATACGGACTTTATTTAAATTAATTAGGTAAGCAAAATGACAAAATAATAGTCGGTCGGTAGGTCCGTTAGGTTCGTAAGCGTAGGTAGTAGGAAGATATAAAAGGTAATTAGAAATTAATGTCTCAATTGTTTGAAATATGCAATTGAAGTAACTATAAGATAAGTAGGTAGGTACTTATAGTATATTTTAATTTTGTTAGCTTAATTTGGCTCGTATAGAGACGCAATTCTTAAGAGGTGAGAGTTTTTATTTGTCATTTGACCGGCTATCTTTGTTAAACCAAAGACATCTTTATCAAACCAAAGCACTGTTACCTAAAAATTATGGAAACCCGACCATAGCTTTTTTATTAATTTAGTTTTTTTAATTCTGTTTATATTTATTTAGAAACTCTCTGACTTTGTTGACTGTATAAAAGGTGCCATTTTTTCACCATTCCAATATTTTTTCTATGATTTAATTTAAAAATATGTAGTAGGTAGGTAGAGGTACTAACATGTTAGGTACACTAATCAACGTTCAAAGTACAACCTAAATAATAAAATATTCGGGTGTCGAAGAATGGAAGTCGCGGCCAGCTGTGTCGCTTGAATAAGAATTAGATGCGAGTGGGTCCAACACCAACAGTTCCGTTAACTTAAACTTTACTTTGGCGGGTCGGCATTCCTTACAACTGATACTTTAAGTAGGATACCATAAGCCTCTTTATTTACTTACATATTTTGCAACAGAAGAGAGTTTCTTGAACATTTAATTGCTGGAAATGATATTCTATAGTAGCCAATAATTTTAAGTCGGTACTAAGTACTAATATGTATAAGTCAATGCTAGTAGCACAATAATATTTTGTTTGGTCTTTCTCTCAGTTTTTTTTGTTTCTCTTTGATCCATGCTCATGTGGACATCCTGTATAGTTGTTATGCAATTTTTCAATTTACATAGTAAATTAATAGGTAGGCATGGTAGATAATATATCTAACATAACAACTGAAGCTAAACACTTTAAGAATAGGAAGGATATTATGCAGATTGCGATGCATTTGCATATAAAATTTACACCGTCCAAATATTAGTATAATCGATTAAGCATCGGCATCGGGATTATTGAAGTGGGTAGGCAACACGTAAGATTTAGACTTTCTCCGGCACGCATAAAGTAGGTAAAATAAATACGGAAATGTATTTTTAGATGAGGAATATGTATAGGTGGCAATATGACTGGAAATATAGGTTGGCAAAAGGCAACAAAAAATATTAGCACATATAAGGCATGCTAAGGAGTAGATTTAGATGCCTTTAGGTAGTAAGCATGTACAGTATGCTGCATACTGTATGCAGAATATGCAGATATAAATATAACCACCGATGCCGATGTAAGTACAGTCCAATTCCAGATACCTATAGCCAAACAGACAACTAGAAAACAATGCATACCCACTTATGTAAATTTGATAAGTTAAGTAGGTAAATTAATTTAGCTTACGTGATCATAAGGAAAATATAATTATATAGGGTAGTATCTTAGCGTTTCACGCGCAAATGCGATTATTTCTGCGCTCTAGCACCAAGTAGATAGTTATTAAATATGCAGTAGAAATGGTCGTGAATAACGCAGTCAATTAATTTATTCACACGACAATTCAAAAATATGCATGGAACTAGAGTCCGGCACCGTTAACTTTGCAGCAGTTTCAAGTGGGAAAACCCAAAAACGAAAACAATTTTATTTTTTGTTTGAACCTAAGTTCCTATGCTGCACTTGGTAGGTACTTTACTTACGTTTTTCTTCTGCATTCATTTAGGAATAAATGTAGTATAGTTAAACTAAAAGAAATATCAACCACCTTTCGCTTGTGGCAAATTTCGTCACGTAGGTACTTACTTATAAATTTATTATAAATGGTATCTTAAATCGATAATTATTGTATTTTTTCATACAGGGCAGTAGTTAAATATAAACTCCGTTGAACCATTACGTGGAGTTCCACTGACATTTTATCATAACTTTGGTAACATTATACCACCTATTCGGTTAATCAAGTTTATGTAATGTTTACAAGATAATTGCAAGATGTCAGCCTGTACCTACATTCTGAGAGGCAACGAAATTCGCAGTGCCGCGTCGCGTGAGATAATTTTATATTTTTCCTTCCTTCTTGTACCTTCATGTAGGTATTTTACACTCAGAAAAGCAGTGGTATCCAGAACCACCAACAACAACTCATTCAGCTCTAACATTTTGGATTTGAAATCTACTGACTAATAGTAAAGTACCTATTTTAAACTGTTGGCACTTAAGGAGGCGGATACGTATCTTTTGTTGAGTAAACCATATATTTTAATAAGCTTTTTACCTTATTCGTGGACCGTAAAATTTTCGATGTAAGATACACAAAAGGAAAACTAGTATCCAAACTATTACCCATAAAAACCCTTTCAATAGCATTATTATGCTATTTAAGAAAAACAAACAAACATTTCATACAATGTATTATAGTGTTACATATTCATGGTTTAAATTGAATTTTGTACATAGAGGAGGTAAATGTGAATAGCGGTTGTTGTGCAAGAAATAAAGCTCAAAATGAAGTGATCAATTTGCGTAACCGTTTCACAAATTGATTTAGGCTAAAATTGTTGCGACAAGCGTCTCAGACAAATCACTTATGTGACTAGGTAAGTAAATCACGTCCCTACTTATCGTTTAAATCGTTACATTGATTGACGAATATAGCAAATCTTGTGGTCAGAGTAGATCATAAACCACAGTCGAATAAAAATATAAGTAGGTACAAAAACATTATATTTATAAAGTTCCTCAAGATAGGTAATTTAACTTTACTCTTTTAAAATTTTGTTATTTTTAGACTGCTGACGGATTATGGTGCATCATCAGATTCACCAGTCTGGTATGGTTTATTTCGAAACTGTGAACAAATATAGTATCGAATAAAGCTAGTCTTGTCACCTGTCAGCCTTCAAGCGACAGATTTGAATAACCGATTCATGTTGGCTAATATACTGCTAATATATTACGGGCGAGATATTATCGTACAGCCTTTCTTACTAAGTAGGTAATCGAATCATCTCTTAGATAGACCGTCCAACATCCATACCATACCTCAGTTCGTCTTTTTGTCTAGTAATTCTATTTGTAATTAATTATAAGTACTTAGTTAGGCACTTACTTTATTTTATTAACCACTAAATAAAGTCACAAATCTTATAATAATAAATCATTGATTGATCCATATTTTGTTAGTAACAATGAACTTAAAAATTATGTTAGTAATGGTATTAAATTAAATTAAAATGAAATATAATAATTAAATAGGTACATTATTTAGCCGCCCATTTACACGGCATAACGTGTGCACACATCAAAGATCGTAGCAGCGGACTGTCTACTCTCTCTGCTATAGTGGTCAGGTCATAACCGAACTAATTCAAAATAAGAGCTCAGTGGAAGACGTATTTGTTTCATTTAATTTACGTTTCTTCTGCACTGACACTCCATCTAGTTCGTATTAAAATATCGTTATACAGGGTGTTGCAAAAAGGGTATACGAAGCCGAAACCTACATGTGCAGCATGGTATATCTAAGCCCGAAACTGAAATCAGAAATTGGAAATTCGCGAAAAAAAAAATTTATTTTCCATATTAAAAAGTCACGTGACCAACAAAGTTTCTATGGAAAATGTTATTTTTTTCCCGAATTTTTTAATTCTGATTTCAGTTTCGGGCTTAGATATAACATGCTGCACATGTAGGTTTCGGCTTAGTATACCCTTTTTGCAACATTCTGTATATCGTCGTCATCGCATTACTCAAAAAGCTTTTCCCATCAACACTGTACTCCTGCGAACGATGCGATCTTTTAGCAGAAAAGCCTCAAAGGCTCTTAGATTACGTTCCGCAGTCACAGAGCCATGGGTGGAAGGGTGTAACGTGATCCCGGTGCGGGCCCAAGGTTGGTGCTCCGTGGAGCGCAGCCCGCGGCTGGTGTGACGAGTCAATGTCCAGGGATCATTGTGGTCCAGGACAAGTGAAGTGACCCTTAACTACAACACAGACAGCTGTAAAGAGCTTTTAGAATAATACCTATGTTTGTATCACGCCAAATTACGCAATCGCTCTTACGGTGATGGAAACCTGCATATCTAGATTTAGCACATCTAGGTACGTGAACCCACCAACCCGCAGTGGACCAGCGTGGTGGGAAATGGTCCAAGCTTAGGAAGGCAGTTTAGACCTAGGGGATATGCACAAAGGTTCCACTCGAGAGAGCCAGGTGCAGGTACTTACACCCCCACAGAGAATAGATTAGAATATCATCAGGACTAGTCAGGAGTCATAAAAAATGGAGGTTTACGGAAAATATAAGAACATACTAGGTACCATACTAGGTACCTAGTATGTTCTTAAGTCTCGGTATGCCGCAGCCACAAGGAATCTACCAAACGAAGTGTCTGTCGTTAAAACAACTGACGACATCAAACAGAACTTAAGCCTAGGTATGCTTAATAAGATTGACTCAAAAGAGAAACAGGGCCTATGAAACAACAATTATTCCTTCGCCGCTTAGCACCCAATTCCGTGTACCGTTGTATCGCAATCGTTTCAAATGCGGTCGCAAAGCTAGATTGCAAATTACCTAGTCATAGGGCAGCGGGATGCGAGGCTGCGTAGTGTTGGGCCATTACTGCAAACAGGTCCGAGACGGGTCGTGGAATGCAAGGGCTCGAGAGACTATAAATTCTGACAGCATTCGCATAATAATAGCGCAAAGAAAAGACTGCTTTTGATTCTACTGAGGAAAGTATTGAGTGTTGGGCTCACTCATTCGCGAGATTATTCAGCAAACATGGCTTCGCTTCAATAGCTACCCACATCTACATGAAGCCGCGTGTTTCTGCAATTTGTTGAAAAATAAGCAATTTGCAGGCGCAGTTACAAAAATACTTTTGTAAATAAATAACTCTTCTAGCCGAGCCATGAATAGGGCCGAAAGGAAGGAGACCCGTGCCTCGTGGTCGTGATGTGATGGGTTTTGATGATGATGAAGATGGATAGGGTACCTACTAGACTAGACTACCTGCTAAGATGGCCTACCTGCTACTATATTCATTTTTAAAGTTGGTACCATCTTCATGCTTTTGATATGTTTTAAAACAAATAGGTAGGTACTTATTTAATTTTTAAAAATGTCACATTGATCTCAACATTAAATTATTTCTTACTTTTAGGGTGTGAGATATCTGCATGGTAGATTGTACATAATGTACATGTTCAAGCCGTGTTAACTACTTATCTGTCGATGTTTAGTAAATAGGTACGAAGAGGAAGCTGGATCGAGTTAACGTAGTGAATCAACACTTTCTATTACAAAAGTAGCTTTAAGGTCAGCACTTCGTTTACACACGAGCACAGTTAACTATGAAATGACACACTTGTAAAATGTGAAGCTGTATCTGGTCAAGTCATGGATTTATGCCACTACCGACATGTTTATACGTTTATCACTGATTTATCATCATGATTCTGGAGGTAAATTTCAGTTTTGACGGCCCTAAATTTATGAATGGTTAGGATCTGTGATGCTGATAATTTAACGATACCACACAGCTATGCTATTGGACCCATATAGGTAATGGAACATGAGAATGTTTTATAACGTTGTAACAATTTCGGTGAAGAATAGATTCACAGAGCTTCTGAAAGCTTGCGGGGAAGGTATTTTAAACCTACATTCTTACAATCCTCGCGAAAACATTTACATTTAACGATATAGTACAATATACACAAGAACTAGCAAGACATCTACCACATAATTATAAGTTATGCTATTATGTTCCTTTTACTTGGCCCACACTTATGTGCATATTTAGCACATAGTTGCAATATAATGTAACCTAGCTCACTCGGTGCTGTTTGGTTTTACAGCAGCTACAGACAAACCTATAATTATTTACATGTACAATTTCACACGCGCTCGTAAAAACGTTTCAATTACTTATTGATTAATATTTTTCACGCCAAATTTGCGTTCGTATAACACAATTGAGTAAATGAACAGGTAATTATGTTGGTATTTCGTAATGACAAGCACACATTATGTGGTTTCCCAAGATATTTAAGGGTGCTATCAAGTTACATGCATAATGTGAGCACATTAGTCAACATTAAGCGGTGTGAACCTTAACTAGGTGATAATTTATGAACCCGTGGGAAGCTTTGAGGGGACAATACGTTTAATTATATCATCATAATAGAATAACATCTTTTGTTTTACACAAGTACAGTGAAAAGTTGAAAACTAAACTTAAGATTTTATAATCTCATGTCAATCCTAAGTGGCATTTTTATATTACGTTAGCTACCTACTTAGCTTTGTTTTGTTTTGATGGTTTATTTTTAGCTAATAATTTTTGAAATTATTGTAAAAAAAATATCTTATAAATACTTGGCACTTAGGTATTTCACCAAAACCTGTAACTGTGTAACATACCTGTAGCTATCACACGGAAATGCTAGTTTTGTGTAATTTTGTGTGTCTACTGTCTATTCAATACAATATTATTTATATCACGTAAGCTTCCTGACACGAATCATATCGAAAGCTCTAATCGATCAACCTGCAGTGAACTTTGATCGAGGAAGATATCTGATACGGAATAACAAGACTTTTACCTAAGAATCAAGTATTGAACTTCCTTATAAATCATTCCTAATAATATGAAATATCCATCCTACGTATAAGACGTAGATTAGTATAAAGTAGAAGTAATAATATGTTACGATACGTACATAGTTTGGAATAATCATGGCACCTGCATGTCATTTTCTTTGATTGCCTGATGGTGACTATCTAAAATGCAGACATCTTCATCAACAATTTTATTCGGTTCGTATTTTATTGTCCACCTAGATGCACTCAGCTTTGAAATTTTCAAAGAAACTACACTCTAGGTATCTAGTTGACTAAGTAGCCGTGGTTCCCGAGACCCTTCGATCTCCCGACCGGAGTTGATTTTTATTGTTTAATTTGAAAAAAAAAAATTGTTCTTGCATATGTGTCTCCGTTGTGTAATGTTTTCTCGAAGGAAGAACATCGTGGTATAATCAAACTCTCCAAAAAAAGGACTGTCGAGTCAGTTGATACAGACTCACGATTTTACTAGACCATACCATAAGATATAACTAAGTAGGTAGCCTCATCAGTGCTCATCATTATCATTAGAGGCGAAGCTCAGAAAACAAAAGACGATAATGAGTTTTGATATCTCAGAACAATAAATGCGCATCGAACGCTGCGCCGCCGTTAGGCAAGTACAGTCAGCAAAAGATATACTTACATAGTACCTACCTACGTTGTATATCTTTTCACTTAGGTGCGGCATATAATCATAACGGGTGATCATGACATCAAAAATACATTGCCTGCAGAGATTGTTTGTAAGTAAGACCTAATATTTCTTTACTTAGGTACAAAATGTAAAGACCTACCTAATATTTATGTTTTTACCAAAATGTAAGCAAGTTTCAACTTTTTGCACTAGAGTGGCATACTTATACCTCTTGCTGACTGTATCTAAGTAAGTAGGAATTATGAAGTTTTCTATCTGCGATGATGACTGTCCGATCGTCGATGCAGTAGGTAAGTGTGTCGCCCGACACAATATCGACGGGATAATCACCCGAACTTGACTTTCTAAACAAGAAAGCTACCTTTCCCACTTCACCACTATCTTTATAGATGGATGAATTGACTGTTGACTTGCTATTTTACTATTATGGTACCTACCTCTATGACTGGTTATCAACCTACTTCAAGAAGTGTGATTTGTATAACTAAATCACCCGTCAATGTTTAGGGCTTTACAGCTTTCAAGTTCAATTTGTTAGGATCATATCATCACATAAATAGTAGGTAATTATGTACTTATATGCTTACCTACTTTTAAGACGATAGAAGGGGCCCTAAATTGAAAGAACCTAACTAAGTAGTTATATCTCTTAGGTAAGTAAGTAGGTATTTAATATTTCTCTATAGGTAATTACTAATTAGGTATCTATTAGGTACTTAATACTTTATTTCATTCTTGACAAACACTGCTCATGCTATGTCATCATGAATTCTAGTATTGATGCCTTAATACACATTACTCAATGATATATCTGGCACCTACAAATACGCAATACAACCACAAGTTCTCATAACTAATTCACTCAGTCATATATTACCCATGCACCTATCTCTCAAATCTCTATGGTTTACCACCAGGTAGGTGCACCTACCTGGTGGTAAACAAGTGTTGTAATTGTGAGGACAACGCGGTTCACACGTAGGCGAGATTCTGAAGGTTTTTTACAGAAATAGACCCACGCAGAACAAGTAAGGTTCATACCTACTTGCCACTAACTGGACGCCGGCCGTTTGCATACCATCCATTCACACCTGATTGTAAACATTGTATAGTTAGTTAGAAAACAAACGCTTTGCTATTGGAGGAAACGCGTAATCTATGGAGGATATCTACTACATAAACGAAGTTTCTGAGCGCTACTGCGCGAGCCACGACTCTATCTCCGTCAGCTCTCGTTCGTTCGTTTTTCGTCAGTATAGAGTAACCCTCCAGTGCCTCTTCAATGTTTCTAGTCATGTTTAGCTGAAACCTCCTATTATTATGCCGACACCTCAATAAACAAAGACTATAACTGTCTAACACTAGAACTAGAAACAATAACAGATGTTAAATAAAATAGATCGTTTCATGTAACTGGGTCATGTCGACAGTGTGAATTAACATAAGCCGAAGGAGATCCATCATCACCAACATTTAAATACAATGTGACTACGATTCTTAGATTCTCCTGAATAATTTAAATCAAGCATAAAAAGTGGTTGATATGAAACAGTCGTGAGGTCTTTAAGCTATGGATAAAATGCAAAATATATGTTCCGGTAATATGTTTTAATCTTATCGCAAATCTCGGTTTTAGGTTTTTCAGTGGGCAAATTCTTGGGAAGTATTATTAATTAGTGACTTTGTTAGTTTGTCATAGAGAAGAGAACAATCTGAATGTATTTTTTGGCAGTTTACAAATACGATGTTCTTTATGCAGAATACTTATAGGGATTTATTTTACAAATTCCACGGGATAAGCTTTTGCGCGGAGAAGCTCTCATATATATTTATGTAACACTTTATTATATATATATATATATGTATACAAAATACATATGTACTTAGGTACAATAAAAGATGAAGAGAATCAAACTTAACTAGTATACAAGGGCGGACTTATCGCGATCTCTTCCAGTCAACCCTGAAGGTAAGGAGACAAGTGTCTAAACTCTTAGTTAATTACTAAATTTATGTTTGCATACTAGTAACATAACCTAATATTTACAAATACATCTTATGTTTATATATTTATTTTAAAAGGCACAATTTATCTATATATCTACATAAAGTAGGTAAAATAGTAAAAAACATTTGCTACCAATGAGAAGAATAACCGCCGAAGGCATGTAAACAAATAAAAGTAGCTCACACTTAACACATAGTCTCTAAGTAGTTTCCATAATACATATTACCTACACATATAAACATTTTTCAAGATTTCTCCGTCACACTCACACATAACAGCTATAATTTTCATAATCGCCGGACGCCATAAGTTGGAAAAAAGTAGTGAGGAATGTGGTTCTACACCTCGCAGCGGTCATAGAGGCTAAGGTTCTCGTTCTCACTGAAGATGGAAACACTACACACGCCAGCAGATCTCACTCGTTTGACTATACTGCCTGCTAAAATGATTTTTCTTAAAGTTTTTGGTATGTGTTCGTCATCACTGTCTTTGGAGGGTAACTCTAGCATGTTGACACGAACGAACGAACGAGAGCTGTTGTACACTTGTAATCTGTAGGTACCTACATTTATTAGTGCATCGAGAATTAACGAGATAGTGGGCAGAGCTCCAAAGCTTAGTTTTTCGTTAGATGTTTACTTATTTAAATATTTTTAGTAGGTACTAGGGATATAAGACTCGAGTAATGCATCTCTCAAGTAATTCGATACACCAACTGGTCCGGGTGATCGATTGCAGTGACGCACTATGTTATGGACGCTATGGCATTCGACACCGTTCCGTTTATGCACTGCACCCTTCACAAGAAGCCTAATTTTAGCCATACGGCGAAGGATAATGTTACCTAAACAATAATAATGTGCTATTTTGAAGCCTTACTTGTTTATTTGGTAACAGTATGTACTTACCTATAACAAGGTTAGTTAGAGCTATTTTACCTATTGGTTAGAATTAGAATGCCATCACGCCGAGAGTTATAAGTTTTTAATTAAACTATACAATAATAATTTGACATGGCCATAAAGTATAGAACCACGCTAAAGCATCGGCAGTTATTGAGGTAGGTACTAGGTATATCTCTGTTAACATATCCATAAATATCTTGAAAGCAAAAAAGGAGGCCAATAGCCTATTACCTCACGGTGCATCTATTGACATTTAAAGTATTGAAATCAACACTTAATAAAACCGTAAAAGGTTAATCCAGAAATAAAGGGAGCGTTTGCTAAACATTGTTCATTGTTGAACTCACGACTGAAGCCGTTAGGTCACAGTTCACTGTTAAATAGTTGAGCAAGTTTATAAATTAAAAGTATCGGTCAAAATCAATACCTATGTTAGGTATTTATCAAGCACCTATATGTATATACCTGCGTGAAGTTAGCAGCCTAAAGTTAGCAGCCTATGAATATGCGACCAAATTAAGATGGTCACTTCACTCATCCTGTTCTTATTCAATTAAAACGTATGCAAAGGCTTACGTTGTGTATAGTAGTAGTACTATATGCTAATAAAAATGTAATACAAACCAATATTGTCAAAATTACCATAATTATAACTTATTTAAATTAAAGTCAGCAGCCTAAATCGTCCATTTGTATGGAGACACCTGGAAGTTGTCCAGATGCCAGCATTTCACCTAGTTTATTTTGTGTGTTGTTTCATAAGAAAAGGCCGACAGAAGTTTCATCAACATTAAAAGAGGATAACAGGGGTAACGGGACGAAAGAATGAAATAAAAAGTTAGCAGCCTAAATGGTGAATTTGTATGGGGGCACCTGGAAGTCGTCCAGATGCCAGCATCTCACCTAATTTATTTTGTGTATATTCCCATAAACAAAGGCTGACAGAAGTTTCATCAACATTGAAAGAGGATAGCAGGGGTAGCCGGGCCACTTTATAACTGATTTTGGTGGAAAAACGACATTTTGTATGGAGACACCTGGAAGTTGTCCAGATGCCAGCATCTCACCTAGTTTATTTTATGTGTTGTTTCATAAGAAAAGGGTGACAGAAGTTTCCTCAACATTGAAAAAGGATAACAGGGGTAACGGGACGAAAGAATGAAAAAAAAAGTTAGCAGCCTAAATGGTGAATTTGTATGGGGGCACCTGGAAGTCGTCCAGATGCCAGCATCTCACCTAGTTTATTTTGTGTATATTCCCATAAACAAAGGCTGACAGAAGTTTCATCAACATTGAAAGAGGATAGCAGGGGTAGCCGGGCCACTTTATAACTGATTTAGGTGGAAAAACGACATTTTGTATGGAGACACCTGGAAGTTGTCCAGATGCCAGCATCTCACCTAGTTTATTTTGTGTGTTGTTTCATAAGAAAAGGCTGACAGAAGTTTCATCAACATTGAAAGAGGATAACAGGGGTAACGGGACGAAAGAATGAAATAAAAAGTTAGCAGCCTAAATAGTGAATTTGTATGGGGGCACCTGGAAGTCGTCCAGATGCCAGCATCTCACCTAGTTTATTTTGTGTGTTGTTTCATAAGAAAAGGCCGAAAGAAGTTTCATCAACATTGAAAGAGGATAGCAGGGGTAGCCGGGCCACTTTATAACTGATTTTGGTGAAAAATCGTCATTTTGTATGGAGACACCTGGAAGTTGTCCAGATGCCAGCATCTCACCTAGTTTATTTTGTGTGTTGTTGCATAAGAAAAGGCTGACAGAAGTTTCATCAACATTGAAAGAGGATAACAGGGGTAACGGGACGAAAGAATGAAATATAAAGTTAGCAGCCTAAATGGTGACTTTGTATGGGGGCACCTGGAAGTCGTCCAGATGCCAGCATCTCACCTAGTTTATTTTGTGTATATTCCCATAAACAAAGGCTCACAGAAGTTTCATCAACATTGAAAGAGGATAGCAGGGGTAGCCGGGCCATTTTATAACTGATTTTGATGGAAAATCGTCATTTTGTATGGAGACACCTGGAAGTTGTCCAGATGCCAGCATCTCACCTAGTTAATTTTGTGTGTTGTTTCATAAGAAAAGGCTGACAGAAGTTTCATCAACATTGAAAGAGGATAACAGGGCTAACGGGACGAAAGAATGAAATAAAAAGTTAGCAGCCTAAATGGTGAATTTGTATGGGGGCACCTGGAAGTCGTCCAGATGCCAGCATCTCACCTAGTTTATTTTGTGTATATTCCCATAAACAAAGGCTCACAGAAATTTCATCAACATTGAAAGAGGAAAGCAGGGGTAGCCGGGCCATTTTATAACTGATTTTGGTGGAAAATCGTCATTTTGTATGGAGACACCTGGAAGTTGTCCAGATGCCAGCATCTCACCTAGTTGATTTTGTGTCTTGTTGCATAAAAAAAGGCTGACAGAAGTTTCATCAACATTGAAAGAGGATAACAGGGGTAACGGGACGAAAGAATGAAATAAAAAGTTAGCAGCCTAAATGGTGAATTTGTATGGGGGGACCTGGAAGTCGTCCAGATGCCAGCATTTCACCTAGTTTATTTTGTGTGTTGTTTTATAAGAAAAGGCCGACAGAAGTTTCATCAACATTGAAAGAGGATAGCAGGGGTAGCCGGGCCACTTTATAACTGATTTTGGTGAAAAATCGTCATTTTGTATGGAGACACCTTGAAGTTGTCCAGATGCCAGCATCTCACCTAGTTAATTTTGTGTGTTGTTGCATAAAAAAGGCTGACAGAAGTTTCAAAAACATTGAAAGAGGAGAACAGGGGCAACGGAAAGAAAGAATGAAATAAAAAGTTAGCAGCCTAAATGGTGACTTTGTATGGGGGCACCTGGAAGTCGTCCAGATGCCAGCATCTCACCTAGTTTATTTTGTGTATATTCCCATAAACAAAGGCTCACAGAAGTTTCATCAACATTGAAAGAGGATAGCAGGGGTAGCCGGGCCATTTTATAACTGATTTTGGTGGAAAATCGTCATTTTGTATGGAGACACCTGGAAGTTGTCCAGATGCCAGCATCTCACCTAGTTGATTTTGTGTATATTCCCATAAACAAAGGCTGACAGAAGTTTCATCGACATTGAAAGAGGATAGCAGGGGTAGCCGGGCCACTTTATAACAGATTTTGGTGGAAATACGTCATTTTGTATGGAGACACCTGGAAGTTGTCCAGATGCCAGCATCTTATCTAGTTTATTTTGTGTAATGTTGCATAAGAAAAGGCTGACAGAAGTTTCAACAACATTGAAAGAGGAGAACAGGGGCAACGGGAAGAAAGAATGAAATATAAAGTTAGCAGCCTAAATGGTGACTTTGTATGGGGGCACCTGGAAGTCGTCCAGATGCCAGCATCTCACCTAGTTTATTTTGTGTGTTGTTTCATAAAAAAAGGCTGAAAGAAGTTTCATCAACATTGAAAGAGGAAAGCAGGGGTAGCCGGGCCATTTTATAACTGATTTTGGTGGAAAATCGACATTTTGTATGGAGACACCTGGAAGTTGTCCAGATGCCAGCATTTCACCTAGTTGATTTTGTGTGTTGTTGCATAAAAAAAGGCTGACAGAAGTTTCATCAACATTGAAAGAGGATAACAGGGGTAACGGGACGAAAGAATGAAATAAAAAGTTAGCAGCCTAAATGGTGAATTTGTATGGGGGCACCTGGAAGTCGTCCAGATGCCAGCATCTCACCTAGTTTATTTTGTGTATATTCCCATAAACAAAGGCTGACAGAAGTTTCATCAACATTGAAAGAGGATAGCAGGGGTAGCCGGGCCACTTTATAACTGATTTAGGTGGAAAAACGACATTTTGTATGGAGACACCTGGAAGTTGTCCAGATGCCAGCATCTCACCTAGTTAATTTTGTGTGTTGTTTCATAAGAAAAGGCTGACAGAAGTTTCATCAACATTGAAAGAGGATAACAGGGCTAACGGGACGAAAGAATGAAATAAAAAGTTAGCAGCCTAAATGGTGAATTTGTATGGGGGCACCTGGAAGTCGTCCAGATGCCAGCATCTCACCTAGTTTATTTTGTGTATATTCCCATAAACAAAGGCTCACAGAAGTTTCATCAACATTGAAAGAGGAAAGCAGGGGTAGCCGGGCCATTTTATAACTGATTTTGGTGGAAAATCGTCATTTTGTATGGAGACACCTGGAAGTTGTCCAGATGCCAGCATCTCACCTAGTTGATTTTGTGTCTTGTTGCATAAAAAAAGGCTGACAGAAGTTTCATCAACATTGAAAGAGGATAACAGGGGTAACGGGACGAAAGAATGAAATAAAAAGTTAGCAGCCTAAATGGTGAATTTGTATGGGGGGACCTGGAAGTCGTCCAGATGCCAGCATCTCACCTAGTTTATTTTGTGTGTTGTTTTATAAGAAAAGGCCGACAGAAGTTTCATCAACATTGAAAGAGGATAGCAGGGGTAGCCGGGCCACTTTATAACTGATTTTGGTGAAAAATCGTCATTTTGTATGGAGACACCTGGAAGTTGTCCAGATGCCAGCATCTCACCTAGTTAATTTTGTGTGTTGTTGCATTAAAAAAGGCTGACAGAAGTTTCAAAAACATTGAAAGAGGAGAACAGGGGCAACGGAAAGAAAGAATGAAATATAAAGTTAGCAGCCTAAATGGTGACTTTGTATGGGGGCACCTGGAAGTCGTCCAGATGCCAGCATCTCACCTAGTTTATTTTGTGTATATTCCCATAAACAAAGGCTCACAGAAGTTTCATCAACATTGAAAGAGGATAGCAGGGGTAGCCGGGACACTTTATAACTGATTTAGGTGGAAAAACGACATTTTGTATGGAGACACCTGGAAGTTGTCCAGATGCCAGCATCTCACCTAGTTTATTTTGTGTGTTGTTTCATAAGAAATGGCTGACAGTAGTTTCATCAACATTGAAAGAGGATAACAGGGGTAACGGGACGAAAGAATGAAATAAAAAGTTAGCAGCCTAAATGGTGAATTTGTATAGGGGCACCTGGAAGTCGTCCAGATGCCAGCATCTCACCTAGTTTATTTTGTGTGTTGTTTCATAAGAAAAGGCCGAAAGAAGTTTCATCAACATTGAAAGAGGATAGCAGGGGTAGCCGGGCCACTTTATAACTGATTTTGGTGAAAAATCGTCATTTTGTATGGAGACACCTGGAAGTTGTCCAGATGCCAGCATCTCACCTAGTTTATTTTGTGTGTTGTTGCATAAGAAAAGGCTGACAGAAGTTTCATCAACATTGAAAGAGGATAACAGGGGTAACGGGACGAAAGAATGAAATATAAAGTTAGCAGCCTAAATGGTGACTTTGTATGGGGGCACCTGGAAGTCGTCCAGATGCCAGCATCTCACCTAGTTTATTTTGTGTATATTCCCATAAACAAAGGCTCACAGAAGTTTCATCAACATTGAAAGAGGATAGCAGGGGTAGCCGGGCCATTTTATAACTGATTTTGATGGAAAATCGTCATTTTGTATGGAGACACCTGGAAGTTGTCCAGATGCCAGCATCTCACCTAGTTAATTTTGTGTGTTGTTTCATAAGAAAAGGCTGACAGAAGTTTCATCAACATTGAAAGAGGATAACAGGGCTAACGGGACGAAAGAATGAAATAAAAAGTTAGCAGCCTAAATGGTGAATTTGTATGGGGGCACCTGGAAGTCGTCCAGATGCCAGCATCTCACCTAGTTTATTTTGTGTATATTCCCATAAACAAAGGCTCACAGAAGTTTCATCAACATTGAAAGAGGAAAGCAGGGGTAGCCGGGCCATTTTATAACTGATTTTGGTGGAAAATCGTCATTTTGTATGGAGACACCTGGAAGTTGTCCAGATGCCAGCATCTCACCTAGTTGATTTTGTGTCTTGTTGCATAAAAAAAGGCTGACAGAAGTTTCATCAACATTGAAAGAGGATAACAGGGGTAACGGGACGAAAGAATGAAATAAAAAGTTAGCAGCCTAAATGGTGAATTTGTATGGGGGGACCTGGAAGTCGTCCAGATGCCAGCATCTCACCTAGTTTATTTTGTGCGTTGTTTTATAAGAAAAGGCCGACAGAAGTTTCATCAACATTGAAAGAGGATAGCAGGGGTAGCCGGGCCACTTTATAACTGATTTTGGTGAAAAATCGTCATTTTGTATGGAGACACCTGGAAGTTGTCCAGATGCCAGCATCTCACCTAGTTAATTTTGTGTGTTGTTGCATTAAAAAAGGCTGAAAGAAGTTTCAAAAACATTGAAAGAGGAGAACAGGGGCAACGGAAAGAAAGAATGAAATATAAAGTTAGCAGCCTAAATGGTGACTTTGTATGGGGGCACCTGGAAGTCGTCCAGATGCCAGCATCTCACCTAGTTTATTTTGTGTATATTCCCATAAACAAAGGCTCACAGAAGTTTCATCAACATTGAAAGAGGATAGCAGGGGTAGCCGGGCCACTTTATAACTGATTTAGGTGGAAAAACGACATTTTGTATGGAGACACCTGGAAGTTGTCCAGATGCCAGCATCTCACCTAGTTTATTTTGTGTGTTGTTTCATAAGAAATGGCTGACAGAAGTTTCATCAACATTGAAAGAGGATAACAGGGGTAACGGGACGAAAGAATGAAATAAAAAGTTAGCAGCCTAAATGGTGAATTTGTATGGGGGCACCTGGAAGTCGTCCAGATGCCAGCATCTCACCTAGTTTATTTTGTGTGTTGTTTCATAAGAAAAGGCCGAAAGAAGTTTCATCAACATTGAAAGAGGATAGCAGGGGTAGCCGGGCCACTTTATAACTGATTTTGGTGAAAAATCGTCATTTTGTATGGAGACACCTGGAAGTTGTCCAGATGCCAGCATCTCACCTAGTTTATTTTGTGTGTTGTTGCATAAGAAAAGGCTGACAGAAGTTTCATCAACATTGAAAGAGGATGACAGGGGTAACGGGACGAAAGAATGAAATATAAAGTTAGCAGCCTAAATGGTGACTTTGTATGGGGGCACCTGGAAGTCGTCCAGATGCCAGCATCTCACCTAGTTTATTTTGTGTATATTCCCATAAACAAAGGCTCACAGAAGTTTCATCAACATTGAAAGAGGATAGCAGGGGTAGCCGGGCCATTTTATAACTGATTTTGATGGAAAATCGTCATTTTGTATGGAGACACCTGGAAGTTGTCCAGATGCCAGCATCTCACCTAGTTTATTTTTTGTGTTGTTTCATAAGAAAAGGCTGACAGAAGTTTCATCAACATTGAAAGAGGATAACAGGGGTAACGGGACGAAAGAATGAAATAAAAAGTTAGCAGCCTAAATGGTGAATTTGTATGGGGGCACCTGGAAGTCGTCCAGATGCCAGCATCTCACCTAGTTTATTTTGTGTGTTGTTTCATAAGAAAAGGCCGAAAGAAGTTTCATCAACATTGAAAGAGGATAGCAGGGGTAGCCGGGCCACTTTATAACTGATTTTGGTGAAAAATCGTCATTTTGTATGGAGACACCTGGAAGTTGTCCAGATGCCAGCATCTCACCTAGTTTATTTTGTGTGTTGTTGCATAAGAAAAGGCTGACAGAAGTTTCATCAACATTGAAAGAGGATAACAGGGGTAACGGGACGAAAGAATGAAATATAAAGTTAGCAGCCTAAATGGTGACTTTGTATGGGGGCACCTGGAAGTCGTCCAGATGCCAGCATCTCACCTAGTTTATTTTGTGTATATTCCCATAAACAAAGGCTCACAGAAGTTTCATCAACATTGAAAGAGGATAGCAGGGGTAGCCGGGCCATTTTATAACTGATTTTGATGGAAAATCGTCATTTTGTATGGAGACACCTGGAAGTTGTCCAGATGCCAGCATCTCACCTAGTTGATTTTGTGTCTTGTTGCATAAAAAAAGGCTGACAGAAGTTTCATCAACATTGAAAGAGGATAACAGGGGTAACGGGACGAAAGAATGAAATAAAAAGTTAGCAGCCTAAATGGTGAATTTGTATGGGGGGACCTGGAAGTCGTCCAGATGCCAGCATCTCACCTAGTTTATTTTGTGTGTTGTTTCATAAGAAAAGGCCGACAGAAGTTTCATCAACATTGAAAGAGGATAGCAGGGGTAGCCGGGCCACTTTATAACTGATTTTAGTGAAAAATCGTCATTTTGTATGGAGACACCTTGAAGTTGTCCAGATGCCAGCATCTCACCTAGTTAATTTTGTGTGTTGTTGCATTAAAAAAGGCTGACAGAAGTTTCAAAAACATTGAAAGAGGAGAACAGGGGCAACGGAAAGAAAGAATGAAATAAAAAGTTAGCAGCCTAAATGGTGACTTTGTATGGGGGCACCTGGAAGTCGTCCAGATGCCAGCATCTCACCTAGTTTATTTTGTGTATATTCCCATAAACAAAGGCTCACAGAAGTTTCATCAACATTGAAAGAGGATAGCAGGGGTAGCCGGGCCACTTTATAACTGATATTGGTGGAAAAACTACATTTTGTATGGAGACACCTGGAAGTTGTCCAGATGCCAGCATCTCACCTAGTTAATTTTGTGTGTTGTTTCATAAGAAACTTCTGTCAGCCTTTTCTTATGAAACAACACATAAAATAAACTAGGTGAGATGCTGGCATCTGGACAACTTCCAGGTGTCTCCATACAAAATGACGATTTTCCACCAAAATCAGTTATAAAATGGCCCGGCTACCCCTGCTATCCTCTTTCAATGTTGATGAAACATCTGTCAACCTTTGTTTTTGGGAATATACACAAAATAAACTAGGTGAGATGCTGGCATCTGGACGACTTCCAGGTGCCCCCATACAAATTCACCATTTAGGCTGCTATCTTTTTATTTCATTCTTTCGTCCCGTTAGCCCTGTTATCCTCTTTCAATGTTGATGAAACTTCTGTCAGCCTTTTCTTATGAAACAACACACAAAATAAACTAGGTGAGATGCTGGCATCTGGACAACTTTCAGGTGTCTCCATACAAAATGTCGTTTTTCCACCAAAATCAGTTATAAAGTGGCCCGGCTACTCCTGCTATCCTCTTTCAATGTTGTTGAAACTTCTGTCGGCCTTTTCTTATGAAACAACACACAAAATAAACTAGGTGAGATGCTGGCATCTGGACGACTTCCAGGTGCCCCTATACAAATTCCCCATTTAGGCTGCTAACTTTTTATTTCATTCTTTCGTCCCGTTAGCCCTGTTATCCATTTTCAATGTTGATGAAACTTCTGTCAGCCTTTTCTTATGAAACAACACACAAAATAAACTAGGTAAGATGCTAGCATCTGGACGACTTCCAGGTGCCCCCATACAAAGTCACCATTTAGGCTGCTAACTTTATATTTCATTCTTTCGTCCCGTTACCCCTGTTATCCTCTTTCAATGTTGATGAAACTTCTGTCAGCCTTTTCTTATGAAACAACACACAAAATAAACTAGGTGAGATGCTGGCATCTGGACAACTTCCAGGTGTCTCCATACAAAATGACGATTTTCCACCAAAATCAGTTATAAAATGGCCCGGCTACCCCTGCTATCCTCTTTCAATGTTGATGAAACTTCTGTCTACCTTTGTTTTTGGGAATATACACAAAATAAACTAGGTTAGATGCTGGCATCTGGACGACTTCCAGGTGCCCCCATACAAATTCACCATTTAGGCTGCTATCTTTTTATTTCATTCTTTCGTTCTGTTAGCCCTGTTATCCTCTTTCAATGTTGATGAAACTTCTGTCAGCCTTTTCTTATGAAACAACACACAAAATAAACTAGGTGAGATGCTGGCATCTGGACAACTTCCAGGTGTCTCCATACAAAATGTCGTTTTTCCACCAAAATCAGTTATAAAGTGGCCCGGCTACCCCTGCTATCCTCTTTCAATGTTGATGAAACTTCTGTCAGCCTTTGTTTATGGGAATATACACAAAATAAACTCGGTGAGATGCAGGCATCTGGACGACTTCCAGGTGCCCCCATACAAATTCACCATTTAGGCTGCTAACTTTTTATTTCATTCTTTCGTCCCGTTAGCCCTGTTATCCTCTTTCAATGTTGATGAAACTTCTGTCAGCCTTTTTTTATGAAACAACACACAAAATAAACTAGGTGAGATGCTGGCATCTGGACAACTTCCAGGTGTCTCCATACAAAATGTCGTTTTTCCACCAAAATCAGTTATAAAGTGGCCCGGCTACCCCTGCTATCCTCTTTCAATGTTGATGAAACTTCTGTCAGCCTTTGTTTATGGGAATATACACAAAATAAACTCGGTGAGATGCAGGCATCTGGACGACTTCCAGGTGCCCCCATACAAATTCACCATTTAGGCTGCTAACTTTTTATTTCATTCTTTCGTCCCGTTAGCCCTGTTATCCTCTTTCAATGTTGATGAAACTTCTGTCAGCCTTTTTTTATGAAACAACACACAAAATAAACTAGGTGAGATGCTGGCATCTGGACAACTTCCAGGTGTCTCCATACAAAATGACATTTTTCCACCAAAATCAGTTATAAAGTGGCCCGGCTACCCCTGCTATCCTCTTTCAATGTTGATGAAACTTCTGTCAGCCTTTGTTTATGGGAATATACACAAAATAAACTAGGTGAGATGCTGGCATCTGGACGACTTCCAGGTGCCCCCATACAAAGTCACCATTTAGGCTGCTAACTTTATATTTCATTCTTTCTTCCCGTTGCCCCTGTTCTCCTCTTTCAATGTTGTTGAAACTTCTGTCAGCCTTTTCTTATTCAACAACACACAAAATAAACTAGATGAGATGCTGGCATCTGGACAAATTCCAGGTGTCTCCATACAAAATGACGATTTTCCACCAAAATCAGTTATAAAATGGCCCGGCTACCCCTGCTATCCTCTTTCAATGTTGATGAAACTTCTGTCAACCTTTGTTATTGGGAATATACACAAAATAAACTAGGTGAGATGCTGGCATCTGGACGACTTCCAGGTGCCCCCATACAAATTCACCATTTAGGCTGCTAACTTTTTATTTCATTCTTTCGTCCCGTTAGCCCTGTTATCCTCTTTCAATGTTGATGAAACTTCTGTCAGCCTTTTCTTATGAAACAACACACAAAATAAACTAGGTGAGATGCTGGCATCTGGACAACTTCCAGGTGTCTCCATACAAAATGACGTTTTTCCACCAAAATCAGTTATAAAGTGGCCCGGCTACCCCTGCTATCCTCTTTCAATGTTGATGAAACTTCTGTCAGCCTTTGTTTATGGGAATATACACAAAATAAACTAGGTGAGATGCTGGCATCTGGACGACTTCCAGGTGCCCCCATACAAAGTCACCATTTAGGCTGCTAACTTTATATTTCATTCTTTCTTCCCGTTGCCCCTGTTCTCCTCTTTCAATGTTGTTGAAACTTCTGTCAGCCTTTTCTTATTCAACAACACACAAAATAAACTAGATGAGATGCTGGCATCTAGACAACTTCCAGGTGTCTCCATACAAAATGACGATTTTTCACCAAAATCAGTTATAAAGTGGCCCGGCTACCCCTGCTATCCTCTTTCAATGTTGATGAAACTTCTTTCGGCCTTTTCTTATGAAACAACACACAAAATAAACTAGGTGAGATGCTGGCATCTGGACGACTTCCAGGTGCCCCCATACAAATTCACCATTTAGGCTGCTAACTTTTTATTTCATTCTTTCGTCCCGTTACCCCTGTTATCCTCTTTCAATGTTGATGAAACTTCTGTCAGCCATTTCTTATGAAACAACACACAAAATCAACTAGGTGAGATGCTAGCATCTGGACAACTTCCAGGTGTCTCCATACAAAATGACGATTTTCCACCAAAATCAGTTATAAAATGGCCCGGCTACCCCTGCTATCCTCTTTTAATGTTGATGAAACTTCTGTGAGCCTTTGTTTATGGGAATATACACAAAATAAATTAGGTGAGATGCTGGCATCTGGACGACTTCCAGGTGCCCCCATACAAAGTCACCATTTAGGCTGCTAACTTTATATTTCATTCTTTCGTCCCGTTACCCCTGTTATCCTCTTTCAATGTTGATGAAACTTCTGTCAGCCTTTTCTTATGAAACAACACACAAAATAAACTAGGTGAGATGCTGGCATCTGGACAACTTCCAGGTGTCTCCATACAAAATGACGTTTTTCCACCAAAATCAGTTATAAAGTGGCCCGGCTACCCCTGCTATCCTCTTTCAATGTTGATGAAACTTCTGTCAGCCTTTGTTTATGGGAATATACACAAAATAAACTAGGTGAGATGCTGGCATCTGGACGACTTCCAGGTGCCCCCATACAAAGTCACCATTTAGGCTGCTAACTTTATATTTCATTCTTTCTTCCCGTTGCCCCTGTTCTCCTCTTTCAATGTTGTTGAAACTTCTGTCAGCCTTTTCTTATGCAACAACACACAAAATAAACTAGATGAGATGCTGGCATCTGGACAACTTCCAGGTGTCTCCATACAAAATGACGATTTTTCACCAAATCAGTTATAAAGTGGCCCGGCTACCCCTGCTATCCTCTTTCAATGTTGATGAAACTTCTTTCGGCCTTTTCTTATGAAACAACACACAAAATAAACTAGGTGAGATGCTGGCATCTGGACGACTTCCAGGTGCCCCCATACAAATTCACCATTTAGGCTGCTAACTTTTTATTTCATTCTTTCGTCCCGTTACCCCTGTTATCCTCTTTCAATGTTGATGAAACTTCTGTCAGCCTTTTCTTATGAAACAACACACAAAATTAACTAGATGAGATGCTGGCATCTGGACAACTTCCAGGTGTCTCCATACAAAATGACGATTTTCCACCAAAATCAGTTATAAAATGGCCCGGCTACCCCTGCTATCCTCTTTTAATGTTGATGAAACTTCTGTGAGCCTTTATTTATGAGAATATACACAAAATAAATTAGGTGAGATGCTGGCATCTGGACGACTTCCAGGTGCCCCCATACAAAGTCACCATTTAGGCTGCTAACTTTATATTGATGAAACTTCTGTCAGCCTTTTCTTATGAAACAACACACAAAATAAACTAGGTGAGATGCTGGCATCTGGACAACTTCCAGGTGTCTCCATACAAAATGACGATTTTCCACCAAAATCAGTTATAAAATGGCCCGGCTACCCCTGCTATCCTCTTTCAATGTTGATGAAACTTCTGTCAACCTTTGTTTTTGGGAATATACACAAAATAAACTAGGTGAGATGCTGGCATCTGGACGACTTCCAGGTGCCCCGATACAAATTCACCATTTAGGCTGCTATCTTTTTATTTCATTCTTTCGTTCTGTTAGCCCTGTTATCCTCTTTCAATGTTGATGAAACTTCTGTCAGCCTTTTCTTATGAAACAACACACAAAATAAACTAGGTGAGATGCTGGCATCTGGACAACTTTCAGGTGTCTCCATACAAAATGTCGTTTTTCCACCAAAATCAGTTATAAAGTGGCCCGGCTACCCCTGCTATCCTCTTTCAATGTTGTTGAAACTTCTGTCGGCCTTTTCTTATGAAACAACACACAAAATAAACTAGGTGAGATGCTGGCATCTGGACGACTTCCAGGTGCCCCCATACAAATTCACCATTTAGGCTGCTAACTTTTTATTTCATTCTTTCGTCCCGTTACCCCTGTTATCCTCTTTCAATGTTGATGAAACTTCTGTCAGCCTTTGTTCATGGGAATATACACAAAATAAACTTGGTGAGATTCTGGCATCTGGACGACTTCCAGGTGCCCCCATACAAAGTCACCATTTAGGCTGCTAACTTTATATTTCATTCTTTCTTCCCATTGCCCCTGTTCTCCTCTTTCAATGTTGTTGAAACTTCTGTCAGCCTTTTCTTATGAAAAAACACACAAAATAAACTAGGTGAGATGCTGGCATCTGGACAACTTCCAGGTGTCTCCATACAAAATGTATTTTTTCCACCAAAATCAGTTATAAAGTGGCCCGGCTACCCCTGCTATCCTCTTTCAATGTTGATGAAACTTCTGTCAGCCTTTGTTTATGGAAATATACACAAAATAAACTAGGTGAGATGCTGGCATCTGGACGACTTCCAGGTGCTCCCATACAAAGTCACCATTTAGGCTGCTAACTTTATATTTCATTCTTTCGTCCCGTTACCCCTGTTATCCTCTTTCAATGTTGATGAAACTTCTGTCAGCCTTTTCTTATGAAACAACACACAAAATAAACTAGGTGAGATGCTGGCATCTGGACAACTTCCAGGTGTCTCCATACAAAATGACGATTTTCCACCAAAATCAGTTATAAAATGGCCCGGCTACCCCTGCTATCCTCTTTCAATGTTGATGATACTTCTGTGAGCCTTCGTTTATGGGAATATACACAAAATAAATTAGGTGAGATGCTGGCATCTGGACGACTTCCAGGTGCCCCCATACAAAGTCACCATTTAGGCTGCTAACTTTATATTTCATTCTTTCGTCCCGTTACCCCTGTTATCCTCTTTCAATGTTGATGAAACTTCTGTCAGCCTTTTCTTATGAAACAACACACAAAATAAACTAGGTGAGATGCTGGCATCTGGACGACTTCCAGGTGCCCCCATACAAATTCACCATTTAGGCTGCTAACTTTTTATTTCATTCTTTCGTCCCGTTACCCCTGTTATCCTCTTTCAATGTTGATGAAACTTCTGTCAGCCATTTCTTATGAAACAACACACAAAATCAACTAGGTGAGATGCTAGCATCTGGACAACTTCCAGGTGTCTCCATACAAAATGACGATTTTCCACCAAAATCAGTTATAAAATGGCCCGGCTACCCCTGCTATCCTCTTTCACTGTTGATGAAACTTCTGTCAGCCTTTGTTTTTTGAATATACACAAAATAAACTAGGTGAGATGCTGGCATCTGGACGACTTCCAGGTGCCCCCATACAAATTCACCATTTAGGCTGCTAACTTTTTATTTCATTCTTTCGTCCCGTTAGCCCTGTTATCCTCTTTCAATGTTGATGAAACTTCTGTCAGCCTTTTCTTATGAAACAACACACAAAATAAACTAGGTGAGATGCTGGCATCTGGACAACTTCCAGGTGTCTCCATACAAAATGTCGTTTTTCCACCAAAATCAGTTATAAAGTGGCCCGGCTACCCCTGCTATCCTCTTTCAATGTTGTTGAAACTTCTGTGAGCCTTCGTTTATGGGAATATACACAAAATAAATTAGGTGAGATGCTGGCATCTGGACGACTTCCAGGTGCCCCCATACAAAGTCACCATTTAGGCTGCTAACTTTATATTTCATTCTTTCGTCCCGTTACCCCTGTTATCCTCTTTCAATGTTGATGAAACTTCTGTCAGCCTTTTCTTATGAAACAACACACAAAATAAACTAGGTGAGATGCTGGCATCTGGACAACTTCCAGGTGTCTCCATACAAAATGACGATTTTCCACCAAAATCAGTTATAAAATGGCCCGGCTACCCCTGCTATCCTCTTTCAATGTTGATGAAACTTCTGTCAGCCTTTGTTTTTGAGAATATACACAAAATAAACTAGGTGAGATGCTGGCATCTGGACGACTTCCAGGTGCCCCCATACAAATTCACCATTTAGGCTGCTAACTTTTTATTTCATTCTTTCGTCCGTTAGCCCTGTTATCCTCTTTCAATGTTGATGAAACTTCTGTCAGCCTTTTCTTATGAAACAACACACAAAATAAACTAGGTGAGATGCTGGCATCTGGACAACTTCCAGGTGTCTCCATACAAAATGTCGTTTTTCCACCAAAATCAGTTATAAAGTGGCCCGGCTACCCCTGCTATCCTCTTTCAATGTTGTTGAAACTTCTGTCGGCCTTTTCTTATGAAACAACACACAAAATAAACTAGATGAGATGCTGGCATCTGGACAACTTCCAGGTGTCTCCATACAAATGGACGATTTAGGCTGCTGACTTTAATTTAAATAAGTTAGAATTATGGTAATTTTGACAATATTGGTTTGTATTACATTTTTATTAGCATATAGTACTACTACTATACACAACGTAAGCCTTTGCATACGTTTTAATTGAATAAGAACAGGATGAGTGAAGTGACCATCTTAATTTGGTCGCATATTCATAGGCTGCTAACTTCACGCAGGTTATGTATATATAGCTAGAGAGATGGTTGATGGTTGGTAAAAGATTCAGATCTTGCCAAAATTCATTCGACTAGCAGCCAAGAAGACGTTCTTATCCACTCTATCTGGTATTTGTCACCGTTGTGAAAAGATAAGTCAAAACGTTAAGTGTGTTGTTATTCCGGGTCCTTGCCGAGGTCGTAGTATTTTGACGGTCGTGTTGATTCGCCCGGGATTCTTCGCACCCCCTGCTCCTGCGCTGGTTCAGCTACCGCCGTGGCCGGGGCGACAGGAGCCGCCGGGCACTAGGGGCCGTGGTTGTGGTTGTATATTCATGGAGGTTTGGACCTTAAGCCCACTGCGCTGGTCCAGTGCGTGTTGGTGGGTTTGCGTCAGAGCCTCGTTCGTTAGTCAGCAGAGTGTACCACGTGCAGGTGAGGATGACTTGAGTTTCGTTTAAGATGTTAGTTGAAACTCCTCACACTCGTGAAAAGATTAGCATGACAGAATAGCATCAGTCGCTGTTTGCAGGGTGCGTCAGCGGTAAGGTTAGGTACTTACAGTAAAATTACAAACATTTTGTTTACCATTATCAATTATTTACGTACCTACTTACTTACATATCACTTTTAAAATTCGAACTTGTTTCAAAATCTTCTTCAATCCCTCGGAAGTGATAGAACTATTACCTCATCTCAACCAGATGTTGCTGTGACCAGCTGCGCCCGCGCCGGCCGCGTGACGGACGAAAGGGAACTCGCGATCTCCGCGTCACGAACCCAGTTCGATTCTCGAAAATGTTAACGAGCCGCCCCAACGAAAGTGCACCGATTATGAACTGAACATTGTTCTGAGAACAGGTGCTAGGCCGGCACAGTGGACCATGTTGGCACAGTGGCGAATCGGTCAATATTCTCCGGCTACCAGTGATGTTAGTACCTTGCTATCCCCTGCCAACAGATCTTGGGTTTCTAATATCTATTATAAAGCACTAAGATAGGCTGTATGTCTAATGGGTTTTTAGTCGTAACCTCAGCTATACCTATTTACTTCAGAATATAAAATATTATTTATCTAGACGCTTAATAGAAATCAACTTAATACAAAGCTTTCGGGCAGCTTTACTGCTCGACGAAACTGTAACTGAGATCGGAAGATAGGGCGGTTCCGCCTTCGTGCTGCACCAACACCTCTGATTCGCATCGACGACGCCGTGTTCGTTATGCAATCCAGGTAATCGTATTGTAAATTACGCCTTTTATAGATTGTCCTGGGACGGTTTATTATCTGTGTCATTTGTTCGATCGATACAAAGCGCACTCGTAATGGTGGCCTTTGGAATTGATACAAACATAGATTTGTTGCCGCATTGTTGTAGTGTTTCTGAGATCCCTTTCATTATTGGATCGGTTTGTTACGTTAATTGCAGTAATTAACTGTATTTTGTTTCCTTACCGTAGTGTCGTTTGATTCGCGAGATGCTTACCGATAAAGGAAATCTATATTTCCGGAACAGAAAATGTTTCAGAATTCTTATATCATCTAACGTCATTTCTTAAACATATTCCAAATTTATTAGGTACTTATTCAAATTATTCAACTGTCGAAAGTGAGTTGAGGCATCTCCATACAATTTACCCACATCGGTCGGTGAATCTGCATCTGTCGAAATTTCACTTTCCTCTGTAGTCTATTAACACATTTCTCCACACAATGCAAATGTTAATGGCACTAGGCATCCGTCTGCAGTCAACCGCTTAAGTTGTCTGCCCTCTTCATTCATTTCAACCTTTATGACCCTCGTATCAAGATCTACAAGTTCACGTCTACCACCATAGATCAAAGATCTGCTACCGTACAGTATTCTCTTCAGTAAACCGACTTTAGATTGCAAACTTAATATGTAAGTATTTCAATGAGACGTGTTTGTTCGAGTCGACTTCTTAGCTACATGATGACATGTTATTATCCGTAGTTATAGAAGATTCAGCTATTCATTTTGTCATTCGATGATGAAGTAAGAAGTGCCGTTAGCCGGATTAGAGACAACATGGCAAGATACAGCAAAGAGTAAATTTATAAGAAACCCCAACTAACTTGGTTTACTTAGGAACATACATGGCTAGATCCAATTATGCAAGTAAGTTGACGTTGCGCAGTGACATTCTGCTTTTGGCAAGCAATTGAGGGCCCAGATTCTTCATAAAGATTACCGAGAAAATCAACGGGACGATAACAAAAACGTGATATTACGATAATTGTTAGTAAACTCGCTACGTAATGATGGTACAGTTTCGTTCACTTATACAACATGTGTCAGAGTTTGCTTTAGTAATGAGGGTACCACTTTGTGAACGATGATTTATGTGAATGAGTATGTGAAACAATTTGGTTGCTACTCTCAATACTTCGCGGGTCGGCGTTAATGTTATAAAACTTTCCATTTCAAGTACTGCTTTACAGTTCACATGCTGTAATGACTCGGTAAGGGGTAAGATGTGCAATGGCCATTAAGTGTCATTTTGTTTTATTCAACCTTCATCATGTAATATACTGTACCTGCTGAATTGCTGATACTACCTACACATTCTACATTATAATGAATAGCGGTCTTACAGAAAAGTTTATATTCTTATCGTCAAGTGCCTCTTGGCTGGCATTTCAATAGTAACCTCAAGTCTCAAGGTGCAACGCAACTCTCCCAAATCAACATCGCGTGCCGCAGTGTAGTGCTTTAGAATAGTGCCCAAGTAAAGCCTAACATGGGGAAGAAAGTGCGGGCCCCGCCCAGGGCTCGCTTCGTAAATCAAACAGATCGAGAAACGACAAGCCCTGATTTATGACATCACGAGTCGTATTGTGGGAACGTTAGAAATTTAATGGAATCGCTAAGGTTTAGGAGGCTTCCTGAAAATAAGTTTGACTAATAACATGTTTTTTTTCTTTCACAGGTAAGCAATTTGGAGACAGGTCTAGAAAGGGTAAGCAAGCATCTTCGTGCCGGTATAAATTGTTTTTTTTTATATATATATTTGGACCCATTTGTTCCGCTTTTTATTTGCTAACCAGATACGTATGTACTTACCAATAAAATTATTAAAAAAACACAGTGCTTACCTAAGTATTGTTAGAAAAGAAATATTATCTATTGTTCTCATAATATAATATGATCATAAACATATATTTTATTATGTTTTTGATGTTATGTAATCTTTATTAATAATAATAGTGACCGACCAAACGCTAAATTTCAAGTTTAATATGTAGTTAGAATAATTAATAAAAATGGAGCTGTTTGCACTTTATCATAGGTTATTTATAGCTAGTAAAAAAAAAAATTAAGTACGGTGTAATAAAAAGATGTTCAAAATGTACTGAAATACGCGGCCCTAATGAATATAATATCAATTTAGTTTGCCATCATACTAATCGTGCATTAAATAATGTTAGAACCTAAAAAGGTTCCTAGTTAGTTAATAACATATCGAGCCATGCCTCAATAATTCAATCGGAAACTTTCAAAAGGTCACTTTCTCTGATTTTAGGAAGTTAAATGCATAGCAATAAAACATGAAAACGTTCGAATGACAGTCGATGGATGGACAGACAAAAGCTTTGACTGTCATTACATCGATGTTCGTGACAGTACGTACCTTTATTGACCGGCCCATTTGATGCGTAACGAATTTGTGGGTAAATTGTGCTTTGTGTAGACGTGGAAAATATGAGCTTTATCTTCGCTAAGTTAGAATATAAATATCGTGATTTGTGGTAAATTTTACTGTAGTAAAAACTTGTTCTGTTTCAAAAAAAACGATGCCGACGAATTGAGAACCTCCTCCTTTTTTCGATGTCGTTTAAAAATACACTTGATACTGCTGGATTATTTGTAATGTAAGGATTTACTAACCACGGACCCTTTATATTAAGTCAAGACAATAATTAAAGGCAGATCTACTTTGCTTAGAACACCCAAATTAATCATGTAAGAAGTTACAAAGTAATTAGTTATCTACATAATTATGTAGGTACTTACCCTTTTATTTTGTTACACAGGCAGTCAGGCACCCAGCAAACTCGTGACTCACCCTTATTCAGTCAGTAGGTAGGTTCCAAAGGATAGAAAGTGAAAACAATTCATAAAATCACAGCGCTGCATTATTATAATGTAATAAATGTAAGTAATAGGTAATTGTAGAAGTACTCAAGTTTGTTCTCAGGTGTGAACCTAACAGAAAAGCTCGCAGGCAGACTTATGAAATTTCCCGATTGCACCATGCGTGTAAGCTTTTCTAAGCCGACACTGGGGGGTTACTCTATACTGACGAAAAACGAACGAACGAGAGCTTTAGGGCAATCGACACGTTTAATACATATTAGGTATATTGATAGAGTCGTGGTTCGCGTAGCAGCGCTCCGAAACATAGTTTTTCTTCATATAGAGTGACCCCCTGGCTTATTGCTAAAGCGGTTTACTGAGGCTAGACAATTTAACGTGTCTCCGTATAAGTAAGTGATTTTAATTGAGTGTGCAATCGTTGAGGAAGGCTGCTGCGTATGGTGAGGGTGCTAGGTATGTTCTAGCTAGACGTTACACTTTCGACTCTGTGTCGTTTGTAGGAATTAAGAGGTGAAGTTAAATGGTATCTCATACGTCTGTAGTGTCTGAGGCTATCCCTAGAGAATATTTATAATATTAATATGCTGGAATGGTTGCAGATTACTTCATGATCATCATCATCATCAGCCTATAGCAGTCGTGTCACCATAGATAACCATAGTCTAGCTCTTGTGTTTTTTTTATCACCAACGTTTTTTTTAGTAGTCTGTGCGTGATTTTGATTAAGTAATTTAAGTGAGACTCACATTTTGTCTGAAGCTATCCCTGGAGAATATTTATAATATGAATATGCTGGAATGGTTGCAAATTACATCATCATCATCATCATCATCAGCCTATAGCAGTCTACTGCTGGACGTAGGCGTCTCCCAAAGCACGCCACTGGATGCGATGTTTAGATGCAGATTACTTCGTATCGACGTAAATCTATGCCGTCATCCCTTGACAGTAGTATCTGTAGTTAGTATAGTGGGAGCAGTAAGAGGTTAAATGTCGACATAAGTTTAAAGTTTCATTAAACCTTCTTGCCACTAGGCGATATTAATTTGCCAGTGCAATAAGGAAGGCAGGTGCGCGGCGCAGGTGTCACGCATCCGTTACGCAACGAGACTCCTCTTCACGCTTCTTGTGACCATCAGGCACAGCGTGCGGAGTGCGAGTTTTTACTCCATTCGAGTCATGGCGAGTAAAGGCGAATTTGTATTGCGCGAAGGAGTCGCCACCTAGCTGTACCTATTCGCGCTATACACTACCTGTGCCTACGCCATATAAATTTGCGTCGATTTTCACTGCTCGATCGGTGTTTTAAAACCTACACTAGGCCATCAAATTGGACGGGAAATATGGGAATCCGACAGAGGTTTTACAGAAGTTTCAATTCCTAGACTAAAGAGGTTTTACAGAAGTTTCATTTCCTAGGACTTTCGATTGATGAACCGTACTACCAGTTTTTCTCTACGAAAAAACCGGAGTGTGTGTTAACTACCTATAGGTGCATGTATAGGACTTTAGTGAGTAGATAATATATTCGCCGTCTAATAATAGGTACACTCCCGATCAATGAAATACACTCACGGGCAATGAAAAAGTTCCACCTGCCAAAGTGCCATGTCATAATTATGTGCAGTGCAACTACACTCACGGGCAACTAGATAATATTGAATCTGTGCTAATGCTAATACAAAATAAGGGCACTGGCGTAGTACGCATGGTTCCGTAATAAATGTTTTCGTGTCATGTCTTCTATTCATTTATAGTTTTTATCAATAATTGTAGCCAACTATGCCACGACAAGTGTTAAATGGCAAAGAGATTAAGTAAACAATTTTGTTGGTTGGAAATAATTAGTCAGATAATTGATCACTTACGAGTAGTTACCAAACTATGTGCCTAATTTTCACACATAAAATTGGTTACCACAATTAAACGTCTCTTCCCTTTCCAACCAAACTGATGATTGACTTTTAAGTAAGTAGGTACTTTTTTGTGAGTAAGTACTGTAAATCTTTTATTGGTCTGGGAGCGGTATCAAATATTTTATTTGCGTTGTAAAACATACAGAGGGTGTAATAAAAGCAGTATCAGAATGTTTATAAAATATCATTTCAGCGTCCTATGAAAAGTGGTAAATAATTTCCTGACTCGTGCTACTATTGCATAACTTTCTTTCTGGGGAATTAAATGTAACTTGGTAATGCATTTCTGCCCAGGAGCGTAAGATAGGTAGTAGGAAGGAAAAGGAACCTACTGTCTTTGACATAAGTCCATCTTAGATAATATTTGTTCACGGAATTCGTATCTATAGATTTATAAAATGGAGTAGCCAAGCCTAAAGTAGCAAGTAACAATGATAATTATTACCTAAGTATTTTTCAGAAAGGTATATGATATGATCTATCATACATCACTGCCTTATCATTAGTTATAACTAGGTACCTACTTCCTATTGTTTTATAGTTTGGGGGCACAGAACACAAAGGCACAGAAGGTTCTCGAGTGACGTATCACCTGCCTCTGCTAGCCTAGCACGGGGCGCCAGTCCTAGCCATTGTTCTCCTGATGTGACGACTTGTTCGGCGCACCCTGGCCAGTCACTGATCTATCGATCTACTGCTAATAATCAAGCCAATCGTGTCACCATAGATAATCATAGTCTAGCTCTTGTGATTTTTACCAGCCAAGTTCTTTTTAGAAGTCTGTGCGTGATTTTGATTAATTTAAGTGAGATTCACATTTCTTCATTTATTCCATTGCACATTTATTTTACACAAGGAATTAGCGCCTACACCTACACACCTAACTAAAGCCTGTAAGGCCTGTATCACTATCAAGACACATTGGCAGTGGCTAATGTTAGATGTTCTATGGGGAAAGCTTACCGTCGGATCTCTATGACCTCAAAGCTATTTTCATTAAACCTCAATACATGCTTGATGTGTTTTTACTTTAACGTGTTAACAGTTAAATACTATCTTTGTGACATTCGCTTATCTATTTATTATTGAATTTACGTATCTTAGGTTAGGTACTAGTAATACACTAGTTTGATTTATTATGGATTCGCGGAAATGAAAGTGTAGATTTAAATTTCTCCATCCAATATAATTATTTCAGATGAATGTCGGATTATACTTTTTGGTCTTTCCTCTGTACTTTACTCGTGGGAGATTGTATATATAATATTACAAAGATCATCCATTATTATTTTTTAATCTCTCGAGCGTTTCGAAATTTAAACAATAACCGTTTTTATGTGCGATTAATTTGCATCGATTGCCGATTTGCCTATCGATGTGTTCCGATCACCGTATTCGCATTCGTTACAGCGGCGCTGCCTGCCCGGAATGTTCATAACTTCAGACGTTTACAAGATATAATTGCTGTGTAAACATTGTTAGCGTGCAGTTTCGTTACATTTATCGTACAGATTGAATTCAAATCGCAGACAGCGAAAGTTTCCCACGCTGGGGGTCGATGTGCAATACATTTATCTAATACTGTTATCTAACATGCAGATGTGTTGTTTTATCAATTAAATAGACTGTAAACAAATACTAACGAAGATATGGAACAATGCATGGGGCAATGCGTGTTAAATAACGCTGCGACGCTACACATATCGCGTTACAAGTTACAAAATTCACAGTCTATTTATTATTTCGTGTCTCCGAGACTTCCTCTCGTTTGAACTTGGAGCATCGTGTCGGTGATCTCGGCATTCGTCGATCATGGACTCTCACTGTCCTGTGTCGAATCGATTACGGCGTCGTCACGGATTCCTTGAGCTCACAGTCGTCGCGCGGAGTCGTGACCGCCCCGTGGCTTAAGGGGGTCACTCTATATGACGAAAAACGAAGTTCGGAGCGTGCCGATTGCACGATAGCTCTCGTACGTTCGTTTTTCGTCAGTATAGAGTAACCCTCCAGGTTCTCGATCTCGAGTAAACGCGGCTTCAGCGCCGACGGGCGAAAGTTGTGGGAATAGTCTTTGAGGGTCCTACTGCGGGTCACCCATTATATGGAGGACACCTGAGATACTTTCTAAGTTTCTACTGCCTTCACTTCCAATCTAGATACCTGGTACCTGCATAAACCTATCTCCATGTTGATATGTTATGCTGTATTCCTTTCGTATTAAGCAATATTGGAAGTATAGTTAAGTATTTAATTCGTGATCATTCAGCGTGATCGTGGGTGGATCAATAACCGTCCCCTCCGGCGAAGATAAAATTACTTTAACATCATCATTGATTTGTAACATCATCGTAATACGTTTAAATGCTATGCCGTTACATCACATGATGAGCATCAGTGTCACTCTAATAGGTGTTTCCATATCATTTAATCTTGTTAAGTAAGTGTCCGTAGCATTGTTAGCATTATGTCAGGCTGGTAATAGTATGATAGTGCAGTTAGTTCCATCATAGTCCACCTACATACCCATTAGCCAACAAATCATTTTGCTTTCTTGGCAGGGAGTGCGGCGGACAAGCAAATTGGTTACCTTTCGAATGTAGGACTATTTATCTTGTACTGTTGTCGTATACTGAGACAGATATTTGTATGAGAGGGGAAACTTCGCTGTAGGCGGGTTTCATTGGATTATCCCATTCTTAAAGAGGCTTGTTTGCTTTGTGAAACTGTATTTCTATCCACATACAAATCGTTGAGGCTTTCTTCTTGTTGCACTGATTTCCTACCTAGGTACTTTTCTATACTACAGGTGAACCTATGTATTATTCGAATCTTTCTTCAATATGATTTGAGAATATAGGTAATAGCAAAACCACAACAAAGCTATCAAACATTAAGCGTAGCTGAGTAAACACGATGGACCGCAGCGCCGAGTCGAGGCGCGTGCGCCGCTACTGGAGGGTGACTCTATGTTGATAGATATATTCTTTATTAGTAAGTATATGTAAATATATGTATAAATATAACTCTTTCTTACATAAAGGAGATTATAACGAAAAGCTATTTCTTTCAGACAACTTGGGTTGGAAGGATATTAAACTATGAAATAGGGTTGAGTGTACTAAAGACGTGATCGTGTAACTTGTAAATGTAATAAAAATGCACAAATGAGACCTGTGACACATGACATGTTACGTTTATTGCAAGTATGAAGCTTAGTTTTCCTCAAGCTAGAGTGACCTCAGGCGCGCCGCCGCCCGCCGCCGCGATTCATTGCGCGTGCGCAGGCGATAGACTGCGAATTCGAATCGCAGATATCAATTTCCTTGACAAGTGCTTCTCAAACTGCCCGCGGATAGTATGAACAAGATAAGAAGATTATGTAATTTCACTGAAGACAGTTAAATAAAGCTCTGAAGTCGCATCTAAAGCCCAGTTTTTTTATCCGTATTTGGTAAAAAATCGCGACCATTAGTTAAAGAGCAAAACAAACAAAATTTATATGAAGCTGTCATGCTTGACAATAATTTGGAGTCTTGCGCCCCGTGCTAGGCCTTCTAGCTCGTGAAAATTACACGTGATTTTTCATAGTTACCAACCACATTCGGTCAGTCGGCTTTCTTCAAGTCATCGATCCAATAAGTTTGGGGAACATAAACTGGTGCCCTAACCATTTGTTTAACTTTCCTTCCTCACTGGCGGCGGCGGGTTATCACGATCCTCGGATATCTTGGTATTGGGCCTCTTTCCACCTTTCCGGTTTATCTATTATTTACTTTAGTTTCAGCATAGAGTGTGACCATAGTGTGAATGGTAGTTACTTACTACTGTTAGGCCGGTTTCACAATGTCTGGATAATTTAGGTAGCCATGTGGGATAAAAAACATGCTGTCCCTGTCAAAAACATAATTACAGAGAGTTACAGCATGCCTTTTATCTCATAGGTAGCTATTATCCAGACATTGTGAAACCGGCTTAACCTAACAGGCCCTTAAAGTAATACATTCCTGAAAATATCACGGTGAAGTACTTACCTATCTCCCGAGAGTAGGTACTTATATAGTTTATCTACAAGTTCATAGGTACTACAGCATTTCACATTTTCACGTTATTTTAGTGTTTTTTCATACCTAAATTCCCCTATAAAGTAAGATAGTGAGTTTTCCAAACTGGTCAGATAACTTATGAAATCATTAATAGCTATCAAAGGCATTATATGTACATAGGTACATGGATATAACTATAATGTGTTCTCCCATATCGTTATAGCCAAGCCCTTACTAGTTTTACAAAAACTTGTCGTTTTAAGGTGGGGTGATTGACTGTTTGTAGCAAGTTACAGATTTATACATATTGTAGGAAACCCAAGTAGGAGAGAGATTAAATTTACGACTTGGATAAATATTTAACAATTTTTTTTTTCAGTAAGGCTTTTTTTATTTCCTCATGAAATTCAATCTACACTACAGTATTCACCCTACGAGTATATATACCAAGTATTTTTAACTATACCTACTTTTATTTTGAATCAGCAACTGTTCTGCCACGGCCAGTTCGCCATTGGACGTTTAATCGACAGGAGGTTTCATTTCTTTCGATTTCCCTAACCGAATCTTTCACGTATGTGGACTTTTTGTCACTTTCAAGTTTCAACGGCATGTCTTTCCAGCTACATAATGTTTCACCATAGACTTAGTATATACTGGCGTATATACGCTAGTATATACTAAGTCTATGTGTTTCACCGACACGACGATACATCTGTAAATGAAAAAACAACGCGATATGTCCGCCTCATATTATTGTCTATTTATCTCATTATCATTTAGTTTCATTGTAGTTGTCGTGCAGTTCTACAGTTTGTTCTCAGCTAATTTAATTTCGTTAAGCTTTTGTTTGGTAATTTTCTCTTTCGTCGTGTAATCCGGTAGGGTACCATAAATCTAACAAGCTCGCTTCCTGATAAAACGAGACATTCTTATTTCGTTCTCGTGATGATCACAATACATAACTAGGTAGGTACTACATTAATTTACTTTGTCACTGGAAAATAACAAGATGCACAAGTTGATAAAATTACGCGGAAATTTAAAAACGCTCGGAGGATGGATTTTAATTTTAATACACATAAGTTGGCAGATTCTAGATTATGAGCCTACAAAAAATTCATTGATGCATATGTCAACAATTTATGTTCATTAACTATGTTGAGGCATCAATTAATGATTTTTAACATAATTATTATAAATCTTAAACTTACAATGAAACTTACAACTTTTACTAATTCACTATGGATGTTATATCTGAAAATAAATGTTTAATAATAATAATAAAAGCGCAAGTGAATAAACAAGATCTATATCTTCTCTTGACTCGGTTATAAATTTGATTAAGCAGTTAACCGACGGTGAGAACACAATAGCATTCACACAGTAACTATCAATTACAACATGAATTAGTAAGATGTGATCTAATAATAATAAAAACTGCATATAAACTAGCAATAAGTGTCAATTTATAATTGCTGTTTTACACACGCAACGCTTTTTACCGGCGCCAATCACTGTTCTAAATAGAACCATTAATCTTGAAAAAGATGCAAAGTGTCTCCGGTCGCATAAGAAAATCAATTCTAACTAGGTATCTACTTACTACTGATTAGTTTCCTAAGAATATACCTAACTAGGTAGTTACAAGCATAAAATATATAAATTAATTATTAATATGATAGATACATAATACACAGGTTACACGGGACAAATACATTAGGGAAAATGATAAACACACTACCTACCTACATTCTAATAACAGACAGACAGAAAGACGTTAAAATATAGATGAAAAAAGCATTTATTTGTGTATTTATCATGTTAGCAAAAGCGTTCCGACTCGGCACAATGCTATGATTATTATTAAAATAATCACAGCGCTGGTGACTGGCTGGCTGACGAATCGCATTCACAAAAGGAGGTTGGAAATTGCGTGAGTTTGCACTATTTTCTACTGCTACTACTTAAGTAGATACAGATACAGCAGACTGCTTGGCGATCGAAATCCTGATCGATCTATAGATGCTTTGATATTAGGCCACTTTTTTACCCATCGCGTGTCCAGCCGCGTGAGACTAGAAAATGGCTATTGTTCCACTTTTCTCCACTCGAGCCACAGTATAATCTGTAATCTACGTTGTGTTTGACAGCTAATAGGAGGCCAGATCTTTTCTCTATAGGATGAAGATGTATTTGAGGCAGTTCTATGTCATCGTGTCTACGTCTGGCTAATATAATGGAGAAATTGTTGATCGATGATCGATGGAATTGCTGGGTTGATCGGTACTCGGTAGTTAAAAATGTCATACCGTGTCTGATGTGAGTTCCTCTCCTTGCTTGCTTAAAACAGTCAGCAGCCGCACCATAGAACATAAGAGTTTGGGCGAGCAAACTAAGGGTTACTGCGACAGTTGACTCAGATTCTCACTTGTTTTGGAGGAGGTCTAGCATGGTACTGCATGTTTACGATACTTACTTACTTTTTTTTTTGTTATTTTTGTATTATAAATATTATGTTATAATAGCTCCTCCATCGCAAATGCGGCACTTTCGAGGCCGATGACTTACAAATAAATAATAAGATGAGAACTCTATCTGGTTTTGTCGACTTCCTTTAAAATACAGGTTCTATAATAACGTTCCGGGGTTTTCTAAGCTTATTGCGCACGCACTGGTAAAAACTGGTACAAAATTACTATAGATATGAGCTTAAGTGAGTGCTACGTGTTTGCCTTGCAGTGGAAATGGGGCTGCCTGGCAATAATCTAGCTGTAAACAGCAATTGAAATGAGGTGTGGCAGGAATGTATTCCTAGTACCTAAGTACAATACCTGCAAGTTGTCAAAAAGTGGAATCGTAAGCAGAAAGGCGTTGACTCTGAAACCTGTAGAAACCAATAAAAAAAACTCTCCAGCTAACCAATGACCCCAACCCGGGGTCAGGATTCGTACTATTGGTAAGTAGTTATTTTTTAGGTAAGTACTTACCTACTATAAAAGCCAATGTCGTGTTAATTTTGTAATAATAATGTGTAAGTCAGTATTAAAATAATTCTCAATTAACCGTACAATAAAATACTAATGAATTCCGCAGGCAGGTTGTACCTATACCGATCGTGGATATGTAGACCTACAAACAAACCACCCAAGCAAACCATTTCCACCTACCTATCTCTTGATTGTGTCAATGTGCGCTGATTACGCAATACTTTTCATGTAATTCATTAGGTTTGGTCATTAATTATTTTAATCGTCGTTTAGTTGCGTAAAGAGGCCTCCAGAATAATACGGCTATTGTTGAACTTTGTCTGCTTTGAGAATAACCCTTTGTTCTTTATCGTTCTCGCTAAATGGTCTAACTCTCGTGCGATTAATGATGTCGTGTGCGAATCGTTGCGTAATTCTAGAGCGAATTCTATAATCGATTCCTGTCTCGTTAATTGTCTGCAAAGATTCAACTTTCATTGGGTTTATATAATTAATTAATCTTTCTATTATTTTTTATTTATTTATTTTATATACATATACACAGTTATGTATGTATATACTCACTAAAGAAATTGATAAAGGTACAGTGCAGTTAATTAGTAGCTATAAGTACACTTTTGTACCTTGTCAAGAAGTTACAAACCGCTCATCTATTAATGGGTGTGGTTGAATTGGGAACGTATAGGAATATTTCTATATCTTTACTGCCTCTGTGGTCTAGTGGTAGAAGCTTCGCTTCACGACCCAGGGGTCCCGGGTTCGGTTCCCGGGAGGGACCATCAATTTGTGTTTTTAAAATTGTGGTTCCAAGTTTGATTAGGACATAGAAGGCTGATCACATGATGTCCGAAACAGTGAAACGATCCATGCTGTCGGATGGGCATGTAAAGCTAGCAGTCGGTCCTGCGCCTAGCTCTCTCCAGTCGTGTCAGACAATTCGTCCCATTGGGCTATGAGAGTGATGGAACAGAGAGTGCTCCTGTGTACTGCGCACACACTTGGGCACTATAATCTACTCCTGCGTAGATGGCTGATCTCAAAATGAGATTAGGAGGAGGAGCTAGGAGGACATTACATCTTATAGGTATACTACCACTTTGACGTTAGGAAATTGTTAGAACCTTACACGGTTTACACGTGGATAGTTTAGAAATAAAGTTGACATCATAAAATTAACAAGTGAATTGAAAGTGATGTCATTGGAAACTTGCCTCACACTTTTAGGCTCTTGGGTGCGAATTATCAAGTTTTTTATGTATTAGATTAGGTTCTACCTTTTTTGGCATAAGATTTATTTGCCTAATCTCGTATTGCATAGTAACGTTTGGTCAAAGTCTCGTTACGCCGAAAATCGTATGGCATAAATCTCGTTTAGTAAAAAGTTATTTCGCATAACATTGTTTAGCCTAATAATGGTATGGCCAAATCTTGAATAGCCTAATAATGCTATGGCATAGGTTTATACAAAGTAATAATATTCGTTTGGCTTTAACTTTGACGGAGCGTCTCCCTAGTCTCCCTACATAGCGCAAACTGGTGCCTTGTATTGTTTGCGCTGTTTGGAAAACGCTCCGCTCCGCTTCGCTGCGCTCCGCTTTGGTTTTGATGAACATGTGCACCTAACACGCTCCTCCTCGCTTTGCTCGTCGTCGCACCTATTTTTAGGTTTCGATCTCATGGGGTTTGTAATAATTATATTGGTCGTTAACTTTCGATTTTTTGATCATACAATATCGTGATTTTCGGGATGTAGGAGAAAAATACCACAATTTGTACATTTACTACATACTTAATATATTATTTATTAAGATAACATTAGGAGAAACAAGATTATACATAGGTATAGACGAACATAAATTTGAGCAAACGAAACTTAGGTGTTTAAAGATTGTGCCTAAAGAGTTTTAGACGAAACGAGCCTTATGCCACATAAGTCTTGGCAAAGTGATGGTTCGTCCAAAAAAGTTTAGACCATACGAGTTATGCGAAATGAGTTTTGGTCAATAAAGATTATGCGAGATGAGCGGAACCCATTAGATTATTGAAGAAAAAAACATATAATTTGGTAAAATAAAATATTATGAGGCCTGTGACTGTGAATTTTGATTTGTTGGGTTTTTTGGTTTGTTGTTTTTGGTCGGGTCAGTCACAGTCACGAACCGGACCTTATTTTTTTTATAAATAATAATGTTAAGGATGATTTGTGTTTGTATTCAGAAATGAGATAAGCACTTAAGTACTTACTTAGGTATACTTACCTACATAAAGAAGAAGAATCAATAAATATTTCAAACATTTACCAAAAAGATACTTACAACCATTCATTCAACCATACATTACTTCCATGCTTACAACTTATTTTTTTAACAATTATATTATTCCAACAACCACCAACAGAACTAACTTAACTTATCGTCACTCGCATTCTTTCAGAACATCGTCACTCGCATTCTTTCAGAACATGGTGACGAGTTTCAGATTCCTTTTGTCGAGGAGGCCTTACAAACCTGGACGATCCTTTGCCCTCTAAGCAATCCTCCCGCGAGGCCCGATACCCAAAGGAGCTGGGACGACATTCAGTGCAAGGTTGCACTCAAGAAGCTCGAGGACAGCGTGTCTGGAGCACATTTAGCAAGGGTGAAAGCTGCAGCAAAGCCAGAATCGGGCGCATGGCTTCATGCTTTACCGTCTCCAGTTCTCGGCACACTACTGGATAACGACACATTGCGGGTGGCGGTGGCATTGAGACTAGGATGTGACGTTTGCGAGCCGCACAGATGCATTTGCGGTGTGGGAGTGGAGGCTAATGGTCACCACGGCCTGAGTTGCGGCAGATGCGCCGGCAGATTCCCCCGACACCACGCTCTCAACGACCTGATCAGAAGGGCTCTGAATTCAGCAAACATCCCGTGCGTGCTGGAGCCGCCGGGTCTGAGCCGCACGGACGGCAAGCGCCCAGACGGCTTAACGTTGGTGCCCTGGGAGCGTGGTAAAAGTCTTCTGTGGGATGCGACTTGCGTCAGCACTTTTGCCGCATCTCATGTCGGTAGCACAAAACGCATCGCTGGGTCTGCTGCTGAAAGTGCTGCGACCGCTAAGCATGCCAAATATAGCATGCTATCAAAAACCTATATATTTGTGCCTTTTGCCGTCGAAACAACGGGAGTGTGGGGTTTTGAGGCAAAACAGTTTTTGTCGAGCCTCAGCCGACGCCTCAGGGAGCGAGGCCAAGACCGACGCTCGGGATCGTATCTGGCTCAAAGAATCTCCCTAGCCATACAGCGAGGCAATGCAGCCAGCATTATGGGAACCTTTGAGCCAGGTACGATAAGAGGAGGTCTTTTTGATTAGGTGAAGTATTTTGTTATTTTGCATGTTTATTTGTTAATTAATTTTACTTAACTTATTATTATTTTTCACTTTTATTTATTGTGCGCCAATTTTTCTGTTATAAAGTTTAATGAAAAGAAAAGAGAGAAAGAAATCGAAAGCTCATGCCGTCGCGTCGGTTACATAGCAATACACAGTTTACAAACACAGCGCATTAAGTTTTTCCAGGCACTTGTTTTAGTTGTTGTTGCAGATCGTGCGATTGCTATGACTACTGGGCCAGGCTTGACGCCTGGCGAAATAGTCTTAGCAATTACATTATGAAATGAGACTTTCTTTCCAATACCAAACTTTCTATGTTGCTAACCTCTCATTTAGATCTGTCAGATATAAAACATCTAATTACTATCCGTTTTGCCACTTGACGCACCTATTAGCTTTTAATTACAGTAGGCCGAGTCAGATTAATAGTACCTATGACGGCAAGCCAGCCAGCATCTCAGTTGCATTGCGAGGCCGGTCCTGCGGGTAATAGCCGCATTTATTTTTGCTTACACGGACCCTGATAAGATCGCGTCGAGGCGGTTCAGCTGTTTGAGCAATTTAATTAATAATCATGTGAGGAGTTGAGTGAGTCGGCGTCCGTCTGTCGCCACAGCCACCGCGTCGATACAGCGCGGCGCAGGCACGCATGCGCGAGCCGCCAGCTGACGCATGTCCGCGAGAGACGCGGCACTTGCGAAACAACTCCTTGCCGCTGTCGCATAATTGATAGGTCCATTCGATACTGACATTGAACGGCCGATGCACGGCGCCGGCGGCCGACCGCTTGATTACAGAGGCCAGTTATTTGCGTACTGCTACTGCGATAACGCGCGCTCCCCCGTGCGCCGTCTCGGCCCCCTCACCCCTGCATCTACGCCGAGGGTTGCTACCCGAAAAAATGGATCAGTGATACACGCAGTGTCTCAGTGCCCGAGTGCTTTTAGCATACGATGTGTCGTAAATAAATAGTGATTTGAGTGTGTCGTTGGTGCCAGTGCGTGTGGACAGACATGAGTGTGGTCAAGGAGAAGCCTGGAGCTCCCGGGGCCCTGGAGGACGACAATGTGACGTCACGGCGGTCCATGTTGGACGGTGAGTTTGTTTTCTAGAACATCGATCAAGCTGCCATGTTAGTGGGTGAACTAGACAGCACCTAGACTGCGTTTTGAGATTTTGCAAATGTAAGACTTAGACAGAAAAGGTCATGACCGATGATGGATGAATCAAGTACATTGGAGGTTACCATGTTACCATGTGACTGTCTTCATATTGATTTTCTGCTGCGTATAAAAACACTTGCGCTTTCCCTGAAGCCCAATGCAGGCTGTTGTTTGCGTGAATATTGTCGGTATCGCGACTATTCGCGTGAATTATGAATATTTCGCCTGAAGCGTGGGAACATCGAGAATTCCAACGCATTCAATTGATTGACATTCAAGTAACGTAATCATACCTTATTCTTTTACAACCATCGATGACACAGTCACAATAGGAAGATTCCAATTGTACCTAACTAATACCTGTTCACATGTGTATTGTTAGAACGAATGAAAATGCATGACATCAGCTGGTGGTTCTCATTGAGTCTATAGGTAGGTACCTAAGTATGTGTGTACGTATTCGCTACAAGTTTGACCTGCATTAAAATATGCGCAGAATTTTCTACCATATTGTGCGCAATTAACTAAAAACTGTTCTACCGGGTGGCTGCAAACAAAACAGCATGGAGTCCCTATCCTATTATAGGACCCAATAGCTACGGTGTATTTTTCGACTGCATGACGCATCAGAAGCTGACCTTGAGCTGACAAGTGCATCCAAACAGGGCCGGTTCGGGGCAGGTCCAGTCGGTATCCTGTTTAAAATGGCAACTTTAAAATTCCGTGCCCCACCAGTGGCAATCGCACCAGAGAGCATTCACCCCGATTCCCCTTTGTCTGCCTCGTTTGTAGGGTTTTAAAATCGATACGAGTCACCATGATCAACTTGTTTGGGAACTAATTAGGTAAACCGATCGTTTGGTTTGTCGGTCGAGGCGGCTAAATGCATTTTTCTTAGGAACTCGTTATTGCTTTAGTAACTGGCTGGTAACACGCAAGTCATTCATAAAGAGACGTTCGAATTTTAAGTTTAGAAGAAAAAACTATAAGATGCAGCATTGAGTTTTTAATTAATTCATTTGTCAATGTTTCTTCCGTTATTTCATTATCATTATATTTCTTGTTCAAAGGCCATGCACGATAAGTGTTGTGATAAGTACAATTTTAGTAAGTAAGTATACCTAGTTGTTGCAATAAAACTAGTACTTCCAAAAACTATTATTTTATGGTTTGAAAAAGTAACTGAAGTGTTCTGAACTAAAATACTTGGTCGGGAGTTTTTATCTTCGGCTAGGTTTCAACATGTTGCTAGGTAGTTGCTAAGCGTTGACAGAATGCAACATAAACTGTACCTATGCATAATGCATGAATTCAAACGCAACTTGAGTCTTCTAGTGTCGCGAATAAACACCTCAATAGGACTTTGGTCAGCAGTTTATTTGCATGCTATTTGGCATTGACCAGTTTGGCTTTAACTTTCTGTTTATTTTTGTCTTCTCTACCTGTACCTATGACCTTTATAACGATTTATTTATCTTGTTCTTTTGATCTTGGAGCAGTGTTAAATCGTTGAACTATAATTTTATGGATACTCATGTATTAAAATATGTAGATATCTACTAGTTCCGTTGTGTATGTGGCTTCGTACCTACCTATCTACCTCAAAGTATTATTTCGCCTAAATCATAAAATATGTATGTATTTACAAGTAGGTTATAAGTTGTTAGCGCCTACTTAGACGCTAATTCTGCTGGTCCTACGACATTGAACGTATTGTTCAATACAGTATCATGTTACACATGTTGTGCACATGTTGCGTGGTTCAGTTCCGATATTGATTTCAATAGCTCCCTTTACTTCATATATTATGTTGTAGGTAATTTATTTCAAAATATCCGTTTAAACATTGGGTTTTAACTAGCAAAATTACACGGTGGTGAATTGCTGCACCTTATCTTCCTTGGTGTTTTCGTAACAAAGAGGGTATAAAATAATATTATAACTAGCGTAACAGGGTCCATTATAGGGAGTAGGGGGGCATTTTCAAGGACTCAACATAATCTAAATACTAACACGTTATAATTTATCCGAATTTAAAGTGGGCTCACTGAAGGTGAATGTGCAAAATTTTGAAAATGAAATAAGTAAATATAAGTATACTTATAACGGCTGATTTTTCAATGGTCAGATAAGTGTAATCTGAAGAATAAAATTGTTGCTGTCATTGTCTAATACAAACATTCTGATGTGACAGCAACAATTTTATTCCTTAGATAACACTTATCTGACTATTGAAAAATCAGCCCTAAATTAAGCTCTTCAATTTCATGAGAGGATTGGGCTCGTAATTGCTGAAGGAAGTGGTTTAATTGAGCTCGTTACTTGCGCACACGCAGCAAACGGCGTAAATGGACCACTTTAAACAACATGTGGCCTATTTACTGATAATGGAACGAAACATGTAGTTACACCATCTATCTATCTACCGATCTTTTTTTGAGTACACTTTCCCATTTTATAGTCAAAGAGTGCATAAAACACCACACACATGCTGTTTTTAAATTGCTTTTAAGTCTTAAAACGCTATTTACATACTACAAGTAGGAAGGTAACTCTTTAAACGCATAAACATAGCTGAGTGTTTACAGGCTTCTTTTAAACTTGTTTGTAATAAAATAAGCAAATTTCCTTGAGCTGTGTATGACCTTATTAAAGAACAGGATGACTCAGATTCACGTTAAATCTTATCCGAAAAAAATATTACAAAACGGAGCCTAAGGTAGCTAGCTAACCTTAAAATAGTGCAGGCAACAAATAAATTGCTATCGATAAGAATTTGCATAATATTCGCAAAGAGCGTTACCAGTGGCGGCGGTCACTATTCTACTTTCTAAAACAAATTGATTTGACTTTCAACAAATTGCAGAACACCGGTAGAAACGGGCGGGAAGAGACCAAAGAGAGACATTTTGTGGTTAGAGCCAAGATGTACCATTCCACAATATAACAGATCCTTGGACAAAGGCCATATTATTTAACAGTCTCGCGATGTGACTTGCATACGCAAGCGATTACTGTGGTTTGATTATTTATTCACGTGTTTAGGAAGCGTTCGTAGTCGAGCTAGCTTCAGTGATCTTAACTGACCACTGAGGTTAAGCAACAACTGGCACGGTCAGCCATTGGATTGGATGGGTGACCGATTTCAAGTGGTTCTTTTCTGGACGTTTCCGTGCTTCGGACAGCGCGTCAAGCCGTGGGTCCCGGTTGCCGCTTCGGTAGCAAGTATGCTTGTGTTGGGGTCTTCCAACCCGCACTAGTAGGCCAGCGTGGTAGACTAGGCCTAAACCCTTCCTTCATTTGAAGGAGACCCGTGCCCCAGGAGCGGGGACGTGATGGGTTGTGATGTGATGTTAGGAATTAGTAGTCGCCTTCCAATGAAACTTTGGCAGCACAATCGAGTGTACCCGAGTGTATCTGACCAATCACATTACTGCGAGGAAAACATTGCGACTGAAACAACGGAGGAATCGGGGACTTACAGTTGTTTATGGCGCCCATGTTATAAGTAACTTTTTCTTCCCATAGAACGAATTACACCAGAATACAACGTGAATAATTCGAATGATTGATTGATAACGAATTGAATGAAACAAATTAAGATTTTTTTATTCAACGTGTAACGTTCTTAGCCAAGACGTCAAATAATCTCCAATAAGCAATGCGCTGTAGCTTTCATCGGAGCAGGTTATCGACACAAAATCAGTATGAGATGAGCACGAGCTAGAGTGATGCAAATTACGAGACGCATCGTTTACGATGTCGTGAGGTCTCGAGAGCTAGACAAATATTATGCATAATAATATTATGCTAGTGCACGAATTTAGACCAAAACTGTAACGCAACTTAGATCTGGACCAAATTATCTTAGCACTGCATACACTGCAATAGTCTTTAGTGACGAAACTGCTCTGGGTATAAGTGTTATGTTGGATCGCAGTTTGTCACGAACTGAAATCGTCAGGGCTTAATTCCTAAAGTGTGTACATTCAAAATATCATGTTCAATTACGGTTGATTAGTAACCAAACAAGTAATACACCGAATCAACAAAGCATAAGAAGATAATCCAAGGTTAATGTCCATCGATAAAAACTTTAGCTGCTTTAATAACAGTGAAGACATACAGATATCTAAGGTCACAGATAAATTACTGATTACACCAGTTACATTGAAACGTGCAATAAAAGCAGAACTTTATACAGTGCTCGGTTGAATGAACGCAGCGTACGAAATTGTTATACAATTCGAGCGTAAATGGGACGTTCGTGGTCGATAAATTCGCTTGAATCAGGAATGAGCGGAGCGGCGACCGCATCCGCGCTCTCCCCGCACGGAGAGTGCGACTGTTGGGCCCAGGACGTGGAGACGTGACTGCAATCACTGCGGTGATACCACTATTCCAGCATTGGTTCTGTCCTAGTAAAGGTCACGCCGCCGTACCTGATAACCAACAGCATTCCAGCACTAAGTCAGCTCGCTCCAAATCATAACACAACCGTGAGAAAGCATTCCGCTTTCAAGACCTATAATCAGACCCACTAATTCGGACATTAAAATCTGTTGATTGATTGCCAATGGCAGAATTTCGAGACGAAAACACTTTCTCCGTTGATTACATTGGTTTTTTCGGCCATGGTCTATGCATTACATCGGCGTAACGATAACATTCATTAATTTGTTGCGGGATCGCCTGGTGGATCGAAAGAATCGCGATCGAAATGAGATTGAAGTGGTCTGGCGGGTGATAGCGGCGAGCGGCGCGGGAGGCGCGCAGTCGGTGCGGCGCCGTCGACCGGGGCACGCCGCTCACCACTAGACGCACTTCACTTTACTGTGACACGGTCCCACTACCATGGACATCGACGGTGAACAGTGAACCTTGTGCTAGCAACATGGGGGAGGAGCAGGAGGGCGACTCCATCAACTCGTGGGAGCTGAACGGGCTGAACTCGCTGGACCTGTGGGACTACACCGTGGAGCTGGAGTGCCTGCAAGGAACCGAAGGTTGGCTATCTCTTTCTTTGGCCAAGGTTGTGAGCGAGAGGCCCGAGTGCAGTGGCGGTCGTTGCGCTCACCCGCTGACTCGAAGGCTCACGTCGGAGTTATTACGTGTGACGCACTGGCCTCTAATGGTTTTCCGCATCATGAAGTCAGTTTTTACCGGCCATACCGGAATAATATGTTTTTGATGGGGAGATTCAGGGGTTCCGATGGAGTGCTATAGATATTTCCTGTCCCCATCGTTAATAATTTGTTCTAAGAATGGTGCATTTTTGTGTTATCGGTTTTTTTTAACTTACTTTTTTTACTTACTATAAAGTCTATAAACAATTGAAGTAATGCGTAATTTAAAAAAAAATATTTTCAATGGAAATTAAAACAGCAGAAAACTACATAATCCTTACTCCTCACCAAACAACATAGCAAACTTTTTCAAAACTTTTCCACATGACAAAATATGTGCACCGCTTTGGTAATCTCTAGTCAAATGTTAATTCAAGTGACGTTGCACCACTTATCTTCGATTAAAACACCGAGCAAGACCTAAATGAGTCACTCACTATCAAAAATTTAATGCCGCCGAAACTGGTATTGGCCAAAGATAAAAGTAAAACTTGACCGAATGATCAACGGCCAAGTCATTCTCCACTTTCGTGATACTTATTACATTGCTATAGCGATCATTAACAAAATACCAAGATAAGTTAACGACCTACTTTTCAGTCAATACCCTAGAAGAAGACGGATTCATTGTCATGCACACGATCAAATCAAGAGAAATACTGTAATTTTCTTAGTAAGGACTTAATTATACCCTGATGGACTGCTTAAGCGCCGAGGTCTATCAAACGATAGAATGACAATAGATTTTTTAGATGTGCCAAAGATTAACCAATATGAAACACAGGTAGTTGTATCAAAAACCGGTAAAATTAGAGTGTATATAATGTTACATGTAGTTACAAAATACTCCCTATTATTACGCTGTTACTACATACAGTCACGGGATCTCTGCAATTTAACCTTCAGTTGTAAGTAATATTTTTATTACAAGCAATTTAAAGTAAGTTTTAGTAAGAGGGGTTTAGTCAACATTTCGGGTTAAAATCGCGTGCAGAACATTCGATAAAAACAACTAGAGAAGAGATGCTTGGACAAAATATTTTTTTTTCGGCTTTTGCCATAAAATTATGCGTGATTTAATTTTTTTGTTGAAGAGTTATAAATCCTAAATAATATTATAAATGCGAAAGTAACCGTGTCTGTCTGTATGTCTGTTACTCTTTCAAAACTACTGAACGGATTTGAATGAAATTTGGTATACATATGGTGTAGACCCTGGGAAAGAACATAGGCTTTTTTATCCCGGAAATCCCACGGGAAAACTTTTTAAGGCGAAGCGAAGCGCGGGGGAACAGCTAGTACAAAATAAACACATCTTCTCAAATTAATTGCACATAGTATGGAAGGCTAATTCATTACATTACCATAGGAGCCCATAGTATGTTGTTTTTATGCCTTTTGCGAGATGCTTTTTTGAGAGTCAAATCAAAGAGTGTACTTTAGTAAGCTTAAAAAAACCGTTTACTAATTATAAGTAAGTACTTGTCAATTATGAATAGCAAACAAGCATTGTTTAAAGTCCAGTCTTTAGTCTCTGGCAAATAAATGAAGTAAGCTAACAATAGCTATCATCGTTAGTTAGCTATTTAGTAATGTTAGAATACCATTAAGCAGCTTATTTTTGGTGGATTCATTGTTTTTTTTGAACTCTGATATAGTTTTACCTAGCTATATCAGTAAGTATATTTTTTTTTATCATAAATGATATTTGTATAATACAATTTATGAAAAACTATCAACATTTTAAAGTGCAAGTATCTATGTAGGGACCTTTTACGTGAATCTAATTATAAAAATATATTTTGTAAGTAGGTATACCTAAGTAATTTTATTCAAACTTGAGCTTATTAAAGTAGCGTGATTTTAATTAATTATGTTGTAGGTACTTCTATTTATTTTTTATTTATTTATTTATTTAAGAATACATTAAATACATTTAGGTTACAAATGAATAGTGCGTCAGAAACCTGTTAGGGTTTATATGCGCACTATGGTTCCTCGACTGAAATATATACATAAATATAGTGCTACAATCAATAGGTAGGTACAATTAATTTCAATTTTATCTTGCGAACAAAAGTTACTAGACATAAAAAGCTTATTACTATTACGTGGGTACATGCAAAATCTTTATTTCTCTGGTCATTGCGAGGTGAGCAAAGCATTGGTATGCGTACAGTTGCTATCTATCTTTTATTATACAATAAATGTCTCATATCTCATTAAATACACATACAAATAAAGCAAGAGTAATAATGAGTGACGGAGTTATCATAATGGGCACACAGCGAAGCAACTTTGAACCAGGAAATAAACGGTTCTTGCTCGGACAAAAACATGCAATTTTGAAAATTATACTATCGTATCTGTGAAGATTCTAGTTGACTCGTATTGCTAGATTTAATCTATCTCCAACTTATCTTCATCCAGTTGCTACCTACTAACTGGACATAGGCTTGCCACTAAGCACGGATTGGATGCGGTCTCAAGCGTCCCGCATCCAGTTCCATCGCAGGTTCCATAAGGGAAGCTTTCTACACTACCATTGTTTAGTCATGGTTTTGACTCTCTCTCACAATGTTTAAAAAAGTATAGCTTTCCATCGGGTTTTCAACACAGATGTGATGAGCCTATTACCTACCACTTTCGATTCCCAACTTTGATTTACTGGCTGTTCTTCTAGAAGTTTTATTAGCGCTGCGATTTATTATATTATTTTATTATCGCTTGTATTTTGTTACCTATCAGTGTATTAAGTAATTAATATTTTCTTGTATTTTATTATTTATTCTACAATTTGCGCAACTCAACGAAGTTGGAAATGTTTTCTTGTTTTGAAATGTATTGTTCAGTTGAATTTTCATCATTTCTTATTGAAGCATTTAAAAAGGTGATGAGTTGTTGCGACGTCCGTCGCCGTCGGTCTAACACACAATAGGTGAACTATGACCGATGGCACAAATACTTACATTAGATATTTTGTTTATTTCATACAATCACAATGAATAGAAAATGGCTAATGGCTAGCACATAATAAGTCAGAGTGATTGATGATACAATAACACCTAAGTATGCGTTGTTAATTAAAAACGTTGTCCTAAATAAGTTTTATTTATGTTGTAGGTATTATAAAGAAGGAAGGAGTGTATTGTAATAAAAAGACGACGCAATACTTATTGCAGGGAAGTAAATCAAAATGTTTGAGATAAAGAAAGCCATTAAGTAATGTACTTATAGTCTTGCATGTTTTTATTGCTTATTCACCCACGTTATTTATATCGCTAATGTTTTATTGTTATGGACTACTGACTACACTTATTCTGCATATTCACTACTTATCGCGCAATACTATATACCTACTAGTGAGATCCGGAATAGTGATCCGACACGATGAGATTCGTATGAGAAAGTACAGACAACTACAACTTAACTTAAGTATACCTACAAGAAACAAACTCACCAATTTTTTACATTGACTAATGGTGATGAGTTCGTCAAACCTTATTTTGTACGGACCTATTATGCGAAACATAAGTATAGTTAAAGACACACAGACTTTAGAATAGAAGTAGCTAAATCAAGGCAAGAAAACTACAGTAAAAAGTTAAAGTAAAGTAAAGATTATCGATAGCCACGCAACAATCTGTTGCTTATGGTTGTTAGCAACCAGCAACCGCTTTCGATTTTATTTTTATTTACCAACACTTTCCTATGGCCTGTCTCTCCGCCACATACGCCTATGGCACTTGGCAGTAAAGCACAGTACCATACATTCGAAGTAACGTAACTGTACCTATGTAAGTTTAAGTTAACTTTACACACGGCACTTACTAATTCGCGCGGCGTGGCGATGTATGAGAATTTGAAATATGTGTCTAAAATGAAATATTAGTACAGATAATAGCAATAACTGTGTACATATAGAAGTCTACAGAGTGTTGAATCTGACTGTCTATAGTTTGTCTCATCAAGTCCCATGTGATGGTACGCGATTCTACACTGAATTAACAGATACTGTGTCCATCCTATAGCTAACGTGCAAATGTAATGGCCAAAATTGTTCGGTCACTTTCTACAATGGCGTTTAGAGATAAGTTTAAGTCACTTAATAGCGGATATTTTCAATTACAAGCTCATTTCATTATTATTGTAAGAAAGAAAACACTGACAAAAACAAATCATTCATAACATAACAATTATATCATGGAAGTGCTTAGTAACACAGTTAAAAGTGGTAGTTAGCATGTGGATCGTAATAAAGGTAGTTAAGTAAGCCGATTATGCAGTTTGATGGCGCGAAATAGCATTTCCTAACCTGCCCGGTGGCGCATAACCAAACATGTTCAATTGTTTTTTTATTTCCATTTCATGGAAGTTTTTAGTGTCGAGAACTGGCAACTTGTTTGTTAAGCCGATGGCAAGGGGCCAACACGGAAAATATAACCTGTTTCGACGCAAAAACTGCAGCTACAGGTTGTAAATAATTAATAATATATGAAAAGTTCCCACCTGTCTACCAAAAACATTATAGGTGCTGAAGTTCAAGTATCTTTGCTTCATTATTCATCATTTAAAATGTAAAATCCTCACAAGATTTTAAATAATGGTTTGCAGTTTAAGTAGTTCACGTTGAAGCTGTTAGCTGAAGCGTGGATTAAATGGTGGATAAGCATTGAAATAAATTGTCTATTAAAAAATTCCAGTCGACTTCAGTAACGAGGACAAACATTTTTTTTTTCTGTAAGGCAATGACTTTGATAATATCAACCAATAATAACTCCATCGTACAGTCTGTAGAAAAAATATAATTATATCTACATATGGGTGATGGGAATAGTATTTATGTAATTTATAAAGCACCATATTATGTGTGTCTTATCGCATATTTAATAATAAATGTAACTCAGTCACTAAACCATCATGCCGAATCATGCGTACAAAATATTAGTACCTATGGCATTGTTGTTAGTTACTTATATTAAATATTTAGGAAATAATTGTACAACAACATACTAAAAGAATGCAAGAGAAACATTACGCATTACAAAACATGATCGTACCGTTTAGCCGATGTAGGTTACCGCGGCGGAGAATTCTTGCACGATAATACGCTTCGCAGACGAGACTCTATGGTTTTTGGACCGAAAAATTTAAACCAATCACGCTCCCAACGTATCATTTAACAAGCTATGGTCGTGATCACGTCTTTTTCTTCTAAATCGTAAAGTCCAGTAAACACACGCTTGCCATTTTCGCCGCCAACTTAAAATATTTCGCGGACTTGAAATAGCCACCTATAGTTAAAGAGAGAAACAATTTGTTTCAAATAGTTTGCCATAAGCAGCGTACTTGGTCGGAATAGGATTTTTAATAACAGCGATTATCTGTGCGTATAGCAGCTACAATTCATTGGCCTCAATTGTTAAGGTTGTTAATAACTTTTGGCTAAGGTTGCAAGGTTGGCCTTTCACGACTACGTTGAGACTTGTAGTACGGTTTTGAGGTGTCGTAAAGTGTGTTGCTGGTAAGAAGCAATGCGATCGAGTAATCGATGGGAGTCTCGCGAGGCGGCGCGCTGACTCATAGCTGGTTGCGCAGACGCAGGGGGTCACTACCTTTCGAAAAGCGAAGTTTCGGACCGCTATCGCTGCTAGCGCACGAGCCTATCTCGTTGTATTAAGCGTACCGATAGCTTTTCTCAGCTCATGTTCGTTAGTTTTTTGTCATGATAGAGTAGCCCACCAGACCGCGGCGGACAATTAACCGCTGCGCTGCCGTCTGTCGCAAAGCGCCTTCACTACTAAACATTCCAACAGGATAATTACTGTGACTCAACTCGTTTCTAGGTTTCCGTATACCATCTACGTTTATGGAGATACTACTGTAGTTCCCGTGGCCATTTACGCTAATTTACGTTGGTTTTCACTTTGTTACAGATTTGCAGTTAGCAGCCGAACTCGGGAAGACCCTACTAGAAAGAAATAAGGAATTAGAAACAGCGCTACGGCAACACCAGAATGTCATCGAGGATCAGGCCCAAGAAATAGAGGTAAGTTCTCGAAAAAATATTATGACTGAAATCAATAAATGAGGATACATTACTAGGACTAATTTCGCAATAACTTTGATTCCAGTACCTAACAAAACAAACGGTAGCACTACGGGAGGTCAATGACTCGAGGCTACGAATCTACGAGCAGCTGGAGGTGAGCATCCAGGACCTGGAGCGCGCCAACCACCGCCTCGCCGTCGACCACGCCGCCGACAAGAAACACATCAAGACGTAAGTCGACACCAATCTCTCCCCAACCACCCGCGAACACTTCTCACGCAACCACTCACATACTAAAGAATAGAGATTTAATCAGCGATAACTAATAATTACGGCAGCACTATATTTCGCTGCTTTCTTCTAACTACACTTTCGAACATGACGCTTCATAAAGCCCATTGTGATCGTTTTCTCTATTGCAGCTTGTGCTCGAACATCGAGACTTTGGAGGCGAAATGCGAGGAGTTACAGAAGACTGTGGACGACCTGAACGCGCAGTTGGAGATCGCGCGGAGACGGGCGGAGCGAAAGCCGGAGACCGGCGACCCGGCGAAAGAAAAGCCGAAAGTATTGGAGCCGGTGACTCCCGACTCCAAGAAGCCGTCAGTCAGCAGCACGCCGCTGAAAGCGCCGATCCCTCTCCCAGAACTGACCAAAGACGATGAGGATCTACTGCGGCTGAGCGACGAGCTCCGGGAGAGCAAGGTGGCCTTCGCGCAGGAGCACCGGCGCACCACAGAGCTGGAGGAACAGCTCGCCTCCATGGTACAAGAGAACAATAGACTGCACGAACAGATGAGGAACTGGCATCAGCGGGAAGATGAACCCAAGTCGATGCACGAGGAATTCTCGATCCTTGAAGAAGTTAGGTGAGTAATAATGACCTCTCGATTACAGTAATTGATATATCAATAGGACAATCGTAGAGAATCGATTATAATTTAACGAGGCGTGGCGAGACGTTGGTAATAGCTCTAAAGCTCTCACGGAACCAGTTTCGGCTGCATCTTTAGTGTTGGCTAACTCTCTTCGGACCAACGATTTCTCAACCGTCTATTGTGTGTTTCAGACAAGGCCAGCTGTGCATCAGATGCCTGCGGGGCGCGGACCGCGGCGACGACATGTCGTCCATGTTGGATGACGACGACCGCAGCGCCATTAGTTCCCTCATCCTGCCACCCTCAGGCCAGGATAGCCCGAGAGAGGACCACGTCAATAGCAAACTTGTCAAGTTCGACGTAAGTTGCTGTACAATGGACGCGCATGCTAAACGTTGCTTTGTAGACGATCTCTTCCCCTCTCTCTCTTTTGCTTTTATCTAAACTAAACTAACACAGTTCTTTGTCTCTGTCTATCTTTCTTCGTTTACAACCCTCTTGTGACTGGTTTTGTGTTGTAAATTCTGTGTAGTAACCGATAAACAAACTGCATTTAATAATAACTTCTCATACTAGTGTTAATTACGTAATTAACATGATAACTATGATTTGTACCTTCTTCTGTAAAAATAACATCAAATAACGAAGATAAACTACTAAAACATAACTCAATAACGTCTGAAACACTAACAAATCAACAATCATCTCAGGCATTTACGATCCACCACCACTGGACCAATCAATCCGCAATAAACCGCAGTAAAAACTGTCTTTAATAAACCACGAAGAGCCCAGTTGTAGTTCCCTCTCACTTCATCTGAACTCATCTAGATTGTTTCACGTTTCTAGGCGACAAAGTTTTTCCAACTGCCCCTGATGTTGTTGATCACGCTTTGCATATGCATTATGAAGCGCATTTGCAGTAGTTTTCTTTGGATATATCGAATGTAGTCGAAGGTACGTCCATTGCTGACCGTATGGCTAGCGGCTAACGTTATCAAACTTAAACAATGGTGGAGGTATAGCCATGAGTGATTATGTTTAGACTGAATTTAAATGCATGGAATTATAATATATATTGAAGGTTTTTTAACTGGTATGGAGTTATGGAAGATAAAATATAGTATTTGAGAAAAAATATATTTAATTTGGACCGTCTTGTTATAATTTATTTACGTTTATCAGTAACAAAATGTTATATTGAGTAATGGGTGTATGTTTGACTAATAATGACTTGGTTACATTCTCATAAATAATACATAGTAATGATCATTCGCCAGTAAGTTAAACGAACACGATATTACATGTGTTATGTTTATGTAAACGGAAATCTATTCTAACTTGCATTATCTTCTTTCGTAACGACGTCTATGCAAATTCTTTTCTATTTTATCTAATGCCCTTTCTTTAATTTCACCATTCTTCAAAATTTCAGTAATGTTCATTTCTCACTCTCAATTCGCTCGTATTACGCACTACCAAAATTAATACAACAATCCAATGATTAACATTAACCCTAATAACACCAATTAACATCTTCAACAGAACGCCAAGGAAAAGCTGCTACAGGGTATCTGGGCGAACAAGGAAGACGGTCACGAGAACCCTTACAGAGAGCTGGTACAGAAGTACGAGGCTTTGCTCGAAGTGCAACTGTCTCAGGTGAAGAACATCAAGAAGAACAAGCAGACGGTGGCGCCCTCTGGACCGCTGTCTCTGCAGGATGAGCTCCAGACTTCTGGAGACTTCAGCCAGTTCAGCGTGAAAGACACTGATGAGGAGAGCGGCCACGGCGAGGAGCAAAAAGAACAGAAGAAGGCCGAACCCGTCTCGCGCAAGAAGTTCATCCAGACCCCTGACTTTTCGGAGGCGGAAACCTCAAGCTCAGGATTCTCCGATGAGACGAGCAATAAGGCGACGCAGACGGAGCGGGAAAGGCCCGGGTCCTTCCTCTGTACTATAGCTGATGGAGAGGACTACCGGTTCAGCATCTACGACGATGCTGTCGCCAGCCCCATGGACAGTCGCTTCCGCAACCGCCCCGAATACAGGGAACTATTCAAGGAAATCTTCACCATCCTTAAGAAAGCCGCCGAGAATAAGGACGATGGCGAGCAACTGCCGCTTCTGGACGATACGGCCGCTAGCAAGGTGCCTCCCGTGACGCCCGCCAACGAGGACCCGCCGGGCACCTTCACCGACGACACCCAGAGCGTCCTGTCGTCTGCCATGTCTGAACAGTCGATTCCAGTGTCCGACATTACCGCACCGGAAACACCGACCCTCAAAGAGAAGGAGAAAATCAAGGAGAAACCCGCTCCGACTCCAGCGAAAGAGGTCGAGAACAAGGAGAACAAACCAGTGGAAGAGAGCGCCAGTACGGACAAGCCTAAAGAGAAGGAGCGTGTACTGACGCCGCTGGTTCGTCAGCCGCTCGAGTACATAGCGGCCACTAGAAAGAAGTCCAGACATCGCAACCGCAAGCACAGCCAGGAGCGCCAAGGCGCAGACTCCCCGGTGTTCCCATCTCCACCTCGAGTCACTTACCAGAAGTCCAACAGCAAGAAGCGGCGGGACTACCGACCCATAGAGGTGAGCCCTCTGACCCGAGCTCCAGAAGGGGCTGAATGGAACGGTTCTACACTACAGTTCTACAACCGCAACATGAACTCGCCCACTCCCAGCACTTCAGGTCGTACTGGAAAGATCTACCAAGGATGGAATGCTGATACCGACTCCTGGGACATCAAGCAGAGCACTGCGTCTCAGGAAATACACAAACTGAGGAAACTAGAGTTGTCGTATGCGGAGGTGTTGAGAAACGCCGACAAAACTAAACCGAGACGCAAGAAGCATCAGTAAATAAAGATTTTAAATTCCGACCCCCTTTTGCTTTCAGCAAGGGCAGAGTGATCCAAGCGCCATTTGTCTTTGCCAATTGGACGTATTTTAGTTTAGGAGTATGTATTGTGATCTAATAGCATTACTTTTTAATTTGTACCTATAATCACAATAGTTAATTGCCATAATTCCGATGGTATTACTTTATACCATGTAAAGTGAAATGCCCTTTTAATTTATTTATATTCAAAGTCCCTACAAATTGGTATACTTCCCTCCGAAAGCATGATACAAAATTATCAACAAACAAAAATACAATTGAATTTTTGATTGCATTTAGCATCCCATGATTAACGACTCAAGATCGTTTGAGTACTGCATTTTAAATTGTTTTATTATTCGAGTTTTACCCTATTAACTCTTTGTTACTATATTAGTCATTAATATAAATTGTATATTATGTATTTTTATTTGAGTGTAAATATTATTTCGCGTAAGTTTAGTTATAACGTTTTTTTATTGCCATGAATATTTGTTGCGAGTACTCAAGGTTTGTATGGGATTGTATGCTAACATTATTTAAAGATGAGCGGAGATGAAGTATTACGTATAAAAGAATAAAAATTTGCATCGAAACCTGTCTTTCAACTTCCAAAATCAAACGCACAAAAAATATATTACAATAATATAATTTATAGAGACTTTTTACATTATTATTATTATAACGAGCGTTACGATTAAAATCCTTACATACAGGATGGATTATTTGTTGGCGGCCTCGAGTTCCCTCTCGACTATCTTCCTGTACTCGTCGAAGCCCCCCTCTATGCTGGCCACGGTGCCGCCGCCGCAGATCCACAGCTCCTTGCACACCATGCGGATCAGACGCTCGTCGTGGGACACCAGGATTACACCACCCTGTATACACATTACACCCATAAAATAGACAGCATAACCAAGTACATAGGGCGACCGATCGGTGCATAGACGAAAGGTCACTGCACATGAAAGCGTAAAGTAAAGCGATCGCCTCTTTTTCTTCTGCCAACTAGTAGAACGCGAGCTCGCGAACGCCTGGTTTACAGAAGAAGAAAAGGCGATCCTTTATGTTACGCTTATACATATTATGTGCTGAGTCCCTAAGACAGCATAAACAAGTACATAGGGCAACCGATAGGTGCATAGACTAAGACGACCGCGAAGGGATATTATGTGTACGCGCTTCGTTGTATATTGTCGTTCTTCTTCATTAGTAATATATTGAGATAATATAGGGTTATATTAGTATGATACAATAATACTGAATGTGGGTAGATTGAAGATCTTCAGTCTGGACCTTCCATGAGCCTAACCTGTGCTCCTCATCCATTCTGATTAAATACATAATAGTGGTGACGAGTGGAAAAAGTAAAATACTGTGTTAATTGTGTTCACAAATAACAGTTGCATATAATCAGTGTTGATATTCGGCAAAATGAGTGCAGTAAAGTCTGGTGAGTTTGTTGTAGCACATGGTTGTTGAAAAATCTATATTGAAAGGTTATCTTTTGCCCTACAAGCTGCAAGTATTGTGGATGATTCCATTTATTTGCGGCCATGATTAGTATGATTTGATAATATCTGATAGCCCCATCAAACATAAGAAAGGTTACTTTTCAACAATCAAATCGAAATTAACAATAATTTTCATCCGACACCTAAAGAGAATGAAAGAAAATTTTACAATCATACAAATTTCATACTAGATATCAAGAATAGCGGCAAATTATAAGGGTTTACCACCTTCCGTAACCTAACTTTTTTTTACAAAAACATTAACCAATTCAAAACCAACTCACCGTATACTTATTGATCCCCTTCCCTAACGCCTCAATGGTCTCGATATCCAAGTGGTTCGTCGGCTCGTCCAGCACCAAGAAGTTGGGGTTGCCCATGCACATGCGGGCGAAGGCAACCCGGGACTTCTGCCCTCCGGAGAGAGACCCGATGGTCTGCAACGCGAGGTCGCCGCTCACGCCGAAACTGCCGAGTTGGCGCCGGTATTCCTCTATCGTTTTACCTGTGGCCGGGAGGATTTAGAAAGTAAGTAAATTAAATGTATTAGTAATGAATGGATAGGGTGTTCTAATTTCATGCATATTTGATTACGGATGTGGGGCTGTGTTTATTGTATGGAATGCGTAATCCGGACGCAAGAAAATACGTACGATCTATTATTTATCTAGCTACGTAAGACACTGACATGAGACATCTCTAAAAGTAGAATTTGTGCCTTCAGAATCGACATCACTGAATAGTCAAAGGAATCATTTGTGGAAGAACCTTAAAAATCTATGCCATAAATAGGTATTCCGCTGCTTGAAGTCTGAACTATCAGTCAAATCTATCCATCAGGGCACACGAGTCAATGCCATCCTACACACACACACTCACCAGGGTAGTCCTTCTGTAACAGCTCAACAGAATTAACATTCATCTCCAACTGGTCCACGTGATGTTGTGAGAAGTACCCGAACTTCAGGCCCCTATGGACACTGCGTAGGCCGCTGGTAGGCGACAGTATACCCATTATTATCTTTAGTAAGGTCGTTTTTCCCGCGCCGTTGTCTCCCACCTGAAGGAAAGTTTTGATGGTTGTAAAAGTTGATTAGATTATTTATATTTATGAACTAGTTCATCTGAATCTGGTTGAGACTGAATGAAATAGAATTCCATAATAAATAGAACTTCATATTTATCGCTTGGCAGTGCAATTTGGATTTGTATTGCTTATTAAATTCATTCAATGATGATATAATTTCAACCACTCAATAAAATAAACGCCAGCGCCGGTAATAGGAAACATAATTATTTCAGTATGATATTGTGAACAAAACAATACCAGTATCATCCCATTGTTTTATAGTTCTCATAGAAGTGTGAAGGTTGTCGCTATTGAATTGAATCGATACTACATAATCAACTGAACAATAGGATATAAATTGAGTCAATCGAGTTTATCGCATACGATTTACGATATACTTTCATTTTATTATGCCAGACTTTTTTTATTTTTAACATTAATCCCAGTTATCTAATATACCTACTTTTTACTTGCAAGCTTCACATCGTGTTTAAATGAGGTTCCCGTGGGAACTCTTGGATAAATAGGTGGCCTGGAACAATCGCTTTAAGCGATAAGACCGCCATGTGTTAGATTAAGTTTTCAGTACCTAATCGTGTCTGTGTTTTTTGCGTATAAATAAAGTTGCATATAACTCAAGAATAATGTAGCAATATCATCACGACATTCACGACCCATTACGTCCCCACTGCTGGGGCACGGGTCTCCTTCCAATGAAGGAAGGGTTTAGGCCTAGTCCACCACGCTGACCTAGTGCGGGTTGGTGGACAATGTAGCAATATACAAACGTCGAATATTCATTCGATTCGGAGCCTATTAAATACAAACAATAAAGAAAATCTTTTGAATTTAAAATAAGTATTAGCTTTAGAAAAATAATATACATAGTAATACTCACTATACATATCCTAGACTCCAGCGTGGCCCCGAGGTTGACGTTTGTAAATATGACCTTATCTTTGCTGTAGTAGAAGCCAACTTCGTTGATCTGAAGGATGGGCGGCGACAGGGGCTCGGTCTCCGGAAACCGGAGGGTCACGTCCACTTCCTTTTCCACGGGTTTGAGTTCCGGTCTGTGAAGAGAAATGTAATAATGAATGAAGACTGTTTTAACAAAAACGTTTACACCAGTTTTAAAGGTAGAGAACAGCTCGTACAGTATTACTAGTTAGTTAAAGTCTGTATTTTTTTATTTTCAGATACAAAATTGACAGATTCTGAACGGTTGATCAACTGTCGATTGTCCCGCGATTAAGCGACGTGTCGTTCTATTGGCGGGACAATCGACTGTTGATGAACCATACAGAATCTGTTAATTTAGTATCTGAGATTAAAAAACAGACTTTAGTTAGTTATACATAAACTAAAAGTTAGTTTAGAAGATATTGACACTGTATACTATTGGCTATACACATGAGTGTAAACCCTTACGGCTAACGACATAGAGGTAGGGATCTTAGGGATGTTCGATCTGAATCGATCTTCTGGTACCGATTTTTTTTAATCGATTCAATGGAATGCGATCTTTAGGCAGATCGAATCGTATGCACAGAAGAGCGTATCATAAGAAAACGAAACTCCCCAGTTCTTATTGGTTATTTCAGTCGTCATTTTGTTCCCCCATTAAGTTGATTGGCTAGTTAAAGTCTACTCACAGTTTCTCCAGCATCTTGATCTTGCTCTGCACGGAGGAGGCTCTGTTCGCGTTGTACCGGAAGCGGTCGATGAACTCCTGCACGTGGGCTCTGTGCTGCTGCTGAGCCTCGAATTCTCGCTGTTGGTTCTTGTGCTTCTCGGTCTTGGTCTTGTGGAATTGCTCGTAGTTGCCTCTGGAAGGTGAGGGGAAATATGGGTTATTGTTTTGGTCACATGCTACATTTTACAATGTGTTGAGAGGTGTGGTGTGATAGAAAAAATTACACAATACTATTTGTGGTTTATACTAGACGAGCTTCGACCACAAAAATCTTAGTGTAAAGCCGATGACTCACTTCAGAGTCACCAAGAAAACTTTATAGGATTACAGTTATGTTAGTGTACAAGAAAGGACAGGACCTACAAAGGACAGCTGTTTTTACTCCATAATAAAATAAGAGGATGATAACCTCGCGCTTTTCGTTGACCACACAGATCGCTGCATTGGGGCGTGACTTATACATATACACTATACCACAAAACAACACAAATTCTCCACCAACGTACTACCCAACTACCCCCTCACCTGTAAGTATCAATCCTCTGGGAATGTAAATGCATGATATCCGTCGGCACAGTGTCCAAGAAGTTCCGGTCGTGGGACACCACCAGCAGCGTGGTGGGCCAGTTCTGCAGGTAGTTCTCCAGCCAGATGATGGCCTTGATGTCCAACATGTTCGTCGGCTCGTCGAGGAGGAGCAGGTCTGGTCTGGAAGGAAGGGAGAATGAGTTAGAGAGACAGAGAAGGAAGATGGGATGTTGCTTATACAACAAATCTTCTTAGCGAGTTGATGACAATAACTAGATGATTTTAGGGTTTGTCACCATGATGAAAGAATTGGGCATTCAAATTAGCGTACGTCGTAGTCGCAGACAGAGGCCCAGGGTGCGCCGGACGTATATGGGTTGTTAAAAAGGGTAAGGGTAAGCTGAAAGGAGGTGACCACTTTTGCAACAGCCTGTATAAAAAACAGGGGAGCCTCCCCTGTTTCTTCACGAGGTCGACGTCACATAGCCGTTCCAGCTATCTGCCCTAACCTTATGACCTTATTATATTGCCATTCGAAAACGCGCGCCCGGGCCAGCGCCAGCCACATCCGCCAGCCCCCGGAGAAGGTCCGCGTGGCGCGCGCCTGCATCTCCGGGGTGAACCCGAGACCGCTCAGGATGATGGACGCTTCTATGTACTCTACTACACCTAGATATACCGGTCCTAGCCGGAATAGACGAATAGCAGCCGAGACGAATATAGTAGCATCCAATAGCGAAGCGCCATTTAGACACATTTCACCTGCGCTTCATCTCGCAACAGACGAATAGCGCGCGAGTGGCATAGAGCGCGCCAATAGCGTCGCGCCATTTTGACACATTCCATGCGTGCCTCCACAAGCCATTGGTCTACTCTAGTCAACTTCACTGTGATTCGCTATAGTGCGCGCTTTGGCGTCGCGTCGTTTTGACATATTCTACAAATTAAAATAAGCAAACTCACTTAGAAAACAACGCTCTAGCCAGCGCCAGCCTCATCCGCCAGCCCCCGGAGAAGGTCCGCGTGGCGCGCGCCTGCATCTCCGGGGTGAACCCGAGACCGCTCAGGATGATGGACGCGCGCGCCGGCGCCTTGTCCGCTTCGATGTTCTCCAGTTGAGCGTACACTTCGCTTAGCTCTGACGAGAGAGCTGGGTCGGTTGCGCTGGAAAAAAGTAAAGATTAAGGTTTTGAGAGTGTGGTAATGTCTTCTTAGAGTGACTGTGACAAATACTAGAGCTGAACTATATGGTTAACTAGGAGTAGGATAGAATCAGTGCCAGTCGCTGCATCAGGGTGCATCGTAATGCTTTGAGGATAGTGCCTGTTGGAATTGAGCATTTAAAAATCATAAATGGTATTGGTTAATATGCATTTAATGTGCATCTGTCTATTTGTGCTTGTGGTATTCCGATAATCACAAACTTGACCTCTTTATATGTATAAATTTAGTAAGTACTTATAGGTGTGTAAGCTATTGAGACTGTTAAAATTTTGTATTTATATCGGTTTTCTCAGAGATGAAATAAATGGTACTAATTGCATCATCCAGTGACCTTTACAAACAGGTAAACACATAGAATTCTTCTGGAAATTAATACTACATTTGAATAATATGCAACATAACAAATTCTTCACATTGCATGTTTTTATATTAGTTAAAGGAATTCATTTCAAGGAATCATAGAACATGTCACAATATTGAGAAGATAATGTTTAAAAGATTAATTGAAATAAAAAAAACTTTAGTGCTGGACATATTATGAACTTTAGAGTCAACCTAATCTAAATTGTAATATGGTGATGCTACCTAAATCACTTATACAGGAGGTTGATAAGGATGATATCTACTCTACTCACCCATTACTAATAGAAGCATTAATCTCTTTCTCTCTCCTGAGCAGGCCTTCTCTCACAAAATCACATTCCAATACGCTCTGCAGCGCTATCGTGTCATCTCCCACTACTTCCTGTTCCACATGAAGGATGGAAATGTGGGACGGAATCTTGAGCTGCTTCGCTGAGATCATTCTTAAGAGTGTGGTCTTGCCGAGGCCGTTTCGCCCGACCAGCCCGTACCGTCTACCAAACGCTAAAACAAGGTCTGCCCCTTGAAGAAGCACCCTGTAAGAAAAGTTGAGACTATTATTTAACTAGTTAAAAAAGCGGACAACTGGCGAGAACTTGTGCAGAACAGAGAGAAGTGGCGTCTTTTGGTAGCGGATGCCAAGATCCACTTTGGGTCAACGAGCCATCAAGAGTGAGTGAATTAGTTAAATGGATTATTTGGAAATCAGGTATAAGCTATTGTTTAAAGTAATTTCATCATCAGTCAATAATCATCCACTGCTGGACATAAAGTGAAAAGTGACAACAATTCTCTACTTTCTGTCTTCATCTTAATGTGTCCACACAGATTAAGGAGGCTTCTTTTATGCATCTCATTTCTTTCTGTTAAGTCCAGGATTGTGTGAACTTACCTATCTCCATAGGCAATGTCAAAGTTTTCTATCCTTATGTCCTGAGTCCTGTTAGTGCCCTTGGCCTCTAGTTTGCTGTCCTTCTTCGAGGTGACCTGAGATGCCGTAGCAGTTTGAAGGACTGGCGCTGCTACCGGAGCTGCTTTCACATCTGACCTTTTCCCTTGCTTCTGCTGTAATTTTGCTTCAGCCTTTTCTAGCTTCTTTGCATCTACTTTCTGTAATATATTAGTACTGTTTAGGTATAATTATGAATGGTTTCCGCATCCATGGCAATCCTCCTAGGTATAAACTATGTAAAAATATGTTGATTTAACTTGGGGATGTAAAATACAACTTTCACAAGTGTTAGGTCTGATTTCTGAGCGCTGACAATTTCTTTATGATTACAGCAGCTTGTAAGTGTAGGTCTGAATATCAATAAAATCCTTGCATACTTACTAAGTTATCATCTCTTGTTTGGAGCCATATACTTTTTAGTTCTGGTTGTGTTTCAGTGAGGTTAGAAGTCATTGAAGCCAAGTGTATTGGAGCGTCCAGCACTTTCCTTGGTCCATTGTTCATGCCTTGGTGATCAGGTTGAAGCATATGTAACAGTTGGCTACATATATCTCTGAAAACACAGGTTAAATAAAATTAAATTTATTAAAGCATGATACCAGCATGAATTTTTTTCTTATCAATAGTAGAAAAAATTGCACTGTAGTGTGTAGAAAAACTAAAATATGGTGATCAAATAAATAGTATCGTACTTGATGTCATCTTCAGTTTTTTCGGAGATTCCCTGCAGCACTTCACCGATAGCTTCGAAAACTTCCTCTTCGTCTTCGAACTCTCCAGCGCCGTTGTCCAAGATATCTGCGCATGGCGATAGTTATATTATATGAAATAAACGTAAATAAACCTATGTATACGTCTAATTAATGCGATAAAGCTCTAATTAATCCACTATTGTGAAAACTAACCTAAAGATTTACCTACGTGACTTACCTTCGACGTATTTTTTAAGATCTTCATCAATTAAAGGGAATTGCTTTTTAAGATATTCTCCGTATTTCGCCATGATTTCTACGCACGGAGCTTTTTATCAACAGGATTTAATTACTTTTTTCATTTGATAAATCTTGATCTTGACGACACACACACAACACACCAAATTATTTTTTTAAATCGGCTGTCAAATTACAGACTAATGTGTCAAAGTTTACTAACTGAAGTTGAAATCACAGATACAAATTAACGATATTGGTCACGTTCGTGTTACTTGCCGTATCGCCGTGTTAATCTAAGCACAAATGTTTTCGTGTCTATTCTAATATGCACGGATTTTTTCATTTTGTATGAAAAAATATAACTACCTATTTATATATACCTATATTTATAATATACGTACATCCAAAAATACTGCATAAAATAGGAAATAAAAACTGGTCATAAAAATAAGAATGTTCCTTGCTGAAAACTAACAGGAAGTTGGCCGTGCAATCAACACGTTTCCCACTCACAGACTATTTTTATCTCCTCATCAATACAATAGTGCCAACATAACAAAAAAATATTAAAAAATTGCCCGCTACAACGTAAAATCAAAATTATTGTTAAAATTTATTTACATTTCCTGATTAATTTATTACTGTAACGATGGCTGATGTGTGTTATAAAAGATATGAAAAATCTCTGGGTTTGCTCACTACTCGATTTGTGTCGCTGGTGAAAAAAGCTAAGGATGGAGTTCTCGACTTGAAAGTTGTAAGTAGTAGGCGCCTTTGCCGACCTTCTTGTATTTATTATGTTTTGGGCACGAATTTTAAAAGTTAACTACCTATTTTACTAATATGTTGTACTTTTCAGGCCACTAACATGCTGGCTGTTCGCCAGAAGCGAAGAATATACGACATTACTAATGTATTGGAGGGAATTGGTTTGATAGAGAAAAGAAGTAAGAACAGCATACAGTGGAAGTAAGTATGTCATAGTTTTTGGACATTTTATGCTCACCATGATGGGACTTTTGTTCATATCCCCTTAATGTCTAAACTCCCTCCCTAAGCTTGAACCGTTTCACCTAGCTGGTCCATAGCGGGTTAATGGGTTTACTTTTGTTTTTGGTAATCTTAAGCTTAGTATTATATGATCAGGGCCACGCAAACTATGCCCGGCTTCTTGTGTGTAATAGTGCTTGCTTTCATCTATTCAGCACTCGGGGCCTTGGACTGGTGGGATACTAACGGCCAAATGAAATCTGTTCATTCTTGTAATTGTTCCATGTTAACAGTTGCTTAGAACGGTGCTTTTTAACTGTCTTTTTACATGCGGATAGTAAATGGCTGCTAAAGTAATACAAAGTACTTTAATACATAGTTTTATTCTTTCAGGGGTGCAGGGCCAGATATAACTTCTTCTGAGGTGGGCAAGAAAGTAACTTTATTGAGAAAACAAATTGCAATATTAGATGAACGTGAAGAACTGTTGGATAAGTAAGTATTAATTAAAAAGAAAAAGCTTTTTGTAAAAACTGATACTGCATGTTTTTGTTGTATAATCATTCTTATTTATAAATAGATTCCTATATTCTATTTCACGGGGAAAGACATCTGATACAAACAAAAACTACCTTTATTTGAATGTAATAAGGGTCCTGTCAGATGTCTTCCCCGAGTGTAACAATATCCCATAATTCCTCACAGTGTCCTCACTGTTAATAAAAAAATAAGAGTTATGAGAACATAATTAACTATTGTAACATTAACTTTTCAGTCAAAGGCATTGGATCGAGCAAAGTATAAAAAATGTGTTGGATGAATCAGAAAATGAGGCTCGGACGTATGTGAATGAGAGTGACATACGGAACTGCTTCACCAACAACCAAGTATTAGTGCTGGAGGCACCGTTAGGGTCCACTTTATCAGTGGGCTCAGTATTCAGTAAGGTAAGATACAGTGTAATAGCACTGCCTAACTACAGTGTAATAGCACTTACTTGAGTATTAGAGTTCAAATTTTAGAACGCATGGACAACAAGTAGGTTTCCAAAGGCCAAAAACCGCATGTAACGGTTGAAAACAAGGGCACTTTCATAGTATATAGGAGCACAAGGCTAACTATATCTTAATCGCTTGATTTATAGCATAAAAAATGTCCGATTCCGGTATTACTTCTATACCGGTATTGAAAAATGCGTTGATTTTGTCCGGGATACCGGTATTACCCAATACCGGTATTGCGGTATTGCATGCCCTAGTTGTGTGTAAGGTCTGCTAAATGCTGAGGATTTTCTTTCTTTGCAGGAAAAACGAGAAGAGCAGTTTATTTTACATGTGGAGTCTGCAAATTCAGTTGGAGTTATCTTGTTGTGTGATAGAGAAAAAGAAAAGGTAAGTGTCAGCAGCAGCATTTTCAAACTATAGAGATACTTAATAGGTAAATAGAAAACCTACGAAAAATTGTGTTGCAATAAAGCATGCAGTGCAGATAAAGAAATAAAAATAAAAGGAAGTTACATAAGTAGGAAGAATGATTGAAAGGCCTTTGAAAAAGGCGAGACCGAATGAGTTCACCATTTTCATATTGTTCCTTTATCTACGTTTGTTATACACAGGTATGCATGAGTCTGAAACAGTTTATCCTCAGTCAATGGACTCAAGAACTGTTAGCTCACAGAATTTTTCGCCCCACAAACGTTATGCTCGCAAACTTCATAGGTACCTATTAATTTATGGGCGAAAAGTTCCTGTGCACGGTGTGCAGAAATAGATTGCATCAAATATATTTACTTAAAGCATTAAGTATATTGAAATCATTTCCATATTTTTGCAGCAGGCGCGAGATGAGGCTATGGATGACGAGGAAGTTGAGAGTATAATGGATGACTGTGAAGAAATCAAATGCCCAGGTAAGTTTGCACAAAGATTCTATTATGAACATAACTTCAGAAAAATGTATCAACTAAATTGCTTCGTTTGAATGGAATTCCAGAAGGCGTAAATACCTATAAGTAAAATAAAAAACCTATATGGTAGCTATACCGCTCTTTTTTGCGTGAGAAATAGTTTAATATGTTAACATGGTTTCATGAAGTTCAGTCATTATAATGGAAGTAATATCATCTTACTTTATTTAATTTCAGATTACCTGCTTCGCCTAAGTCCTCCAATCACAAAAAATGATTTTTCATTTTCATTATGTGGGAATGAAGGTTTGTGTGATCTCTTTGATATTCCATACTAGAATTATCTACTATATTATTGTAAAAAATCATTGTTTAGATTATCTACACTCTTCGTAATTTTAAGGATTTTGTATGTTGTGACGTGATGAAGTTGTATTTTATTGAGAAATTTAAGATAAGGAAAATCGTGGAAGGAAATAAAATAAGATTTACAAGTAATATAGGAAAACCTTTTATTTCTTAGATTTTGGCTTAGAAACGAATCTATCGAGAACACCAAATGACTTGGCTTGTTTGTCAACCTTTTCTGGCAAGTCCAACAGATTTCGTCCTTCAATAGCTTGCTCAATGTATTCCTGTAATCAAGAAAAACAATGTTTTATTCACACATACATTAAACACTTTAATACCCACTCCATTGAAAAGCACATTATGTTTCAATAAAAGGAAATAAGCACCTTTCTAGAAGCCTCTTTGATAATTTTCTTTCTTGCAATATTGGTTTTGCCTTTGTTTTTGTGCCTCGGTTTGACGTCAATCTTCTTGGGTTTGAGATACTGAAAAATAATAATTATAATTATTTTATTTTCTACTAAAACATCGCCATATACATTGGTATTGCCTGCCATTGTAGACTTGTAGTGGCATGGCGGCACCATTTAACTTAATAATATTTTAGCCCTACTTAACAGAATGCTGACCTACATTAACGTTGTGTTTGTAAGCACATAGATGAACGGCATAATTTATCTAACTTCAACCAAATATCATACCCAACGAAACCTGGATTACCTATGACAAATATTTACCAAAAGTTTCTTCTTGGCTTCCATCTGCTCCTGAAGAGTTCGCACGTCCACTTCGTTGACTTCAAACGGATTGAGAGTGATGAGTTCAGGCGGGATCTTCTCCAGGAGAGCTTTGACTTCAGCCTCCTTCCTTTGACTCTTGGTTTGGAAGGGATTGCTTTCCAAGGCATCGAAGTTGGGCTCTCCGCTTCCTGTGGACATAAGCAAAACAAATGAGGGTGGTCAATGCTTAGTAAGTGAAAGTTTATGTAGATGGCGCCACTTGCAATAAGTTAATTCCACAGATATGTTAATTCTGTCTTGTTATTATCAGTAGCGGTTTTTTCTGATTGAAGTTTCTTAATTTTCCTCTTCTTCTTCTATTCTATTCTATTGAGAATAGATTCAACATTTTAAATCTTTTAAAATTAAAGCAGGATATGGCCGGTCATAAATAGTAATAAAATGATGTTTTTACCTGGTACAATGATGCTGGTAAATCCTTTGCTGGTTCCAATTCCTAAGACATCTTCGTAAGGGCAGAATTTGAAATTACTAATAGTTTTAGCCATACGATGTCTAAGGTATGGTTTCTCTGTTGTTTGCGTGCAGCAGTTACTGAAAGAGAAATAGTCATGAGTACCTAATAAAAAGAGAGTAAACTCAAAATTTAATAAATTGATTAAAGGATTCTTTTCTTTCATTCAATGAATTACAACTCTTATCATATATTTTTTTAAATCACTGAACTTGCCAATTAATATTAAATCACATTTTACTACCACCAACTTGTTCACTTATATCGGTAGTTAGGTACATACTTGTATATTTCAACAGCGTCTCCCAAGCCAACAGCCAACATGTCTTTCTGTGAGAACTCCAGCTCGACAGGAGCTGATCTCAGCTTGTAATGCTGAATAGGCCCATCTAGGTTCCGTATGTCCCAGATTTTCAGGCTGCGGTCTGTGCCTGCTGTGGCCATGTACCTGTGAATTAAAGTTTGCAGGTCAAGAAGGCTTTTAGGGGCTTGAAGGGACAGCAGGTTCGAATTCTGGCATGTAAGTACTTACAATGTTTTTTTTTGTTTATTAAGGCATGCAATAATACCCCAAATGTAAGCCCTTATAATTTGGTTGGGTATGTTTGTTTGGTTAGTATTGTGATAATAATTAAATCTTCTGATTCCTCTAATACTTACATTCCTTTAGTGTCAACTGTGATAGCAGTGAGTGGAGTTTTGTGGCAGAGTATCTTTGCTAAAGGATCTTTTACTGTTGGTGACCAGAGAGACACAACACCTTTCGAGTTTCCTAAGCATAAAGTGGCATTGTAGGGGTTCTGCGCCATTACAGATGTTCGTCCTAAGTGGTTATTGTAATGTCCAACTATTTCACCAATAGAAATATCTAGCCAACTCATGAAGCCATATTCATTCTGAAAATTTAATTGAGTATTATATCAATATTAAAATTAATATAATTAAAGTGAGTCATGTGAAGCTATGTTAAAGAACTCACCACAGCAGCTAATAAGAAATGGTATGGGAGGAATTCCATCCGTAATATCTTGTCCATTTTTTTAATACAGTGTAGTTCAATTCCGGTATTGTCATAAATGTACAACCATTCCTTTTGGGCCACTGCCATCATTGTTTCTACATGAAGCCAGCTGAAAATATAAATAATGTGATTTCCTTATTTATCAATCATCATGTTGGTGCATGGTAGTGTAAGCTAGTCACAAATAACCTACAATTGGCATTACCTGATATCATGAATAGATTCCATGACATTAATTTCACAGTGCAATTTCTTGGTAACCCAGTCAAATGCTGCAACATGTCCAGTTTTGCCTCCCAGCAATAAATGTCTTCCATTGCGAGAGTATTTCACTCTATATGGTCCAAAATCGAGGTTCAAATCAAAGATCTTGGTTGCTGTTGATATGTCAACACTGTCTGCAATGATCTTCTGTGATATTGCTGTTGTTTTACCTTCATCCTCCACTTCAACATAACTGAAATCAACAACAGATATTAGGTATCATTGATAACATACTGAATATTGACTGCTTATTATAGCTACCTACTAAATATTGTTTTAAATACAAATAAACTTTAATTATGTGCGATGAATATACTATAAAGTGGTAACAGTTATGTTGTTTCACTCACCCCTGCTCCCCAGCAAGCAATATCTCGGCCCTTGCTGCCTGCTCCTGAGCATAGTGGAACTTATTTTCCCTTTTCTTTAGTTTCAAAAGGTATAAAGGATGTTTCACCCCCTTTCCCTCAAAGCCCTCCCCGCGTGAGTGCCTCTCTAGACTCTTGGGATTTATTGGAGCTTTCCCAGGAAATTTCTTCTTTTTCTCCTTTTTATCTATGACCTTTTTCTGGATTTTATTTGTACTCTGTAGAACAAAAATATACAGTTGAGTTAGTAAATTAAGAATATTGTACACAGTGTCGTGGATGCAGGTAAGTTCTTATAAACAGAAGCCAATTTTTCGTTGTTGATGCATATATTTTTTTATTTACTTACCCTGTTTTGAAACTTATTTTTCAGTGCTTTTGTGATTTTAATATTGTAGACTTCTACATCCTGATTGCTGAGTGCCTTTTTTTCTACAGTTTCCTCGTTAGAGCTGAAATATCTTTTCTGAAATGTAAACAAGGTGATTTGATAGACCATCAGTGTATGACTTGGTAAATACATAAACGTGAATAAGATAAAAATATAATTACGTCTTTGTTTGGTTTCATATTCAATTCGTGTATTTAGGTATTTCCCTAGAGTTATTCACTATAACAATAAGTAATAAAACAACCTCAAATAAAATAGTCACACATGCTCATCACAACTATTCACGTTTGTTTTGACGTTTTCATTGTCAATCGATTCATTTAATCTGTGGATTTTGACAGAACTCTCAAAAGCTACGTCCCGAACTGTCCCGAACATGCTCTTAGTGCGCAATCTCAGAATAATAATGGCCTGCGTACATTGTGGATCGTGGTTGGGGATTTTGGGGAAGCCGTTGATGTGATAAAATATAAAAATATGTATTATTCCGAACTTCCGAACCCACCCAAAGTTCATATAGTGCCACAAACTTACCTGTTCCGGTGAGAGCTCACGTAAATGTCTAATATTTCTTGATTCTATAAGATTTTGAGTTAGCCTGTAGTGGTAATTCACCCTTGCGGTTTTAATGAACCCATCTAATCTATATGAATGTATAATTCATTGGTAAGTTATGAGATATGGATCAATTTAGTTCGCTCTCACCGGAACAGATAAGTTTGTCGCACTATACTTCAATAAATGTTAAGTAGGTACTTGACGATTTGACGTAGGTGTAGGTAACTACTCGCTGAAAATTTATTTAAATATGATTTTTTTACGATGTAAAATAGATAAATGTTTACGTAGGTATTTTGAATTTAAACTAGTATGTCACGATGTCTTATTTGGGTTTGGGAGGATTCCATTTCGATGGTTCCATGGAAGTATTCTCCATATTGTCTGTGGTTCTATGGTTTCATCATCCATCAGAGGGGCCTGCACGGGTTTGTTATTGACGTAGATTCTGCTCTACATTAGCTGGGTTCTGCTCTACATGAATTAGATGCTAGTCTACATTAGTTAGGTTTTGTTCTACATTACTTAGGATCTGCACTAATTAGTTAGGTTATGCTCTACATTAATTACATGCTGCTCTACATTACTTAGGTTTTTCTCTACATAGTCTACATTACTTAGGTTTGGCTCTACATTAGTTTGGCTTTGCTCTACATTAGTTGGGGTTTGCTCTGCATTAATTAGATGCTGCTTTACATAAGTTAGGTTTTGCTCTACATTGATTAGATGCTGCTCTTTATTACTTAGGTTCAGCTCTACATTGATAGTATAGCGCATAACTTAACTAATGTAGAGCATCATGTAATCAATGTAGAGCAGAACCTAACTAAGGTGGACCCTAGACCTACAATAATATTGTGCAATATATTTATTGTGCAATAAGGCGCACCGTAGACGATCAATTATATTGCGCAATACAAAACGAAATTCAATCTTATTTCACAATCAATATATTGCACAATATGATTGTAGGTCTAGGGTGCGCCTAAGTTTTGAATCCAAATGACGTTTGCGCAATCTTCAATATTAACCCTAGACGATGAATTATATTGCACAATTGTCAATTTTGCGCAATACTTACATATTATGTAGTCTGAGCCTATCTGAAACCTAGTTAAACATTGTGAGATATGGCGTTTCGACTTTCTCCGTGTTCGGCATCATAAGGGTCACAGTGACAGTTAAATAAAGTCCATTTTTCTCTCCACCTTTAGTTTGCAAGGTGCGGGTGCCTATATAAATAGAGTGAGTCGCCCGCGCGCCTCAGTTGGTTTTTGATTTTTGAAGTGAACACTTCGGCAAAATGGCTCAATGTAGCCACGGTTCTCGTCGGCTTCGCTCCGACGGGGAAAAATATAATATTGAATTTGCGGAGTCCTCGCTGCCGGGAGCTGTAGCGTGATGCGGACCAGGCGGCGTGGGGCCTGCCGGCTGCTGCGCACGCAGCCATTGCTGAGGATTTCGCAACGAAGGTTTGAGTTGATAAGCCGTGAGTAAAATGCTATTATTTACTGCTTTTAAAAGCTCAGCCACTGGTCATAATGCTCCGGCGCTTGGGGTTTTTATCCCACGCAGTAGGGTCCGATTCAATAGTCGTGGTGATGATTGATCACATATTCCGGTCCTACTAGTGGCGCTTGAGCTAGATACTTACATTAATGACCGCTTTTAGTAAAGCATATGTTAATTTTATACAGGAAAAAATTATAAAAATATATTTTTCTACCCTCAATTTCTAATATTTTTAGAAAACAGTTGATAAAAACTTTGCTATTACAATAATGCACTTGATTATAGCTTATGTAAGGCTTTACAAACAGGAGCTTTCCAGGACCATCATAGGATTTTTTTACAGGAAGCACGTGGCTCCGAGTTTCAGTATGTTGGGACATTGTGGCATGTGCGGCGAGTAATGTGATCCGCCGGTACCTACCCGCTGAGGGTAGGCAGGCCGATTCGGTGAAATTGAAGTTTCGTATAACCTGCACCCGGCCCTGTGCTCCCGCGCTGGCCGCCGTCTCGTGGCACCTGCATCGCAGCGTACACCCGGCCCTGCGCTCCTGCCCTGGCCACCGGTTCGTGCCACCTGCATCGCAGCATACACCCGGCCCTGTGCTCCTGCGCTGGCCGCCGTCTCGTGCCACCTGCATCGCAGCGTACACCCGGTCCTGGCCCTGGCCACCGGTTTGTGGTACCTGCATCGCTGCATAGACCCAGCCATGCACTCCTGCCCTGGCGGCTGTACACCCGGTCCTGGCCCTGGCCACCGTTTTGTGCCACCTGCATCGCAGTGTACACCCGGTCCTGGCCCTGGCCACCGGTTTGTGCTACCTGCATCGCTGCATAGACCCAGCCATGCACTCCTGCCCTGGCGGCTGTGTTGTTCCACCTGCATCGCTGCGCACACCTGGCACTCCTGTTCTGGTTGCCAGATCCAAACGCCCCCTGTCTGGGAAGAGATTTTATGCTCAGCGGAAACGCCTGCACTATTGCTAGCACCGTCATCATCGTCATCAGCCATCATTATGAGTGACTTATCTAGAAGGTATCGAGTAACGTGCGCTATTCATCAGTGATTTTGGCATATGCAGACGAACGTTTACTGCCAAGGTTGGTCATGTTAGCCATACAAGGGCACACCAACGAAGCCTGAGTAACCACCTGCAGTCGCCGTAGCCACATCGGCATGGAGGACGACAAATCGGGTAACGTGCACCGCTTCTAAAAGTGTTATAGCACTTCAATTTGATGCCTCCGCTGAGGTATCCTGTTAAAGCAGCTTTCTTCTGAACTGCCCAAAGTGACCTGTAGACTGCTCCTGGGGATAGTTGTGCAATCAATTTTTTTTTTTTTTTTTATTTCGATGTCTCTTCTGAAGAAACTGTCTAATGCAGCTTTTGTTATAAACTGCCTAAAGATCATTGGACTGCTCATGGGAATGGTGACGCACGGTAAGTACAGGAGCGTTACTCTATACTGATGAGAAACGAACGAACGAGAGCTGTCGTTCAATCGGCACGTTTAATACATACAAACAGATAGAGCGGCTCGCGCCGCAGTGCACTGAAAGTTCGTTTTTCGTCATATAAAGTGACCCCCCAGACACTATCTTTAAGTGTCATGACACATCGGCAGATTCCAGCTTTGAGTCTTTTCTTTTCTCGGCTGTGAGCAAAGTGAATCCCACCGGCGAGTGTTCAACCTAAAAGCACTGAGCTAATTCCTGATTTCGTGAAAGTCGCTGTTGCTATACCATACCGCTTCTCAAGTTACCGAACTTATTATGATCCTACTGTCGGGTGATCATGATCAGAGTGTCATCGCGGTTTCTGAGTGGCACCACATTAGCTGTCTTCCTTATGTCCCAGTGGATTGTGAGTGTGTATCCGAGCTCTTTGTTGAAAAATGCGTGAACCTCCTACGCAGCAGCTGTCTACTATATAGTTGTGTATCGAATAAATCAAGTAACGGTGCTCTTGCACGAGACGACTACCTTTTGGTAAAATTATAACTTCCACTATTCTGGGAACATGCATATACCTACTGTGTACTGTGTATCACATCACGTGTAGCCGCAGCCTTACTCAAATTACTGGGCTAGATAATAAACAATGGCAGTCGTCATTAAATTTCTATGAATTCATCATTTGGAGCACAATTCAAAGGATGAAAGTACCTATTCATGCCTAAACGGCTTCTCAATGAAAATGTATTTTTAATTCGATTCTGGCGCAAACGTTTCATAACTATTTTTCAACACTGTATCTGCTGAAACTTCTTAGACTGACTGGTGCAGACGTGCCGTTTTCACAATTCCATTTTGAGTAATCCTCAACTTTTTTATGGATCTTTCAGTTAGTTACGTAACTAGTTACCAAGTAAAATGTTTGTACTCGCATCTGATTGGAGCTCTCTGGTATATATATCTACTAAGCTAGTACAGAGTTATAACCGGGCAGTGGTGACGTGGCGTCGTGGTAGCTGCTTGATTTATTAGAGTTTGCTGAAAACTTTCAAAATAAGTAATAATTATTATTCATAACTCTTCGCAGTTCTTTCAGAATGCAATATCAGGTCGCTGAAGTAGGTAACCTTCCTTAGCTGGGTATCAACAACAAGCCTTTTTGTTTTGAAGAATGTCATAGTTATTCACCGTTCCACTGTCATATCGATGTCCAAGGACTTTTTCTTTGGTATAGCTTACTACCTAAGTTTACCTATAGATAGCCGCAAGCTATCTGCTGTTGGCGAACTGTCAGTTCTGATTGATAAGTCAGGCTCGAGGTGGCTCGTCCAACTGTCCATGTTCCCGCCACCATGATTGTTGCTTCCACAGATTAGAGAGTCTATGTTGGCTGTCGTTGCATCAGGTCTGATCAGGTACAACTAACATCTTTACGTACCATCTTTATTTAATCGAGCTATTTTATTTTGTGTTGTCTTGGTTGACTTAATGGTTTTAAAATTTAACCTACAACAATGTAAGTAGGTACCTAGTGTACCTACTTACGTACCTTTGAAGTTGCAACAAGGCGAAGCCTAAATTAAGGTTTTGGCCGGGACCTACCCTTAGTGTTGACGAACATACCTAAAGGTGACCTTGTTAATGTTTTTCATATGAAGTACTGAACATTTTACTTATCCTGGTGGCATGACTGATCATTTACTTACCCAGTTAAGACATGTTAGCCGGGTTTCATTTATCAACTATTATAATTGTTATTGTTGTGTTAATCAATCTTTATTAATTGATGTCATCTACCAAGGAATGCTGCCAGAGCTCATAATATTCACACCATGATGATACAGAATGATAGTAGCCCACAAAATCGGTGCAAAGGCTTATAAAATAACTTTCCTTCCTAGTAGGACTGCACAGGAACTCGTTAACCGCCGAGTTAGTTAGAATACAAAATTAGACTGTGTGTTACTTGTCAATCTAGAATATGAATATGGTGACCTGCATCGTGTTTTGAAAAACTGAATACTTAGTTATCCGCCAGTGTCACAGCCTTCATCTAATCTTTTCCAGTAGCTGATGAGGCTGAGATATTTAGTAAAATTATCTTCCCTTCAAGCACCACTCCTCGTTCCAAGGACTAGATGCCGCGCCAGGTGTTGCAGGCCGTGTCGTCGTACGGGGCTGACTGAGCAGGTCCACGAGGCTCCAGGGTCGGCTGCTGCATTTCTGAGGTCAGTCCAGAATTACATACCCTAGTCAGCATGTGCTGGCCTGAGCCCCAGCGGGCTGGATCGATATTCTACATTTTACAGCTTTTAAATATTGTTGCAAAGTATTTCACTGGTTCTATCCATTCGGCTAGTGTATGTTAAAAATATTGCCTTGACAATAACAAGATTTTGATTAATAATTACTTATAAGTATTGCTTTCGAAGAGGCACTGTGTGTATCCATATGTATAATACCTACCTATATGAATAGGTACATACCTTCCATAACTTTCTGACAAGTCAGGAATAATAAGGAAGTACTTAAGTCTTATGTATACTTATACCTTTCTTTTTAGTATATCTACTACCTAGAAATCTATGCATTATAAATTTATAGATTCAAATATTTATCTACTGATATACTCATCAGTAGCTTATGGGTCACAGTTGGTTTTCTCTCCACCATGCGATAATAAACACATCTCACAATGTTTAACTAGGTTTCAGATAGGCTCAGAATACATAATAGACGCATTTTTCCTGAAATAAAAATGACATATTATGTATCTAGCCTATCTGAAACCTAGTCATTTCTGCATGGTGATATTACAACTGAGGCGCGCGGGCGACTCACTCTATTTATATAGGCACCCGCACCTTGCAAACTGAAGGTGGAGAGAAAAATGGACTTTATTTAACTGTCACTGTGACCCTTATGATGCCGAACACGGAGAAAGTCGAAACGCCATATCTCACAATGTTTAACTAGGTTTCAGATAGGCTAGATACATAATATGTCATTTTTATTTCAGGAAAAATGCGTCTATTATAATCGATTGTCTAGGAGCCGCCTAATGCAGAGCAAAACTTAATTAATGTAGAGCAAAACCTGAGTAATGTAGAGCAGCATCTAATTTATGTAGAGCAGAACCTAAGTAATGTAGAGCAGAACCTGAGTAATGTAGAGCAGCATCTAGTTTATGTAGAGCAGAACCTAAGTAATGTAGAGCAGAACCTAAGTAATGTAGAGCAGCATCTAGTTTATGTAGAGCAGAACCTAAGTAATGTAGAGCAGAACCTGAGTAATGTAGAGCAGCATCTAGTTTATGTAGAGCAGAACCTAAGTAATGTAGAGCAGAACCTGAGTAATGTAGAGCAGCATCTAGTTTATGTAGAAACCTAAGTAATGTAGAGCAGAACCTAACTAATGTAGAGCAAACTAAAGTAATGTAGAGCAGAACCTAATTAATGTAGAGCAGCATCTAATATATGTAGAGCAGAACCTAACTGATGTAGAGCAGAGCATGTCGATTTTTACTGGATACCACGAATTTCATGGAGGCTAACAGGGAAAAAAACAATGCCATAATCTTGGTATTTATTATTTTTATTCTTTTAACAACACATACTCAATATTTTACAGAAACGTATATGACAATCAGCATAGTAACATATTATTAGGTAGTATTTAAATGCGTAAGTATATGTTATTATTTTTTTGTGAACCAATGTGTAACAATTTTGTTACTACCAGTGAAAATTAAGTTTATTACGAAAAACAAAAACGACTTCCACTACTCACGAGTCAAAACATAATTTCTAAAGCGAACCAATCAAGGATTCCATTGTAAATTAACATTGTTCGCATTGTTTAAGCTATCACAATCCTGTACAGGTAACAATAAAACAATAACACGTAACATAATCACAGCAAGTGAACATTGGCTAACAAATAATGTTTTTTTTATATCTAAATTATCATTACTGAATTAACTTACATGACCTAGTGAGATCTTATTATTCCCTAGTATAAATAAAAACGTCTTGTCGACGCACAGGAAATAGTTATTCACATTATTATTTACAAAACTGACTAGAGGTCCTTTGAGGAAGATAATTAATTAACGATTGATTTTCTGCAATAGTTTGTCTTAAAACTATCGTACCCTCGTTTACTTATGAAAACATATGGCGTGTGCAACTTTACTGTAAAATTGTAGACCATCGCATAATTAAGTTGGTTATTAATAATACAGTTAGCACTTGAGCAGGTAATGCGTGTCGTTTTGATTCAAGCATTTGGCACTTCCCCAGTTACATGATAAACAATCACCCCTTCTCTTTTGTGGTTGATTCTGTTCAGTGTCCTTACCTAATTTCAATAATTTTCCCTATTTCGCGGCTACCTCAGGGTAACCGGTGATTAAAATTATTCGATATTTATCTATGTACGTTACAGTATTTACATATTGAAATTGATAGGTCTCGTGGGGCTAAAATCGTATCGCTTCATACGTAGTATACACCTTCCCTAGCAGTACATTCAGTTTATATGCAAATACAAGTAACAGTTTTAAAATTTATGTCTAGTTTAGTCCTCCTTATTAAATATTAGTAAATCTTCGTTTGTTGACGCGATGTCCTAATGAAGTCACACATCGTATACAACGGTTTACAAAACAGACATCTCCACCTATACAGAACACAGATTGTCCAAATATCTCGTTCAGGCGATAGGTACACTGTACACGCTTAATACGAACCGAATTAAGTTATCAGTCAGTGACTCAAACATTAAGTAGTCTTTGGCATAATAAATTGAGACCTACACGTCGCACTTTCAAAGCGTCAGTTACACTAAAACACTGATGTCTTTAACAGCTAAGTAGTCGAATAAGCTCCGCCGATGTGCTCACACTGCACAGAGTTCACTGTCGCTCCGGCTCGGCGGCGCTCTGTGAGCCTTAAATGGGCGTCGGCAGGACCGTGAAGTCTTGCAGCGCATTCTTGACTGTCTCGTAGAGAGGCCGGTTCTCGTCAGGGCAGTAGCCGTCGGGGGAACACAGGTTCTGTAGCTTGGTGAGGTAGGAGTCGAAGTTGTCGTGCGCGGGCTTGTCGCCGGGCGGCGGCGGCGGCAGCGGCGGCGCGGGCGGCCCGGCGGCCCCCCCCGGCGCCGAGCCTCCGCCCGGGATGCGCACGTGCTCCAACAGCGTTATCACGTTGTTCCGCAGACTCTCATAGTATTCGTTCAGGTTGTTATTGCGCTGCGATATCAACTGGTTCTCCTGCAACAAACCATCCCCATCAGTCTGCAAACAGTTAAGAATAACATCGTAAGATACGGCTAAGGGGGTTAAGGTCGGGGACGGTCGATAAGCTACTTCAATAATAATGAGGAGGTACTCACAAAGAGCTGGGAAGTTAGTAGCATTCAAAGCTGGATGTTTGTAGCCATGACTCTACCATCTACGTTGTCAGAGACAAAATGTTTAGATTTTAGTTTCAATTTATGAAAGAAGGTGGGTGGTTAGTGCTTAGCTTAGTCTGTATATGAAATTCTCTTTGATAATAATATGCTAGTTACTTATATCATTTGCAATAGCTCTTTATTAAGTTAAAATCAATGTTACAGTGTAAACTACTGTTATTACGCTCCGCTTACGGTTGGCATAAAAAGTTTGATAAGTAGGTACTTTATCCAATACCTAGGTAGAGTCATTTTTTATTCACTTCGAGAAATATTTTGAGCAGTAAGAATAGAAAAGGGAAACGTATTTTTTCTAACAAAATGACACCATTATACGTATTTTAACGTAGTTATGTAAAGAAAATCAAAGTGTTAATTTGTTCGTGCTTGGGCTACAGGAGGTAAAATGTCATAGGGTTCTCCATAATATATTATTTTACGCTGCTTCCTCACTTGTCTATTCGTATTTGGCAAAACTTCCACGTGTATATTTGCCAAACTTATTGCCTATTTGGCCAATATATCCAGTTACGAATAGGCAAGTGAGATAGCAGCATTACAAAGCACCTAACATGATGCTTACCCTTTCTCCATGGCTGAGGTGGGTCTCCATGGCGTTGATGTCGGACTTGAGCCGCATCATCTGCGACTCGACGCGTGCGTTCTCGCGCTGCAGCTCCGTGATCTCCTGCTCCAGCGTCATCAGGTCCTCGCCGTTGCCGGTCTGCATGTTCATCTCCATGCCTGGAAGGAGAGGGTTGTTGGGTTAGTTGTGGGTTAGGGAGTAGAGATTAAATATCTAATGATGGGATCTCTTCTTGAAGCGTTTGTAAGTATTTCATCATGGAGATGAGGATTAGGAATAATATGATCTGGTAAGTAGCAGTTTATTTAACCTGTAGTGTCCCCTACGGGCCAAGGTATCATAGCAGCTGCTTAATTGGCTGAAATTATATCGTTAACATTGTTCTCATGTAAGTGAGGTGTTTTGTGCGAACTCTTGCCCCATAGCAAATGTGATTTGACGCACATGGCTAAAGACAGATGTTTGCTTTCATTATTATATCTCAATCAGCGCAAAATTCTAGACATAATTTAATTACCTGAATAAGGTTTGGGGTACAGCGGAGTGATATCATCCGGGTATTTGGCCTTCTTGGGCTGCGGGGTGGGCGTGGCGGCGCCGGCTATGGGACACCCGGACAGGGAGCGGTGCGTGAGGAATGACCCGTTGATGTGACCTGATCCGTCACACCCGGGGGTGGGGCAGTTGACGCCGTCGAATTTGATGGCCGACGCCGCCGCCGCCACCGCCGCTTTGTGCTGCTCAACCGTCCCTCCACTCTCCAGAACCCGCATCTTGTTGCGGTTCGCGATCGGACAACCCGACGCGCTGCCGAAATAAAAACAAAAACATTAGAGTGTGTTTACAAACATGCGAGAAGCGAAGTGCTACTGAGTACCAAACACAACATGGCATGATGTTACTATGCGTGTGGCTGACAAAACACAGTTAATAATAGAAGATGTATAAAACGCAGCCGCGTTTATTTACATGACCGTACGTACGGGAGATTACGATGAATCTAAAAATACTTTCAACATTCAACACTACCGGACTCGCCGAGTGGCGGCGCTTACCTTCGATGCGATAAGAATTTCCCTGTAGCGTGGCCAGATCCATCACAGCCCGGTATAGGGCATCTAAGCAGCGTGCAAATACAGATTATAGGATATAGACTTTACAATTTATACACCCTAAGAATCAAGTGAGAGGAATCATAGATTAAGGGGGTTTAAGGTTAATCAAGAGAGTCAAAGATGTGTAGAAACCTTATCAAAAGTGGTATGTACCTGAGTGGTTCGGAGTCCTGTCCATCCCTGGGCTTGCTCTTGGGCTTGTTGGCCCGGGGGCAGCCGGACAGCGAGCGGTGCGACGAGTAGTTGCCGGTGACGTGTCCGGAGCCGTCACACCCGGGTGTCGGACACTTGAGCTCCTGCGAGTGCGGCTGCAGCTGCGAGCGGTCCGCGCGCGGACACCCCGACAGGCTGCACATAAACAGACTGCTTACAATGGCGGGATGTGGTGACCAGGAAAAGCGGGCGCTTCGCGGGGGTGTTTGACACACAGGGACAGACTTTAAATTGCAAATTACGGCCGGCATTGGCTACAGTATGAATAAGACAATGGGGGATTATGTCTGGCCTTGGATGACATGTCGTGGAAAATGCAAGAAAAGGCAATGTTTTCGGAAAGATCTGTTTGTAATTATAAGAGTAGGTAGTCATTGGCAAACATATGATGTAAGTATGCAGATTAGCAACAGCTCAACAGCAGTAGCAAAGTTCGCGCCATGTGTGTGGCACACTTGTGTTTCAAGACGACGTCTTGAGTTTCACTGCCTGCTTCATTGCATGCATGTAGCGGGATACCGTGTTCGATATTAAATTAATTTATGAATAAAAAAAGTACTTAACTTAGGTGATGATGATGCTGATGATTATTATCAATTTTTATCTAGGAATCATGTGGTGGTGGTGACGGCGACAGTTAGGTATAATTTTAAAATTATTTCAGGATTTGGTCGTGAATCGTGAATATGATAATGAAACACTAAAAGAGGTTTAGCTACACTTGTGAATATGTGACACATCTGACTGATCCATTGTGCAGTGTTAATAAGTAAAGTCAGGGATATTAAATTAAAATTAAGTAATTTAAACCTAGGTTTAGAACAGAAGAAGTAGGAACTGAAACTTGTGTCGTATCTTTAGGTATCTTTGCAGTCCTAAGTGCTCTACATTTGCAATAAGATGCTGAGGAGTGGAGAAATCCGATTTGATAACATCTTATAAGATTACAAACATAAAATGCCTAAGTGCCTACCTACTTATATATTTTGCTATAAAAGATAGCGTCTAGTGATTTTATTGGAATGGCCTCAGTATTTTAATAGCAATTTAATTATAGACATTAACCTCTTTATAGAAAAGTTGACATCAATTTTATTCTGCTGTTTTTAAAGAACTATAAGCACTTATAGTCATGTAATTGAGAATTCAGCAAGTCCATGTTATTAAGTTAAAGGCTACTTAAACTATAAAAAGTTATGAAGTCAATTAAGTGTGCGTTGGATTAAAGCGGGGGGTCCACTAGTCCTTTGTACCCTTGACCTATTTACTATCTAGGTAAATAAGTTGATACCCTAGCCTACTCTAAACGTACTCGTCGAGACTGATAACAATGTGCTAAAGAGATCTAAATACCTACTAGATTTAGGTTGGGAGCGCTAATTAAATTAGTTATAGAAACATCTTGAATTAGTTACGGAGTTGGGTAAGAACGTATCGCGCGAAGTAAACAAAACACAGTGTCACTCGGTATACAGATACACACGCCTACCAGCCATCAGCTGGAATATTTAGCATTCTGTGACAGCAGCATGCGGTTAGTTTTAGCTCTGGCTGCATCACGATTGGCTGCGCCGTCGTGCGGGACATCCGCCGGCCGGCGAGGCATGCGGCGTGCTCCGGGTTAGTTGGTGTCATCGTGTCTTGCCTTCGATGTGTCGCGTAGAGCCCGGAGATGTGCCCGCTGCCGTCGCACGAGCTCACGGGGCACTGGATCAGCTCCCGCGGCTCCTTCATGCGGAAGCTCGGAGTGTACCCCCCGCCGAGCAGCGCCGCCATGTACTCCTCGCCGTAGCTATCGTGAATACACACAGTGATACAATGGGCGCGTAAACAAAAATAACCGATAAGAATAAAGCGGCAAACCAAAAAAAAACTACACTCCGCCGCTAATAATAAAAGTTTTAAAACTTTTGCTGAACAAAGCAAAGAAAAAATGTGACCTTATCGATGCCCATTTTTATTTTCAATGTCACTCTGGGGCTGGAGCTCGTTGTCTCATGGCATTTTCAAAAGTTATTCCGAGTTTGTAACGTCGTTATGTGTTTACAAAACAGCGTCACTCGTTGTTGTTTGTGATGTGTACCAGTGATGAGCAGAAAGTTTTTTTTGCATGAGGAGTGAACTAATTAAAAGTTTTGAAAGTTGTTGAACTCACCTGTTCCGCCTCATGTTCGGTTGTTTGAGTTGTTTAACACTGCTAGAGAGGTACGGTTGTTTAGTTTGAGTATCTTATCTGCAAGTTTGGTGGTTAGATAGCGAGCGGGCGTCGCGCGGCGTGGTGCGCGGCCGCCGGTAAATATAGACTGATCGCGGGACGCCGAGCGTGGCCGCTCTGCCAAGTGGCACGGAGCGGGCACGAGGCGCGTGACGTCACGCCCCGTACCCACTCACAGCGCTCAGCTGCGTGCGCCCGCGCTCACTTCACTATACTCAGGTAGTGGAATGAATGGAACGCCAACTTTTGAATACCTAGTTCGTTAAAAGTTTTTAAAACTTTGGTTCCGCGAATTCACGACTGTCTTCATGCAGAGAGGGTCGGTCAAACTTTTAATCCACGACACTTTTTTATTGGACACTGTGTTTTGTTAGTTTATTGCGTTCTCACGTGTAATTTTTGTAAACAATATCTTAGTTTAGTATTTAACACGTAACCTACGTGTAAATCGTGTTCTTTCTATTCTTGATGTTTCTTTTCCTTTTCTTTATAATAATTATGCTATACTTAAATAACATGCTGTCTGACCAACAACTTAATAACAAACATCTATTCTATAGCCGACAGTACTTAAATGCTAATGTCCCATTTAATGATAAAACAATACGATAAACGTTCATTCATACTAACTTATCATTGTCACAATGATATTTGCCGTGCCTACCAACCTATCTAGACAGATACCTAGGTAAATACCTACTACATCTAGATGGTCCAATTAATTAAATAATTGAGTGAAGGAAAAAGAGATGTAAGAAACCCGTTATTCCTGTTATTACATGGCACCCTTGTCGCGAGGTCGGCAGGGGTAGCCCGGCTTGCTTCATCGACACACAAGCACAAGGAGCGTTGTGCGAAACAGCTGCTCACGCTATGCGATCCTGGTAGCCGTTATTTAGAATTGACTTATGGTTTTTAACCGACTTCAAAAAAAGGAGGAGGTTCTCAATTCGTCGGGATATTTTTTTTACGATTTTCACTATTAAATTATAAAATATTGTTAGTGACTACTAATTAGGTCTTACTTATAATTTCTAGGTTTCTATTTCTATTGTAATGTACCTACCTACTTAGTTAAATGAGTAAATTTACTTTTATTAGACATTTCATATATTCACTTGATTTTATATTGAAGGAAGGTTACAATTTACAATCACACAAGTCACACAACCACCATCACATTTTCTTAGCTGAAAGTTGCTAGCTGAAATAAGTACTGAAACTTCGTCCACAAACAGCCAATCAATCGCTGCTCCTAAAAACCAGTAAGTACTTATAAAAAACCATCTGCAATCCTGAAAACCTTGTGTAAAATATTCACCTGCTATCTTTAGGCTTGTCGTGGGGCGCGTGGGGCGGCGGCATGTAGCAGGGCGGCGAGTAGGGCGGCGCGTGCGGAGGGTAGGCGGGCGGCGGCGGGTAGGCGCCGCACTGGTACTGGTAGCCGCCGTAGCCGGCAGCCGCCGCCGCCGCCGCGTAGTCCGGCTGGGCGAGCCCGTAGCCCGCCACTGGGTGTGGGGATACCCCGCCGTAACCTGCGAGGATGGACGGTTTTGAAATTGATAGGCTACTTTGACAATGATGTGTGTATGTGAAAAATTACATAACTGTTACTATGTGCCTACATAATCATCATCATCATCATCAGCCAAGCCAATAATCATCCACTGCTGGACATAGGCCTCTCCCAAGGAGCGCCACAACACTCGGTCCTCGGCCTTCCTCATCCAACCACTACCTACATAAAATTACTATCTGCTCGCAACATAAGGCTCAATTGGATTAATTAACAGTATCAATACGTTTTTACATGAAATAATTTTATTTAATACTGCATACCAAATGTCAATTACTTCACTTTTCGTAGGCACATACATATAGCTAGCCGTAGTTAAAACATAGCTATAATACCTATAGTTTGCGGAGTTTAGGGACCGTAGTTAAACAAAACAGTGTGAGTACAAAGGACTCGGTTCTTACGACCCCTTTCTTTATTGTGGTAGCGGGTAAGAAGGGGTCTTGTGTACTTAAAGATATTTGGGAGAAAACTTCTTAGAAACCTACTAAAAGTTACTTAGCAGGTAGAAATCTTAGTTTTACTACACTCCTAGTAGGTAGGCGATCCACGAATTAACACAGTTACTTACTTTAATGTCATTTTTGTAAATGTTATCTCTTTAAGTCTTAAAATAATCCCACACAACAAGCAATTACCGTGAAACAATTCAAACAAATTAAGTGCCTCCTACATTTAAAGATAAATAACGGCACAACACTTCACACTCAAGTGCCTGTCAGTTCGCTGCTAGCAATATTGCACGGCAACGCCTCACGTTGCGGTGACGCGTTTGGCAGGAGCGCGCTCATCGGGGAGTAATCGCGACCGCGTTTTAATTTGTCCGCCATGTTTTATGGCAAGCAACACAACCAGGAAAGGGTTGGAAGACAAAGGAACATGCGGCAAGCGTAGCTAATAGACTGTATTTAAAAACCGCAGTTGTAATGACAAACACGGTGACGTTGTGAGTGTTGATGAATGAGCTTGTGAGTTTTGAAAATGTAGGTACTTTTATATAATGTACCTAACTACTTAGTTATCTTAGGATAGGAAATCTTCCTGCAAAATTGTATAAGAATGAAATAAAGCAGTTGTGTATGGGATATTTCTTTAGGAAACGTACCGGCGGCGTCTCGATGGTAGGCTTCTAGATACGGATGGCTTCCACCGCTGTCCGGCGTCGACTCCCGACTGTAGGACACTCCGCCGGGGAAACCTCGACTGTTGGGAGAAGGAAACATACTGTAAGACGTTACACGAAAAATGTATACCAAGGCAATTAGTTACTTAGTTATCTAGGACAGGACACAAACTGGTCTCGATTGGGATTACTGCGGTTTCTATAGTGATCCAAGTTACCTGTGTTGTAGTCGCGAGACGCTGAGGTCGAGGGTCTGTCCCTGCGGGCTGGGCACCTGCGGGCTGGCGGTGAGCTGCGGGCTGGACCCGGGCTGCGGGCTGCCCCGCGCGCCGCCGCCGCTGCCGCCACCTGCGCTCGTGTACACCGGCGATGCGTATGGACCCTAAACAGACAATTTTATGGCTTTATGGCTGTGGAAAAATGGTATATCATTGGCAAATATGAAGGCGGATTCATCGAAGTACCAGGCACTCATGAGTAAAGAAAGTCTGCCTTACCTGTGGACTCCCACTAGACGTGGAGAGGTCGATGGCCGGGCGAGGGTCGCGGGGGTCCCTCGGCGTGGGGCTCCGCGGCCGCTGCGCCTGCGCCGCCGCGATCTTCACCGACAAGTTGATGGCGGAGAAGCCGGGCGGCACCCCCGGGCCCATCGCGCTCACGCCGCCGACGCCCGCCACCGCGCCGCTCGTCTCGTAGTGGTACATTGGTCTGTTGCAGAAAAACGGGCTTCGTCAGATCATTATTGCGTAGTCAGGAAGACACTAATGGAAGTATGGAAGTAAACATAGAGCGAGAAAGTTTCCGAGACCAGTTTGTCCATTGTCTCAGGGTGTCAACAAAGACAAACACACCTAAAACAATTGAGCTAACTTACCTAGGGTAGATGGGTCCAGTATTGCTGTCCTGCTCGGACTGGTCTGTCTTCATGGGCGTGGGAAGGTGAGGGTCGTGATAGCGCTCGTCCTCCCAGCCGTAGGGCCGCTGCGGGCACTGCGCCGGGTCGTACCGCTCGAAGGCAGGCGCGCCCTCGTAGCATCGGGACTCGTAGTAGCGGGCGTCGTTCATTTGGCTGATGGGATGGAATATTGTTTTTCAAAAAGAACAAGGATACACAAGGATGAAAAGCTTGATGAGATTCAAGTGCAAGATTTAAATAACCTGTCCCGACTTCGTATTGTTATGCATGAGCGGTATGGTTGCTCTTTCAAACAGGATGAAAGGTACCAGGGCAGCACTCACCTATAGGAGCGCACATGATCATCGGGCGGCCGCTCGTAACTGGAGCGTTGGTCCGGCGGCGCGCCGTAGCCCGCGTGGCGCGTCTCCATGGCAACGGGCGAGGAGTCGCGCTCGGGCTCCGTCGCCTCTCTCTTGGGCACCACCAGCTCTGGCTCCCGCTTCACTCCTGGTGACGCCGCTTGCTCGCGCCCGCTCGATACGCTGCCGGTTGTGCTCTCGCTCGCCACTGATACGGGCGTCGTGAGCGGGACTGTTGCTGGTAACAAAAGATAAACTATGTCAAGCTATGAAAAGCTTTAAGTAAAATATAAATGTTAAGGTGAATGTTTTGTTGTGTAGGATAGGATGCAATATTTATCTAAAAAGGATCCTGGAAGGCTTTCTTGAAACTTTACCACTTTAATAAAATAGAAGGGCAAATGACTAGGAGCGCATGAAACTCACTGGGTTGCCTGTTCCTCTGGGACCTCGCGGCTGCCTTGCGTGCGGCGGCAGTGGGGCAGCCCGAGAGCGACCGGTGCGTGCTCCGGTTGGAGCTGACGTGACCGCGGCCGTTGCAACCAGGCGTCGGACACTTCAAGATCGTCTCGTGAAGCGCCAATACTAGGAGCACAGAACACTAACGTAAGCTTCTTGTTAAAAGACTCGTGGTATTCGACCTAAGTCTGGATAAGGTTGAAGGTGAATGGAGACTGAAATTAAATTGCGTTCTGTTCGAATACATTTGCGCATTGACCGTTTGTGTTCGGAATGACTGTTCAAGAGTTGGTGATTACAATAACAATTAATACAGTCTTATGAACAGGACTATTCTTGGAAATGGCATAACAAGGTCAAAGTTTAGATTATCGTTGTGGGTGACTGAATCTGTATTATAAAAGTTTTAAGCTAATGTAGTTGGAAATAAAATATTAATAAATGAAGGTACCTGGATTATCTATGTTTTGTCATAGATATTATCGTTTATATTTATGTATAGGTACTATTAAAAGCATACGAATACCTAATGCTTATTAAAATCTATATACTTAAGTAGTTAATAATTTATGTAGTTACCTACTAATAAATTGGTGATGAAATAAGAAATATGATAGTAAAATAGAAACAATAATCTACACAATAAAAGAAATGAACTTCAAGCCTAGGGCTTAATACACTGAAATTTACAAAACCAAAATACAAATTATAAACATGGCGAACAAATGAACAGAAAAGTAAAGCCGTGCACACCAAGTTCTACCTGACAACATGTTTGAACGTTACGTTACTTACTTTCCGGTGTGACTTTATCCTTTCTTGGGCATCCTGACAGACTGATGGAACAAACGAGGATGTTATAAATAATGCATATCCAGTCCAATGAAGTTAATTAACATATTCATTTCAGGAGTAAGTGAACTGAGATACCTTGCATAGTTCATTAACTAACTATATCTCCCTACACGGTTAATAGTGAAGTCTTTTTGATAGGAATGCTGTAAACTGAAAGTCATGAAATCATCATCTGGCGTCCCTCACCTTCTATGGTGTGTGTAGAGGCCGGTGACGTGGCCCTGCCCATTGCAGCCGGGAGTCGGACACTTGTTGCCTTCTGCGAACAAATCACCGACACAATTAGTACATCCCTAATGATCCCGGGGGGGCGTGTGGATCGATAGTGCGGGCGTGCCGGGGGGCGTGTCCCGCCCGGCCCGCGCCCCGCGTCCCGCCCGCACAACTCCAAAGAAAAAATAAAGAACGCCCGGGCGGCTGCGCGTACCGACAAGGATTTTTCCTCCAGCGGCCGGCGGGGCGGCGCGGTGGGCGGCCCGCCCGCCCACTCCCGCTCTGACCCGTTTTTATTGCGCGTCACCCGCACATAAACCCGGCCATCAGCGAGCGATACGAGGAAAACGTTAAGGTGCTTATGTACCGACTACGATATCAACGTAGGTGGGGCCTCGCCGGCATTGCAGATGCCACTAATAAATTACACGAGCCATCTCTGTAATGAAGAATAATTTGTCGTCCGCGTCGTTTGAAAAGCTTTGCTGGAAAGGAGATCGTTGTATAATGCTACAAAGTCAACAGTTGAAGTAAATGTTTATGTATTTGCAACAAATAACTAACGACAAACCGAGAATTTTATGTCAAAACTAAATCCATTCGAGTCACAAGACCGGCATCGATTTCATTCAACCTCGAACCCCAAACTCAAAGTTGGGGAACATCTAAATCGACCTTGAGCAAAGTTGGGGTTGGTTGAATGTTGTTTGTCGGTAAGTAGCGTGTGGGCACCTCTGTTGGGCGGCGAGGCGGCGGGCAGCGGGCGCGGCGTGGCGCTGGGCACGGCGCGCGCCTCGTGCAGCGCGGTGGCGGCGCGCGAGCCGGCGCCCGCGGGCTGCAGCACCGTGTACTGCTTGCTGCGCTCGCCCGAGTAGCCGCCGAAGGGCTCGTGCGGCGGCGCGGCCAGCCGGTGCTTCACCTCCGCCGGCGGCTTGAAGGCCGACGCGCTGGAGTAGGGCAGCGCCGCCGTGGCCGCCTTGTACGCGCTGTACAGCGACTGCTTGTTGACGCACATAGCCTCGCGCCGCCGCCCCTCCTCGTCATGCCGCTCCGACATGTCGATCTCGAGCTCGTTGGACGACGAGTCCACCAGCTCGTCGAAGTTGGGTCCATCGTACTGCGACGCGTATTTGTTGTGCTTCGTCGGGTACTCGTCGTCGCTGCGATCTCTCTCGGATTTGACTATTTTCTGATGGTGGGTCTCGGTGTCGCTCGGGACGTGGTTCTGGTCGTCGTTGGGCGGCATGGAGTAGCTGCGCGGGGAGTGGTCGCCGCTGTCGGAGGAGGGCGAGGGCGAGGAGGGCAGCATGCGGTCGGAGCGCTTGTCGTCGAACATGTGGTCGTAGCCGTTGGGCTCGTCGGCGTCGTCGCTGTAGTGCGCGAGGTCGCGCGGCCAGGCGGCGGCGGCGGGCGCGGGGGCGCCGGGGGCGGGTGCGCGGCGCCGCGGCTCCTCGTCCAGCAGGCGCCGGCGCCGCTTGCCCTCCTCCTCGTGGTCGCGGCGCGCGCGGAACGTCTCCACGTCGACGCCGAACTCCAGGCGGCGCTTGTTGAGCTGCGACAGCGCGGCCGGCGCGCCCAGCGGCGCCGCCCTGCAACAAACACACGCTCAGTTTCGTCTGCCGCCGCCGCTGCAATCCTCACATCAATATCAGTAACACATCAGAAAAATTTAAGGTTGTACTTGCGATTCGTTTTCTCATCCACAGTCACAATATTTTTACGCGGAAATGATTCTCGGCGTGTCCAATCGTAGTTGTCACAAAAGCACTTTCAGTATTATTTTTAATTGCACAAAAATCGTTCCCACGTAAAAACCATTTCACTCAAGAGCTTTCAGACCAAAAGTAATTTGAAAATTTGTAAGTAAATGCAAAAACTAAATAAGAGAGCAAATCAGTTTGTTAGAAGTTGTAAAATCAACTAAAATATGGTAAAAAATAAGAAGCATACAGTAAGTTTAATACGTTTTTCAGATAGATAGCTCCAATAGTTGTTGCAGGAAGTCTGTTTGCTACACGCTTTCACGCAAATAGCTTTCAATTGCTTTTAAAACCACCACGCATAATGTAATTGCTATTAACACTACTGAATTAGTTTTTCTGAAGTTTAATAATTGTTTCGAAAGAAACTTTGAGTCCATTGGGAAAGTTTATCAAAAGTTTAAACGTCAAAACATCACAAAGATTTTGTTTTTTCCTACACTATATGTGTAACCAGCCAGTATCTTTTAAAAAAAGAGGTTGCATTTATTCTTGGTGGAACTATCAAGGAACACTTTTTGATCATACCAATATATAATTGTGTTATTTTTTTTAAATACCTAATTAAAAAGGATTTGCTTGTTTCACTACACTACTGTACTTAGATATTATAGGTACGATACGATGTCATTAATTATCATTAATTTATGCCTACGATGCCGATGCTGTCCATTTTTCGGCTTGTTATGAAAACTTAGTTGATTCAGAAAGCAGTGTTCGAGTCAGTAAATAATATACGAAAAAGTACCTATACCTACCAAAACTGAATCAGTTGATGAAGTTTTGGTATAGCTATTGGAGTAAGAAAGAGTTAGAGAAAGAATTTCTGTATGAATACAAAAATATTAAACAGGCTTTAACTGACCGTCGGTCGGAAACATAAAAACTAAACCGTAAAAGCTGGCTTGAAATACCTCAGTTTTTTTTTTAATTTGCGGGAATGTTTTATATTTTGTTATGTCCATGACCATCCTGAATTTGAAAAACCCTGAGGATTAAATGACCTACCTAATTTAAAAAATAAAAATCGCTTGAGAAGTATTTAAATAGGTTTAATTATAAAAATAGATGTTTTTTTAAATAGTACTACTACTACTCTAGCAGCAGAAGTTAAGTTTTGAAGACTTCTCGGATTGGAATAGAATAGGGCTAAAAGTAGGATAATGAAAAGTGCTGCCACATCCGAAGTTTCAGCCTATTTTAGGCTAAGGGAGGAGAAACAGACTATTAAATCTGTATAAGTTAGCATTTCACATAAAAACGTATAATTAAGTATGTTATTTTGTGGGTGCGATTGGTTTTTGAAATAAATGCATAATATTAAACCCCTACTGAAAAATCAAGGTTTATTATAATTTATAAGTTTAGACGTTTGTGTAATTATTATGAATATTGCATATCTCGTTTATGTCTACGGTCAAATAAGTTTAAAGCTTGTTTAAAGGTTGACCGGTTCAAATATGTATACATGTACCTTGTCTCAAGCCGATTCTACATGATGGTAACACTGAAGATAATATGTAAGGCATTGAAATATCATCACTGACTTTTATGTTCCTCAGAGTGGTTTACTAACTTTTGATTTCATCTGGTTAATGTGGATGTTTGTTACTCTATCACGTAAATAATACTAGGCCGATTTTCATAAAACTTGGTGTGCAGGAAGCTGACACTCTGGATTAATACATCATACTGCTGAGGCACGGGTCTCCTTCCAATGGAGGAAGGTACTAAGGTAGGCGTAGTTAATCCTAGATGGATTAAAACATAGGCAACTTTTTATACGGAATTCCAACGGGAAACGCGAAGCGCAGATAGAGATCAACAGCTAGTATTATACGAATTTGTATGAACTGAAATGAATGTATAATGTATGTATATCTTTTTAAGGCGCATCTAGCAGATCACAATAATATTATTAAAAACTAGCTTCTTATAAAAGCAGAAATCAGTAGTCAGAGATTCTTCTTGTTGACGGTACTTCGTTTGTTTATGCATTGTTACTGATATGTCTTTATATGGGGCATATCCTCAGACCAGCAACTACAAATTTAATATCCAAGACAACTTTTTTTATTTCGAGATTTAAATACAAATAGTCATTCATGTAAATTCGACAATCAGCGACAAGATTGGGAACATACATGAGCCCGTAAGCTTTCAATAAATACAAAAATACGTTCACAAATCTTTCAACCTAGCATTCAAAATCTGCGCTATTATTCCGACCTCCAACCCGCGGTGGCTGATTTATTGATCGGCGATGGACCGATAGTCTCTCCAACTGTAAAGTTGTGCAATATGCGGCCAACTTCGCAGTAGATGGTAATCGATGGTCCTTGAGGCTCCAAGCTAAGGGCCGGATGCCCCGCCAATAGAACGTAGCCTCGCCACGTTTCGGATCGTTTACCTACGTGACCGACGTAGAATGTAACTTCCGGGTGTGAAGGGTTTGGGCGAAACATAACAGCAGATGTGAAGGGTTGACCATTGTGTTTAGACACAATCAATTGGTATAACGTGGCATTTCCAGCATGTTTGTAATACATATGCTCGATGCCTTATTTTAGAACATCTAGTTTACTTCAGTTGGAAATGCAGCGCTCTAGTTGGCTGAATAATTGTCGTTGAACAACATGTCGTTCAAGTAGCTTTAGCTAAGTTAAACTTAACGCTAATTGTAACAAAATAAGATTTGGCGTGAAATTATTCTTTTTTTTGTATTTACGTACTGTTTTTAAGTATCTACATACATTATTATTATATTACTTGTACATATCTGTTTAGTACAGTTCGGGGCTCACTAAAACATTTTACTTTACTTACATTATATTTGCATACATACTTTACTTATTTCATAATTTTACACACACCATCTGTTCTGACTGTTGTTTTTGTTATTTAATTAAAATTTAACATAGTAATACGTGGATAACGCTGTGGGTTATACATTTTGTCATGTAACATATTTAAGATCATATATCTAAGTTTTAATGTGTAACTGTTTGTTATCCCTAACAAATAAAATAAAATAAAATAAAATAAAATAAAATAAAATACTTTTCATTCTTTTCAGTTTTTACCTATTTTAATTCGTGCGAATCTTTCAAGCCATCTTCTTCAGTACAAAACCCTACGCCCTTACCGCGACCGCTTCTGTGTGTTTCGAACGCACCGTGTAGGGTAATTAGATAAACCCGAGGGCGGGGGCGCCGCTTAACCGGTTCAACCCGGCTTCGACCGGGTCGCTATTCTACTAATTATGGTTTACCGACGCATCTTCAGTATTATGAAGAAATCACGATATTAAAAAAAATATGCTGTGATATATTTTGGTAATCAATTTAAAGGCGATAGTGAACGTAAAATAAACGCATACGAGTGTACTGTAATGATATTCCGTGTATTGCTGGTAAGAATATGGCTAAACTTGCTTCCACTAGTGTACCTTATTTATATTCCAATATAATCCGTCCATAACCAATATTGTAGGTATGTTTCAGCACAAAATTGTTCTGATTCGTAGACCACAAGTTTAGTTACACTCTCATTGCAATTAACTGGAAAACTGAAAATCCTTCCAGAGTATATCACTACCTAAACAGTTCCAATCTTTATACGTGAGTAGAATGGGGATTCATATGTGGTAGTGAGCGGGTGGCGAGCGACGGGTTATCTCGGCCTTCGTTAATTGTAATACTGTGAGATTAGCCTGCGATACAGGACGCATACTCATCCAGGGCCACATTCCCGGGCAGGATTACTGCTAAGACGAGGAATACACAATAAGGAGTGCGAAGGGGGTCTGCTTTAAGAATACCAAAGCTAACCACGGCTTTATAGCGCGGCCTTAGAGGTAGCGATGGCGTGGCAGGATGAACTGTCTTATTGGTTGAGTAGTCCGATGGGGTCGGAAGGAGGTCGTAATATGATGATTAGATTTTAGAGATGTCTGTCTTTGGTTGTGTGTGGTTGTTTTGAATATGCCAGTATGTTTTGATAAACAGTGAGCAGTTATTTTGTGTAGGTTGGGCGGCGTTGGTGCATCGGAGTAATTTGCATATAAATGTTAAGATTTCGGATAAGCACGGTACGTGGACTTGGTTATTCTATTGATGAGCAAGACGGAGAAAGAGCGTCGTGATTCCCCAGAGTGAAATATCAGAGTGAAAAGTCAGAAGAAATAAGAGAAGTATCTGAAAGATCACAATATATTGAACTAAGAAAAACTAAGAAACACTAAGATAGGTAGGAAGAGAATTATGATTCAAAGCTACTCCACCAATATATACATTCCATTTCACCGTATATAATTCACGTTCTCAAGTCGCTAAGCCTCCTAACTCACTGAACGGACCCTTTCAGCGGCGGCAATAACAAACACGCGTCGCGGACCCTCCAGCGGAATCACGGCTTCCAAATTCAAATTGCACCTTAGAATTCTTAATTATTGAAATCATAAATCAAAACGTGCCGTCTTGGCGGCGACCATAAAACTGGAGGGGGCGGAGAGCAGCCCGAGTGTGGTGGGATTAAGACATTATCACTTTTCCTTCGCGCAGTGGCGCCCTCTGCCGGCTGTAAATCAGCGGCTAAAGCCAGTGGATTAGATTCATAGAGTAGCGCGGCCTGCAGATCTCCTTACGGCGATAATGGCGGCGTGTGCTCGCGTGATTTTGCTTTTAAATCGACTCCTCGACAAGATAAATGCGCTCCCAATTTGGCTCCGGCCCCGGTTTGAAAGTTTCAAGATGGCTTTGGCTTCTGAGTTACAAGTTACAGCTGAGACCCGCTGATAACTGGACAGGAGTTACGTCGGATTTACACGCGGAAGGCGGGATTATGAACTGTTTACGTTGGATTTCAAATGATTGTAAGTATTTACACCTTCGTAAATGAGAATAAAATATTGAAACCAAAATATGTAGGTATTTAATGAAATATAAGAAAATAATACAAAATATGAATTCGTTAAAACATAAGGAAGTACAAAGAATATACCTTTTTTACACAATCAACCCACTCTCACACAAACCACCACTCAAGAAACATACGCGACCACAAGATTTTGCTAACCTAATACCACAGCATTGTAGGTATTGTAGGAATAAATTATATGGCTCTTGCTTTTTTAATGTAGGTACCCTAATGAAGCTTTTTCAGGATATTGTTATGACATAATTAAGTTTCCTAAAACTTGATCTAAACATGAGCATTTTCAGGCATTTCAGGCTAAGCTAATAGTTTTAGTCAAAAGCCATACTATGAGAAGAATTTCCACAAAAATAATTAAGTGTTGCCCTTAGACATCATAGTTTTGGTATAAATTTAAAACGTTAAATACAGAATTTAAAATTATGAAAACTTTGCACTGAATACTTACCTACTTTACAGAAACACACACTGTTGCGCCACACAACCTATTTACCAGTGGCGAAGGGTTATTTTTTATAAGGGATGCCGGGATACAAAAATCTACTAACCTATCTTGAGGAAATGATAATGAAATGTAATCAAATCGTTAAACCAAAAGGGAATCCGATAGAAATTGTGTTGTCCACCTTCTCCACTCGCATTGCTGCATCACCCACTTTTTGCCAGTGTTTTGTTTGTTTGGCGAGATCAAATAATAATAATAATATGTATTCTTCTTCTATCGTGTAAATGCTCTAAGCTAACTTCCTCCAGTTTATGCTTAGTACTTTCGGTTTGCAGCAATTGGTTTCACGGTTCCGATTTGTTTACCGTTACTCACGGGGAGGGCCCGATAATATGTATAACAAATATCTATTGCAACTGACTGATCGTACCCGAAGGATATGGCAATAGCCTCGCCTATTACGAGTAGGTAACATTGGGACTAAAAACAAAAACTGTGGTGAAAATTTGGTGGCTTAATGCAGCACGGCCTAATTGCATAAGCCTCTCCCGCAGAAAAGTGCAAGGTGTAAGAGTTCGTGTTTTATACAAAAGCTATTCAGCAAAAAGTTTTCATAATAATATATCCTAATCCAGTCTTTTTATCCACAAGATTATATTAATAAGAATGATAGTAAAACAAATGCGTATACGTAATCCTGGATATAATCACATATTCACAAAAAAAACATTCATGTGCCTGACCTGCTATGTGGTTAGTGACTCTAGCCACACACACACACACACACACAGATTCACAAATACATTCCTGAAACCGAAAAAGAATTAAGTAATTTTCAAAATAAACACACCATACTTCAACAGTCACCCTCTCACATCTCTGCCATTCTTAACTATCGACCGACAGAGCAGAGGTCAACAAACATACCGCTCGAATGCACTAACCGTACGAGTTAAAAATCAATATCGCACTAGCAAAAGCGGAGTTTAACCGTGTTTTTAAATAAGTGGGGTAATGGTACAGAGCGGTGCGTACTGCGCACCCTCGCATGCGGGACTGTTCGTGATGTTGGTAGGGTTGTCAGCGGGATCAAAGAGTTAAAGAGTATTTTTTTAGAAATAGGATACTACGTAGTATAAACGTACAGTTAGTAGTGGTGATATTTTGAGCCGTCGTGTTTTGTTCAGATAGGGAATTAGTAATAACCATTATTTTATAAAAATATGAGATAAATCGATGAAGATAAATAGAAGACAAACAGGAATAAACTAATTTTTCTCTATAATGTAAAACTTCATGAACTTAACATAGATTGAATACAATACCATGGCATAGTTAAAGGTGACCGAGGTGAAAGGTGAAGAAAGTTATATGTTGTAATTGTAATTATTAAAGTGCACTACACTTCAGTAAGAAGAATTTAAAAAAATCTACGATTTTCTTTTAACATTAAAGTTATTTCAACCTTAATGTCCTTATTGTTTATAGTATCAATGTTAGTACATTATATTTTTAAATAGGTATTGAAAGAAATATTCATTTAAGCTTATCTAAAAGTTAGCCTACTTTTCTGTTAAAATAAGATAACTTTACTTTTATAAAATGATAGATCCTTATAATTTGCCTACGAGTTAATTTAAGAATAGTTATTCATATTTCTTAACAGTTCAACATGCTTTACTTATATTCATATTTTCAACTAGAAGTGCAAATTAACCATAATTATTAAAGTTGTATGATTAAAATCTGGGACTGATATAGGGCAGTTTATGCATTACTTGCAAAAAGACGCAGATATAGATACAGTTCAGACAGCGTAGTAAATCATATTAAAAGTAAATGATTAAAGTTTAATTTCAATGATTAGATACAATACAATATTGTTTATTATAGCAAAAGGAAATAAGTAATGCAAAAAAATCAGAATAGTAAAAAAACTTGGTGTTAAAATAGACAGCTCATATGTAGAGACAGCCCTACCGTGTATTATCGTGATCATGTGTTGTTGCGTTCTCTCGCGGACGTGTGCAAACATGGAACGATATGTCCGATATCATAAATATTCAAAGAAAATATTTTGTTCATTTACTTTTATGTAGGTATTACATTGGTTAGTACTTTTTGTAGGAGTATTTCAAATCGGGTTGGAAGTTGTTTAGAAGAAGAAGTAATGGTTGTAGTACCTAGTAGTAAAGTTGGAAATAACGTATATTCTCCTTCCTTTGTAGATATCAACAATACACCAAAAATACTGTAATGTTGATGTTGCGAATACGAAACATAATACTATCACAATCTATACAAACTGCCACCGTAAATGTAAAATTACTACACAACTAAAAGAACCTGTGCCAAAATAATATCGAACTAATAAATAGAAAAAACTGCCCGAATCCAAGTAATATGTAAGTCCTTTGTAGCTACTATAGTAGGACTAGCATGCAGTACCAAAACTTTCAGCACATATGTTTCTTATATCGAAAATACACATTTAAGATTTTGTCGTCCTAAGAACGTATAGTGCCACAATCTTATCTGTTCCGGTGGCGACGTCGCTGTCATGGAATCCAGTGATGCCATCGATTAAATTTTGCCTATTTCTGGTTTAAACGACAATGCATTTCTACTATTACCTATTGTTATAATTTTAAACCAGAAATAGGCAAAATTTAATACATTCATAAGTATAGATAAATCAAAATATAGGGTCGATAGTAAATGAAAGTGGATATAATAATATATATCAAACGACATTTGTTGTATGGAAAATTTGTCCACGGCGAACAGAAATAAAATTAGTTCTGATTATGTTCTGCTTCTGATATAGGAGATTAAATCTAGATTACAATGGTATAGGTAATATATGTGGGTCGTGAGAATAACGAGATAGACTTAAAAAAAACTATTATTTAAGTATTATTTTTGAACACTTTATTTTACATTTTTTAAAGTAACAAGAAACAAAAGCATACAATTAAAAGAAATTCAGACAGTGTGCAAAGGCTAATTCATCATCATCATCATCATCTCGACCCATCACGTCCCCACTGCTGGGCCACGGGTCTCCTTCCACGGTGTCCACGGCGAACAGAAATAAAATTAGTTCTGATTATGTTCTGCTTCTGATATAGGAGATTAAATCTAGATTACAATGGTATAGGTAATATATGTGGGTCGTGAGAATAACGAGATAGACTTAAAAAAAACTATTATTTAAGTATTATTTTTGAACACTTTATTTTACATTTTTTAAAGTAACAAGAAACAAAAGCATACAATTAAAAGAAATTCAGACAGTGTGCAAAGGCTAATTCATCATCATCATCATCATCTCGACCCATCACGTCCCCACTGCTGGGCCACGGGTCTCCTTCCAAAGGCTAATTGCTAAAAAGCAATTTCTTTCAGCCAACTCTTGATAAGTTGGGAAAACAATGACATGTCATAAATCATCATTATTTCGTCTAAAATCGCTGCAGGTGCGCGAAATTCTTCTTGGTATCTCTCTCTCAGCCTTCTGTAGTCCACTGTTGGACATAGGCCTCTCCTAACGATCGCCACCCCAAACGGTCACCCGCCATCTGCATCCAGCGGCTTCCCGCTACCTTCCGCAGATCATCAGACCAACGGGTTGGGGGGCGACCGACACGCCGTTTGCCGACACGGGGTCTCCACTCCAGAACCTTTCTACTCCAGCGGTCGTCGGCTCTGCGGGCTACGTGGCCAGCCCATTGCCACTTCAGCGTGCTAATCCTTTTGGCTATGTCGGTAACTTTAGTTCTCCTGCGGATTTCTTCATTACGAATCCTATCTCGCAGGGACACGCCTAACATAGCCCTTTCCATAGCACGCTGAGCAACTCTGAGCTTGTGGATAAGCCCTTTGGTGAAGCACCACGTCTCGGCTCCGTAAGTCATCACTGGCAACACGCACTGATTGAAAACGTTTGTTTTCAGACACTGAGGTATGTTTTCAGTGAAGATGTGTCGTAATTTCCCGAACGCTGCCCATCCGAGTTGGATTCTACGAGCTACCTCTTTATCGAAGTTGGATTTACCTAATCGGATCACTTGTCCTAGGTAGGGATACTGATCGACAACTTCGATGGTGACACCTCCTACAGTTACGGGCGATGATGAAACATGTTCGTTCGACATGACCTTTGTCTTGTCCATGTTCATTTTCAGCCCAACTTGTTTAGAGGCATCATTGAGGTCTGTGAGCATTTCGCCTAACTCCTCCAGCGTTTCCGCCATAATAACTATGTCATCAGCAAATCGTAGATGAGAGATATATTCGCCATATACTTCTTGGTATACTGCCTAAGATTTAAAGTATCATGTCACGTCCTCACACCTGTAACCAAAGAAAAATAAAGATTATATACTTTTCATCACGAGTACCACGACCCATCCCGTCCCCACTGCTGGGGCACGGGCCTCTCGGGAAAATATTTCATAAAATTATATGGAGTATATATGGGTAAAATTATTCGTCATATTTGGCAACACTAACCTGTAGCCGCTGCAACTCGTTCTTCCAATTTTTCAAACGGAATTAAAGGCGCCTGAATACGTTATTCTTCCTGCATAAAAGCCAATATATATAGCACTACTTTTCTTGCATCACATTACAGCGTTTTTGGCAGTATTTCACCCAGAAAATCACAAAACAAATTAAATAACGTAGCGTCAGCTTATTCGCAGAAATTGACAACTCAAATAACGCACAGAGTATGAAATGACGTTTGACAATGACGTCTCGTTGTTGCACATTTTGACCACCGGAACAGATAAGATTGTGGCACTATATAATCTGTAACTCTCCCTTAATAAAACACTCAAACATTCACGTCAATAACCTAACCATCAGTTCATCACCCTACTCGACGTGATCGGTGCGTTCACAGATCAACATTAATGAAACCCTTGTACGGTTCCCATCAGATAAGCGCCACCTACACGCCCGCGATCAAACAATTGCACCGGCTATCTAGATCGGCACGGCGAGGCACAACCCTTGCCGAGTCGTGAAATTGGTTTAAATTGACCCCCACCCGTTAAAGGTATTCTTTTTTCGAATTCCCGAATTTACCGTCGTGTTTTTTTTTCAGTTTGGACGTAAGGAGGTTGCACTTTGGTGCATAAGTTTTTTATAGAGTTTTCCATGTACCTGTATAGAAATTATTAAAATTTGTTTGTTGTTCTTGATTTTTCACGATGAAAATGTAGTTCGGATACTGTGTCTGAATTATAATATAGATAAGTAATTATCTATATTATAACTTAAACTTTGTTTCAAATAATATAAAATATGATGATTAGCTTTAAGAACTTTAAGTTCACGAATAATACTTTATAAAAAGATCTGTATTTCTTTTTATTTAATATTAAACAAGTCACCGTAAACAGTAAATGAGCATGATATTTGAATATAAAAGTATTAAATTATATCAAGCCGTTGTATGTTAAATGAAATCTAGTAGGACAACTTAACGAGGCTATTTCTATATTTTTGTACCTTAATACACTATTTTTTTCAAAATCATAAAACTATAAAAATATAGAACAAGAGAAAAAATTAGTGTATAAAAACGAAATAAGAAAATGTAAACTTTTACGAGTAAAAAGTAAGACTTCACTTAATGAAATGTAATCATTCAAGATATTTACTATAATAAATACGTTGTAGTTAACATTCATATTTTCGTTACTAAATTTTGACCCTACCTATTTAAAATCTCTAAAAATAAATTCACACAAACACCTACTTAAGTTCTACCTGCCTAATATTTCAATTTGAAAGCGTTTTGTGAAATGGTTTTACGAGCGTGGGATTTGTGCGTAAATATTTTATTTATTTAAATGTTTTTCACACTTGTCGCACTGACCTGAAAAATCTGAAATAAAAACACGAAACCCGGAAAGATTTTACATGGATACCCGGCATAGGCGCTCAACTATTCACCTTTGGAAATTTTAATAGTTGACGCGATCGAAATAAAATTCTGCAATAAAACGGGCGACTTACCAGACGGGCCGTACGAGGGTGGACATTGCTATAACACAGAGGGGCTTGCCCTCATCACGCACTATAGTTTATAAATTTCCCACTTGTAGGCTCACTGAGTTACGAAAATTTTTATTCACTGCACAAAAATGTAGCACAATTTTATTTGGTTTTTATTTCAAGTTCGTAGCACTCGTAGCGCTACGGCGCGGCGTAGCGGCGGCAAAGTTTACCCGTAGCGGTGTGTGGCCAGTGTGGCAGTGCGGGGCCGAGCGCGGAGCGGCGGCGCGGCGGCGGGGGCGCGGGGCGCGGGGGCGGCGCGCGCACGCCGCGCCCACCGGCCCCGCCCCCACACCCGCAACCTATTTATTGCTGGTTACGTAAAATTTACGCGCAATACCCGATACTGCATTTAGCTTATGCTGCGATTGATTTAGGAATCCGTAAATATATACTGGTAAGTATATAAGGCAGCTTATATCAAAGCTTATCCCTGTACCTTCGTAAAATTACCCTTCAGAACTGTAAAGAATTTTAATATCATTTTTCTACGTGGTCAAAGCTTTCAGCGTTGTCATTAATTGCATTACGTTTTATGTTTAACGCTCTTCAAAGTTATGAATGCTGAAAAACACCAGCCCTTGGGGGCAGGTGCGAATAAAAGCTTTTACGACCTCCACAGTCGTTGAGTTCATAAAAATGCAGACGCTCCGGTATTAAACGGCTATCAGTGAGGCTTCGGAGCGGCCGCCAGGTGAGCGGCGGAGGCGGCTATCAATGTCACTTTAACGAATTGAATAAACACGTCGAAGGGCGCCGGCCCTGTCCACGGCCTCCGCCGCCACAGCTATACTTCATCAATGATTTATAGCAACAAAACAAAAAGTGCCCGCTATTCGAGGGGTCCCTAAAGCAACTTCATGTTAACTGCCAATTTCCGCGTCCACTTTTTCTCCCGAGTCGCCTGCGAGGCGCATCAATTAGCCGGGGTCACCGACCCGCGCGATCAGCTGTTCGCCGCGAGCGCACAGACAATGAGATTAAGATCTACGCAGGACAACTTTCGCCGGCGCCGCGCGCCAGTTAGTTGTTATGAAAGAGAGAAATTTGTAAATTGTTGGCGCCCGAGTTCACGAACTCCGTCGAACCGGAGTTTGTTTTAAGAGTCCAACCTTGAAACAAGAAGAAAAGTAGTCCTGTAAAACAAAGTTTTGCGGCCGCCGTCGTCGCCGGCGCAAGCGGTTCAAGGATTGTGCCCGAACTGTCTGTCTGTACAACTTTACCGATTAAAAGCTCAAAAGCTTCCAAAGTCATTTTAAAAGTTTATCTGCACGCGGAGGCGGCGGGGGGTAGGCGCCGTTATCATCGCGCGACGCAATACTTTACTTGAACCTAGTTTAACTTGGCAAAAATCGATACGGCCGTCGACCTCGGGTTGGTGCTTCCCGAATTAAACTGTCAAAGTAGTTGCGGAGAGTTGTGTCGGCCGGTCGCGGCCGCGGCCCGGCGCGGGCACACGGTACCAAGTTCCTAGACCCTTCGCTACTTTGTTTTACAGCTGTTCCACTTAGCGAACTATGCCTCGAGTTGGGCGCCAGTTCGTGCACACTGTATCGGCGGCACATACCGAATAGTTTCATAAACACAACAAAACTAAGTTTTGGATGACTTTCAAAGTCAATGCATACTAACTTCTGCTGCGTGGAAGTGCGAGATTATGATTGGATCTTTTTGCGGCGGAGTTTAATGCATTCGTTTGTTCGGAACTTTGTTTTATTGGATCAAACTTTGAGAGAAGTTGGCCTTCATGTACTTTGGCCCAACTTTTGAGACAAATACTCAGCAAACTTAGTTTTGGAGGGAAGTTATCAGATGTAGGTTATGGTGTCATTGATTTTTCATAATAATAACAAAGAGTTCCATAAAAAGCAAAAAAAAGCAGTATTACAATAAATTCGTAGATTTCTTAGGTACATAGGTAATAAATAATATGTAGTAAAAGTTTCGTAAGTTTATTCAAGTAGTATTCTCTTAATTTTGTTGATTCACTGAAATATATAATATACCTATTCTGTTATTCAGGAATAGATTTCTGGGCAGCTTAACGAACTAAGAAAACCCTTGAATTTCAGATAAAAATAAAAGTAGATCTGATACAAGTGTGATAGCTCCCAGCATCGGTCCCCGGAGACGCTGCCGGCCGAGCCACGAGCCGCGCTCATAATCAGTATAATTACCAAAATCTCATCGGAAAGTCACGATCAAGAGTCAACCGGCAGATAAAGCAGGCAGCTGGCAACCCTCGAAACGGTGGCAACATTTATAACTGCACCAACCTTGCACGACCTACCCCGGCCGCGCCTGACATCACCGAGCTCACACAGCCAGAAGAGTTGAGGGGTCCCCGTGCACTGGTCGTAAAGTACGTGTTATCTTCCTTCGCCAATAACTCACGCAATAATTACCAAGAGTCGCGGATCACGCGCGTCCCCGCACATATTTCTCGCGTTACATATATATAAATAAGCGCAATTTTCGCTCGTTACACGTATATAAATAAGTGTTATTTCGGCATGCGACAAATGCACCGGTTTATGGCAGTCGCGGTGTAATTGTTGCCTTCGGCGTAATAAGGAATACAATGTTTAGGAGTTCGTGACTTATTTGTGTGACTGCAAAAAGCGAAGTATCGTGAGCTGTGCTATGATAAGTATTGCCTTTGGCATGTTGTTAATCACGTATATTTAATCCCTCTTGTTATTTATGTAATTGCTTAGTATAATATATTAAAAAAACATAAATATAAAATAAAATTACGTACATTGGTCATTTATTATTTCATTGAATGCTCTTGAGTGAATTGTGTACTTAATAACAGACTGTGAATGAGACATTATGAAAAATTATATGTACTTACGTTTTGGCGGGCGCCGGCCGGAACAGCTTGTGTGTTATCTGCGTTTCTTCCTGGTTCTGAAACAAAATAAACAGTATATTTGAGATTTTGAATATTTTCAGTTAAATTGCCTACCTAACTTTATTGTTTTCATATCACATCACTCACACGGCTATCCGCTAATCACTACAACATTCGGCCGTCATAATGTACTAATGAAAATTCATTAATTTCACTCGGCAACATCAGTACTTATATTCATAAAGCACATGTTACCAACGCTGCTTAAGGCTAAGCTGCGGCATTAAGCTGGCTCCACACGGGCCGTAAATTTGATTTTAATATTGAGCTGGTAATGCTTTGTTTGCTCGCGGCCAGTAATGGATGCCCCTTACCCCCCCCCCCTCTCTAGGCGACACGCGTCCAAAGCCCGCTATTATTTTCCAATTCACGAGCCGAAGGCATTTAAACTATATAATATTTAAACGATTCGTCCAACTTACCGAATTAATTACAAATTAGTCACGGGGGCTCGACGTGGGCTTTTAAAAGAGAATATAATTGTTATTCGTAATCAATAATTACTTACACGCACATTCAAATTGAATGGCAGTGAGAATACGAAAACCGTCGAATGCCAAGACGGGGAATAAGTTAAGAGCAATTTATATCGAATACAGGTGACGTGAGGAGTAGGGGAGATACGACCGCGGAGATTATGGCGGTGCCATCAAGTATGCATAAAAGCCGTAAAATGCTGCACTTAACCGCCCCCCTCTCCGAGCGTTCGCACCTCGCGCCCCCTAGCGGCTCCTTGCGAGACGAGACCTAGACATGTCTGTAATTAAAAATTACCGCCAACTCGTTTGCATACGAGACGACAGACAAATGTTCTTATGGTTCGGTGGCTGTCTTGCTTAGCGGATTCATTATTTTCTTCATTACTACGGCTTGAGATGAGAGATAAAGTTGCTAATTTGATTGCCTGAATAATTACCTTCCAATAGAGTTTAATACGACGAAATAAAATGTTGATACACTCAACCCCAGACGCCACAAAACCTCTTACAGAGTAACTAACGATAAATATTTACACCCATAATTACTGAAGCTGAAATCAAACATCGCGACTCAACACCCTCCACACACAGCAGAAGCCTACCAGCCATTACGACAATCACCTTCCCGTTCATTATTCGCGTTAAGATACTAAATTTAAATTAACAGCCCTCTTGTTAGTTGAACTACATCTGCTGAAATGAATGTTCATTTCGTAAGCGAAAATCGGAGCTCGCTGTCGCGAAACACTATTGTGTGGTGTCTGCTTTATGTAGTTATACTTGGTTATATTCACTGACGAGACGGATAGAAAGATAATACCTAAGGTAGTATGAAAATTATAATAATACTACTTTTGTTTTTTTTTTCTTACGATATAGAAAGAAATAGATAATAATTTTCATCTAAATATAGCTCTGAAAAGTTTATTTAGTCGATAGATCCTACAATCGTAACTGCATGTAATGTAAAAGTCTGAAAAAATTAAGTATTCTGATAGATAACTTAAAAAATGCAAGAAAATATCATGCAAAAACGGAGAAACTTACATATTCCTTATACTCGTACAAAAGTACTCCAAGACATTCGTTAACCCTTTCTCCGCCGCAAACCCAGTTACTTATTAACCTTGCGGGAGGTAGCGCACCGCACACTTAGCCGCTATAATCGCGCAGACAACGGAGCCAATTTAGGCGTCGCCGTCGCCGTCTTTATCGTATCTTTAATGAACAGTCATAAGCCGTCCGTACACACTGCTTAGCGTATTGTGCTACGAATACTCAAACGTATTAAGATATAGAAACGAAACTAGCGAAATGCGGCGCATTTCTGCGATTTCTCCTCGTCTTTTGATAGTTTTCGATGTTGTTTTGTTTTCGAGTTACTTTGGGGCTGCGGTTTAATGACTACGAGCTACGAGTAAGCAATGTGCTACGAAAATTATGCTACGAATAATGTGCTACGACATTGCTACGGCGCGGCGTAGCAACACTATGTGTTACGTTTTATTTTAACGAGACCACACAAGAATTATTTATTATGATACGCGACGACACTCTGAACAAAAGCTACATAATCAGATCCAATAATCCACTGTAACCGAGAAAAAAGCCTTCGGAAAACAAAGGAATCATGGAAGAAAATCCCATAAAATTCCCACCCTCATGACAATGTAAGCCTACATACGGGACGGAAATGCTAATACGGGGCGTTGGGTACAAATTGATACTCGATCGTCGCTCATATAAAACACTCCGCGCTCAGATCGCCCCATGAATAATAAAGAATTGTCGAACGCCGTCGCGCCGGCCTGACGCAGCGGCGCCGCCTCGCTACGCCGAATGATCACTGCACATTTCATGGGGTTTGCTTTGTATTTTGTTGAATCATGATCTGCGGAAGAACCGATGACTGTTGCGGTAAATGAGTTCTCGACGTAGCGTGGGATGTCCCACAGGCCGATGACTTTAGACCGACAGAGGGACCAGGTCGCCAGAGGATAGCGTTGTGGTTGTGGCACCCTTCGGGTACGTGTTATGTGTAAAGTAGCTCTGTAAGTTATAAACCAATAGAAACAGAGGATAGAGGACTATATAATCTATACAGTTATATGTATAACCTTTAAGATGGTAAGCAAAATATATAATTTTTTGGAGACATATCCTAATTGGAATTAATATCTAATTAGGCTATGCCTACAAAAAATACTTCAGAGCCGTTTTCGAAATGTTCTAAGAAATTAAGAAGTTCGTCGTAGCAAACCGGCGACCAATTTTGATGGCGTCTTTATTCAAATCACGTCCACTATAAAACATAACTCAGATTTTCATACAGATGCATGTACCCCGGCTTGTGTTTTCATTCTGTTGCACACCCCACGGCCATGACGTAAAACACTCAAACATAAAATATTTAGTGTGTTGACTTTATAACCCCTAACATTTATTTCAATAAATATTGAATGCATTGAATTATTGGCTATGTTTTATTTGGGTTTCAGAGGTATATCAATGAAAAACTTCAAAATGAAATGTAAACTTTCGAAATCGTTTTTTTATTGTTTTAATAACGCATAATAAGAAATGATCGGATGTAGTGTGAATATTAAGGTTATAACATTAATTAAATTAAGGCTATTTATTTGTGCGAACATGTAATACAATGTTAAATCAATGCCACAGTTTTTTCTATACTCGTAAGCCAACAACCTCCAGAGGCATGGGGCAAATTCATCAGTATCTTAACATTTCCCAGTTTGTTACCTTAGTAACTTAACCTATTATTAAGTTCCATTTGCTGATTTTCAGTAGTAAATGTAATAACTGTACATTTACGTCTCCATACGTGTAATTGGCGGCATTAAGCTAATAGAGGCGGTATGAGTGGAATTAAATCAGTGTTCGCAGTGAGACGAACACGATCGACGTTTAACGCGCGATTACGAGAGCTGTGACAGAATGTGCCGTAGAGCTAGGAACACGCTGAGGCACGGCGTAAATAGCCTAGGATCTTGCAATCCAACAATCCAACCTTGCAAGCGTGTCCTGGATTACTGCATTCGAATTAGAGCATCGCAATACAGAAACATACCTATAGGTACCTGGGGTACACATGCACTGTTCAAACTTGAGTCGCATCTAAAAGTCGTAAAACACAACTTTTAGGCAATGAACAAATTATAAAACCGAAAAAATTACTGACATAGAGACTCATAGTATATTTGTAACATCAAACTTCCCATACAATACTTAAAATAATCCTTTCTATGAGCTTCGAATCTCTATGTTTCACGACGTCACATCTAAGTAAATATAGTGATGTAAATATCTACCTGTGGATACGCGGCAGCTTACTACAGACAAGTGCGAGCGATTAAACATATACGAGTACGAGAGTAGTGATTTAACTTAGGAGCACATTCCACGAACTTCATATAAGCGTTGTACCTTGACTTGCATCATAGTAAAAAAAAACATCTAGCTATTCAAAATATTGGCAAAGGTGCCATTAATATTTTTGTCAAACTTTTGAATATTTTGATGTTATTTTCCAAAAGGTACCTACGGTATATACGCCTTCAGAGCGTGCGATTTGGCTCGCTAGTTTGTTAATACAACCGTGCGAGCCTTTCGTCATATATCCCGCATTCGCAGTTCAAGTTCTGTTATCACATTCCGCACACTACACCGGTACAGTGGGACACAGGTGTCGGCAGGTGGGGCTCACTCACTGCCGGCCCACTGTGTGCTCTGTGTTGTGTGATGGTGAATTGATTCAGCTTCGGTTTAATAGGCCATGTGAAGCCTCTCAGAGGTGTACTGTTGATCATGTGGAGTGTTGTTTGTTTGTCATGATTGTTTGGTTAGTGTGGCGTTGGTAATTAAGGAATTTATGTTTATTAAAAAGTAACGTTTTTAAGGATAAGTAATGTTTTTGACGGTTAACTATATGACTATATGTCATTGATATTTAATAACAATTGATTTATAAGGCCAATATACACATGTAATGTGGTAACAACATTTATGACTAAGCATAAGGACATGCGAGTTTAATACCCCTTTCACCTTCGCGATTGTTTGGCGAACCGCCGGCTGAATAGCAGTCACAATGAATGAAAGCAAGGACAAGGCGCTGAAAATGTGCATTCAGGGTGACAGACAGACATACGGACGGCTCGAGACAGGAAGAGGAACAATGAGGCGGCCACACCTCGGCCGAGACGGCAGGAAACTTGGCGTGAATGCAGGCTGAGGACCGGCGAGATTCGCCAGAAACTTATCTTTGCCAGCGTGTGACTGTGTAGACAGGATGCATACCAACAATGCAATGTTAAATAAATACTAAAACCGCATTCACTAAATAAGCTCAAAAACAGAAACCAGAAAATATGCTCATGAAGAAATAAAAAGGTATTCTCTGAACTGCTTACCTATAGGAAAGGTCTCTCATGAAAAATATGCTGGTCTAAGTAATTCGATAATAATTATAAGTACATATATAATTCCTATACGACTATTACATAACTATGAATTACCGTAACAATTTATCAAATTCCACCGTTAACAAAATGGATATTGTCTAGACACGATACAACAGAAGTACTTAAATCAAGAGGTACATAATGTATTGTATATCTGTATTTCCATTTGCAGTTCCGATGTTCGCCGCTCTGACTAAACGCTCCGTATAATAATAACATGTCTTCAAACAATTGTTCAATGTTTCCAATACGTTAGGAAATTGGCTAAACGCGATTGCGAGCTTCCTCTATGTGGAGAACACTACTGCTCTTTTGTTGTTGACATGCCATTTCTAAACGAGTCCTTTGAACACAATCCTTTGAGTTTTGAATACAGAGAACAGCATGAATTAATAGTGAAAAATATAATTTCTTAATAGCATCGTGTTCCACGCAGATCGCAGACTGATTGATGGGCAGCCATAAAAACAGTGGAATTTCGTTTCCCGATAATAAATTAGCGGGGGCCGCTCGCTGCGCCAATATTGCGCTAATGATCTTCTATTTCAAATCATGAACCATTCGACGTTTATTCGTTTTAAAATTTACAAGTTTCTGTGTGGGGTCGGTGGTCCCGCGCCCCGCGCCCCGCTGCCCCGCGACGGTCGCACTCCGCATCAATCATTTTAGAAGGCTTCGCTTATCCAAGTTTTCTTCCTGCCTACATTCTCTACTCCCAACTTTTACATCGAATGATCTCGAAAAAACCAACAGAGCGTCGGCGTCTCGCGGCCGCGTTTTGTATTATTTTTTGTGAATAAATAATATTATTCCTTCAGGGAAAGGGGGATTGGATTTCGTTAAACATGGTTTAGTAATTGAATTGAAATCTCTCAATGTCGACTTTCAATTAAGCTTCAGATTTTGTGCTTGATGAAGGTATTTCCTTTGTTTCTTGAGAAATAATAATTAAATTTATTTGAAGACTACATCCAGCTAAGATTGGATTACAAAGAAGAGGTGAAACATAGAGCGAGTTAAATCTTAGGCGAGACGTCTAACAAAAGTTTAGGAAAGTCAAGAAACATTTACTAAATGTAATTTATAAATCAATACTTTTAATCTACCTGCATCTTTAAGAAAATATTAAGAGATAAAAAAAACCAGCTACTTAATTTTCATTAAACAGTAAATATATTCGGAGTAGTTTTACATGCACATCCGCCACTGATAATATGATCAACTCATTACCAGTATTAGAGTATAAATGTTAATAAAGGCGCGTGCACACCGCCCGCGGCGCACTCGCGACACATCCATTACACCGTCTGCCAAAAGTGATTAATGCTAAAGTCGGACGCAAGATTTTTAACAAAGTTAAGATTAAAATAGCTTACGGTATTATAATTTTCTTAAAGCCTCGACGTCCCCGGGCGGCGGATCAGTCATCTCTCCGCAGAAAATGATAATGACACATCCCTGAGGAGGTTTTAAGCCAATCCAACTTGGAGGACCTGATAGCCGCGCTGCATCGGATTTGAGTTAAGAAAATACCTTCCTAATCACGCAATTATAGATTTCGAATTGGGAGCGCGGAAAATAATAAAGCGTAGGACGCCTTATAATTACATTGTTGAGGTTTAAAGTGGAGATATGAAGTAATGTTTTAACTATGTATACAGATTTATTTCAACTGATAAGCTGTTATGACATTATTCCTGTATGTGCCTTTATAAGGGTTCGCTGCTTGTCAAGTTGTGGTTAAGGCTCCAGTACGGTCCTCTGTCATTATTATGCACGCTCTCATGAAACTACAAAATAAGATGACCTTTTATAATTAGAATAATATATAATGTCCTTATTTCACATGACAAGAGAGAAACTATGATAAATAATTTATTGTAAAAAAAGAAATAGGATGCGGAAGTGCAGTATTACCGGTAATTTGATTTGTTTTCCACAAAGCGGTGCTAATAATAGCCGCGGAAGCTGCAATTTCAATCCAAACAATATCGATTCGGAGGGTTCCGTCGTAAAAGTAATTTGAGGTAAAAAATCCGCAATGATAGACGCGATATGAGCAGCAGCGGGGAGCGCTTTTTATTTTTTTTGAGTCGCGAGGGAGATCGCGGGCCGCTGATCTTTGTTTTATGAGAACGATTAAGAAAAGCATATTTGAAGTGTGTACTCTGCCTTATTTGCGCCCGAGGGGAAGCCACGCTTCATTGATCTGTAATCGTTTTTCCCATTTTTATTAGTCGTGTGCTTTCACAGAGGGTTATGAGTGTTTTGATCGAATGTTTCGGTTCGTTTGTTTCGGGCTCATGCACTGCGCTGAGCCGATTGGTGTAATGAAATCATTTTGCGAGACGTAATGTTGTTTTCGCGGAGATTCGGTTATTTTCTCCGTTAATTTGGCGGTGTTAAGCGGTGTATTGTGGGCTGGCGGCGTGATTAGAATTCTGAGTGTGGATCTGAAGGGGTTGTCTTAATTGCGCGGTGGTCCTCAAGGCAAACACCGCGCGCCGCCGGAATGGAGAGTGAGGCACAGTGCTGCGGTGCATCTCACCACCATAAAAGGATTCAGAAAATGGCGCCAGAAATCAGGTGAGGAATGCTAATGAGGAGGTTTGATTTACTTGTAAACGGTACAGTAATATTCTGTTTGAAAGGTTTTAACACATCTATCTATTTAAATGTACATGAGCATGAATCTTTGTGTTTTTGTTACTTTGTGAGCCAGGTTACATTTTACTAGGTTAATAGGGTATTCTCACTGTAATTTTTAAGGCAAAACCACCGCTCACAAAAAGATTTATTAAAAAATATTTTTACTGAACAAAAAATATAGGCTAATTTTTAAGTATTATATTGCTCAAAAACAACAATTCCTCTGCATAATCTGCATACATTTCAGTCATCGCCATTCAAACGCAATAGGCGTTTCGTTAAATTGTCAAAAAATTAATTGCAAGTGGCTTCCCCGCAGCCGCCGTAATGTGGTCGTTACTAGGGCATGCAATACCGCAATACCGGTATCCGTAATACCGGGATCCCGGACAAATTTCCCGCTTTTTTCAATACCGGTATTGAAAGTTAATACCGGTATTGAAGTAATACCGGAATCGGACTTTTTTAGGCTATAAATAGAGCGATTAAGATTTAGTTAGCCTTGTGTTTCTATATACTGTGAAAGCGCACTTGTTCCCAACCGTTTAATGCAGTTTTTGGCTGCTAGAAATCTACTGTTGACCATGCGTAAACCGACACCGGATGTAAAAAAATAATTTATTCTAAAATTTAAACTCTAAAACTTAATTCTCGTAAAAATCTACAACAAAATACAGAATATGATTGCATTTTCTAGTTTTATTTTGACGTATACGACCTTTAAACACAGTATATGCCATTTATTACAAGGAAGTCTAATACCGGTATTAATACCGGGATCCCGGTATTGAGTTGTAATACCGGAACTCAATACCGGTATTGAAAATTGTTCCGGTATTGCATGCCCTAGTCGTTACACAGATTGAACGAAAAGGGTTGCTCGCTACACGGCTAGATTAAAACTAGAGTGCGAACTTACAATGTCATTTGTAATTTAAATTTACTCAACGGCTTCGGGTAAATGGGTACTGGCTTCTGGTGATTGTTAGTTATTGTTGGCTACGGTTTCATTCAAATTTAATGTGAGATAATTGGATCGCCCGACTGACCTTTGTGTTACTGGTGTGAATGGATGAAGGCCTAGGAAGTGTTGTGGTGCTTCTTGAGATAACTTAATATATACTTTAAGTCCAACCGTGGACATGTGTGGTTGGTGAAGTATTGAATTTTAAATAATATAATGTTAAACATTGATATCAAAATGTTTCGGTACCCTTCGAATAAAATTAATTTCTGTTTATGGCAGCTAAGGTACTCGAGTTTGTAAAACATTGTGAATGCTTCTTAATTCATAAATTACATGCAGCGCGTTCCTTTTGTTTAGCGGAGAAGCATGATGAAAATAATGGCATATTAATTATTCAGCGCCACACTCGTCGCAATCAGAATAAGTGGCGATGTTTCTGTCAGCCGCCGCCGCGGCGCTGGCGTCGTGCGCATCATTAGAATTCTTAAGCCGCACCTAAGGCTCTTGATTAGAGGAAATTAAAATCATTATACTCCACCGCGCAGCAGGCCCGGCACAATGGCGCGCCTCACGGAAAAATGGCGGTAGCAGCACATAAAGAAGGAGCCGGGCGGAAACGGAAGCGGCACCATCTTGGAACCGCCGCCGGGCGGGAAAACAATGGATTCGTTAATTAACATTTTCTTACGCCTCGCGGCTGTCGAACGAACGGTTTATCGGACAAAATATTTATGACGCAGACACGACGAGAATTCCACCATGAAATGTTGAAGTGAAATTCTGGTGAGGATCGTTAAGATTATGAAAATGCCTCTGGGTGGGCGGCCGCTAATTGCTTTAGGGATGATGGCAATTAGATTTTTGGTGTAGTTGTGGTGATATGAGAGCCGGGCGCGATCGGGGCGTGCGGTGCGGAGCGGGGCAGCGGCGGGTGAGGGATGTGCGCCATCAATAACATTCGCTATCGCCGGTACCGCTGCACTTGTTGGTTTGGCTAAAACTGAATACGATTTATGAGGTCACTATTACATATTATTGCATAGGTCTAGGATCTACACTAATTTATTTGAACTTAACCACGTGTAGGGTTATTCTGTATTTGAAATGCATTTTTGAAATTATTAAATAAGGAAATATATTATCCCATCATATATTTAATAAACATAATCAACTCGAAGTCATTTACAGTCTTCCTAATCCAGCGACTACTGATTATCTTTGTCAGTTCGTTGCCTTCACTCGAAAACTAGGTAATTTTCTTATTCTTACCTTGTCCTTGACAAACACTAGAGAAGCTACGAGTAGATGTTAAGGTTTAACACCGTGGCGAAAGGATTAGCCACAGATTTGCAGTCGGTGACTGCCCAGGCTGCGCGGGACTCAAGTATATACGAGTAAGCAGCTATGGCACGGCAGACCCATTTACCAAACATTCCTGCTCATATCGATGCGAGGCAGTCCATCACTAGCGTATCGGACATTCATTGAGTCGGTATTGACCTCGTGACAGAGTGGCGTCATTTGTTACTTGCCCCCGCACCCGCGCCGCGTAAACACACATAACAGATTGTTAGTCATTGAACGCTGAGCATTGTTCATATCACTGCAGTTGGATTGATCTATTCGGGTTTTAAATAGGTACTTCGAGTGATAAATGCGGGTTCTGTTGCTGTAACTATATAGCATATGCTTATTTATATATTTATACTTGTTGTATTTAACCGTTAAAATGTGTGTGCGGGTCGCTACTCTACTTTGATGTGATTGATAAAATGATAGTCCGGTAAAAGTTTAACACTATTTATTTATACCGAAATCTAGGTATGTGTGATTTTTTTTATCAGCCATGTCTTGGTTTTTATGTCTTCAAAAAGTTTATGAAAAGTATAACAATAGTGTTATATCATATCAGATTATATCAGAAATTGAGTTTAATTTTATAGTTACTTCACACGTTCATTTCTATACAAAATTATAAATTACCTACCTACCTCATGAATAACGACGGCATAATAACACCAATACCGGAACTACTTGACATAAATCTAGGTATAAAACACGGTAGTAACTGAGCAATAAAGCTGGCTTAGGCTGGATTAGGGTTATTAAATCCGAGCGGTTATAAACCGCTGATCGATCTGCCGCCCGTCTGAGGCGCTGAGTGGACCAAGCCGGGTACTCATAAACGTATTAATAAATTGGGAAAGTAATAATAATAAATATAATATTTGTTTACTAAAAATATTACATAGGTATAACTTTTAAGAAAAGTAAATAATTGTTAAAAAAGCTACATTATTTTGCTGTCAAACTGCTTTAAAAAAAACAAAAAAGGAACATTCTTAAATTAATTTCAATTTGATGCCCAATAAGTAACCCAAAAGAGTAATGAAGAATTTAAAACACTCAAGAAAGTCAAAATTAATATTTAGTCCGCAGAAGCGCAGCCGCCGCGGCAATTGTCTCAATAATTAATTGTAATTTTTGACAGGCACCTGTCAATTGTGCAGCGCGCAACCCTTCCGTAATCCTCCCTAAGACTGGCGCGAGCAGAGTGCTGAGCCCCTCCGAATAAATTAGCTCTCTCCCAACCACATCGGGATATAAAATTTTGAATATGAATGGAAAATTTTGCATTCGTAATAAGCCGCTTTCTTGAGGCGCACAGATGCGGGCCGCGATCGAGACAGTTTTAAAAAATCCCAAATTGAACATCTTAGAAACAGCTCAGGTGGGACGCTATAAATATTTATTAATTATTATTTTTTAATCTCTGTTTTTTTTCTCTTTCTAGGAGTCTACTATAGATGTCGACTTAATGATGGCTTCAACCTCAAAAAAGAATAGTACCTGCAAGAATACTACATGCCTTCAAGAAATATACAGATGCATTGAAAATCTCCTAATTTTTTCGAAGTCTGTTAAAAATAATTTACGTTAATAGTGGTCGTTAGTCATTAAATTATTTCAAAAAATCAAAATCAAAATCAAAATAAATTTATTTGTCAAAAGCACAGGTGAGTACATTTTAAATACAGGATCTTATTTATAGTGAAGGTTCATGCTATGCTTTACCCAAGGGGCGTACAAAAATTCGAGAGTTCACACACCATGCATAAAAAAAGAAAAGAAAATTAATAACAATCTAAAGCAGTGTAGCTATAATTTACAATAAATGTCACGAGATATAATCAATAGCAGTATATATAAAAAAATAATAATAATTAAATCATATAATGTCATAATTAATTAATAAGCTATATTAATACAATATGTCAAAAAAAAAAAAAAAAATTATTATTATTTATTGATAAATCAATCAAACCTTTAAAATGTTTGGTCTGAGAGAAATTCGTGAATATTATAATAACATTTATCTATAAGGAACTTCTTTAGTTTAGCCTTGTACAAATGAGATTGAAATTCTTTTAGGGCTTGTGGAATTTTATTATATATAAGAGGAGCCATATTTATGATATTTTTTCTCATTAGTGCTGTTTTGCAACTTGGTAATGAGAGTTGATTAATGTACGGTGAACGAAGAGGTACATTGCGCATTCGTGCATTGGATTTTTTTGAAAATAAATAAAGATGACTATGCACAAAGACACCTATTTCATAAATGTATATGCATGGTAATGGCATCAACTTCAGTTTTTTAAAGTAGGGTGCACAACTATCAGTGTTCTTTAGATTACACATAGCCCTAATACATCTCTTTTGTGCTTTGAAGATTTGTACGTTATTGCTACAATTTCCCCAAAATATTATTCCGTATTTAAGTGCAGATGATACAAAACCATGGTATGAAGTTACCACTGCATCCAAATTAACTTCCTTTCTGAGTTGATGGAGTGCATAGGCTGATCGACTAAGTTTTTTTAGAAGTTCTTCAGTATGTGGTTTCCACGTTATTTTACTGTCTATCACCAAGCCCAAGAATTTGGTTGATGATACTTCTTCAATGACATTATCCTCATAGGCTATTCTTATTTGGGGCGGTTTTGATCTTTGGCAAAAATGAATAATTTTAGTTTTGTCAACATTTATTTGTAGATTATTGTCTTTTAGCCATTTTATAACGTCTATTAATGTTTTGTTAATGTCATTTTCATATTCATCAAAATTATTACATTTAATTATGGCTGTGCTGTCATCTGCAAATAGTATGAGAGGTTGTGTTATATGTCTCGGAAGATCATTGATATATATTAAAAATAGAAGTGGTCCCAGTACACTGCCTTGGGGTACTCCATATTTAACTTTTTTAGGATTGGACGAGTAAGTATTAACATATCCGGTTTTTAAATCTATGTTTGATATTTCTGTTATCTGCATTCTGTTACAGAGATATTTTTCAAACAATCGAAGTACATTGCCCCTGATACCATATGATTGGAGTTTATTTAATAATATTGTAACGTTTCGCCCTACCGCCTGCCTACTTAACTCCTACCTATTGGATTTACTAAGAAGATATTTGAAACTACAACAAAACTTACTTGAGTGAAATAAAACTGAAACAAATACTGCTTTGAATTGGCCATGAAACATCCAGGGAAACCCTACGTTGTGTTATAACCGAATAAACGAAAGATAGTGAATTAAATAAAACTATGACCTAGAACTGATTACATACTTCCTACCTGCCTATAATTATTGACCTATATACTACAACTTTAATGTATAACTTTTATTTGTACGATAACTACATATTTACAGGTAAGTACATAAAGATAATAATATAGATAATAATGTTTTTTGGTGTTGGTTAATAAGGGAAGCCCCTCCATACGCTTTGTAGGCCTTGATCACTACACCCGATTGAATCAATATATAAGACTCTAAAATAGATAAATAATAGCAAATATTCAATCGGAGCCCTCGTGGAACACAACCATTGACTTGGACATTCCTCCGCCAACTTATTAATCACTTCCCTTGCTCCTAACTTATATATTTACATGGTTTGTCTTTATGTTCATGTAAATAAATCAACATGAATACATGTTGTCAAAGCTAAAGGGGACAATTTTATTTATAATCATAAATTAACTGAAACTAGAATAGTTCAATAATTTATAGTATAGTAACTTTATTAAATCATGAATTTCATAATAGATAAGTATTTGAAAATATAATAATATGACTCTAATTTTGTAGCCAAGTGGGAAGTGATTTAGGTATTATTTTAAAAGATTAAATATATAATATGAAATAGTGAATATTCTTTGATCTTATTGGAATATAGATAGGATAATTGTTATGAAATAGTGAATATTATATAATCTTATTCAAATATATTATAAATAGTTGTAATAAATATATCCTAGCTAACTTTATTCCTACTATATCCTTGCTATCCTTTTTTACATAAGAATTTATTGATTTAACAAGGAAACAAACACTTCTATGGGTAAGAATTTACATAACTTTCTGAAAATATGGAAATTGGACAGGAATCTGATCTATCTTCGAGCTATTTGTATTTATTGAGCAATATAGGACCAGAAATGATTTAGTTTAAGTATCTAGAACCCTTATTTGTGATATCTTGACACTTTTAGAATAAATTTCTCCGTCAATCAATTCTTTCCCTGCGCTGTTATTTGTTTTAAAACTCAAAGTCAAATAATCTTCTCTGCCATATAGATACTACCATAATTGATCATCTTTGAAAAGTTTATTTAAGTATGTATCTACTTTATTCTTTGAATAATTAATATAGCATAGATTCTATAGAAGCATTTATTTACCTAATGAAAAATCAATAATTTGAACAATGAACCATAGAACAAATTTGAAGGTAGGTGTATATTTTTTATTTGATAAGAATTTATTATTTTTGAAGTGAGATCTATTGTCAGGTTTTAGTTATTTGATAATCATCATCATCATCATCACCATCAGCCCGCTTCTGCCTATTTGTATCTATCCAGAAGTCCCTATTCTAAACTAAAATAGTTGAACCAAAGCTAGGCAATGTGTAATGTGTAGGTTTTTCTCTAGCTAGCTAAGTACTGAATGAGCGAGGTAGAAGACCTTTAGTGTACCTATCTAATACCTATACCAGTGTGATGGAAATTGCAGCCGTGGGTTAGCGTCCTTCAAGAAATAAAGTGTAGGTATAACTTCTCAATCATATACGAGAGACAAAAAGTAAATAGAAAGGTGACTTAGCTTCGCACACGGTGTTCCGCCTCGGCTCCACGCGCCTGGTCCTCAAGCTCCCACGGCACCGATCACTCCCTCCATCTGACCGTCTGCTCACCGCGGCTGCTCACACAAAAGTGAAAAGTGCCCACGCGCTGCTCGCTTACGTGGATATTATCCTCTACCCTCAACTGGCCGATATCAATATTAAGGCTCACCTACACTCAGAATAATTATCTTGATTATTCTGTGATCCGAAATCGGTACAACGAAGCTTGGCACGAAGTTAGCCGACACCCTGAATGATTTAATAGACAACTTTTCCAAAAATCCCACGGGAAAACCCTTCCAAAGCGCAACAAATCCCTCGGAACATCCAGTCGTAGTTTAAATTCATTATTTGCGAAATAGTTAATGTTTCGGCATTGATGGAACATTACATTCAACCCCTTATATTTTTGTAGTATCGCAAGTATATTATAATTGAGATATGGAAAAAATATACACAATAATATACACCACCCTTTATTTTCGCAAATATCAAATTCATTGAATTTAAACGATGAAAAATTTGTAAAAGGAAATTCCGATCATCACCTCAATATGTCTGTGTGTATGAGTGTAAAATGACTCAGATGATTAGCCAACAAGATCCCCAGAAATTATCAAAAATCATCGACCATCCCTATTATTATTTATTATTTACATAACTATTGATCGAATACTTAGTAGATTATTCATGCTCCAATAAACCGGGAACAAGGGGATACCCTGTCGATCAGAAGGATCCAATGCTAAATGAGAAACCACAGAACCTTAAATTTATTTTTAAGAATTTTGTAGCATCTTTAACACGCCCTCTTAGAGCACGAACTCTCCCACGCCCTATGTTTTCGACGATGCATCATCAATAGAAATTAATAAAGTTCAAGTCTCATTCTAACAATCCCCAGGAACAATGTCCACCAATCTCCGAGCTTGATGTAGAGTGTAGAAATATCAAGTATCACTTTACCAAAACTAGAAAGAGAATTATTATTGTGAACCATTATTGCATTCATGTTTACAACTGATTCACAACTTTTCAATCCCCCTCCAATCCAGCAAAATGACAAAAGTAAGTACATGTTGAGTATAGAATATTATGAAGATACTGTACATACAACAGTATAATTTGACTATGCTGTCCTAACCTAACACCAAAATCTTCATAAATATTCTCTTTTGTATAGTGTTGTGTGATTAAGGTGAAATCGGAATCTTTCCTTCAGTGCAGGAGAACAGCCATGATATTTTACTAAAGCCACTTTCACTTAACTATATGTTTGTAGGTATTATTCTTTTCAATACATAGGTTCTTAGACATTCGATTCACCATAACTCTCATCCTCTTTCTCTGATTCACGCCACTCTAATAAACATCAAGACCTTCTTCTTCCCCACTGATTAAATCAATAAAATATAATGTATCTAATTATTAATTTTCTTTTCTATCATTTACCTACCTAAATTGAAAAGAAAATACATCTAGTTTATTAACACTTCGATCAGAATGTGTTTTTGGTGTAAAGTGTATTTGTTTTCCGTCATGATCAACTTTTGGTATGTAGGTATTTTTCTAAAGCAAATTGTTTCAAAGTAATTGTCTTTTTTTTTGTGTATAGTGTAGTGTGTCGTGTGGAGTCTGTAAAAGGTACTTTGTAAAAACATCTATAGCCTGTATAGACGTCTTGTGTGTTAATGCTTGCATAGCTAACTTAAATAATAAATCGACTAAAGCAGTTGTACACGTTTGTGCCCGTGTAGACCTGCCTCTCGACGCCAATTTACTACAAAAGCAAGACTAAGAGTGTATGGTGTGTAAATTACTTGAACCAATTTGCACACTACTAACTGACGGTCCGATATTATACCCATATTACAGGCTCTGCCTAGTTTAGGGTCGGATGGTCGTGTGTGAGATGTCCCCACATATTATTATTATAGAACAGTTTTTCAATACAAACATTCAACAAGAAATTAATCATCCTGTACAAACTCGACGCGTCACACAAAAGAAACTGGTTACAACGCGAGCAAATAACTCGTACGGCGAGCGCACCAGCTCTTATCTTGTTCCGCGACTCATCAACAACCTACCCACCGACACAAGACAATCACTGACCCACTCAAATATTAGAATTAAACTTAAAAAATACTTTATGTCGACGCTCGAGTGATAAATTATTACTTAAGTACCTATATTACTGCCTCAAAGTAAAAGGTAGTCTAAATTATATTTTACTTATACATACCTACCTACTTACGATATCTACACTTGTTGCTTGCTATGAATGTTAAGTACCTACCTAATTGAATCATGTTATACAAACTTTCAAATAGATACCTACTAATAGACACAAGTTGTTAATTGTATATATGTAAATTATAACGCAGAATGAAGGTGCTGCGCACAATCCTGCGAGGATTATTGTAGTATCTTTAAGCTTGTTTTTTCTTATGTATTTTACCTATAATTAAATAAATAAATAAATAAATAAATAATTAAGTTAGTAGTTTTTTTTAAATGAAGTTAACTATTTTTTATAAAAAATATTTTTTTATTCTTTTAAGATTTTACTCAGTATTTTTTTAAATTTTTATTAAAATACTTATTACATAAGTAGCAATAATTCTTGTATCTACACTAGTTGATCATTTGGAAAATATTTGTGAAATAAAGGTAACTTTTGGAATAAATTTCTTATTTATAGCTAAATATGTATATAATAGGTAACTACTCAATCAAGTTTTACAGAAACAAATATACCAAAGTTTCCCTTATAAATGTGTGTGTGTGTGTGTCTGAACGAAGTATCAATAAACCCTTCATTTCCCAGCTGTATTTGTCATGATTATAAATCGCACTCAATATTAAATACTTAATTAAAACTTCATTCTTCATCATCCTTAAATCAACTATGTAAGACCCGGCCGGGTACCTTTATCATTCTTATCATTCAGAATTTAAAATGACCTTTAAAGTACTTTTCTTCCTTCCACATTCTTTGCTCTTTCAGTTTTTCGAAACATTATAATCACGACATAATCCCCGGGAAATGGCTATGACAATACCCTACCCTTTCGTTTTCTCTATAAAAGAAAATTTTATTATATTAGATCAATTTTACCAAAATTGAAAGTTCCTACTCTCATGTAACAGACAAAATCCACCCCAATATTCCATCGATACCAAAACATCAAAATACCGCCATCTAGTTTTTTTTTCTACAACCTAATATATATAATACTAGCTGTTCCCGCGTGCTTCGCTTCGCCTTAAAAAGTTTTCCCGTGGGAATTCCGGGATAAAAAGTTGCCTATGTTCTTTCCCAGGGTCTAGACCGTATGTATACCAAATTTCATTAAAATCCGTTCAGTAGTTTTGGCGTGAAAGAGTAACAGACAGACAGACAGACAGACAGACACAGTTACTTTCGCATGTATAATATACTAGCTGTTCCCGCGCGCTTCGCTTAGCATTAAAAAGTTTTCCCGTGGGAATTCCGGGATAAAAAGTAGCCTATGTTCTTTCCCAGGGTCTAGACCTTACGTATACCAAATTTCATTCAAATCCGTTCAGTAGTTTTGACGTGAAAGAGTAACAGACAGACAGACAGACAGACAGACACAGTTACTTTCGCATTTATAATATTAGTTAGGATTTATTTTATCAAATATGTAGGCATACCTAACTACTACTTCTACTTCAACTATTTTCCTACCATCCGTAACTACCTAAGTCGAAAATAATGTTACTAGGTAACTAATTTGTTTTTCTGAGATATTACAACTCTCCTTCACAACCCCTATTTGAAAAACACGGTCTCCATTATCCTTATTCTAGGCTGTTTGTGTAAATGTGCCTTACCTGTCTAACTGTCAATTTTATTAAAACTAAACTGTCAATGTCAACCTGACATAACCTTAACCTGTTTGGCTGTTTTTTTTTTCCGCACTAATCAAAACAAAAGCAATAAGCATGCGTCGTTGTGTTCAACAACATCGATCGCACGAAGAAATCTAAAGTTTACCCGATTAAACTTACGAAACTCTAAAATAATGAGTGAATCTTACAGGTAAGTGTCATTATTCTTTCAAATACCCTGTATGCATGCTACTAAACTAAGTCCTCATGCCCAAATTATCGTGATTCAAAATAAACAACCTCTGAATTGTTAGTTAGTTTATACATACAATAGCTCTGTTTTACGGATCTTGTGTTTATAATACACCTATTGTTATAAAAATCTAACTCAATTAAATATCTCCCATACAGTTTTTAATTGATACTGACAAGACTAACCAACATATTTTAACTTATTGTCAACCCCTCACCTTTTAAATAAGTACCTATCCTAATCATTTGGTCTTCAACTCCTACATTTACGTAATTTTATTTGAATTATGCCTAAATAATTATTTGTTTTATTTCAGGACCAAACATAATATAATACCAAACATAATAACAATGGAAAACCAACTACACTCTATGTTGAACTAAAACTAAACCACTGATCAAACCATCCACTGTGACAAAACATTCACAATGCCTCACTACTTATAGACCAAAGTTAATGTTCTTCAATAAGTAAGTACCTATTTTTTTCTACATATTGTAATACATTTTTTCATTCCTGTACTTAGATTTTGTTAGACTGTTATGAAAATCATACCCCTGTAGATCCAATATGGATTACCTATCATAAAATCATTCCCTAAATGTAATATCCTATTAGTCTACTTAATTTATATTGAACTAAATAGTCATTTCCTGAATTACTATAATTATGTAAATCCTCATAATACCTAGCTTTTTTTTTTTTAATTAAATTCTATTCTTCTTTTCAGGATATGACATACTTTTTGAATGCTGATGATGATGATGACGATGTTCTATATTTGACAACCAAACTCTGAGTCTATACTATGAAGTAAACATCCTGACTCAGGTGAAGAAGCGGATTGGAACGGCACTCAAAATACAAACAACTAAACTACCCGCATAATTCTTAACTTACAAAGAATATATTGATACTAAATGAGGTCCTAGCCTACTTCACCTGGTCTAACACTTTATCAACAACAGTAACTTGCTACACATTAATTGTTTTCTAAATTTATTGTTATATCTGACCGCTATCCTTTCATCATATATTTCTTTAAATTTTTTTTCAAATGAGATTAATGTTATACTTTCTTTTCTTTATTAACTGTAACTCATTGTATTTGTTTAGGAAAGTGTCTGATAATATCTGTTACTAATTGGCTCTCTGGAATCTGATAATTAGACATTTGGACATTTCCGATTACTCTAAGTTAGCATAGGTGGTGTTACAGTTCTATCCCAACTCTTATGATCAATTTTGTATAATATATGTACTTTTTCAAACATTCAAGTATAATAATTTAAGAGCCTAGTTTTTAAGCACCTAGTCGATGACAAGCAAAGATCCGATCCAGAAGCACAATCAACCACATCAACAAACCAAAGAACCCGCACAACAAAACTCATACAATCAATACCAACCCAGCCAAAAGGATGATTAATAATTATAGACTAGTTGCTATAACTACCGATCCCCCCCCAACCAGGCCAGTCCAGCCCAGCAATAATCACACAAGCTCCGCCACGCAAACTCCTCGATCCACCGATACAGCCGACTGCACCTCCAGACCAAAATCCCCACCCCTCATCTACCTGGGCCAGAATTTCTATATCCTAATCATTTCAGGTTATTCATAAGGACTATAATGCGCCGCCTATTCTTTAAGTACATTTGTTTTATTTTTTATTATTTTTGATTTTAATAAATATATTTTTTACTGATTTTACCTAAAATAAGACCATAATCATTATTTTACCTACAACCCCTATTCACTAATAATTCCCTAATCAGCTACATAATCAGAGAGATCGTTCATAGTGATTCAGAGCAACACTAATATGACCTACCTACAGATAGATCAGTCTTTATACAACTATGTTTGATGTTAATCTCTTTAAAGGTAAGTAGGTACCTACCTATTAAAAATTATAGATAATGTTCTGAATAAGAATCCATTATATTATTAAGTATACAACTCCTGATGATGATGATGATTATATTCTCTAACTCCACTACAAGCATTATGTTATACAACCCCTAATCTTTTGTAATTCTTTAACGAGCTACATAACATTACTACAACCCCTACTTATTAAGTAAACTTTAATAAATGGATTATTTCCATTATTCATTTCCTCATCCTAACTTTATCAACTACCTAGTATCTACCTATCTATCTTCACAAATGCTTCCGTAATTACAAAACCCAGCCTCTTGCGCTTCCTATTAAATTTCTTTCGTTTATAAGTTCGATCACTCCACGGCAACAAATTGTGATTATATCAAGGATATAATCACTTTCCTACCACTAGTATATAACAAATCATTACGAACAAAACACAAGAGACTTATTATAACGTTAACATCTTGCAGTGATTTTGTGCAGTCATGAGTGTGCATTACACTGCCAAATATTATACAAGTCTGTGACGCAATAAAAGTTACTCTGTAAAAAAAAACCTTTTGACTTTTTATTGTTTGTGGTGCAATGCTGCATAAAGTTTTTCCAACTAAAGTAAAAACAAACTTTTGAAACTTTCTTCTAGCCAAAACTTTAAAAGAAATGCCTTTATGTGAAAACTGCCATATTGAGTAAATATTTACTTACTAATCGCAAAGACAAACAACAAAACTTAATGTTTTTTCGAGACAAACGTAAGTTACCTAATATACTATGAAAAGAGTGTTCAATATTGTGATTTGTTTGTAAATAAGTACTATCCTAATCAAATGATCTGGTAAAATTTCAGATAAAAGAACAGAAAGCTAGCTACATGACATCTAACATGAAGAGATGAAGCAAATTCCCTAGCAGCATCTAATATCCTGGTCTTCCGGTACCAAATTGTAACGTTTCGCCCTACCGCCTGCCTACTTAACTCCTACCTATTGGATTTACTAAGAAGATATTTGAAACTACAACAAAACTTACTTGAGTGAAATAAAACTGAAACAAATACTGCTTTGAATTGGCCATGAAACATCCAGGGAAACCCTACGTTGTGTTATAACCGAATAAACGAAAGATAGTGAATTAAATAAAACTATGACCTAGAACTGATTACATACTTCCTACCTGCCTATAATTATTGACCTATATACTACAACTTTAATGTATAACTTTTATTTGTACGATAACTACATATTTACAGGTAAGTACATAAAGATAATAATATAGATAATAATGTTTTTTGGTGTTGGTTAATAAGGGAAGCCCCTCCATACGCTTTGTAGGCCTTGATCACTACACCCGATTGAATCAATATATAAGACTCTAAAATAGATAAATAATAGCAAATATTCAATCGGAGCCCTCGTGGAACACAACCATTGACTTGGACATTCCTCCGCCAACTTATTAATCACTTCCCTTGCTCCTAACTTATATATTTACATGGTTTGTCTTTATGTTCATGTAAATAAATCAACATGAATACATGTTGTCAAAGCTAAAGGGGACAATTTTATTTATAATCATAAATTAACTGAAACTAGAATAGTTCAATAATTTATAGTATAGTAACTTTATTAAATCATGAATTTCATAATAGATAAGTATTTGAAAATATAATAATATGACTCTAATTTTGTAGCCAAGTGGGAAGTGATTTAGGTATTATTTTAAAAGATTAAATATATAATATGAAATAGTGAATATTCTTTGATCTTATTGGAATATAGATAGGATAATTGTTATGAAATAGTGAATATTATATAATCTTATTCAAATATATTATAAATAGTTGTAATAAATATATCCTAGCTAACTTTATTCCTACTATATCCTTGCTATCCTTTTTTACATAAGAATTTATTGATTTAACAAGGAAACAAACACTTCTATGGGTAAGAATTTACATAACTTTCTGAAAATATGGAAATTGGACAGGAATCTGATCTATCTTCGAGCTATTTGTATTTATTGAGCAATATAGGACCAGAAATGATTTAGTTTAAGTATCTAGAACCCTTATTTGTGATATCTTGACACTTTTAGAATAAATTTCTCCGTCAATCAATTCTTTCCCTGCGCTGTTATTTGTTTTAAAACTCAAAGTCAAATAATCTTCTCTGCCATATAGATACTACCATAATTGATCATCTTTGAAAAGTTTATTTAAGTATGTATCTACTTTATTCTTTGAATAATTAATATAGCATAGATTCTATAGAAGCATTTATTTACCTAATGAAAAATCAATAATTTGAACAATGAACCATAGAACAAATTTGAAGGTAGGTGTATATTTTTTATTTGATAAGAATTTATTATTTTTGAAGTGAGATCTATTGTCAGGTTTTAGTTATTTGATAATCATCATCATCATCATCACCATCAGCCCGCTTCTGCCTATTTGTATCTATCCAGAAGTCCCTATTCTAAACTAAAATAGTTGAACCAAAGCTAGGCAATGTGTAATGTGTAGGTTTTTCTCTAGCTAGCTAAGTACTGAATGAGCGAGGTAGAAGACCTTTAGTGTACCTATCTAATACCTATACCAGTGTGATGGAAATTGCAGCCGTGGGTTAGCGTCCTTCAAGAAATAAAGTGTAGGTATAACTTCTCAATCATATACGAGAGACAAAAAGTAAATAGAAAGGTGACTTAGCTTCGCACACGGTGTTCCGCCTCGGCTCCACGCGCCTGGTCCTCAAGCTCCCACGGCACCGATCACTCCCTCCATCTGACCGTCTGCTCACCGCGGCTGCTCACACAAAAGTGAAAAGTGCCCACGCGCTGCTCGCTTACGTGGATATTATCCTCTACCCTCAACTGGCCGATATCAATATTAAGGCTCACCTACACTCAGAATAATTATCTTGATTATTCTGTGATCCGAAATCGGTACAACGAAGCTTGGCACGAAGTTAGCCGACACCCTGAATGATTTAATAGACAACTTTTCCAAAAATCCCACGGGAAAACCCTTCCAAAGCGCAACAAATCCCTCGGAACATCCAGTCGTAGTTTAAATTCATTATTTGCGAAATAGTTAATGTTTCGGCATTGATGGAACATTACAATATTCTATGATCAACGCAATCAAATGCGCTTGACATGTCCATGAATATTGAGCATATTGGTATTCTCTTGTCGATATTCATTATAATGTAGTTTAAATGATCAAATATCGCCATGTCAATTGTTTTGTTTTTTTGAAAACCTTTTTGCTCTGGGCACAGTATTTTACGTTTTGTCAGATAGAGATATAGTTTTTGGTGGATATATTTTTCAAATATTTTTGATATTACTGATAGCATCGCTAAAGGTCTATAGTATTTCATATTTTCCGGATCTTCTTTTTTAAACATAGGCTTTATTATTGCTATTTTTAATAGGTCAGGGAATGTGCCCTTATCTATACACACATTAAGTATGTGGCTTAGTGGTTGAGCTATTGCTTCTGAGACAAACTTAATAACCTTCGTTGAGAGGCCATCGTGTCCGACGCTGTTTGTGTTTTTTAATGATTTGATTATCTTAATAATGTCATTTGATGTAGATAGCTCAAGAAACATTGAATTTAAGAAAGAATCTCCTGTGCTATTGGTCATAGGGGATATAGATTCATCTGTAGAGCTGATTTTATCTATGAAATAGTCATTAAAACATTTTGCGATGTCAATAGGGTCAGTTATAATTGTATTATTAGTTTTAATAGTATTTATCGGTGGCTTAAGTAGCATATTTTTATTTTTATTTATGATTTGCCAAGTCGTTTTTGATTTATTGCATGAGGTGCGGATTAAGTGATTATTTTGAGCTTTTTTAGTCAACTTTATTATACGTTTCAGCATATTTTTATACCTATCGAATTTTGCTTTGTTTTGGTCGGTCGGAGAAAGTCGATATGCCCAAAGTAGTTTTCTTTGCTTCTTACTACATATTTTGATCCCACGCGAAATCCATTTTTCTTTCCTGTTTATCGGTTTTCTAATAATTTTTTCAGGGAAACACTGTTCATATAACATATTGAAGAATTCCATAAATTGACAATACGCTTTATTTGGATCTTCCATGTGACAAATTTCTGTAAACGAAAAATTAGACAGATATGATTTAAATTTTGTTAAATTTTCATTGCTGTAGTGCCGTCTTCTCATTAGTAAATAATTAAAAGCGTAAGTTTTTTTGACTGGTAATTGTAAAAGCTGTGCTGTATGATCCGATAGTCCTAAGTCTAAGACATCGCCTTTACAGTCACGTCGGATATTATGTGCAAAATTATCTAGGCAGGTTTTACTTATCAGCCTAGTGGGCTCATTAAATTCAAGTTTCAAATTATAGCTTAACAGTAAATTTTGGAACTCCTGTGTTTGTCTAGTATTGTTTAAAATATTTATATTAAAATCTCCACATAAAATAATCTTTACATCTTTTTTGTTATAGACTTTCTTAAGTATATTTTCACAGCATTCATAAAATATATCATAATTCTCCTTTTTAAGGGGGACTCTATACAAACATATAATAATGGTCTTATGATCTAACAATTCTACTGCACAACATTCTACATAATTTGGAACGGAGTATTTTTTTACTCCTGTTAGTTCCTTGTATCGTAGTCCATTTCGTACTAATATATATTATTTAATTTAATATAATTAATATAATTATTATATTGTATAATTATTGAACCATGGAATAACATAGCTTTAAAATTTGAGGTTAAGATTTTTCTTATTTATTAGTATCGAACACTGTGCAAATTTAATTTAAATCCCAGATTTTCTGAAGACTTCATAGAAGAGGCAGCTGACATCGTGTCTGCATCATTTATCCAGGAAGATAAATTGAAAAGAAAAAATATTATCTTTTCAGCCGCATCCCCAACAGCGACGTTGCCTAATTGATTTTATAATTCGTAGGAAATTTGAAAAAATAATATTTGCATTCGAACTACGGTGGCGCCACGCAGCGGCCGGCGCGGGACTCTCACGGCAGTTGCTCTCAGCAACAAGACTTTTATTTTCATCGACTTGTATAATTTTATTGAAATGGCTTAGCCGGTGCAGGCTTTATATTTATTCAGAAGGCGACTGTAAAAAGTTACTGCGCTTGTTTTGGTTAAAAAAACAATCTACTGCTTGTTTTGTTATTCATTGGCGGGGACAAGGTATTTTGTCAAAGCGATAAAAATGCGTATTGATGTCGGGATGGTATGATTGACTGGCCCGGGGCGGCGCGGACCAGTGTGGGGACCATTTGTCCGCGTAACGCGCGGTCACCCTCGCGCATGTTAATTTTTTATTTGATCAAGATATTACGGCAGCGAATAGTTTTATAATAAAGCCAATTTTTTGATAATACCATACCACAACGTAGATTGTGAGCGGTTATTCTGTAAGTAAGGGGGAAATTATAGAGTCAGACATGTCATTTTTTATGTAATTTGGAAGTCGTTTGATTCCAATTTATCTTTTTCTTGTTACGGCGGCGCGGCGGTTAATTTATTTAGACGTGGCGGCGGTTAAACTGTGGGAATGTTAAATCTACCTTTATTCTGTCGTGATTTACTGCTCTACATTTATCAAACTCAATATATTATAATCAGGCATATGAATTGAGTATTTTTTTACTCCAAAAATTCAAAGAGGTTACAAGTTATGTCGTGTTAAATGAAAGGTAAAAATTCACACGAGTGGTACTGCCACGGTAAGTATGTAACCTAACCTTTGCATTTAAAAACACTAAACATAGACTAGACAGAAATATGAGCAGGTGCAAGGTGGTATTTTAGCTTGAAACATATTCGCTTGGAGCATCGTGGGAGGCGGTAATGCGCGGATCGCGTGGGTCCCACCAGTATCGGCGACGATTGACTCGCTCCAGGAAATGAATAGATTTCATTTTAGTGTCATTTGTACGCCGGTTAATGGCGGCTTTGACTAATACCTTGAACACCATTCACACCTACACCTCACCCTTAAGCCTTAAACAACACGGTCGAGTTTCGAACGGTTAGTGGGGTAAGGGGTTGTAAACATAGGTAACGTGTAAACACGATGCCAAATGAAACAAAATAGTTGGGGGTAAACGCCGGTATAACTGTTCCGTGACAGTTGATAATGATACGCATAGTGCGTGTCTCCAGATTTGTTTTCGGTTATTATAAATCAATTGTTTTCAATAATTGACATGACAAATAGTGCTTATTGTGCGCGGCTATTTATAATTTAATCAAGGTTTAACTATCAAAGTGTTTTGTTTTGTTTATCACTTGTCTATTTCTATCATGTTTTGTTGTTGCATATACTATATTACGAAGCCAATAGCAGTGGTTACAGCCATCTACAATGCAGTAAAATATTAAAACTGTACAATACTCGAAGTAAAATTTACACAATCAATTGAATAATTTACAAACATAAATAAAACCTCAGTAAATGGTGCCCCAATAAAAGTAATAGCGAGCTCAATTACGTCAGAATGTCTTCTTTCTATTTTTTCCCCGAAAATAGCAGTCCGTAATAAATAATACCGTATGTCATTTCTCAGCACGTATGAAATTTATAATACACGGAACAATTTCGAAGGGCAATTTATTTGTAATAGAGCCGTTCGAAGCGATTCCGAATAGTAGTGGGGTGGCACCAGCTTACCCCGCGCCCCGGGCCGCCAAGGACGCTCACTAGCTGTAGTATACTTAGTATTATACTAGATAGAGTCTGCATTATTTTACGGTGAAGGAAAACATTGTGAGGAAACCTACACGTCATCTAGATTCTAGTTGTGTACCATAAGTACGTTGTACTCATTCCAAGACGTGAAGTGAAGACGTGAAGTGGTTAAATATCATGTCTATACTTTACAGCAAAATTTGTGTGGCTTGCGAATCAACTCTGAATAATCACGGCTTTGTCTTTATAGTATGAAGTAATTCTCTATGGTTCGTAACATAATATTCTACTTTATAATAACAAGAATATAATATGCAGGGCAAGCATGGAAACAAATAGGCAAAAAAACCCAATGTTCCTATATTGATAAACCCCCAAATACACTGTAGTAGGTCAGCCAAACTCCAAGATAAGGCTTCCAATAAGAAAATACAACTGCAAAAATATTTGTTATTTCTGTTGGCCCCGAGGAGGCGACGCGGCACCGGCGCGATTTGTGACTTAATCACTTTATGGCCAGCGGGGGAACCGCGCTTATCGGGAACAAATGTCCCGCTGATATACGAGCAAACAAGCTTGCACTTTTGTTGTCGACCGTACCATCATAGCCCCCATAAACTACTCCACACTTTATGCCCCACTGAGTAGGTAGTTAAGTACTGGCAAGCGGAAAACTGGTTTCTTTCAGTAGGCACTTACCTCCGCCGCATTGTCGCCCTCATGAGTATCTGAAATAAAAACAAAGCCTTTAATAAAGATGCATTTTTAATTAAAATACATAATCTACCAACATGTTTATTTATACAACGTCTATTAGCCCTTCCTTACAACCGGGCGCACGGACCTAAATAAGTTTGCGTAGCGGATTTCGCATACACGCCGCCCAATATCGGCCTGCGCCGGACTTAAGCCATTACCGGGCCTCTTAACGCGGGGCTGTTTTAATTAAAAACTTCTTGCGTTACCGATTATAATCCTTTGGATTTTTGGAATACACTCGCGCAGACAAGTGGGTCAGGTAGCTGGGCCTGAGTACACAGTGGAGTCTTACGGTAATAGAGTAAAGTGGAGCAGGTGCACGGACGCGGCAAGTAGGAAGTATTCGCCGCGTGTACACAGTGGGCTCGTTATGCATGCCTGGGCGGGTTTAATCACGGCGCCGCCCGCCCCGGGCAACTCACGGTCTCACTATGTATTTTTTAAGTCCCACCAAGTTATGCCAATGAGAGGCGCAGGCCCTCCTCTCTCGGAGTGGTCTTGTTTCCTTCCTCGACCAATAGCTACTTCATTTGGAGTACGCTAATTGGAATTTTTACGGCGCGCTGTTTGGATTCGAGTATTTTCGGTTTGTCTGTGCCCTTCGAGCGGAATCATTCGAGTCGCTGATTTTGTAGGAAATAAAATATAAGATTTTTTTGTATTTTTTGACGAATTTTGTTTGTGAAAAAAGAAAATAAGACTTTTACATTACGTGGCACGGATATAATTACGCTCATTATAAGTTTGTTCATCATTTAGAATGCATAATTATAATTTAAAACTAAACATAAACGTACGGATTATATTCCGTGTCTTTTCTAGGTAGGCTGGTATATGTCAATACTTTTTAAATGAATGAAAAGAAAAGTTTCAGAGCTTTATTTCTCTCCTGAGTCCTGGTATGCGACTACCTATAGATGGATCTTCATTAGTCGTATGACAACGTCACAGAGCTCAGGACTTATGTTGCACGTCTAATATTGACATGATGTTCCGTCAGCCGATTCAGATCCTCGTCAACTACAGATATTGTAGTATCTTGTCTTCACTAGAACGCGTATCGGACTTGGACGCATTATTTATTTGATGAAATTTAACACGGAAAGTCTTTAAAAATATTTATTCCCCTTTAGTTAGTACACATTATATAAAGCAGAACCAAAAAACCTAGGTATATTTCATGACTATCATATAAAATAACAGAGATATATGAGACCCTGCACCGAACTGCATTTCTCAACGTCAATTCTTCAAAAAGTTTTCATTGCCTCAGCAATTTCGAATCTTATTTATTTTTTATAGACCCCCCGGTGTGTTAAAAGCGTCCCCGCTATATTGTGAGGCCGTGAATTAGCAAAAAGAGAATGGATTTTGGTTGTGATAACGTCAAAAATAATTAATTACTATCGATTGGGGGTAGAACTGGCAAGGGAGAGCACGGACCGTGGAGACTGAGGCTGTGGAGGGAATATTACACCAAAACAACCACATTACTCGATCATAAACGCTATTATCCTTTGTACGAAACAACGATTGAATTAATTTTTAATTAACCCAAATACAGCGGTCAATGTTATGTTAAAACACTCTGTTATACAAATAAAACATACTTCATTGGTCATGGTTTTTTCACATTAACCAGTATTAGTACATTTTGGGTGCCATCACTAATTCACAGTTACTGGGTTTAAGGGATAGTTCCCATATAGGTAGTGTTCAAAAGCCAAGGGGCACGTGAGGAGGGTTGTTGGAAATTCTTCATTCATTAAGGCTCTTGAAGGGCCACTGTCGTGATCGGCCTGCCGATGCCGCCGTGTCAACACAGCAAATGAGCTAAACTTTAATTTAGAAACGGTACCTGCCCTTGGACCTCTCAGCCCATACATAATGAATTTCACCCTCAGCCCCATGCGCTCATGTTAGTTTGGGTCAACTTAGTAGCCGGGCCGACTACCCTAGTCGCTAATGAGTATCAATATATTTATCTACGCTACCCCTTAATGAGTATCGATGTACTTTTTTAAAGCGATCCGCCATCAATCACTGCCCGGAGTCAAAAGTCGCAACTCCGGAAAAGAAAAATCACAGTCACCGGCCTCTTTTTAAATTAACGCCATTAACTTGAAGATTTTCCTCTCCAAAGTGAGTGCAATACGGAATTACCGCTCTTCGTCTGAGCGCTCTCCAGTAATTAGTAACGCTTGAGTTTTATTTGTTGACGTTCATTATACGTTGATTTCTTGCGGGAGCGGGACGGAAGGTGAAGTGGGTAGATTAGAAAGAGAGGTGCGTATTCAATCGTGAGGCTGCACCTGCCGCCGCGTGAATTTGCAATTTAAATTCCGCACGAATATTCTGGGAGGACCTCCTTAACACGACATCTGTTTAAATCAAAGTCTATAAAACCGCGCGGCGGCGCGTTTTAAAAACCAATGACGTCACCACAGTAGGGTTGTCACCTCATCAGTATTATGAAGCGGAATTTTTGTAACAAAACGAAGGGGTGTAACATTTTCCGACATGGCGTCATAATTTCCCAAATTGATTGATCCGTTGCGGGGCACATGATATATCGTCGGTCGGTGTGTGTCGGACACGGCCGGCTAATAGGCGATACTCGGCTAGATAAAGAAAGGCGGGCGGAGTCGCGGAATCATTAATAACTATCGCCCCACCACTTCATTAACAATCAATCACACGTGGACTCCCAAGGGCTTGCGCCTTCGAGACCACAACTGTTATAAGATTATTTTTGTGTGATGGATAGCCCAATAACAGAACGAAAAAATATATGATTTGCTTAAATACTCAGTAGGTAGCATTTAGTACATATTATAAAAAAATTATCCATCCGCAAATCCACAAATAATTATCCACATCGCACCACATATGCATAAAAAGGGTTACCAACTTCCGTAGCACAGAATGCTACGCGGCTACGTGCTACGACCCGTAGCGGCTACGACGCTACGGAATGGCTACGAAGTCCAATTAGAATTTTCTACATATTGTATTATTTATGTAATTTACGACTAAAACGTATAATATCTGTTATGGTTAATCATCAATTAAAATTATAACTAATAAGAAGATATTCTTATATCATAATGTTCACAAGTACAAATAAAACAAGTTCATAATAAATCATATACTCAAAAAGCAGCCCAAGCTGCTAACATTTACTAACCCCGCGCCACCTCCCACTGTATAAAAGAATGACTTGTCGGAAGGAGTTAATAAGCTTATTAATTTGTTACTACATTGTTGCGCCGGGTTCGCCTGTGAACGACGTTCTTTGTAATTAATGGCAACACCTTATTTATTTAATTATTTCAAGGGCCCACGGCCACCTGTACTCCCATATGTATGTGTGAGAAAACCACTGAAGCAAGACCTGCGTTTTCCGTGTAGCAGTTCATACTATAAGTGTCTTACTAAGAGGTGTTAGGGGTCTAAGTTGGCTGGTGGTGGCACGGTAGTTAGTTAACACAATAAATAAATTGTCCGTAAAGAAAATTGAGGAAGACAACTCATTTATCAAACTCATACGTGCGGCTTGAGATTGATTCGGGTTGTAAGTTTAGCTTCATAATTATGTTAAATGTATTGCATAATGATAACATACGGAATTAACTTTATCGTAATTTATAACTGCTTCTATTTACTGCTAATTAAATTTAAATATTAATTTAAGGTAATATAGATTTATATTTATTTAATAAAAAAATCTAAGTAATAATATCTTTCTTGAAAAAAAAAGAGTCACAATCTCGACAGTTGAATCATTCTGTAATTGATATACACGAGATAACTGCATAAAAACTTTCAGGATGACAAATCCATACATCTTAATACTGAAAGATGTAGTCTTGCTCATCAAATCCACGATTTCACATCCACAAACAGTAATATTCGTAGAGGAGGCCTATAAGTAATATAGTTCGTCTAACTAAACGCTTTGATCAATTAAATTTTATGAGAAGCGATAATGAAAGGGTGCCCCGAGGAGATTTATTGACGGTTTATCCTCATAACATGGATTAAACGGCATTACTCAATACGGGAAGGATTGCGCCCTTCCACTTAGAGGGGGGACTGAAAGTACTGAAAGGGCGGGTGCACTTCTATGGACTTGCGTTTTATAGTACTTTGAATAAGGCAACTTATACTTCAGTTTAACCTATTGCAAGTTGATTCTACCTTGACAATTTTTTTTAATGGTTACTGATGGGGAGGAAATATTTTAAAAATGCATGTTAATATCAGCACAGTTTAAGTAGTTTTAAACTTGTGTAGTGTAAATAAGTGGTTGTGAGTGAACTGTCGGGTTATGTCGGGTCCAGTGAGCCTGGTCCGTGATGAGCCCCCCCCGCGACCCGCCCTCCACCCCTCCGACCTCCTCGTATCAGCGACCAACATCACGCATCTCATTATAAACTGTGAGGATTAGAAATTAATCATCTGAATAAAGAAACCGACACAAAGGATCCGAAAAGAAAAACAAAAACTGCAATAACTATCATCTCTAGAAAGGGGGTTCCGCTCATCTCGCATAATCTTTATTGACCAAAACTCATTTCGCATAACTCGTATGGTCTAAACTTTTTTGGCCGAACCATCACTTTGCCAAGACTTATGTGGCATAAGGCTCGTTTCGTCTAAAACTCTTTAGGTACAATCTTTTAACACCTAAGTTTCGTTTGCTCAAATTTATGTTCGTCTATACCTATGTATAATCTTGTTTCTCGTAATGTTATCTTAATAAATAATATATTAAGTACGTAGTAAATGTACAAATTGTGGTATTTTTCTCCTACATCCCGAAAATCACGATATTGTATGATCAAAAAATCGAAAGTTAACGACCAATATAATTATTACAAACCCCATGAGATCGAAACCTAAAAATAGGTGCGACGACGAGCAAAACAAGGAGGAGCGTGTTAGGTGCACATGTTCATCAAAACCAAAGCGGAGCGCAGCGAAGCGGAGCGGAGCGTTTTCCAACCAGCGGAAACAACACAAGGCACCAGTTTGCGCTATGTAGGGAGACGCTCCGTCAAAGTTAAAGCCAAACGAATATTATTACTTTGTATAAACCTAATAAACCTATGCCATAGCATTATTAGGCTATTCAAGATTTGGCCATACCATTATTAGGCTAAACAATGTTATGCGAAATAACTTTTTACTAAACGAGATTTATGCCATACGATTTTCGGCGTAACGAGACTTTGACCAAACGTTACTATGCAATACGAGATTAGGCAAATAAATCTTATGCCAAAAAAGGTAGAACCCTAGAAAGGTTTTGTGCGCGCTCGCTCGGCTAGTTGAGAACACAAATAGTCTCAGGAACATTAACAAAAGCTAATTACGCCGTGTACACTCGAGACAATGTAAAGTATCCGCGGGTGATGTATGCGCGCAGTATATTCTAATGCGGCTGCGACCCGCGAGGTGTCGTCGTAAAGCCGCGCCAAATACCGAATAATCATAATAAAGTATGATTTCTTGGTCGGGGACGCGCCTTAACTCCGGTAATCACTCCTCAGGCGTACCCATATAATTCCTTAGTGTATAATGAAAGTTGATTAACATTATACGGGTCGCGCGTGTGTGCGTCCGCTGCAGATCCAGAGTCCTAATTAAGAGGGAGGGTCGCGGGGGGTGGAGGGGGTATTGATCATCGCCAAGGAATCGGCGCAGGGACCCGCAAAAAGGGGAAGCCCTCAAAATCAACGGCTAAGCCGAGTGACCGCTCTCAGCACATGTGTTTTGATTTAAATGCGTTCGAGTCGAGGGTCAGTTTAATACTAGCGCGGGACGCCGCTCCGGGCGCGATTTGCAAATCCGATGTGAATAATTACACGGCTTATGAGCGCTTACCTACTGCCTTATACGCATTTGCATATTTTCTTGTGGCTTTGCCGCGAGTGTCCTCCGAGATCTACTAACCTCAATGTGCTGCATATTTGGAAATGTTAAATTATTGGCTCGGAATTAATTTTAAGTTTATATGTTTTAGTTATAAGGTAACAGCGATACGCTTCTCGAACTTATCACGTGAGTACAGAGTACACAAATGACTCACTTCTGACTACCTCTTTGGGGTAATGGGCTTCAGTCGAAGCTTTGTCATCAAAAGCTTTACACCATGTTTTATGAATAAATGGATTGGATTGAAAAAGGTACTAGGCGTATTCTGTGTTTACGTAAAAAAACACTTAGCAATTCAATGATTTAGCATTCTATTACGGAAGAATAAGGGCGATCAGTGTAGGCGACCATAAAATTAAGTAAAAAACAAATCTGTGCTTACAAAAAAACATCGGAAAACACTTATCACGCCCGAACGCAAATCGGTGACTGTCACTTCAATTCCCACCCGTTGTAGAGCGGGAAACGAAACAAAAATAACAATCAAGTGAAGCATCCCGGAAATGAGATCTGAAGGAATGATCACGCGCGCCGCTGGGGACCAGTTGCTCCTTAAAAGACTTAATCTCTCAATTCGCTAAGGAGTTAAGCTTTAAAAAATATTTCAAGAGGCAACAAAGGGCCCCTCCTCGGTGTCTCGCGGTGCCTTTGACACGTCGGCGCCGGTTTTTTTTTGTACTGGAGCCTCCTCTGACGCGGGATGTCACTAAGTTTGTATCGGCTTTGTCGTGAGAGGTTAAGCGCCGGTTTATTAGGCTCAGCTTCCGTCGCGCAAACAGTGGGGTGGCTGAAAATAGACGCGTTTTTATCTTTTAACAGATTTTACTGTCAATTGTCAATCCACTTACATTTCCTGCGAGGATATTTTGACGACTCCAGACTCATTTACCATATCTCATTCTCCGCAGTGAATAAACAACAATCGATATGGAAATGCGCGGCGCGGCCGGTCGCCGGGCAACCTTGGGGTCGGCCGCTCTTAATTAAGACTACGTGACAAAAGACGCGACACACGCATACACAAGTCGGAGAGCGGGCGAAAAACCCCCGGATTACATGACCCCTTTGCGCTTTTCATTTTAAATGTCGCGTGAAGTGCACCGTGATTCAGTATACTGAAGTAGCCAGTACCTGGATGTTTCTTTTGAAAAGTTCCTTTTTTGTTAGGGTTTCTTCTAAATTCAGTAACAGTGTTTACGGTTTCTGCGGGAGTACGTCAGAAAGTTCCCGGAAAAGAAAATTGTGGTCACGTTTTGTGAGGAGCGGCCGCGGGTCATGACGAGCGGGGCGGCGTGGTGGAGCGTGACCGCCGCGACTGTGTCTTCACTATGGCGTGACCGTGACGTCTGCATTGAGAAGAGAAATCAAATCTGGCTTCGGAGCCCCCCCCCGCACTCTGCGACATGCGAGCCCGGTATGAATGTTGATACAATCAAATAATAGAGAAGTCCATACCGAGGCGGTCGCCATGGCAACACGGACGTTCTATTTATGGACGCACTGATTGAAGTGCGCCGCCAAAATTAATTTTCTTAGGTCCACTTGTATTAATTGAGGGTTAGGGACTTCAGTTTAAATCAAGTGATGAATTTGCATGAAAATTTATGACAAATTGCAGGGTCCGAACATACTATGGCCAAGATAAATAGACGAAACTAAGACGGAGTCTTAGCTTAAGCACATGCTAAGAACACGAATTCACTAAAATAGACACTACTTGAGCACAGACTATGCCAGTTCACACTCTGACTTAGCCGAGTTCGAGTTCACATTTGTCATGACTTGGCCCTTGCTAAGCATACCCAAGTTGTCACATCTGCCACACTCTCAGGAAATTATTATTCTATGCTCTCAGGCTATCCACAGACCACATTTATACCAAATTTGCTAAAAAACTACGGAATGAAACTATGACCACAGATAAATAAATATACATTTGACGCAGATTTGATATAACAGGTTCTAAGCCAGTGACTTAGCCGAGCAAACGCTATGTAGTGTCTATTTTAGAGACTCATTGCAACTCGACTTAGTTCAGGTGAAGTCGTACTTGGCTAAGCATTAGTTTGAGCAAGTGCTAAGCAACGACTATTTATCTTGGCCTAAGAGTGTGCTTAACAAAATTTTAATGGAATAAAACAACCTTTGTTGTTCCTTGCTTTAATATGAATATTCATGTTCTTAGGATCAGGTACCTATTGTATTATAGTTTTAACTTGACTTAAAATCTGTCGATATTGCTCGATTCATCTACCCAGGTATGTTTGTGCTGCTCTGGGTATATTTAGAGCTCCGCTACCGTTTCACCGTCTACTCATTTAGAACGCGCGGTCAGCGTTCGAAGACCACCCTGTAATTAGTAGACAAACAAGGAACCCAGTAGTTTCCACCTCGAGCCGGAAGGGTTATTGTTTAATTTTATATATCTCTATCACTTTAAATCAATCCCGAGCTTTTGTTGTTTGTGGTTGTGATTGAGTTATTCGCAATAAATTGCAGAGCACTAATTCCTATCACTTATATACGAATTATTACAGGTATTATTGGTATACATTTTTGAATAATATATATTATCTGTAGTAAGAGGAATTATACAAACTAGACATGTGTTTTTCCGTTAGCACTGAAATGTTTTCATAATTATTTTTTTTTACATTCAAGGGTAATTTTACATGATAGATATAAAATAACCGTAATTAGAAACCGGCTCTATAAAGCTCAGTTGTTCGGTAAATACGACTGCACTAACTTCAACAATGATTTGATTGTGAAAATTAAAACGGTTTTGATTCGATTGCAAATAAAATAAGGTTTCTTAGAAGCTCTATATAGGTTACATTAGCCGCGATAAAAAAAAATACATTTCAAATGTGATTCCGACATTTAGCTTTAAAGGCCCCAAAAATTACTATGTCTATGGACTAATTACTAGAACGTTGTCGTCTATTTAGAAATAAAATGTACAGTTAACAATCGTTAGCATACATCATCACGGTGTGAATTTCACGACTCTGCAGTCACTAACAAACACGATTTACGACGACCACGTCACACGCTTATTACCTGGGAGGTCCAAATTGAAATTCCCACCTTCGTAATCCCTTAATTGCTAACCAGAGGTTGATTTGTTTAGGCGCACCGCACACTGGAGTCCATAAATCGTGTGCGTCAACAGCAGAGCGGGTAAAGGTGCGGACACACGGGCCCGCGATAAATTAGCCGCAGCGGGGCCGGTGACGTGCGTGTGGAGGCGGCTTTACCCAGATCTTAGATACGTGTGCATTAAACAGAGGCTTGGCTAGTTAAGGGGTATTTGTTTTGTAGTGAGGAATTGTAGGTGTTTGTATTATGTTCAAGTAATGTAACAAATGCGTCGTGGTTATTTTTGTACCTTTTCTTCAGTCAAAACCTATTTATGTACTTGACTTATTTTCGTACTCGCGTAAATTCTCCGAATCCGGAAAAATACATTATTCTCACAACTAAGCACTAACCAATATTGAGAGTGCACTTAACCACTTTTCTAAGTAAACGTACGGGAAAATAATCCTAATCTACACGCGCAGTAATTATATTAGCGCACATAGCTCGTTTTCTTGTCACGAAGGTCGGTAATCCTGGAGTGCCGTGACCTCCGCAGTCACGGAACCAGTTCGGCACAATACTTACTAATTATTTTGTAAGGATGTACTCAGGTGTATAGGTAGCTTTAGGTTGTATATAAATAGATTTTCTAACTGACGAGGCAGTAATAGTCTTCCAACTTTCACATTTCCTTATATTTTTTTAAGTTAGTATATTGTAATACTATAAGTCCGAAAGTGCTGTCCTTATTATTCTGTCTTTAAATTATATGTGTATTGTGTAAACTTATCTGTTAAAAGGTACTACAATAAGATTATCTTCCCTCTACAATGGTAGATCACTAATATGTATAATTTATTTTGTAAATATATTTTTTATATGGCACGTTAATGGCGTCTAAAGGGGGCGAGGGGACTCAGTGGCTCATTGAGAACAAATGTTGAATTCTCGTAAACCAATTTTGAAACACCCTATACAGGGTGTTGCAAAATTGGTATACTAAGCCGAAACCTACATGTGCAGCATGGTATATCTAAGCCCGAAACTGAAATCAGAATTTGGAAATTCTTTTTTTTTCGCGAATTTTTTAATTCTGATTTCAGTTTCGGGCTTAGATATAACATGCTGCACATGTAGGTTTCGGCTTAGTATACCCTTTTTGCAACACCTGTATAAGCACATCAATGTTGGCTTCAGTAGCCGTGGCACGTCACTAGTCACTACATAATTCGGCGCAAATCCCTGAAGGAACAAGTTCCGATCGGAAGGAAAATGGCGGCACGCTCTTACCGATTAATGAAATTACCAACTCACTAAATAATGTATTATGTGCATGGAAGAAATCTACGGGAAATACATAAAGTGGCATTCCTTTGAAGGTAGAAAATATTTGTGATGTACATTCATAAAGTCATGAAGAATATTATTGAAAAGATTTTTATTATTTATAAGTACTAGTTGTTTGTGTCGTCGATTTGTATAAATAATACACCTTCCAGGTGTATTTTGTACATATTCATCATAAATTAGTTAATATCAATAAAAAGTTGTAAAGAATATTTAGTAAAATAAATTTTTGAACATAAAAAATTGCGATACTTCTAATTTTGTCATAAAATACTTGCTCACAAAACAAGAATTTTGAAATAGGTCAGAAATTAAAGTGCTAGACTACATTACCTAGAAAATGTTTCAATGTGAAGATCTAGTCTAAGTTAGGTACAGTAAAGGGCAGAAAGACCTGACCCCTCTCAGAAACATTGTTACTATGAGAGGGGGGTCAGGTTTCTCTGCACCTGACCGTACTCTTCGTTTTTGCAACACATTGCGCCCATTACCTAAGAACCGGATAGAGCAGACACTCACATGACAGTGTAGCACAATAACCCACATCTAGCGAACATCATAGAGCTGGCGACAATTACTACCAAGGAGGTCATTCTATATTACGAAATACTAATTTTCTAGCGTTGCAGCACGAGCCACGACTCTATCTCGTTGTTTTAAACCTGCCGATTGCAGCTCTCGTTCGTTCGTTTGTCGTCAGTATAGAGCGACCCCCCTGAGCGCGTTCATTAGGCGAAGTTTAAACCGACGGTAGGTGGTATCGATCCGCACTCGCTCGAGCGACAGAAAACTTTCGAGACAGCTTTTATATGCAGCGAGTAAAGAGCGCAGTGTATAGCGGGAAGGGTGTTCGCGCGATGCAGGTGCAGGGTGCAGGGTTTGGCGTTCAATATAGTATGAAGGTAATAGTAAGGTATTAAATATGTGAGCAGGAGTCAGGCACACATCAAAGAAGAAAGTATGAAAATGATTTAACTGAAAAACCCTCTTTACAAACTTTACATGTAAAATTTAATTATATGTTGGGTAAAACAGCATTAATTTTGAACTTCTTATCGGAAATACGACAATACATTCGGAAACATCACAAGTATCTAATCGACCTCAGGCAGAAATCGTCCACTCTTGAACATACGAGTATGTACCGATTCAATGTTTATACACTAACAAATCAAAACGAATGAAAAAGTTCCAGTCACATATGGAACGTCAATGGCAAGTGGAACATTTCATTACACGTGAAGTGAGTTTAATTTATTGAAATAAACGCACATTCTCCTCTCATACAGCCTGCACAGTTCGAAGCCTCAGCCCTCCTCCGCCCGGCTCCACACTGCGCCGCGTATTGTTTGTTGCAATATATTGATGACTGATTATTTCATAACATCGCCCGTAATTGAAGACATTCTCGTGTGTGGCCATTGATTCTATAGTTTCCGAAGGAAGTATTTAGTGTGTAGAACATGTAGTTATTGCGTACTAAATGATGTACTAAAATTTAGAGCGCATTTGATCTTATTCAGACGTATCGATGGATTTAATAATAATATGTGGGGACATCTCACACACGGCCATCCAACCCCAAATTAGGCAAGGCCTGTAATATGGGTATCGGACAGCTGAGATATCTACACAAATACATAGATAGATACCATATTAAATATAAATATCAACACCCAAGACCCGAGTACAAATATCTGTCTTTAAACAAATATCTGCCCCAGCCCGGAATCGAACCCGGGACCTTCGACATAGCAGTCAAGCCCACTAACCACTACGCCATTCGACCGGAATTGTTTTAGTTTCGACCCTATTTAATTTTTTATCCGAAACGGTATCCAAATAACACATGTAATTTGGAATTAAAAACAAAGGCTTTAATAATCGGTATCACACTCGCGACCAATGAGAAAAGTTCCAGTGGCAAAAGCACCAAACTACTCCTAAACGGAAAAGGCTAGCTAAATGACGTCATGCAATATTGAAGTACATTTAACAGCGCATACGAATATTACCGACTAAAAACTAAAATATTATTTTCCAATAAAAAATTGTAGTCAGCATTTTGTGTGTGGAACTTTTTAATAGCTCGCGAGTGTATATTTACCTTCGAAATCCATTTAATAAGCATATTTGTGCCCATATTTTGCGTAATTATCACAGGATGTGCGTATTTGCGCGTGCAGGCGACGTGTGACGGGAGGGGAACATCCACGTCTCCCGAAATGGCGCGAGTACAAGAATAATTGTAACACTGGGCTCATCCTGTACCGTCTTACGATCTCATCTAGCCTTTAATCATGAGGAAGGTTTATCTATAAAAGCATCACCGTTTTTCTGTAATGTATTTGGCATCAACATTGCACCCGTGCAAAGCCGGAGCGGGTCGCTAGTTTACGATAAAAATAGTGAATGCATTGCAATTTTGCTTAGTAAGGTATGAAATGTAGCTGGCCGTAGGTAAGTATATTTATAATTTGTAGAAAATACACAGATAAGAACACATTTAACCAACGATGAGATGGAGCAGATGCTATATTTTTGGACCACAACTTGTTCAACTCTTCAGAGCAGTTCAGCAGTTCATCATTAAAGGCAGAAAAGCCGAGCTGCCACTACAACAGCCGCTACTTCGGAAGCGCCCGCCACATGGTAATCGCGTGTGGGGCCGCCTAATCAGCCATGAAAATTAGGTTCCGCTCCATGTCTTCCGTTCCACCAGCTAATGCCGAATTTAATTACAATTCTGACGAGACGCACCATCATGTCGGTAATGTGCCCCCTCATTGACATTAATCGCGGCTTTTCATCTTATGATAATTGTGGGCTTGTCGTGTTGACTCCACATATGTGTTTATGAATCAGTGGGTATCGATGGCATGTTATGATAGGTAGTTATTGTCGGTGGGTTTACTACAGATTGTGATTTATAGAAAATTTTACAACTAAAGTATGAGTTTTCTGTGCGAGTGCTACGCTAGTTACGAATTTGCTACGAGCTACGAGAGTGCTACAAAATTTCGTAGTCATATTTATATATTAAATTTTTCACAGATTATTTTTTAAAATGAGATGATATCATAACTACCATATCAAATACTCGTACAAGATAGGTAGCATATACCATTGTACACTCAAGAAAGCATCTCCACCTGACTCGCTGGCGTAGGGCGTCAAGTCCACCCGAGGCTTCCCGATCAGTTGCCCGACTGATCATCCATCATCCAATTAGTCGCGCGATCAATCATGCGGCCCGGCCCAGCACTGCTCCGGTTGTTTTTACCACACTCTTCTGGTATTTGCACAAACACCGCGGGGGCTTGTTAATCACTCACATGAAGGATAGGTGGCAAGAGATCCTAAAGGAATTATTGGCTTGCGCAAATATTTATATTTACTCGTACTTCTGCGCTTTTATTAGATCGGTATTGACGGAGTACCAGCAGGAAAATACACATTCAAATCCAATAAAAATCAGATAAACATTACGCGAAATGCCGATTCCCCTGAACGATCGGTCCATAAACTGTGTATCGTATAAATAAACAATGGGCGTGAAGCGGCGCGGATCGGCCGTGGCACTCTTTCAATCTCGCTAATATAAAACCTACAAAACGGCACGCTATAAAAAGATGAACAATAATTCTTTTTTATTACGCGCCAAAGTGGGAATCTCACTGTCGGCGCTCAGATAAATAATATAAGGAAGGAAAAGAAAAGGGAAATATTAAGATTCACACGGATTGGCGTCATTCTGCGGCCGCGGTGGGGGCTACATCTTCATCTTGAATCTTTATTCGATTTGCATATCCTGAAAGTCATGAAATAAATCAGTGCAGACGGACGGCGGGGGACGCTGATTCATTATTTTCTTTGTTTCCGCCGCGAGTAGCAATTAATGCAAAAATGCTTCTTAAAGAAACAGACTTTTCCTTTTGAATTCTCAATTGATATGCGGGACGTAATATCAATTCGTCGGATTGGGGTTTGCAGACAAGACAATTAATTTGCATAAATGAAGAAAAAACTCAGTGCTATTCCCAAATGTATCTTACTTGAAGTCGCACTCACTGACATCCCTAACGCGAAGTCGAAATCAGTGTTTCCATTTGCAAATCCTTTCGGTCGCGTCGCGAAAGGGTACTTATACGGATAATGCGGGGGCTGGCATCAAATTGCACAGTATTGTGCGGCAAATGCGAGAAAAACGTGAAAAGTGTTAGGGCAACATTTACATAAGTTGAGACAGAGGGGCTCACTGTAAAATAGAGTAAAAATATTCAGGATCAAGTGAGGTGATGAGCGGCCGGGGCACGCACGGGGACATATTTACATACAAGCACGGTTTATTTATAAAGATTTGAAAGCTGCCGCTGTATCTTATGAATTACTACTAGGTACTTTTGGGAAAGGTACCTATGCGTTTATGTTGCAAGGAGATGGGAGATACGGACGTATTTAGGTATAGGGTAGATAAGGAAGTAGAGGTATAAGGAAGAGAATGCTTCTACGCTGACACAACAACAGGCAGTAATGGGCAGCGCGGGTTTGTTTACAAACTGACTGCGATCTTTATCGATGCGGCGGGAAAGTTTTTATGAATTAACCGTCAAACAAGTAAAGAAGAACAACGAAAAAACAAACTCCAAACAAAAATCGATGACAATCTGGGCCAAAAACTTGGTAGAACTTTGCCGACAAAAAGATTTATATACTTATATATAAAAAAAAAGTGAGCGGCAAAGAAGTTTTCGAAAAAACTTTAAATTGCGACCTTGAACCGGCCAACTTTGTTTTAGATTACTATTAGTGAAGTTGAAGACGGGAAGTTTTTAATGGAAGGGGGTTGATATGACATTGTCTGAGCGGCGGTGTCATTAACTCGCGAGATAAATATAACGGACAACTTTTACCGACTTTCGGTTTCGGAGCATCTACTGGGGCTGGTAGTGGAGCGTGGCGGGGGCGGGGAGGGGCGGGGGGAGGTTGGTACACATTTGATATTCGCGGGCCGGCGGGTGCGATGAACCGCGGATCGATGCGGATGGCCAGGGGCGGCCTCTGCGCCGCGGCCGACGGCATCAAACTTTTGGGTCCGCTTTAATGAAACAATTTGGGAAGGGAAGGGGATTTCGCCAAATTTAGGTCATTGTGTTCAGCACTCGATACAGCGATCAACTTGCCGATGTAAACACGGGCTAATAATGCCTGCACGGTAAGACAAATGCTTTAAATACCTTGGCGATATAAACATTACAAAGATTCGGCAGCAAGATATAACATTTTTGTATCATCATCTACAAGCATCCAATTTGAAATGCCTTGTAAAAACAACATTTCCATCTTAAAAGCATTTAAGCGAAGCAGAGCTTCGTCAATTGCGACGTCGTTCCCTTTATTAACTGTTAACTAGGGCCGAGTATTTATGTAAATTGTTATTTCTTTTTTTAAGAAAGCAGCTTTCGACACGTCGCAAGGACATCGTTATTTCTAAAGGGAATTCCCGTTTAGCCCCGATCTTGGGACACAATGGGATTTTGAAGGTAAATAAGTCTTTAAAAAAGGAATAAGTAAATTAGAAGCGACAAGATAGCAATCTCCCCTATTTTTTTTCCGAAGCCGTGGGGTGAGAAAAAAGGCGATCGCCTTAGCAATGGGTACGGAAGTGAGGAGACCGATTGTTTTAGTTTTAGTTACTAAAAATGTTTAATGGTGGACTTTTTCATCTGAAATACGGGAAAAACTCTATTATTTCCTAGTTCAGATCAGTATTTAGTTGTCATATTATTGTTTTGTCTCTATATAGCAATTCCTTTGTGAATATAAGAATGAAAATATATTTACAACCAACTAAGTATTCTTATTTTTCTAAAGTATACCCCGTTTTGAGTTCGAGTTGTTAAACTATTTCACGGAGGAAAAAAATAAGTTGCGTTTATACCTGTAAATAAATTGAAGGTCCATTTTCCTAACAACCTCTCTCAACCAGTCGACGATAAAAACTCCGTCTCTATACAAAGTAACGCGTTAAATTCTTTTTAAGGGTGAGTGCGGCGTCACCTCTAGGCCGGTATCACAACAGCTGCTCGACGATACTTACTTATTAAGCTATCGGCCATCTTAGGCCGAGGCCCGACGGCCTACTTCCCTCTGGCCATCTCAAGTACCCTCGGAAACGGGTAGTTTACAATATACTGAAAAATAAGTAAGTACTTACCTAAGTGCTTTCGATTGGTTAAATGCACATTATAGTGAACCTAATGTTAATGTTGATTAATAATCTGAAGATACACTTTAGGTATTCTTATATGCACCTAAACAATGCCATAGTGTTCTTAGAACTACCTATCACAAAATCAATTACGCAATATGTACAAATAATTGTTATAGATATGAGCATACATGCATGATTCCTACCTAAGTATTAAGAGTTAACACAACTTTTGTCAATATAATTACTTTGATTTCACCAGTAGGTAGGTACGCAATGGTGCTACAACATCATAATTACTGAGCAGATTCTCAGAATTGCTATGTTTTAAAAGCCTGTAAGGGTAATAATGGAGCCAAGTGTACAAGACTAAACACGGCCGTCTTCCATTATACCTGCTCATGTTTTTAAAATATAATTTGGAGATGGATTATGGGGTAAGCTGAGGACTATAAATTCTGTGCGACGTAATTACTTTTTGTTCTCATGTAGATGAAATATTTATTTAAGTGACTTTCTGGCAGATTTATTGCCGGAAAGTTGCTATTTTTGTTATGGTTTAAAAAATACTTAAAAACTTTGTGTTACTTGCAAACCTTGTCACTGGTGATGTACCAGCAAATCAAGCATAACAAATTTAGCACTGTTCAAAATGCATACATGATTTAAAATAATGGAAATTTCGCAAGAGGCCATTATGATTAAACGCCCACCCCTCTTACCTCTTCTTTCCCCCGGGACGCCCTGGATTAGCTTCATTTGCCCAAGGCCCGTCTGACTATGACAGCTGTCAAAATATTCTCATTCAGACCGAATTAATATCGAAAACTTTTAACTGAGACCGGATGTTAAATGTTATATCTACTGCCGATGTTCAACTTAATTAAGTAACTGTGCGTTTTTAAATCTTTATAATTATTTTATACAATTGTGCGTTTTTAAATCTTTATAATTATTAAATACACAAATTTCTGAATAAAAAACAAAAAAGTACTGAAGGGAAGGCAATATTTATTGCTATCAGAGATAATTTGCAAATGTGGTCCCGGTGGCGCGACAAGCAGTTGACTAAAGTCTGAAAATGATCTTACAAAGTATACATTACTCCCAGCAGCCTCCCCGAGGCACGCAGCCTATATCGCTGCCTTCTTTACTGCTATGCAAATGTTATGGACAACAAAAAAGTTAATGTCAATGATAAGTGGGATCCCGGGGGGCCGATCACTGCCACGCTTAGATTTTTTCCCTCCAAACACCATTCTTAGGCGCCAAAATAACGCTTTCTTATTTGCTTAGTTAACACTGTTACCCTCTTTAATTTTCTTCGCTCGTTGTTTCGAGTGTAGTAAACATTAAGTGCCATAATACGAAAAAACTGGAATTGGAATAATAAAAAAGCTACCGAAATCATCTTTGTTTACATACTTGGACTCGAGCCGTCACACAATTTAAATTGGATGCGCGCGGTGGCGCCCCGTCCCTCTATGTTTTATTTCAATTATGCTTCCGCGTACTTAAAATTGTCACCCTGTCACAATAAAATCACAATACCGAACGGTTTATTTCCATGAAACCATTAAAATTCCCAATACCCTCACCAGATCGTTAAGTGAACATTCCACTCAAAAGATGGCATTACACCGACGAACAATCAATCAATCGACATTGTCAATCTCATTTGCAACAAATTGTAGCATCACTTTGCATCTACAGCGGTGCTCAGGGGCGCCAAATGACAGTAAAAAGTGGTGCTTAACTCGAGCACCGAATTAAGAACTCAGAATAAGGTAGGGGACGATGTGATCCTATTAAAAGATGCAGGTGGAATGAGGAAGTGGCTAGCGGGAGAGTCGACGACCTCTGGGAAACTTTGTATGGAAATTGAAAGTGTGCTCACGGTTAGGAGGTATTTTTCTAAATCTAGACTGGTTCCTTTCCATATTAGGAGTCTGTACGTATTGGTATATCAAGGAAAATTTTAAGCTATACCTGAAGATACAGAACCTCTTTATGAATTAAGTAAGTATACCTTCATAATCAGGTCCTGGAATCCCTAATCAGGGAGATAGGCCTCGAAGTGTAGATTTCCACTCTGATTATATTCTTTGATTCTTTGACTCTGACCGCTTCTGTGCCACGCCTTTGACTTCGTGGAAAGTATAATTACCTTAATTTTTTAAAATTATAAATCGCATGGAGTGTATGTAAAATATTAAAGGTAAGAAAGCCTTAAATTTTAATAATTCTGAATTACCTACTTAGCTACCGGCACCATAAAAAGTGTAACGAAACGAAAGTTTTGAACAAGCAGTACACTCGGCGACATGTTTTCCTTGAGCGGTGCGCTGGTACTGCCGCTGGGTGTACATTTTTAATTTTTATGCCCACTCAGCCGTAGATGACTCTGTGAATTTTTAGTGCCCCCGCTCTTCCTATCTCATTATAGGGATACACTTGATTGGATAATTTATTATCATCACATCTGCAATAAATAGAAGGGCAACGTTTTGCTATAATAGGTGGATATTTAATACATACCTAATATATTATTATTAGGTATAATATATTTACCATATTATTATATAATACATATACCTAATATATTTCTTTATCAAAAAAATAAATGCTGCGAGATTTCAATAAACATTTTACTTTCTCTTTCTACTTTGCCCTAAAATTATGTCAATAGCGTTATATTTTTTTCAATACTTTGATTCAACCGTACAGCTACATTAATGCTACAGGCATACGCTGCAGCAAGTTAGAATAGAATAGAATAGAATAGAAATCATTTATTTGACACACAGCAAAAAAAAAAATGAAAAAACAAAAATACAGTAAATTTCAAAAACAGCTAAGTACTTATATATAAAGAACTTAAGTAATAATTAAATCAAACAAAAAAAAAAATATATATATATATGTACCAGTACAAAACATTGGACAATATGCTGCGTGTCAAAAAGGCACATCCACTCAGCTATTGCTGCGCCTTAGAGGAACTCGAAGGACACAGCACTGGTGTTTCAGTGGATGCCCAGCGTGACGCACGAAACAAATACAAATAATATTGACAAAAAAACAGTTATTGCGCGAGCGACGCCGCAGCGTGATCACGTGTACTCCTGAAAACGGGATTTCGCACCGCCAGGGCAGAGAGGCCCGCCCAGCTGCGCTCGTCGCACGCGCACAGGTGCCAAATAGATATAACAAAATAGAAACAGAATAATTAAAAAAAACAAAACAAGACTTGACAATAACCTGTGATGCATTATTAATGGTGAGTGTGTGACAGATAATATCTTATAGGACTAAACCACTTTGCTATATACCTACCTACTTAGTTTAAACAAATACATACATATTGTGTACCTAGTGTGAAATTAAAATGTGAGTTAGTGAGTATAGTATAGTATGCCTATGTGTGAGTGTAATATGCTAAAAAGTGTGTGTGTGTGTACCTAAGAATGAAATGACATATAAATATATTTTTAATTTACAGACTACCTATGGAGACAGTATTTATTATACAAATACATAAATAAAACCAATAGTTTGTATATATTATTGCACATGCCATCGCCGTGTTCAAGCAGATCCAGGAACAATGGAAATCCTACCTTACGCACTGAGGATAAGGTCGTGGTAAGTGCAATTTTATAAAATAGATTTTTGCATTGCTAATAAATACGACTTAAAACGATACTTAAAAGAATTAATTGTTTTCAGACCTCGGATAGGCGGTGGGAGATTGTTGTATATGTCGCTCGAGAGATATTTAAAACTATGGCGAAACATGGCAGATTTATGTTTGGGAGTCAGCATGAGATAAGTTGCAGCTCTGGTATTAATAGTGTGGTGATTACGGGCCCAGGCCAGCTTATCATACAGATAATCTGGCGACTGGTGCTTCACCACACCGAAGAGGAGAGTGGCCAGATGCAGTTTCCACCTCGCAGCAATCTTCAACAGGTTTGAACGGTTAAGGAACGGTGTAACATGAGCGCGCGGAGGTATATTAAAGCAGAACCTCGCGCAGGCGTTCTGTACTCTTTGTAACAATCTTTCCGTTTTGCGTAATAAACAAGGGCCGTATACGGTGTCAGCATAATTTAGTTTGGAAAGTACAAGCGATTCGCACAATTGGATACGGAGGTCAACATTTAAGTAAGGTCGCATTTTGTACAAGATTTTTAGTCTATAAAAACAGTTTCTGATCATTTCCATGACATGTTTTTCAAAACGCAGACTGCTATCAAAAATAAGACCGAGGTTGCGCGCCTCCGTAACTCGTTCTATAACCGCTCCATCTAATATTATATTAGGATTATGTACAATAGTGTCTTTAACCTGTTTTTTGTACCAATCACCATGTACTTGGATTTGTTTGGATTTAGATGTAATGAGTTTTTATTTGACCACTTTGCAATCCGTTCAAGATCTTCATTGATAAGTTTACATGTGTAATCAGTATTAGATGGGGGCCCCGCCAAATATATTTGAAGGTCATCGGCGTAAACATGGAAATTACAGTTTTGCACCTCACTAGTGATGTCTGCGGCGTACAGAATGAACAGGAGTGGACCCAGAATAGATCCTTGCGGTACACCCCTGGTCACTGGATAGCTCGCTGAGAGACTAGTACTGCCATCATTTTTTCTCAGTTTCACAATCTGCGATCTTTGGTCTAGGTAACTGTAAAACCATTTCACCGCGTTAGCGTCAAACCCGTAGTACGATAATTTTGCCAACAGCAGCGAGACATTAATCGTATCAAATGCGCGGGAAAAATCTAGCAGCGTCAAGATGGTGGCTTTACCCTTATCTTGGGAAGCCAGTAAGTTATCCACCACGTCGAGGAGGGCTGTAGATGTGCTTCTACCCTTACGGAACCCGGATTGAACAGAAGGTAGAATTTTATTCAGTTCGAGATAATTCGACATTTGCCGGTGTACAACTTTCTCCAGGATCTTTGATAAAGTGGATAGCAGGCTAATTGGCCTTAGGTCTTTGTAGTCAGTGGGGTCAGGTTTTTTAGGAATAGGATTGACTAGAGCGATTTTCCATAGTTTAGGGAAAGTTGATGTTTGTAAGGAGTAATTTAATATATATGTTATAATTTGTAATGTACGTGGAAATGTAAGGACCAACATATCCAGAGATATTTTATCATATCCTAGTGCATTTGATTTTAATTTTTGTACAATTTTGCAAACTGTTTCTTCATCTACTAGGTCTAGTTTAAATGTGTGTGGGCCGTGCTTATTTGTTTCGTAGTAAATTATATTAGATAAGTTTAAGTTATTATTTCCGGGAAGGTCAAGAAAATGTTTATTGATGTCATCTGGATTACTGAAATATTCTGGGAGATCGCTGTTATTGTGACTGCGTAGTAATGTTTGTTTCAAGTTTTTCCATAAAGCAGATGAGTTTTTTATATTATTATTTATGTTGGACTGATAGTAAGCTCGTTTTTCATTGTGAATAGCGGCTATAACTAAACATTTCAAGTCCTTATAGTACTTTTTGTTTGAATCGGTGCTTGAGGTACGAAACTTATGGTAAGCAGCGTCTCTCAAGCTCATCATGTACTTCACGTTGTCGGTTATCCAAGGGTAGCTAAATTTCTTCACCCGTACGGTTCGCTCGGGAGCATGGAGGTCAAATAACTTAATGATGCAGTCATTAAACTCATTTACCATTTCATCAACATCTTGTAGATTTTTTATATTTTCCCAGTGAATGGAGTTTAGGTCGCTATTAAATTGATCCATGATAATATTTTTTAATGGCCGATATGTAATCCACTGAGGAGTTGGTTTCGGTTTTTTTATGTTGAGCTCTGCGGTTATGAATGCATGTTTACCTAGCGCTGGAATATGTTCTACATTCAAACTTCTAAGTGCGGTGTCAGCGCACACGACGTCTATCAATGTCTCACTACTGTCGGTGAAATGTGTTGGCTCCGTTACCAATTGAGTAAGACCCATACTATTTACGAAGTCATGGAGTTGCCGCGCCTTGCTTTCATTTAGGTAACCATGTAAAATATTAATATTAAAATCCCCAAGTAAAATGGTCTGGTCGTACCCTACAAATGACGTTAGAGAATCCGTCAGCGCATCAAAAAAAGCGTTGCAGTCTTGCCACTGGGGTCGATATGCAATACCGATCAGTAGTTTAATTGTATTCACGGTACAAGTCAGCCACATTTGTTCTATACCTGTCGCGGCGGGATGAGTACGGAACCGAGCCTTGATACCGGTTTTCACATAAAAACCTACACCTCCACCGCGCTCGCGCTGGCCACGGGGTCGCGGCGTGTGCCGCAGCCTGTAGCCCGGGATGACAGGGGCTCGATCGTCCTCAGACGGCCTCAGCCAGGTTTCACAGATAGCACAGATATCCACGTCATGGCGGAGTACAGTGGCTATAAGCTCGTCATGTCCGGTACCTAACGAACCCGCGTTAAAGAGACCAATAGATAAAGATTTCGTTTTATTTAACATTTTTTATAAAAAAATAAAACAATACCATTGGAAAATGTAGGCATGATAGGCATCAATATGTATTTTGCACAGGTACTGTACAGACAGATACAATGATAATTATAATAAATAACTGGATATGGTTTCTGAAGTTTACATGAGGTGTAATAATTAGTTGTACATAGTACGTATAGGTATATAATTGTATATGCTATAAGGATAGGTGTGAGTTTGTGTTTTGTGTAAATAGTAGTAAATAGTAGTAAGTTTAGGTATGTATGTGTATATTTCATGGCGCTGTAGGAATGTGACTTGTACAATGAGCATATTATTATGAAACAATGATAAGTTAAGAACCAATCTATGAGTGACAAAACAATTAATACTGAGGTGGTTTTCGACTTGTGAAACAATGGCTTGAAGTTCAAACAAATTAGTAAGCAGTTTAAAATTAAGTTATTATCAATCTTAATGGTGGCGAAAACAAATACACTTAAAACAAGAAAGAACGAGTGATCGATAGCGCTTTTATGAGTTTGATGGAACACCAAACACACGAGCAATGTCATCCACGGTGCGTATCCATTGACGGGGCGAGTCCTGGCACTTTCGCGCGTATATACGGCCTTTTTTGGTCCAGGTGAATCTCCAGGACTGGCTTCGCCCTGCCTCCCGTACTTGCCGAAATAAGTACCGATTGTTTTTTGTCAACCGTTCGTTGATGTAGATGGGGCGCGGCGCAGAGGACTGGCCGAGGTCGGCCGAAGTGGCTCCGCGACGGATGCGCGCCGCGGTCATCAGGTCGTCCTTGAGCGCGCGGCGCGTAAGTCGCACCACTAGTGGCCTCGGCCGGCCCGCCTCCGCGCCCGCGCCCTCCCCGCCCTCGCCCGGCGCCCGGCTCCAACGGTTCCTAGCACCGACCCGCTCGGCACTCACCACATCGGACTCACGAAGACTAACTCCAAGTTTATTGGCCACTGACAAAATGAGGTGCATTGGGTTTTCCCCGCTCTCTTCTGGAAGGTTGGAGACCTCGACGTCATTCTCGAGCATCTCCTGGTCCTTTTCATTCAACTCCAGCCGTAGTTCAGCTATGATGGACTCGAGTCGCGAGCCCGTTCCATCCGTGAGCCGCTGCTCCAACTGGTCAACTCGCGAGTCCAAAGCATTCAGACGCTGATCCGTTGCTAAGAAGGAGTTTTTAAGCTCCTGCACTTCACTACGGAACACCTTGATCTCCTCTCGGGCGGCGGTTAGCTCCTGACGAAAGAGTCTAATCTCGAGCCCGAGCTCCACCTTGAACTCCTCGGTGGTGTCGTTCGCGGTGGAGTTAAGCTGGTCGTCAGGCGCGACCACCTCGGGCAGCTCCTGGCAGCTCATCCGATCTGCTGCGGGTACTTCGGCGGTGAGAGTGGGCGCAGGGTGTTTGGATGCACACGACGGACACACCCAAGTAGCCGGATCTTGCTGACCCTCCTTCACGCAGTATGGGTGATACACCGTTGCGCATTTTGTGCATTTAGTACACTTAATTATATCGGCACGGGCCACGAATTTTTTACATCCCCCACATTTATTCATTATAACTAAGGAATGTGCTGGCGTGTGGTCAATAACTAAAGGTGGATGTAGTAGTTTACGTAGATCACTGTAGATGTCACTAGCGTAGGTTGCGATATAGGGGTCCCTAGGTGGCGCTGTAAATGATTTTTTGTTTAAGTATTGTGTTGGATAGTAGGGTAAACAAACGTAAAGGGTTGTGCAGAGTACCCACTTATGTAAACACCGTATCACCAAGGTACTTCGTAAAACACTTATAATCACACGTTAAAACAGCAATGTGCACCGAGATAACGATTGATACACGTATTCGTTGTAAGACGAAACTTTTTATAAACTTTTTATCACTGATTACTCGCTGTTTTATTTTTAATCTCGATATCATGTACACCCGTATAGCGACTCGAATCCGTTCGTGACGTCACTCCTCAGTTACTAACAGTAGACTGGTAAGGCCTCATTATTATTAATAATTTCAACATAGACTAACAACTACTAAAATATATAAAACAGCGCATACCGGAAATCGATTTCCACGAATGGAAGTAAGCAACTGACTAAACGCATTCCTCCCAAACATCCCGCACCGACTTGCCGGAGCAGCGGCCATAAATAAAGGCGCCCGTCGCACCTAATAAAAGATAACCTTTCCTGCATGTTTATCACGATCAGCGATGATTTAACTGGTTTCCTAACGGGAAATGCCGCGCGGGAACTACCCGTTCGCTGGTGAGCAGAATTGAGACGGCATTCCTCGCAGATATCGCGTATGGCATGATGCGAGGCGGAAAGAGGTGAGAGCGGGTACGGTAAGCAAAAAAACATAATTTAAATAACGAGAAATGTACTTGGCTTTAGTGTTATTCTTGACTTACAGTCATTCCTTTTGATCAGTTTGTACAAAGGCACAAAAACTGAATCGTAACGTTTTTTCTGCATAAAGGAAGGGATAGTAAGCCGACGGCCCTTTTTGCAACATCCGGTATATGAAGACGACCTCAGTTAGCTGAAGACACTCACAGTGTTACATGTTACATTACTATGAAATGAAACAATCGAATGCAGAATCAGAAGACTTAATAAGATGTCAGTATGAAGTACACACTTTACTATATTTCCAACAAAATTCCAATATCTGTATTGCGGACCGTACCGCCGCGATATGAAGTGTGAGATAGGGGCTCTATAAAGAGTGCAAACGAGCGGGTCGCGGTACACGCTGATGCATAGTGGAGGAATTGCTGACGCTACATCTCGCACTACGAACATGTTCCGGAATATTCGACGCGGCGTTTTCACTGAATTTTCCTGTAATAAACACCGGCTGTATTAGCTGTTTTATGACGAGGTGGAGCGAGTTTTTGAGTAGCGTTTTGTTCAGCCAAGCTTGTAGCTGGGTAAGTGAGTTCGACTCACTACGATGTATCGCGAAGAATTAAGGAAGTTTTAATATCTCCACTTAAAAGGTTGGAAAATATTTTATTACTTAAACCTTTGTAATTAAAACATACCTATGTGCTAGAAGCCCATGAATCAGCCAAAAAGCAAACCAACAATAGTGACTACTAGTGCCGAACCCTCTAAACCCAAACATAAAGGGCTCACCTTACCCCAAAAGAAGTGTATCAAAATGATAAAAATGTTGAGATCCAATAACCATTCATCCATCAAGTGTCAAGATATAATCTGGAGGTGGCGCGACTCGGGAAAGAGCGAATATAAAAATGGCCGAAGATTTACAGGTCGAAAAGATACCGTCTGCAGATTTAGACCGCGCCAGATGAAATACAGTCGAGGTTTGTGGGAGATTTGTGCAGCCGCTTGTACCTACTAGATAATGTTATGAGTTCGGAAATTCTGTTTAAATTTTATATAAGTTAAAAATATGTATTATGCCATTGCTTTAATTGGGTTGGGTCATCGGTTATGATAAATTTGACGTTGGATGTATTAAGAATAACGTAGTATAGCAAAATATTTGAATCAAACCTGCAAGAAAATAATGAAAAAAAAAATTACTTTCAAGTGCAGTTTAAGTATCATCGCTTTTATTTACCTGCACCTTAAAAAATACAGACCGTACATCGTTTTTTTCCCTCGCTCGTGGGGACGGTTGCAAGAAATCTGTTTGTATCTGGCATTCCGGGCCAGCGAGCGATTTAAATCTCTTAAGCCGAAGCGAGCCGCGGGCAACTCCTCCGAACTCACAAATCTCTCATAATCTCGAGCCTCGGGAGGGGCGTTCCTCATAGTGAACCAGCTCGGACAAGGCCGAGAAACTACCCTCAAAGAAATGCCGCGGAAATAAATTCAAGGCGCCTTTTTGCTGAAATAAAAAGCGATTCAATTTATTGTTTTTTCTCTCTGCACGTAGGTATGTAGCGCTGGGTAGGCGAAAACAATACGGATGATTGTACAGGTACAGCGGGACGGTATAAACAAATACAAGGTAGGGGGTCCCCATAATTTTCGGTTTGCATTTTTCCATCGCGACCGCGAACTCGATTTCGAGTCCCCTGGGCGAGCGGCCGGGCGGCCTCCGAAAATATTAATGAAAATTTTTACATAAATTTATTCGACAGAGGGGCCTCTGCGGCGCGGCCGGCCACGCTCGGGCCCGCTCGTGTTTTTTATTTATTAATGTTATGGTATTTTCGGTCTAATTACCTGGCTGAGGTTTAATTCATTGGCTTTCTGCTATGAACGATCCGCAAGCGTGTGGAAATTGGGTTAAAATGTGCGAAATTATTTTAATATTATTTTTTGTTATTTTATCTCTGTAAATCTCTTCATCTTTATTTTTTCATTGTACCTCCCTACATATGTATATTGTATAAAATAAAGGGTTTAAATAAGTATTTTTTCACATATATACGTAGTTCTGAAAGGAAAACACCACAAAACAAACGCAAAACGTCCGGCAGCTGACCGATGAAACAGGATGAAACTCAATAATTCCGCGTATCCTCATTCTCTTCACGGTGCAGGAGCAATAAAAACCAAAGCATTCTTCGCTCAACCCTTCACTCCGGCTTCAAAAGAACAAACGCAATATATAGGGGCTTCATTGCCTCCACCTTGCCGATCCTGGCGGATGCTCCAAATTACTGGGCAATATTTTTAACGCGAGGAATGCGGGGCTTTAGGTTACGCCAGCATTATTAGCCCCGACGGTCAGTTCGGAAGATGTTCATCAATTTATTTGTTTAGGTAGCTATGCGAGAGGGTAGCCTCTTTTGATTTGTTGATGTGCTGTTCATAATAGATTCGAATTCCCAAGAATACAAAAATCATGAATATTTAGCGGTCTATTGGGTCACCAAATAGTTTCACATGCACCCTCATTCAGACGGACTTTTTTCAAACAAGATGAATAAACAAGAGAGGGGAGGCTCCTAATTCGACTGCTCTAAGATTTGAATTTTTTCTCCAAATGAATTTCCCATCTTGAGGGGACAGTGGCTTCTTGCCGTGTTTACCGAGGAGTCCCACTTTGTTGTTTAATGAAATTATCGGTTTACCGACCAAATGAACAAAGCCAGATTTCACCGGAGCCGCGGTTTTTACCCAAAAAGGGGGACGGGGGGAGCATGTTTTTGTTTTCTCGGCGGTCCAAATGGACTGCTTTGTGGCATTCCTTGGGTTGTGCTTAATCAATTATGATCGATTCGTTAGATCGGGAGGGAGTGGATTAATTAGATTGCTAGAGTGCTAGTAAAAATCTTTGATGATTATTGCAAGAGAAATGTTTAATACCAAGGCGTGTGTGTAATTATCCTTGTTGTTTCAACAGGTGAAGTGGCTCACTTACGTAAGGTGCAGCAAAGAATATGTGGTGCAACCCTCGACACCGCGCGGTAATGGCGACCCTGCTAATTATATGAAGTGCTCAGAGTAAATGATAGGTGGTTTTCCTCCGGTGTCGGCGCGATCTGTCACTTTCACTTCCGACCCGACCTCGGCTTTCTTTTTGTTGCTTTTTCCAGTGAAAAGAATTCTTTCTATTCTTTAGGTTTTTTCTCATCCGGCGCCTGCAATTGTCACCCCCGTAGTGTTTGTTGCGAGCGTTGATTAAATACTCCTGTCAGATTTAGTTAATTTCTTCTTTGAGAAAAATTCTGGTTTGATGTCCGCTATTGTGTTCAGGTGGCAAAAGAAAATGTTTTATTAAAGGAAAGGAAAGAGAAAAAAGACTTTATAAGCCAGTTCCTCCCTCCTCCTCCCCTTGATCTAATCATTAGTATTCTTGCATACTATTTGACGAGCTTGTCAAATATTTTGATTCGAGATTCTTTTTTTATCCATCTCGTCACCGCTTTGGAGGGAAATTTACATTTAAATAGAACATCTGCGAGGTCGACCCTCTCAAGGCTTTCCATAACGTTTTTCTATAACGCTAATTTGTAAATCGCTTCGTAATATCGAAAAATTAAAATGCTGATGTCATATTTTTACCCTCCATTTTATATGTTAATCTTCGTATCTTGAAAGCTGAATGAGAGTAGCTTGATTAAAATATCAATAGGTGATTTGGATAAGAATAAGTCAATATTCTATCTTGTCTATCCAAATGTGTATTATACCACTTATATTCTTAAACAACGATAAGCTTAAAAATCCAGGCTAAGATAGAAATTTGCGGCAATAAACCCGCCTCAACATTTCAGTATTCCAGCTCCGTAATAAGCTTACAATTTAAAATAACAAATTCAACGTAACAAAATTATACGAAAGAACATCTACGATTAGTCTTAATCTCGAGGCGGCCTATTCATCGTAGCCGCGCCATCGCGCCGTCATTTGTCGAGAGAAGAGTTGCGGAAACCGGGACAAGGGAGAAGGAACGTTAACCTTTTATTTTTTTATCATTTAGTATTAATTTGCTGTGTACATAAAGTTCCCAATTTAATGTATGAAACACCTGTAAAATTTATAAACGATTGAGTTTTGAAGTGGATACTGAGGGAGGGAAATATTATACATATAAGTCAACTGGGTGGGTAATGGGTATAGTATCAACGAGTTCTACGATAGACATAGTAGACTACTACAACCGTTGCTGCTCAGTGCTCAAGATGCCTAAAACCAACTCATCTCCACTAGAGTCACATCTCTTCATACTTTTGTTCTGGTCTGAGGGGAAGAGTGAAGACGCGCTTAAAACCGCAATATTCCTAAATTAAGAGACTTCTCCGCGGCGGAGAGGCGCAAATACTATTTTTTTATGTTAATTATTAGCCTGATTGCGTTAATAAACCTTACAACTCGTAATTAGCCCCCATTGTCCGCAGTGAGGATGGAATTATTAATTAAAATTATAATTTTTAATAAGGAATAGAATATTTTATAAGAAATACAATTAAATACTTTTGTAAAAATACATGTAGGTAACTAGGTATCTTTAGAAACACTAAGTGGGAAAACATATAATTACCTGAATGAATAATAGAATATTATACGTTTTTAATAAGGAATACTGTACAATAATTTTTACAATCGTTTATTAGAAAACCAACAATGAAACATAAACATTAAATTGTTAAAATGTTGGTCCTCAAACTAGGATTCCCTTTGCTATGCCTTGTGCTATGATACTACGATTTAAATAGGAGGACCAGACTTAGCTAAGCTATTGCTATGATTTCCGAATTAATTTCTTTTTAAATTATGTACCTATAACCCCTGCCAAATCCTTCATAGCAGTAGTAAAAAAATAAGAAAAAAAACACTCTATACACAGTATAAATACTGAAAATGAATGCATATAGAGGGAAGACTTAATAAATATTTTAATTAGCCGATGATTGTCGTATAACAGTTCCTGGTGTCGGCTAATCTTCCTCGCGCTCGTCAGGACCGCGGCAGTGGGTCCATTAATTAATAAATTAAACAAAGACTGCCTGGACCTCCGCGCTGACTCGCTGCCAAAATATTTGCCAACCGAGCGATGACGGCGACAGCCCTCTCCTGCTTTACGACTCTATTTGTGTATTTTAATTACTCTCATTATATGCTAACGACTACCATCCCTTTTTCTTATCCTCCCAAATGGGTTATGGCAGTCTTATATCTATATCAGCCAGTGTTGTTGAGTCATTTGGAGGAGATTTTAATAATAATAACGGTCTTCGCAGCGTGGAAGGATTATTCGTTTAATTTTTTTCATCGGCCGAATGTTTTGATTAATTGTCTCGGTGCCGCCAGAAGATTCTGCCTGTAATTTGTTTTGTGTTTATTAACTTGACGAGGAAGTCGTTAGGTGAGACGGAAAATTGGAGTTGTTTTATTTTATTACACTTTTGCATATATTTTTCAGAAACAATTAGTGTACACTGTTTATTTTTAGAAATTGCACGTGAGTTTTCGTGTCGGCAGGTTCTGTGCATAATTTGCGGTTGCCGTCACGGAACAAATGTCACGGTTGTGATTTTAATCCTCTCCTGTCCCAAGCTGTCACGGACCATCAACCTACTGAAATTCACTGACGTTTTATTTATTTTCCACCGATTGCAGCCGCTTTTGACTGTTGAATAATTAAGTACATGCTGTATAATGATTTTCTACAATTAACACTCGATGAACATTTAGCGTTCACATTTCCACATCCGCTGCATATACTCGTGTGTAGAGAAAACAAGCCCCCGCGCACGGTAGACATGCAAATCACAGAAACCCCGCGTCTTAACGGAACACATTTTCTTTCCCTCCAACTCTGAAATCTTCAAATTCTTTTACATAATAATGTGCTGAAAACATAACAGCTTTTTAGCGAGGGCGCTGATCAGCTCATAACGTATGCGCGATGCACGCTGAGAAAATAATACCAACATGTATTTAACATAATCTTCGCATGTTTCCGCGTGTGCGGTGGGAAATAAAAAGATTAAGTGCCAGTGTTGCCAGTAATATCGTACAGATTGCTTAATTTGGGTATTTATAGGGGTGGATGTGGTTTTTGGCATACATAAACATGTGGGAAAGGATTTGAATAAAGCGCTGAATTTATTTGTTTTTCTGCTACCCTCGCGATTGCTTGATTGGCAGGGATCGGCACGTCTGCAACACATACTTACGCTGTCATACGGGAATGCACAAGCCAATATTTAAGCGTTATTTTCCACTCATCGTGTCTAGTCGCGGTGGCATCAATAAAGAATTAGCCCCTCCCTGGCTGATGCCTTCGCCCGTGGTGAAGACATCGGTTGTCCATATTTACCGACGCCGTTGCTTTTTACGAAGCATCGTTCCGACGTGTTTACGACGATGTCACCGCTTTATTGTTATGTTGCAGGAAAGGGGTTAATGCTGTTCTTTTTTAAGGTAATGATGATGTTACTAAAGATGATGGTCTATTTAGAAAACGCTGAATATTTTATTTTCAGTAAAAACGAGTATTTTGAAGTGAACACATGCTTCTAGATCGGGACTCGGTAGTAACAATATATTTCACCAAGAACATTCAATAATATCTTCACTAACTGAGACATTTATTACGACTAGTCTATTAAATCTAACATAACTTCGCGAGGACGCAGCCGAGCAAGCATACATATTTATTGCCATTGGAAATCCAGCCACGGAACGTAACGTATTCGGGCGTGGAGCGCGGAGCATGTTTCCTTGTCGCATTAGGCATAAGTAGTGCTCTCTCCGCACCCTATTAACGGTGATATATGCGACGATTCTTTTCCCAAATCTTTCCGGAATTATTCGTGGAACAGAAGACGGGGGCGCCGCGCCGCCACCGCGCGTGTGTGACGCGCTAATTCCACGCTGATAAATGATTTTCGCGGAATTTTGAATGGGAAATTTTCGGGATGACTGCTTTTTGTCACCTGCGATTGGTGGTGACAAATGGGGCGATCGGGTGACTTTTGTGTGCCTAAAATATAAGAAGCGAAATTGATGTCTTCGTTTCCGACACATCACATGCCAGTTGCACGGATTTGCTTTTTATCAAACAAGCCGCAATGTGTTCATGCGAGTGCTTTCTGAGAAATTACCCTGAAAGAGAAAGCAAATGCATATGCAGAGAGAAGGTGTTTTTCCCGCGGGCGATTTGCGAAAAACCTTTACAGAATCCAGACTAATAAGAAGCGAACACGGATCGCAAACGCGATTCACGTGTTCAGACAAAAACGGCGATGTTCCCGCCCCCGCCCCGCGTGTGTGATGTATGCAAAAAGGGAATTGAATAAGGTGATTTCGTTCCGCGGGGTAGCTCCCGCAGGAAAAGAAGGCACCAAGGCGCGGTAACGGCGAATACAATAAATTTTCATAAACAAATTGCGATTTGATGGCGGCATATCGGCGCGCGGCGCGTGTGAGCGGGAATTCCCAATAAGGATTGATAGGGAAACAATGTCGCGACACTGATTGAATGTCAATTTGCGTCCCGGCTCGGGTGCGGCGGCGAATAATTCCTCGTAATGCGAACACGTCGCCTTAACGATGTGTGGATCGAGATGCTCCGCGGAATAGATTTTCCACCTCGAATTTATTGGAAATAAATGAGTTTTTTATAGATCTCCCCCTCCGCTTTAGATACCGTTTCCGAATAGTAAAAGTGTGCGTGATAGAAAATATCTCATTTCACTTGCATGTCTCACGTAAATCAAACTTGCAGTCGACCCTACAGCGTTATGTCATAAGCAGATAAGTGCACGTTACCCTAAAATATCATTGACGTTACCATTTGAATTAAATAAAAAGACATTTTATTTGAATATTTTTTATTCATCATTCTGTTATCGTCCACTACTGAACATAGGGCTCCGTCTAAGGAGCCCCACCACACTTTATCATCGGCCTTCCTAATCCAGTTCCTCCCAGAAAGCTGTCAAAAAACCATTTGTAGCCTATAAATAAGCCCTTCAACAGAGAGACAAAGTTTATGCTTACTTGTAAATCTGTGCCTCATAAAGCCACGCGGGCGCTGATTCTCTGCACTTGAGGCAGGCTGCGGCACTCAGGGCGCGAGTGTGAGACTTTGACTTGCAAAGCAGGGTCGGAGGGCGGTAATGACGACTTGGCGACCTCCTCAACAAAAATGTATGGAAACACACACGATGAACGCTAAACCCTATTTGTATCGCTCTCAGCACCAACAATGCAATAACACGAAACGTATTCCTATTCGCAAAACTCTATTCAACAGGACTTCTCATTAGAGATTCAAATTCACATGAAGGAAATGGGATTGTCACTGTCGGCATTGTTTTGGGATCTCATAACGGCACATCCAGCCCTTTGACTCGGCACTGCTGAGCGAAATGGCGCGTCATAAAGGCGACTCCACACTTGGCTAGCTCGCCGGCGCGCCACCTTTGATGCGCGTATGATTGCCCTCGCCCGCGACACATTGGATCTATATTGTTGTCTTTTTCAAGTTTCGTAATAAGGGATGAGGGTGTATTAAAGCCTTTTATCCGCTCGTCACGCGGCGCCACCTCGGAAGGGGTTTAAGGTGAGCAAACATTAGCTCTTTTACATTTTTGCAATTTCACCGTAGCTGTTTACTGTACCAAGTTTGTAGGAGGCTCCCAAGGAGTGGGATTTTGAAGGGTGTTGCGATGACTTCAACTCTTTTAAAGGGGTTATTTTAAGTGGGTCGAGTGAGTAATGGTTATTTAATGTTTATTGCTGGCAACTCTTTAAAAAAGTGCTGCTGAAAACGTTTAGGGCACGTAATTGCATTGGCGACAATGTAGCTAAAATGTACGATTTCCGTAATGAATGCAAGAACAAGCATCGCGAAATCCGTAGTGAAGTTTAGCCGCCTATTAACCCGCGCTAGGCCCGGGGCCAACGCCGCAGACTGCCTGCAAATCTCGCGCACTCCCGAACATTCCAGAAGATGTAGCCCAGATTAAACGATGCACAATTACAGTATATTCGGCGGCGACGCGGCTTACCCGCAGGTGAGGGTTACAACGCCTTTATATTTCACTAGCGAGACAATATTAGCTGCTGCACTCGACTGGAAAATGAGACTGTTTTTGGTAGCTAATTTAGTATGCTCGTAATGTGAGAGCACGTTTGTAGCGTGCAGGTGAAGTTGGTGGGGATATTTGTGCTATGCATCCAGCATTGCTGGCGGTACGTGCAGTGATCCGGGCGGGTATAAATCACGTGTATTGTGCGGTGGCAGGGCGCCCCGGGTGCGCTGTTAATTGCCACCGACGGAAAGAACAAGACGCCGCCGCGGGCCGCCGCTGCCGCCGCGACCCGCTGGGCATCGTAAACCAAGATCGCTGCCTGATTTTGAACATTAGGGAGGGAACTCAAAATTAAGGATAAGATTTTTTAAATATTTTAACCTTTGCCATTATCTATCTAGGTACGCGGCAATTCCATTATATTCTATTCCAATTGCGGGGTGTACGTACCAGCACCTATAAGATAAGATAAATTTATTAAAATTCCACAAAAATCATACAAATTATAACTATTCTAAATATGTTATTTATAGAACTTAAATTAATATAATCAAACCTGAACTAAGGTACGCTATGTACTTTGTATCTCAGGTATGCTTAAAGAGCACATAATGTAAATAAAAAATCCAAAAATTATACAGTAAAATTAAGTTAATCCGATCTATATAAAACTAAAGGTGTAAAAGTGTAAATTTAATTAGACATAAAAACTAGGTTATTAGGTAAATTGGTATAATGAGGTAAACAAAACAAAATTATTACAAGACTATTTTAGACTTGTCAGCAAGGTTTTTATGTCAGCATGTGAAAATAGTTGTCAGCATTAAGATTAATAAAACGGTGTCATACATAATAATCACGTAGGTAAAATACCACGTACTAGGCTATTTTAAATTAGACCGTATAATCAGTAGAGTTGATCATCTTCAATTCGGCAAATTTCCTTGCTGGACAGGCTTCCTCGCCGGTTTTATGGTCACTAGGTTTTTTGAAGCGGAGGCACGTCGCACATACTGGGGGCTCAGTTGTCTGGGGGCATTCTTTGATGGTATGGCCGACTTGGCCACAGTGGCCACAAGTTGACTCCGACTCTCGGCAAAATTTGGCTGAGTGGCCATATTGCTGACACTTGAAGCACCTCGAGACATATGTGTAGTCTCTTACGGGGCATGATGACCAGTGAAGATATACTCGACGCTGTGATATCAATAATTTCCTTACGTCAGCTGGGACTTCCAAAATATAATTAGAATATAGGCCTCCTTTCTTTCCTGATAGATGACTCAGTTTAATACTGCTTACTATGGACTCTCGTTCTGAGTTTGGGAAATGGTCAGTAATATTTTGTTCGTATAAGTAATCTATTACCTGAGTATTACTTAAATTATTGGGGACATCAATAATAATAATTCTGGGTTTCCGTTTGCTGACCTCTGAGATAGTTAGGCCAGCAGAGTTGAACTTCTCGCATTGCTTTAGTTTCTGGATGTCTTCTTTTCTTTCAGTACTAATAATGACGCCACCGTTCTTTGTTTTCCTGACGCTACTCACGTGCAGTTTTAATTCTTCAGGACTGATTATTTTTTGGACTAAGTTTTTAGTTTCCTCGCTACTCTTTTCTTTATTTTCTGGGAAAATGGCTATAGAGCTGGAGTTGGAAGGTCTAATGACCTGGCTGTTACCCTTTTTGATAACATCCGCAAAGGAAGGTTGGCTGCTTGCTGGATTTGGCTGCTTCTTGCACACATCTTGGATTGAAGTGTTGAGGGCTTCGAGACATTTCCGTACACCTCCTTGTTCAAAAAGATGCTCTATCTTCTCCTGGGCTGAGATCGCGTGCTGCTTCACTGATTGATATTGCACAGCCATTTGTGAGGTCCCAGCACCAATCTTACGGCAGAGGGTGGCTATTCGTAACTTCTGGTCCGAATTAAGTTTCCCTTCAGTAGAGATAATGCAGACCTCATTTAGACAACTTTCTATATGGGCCATCCATTTTTGAATCTCAGGGGTCGAAATAACTTCTATCACAGGCGGTGCGGGTTTTTCTTCCTGATGCTGATGCTGATGGTCCCCCGTGCAGGGGGAGGCGGCAGGGGGGCTCCGGGCAGTCCTGGAGCTGCGGTTGAACGGGCTCGCTTCCGCGTTCGACATGTTGGTACAAAGTTCACTAGTCCATGTTTGTAACTCACTCTTGACACAGTTAGAAGAAATGCTGATACATGAATCAGATAAAATAATAATTCATAAACAATTGACTAAATCTGCGTCCGCATGCGACGGCGGTCTAACTTCCTATATCTATCTATTCTATATATGATCAAGGTCTGAACTGCTTTCCTATGCTTAGACCATTTCCCATCACGCTGGTCCACTGCGGGTTGGTAGGTTCACATATGTGTAAGTGTTTAATCTAGGATATGTAGGTTTCCTAATAATGTTTTGCTTAACCGTAACAGCGATGGTATACCTACATTGTGTTAAAACTCCAAAGAACTCATTGGTACATATCAACGCCGGGATCCGAACCCGCATCCCTGGCGTAAGAAGCGGGCGCTTACCCGACTGAGCTACCACCGCTTTTGGTACGCGGTTAATAATATTTGTATTAAAAGGTTATTAGACATACCTAGTAATGTACTAGATCTAGCACATAGATAACGTCCTAATCACTATTGATATGGACCACAGGGCAGGACTAGGACACTACTTTTTTATCTAAGCATCTGTCGTGTTATTCACATCTAGAAAACATGGAGAAAATTTAGCATACCTATTAATATTAAGTCAATTTCCTTAACATGAAATTAATTAGCGAATACCGATGCATACCTGTGGGTAGACTAGACCGAGCCAGCTCACGCCACTAAGATATCTGCGGCCATAATTTACATGTAATCTGCGGCAGTCGCGAGACCGGCTTCCTGTCGCGACTATCACGCGATCACAGACTGCTATCATAATTACTGTCACTGCGGCAATTATTTACTCTGTGACGGTACTAAGTACTCTGTGGTCGGTGGTTGCATGCACTGCATGAGGATCGGTTAAGACAGGTTTATTTATTATTTGTATTGTAGGTACCTAAGACTGTAGGTATAGGCATTTAATATTCGTTAAACTTGAAATTGACTTGTATGTATCGTATTCAAACCGTGTTAGAAATTAAGGCTTCCAAAAGTACCTAAAAGGTAACTTAACAAAACTTTTTATCTACATAGACGCACATTAGCGCGTATCTTCAAGTTCACACATTACTCCATAAAAGCCAAAGCGAACCCTTAAAATTACGTTCGAAACTTTAAGTTTCTCATAGGAGCCCATTATTTACGAAGCCACCGTACCGTTAAGATTCTCCACATATCTTCGGGAAGGCGTTATGGTAATTACGGGTCGCCATTTTATCTGGAACTCTTCGCGATTAGGAACCGGCGCTCCGGTGCGCCCGTCGAAATAACAAGTCGACGAACTAAGTTCGTTTCCACGACACGGAGGAGCGTTCCGAAATTAATTCGGATGGAAGATATCGGACGGCGCGATAGCGGCTCCTTCCGCGCCATTTATTGCTCGTGTGGTATCGACTGAAGGGGTAAAGAATATCTAGATGAGCGCCGCCGCCGGAAGGCTCGCAAATGAGCTCGCCGACTTATTTGCCTTAATGTGGCCGAGGGTTAATTTTGTCTTACACGCGCAATTTGGAGATACGACCTCGTTTCGAAGTTACATACATTGTTTGTGTACGACTTTGAGAATTATATTTTGTTTATGTTTACACGGTACCTTCGAGATACGGTTTATTCAGGATTTATTCCATTCCCCGTATTCATCTTTCAGAAATTTTACCTTCAAAACCTTTACATAATTGTTAAGTTTAGTACTTATCTAAATCTATACTATAACAAAAAATAAAACAATCACAGAAACAATCAAGACCAATTCATTTCCATTCCAATCAAGTCGTTGAAGTACCAGGGCAACAGAGCGCACAAAGAGCGGTTAGTACATTACCGCGGTACGAGCGACATCGTAGGTCCTCAGCGCAGACATAAACGTGAGCGGCAGACCGCGTTATCATAATATCCGGCGCTCCTCACATCTGCCGTGTCTTATGTTCCTTTATGCGCCCCGCGTCTTCTATTGAGATAAGACGAGGGATTCAATTTCAAGTCCTTATTCGAATTGTCTTGTTGGTTGTGGGGACGTGGCTTTTAACATGTTTTTGATGGGAGGGTTCGCTAAACGTCTATTTTCAGATTACTGAAATTCACAATTGTAAATTCTGTAAGTATATTATACACAAAAAAATGTTATTGGTCAAGTCTTTTCGCAGCTGGTTTGTTACTAAATACTATGATAAATATTCTGAAAAACCCTATCACAAACCTGAGGATCCGCGCTTTTAGCAAAATCTTAATATACCAGAAGGTAATTCTGCTAGTGTACTCAGCACACAATACGAGGCGAGTAAAACTAAATGGCTTATCCCGGTCTCATTGTGCCCCGCCGCAGCCCGGGCCTCACCCTCTGTGGTTACTGCACTGCTTGTGTCGACTCCAGCGTTTAGTAGACTAGGCTGTCTGAATCCCGACCTATGCTGACTGTTTTGTGGGCAAATCTGGCAGTTAATTTGGTTATATGGCAGCAAGGAGGAAATGCTAAGGATATGAATAGATTTCTTTGGTAAGCTCAATTTAATATCTACCCTTTACATCGTTTATCTCTAAGTATGTATATAAACTTCTATAGTTTACAAAGTATGTAATGTTTACAAAAAAATTATCATTACAAAATATGTAATTATGTACTATCAAGTGAACTTAATGCTAAAAACATAATGTCTTTAACCCTACAGTATATTAACGGCTATGCTATACGATCTAGACTTAAAGCAAACTCGTTCATACCCGCTCGGCAAAAGTTTGTACAAATATAACATGCAAGGTACAATGTGCATACAATATTCCACAATCGGAAAGTAAAGTCTATGCAATTAGACACAAGGCGAGGCGTCCGCGACTCGTGACTTATTAAGCGGGCTATTGTCTGTGGAAGGTTCCAGAACCAAATTAATTTCTCCCGTTTGCCCGAGTACAGGTGGAAAACGATTTGTTGCTTGGTTATTTTCCTTGATGGCTTGTGGTTTTGCTACGAGTAATGTCGGGGTTCAATCCACAGAAGTGACTTGTCTTTTCGGTTTGTTTTCAGATGCACATAATGTATTTTTGTTTAAAAAATAACCATTTCAAAGTTTCAACTTCAAATTAGGTTTCACCAAATCCGGCGCAGCATGTTGAAAATCCACTGTGTTGCAGTTAAAGTAGGGAAATTTCTTCGGTAAAATATTGAAGAAGGCGTCGAAGTTGGAAATATGCAGGATGCAAGCCGCCGGTCCGCTCGGGCGCCGCCACTTGCATATTTTGTGGGAATCCGACGTTTTCGAATGCTTCCCAACTTCTACACGGCTACGTTTACTTAGTTTTCTTACTTAGTATTCTTTCCTCCATTGTATTCAGTGGAGTTTGCTCTTCGTTATTCAGCGCCCGAGTACCAACGTACCGCACTCGGAATTAGATGTTTGTTTAGATATGAACACGCTTGCATATCTGTTGAGGTTTCATAATGGAACTACGGAAATAATATCTCTCTTCCAACTTGGTTACGTTTTGCAAAACGCAAAACGTTTGCGGTTATAGGTGCGAGTTCAAAAGGCGAGTTCACACCGCCACGGAGTCGCGTCAAAAGGCTTGCCCGAGAGATCTCTGCGGGCCGGAATATTTAAACCACAATCTAGTTGCCTGACTGCCCTGTTTGGTGTTTAGAGGTGACCGGTGTCCGGTTACGATGCTGGTTTTGCGTTGAATATTATATGAAAGAGCCTTGAAAAGGGTCTGCTGTAGTTGGGTTAATTTTCTTGTTTTATAACCGTAAACAGGTTTGGGGGAAAGATGTTTAGTTAATGAGCTTTGCTATGGATTTTAGTCGCAGTTAAGTGCAGATTTGTGTACAATACAAACTCGCTAAACAGTGAAATTACACCGTCTTTAGTGCAGCGCAGTTGAGCGCCTGCAGTGAACCGCAAGCAGCGAGCGCCAAGTGGTCGCAGACGTCGCGTCGTGTTTGCGTGGGGGCTGTTTGTCCACACCTCTGGACGCGCCTTTATGCCCCTCGCCCTGTGTGCGCTGGACGGTCACGAGCGCAAATTAGCAAAGCATCTCTACCTGTTTACTGAGCTCCTGGTAAGTATTGCCTCTTAGCAGGTGTTAGCACGCCACCTGCTTGTTTACCCGACTTACATATAAATGCGTTTGCATTTTCACAAGCTTTCATTTGAGTGTTCGCTGTGGATTATTCAGTTTCACTAAAAGTTACCCGGTAACTCGGGCCACTGTAACGTACGGATATTACGTTGAGGATTAGCTATATAATGGTGATAGTAATCCTTAGTTAGGAGCTACCTCGGAAGGGTGTTGATATGAGTACTATAATTGGATTATTATAAATTATAGAGCCTGAAGGCAAACTGTAAGTAGTTATGTGCATAGTGCTGAGCTTAAATCACACGGTCTCTTGAACGTACACGACCATAATCCGGCTGAAGACCCTCCGCGGCGTCCAACAACCCTTCTACATCCATAAAGCGGCAACAAATCTTGCGTGGCTCTCGGCATCTTTATAAGTCGCGTGGAACGATCCTTTAACCCGGCGTAATGGCAGGTTCAGGAGGACCGTCGTAAAGCGTCCCGGTCCGGGCGCCGGGCAGCCAGGGCTCCGGGGCGGCCGGGCCCCTCGCTCGTACAGAATTTCACGAACTATTTGCCCTGCACTAGCCGCACGCCCTTCACGACTCAGCTTTTTTGTCGAGGTTTATTGTCCGGATTTTCTGCTCTCACCTTTATCGTTATTGTGTCCGCTCGACTTCATAAAGGACCGGGGCTCACTATTAAGACCTCATAACCGTGGGAAAATATTCTCGGAAGCACTTGCGGCTTGTATTATGAATCGACTTGGTGCAAAGTTTGTAAGTGGAGCCTGGTTTATAAAATGTTGAATTGAATCAATAGGTGGAATGAAGTGATTGGTGGAAATGAAAGCGGGTTTCCACTCCACTCGATGAATGAGCGGTCAATCGAGTGAGTGCAATGGGTGCGTTAATTGAGGCGGGCGTGTATCGGCGGACAGTGGGCAGTCATCGGGCAATGATGCGCCCGGGCGGGCCATCCGGGCCACCCGGGCCACCCGGCCGGGATCACCGGGGCACAGATAACCGCATACGCTAACGAGAACGTGTGGCAGCCACAGGTGGCGAATAATATTTTTCGCCTCGCGCCGGCCCATTGCCTGCAGTTCACGCGTGCGAACATTTGATCGCTGGTTGGGTTAATTCGCAATGCCCTTTTTACGGGCGTTCCGGATTTCAGCAAACTGCTTTATTGAAAGGCGTGGGAAAATTGGCTTTTGTATAAAGATAATGATGATAGATGTTTTTATATTTTGAATATGTGGTTTTTAGTGGACTCCATTTGATAGTTTTATGATACATAGGATATAATACCTTACGAACGGTTTTTAGTTAATTTAAGTAAGATTATTGTCATAAATTTGATATATCTGTTTAAGTATTACTTGTAGTAATGGTGTAATTAGTGTATTTGAATAATTTTAATATAAACTCCGTTATTTACTTTCACCAGGAATATACATAGTTTAATTTTAAAACGATTAAACATTCTTTAATAAGTCATAATTCTACCAATAATCTGATAATAACAAACAAACCAAACAAACAAGTACCCTATTGCACATTTTATTTATTTGTTTATTTCTTTTATACAAATTCCTTTATACATACATATATATATACAAATTACTAAATAACCAACTCTCACGGTATCTCACATCAAAAATAAAAAAAATAATATCGCACATTTACAAAGTCTAGCTAACGGCGCCGAATAATAAAATTATGTGCCGGTTAACAAATGACGGCGCGAGCTAACCGGCGTGTCACCGGAACAATTTGATACAATTCCCAGCACTTTCCCGCACGGGCCGGCGTTTTCACCTGATTTGCATATGTGCGAGGGATTATGCTAATATTTTTTTATAGCCCGCCACTGTTTACCTTCCCCACAGGAAGAGGAAACACTTTGGGTGCGCGTTTTAAAAAGATTTACGCGCTTTGTCGGATCATTAAGTGCGGAACTAATTTGCTTACCTTTGAAATGTGTTAGGCTTTGTGCGGGTAATTACGGCGAGGGTGACCGCGCCCGTTCCGCGATGTGCACATACGCTTCCCGCGGGTTTCAGCCAACTCGGGGACTTTCATTAGTACTGGCAGCGACTTCTGCCACTGCCAAGTCACAATACGCGTCCACAATCCCGCCGGTTTGATTTATAATTTTAATTTCTTCAATTGCGAAAATAAAAATAAATCTAATTTCTCTCCGGCTGTTTAATCCGACGCCGGGGCGCGGGTCGGAGCAATATTGATCATGTGGGAATCGTGGAAATTTAATTTTCTTTGTTTTCTCTCGTCGGCTTAGGGCTCCTTGCGTTATTAAATTTCCTTGTGTTTTTTAACACACAGCCGTATCATTAGATTGAGGGTTTCCGTCAAGAGGAAGTTGCGGCGAGGGGAGCCGAGCACCTAAACATATTGAAAAAATAAAAATCTTGCCTACTTGCTGTGCTGAGGGCTTGGAAGTTGCTCTATTTCGGGTTAGACTTTAAAATGGAAATATTTGACTTATGCTTGAGATATTTGTTACTTACATTTAAATTACACACTGTGTTGCTCGATTAAACCTATACCTACTATTTAACAAAAATATATATGTCGCAGGCATCTTTTTTGATTGAACCACTAGACCGTTCATTGAATGGCGCTATTCAGTTGTATGACTAAAGGACAACCCGTCAAGTCGTTGATTGTAACGTTCGACGTCTTGACTGAACGTCATTCAGCGAAGTCGTTGAATGGGATATAGTATAGCAACTTTGTAATGTCTGGTTAGGGTGAACATGACCAGACAAGAGTCAACAAAAAAACTATGTTACAAAGCTGTTATCTCACAAATTAACTAAACAATAACAATAAACGTACCTTCATATTGTTGTTCATAATTATCCAGTTTTGCCACAATTTTTTCTTTGAAACTATATGCCCGCGGCGTAATAATAGGTAAATCCATGTTGTCACACTATTTTAACACAAATAACGCACTTTCAAGCTAATTTATTGGCAAAAAACTAACAACAGGTGGTTTATTAGGTGCTTTTTGTATCAGCTGTTGTGTATCAATGTAATGTAGCAGCTCAGCAGGAGCTGGTCTGGATCACCGGGGAGCGACCCCTGGGCGAATCGACCTGCCTGGCCTCCCCCGAGAGTAGGGGTTGGGTGCTATATTGTAATGTGATACTTACCCTTGCGACTAACGTCCCTAGTGCTTAGGGCTGGTACCTACCTAATAACTCTCAATTAATACGTACCGGGAAGCGGTCTTAGACTAGCTCAGCTTGGCGCCGGCCTCTGAAGGAGTGCCTGGTCGCCTGGGGGATCTACAATGACCGTGAAGCGGTCCTAACTATCCTGACCTTGATCCTGAGGCCCCTGGAGGGAAATAACCTCGGTAGGTGTACGGGGTGAGAATTAATAATGCCGATTAATTAGTGTAACACAATTCAGGCGGCACTGGACCCGCTTTATTTACAACCAGGTTAACTTATATATCTAGGGTACTTACAGCTTATGTACTTAATATTAACACACTACACAAATGCACAAATACTTATCACGGTTATTGATATTTATATTGGTCGGGCCCTGAAGGGGCCTACGTGGACGTTTCTATGTATCTTAATAAGGGGAAGGAATATAGGGTACAGGAGGTCGGGCGAATACCGGTGGTGCGTGTCGATCTGTTCCAGGATTTGTGGAGTGTACTTGTGTTGATAAGAAAGTGTGGCTGAGGGCCGGTGTGTGTTCAGCGATTGTATAGTTCGGTACACGGCCGCTTAAACTAGGCGACCCAGGCGTCCGTGTATTCCGGGGAACCTCGATCCGCTAGTAGGCGACCCACAGCGTAGGGAGGACGGTGTAGTGAGAATAGTGTGCGTGAATAGATACTTAGATAGATATAGGTGCGGGGAAGGAACTCGGGAGCGGACTGATCACTCGCCGGAGCAGGAGGTGACGAATGGTGGTCGGACAGCCGACTCGCGGTTATTTATAGGCGGGTCGCCCCGCGCCCCTTGTATTCTCCGGAGTCGCCTGTGTGGTGCCCCGCCTCGACTCGCGGGCGCTCTTGGGGCTTCGGTATGTGGGTAGGTGCGGTGGATGGTTTGGTAACGGCTCGTTACATTCTCCCCCCTCAGCAGGAGAATTTTTACCTGTTAAAAATTCACAGGTTATGTAGATACATACAAGAAAAAATAAAGAGAAAGGTGCATGTACTGGTGCATTTGTTTACAACAGGTTCCTACTTTATCATCTGGATTCAGGATACATTTTATTTACTTAGACATTTGTTTCAGGTTAATTTACATTTATAATATTATTAACTTTGGAAAAAAAGATTACACGGTATATTGTCCATGAGCCTTGGTGCCGGTAAATTCGGACGGAAACGGTATAATATATTCGGGATTCTTTCCTCCATAAAAGATGTGAATATTTTGTTTTTACTAGACATGAGCAATGATAAAATGCATGGTTGGATTTACTTACATTGTAGGCTATGTATGTACAACTTATTGTGTACTGATATACATTTTCCTGGTAATTACATTAGGTATACGGTTTCAGCTTTTCGGTTTTAGATTATTTACATTACAAATAAATTAAATTTAATCGGCATGTGCCCTTGCGCTGAAATTTACTCGGTCGGTTTGACACTTGACATTGACTTGACTACTAAAATTCTAACCTGTGTACGTTCACAGAGTAACGTATTGGGCTGCGTTCAAAAATATAACAATCTTTATTCTAAGTCTGAGCAAAATTTTTACTTGTGACTTGGATGGAAAAAGGTGGATGTTATAAGTTTAACATGTCTGTGTGTCTTGTATTTACCTATATTATATTATACTACGGACGGACGGTGTAAAATGTGTGCATTTGCGTTTACATTTTTACCTATTTCTATATTTTTAATACAGATTGCGGTTTTTCGGTTGTATATTTATAATTAAATTACAAATTATACATAATAAGATTTATACGGTACGGTATGGAATGACTAGGTCATAAATATACAAATGTTTTAACTTTTTACGGCTATTTGTCTTCAATCTTCATTATGTTGATGATTGAGGGTAGGTTTGGAATAAATCGTTTCGTTCGGCATCGCATGAGTACCGCGGCTAGGCACATCTGGCGATGGGTGATGACGTCGTCGGTAGGTTATTACTGCTTCGGTTCGGTGGAATTTGGTTGCGGCGAGTTTGATGACGATGATTTTAGTCGTTCTTTGTACTTTTTCATATGATGAAGTACATCTTTGTACATCCCGGGCCAGTAATATGTTTCGGCAATACTTCGTAGGATTTTTCCCGTGGTTAGGTAGCCTGTTGTTGTCGGTTCATTAAGGTGTTGTTCGATAATCGACCTTCTTTTCACTGTCGGAACGCATATTTTCCACTGCGATTGTGAATTGATCTTGACCCCGTACCTCGGATTTACAATTCGTTTATGGAGTGAGCCGTTTTTGATTGTGAATGTTGGGTCATTTTCAGGTGATTTTCGGGTTTCGGTCATTTTCCTCTCGAACCATCCTTTTCGTTCCTGGATTGGAGCTGTGTCGGGATATCTTGGTGGATGTTGTTGGTTATGTTTTTTCTTTTGCTTGCGGGATTTTGACTTTCTTGTGATTTTGATTATATTATTGTCTGGTGGCGTTGATTCTGGTGCGACGACTTCGGTGACTTTCGGTGTATTTTCGGTGTTGTTGTCCCAGACTACTGTGGCTCCTGCCTTTCTTAGGAGGTCTATCCCTATGATAACTAGGTTTGGCGGTGAATAAGCTGGTAGTACGAAGAGTTCGTGTGTTATTTTTCTCTGCCGTATCTCGATTTCTGGGTTTATTCTGAGCTTCACGTCCATGGCTCTGCCATCTGCGACGGTTACTCGCATCCCTGTGACTTTTTCAGTGTCGGCGTTTTTCGAGTTCTCTTCATAAATGTTTCTACTGATGTAGGATCTGGTGGAGCCTGTGTCGACTAGTGCTCGGTACGTGATTTTCCCTATTTTTACGTCTTCGAAGATTCGGTATTCCGGTTGGGTTTCTTCGGCGGTTATGTTCGTGTCTCCGAACTTGGTTTCTCTCCTGCAGCAGTTGCGCGTTAGTCTCCCGAGGACTCCGCATTGGCTACAGAACAGTACTTGCCTGCCCCGGCATTCCTTGTGTGAGTGGCCTGGTTTGCCGCAGTTCCAACAGCATGTGGTCTTGTCGTATTTTTCGTGAATTTTACGCGGTTCTGGTGATCTTTCAGGATTAGTTTTCGGTGTCTGGCGGTGTCGGTCTTGTCGGTGATTCCACTGTTGAGATGAGGATTCTTCTGTGATCTCCTCGTACTCGGCTGCCTGTTTGATTAATTCCCCGAGGCTGGTGAAGTCTTGCTTCTTGATGTAGTACTTGTAGTTCGCGTTCATGTTTTCGTAGATTCTTTCTTCTTTTTCTTGTTTGGTCATTTTTCCGTACCTTCTCATCAGGGTTTGTATGTCGGTCAGGTAATTGACGAAAGATTCACGGTGGTGTTGTTTTCGTGCGATGATCATTTCGAGCAGGTTTTTCTCGTATCCCGCCGGGTAGAAGATTAGTTTGAAGTCTTTCAGGAAGTCTTCCCACTTTTCCCAGCTGTCTGAGTTATTTCTGTACCATAATAGCGGTTTACCTCTTAGTACTTTAGGTAGTACCTGGAGTAATCGGTCCTGCGGGACGTCACCTGATGACGTCAGTTCATCCAAACGCTCGATGAACTCAACCGGGTCGCATGCGGTGTCGAACGAAATATTCCATTCCCTCACGATGGATGACAGGTTCAGCTGGCTCGCGGTTTTGGTCTGGTCTTCGGATGTCATCTCGAAGGTCTCCTCCTCTTCTTCTCTAATGTGGTCGGATAGCTGCTTCCTCAGCTTGTCTACGGTTAAATTTACGGACGGTAGTTTCCTCTCCCTACTTTCCCTTATTAATTCCTCTTTACTAAGGTTATAAATCCAAGAAGTTGGCATCTGGTGCTGTATATTTACCTACTATAAAACGGGGCCAGTTTGTAATCGGTTACGAAAATTTAAATAAAAATGACCAACAAAAATTTACGTGCTCTTTTGGATTGTAATTTTTGTTAAACGGGGTCGGTCGGTCGGTTGTCGATCTATTTTTAGAACAACTACGGGTAGATAGTTAACTTGAACGGTTAGTCGGTCGGTCGGTTATTTCTAGTGATTTACTATTTATTACGGGGGGCTAAATAATATTAAATATTGATGAGAATTAGTGGATTTTACGTTGGGCGCCAAATGTAATGTAGCAGCTCAGCAGGAGCTGGTCTGGATCACCGGGGAGCGACCCCTGGGCGAATCGACCTGCCTGGCCTCCCCCGAGAGTAGGGGTTGGGTGCTATATTGTAATGTGATACTTACCCTTGCGACTAACGTCCCTAGTGCTTAGGGCTGGTACCTACCTAATAACTCTCAATTAATACGTACCGGGAAGCGGTCTTAGACTAGCTCAGCTTGGCGCCGGCCTCTGAAGGAGTGCCTGGTCGCCTGGGGGATCTACAATGACCGTGAAGCGGTCCTAACTATCCTGACCTTGATCCTGAGGCCCCTGGAGGGAAATAACCTCGGTAGGTGTACGGGGTGAGAATTAATAATGCCGATTAATTAGTGTAACACAATTCAGGCGGCACTGGACCCGCTTTATTTACAACCAGGTTAACTTATATATCTAGGGTACTTACAGCTTATGTACTTAATATTAACACACTACACAAATGCACAAATACTTATCACGGTTATTGATATTTATATTGGTCGGGCCCTGAAGGGGCCTACGCGGACGTTTCTATGTATCTTAATAAGGGGAAGGAATATAGGGTACAGGAGGTCGGGCGAATACCGGTGGTGCGTGTCGATCTGTTCCAGGATTTGTGGAGTGTACTTGTGTTGATAAGAAAGTGTGGCTGAGGGCCGGTGTGTGTTCAGCGATTGTATAGTTCGGTACACGGCCGCTTAAACTAGGCGACCCAGGCGTCCGTGTATTCCGGGGAACCTCGATCCGCTAGTAGGCGACCCACAGCGTAGGGAGGACGGTGTAGTGAGAATAGTGTGCGTGAATAGATACTTAGATAGATATAGGTGCGGGGAAGGAACTCGGGAGCGGACTGATCACTCGCCGGAGCAGGAGGTGACGAATGGTGGTCGGACAGCCGACTCGCGGTTATTTATAGGCGGGTCGCCCCGCGCCCCTTGTATTCTCCGGAGTCGCCTGTGTGGTGCCCCGCCTCGACTCGCGGGCGCTCTTGGGGCTTCGGTATGTGGGTAGGTGCGGTGGATGGTTTGGTAACGGCTCGTTACAAGCTGTTAGACGCCATATTTGTTTTATTCACCACCTGACTGATTTTAAGTCAGCTAACTAGTTGGACGTTTTGTGACGCTTGTACACTCAACGTTCGGCCTAGTCATACAATTGAGTAGCGCCATCCAATGAACGGGCTAGCGGTTCAATCAAACAGGAGATTAAACCAGATGCCTGCGACATATACATAAGTGTAGAAAAATGCAATTTCATTAAATTTGCTTGATACTTAATATACCTTATCAGTAAATTAAACAGAGTTAAATTTAAAACTTATGTATATTTTACATACTACACACGTGGATTTATCGCTCATTAATTAAAAGCTCTTGCACTATTTATTGCATCTGTTTTTTTTTAATTATTAACTTAAACCACAAAAATATTCAAGAATTTTATTTTATATTTTTCACAAGTAGAGCACCGTTGCAGCCGCGTCCCCCGCGCCGCGCCGGAAAGACGTTTGAAGTGGTTTCGTGTAATAAGCATCGCCGCGACAGAATTTCATCGCGAGGTTTCAGAAATTCGACTAAATATACATATTACATTACGTGAAATTGGCCATTTTTTCCACTCTCCACCCCAGCAATTAGGGTGGGCCGTGTATAAATATTGCACGGCCCTCATTAATGTGCTTGTTCGTTTTACTACGTTTTTTTATGGTTGGCTTTTTGGTCGGCGCCTCTAAGAAGAACGTCGTGATGTGGATGAATAATTAACTAGCAGACGCAGACGGGATGCCTTTTCAAGGTTGTGTTAATATTATGAATGCTTTTCTAGGGTGAGATTATTCATGTGTTGCCATTTAATATAAATAGGGGCAATTTTTTGCAAAAATATGAAGATTATAATAAATATCTTACCATTATCTGTTGGCGATGGCAACCGCTGTCGCAGGGACGGCTGAAACAAAAATAAAGCTTTGAGCATTTTCTTCTTGACAAAATTAAAATTTAATATAAACTGTCCTTCCCAAAATTCATTAGTCACTTCACAATAAATTAAATACAAAATTTCCTTTATAAAATATTACGCATTTGAATGATTAAAACGGACCGCCTTCGAGATTGCATTTCAACAATTAACGCATTAAGACTTGGACTAATAAAAGAGTGGCTCTCTTAATTAAGGGTTCCGTTAAAAATTGAGTACAAATTCGAGTAGCAAATCCGGTCTCCCCCGCTCCGGGCGTTAAGGGGGGGGGGAGTAGTGAATGGCCGTAATGTTTTAGTTTAGTTGAAACAAAAACTCGTCTCAAAGGGCGGAGGGGCCGAGCTGTCACGTAGACACAATAAGCCTTTTAATTCGATTCGTCTTGACGGACGCCGGAGACAAAGCGCCGGAGTTATCATTCAATGGGGCACTCCGCACTCCACCTTTCTTATTACTCACTCTGGGGGGTTACTCTATACTGTGGGAAAACGAAAGAATGAGAGCTGTCGTAATCGGCACGTTTAATAGAACGAGATAGAGTCGTGGCTCGCGCAGCAGCTTTCACAATTGACACACAGCTTTATTGTAGGTATACAAAAACATATACAGACAAAATAAGAAGATAGGAAAAGTAAGTACATAAAGGCGGGCTTATTTCCAAAAAGCAATTTCTTCCAGCCAACCTTTGGTCCGTCATATAGAGTGACCCCGCTGTGTCGGCGGAGGGCTGCGCTCCGCTACGCATGGCGACGTGGGAGAGACTGCTCTGACGGATAAAATATTGCATTTCCAATCTTTTTGCCCGATTTGTAAATGGGAGCTTTTAAAAGGGGTAAGTCTTGGCGGTTTCGCTAATATTTCTAAGTGCCTACCTATGTAAAACTTTGATTCAATGTTTTTTCAACCAAATCATATTCAGGAGTCTAAGAGTTCCCATTTCTCAAAATAACATTTCGTGAAATTTTCCTTTTTTTTTCAAAACATAATAAACAAAAAGAAAATTAAATCTTAAGACATTTCACATCGTGTGTGTTTGGACGGAGTACACTTGATCCGGCACACCGTGACCCGACTACTGATGACGGCTAACTGCGTTATTTGTTCACTGACCACCTCCACTGCATAACCATTGCGGGGTCAAATCGTAAAGTTTATGAGAGAATTATAGTGTGTGTGATATCGCAAGATGGTTTGCACTTGTGGAGCGTATTGCTTATACATTGTGCCCAAATTTGAAGATACTAAAAGAAAAATAAAAATAGGTATATATTCTACAGATGACTGTACTACTGACTCATTACATTACATGAATGATCATGTTATGTAATGAGTATACATATATACAACTATAATACTCATGCCTTTTCCTAATAAACCTAAGCCCTGTCGGGTGGACAATGGTACATTGGTATAACAATATTTGGATAAAATTTTATTCTTCCTCATGCTTGTGGTATTAATGGCTACATGAAATACCTCAGAAGAAAATAATATCTCGCCTGCTATACCTATGTACACGTAAAGCTATACTTTACTTACTCCGTGAAACGGTGTCGCCATCTTGTTAAAAGTTTTGCAAGTTGCATTTCATTAAGACGCCATTAGCCCCCTTCGGCCCCAAATTCTTAATTTCCGTTAATTTTCTCAGCCACTGCACACAGCTATCGATACGACGATTCCAACCAAGACTAAATGCAAGTAATAGGAAAATAAATCCTCAAATCCTTAGTGTGTCAGAAAACAAATAAAAATTAAGCAGAAAATTCGTAATGTTTTTATTCTATAATTATAGTATGAAACACAAAACTAACAAGTGGATACAAAATATAATTTAGAGACTGTGATACTTAATGGCATCCGTGATAAATATCACCGTTTGTTCAAATAATGTACAGCTCTACAATAATTCAATTGTAGGTAATAATTTGGCAGTAGAGCCATCGCCCCGAGCTCATTCCTATTGTAATTAACATTCGTATCTGCCATTAGTGTAATTAAGCTCCTCTCTTTTGCGCAGTGTGGCACCGCCTTAAATTATGATTAACGTGACATTCACGAGGATTGTTCATTCGCCTGTTGAAAGGTTAAATTTCGGCTCAGCATTATGATGAATATGACTTGTAATACACTGTAATCTACCGGTAATTTTATGCCTTCCATAAAGCGCCGGCTGAATAGAAACGGCCGCAGTTTACCTCCGCGCCGCTGTACGATTCTTATCACGTCTCGCGCAATATTTTAGCTCTTTTTGTCCTTTAAAGATACGAAATTAATTATGGCACAATTAAATGCCCATTAAATCACGAAAATTGCTCGCTCATCGCGCTGCTGTTTTTATTTTTCGACCTATTTTTTGCGTCGGCCGAAGCCGCAGCTTCAATAGAATTCCTTTATTTGCTCGCGGACAAACGGCCTGTTTACCAACAGGGAAGGACAAAGGATTTTTTGAAATTATTCCCGCGATAAATTAACGAGAAAATGATAAATATTTGCCAAATGAAAGGGCTGCAAGAGTTTCCTTGGCCGGAAGAATGACCGTTGGCGGCTGTGCAAAAAGTCTTTGAAAATAAAGAACGCGGCTTAAAACAAAGATACACCAGCGCCGCGCCGCCACCGCCGACTAGGGTAATAAAAAAACTTTTTGCTGCAACGTTCATGGGAGGGATCATATTTTTTTAAGTAGTCCTATAAACGTCAATTAATCTGAGTTATTATGTAGGTACCTCTTCGCCATAGCCGGCCAATATAAATAGACATACATAATGTATGCATTAAAAGAGCATTTCCCTTTGATCTGCTGCGGAAGCGTTTGTTTCCTGCGCCATTGTCCGGGGCTAGTGCCGTCACGGACACTGCTCCATCTCCTTCATTGTTTACTTTTTCAGTACAAAAGCTTTAAGGACACAATAGGTAATGAGTATAATGACACTATGCCGGTCTTTTGATCTCGTTGTGAATAGTTGTGTAAATGAATGAAGCTCGGCATGTAAGATCACGTGAAGTTGCGGATTACTTCCACAAGTTGGGCCACACACGCCACCCCGCGCTCCGAGTCACGTGATTAATCAAACTGAAACGTTGACTGAAATGTGAAACGAACATACGCATTATGGAATTGTTAACAGTATAATCAGAACTAAGCAACACAACGGGTGACCGCTCAAAAATAGCCGTCAGAAGCTGTGAAACCCGTTCGCATTCAACCGAGTCACGTAGGTAGAGACACGTGAGTCGTGACATTTGAAAACAAGAGCGTGAACGAACAAAACAGAAATTACGAGCAACATCGGAGTTGTGTGGCTGTGTGGGTGAGCGCGGGTGTGTGCGTGCGCCTGAATTAGACGCGAAACTTTCAAAGTTTTCCCAAATTTCGGCCCCCGCGCCCCTCGCCCGCCGCGATCGATACTGCGGGCGCGGGGAGCGGGGGCGGGGGCGGCGCGCCCCGGCTCTGCTCATCAACACACCGGACAACACCTCGTCTTTTTCGTCATCTTATTGTTGTATGTGATAGTGCAGTGTGTATTGAACGTGAGAAAGAGGATTTTTAGAAATTTAGACCTAATTAGGCTAATTCTGCGTCAATTGAAATTTTATTAAAAAATAGGGACTCTTAGAATTAATATAAACAACGCAAAAATAAATAAACTTTCTAATAAACCAATTAGCAGATTTACCCATCGTTAGATCGTTACTTGACCAACTAAACTATTATCCCTGCAATTCCCGGGGCGCTCGCGTGAGTGGGTCGACCCGCGCAAGCTGTCACCTTACAAAGCGAAGGCGACAACTGAAAATTGGGTGCGTGAGGTGCATTGTTTGTCATTAATCGAGCTCGGACCGAAGCCCCGGGCGGCTCCTGGGAGATATCGGCGCGCCAATCCCGTTGACAGCCTGCGACGACACTACTGGACTGTAGGGGATGAACAGTGTGTTTATCCCCATCAAGATTATATTCATTTGGTAGTGTTTTGAGAAGTTTTAGTATTTCGTAGCTAAGAGATCTGTGATAAGTTGATAAAATTATCTCGCAAAAATAGTTATTTAATGAGTGCACGCCTGCCTCATGTATTCCATAAGCCATTCATCCATCCAAAGTTGTCCTGGAAGAGACCGTTTTTAGCTGTAAGGGTGCATATTGTGCAATTTCAACTTAAAACTGTAATATAGGTAGTTGTTTTAAAAATAATAATATACCTAGTATTGTCTACTTATGAACGAAAAATCGCCATACTGTCAAAATTGGATTATCCATTAGGTATACATGTCCCGAGACCAGAGTGATGTGTCTGTAATTTCTAAGTGCAAAGAATGGACAGCTCACTAAGGTGGGAACGAGTCCAAGCGCGCGGTACTTAACACACGGCACCCGGACATTTTCTTGAGTGCTTGTTAATGTTTCATGGGAGGAACTTTTTCAAACTAGTGTGTGGATTGACGCTAAGTGTCTCTACATAATTTAACACGATTCCCTCAGGGACCCAGTAGATTCCCTGGCCAGCTTACATCAAACACGCACAAATATAAAATCACAGAATATAAAAAATAAAACAGACATCTGAGACTAATTTTATAAAAACCCAATTCCGGTTGCCCAGTAAAGAGCGTGCAGGAAAATGGAATGGAAAAGTTTTCTGATTTATAACAATTAATATTTGAAATATTGACAATATTAAAGGGAAGTGGCCGACAGTCGACAAATCATATAATAATAAAATAAAATTTGGACAAGTCCATCCTCCGGTGAGCGGAGGGTTTCGTTTACGTTCTTGAAATGTTATTATTGGCGAGCATTTGCGATGGTACATTGGTTCTGGCTGAGCGAGCGTCGTTCCGGCGCAGTGCTCGCTGACAGTCGCGGAGCGGACAATGCGCCGCTCACTGTCCGCGGCGGACCCCGCGCCCCGCGCCCCGGACACACCCCTCCCGCCCCGGAAGGAGGAAGCACTGCCGCTTGCCGACTTTATTTGGAAATGGAAAGTCTAAAAAAATAAACGACATTCGAGTCGAGTGCGGGGGAATGATTTATACGAAGCGGCGAGTGGCGAGCTCATTCGATTACCGGGATGATATTTCTCGATATTAAAGTGTTGCCAAGAGAACTGTGGACAATATGACCCGGGGAAAATTTATTGGGCAATTCAACGTTACATCGACGGCCGTTACGATTATTTCATTATATTGTCGGCGCCGTAAAACGGTTAGATTTTTTATTTTATTGCCGGTTCGAAATTTTTATTTCAATATTTTATTGCATTGTAAAACATTCTCTCGCCACCACAAGTGATGGTGGCTGAACTGCAAGTCCAATTTTATCACTTTTGGATTAGTGCATGCTTCAGTGAGTTTTTTTTTTGCATAAATAATAATTATAACAAGACGATGACGAATGACATTTAAAAATCTCTCTTTTGTGTTACAAGTAGGTAGGTATTTTTCATTAATAATCCAGCACTAGGTACTTAAGTACAGTCAGCAATACAAGTGGCGCAGCACCGTGCTGTCGCATGATTTGTGGAGCCGAGCCGGGCCGAGCGGGCCGCGGCGGGTCGCGGCGTGTCGATACCACGTGCCGCCGTCTCACGCGACACAAGGGATAAAAGAATTATGCGCCAAAAATGCAGTAAGAAGGAAAAAATCGACTGAAACTGAAAAAAGATTTAGCTGAAAAGTGTTGACCTGCTTATTTTTTGTAAAGTATTAATCGATATTTGTTTACTTGTATTGAGACATATGATTAATTCGTTTTCTATAATTAGCAACTTGGGACCTCTCACTAGATCTATGTACCCTTTATAGCTGTCTGTCTGGATTTAACAAAAAATCTGGAAAAATCTTCCTAAGATTTGATCCCGCTGAATCTTTTCATTGGCAAAGGGCATCAAAATATCAACCAATAAATAAATAAGCGTATAAATAAATCCATTTAGCAATCCTTTACCGGGCATACGTCTCGGAGCCGGCGGGCCGCGTCGTCGTATTGAATGAGTGCATGAACCACCGCGAACGACACGCGTCGCCGGACACCCCTGGGGGTCACTCTATATGCCGAAAAACTAGATTTCCGAACGTTGCTATGTGAGCCATGACTCTATCTAGTTGTGTTAAACGTGCCGATTGCACTGCATCTCTTGTTTGTTTGAGATTAACCCTCCTGGCGACACGTTCGACAGTGTACCGGTGGCGTTCCACAATGTTCCCTTAGCGTTAGACCCAAGCATTCGACTATCATTTTAGAAAATTATTTACAATAATACCTACTTTGTAAAAGATAGCATGAGAATTATAACGTTTGATTAACGTTTAACAGATCCTTATGCCCGGAAAATAAAGTAAATTTTCCCTTGAAAATTAACAAATGACAAATGAAATATATGAAATATTGACAGCTGTCACAGGACTCGTGCTATATTTTACAAAGTATAAGTATTAAGTATGATAATTAGTAGGAGTTTCACAAACGGATTGTTAGCAACTACTTATATTTTATTTTGAGCTGGGTGACAAAACTGTCAAATCTTGGTTTTCAACGAACTGTGATGTGTTATGCGGTAGAAACACACTCATGTAAAGAATTATTGCATAACAATATATGAGAATAGTGCGAAAATTATAACAAAATACCTAATTTAAATTGGTACAAACCTAGAAGGTGCAAATAAGAACAGGCTATAATTCCGCAGCCTGGACTTTGCGAAGGATTGTACGCTTTTTATTCGCTAATATGTTTGGCGACATGTGTCTGGTCTGCTGATACTTTTGAAGTTTCGTCACGCTGATGTGTTCCCTGTTCCCAATGCTAAAGGACCACGGCCTGGCGATGCATTTGCGGAAAAGTTTAACACAAACGTACTTACACGTTACAACGAAAATTATTGTATAAATAGTGACTGTTGCTCTTTAATCCGCTATCCTTCAATTCATAAATATGCTAAACCCTTTTTTACCTGATTATTTTCATTATTATGAACGAACATATCATGCAGACTCAACAAAACTGACATCAAACGAAACTTCTAATTTACTTCTTCATACTCCAAATTTCCGATCCTGATCTGAACTTTTCATCAAAGTGGTTCCAGAAAATTCGTGCCTAAAACTCAGGATGATTGTGAGCCGGCGACTTATCAAGTCGTTCCGCCGAGTGAGTTCGCAACTCGCGCGAGTACTTGGGCGAGTGTGAGACGTGAATGTGTAAAGAGTATGTGACGTGTCATGTTCGCTTATCTCGCTTGTGCTAAGTTTTCGTCGCGAGCCATTGAGTTGCTTGGTCTGTGGCTGAGGCGTGCCTTGTGGAGAATTGGATTTCGATATCTAGTAGATTCGTGTAGAATTATAATAATTATTTAATAATAAAGTTTACATGAATTGCAGCCTTATTTTGGTTAATTAGATACAATTTCAATGTGAGTTTCACTGTCATATTTTAAATGTACCTTTTTTGCACACCCTTACTTACATACACTCTCTGAAACCTCCTGCCGGTTACTCGCAGAGAGCTTTTAGCGTTAAGTCCACCTGATTGTACATTATTACTGTTGTAAAGTGTGATATTAAATGATAAATAAATTACTATTATTGCTACTATTAGGATGTGTATTGAGTCTTTAATCCCAAGAGTACACACGAAAATACTTGTATCACTTTTATTTTATAATTAGAATACAATTCAGAGAATACATAACGCGATCGTATCTAAAGATACACATGGAGCCATCACCACATTCCAACTTAGTGCCTCGAGGGAGGCCGAGACGAGTTTCTAATTTTATAATCTCATCTCAATAGAGGCCCTCGAGGATAGTGCGGGCTCGTGGAGGGTGGCCACGTCTCAGCCCGTCACCGCCGTCTGCAGTCGCCAAGTGACGCCCAATTAATTACGCATAGACTACCGACTTGCGCAGCTTATATGGTCACCTAGACGGCTTAAAATCTAATTTGGCAGACCCATTCACCAAGGAATTCCCATAGAAAGCCTCTAAATAACACAAAAAGGAAATGGCAAAATAATTTGAATACGTAACGAATCGAAGGGTACGTACGATCCTCAACTTACTCTCCGGATAAAGAGCTAAACTTGTTTTTAAGGGATGACCGATCGTGGAAATTTATGTATCGTGTAGAGCGCCGGCGGCGGACAGGCGGAGGCAAAAAGAGCTCGCGCTGGGGTTGATTCAGGAAGACGCCAGATGGAGAAGAATTATGCTCCCCGCAGGCTGATGAGGGAAATGTGATTGTGAACTTTTCGACGCTATGCAAATCGGACAGTGGAAGATATACGCCGTCCACCGGATGCAACAGCCGATACGACGCGCTTTATTCGCAGATCTCAATTGTATATGTCTCTATACCTACGTCGTATGCTGATTAGGGGAACTCACTGGACTGGACTATTGTTGCTCGGACAGAAAGTGATTTTTGTTTGCACAGGCTCGCCCATAGGCCGAAACTTTGCCTAAACTTTGATTAATAGAGCAGTCCGAATTCAAATTGATTCATGCGATAGCCCAAAACATTGAAATAACACGTTTCTTTTCAGTATTTGGTTAGTTACTGGTATTTGAATGATAACCTTGTTTAGATAGGGCTAGTGGAGCACTTATTGAAATACAAATGAGTGTAGTCGGCACGCGGCGATCCCGCGCGAATGTGCTACGAATAAAAGGGCCGCATTAGAATAATTTGCATGCCGAACGAACACAATTCTTCACATGGAGAGGCCTTAAATTTCACTATTTTACATACTCAGGATTCAGGATTATCATATCTGTTCGGGCGTCGAGGGGCGTCCGGGCGACCGGCCCCTACTTTTTGTTATCCGGACCCGACCTCTATCGGGGCGTCTCCAAAATATTTAGTTGTTACTTTTTGTACGCGGCACGTGAGTAAATTCTTAATCACCTCTCGCTTTCTATTTCCTTTTTGCGAGGGTGTTTCTCGAGCTTATCTGTGTTTGACCACGTATTTATTTGTAGTGTTATTTCCGTCCATAAATCCGTTAGCTCGAGAGTGCGAGGCGAGTCGTTCGACGTGGCCGGGCTCGTTTGACCCGGCGTGATCCGGCGGCAGACGAAGCCCCGCGAGCGAGGGGAGCCAGATCGAAGGTGGGCGAATTAGCCCAACGCTCTAAAACCTCAATTAAGTCTCGTCTAGCGCGTATTCACGACGGCCGCATCCAATTATCGCGGGTGAACCTTTGTTTCTAGTCGAAACAGAAGCCCGAACGCTTCCCGACGCGGAATGCTTTTGGAAAAGTTTCGAGAGCCGCCAAAATTAAACGGGAATGCCGAGTATGAATTGTCATAACACTTTGTTCGGGCGTGTTGTTGCAAGGTTCTCGGTTTGAATGGTTCGTTAGCAGAAATGTTACAATATGTATTTGTGGCAAATAAATTTCTTTTGTGTGAGGAATTTACGATGCGAAAATTAATTTCGTTGTAAGAGGCAATATTGCTAAGTAGCAATTATACTGAGACCAAAGCTGGGTTTGTGCCACGTCACCATCTCATGATCAGTCATCGTTTTCAATTCATTGGATGATCTCACAATTAGCGCCGCGCCGCCGCCGATGGGTGACGGATGACGACGACACTCTTCTCAAGTGCCGAAATATATATATTACTACAGCTACAATGCCCTATTCTGGCCATGCTTCAATAAGGCGAGGGCGAGGACATTACAACATTTTAAACAAAAGTAATTTATTCCCACCAAACAATTGACCATAAAAATGCCAACAATCTGAAAACACCCAAATTAAGTGTTACAGAACGGACAAGAACAGATCCTTATTGCGATATAAATCACGAGAGACAATAAGGCATAACGAGAAATAAGGCGGAACACACAGCCGAGGAAACCGCCGCTAAAATACTGGTAATTGTGACTTAATTTGCTCCTTTCAGACGGGCCGTCTAGTGAACAAATTATCTGCGCTACGATATTGTGTATTTATCATTAAATTGCTTCGTGGAAGAATAAATCAAGTTCGGGTGAGGCCGCACCTTAATGAAATTTGTCGGTTCGGATGCCGGCAGTGCACCCTGCTACCTGACTACTTGAGTATTAAAAAGTATATTCATAATAAATTTGATTATAAAACGCAAACCATACGAGTGTAAATGCCATACTCCCGAATAATTTTACGTCTTAAGTACTGGTCAAACTGAACCACTTCACTCCAGTAAAATATCCTCAGAAAATATATTTATGGATACTATCTGCTGTAAAAATGTGAAACCAATAGTAATTTTTAAGACAACCAGACTTGTATTTGATAATACTAAATTAGGTATATTATTATAAATGTTTTTCATTTTTTTCATGAAAAAGTTTTAGTGACGTAGAAACTTATCTAGAAGATGGAAATTTTCAATGCTAGTGACTCGTAAGTGAATTTTTAGTACTTACATACGTGTTTTGTATTCAAGCATAATATTTTTACTAAACTATAGGTACTTATGTCCAAAGATTTTATGTGTAAAATTACACCTGCAGAATTTCATTGAAAGATTAGCAGACTATGTCGTCCAATAATCGTAATTAGTTTCATCTAACTTGGCCTCCGCTCGGTGTTGCCAGCGCGGAATTTTCCCCGTAATTGGGGAATTTATTGCAAGGTGTGCACACTGTGTCGTGATGTTTCACTTTCGCACCGAATGATTTATTATCTTCGGAAACAATTTTAATTGCTCCCAGTGACATCGTGTAAACAACTATTCGATTAAGTAAAGTAATTAATTTGAGTGCACTCTTGAAGTACGCTAATAATTCAGGTTTTAACAGATGAGTTTGTAAATTTTTAGAAGAATGGGGATTGACTAGAAACTGTTGCGAATGTTGCGATTATTTGAAGTAGATTAGTTATACTATTTTAGTTTTCAGTTATTTGCAATTTATTCATGTACTCTTTTCTATATTTTAATTCTGTGGAATTCATGCCTAAATGAAAAAAAAATGGTATATATGTATACCAAATTTACCACTTGTAGTTAGGTACATATGTAACATTTACATACGTACGTTATTCAAAAATGAGATTCAGCCAACCGCAGGCAGCCACTGAGCGCAAAATCCTTTCAAAAACAAGCTTTTGAGCACATGTAGATTAGTAATTATAATTAGACGACCACAGAACATCGCCCGGAGGCGATAAGAAGTGAACCCGACCATGAAATAAGGGCCACACACACTCCGTCACGTGGTACCTACTACACACATGCACTAACCAATGTGAAAATATTGTGTTGTAATGGTGGGACTCTATTGCTGTTAACTATAAAATAGGTTTAAAAAAAGTGTACATATATAAAGCCGAATGGGGGATAAACAAAGCTTCTATGTAGAGTCAAATAAAATTGCAATACTTTATGTATATTTCGAAAAGTTTTCAATTCAAAAAGTATCCAATAATGTAACTATTTAAATAATTCGAAACAGATTCAGTGTAAGACTATCTAAGTGATTTTTTTGCAATAATAAGGCAGTAAAGTAAAGCTATTTCGTCCCAAAGAGTTGAGTAGATAACCTCAAATCCCACACGCGTCAGTCTTTCCGCTGTCGTGACGTCAAGAGTCAGGAGTCAAGATCTCGAGAGGACTCTGCTCTCTTTAAATAACCCGTTGGAGGGCCCTCAGAGCTCTCTTGTATCTGGGGTTCATTTTTATACACGGATTTCTCATGCATGCCTGTATTATATTTTTGTCTTTCAAGCGAAAGATTTGCTTATGCTTAGCTAATTCGAAATGTTGCCGAGTTACAATGCTGTTTATCTATTTACTTGCAGGCTTTTTAATTATTTTAACATATTCATAACTACCTACATACCTAAATTAGATCAAAGGTATTGAATAAGTATAGGTATATATCATAAGATTCATAAGTTTCCAAACACGCATAACCATATTAATACATTCGAGTCAGACGTGGACTTCATAATTTGTTACATGAATATGAGTAGAATTCGAGCTAGTCCGTCCTTGCCTCGGCATACGTCTTGAGGGCAGGTTATTATACCGTCTTACATGTGTGAGGGTAGCTTCATAATACGCCACTTGATTGAATGTCTGACTTGCATGTTGGTTCTAAGATTTAATTTGAAAGCCAATGTTTGCGATGCAGTTTCTGTGAATTCGTTTCAATTTAACAATCTCCGAATTTTCATCTCTTTTGAACAATAGCATTGAGGGGTGGCATCCATCAATATTGACACTCATAGAAAGCTGTAGGTACTTCTCAACTCCAAGTTGCACACATTGGAAATCGAAAGATTGCTTGTTTTGTTATTTCGCGCGGGAGATCCTTTTGTTGCATGGATTCGCGTTAAATGAGAGGGAAGTTACTGCAAGGAGGTGCGCCCGATCGGTCCAACAGAACATGCTTTGTTTCCTCCGGCTACGACCAGCGTCGCGTGACACGTGACGTCACATTCTTTGACCCTCTTTTCTACTCACTTGTCTAAAAACAAGAGGGGAGCGGGAGGTCAATCGTTACTAGGGCTTCAAGCGCCGGAACGCAGCTTCGTCCACCCCAGTAGGCTCGCTTGCGAATAAATCAGAATGTAATACGGTGCGACACGATTGCTAGAATTTTCCATCTTATTGAACCTTTATCCGGCCGGCGGAAGGATTTTTTCGGCTCATAAAGATGGAACGTTTCTAGTAATGTACAAATGAAAATTAATTGAAGAAAGCAACGGTGGAGATAATGGGTTTGATCGATCAACAATGGCAGAGCAAACAGTCTGGCCGGAACCGGATCGGTGGCGAGACTGCTCGGGAATTAATTCTATTGAGTGTGCGACCGAGCAGCCGTGTAATGGCAAGGACTCATGAACCCAGATCTTCAAACATCTATGCTTTGTTCAGGTACCTATAGGACCTATAAGAGCCCAGCCGCGAAATATACTCGAGACATTTTCATTTTCAAAACGTTTTCAATACCATTAACTTGCACAAAACATCTTCAAAAACTAATAAACCTCTCAGGGTGCCCCTTATTGACAGTATTCTTAATAATTACTTCTCCTTCCGATTTGTTTGCGACTCACATAGAAGGGGCCGAGTGAAAAGTGAGCTTGGGTTCGGACAAAGTCAATAAATAATAATACTAAACGCCCATCGGGTGACCGAGGGCTACTGCGGGCTCACTCCACTTTCAGCGAAACGATTCATTTTACATTCGCCTCTACACGGCTATGGACAGTTAGCAGTGATTGATGAGGTGTTTCGAAGGTCGAATGAGAAAGTAACATAGGGAGCGTATCTCGGACACTAATTATTTAGGATCTATTTTGTTAGGACACAGACGGACGGCCCCTGGCATTTGAATGTTTGGGGCAACTTGCTTCCACTCGATTCGTTACTTGCTGATGTTTTCACTTTTATTAATGGTACATTGATTTATTTTACGGCTGGTTGAATACGTATTTTAATTTGTTACTAAATTTTAGAACAAATTTTATGTTTAAAAAGTAGTGTAATAAAGTATACTTTGTAGAGTGAAATATCCCTGCAGCGTGTTAGAACGCTCCCTGACAGCAGCAATAGAGTCGTAAAGAATAGGCGCGAGTCCCGGGAAGGACATAAATTGGGTTCGGAAGCAGATCACGTAACGGTTTAGAGTTCGCAAAACTGTGCCATAAATCGGATGCGCCGAGGTGCGCCGGAGACAAACGGCGCCGGACGGAACACGGCCGTGGAGGTGACAGCAACGACGATAATAAAATTATATTTTATATGGAGGGGTTTTTATTAAGTACATTTAATATCGAAACGTTTTTTTATTGAAATTATATAGCTTAGTTTACAGTTACGGCCAGTGTTTTTTGTTAATAAATTGTTACAATGAAAAGGCAGACGTAACTTAGTACTCATTATTTATAGAGTGGAACGTTGAACTCAAATGTAAATAAGTTTCCCAATGCAATTTTTTACAATGTTATCACAAATAATTGACTCTTGACAAACAAACAGCGACTCCACGCAACCCTATTCCGTCACCAATAGATAATCTACAAAAGGAGCTATTTAAAAGACACCTCGAGACTAAGCAGAGGTGAGAGGCATCGAAGCGGGTAACGACTGCGTAACTCCGCTCAGGTGGCCGCCCGCACCGGGTCGCCTGATTCATGCTAATAGCTGAGGTGCCAAGATTTACCGCGCCGAAACTGTTATTTGTTAATACGCCGCCGATTCGTCCTTTTGTTGTTCGATTTTTGGCAAGGATTTCTGGTAAGATTGTTCGGAAATTAATTTATTTTATTAAGATATTTTTTTTATTGAATAATAATTGATATCAGATGAAGCAGCTTTTCTTTGGCAGCAGCTATTTAAATACCTGCTCCGTCTTTGACTTTCTATGGTCAGTCCACTGATTTACAGTCCATTTTTTTACGATGACATTCCGGGTGAGTTTACAGATTGTCTTCACAGTGACATGTCTAAATCACCGGCAGTCAACAGACAATTATCTGCGCAGCCCACTATCTCGAGGTGGGTCCGGTCGAGTGCCCTCTCTCATTATTTACGGAGGGCGAGAGTGTGACGAGCACGTTCGATCGCTAACGAGACATCTCCGCAGTGACCAATGCTTCAACATTTTTTTAATGGCACAAATCATATTTGCTCTTGAATCCTTGGGGACACGTGCTCTACAATACAATGAAGCCTTTTTAAATAAACTACAGGAAGACATAGACCGAATTCGAAGCTATGCATTCGTAAATTGTAAATCACAGAATTCTAACAATGTAATATTTTCAGCTATAAAATAACGCAATCCTGGCCAAACCATTCGTCTGCAATTTACCCTCACAATAGTTCATTTGTTATATAATAACCGATAGCGTAGCGTTATTATATTACGAGCAAACAAATTGAGTCGAGCCTCCGCCACCTCAGACTAATGTAATTCCGGTGCGCGCCCGCCGAAGAATAGATATTTAGAGTGGATTGTTTTCGACAGACCGTAATGAAACTCTGATGCCGGGCCAAATCAGTTTCTGAGGTGAGTCTGCCGCAGGGGAGGCACATTGTAACACGAAGCCGAAAATAAACTGCGGAGAGTTGTCCGTACAAAGACGCAATGGACACGACGTGGGGGCCTTACTGCTTAATTTGCCTACCGTAATTACTGTCGTCCCGGGCACCCGGGGGCTCGACCCCGCGTCTTGCAGGTTATATTGCCTGGTGCGGGCGCGAGTGTGTGCTCCGCAAATACTGCTCTCCCTTAGTCGTTAAGTATGAATACGGGTGTGGACAAAATGTATTAGCTTAGGCTGAGATTCGGACGCTGTTTGTTCAGCGATGATAGATTTATAGTAATTGTGTTATTAACGTTATGGGATAAGGGTTTACGGGCTTAAGTAATGAAGGCTTTCACATAATTCGCAGATTTATAGTTAGTTTGCACACGTGGTGCGGTGCGTGTAATTAAAGTTTTGAGGCCCGATTTCTACCTGACATGAAACTTTAAGATAGAAAAAACAAATTGTACCTACTATTTTTAAAACCCAGATAGGTATATAAGGCATTGATTGGTAAGTATATTATACATAATATGTATTTTAAATGGCGATGTTTCGGCTCTTCAAATTATTAAACATTGTTTTGATGATTTGTTTTCAATGTGCTTAATACGTTTTAAACTTAGTAAAGAGCACCTCGTTAAGTCTTAAGTACGTCCTTATTTATTTTTACATAAAGTTTTTCAGCTGGAGCACGTTTACCAGTAACGAGTAAAAATGCAGAAACTTCTCCGAACTCATAATGACGAAGACGTACTTTCTTTTGTTTTCACGCGAGCTTCAATTGAATAAAACATTTTATGTCAATGGAGTCCATTAGAATGCCAGAGAGTTCGGGAATTTTTAATGGTCTCGTGTATTGGCCTGCGAAACTAAGTTACCATTTCTAATAAAAGCCGAGCTAACTAACATCTTTTTGTGAAGCCGTTTTGCTCTTTATTTTCGGAGGAGTCCATGTGACGGTAATTTCGTTAGAAAACATAATTAACACTTTTACGGCGGCGGTTGGTCGGGATCATCCCATAATAACCTTGTTAACCCTGACGCACTGGGCGGATGGGCTAGCCTTTTAACGGCCATGTACATGGGCATTAATCCGAAAGCTATCGGCTTTTGTCCTTTTCTCACGCCGGTGTTTCCCCGTCTTTTGTTTCGGCCGTGTCTGCGGGTCACTCCGGGGACCTGTGCCTTTTAGTGTGAGGTTTTCGCTCGCCTTAACGAAGGGAAGCAGAGCAAAGGTCGTCATTAGGGCAAGCGCGGTGTAAACAAGGTCCGAAGCGCCCTCGCCGCCGCTAATGGCCAATTCGTGCGCTCCTCGAGGTGACCCCTGCCCTGTCTCAGACCACCTCCGTAAATGGCCTTTAAATTGCGATTTTGATAGAGCAAACGAAAGGATTAGTTTTGGTGTGTTTTGCTGCTGATAAATAGTTTTATGTAGTATTTTAGCTTTTGTTTTTCAGGTTGATGAATGTACAATTAATAAACGTTACAAGACAAACGACACGCCCTTTGTGTATTATCAGGCAGCAGCCGCGATCAGCCCGCGACATGTTGCGGCCGGCGACACCGCGACCTGTCGCGCGACACGAGCCCTCCGCTTGTTCCCATGTGAAATTTAATTTCCGCCATGCGAGAATCTGTCAGCGCGGGGCGCGGGACGAAGCCAAGAAATATGCTCGCTCTAAACTTTGTCAATTTGTTTGTGAAGCGAAATTAACTCGATCGGATCTGCGGCCGCGCCCGCGACCCGCTGATGGGAACACAGATTCGCTGCGCGACTGATACGGAATTAAATCACAACAGATACCGCTATTTTTTACCCTCCATAGCCGCTGTACCATTTCAAGCGATGAATGACTCATACAGTATTAAAACTTCAGACGTGAAAATATTTTTACGCTTTAATGAAGTACGGGGACTAACGAATATTTATAATGTGCGGAAATGTTCCCTATTTAAATTACAGAGGTAACCATCCGTGAGGAGTAAAAATACGTTATTTTCAACTTCGTTATCCGTATCACAGGGCCGCGGGTCTCCGGAGGATGCGTTATTAAAATATATTGTGCACACTCCCACCTCGTTCGCTGCCAGCTACGCCGAGTAAAAGCAAATAAATTAGTTATGCCCAATATTTTCACCCTAAATGTTATTCGAACAGCGAGTGAGTATGGCGGCGCGGAAATTGCGAAGGCGCAGTATTTATCAGATAAGTCGGTATCTAAGAATCGGCCCCCGCCCCCGAACACTTTCGCACTCTTATTATTAGGTGCAGAAATTTCCGATGAGGTACATTTGCATAGAGACGGCGCTCACAGGTGACGCCTCTATAATTATATTCGAGAAGTTTTAGATGAAAGTTTATGTAAATATGAAGTCGCTCGCTTATTATATCGGAATACGGCGGGACTCTATTAATTTCCGGAAATATTAATCGAAAATAATTAGCGCGCGATGTTTGCCGACCGCCACGCCAGATTCCGTAAACTCTTAATTTCAAAGGTTCGCTAATAAGCGTGCGCGGTTGTTATTAAAAGCAAATATTGGTGCACGCATAATAAATACGGTTGCCAAGTTTTCTTTTGAGCGCGAAGACATCCGCGCCGGCTTAATTACGCCTTATTCAAATACGGCGGTGTTTAATCAAGAGAACGTATCGCCGGAGTGAAGGGCTGAAGAAGTGTTTAAGAACTATGGGTTTACTCCGTGGTGGTGTGAGTGGGAAGCGGGGTACAGGGGAAGGGGGGGGGTGTATTACAAAGGCCGAGAGGAAACCATTATGGTGGTAGACGTCGTCGGTGCTTCATTAGAGGACTCAGAAAGAGTCGCGGGCGCGCGCGGCCTCCGATTTTGGCGGCGCCTCTTGGTATGTTACTGGCTGACTTAGGTATTATACATTATATGTTTGGGTAAATACTCGATTGTTTTTTGTATACATACTGCAATTTTATTTTTTAACAGTTTTATGGCCTACGCAAATCGTAAACATCGGTTGACATTGGTTCTTGTATAATTATTCTCTTGTAACCTCCTTGTACTTAAATGGTGTAATGTGTATGTATAAAATAAAATCTTGGTTGAAAAAAGTATTGTAGGCACATTACGGTAAATAACTAAAGGCATCAATCAGTCAGAAAATTCGCAAATAAAATTTTGCTTTTACTTACATAGAAACTTTTAACTAGGAGGAGTATATTTTTTACGATGAAAAGTCATAGTAAGTACCCTAGTTTTTCATAATTTTACACATGCACTATTTATACAGAATGAGCATCTGAATAAATTTCTTTTGGCTTACTATACCTTTGGAATGTTGCACTGAGTATCATAAAAGTAGATACACTGCATATAGCATACCACAGCGCGTCCCTAGTTGATTTACGTCAAGCGGAGATGACGTCACGAGTCGCGTCCGCAATGCGCTAACTTCGCCTCCACCGCGCTCATTACCGCACTCCGAATGTGCGCTCGACTACATCTTCAACACTTGTAAGTCTTGTAAAATTGCGGAGTTATAAATAAATAAAAAAACAAAACTTAATATTCAGAATGTTAAAAAATATCAATTCCTCGGCCCTTGATGTACTGTTTTGTTACAGCAACGGTATTTAACAGCTGTTTAGTCAGATGCAAACAATGTCCTAAATAGTAATGATAATCATTTAAATGACCCAACACCTTTTTACTTAGGCCCGGGTCTCCTATTACGCGCCGTAGATCGCGTCCAGCGTCACGCCGTAGGCCGCGTCACGATGCTCACTACATCTACGCGCCAACGTTGGCGTGTGAGGGAGACCGCATCAGTACATTTCTATAGTGAGCATCGTGACGCGGCCCACGGCGCGACGCTGGACGCGACCTACAGCGAAAATAGGAGACCCAGGCCTTACTACGCCTACAAAATGCTACGACGCTACGCTCGTAGCGCGCTACGCCGTAGCCGCTACGAGACGTAGCACTCTACGCTACAACAGTCGTAAAGGACATCGCACACTAGCCTGTCAATAGCGATATGGGGAATGTATGTCATAATGATAGATAGCCACCTCGGCGTGTGATTGGCTTCGTTAGCACCTCGCCGCCTGAGAGCGTCCTCAAGGCGCGACTAATTTGACAGATCGCCGTGTCGCGTGACGTGTGGGTAATGGCCTTAACTTGTCCTCGAGAGGCAAGATCGAGAGGCCTGCCTGGTCTAGGCGGTGCTAATAGAGCCAATGAACACGGTCGTTATTGTTATTTAACCGACTTAAAAAAACAGGGTTTTCGTTTGTCTGTTCAATTTAAGGCTAGCCAAAACTATTGTGATAAGTAATAGTTTTTAGTAGTAAAAATAAAGCTCCAGATTGATTCGATAAAGTTATAATAAAAAAGTTGCAAAGTATAATTTAAAGTATTAATCAACGGCTACCATATTTATTGAAATATTTTTATACTTTAACCTTCTTGCTGGTATTATCATTGTATAATATCCAGTACCTAACTAACTTTTAGTATTTTACGGTGAAAGGTAATTGTTGCATGAATTACCTTGAACTCTCAATATTTTATGTTATGTGCTGTTGTCGGTGTGTATATTTTTGTAAATAAATAATAAATTCATATACATACTTTCACATCAGAATAATGCGTGATTGCTCACGAATTACGGCACACGGAAACGTCAAATTTGTTCCGTGTGTGTTCATAGGAGATACTTGAAATTCACTTCCCCACTTCAGAATTACCCTTTATTTCGCTCACAAAGGTCGATTCGCTACCTAATGAAGGAAGTTTTGTGCCCCTGTGGTGAATATATTATGCGCTTTTTAACTTAACCAAAAATACCAGGCATTTTCGAAACATTTTTGCACGTGCCTTAGAAAGCTTGGAGATTTTGGAAACACCGTGCGAAAGTATTCCAATAAAATATGAAATGAATCTGTATTATTGGTAAATGTACACTTTTGTTAAAGAAATAAATATGTGGCTTATAAGTTTGTACTGTATACGTTATTTATTGGCATTAGCTTCAATAAAGATGGACGGATTGGACAGAATTTCCTTTGTAATTGAGTTAGTGAATCCGTAGAGTTGTTTAAAATTTAATGTTTTTTTTACATTTTTTATAGTCAATTAGAATTTTTGTATCTCGCGTCACAGGAACAGGCTTTTTTTCGGGAACTTGTTTTGACAACTATTTTCAGATTCTTAATATATTAAATTTTAATACTTACTACTTCATAAATGTTATTTCGTTTTGACTTCGCGATAGACCCCCCGGAACAGAGCGGGCAAATGAAACATGTTTCATCTTACCGTTCCGCGATGCACGTCAGTGTCGTCAGTGTCAAGTCGCTCAGTTAACTTTTCCCTAATTAGACGGGCATGCATACGTCTACGGGCGTTGGCATTTTTAATTACGAGCTATAATTCCGTCTGGAACGCAAGTTGCACGGTTAACGTACAATTAGGCCGGATAAACAACTGTTTATGTTGTTACCTAATTCTCGTTTGGCTAAGTGACGCTTAAAGCGGCGGCGGTCGAAAAAAATAAGTTTGGATTTTTAATGCGGCTCGTGTGCTCTTTCTCAACAGGATAACTCGTTTTTGTTTGCAATTCACTGTTTTATCGTTTTAAGAGTTAATGTTGAAATAAATATTAATGTAGTAGTGTAATAACAACGAGTTTCATGAAAACGAAATGTGTATTTAATTTACCTAATCATCAGTCAATGTTCTATATCTGGACATATTATATCTATTCCAAGCACTCTATTCTGTTCTTGGCCTTCTTCCTTCCATAACAATCTGTAAATCATGTAAAACTGAATTATATGCGAAGATTTTACTAATCTCTTTTATTTAAATATTGTTTCCCCCGCTATATAAATTTAAACAAAAACAAACAAACGCTTTTATCGGTCAACATTGTGCTCACATTACCAATTAATGTTTTTAATTGTTTTTCGAATGTAGACGTAAAAATGTCACAAATAACGTGAGAGAATCAAAACAAACAAAAGGAAGGGTAAGCGGTGCAATGTAATCACTTCTGACTGTCAAACACACACTTAGTGGGGTCACTCCACTTGCGAGAACCGCATTGGAAGTAATAAAAACCTTATGGTACAGGATGTAAAGATATGAAGTAAAATATACTGCTCTTTTTAGTAAGTTGTAAATGCTAAAATAAAAAGTGACAAATACTTTACAGTGACTGATTTACCTAAAGTAAACGGCACGCAGAGAAAATTAAACTTTTATTTAGTAAGAGATACACAGATATGTATAATATATATTTTATACTAATGCAACCTATAACATTGAATGATAGCTTCACTATCTTAGAACAGTTCATTTATAAAGTAATGTATTAATTTAAGATAATTTTATCCAAATATTTTATATTAAAATGTAATTTATTGCTCGCCTTGAGAGTGGTAATACCACTACCACTTATTGTAATTGGCGAGCTTGACCAGTCAGAATATATGTAGGAACCAAATTAATGTAAAACATCTAATATTGTAAACCCATATTCAGCAAATAAATATTTCTATTATTTTCTATTTTATTTATAAATCCATCACACTGACCTAAACGCGAGAGCCCCCGCGGTACAAATATCTATCCGGAGTAAGGGCGCATTTAAGTTAAAATTTTCACTCCCCAGTAGCTTTTTACTAATTCGCCAAGTGAAAAGGGTTCGTCGAAGTAATACAGTTACTGCTTATTCAGTATTTATACATCGAGGGGCTGGCAGTCTTGACGCGGGCCGATGTAAGGAACATTTATAAAATTTGTTGCTACTAATTAGCGCCGGCTGCCGTCGAACCTGGATCAACAGAACTTCGCCTAAATGCTTCGTTTCAATTCCGAATTGATAATTACCTTTATAGGTATTTTCGTGCTTTAATTATATGTCGGGATACTCGGAATTCTGTTTATAAAAGGTAAATAATTGTAAAGTAGATAATAAGCTTTAAAAAGTAATATTTGCCCTAAAAAGTGTTTTAGAAGACTTGCGTTAAAGAACTAGGATAAGTAGCATTAATATCGCATTAAATTGATTTTCTCGTAAAGTACGCTATTCCGACGTACGAGTGTAAGTAGAGTAGATAAAATGGCATTATTAAAATCCGTCAAAGTTAGATAGGCAATAAAAAGTTCAGCTGTAACCTGCTCGGAGATGCGTTGTTTACGAACAGGGTAGCGGCGCCAATCGCGCGTAATGTATTTATGATTATTGTGCTCCGAGATAGAACCATCTAACCCCTTTCGAAGCGTAAAAAGAAACTAAATAACAATCTCTTCTCAACTGAATGCATACAGAGGAAAGCAAGGCGAATTGCTTTTACTAAATGGAGGATTTGCCAAGTACTAGAGACGAGCAGTAAAATATCATAAAATATGTACTTACATGAGCGCCGGTGACGGGTCAGCAAATATGACGGGGCAGCAGAGCCCCCGGCATTACGGGATTGTAAGCATACGGTTAAGTCTATCGACAGGCGTGGGCAAACATTGTATATTAGCTGCGATGCCCTAAATATTGAGCCCCTTCTTGTCTTAATCTGATGGCGTCGAGAGACCGCTTCTTAATCCATCACGTAACCGAGAAATCGTGTTACATCAACGAAAAATGTATTAAGGGGGGGATACGCGCGGCGAGCCATCCCATCCCGATCGGACAAACTTTGCTAATACCACCCCCTCGCATAATCGCAGAGCCTTTTACGAGAGGAATTTATGGGGATAGTCCTGATTTCTTGTAACATTTACGGCGAGCGTGGCTGTTACGTGCCGCCGCCATGCTGCTCGACTCTTAATTAAGAGATGTAAAAACTGGAATTCATCTTCCCGCATACCGGGGCCCGAACAAAAACGTGACCACGTTTGTTGCTACATAATGTGCACGTCCCTCACAAATCAATAGTCAACTTCGTCGGAAGTTTAAGGTGCTTTACATATTCTGTTTCAAATAAGATGCAGCTCAAATTGCCGGCTGACTAAACAGCGGAGTGCTTACATTGTGGTATCAGAATATTATGAGAGCTATCGAGCGTATTGATTCTGGACGTCGCAGTTTAGTAATGCGAGGCTGAGTCACGTCAAAGTTGTGAAGTCTTAGCAAGTCCGGGCCCCAGGTGAGAATGTGTAGACGGTAACTGGCTAGACGGCACACGCTGCCCGCGAGCCAATAATGCCGTATGGTAAGTGAATTCGACAATGCCAGAATAGGTGTACTCGTGTAGAGGAGGCGAGCTGCGGCTTTGTTCTGGAAACTTCGCCCGCCGCCGTGATGTATCTTATTGCGCGGGCGACAGCGGAGCGCACGTAACGCGCGCTTTTGTGCCCGTAATGGCTAATGCAGCTTCCTCGCGTATTTCGGAAATTCGCATCGAGATTGCATGTATCCGGTTTCTTGAACGTCATTTACGTTTATTGTGTCTATTTATGAACGTGTTGTAGCTCAGCGGTAAACGCTGTTATGCGGATATAAATTGGGGTGCACAATAAATTGAAATTTTGTCTTACTCCAGCAAAATCCGTAGGCTCTAGGCGGCCTGTGCGAACCTTTACGCTTGAATTGAGGCAGTTTATGGAGAAATTAATTACTAGGCGGAGAGGATCGACTATTATAGTTTCGCAGTGAAATTATTATTGTGAGGGGTCCACGCGGCGGCCGAAATTGTGTCCGGACAAGAAAATTAGTGAGCGTGAAACAGGGTGCGAGCGGGAATCAAAGAGCTTCGGAAAGTTACGCGTATTGTGACGAGCGCCTACGACGCCACCTATTTATAATTTGAACAGTTTCAGAACTTCGCCTTTGTGGCTAATGTATTGCCTTCCGTTGGCTACCGGAGGGAAACTGAATGGTACCTATATTCCTACATTCGACACATTAGAATTAGCTATATAAACTTTTGCGATGCCCTGTTTTGAACTCTTCATTTTGCTGGACGTTTAAATATCATAACTACAAAAGCAAAAATTGCAACGTTAGTTTGCAACAAAGCAAAGCTGGGAACCAAACCCGGCGCAGCGGTGTTCGGAAGCCAGATATTGCGATATATGGCTACCAGGGGACTGCACCAGCTGAGATTCAGCCGAACTCAGCTGATTTATGGCGCACCTTGAAGAATATTAATCAATTTGGCAAGGAAACTCATAAGCGAAGGGTGAGATGTGGTAACATTGGCTTACCACGAAATCATACCTCCAATACAGGGTGGTCTTTAAGTTAGAAGTTTGACGAATATTTTCGAGTTATTATGACATTATATCAGTGTTTTCAAAGCTTTGGTTCAAAACGTGGTGGTCGGTTAGCCGATATGAATGTACTTATTCTTAATTCGGTTAGAACTTAAGCTATATAGGTAATCTACAGAAAGTAAATGACCTGATGATACAATAAAGAGGTTTGACCTTGTCTAATGCACAAAAATATAAAAAAAAGCATGATTAGATTTAAAACCTGTAGTACCTACGTACATGTACACTGCTTAAAGCAAATGAATTTGGAAACTCCGAAACTTGTAAATTATAATCTTCCCAACACAAGGAGCACAGAACACAGTTGCGGGCAGGTTGCTCCCTCTGGCGGCTAAGACTCGCAGCATTATTTAAGGCAGATCGCCGTCAAATAAATCATACTACCTTCTGCTTCGTCGCGCATATTTCATACTTAATTCTTTCGTGTTTTTGAACCGAGACTTTATGGGATGTCAGTTCTTTAGCTATTACCTTTAGGGTGTTTGATATTCGCATTTGAATATAATATTAAAATGTTTGTGGAATATAATACTTTTATAATAGCTAAGAGTGGGTGTTAGTTCTGAAAAAGATTTTTACGTATATTAAATAGCTTCTTCGCATCATCTTCAAAGGGTTTCCCGTGAGAATTCCGGGATAAAAAGTCTATAGCACTCCCAGATAGACCTGAAAGATTTGAATTTACAAATGTACTCACATACACATATTTTCTCCTTTGAGTATGAAATTTAAAATTTACACAATCGACAACAAATCAATGTAAAATTATCGTAAACAATGAAACACACACAGACAAGCCTCTACACGAATGACATGTAATATCCATGCATGTAATATCTAAGCAAAAAAACAAAACCCACAAATATTCGTAGCAAGTACCGTGAGAGTGACATGGGAAGCTCCCGGTGACAGAATGTCGGTGGCGTGGCGTTAATTCAGGGGCGTGAGGCGTGACGTGAGGCGTGAGGCGTGAGTCGAGTTTTTATCTACAGCCAGCCGTCGCGGGCTGACCGCCACCGCAGCCCCGCTTTACTAGACCTTGTTGTATTATGCTATGCATAAGTTTTCTGCGACGGAGATGTTTTAAACTGTATTATATGGATATATTGGATATGAAACATCCCGGTATCTTCATGTAAACAAAAGTTCGAACTAATACTACACTGATATAAATATGAGCTGATATGATATAGGTACGTGAAATATTATCTTAGAAGTCCTTAGCTTCAGCCTCAAAGTTAACGCCCGACACAAAAACTAGCAACTAATTTAAGAGCGCACTCAGCAAATAAGTTAATGCTCGCCTTCACTGTCTTCCCGCACTCGCAGCCTCGTAAATCCCAGCAGACACCGCCTCACGGCTCACCTGCACTCATTATATTTATGCCGCAATAATAAAACTTTCCAACTCTCTGTGAATATTGAATTGGCTGCGGCCAAAGAGCCGCTCCAATACTCCGCAAGTTTAGTTATTGCTGTCCGTAATACGCGTAATGCAATGCTCGCTACGTTTTAATAAAGGCCGCCCGACGATGCATTTCGAAAAGTTTCCGTTTCCCGGCAAGGCTCTCCCGCCGACAATGAGCGCTAAGCCTCGTCTGCAGTTTCCAGCTTTTTCACCTACCCTCATAATGGAATTTTCGGATCCAGTGTTTGACGTATGCTCTACACGAGTCTTATTAAAACGTCCGACATTATCGCTAAGCCGCAGAGGAAAAAAGATTAAAAGCTCAAAGTATCTGCTCAGGAATATTGATTAAACGTAAACCTGTTACAATGTACTTGGGAGTTTGAGTGAAAAGTTAGTCAGCCTCGGGTAAACATCTCTTAAAACAACACAAGTTGGGTTCCGCGCGGCTGAACCGTCAGACAAATAGGATATCGGGCTTTCACTGCGCCGTGCATTGATGGAGCAGGGAGGGGAGGGGAGGGGGGGCAGAAAATACTTTGCACAAAAACATTCACATGCTAACTTTACAGACGACCGTTTCATACATTCTTGTTGGCATCAATTTAAGACCTTTTAATCGTATGTAAAAGCGAATATTTACATCAGTAATACTCAACAAACCTATTGCTCTTAGCCTCCGACGTCTATTATTCCTTCCTCCGATATTGGTGATTCCAAATACGGCACCAAACACAAGAGTGAGTGCAAAAATAGCATGTTAACATTTTAAGACATCACGCCCTCGCGCTCGGTAACTAGATCGCTCCCAGACTATAGGTACAGTGTTCCACTATGAGCGATGTGTAACAAGAGTTAATACGATGTGAATATTTCGCCGGAAGCCACACTACATCTCGAGGTGATCCACACGTCGGCGCGAGTCTAGACGAGATACTAATTACATATTTTTAATGGATGGCGGGGCACGTTTCGTTTTGTTTTAAATTTGATGTAAAAGCTCTCGTGTGGGAGATATTAAGATAACACAGCGTGTTGTGGCGTGACTTTTCACGCTCGCTGTAGCTTATGTGAGACTTATGAGTCACCCTGTTTGTCAATGCAAGCTGCTCTAAGATAGTGCTGCAATAAATTGACGATTTAGCATTTCAATGCATTAGCTTTTCCGAAAAATTACTACTGCTGGTTGAGTCAGTACTATTATTTATTTTATGTAATATTATCAATGTAACGGTTTTTATTCAGTTGCACATCAAATTAAATGTTTTATCAACTAAAACCATTTGCATTCATATAAAACAAGACTGCCAAATTTGACTAAGCTGATTATTCTCCTCAGTTCCATTTTTCCTAAGTGGCGTAAAAGATTGATGAATAAACAGAGAATTTTCGTTAACATAATTATGCAGTTTTCCCGCTAATATCGGCGTATTATGCTCTTACACCTGAGTGCGGAAATTGCATTAGACGCTGCCACCGCCGCGCCGCTCTTGTGCTTCTATTTATTCTGCTTCATCGTTTAGGATCCACGGACTAGCGATTATTATTGTTTACAATAAAACTAATTTAGTTTCAGCTATTATATAGGTACCTATATTATTCTTTACGGACAGTAGTTGTAAAGACATTGCCACCATTGGTCAGGATCATAAATTAAGTGAGTATCTATATAATTTTTATATCTATTTCAATTTATAATCGAGGAAACACGATTTTAAATAATATTTATTTACCTACTCTTATAAAAAAACTGCAATAACAGTCACTAAGAACTAACATCTAAATCTCAAATAATCGCAATAAAGATCCGGTTTACAACTCTAAAAACGAATCTTACTATTCCCGCGTTTATTTCCCCGCACGTGTGACCCGCCTGCTTACAGCGCCACACAGCGATAGCCTGTTTGCAGAGTGCCGCCACCCGCCGCCGCCGCCGCCGCCGCTGCATCAGATCCTGACGGGAACGAAGCTAAAAGTTGCGCCACCGATACCTGAGCGGAAATTGAAGTCAGCTCCAACATTCAGCGCTCCAAACGCTTTGTGAGAACATTCTATTAATTTATCTGCATGTTGTTTGCAATGCACCGCTTTGATATGCCAATACTGGAATATTAATTTCACATACATACATGTTTTCGAATAATTGAATTAGCGGGCTTTGTCGTTAAAATGTAATAAAGTATTCGGTATGCTCGGCTTTCGTGAAAACCTCCACGCTTCCTGATAAAGTCTAATCTAAACATTAATCTTGCCAGTTAACTATTTCATACACAACGTCAAAAGAGAAATTTAATTAAAGTTTACAAGTAAGCAAGTAGGCCGTGTCTCCCGACCGCAGCCTTGAGGTGACAAGCCACATGTCTCATCCTCCGCGGAGGCTATTGCAAATATTAGTTCGCGTAACTCATCAATTCGCGCTCAACTTAATAAAATACTTGCCGCTTAATTGAAAATGAATACTGGCAGCATAGAAAACCGATCGATAAAGTATTCCGCGAGCTTAATCCACGATAATGAAGCGCCCCCTCGAAGGGTTGGCGGTGGGGGCCAGTAATAAATGTTGCGTTCGAAATTTAAAATCAAAGTGTGGAATAAATTTTGATTAAGCGATTAGCCGGAGAGGTGTTTGCGTTTCTTCACGCGGCCATTAGTGGCGCGTGACGTCCTCGCCGGGATTTATCTAATCTTGTTGCTGATTTACGACTTGTAGCGTATCAATAGTTATTTATAGCAGATAAATAACTTTGAAATTATCTTGAGGGAGGAAAAATATATCTTAAAATTTAAAATTAGTAGCGAATGTATGTAAATCAGATGGAAATGTTTTAATTACATGACATGATCTGAGTTCTGCATACGTGCAAGACGGTTGCCATGCATACGCCGGGCACATTTGATTAACAAGACGATTTGCCGTTGAAATTCATTATAATTTTATTCATGCTGCGGCGGCGGTGCTCAGCGAGTTTATTAGCCTCTGAATCTAGGCTTTGTTCTTAACCGAGTCTTTGGTTAGACCTACTGATTAGAAATATTCAATAATTTGCGAAAATGGCGTATAATTATAATGTTTCCCAGACATAACATCCTATAAATTATACATCACATGTTTGTTAATATATCAATAATTTAGTCATATATTTTACCTCTAGGTGTTTGTCTTGTTATCCTATTAGACAAACAGTGGATGTTAAATAATTGGCACCTAAGTAAGATATTATTATGTATAAGGACATTTAGCCCCTGTTTCACAATGTCTGGTTAGGCGCTACCTGTCGGATAAAATACATGCTGTCACTGTCTAAAAAATAATAACAGAGAGTGACAGCATGTATTTTATCCGTCAGGTAGCCACTAACCAGACATTGTGAAACAGACCCTTATAAACATAAATAAATGTAGTGTACACAGACTAAGATAGAATAATTGTTTCTTAGGGCCAGTTTTTTGATCCGTGGTCAACTTTAACCATTAGTCAAGTCACTTGTCAAGCATGACAGCTGCATACTTTGGGTGGTTTTTAACTAATGGTCGCCATTTTTGACCAATGGTTGTGTTAACTAGGGATCAAAAAACTGGCCCTTAGTGCATTCAGTCAATGTGGACAGGCGTAATATTTTCATCGCATAATTATTATCATATATTAGGGTAGAACGTCCGAGTACCGACGGGTCCCGCCAGGATCAGTCTGAGACATTTTGTAGCCGCCGTCTTCGTCTACTTGCGGTTTTAAAATGAGGAGTGCATCATACTTACGAGTATGTGTTACTGAATTTGCATTTCATTGTATTGGTAGAACAATTTCGACATGTAAGCCATATCATGAGAGGCAAATATTTTCAAGACACAACAATACATTGAAAATATATTATTATGAAAGATAAATATTTTCTTGTCCATGTAATTAAATGATCTTCATTTGGTTGGACTGACAATATTTCGTCTGTCAGTTCGCGATCTCTACTTTTTCATCTTCCCTTCCAAAAGAACCCTATAAAATTACAAATATCATCCATTTTATTCCCATATTTCCACTTGCTACACAGTTATTAATTTATTACCCCTCGCATGATCTCTGACGTTCCGTTGCACAGAAGCAGCGTCGCAGGTAAAATCCCGCGTTCGGGTAATTACTCCGCGTGAGTGCAAATGTTATGCGCTCTGATTTACGACGTCTGAAACGGAACGCACCAAGAAAAGGGATGCCGTGTTCGGTTAATAGCGAGTAGAATTAAATTTTATGATCTGGCTGTGTTTGTTTAATTAGTCATATGCAGTCGAGATGTAGACGCTCTTTGTAAGCTCCTGTGTTTGTGACAAACTTTACCCAGTCTTACAAGAAAGGATTCAGCGCATAAATAACTAATTTATTAACGTTTAATTAAGCTAAAGTATTAACAAGAAAATTCGTGTTGAACATGAAAAGTTGCGAGGAGCATTTTTAACTTTCCCAGCTGACGTTTCGTATTTACACAAGGAAGCGCGCGGGTAATAAGCCCTACTCAGGTTAATGAGTTTACAGCATCCTTCACTCTGTACGAAGTAGTTTTTAAGGTACCGCGCGAGAGCTGGCAGGCGAACCAAGGCGGCAATTAAAGTTGTTAGCTCGACGTGAGCCGGTAACGAGGGCCTCACCCGAGCAGCAGCTAATGTCACCGGCAAGAGTTAGTTCCTTTTTTAAATTGGCATTTAGAGCCACAACAATGTAGGAAGGTGACAAACTTACTGTTGTATATTTATTTACAAATAATTTTACGTGTATATTTGTAATTACCTGTTTAGATACTTTAGCAACTTAAAGTAATTGAATATATTAAAATGCGTATAGGTTCCCTCGCATAACATTTCAACTACCAACGCCCAATTCATCCACCGAAAGCAGAAATAAATAAAAACAAAGGCACATATTTTATTTCAGCAGAAATCTCCGCGACACAACGGGGAACTTTAACAGCATTACTCGGTCCATTTGGCAATCTATCCCCGTGCAGCTCCCTCAGAAGATATGGACGTCCCGAGATGTACCTACGGAACCCCAAACCTTCGGAACCCTTTCCCGAGACGCGGGGCCGAGCGCCCGCGGCGGCGCTCGCTGGCAGGAGCCAATAACTGCGGCGTCCCGTTTAATTTTATAGCTTTTCAAGAATTTTCCGTTTAATCAAACTTGAAATTACGTTTTGTATCTCGGCCAGGTTTTGAGGTATTTTGAGATAAAGAGAAATGGCTTATTGTGGCGCTGCCAATCAATAACGGCTTATCCCTCGGCTCTTAGGCGTAAGTAACCATCTCAACGTAACCTGCGTGAAGTTAGCAGCCTAAAGTTAGCAGCCTTTGAATACCCGACCAAATTAAGATGGTCACTTCAGTCATTGCATACTTTATCAATTAAAACACGTAAAAAGCCCCAAAAACATTGGAATAATAATGCTAGGTATTTATATAAACACTAAAATATGTTCTAAAATAAATAAATTCTAAAAAATACGACGTTTACTTACTGACGCTCTTGTTGGTTAATGGATATTTTGTATGGGGGCACCAAGATGCTATAGACCTGCCCACATCTCACCTGGTTTATTATGTGTGTTGTGTCATTAGAAAACACTGACAGAAGTTTCATCAACATTGAAACGGGATAGCAGGTGTCCAGGAGCCACTTTCTGACGGATTTTGGGTGAAAAATTGTCAATATTTCACGAATAATCAAGTTTGCAGGTGGAACCTGAAGAGATTCAGCTGCAAATGATAGTTCATATGAAAGGTATTATTAATACCTAGAAGTGGTTTTCAGCAATTTCAGATTAAATGACTTTTGGTGAATATTCAAGGTGAAAACCAAAAAATAAAACTTAGCAGCCCAAGATTAACATTTTGTATGGGGGCACCAAGATGCTATAGTCCTGCCCGCATCTCACCTGGTTTATTATGTGTGTTGTGTCATTAGAAAACACTGACAGAAGTTTCATCAACATTGAAACGGGATAGCAGGTGTCCAGGAGCCACTTTCTGACGGATTTTGGGTGAAAAATTTACAATATTTCACGAATATTCAAGTTTGCAGGTGGAGCCTGAACAGGTTCAGCTGCAAATGATAGTTCATATGAAAGGTATTATTAATACCTAGAAACAGTATTAATTCAGCAATTTCAGATTAAATGACTTTTGGTAACTCTTCAAGGTGAAAATCAAAAAATAAAAATTAGCAGCCGAAGATTAACTTTTTGTATGGGGGCACCAAGATGCTATAGACCTGCCCGCATCTCACCTGGTTTATTATGTGTGTTGTGTCATTAGAAAAAACTGACAGAAGTTTCATCAACATTGAAACGGTATAGCAGGTGTCCAGGAGCCACTTTCTGACGGATTTTGGGTGAAAAATACAATATTTTTATTATGCACCTGCTATACCGTTTCAATGTTGATGAAACTTCACACATAATAAACTAGGTGAGATGCGGGCAGGTCTATAGCATCTTGGTGCCCCCATACAAAATGTTAATCTTGGGCTGCTAAGTTTTATTTTTTGGTTTTCACCTTGAATATTCACCAAAAGTCATTTAATCTGAAATTTCTGAAAACCGTTTCTAGGTATTAATAATACCTTTCATAAGAACTATCATTTGCAGCTGAATCTCTTCAGGTTACACCTGCAAACTTGAATATTCGTTAATTATTGTCAATTTTTCACCCAAAATCCGTCAGAAAGTGGCTCCTGGACACCTGCTATACCGTTTCAATGTTGATGAAACTTCTGTCAGTGTTTTCTAATGACACAACACACATAATAAACCAGGTGAGATGCGGGCAGGTCTATAGCATCTTGGTGCCCCCATACAAAATGTTAATCTTGGGCTGCTAAGTTTTATTTTTTGGTTTTCACCTTGAATATTCACCAAAAGTCATTTAATCTGAAATTTCTGAAAACCGTTTCTAGGTATTAATAATACCTTTCATAAGAACTATCATTTGCAGCTGAATCTCTTCAGGTTACACCTGCAAACTTGAATATTCGTTAATTATTGTCAATTTTTCACCCAAAATCCGTCAGAAAGTGGCTCCTGGACATCTGCTATCCCGTTTCAATGTTGATGAAACTTCTGTCAGTGTTTTCTAATGACACAACACACATAATAAACCAGGTGAGATGCGGGCAGGTCTATAGCATCTTGGTGCCGCCATACAAAATTTTAATCTTGGGCTGCTAAGTTTTATTTTTTGATTTTCACTTTGAATATTCACCAAAAGTCATTTAATCTGAAATTTCTGAAAACCATTTCTAGGTATTAATAATACCTTTCATATGAACTATCATTTGCAGCTGAATCTCTTCAGGTTACACCTGCAAACTTGAATATTCGTTAAATATTGTCAATTTTTCACCCAAAATCCGTCAGAAAGTGGCTCCTAGACACCTGCTATACCGTTTCAATGTTGATGAAACTTCTGTCAGTGTTTACTAATGACACAACACACATAATAAACCAGGTGAGATGCGGGCAGGTCTATAGCATCTTGGTGCCGCCATACAAAATGTTAATCTTGGGCTGCTAAATTTTATTTTTTGATTTTCACCTTGAATATTCACCAAAAGTCATTTAATCTGAAATTTCTGAAAACCATTTCTAGGTTTTAATAATACATTTCATAAGAACTATCATTTGCAGCTGAATCTCTTCAGGTTACACCTGCAAACTTGAATATTCGTGAAATATTGTAAATTTTTCACCCAAAATCCGTCAGAAAGTGGCTCCTGGACACCTGCTATACCGTTTCAATGTTGATGAAACTTCTGTCAGTGTTTTTTAATGACACAACACATATGATAAACCAGGTGAGATGCGGGCAGGTCTATAGCATCTTGGTGCCCCCATACAAAATGTTAATCTTGGGCTGCTAAGTTTTATTTTTTGGTTTTCACCTTGAATATTCACTAAAAGTCATTTAATCTGAAATTGCTGAAAATCGTTTCTAGGTATTAATAATACCTTTCATATGAACTATCATTTGCAGCTAAACTGTTCAGGCTCCACCTGCAAACTTGAATATTCGTGAAATATTGTCAATTTTTCACCCAAAATCCGTCAGAAAGTGGCTCCTGGACATCTGCTATCCCGTTTCAATGTTGATGTAACTTCTGTCAGTGTTTTCTAATGACACAACACACATAATAAACCAGGTGAGATGCGGGCAGGTCTATAGCATCTTGGTGCCCCCATACAAAATGTTAATCTTGGGCTGCTAAGTTTTATTTTTTGGTTTTCACCTTGAATATTCACCAAAAGTCATTTAATCTGAAATTACTGAAAACTATTTCTAGGTTTTAATAATACCTTTCATATGAACTATCATTTGCAGCTGAACCTGTTCAGGCTCCACCTGCAAACTTGAATATTCGTGAAATATTGTCAATTTTTCACCCAAAATCCGTCAGAAAGTGGCTCCTGGACATCTGCTATCCCGTTTCAATGTTGATGTAACTTCTGTCAGTGTTTTCTAATGACACAACACACATAATAAACCAGGTGAGATGCGGGCAGGTCTATAGCATCTTGGTGCCCCCATACAAAATGTTAATCTTGGGCTGCTAAGTTTTATTTTTTGGTTTTCACCTTGAATATTCACCAAAAGTCATTTAATCTGAAATTGCTGAAAACCGTTTCTAGGTATTAATAATACCTTTCATATGAACTATCATTTGCAGCTGAACCTGTTCAGGCTCCACCTGCAAACTTGAATATTCGTGAAATATTGTCAATTTTTCACCCAAAATCCGTCAGAAAGTGGCTCCTGGACACCTGCTATCCCGTTTCAATGTTGATGAAACTTCTGTCAGTGTTTTCTAATGACACAACACACATAATAAACCAGGTGAGATGTGGGCAGGTCTATAGCATCTTGGTGCCGCCATACAAAATGTTAATCTTGGGCTGCTAAGTTTTATTTTTTGGTTTTCACCTTGAATATTCACCAAAAGTCATTTAATCTGAAATTGCTGAAAACTGTTTCTAGGTATTAATAATACCTTTCATATGAACTATCATTTGCAGCTGAATCTCTTCAGGTTACACCTGCAAACTTGAATATTCGTTAAATATTGTCAATTTTTCACCCAAAATCCGTCAGAAAGTGGCTCCTGGACACCTGCTATACCGTTTCAATGTTGATGAAACTTCTGTCAGTGTTTTCTAATGACACAACACACATAATAAACCAGGTTAGATGCGGGCAGGTCTATAGCATCTTGGTGCCGCCATACAAAATGTTAATCTTGGGCTGCTAAGTTTTATTTTTTGATTTTCACCTTGAATATTCACCAAAAGTCATTTAATCTGAAATTTCTGAAAACCGTTTCTAGGTATTAATAATACCTTTCATAAGAACTATCATTTGCAGCTGAATCTCTTCAGGTTACACCTGCAAACTTGAATATTCGTTAAATATTGTCAATTTTTCACCCAAAATCCGTCAGAAAGTGGCTCCTGGACACCTGCTATACCGTTTCAATGTTGATGAAACTTCTGTCAGTGTTTTTTAATGACACAACACATATAATAAACCAGGTAAGATGCGGGCAGGTCTATAGCATCTTGGTGCCGCCATACAAAATGTTAATCTTGGGCTGCTAAGTTTTATTTTTTGGTTTTCACCTTGAATATTCACCAAAAGTCATTTAATCTGAAATTGCTGAAAACCGTTTCTAGGTATTAATAATACCTTTCATATGAACTATCATTTGCAGCTGAACCTGTTCAGGCTCCACCTGCAAACTTGAATATTCGTGAAATATTGTAAATTTTTCACCCAAAATTCGTCAGAAAGTGGCTCCTGGACATCTGCTATCCCGTTTCAATGTTGATGAAACTTCTGTCAGTGTTTTCTAATGACACAACACACATAATAAACCAGGTGAGATGCGGGCAGGTCTATAGCATCTTGGTGCCGCCATACAAAATGTTAATCTTGGGCTGCTAAGTTTTATTTTTTGATTTTCACTTTGAATATTCACCAAAAGTCATTTAATCTGAAATTTCTGAAAACCATTTCTAGGTATTAATAATACCTTTCATATGAACTATCATTTGCAGCTGAATCTCTTCAGGTTACACCTGCAAACTTGAATATTCGTTAAATATTGTCAATTTTTCACCCAAAATCCGTCAGAAAGTGGCTCCTGGACACCTGCTATACCGTTTCAATGTTGATGAAACTTCTGTCAGTGTTTTCTAATGACACAACACACATAATAAACCAGGTGAGATGCGGGCAGGTCTATAGCATCTTGGTGCCGCCATACAAAATGTTAATCTTTGGCTGCTAAGTTTTATTTTTTGATTTTCACCTTGAATATTCACCAAAAGTCATTTAATCTGAAATTTCTGAAAACCATTTCTAGGTTTTAATAATACATTTCATAAGAACTATCATTTGCAGCTGAATCTCTTCAAGTTACACCTGCAAACTTGAATATTCGTGAAATATTGTAAATTTTTCACCCAAAATCCGTCAGAAAGTGGCTCCTGGACACCTGCTATACCGTTTCAATGTTGATGAAACTTCTGTCAGTGTTTTCTAATGACACAACACACATAATAAACCAGGTGAGATGCGGGCAGGTCTATAGCATCTTGGTGCCCCCATACAAAATGTTAATCTTGGGCTGCTAAGTTTTATTTTTTGGTTTTCACCTTGAATATTCACCAAAAGTCATTTAATCTGAAATTTCTGCAAACCATTTCTAGGTATTAATAATACCTTTCATATGAACTATCATTTGCAGCTGAACCTGTTCAGGCTCCACCTGCAAACTTGAATATTCGTGAAATATTGTAAATTTTTCACCCAAAATCCGTCAGAAAGTGGCTCCTGGACATCTGCTATCCCGTTTCAATGTTGATGAAACTTCTGTCAGTGTTTTCTAATGACACAACACACATAATAAACCAGGTGAGATGCGGGCAGGTCTATAGCATCTTGGTGCCCCCATACAAAATGTTAATCTTGGGCTGCTAAGTTTTATTTTTTGGTTTTCACCTTGAATATTCACCAAAAGTCATTTAATCTGAAATTTCTGAAAACCATTTCTAGGTATTAATAATACCTTTCATATGAACTATCATTTGCAGCTGAACCTGTTCAGGCTCCACCTGCAAACTTGAATATTCGTGAAATATTGTAAATTTTTCACCCAAAATCCGTCAGAAAGTGGCTCCTGGACACCTGCTATCCCGTTTCAATGTTGATGAAACTTCTGTCAGTGTTTTCTAATGACACAACACATATAATAAACCAGGTGAGATGCGGGCAGGTCTATAGCATCTTGGTGCCCCCATACAAAATGTTAATCTTAAGCTGCTAAGTTTTATTTTTTGGTTTTCACCTTGAATATTCACCAAAAGTCATTTAATCTGAAATTGCTGAAAACTATTTCTAGGTTTTAATAATACCTTTCATATGAACTATCATTTGCAGCTGAATCTCTTCAGGTTCCACCTGCAAACTTGAATATTCGTTAAATATTGTCAATTTTTCACACAAAATCCGTCAGAAAGTGGCTCCTGGACACCTGCTATACCGTTTCAATGTTGATGAAACTTCTGTCAGTGTTTTCTAATGACACAACACACATAATAAACCAGGTGAGATGCGGGCAGGTCTATAGCATCTTGGTGCCGCCATACAAAATGTTAATCTTGGGCTGCTAAGTTTTATTTTTTGATTTTCACCTTGAAGAGTCACCAAAAGTCATTTAATCTGAAATTGCTGAAAACCGTTTCTAGGTATTAATAATACCTTTCATATGAACTATCATTTGCAGCTGAACCTGTTCAGGCTCCACCTGCAAACTTGAATATTCGTGAAATATTGTCAATTTTTCACCCAAAATCCGTCAGAAAGTGGCTCCTGGACATCTGCTATCCCGTTTCAATGTTGATGAAACTTCTGTCAGTGTTTTCTAATGACACAACACACATAATAAACCAGGTGAGATGCGGGCAGGTCTCTAGCATCTTGGTGCCCCCATACAAAATGTTAATCTTGGGCTGCTAAGTTTTATTTTTTGGTTTTCACCTTGAATATTCACCAAAAGTCATTTAATCTGAAATTGCTGAAAACTGTTTCTAGGTATTAATAATACCTTTCATATGAACTATCATTTGCAGCTGAATCTCTTCAGGTTCCACCTGCAAACTTGATTATTCGTGAAATATTGACAATTTTTCACCCAAAATCCGTCAGAAAGTGGCTCCTGGACACCTGCTATACCGTTTCAATGTTGATGAAACTTCTGTCAGTGTTTTCTAATGACACAACACACATAATAAACCAGGTGAGATGTGGGCAGGTCTATAGCATCTTGGTGCCCCCATACAAAATATCCATTAACCAACAAGAGCGTCAGTAAGTAAACGTCGTATTTTTTAGAATTTATTTATTTTAGAACATATTTTAGTGTTTATATAAATACCTAGCATTATTATTCCAATGTTTTTGGGGCCTTTTACGTGTTTTAATTGATAAAGTATGCAATGACTGAAGTGACCATCTTAATTTGGTCGGGTATTCAAAGGCTGCTAACTTTAGGCTGCTAACTTCACACACCTCTCAACGTAGGATCGGTTTGGTTTATTATCTATCAGTTCAAGAACTTAGTTAAATTGATGTTGCGTTTTAACGAAACTTCCTGTTTAGCGATGAGAAACCTGTAGGACACGTTTCAAAAACACAACCGCTTCCAACTTTTTTTTTAATTCCTGTATTTTAAACCTTAGAATAAGGAACGTATTTAAAGCGGGCGGTTCCTTGTCACGGCGACACAGTCACAGCTACGTCATCAAGCTCTCTCGTCCGCTTTATATTAAATTTTATGATCGCCGTGGACTAAGTAATGGGAATATCGTGTAAGGAGCGGCTATCCGACCCGGGGCGAGGGGCGAGGGCCGCGGGGCGAGGGGGGAGGGTGAAAATTTCGACTACCCGTTGATGGCACAACAATGCCGGGAGCCTATTCTGAAAGACCTTGAGATGGGATCTGCGGAAACGCAATCTTATAGAGGGATGAAAATTGTTTTTTGGTGGAATATTATGTGGAACTTTTGACTGCTATGACTATCATGAAAAATGGCCTCGATGGTGAGTACTATCGTAAACATAAAAATTGTCTTCGTTGAAATGATATTTTACTTTAACTAAAGCACGATTAATACCTTTTTGTACTCTGGAACTATGACGTATATGTAAAACGTTTCTTAGATCTTACATAATAAGTACTGTAAATACAGACAAGATCCAAATACCTACATTATGCTGTCAACTATTCAGCAACGTGACATTCGAATAGGTACACCGACAACATCGCACTAGATTCCTCCTTGAATTAGGATGGGGGTCCTGAATAGGGTCCCTGGAGAGGTTGAATTAATGCACGGTTTATGAGTAGATTACATCGTTTTATAGTGGTCGTAGGACGAAGTGGCTCGGTCTTGCTTGCTTATTAGCTGGCCAAATCTGCCCATTTGAAGTTGCCATTGAAAAGTGCCATTTCGTAAACATAATTATTTTTGTATCTAGATTATTATTTTGTACGTAGGAAAAAAAATGAAATGAAAGTTATATGCATAAAAGGGAAATAAAATATATAAGTATCTTTGAATGGGCTATAAAAATGTTTACCTAACTTCCTACTTTAAGAGGTACCCCTTAAAACAAAGAAATAGTAATCGACAGGCGATTCAGACCAATAAAGCCTCAACTATTCCATATTCCACCTAGAGCAGGCTAAAAAGACAACAAAGTTTCGCCTATAAAAAACCACTAAGAGGCACTTTTGTACAGATAAAGTTGCAAACAAACGTATTAGCCATTCTATGAGGGTAGCAAACGAAGCAACTTCGCCCATAAGCTATAAACACCGTGCAATTGTTTATCAATTGCCTTTAAATCCGCTATCCGGACCGAAACGACCATCTAGTGCCGCGAGGTTACGTCATTCAAGAATGTAGTCATTCGGAGGAAATCGTTCAGTATTTCAATAACCGTTTACGAGAAATTACCTCTGAAAGTATACATAATTACAAGAAGCAGCGTTAGTTACTAATCCCTAGCAGCAATATTTTTTGTTTATTACTCGAGAGTCAATGGGCAGGTTCATTTACTTTAATTACTTTCAAGGAGTTGGTGCTGGTGTTTAATTATTTCCCGATAAATCATGGCCGCTCCTCCGCCGTTGATCTTCCAAGTGTGAAGGTTTATTTAAGGGCTTTTTTCCCTCCCTCAGTCACCTCCGCTCACTTCGTTATATTTATTAAAACATCGCCCAAGATTACAAAGAACACGAATATTTTTTACACTGGAAGATGTGAAAACCAATTAAGGAGATAAAAAGAAAATCCAGCGAGGTGCCTGCATTAATTTCTTTTTTGCGGGGATTATTTTAAAATTGCATTATATTCTTGTTAAGACGCCGTCGCTCCCGGTTAATGATAACACTACCCCTTCCTTTTTAATTGCCCGCGGCTATTGCGAAATGAGTAATCTTGGGCAACGCCGGGGCAGCGGATTACAAACTTTCCGAAAAAAATATAAATCAGCCGTGACACCAGCAGTAATATCCAAGTTAAATAAAATTATTATAATTTCTGGGGCGCAACCGGAAACGCATCGACACGGAATGTCACGGAATCGAAATAAAGAAATAATAAGTTTAGCGCCGAAAATAAATCGTGCGTCGATAGTGTAATCTGACACGGACCGCTCAATTCGGGGCGAAGTTGTAAATAAGTGTCGGCAGGAGTGCTCACGATTGCTATCGCGTTCGAGAGTCAGTGTAAATTGTGCGTTTCGGAGATGGTGATAGGTGCTAGTGTTGGTTGTGTGTGTTGCGGTGTGATTAGTCATCGATGGCGGCGCGATACGGTGCCTGGCGCGGGCGGCGCGCACGCACGGTTGTCAACACAGACCTAATGAAGGGCGTTACACAACGCGCAAGGGTTGTCGCCTGCCGCCGCCGACTACCTAATCTACCTATTATTGTAATTGTGTGATGAAATATCTATTGGAAAATGTCAAGTGTATCGCCGTTTAGTATGTGAGACCGAAATTTAATCGTTTGTTAAAGATCACGGGTAAATAAGGTAAGAGCTGAAAAACGTGTGATAGTAAACATATTATTAGGTACTTAGCTTAGAGTCACAAAAAGAGGACCTACTCTAGATCTTACGTTATACAGGGTGTCCCGTAAACACCAACGGAAAGGAGGTGAATGATTTCCCGTTTTGATGGTCTTGTGACTTTTTACTATGTACTAGACTCGTTTTTTACATAATAGCTTCAAATGAAAAGGGAAGAAAAGTTACAAATCTATCTTGGAAAATATTTACTTCCGTGTTTTACATTTCAATGAATATAGAGGTAAGTAAGCGGCACGTTTACCTGAAGTTGTAATCTATGGGCTTAGTTTGTGCGTATTTATCGTGAAGCTACTGACACTAAAAGAGATATTGCTCTTTTACGTACACCTATATTTATATTTCACGAATTATAAACATAATTTCCAATTTCACCGAAACTGAATAATTATTGAATCTATGGGTAGGTAGCACGATATATTAAACGAAATTGTTTAAGAGACAGTTCAAATGAAATAGAAAAATGTTGTAGCAGGAAACGTCTACTTATTTCACAGTATAAATTAACAGCAGTGCTTCAACAGCGTTGTAAGAAAAACAAAACTCGAACCACATTTCCACAAAACTTTTCTAAAACACGGTAATTAAAATACTCTGCAGTAACACTCTTTTTTCCGGAACAAAACACTAATAGTCACGAGAAATAAGTATTAAGGTGCATGCACACCGGGCACAGAACTAATTACGGGTTTATTTATTCTACTGCATTGGTTCGTGTCGCAGCCTTTCTTACGGGGACGTTCATTACTGTCGAGCTGAAAAGATTTGCTATTTTGTCCCAAGGCTTTATTTTTACTGTGTAGCCTACACATTTTATATAACTACCTGAATAATAAATCATGTTTAAATAAAATGTTTACACATTTATAAGGAGTTTGACAGCCAACTGACAGTGTTTAGCATGTGTCTATATTTTGATGGTAAGGCCCTTTCTATTTGTAACTTCGATTTAGTAACAACGAATATGTTTAAACTTAAGCTTTAGCCTATCCAAACTACCACATCACAATTTAACATCACAGTGCACTTCAAACGCCCTAAACAAGCCAGTTTTTAATTCCATTATTACAACAAAACTGTTGGGTAAAAGCGCTGCAATAACAAAGGCTGTTTCGACGGCGTGAGCGCAGGCCGGAAGCGTTGTGATTCGGTGCCGGATGTCGGCCGATCGCCGCATCCTGCATGCAGCCTGCCACGGTTACAGGAGGTAAGTATACTTAACTACTTACAGACTGTGGGGAAAGTTTGTAAATACGATTATGTGTAAGAAAAAACTAACAATGAAAAAGCAATGGTTTGAAAGTCACTGTAACGGCACCTAATTAACATTGCAATAAATGGCTAATTGCAATTATATTTCTATCTTTTGGGTGAGTGTGTTGCGACGAATTTAATCTTAGGTTTATTGACGATGGTTAATTTTTTTATGTAGGTAATCTATCAAAGTTGGTCAGAATGAAGGCCCTCGTCAATGACTGATAATTTCATAGTACAACTTTGGCAACACCCATATTAGTTTTAGAATTTTTTAAATTTGTTGCCCACCCGTATTTTTCTTTTTTATTTCATTTCGATAATATATATTTTTTAACTCACCAGTTTGTTATTGTTAGCCAGTGCTTTTTCTTCAATATAAGCACTAAGCAGCGTGCACACTATACCTCCGGCGCACGGCAGCGGCGCGCGCGGTGCCAGGCGCGGCCCGGTCCCAGCCCCGGCTCCACTCGTATCGACTGTAATTGATTCCCAGATAACGCAGGAATGCGACGCCGTCGTCGACGCTAATGCTAAGTCATGGGAAAAAACTGGCTTTTTGTCTTTGAATTGATAATTTTATTTGATGGATTTTTTGTCGCTACAGTAAGAGTCACATTTTTCACTGTTTATGTTGGAGGTTATGCATGGCAGAGTGAAAAGTTACCTATGCAAAAGGATATTTTACGACAAGCTCGGCCATGTACGTCAACTTAAAACGTGTGTGAATCGGGCTTATCTACTATCTACAAGTAGTAAATTGTGTGGAGGTTATCCAAAATTTATTTTTTTCATTATGTAATTAGGAGAACAAAATAATAAACACAGAAAATATTTTCGAATAATCAAAGAACTTGGCATAAATCAAAATGGCGATTGTTTTGAGGGTGTCCTTTGGAAATGCATTTAAACGATAATATTCCACCCTCCCCTACGCTAAGAGTAATGAGTCTGTGTAAAATAATGAAAAGCTAATTTACAAGTAGGTAGGTCCAACTAACTTTTTTATAGCATTTTTAAACTAACAGAGCTGGTATAAATCACGTGCTTTACTGGTCTTGTAAACTGGCGAATTATACAAAACACTTGAATGTGTATACTACTTATGTACATACTCTACTTATTTATTTATTTATTTATTTATTTATTTATTTACACACACACATTGTAACATAACAGGAACACAAAACCCAAATCGTTACAATATTAATTTAACATATAGCACTCACTTTCATACTTCTCTCTAACATTCCCTTACATACATTCATCAGCGAACTCATTCTATCCACAAATACATCACATTCTGGTGCTTCGGCGAGCAGGGAGCCGAGCAAGTGGAGCGCGCGCGCGACGGGCGAGCACCGGTACAGGTTCGTGCGCGACGGCGGCACCGCAAACAACTTGTGGCTACGCGCCCTTAGGTACCTATCAGGTACAAACAATTTAATTGTTTTCTCAACAAGATCCATACAATCAGTCTTGTTCCGGATAATGTTTAAGATGAACTTTACCAAAGCCAAATTTCTACGCAGCTCTATTGAATTGTAACCTAAATGTCCTTCCAGAAACCTAGTAGGGTACATAAACGGGTAGTAAACGTGATTTTTCTTATATAAATATCTAAGAAATCGTTTCTGGACTTGCTCCAACATAAGGATATATTTATCTTCATGTGGAGACCAGACCACTGCGTTTGTTTCTAGGATGCTGCGCACCAGAGCCCCGTACAGGGCCTGCGTGGCCGCGGCCGTGAGCGGCGCCGCGTTGCGCAGCACAAAACCGAGTCGCTGGAAGGCAGCATTAGTCACCTTCATGACGTGAAGACGGAAGGTCAGTTGCGGGTCGAATATTACTCCGAGATCGCGCACCTCCGTCACTCGAGCGATGGCGTCTCCCCCTATCAGATACTGTACTTATCTGTTTTCTAGTGCAGTTTCGGTGGTGAGATAATAATTAATGCGATGGGTACTTTCAGTAACCTAATTGAAGAAATCATTTTTAACAAACATTACACAAAATTTAATATCCCCAAGGGATTAAGAATTTCACTTTAATTTTTAGAACAATATAATATATATTATGAAATTAATATCGAGATATTATGCGTCAGAATATAATAAGTACTAGCTGTTCCCGCGCGCTTCGCTTCGCCTTAAAAAGTTTTCCCGTGGGAATTCCGGGATAAAAAGTAGCCTATGTTCTTTCCCAGGGTCTAGACCATATGTATACCAAATTTCATTCAAATCCGTTCAGTAGTTTTGGCGTGAAAGCGTAACAGACAGACAGACAGACAGACAGACAGACAGACAGACAGACACAGTTACTTTCGCTATGCGTCAGAATATAATAAGTATACCTAATTATCACAACGTCTGTCTGTATTCCTTGAGAATCTAAGAAATTCATCCACTTTCCTCAACCATAACTCCATAACTCATCCGCCGACTTGTATTGAGCGTATCGGGGAAACAAATGAATATTGGCATATAAATTTTCAAATTTGGAACATGGAATGTGGAAATAAATTAAAATTTGAATAGGCGGCGGTAATTCGACAATAAAACGCAGCTGAGCCGCGCCCAATCAGATGGCGATCTTGATAAACGAGCGCCGTGAGACTGCACTCTTGGCTCGGCACAGACTAGCCAGGGTTCGGGGCAGATATGACAGCTTACTGATAGATGTGGCAACTTTACCTAGTGTGAGGATTTTGTTCCTTTTTATATTTTGATGCTTATTTTACTTCATCATCACAACATTTACAACCCAGCACATCCCCACTGCTGCCCCAACAAACATTTTACCCTCAGTTACAGCTATTTTTATAACTTTAACCTGTATAACTGTGTTATAATTATCTCAGTTCTAACATAAAGCGATAAAGATGAGTTCAAAAATGAAATTAGTGTTAACAGCAGGTTTAAGTGTTAAAATGGTATTAGTCAAAGCAATTAGAATTAGGATGTTACAGGTTTAAACTGTTTCTAGAACCTAAAGCTATACAAGAGTGCTCACTGACACCTGTTAACACTTATGGTTGTTAAGTGGTTTCCTTTAATACTCATATAAAGCTTTAGGTGTCATATTGAATTTAGGCTGCAGGAATTGGTTATAAAAGAGATTTTGTCAAGAGTGCAGTAAGACAAGATTCTTACAGTGTTGGAAAACTCAACAATGCAGTTTTAATCTTTAAGGTTAACTTAACTTACGCTTATTGCGTTAGGTAAGTAGACTGTAAAAGTAACGGTGTTATGCAAGACTGTGCGGATCGACGAAGACCGCATAATACCCTTGGCTAAGGGTGTTTTATTTCAAAAAGTGTAATAGATGACTTAGGTGAGTCTATATGTCTTAAATGTAAGTTCGCCATTTGCATTGGCGACCTAACCTATAAATTGCTGGGATAAACCATATTTTGCTTTAAAATACTTACCTATTTATGTGAATTTTGTCATTCTTGTCATGCCAATCGATTTATGAAACTAATGGACATACAGCAAGGATTAAAAAAAACAAAATTGAGTCGTCTATTTTATATTTACTTATGATTCATTTGAAATCCTTAATAAATTCGGAGCGCATTAAAATTGAGGTGGGAAATATGGTATACATTACAGTAAAATTACAATGGCATATTATTTTCAATTCACAAAACATGTTAAGTCAAGTTAATATATTATATTTACTGTTATTTAGTATTAATCAATACTGTCACTTTAATACTGTCGCGTATGATTGCTGTTGACACTATTATTTTCAAACACATACAACTTGTATTGTAAAAGTGTATTCGAAAAACGGTAACATACTCACTTAACCCTTTTTTACCAAACAAATAAGAGTCAGGGAGTCAAATAACCATCCTACAACTACAACTATACCGGTAAAAGTTCTAGCTGAGAGTGATTAAACGCTCTTCTATAGTAACTTTAGCACTTCAATGACACCGTACTACAGGCTTTCTATAACTTAAACACTTCAATGACACCGTTTTACAGACTTTCTAAAGCCTTTACTCTCAAAATCGTGGGCCTCTTTCGTGGTTATAAGTGAGTTAGAGCACTCTCCTACACTCTTATACAGCTATGTCTTAACACTTTAATTTTCGAATGGAACCATTATACAAGTTATATGAGAGTTTTTTTAACGCTACGATGTTAGTTGGGGCGGCACTGGTCTCGTTCCAATAAAAGAAGGATTTTTAGGCGTAGTCCACTATGCCTCGTTCGGTTTGGTGGACGGAACTTAACTATACACAAATGTAATGGTATATTCAATGATCTGCTGTAAGTACCTGGGGGGTCTAAGTATTTGAGCACTACCTCGCCAGCCACGACTCTATCTTGTTCTATTGAACATACAAATTGCATAAAACTTGAATTCAACAAAAATAAAAATAAAAACACACGTATAGACCAACATATCTGTAATATTAACTTGTATACTCTTTGCCGCAGCCCTTACTCGAAGGCGCTTGAAGCTAAAACAGTTCCCTGTCATGCAAGCCTCAGCCTTCTTCAGGAATGTGCATGCAATTAAAATATGTAGCCAAATTTATTACCAGCGAACCGTACTGAGTGACTTGCACAAGGCGGAGAGTGGAAATTGTTGTTTAGCTTTGAGAGGAATTAGTTGTGTATAGCGGAGTGGATGACATGGTATTCGGGTTATATTTATTTTAAAAGATACATATAATACACTTGTTGAGGGACTGTTGTCGAAAGATGGAAATGTAGGAAAAAATTCCCGCTGAAAAATATTGCACTGAATTCTTCATACAGAAACATAGAATTATTTTGAGTGTTTTCATAAAATCTCGAGATATTTCGAGGAATACGACACGTAAAAATATAGCAATGACAGAATAGAAATAATTACCTCGTATCCCGGGCAAGCCAGCAGCATCGTTCTATTTTCAGCTGAAGCTACAGAATTATTGCGCTCTCGCTCTAGGGACCACCGCAACACGTGACGCAGAGAGGGACGGGCGAATGTTTCCTAAATAAAATATAACGGTTGAGAACACGAGCCATATTGCCTCAGTGCAAAAGTTTTAAAAAGTTTTCTTTGCGGACCCATTACAAGTACAGCGCGTCTTTGTGTGTGTGCGTTCGATACCGGCGGATGTTTTGATGAGACGGTGAGGTGATGCGATAAACGAGGATTACAATACAACATTTACACTCTGAATTTACTAGATATACCTATAAGTACTCTTAGTACTTATAGGTATATCTAGTAAATTCAGAGTAAAAATAAAATGAAAATATATATCCTGTCGATATCTTTATGTACAGATAAACAATGCTTTAACATTAAAATTTTCGATTTCAAAAGAAAAACAAAAAAAAAGTTTTGTACCAACAACCATCTCATTTCATCACGCATGTCGGTGTTCCTATACATATCCAAATCCCAATCCAATCAGTCGTCTCCTTGTGACCTGCGACCTGCTACGTCTGTGTGCGTGTCATACACACCGGCAACTCTCCAACACAACGAAAGTAGGTTTATTTCCATGAAAAAGTTCTGAAAATCGATGGCTTTAGCTCCTACGCTCGAAAACTTTTGCGCCATATAACCATAAATACGGAGGCACCGAGCCGCTCTGTTTTGCTCCGTTCTACGCCAGTAGCCACCCAGCCGCTGCTATTTTAGCGTTTTTGTAAATACGGTTTCTTATTTTTTAGCTGTTTTTAGTTTAATTTCATATTATAACTGTATGCACTCTGATAGATCAAAATATAGGTACATAGAACATTGTTTTATAAAACTATTAATTACCAAAACTTAATGTTTTGTTCAGACCACAGTCATTCTTGAAGTATTCTGGATCAGCTGGTTGCTCTCGAGAAGTGCCACGTCGCGTGCGCCACGTTGCGGTAACCGCCATCTTGAAAATATCACTTTGATATATTATTGTTTATAAATAATGACGGCGCGTCCCCTCCCAATTTAATTGTGGTATATCCTCGAGAATGGCTTATTAAGCGGCCGGTTAATATTTCCTTATTGGGCTGTAATTAATATTGTTAAGGCTACAGGTGCTCTAAGATCGGCCGGCCCATTATCTCCGGCATTATTTCGTCTCAGCCAATTTGTTTGAAGCCTTTGACCATGGAGAATCAGTTAATTAAGTCGTCCACAGATCAGATGAGTTGCGAATTATTTCGGCCCGAATTTGTTTATTGCGAAGACGACGCTGTAATTTAATAGGTTTGCGGAGTTAGATTATTAGATTGTGCTTCGCCAGTGCTCGCTTGACAGCATCGATCGAGCCACGCCGCGAGATCTGCTGGCCAGTCGGGACCGGGGCGGCGCCAACAGTCCGGGGCAAGTCGTTAACACGCGGAGTCCAAGTTGAAAGTCAAATGAGCTCGCCCGCTGCAGCCCTCGGCCGAACGCACTTGCCCAAGTAGTTCCGAACAACTGCCATAACTCGGGGCACCTCGACAACTCCGAAACTAGGTGACGGTCTAACGGCCGTTGACTCTGAAAAAGTTCTCTTTAAATATCAACAAGTTTAGTTTAGCAACTCAAATTTAGTTTGGTAACAAACGACGGAGTCGGAGCAACAACTCGCAACTGTTCGCAACTTGCGCGCGAGTCGTTCAAGTTCAGCCGCTGTCTGCTTTGTTTCGTGACGTCATGCGTGCCGACTCATCGCGCCCACTCCCACCCATATGGCCAAACTTATCGATTTTACTTAGAAACTTATCCGTTCGAACTTATTCCATAATTCAAACAGGTTCTCATAAAGCATTCCGTCTTCCATAAGCTGTAGAAAGTTTATGCATTTTTAAGGTTAAGACTGTTTTAAAATCAGAACATAAAAGTTAGGTTTGAAATATGCAGATTGAGAAACAAACAAGCTAATCTACATCGTGCTACGACGTGGCCTCGTAGCGTTGCTACGGCGTAGCGGTGCTACGAGCTCTCCGCGGCGACGTAGCAGGCGTCTCCAGTACCGTATCGATTGACCTCGCTGTCCCTATTACAACAAACGTGTAAGTTTAATCTGGGTGTTCCTATCTAGACATAAGAGATTAGATTCAGAAACTTTCTGGGGTACCCCCAAATATACAATGCATAATTTCCGTTTTACCAAATATGTATTGTTTCATGATTTAAGGTTTAAATACTATTGCGAAAAGATATTGTAAAAATATCATCCTGAATTAATGCATTGATTGAATCAGCACCTATAAATACTGAAAAACCCAAAATCATCGTGATTACCAACGCAACATACGCAATATTGCTGTTTAACCAGCACAGGGCCCTTCCAGTGGCGCGGTCCCGAGCGGGACTGGCGGCGGTCTATGCGGCGGCCCCCGCGCATGCGCCCCCGCCCCCGCCCCCTCGCCCCCTGCCCGCAACACGGAAAACTTTTCCCCGACACAGCTACAGCTACCTCCCGACGGCAACACTTTTTGCCCCCCTCTCCCCCCCCCACCCGCCGGGGGCGCAAAACTTTTCCCAGCGCCGCGCTCCACACACACAGCCCGTCCACTTTTTCCCGTATATTGAAACGGAGGTGCGGAGAAGAGTGTCGAATTTAGAAGCTGTCGGGCACATTTTAATGAGGAGTGAGTCGAAGGTGAGATCGCCTGCCCGCATGTGGGTACGTTTTATATTTCAATAACCGAACTTACAAGACCGATCGATGTTTCAATAACCGATACTGAGTCCATTCTAGAACGAAATTCGGAGAATCGAGTTTCGTGAAGACTTTGACCAATTTGAAGACCTCCAGCGGTAATTATCGGTAATTCTGGGAAGGTGAGTGTGTTGTCGGTGCTTCATGGATGGACCCTGCCTGGTCCTGCCCGCGGCTCGCATCAGCTCCACTTCACCACTCGGCCGCGACTCGATAAGGAGTCTCGAGGATGATTAATAGCTCGGATCGAGACTTGTTTGCGGCGCACTGACGACGGTGCCGTGACAGCGGTGTTATAGCCATAATAACTAATTTAATAGGCTAACCAAGTCAATACTCGTTTGTTATTTATTGTGACGCTGTGATAAGCTACTTTTGATGTATTTGAAACAAATGTATTATAGGTGCAAAGTTACAATAACAGTAACCACGTTATGTATGCAGGATCTACAGATTTTGTTATGATAATAATAACAAAATGTATGGATGTTTCACTATGTTATAAAGCTGTTTTTTTTCCACCATGATGTCTATCTAACACTCTAAACATTCAAAATATCGTTGCAGAAAATTCCTCTGCACAAACACACGAGTTCTTAAGCACACACATTTTTAACCCTTAGGGTGCCGTAACTCAATTAGGTCCACACAATGTAATTGCGCGGACTATTCAAACATTTCATCGGCGCTGTCAGCGGGCCATATTAGAGGTTAGTTAAGGGTACATTCATCACTTGCGGGCGGGCACTAGTTGCAACTTTGACCCCGCGTTATCTTGCACGCGCACTGACGTCACCACCAGTGACTGATGATGCGCCTTAATTAAATTTTATGGACTCCTCTAACCTGCGATTTGGGTCTGAAATGGGCTACTGATTACAGTTAAGGAATACAAGCGACCGTTAAGTGTTTAGTGAAATGAAGTAATAAATATCTCAAACTATTTTGAGGTTGTCTGAATGACCGTAGAAGCTTTGCAGCGTACGCTTCATTCGGGAGTTCTAAAAACGATGCATGGTCGATAGCTTTCGGAGCTGCCATCAAACTTTCTAAGCGGCTCTTTTTAGTCAGGAGCAAATGACGCGCTCAAAGTTTACAATTCAGCTAAGCCGCCAGCGTGATGCCGCCGCCGTGCCGCTGCATTCAAAATTCAAGGAATAAAGACGGAGCGTCCACATGTCTGCGAAGTTGCCCGTTCCTGTACGGACCTCTGATTCGCTCTAATCATAGAATAGACGCCGCCGGAATTAGTTGCGGTCCATTTTAAATGAGATTTCCGCACGGACCGTTTTTTAACGCTGCGGTTGCGTTTAGAAATTAGCGTTTTGAAAAAATAACGAGTTACCACAAAGTTTAAAAATAAATATTACTAAAATGGGATACCTACATTTTACTCAAAAATAGGTAGCCATTGGTCACGGCCCCTAAATGGAGCGGCAATATATTTTAATTGGAATAAAATTTTAGGAAACGCTTGGCCAACATTTATTTTATTGAAAAGTTCGTCGTATCTATGAAAAATCGCTTTTACACGACATGCTCCATTGTAAAGTTTGAATTCATATTCAATTTGGGCATTTAGAATAGAGAAAGGATGGTTATTGTTTCCCGAACTCTATTTGCAGTGCTTTTAGTTGAAATGTAGAGGTATATGCAGGACTGTTTTAGATGCACATCTGATAGCATGGATCATTATTACCGACTAGATCACGAAGGCTGTTTTCCACATACTAACATAAACAATTAAAATTATAGTCCCATCCCCACTTATTACGGTGTAAATTAGCCAAACACACGTTTTGATGCTAAGTTATTAAAGCTCAATTGCGTGCAAAGAGGCACTATTTGTCTACATCAGACGAAACAAAAGAATATCGAGACATTTAGCGCAAGACAGAGTCATACGTCAAGAGGCGTGGGGTGGAGCGTACTGGAGGTACAGTCCTTTGATAGAATTGAAAATTCATTGAATTATCTTCGACATCCTATACTAAACTATGAACATGTGTCAAAATATTTTAATTTCCGAGAGCTGAAAATACATCAATTATTTTTATTTTTATCGACATTACATATTATTTTTATGTTCATCACAATTATTTAAAGAACTCAAGAAAAACTTATACGAAAAGCCTCCCTGAGTTCCATTCTCAATACAATTTTATATTCTCATTCTTAATACCTATATATACACATATATTTTCCATAACTAAGTTGCATTACAAGTTTGATCTCTAGAATATAATTATCTTCATCCACGTTATCTGTACCTTCTCTATAGTTCACGTGTTCAGATTTATTAGCGCAATTGGCAAAGTGGCAAATGGACCATTAGAAATCAGGAGTCACAGTCTCTCGAGGAAAAATGAGCTTCAATAACTCAGACACTAAGCAAAATTGTGGACTATAAAACACATTTTTGTGTCAGAAATGTCTAATTTATCACCGTAATAATCTCGGCTTAAGTTATAGAGTATTTTGAAGAACTTCTTAGGGTCTAGATTAGGCATTTAACGAAAAAGTAAAACCGGAATAAGTTGCATAGAATACAGTAAAATGATTACTGACTATGTAAGACTGCATTGAGGGTGAATTAATATGTGTGTACCTACCGCACGTAGTATCCCGGAAGCTAAATAGCAATACTTATAAAATATTACTTTTTGTAAAGGTTTTGTTTAACTTGTTTCATGGTAACAATAAATTTCCTAATGTGTGCAACACAAACATAAGCAATGGTTACAAAAAATATGAGAGAAATCAAAGTATAAAAACAGCGTAAACCTACCTAGGTACTTATTTACTTATAAACTAACAAAAACAATGGCACAGAAGTTTCTTTACACGGCAAAACTAAAACCGTGTCATTAAAAATAATGGTTTACCCATAACAAATAAACAGATAGGGAGACAATCGACTGAAATAACAATGATGATCGAAGGGAATAAAAATAAATCGGCTAATAGAACAAATAACTAATTCTATGGATGTTTTCAGTGGATATCTTACGACATGTTTATTGCTTTGTAACAATAAAAGCGCGCCTAATGATTCGCGAAGCGGGTTTATTCCGCTTCCGTCCAAAATATTAGACTAAGATAATCCATCGGACATCTATAAAACAAAATGTAACTAAAAAGATACCATGCACATATGAAGTAAATAAACTCAGCAGATCAGAAGTAAAAACCTCGCATCTCATAAGACCACAAAGACGCAGTAGAAGATTAACGCCACCCAGCTCTCTGAACCCACTACCCTAGACAGTTAGTCGTTTTCGGTTGGATGTGGTAGGCGGATGATAGCGTAATGTAGAGAGGCATAAGGCGTAGGAATGTCCAACAGTGGTATATAATGATGGCGATGGAAAAGTAAACTCGTACCTACTGTGGTTAGAAAAGGAAAGCACCGGAACCTGCGAAGGCTCCTAGTCGGGATTGTCTCACTATTTCATATATGGGTCAATAAAATTTTATGAGCAGGTCGACTTAGTTAAACGTTCCAGTTTCAAACGGGAATATTAGGATCGTTTAGCGTTTACGATATTTTGGTACACATTAAAGTACCCAAGGCAAGAAATGGTATTAATATATTACACATTTCTCTATTTTGGTATGTAATTAAATAATAGAAAATATTTATTATTTATTAAGATAGGCAGTTTTATAATAGTATTATATTTATAGGTTCTCTTTTAGTTTAGGTTGTTAATTAGTTTTAGAGCTATTTATTTCAATTTATTGTTTGTTTAAATAAAAATAACAAATTTTGACCATTAAATAATGACATAAACAAGTGATATGCTACAACCTCAGAGGAAAGAAGTTAGATTTTATGTAGGTACATTATCAGTAGTAGACAAATCATTACAAACTTGAAGGTTATATTTTTTTCCACGAAACATCAAACATACTTCACATATTTTCATACTCCTTATCCATTTTTCCTCCCTAAAGAATGCAAAGCGTCTTTCAAGCACACACCAGAGTATAAAAAGATTATCTACACGGACGGAGTAGCATTCCCAAGTATAAACAGATTATAAAAAAAACGTTTGCTAACATCTCGCGAACCCTTCGGGCTATAACGCGTCTTTATAAAGAAGGTTTAGTATGATTTGGGGAACAAAATGTGTATCGTCTTTTTGTAGATAGTAAGATAGACAATTCTGGAGGTTGTTTGTTATTTATAAAGTGTACTAGAATAAGTTGATAATACCTGACGAGCAATTAAAAGTTTCATATGTCACTGGAGATATGTCATTCAACGGAGTTAAAAAAATATGTACAGTGCCACAGACTTATCTGTTCCGGTGACAGCTAACGTAAATGTGAAATATTTCTTCATTCTATAAGATTTTAAGTTTGCCAGTAGTGGTAATTCGCTCTTGTGGTTTCAATAAACCCATCTAATCTATATCAATATATAATTCATAAGTAAGTAATGAGATATGGATCAACTTAGTTCGTTCTCACCGGAACAGATAAGTTTGTGGCACTGTACCTATAGTTTACTATCATGAAATATCATAAGATATTAAGTACCACCGTTTTAGGCACAAAGTACCGCTACTTATAGAAGCAAACTTTAAGCTTAAACAATCGATTTCAGAAAAGAAAAATAAATGTCGCCGCTTTTCTTCTTATTTCAGGTTTAAACACCCGCCCTCTTTGCTTTGTTTCTGTGTTTTATTTTATTTTTTCCCTCTAAACCTTGCAAGACTGGTTGTAGTCCCGCGGGTGCAATGCGTCTGAGGTGAGTTGTCGCACGGAACCCCGGCCTGTTCGTGCGCGTCGATAAAAATAATTGCCCGCGGAACCCTGATTCACCATGCTAAGCTGATCCGCTGATTTACTCCTTAGGTAGGTACTGGTAAATTGAGTTTTTGTATGGAGGTCTGTATGTTGACATGACTCGAGCGGCATTGATGATACACATGCTCTTGTCCGTTGATTACAGTATATTCTGATATAGATTTTATTATTCTGAAGCACCGGAGATCGAAGGTAGGTTATATTAGATGAAAAAAATTATCTTTATATTGTACTAGCTGTTCCCATCAAGCATTTCATCAAGCTAGTCTTTAAAAGTTTCATTTATTTATTTTGGTTTTATTTTATTACAAAAACATGTAAACAAAGGAAGATCACAAAATCAAAATTGCATAATCTTCAGCTGAAGCTGAAACTTCACTCATCCGCTGCACAGACTTTGCAATTAACTGTACGCTTCAATGCATTGATAATAGTTCCGAACCGACAACGCTGCGCGCAAATAGAAAGAAAGAAAGAAAGAAAGAAAAACTTTATTTGGCTTAGACAGCAATATTAATTTACAAAGAAAGATGGAATGAAATATAAATATAGGTACTTAATCTAATCAATCTAAATATATATAAATCTAATAATGAGAAAAAAATAATAATATATAAGTATTGGTGATAGGCAATAAATAATATGCTGTCGTCGTCAAAACGGTGTCCACTCAGCTACTGCAGCGCCTTTGGTTGATTTAAAGGACACTGCGCTGGTTTTCAGTGGAAGCCTTATAGTGACGCACTACGCGTAGGTAGTTAATAAAAATCAAACGAAAACACGGAGGAAACGAAAACAAAGTGAAGTGCGCGAGCGACGACATGGCGGAGCGCGTTCGCCCTGAAATCTACTTTCAGGCAGGAGCGGCACACATAGCCGGCCACACGTGTCGCGCGCGCACCGAGACAAATAATAAGAACGTGATAATAACACTAATTAATATCAATATAAAGTGAACAGAAACACGACACATTATAGCAACATAAAGAAACAATAATGATAAATAACATTAAGAATTACGGTAAGTGCCTACTTATCAATACCATGTAGCTATGTAACATGTATAGGTTACTAAGCCATTGAACTGGTAGTGTTTTTTGTGTTACTTGTAGTGAGAAATAATAATGGTATGTGAAAGTTATCAAAAACATGTTGTGTGATAAATACGTGTATGTATACATAGATAATTATAACTCATATGTATTATACATAAATAAATAATAACTAGGTACATATATATTCATAAGTACTAAAATTTTAGAATAGTGTTGTTAACTATAATTCACTACTTTATTGTTCAGGTTCCAAGGACTAAAATGAAATGTCAAAGCGTGTAGAAGAATATTATGAACGATGAACGTGTGTGTGTAGCAGACAATAATGGGAATGGGCCTGCAACCATGCAAACGAAATCCTACCTTGCGCATCGTGGATAAAATTCAAGTGAGTGAAATTATGGTTGTGCCTTTTGAACTGCTAGTAAATAATTTTTATAACGTTTTCTAAATGTGTAAATTGTTTTCAGACCACGTATAGGGGGTGGGAGATTATTGAAGATGTCGCTGGCAAGATACTTAAAGCTATGCCGATACATGGCTGATTTGTGCTTGGGGGTGAGCATCAGATACGTGGAGGCCCTCGTGTTGATGGTGTGGTGTTGGCGCGCCCAGTTCAGCTTATCATACAGATAATCTGGCGACTGATGCTTCACGACGCCAAAGAGGAGAGTAGCCAGGTGCAACTTCCATCTCGCCGCAATCTTCAGCAGGTTTGACCTATTTAGAAAGGGTGTAACATGAGTGCGCGGGGGAATGTTGAAGCAGAACCGAGCGCAGGCATTCTGCACCCTTTGAACCAACCTTTCTGTTTTACGCAGTAAGCACGGTCCATATACAGTGTCGGCATAGTTCAATTTAGATAGCACCAGTGATTCGCACAACTGTATACGGAGGGCTTCATCGATGTACGGTCTTATGTTATACAGAAGTTTAAGTCTGTAAAAACAATTTGTAACCATGTTCATAACATGTTTCTCGAAACGTAGGTTACTGTCAAACACAAGACCCAGGTTGCGCGCTTCTGTAACCCTTTCAATAACCGTCCCATTTAGTATAATGTTAGGGTTTTCTGCTAGGGTATCTTTGACCTGCTTTTTGGTACCAATTATCATATACATAGATTTGTTCGGGTTAAGGTGAAGGGAGTTATTATTAGACCAGGTTGTAATCCGCTCTAAGTCCTCATTAATGAGCTTACATGTTAGCTCTGTCTCGTGTGGGGGGCATGACAAGTATATTTGTAGGTCATCTGCGTAGACATGAAAACTACAGTTTTTCACCTCCAAAGCGATGTCACAGGCGTACAGTATAAATAGTAGAGGTCCTAGGATAGATCCTTGTGGCACACCCCTGGTCACTGAATAGTTCGCTGATAAAATAGTTGTACCATCAGATTTTCTCAACTTGACAATCTGGGATCTTCGATCTAGGTAACTAAAGAACCATCTCACCGTGCTGGGGTCAAAACCATAATATGTCAATTTTGCCAGCAGTAGCGGGACACTGATCGTGTCAAAAGCGCGGGAAAAGTCGAGTAGTGTCAGTATGGTGGATTTACCCTTATCTTGGGATGCGAGAATGTTATCTACCACGTCTAAGAGTGCTGTCGTTGTACTTCTACCCTTGCGGAATCCGGATTGCACTGATGGAAGGATCTTGTTTTGTTCGAGATAATTGGACATTTGGTGGTGTACTACTTTTTCTAGTATCTTAGATAGGGTAGATAGTAGGCTAATTGGTCGGAGATCCTTAAAGTCCGTTGGGTCTGACTTTTTAGGAATAGGGTTTACTAATGCAATTTTCCACTGATCGGGGAAAATTGATGAAGTTATGGATTGATTAATGATGAAAGTAAGGATGTCTAATGTGCGTGGAAGTGTGAGGATTAGCATATCCACTATCCAGTGATATTCCATCATATCCTAGCGCATTTGATTTAAATTTTTTAATTAACCCGCTGACTACTTCTTCAGTTATGGTTTGTAGTTTGAAGTTATGTTGATTGTGTTTATTGCTTTCATAGTAAATAATATTAGATAAATTTAGACTGTTATTACCGGGAAGATTTAAAAAGTGTTGATTAATTTCGTCGGGGTTAGTAAAATGTTCTGGGAGTACTGTATTTTTATGGCTCCGCATAACTGTTTTTTTAAGATTATTCCATAGAGTGGATGAATTTTTAATATTATTATTAATGTTGGACTGATAGTAAGCTCGTTTTTCATTGAGAATAGCGGCTGTAACTAAACTTTTCAAGTCCTTATAGTGTTTTTTGTTTGAATCTGAGCCTGCGACGCGAAACTTTTTATACGCTGCATCTCTCAAGCTCATCATATACTTAACGTTGTCAGTAATCCAGGGGTAGCTGAAAGTTTTTATCCGTACAGTTCGCTCGGGAGCGTGGAGATCGAATAACTTGATCAAGCAGTCAGTGAATACGGCAACCATTTCATTTACATCTTGTAATGTTTTAATATCTTCCCAGCGAATCGAATTTAGGTCACTATTAAATTGGTCCATTGAAATATTTTTTAAAGGCCGGTATGTTATCCATTTCGGAGTAGGTTTGGGTTTTTTAATATTGAGGTCTACAGTTATAAATGCATGTTTTCCCAGTGTGGGTATACGCTCAACGTTTAGTCGTCTGACCTCGGTATCCGCGCACACAACATCTATCAGTGTCTCGCTACTATCGGTGAAGTGCGTAGGTTCAGTGACCAATTGGGCTAGGCCTACACTGTTCACAAAGTCGCAGAGTTGCCGCACTTTGCTCTCATTCATACTGGTACCTAATAGGTTAATGTTAAAATCCCCTAGCAATATGGTTTTATCGTAGTCTACAAACGAAGTTACAGAATCTGTCAGGGCGTCAAAAAAAGAGTTGCAATCTTGCCACGGAGGTCGGTAAGCGGTACCAATTAACAATTTGATTGTGTTGACGGTACAACTCAACCACATTTGCTCAATACCTGTCGCGGTGGGGTGGGTACGGAATCGTGCCTTTATACCAGTTTTTATATAAAAACCTACCCCTCCCCCTCGCTCCCGTTGTCCTCGAGGACGTGGCGTGTGATGCAGCCTGTAGCCCGGTATGACCGGGGCACGGTCGTCCTGCCCCTCACGGAGCCAGGTTTCATTAATGGCCATGATGTCCACGTCATAGCGGAGCACAGTGGCAATAAGCTCGTCATGACCGGTGCCTAGCGAGCCCGCGTTAAAAAGACCAATGCAAAGTGATTTTGTTTTAATTGTCATTGCTAATAAAAAGTTGGGACCGCTGGTAAAGAATAATATGTGTAATTAAACTTGGCATGTTAGGTATTGACCAGTTGTGACAGTGTGGGCAGACATTGCAGATACTCACAGTACTATGGGTAGCTATGTGCGGTATATAAAAAGTTTTATATGTTGTGTTGTTTATTCCTATAATGTTATGGTGTATCTGTATAATATATTTATAAAGGTAATTTGTGTGACGCGTACAGTAGGAGTACTTCTTGTTACTACCTGAGTGTAATAGTATATAATATGTGTAATAATTGTAATTGTATATGCTTTTGTAGTAATTTAGCGAGTTGGAGTATGTGTATAAGTTAGACAGTAAACAAATTATAAAATACATGTATTTGAAAATTAAATACCAGCAGTAACCGGTCCATAAGTAATCACAAAACACAGAGAAAACAGTTATAATACAGTGAGTTGTATATTTAGTAAGTAGCCTAGTTGTAATATTAAAGAGTAGACAGTTCATAAATGAATCCCTATAGTTAGCGTGCATAAAAACAAATGCAAAGTAATTTTTATGTATAAACGTTTGCCGAAAGTATTTTTTATTTAGATTGTACACCAAACACACGAGAAATATCGTCAAAAGTACGAATCCACTGGCGGGGAGTGTCCTGGCCTTTACGCGCGTATATACGACCTTTTTTGGTCCAGGTGTATTTCCAGGACTGACTTCTTCCTGCCTCCCGGACTTGACGAAATAAATTCCGGTTTAATTTGGTCAGTCGCTCGTTGACATAGAAGGGGCGCGGCGCGGAGGACTGGCCGAGGTCGGCCGATGTGGCCCCGCGGCGGACGCGCGCAGCTGCAGTCAGCTGATCCTTGAGCGCGCGTCGCGTGAGCCGCACCACTAGCGGCCGCGGCCGGCCCGCCCCCGCGCCCGCGCCCTCCCCGCTGTCGCCCGGCGCCCGGCTCCACCTGTTCCTCGCACCAACACGCTCCGCGCTCACCACGTCTGACTCGTGCAGGTCAACCCCGAGCTTAGATGCCACTGACAGTATCAGGTGCATGGGGTTCTCCCCGTTCTCCTCCGGAAGATTTGTCACCTCCACATCGTTTTCGAGCAGGTCCTGGTCTTTCTCATTGAGCTCCAGTCGCAATTCTGCTATGACAGCCTCGAGCCGCGAGCCCGTCCCCTCCGTGAGCCGCTGCTCCAGCAAATCCACTCGCGAGTCCAGTGTGTTGAGACGCTGATCTGTTGCAGTGAAGGAGTTTTTCATCTCCATCATTTCACTGCGGAACATCTGGATCTCCTGTCGGACCGCTGTCAGCTCCTGGCGGAAGAGCCGCATCTCGAGCCCGAGTTCCACCTTGAACTCCTCAGTGGTGTCGTTCGCCGTGGAATTGAGCCGGTCCTCAGCCACGACCAGCTCGGGCACCTCCGGGCTGCTCGCCACTGCCCGTGTGAGGGGGGAGGCGGGGATGGTCTCCGCGGCTGCCGGCGCCGGGGCGCACGCAGGGCACAGCCAGGTGTCAGGGCGCGCATCTTGATCACCCCCCTTTAGGCAGTACGGGTGATAGACAGTAACGCATTTGGAGCATTTGGCGCATTTAGTCACATCGCCCCGCGGTATGTGTTTGCTACAGCCTCCGCATTTAGTCATTGCGTAGGTACAACAATTTTTATGCGCGCACGGCAGACAGACAGACCTAGCTACACTTAATAATTGTGTTGCGCTAGACGGCACTACAAAATTGCGTTTTCTGACGAAACCCTGATGGCACTGTCAACTATTTGTGATTGTTTTACTAATTGCGCATGCGGGGTACACAAACTGTTAGGACAACATTCGTTTTTGGTATACACCCACAAATAATGATTGTAATGATATATTCACTGATCACTTTTTGCAAAGATATCCTAGTAATACGCCACTATGCACTAAGATAACACTTGATGTAAACAATTGTCACTTGATTATTTGTTTATTAAACTTTTTATGACTTGATAACGTTGTTTTGATTTTTATGACTCGATCTAAACAAGCGGGCACCTGATCGCGAACACGTCAGTGACGTCACGTCGAGATGACAAATAAAAAATAAAAATGTCAAATATAAAATACAAGCGCATAGAAATTAATATAGCTTCGGCAAAGTTCCCTCAATAATCTACGTTCATTCTTGATTTGCTTCGAATGCAGCGGCTATCGAGCGAACTGGGGCACAATGGACCAGCCTCTAGCTCCAAGCTGCCGGGCTATATCGGCGACACGACTCACTGACTATTCAGTTCACTCCGCTTATGTAATTTTAATATTGAGTTTATCCGCCGAATGAATCTATCGATATCGCCCAAATTCTGAAAACTAGTTTTCATTTATAACAGATTGTATGGTGCGAAAAGATGAACTAAATTATTTGGTGACACGAATTCCATCAACATCACAAAAGTAATCGTTTTGAAACAAATCCGTCGAGTGCACACGTGAGCGCCATTCAACAAGTCAAGTAACACGGCTTTGTGTGCGGAAGCGTGATCAATCATAATCATAGCCGCTTTCACCTCGACTAATGGCCCACAAAATGGCGGTATGCGTTTAAAATCTGCCAGCGCCGAGGGAGTGTTGGAGTCAGCCGCTCGGAAGCGAGCACAAAGCCACCGCTGATCCATCATGTGTCGCGGCGACCGCAGGCGAGCGAGGCGTTCGGAAATCTCATTCGTTCCAAGTTCTAAATATCCGCTGTCGAGACCTAACCTAGAAATGCAATTTCAGAACTAACTTCACCTACACATGCTCCTCCCCTTTGCGGGGCTTTATGTTTCAAATGTTTTACGAAGAATTTTTAATTTATCAGCTCCTTGTGTGTGGCTCGCCGCAAATCAGTCGCGCCGCATCTCAGCCGCTATTGTGTTCGCTTTGTTATTTTAATTTTTTCCCGACCAGGAATGTCTTTGAAAGTGTTCAAATGACGCGTGTAATATCAAGGTTTGTATTTGCGTTTGATGTAGCTGAAAGATTAGGGCTTTTACCAGGATGAGTATTTTTGTGCTGAAATAAAGGGGCTAATATAAAAGCGTCGATAAAATGCCTGTGGCTCTTTGCGCTCGCCGACTTTGTTCTGTGAAGTGGTGAAACGTTTGGTTTGATGCGACTGTTTGAGAAAGGTATTCTAAATAACAAGGAACAATATTTTATAAAGCTATACTTTATTTCGAATTACGTCGTAAACATTGTGCAAAATTCAGTGCTTGAATAAACGGAGCACGAGAAAACTATTGTTAAGACTTGTTGAAGAGTACTTTCCCTAAACATTGTCAGTTGTTGTCGGAACCCGCGGCTGAGATGCGCGGACATTGACAACTTTATTTCTCGTAGTGGTCCATGGAAGTAATAACTACATAGTGGGGATAGTATTTACTGCTACAATTCATATTATATCCGTTTATAAAAAATGTGACAAACACGATCTAAAAACGCTTACTTTATCATAATTTTATCGTAAGCATACATCAAAAAAAGATTCCAAACATTAATTTAAACATTTTCCACGAGATTACCGACGCAAACTACGACATGCCCTGCTTGCATGCTCGGCCGAGTCTGTAAGCAAACTTAGATCAAATCCAGACCGGTGTGTGCCCGATGCACACAGCCTTTGTCTAAAAGTGTTCGGGAACATAAACAGCGCTGTTTGTTGGCAGCAGCGGGCAGCGGCCGGCCCGCCTGTCCACCGCACTACGGCGGACGTTAAGCAGAAAATTCCAATCTCGCAAAGTTTTGATTGTCCGAGGCAGCTGGCATTCTTGCACGCCGAGACATTCCCCAAATCACTGTGGAGAATTCGCCCCGCGTTTTATTGTGTTCATATCTTCCAGTTTACGCTCGTAAACTCATCGGAAAGTGTCATTTGTGGATGGACACAGCGCGCGAGTCGCTGGAACTTGTCGTTCCGGACGATCCATTAACAATAATTGTCCGACAAAACAAATATCGGAGGACCTTCGTAAATGTGAGCTAACTCTTAAACTAAACACTCTCCTTAATTTTCATGTCCTGTTTCCAGCGAGCCTTGATTAATAAAATAGGCAAATGCGACTTCCGACCCTCCAATATTTTTATCCCCCTCACTAATTGTAATTTCATTGATAACACAGTTTACAGTTTGACCGGTCCATTAGTAGGAAACAAGGTGGCGTCCGTTCGGGCCTTTCGGGTGTATTTATAACCTTAGTATAGTTGCGGCAATAATTTCATTAGCGGGGCACAACTACGCCGGACAAGACAAATGGTGGCCATTAGGAGCCCTAACGACGGCCCTCTCCCTTCACCCCCGAACTTTTAACGACGAGAATCAAAGTAAATACGCACCGTTATCTTGCCGATTTGACGTAATCATAACTCGAGGTGGGTGAAGGGTTGTAGGTCCGGCTAATAGACGTGCTGCGTCGGCTACTCTCAGGTAGATGCGTATCTCTAGTTAATTAATACAAAGCGCGCTTAGTTATTAAATTGGGTGAAGGTGGGCTGACTTGGCTGGACGCTCCCCTTTCGTCCGAATATTTAAACCTAGCAACACATCCTAGAAACGGGAGTTCTTTGCTCTTTTCATATTTGTGTGTCCATTACTGGCGGCCCCGCGGGACCAGGCTGGCATGGCTCTGCGGACGTCGTATGTTATTGTGAGTGCGGCCTCCGTCATTAAGGTCTATTCGCGGCTTCGTAACTTCTTCTGGCAGCCCCTTAATACCCCCGCGCTATGTGACTGCGGGCTTTCGCGTGTTTCTTGGAATAGTTTTGGTCGCATCTGCTGAGGTTTTTTTCACGCTGTAGCTTGTAGTTTGTTTGTTTCATGTTTATTAGAGTGAAATTCGTCTTGAAATAGATTTGTGCATACATAAGTACATAGGCCCGTTCATAACAGCTGATAACTATGACAACTACTACCTCCTATATCCTTCTGAAGTATTGTTAAAAGCTACATACCTATTATGCAAGTACCTATTATGTACTTACAAAATAATACTTATGCCGGTTAATATTAACCGTGTGTGATGACGTCACGCGTCTACCCGAGGTATTACGGACGTCACTTGTTTATCTCCGGTGACTTGAGCCGTGTAGCGTGTGCGTTTACAGGATGTTCAGTCGTGGTTACATATTATTATATGTTATACATATTTACCAGATTTTGAAAATATTTATGTAGCCTATTAGCCATGCCTTATATAGGTAATTTGCCATAACAGTTCTGGTCCTATCCTGCCCATACTCATTTACTCATGAAGAGTAAGATGATTTGATGATTTTTAAGGAAGTAAAATTATTTAATATGTATAAAAAAAATTCAAATTATAAGAGTATTACAATTAACGAACCATTGACTTTTTTACATACGTTTGACAAATTCATAATACCTATTATTTTTACGTTAAAAATTCAGTATTCTTATGTTTTTCTTCCAGTACTGGTCGATCCACGTAAGCAAAATAATCATGCTGTACACGAAAAATATTTCATCCGTTCCATATTGGCGGAGAGCTAAGTGTAACGTATTAAGTTAATGAGTGACAACGTGCGTCACTACAACAGGGAGGGGACATATTGCCTGGACGAGTGTGCTTAGCTGAGCCGAGGGAAGAATACCAATCTGTTGTCCGTACACGGATTAGCTATGAAGTGTGTTGGCATGTAATATGGAAGAAGTTGAGTTAATTTATTATACATGTGATATACTTAGGTTTAATATTTTCGCTTGTGCGCAAATGCCTACTAGCCTTCGCTGTAATCCATTACGGGGAAGACAAGTAGGCATTTGTGCACTCTGTTATGGTGGACCCAATGTTGTTTGTATTTCAAGTTTAGGACAAAATCTGGAAGTAGATCATCTAATAATAGCAACAGCAAGATGCCACGCCGCATGGACGCCATGGTCAATCATCACATGCTTCGACCACATAACAAATTGAAAAATTTAAAAAATATATCATCTCCGGTTTGATTTATTGGGATTAATATTTGTTTCCATAAAAAATACATTAAAGAATAAAATATAACTAATTACTTACTCAAAATAAACAAGCAGGTATACAATGAAAAATATAATTAATATAAAAACGCACGGGTCGCTACTTTTTAATAATTTACAAATAAATCTTGTTAGCGGCGCCATTGTTACCTGGACACAGTAATAGGATCAACTTATTAAAACACACTAAGTATACAGACATCAAAGCGAGCTCCCCGAATAAAAGAATCACGCTTTTTAAGAGGCTTTTTGTTTCCCACTCTGTCCTGTACTCCTGTCGCTATTTATTCCAGAAATTACCCAACAAAACGAGTTTTGTTAGATAAAAATCTGCCGTTCTGCACAGCCGATTGCTTTTGCTTCATTAACTAACAATAACACGATCAAAGCCAATACATCGAGAACTCTTCGCCAATACAGCGAACCAATACTTAAACATGATAACATCCGAAGTAATAATGGTTATGGAGCAAAATATTTGAGATCCATTTACCAAGGATATTAGCCGTTAAAGAGGTGCTTGAAAGGAGCCCTTACCTTGTCCCTTGGAGAGGCTCGGAGGGAAGGTGTCGGGGGCCTAAATGCGATCTAATTGCGAAATAGTTCCACTTCTTGATTTATAGATTAAGTTTAGTCAGTGGCACATGCGGCGCGGTCCGACCCTGACATATTACAATCCTTTCTTAGTGCCGTTGCAGCGGTTGATAATCTACCGGGTTATAATGACCGATGTGTGAGGAGAACCCTCCTATATTGCTGTAATATTTCACGGACAGTCGGAATTTTATAATGACATATTCGTAATGTTTACACTTATTTATAGTTGACTTTGGCTACTCTTAGCAATGTGACTTATTTTTCAAGTTGATATTCAGTATTATAACAGTTTTAAAGCTAATGGTAGTATTGTCTCCAGAATATCTATTAATCTTTTATCTATTAGGTAATTAAAATGTATGAAAACACAAGCAGTGTACATTTTACAGCTTTAAATACTGCCCGTGCAAAGCTTATTCTAACCCACAGCTTTGGAGACGATTAGTTCCATAAGATTTATGCATTTGGAGATTCCTTATTTGTACAAAACAAACACACACAAACGTTTATTTTAGTTATCAGACCGGTTCTTTAGAAACATGAAATTTAAAATCAGTCAGTCAAGATGTATTACGAATTTTCGAATAAGAACTCTACGGTTGTAAATGTAAAACCATATTTAGGCCCTGTTCCACAATGTCTAGTTAGTGGCTACCTGTAAGATAAAATACATGCTGTCACTCTCTGTTATTATTTTTTTGACAGTGACAGCATGTATTTTATCTTACAGGTAGCCACTAACTAGACATTGTGGAACAGGGCCTTAGAGTGACGTATTGCTTGTCGCGGGGCGCCTTCTGCTAACCAGTTGCGAAGTCGCGTGATAGTAATAATTAATGTGGGCTTCCGAAGACGGATCCTAATAATTTATTTTATTAATTTATTGCCTCACAGTGTAGAGTTCAGTTGGAGAGCAGTAAAGTGCTGTGACGTGTAGGACGGATTGCTATAAATGACGGGGCCTTAGGTGAACGTCTTTGGGTATTGCAAACTTCTCTTTACATGTTATTTACCGTTAGTATTGTCAATAAAATAATAACGGTCAATATAGTTCTAAAACTAATCAAGTATTCAAATGCCAAATGTAACCTTTCAGGGATCCCCCTCGCACCTCAACACCGCTGACACCTCGACCGCATCGCTAATCAATCGGCCAAATCGACGTAAATGGACCGCGAAAACACGGCCGCTGTAACACTGACCGGCCGACACGACAGGTATTCCTGTATCGGGATGTAATTAGCAAACTGGCGCGGGGGAGGGACAGGAGGGGGGGGGGGGCCGCGGCAGATTTCACTAATGGCCCGGATTATTAACGGCCGACACCCGTTTCGGCCAAAGTGAATTTGTAATAAGGCCTACAATCTTAAGACTTGCGTTCGGCTACATAATTTATTTGCGCCACTGAGACTCGTGTCTGCAGGTTAGGTGGGCTTAGTGCGAGTGCGGCGGTAATAGATTAATTGCTTTCGGTAATTATGTTTATTGGCGGGCTGTATTGGGTAGAGTAGAGACCGTATACAGAAGGTAGGATCAATCACAAAAAATTGATGTAATAACAATAAATAAGTAGCTTTCGTTTTTTGGTAACACGTGACTTTTTACTATGGATATAGAATTTCTTGTCAGAAATTTCCAAAAGTCGTAGAACTAATGTTGTTTCATATTATCCCTCAGTCACCCCAGTTCGTCTAACTATATCCCTCTTTTGAAACATCCTGTAAAGCTTGTTTAAACACAGGTACTTCATAAAACGCCCAACCAAAGTTACCCAAAGACAAAACAAATGACTGAGCGCAACATCACTCATATCACCCAAAATAAATTTGAACCTCTCCCTATGCTTGTTCTAAAAGCTTCGCAATATAAACACACAATTAAAGTGAGTGCAATCAGCATGTGGGAAGCAGCGGCGTGGGACGAAGTGTAAAGTAGCAAGCTGCGACTTTGTGTAGAAATTAAACAATTATTGTAATGGAACTATGGAACTAAGCCTGCGGGTGTCGGGAACCTTGTCGGGTCTCTTTGATTTTATATTTAAACACCAGCTTTTACGTTGTTTTCCGTGGGATTTCCGGGATAAAAAGTATCTTGTTCTTAAATAACTCTATATCGTTTTAAAAAAATGCATATAAATTCGTAGTGTAGTTTTATACCTAGATGTTGCATAGTGCTACGCTGTCGCTACGAGAATGCTACGAAAACGCTACGCGATCGGCGTAGCATTTTCTACTATAAAAAAGATCATTGTCATATCAAGTCATTTACATAGCTCTACATTTATTAAATTTAATCTTTCACAATGAAAATGTATGTTTGTATTAGTAAACAGTATGTGTGCAAAGAGGAATACCTACATGCGTGCGTCTATAGTTAATTAATTAAAAGATTCAAGTTGTGTCTCAGCCAGGATTTGAACCCAGCCTTCCCTGTTTACTCAACCTGTTTGTGTGCTCAACTAACGAACTGTAATTTAATTGTCTATTTCATTCGATTAATGCTTTTCAAATATGCGGGTTGTTGTGGTCGTTTAGTTCTAATTATTTATGCTGGAAACCTTAGATTAACAATAAATACGAAAAAGATAGTGTGTCACAAACAAAAAGAAAGCTAAAAATCTGAAACTGTTTTAAGTTCAACCTAATGACAACTATTGTATCAATGTATCAATGAATAAATACCGTGTCAATCTCTCGCTTAGCAAAGATTCTTATGTTTCGGAGTAATGCAGTTTATAGAGATATTTAAATAATCCAATAATAATTGCATGGCACAAGCATGGCACCTACCACCTGTGGTCTGCCAATTCGATTGTTATTTAATCAGTTATATAATATGTTAAGACTGTGAGCGATGAGCATGTTTCTCTCACAAGACGCACACGCATACATAATGAGTAATCACATCGGTCCTAACGCAAAATTAATCATATTACCTATTCAATTTACATAACAAAATTTGCACAAGACCCAATTTTCGCCAATTATCAAATTAAAATGGGCCCCGTAGCTACAATGCGGATGGGCTTAGCGCGCGATAAGAAAATTAAATTAAAGATCCTTATTAGCCGGTTTAATGTGTAGGTGTTAAGTAAATTTGAGTGTAATCGCGTTAAGGGTTTTTTTATGCTATCCGGGTCACCCTTCGGAGAAAAATGTGCCGGGTACTTATTGGCTTGTTACCGGGATTTTAAAAAAGGAACGTTGGCAGCCGGCGAGCCGGTCGGCGAGGGTCCGACTGTTCATTTTCGGGATCGTTTTCATTTTTGCAATTAGGCCGACGGTTTTTTTAACCGGTTAAGTCAATAACTGGGGGCTCCACTCGGCCGGTCTGGTAAAGCATGTGATTAATGGACTTTTAGAACACCGAATATACCTTTGTAAATATGTATTATAGTTTTCAAGTTTCAAAGCAACTCGTTACAAAATCGTTAGAAAGCGGATACTTAGATGTTGGCAGCATCTTGGGCGAGTTTAAAAACAAGCGGATCCTGAACCCTTTGAGCCACCGTACTCCTCACCGTAACTCAATTGCTCATCAAGTATTTTAAGTGACTTCCTCTGGAGGGCCACGTTCTTAAAATATTCACGGGTCGTAATTCCCGATCGGATCTCCAACTTGAAGCAAGTTCTGAGCCACTCGTGTTTCCCAGATACCTGAAGACGTTATAAGGTATGGGGTTTATCAGAGATGGAGGGTAATGGTACTATTATTTAAAATTTAGGAACAGGTATCGGTTTGTATGCCCAACATCTAATGTTCTGTATAGTGAACCAAATAATGTTTCGTTTCTCCCAGATTTTTTAAAAATGGCTAAAGTTTAATTTACATCCTGTATACTTACCTGACCCTATATACTGTGTTACATGCCAATATCAATTCATCAGTATTATTGGTTCGAAGTTTGAGTTACTTTTCAAATAAACAATTCTCGGCGAGGCCAAAGTTAAGATTTGGCAAAGGTCGGGGAATCATGAATATTTTATTTCTTTTTTTGAACTCCTTTTCCCAGAGTTGGGGGCGGAATAAATGAGCTAAATTAATAAAGGGAGCGGTTACTTGCAATTACGTGTTTTTTTATTCCAACTGTTACAAAGCTTTGTAACTTGTACGGCTATGATTTTTCTTGTAGACACGCCGCCGTTTGTCGCTTGTAGAGTTAATAGAGGAAGGGGTATGTGAATAAGTACGTAACTTTTTTTGTATAGCTATCAAAATATTATGAATTTAAGTGATATAACATGTACCTATGCATGAATGTCACCAGGAACCTTGTATTTAATTAATCGTAAATGTATTACTTTTTATGAAAATAAATCTTTATTTCAGCAACATAAATACTTGTTAATTTTTTTTGCACAGTAATCTACTTATTCTATATTTTAATTATACCTTTCTTGGATAAAATACTCTTAGTTATGATTTGTGATGCTACGTTTCAAAGGAAATGTATATTTATGTTACAAAAATTATAGTTATTTCATGGAAATACTATTTTCATTTACTTGTTTCTGACGCAAGGGTCATAAGGATCTTTGATTTCGGCAAAAAGAAAGGGTTTGACGTAATGAAAAAAGTCAACTAAGAAATGTATACCATTGACTATACGACAAGTAGATGAATAGAATATGCTGAAGGGTTCCTTCCTTCTATCCAATGAAGTTTATAATTATGTAGTTATAGAGTATGATATTTTTCTTTTTCTGATTTGTGGGGACTCTTCCCCACAAATCAGAAAAAGACTTGTGGGATAACTATTTCTTCTATTGTAATTGATCAAAATTGTATATAAGCTATGTATACTAACAGCCTAGTTCAAAAAACATAGTTGCAGTTACGGCTAATGTAATATTTCAATGTACTTTTCTTAAAAAACGCACATCGGAAAAGATAAAAAAACATATAAATTACTGTTTTTATCTTGAATAAACCCGAAAAATCTCGACCCTCCGCAGCTAAGGAACGAAAGGGTGCCGCCCAAGAAAAGAGGAAGGAAGACAAAAATCAGCCACCACTGTTGTTCCCGCCAGGTAGCCAAATGAATTGCAAACAGTATTATTATTTCCCGCCAGGAAGTCGTATATAGTCCCGCTTTTATTTATCGTTTTTTATTTTTTTCTTACCCCTTTTTTATTGCTTTTGAGCCGGTAATATATTGTAAACGCGCCGCGGCTGCCTGTAAACAACTATTACAGCCTTACAAATTAATAGTAAAGGGTGATTTAAAGGAAGGGTTTTCTTTATTGCTCGAGGTTTTTTTCGAAGATATTCTTTATGAAATGAAATTTGACTTGTTTAGGGTGGCAGTGTTATTTAAAGTTATGCGTTGATGAAGTTTTAGCGTTAAGATAAATGTATTTTTTTTACTATCTCCTAAGTTCTCCCATGCGATTGCCATTTAATATAGGGTATCAGCTTCCTGCATATCAAAATTCATTAAAATTCGTTGAGTAGTTTTTACGTGAAAGAGTAACCAATGTCCATCCATACTATACTAACAAACTTTCACGTATGTGTAATGTACAGTCAGCTGCATAAGTAGCTATACACTATTGTACCATGTCAATCTGAAACTGCCTATCCATTCATTGAAATATTGACGGTTCGTCAGTTTGACAAAGTACAGAAGTGTATAAGGACTTATGCAGCTGACCGTACGTACGTGGGATAGGATAGTAATGGAATTTTACTTTAATAACATCACTTTCTCTATCTAGGTAATAGGCAACTCATAATAACTTATCTCTCATTATAAACGACCTAACTGTAATAGCAAATTGCATAACTACATCTTACCAATTATCCTAAACAAAGCATACCTCGGTATAAGGCAGTATACCCATCTTGCTTGAATAGTTTGTCTCATAAAATCGGCGATAAAAGGGCGATAACAGCCGATTATAGCTATCTGAAACGGCCCTAATAATGAATTGTCTCAAGCATCGCCCCCCGTGATTCTACGAGCTATACACTAATCAGAATGAATACTTAAAAATTATAGCGCCATAAAAGCATTATCAGAGAATTCTAGTTTATTTATGGTTTAAAGATTGCAACGTTAATGGGTTGAGTTTGTGAACTGTTCGCGGGAGGCGTAGTGACGTGAATCTTGCTCCAATATCTCAAAAACGGCGTGATACTGTTTAATACTATTAAATAAGATAAGAAAAAACAGCATCTTGCATCATCCAAGACCAAATATCACACATGGATATGCTATATTTGAGCTACCATCTGAAACAGGATTCTAAACAGAAATTATGTCTTCTGCATTGAACAAGATTCTTGCAGATATTTTCCTGTAACAACAAACCTTTACATACCCTATTCTCATAGCAGGATGCGCGCGACATGTATTAGAAGAGTGTAATAAAGCAGGAGCGAGCCGAGCCAATAAACGTAGATTATCGGGAGTTATGATGCGATTCCCGGTAATGCGACAAGACAATAGGCCCCCGGCAAGGGCCATGTCGCCCGCTGGAGAAATGTGGACAGGAAGCATAACCCGACCAAATATGGAAGGTACTTATTGACACAATAATTAAAGGCTTTCCAGGACGACGGTAGGTTATTAAATTAATAACACCATCTGGGGGTGTGTTATAATGAGTGCAATAGCATTTTAATAGTAAAAACTATCATAAGGTGTATGTTGATTAATTTCACGTTAATTATGTTTGATACACCACAAGGTGGAAAAAGGGTCAGTCCATGGAGTCCTTCAATTCTCTTAAACCTAAATAACCGACAAGCGGCCACGGCACTGTTATCGACGTGGATTAACTCGTTTAATGTGCTTTTCACCTATCACAGCGCCGTATTTATAGCGAATCGCGATATAGTGACGTTTATTTATGTCGATGACAAACCCGGGTAGCGGCAGCAGCTAAATTATCGTGAAAACCGAATGACTCATCCACATTATGCGCAGGTGGTCCCGCGGGCGCATCCGTCACAACTCGCGAATAAAAAGCGCTGCTTCATGTTATGAAGTCAATTTATCACCAACAAACCGGATAATTGCTCCCGGGCTCATTGTGATCGTCCTGATGGCCACGCGAATTTGATTAAAAGGGTCCATAAATGTCTATTTACATTATTTAACGGTCGCCGAAATAAAGGATTTGTATGCTTTTTATTTCATATACAAAGTTTTGTTAAAGTGTAGTACCTACTGTTACCATCAGTGTCACTTATTTTTTAAATCTTAGGTCCATAATTGTTATTTCTTATTATTTGTTTCATAACCCTTTGAATCAAATAAAACATATTCGATTAAATAAAGAAAAAAACCTACAACAAAGGAAAACCAAAAGATCAATCCGCCCAAAAATCTGTAGCTCAATGACTAAGCAAACACTTGGTCCTGTCAATGTTGACTCTAACCCCCTCTCCCCTCTCCCTCTCGCCGCCAGCGAAGAGTCAACGTATAAATTACCTATCTCACTCTATCAGATCTTATTTGCGAGACGCCACACCGAAAACACGGGAAACTGAGGTCGAACACAATAAATTTTTAGTACGCCATCTAATCTAATCAGGTCCTGTATTATGGAATATGAAATCATCTTTTTACGGGCAAAATTCAATCTGGCTTCTTCTGTTATCGTTACGCCGGTCTTGCCAATAATATTGTTCTTTTCATTTACCTTAATACACAGAAACAAATGTGGAACAATATTGGTTTTGCTGTATATTTGCGTAAAAATAAAACATCCACCAACCCCTGCTCAGTGCTCACGTGATGAAATCGCCAACGAGTATGCATAGAAAAAGTCCGATAAGTATAAAAATCTATCCGACCCTAATTTTGGGGTAAACCAGGGAATAAAGATACCGTCCACGAGCGGACAAACAAAACGATATGTTGACCGTGGGCCTCGTAAAAAACACGTTAACATCCATTCACATTTATGCCCCCTATTTGTACGGGCCGAGGAAAGTAACTGATTGAGGACTATAAAGTACACTGTTTGCTTTCCTTTTTGTGGCTCTATGGGAATGCTAGTTGCTTTTTTGGGGGTCGCAAATTGGAATCATTATGGAGTTGTGGTAGATATATTTTTGTTCATTTCGGATTGAGTTTATTAGGTAAAATTATATAGCTATCATGAGATTACGGTGCTTAAGATACGAGATACATAAAAATGTCTAATTCCAGCGGGGCATAAATGTATATACTTATATCAATCCAAAAAAACCTGTTATCACAATTATAAGACAGCACAAATACCTGCCTGACCTATCGCCCCACTCAGCAATACAATCTATTGTTCACTTATTCAAGTGAAAATCCCTTTTCGCTATTTTAAAAGCCTTCTCCATTGTAAATATATAAATTAGAATTTCGTCTAAATAATTCACTTTTCGACCCATCCCCGCTAATTACATTCCGAGGTTGAACTTTGAGATGGAAATACCTAACTCGTTACTTCTATTAAGTAATTATACATAAAACGATTCTTAAGTAATGGGGTGTAATTATAAGACAGGACACATCTTAGGAGGCAAATAATTAAATCAATCGTCCCCTGCCTCGTCGTGTATAATCTGCTGAATGAGATGGAACTCAATAAATACGGGTTAAATATTCAAGTTTTAGCTTCAAAGACCATTCATCGTTCAAGATGCATCATAATCCATCGTAAGTCGTAACGTAAAAAGGGTTGAAATCATGCAGAATTACGATACAGCAAACCGTACATTTAATGGTAGAAAAGGCTTAGGGTATACACATACAGTCTTCTTAGGTATAATATGTGTGCAATAAAGGGATTAAATAATTCAAATAAACAAAACAAACTATTAATTTAATATTTAGGCTCATTATTTTAGCTAACACGGCCCAGTTTCAACACAAATAAGGCAACGATAATATAAACTAAGCCATCTGACACTAAATTTTCTCACTAAGAAAGCAGTCATCGCTATAAATAAACACGGGTAAACTCGTCAAAACTGACTATTCCTTAACTGGTTGTTATTATTGCATTTATTTAGAAAATATACAAATTTGTTAGTATACCAGTGTACAATTTCTACAGCAGCGTACGAAAAATTCTCCGTATTAGAGAAACCTTTGATTGGCAGCAGCTATAATTTAGGGATCGCGAGCGAAGCCCGAGGGATGGTCCGGGTTCCGTAAACTTTTAAAGATATTACGAGCAAGGGTTGAGTCCTACGTGATCCGAGACGCCATCTGTCTTCAGCGTGCCGCACTCCGCAGAGGATAAATAATATGTTTATCTGTACGTACTGACCCTCGGGGGCTGTGTTGTCTAGTGAGATAGCGGGAGAAGACGCTGCCCAACTATTGGCATGTGGACGTGAATTTATAACGCTATCCTGTCGGTAGATGTTTTATTGTAGCTTAGTGGTACAATCATTAATATTCTGCTTTTGATGTAGCCATAGATAGTCACTAAAATTATGAAATTCATTTAAACACAGTATTTTTTAAGATAATTTAAAGGTTACCAAAAATAAAACAATTAGGTATATTTTCAAAGTATATATTTTCAATGTGGACATCGTACGTGTTCTACCTTATAACAAATTATAGCCAAAAGTAAAACCAAAAGTCTGCGCCCCTTCCTATACTATAAGACATTATGGTGATTATACTTGCTCAGTATTACTATGTTGTTTTTCTTCCGTAACAATAAAATGTCAAAAGGACAAAAGACTTCTCAAGTCGAAAAGTCAAATTCTAGGAAATAAATTATGCAAACGTGCCGCAGTAACCATAAAAAATCAGGCTTTTCTCCGTCGAGACGCCAAATGTATTGGGACAGGAACTGGACGCCCATAAATTTATCATTTTCCACCGCATAAAGCATAAATTCGAATCATTGGTGCTTCCTTGGAGGAGGGCGATGGGAGAGCTACAACGCCAAAAACTTTCCGTCTAAGAAAATATTTTTACGGCCGCCGCTCTATGTTTACGCCATCACCTCCTTATGTACTATGTAAAGTTGTAGACAAAACCCTTTTCCAAAATAAAGAACGCATATTCTAATACAAAAAATACTCTCGTCGATTTTGAATTCAAATATCCCATTGTATATTTCAATAGGAAATGTGCGGGCAAAAAATTGAATAAGTTACCGTCTTCACACAATGGACGTAGCCCGCGGCCTCACTTCGCCACTCCGTCACCCACTTGTCACCCACATAGGTGACCGGAGGACCCCAAAATATCCATATTTTTATTTTTAAATTTGATTTGAGAGTGGAAAGTTTCAGCTCGCTGTCCGGACAAATGTTTGCTATTGAAAATTGAGCGGGCGCGTGACGTGACAGAAATGTAATGCGTCAGGCCACCCTTCTGTTGGGGAATATGCATACATTTTTGGTTTCTTAAGAGTGTGTTCGAATTGAAAGTAAGCAATGAGGTACTTATATTAGCCTTAATTAAAACCACAGCCAAAACCCTCAACACAATCCCAATCCAAAAACTGCCAACAGCCCACGGCATCCACCTCGCTAAGTAACTAGTCGTGTACTGGCCGTTAATAACTGTAGGCTGCGACATAGGCTCGAGGCATTTTCCCTTGCGAGTTGAAAACTTTGGGACGTGCACACAGCTGCGCCGGCCGCAGAGCAACTTGGGCTTCATGTTGCGGCGCTGACGTCTCCCAGATATGTCATATTCGAGACAACCCCCCCGCGCCCCCCGCTGGACGGCTAGTATAATATCGCACCCGGTGATTCTTGGTGTAGCTGGATTGGCAGGATTTGGTGCTTGCTAAGATGAAGAAAATTTTTGTTTTGAAATTCTCTGCACTAACGTCTTGTTTTTTGTTAAGGTCTTTCATAATTATTCAAGTTTTGATCTGACCGTGTCATGCCGTGTAGCCCCAGATGGGAATTAACAACGATTAATAGTAACAGTATTTTTTTTATAATTTTATACTATTGGATACACGACCATCGAATTCAGTATACCACTACTATTCCATCACTATTGCAACCGCAAAGCCGCACATGAAATATTCAACTATCAAGATCGTGCGGGCGCAGTGTAAGACGTTGAATGAATCGAGTGTTGCCGGCGCTCCAAGTTTTCTAACGAAGACGTCGCACACGCGGCCGCCGGCTCATTGCGGATGTTTGTGCAAGTGTCGCCACTGTATGCTAGTGTCGCCACTGTGTGCAAATGTCGTCACTGCATGCTGTGCACATGTTACGTATGTTGCGAGGTAACATTATGTCCGTGAGTTGTGGTTTAATTAAAATACACAATATTAGATGTGAAGCATATTTTTGGCAATGCCTGTTAGTACCAGGCGCTGACGTGTTTAAAGGATCATAATAATTATGTGTGTAGGTATTCATAGTACAGAAAAAAACGAAGATTAAGGCTTTAATATCCGTCGATTTTGACTTGAACAGATGAACTTACATAGTTATACATAATATGAAAGGCAGAGAAACATATCGATAAAGAAGCGCACCGGTCAAGTTGACCTCTCGGCTCTCAATTTGCACGTAGCACGGGCTGCTTGGGCGGGCGGTCTCAAAGGAACTGTGTGTGATTTGAACCCGCCCACGCTGCAAATACTCATTGCAATGTTGCAGCCGTGCGATTGCTGTTTATGTTGCACGAGTTTGAGATCACTTTTTGATAAGTATGTTGATAGTAGGTATAGTATATTGGCATGTGTCTGAAATTGAGTTCAGTTTGGGTGTTTTTGTTTGAGGTTGCTTCAGCTGAAGGAAGAATAAAGATCTATAAAACGCACTGTGTTTAATTCGGGGCTGTGTCAACAAAGTCAATATAATCATTATAAATCTAACTAAATTCGTGTAAATGTAGTCAATAAGTACGACCAAAGAAAGCACAAGTACCTAAGAAGGTTCATCAACAAAAATACAGCGACATCAGACAGCAATCCAAGTTTCCAAAGGGGGATCTTTGGATAACTTATCAACTTAACTCGTGTCCAAACATTAAAAGGCAAAATTACCGGCACACATACCTGCTTCACTTCAAAGCTTTTACATGTGAGGGCTAAGTTAATGGAATCAGTCTTTAAATGCATATGTTAGAGACCGCTCCACTGGTTCTGAAGGATTGCGAGAGATTCGCAGAGACTGCGAAACGCTTTTAGAAACTAAAACGGCTACTCGAATTCGACTTAGCTCTGTTTGGAAAACTGATCAATAGACTGGTCAGATGACCAGTCCTATTTATAATGCACATGGTACCTATGTACAAGCTATATGTACACAGTATTGACGCCAATAGGTGCCTACCTATAAAATTTTAAGTGAAAAGATCATCTGAATCTTCCATAAAGTTATTGATTTATTACTTCTATGGAATCACCATTAAGATATATTAGACGAGTCCCTTTATTATTTTTGAAGATAAAGAGATAATAGCTTAGCCGTCGTTGCAACATAGTACCTGGACATAAAAAGAAAGGTAACACGAAAATAATTACATCATTGCTTTACAGATACAGGCACAACCTTAGGAACAAGCAACCACGACCCCTGAAAGTATTTAATTCTCAGAATGTCCCAATTAAATCCGCTACTGACCATTAAGGGACGGGAGGAGAGCATCTCCTAATCTACTCTTAAGATGGACATGGTGATAATGTTATTATACGCGGGTGGTATAACGCCGGCTACAATTCGCTTTTAGCGGCGTTTACTAACTTGCGCTCGTTTAATCTGAACCCCATTACTGCTCGGACAACGCTTCTGCTGCTAGGGTCATCAATAGCTCTATTTTAAACTTATTTACTCCACTACTGTCACCAGAATATAATTCAAACATAATTGTCCGACATTAACATTTTTTTTAAATCATACTGTCTTACCGGCATGTATGGTGTACGACTCTACATAGATGTTTTCCCTACCGCAAAACAAAAAAAAAAGCTATAGGTACCTATAGAATTATTACCGATTTCTGTCATTTTATTGGATCAAGTATTTATTACAAATATTAGTGTGAACATTTTTAAATTAAGTAATAGACTATATGCACAGAATTCCTTTTGGCAGCCCTGAAATGGCTTCTGAAAAGGGTCTCGCGTAAACACGGGCGCATTCCGACGCAACATTGTAAGGTCCGGCGCGGCTCCCGGGGCCGGTGTAAAGCAATTAGCACTACACTAATATGACCGCGGCTTAAGATGCCAACTGTGGTGTTTGTTGGACATCTCAAGATAGGTACTACGATCAAGAGTGGATGACATTTAAGATTACATAAATATCAGGTTTTGGTACCTTATTTGCCATTCAAATTACTATATCGGGCTTTTTATTGGTACTGTTTGTGTTTTATTTTAAAAACTGATCGAGACAAATTTCTAGGGCTTGCTGGATACCAAATAACAATACCATTTCTCTACGTACTAAATTTCGTGTAAAAGATAACTTCAGAAATATCCAAAAGTAATAGATAGAGGGCAACAATACTTTGGTTTTAAAATCTAATAAAGTACTTAATCTTCGCCGTAAGCGTCCGCAATAGCACGAAATTCCTGAAGCGCATCGCATGCCACAGCGGACGCTGGCACTGGATTCGTGGACGACGCCGTCTGGTGTGGTCTCTTATTTATATGCTGAAATATACGAGGATAGCCTAAAATCGATTTTACAATATCGCGGAATTATAAATTTATTGTGTTACCGCCAAACAAGGCATACGTATTCTTTAAATTTAACGACGTACATCGTACATATATTTACAATAATTGTAAATTTTAAAACAAGTATGCAATTAATTATTTATTTACTTTTTCTTACAGTTCCTAGTCAAATCATCTTTTTATTAAAGAAAATAAACCAACAAGCTTGATATCCCAACAAAGATTACCCTCAAAAGCATGTACTTTATGGAACCGATCCTATACCTTCTAACCTGCAATAATCGTTGTACAGATAAAATTTATAGGATCAATATTCTCCGACCCAAGTCCATAATGGTTATCGCAATATCGTTTAATTACCACTCGATCCGAGACAATGGTTAATAAGAAAGCTCGTACTATCCCTTTGATTTATTAAAACGATATTTGCAAGTTTCTCAACTAAGATTAGATGTATTACGGACTACAAATAACTTTGTGTAAAGGTACTGAGGTAATTTATGGGCCCGTATTTGTGTACAGGGCTTTATGGTGCAAGACAAAATAGGTTTATATCGATTGTATTGTTTTGCGTAACTACTGGAATAATAAGATAATATTTTAGTTTTGTAGCAAATGTAATTTAGTTATTATTTATTAATAGATAATTACTTATTAAAACATCTGTATAGTTTAATAAACTCCCCGGTTTTTAGTTTAGTTGTAACTAGGCGTTTTAAAGAATCTGTACGTTAAATTTTGTACACTTAGGAACCCTCTGACCATATCAATTACAGCTTTTATTAATAATCTACATTTTTTAATCAATTCGCAAATCAAATCAAAGAATTCAATCGAATTACGCAACTTTTGGCCACCGATCCCGTTCCAGATGATAGGAATGGCCGAAACGCTTCTAAATAATTGATTAGGATTTCTAAGACGCTGCAAGGTCGGACGAATGAATAACTTTGCATTATTCAGACGACGGTCGTACGTTGTAAGACAAGGGGCCGACAACTATTGGTGTCTGATAGTATCTGCTGCAGACGGGTTACAAGGAACGAATTAGATTAGGCTGGCTGTTGAGTTGAGTAGAGTATGCTCATTGGAATATAGTTTATAATTATATTTAGTCGTAGGTATAACGGAAAACCTACTGAAGTAAATTTTATGAGATTTCCAAAACGATAGTTTGGTAACATTTGACGGTTTTGTAGAATGGTAGGCATTTGACACATTTATGTTACGACACGACTCGTAAGTATGTTTCCCCCTTTTTAGGCATTTGGCAGCGTTAAACATCTGTTGAGGCACAACTTTTTGTGATAAGCCTCGTAGAGCTGCGGTATTGAATATCGCTAAGATATTATTTTCAGTAATACCTACCTACGCTCTACCCACATATTTACAACCAGGATATAAAACATAACAGATAAAATCTTAACAAAAGGAAACCAAAACTTAATTCCAAAAAATACAACCAAATTTCACACGCCCGCGCCCGTTGCACACATTTACACAAACACGAATCCTAGTCCACAACACTCCAAACAGCCAGAACAATGCTAAGCATTCTGTCGGTGATATCGCGGCCTCTTATTGTTCCATGGCTGAAGGGTTACTCTATACTGACGAAAAACTAACGAACGAGAGCTGTTGTGCAATCGGCACAAGAGATAGAGTCGTGGCTAGAGCTGTAGCGCTCTGAAATTTAGTTTTCCGTCTTATAGAGTGACCCCCCCCCCCCCCCCCTCCTCGAAGTAATCGCGGGGATCTCTAATGAAACTATTCGTGGTGGTCAGCTGTTGGCAAGAGATAACTTTTCTTATCGTCGTAACACTTTCATAAGACGCTCCGCCTGCTTGAGTCAGCTGTACGGATATTGCCGGCTGGTGTGGAATTTGATGAGATTTGGAATTTGGATACGGCAGTATGAGTGTTGTGTTTGTTTATTTGGACGGGTTTGTGGTTCTAAATATGTGCAAAAAACGTTATATTTTTTTAGAACATTTTGAAGAACTTATTGTTCCTACATACACTCACGGGCAAAGAAACAGTTCCACTCACAAAATGACGAACCCAAACAGCCCCAATTTTTTTAAATATTTTAATTAAAATTTGAACGAAATATTATCGTTTTTAGTTGGTAATATCCTAATGCTTAGTCAAATGTACTTCAATGTTCCAGAAGGCGTCATTAAGCTAGACTTTTATGTTTACGAGTAATTTGGTGCTTTTCTCAGTGGAAACTTTTCATTGCCCGTGAGTGTAGTAGTGTACAAAATTATTACGTATGTTCATATTATACACATAGATTTTATTATGTACATAATGTCAAAATGATAACGCTTTCGACTTAACACGCGATTACAAATGTACAGCAAAAGGCTCGCATGGCTTACAAGTCACCTTTGACCTATCCCCAAAGAAAAGTCAGAGTAGCCTCCTAACCGCTGAGCAAATACCTCTTCTATCTAATATATGATCGAAGAAATACCTACCCAATACCTATGTCTGTCTATAAACAATATACACATCGGAATTTTAGTAACTTAATGGACAAAAACTTGTCTATAATTTTCATACTCACAATGTGTCTACCATTTACCCTCTATCTGCCCGCTGATCTACACTATCCACTTTCTACCATCATTCATCGGCAATAATATTAAGCGACAACATGCTGTTATTGTGAAACAAATGCGTTAGAGTGAAGCTAGAAATATTTAAAGTACCTTTGTGCATTTTAAACTAAATCCTATATACTGTGGTATGTGCTATCGAAAACATCAAGCTGACCCGATTTTTTAATTTTTATCTGCACTTCGGCCAAAGTTTACTTTTTCTCTATTACATTTGCACTAACATAAGAGTATACCACAGGCAAAAACAACAGCAATGCACTTCTGCCCACCCCGCTAGTACAAATATTAGCACAAATCATGTCTGATTTCACTCATATAAAGTATGATGATTTTAGTCGTTCTTAAGTGAGAGTGAGAGAATAGATAAGATAAGCGCAACCTAGTGAGCTTCGCCAAAGTTATCTCTCATCGCCGATAAAAGCTACTACACATCGCTCTTTTGTTTCAGAAGGGAAAAATAAAAGTGAATCGAGTGCCTTTTGTTTGGTTGTTGCTCTATCGGCACGAGCGTGTGGGCCGGTGGGGCGCCGGCAGGAAATATGTTTGCGATCCGATAAATTGTTGCAATCAAAACTGTAAATAGAAGTTGATTTCACGCTATGGACATTGTGTGGTTTCAGGCTGTTTTGCTATTATATCCGATTCTTAACTTGATCTTAATTATTTTATTTTAAACTAAATTTCCTTTTATAGCGTATATAGCTTTTTCAGTGTATACCTACCTAGACATAAATTCGTGTAGTTAAGTGATGCACACAGCGGCGAACACGTAACTAGTTGGATCGCTCAACTAAAAGCGAGTTAGCGCAGCGAGGAGGTACAAAGTGGCTGTCGGGCTCACACTCGCATTAAATTCAGTTATTAGCCGAGCAAGTTTGATGAGCGACTGACCCCACCGGGTCACGGGTCATCGATCCGCCGCGACTTTCATAAACTCACCCACCCACTTTCAAAACTGAAAAAACACTTCCCAACTCACTTGAAAACTAAGTCTTCCTAATCACGCGGCGCGAACTTGGCCCAAGTTTTTTCCAAGTTCAGTTGAACTTCATCGATGCGGGACCGTTCACCCAGGAAGGGACACTTGCATACCATCCACGGCCATCCTCGGCCGTTCAAACAAAATGTGGAGCAAGGTTGGCGAGATTACTTTCGACGCGAACTTTTTGCGGATCGATGTGGAAGTTAAAAGTTTATTACCCGCGGCGCGGCAACTTCGCCGCCATTCATGCCGCGCCGCTCATTACACCCGCTTCTGAACGCTATTTGTGTTGCATCCAGCGAGCTGACAGGTCGAGATGAAAGCCTTCAGCCGCGAGTCCTCAGCCCCACTTGTGCATACATATCAGCTATCTACCTTAGAGCTACAAAGAGCGTATTTACTTTACATAGCGGGCTCGTAACTAACGAGCGGGATACCTGCTCAGCATTCGTATTCACAAAAGGTTTTTCTACCTACGGCGGCGGCGGGCGTGAAATAGGAGGCGGCCGGGAAGGAGGCAGAAAGGAGAAAATAAAATAAGACGGGCGCCTGCTAACGGATGCGAGGCGAGGAGTTGGCGAAAAAAGTACAAGGAATCGCAGGCTTAATGGTGTGGCGCAGGTGAGGTGGGCGGGGCGGCGGCGCGCGCTGATTGGTGGGCGCCGCCCAGCCGCGCGCACGCCCCCCGCGCCCCGCGCCCCTCGCCCCGCGGCCAGCGGCTATCTCCTGGCCTCAGCCACCCCCCACACTCCAGCTATGCCTGTGTCGGGAATTAGTTTGCCAACTTCTGTCTATGGCGGCGCGGGCTGTAAGTATGGACGGCCGGCTGAATAATCGATAAAGGTGTTTATTGAAAACGGGTAAGGACGGAGCCTTTATTGCTTCTTTATTATTAAAGCTCCGGGAACTGAAATAGGTACTCCGGCTGAGTGACTGGCGAGAACCGTTTGCGTCTAACTTCCTATACAATCCACTCGCTTATTAACCGGCACCTACCCAATATAAAAAAGCTTACAGAGAGTACATTTTTAAATGTACTAAGAGTAAAAACTTTATCGGTACTTTATCTTCATACCGTACAAATACAGAGTGGGTTCGTAGCGGTTCGTAGCAACACGCGTAGCATGTCGTAGCGCTACGGAAACATTCGTAGTACAAAGGTTAGTGTACGGAGATAGTGCTCTGTTAAGACTTTAGATGAAAGTTTTCAATTAGATGCAACATATAACACATTAAATTGTAAAAAAAACGTGCTTCATATCTTTGAAAGCTAGAATATAGTATTTTTTATGTTTCAGTACAAAATACGTGACATTACATTTATGGCATAAAACCGCACTTAGTCATAAACGCAACTTTTTAATGGCAATCCTCACCCACCACGTATAACGGCCCCACATGTTATTAATCCCTGAACACACCATTACCTACCCTCATTTTCTTTTCGTCTAATTGTTCATTATACGCAAGTCACCTAATGTAAGCGTATAATGAGTGCTTCACTACGTACCTACGCTTGGAGTACGCACTTATATATAAATTGATTTATAGAACGTTTATGATGTTATATTATATACAGGTTGCTGCAAAAATTTTGCCAAATCTTCCTTTTCCATAGAAACTTTGTTGGTCACGTGACTTTTTTACTATGGAGAAAGTTATTTTTTTCGCGAAAACAAAAGTTATTCAGAAAGACCCCCTTTTCGGCTTAGTATACCCTTTTTGCAACATCCTGTGTAGTTTGTTGAAAAAGTGGTATTCAGAATGACCACATGAGTCACTCCCTTTTGGCTTATTATACCATGTTTGTTTTGAAGACTCGGATAAAAGTAACATAAACATTGTATACTATACCCGTTTGCAATAGAATCCAACAATCATGTAAACAAATATGGCGGACTGACTTTGACAGCGTATTGTTTTGTTGCAAATGTTTTAACAAATTTAACTTATAAATACAAGTTAAATCGTGTTGAATATAATGTGAAAACAATGATGCGTTCGTTGAAATCAGACTATGTTCATAATTGATCGTCAAATGTATTCCATTGCAAACGATGTACTCGTTTGTATTCTTTAAAATAACATGGCTTTGACGAGATATAATTCAGTGATGTTATGTTATAAATATAGAATAATAATTTTACCTGTGAATAATCATGGAATTTCACGACTGGTAGCGCCATCTAGATTTAACGTATGGAAGCAAAACATACAAATACAAAGTGGTTTTCAGTTTTAATTAGTAATTGGTACTTCATTACTAATTAATAAGGCTTAAATGAGGTAAATTACTGTATTGTAGTAAGTCCCGGTTACAATTTAACATTTGATGAAAATATAATACGACTGGCATGCTTAAAACTTTAATTCATAATTTTAACAAGCTACATACATAGGTAATTAGTTGTACCTTATAAGTTCTGTGGGGTATACAGTATACATAAATAAGGTTTCAAAAAGATGATTACTGATGCAGATGAAATAGATTACTTCAGCTTCTTAAATTATATTAATATATCTTAATTATGTTTGTATATGTTTTCTACTATACTAATTCATAGACACAAATACATAGTATTTACTCAGCCACTTAAAGACTACTAGTGGTTCCTAGTGAGGCTTTAAGGTAACGAGTGGGGGGCGCGGGGAGGGGGATTTGCATAAACACGTTAGACGCATGGTTGACGCGTCTACGCCGACACTGTACCGCAACTCATATCTAATAGACTCAACTCTATTAGCTTCTAGTTGAATATTTTGCAGGTAGGTAAAGTTATCGAATAAAAGAAAAATACGATTTCAAAGGCTCGCGAATCAGAATTGAGTAGCTCTTCGTTAACAAGCAAATATTCCACTTCGAATGCAACGCCGCCCCTCGTACAAAGCGGCGCCAATAAAACCATACAAACCCGCGGCACACAAGACCGCTGCAACTTGACAGCCAGCGTATTATCGCTTCCAAACATCGAACACGAACGTACCTGAAACAAACGAAAGCGCAATCGGTACAGTCGGAAAAGATGAACAAAAAATTGCAAAAAGATGGAAATACCCCGGCCTATTGTCCGGCCGACACAATGCCTTTACGACACCGGGTAAATAACGCTCCGAAATGTTACCAACTGCCGCTCAGTTGCGGGCCGGGCAAACACGTCGCCTGTTCCCTTATTGAGTTGATCTGCCCATTTGGACGTCCCTCGCCCTTTGCATTGCGACGAAAAAAAGAAACTCGGCTTGCGAATTCAATTTCCAATATCCATTTTTGACGTTTCGTGATTAGAACACAGTTTTGTCGTCAGCGCGCCGCCGCCGCCGCTGCCGCCTGCATTACCTCAAGCGCTCGTGTCGGTTCGCTCATTTTTTTATTGTTTCCGAGTGTCAATTCGTACGTATCGTGCTAAAAGGATTTCAGACTTGCCTTTTTAGATTCACACCCCTCTGGTTTAAAATCTTGCTTTAATAAACCGATCCGTATCGAAACCGCATAGCAAATAGACGAGCTTGGCTGGAGCGTGTCTGTTATTTGAGATATTATTATTAGTAGTAATCGAGTCGAACGACAATCTAATATATCTCTCGAGTGTCTTTGAATCGTCTTGGAGTAATAATAAATATATCATAGTTATGCCCGGGGGACGAATAAAAGGGAAAATAAAGCAAATCGTCCTATCGAGGAGCCCTCTTGCGGAAGGGTCTAGAAAGAAAAACGATTAATATTAACTGTTATTGTTATAACCGCTTTATTGGGACCATTTAATATTTCAGTATCTTTATTTGAAAGTACCTTACGTAACAGAAACTGTGAGGATTAAACCCTTTTTATCAAGATATAAAACCATTTCAGTTTGTAGAGTCGTAGAGATAGGAAATATTTGGTTGGGACGGACGAATTCCGGACCGTACATACAAATTATAACTTAATTCTACCTACGCTCATAGGTAAGTACTTATTTTGCTGCTGATATAAAGTAGAAATCAAATTAAAAAATAAATAGACACAGAAAGCTGGCATATAAATTTCAGCAGGCCATTTTGGAAAATGATGGTCCCCCAAGCAAATCTGCAGTATCTCAGGATTCTTGCATTAAAATGTAAACGAAATTAACCCTTTCCCGCCAAGTGGTCGTGGGTCTGGCGGCACTCCCTTGTATCATTAATACAGAGGTTTACAGACTAGCGTTCTAGCCGCCGCGTTTTTAACGTCCGTTTATTGCCTCAAAACAGAAGTACATAGTGGAAATTAAGTTAGAACTGTGTGTGTGTGCTGCTTCCACATTATAGTATAGTGTTTCCAGAATATGAAAAACAGAAATAATTTAGTTCGAATTACAGAGATAAAAAATAGCAGACACTACCTTTTTAATTAAACCACTCTACACTGGAGGTCAGTGACGTCACACCTTCTATTTCCGTTCATACATTCTGATAAGTGTGACGTCACGCAGTGTTGTTTTCGAACCCGGAGAATACACCCTTAAAGTTTGTCGGGTTCGAAAAACAACGAATAACTGTTGCTCTCCTAACAGTCTACGCGTTCAACCGCGCGTTCCGACCGCCGCTCTACCGTACGCTTTTAAACAAAAGGGTATTCTCCATCACAACGGTCATCTTCTGTGACGCTGGTGTGATCTGTCCCCGGAGTCCGATCCGACCCCAGATTTATACCGTCTCAGGTCCAACGACACCTCCGCGACCGGCGGTTTATTACCCGCCATAAGATGTTTTTAACCCTGATTAGATTAAATCGTAAAGGTGCGGGACGAGCGAATGGGTCTAGACTCAACACTGCAAAACTATTGGGTGTCTTAATTGCGTGAGCATTTTCGGGTTGATTGACTGTAAACAGAGTTATATGCCTGACGCTACTGTTAGATAAATTATGTTTGTTGATTAGATAAAAATAAGCGATGTTTTAATTTCAGATTGGTGGTGTTGTTTTATGAACACATAAGATACATGAGGACACACTTTCATTGCATGACTTTGTGATAATTAGAGTACGCCACAATAGCGTCTCAACTTCAAACCATAATTCAGGCGAACACAGCGCGTTAGAAAAATAATAGAAAATGGCAATGGCTTTTCCAACCAGCCAGTCACAATGGACAAATGACGGCGACGTTCTCTATTTAAATTCTCAGCGGAGGTTGCGCGGGCGACGTATCGGCTGTCACATTACCGCCCCCGCCCCGCCGCCCGCGCCCGCCGTCGCGTTGTTATTATCAAACTTTTTGAAGGGTCGCCTGGACGCCAACCACAATTCGGACGAAAAGCTTGGCTAGAGTGGAAAAGGTTTTAGGTTATTTTTTTCTGCTCATCAGTAGCAGTTATTTTGCTCAGAGTTAGTTAGGAAAAATACGATTATTATCGGTTTATTACAATAATTATATAAAATACTTCAAGTCCGTATAAAATATTAAAAACTAACTATACATGTCCGATGTCTCTTAGAGTTTGTATGAATTATTTAGAGGTCTATAATTTGTTAAATAAGGTCAAACGCATCGATTCCAGACCACCAACAGCAGATAAACATGTAACTAAATAGTTACTATGTAAATATCAACAGTTATTAAATTCATGACACGGCATGGGTAAAGAGGCAAAAGATTTCTTTTTTTTTCTTTTTTCTCATCTCATCACAATGAAATGTTTTTCTTTCACAAAAACGGACAAATCATATTTAAAGCTGTCCTAATAATCTCCCATTTTTTTTCTTACAGAGAGAGTAACAAAAGCTCTCTCCACACTAGCGAGCGCAGCCACGTATCGTCCAGAAGCCGCATATGGTAATTCCTTACTCCGATAGGAAATAGAGGCGGTCACTCGCAATAATCCATCACGGCCACCTCCAGTCGTCTGTCCGTCCGGCCGACATGTTTTATGTCATTTTACGTATTCCTTACAGGCTTTGATAAATATTTGTTTGACTTAACTTCGGACATGCCCGCGAATTGAATATCCGGAGCGGAATACCAATGCAAAGGGGTTTGTTTTTTCTCATTTGTGTCTTGACGTTGCTGGCTATGTTCTAAATAACTTTCTCTGATAAAAATATGTCTATCTAAGAGTATAATCTGTGCAATAGGTAGTCTCTAAATATAGAAATAAGAAGTGTAAGAAAATACTGGTTTCTTCAGGATGTAAGAGCTGATACAGAGATGTTACATTATGCGAAATTGTGAAAACAAATATCTATGTAAAAAAGAATTTCACGGCATTGCATCGTTCAACTGTTTACATATAACACAACAGCACTATACCACTATACAAAATAATTTAAGGATGCTCAGTGCCTAGAGCAAAAACAGTAGGTAGGTGGTCCCGGGGGCTCCGACGTCATTATTCGTAGCTTGGCGGCTAAGGATCGCATGCATACGAGATGCGCCATCAGTTATGCATAATGCGGCGCGCCCCAAAGGTGAACAAAATATTGTGAGCCACAGATCACATCTTTACGCGGCGCGGCGCTTCTTGTGCGCTGGGTTGATGTATGTTGTGCAAGTGACGGCGTACTGCTGTTGCAAACTTAAGGCTGTTGGTTGTAGAAATTAGTATTCTACTGAAATAAGGTAGTCGTAGGTAGTATACGTCGGCCTTATTAATATAACTAAACATTATTTTTTTTTCGAAAAAAGGCTACATCTAGCATGGACGAGCAGTTCTTACGAGCAATGTATAAAATACCTGAGGACATTATGTTATACACAATAAATAAGTCTTAATTGAATGGTTCACTGCGATGAAACATTTCCTAGCAAACAATTATTCAGATCCGAGAAAAGAAAAATAGTGAAAACACCAAATAATCCCGTCTTTTACCATCACCTGCTCCAGAAAAATGTGTTCGATTACTTATGTCGAGTCAGCAATACGTCAGCGGGGCTTAAACACTGACGACACCCCTTTAACACCGTTACGCCTTAACAGATGCTGGAAAAAATACGCGTTTTTTTACGTAACAATTTGACTATTTAAACAGGGGTGTCACATCAATGAATTCCAAACGTTAGGTGAAAAAAAAAACACGAAAATCACAGCGACAAAATCTTAATGGCAGCAAGAATTTGGTTAAAACACCCTGTCGCGGATCACAGATCGGTTTCCAATTAACAGCGGGCGAGTTCAGACTCATTATATTTTTAATTTGGGCAAAGGAGGGTGGATTTGCAAATTAAAACGGGCGACAAAGGACAGGCTCGCCATCAGAGCTAAATAATTAAAGAATCCTACCGACCTCCAGTCGTTAGACGCTACAAACTTTGTAATTTTGATTTAGGTACGACCCTTAAGTTTCGCGAGGTTGTATATAAGTACATACTGTGTTGTTTGTATCCGATACACATAAGAAAAAAATATTTTTATTAAAGCCTTGCGAATTTCAGTGTTACTAGTGTATAGCAAGGATAACGCGAGCGCCAACTCAATCAAAATATACCTACAATATCGAAAACAACATTTGCGAATGACGAGACGGAAAAATCTATTTTTCTGGTAAATTTCCCGTTCACACATTGTCAAGAAGAGCGTGTGTGGGATTAGCGCGTAATGATACGTGCAACACCCGCGGCGTGACACCTCATGAATCTGTCATTTATCACACCGGGACACGGCCGGGATAGTTCTTTTCTTTATTTGCCAGCTGGTTATAATAAATATAATATAATATGTGGTGAGATCTTACAAACAGCCATCCGATCGTTAGCTAGACAGAGTCTGTAATATGGGTATCGGACACAGGTACATTATTATGTAACTATTGATAATAATAATGTGCATGTATATATTTCTTAGTAGCATGAAATTTTGTATGCTTTATAGTTATTTACGAAGTTTTAGACGTTTTTTCAGGTAGGAAACTATGTGCAAATCTTTTTCTGCTGGAATTCCTAACTAAGAGAAAATTTATCAAGAACTAAGCAGATAGATATAGTACAACCGTAATAATAATGTAACTTAACCTTACAAGACCTACAAAAAAGAGTTCATAAGTCCTAAAGATGAGAGATCTGGTACCTACAAAGGTAAATCGATTAGTGTTAGGTGTCCTAAAAACTAAAACGATTTGCAACTTCTCTAAGCGTGGCCGTCTAGACTTCGTGCCGAAAACAGTTTCATCCAGCATAATCAACAGCCTGAACAGTTATCAGTTGGCTCATACGATATGGAGGCTGAGTTACTCAACAAAAATAAAATTGTCTTTTTATCACTTTGTTTTTGGTCTTTCCCTTTTCTGATAATCCATGAATTATTTTGATATAAATAAGCAATAACAGATTCAAAGTATCAACTTTTTAGTATTTTAATTTTCGGCCATTATTAAAGCATATTTTTATATTTCTTTAAACAGGTAAGTGGATTCACAGTGTTACCTGTATACCAATATAACCTGATCACAAAGAATTGAAGCGCCAAAACATGACTCAACTTTGGGAGCTCAATTTTCCGTCGCTCCCATTACCTCCTCTAAACTCTAAGTAAGTTGAGACTCAAGATTATACGTCTATCAGCCAGTAACATGATCAAAGCGTTCCAAGACAGTAATCGACCAACTTGTCGACCTCTTCGACCTGCGACGCGTTAAATATTCAAAGAAGACCGCCCCGGGTCGCCGGGACCCACCCGGGCAGTTTGAGGGTTAAGAGATTCCGAACTGATCATTTTGCTGTTTGACCAACAGATATTGGACTCTACCAGTGTTAAATTATTATAGAATAAAAGTAAATGGCCACAAACAATGAATTACTATAATAAACAATAAACTATTATTATTTTGTTACCGCCAAATCGCTCCACACATATAGCTCTTGTATAAACCTACTGTAACGTAAATTGTATGCTATAATTGTGATTATTTTGATTGTCTTGTTTTTTTTTGGTCAAATAGCCATAATTATTTATTTATTTAGTAGATATTGATACACCACAAACCCGTATACCCGTAAGTCGTTATGTACGTCGATTATTCGATTCCAATTATCTAAGTAGGTAAGTTATACTAAGTACCTAAGTTATGAAAACTGATTTCAGTTTTGTACTAAACGTTTTATATAAAAAGATTTTTCTTCTAAAATACTATCAATAAATACAAGTTTTAAAGAAACAAAACGATACAAAATGTTTACAGTAAAAAATTAAAAGGAATAGATTTCGAATAGATATTTAAGAAAACAACTACAAAAATACTCGCGTCGCGACCAATGAAAAAATTCCGCCATTCATTGGCGTTTCATGTGTCACTGGAACCTTTTAATTGCCCATGACTGTGATAATCGGTTAGGAAAGCACCTACATTTCATGATCAGCTAGGAACACCGCGGGGTCAGGCCGCGCAGGCCGCTGGCACTCATGCGTCTCTAATTTCCGATTTGTTGTCAGAAAGGGTTGACTGATTAGCATCTGACTGTCAGATATCGGCGCTGTCACAGCTAATACGCTGTCTCGATTTGTGCCACTCCGACTGTGAAATTGATAGATAATGTTGGTTTGCATTTTGTACATGGAAAAGCTTATTACGCTCGCGAGCAATGAAAAAGTTCCATTGACAGTACCTACCACCAAATTACTCTACTTCATCAAAATACAATATTTTACAGCGTTCTTAATTAAGAACTAAAAATATAAATATTGCACTCAAATAAAATAAATATTTTTTTTAAATTGGGGCTTGTTGGTATCGGTTTCTTGTAACGGTACGATGCTGATTTATAATTTATCGGTAAGTAATATATAATTTTGAAAACTAATGTCAAAGTCAAAGTCAAATGTTTTTATTCATCGTATAAGGGTCACTCTTACCAAACGCTAAACGTATTTAAAATTGTAGTTAAGTCAAATTTTAAATACATTTTGTACCAACTAACAAACGTTTGACAGGCTACTAAATACGTTTAGCGTTTGGTGAAATTCCACCTAAATACATTTTACAAACTACTCTCCGTTCGGATAAGGGGGGCTCTTTCTGTCTAAGGAGAAGAACGGAGGCAAGAAACTCCTGAGCCATCTTTTCAAAAATGTGGCGGGAGGGACAAACTACATGACTGTTTTATATCTCACTATTTTATTCAGAGTTCTTGAGTTCCTTCTCCTTATAATGGGTAAGTATCTGGTTATAAGTTACTCTGAGGTATTATCAAAAATCTTTCTCGGACATATTTCCAAGTTTAGCTTCTAATAGTGCAAAACGCTGTAAGCAGCACATTATAAGTTAAAACACAGCTTATCCCAGTTGTGGCGAATAACAGAATAATAAATAATTAATTAATTACTTAATATTTCACGGGAAACACAAACATTCCTTGCCAGATGTCGTGAGGTCGTCTTAAGGAACCCTTTTCTTAGTAAAGTTGACCCTCCATGTGTTGGTTGTACCCGCATTTTGCATGTAATTAATAAATGACCGAGCAACCCCTGGGCCTCGGAGACCCGCCAGGATTAATATGAAATTAGTATGTGTAGCTACATAGGTTATGCTACCTAGATGATACACTCACGAGCAATGAAAAAGCTCCACAAAATGCCGACATCGACACCAAATACACAATATTTACTTTTATTCTGATGCGCTGTTGAATGTACTCCAATACGGCTTCATTATAAGCTAGCCTTTTCAGTTTAGGAGCTTTTTCATTGCTCGTGAGAGTCGTGAGTGTATAGGTAGTAGCCGAGATATGGAAATAATTCGCCCTGCTGCTGAAAAGAGAGCTCTCCTTGAATCTTCCATGTATATCTTCAGGACTGTTTGTTATTGGGCCTTTAATTTGTCCAAAATATTGCAATAAGCTCGCCTACACCAGATACATTATGAATAACATAAAAAGCGCAAATATCCTTAATCCACTTCGTTATAATATATGCGCAACGCAATAGTTGTGAATTCTTAGTTTCTTCGTAATCTTGTACTAAGAGTAAGCTAACTCTTTAAATTTTGTCCTATTTACAAAAGACAAAAGTGAACGCCACCAGCACACACCGGACTCCGTGGCATCCATTAATTACTTAAATAATGTGATTCATACTCGCAGCCGCGGCTAGGCCACTATTTACATTCACCCCTCCCCCGCGCCCCGCGCCCGCATCGCGCCCCCTTCCGAGAAACTTGCGAACTCCCAAGAAGACTTTCTTTGATAGTGTGCTCCGGTGGGCCCGGATAAAGGCCACGAGGTCGATAAAGTTTTGATCTGTAATTTTATAGCTTTGAATCCGCCCCTAGGATCACGCTCGGAGGACTGCGCGATCACCGCTTTGTCTTGTTAAGTTTAAGAAACGATAACGTTGAGTTTTCTTTTCGGCTGTTGGTATAGTCTTGCCGGTGAATAATTGAGTATCTCTAACGATGTAAGTGATAGCTTTGTTTGAGACAAATAATTTTGTATTAGGCATATTTTTTATTATTTCAGTTAAGTATCTCCCATAGGGACCTACTTGAGTTAGATCTTTTAAATATCACGAGTTTTAATGAAAGCTGATTATGAGTTTATGAGTAATTAAATAAGTATACTCGTATGCAATGCTAAAAAGAGGGATTCATTACAAAATTAATCACTAAAACAAATTATCAAGGATAAACGAATAGCCGTAAAATCAGTCGCAATCTCCGAGATCAAAGTGAAGACATTAAAAATGAGCTCGCATCTTAACCTTTACCCCTATCCGGCTCCGAGTGGAGGATTAATCCTTATCTGTGTGCACGTAAAGCGGCGATACCTATATGAGTGCCCCTTTTATTGCATTACTGGAAGGGTTGCGGCCCTCCGCGCTGGAATACACGAACAATTTATAAATAAGTTAAGCGCGGGCCCGCCTTATTCTTCGTCTCAACGTCTTACTTTGTTTTATCATATTTAAATTATTAGAGTCAGATGTGGAGTGAACGTGTACCTAATTGCTGTACTTTGTTAAGATAATGTACCTTTGGCTCGGCTCCACTTTTGTTTTCTTGTTTTCCAGCGATATAAATTCACGGCGCGACGCGGGCGTGACGCCCAACTTTTGTTCTGTTTTTGTGCGGACGCTCCTTCGGACGGAAATAAAATTTGTTATGCAGCAGCCGAGCCGTAGGTGCCTCGGGATTATTCGCCAACTTTCGTCAACTTACAAGCGGTTGTCATCTCGAACTTCCCGAGCGGTTGTGAAGAGCGATGTGGTGCAAGATGTGAGTGTATTTTGGGCGAAACAAATGAATTGTTACTCGTCTTCTGGCCTTCCTTATTATTAAGTCAACGAAATGGAGACAATAATATACGGGACACTTAAGTTGATGTATGGATAATGGACAGTATCTCATTTACCTTTAAAAACAGTACTTTCCATGTTTTTTTTATTTATTGAAGTGAAATGGTAAAGCAACGTTTAACTAACCGCCTTAGTAACTTCTAGGTCTGCTACTGCCTCCAACAAAATAACGTCTTATTCATAGATTACAAAATATATTCGTTCATAAATCAATTTTAAGCGTTATTTCATTTCCTAGAGGGTTCCGTGCAGCACACGCGTCCGACGAATAAGCAATTGAAATTTCTGAACGAACTTTTGATTTTACGTAATGATTTCACCCCACCCGTTCTGAAATCATTATGAGTTTCCGCTCCTTTAAGAAATAGGCACGTCTTAAATAAATGGCTGCCTTTCACACAAGTAGCGGGGATGTATTCTGCTCGACATGTTATAATGAACGCGCTCGCGATAATGTTTCCTTTTACTTTAATTTGGAAATGCCTTTCGCTTTCTTGATTTACAGGTATTAAAATTTCTTGTTTATGTTTCAAGTTTGAACCATCTTTCGTATGATTTTAAAGGCTATAAAAAACCTATCTAACTTTTTTTTATGGAATGGTGCTGCATTTTTCTGGGTTTTTTGATACGTATCGATAGCCCTATTCATAAAGACATATTGCTCTTATAGTTCAGTGTTTCGCCATTATACGGGTAAGTACCCGTCCCTCCAACTGTTACTATAGCCCTAGGCCGCCGCTGACAACACGATGTCACGACAACACTCGACAGCTCCGACACTTGTTAACACTGTAATCTGTCCTCTATTTGAATAGTTTCTTGTGATGTCGTTCTCGGTGTAAACTTTTACACGATTATAATTTTCTACGGTTCTCTATTTTACTTTGTAAGTATTTTGTGTAAATAATTATATATTTTTATAAGTACAATTTTGTTTTCTTACTTCAATAACGTAGTCGTAAAATAGTAATAAAGGAAATACTATCTGTAAAAAAGGAGAATGTGCGTATTCGTATGTTACTCAACTGTATCCATGTTTGGTCTAAATGGACAAAGGCAGTTTGGCTACTTGGCTTACTTGTAGTACTTAACTAGATTGAGCTCTCCATTTTAGTAAAAAAGCAGCATTCCTACTTTCAGGTAATTAGCATATTACCAAATGAAACACAACAAACAGCTCTACCGCTCAACAACAAAGGTAACAAACATTCCAAACAGCCCGCAAAATCATTGCGAGAGCTAGCAAACGCTTAAAACACGTTTTAATTCGACGATTAAAACGCTGTACAGCCGGGCAAGATGTTCGCAACACCGATAAAGTGCGGCCGCCGCGACTGCGAACCTCGGCGCCGACGCCCCAAGTTTGAGCGCGCCGTGAGTGCACAGCTCCTGTAATGAGGGTTAGAAATTTCGGCACATTGTGCCCAAACCGCAGGCGGGCTTATTATTAATTCTGTAAGACGTGGCCCAATGTCCAAGACGTGCTGAGATTCAAGACAAAAGTCACGAAGTGGAAGGGATCCGTCTCCCCACTCGTCCCCCCTCCCTACGTGTGCCGCGTCGACAAGTCACGACTTACAGGTGGTTTTAATAACGGCAACACTAATGTCACGAGATGAATACTTAATGGACGGATCATCTATGGGATCCTGAAGATTTGGGCCGGCTGCTCGCAGTGTAATTTTATACATAGCGCATAATTTATGACTGAAAACTTTTGTCCGTGATACTCAGGAAACTCTTGAGTTGTTTTTAGACACCATACAGATCTAGATCTGTCTTTCGTACTGTCTAATATTAATCTCTGATCACATCCCTACAAGGTTCAAGCTACGGCTGGGTGGACCGCAACAATTTGTCTCCCAGTGCAAATCCCTTTAAGATGGCTTCCTTGGGCTGCGTTCAAAAACTCGTTAGGAGGTCGGCATTCTGCGGCGGCGGGGCACGTCCCTGGCCGCTGCCACATTGTTCGCGACTGTACATTGTCACCACCGACTTGGTACTTTATAGTTGGGAGGAGAAATTATTTTGCCCTTTGTTGGTGACGTCATAAATTGCGCTTTATTGCAAGTCATCTTAATACTATTTTAATTCACTGATCAGTGGATAGGTCCCGAAGATAACATCAGAAGCACATAAAATGTAGAAATCCCATCAACAAAATCGACACGAAACGCCAACAAAATAGACAATCGCACCGTGAGCCGTTTGTCTTGGCTCGAGGAGCCATAAACCCTGGCCATCCATTGCGAACAATCAATTACTGGGCGGAGGTGCCATCCGTCTTGCGGCAATAAGTCAGATTCGAGGTTATGTGCCCCGCGTGGCCCATCGCAGACTAAACGCGACTGAGGAAAACACTCACGTAAAATACTACAGTCGTTTTAGGAGCTATTGCAGTATTTTTATTGGTTATTTTTGCCTTGTATTAGGTTTATTGGGGAGTCATCGTATCAGATGCATGATAAATAACAAGCTGGCGATATATATAAGACCAGAACTATGTATGCGATGTTAAAATGAACACGAAAATACTATAACATTAAGGGCCCGTACAGGGTGACGTGCCGCGCCAATTTTGGGTTTTCAATGCTCTTCACACAGCACACGCAGTGACACGCACACATGTAAGTTTGCACAGTGGGTCGATAAACTTTTACTCGCCAACTTTATTGACAATTATGTTCAAGTACATTTTGGGTGATTTTAGGGTAAGTAAGTATAATTATTACTTACACTGGTAGGCACCAGGAAAGAGTAGAAATTAATAGGGGTGCCACTTTACTCTATACTCGGAACCCGATTAGCTTTCTCAAACAAATGTGGTATTTACTTGTAGAAAGGTAACTAAAAGTATTAAAGTGTAGATAATAATTTACGGGCATCCTCCAGCCAACTGAACCCCGACGACAAAGCAAAGTAAATACATAGTGTCGCAAAAGGGCTATACTAAGCCAAAAGGGGATGACTCAAGGGGTCATTCTGAACAACTTTTGTTCTACGAGATTTGCAAATTCGCGAAAAAAAATATTCGTTTTCCATGGTAAAAAGTCACATGTCCAACAAAGTTTCTATGAAAAAGGTTTTTTTTTGTTAATTTCCAAAACTCGTAGAGCAAAAGTTCAGAATGACCCCCTGTCTTACTCCTTTTTACCCGACTGCCGAAGGAGGAGGGTATGTTTTTTGATTGTATGTATGTATATATGTATGTTTGTCTGTTTCTTTGTTCCCTCCTGTAGCCTAAACGGCTTGATAGATTTTGATGTATGAGGTATTGTTAGAAGCGTATTGATGGCGCGATGGCTATAGGCTATGTGACGTTCCATTAAAATGTACATAGCGCCCTCTTGAGGACATAACGTGATGATCGAAAAAATAATAATTCAACTTTGCCGTGTAAGGTATCAAATGAAAGGACTTGATTTTCACATTACAAAAATATGCATATTGAAGGTATTTAAATAACAACACCAAAATTATTGAAATAAAAAATGATCATGAACTACCTACCGACGTAAAATTTCATAAAATAAAAACAACTAAAAAGTTACAAATAAAAAAATACAATTATAAAAAACTAAAAACCTGACTGTACGCTAAAAACATGAAAACGAGTCCCAATGTTAATGGAAAGTATCGCAGGCGGGGACCAACTTGACCGCCACTCAAGGCCGTTTTCTATGTAACATTCAGCTAAATGGTGAACCCTCTGCTGGTATAATTTGTTTATATACCGCTTTTTCAATACCTGTAAGTACATTTTTTGGCAGCATAATATTTTTACTTAATTTTAGGGTTTCGAACGTCAAAAGAAAAAAAGCAACCGTTATAGGATCTCTTTGTTGTCCGTCTGTCTGACTGACTGTCTGTCACCGCCCTTTTTCTCAGAAACGGGTAAAGATATCAAGCTTATATTTCGCATAGATGGGGAGTACCCCAAAAAAAATATTATGGTACTCCCTGTCCCACACAAGTAAATTGGGGCTTATATTTTTTCCAGTTATTTTGATGTGTATCCTTTTTTTTTCTTTGTTGTTTTGTATAAGTATGTGTTTCTTTTCTTTAAATCTGTTTTTTTTTTGTTGTTGCTGTCTATGTGTCGAAAAAATGTATCTTTATTTTCAAATCACGCCATCTATTGTTTGTTTTTTTTGTGGCTACTGTCTATAGAAGAAATTCCGTCATTGACAATTTTACGTTACGAATTTATTTTTATTTATTTTATTTTTATTTTTACATTTTCGTGGAGAATCAACAGCATTTTGTTAATAAATAATTATTACTTATGAACACATAACAACTTGATGCCATTAACAGAGGAAAAACAAAATCTCTTTCTCTCTCTCTGAAAAACATACTTAATAGCCCAAACTCGATGCTTTTAGCTAAGGTAACGGGTCCATATATCGCGGTATTCAAAATGGCGTCCTTATTTCGAGTGATATTTATTTTCATGATTATTATTCATTTTAATAGGTTTGGATACTCTAAAATTACATTTAATCGTTCATTATCTTTAACTGAAACTACTTGATGTAGTAAATATGTTTAAAATTGCCTAAAATTACTAAAAACTCATGTAATGTGCCGTGAGGGCGACGCCGCCATGTTTTTCATACAAACGCGACCCGGCTTACTTAAGGCCAGCCATATTTAATAATTGTGTTTTTTAATATTTATACGACGTTCAACTTTGTAAATAGTTTATATTTAGTTTATTATACTTACATTAAATTTAAATTTTAACTCTTTTTAAACTAATTTAACCCCTTTAAACTCAAAAAAAAAATACCTCGGTATAAGGGCCTGATTTTTATACGTTGTTCCTAACTCCGAGTTACCCTCGGTATAAGGAAAAATACTATGTCATGATTTTTAGCTTATAACTTTACAAATAATAACATTTGAAGTATATGCTTGATTACATAATAATAATGATGAACGTGACAAGCTTATAACCTAATTCGGCGGTACAAAATATCCTCTAGGAATCTTAATATGACACGATAATTGTTGACCCAAAAATCATGGTTACATAGAAAACCTTAACTTAGTATGTATATTTGAAATGATAAAAAACAGTGTTATTTCATCGCTATTAACGTAAGTGATACATAATTTTACCAATATTTTATGTATGATTTGAGTAACAAATCTATGTTGTTTCTAAATCGATAATTTGATAACTCGGAATATGGATTATTAAAATACTTGCTGAACCCCTAACATGGAGTATGACATTTTACATAGGTAGGTACCTCGGAAATCGGAATATGACTACATCACACCTTCGCAGTGTCATCCGATGCCGTCATCAAACCATAAAATCAAGATGAATTAGCGACTTTCTTCCTAAATATAAAAGGGGTGTGGATAGATATGCCTGACTTTACGAAACTACTACTAGATACTACCTACTTATTACTCTTTATAAAAGAAGAAAGAAAGAAATTTGTAGACGTAAAACTTTATTTGGGTGAATAAAATAACACACACGACTGTGGAGTTTTTATAACACTTATATACACAATTGCCTAATTTCATTTCTGTATTTTATTTCCATTATCCTTCTACTTCGAGGTCTGATGGCCGTTGTAATATTGTTATCCCAGAATTCCCAGATAAATGAATGTCCTGTATACTGCATTTCATGTTTGGTTTAGGGGTCTGGTTGATTTTTTCATTTTCTTGTTGTTGTCACTGAAAAATAAAGTAAGTAGGTAAATTATATGGATAGTTGACAGAATTAAGCTTATCCTTATAAGTTGGTACCCATTTTCACAAAACTTAGTGAGTTTAGAAACGAAAACGCTAGAACAAAAACCTAGGTTAGTAACTAAACTGATGCCAAATTACTGATAAAAACATAAAAATATTTCCATTTTACGTAATTTCCTAAAATAATTCGCACACAAGCTTACCTTATCGATTTTCCAATTGCATATTGCAAATACAAACATAATAATATAATAAAAGATGTTTGTTTTCTAATGTAAAGACTTAACAAAAATACTTTCAAAGAATAGCGGCAAACTTTTCGGCGGAAAATTGAACATGGCGCCGGCGCGCCTCCAGTCCAGCGCGCATGCGCCATAGAGATGTACCTAGTGCAATGTTCCTTGCTTCCGACCTATGCTTGAATGAAAAAATAATCGATGCTGGATCGATTCCTGGGTAGATACTTTTATTATAATCATATTCGTTTATGGTAAATACATTAGGTACTCATTGGAAATTAGTACTGATAAGGTATTTGGCTTTTGTAAGTATTCGATACTTTTCCTCATCCCTTACACATCTACTTTTATTACGTATCATCAACTTTTAAACATTTAAGTAAGAACATAAAATATCGTGGAAAAATTTTAGACCTTACTTAGATAAAAACTATAGTAAAAAATGTTTAAATCATTCGAGTTCAATAATCGATTATATTCGATTACTGTCACTATTTCATCAATTTACCCCATCTCTACTCTATTTTTTTTACGCCGGCTCCATACGTTGGCACCAACGCAGGTCCCAACGCTACTCGTCCAACGTATGGATCTAGAAAATTGCATTGGCCCCAACGTTGGGGCGAGCGTTGGTAGTTGGCCGGCTCGTGTCGGTTTTATCAAAGGAATCTGCGCCAACGCTGGCGGTCACGCCCACACGTTGGCGCTTTGCTCAGTGCTCTTGCAACATGCAACGAGTGCGGACGTCAAGCGAGAATGGATTTCTCATCCACAAAATCATCACCTTTATGGAAAAATTAAAAAGTTACAGATTTTATTGAACTTAACAACAAGCACATCCAATAATATGAGATGAAACTCGAAAGGAACATAAAAATCAAAATGTATTAGCTGATGCATGGCGCAGCATTCAACAGAAGATGGGCATGATCTTCTCAATTGAAGATTCAAAAAAGCGGGAATCATTAATGAGCACATATTTATCGCCTCAGAGCAGTTAAGATTTCTGTATCGGACATCTTTACGTTGGCCCTGCCGGGACACAACTAGTTTATTAGCCAACGTATGTACGCCTCACCCAATTTGCAGTCCAACGTTGGTACGAGCGTTGGGGCCAACGTATGGAGCCGGCCTTAATCGCTTGGAAAAGTCCATAGAACATCATAGAAGCATTATGAATATTTTTTCTAGCCAATGTTACCAGTTGCAATAATGAATTATGAAAATGTTACATAAATAATAGAAATTATCACGAAAACCAATATAAATGGAGAGTATTTAATTCTTTTCATTATTTTCAACTACTATTTAGAATAATTAAATTTATTTGGAGTACTTTAGGGTTAAAAATGTATATCGATATTTTAGATTGTAATTTCCTTATGTTCATGGCCACACTCATGGAGCCACTGACAGGACTAACTCGGAATATGGAACAGGCTACCTCGGTATATGGAAGAAACCATAATCCTACCTCGGTATAAGGGCAAATCGACATGTGTAATAAATTATATTTTTTTAAGTATAATTAATGTGTTATCAATGAATCTGTGTTAAGAAATATAAAATTTAACGTATATTCTTACAGAAGACAATATTTCACATCAATATTGATGGTTACAAATGCTTATTTTTCTTACTTACTTTCAAATGTTGTTATTTACCTCGGAATATGGACCCGTTACCTTATTAACATCTTTGAAATAAAATTGAGCCACCACCGTGTTACTGCCCTCATCAGATCCTCACGAGACCATACCTCAACCAGCACCAAGAGACTGTATTTTTGATCCCTAACCTAATGTTCGTGCGTATTGTCATCACTTAGATCCATTCGCTATATTCCTGCTCCTCATCAGACCTTTACGAGACTGTAATATCACGAGAATATTGCACACTATCTAATTTAATTTAATGTATTGAATATACTGGAAGAATTATGCTTCCTCAATTTCAAATCAAATTATGTTGGTGTCATAAAAGTTGAAAAAGTGCAATGACAACCAATGTGCAGTGATTTTGTATCTGTACACGATAAGATCGCGAGCTGTCAGTGCTGCCTAAACCGACGTGACCCTTCTTTGGAGGCCAGCGGCCAACTGAGTCAAACGTCACTTGTGTTTATGATTTTATAACACAGAAAGCCGCCATAGATATTTGTATGAAGATTTGAGGGAAAAAAATTGCTCAAGTTTGGGATTAATTTACACAAAATAAGTGTGTGTTTATTAAAAAACAAGGTATTTGGCGCCTAGTCCAAGCCTTTAACTTTATAATATGATAAAAATCATATGATAATTCTTTATAATTACGACACAGTTGTTACAATACGGGAGTGTGATTGACTGGTTTTTCTTGATATTCTGAAATTAATTTACAGTTATCCATAATCATTTACTTAAATTCGAATGATTCAGCACCTAGCTAGACTCTTCAACTACCTGTGTGATTTTTTTCAAGGCTGTAGAGCATCATTTACTACATAATTCTATGACAATGCCAACACTCGATTCCCTATTGCAGACCCTTAACAATTACAATGGTAGTGCATTCATAAAGGCGTGAATATTAATGTTATTATATGACCTATGTACCTACTTATGATCATCATTGCCCTATAATATTCCTCAGCTAGAATAGGCCGTTTTCAAGAAGCAAAAAATGTTGCGTCCTTGGTCTTTCTCATCCAAAAACTACCGACTTATTCTTGTAAAACCTATGAAAATATAGCTAAAGTTTGTACGTTCAAATTAGAAATGTACCAAACAATAAACTTTACATTTCGGAACCCTAAAATAAGGAATAAAATAGCAGACCATTTAATTCATTCTTCCACCGATCGCTATCTGAACCTCTAACGCGCGGCAACCTTGATACTTTGCCAGCGCAGAGACACATCACCTGCAATAAAAGACACCGACCTTCACTCGATAACTCGCTTTTATTGTTATGTGCCCCGGCGGGCGATCGCCGACTGAATACAACTCCATCCAAACTAGATACTAAATATTGCCGAATTTAACTTTAAACACGGTAAAAAAGATGTTGCATTTACATATAGGTAGTTCATATTGTTGGTACAGATTTACACTGAAAAATTTAATATAAGAAACTAAAAATAGGAAATCTCACAAAAAAATTGCTACCTATGTAAGTATCTGTACAATCTGTACATCCCTATAATCGTGAAGCGTGTATGAAATTAGTTCCTACGAGCTACAATCCGTGCTACGAGAAATGCTACGAGCATACTACGACCAATGCTACGAAAGTATACTACGCCGCGCCGTAGCTAACAAATAATTAAAACAAAATTTGTTATTTCGATTCATCTCAAAGGCCAAATTATATCCTTTAAACGTAAATGCTTGATTCGCATAATTTATCTCTTTACCATGGTACCTAAAATAATATTATGTACAAAGTTTTTCTTATGTGCTTTTCGTTTCAACGAGCAAATAATAATAGTAATATTATCTTTATTTATACGCCAAAAATATATATGGCAGAAAAAACTGGTAGAAAATGCTTGTAGCATTAAGTCCACCCTTTGTACACTTATTTTTATATTTGTGCAATAAAGGATTAAATAAAATAAAATAAATAAACATTATTTGACAAAATGTACACGCGGGATTCGTTTCCGAGTCTTACGATTCAGAAAACGGCGTGACGAACCACTGCACCTCCCGGCCGTGATGCAACTCCACCATTTATTAAATACAAGAAACCCTCGCTCTTCACTGAACTGAATCAACATTATAGCTCTCGGTACAAAAACAGTGCTGTCCCGCTCCCAGAACCGAGATCTTGCTAAATAATCATGATTTAGAATCGCCACCTTGCTTAATGGCCACGTTTCACCAAACACAGAAACCTAATTCGTATTTGTGGATGCAATTATCCACTGGCGGGTGCGACCGCTTCTAGAATCGGAGCTTTGCTTTCTGTATTAACTCGCGAGCAATGAAAAAGTTCTGGTGATGTCACTTTTGCCCAGTACGTGTTTATGTGAAATCTTAGCTTCATAACCAAAAACATGTTATCTATAAGTGTGTCTTATGTATATCAGGTATGTATAGGTTTTAGGAATACATAGAATAATAATAGAATCCCTAATAACGAACTGGATCAGGAGAGGAGAAAAAGGACATCCACTAAAAACGTAAGAGATAGGTAGGACCTGCATTCACGGCAAATCACAATGTCATGTGCAAATCTATCTTTTCCCTTTTTCAAACTGACCAGAAACCACACTAAAATCCATCAATATAAAATAAGCGAAGAAACTGTTGAGTTTGCTTCGCTTGTGTTAACAAAGAGTGATCGAAAAATAAACATAGGTACAGTAAATAGTTTCGTACTGGTAAAAGTAATGGTGGACAAACGGAGCAAGGGTTCAGAGACATCGGTGTCCAGTTACCATGATAATAAAGGTCTTTTTGATGGTAGAAAAGTGTGGATAAGACAAGACAAAACGAAGTGTTTTTTTTTTACTTTTTATGTTAAGTACATGATGTTTTAATCACATTTGATTTTGAGAGTGAGGAATGGGACGTAATCATATATTTTCTTTAATCAAACGCTGTATTAATTTGCGTAGGAAATTCGATTTATTACTAAGGCTATATTGCAATATTCTGGTCACTCCTATATTATTATCCTATCAGCCCTCCAACGCATAACGTTGACGTTTGGGACACCCAGTATAATCTCAAAAAGGTATTGTAAAATTTTTGAAGTCCATACGTATCCACCTTATGCTACTGTGAGTACTTTCACCCTTTGTTGACAACAGTGCGTGCATTTGATCATAGGTGATCTTCTATTGGGCAATAAATAAATACTTGATTTTGTCCACCCTAAGTGCTTACACTGGGATTCTATCTAAAATAGTTTGAAAAGGAATCCGAGGTCCCACGTAACAAACGTGAACTAAATGTATTTATAAACAAAATTGATTTGTTATAATACTACTGCTAATACTCGTATATATCTACGAGTATGTATGTATTTATTTATATTTATTAGATTTTTTTATGATGCCAACACAAATATTGAATTTATTTTAAGTAGGTACCTAAGTATGTACTTATATAAATTTCTGTAACTGGCATTTACAAGGAAGAAAGCGCATAACATTGCTTATAAATATTTGTATATCAGTCTGCGGAGCAATAAAAAAGTGTCATCAGATCCATGCAATATTATATTTTTTGTAACAATAATACCTACAACGTATAATTCATTTTATTACAAAAATATGCCGTATATAAAAAATTTACAAGAAGCGCCATCTCTGATTTGTACTCGAAACTAGAACGTGGCTTACTCGGCTAACAGAGGAAAGATATTTTCTCAAGTTAGGGAGGGTTACGGGGTAGTCAACGAGCGAGCGCCAGGGGTGGCGCTGTAGTCAAACTTTCAAAGAAAAGCCAGCAGTTTTTACAAACTTTTACTTCAAGGTTTTATTTGTGTCGCTGCTATCGTAGTCCGTAAAATCGGTGCTATCTACATTATATTATTATTTACTATTATATGACTTCCATTTATAACATGTTCACAATTTTTTTGGTATTGTTGTTGAGATAGTTTAAACTTCTGTCAGAATGTAAAGTGAAAAGTGAAACTCTATCTCACATTCTATTGGACTTTTATCATTTTGTATGATGTTAATGATATATCAATAAATAACTTTTTGAGTAGGAGTGATTACGATTATGATTACTGAGTGGGACCAAACTTATGAAATACATAAGAACCGAATAATACCTCGCTAATATTAAATGTTATCAAGTCACTTCTATTTACAATTCATTTTTAGATCTGTACAACCACTACAAATACTCGTAAAGATGTATTTTAATTCATTCAATTTCCAAATTATTATGAATAAAAAATAAAGTGGCCTCTTTGTACGTTTGAGGAAAATTGAAGAACTACCGTGGAAATTGTGAAGATAAAAATATATTCCAAGCGGCCCAAAGGAAAAACCTCCGTAACAATTTAAAATAGCATTGGTTTTTGCGTGACAAAAATCCGTGGCCGTTTCATAAATAACCAGCCAACCGATTATGGGCAAATATCACGGAGCTGCCGGTGCTATGATACTTATTGCCAATGAATAGAGTTCCAATTTGTTTGGATATGAGACAGTAAAACTTTGTTCGGAAGGGTAAGTCTATACCGTTAAGTTTTTACGCAGAATAGGCAGAGTCGAACGCTTACTTCTGTAGGATAATCTTTGTTCATAAATATGACCACCGGGTTATACGAGGGATTTCTCTTCTATAAGGCTCAGAAACTTTATTTATGGTAAGTATTTACTTTAGTAAGCAATAGCAATATAATTCCCTTGAAGACAACTCTGGAGTTTCAGTTTGGTTTCTTCTTTAGCTGAATCAGTTAAATACAGCACTAAAAAAAAGCGCTGGTGTATAGGTATATTTATTGTTGACTGTAGGTACACTTACTGCCTACACGGCACGAGTGATGATGAATAGTCTACTTCTACTTCTCTACATCAAGACGTGTGTCGACTTCCATGTCCGAAGGGATAGAGGGAGGGACAACCGGGTTGTATACATATGTATAATCAAAGGAGCAACCCGACTGTCAGATGTTTTCAAGCTGCCCGAAGGCCTCTGACTAGGCTTAACGACTGCTGCCGAAGCAGCAACCGGGACGGCTTAACGTGCTTAACGTGCCGTCCAAAGCACAGAGTCGTCGAGAAATCAAGCACTTGAATTCGGTTACCCATCCAATGGATGGATGACCGTGCCTATGTGTTGCTTTACGTTCAATGATCAGTTACTTATTGTCCACAGCACATGCTAAGCTGGTGTCTTTTTGACGCTCTGGACAGCAACCTTGGTTAGTTGTGTGGTTTTTGTATTGTAATATTTTATTGTTGATTGTATAGTTGTCTATAAAAAAGTTGTTTTTGTTAAATACATGATGCACCTTTAGTACAATATCGAATCAACTAAAATTTCTGAGATTTTGGCTTTTTGAGCTAGACCGACTTGAGACCCACTGAATATACTTTATTGACAGAAAAAAATATATCTCATTTGACGTGCGATGTATCTTTCTTTCTTTGTATAGTTTTGTTGTATATATTTTAGTGTCTTTGTATAGAACAAAGACAATAAGAGTGTGACAGTCCACTGACCTTGGCGCACGGGGCGGGCGCGTCAGCCGGGGGCTGCGGGCTGCGCGGCGGCGCCGGCTGCAGCAGGTGTCTGATGCTGTAGCCCTGCCGCGACTTGCGAGACATCCTGCCGAGGAAAAGACTATTAGATGTGTAGATAAGGGTATTGCAAGTTTAGTCTCATCTTTTTTACGAAGGGCCCAGGTTTGACATCCGTATGTGAGGCAAGGTAGTATGGCTATTTCGTATAGTTTCCGTTTTAAATTCATTTGTATGTTTTGGTTCTTCATAATTTCTTTATAGCTCCAGTATTTCTTCCAGGACAAAGCAATTCTTCGGTTGATTTCTTTTTCTGTTAGATCATCGAATGAGATAGATTGTCCCAAGTATATGTATTCTTTGACATAGTCGATATTTTCGCCAAGTATTGAAATAATTTCTTCTCTACCATTTGTCAGTATTTTGGTTTTTGAGGTGTTCATTGATAGGCCGACCTTATTGCTCTCTGTTGCTAGTTCTTGGATCATATTCTGTAATTGCGCAGGATTTTCTGCGAACACTGCAATGTCGTCTGCGAATCGAAGGTGGCTTAAGCGTTCTCCGTCGATATTTACACCTCTACTCTCCCAATTAATGTTCCTGAACACCATCTCCAGTACAGATGAGAATATTTTGGGTGATATGGGGTCACCCTGTCTCACTCCTTTTTTGATTTGAAATTCTGGGCCGTCTCTCTCTAGACGTATTTTAGTGGAGCATTTTGTATAGAGGTTATGAAGTATCTCTACATACTTAATGTCGACTCCTTGATCTAGTAGTGCTTGCCATATTGCACTGTACTCCAGTGAATCGAATGCTTTGGTGAAGTCAATAAAACATATATATAGAGTCTTTCCATATTCTTTTGTTTTTTCTATTAGCTGCGTTACGACATGTATGTGGTCGATAGTTGAGAAGTTTTTACGGAAACCCGCCTGTTCTCGTGGTTGGTTTTCATCCAAAATTTTTGAGAGTCTGTTTAGTAGTATTTTGGAGAATATCTTGTATATGTTTGACATTTGGCTTATCGGCCTTTAATTTCCCAAATTGTCTCTATCTCCTTTTTTGTGGAGTAGGGTCATGATCGATGCGGACCATTGTTTCGGGGCTTGCTTGGTCTCCACCACATTGTTGAATAAGTCTTGTAGAGGTCTGTTTAGACATTCTGCCATTGATTTGAGAAGTTCATTTGTTATCTTGTCTTCACCAGGTGATTTGTTGTTTTTCTGAGATTTAATTGCATGCCGGATCTCAGGTTCGATTATTGTAGGAAGTTCTTCATTGATGTATGCATGGCATTCAGAATTAATTAGGGGCCGTCCATTAATCACGTGAGGTCGTTTTTCTCATTTTTTGACCCCCCCCTCCCCCCTGGTGATATTTGGTGAGTTTTGGGACCAACCCCCCCTCCCCCCCCTGGATCACGTGTATTTTTTTGGAAGTCTATGTAAAGGCAATTTTTGACTAGAAAAAAATAGGTCATACCACAAATCGTTAAAATTTTTGCGCCGTCCAAAATATCGGTTCAGAAATACCTAATTTTTGACAAAAAATTAATACACGTGATGTCTAACGAGAACCCCCCCTCCCCCCTCGTGATGTTTCGTGAGGTTTTCAGTACCCCCTCCCCCCCCCTTTGAGCCTCACGTGATTAATGGACGGCCCCTTATGTCAATAGATGAAGTTGTTTCTGAGTGGTAGAGATCCCGATAGAACTCCGTTGCCTCGTTTATGATATCGGGACGCTTGGATAGAGATTGACCTTTTTTATTTTTCATGTTTACAGCCCACTTTGAAGATCGCTGCAGATCTTTGTATGCTTTCTTTACAGCTCCTGAGTTCGTTATGTGTTTCTCCAAAATGTTCAATCTGTAACTCTTTTTGTGCAATTTAATCTGTCTATTTATGTCTTTACTGATTTTTGAAATTTGTTCCTTTACTTCTCTAGTTCTTTTTGTCGTATATAACTGTTTTATTTCCTGTAGTAGACATCGTATTTCGGTAGTTAATAGTTCATTTTTTGCTTTTGTAGAGACTGGTATTTGGTTCATCAAATCTTTCATAACGTTTTCTAGGTTGTTGTATTGAGTTTGTGTATCTGATGCCGATTTGACTGCAGTTATGAGCTTTTCTTCCCATTGTTTCCCGCTTTAGATAAGGGTAAGTAAGCTAAAATATACGAAAACGGGGGGGTTATAATATCAAATCAAATTATCATTTATTAATACCATTAGACACAGGTTTACGAGAAATGAGCAGTAGGTAGGTAGTAGTGGAATAGATAAATTGAAGTTGGTAGGTACTACATTTGTTGACAAGGTTTAATAGAAGGAGTAAGAAGGTATCTCTAACTAGGCTGGGAAGAGGGGAGTCTGTATAGCTAGAACCGGTAGGCAGAGAAACAATAAGATGGGGTAGATACGTAACTTGGACGCGGAAGGCTATGGATCTCATCCAGTGGCGTGCTTTGGGAGAGGCCTACGTCCAGCAGTTGACCAAAAAAGGCTGATAAAAAGAAACAACTTATCATGACACTCAAAACAGACAAACACGCGAAACTTATACAATGCCTCTTTTGGATTCACTATTGATAAAACCAATCCAGATAGGTACACAATCTAATCGATAAGCACCAATATAGTACAATTCACTGAAAATGCACGGTTTAGAAATGAAATTGCAATACAAATAGCAAGCATTGCTTACACTGTGGACGGAATCAAACAATTTTCCAACTCGCTCACAAACTGGGAGTGCGCCTAGGGATGAGATCCTATAGTTGTCGATAGAAAATAATATATGTTTTCCCTTATTTTTTTATAATACTAAAATTTTAGTATAATTATTACTTACTATCATCATCGCCAAAATACACACTATAAGAATCCCGTTTGATATAAGAATAAGCGAGCGGTAGCTTAAAAATATATTTTTTAATAATACATGTTTAAATGAGTGAATTTTGTTAAATAAATATACACACTTAAAATTTTATATAAATGCTTTTAATCATCGGAATTTAGGTAAACAGTATATTTATTTGTCATGTTAATGTTACTGTCGAGTGTGTTAATAACATCATAATAAATAAGAACTTATTAAAAAAATAACAGACCTACATAAATATTAAATACTTATAATAAACTACATAAAGGAGCTCCATTGTTCTCAATACGAGATACCTATCACGTTCATGTTTTTTTTAATAATACTCAGGTACTTATAACAAACAAAGCTCAATGCTCAGCATATCCGATACAAAAGACACGGTTCCAGGAAAACGATATTACCACTACCTACATAATACTGTACTAACATACAAAAATATCGACACAATTTCCTTTCAAACAAATGCGAACTTTATTCCTTTGCCTGTAAAGTTGGAAAATCCAAACTTAACTCGGAAGCAAATGTCGACCTTAAACTTTTTACGTAGAGCACAAGTTACTTTGTTTCTTAGTTTAACTTAAGCTTTTTTAAATAAAACTTGCGCTCTGTAGATTTATTAAGATTTAGATAAAAAGGTACGATCATATTTTTTATGTTTTTCGGGATTCATAAAATTATGAAGCTTTTTATGTTAGGGGCCGTCCATTAATCACGTGAGGCTCAAAGGGGGGGGGGAGGGGGTACTGAAAACCTCACGAAACATCACGAGGGGGAGGAGGGGTTCTCGTTAGACATCACGTGTATAAATTTTTTGTCAAAAATTAGGTATTTCTGAACCGATATTTTGGACGGCGCAAACATTTTAACGATTTGATGACCTATATTTTTTCTAGTCAAAAATTGCCTTTTCATAGACTTCCAAAAAAATACACGTGATCCAGGGGGGGGAGGGGGGGTTGGTCCCAAACCTCACCAAATATCACCAGGGGGGAGGGGGGGGTCAAAAAATGAGAAAAACGACCTCACGTGATTAATGGACGGCCCCTTAGGACCATATTTCATTAGAGCAACAGTGTGTACAATTCTTATCTCTGAGAAAGTTAAGAATGAAACAAGCGAGGGTTACGAAACAAATAGTTGGGGAACTACTTAGAAAGTAATAGAATCACCAAAGTTAGTTGAAGTCGATTTCCTTTGCACGGGTCTTAAGTCGTGTGCCATAGAAGTTAGATTTCTGCTGGAAGTTGGTATAATATGTACACTGTACATAGACTACAGACTACTACAGAGTACAGAGTGTATTTTTGCCGTAGGTGTGTTATTCCGGAATACACCGTTTTTATCTGGTTAAAGCACTTATTATAAATTAATCTAAAGTTCCAATAAGAATATTAAAAACCGTATTTAAGATTTTATTAAATATAATTTATAGGCGGTTTATTTAAGCATTTAAGTTTTCAAAACATGTTACCAAGTATTATTTAGTTAACGAAAATTGTACAAAATAAACTATGTAAGTACATAATTATTACATACAAGGTACGCGGTCACGCTATGAGCATGTAAAGGTACCTACATACATATCCCTAGAGTTTAAGCCAACTTTAGTTCCGCACCGGAACGCAGCGCTCAAATATCCAATCAAACAACTGTCAAAGTGATATTACACAACCGCTCTCAATCCGACGACTGCCGGCGAATCGATAAACAGTACACCTATAACAAACTCCGCTTACGGGACGCCATTTTGAAGTGCTTATTTCCATTATAACATTGTACTAACTACACTGAAATGTTCTACAAAAGTTCGCGTTTTGCTTGCTAAAGTCCGCAACTTTTAACTTACGACGGAACCCTAACTCCGCAATTGGTACCACTCGAAAACAACATTTATTACAAGGGAGTAGAGATTGAATTAGAGCTTGCGCAAGTTGCGCGTACAACTTTGTGTAAATAAAGCGAGTTCAACTTATCTGAAAAGTTATTTAACAAAGTTTCATAGCTTTCTTGAGTGTTATTGTAGATGGGGCTTTGCGTGTTGGTGATTAGGTTAATTATCGCGTGGCGGGTGCGTTGCACTTGCGTCGTTCCGGGTCCGAAGACTGTGTTATCCCATCGAGAGCCGCGACTGTAGAAAGATTTTCTCTCCACAATGGCCGGAGCCTGGCTCGGTTGCCGAAATGACTTTGTAATAGCGGCCTCAATAAAAAGCTGCCATAACTTGACGTCTTGCTTGATTTGTCGGATTTTATCGACTCTCTATTTACATAGTTCTTTTGTTATGTTCGTAACTATAGATGACTTTGGCAACTACATCAATAACAAAGTTTGAGATTAGTTTGCTGTTATGGAACTAATGGTGCCTATAAATTAGGTCGGATTAACCAAATCAAGTCGATTTTAACCCTTGCTGCATTGTAAATAAGGGCTGTATGATTTAAATGTAGCTCTTCCACCGGTGTCCACAGCTAGATGTACGAGAAAATGTACTTACAATCCATTTGAACTACATAAATTGTTGGCACCATTGTGGAGCAGCCCGGAATAAATTACTAGACAGATAGCTAGAAGTACTGGAATAGTTTCTTAGAACTCAATTCCGAGTTGTGAATCGTTGTCTTTTTAACTCAACATAGCTAATAAATAATAATCATACATAAGTATTGCATCTTTCTTAATAATAGTAGTTCAGTTCTTAGTATACCTAAAGAAAGAAATGTACCAGTAACTTATTACAAAAATACTAAAGTAAACGCATTTTATCTAAAAAAGTTAATTAAGCAACGTTTGTGAAAGTTAGATAATAATATGATAACTGCACTTTATAAGACGGAGTTTAAATTAGTTGTTATTGATTTCTCGATGGCGCGGACAAGGTTGCTCGCAGATTCATTTTAAAGTTGCTTCCTCAAGAAGCCGTAAGCCGACTTTGTTTATATTGCGAAGAAAATTAATTCCAACGGCATAATTTCCTCCCATTTTCTTCAAATAACCTTATTCTTGCTTGAATAAGCGATCGGGAGCACCTCTCTGAATGTAAACAGCCAATTTTATGCAGATTTCTCTACTTTATTCACTTTAATTTTATTATAAGAATCACTGCTTAGTTATATTTGTGTAACTACGAATCAAATTACGACGATAAAGTATAACAAGATTCTCATTGGCATTGTTAAATCACACAATAAACCCAACAACATCACTTTTACGACACAACGCATCGCGACGCACACACGGAGCGCGTTTACTTTCATTACTTTAATCGTAAAGAGTTTTATGACAAACTTTTCACTAGTAAACTTTGTGGTCAGAAGTGTCAACTAGTTGAAGTAAGTTTGTGTGAGTCACCTGCGAGGCTCCGGCGACCGTGGCCCTGGCGGGTCAGCAGCCTCGCCTCGGCCCTCCGCTGCTGAAGTAAACACCAGTTACAAGAGCATCACCCGGAAGACGTCACAAGAAATTCACTTCAAAACAATCCACAAATCCGCACAAACACTGTTGTTTCTCACAGTCCACGGCCCCTGGTCCCCACTCGGCCGGCCCGACACCACAGATACGTCTTCCGTCTTCCGAGCATAACCTCAAAACATCTTACTGACACTCAGCGGCCCACAGGAATTAATAAAAAGTTTCTTTATAAAACAAGTGGGTTGTGAGCATGTTCCAAAATGGCGGAACTTTGCGTTAACTTCGGAACGAAGAGCGGCGTGAAGTTGAGGGTGCGCGGCGGCGCCCGCTGCCCCATTGCGCAGATGCCACTAACTTTTCGCAACTACACTACGACCGAAACTTTTACACAGTTTACTTCGAGTAAAAAACACTTTCTAAAACAGTCCAAAAAGTAATTTTAGATCACTGTTAAGTCACAAAAGTAGTGTTTGTCGGTGTTGTGGAGAGTTAGCGAGTCCGAGGGGCGCGTGGGGCCGCCTTGCTACACCGCGAGCCGCGAGTCGACGGGGGTTCGGTCGGAGAAAATCAATAACTTACGGCCGGCACTCCGCGCGCTCTCCGCGTTTAATCATACACTTTGTGAGCAAAACATTAAAACTTGTCCGTTTGTTTATAGGAGGAGGGTCGCAGCGTGCGGCGGCGGCGGCGGCGGCGGCGGGAGCGGCGCGGCGGGCGGGCGGGGCGGCCTAGCGTTGTGACTTGTGCCGATATCGCCAACAGAGTAAACTTGGGACAAAGTTTTGGGAGGTGTTCTTACAAAGAAGTTCGCTGTAATACTGCACCGCGCGGAAGACCGGCCGCCGCTAACTGCCTTGCATAACTTTACTGCATTGTGTCCGCGGCGACGAGTTCAAATTAAAAGTTTGATGGATGTTTTTTATAACTTCTAGACTTGTTTATATCGAGTTTGCGCCCCAGTTTACAAGACCGTATTCCGATTTGATTAACTTGGAAAGTTGCCTACGTGCTTTTTTGCTGAGCTACGTATTTTTGAGTTTAAAAAGGAATTAATATTAAAAGTCTGTCAACTGAATAGGCTATTATATTACCTACTTAAAGAGTTTAAACTTAACCTCCTTAGTTTGTAAAAACTACAAACACAATCTACTGTTTATAAGTTTATAACTCAACAATAACCTAATCCAACTCAGCCGGGTGAGTTGACAGAACGCCCAAAAGTAGCAGTTTCCAAACAACATTGACTACAGTGATTTAATTCTGTAAGTAGTGTAAACAAGTTTTGTCCGGAGACCGCTGCCCGCCCGCCCCCACAAACTCCTGAAAATTGCCCGACTAGTCTACAAACAAATCTAGGTATCCACCATCCAGTGTAGTTAGAGCGATGGATTCGCTTCGCGAAGCCGTGTAGGTTAAAGAATAAGGGCGGTTGTCGGCTGTGTTAAAGGTTAGATGTGATTTGTCGGATTTTCTTTGAAATGAAGCCAGTTGGTGGACGAGTCCAGCATATCTGAGGAAGCCAAACTTCTCTCCTCCCAAGGATTGAGTATTAACAAGTATTTTATGAGATAAAGTTAGCTAGAGAGGCTGTTTATGTTTGTAACTCGGAATTGATAAACGTTTCTAAGAGTAGGTAAAAAGTTTTTATTGGCTTTGGCGTTGTAGGTATGATGTAAGGTACTTATTGAGTTTTACTTTGGGTACACCGAATTGTTTTTATTTTTTAACTTTATATTAGGTATAAGATATTGAAACAACCTCTGAGTTCTTGCGGCCGCTAGTACGTTATCGTCGTCGATACACGATCCACCAATTAGAATGCCGTATTTATGGCAAAAAGCGATATAGTGATGTTTATCTACGTCGATAACGAACCCGTGTAGAGGCAGCTGGTATTTCTTCCTATAGGACCTTTACTGTAATGGTAGGCCATGTAACTCACGTGGTAGGAGGTCTATGTTTCCTAAACGATAAATTAACTACCGACACTACTTGCAATGCAAGAACCAACTAGTTTCTAATCCCCATAGTGCTGTGGAAACTCATCAGGAGAGGAGACATAAATATAGGTAGGCAACTGGTAAGGTACATGCGTTAATTTTAAATTGCAAGGCAAGCAAGAGTAACTATATCCCATTCCACGGGGAAAGACATCTGACAGAACCCTTATTACATTCAAATAAGGGTAGTTTTTGTTCTTATATAAGTTGTTCAGAATGATGAAAGGTCTACATTAAGTACCACACAAAGAGTTACTTACAATGGTTGTTTTATGTAGTAACAGTATAACAACACCAGTTAACTATGGCCCAATCCCAACAGATACGAGTAGTCTGCGGTTTACTATTTTACACATTATTGCGTACGCCCCCCAGAATAGAGCCCGCGAGTCGCGACATAAACACAACTCACATTCTGTAAAGCAGTTTCAAGTGGTTTTATTCATATAGGTACATATTTTTGTCTCTATCATTATTATTGTAAATAAAAACCTTATAGGTACTAACACTAATGAATATAAATTTATTGGTAGCATGGTAGATAAAGTTGCAGTTAACAAAAATGAATCAGACATAAAGGGTACTTACATTTAAAAAATATAATATATATAGTTTTTTTTTTGCTGGTCTAACAGGGATGCTCAAATTCATAGCTAAATAATTAAGGAACTTAAGGATAAATTCAAAATAATTAAAAAATTCATTGCGTAACACGTTTCTCCCGTCAGTTTTACTCTAAAAATCTTGACAAGTGACAATTTTACCCTTTTCGGAGCATTTTAAATAAATTAAATTGGCACCGAATTAAAATATGCAGTAGAAGTTTAATGTAACCTTTGTCACTGTGGAATATGGACGGAACGGCAGATTGGACTGAAACAGAATTTCAAGTATTCTATAAAGGTAAGCGTCCATCTATCGGTATCGTACCTACGTATCGTACCTACGTATCGCCTCAAACGATTTGTCATCAAATATTTTACTTAATGTAGAAACGGCTTCAGTAATCCCGATGAAGTGATCGCATTTGTGTGAATTTCTATACCTACAAAGAATACTGACTGACTAACTGGACTGACGACCTTAGGCGGGTAGCCGGTAGTGGTGGTTGGATGAGGAAGGCCGAGGCCTGATTGTTGTAGCTCTCCTTGGAAGAGGCCTTATTCCAGTGGATAATTATTGGCTGATGATGATGATTATGATGAATACTTAATGCAATGCGTCTGTTGCGTACCTACTTCAAAGGGTAAAAGCGGATTTTTTATAGGATCACTATTTTGTCCACCCGTCTGTTTCTCATGAGCAGTAAATAAAATAAGAACTCAAATTAATTCAAATCAAACATTTTGAAAAATCAGGCAAAGGAAAACTGTAGCACTGAAATAAATATTGAAGTTGCAGTGGAAATAAAACTTCTAGCTCTGAAACTAATTTAATTATCCAACCACCTCGGACCAAGATTACCTGCTCATTCACTGAAATACTTATATACTATAGTTACTTGTACGCAGTTGGCTCACAGAGTGTTCTGTCCATGTTTCTGTTAAATATCATCAGTTTCTATGAGAAATAACGATATTTTTTTTTGCGAATTTGGATATTCTGATTTCATTTCCCAGCTTAGATATAACAACATGATGCACACGTAGGATTCGGCTTAGTATATAATTTTTGCAACACCCTGTGTATATTATGTATAGCTTATTAAACAGGTCAATAAATGTAATTTTCAAAAAAAGTTAATGGAAAGTGTGATTTTTAAATTTCCTTGCCTTTTTTAGAGTTTACAAGAACTTATTCCCCGCCTTTATTCTGTGTGCCTATAGCCTATATTTTTATTTGTTACTACTACTACTGTACTTGTTATTCTTTGCTGATACGTATACATACTAGGCTAGGTTGTCCTATGGTGGATAAACATAGATGGACCTATTAACAGTGCATTATCTACTCAAGAATATTATTGTGTAAGTATAAAACAATGTAGTCGTCCCGATGACTTCATTAGCGGGTAGTCTCGTCTGGCGCTCGTCGGAATCTATTAGCAGGATTAGGATCTGCAGAAGACGAGGGTCACAGCACGTCTCCGTGCGAGTAATCCAAGAAACAATCAGGGCTGAATATTCGTGGATATGGTTTATTTTTAATTAGATACTTTCGTATTTTTTTACTCGACCGATGCATCTTTCATGGCTATCTGGTTTTTCTGGCATAAATCGATCCAAAGGGAGTACAGTGTTTATAATAATTAAGAAATATTTTACTAAACGTTGGGGTAGACGAGTTCTCGAATCGAGACCACGAACAGGCAAACGCAGCGTGAGACGCCCTTCTGCCCGCTGGACTGACGACCTTAGGCGGGTAGCCGGTAGTGGTTGGATGTGGAAGGCCGAGGACCGAGTATTTTATATATAGATTATTATTATATTTTATATAGATTATGTTAAATAAGTGTTAAATAATTAATGTTAACCTTACTTGTTTTTATTTTAAATATTTAATTGTTTACCAACTACTTGTTATATTTCTAACTACCTAAGTTTATTGAATTGTATACTAAACGGAAGAGCGGGGCCCCACTGGCACAGGTTTCTTTTAACTTACAAGTGAGGCTCTGGTCACTACTTTGTTACTGAATTTGTAGAAAGAAATAAACTATTCTTTGATTCTTTGATTTTGGTGGATGATTTTTTTTCTGATGATAATGATGATCATTTTACTAAGGGTGGATTCGTCCAAACATCACGTTACACGAGAATAACTATACCGGAATTAAAATTATACGCGAGTAAATATCTAGGATAAGTACATTTGCATTCTACCAAGTTATACCATGATTAAATTGAATGAACGAGGAACGAAACTGTAATGCAACTAAAATAAAAATAGCTGCGTTTCAAAGCATGCAATAGAAATGACATGCCAACTTAGTTTGAATGGATTATAAAAGTATGAAATTGTTTATGTTTTAATATTTTATTCGCTGTTGTTATTCTGAGACTTTGCCTTTTAACGTACTTTTGTTTATGTTTTGACAGATGTGTTTATATGTCATTATGACGGTTTTCTAATCAGCTGATGTGCTGCCGCCATTACAAAATTACTCTCGGATAAGCTCGTTACACGGTCAATTTTGGCGGTATAACATTTTATTCTTGGGATAAGCTAGTTATCTTGGTTTCAGGTTTGGTAGAATGCAAAATCTGCTTACTCGCGAGTAACTGGTACTTTACTCGTGAGTAAACAGTTACTCGACGTTGGCCGAATCCGCCCTAAAAATACTATGTACACAAAACCGGCTTGCTCGACAAACGACCTTTGACAGTTAGCCGGTAGTGGCACGAGAAGACCGATATCATTGGTTAACTGACCACAGTGTTATGTATGGCGCTTCATGTGAGAGGCACATAATTATGTGCAGCACCAGCAGAGGACGATTAGGGACTGATGACGACTATCATTTATTATATGTATAAACAAACACACTTTTCAAACAACAAAAAATAAACTTTATAAGAGGTCATAATTGTTACGATGGCACATCCGAATTTCCTCCTTCGTGGTTCTAAATAAATAACTTATGCATTTTACAGGATTAGCTGTTAATATGAGGCGAGGCGGCGCGGTCACGGCCGCCGTTGAAAAGTTAATTAGTCCTGTCATAATTAATGTTTATTCGAGACTTCCCACTCCATAATCTAGTCTTTGGCAAGCACTCCTTGTATGCTTGTATAATATATGAAACTGTCTGATGAAGTTAACTAATATTTATGATAAAGTAACCATAATTTTAAGCTTCTCTTATGCAACTACAACTTAAATTTCATATTATCCCAAAATGTATCGAATTTAAGCAAGTACATTTTAATATTGTAAATGGAATGATAATAATAAATAATAATATATAATAAAAAATGGATATAAATGATGGATGTTGTTTATGAAAAAAAACATATATAGACAAATTGAGAACCTCCTTTTTTCGAAGTCGGTTAAAAAGTAATTAGCTATTATATAGCCAGACATGACTCTAGCGTTTTATTTTATACCAGTTTGTCCATTGCCATCGTCGTCCCTGATAGAGGCCATAGCGCAAAAAAACTCAAAATTGTACGGTGACCAACACACGATCGCTGTCATAATAGGTAATAATTTATTATGGACGTAGTAACGTTCGGCATAGTCACGTATAATGTAGTTAACCGTCGTCGCTTCCGATTCGTTGCCGGCCGCAGTGGACAAAAGCCCTTCTCCTCCCCTCGATGCCAATTATAAAGTTCGCGCGGAATCCTGAATAGATGTTCGGCACACAAATCGTCTTTGAGTTTTGTTTGCATTTCGACGCCATTTCTATGAAACATATTATTATTATGTGTGAACGGTAATGTTGTTATTTATTAATAATATATAATAAATTATTATAGATGTATAACGGTTAATATACCTAGTAATAATTTCACACTTACCCTTGCTACGGGGTGGCTATTGGAGAGGTATCGGTATTTTTCTTTCATGGATTTTTACAGCTGGTCGAAAAACTATACCAAATAAGCATTACACAAAACGACAATAAAATAAATAACAGAGAAACCCACCCAAACTGAAAACCAAAGAAGTAACCAGTCCGAAACTCGTTTTAGCAACCTAAACAGTCCCCTAAAGGCTCACTAAGCGGCATTAGCGGGAACAAAAGAAGCGGTCACGTAGCCACAGACGTGCCCGCCGCCGAGACAAGGCAACTTTTAAGTTATTCGCTGCATAGAACCACGGGAAACCCCCGGCTTAACTCAGAAACTTCTTGAGAGCAGGCGATGTGGGGGAAGAGGATAGGGAACAAATTGTTACTACTGGTCGTTATATTATGTGTAATTCAGAAGATAATTAAGCTGGTAAGAATAATATTAGTAAGTACCTACTTAACATGAGCAGATTGGATACGAAATTGATTTTTCTTTTAAATCATCGTGATGTACGTACATAACTAGCATGTGTAAGAAAGGACAGCTAGTTTTTACACTGTAGAGGTACGAGCAGTAGAAAGCAAACACGTATTTGTATGGTAATCCAGAGGGCCTAGTGGAATTAACTTCCACTAGGCCCTCTGGACTACCCTGCTAGGTCCGGAAAATATGAGAAATAATCTGAATGTCATTTCTTCTACACTCTTTGTTCTAGATCCTCTGCGGTCTCGAGGCCTCGGGCGGCTCAAAAATATCATCCTTTCAAGAATAAACGTCTTAATTTCTACCTTTCGCTTTAAAACGACGTGAAACTTACAAAATGAGGCTGCGGTCGGTATTTGATTTAACGAAGGAGTCTTGGAGATGTTTGTTCATTGCTGGGTCTCCGGAGTAAATAAAACATATACTTAGTTTGTTTTATTACAATGTTGACCGAGAAAATGCCCGGTGGAGAATGTGGAATCAATGGTCAAAGGTCAAGCAGAGTTATTAATGGTGTATTAAAAAACAAAAATACTTTTTGCTGATGTTGGTGCTGTCAGACTTTTCAATGATGAAATGTGAGTGTAGGTAAACTACCAAAGTCAGTACCTACCTACTGAGTAAACCTTAGAAATATCAGATCACTCAATCTTGTAAATTTTTGGCAGTTTTCAGCTCATCCAAACTATAATTCCGAACGAGAAACGTTCAAGGGAGACCAGACATGGCCTGAGCCTTCACTGAAGTAGCTACACAAATAACATGAACAACAACAAATAAACCACATTCACACTTCCCGGACCTCTCAGGATACAGTCACGATAGCCCGACGACTATTTCCCCAAAGGGCTATTGACTATTGTCTCGGTGACCCCAGCGCCCGGTTCGATACCCAGCTACTACAGTCTGCATGCAATCATAATATATTGCTGATTTGTAGTGGAATACAATGATTTCAAATGTAAAATGCAATTATAAAATACTGCACGCAGTCACACACATAACCCGCAAACAGGCCACATAGATACCGGTCCTCCTACAAATGAATGGTAAAATAATTCGAAATTCAGATTCTCCAATAGCACGCCATATACATGTCGCAGGCAACTGGTTTAATCTCCTGTTTGATTGAACCACTAGCCCGTTCATTGGATGGCGCTATTCAGTTGTATGACTAAAGGACAACTCGTCAAGTCGTTCATTGTAACGTTCGACGTCTTGACTGAACGTCATTCAGCGAAGTCGTTGAATGGGATATAGTATAGCAACTTTGTAATGTCTGGTTAGGGTGAACATCACCAGACAAGAGTCAACAAAAAGACTATGTTACAAAGCTCTTATCTCACAAATTAACTAAACAATATCAATAAAAGTACCTTCATATTGTTGTTCATAATTATCCAGTTTCGCCACTTTTTTTCTTTGAAACTATCCGCCCGCGGCGTAATAATAGGTAAAAATAGGTTGTCACACTATTTTAACACAAATAACGCACTTTAAAGCTACACTGAAAAAAATTAACAGCTATAAATAAACAAGCCGCTGCTATTTACAACCGAGTAACTTGCTTCGGAGGGAGCCTGCAAAGTTTGTTGCTAAAATTATACAAGTCAACTTTGTTAACGTATGTTGGTAATATTAACCCAGTAAGTTGCTCAAAAATACGTATACAAGATTGGTTTCTTCTAATCTATTCTCTTAGTAAACTTAACAAACCTGTTTTCTATAGTGAATCGAGTTACTTTGTTAAAAATACTCAAGCTTCTTAGTATTACAAATCAATTCAATCTGTAACTGCAACAACTAACTTGGTTGAAGAAATGAACACAACTGTCGCCACAACCAACGGGCTTTGTTGTGTTTAGCAAAGTAATTTAGTAGGCTCAAATATGTCGCTTCGTAAAACTAGACAAGAAGCTTGATAATGATAATCAATTTATTGGGTAGGGACAGCTAATCTACTTGGTTATTTCTACTCAATTCATATTGGTATACGTAGCCAAGTTACTGGGTACTTCCAATCTAATACACTATGTTCTTTCTAGTCAATTAAGATTGGTATATTTAGCCAAGTTACTTTGTATTCTTAGGCGGGTTTACTGGGTAACCATAGCTAAAATACTTTGTTGCAAGTACCATTTTAAACGACACATACCTATTATGCTATATATTTTCAGTATAAGCTGAACTATGACTTTACGTAGAAGCCATTATACAAGGTCAGCTCATACTGAAAATATGTCGTTAGATATGTGGTCGTTTAAAATGGTACTTGCAACAAAGTATTTTAGCTATGGTTTCCCAGTAAACCCGCCTAAGAAAAAAAAATGAAAGAAAATTATGTACATACGAAATTAGCTTTATTCAGTACACCATACAGTCATTTCAGGTAACAAACTACTCTGTTATAAGAATTAATCTTAAAACTAGTACACAATATCAAGAAACTGTGTTTGTTAATACATTGTTTACATAAAAAAACAAATGACAGTTATTGTAATGTTAGCAAGTTACTTTACATAAATTTATACTTTTAGTTGATTAGCCAGAAGATAAGATAAAAAATATAGAATAAGCTAAGATAATAGGTATGTAATGACCTAACTTTTATACAACCCAATAATACCGTCATATAAACTTTTAAATAGATCTAAATCAAACATAATTCACATTCGTCATCGGGAAAATGATCATAAATGCTATACTCTAAACAGTTTTTACACCAAAAAAAATTAAAGTGCAATAAATTCTTTACATATTGTTCGTTTTCTATTATAAAATGTTCTGGTTGAGCTTCATTACAAACCGTCAAAAAATCACACCCAAAGCACTTACTAGACAAAATAAAATGTGTCTTTACCCAAGGCCATTTTAAGTATTTCAGTAATTGGAAATGATTTTTAGTTAAAAAATTGTCAATATTTATGATAATCGATATCTTTGATGCGTAGGTCATATCAGGAATATATCGTACCTAATGTAATTTACACATTAAAGTATAATATTAGGCAATATTTTGCTTGATGAGAAGTAACTTAAGAATACAATTTAAACATCCATGCATCAATGGATTCACCGACCATGGAAGTAGAAAAAAAGATTTATTTCTAAAGATTTTTTTCTACTTCCATGTCACCGACAATAATGATAAAAGGTGACAGTGAGCCCATAGTATAGAAATTTTGTTATATAGCTTACTTGTTACCATAGTACAGATATCGGAGTAACTTCTGACATGAAGAATAAAACTGGCCGTTGTCTCTGCTTTTGAAGGACGCCAAATCTTTTTTCCTGCGTTCTTCAGCCTCAAGGGTGGTGGACGGTGGTATGAAAAGCAAACAGGCTATGTTTGATGTCTCCTCTGAACCTGAAATATAGATTATTAGCTATTATATAGTTTATACCCCTTGCATATTGGTTATCGCTTAGGTATCATTTAAACTATAGATACTGCCTATGATGCTTAACAAAATTCCGTAAAAAACATACTTAGGTAAGAATGAGAAAACATAGGTATATTAGAATTTTTATACGAGTCGGGTAGGGTAGGGGTAGAATAGGTAGACGTATTCAAAAGTACTTAAACTAAAGCAGGCAAAAAATAAAAATAAACTGAACTCACCAGGACATATCCTTTCGGTTTTTTAAGAGCGGCATATTCATTGAAGTATTGAGCTATGGATAACTCTTTTGAAGCAATTATCCTTGTCTTTGTGGTCTCTTCACACCTTTGTTCTACAGCTGTCCAAGGCCTAAGCGTAATTTTGAAGCCTTAACAGTTTGTCTTCTTCATCTTTCTTATTAGTTAGTCCGTCTGGTAAACGTAAGCTTCAACAGACACGTCCGTCACGCGACTATGATTTGGGAGAAATGGCCGAAATCTCAGGCTATGTAGCCGATTCCTTGTTTATTTTTTATCAAGTTACTCGGATATAAATAGTGTTCGCCCACTCAATTGTTAATTAATGAGCTGTGCTTATTTACCAATATATAGGTAGCACGGTTACATGCATCATAGTGAGTTATTTAATTTTAACTACGTTGATGTCTAAAATTAAATAAATTACTTCTTATCATTAAATAATAATGTAAGCTTGTCTATTTTTAACCAAACTCGTAACTGATTTTTTTGCCAACTATGATTATATCTAAAATTAAATAACTTACTTATTATGAAACAATAATCTAAGCTTGTCTATTTTTAACCAAGCTCGGTGTAAACTATAGCCAACTATGATTATGACTAAAATTAAATAACTTACTTATTATGTAATAAATATGTAACTTGTTTAGTTTCAACCGAATATGGTTCTGGTAATTTTTAGTCGAGTCGGTAATTTAGAAATAGACGAGTACTTTGTTAATAATAGCCAAGAATATTTAGCAATACTTGCTTGTACAATATTAGCTAAGCTTAATTGCATAATTTAAATATGTCTTGATTGAATGCAGCTGAATAATTTTTTACCAAGCTAAATTGGTACTTTGCTAAAAATTATTTTTTTCAGTGTAATTTATTTGCAAAAAACTAACAATATAGGTGCTTTTTGTGTCAGCTGTTAGCTGTTAGACGCCATATTTGTTTTATTCACCACCTGACTGATTTTAAGTCAGCTAACTAGTTGGACGTTTTGTGACGCTTGTACAATCAACGTTCGGCCTAGTCATACAACTGAACAGCGCCATCCAATGAACGGGCTAGTGGTTCAATCAAACAGGAGATTAAACCAGTTGCCTGCGACATACATACCTACAGCACTCTTCTTTTTCACTCGGGTGGTCAAATGGTTGTTATGACGGAGCTACGAGTGCCTTACTTAAAATTATACGCTTTTTGAAACGTAACTGCAGAGCACTCAATCCAAATTAGAATTATTGCAATAAATGGAAATTAGATTTTTAGGGTTCCCTACACAAAAAAGTTAGAGGTAGATGAGTCTCTAAATAAAAACTCAAACGAAACTATCTGAAGGTGATCGTGCATTCGGTGAGTGTTGTGATTATGATCAACTACGTAAACTTTTGCCGTTACAATAAAAATAGAAAGCTTATCTAGATAGTTGAAAATTTTAGAATGACAAAATAAAATCAGCAATAATTATATTATTTGTTTCCTTATAAATATAACAACTCCATGTTGTCGTAGAACTGATGATGACGTCGACAAAAATTATCTCTAAAAATATCAACAGTTGCCCGAGCACAGGATTCGAAACCTCCGTTTACGTTGCGTATTGGTTGCGTATCGTCAAATGTCACTGTCAAAATGTAAGGCAAATTTGTTAGTTCCAAAAGTGGCATTTGTTTTTTCCATGTTAGGTGGAATTTCACCAAACGCTAAACGTATTTAGTAGCCTGTCAGTTAGTACAAAATGTATTTAAAATTTGATTTAAATACGTTTAGCGTTTAGTAAAAGCGACCCTTCGTGTAGATTCGAAAATAGTATCGAATCCTATGCTCGCGCCTCAGAACGCCCTAGCGCAGTTATTTTATTCGATAACGTAGAGAAGTGTTGTTTTTATTGGGCAGCAGCGTTCCCCCACCGTCCTCCCGACACACTGATTAGCTCATTATTCTTTTCCGGATTTATTATAATTTTCTTTCCTGTTTTTTTTTAGACATTCAAAATTTTTGTTCAAATTCAAAACCATTCTTACGTAACGCGATCGTATCGTTTTACAAATAGGTATAATATGACTACAGGTCTAAGGCACTGGGGGTTTATTTAAATCGGTTTGTTAATACATTAATACGCGCTACGTTGATTTTGCTACGCGCTATGTTGCAACGTGATATATCAGTTGATGTTTCAACGGGCTGCGTCCGATATACCTATACAATTAAACAGCGGCCTGGCACCAACAAATAGTTTAACACAGAAAAACAAAGAGAAAGCAACGACTATAAATCCATCTATACAACGATCCTAGCCATCAAGATAGCGACGCGGCAGTTTCTAAAGTATTTATCATTAACGGACTTTGTAAACTTTTTTACTTTCAGATGTTGCAAACAAATGGAGTAAAAGACAACAACGAGGGATTGTAAACGCAAAGTTTTCTTAATCTTCGTCCGTTGGAGATTTAATTAACATTCTGGGGCCGGCTCAGCGGGCGGACACTGGCGCTTCTGGGGGCTGATCATGTAAAATGTAGAATTATAGTCCTGCAAATTAGTTACAATTGATGGCATTACATTTTAGTTTAAGGATGACAATGAAAACCTTTAAAACGTAAACTTGATGAAATTGAATTTCTTGGCCTACAGATGAATTACGTATAATATAAAATATGTAGGTAGGTACTTATTATAATATAATATTTGTTAGTTAAAACTTGCACGGTCATTAGTTTTCTGAAATAAGAATCCGCACATTAATTAAACTCACGGAAAACTTAATTAAGGTTAGCTCACGGGAAAAGGCTGGTTTATTAAGTTATCGGTAGCTATCGGTACCGATAACTTAATAAACCGATTTTCATCAATGCCAATGAAGTACACGCACTACAAAGAATACTGATTGCGATGCGTCCGTTGCCTACGATGCCGAAAGATGGGCGCTTACCTTTATTATATAAGTCATCAGGCTACAGTGCATGGGTGGTAATTGCGCTCTGTCAACTACAGGTCACTACCGGCCGCTGCACTGGACGACCAATCCACACGACCAAAAAAACCCTCGTGACAACTGCAAATGGAAACGTTCAGCTGTCAACCCTTCGCGTCTGAGGGAACGGGACACTTGCAATATACAGGGTGTTAAGATGAATGCGTTTGAGCGGGAAATGGGGGTAATGTTGCCTGGATTTTAATAGAAATGGATAATTTTGTTTCCTTCAGAGCTTTCATAGACAACTGCGCTACTTGACTATAAAATATGGAGAGGACTAATTGGATGTAGCGTGGCAAAAAAGGTTACCTACTACCACTGTGTCCTTAACTCCTTATCTATCATAATATATTTTTAAAACATACAACATACAAAATCCCCTTCAATTCAAATATCCACACTTTTACAGCTTACGGCTATAAAATGTCTGGTTGCGATAATCTGGGGGAAACGGGGATGCCCGCAGAGGCTTTTAAAAAGTTGTAAAACCTTCTCTCATTAAACTGTAGAGAGAAAGCAGGTGGTTTTGATCGATACAGCTTTCATGACTAAATATTAGCCATAGTTAATATTCATAGCTATGTTTCTTTTTATTTCATACAGGAAAGCACAACCTACGCCACTACAATATATCACAGGCTCTGCCTAGATTTAGGTCGGATGGCCGTGTGTGAGATGACCCATATATCTACCTTTTATTATTATGAATTTTTAATTAAGTGGAAAAGATACTTACGTTAAGGAGATTGCCTCTATTTGCACCAAGCTATTTAGGTACAGTTGGGACATATATTATGTAATACCTATATGTTATACCTACAAAAATGTGCATTCCCCTTTTGAAAGAATATTAAACAACACTTCAATAATGTACCTACATATTAAAAATACATATAAGTACCTAGTTACTTCTTCTTTTAAAATTCTTCAATCTAGCTTGTGTAGCTTTCTTGAATAACTTTCATATACTTACCTACCCAGTCTACCCACCCGGCACCTAGCCATAGTTATAAAAGCTATATATACCTATAATATAAAAGCGGATTTTCCCTCAAATCATGTTATTACAATCCCTTAAAAGGTATCTTTATTAATAAGTCGTAAACCGGGATGCAAGGGGAACTACTGGGTGTACTTAACTGTGCTAAGATGCACCTATAATGGGAGTCCTCGTAAAAACAGAACCTATAAACTTAATAAAACATTAAAACATAAAAAATTGTAGGTTGCCGTAAAGCATAGCCGGGGCAGGCACACCTGTTATAGGTGCTAAGGACTAGGTACCTACCTAATATTAAACTAGTTTACTTGCTTAACTACAAAAGAATTTCATAATCTAGGACCTACAAACAAATTAGCATTTCTACCGGAAACTTGTTAGGTACAGTGCGACAAACTTATCTGTTCCGGTGACAGTTAACTAACTTGGTCCATATTTCCATATCTCATTATTTACTGATTTGTCGCACTGTAAGTACCATTAACGTTTTGACAGAAAAGTTACAGGTAGATGACAGAAGATTAATAAGTACATGGAAAAACCCATCCTATTATTCCCATGCTATGCCTATTTGCCTGAGCTAAAGCCAAACATGTTCTTTCACATCTAAAGTATCTTCTACTAATACCTACTTACAAAATACCTAATAAGCAAGCGAGGTATAATGTGTATAAATAACTAACATTGTCTAATATCCTGTTATTATGGATTCCCGAAAACGTCAAACATGTCATTCGCAACTCCTCCCCACGTCACGAGTACTTGCTTATTAAAGTATCACTTGATCGAAACTGTTTAAACTGTTCAATTTTAATAGACCGAAAGCGACACGCCCTGTAGTAGCGTATTTTACTTCACTAGATCCGGTTGAACTTAGGTTGATAGAAAGGAATTATGCATAATAAATAAAAAAACATACAGAAGAATTGAGAACCTCTTCGTTTTTTCGAAGTCGGTTTACAAGTTATATAATTTGGAAAAAAGTATCTTGAAAATTACAGTAAAGGAAGGTCTGACTGATCTATCAAGTTTACAATTCGTAAAAATGTAAGGCGTATGTGACGGGAATGATAAATACCTATTAGAACATTTTATTTTAGTATTCCGATTCACTCGTTTCAATACCTAGGTACCAACTCAACCCTTTCTATTTAATGATAGGCTACAGGTAGTCATATAGATATAAATATTTGAGCATCAACAATTCAACACCACCTGCTTATTACTGTCTACCTTCAACCCATCTTCAACCTCAGGTCAAGACGTCAACATAACCCTTTTGACAATGTGTAGCCAGGTATATGTGTGAAGAAATGAGACCATGTGTATATGTGACTCATGCAGTATATTTTTCTATCGCAATCGGTAGCAGTTCAAGTCTCTGGAACTGCTAAATCTAATTTTAAAATTTGAACTATGTGATAAATATAAGAGAATTATGTGGCCGGGCGGGCGGATGACCCATCATTAGCCATATAAAAGAACCAGTATTTAATATAACTAAGTCAATATAACTTAAACCACTTCACATTTACACGAGCTTACCACTAAGGGCAAGTTCAAGTTACCTATCCCCCAAATATATCACCAATAAAATGAATAACTTATGAGCCGACAAAAGCTAGATAATTACCTACCCCAAGTTCCCAGTAATTAGTGGAAGGTTGTGATTGCCCCGCGGGAACCCGAAAACCATTTACTTGTATTAATTATACATCCGTACAGTTTCCCATGATTAGTGGGTTCGGCAGGTGACCGGCACACCCGTGAATCTTTGATCGGGTAAACGCTATGTTACTTAAAGTTAATATTTATTTTGTACCTAACGTTTAATAGTACCTACTTTTACGGCGGCGTATACAGTGTAAGTAGTGGTATTCGGTGCTTCGCCCAGCCACATAATAATAAGTGCTGTCACAGCAGTTTATAAATAAAATTTGGTACTTACTAGCAAAGTGTATGATCGCAGCAATTTCCGAAGACATTCCCATTTCTAATTTTATTAACTCACTTTGTTTAAGATATTAGATAGCATTCAAATTATCACTGATAGAAAAAACACTGTCCTTTAAGCCTGCACTCTTAACCCATACCTATATGCCCATAACTAGTTTTTATATGAAGTTTTTTTACTTTGGGATATGATTAAGATTCATATTCTAAGTTCAAATATGCAAAAAACTCAAGTGGGTCGTTAGCGACCCTCTGGGCATATATGGGTTAAAATAAAAACCCTACACTTTCTGTCGAAAGATGCAACTACCCCCAGAGAAAAAAAAACACTACCTGCATGAACTGCAACCGAATTCTGTTTTACCGACGCCGAAACAATGCGTCCCTAAACTTTCAAAGCCGCAATCTCTAATCTATTGGTGTTGCCATCTCAGATAGAGCAACTATTCCCTCAATGTAAGACTGTAAGTCAACTTAGCTGACGCGGCCTCAACTTCTAATTGCACATAATAACAGCGAGACAAAGACGAAGTTGCCTTCAGTGGTCTGCGGTTCTCTTGCACTATTTGAGAATGTGACGAAGTTGGGGTTTACCTTCGAAGGTGCTTATTGATTATGCAGTCACCCGTGTAGGTAGAGAATTAAGTATATTTTACTTATGTACTAAAGTTTACGATAGATATATGTTTACTTATATTATATGTTTACTTTGCTGTACGGCCCGCCAGTTGGAGAGTGTGCAGTGTGCTTCACTGCTGACAATCATCTTAATATTATTAAAGTGTCAGTTACACTATATTCTTTCAGCATCGTGGAAGTGCAATTTGATGAGACGTGGGACGTCCCCGAGCGTAGGGACTCTAACAGTAGACGCTGAGCGTCCACTGCTAGAGTCGAGTATGAGTCGAGGTGGCGTCGCATCGGCGCAAGGCTCATTTACAATCTCTAGTTCTCGTCTCGCACTTCTCCTAATCTTCAGTAAACGTCGACGTGGGTTGGCATATGGAAAATATAGAGAAGACACTCCTCTTGTCGACTCTGACTTTCGTGCAGTGAGCGGAGCGCCTTAGGGAAAGGTATATCATTTTAACTAAAGCATTTGGTATGGGTATGTTAGATAGGTATCTTAGATTTATCGAATCGAAGATGTCTAGAAAGTAAATTTTTACTATATTTCTAGTAAGTAAAATTCTATTCTAATTGAATAAAATTATGATTCTTACACTTTCCCACATTTTCCTAATTAAAAACAAAAAGGATTTAAATTAAAAACACCATAAATATATTTTTGAAATTTTATTTGATTACTCATATCCATACATAAATGGACACAAAATGTCATACTTTTAGCATTGTCTTCATTACGGAATAATCTCATAGTGAAAACATTGATAAACATGATTACAAATACCAAATAGAAAATTTTTGAGGACCTTTAGAGGACAATAATAATTAATTATCTCTAAACTTACAGCAAAGATTACATTACTCTAAAATTGATACATTTTCGGCTAAGAATTCGTGTAGAACAATTTCGAGTGCATTTTCCATACATTGGGATTAAAATATGAAATCTATTGTACGCTACAGGTAATGGATAAATCCAGACGTAATTAGAGCCGGTTTCCACCATTGAGGTTTAGTTTAGTTTTATAAAATAAGATCTTGATTACCCTTTCTGAAACCGAGCCATACTGCCTGTTTCACAACTGAGAAGGTCAAGTTAAGCACAACCCAAGTATTGCACAGAACGCTGTGATTGGCTGATTTCCAATTGGGCAAGACTTAGATTCAAACTTAGATAGCTTTACTCAAATGAAATAGGCCGCAGGCCGCCATCAGTTGTAAAATCGGCAGTTTGTCTGTTAGAAGTCACTGAGTAAGATGGCGGTAAGTCCAATACGTAGAAACATAAAATTAAGGTCAATATTACCTACCTAACATCTAAGGTGGAGACATTCGGATATATCTCCCAAACAACACTATTTAAACTTAATCCTAAAATAATAAATCATCAAAATTACGTTCAATATCCGATTCACCCAGTTAAAGTTTGGCCACGATCATTTATTTCAAATCAAAAACATAATTAATGTAAATTAACGAAGATTAAATAAAATTATTATGTAAATTAATTAGATAATAAGTAGTACGTTAAAACCAAACAGTCATAACCATCTCAATCGAACGACAGTCTTATCAAAGTAATAATAATAATAATTACGTTCCAGTTTAAAAATTGTAACAAAAGGGAAACTATTAGTAGAATCACAACTAAAGTCAGACACTCGATAAGATATTTAAAAAACATCTGATATAAATGCTCATAAAATTTCAATCAATTCATGCAGTATTATACGGAATACTGTCATATGTTTAAAGCCTATAAAATCATACTTAAAAGTAAGTTTACCCTATTTTCCGATTATACGTTCTTATACGAGCTCGTATAAAAAGACCGATATAATCAATACAGGGCTTACACTTTTCCATTTTGAATATATTTTCGTAAATATTTTTGTTATGTTCTCAAACATAGCACCAATAGAAATTCTAGTCGTTGATAAAACTATACGATTTTGAAAAATAGTCAGGCGGTTATAATGGCAACGGGAATTTGTAAAAAACGAACCTATACAGGTTCTAATCACTCCACAAACTTCTGTCATGTTATTATTTACGTTAGCCAGTTTTGTCACGTTATGTATCACAGTATTTATTACCAGTTCTGTAAATATGTATTTCATGAAACTGTATAAGTACGTTATAAATCCTTACGATCCATTTGCGGAATTTGAAACTTCCCATCTTTACTAAGTCTAGCTTAGCAAAGTGTAGAAGCATTAATTTTCTTTTTATTCAAACAAACATTCCTTTAAATTACATTTTAGTCGTAGGATACACATTCTGAAACTAAAGCTACAATGTACGACCGCCAGCTTGGTTTGCAACAGTGATATGGTTTCAGCAAATGTTTTATTTCACTGTACAGAGAAACATAAAATCTGGTTTCTTTAAATTACTGCAAGTCACAATCGTGCGAAGATGTTTTGCCCCCGTTATTTCCATATTCTTGATATGACTAATGCATCAGTAATTAATTGCATATATTTCACCTGCATGTATCAGTAACACAAATACTTCGTGCATTATATTTCAATGCCTCACGACTGTGACTGCAATAAACGTGGTGTTGTACTATACGGTTACAAACTGAAGCCAACAATCTGGCCGATTCTTCAGCACACCTTAAAATTACAACTGCCAACAATTTAAATTTGCTTCCAACTACCATCTAATCTAAACTCATTGCATTAGAACTTATTTAATTATATTTATCAAAATATAGCATGAGCCCTAGTTACGACTTTTGATTGACAGCTCTTTATGCCATGTGAATAAAGTTTGTTTTTCCTTGAAAACTAACAAATGACAATCAAATTAACGGATTTGACAGCTGTCAGAGGACGCATGCTAAATTTGACACAGCATAAACAACATTGTAGACAGTTCCAATTTTAAACAGCGTGCGTTCGGAACACGCCACCGCATCAGTGTTGCCAACCTACAGGTCGGTGTCGTACCAGGCAGCGACGTTGTTGTTGTCGTGCGGAGGCTCCGGGAAGGCCAGGTCGGCCGACGCGGCGCCGGCGCCCTCCGTCTCCCCGATGTCCATGTCCATGCCGAATCCGCTGCCGATCTCTAAGCCCTGCATCGAGTCTATCGGTATTTGATCGTACCCTGCAAACGGAATAGTGTTAGTTTGTGGGGTTCGTGGTTGGCTGGTGCACTTATTGATGGTATGGATTTTTAGTTTTGACTGCATCATAAACACGGTAAATAATCACTACCGCAGTACCGATGCATGAAGCTCTGTCTCATTGGTAGTTCATCTCTTCTTGAGTTGATTTGCAAAGCATGACATGGTTAAAATTCACCTGATACGAAGAGACTTACCCCCTTATTCATAGAGAAGTTACAAAACGTTTTAACTAATAAACTGTTTTGTCCCTCTCCAACAAAGAACAATTTGTTCTTTGACAGAGAGGGACAAAACAGTTTATTAGTTAAAACGTATTGTAACTTTTCTATGAATAAGGGGGTTATATTTTGACCACCGACTTATTTTTTAATTAATAATGTCCTCCTAGCCGAATTTCGACTACGGCGGCCAATCTCAATTGAGATCAGCCAACTACGCAGGAGTAGATTATAGTGCCCAAGTGTGTGCGCAGTACACAGGAGCACTCTCTGTTCCATCACTCTCATAACCCAATGGGACGGATTGACCGACACGACTGGAGAGAGCTAGGCGCAGGACCGACTGCTTTACATGCCCATCCGACAGCATGGATCGTTTCACTGTTTCGGACAACAGGTGATCAGCCTTCTATGTCCTAACCAAACTTAGAACCACAATTTAGAAACACAAATTGATGGTCCCACCCGGGAATCGAACCCGGGACCTCAGGGTCATGAAGCGAAGCTTCTACCACTAGACCACAGAGGCAGTTAATTAATATTAGATTGTCAAAATACAATCAAAAGTACACCAGAAAATAATAAATGTACAAGATATCTAGACTCCAGTTTCATATGGAATTGAGCTAAAATAAACATGGTGGGTATTTTGTAACATAATTAATTCATGACAAACAAAAAAAGTGTTAGTATACTTACATACAAAAACATGAAGATAAAGATTATAATAATGATTTGAACACAAAATGACATGCGATACAATTGTGAATAAACATAATATTATTATATAAGGACAAGAAATGTTTGTTATTCGTGATATGATGTTACAAATACGAATGATAAAACACACGATATTAAAGTATTCCCATCACCTGAGTTTAGTGATAAATAGGTCCCGGGTTAAGCTGCATGTAAAGAAGAGAGAAACATTTTAAGAAACGATAGAAAAAATATTATACTAAATAGTATTTAGGATTAGAAAATAAAGTCTTATTACTAAATTAAGATTCATCCTATCTGTAACCGATAAAGGTAAATATTTTAATAACTTCCGCAGATATTTAAATAAATACCATGTTAATATACCCGTGTAAACAGTGCTAATATAGATTATAACTACAAGTGCGACCAAGATATTTAAACGGGTGGTGAAATAAAGAACTTATTACAATAGCCAATGCACATGCAATTCTTTTTGCAGACGCCAACGCCACCTGTTATTTCCCAAAGTGTAATAAAATCGTGGTTGCACTTTATGCAGTGTGGTTAGTTAACCAAACTAGGCATTTCCTAGGACATAGATTACGTACCTTGTTGATGAAACGACGGTCGAGTGCCATATAGCCCTTCGTACCCTTGCTCAGGCGCCAACATATCCTAGTAAAGTGCATTGGGTGGGTAAATTAAAATACAAACTAATAAAAAACAAAGCTAAAAACTAAACATGGATGGTCGCTGCAACTAAAGTGTCGTTAAAACTGAACCAAAGCCCAATGAACTGTGGTTATTATTATGAATGTGGTTGGTTGAAGCACGTCAGTGCAATATTATTCACTAATTAAAATATTGAATGGTATCGTCGTTAGAGTGAACTATGTACTTTTAATTCACTGAGAAATGCTCTCCTCATCATGATCACCAACACCAAACCAACTATCAGCATGTTTACTTTCAAGAACAACAAAGATACTACTACTGCTTATAGCTTCACCGCCAAATCACTAGGTCAGCTCTGTTAACCATCATTATCTAAATATATTTGATGGTTAAATTGGCTAAGTAGATATATTTACTTTTTTATCTCATTTCCTGCTACCATTTAACCCTTTGGCAACCTTCCAATCAAAAACAAAATCAGAAAAAAACTCAAAATCTCTACACAGAAAAATCACACACAAAATCCAGTCGAACTCTTACCTGTAAGTCGGGTTGCATGGCCAGGTCGTTGGGCCACATCTGGTGGTCGTCGCGGAACAGAGAGTTGGTCAACTCCATAGAGAGACGCTTCTTGTAGTCGTGAGGCTTGTCTTCGGACATGCGGAAGAGAACTGCGGCCGCGTATGTGGCGACCCCTGTGAAGAATACGTTATTTGGTTATTACGGATTGTGAGCCGGCCTTAAATTTGCTTGTGGGAATACCAGGTTTAAAAAACCGGTCACTCTTCAATAAGGTACTTCAAAGTGCATTGATGGAAATAAGAAAATTCAACTAACATGGCACTAATGTAATAGCAATTTCTATTTACAGTTCGTGTGGTTCATGAATTTGTAATAAATACGGTTATTCATTCGTAACCGTGTATAATATGTACCTATCAACCTGTGGTGAGCATGGTCAGTGTCACATCCATATATTCAATTCCACACTCTCAGACACCGAACATAGCTGCTGTGCAACAGTTTAGAGCTCTAACTCACCGGGACGATATAGCCAGTGAGGGAGGGCACTTATGACGCGTATTGTTTACTATTACTCCGCTGCTTTGTGCCTATATGACATCTGTACTGATACAATTTATATTATGACAGCTCAGTAGCCATGCTTTCTCAAATATTCCGCCTTACTTATGTATATCCACTGTTACCTTCATTGCGCGAGTGCAGCAGCTCGGTGAGCGGCGCGGTGGCGCCCTCCGCCTCGATCATCTCCGCGCCCTCCTTGTCGGCCGCCAGCTCGCAGAGCACGCCGGCCGCCACGCGCTGGAATAGAAGAGGAATTGTTAGGTTAGTTTAGAAATACAGCTACGAAAGTGCCAGTTGCTTATTATCACTGAAAAGATACAAAACCCATAAGTGATAGCAGCATTTCTAGACACATTCACTACTTTATTCAGGCAGAAAAATCCGGACAGTCATATCAGTAATAGTTACTTTAGTAGAGTACACAGCGAAAAGCTGCTACCTCCAAAAACCACAGTCGTGCGCATAATGTATGTAAGTTGAAGTAAGTTAGGTTTGGTAACGTAAGTCTGCAGTCGTTGCTCTTGCACTTGATGATGGCCTGATCCTATCAACCAGTTTTACCGTTGTATAAGGAGGATATAGGGTCAATTTTATGTTTCTATCTTCTGTCATAAGTGGCCATATTATGTATTAATGCGTTGCCCCACTGACCTGTATATTCTCGATCTCGTTGAACAGCAGCTGCACGAAGATGGGCACGACGCTCTGCTGGCGGATGAGCTGGCGGTTGAGGCTCTCGCGCGCGAGGATGTGCAGCGCGCCCACCGCGCCCTCCACGATCTCCTCCATGCGGACGCCGTCGGCGTAGGCGCCCGGCGCGGCCGTGCCCCCGCCGGAGACTGAGGAGCGTTGCTGGAAGAGTGGAGAGTTATTGTTAGATTGCATATGGTAGGGTTTTTCATCAGTCAGATTATAGAGTCGTTGAAAGGCTGTAAGTTGATACGACATTTTCGGTGATGATGAGGAATCATATACCCAAGGCGCCTGTAGTAGGTAGGTCCTCCTGGGACGTAGCTTCAAAGCCCGTCTAATAAAGCCTCGCCAGCTACTCTGGCCGGCATAGAGATTGCGGACAAATCCGACGTTCAGACGGACATTACTACAAATGATTGTACCAACCTAAATTCAAATAATTTATTTGTTTAACACAGGTTAACGGTAAGGTGGTAAACCAATAGTTGTTTATCACAGGTTAATGGTAAGGTGGTAAACCAATAGCAATAAACACTCACACTCTGAGTACATTTGCGCATCAGCAGCCTAACCAAATGATGAACCGCCCCGTGCTCGCGCAACGGGGCGTGGTTGGCCGGGCACAGCGCCAGGTTGCGGACCAGGCCCACACTCCCGGGACGTAGCTTCAAAGCCTATCTAACAAAGCATCTCGCCGGTAGCTACTCTGGCCGGTATCGAGATAGCGGACCAATCCAACGTTCAGATGGAGAACACTACAAATTATCGTAGCAAACCAATACATACAGCCCCTTTTGTAATTCTAAATCATTTATGTGTGACACATAGGTTATAGGCAGGTCAAAACTAGGATCATCTATGGTCTACCATAAAGGTGTCTACCTACCTAGTAGATAACAATAAACACTCACCCTCTGAGTATCATTGAACGCGCGCATCAGCAGCCTGACCAAATGATGAACCGCCCCGTGCTCGCGTAGCGGCGCATGGTTGGCCGGGCAGAGCGCCAGGTTGCGGACCAGGCCCACACTCCTGGGACATAGCTTCAAAGCCTATCTAACAAAGCATCTCGCCGGTAGCTACTCTGGCCGGTATCGAGATTGCGGACCAATCCGACATTAACACTACAAACTATCTTACCAAAGACAGCAATAAACACTCACCCTCTGAGTATCATTAAACGCGCGCATCAGCAGCCTGACCAAATGATGAACCGCGCCATGCTCGCGCAGTGGCGCATGGTTGGCCGGGCACAGCGCCAGGTTGCGGACCAGCCCGACCACCGCCTTGACCAGCGGCCAGCGGGACGGCGGCTGCAGCAGCTTCACTATTACCTGTGGGGAGAAGGGAGGGTTAAAAGGGTGTATGGTTTTTAGACATCTCTGAGTGGTGGACACGTTGATTTTGAAATAAATGCAAGAGATGATAATGACACTTATGAAAACAACAACTATAGAGCGTTGGCTTCGAAGCCATAGTGCTATAACAAATATATTTCATTTCATTCATATTTACATACAAATTAATAATATGAGCTAAATATTTGTGTGGGGAAGCAAAATCACGCCGTGAACGTTAAAGTTTGTGTCTCCCTGACGGCCGCGCGATCTAAGCAAACAATTCGAGCGTTTACATGACTTGTTTGCGCAGCGCGCACACGGCCGGCTCCGTGATCTCCTCGCTCCTCCCGCCGACACCACCGTGCCACGTCACTCTAGTTTATGACGCTCTAGCACTCGCGATATGAGCAAGAGAGTAGGTAGCGTACCGTAAAGCTGGTTTTACATATATCACAGGTTACGATTCTCTACTCATGCAGTGTGAAATATGTGGTCCGAGATACATGTGGCCCGTCGTCGGAGGCCATCTTAAGACACTATATCTAGCGGGTCACGCTTCTCTACTCATACAGTGTGAAATATGTAGACCGAGACACATTTTAAGACACTAAATCTAGAATATAGAACATAATACTCACAGGCAGGCCATAGTGCAGGCGCACGGCGTTCTGCGCCATCTCGCTCTCGACGTGGCGCGACGTGAGGTGGCGCAGCGCGCACACGGCCGGCTCCGTGATCTTCTCGCTCCTCCCGCCGACACCACCGCGCCGTGTCACTCTAGTTTATGTCGCTCGAGCTCTTGCGATATGAGCAAGCGCGGGGTAAAGCTGGCTTTACATATACCACAAGTCACGCTTCTCTACTCATGCAGTGTGAAATGTGTGAGACACATGTGGCCCGTCGTCAGAGGCCATCTTAAGACTCTAATCTAGAATCTAGAGCCAAACACTCACAGGCAGCCCGTAGTGCAGACGCACGGCGTTCTGCGCCATCTCGCTCTCGACGTGGCGCGACGTGAGGTGGCGCAGCGCGCACACGGCCGGCTCCGTGATCTCCTCGCGGTCGCCGGCCGACACCACTGTGCGGACTAGAGCGTCCACGCCGCCCGCTTGGCACACCGTCACCTGGAGGGTAAGAGGGTTAGATGTGTTGGGAATGCATTGGTAATTTGATAGAAGCTGCGTACAGACCGGCCCAACGAATGCCCAACAATGGATATTTATCATACATAATACAGGGCAGATTGCAGCAACGAAGGTCAACGAAACCCGTTCGTTGGCGTTTGTTTGGCCGGTCTGTACGCAGCTTTAGGAAAAGGAAGACTCGGGGGTAGTTGAAGTAAATACAACATCGCAGATACACTCTCTGTGTTGTTTTGTTGGACAAACACGAAGCAGATATCGACACAACAAATTAGGGCCGATGAAAGTACGACTTTATTCACTGTTTACTATTCGTATTCACGCCTATCCAAAGTTACTGAAGTGACTGATGCGAATGATACGCACTATTTCACTTTAGAAACAGACTGCTGGCTAACGGCATTACACTACACCATCATGATGACATCAGGCAATCATTTTTGTTACTATTTTATAGCCTGACCTACACCATATGAAGTCGCCTCGCGGTGTGTTTATGACCGGTCCATTGATTAGACTACTAGCATAAGGGTCAATTCAGACGTACCACAACCACACCACAACCACAACCACACCACAACCACGCGGTGTGGTCGGGCGTATATTTTGTATTGACAATGAATAATCCAATTCACACGTGCCACATTTTGTCGTTGTTATCGACCACCTGTGTAATACGACCACATCGCAACCACATCGCAACGGCAACGCCGCCACGCGGCGGCGGCACCGCGGCCACCTCCTCTCCCTAATAAATGCACACGACGACGTGGTTACCACATCGCAATGACAGCGACAACGCAACCACATCGACATTTTGTCGCTGCCACAACGCAACTGCAAAAAGCCGCTGTCACACAATTCACACGTAACCACAGCTTGACCACATTTTGTCGCTGCGACGTGGTGTGGTTGTGGTACGTGTGAATTGACGCTAAGCCTCATCAAAAAAAACAACCACTTACCTTATTACGCTGATTGTTGCACGTCAAGTTGGACAGTATTCCGGCGGCGCAGGTCACGATGTTCACGTCAGTAGAAGCCAGCACCTGCACCAGGCTCGACAGCAGGGCCTCAAGACCTTCCACCTGAGGAATATAGGGTGGAGTGTTAGATATGTGGGGGGTGGATGTTAATATACACTGACGACTGTATCTTTGAGGGATAAGTTGAGTGTATATTAGGGGCTGGTTAGTAAGTCCTAGTTTGAAAGAAATATGAATGTTAGGTTTTTTTTTTACGAGTAATAGATACAGTTAGTGTATTTTATTTTGACAGACTAAACCGATATATCAGGTTTTTGTTGCATTCACAGTAAACTAATGATAAAGTAGGTATCAAAATAATAATGTTTACACCAGTGCAACAAAAAGCAGTGCTAAACTAGACTAACCAAAACTACAAAAAGAACCAAAAACGCAAACCATCGAACGCAATAAACAAGCGTGTTTTCTCCAACGTAAAACGGCAACGGAAAGGAAACAAAATCGGTCACTTACTACCTTAGTGGCAGCGTCAGACAGATTCCTCAGAGTCCAGAGGCAGTTCTGTACGAGCCGGCCACTCGGGTTGCCGAGGTGCATGGCCAATGCTTGCATACCACCTGCTTCGACGATGGCTGGCTTGTTGCTGGAGCACACCGACAGGACCTGCGAAAACGAGGGAGTTAGTTGGGTCGGAAAGCAGCTATCATGACCTAGTACGGAAACATCCATAAAGATTGAATACTGTGATGGAAGGATTAGCCACATACATCTTAATTCACTGACTGCCCAGTGTGCGCCGGACGATATAAAGTTTATGTGTCATTTGAAGAGGCAAATTACATTAAAAATACGTCTTATGTAACTATGAATATTAGAATCCATTTAAAAAATTAAGTTTGGTAATAATTGTTGTGTCTGGATAAGGAAGGTAGTGATGCTTTGGGAGAGCCCTATTATTGCATGATTACAGATAATGATGATAAAGTTTTGGATTGGGTATGAAACAACTCACTTTCAAGACCCTCGATGTGGTCCACAGCAACTTCTCGTAGTCGTAGGAGCGCATGATGCGGACGAGCTCGATCGGTCCCTGCGACGCCAGGATGATCAGCTTCGACTCCTGGTTCCCGTAGGCCAGGATCTGCAGGCAGTCCGTGACGATGGCCAGGAACTTCACATTGTTGCGTTGGAGAAGGGCCACCATTTTCTGCAGCCCTCCGGCCAGGCGGACAGCCATCTTGGATCCGTCTTGATGCAGCAGCAGATTGTGCAGGGTTGTCACCGCGTAGAACAGCACAGCTTCGACTGGGGAGCTCAGCAGTTTCACCAAAGCGGGGATGCCACCGCTTTTGAAGATGGCGAGCAGACCCTGACGGTGGTGGGACAAGTTATGCAGAGTCCCAACAGCTCCTTTGGTTGTCTCCAAGTCGTTGCTGTTAGAGATGGCGCGGACTAAAGCGGCGACCATTTGGGGCGAGTTCATGATGGCGTGGCGGGAAGCTTCCTTCTTGGACAGCTGGTGCACCATCATGGCGGCCTGCGAGACCACCACCTGGTCCTCGTCGTTCAACAGCTTGATCAACTCGGGGATGGCCCTGGAAACAGGATATAAATTAGTTGAGAGTTTGTGGTATTAACAATAAATATAGGTCTGAGATTTTTATTGCCATCCAGAGGTAAATGTGTCATCCTATAATTCCAAACTGTAGCTTGAATGGACATAGGTTACCATGAAATGGCTTTTCTCTTGCCTAAGTCTTGCTTTTGTATTTCTTGCATCATTACGAGTCCTCGGTAATACACCAATTGGTTATAGGCCTCTCTTATAGGTACTATGCGAACCTTAACCGTCTGCCTTAACCTCAACAACTGCCCACAACCACTAATCAAAACAACAGCATAATTAATTACCTGGTAGCCAAATCAGCGTCATCCTGATAGTTAATCAAGTTGACCACGGCATGCTTCAGCATCTGCGAGGGCTCGGCGAGGCGCTGCACGGCGGTGGGCTGCGCGGGGTCCAGCTGCGTGGACGGGATCTCGATGCCTTCTTCTAGCGTCTCGGGGAACATGGCCGCACGGACGCGCTGCGAGCGGGTCTGCGAGAGCTGCTGGTTCATGTCTGTGGGGGTTGGTTGGTTGAATGGGTGGGTGGGATGTTTCGTTTGTGTACAACAATCATGTAGGTATATAGCAAAAAGAAAAGGTCTAGACAGACAGATGAAACTTAGAAGGTGTGTCTGTCTGAAAATACCCTGCTTGAAGAGAAAACTTAGTCATCATGAGTAGGTATTTAAATTATTTGAAAGTCAATATTTAAGAAAACTGAATCTATAAGTTCTGGTATGCTACATTTTTATGACTATCTCATGACAGATGATTACAAATAGCTGGAAAAACTTAATACTGCCGGGAAAAATTGTGTGCATAATGTCTAAGCTTTACTATGTAGGCTAAGAAACGTTGAACATACCTTCAACTTGCTCCTGGGTGAACCCCTGAGCAAAGCCCTGGTCCAGATCGAACATGAGCTGATCGCCTTCCATCTCGTCATCTTCCTTGCCTGAGAGTGATGGCACCTGTAAAAATAAAATCAATTATCATTATGACCACATTTTAAACTCTGAAGTTGCAGTATGACTGGGCTGGGCATATCTGACAAACATAAAGTTAACATTAAAGAATCACTGTGGATAGGGTGTTCTAGTGTTCACTTTTGTGTGTTAGAAAGACCATGTCCAGCAGTCACCATTATTGTTACTGGCTGTCTGGCTTACCATGATACAATCAGTACATTATGTCTGGTGTAGATAACATTTCAACTGTCTAAAATATTTAATACAACTAGAATCATTATTAAAATGATTGACTGGGTAAACAAAATCAGAATACTGAAATATAAAGACAGTATCTTAGTCTGTACTACAACTATTTAAGTACTTGTATATCCTGCCAAAGTATAAAATGTAGTACAAACCTGAGTGGCAGCCCCAGAGTTAATGCCAGAGTCAACAAGGTAGGAGTTCTGTTGCCACATGAGCGTCTGCTGCTCCTTGCTCGGAGCCATCGGGACATCGGACCCGGCATAGTTGCTGTGCGACACTGGAAAGTTATATGAGTCATAATGGGAGGAATAGAATAAAGAGTTGATCAGAGTGTCATAATCTAGCTGTTTTATCCACACTGAAAAACTTTCACCTTTCAATTTTCTTTCTCAAAGCTAATTAATTGGTTCTTTTAAGAGAATTACATGGAGATAGCTACAATTTATAGTTACTATTTTTATTAAGTATTACAATCTTTAGTTAGGTTGTAGCCCATTTTAATTGTTTGTGTAAGTATTGTACTGTTACAACAAAACACTTGTTCTTGCATTAGAGTCTAGGATCAGGTGCAGATAAAACAGAGTACCTAGTTCGAGATGACTCACATTGTTATTACAATAGCTAAGCAGGGTACATACTTACCTATAAATACAGTAGGGAGGGATGTATGGTAACTTATCAAGAGCCTATAACTACTTACTGTTGCGGTTCTGCGACGGCGGCGGTATCTGGTAGCTCATGGTTTGGCGGATGCACCAGTGCACCCTACGCCTGTAAACCAGAAAACTACACTTGTTAACTGGCACAATGCACCCAGTGTGTCCTCACGAAATGGTGAACTATCGATTACAACTTTCACAGAGACTGGTGTCCAATGTATGCACCAATTCTATCTTTTCAAATAAACAAAACCAAATGTGCCGTGTTTTATTCAATCGATGCAGTATGGAAAGCAAAAACAAACAAAAATTCATTCTCCGGATGAGCTAAATACCACACCCGACATAGTTTCTTCAAAGGGTCAATTTCTATACGAATTAGACTGTTTCATGAATGTAATATAACGTAAAATACTTACCAACAACCTAATCAGCAATTTAACTTCACCAAATTCACAACACAAGGAATATTTCACTGAAAATTGATTCACAGTCTAGCTCAACACGAAATCACAATCCAATAAATTTACAATATGGCGGCGGTTCGGGTAAAGTCGTGTGATATTCGTAGACACTCGGCACAAATCGTTAGCTATATCGCTGACTCTGTTACACCTATGTATGTTCTGTATGACTGGACTCTTCTTTCATACATTGATACCAACATGCAGGAAAAAATGAGTTTCAATACACGCATGATGCGTTTTATATAATATTGTTATAACGCTTAGAAATAATGATAATTCTCAGAATAATTAAGCATTGTCTTTCAAGTCGTAATCGCAAGCCACGCCACGTTCAGTTCATAAAATACCATACTCAAAAATTATAACATAATTTAACCATAATTTTCCCGGTATTATCAATGGAACGTGCCTCACGTTTTACTGAGAATGCCCACCACCATGCCAACACCCAATGTAAGCAAGTCGCATGCTGCCCCGGCCGAGGATCAAACCCGGGACCTTCAGTATACCAATCAGGGTCTCTAATGACGATGGTAACAGTGGAATAGTGGATGGATGGATGGAGGACTTTGTATATTCAATGCAGTGGATGATGTGAAACAGCTGTACCCACAGATGCGTAACTACTTGGCACTTTAATCCACAAAGCTTCAGACATTGTGAAACAAACCTTGAAACAAACCCTTAATATTAGTCTATGCCTTTGATTTCAAAGCTACCACCATAGAGAAAAGAACACTACGTTTTAAGAGATGGGAGTACAAGGGAAAAAAAAGATTAAAATACTTGTATTTTTTTTTTATTCACGCGTACTACCAGAGGGTACCAACAAAACAAAAATTATGACGTACAAAACTGCCAACATAGCCCCGCTGAAATAGTGATGTGCTTCTTATGGATATTTTTTATCGATAACTAGTAAAAAAAAAAGTGCGAGTGTATGTATTACTTTAATTTCAGTTTTACACAATAGGATTTCAGTGTTACACAATGACACCAACGTTAAGTCTCGGTTCAACGTTATGTTATGTTCCTATTTGAACACAAAAATATAATCCATAAAATAAACTCGAGATTTTCCGTTGACGTAAGTGCTATGATATAATGTTGAAATAAAATAAAAGTGGAAAAATATAATTATATTTATTTATTATAAAAAAAAGTGTCTGCAGTAAGTCCCAGGGATGGAATTGTTTTTTTTTTCAATTGTGTTCTTAAAATGTTGTGGTAGAAAATGATTGCCACAAATTCGTTTAAGTTGATGTAGCTTTTCAATAGGCACATAAACCAGATTCTCCTTACCGGTCATCTTAACCCACTGTTTACATCTGCAAACAACATTTTTATAATTATTATTAAACAATTGACAACATTTCAAAATTTTATACAGTTGAAATTCGAAAACCATTTAGAGATATGGCTCTAATATTCACAAAAAAAAATGTTTCCGATTTTTCTATTGATTTATTTCAGAGAAAAACATAAAAATCTAAACTATCATTCGTGACATCACGATGTGGCATAATAATAAAACGCGCTTTTACTTCTAAAACATAAACAAAAAAAAACATGTTATGTCACTTTGACAATGACAATGACAAACATCACTCAAATGTCTGTCACTTTTATGTGTCCTTGTCAATGACGAAAGTTCGTGATTGGTCCTTGCCACAAAATAAAGTTGAAGTTGATTGGTCCTTGTTCATGTCAAGTTAATGTCATCCAACTTTTTTTTTAGGTTAGGCAGGCAACGAAAATATTTTTATCCAAAGCCTCGACGTGACGTCACTCATACTATAAATATTTTGAACTTGGAAATTAAAAAAATATCGATATCGATAAAAAAAACATTCATGCACTATTGTTGGTTGTGCTGACCCTCCAGTTATTTTATTAGACTTTAACTTTTTTATACATATAAATAATCTAAATCCTATGCTTTAGCCTTTAATTGTAGCTTACCTTTCCTCATCCAGTGGAAATTTGGCCATGAAAATTCTCTTTTGGCCATCTATACGACCGGCTAGCGGCTCTTAAACCACATATTTCACAAGTTTTATAAAACATAATTATTATCAATAATATCAAGCAACACTAATAGTTAGGTACCTCCACACAAACACTGCACTTATCCACAGTAATAATAATATATAAATAACTGTTAAATCTTAATTTATATATGATTTAAAATTATTTTTCAAATTAAACGATTGACTGACTGACACTGACAGATGACAAAAGCCAAAGATGTCTATGATAGCGTAAAAAGTACTCTGTGAGCGGTGGTCGCCATTATTTTTCGTACGCGTTCCATACTTATTTTTTCCCAGACTGTCTTTCGCCAGACTGGCTACCACAGCTGCTACTATCATAACAAAACTGAAAACAAATTATAAAGGTTAAGGAACTACCGACTACCTACGTCTCTAATGAAAATAACAAGGTCAAGATGAGTGAAATATTTGATAGCCATGAGGAGTTGCCTATTCCGCCGCAAACATCACACCGCTCACACCACGAGCTGAATAAAGAGGAGTCGATGATCCAGTTGCTTGTGAAAGACTATGAATCTAGAATTATGAAAGAACTTGAGCACGAACTGAACCCAAGGTCTAAAGCTCCCTTTGCTGTCTACTTCACTGATAATAACAAGCGTACGGTGATTCAAGGGACCCCACCGTGGATCACTGAAAACGCTGAAAGATTCCTCATTGGCACACCTAACGCTTTCCTGGTGAAGATGGAGTATTTGTCTGAGTTAGGCTTCATAACTTGCTTGCAGTATTCTGCCGATGGGGACCACATTTTGGTGGGCCATTCTTCTGGTTTGATTCAGGTTAGTTTTTACATAAAAAGTATGTTAAGTACCTACATTAATTTTCCCGATTAGGTACCAGTTAGTTACATAGGTATTAATTATTAGGTAACCCATATAATAACTGGATTATCTAGTTGGTTGCGACTGCCATTGCGTTTATTTATATATTCGTTGTAGTTGCGTGTTTCACGTAAAAATCAGAAAATAGGTTCTTCTTAGGCATTTATGTGGCAATGAGCGATGCTGAGAGTAATGCAGCCTTTAAAGAATATGCAGAAAAGATTAATACCTACTACAGTACCGATAAAACACCTAAAATATGGTATCCCATGTTCTACCGTGTTAAAATAAAAAATCGCTACGACATGCATAAGTGGATAAATGATAATAATGAAACGTTCTTGAAAGGAACCGAAAATAAAGTTCTTCAGAATAGGTGGTTTTACTCAGAAATGGGTCCTATAACTGCCTTAGCTTATGCCCCAAATGGCGCACACATTATTGTAGGTCACGGCACAGGACTGATTCAGGTATGGAAATCAAACTCACATTGGAAACTTCCTACGTGGAAATAAAACTCACATTGGCTTGCTTATAATCTGTTTCATCTAATTTGTTATCAAACTAGGACCCGTAGGATGGCGCGCACGAAAACGTGTGTCTAAAGAGTAGTTATTTACTTGTGAAGACATAACGTATTTAGATATGCTACAAGTATATCAATAATGGCTCATGAGTGAGGCATGATCTACCTACGCTGTTTCTTTATGATTGACTCTATGATACTTGCAGATGCGTCACGGTAAAACCGGTACAGTAATCTGCACCCTTCGTCCAAGGCAGTTCCCTCCGAAGCCGGTGTATTCCCTCCAGTACAGTGATGCAGAGGAGAGGGTCTGCTACGCAACCTCTAGCGACGGATCTATTTACCGGATAGATATACCTAATGTTAGTATTTGTACATAAATTCTATACCCTAAATGTCACGGCCGGGATTTGAACCCACATCTCTGCCGTGAAGTACCCGACTATGCGACCGCTACGCCCGCAAATTCATCCGTAATATTTTTTAACGAACAAACATCCGAATAATTCCTTAAGAAATGCACAACTGACTGCAAGTTCTTAAATTATGATATATATATAATAAAACTCGTCAGATAACTCCTGACCTGGAGAATCCACCGATCTACTGCATCACAGCGGATCCGGCCCTGGAATGCCTCAGCATGCAGTTTTACGGCACCCCGGGGATCTCATCCTACGCTACTGCGATTATCTCTCGTATGTTACCTACCTGAATTGTTTCCTTAGGTAGGTAAACCTCTGTATTTTAGTGATGATAATTAGGGACCTACTTCCTTAAAACTTTAGAACTGTACTTAGCATAGGTACTAGTTTAATATTTTTTTTAAATCCGGATACAGGTCCGTAAATTCTTTATGATCGAAGTAGGTATATTATTATTATGACAGGTATGTTTTTGTATGTGTTATGTACGTTTGCCATAAGCATGATCCTACATAACTACACCTTGTTAATTACACCTAGCTAGCCTACCGATTCAACCTTTTGCCAATTTTCCAGAAAGGTACCCAGCTCTATCGCTCGGAATAACTGCTGACCAAAACAAAATGGTGGTCGGGTACGAAGACACTTCAGTAAAAGTGTACGACATGGAAACTCTTCAGGTGAGGTATCGATAAAAGGGGAGGGGGGGTTGAGGCGCTTTTGGTGCGGCTGAAATATACCTGAAAGTTTGTTAGATATTGAAGTAAATCTAGCATTTCAAGTAGAAATAGTACCTGTAGTGGAATGCAATTTACGTAGTTATATGAAAGTATCCTAGGTAGGGAAGTTGGTGCTGTTATGATTATCCCAAAATACACTAGTAAGTACGTATAGTATATTGTGGTGTAAAATGCAATATTTCTACTCAAGGTGCTTGAAATTAAAAACAAGCAAATAAAACTTACGTATTTCGTCTGTTTCAAAATTTATGTTTACATAAATTATACAAGGGCTCGAGTCGGTAATTTATGCTCATTGGATATTTTATTAGCTTTCCTTACCTTTCTTTAGGGTCTTATTTATTTATACAAACCTAAGTAAGTACGTATACCTAAAGCTCTTAAAAGCGTCGAGACCGGGATAGGTGTTAGATTTATTGCTGCATTATACTTAAAATCTTCGACTATAAGTATACCTACTGACTAGGATCAAGATTTGTAGAGATTCAATCTTTTTATTATAAATGTATTGATATTCACGTGCACATCACAAAACTTATCCCATAATCATAGAAAAGTTGTTGGTCGTTTTAGCTATTGAACTGTTTTGTCCCGCTCTTAGTCAAGTTCGCGGGGAAGCACTGGATGCGGGCCGCCTCCGATCGACAAGGTGGAAATCATTGGGGGAGGCCAATGTTCAGCAGTGGACGTCCTATGGCTGAGATGATGATGATGATGATGGTCCCGCTCTGTCACAGAAAAAAATGTTCTATGAATAAAGGGGTATAATTACATACAACATGTGTTGTGTATTGTATACTTATGATGTGTATTTTCAGGCTGAAACCACGTACAAAGTACACAAGATGCGTATGAAGCTGATGCTGAAGAAGCTTCAGCGGAGTCACTCGGGGCAGGTGTGCGCGCTGCGCTGTCACCCGCAGAACGTATATCAGTTCGCCTCTGCCGCCTGGGATAACACGCTACGAGTAAATATATCAAATTGACATCCGAAAAAGGTAAGCGTCTACCTAACGGTATATGTACGTATAGGACCAAATGGATTTTCATAAATGTATGGAGAAACGATGAAGTGGATGCATTTGTGTGAATTTCTGTATAGGTAAGTAAGTACAAATAATACTGAATGCGATGCGTCCGTTGCGTCCGATGCCGAAAGTTGGACGCTTACCTTATGAGTATATTCGGTTCTATCCCTCTCGCATGAAAGTAAAGTGTATGTTCCGATTCCGCTGATTCCTGGCTGTCATAGTCCGAGCGCGCTCAGGGCCGCGAGCACAGGATTCGAAACCTCCATTTACGTTGCGTATCGTCAAATGTCACTGTCAAAATATAAGGCAAATTTGTTAGTTCCAAAAGTGGCATTTGTTTTTTCCATATGTTTGTGTATATTCGAAACCTCCGTTTACGTTGCGTATCGTCAAATGTCACTGTCAAAATCTAAGGCAAATTTGTTAGTTCCAAAAGTGGCATTTGTTTTTTCCATGTAGGTAAGGTGGAATTTCACCAAACGCTAAACGTATTTAGTAGCCTGTCATACGTCTGTAGGTTGGTACAAAATGTATTTAAAATTTGATTTAAATACGTTTCGCGTTTGGTTAAAGTGACCCTTCGTGTAGATTCGAAAATAGTATCGAATCCTATGCTCGCGCCTCTGATCACTTTCCGTTTATCAGCCAAATCCAGGCTCGGGTCTTTTATATTGTTGCAAAAGCAGGTATTGTGAGATTATGTGTGTGATAAAAATGGGCATCACCGTCCAGCGGTCGAGATAACAACAAGGATTCCCACACCTTTTTGTAGTAACTGCTGCACATTCTGAAGTCAGTACGTTCCAACTCACAAAATAATATTATGACAAAGTTTCTCATTTCGCTATGTAAATACGAGTTTTTTCGAGTACGCAGAAGGCAGTTGGCGGAAACCGCACACGGCTCCTAATATGCAAATGGCTATTGCATAAACATTCGGGCCGTGATTGCATTATTCAAGTACCCTCTGAATAGAAGCCGAAATGCCCTAGTTACCCAACTAGAACTGGACTGTACATCTAGATATACTTACTTACGGATTTATAATTCCGCTGTGCTGTTTTACATCCGTACTAAACCACAGGAGGGCTTACAGATGTTATGCCTGATAATGCTTGGATAGACCTTTTTGATATGCGAGTACATTATACAATAGTAAAACAAAGTACAAGTACTAGTACTCGTTATTCTATGCTTATACCTACTAATCTCCCTCGCCCTCTAGCTCACAGGTAGCCGGTAGGGGCTGGATGAGGAATGTGCACTCCTAGACTCCTAGACTCCTAGGCAATGGACGATTGTTGATAGATCATGATTGTGTTCAAACGTCAATGAGCTGCCCAACGTTTAGCAAGCACATTATATATTATTATGATTCTTCAGCAAGTTTTAATTAATAATTCTACCGGAGCAACTCTGCGAGTAGAAGTTTACAGCAGAATACTGCCACCGGGCACTGACCCTGCACTCAAAGGGACTGTTGAGATTAAAATATCTCACTGAACATCTAAATTATTTATTAAATGTGCCTTTTACAGCAAGAATGGAATACTGTGTGTTAAACCTGTATTATGAAATGCACCACATTCTTTTACAGTTGGCATTCTCTGGCTGGTATATTACTGAAGTGCTGAGTATGTGCCTTTGTGAAGTGCCAGGGATTAAAAGCATACTGTAATTGATATTTTTTAAAAGGTTTCGTAATGAGGATTAATGGCTCTTTTGTTTTCAGATTTGGGATGTGAGATGCAAAGTGGGGTGTGTCATGACATTTGAAGGAGTTAACGTTTGCAGTGACAGCATAGACCTAAACGTAAGTACGAACCTACAGATTAACATTATAATTATTATAAAATTTTACCTTGGCTTTTAAAATTAATAATTACACATTGTGTGCACCCCACAATAATGTTTTTATAGTAGGTACAACACTCTCTTAGCCCAACTTTAAGTTGTGGTGAGAGAGATTGCTTTTAATAAAAACTCTTTGCTTGAAAACTACACAGAAGTTTCCCCGAGTCCATCGTTATTAACTTTGACTCTTCTTAACACTTTGTCGGGCTGCCTTTACAGTTTCTCATAAGGTTCATACCTTATATATGTAGGTATACCTACGTCTTGTAAAATAAAAGGACAATAACTGAAACTGTAATTCCTATTAAGTATTTATTGTATACTAATCATCGTAATTACTTAACCTATAATCTTCCACTGCTCGTCACATTATATCCTTCCCAGCGGCCGCTACACGGGTTTGTTTTCCGCGTCGACAAACTCGCAAATCGCCTTATAGTGACGTTTATCTACGTCGATAGCGAACCTGTGTAGCGACAACATGGGGTAAGAGTGCAACAAAACTACTTGTCCTCGGCCTTACCCATTCACCATTCAGCGGTACGGACCCATCCTAATCCTAATCCTAACTAATATTATAAATGCGAAAGTAACTGTGTCCGTCTGTCTGTCTGTTACTCTTTCAAGCCAAAACTACGGACGGATTTAAATGAAATTTGGTATACACAATTATGGTCTAGTCTAGACCCTGAGAAAGAACATAGGCTACTTTTTTACCGTAATTCCCACGGGAAAACTTTTTAAGGCGAAGCGAAGCTTATTCCCTCTTCCTGTCCTCTCCAGCGCAACCACTGCATAGCCGGCAGCTGGCAGCCGACCGGCGCGCTCACCGTGTGGGACCTGGTGGCTCGGAGGAAGCTCACCGACGTCACGATACAGAACCGGAGACCAGACGTGGACGGGGAGTACATCTACGCGTGCCGGTTTTGGAGATCCGCTGATGTGAGCATTGAAAGAAAGAAAGAAAGAAACATTGCTAGTTGTTTTCACGCTCAATGCGATTTGCTGAAAAGACGTAGGTACGGCATTGCAAGAGCATGTTTTTCACGAATGTCCGAACGTCATAGAGCGAAAGTTGTTCAGGATGACCCATTGACTCGAGATAGCCAGGTGAGCCAGGGACTTATTATACCCCCACAGAGAATATAATAGTCTGACCCTGAGTCACCCCCTTTTGGCTTAAAACACCCTGTACAACTAACACTGAGCAAGCGCTTCCGATGTACTCGTAAGCTTTGTACTAGCATTTTAAAAAATCTACAAAAGCTATTGATATGATTAGAAATAAGAATTAATAGATATGAAAGACTATTGAAACTAAAACGGTATATTTTCGCCAATCCCGCACTTTTGCTATCGATCATTCTTAAAATTATACCTATACAGGTTGTTGCAAAAAGGGTATACTAAGCCGAAACCAACATGTGCAGCATGGTATATCTAAGCCCGAAACTGAACTGCTAGGTTTCGACTTAGTATACCCTTTTTGCAACACCCTGTATATGTATAATGTAATATTAATACAAAATAGCTAGAATGCTTACCTACTGAAAATCTCTACATAGGTACCCAACTAAACCTAAATGTAAGTAAAACACGACTAGGTATTTAAATTCAAAACGAGATAACCACAGAACAAGCCTGTACTGTTTAGGAACAATGGCAAGCGTCGAGCTACGAGAATAGCGATTTATAGGTGCTTGGATTTTATTCCACATCATAATTTATGATAATATGACTTAGAAAACAAATAGTCTTCTTGTCTAGCGGGTCGAATTCGAAAGTATTACTCAGTCCTTAGTCGCTCTCGGCTGACGACACGCCGGAATTTAAGCTACAAGGATGCTTCTTTCATGCATATTTGTCTTCGGATAGGACTATGTCTAGTAGATGGCACCTATAGTCGTCCGACTCGTCCGTCGGTCGGTTGATTTCTTTCTAGGCCAACAATTATTTTGCATAAGTAGTTATCGGACGTCTCCGTTCTTTCCCTGACCCCACCGCGATGGCTCAGACATTCACCTCCCTGCTGTGGTTTCACAAGAGTTTGTTTTCCTTTGATTCTCTGTTAAGTTGGTACTTAACCAAGGGGCATATGCTTATTAGCCGTGCCCGTACCGCAGCTGCTGTGAAATTCAAACAATTTAGATAAACGACTCAGCCACTTTAAGTTTGTCTTGCTTTAATTAAGCAGGTAGGGTACCTAGGATAGCTACTGCTTGAACTATTCGTTTTGCTGTTAGTTTTACGTGAGATTTGAATAAATAAATAAATAAATATGTGGGGACATCTCACACACGGCCATCCGACCCCAAGCTAGGCAGAACCTGTGTTATGGGTGTCGGACAGCTGATATATCTACACAAATACATAGATAGATAGATACTAAATATAAATATCAACACCCAAGACCCGAGTACAAATATCTGTATTTAAACAAATATCTGCCCCAGCCGGGAATCGAACCCGGGACCTTCGGCTCAGTAGTCAGGGTCACTAACCACTACGCCATTCGGTCGTCATAATGGAGAATGGTGAGAGATGACTTCATGTTTATTTATAACACATCACCTGTTTCTCTTGATAATAAAAAGTTATCTGTCGCATTAGAATCGTGCTGTATACTTACTTATTACTGTCTAACTAAAACTTAATTTCCGATAGCGAGACCGCTTAGTATTTAACATTGTGAAACCCTCTCGGGGCATAATATCCTACTACCGGAATACCCAGTCGGTCTGTTAACAGGCTTTTGTCACCTCTTACCATTAATCACAACTCTCCCTCCAATTCCAGTACAACCGGAAGGGCAAATACGCGATCATCGGCGGCAGCGGCACCGGGTGCGTGGAAGTGATCAATCTGCACAACCGGTACATCGCTTGCTCCTACCCTTCTGAGGGGGCGATCCTGGCAGTCACCAGCCACGGCGAGCGCATCGCCTACGGGGGCACCTCAAGTGTCTTCACCATCGTGACCTTCCGTGACCCCAAACATGAGAAATACGAGAAGTTTGAACAAGAACGTTTTAGAAGAACGATACCTGATGAACAGCGCTCGGCAGAAGACTGGAAGATACTCGCTGGCAGTTCGGAGTATGATACGGGGTATTGGGACACTTAATTGTTTATTTGTATAAATTTGTATTTACAGCTCTGTCTGTTCTTTCTAAATTAAATTAAAAGCCATAATTATAAAGCACCCATTAAGTCAAATTTACACTTAATGCACGCAAAAGGCTCGTCATGTTGTGTTTCAAATTTCGTTAACGAGAAATGAAATTTGAGAACATTTAGCAATTCACTGTGTCCTCGCCCGGGCAGATTGTTTTTGGCCATTTAACTGTTTTTGTGGCGAGGCCGAAACAAACCTAGAGGGGAAAGATAAGAGCCGAGTGGCAATAAACAGGAAAATGTGTTTTAAGTTTCGCTAGAATATTCAATTTTCAAATCAAGTTAGGTACTCGCTGTTTCTGTGTTACATTCAGAAGTTGAAACAATTACGGCGGCCTGCACCTAACTTTTTCCCCGGTCAGGTAGCACTGAACAATTGGAAGCGACATTGCGAATTCATCCGAGACTACAATAGAGAACAAGTTGCAATAAAATTTAAATAAAGAAAGCGTTCGGTAAGCGCGAGCCCGTGCGAGGCGATGCTGAACTTTCAACTTTACCAGCACATGGAGTCTTACCAACCTAGCGGGGTAGGTATCTATGTATACCTCCCCCCGCCCGCGCAAGGGGGGGGGGCGCTTTCCGTACTTGGAGCGAATATTTACAGCGCAACCTAAATATAGCGTGCCGTAGCTCAGCTGGCACGGCGAGGGGCGGGCGGGCGGATAAACATGCCCCCTCCCTCACCCCTCCCACCCCTGGACCAGCCTAGCCAGCCTTCCTCTTCCATTCTAGCCCTGGCGGCCGACCAGGGCGGACGTCTCTTATGTAACTGATGCAAAGGTCGCAATGTGACCATGACCGTCCAAGGCTTCGGGAGAACCTCGCGATAGAGTCATTTTCAAGGTTTTACTGCTTTCAACATGCAAGGTAGTTTAATAAATGCGATCCTTTGATTTTATGCGTAGGAATGCTAATTTAATACAGACTACGTAACTACGAAAGAGGTTTGCATGTAGAGTTATACGCAATCGAAGTTGAACAGCTGGTAAGTAGGCAAGAGTATAATGTATGCTTAACATTGTGCACACTGAGGAATTAAGGTACGTTATACATAATATACATAGAATACTACTTGAATTGCAGAGTGTGGAGCATTGTACCGCTACGGTCGGCTTTTATAAAATTAAAACGTTCTAGTGGATTACTTTTTAATTCACGAAATCCGTACCTATTTACGGCTCTAGTTTATTCCGGTTTAAGCCGTGTATCTCAACATTTTATTCATTTAAAAAAACATAGTGCACCTTGCCGATCACCATGCGCCTCGATAGAGAGAAGAGAAACTAACAAATGAAAATCATAGTCTGTTTGTACTTGGTTTGTACTAGTGCCGCCAAAATGTCTAAATATAAGAATAGTGTCTTTAAATAATGACTTTGTGGGTATTCCTACCCGTTATTCATAATAAAATGTATATCATTAGGTACTTACATCCCAAATTCATTTATGCAGATGACGAAGGCTCAGCGGGCACATATAATGTAGTTCTTATTTTTTTATCCACCAAATACAGTTTTGTGTAGATACAGGTAGCTATCTGTACCTGAGTAATTATATTGTCAAATTAATATTCACGGGTTCTGTAACGTGTATAATTAATAATAAATGAGAGGTTGAGGAGTTAAACTGCTGCAGACATACCTCTAGCTTGTTATAACATTATTTATTCATCTAGCAACACTTTAGCGCCGACAAAAATTTTGTTTATAAATTAATTAATTTTAATTAACAAAATTCTCAATTTGAGCGCGGAAAACGCTTCTTTCGTTACTTGGAATTTTGAAATAAGGCCAACAAAACAAGATGTATGTTAACATTCTTGATAGAATATATGATAAACCTTTATTTTGATACCTAAGTCAAGTTAAATAAAACTTGTATCAATTAAAATGATTACTAAGTACATAGTACACCGAACTATAAAGTCAGAATTTATTAGTTATTTTATCATAATAGTTTATTACTTCATAACTATGATAATTGTGCATGAATAATATTGAAAGATGGCACATTAATCATTATTTTCTGGCCAATGTAGTAACATTGTGGTTTCGGTTGTGGTCTTTGGTTGAGACCAAATTTCTGTTATGACCAAACAGGACATGTTTTTCTTTGTGAATCGAGTATATGTAAAGTTTCAAATATGCAAAGGTCAAAGGTGAGTAAGGTATGCGATCACAAAGGTTTTCCCAGCAGAGATCGAGTTTAAACCAAATAGGCTTCCTAGAAAATGGGTTCCTATTTTATAAGCTATTCTGTGAAACTCTTTGTTACCTATCACTTGGAGCTCGGATAGTAAAATGTAAAACCGAGGTAAAGTAATATTATGTTGACTAAGTGCTCGTATTATGTGGGTTGGATGCGGACTCACGTTTTCACTAAACTTGTTATCTAAGGCAAGTATACTTAATTTATACTAGTTTTAAAATTAACTTTAAAGACTAAATACATAAATGTAAGTACGTATGATTAAGTGGCTGGCGTTTACATTTATGAAAATAGTGGCTCATATACCTGCTCGTAAATGGCTGAATTTATGAACACTGAACTTGTTAAACCAGTAGGACTACTAAAATCAACATTAAATATAAAACAATTAATACCGCATTGATTCATCACTCATCATATCACCACGTTGGTTTTATGACTTCAGCGATTTCTACATATATCATCATCATCATCATCATCAGCCAATAATCATCCACTGCTGGACATAGGCCTCTCCCAAGGAGCGTCACAACACTCGGTCCTCGGCCTTCCTCATCCAACCACTACCCGCCACCCGCCTAAGGTCGTCAGTCCAGCGGGCAGGAGGGCGTCCCACGCTGTGTTTGCCAGTTCGTGGTCTCCACTCGAGAACTCGTCTACCCCAATGGTTATCGGTTCTTCGGCAGATATGACCAGCCAACTGCCACTTCAGCTTGCATATTTTGACAGCTATGTCGGTAACCTTAGTCCTCTACATATATAGTTAACTAATTTTCTAAGTAATAAGTGTAATACGGACAACATGTTCAATTTATTACCCCGTTAATTGCTTTATATGTAAAATATATAAATATACAAACAACACCATAATCCTAAAATAGTAAAAATCATCATACGAACAAAACCCACTTATAAAACTTTAAACTGTCCAATCCAGAGATTCGCGGAAACTGCTACGAAAGGCGTAGCAATCGTAGCACTTCGTAGCATTCGTAGCTCGTAGCGCGCCAGCGGCCGGGCTCGATCGATCCAGCTAGCGACCTTGACCTGCCCGCTTGCCGGATGTACTCAGCACCAGAGGTGCACCTATAGCTACCCTACAGCCGTATCTATAGACCTGTAGCTACACTAGAGCCGTATCTATAGACCTATACTAGACCTGTATCTATAGTGCTGGCTTAGTTAAGCTATTGTCGCCTCCATTCTACTTCCGTAGCGCTCGGCAAAACTTTTGTCCGTTCGTTTTACCGGTTTTATTCGCGTAGAATAACTCGGTTACAATTGAGTAATTGGAGCGGTTCTATGGAGTACGCTTTTATGGTTACATTTTGGATATTTAGGTCATGCTAGGTGTTTTAACTATGTATGTGGTTCATGATAATCATTGGGATTTCAAGGTTACTCATCAGTGTTATTATAATTCCATGAAAAAATAAAAACTTACAAAATTATTTAATGAGCACCTAAAGCAAAAAAGTGCACCTGAGTATAAAGCATAGCAGGAGTTACGAGTAAGTAAGAGTACATCTATAATTAAGTTTGCTTTTAAGAAAGAGCTTAAAAATAAGAAAAAAACCCAGTTTAGCTGGAAATTCATTTGAGGAATTCCTTTTTAATAATAGAGTGTTTAAAAGCAAGTTTACTCAGTAGGTGAACATAATTATACAGGGTGATTGTTAGTTTTTTTAATATTTGGCAATGCATTATGGGGTTCAATCGACTGGAAATGACTTCGACTATAACCCATTTAAAGGAATACATCGACTTACCAATCACCCGGTATATTTAAATAAATACAATTTAGTATATTTGTATGTATATAGTTAAACAGCCGTGACTACAGAGGCAAGCAAGATTCAAGTGGGAAATTATTTACATATTACATCATGTACGTGATTAAACATCTATAATATTATATGAAATGCTATGTTTACATGAAATATACTTACTGATATATTATGCATTGAATCTCCTTTGCGTAATCCTACCCGAGAAGATAAGATAGGATGTCAGGCTTCTTAGAATAAGCTTGTGATACGTACGTCTATGCCTTACTACGAATTGTGTCCCTGATATTGTAATAGATATTTCAGGGTGTTTTCAATAAACATTGATATAAATTATGTTCACGTAGGTACCTAAGTATTACACCTTGATTTCCTGTGAAGGCGTATAACCACATATTATGTATAATAAAGTTGTACCGAACTAATAAGTAACCCTCAGCTTCTAAAGGGGCATTCGAACATACATTATTATAAAGGAAAAATACATACTCGTATACAATTCCGGTTCTATTGAGATTTTGATATTCTAAAGGTAAAGTTTTAGCTTACACATATTTGAAATATTATTTATTTAAAATATTATTCCTTTCACCAAAACTTTCCCCCGAGCCATTAAAATTTGTGTCCCGATCGATCCACCTCAAAGACACATTTGGACAACTGCCAGCGGTTATTGCATAGACATTTCTGGAACAATACAGTCGAATTGTTATTTTACATTAGGCCATTCAGGGTTGGTGAACACCGTAAGGCATTACACGTCACAAGTATCGTCTTTATATCCTTGAAGTAGATTCGCTTATTTTAAAGCTCAAAAAAAAGACAGACTTAAAATTGGTACAACTTTGGTTTGGTACGTTTGGTATCAATAACCTAACCAACGTTAAAAACCCCTGAGATCCAACACAAGTCGCATAACTTATGAACTGCTGAACCGATTTTCATGAAACATGGTTAAAAACAAAAAGTAAGATTACCTACAAATCTAAAAAAAACTAAACAAACCGGATTAGCCGTTCGGGAGCTACGTTGCTCTATGAAAAATATGAGTTACGCTGCCGGAATCAAATGAAGTCAGTGATGCTGACCGCTGCATCATCGGGCAAAGAATTCGTCAAACTCGAGGTTGCTAGCGACTGCATGAGGAGGTCGGAGTGTGAAATTATTGTTCAATCTCCAGAAATGGAGATCCTTACAATTATTTTGTCCGATATTGATGTCAGTTCTGGTACCCTGAATGTAAAAAGTAGAACAAAAACTGAACAGAAAACGCGTTGTTTTCAACAAAGCGCAAAAGCAATTAGAAGATGCACTTTAATTACAAAAAGCTTTACAAACTAACACTTGGTTTTTCTTGCCTTTTAGGTTTTTAGCAACAAGAATGCTGAGGCGTAACACATTTGGCCTTTAGCCAACGAACCACTCTGGGAGGCCGATCCTTACCGGCCCAAGAACACCATTCACTAATATATCTTACAATATTGTATCCTGCCACGACCCTAACACTGAGCAATGGATCTCAAACTCTAACAGCTACAGCTTAAGATCAACTTTGAGAGAAATTGCCGAGAGATCCGTATGGTCGTCGGGTAATTTCGGCTATTTCTGTACCTACATCTTTAGTCCTCCGCCGCCTGTTAGGGAAAGTTAAGAGCCCAGAACATCGTTAATGAGATTGCGTAGTGACCTCGATTCGGTACATTTACCTATTTATGCTAAGCAGAGTAATCTTCAAGTTAAATTGATTCTTTGTCGATTCCTTGAATTACTTTAGAGAACTGGCTTGGGTTGGGTGACGATTTTGGCACCGGTTCGTGAAATATTTTTACTAAGAACCAGATAATGTTAGTGATTAACTCAGTGATTATTAGGTTCTAATAATTACATTATTAAATTTTGACTATATTTTTTGGTAAATAGTATCTAACAACATGATCTATTCACGAATTCCGAATCAGTCAATTTATGTTCAATATTGGAAAAACATACATAGCCCTTTGGTCAAATATCTCACTCTATATTGCTGGATCGGAATCTCTACAATTTATAGTGCCGCAATATCCCACGCTAACATATTTTAATATCTATGCCATCATATAGACTTGCACGATCTCAACTATGAGTTCATATGTTGAGTTGTATTTTAGGTTCATATCGACGGTTACCTCCAAAAATGTAGCTAGAGCCAGTTTCAGGTTAGGTAGGTTAGGTTCAGTATTTATTTCTTTATTTTTATTTTATTTATAAGTTACATAAACAGACTGTCTCATTGATTTAACACATTCTTATAAATTCATGCTTGTGGATCTTATGGTAAATAAGTAGGACTTGAACTTCTCTTACAAAATTCCACTCGTTATATGTAAGAGCCGACGTATCCCACTCACCCTACCATCAAACCGTGTTGGGTAAGTTAAGCGAACCATGAGAGCCGGTTCGAAGTTTTTCCATGCATAAAATACATATTGTTTACAGAATTTTCCACGTACTATAGGAATGTTAGTTCTACTACCTACCTAAGACCTATCTACCTTAGAAATGAAATTGTATAAGTACCTAATTAAGTAATTTTAATACCTCCCTACTTAGTGCAAATGTAAAATTAAAAGTTAAGTACATATGTAGAAATTATAATGTTATATTCATGTTACTGCTTCGTAGACCACGATTGTATCTAGTGTCAAGACAAACCCTTTAGGTTTAATGGCATGTTAATTTAAAAACCTAACTATGTTACACAATGTTTTGTATAAATAAAATAAAAATAAAAACAACGTAGCTACTTCAAAAAGCGACGTATCTTGTGAATTATCCATCAATACTATATTTATTTATTTACAATATTTAGAAATGACTGTGTGGCGTAACTGGGCATAACGAAAGATCAGGAGCCCTATCGCGAAGTCAAAACGAAGTAACTTTTACAGTGATTAATTTCAACTTCAATACATTATTAATCTGAAAATTGGTGACAAATCAAGTTCGCGATAGGGAGCCTGATCCTTTCATTCGGGACGCTGGTATTTTGTTATCAATGAAGGAAAGCGGAAACCTAAATTGTACTATTTACTAAACTGTGGATGTATGGTGGAAAGAGAGCTGAGCTAGTGGCTTTTTAGTGGGTCACATCAGTTGCCCGAGCACAGGATTCGAAACCTTCGTTTACGTTGCGTATTGGTTGCGTATCGTCAAATGTCACTGTCAAAATGTAAGGCAAATTTGTTAGTTCCAAAAGTGGCATTTGTTTTTTCCATGTTAGGTGGAATTTCACCAAACGCTAAACGTATTTAGTAGCCTGTCATACGTCTGTCAGTTAGTACAAAATGTATTTAAAATTTGATTTAAATACGTATAGCGTTTGGTAAAAGCGACCCTTCGTGCAGATTCGAAAATAGTATCGAATCCTATGCTCGCGCCTCTGACTACCTCTTCGGGAGTTACAGTCCTGAGCAATAATTGAGCATAAATAATAATATAATATAAACACTCACACCTTGTACTAATGTATTCCCTTACGGGGTAGGCAGAGGTGCATTGCTGCACCCACTTTTCGCCAGTGTTTATGTTAGTCCCAATGTAAATAATTGAGCATATTAAATAATACAATGGACATATAATTACAATAAAGTAGGTGCAAAAATAAACACTTCATGAAAATTTCAGTGGTGTTCTTCAAAGCGATGCATTCACTTACTTAGTATGGTTAAATTACTTGGACGGGTTGTATCGCGCTATCAACGACTCCATCGGCCGGCCTTGGCGGTGTGCCAGTAATAGGAGCACTTACCCTATGCATGTGTACATTAAAATTTGCCATTTGAACTGATAAAATTAAATTTGGTTTTACCTTTTAACCGTTATAAGTAAGTACTAACTAAACTAAATAATATATTATATAACAGTAATGTTTCTATAATACCTACAGGATGGAATTATATCTACACCTTACCTTGTTACTACTCAGTTATACATTATATAAATAAATTTAACTAGGTATATTTTTACCAAAACCCAATAAGGGCACGCCTTTCTTCATAAAAATATAATACGGGACATGAGTGGAGCCCGCCTTATTATAAGTTGATTGAATTTTCCCTCTCAGGTCTATATTTTTTGTGAAAATCCTGAAGGAAATGAGGCGTTACAAAATAATCTCTTCATGAAAGAGAATGAAAGTACGTACTTTTGTATTTAATGAAGCAAATAGGAACAGTCCTCGCACAAATAAGTACCTACTACCTATTCTTTCTACACTACGAATATATGGTACCTACTCTACCTGTATTTTATAACATAATTCCTTTAGAATACAATATTTTTATGTAAGTAGAAACATCAATATCACAATGAACATCCTAGACCCGAGATCAATTGATTTTATGTAAACAAATCCCGGCCGGGATTTGAATCTGGAACCTTCGGCACGAGAGCCAGCGCTCTAACTCTCTGACCCAGTCTAAGAGGTACAGACTGAATTCTCAGTAACATCGATTGATTAATAAAGTTATGCAAAGTTGAGTTCGTTATATTTTATCTTGCTTGAACAAAGGGGAGACATTGATCTTTTGAGCAGCCTTCTGCCCTAATATTGTCAAAAAAGTTTAATCGTGCCAAAATATCATTTCTCTGAAACCGCGCTAAGTATGAAAAGGGAAGGAAGAAGTCCATTTTTGTCACGAATAAAAACTTTCAAAGTGCGAAACAGAAATGTATTTTTTTGGACCTAAAAAGAATATAATGGAATTGCTTTCACAAAGGCCAGTACTTTATTAATTGGAGTTTTTATTTAATTTGGCTTTACGGAGGGGTTGTGTCCTTTTGTTACATTTTTAATTTGTGGACTTTCCAGCTTAAATTATTTGAGGTTTATCCCGTTTTGACGGCAAGGTAAGTATTCAAGTAAATATATAAAATGTTAAGTTAGGCCTTGGCAGTTTTTTGTGCTAAATTTAACAAGCCTAAATCAGAAATCTGGTGGAGTAGTCGTATTTGTTTACTTCAACAAAAGACGTGCAAAGGAAACTGGGTCGAGATTACACCGCATTCATCTTAGGTTGTCCCGTAGCAATGCGATGTTAGCGCAGTAATGTCATACAATTCCAACCTTTACTACAATGGTGTTAAGAGGACTCTATATTTGGTACTTTACTGTGCTAGGTATTGTGAACGCAAAGTAGAGTATAGAAGCATTTCTCCCACCGACCCCAATTCCCGCTACTGCTAAGATAAATGATTAGTCTCAACTCCAGAACGGCTAAACCATCATTCACATTGCATTCCTTAGAGCTCTCATACGATATTTTGAAAAAAAATGTTGACAAGGTATATTTTTAGAAATGTTAGCGTGGTGCAAATTATTTAGTTTTTATCTTAATATCGTCTTAGCAGCTCATCAACAATATTATTTTGTCGATGTATCTAACCTTATTAATTTTTTATTGTTACTACCTGTCCATTATTACATAACGTCCTTAGGTATCAAAGAAGCAGCTAGGTAAGACTTAGTTAAAAATTAAGAAAACAAGTCCTTATAAGATTAATTAATTTTATCTTAAGAAGTATATAATCTATAGTTTAAAAACAAACTGATTCTTACCTAGTAACAAAGGTAAAGATTTATTTGTTTGTTTTTATCAAATCGATTTGTAATTAGCTGAAACTCCCTGAAAGTACACGGACAGGAAACTTTTAGGAACAAAAGCGTCTAAGTTTGTCAGGATATCCAATTAAAAGTGGAATAGCCCAAATTAATGAGTTACCAACTTTGCCATTGTTTATATTTACGAGCCTGTGTGCTAACAATATGTCTTATTTGTTATTGACCTAAACTTTTTTAGTGTGAGTCGGATAAAAAATAATATAATGGTTACGAAAACATGAAAAAAACAAATTGCTGAAAATTTAGGCTTCTGTAATTCTATTCATAATTAAGTTACTAGGGGACTGTGGTACGGCTGCGATACTGCTTTAGAAATATTTTTTATGTCATCAAACTAAACTTAACAAGATTAAGTTTTTGTTTAAAAGTACTAGGGGATCAAAAGAACGGTGGAGTCTTAAGCGTCTCTAATTAGTGCGAGCTGGAGGGTCTTGTTAACCTACTTACCTCACAAGGAGGTAACACGAATTTCCCGCCTATTTTACTTGCATTCAAGTCGACTTGAATAGTGCAGAGTAGTTGGCTTTACTAAGAAGTCCCACTATCAAAGTGAAAAGAATTTCTACACTACAGCACATCAATGTGCAATTTCATTTTATATCCTTTCAGGTCTTACTGACATGAATAAAATTATAACTTGCCCATCATAATATTCTCCATATGTCACCATATACCAGGAATCGTAGTATCAAAATATTGTTCTATACTAACCTAGGTACAACCTAAAAGGTATCAACGTCGAAGGCACTCAGTCTGAGTCTTTCCCAAATGGATTTACAAGGTCTTTCGAGAATCAAAAGCTTTCAATACCGTCCAGGCACTTGATCCATTAATCTTGTCCTCTTACAACATCGATGAGAAATAAGAAATGTACAGATCAGTCGTCTTGTAGGGTGCTCTTGTACTTATACAGGGTGTTGCAAAGAGAGTATACAGAAAGGTGGTGACTCATAAGGTCATGCTGGAGAACTTTTGTTAAACGATTTTTGAAATTTCAAACAAAAAAACGCACGTCACCGCAGTAAAGATTCAAAACTCGTAGTACAGAAGCTTCAGTATAACCCTTTGAATCACCCCCTTTCGGACTACGAGACCACTTTAAACACCCTGTATAACGGATACCTGAATAAGATTACTGATTAAAAGAAGTGAAATGAATGAGGAAAATTATATTACAGAGGTACACGTGCGTGTTTGTAGAGAGGGAAAGTTCAAATATAAGTAATTGAATTAAAGAAATTCGTGGAATTTCCGTTTCCTGTTGTTTTATTTTATCATATAATAAATAATAACAACCTAGGGTAGAAAACCAATCAATCACAAGTGAGATAAGCATTCAATAGTAGAGCTTGTCCTGTGACAAGTAATAAGATTTTACAGGTTATGGTTTTTACCCTCATCGTATTATGAGTAAATATTTACGCCTTTGGCAGTGATGACCTACGGTGCCGAGACGTGGTCTCTAACTTTGGGCCTCTTGAATAGGCTCAGAGTCACCCAGCGAGCTATGGAAAGGGCTATGCTCGGCGTATCTCTACGTGATCGAATCAGAAATGAAGAGATCCGTAGAAGAACCAAAGTAACCGACATAGCCTATCGAGTCAGTAAGCTGAAATGGCAGTGGGCCGGACACATTGCTCGAAGGTCTGATGGTCGGTGGATCAGAAGAGTCCTAGAGTGGAGACCACGTACCGGCAAGCGCAGCGTTGGTCGGCCCCCTGCGAGATGGACGGACGATATAGTCAAGTCCGCGGGGAAGCACTGGATGCGGGCCGCCTCCGATCGGACAAGGTGGAAATCATTGGGGGAGGCCTATGTTCAGCAGTGGACGTCCTATGGCTGAGATGATGATGATGATGATGATGGCAATGGTACCGACCGCGGTGACCCCCTTTCGGCTAACTATACTCAATACTCTTTTCGGCGCTTCTATCTGCTGCCTTTGATGGATCCGAGGAAGGAGTGCGCCTGCATACGAGACACGACGGAAAGCTCTTCAATATAAACCTTTTGAAGGCCAAGAGAAACCGTCTTGACCTACTCGTCAGAGAACTGCTCTTCGCCGACGATGCCGCAATTGTGGCCAACACCGAAGAAGAACTTCAGCACCTGGTCATGCGATTTGGTCGGGCATGTGACATGTTCTCAATGAGTGTAAATACCAGGAAAACAGTCGTTATGGCACAAGGCACAACTATTCCGCCTACGATTACACTCAACGAGTCCACGCTGCAAGTGGTTGACCACTTCTGTTACCTAGGCTCAACAACCACGTCTAACTTGTCCAATGACAAAGAAATTGACTCCCGCATTGGCAGAGCTTCAACGGCATTTGGGAAGCTGTACACAAGGGTGTGGAGAAATTCTAAGCTCACCACCCGAACCAAAGTCCTTGTGTACAATTCATGCGTTCTCAGTACCTTACTGTATGGTTCTGAAACTTGGACAACCTACAGAAAACAGGAGCGCCGTATTAACGCATTTCACATGCGCTGCCTGCGGATAATTATCGGAGTCTCGTGGAGGGACAAGGTTACGAACGAATGCGTCCTCAACACCACACGCACGACTAGCATTACTGCCATCCTGAAGCAGAGACGCCTGCAATGGCTGGGACATGTCCAAAGACAGGACACAGAAAGACTGCCCCGTAGAGTGATGTTGGGACAACTGGCCAATGCTACCAGACCAGTTGGGCGGCCATTACTGAGATTCAAGGACTCATGCAAGCGCGATATGGACGACTTCGAGATAGATAAAGATAACTGGGAGTCCCTGGCATTGGACAGACCAGTATGGAGACAACTGCTGCATCAGGGCAAATCAAAACACGATGGGAAATGGTTGGAAAAGTTAAAAACTAAGAGGCTTAATCAACATCTGGAAGCATCGCCAAACCCGAATTATGCCTGTGTCCGATGTGGCAAGCAGTGTAAGGCCCGTATAGGCCTGTTCAGCCACATGAGAAAATGTGGCTCTCAAAACCCACAGCCGCTGTAACAATCATCTGTCAAGATGCAGTGGCCAATGATGATGACTCAATACTCTTTCTGCAACTCCATATAGAATTTAATACAATTACTTTATAAAATTAAAATGACCCTTCATATTCACTACTGTTTAAAGTAGGTATTATATTCTATTTGTAGGTATTTTATGTACAGAAATACTAAGTGTTAAATAAAATAAACGTTCACCATAAGTACTTCTCTGCAATATACCTGCCTTAATGTCGCAGATGCTTAAGTTTTATTACACTTTCAAACATAAAAGACTATAAAGGACGCCGCTACAAGCTAATATTCAAAAGTACCTGCCTATAAAGCGGCTGGCTTGGCTACCTTTTAACTACTCTGGTGTCTAATATCGTTACGTATACGGTACACGTATCGAAATATGTATATTTCAGTATTATAATAAATTCCTACGTTGGATATACGTAGTTGGACCTAAAATAATACCTACTCAATGAAAGTTACTTCCAGAGAATACATCACTGGAAATGTACAGGGAAATTAATTAGTTGGTAGGTAAGTAGATAAATAAGAGGAGGATAAATACTCACCTTTAGAATTGTAAGCGTAGTAAATAACATAGGTACCTTTAAAAATAGATTATTAATTATTCAATTATAGATTACTAATTATTCAATGTCCGCACACCCTTACTTATCGCCATCTTATCAAAAATCAGTAATAGTCCACGGAAGTGAATTACCCTGCAAATAATTTCTTATAAAGTTTTATTTAGTGCAAATAATATATATTATGTGAGTATGTTCCTGGCACATTCCTGCAGACATCGATAGCCATGTCCAAGTAACGTAAGACCCGACTTCAGCTTCTAAAATACGATTTGCACTTGAATAGCTGTAGACATCCCTGTGAAATATCATCGCGACATTTCAGGAATCCTTTCAGCAGCTATAAACCTGACGCCTAGCACCGAGGCCATTCTGCGAATGCCTTCGCGCCCTCTGATCTACTAGCTTACATTTAAAGCCATTTCAACCAATCATGAGACACTTATTGTCGGGCTATTCTATAAATTTCAAAACTTTAGCCGTACAACCAATAGCGATATTGGAAAGCGATTCGGAGGGCACGAAATATGAGAAATTGATTGGTGGAGTAATTTATATTGTTTTTATAACTGGCCAGTGGTTTGTGTTGTTTGAATGTACGTGTATAACATCATTGTGTTATGTACGTATGTAAAATTGTACGTAATAACTTACGATACGATAGTCGCAGATTACCACAGTACCTTTTCTGCAGATGATGGTAATAAATTGCAATAACTTTCATGTGGAAAGTTTACGATGTACTCGGCAAAACTGAACGATATAGATTTCGTTGGGAAACGAAACTTGATTTTTGTGTTTTGTTTTTACGATGACCTTACGAGAGTATTTGGAGAGAAAGTTAAGGAGATGAGAAATATAACCGGCCAAGTGGGACCCAGACAAGCTTTATGTATCACCAGATTATAAATAAAATACTTGTAGTTTAAAATACTTATAATATTTATCATGTGTTCCTCAAACGTCCAGTGGCGCGCCCAGTAGGGCTATCCGGAAAAAACGCAGCACATTCTATTCGATAGTCTATTCGAAAGTGCTGTCAACCTGTCAACAACAAAATTGCGGTGTATAGATTTGCGAAAGTTTGACAGCTATCATTCCATAGGTCATTGTCAGAATAATATTATGAACTCTGTGGTCATTCTTTTCGAAACTCATTCGAAAGGTAAAAAGTGTTCGAAAGTGCTGTCAAGTTGACAATAGTCGCACTCGCATTCGATTCTATTCGTTAGGTCGAATTTTCGTGATACGGGTACAGGACAGTCAGCTACTGACGCTAGTCTGGCTGGCTCATCCTCTCTTCACGGTGTCCAACCTCAATCTACCTCTGTATATTTCACACGATAACAAGAAGAATAAACTAGAAGCATATTTCGTTTCATCCCTGAGACTAGCTCAAATACACCTGTAGAGCGATCCGGAAAAAACGCAGCATATTCTATTCGATAGTCTATTCGAAAGTGCTGTCAACCTGTCAACAACAAAATGGCGGTGTATAGATTTGCGAAAGTTTGACAGCTATCATTCCATAGGTCATTGTCAAAATAATATTATGTACTCTGTGGCCATTCTTTTCGAAACTCATTCGAAAAGTAAAAAGTGTTCGAAAGTGCTGTCAAGTTGACAATAGTCGCACTCGCATTCGATTCTATTCGTTAGCTCGAATTTTCGTGATACGGGTACTGATATCCTCAGTATGGAAATGTATGCGTATGCACTGTGTCAATAGAGCAGACGCTGCCCAACATTGCCGTTTGTGTTATCAGTATCATTTGCCTTATTCTCAGTATACTAAAGTCTTATTCTGTATGTTCATACCGACACGTTAAGGGGTTAAGGCAGTATTGCTTGTAAGTAGAATCTCGGATGGACTTTGCAAACAGAAATGTCTGCAAACGTGCTAAGATTATCTGCCAGAGGACTTCGTTATATCAAACTAGATCTGCAAACAATTGTTAGATATTTCTCGAACAGATCCAATATATTGTTTCCGATAGGAAATAGCTTTTTGAAATCATAAGTCTCTGCCAATGCTTTCTACAAACAACATTGTGTAGTATTAAGAGCAAAAAACTTATTTTTCCCGAGCTTTCGTTGTTAAGAAAATTATTACTTCAATTGGCATTTTCAAGATAAAAGTGTATACTGATTTACCTTATTTAGAATTCAAAATCATTCCGATCCTGTAGATGGGGTATTTGTTTGACGGAGTTAATTGTAAAATGTGAAATAGTATAATTTGTTAACCATAACAACTTGACTGCTACTATTTGATTGAATTTCGTCATCTTATCAATAAAATTGATGGAGGGTGGAGTATCAAGTAGCGACTAGTCTAAACTTCTATGCAGTCATATTTTTACGAGTATTAGAAACTGTAAAAACACATATCATAAAACTCATAAATAACTCTCTTTTATATGATAAATAAAGATGAAAGCATTCGATTAATTTGCAGGTACCTACCAATGAAGGGAAAACTCAATTAATATTAATTCAGTCGTGATAAATACAAAGCGAAGGTAGAAACCTTTTTCACCAGGTCCTTCACCCCCAAAGTAATCAGGTATTATTTCCCAGAAGGGTTTAAACCAATACTTAGTTCCACATACTAAAATCATTGAGGCTTAGATCATTGTTCCTTTCCACGAATTCGAAATGCCAGTTCATCACACAAACCGCAATATTTGAATATTATTAAAGTTTTGATGGGTTCACACATATGATAAACAAAAACATTATTTATAAATTTACTTGACACAATACATACTCGTAAAATCTTGCACGGAGCAGCATCTTTTTGCCATTTTCCCAAACCCCCCAAACCAAATTAAATTAGACTAACATAACCTACCTATCATCCTTTCTTTGAATCATCAGATCCATCATACCAACCATCCCAGAAGCGCCAACAGAGCAACAATAAAAACAAGTGAAGCCTGGTGCCGCGCTGCTACATCGATCGCGCGACCCCTGACATTAGCTGAGAGAGCACACAGCGTTCAGGGTGAGGGTTCCTGCGGTGAGCGGCTTACATGGCGCCGGGATCAGCTGACAGGAACTGTGTAGAATATAGTAGTGGTAGGTAAAACTTTATTGTTGTACATTTGATAAGCACTTAGGTAACAAATTTCAAACTATAACATTATAAATGGCCTGCCTTATCGCTAAAAGTGATATCTTCTAGGCAACCTTCATATCTCACGCTGGTGGGAAAGGGAGAATAATTATAATCTAACTGTAAAGGTGACAGTTTGTGTGTGTGTTTTTTTTCTGCTTATGTACTATTACTCTTTGTAAAAACACTGACCGAATTTATATGAAACTTTAAAGTCAAGCTCATAGTTTTTAAGTACACACACTTTATTCCAGAATTCCAAAAGCAGAGCTCCAGAACAGGCATATGTCACCAAAATGATTTGGACAACGGAAATGAACAATTTATTATATTTTAAAAACACTGGGCTTACAATATTAATTATCATTAACTTTAGTATCTGTTACTATCTTTGAAAGCGCCTATCGCTTCAAAGCCTACAGAAGCCTTCACTGAACATGACCTTTCGAATCGAAATGTCAACCTCTCATCCAGTTTAACACCTCCATATAACCCAGGCTTGCGGGGATATATTCTATAGCTACAGTTGTATACGAGCTGGCAAAACCCGGGGCGAGAATGTAGGCCACGCACACAGGCGCAGCCCACCCACACAGCTACAGGCCTCACGTATACAGCTCTACGCAATCCCGGTACGACCTACCTGCCTGTACGGAACCTTTGTAATTATTGTAGTAGGTAATGTATTGCTGTCGTTTCATTAAAGCTTAGATGAGTTATTGAAACACTTTCGCTGACAGTTGAGGGTTGCGGGCTACGAATACGGCGTAGCAATTGTCGTAGCGCCGCCGTAGCACGAAATTAGAGTTTGTATTATTGAAAGGAATACTCGAGGAGTCTTGAGTCTTTCGTTTCATCGAAAAGTTATTGGGATTATGTTGTCCGATAGAAAGATATGAATGTGTGTAATGTAAGGGATCAAATAAATGATTTATGTATCTATTTATTATGTGCAAAATTCATCGGTAAACAAACATGCCTTTTAAAAACATACACGTTTATTTTATTTATAAACTGTAAGTAACTTTCAGCTCTGTAATAAATAGAATTTCATTTTTGAACGAACAATTGAAACTAATTTCATACTTGGAGCACGTGCTTTGATACTCAATGGTTTTCAATTTAGATTGGTTTTTATAAAAATAAATAATACCTGTACTGTGCTGTCTGGGTACAAAAAGGGAGGAAAAGTGGGAATTTGAGACAACTCAAGCATTAAATAACTTACTAAAAGGATCCTTTATTGAAGGAAATTATAACTTATCTCTAAGTACTATTTTGTTTCTTATGAACTTCAACATAATATTTTATATTGTATAATAACTAAGTTGATAGAACTTTTACTGTCTCGACTATCCTTCGATGATTAAAGTGTTAGAACCATTTTTATAAGGTTTGGCTAGTTCAGTATCTGTTTATAAACAATGCTAATAGGATACCTTCTTATAGCTTAGATCAGAGTGCATCAAGTAGGTACCTAGCTAGAGCACAAAGGTTGTAACCCAAACGAAAGGTGGACTTAAACAAATGTAATGACGATGAATATAACGATGATGATGGTGAACAATACTCAATTTTATCTGAGGCTCAACAATAAACACTAGACGACGGCTTTTACTACTCAGTAGTCTCAGCTATGTATGCAAGTATAGTGTAATAATTCCATTCGCCGCTCGCCACTGCCCACCTAAACGCACACGAGCAAATCAAACTAATTCGAATAGCTGCGATTCACATTTATAGGTCAGTAGTGATGGTACCTATAGGTGTATCGCAGCTGGATCGATACAGCGGGTGGGCGGTACGCAGCCTGCAGTTTCAAAGTGCAAAGGTGCTCTTTATTTATAGAATCCCGGGGGCCGCTCGCTCTGGCCTTTGAAGTTTTTGTTTTTGGGCCTGTTTCTAACGTCGAAACATGGTGTAGTTTTTTGCTAAGCCGAGCTGGTGCAAAGGCTTACCAGTGACACTGCCAGTAGCAGTCTACAAGAGTTTTGCATACTATGTGGATATTAGGTACCAACGAATATAAAAGTGTCATTTACCAAGTACTGTAAGGTCTTTTAATCCAATATTTATTTATAAAAATCCTCTTATAATGTGTAGCGTAAATTACACTTTCTACACATTACTGAAAATGATTCAGCATCCCACCCCAACTTTTAAATAGTTAGTTATGTCAACCAAAATTGTAAAGTAAGTATTAATGCGTTAATAATATTTATTATATCCAATATCCTACAGTGCTTGTCCAAAGCGAGTAGTGCCACGCTATTCTGTATGCAATTTGAATTGCATTGCTGCATTTGTGCGGACTTGGGTCCGCGTGTGTTTGGAGGCTGGATCGTTGCGGGAATTGCTATTTACTGAATTAAACCACAATTCTGTATTGATACACGTTCGCACGTTTATTGAGAAGAAGACCGGAAACCTAACCGTTTACAGTACTACCAATATTAGTAGTTAAAATTAGTTAGTCTATGGACTTTTGTGTTGCTACATTTAATAATTGCAACATGCTGCCACCACACCAGAACGAATTAATACCTACTTGTTAACAACAAAGTCTATGTAAAGTAATAAATCATACTGTATATGAAAATCTATGTAATATTAATAAATCATACTGTTTATACAAACCTAGTTTTACTTTCGATAGTGGACTGTATTTTTGATTATAAAAGTTAGTTATAAACATTTAATTAATATTTTCAGATGGTAGGTAGCAGTTTTATACTTATAATTAAATCTCGAAGTAACATTCTTAGCCCTACGAAATGATGTTCTTGGGATGGTACATAACCCTAAGAATTACAAAGTTAATTAGTACTTTATAAAAAGTTAAATACATACACAGTTGGAGTTACTGATAAATTCTTAGTCCTACGAAATATTTTCTTGGAATGGTACATAACCCTAAGAATAACCAATTTACATTGTTACATAACACTATGTTAAATACAACAGTCGTGTTTTTAATAAATTCTTAGCACTACGAACTAAACTAAAACTATATTAAACTAAATATTTTGGTTCGCGTGCCCAAATAAGCTGCTAATGTCAGCCCTAAAACAGTATTTATACATCTCTAACTAGAGTGTGTAGTGCCAGCGACAAGCAACAACAAATACATGAGTATTTACTTATTTTACATTAGTTATTATCTTCAATAGGCAGAATACAGATTTTGTGTATAGATCGATGATGGGTTTTATGGTTAGGCGTTCTAACCTCAACTGCTCTTACTTTACCGTCATGCCCTGGAAATAACTTAACAACTCTAGCCATGGGCCAACACATATTAGGTATATTGTCTTCTTTTAAAATCACAAGACTGCCTAATTTTACGTTATGTTGCTCATGTCGCCATTTCGGTCTGTTCTGTAAAATGTTTAAATAATATTTATGCCATGTATTCCAGAATTTTTGTTTTAAACTTGTACATAACTGCCAAAACTTAAGTCTATTTTGCGGTATATCACTTACATTCTTTTCTGGGTACATAGTCAAAGCACTACCAGTGATAAAATGACCAGGGGTTAAGTAACAAAAATCATCAGGTTCTGTTGACAATGGTAACAATGGACGACTGTTTAAAATACATTCTATCTCTGTAAGAACCGTATTCATCTGTTCATAAGTAAGTACGTTTTTCTGTAATACCCTTTTTAAATGATGCTTTGTACTCTTCACTGCACTTTCCCAAAGGCCTCCGAACGTCGCTGAGTAACTTGGTATGAAGTGGAAATCTATGCCTCTTTGTGAAGCAAATTCATATACTTGTGCTCGGTGCCTTTGTGAAGACTGCAGTGAGTAAAGTTCAACTAATTGTGAATTTGCACATTTAAATGTACTTGCATTATCGCAGTGGACTTCGGTGGGCAAGCCTCGTCTCGAAATCAGTCGTCTAAAACATGCTAAAAAGGTCTCAGTTGTCAAATCGGAAGCCAGTTCTAAATGAATTGCCTTTGTTGCGAAACATACGCAAACTAAAATATATCCTTTACCTATAACGGATCGTCTGATACGTGATAATTTTATTTCTAGCGGTCCACAGAAGTCCACGCCGATAATTTCGAATGGGCGGCTAGTTTTATTAACTCTCCCAGCGGGAAGACTCCCCATTAACTGTTTAGCTACAGTTGCCTTATGTCTGAAACAAGTTACACATTTATGAACTACTTTCTTAACTTCTAACAAACCATTTACAATCCAAAACTTTTGATTCAAATTAGCAAGAACTAGCCTGCTTCCTGCATGCATCAAGCGTTGATGCTCACTCCTGATAAGCAAAGTGGTGATCAGCGAACCTTTAGGTAATATGACTGGGTGTTTATGTGAATAAGCAATTTTTGCATGGTGTAACCTACCCGAAAGACGCAATAGTCCCATCTCATCGAGAAATGGATGGAGGTTAGTCAGATTGCCTGTTAGTTTTTTACCCTTACTTAAACATTCTATTTCAGCTGAAAAATATTGACTTTGTTCATATTTGATTATTTGCAGAAGCGAGTTGTGCAGTTCGGAGCTTGTTAAGTAGCTAGTGTTCAATTTATTGTTTATTTTGTTAGTGTTATTCAAAAACCTCAATATGTATGCATACAGCCTAACAATTTTGTTAATATCAGAGCATTCGTATAAGCGTTTAAAAACGTACTCTAGCGGGTTTGGCTTTATACACACGGGAGCGCTAGCAAGCACAGCGCAGCTCCTTACCTCTGGTACCTCTTGAGGTATTTTCGGCTCATTACAAGAAAGGTCCCACTTACTGTTTTGTAGAAATTCTGGGCCTCTCCACCACAGATTATTGCCGTTCAGCTCTCCTGGTTGGACTCCCCTACTGATCAGGTCTGCCGGGTTCTCATGGGTATTAACATATAGCCAGCGCTATCATCCACATAAGTGTTTTCTTTGATGATGGATGAAGCTAGGGGGTAATCATTTCTGTACCTAGTTGCCAGCTCATCTAAACAACGTGTTGCAAGATAACTCGATGACTTCAAACCATAAGTTACTGAATCGAGTCTTATAACTTTTAGTGTCTCTGTGGGGCTTTCCCTCCAGAGAATATTCTGAAGTGATGTGTATGCGGGATCGACATTAATATTCCGAAACATGCGCCTTATATCCGTTGTGAATGTGAATTTCCCTAATCGAAATAGGATAATGATATCGTACAGATCTCTTTGGACTGTAGGTCCATTAAGTTGTAAATCATTTAAAGAAATTTTCTTGTTTGTTAGCATTGATGCATCAAAAACAGTACGCACTGGCGTAGTTTTGCTGTTCTCGTTGATGACTGCTCTGTGCGGAAGAAAATATACCGCATCCTTGTTTAAATCGTACATCTCAATGTCTATATAATGACCGTGATTGAGCTGTAAATATTCGTTTATGAATTCTTTGTATTGGTTGAACAAAGTTGGGTTTGCATGTAGTTTTTTCTCTAAGTTCAAAAACCGTTTGTGTGCAAAGTGAAACGAGTCGCCAAGTGCGTCGCTTACCTCGGAAAGTGGTAACTTCAGAGGCAAAGCAACTTGGAATTTGTTATCTTCTAACTTAACAGTACTCTGAAATACCTCTTCGCAAAGTTCCTGTTCTGAAGATTTCTCGCTAAAAATTTCAGGCACTTTTTCTGTGTTCCAAAATTGAGCAATCGTATCATTGAGAGGGGCTAATGTACATTTTAAGACTACCTTGTGTGACGCTGCCTGTGCTAAATGACATGGTATGTTACCTCCTACTATGTGTCCGAACTCAGTGTTAATAATACTCAAGTATCGTCGCGGTGCTGGCGCCGTGCTATCGCTGGTTGACTCAGACTGTGGCCCCGACGCGGTGCTCGGCGGCTGGGCTGGGCTCGGAGGCTGCTCGGGAAGCTCGATCTTTATCGGCTCCGTCTGGAGCAACAGCGTCTGAAACACGACATCAGAACTGATGAGCATATTGATCTCACCTGGTTCGTAAAACTTTTCATCGGCCAAAACAACATTTTGGGGTATCTGAATGCCTGTAAGGTTAATTTTGTTTTGAGGTAGATTGCATGTAACACTTTCTACTATCTGGCAGGTAATTGTGGTCTTGTATGGCGATCTCAATGACTGAATTTCGATTGGAATGCATGCTTTGATGGTGCTCTGTTTATTTGTGATCCCAATAATATTTAAATCACTTGACTTGGGCTTTCCCCCAAGTAATTTGACTAGCTTTGAGGAAACAAATGATACCTGGGAACAGCTGTCCAGGAGTGCTCGTACATGATACTCTGTACCATCTCTGCCTATGATCTTTACTCTCGCTGTAGGGAGAAGAACATTATTTTCTGCATATCCTGACAAAGTCACTGGTGCTGGTTGATGTGCACTCGCAGGCTCTGGGAACTTGTCACAGTGCAAGATAGTGTTGTGTTTATCCTTGCACAGAGAACACCTGAAGTGAAACCTACACTTGCCTTTGTGTGATCCTAAACAAATCATGCACAGCTTGTTTCTATGTATGAACTCTACCCTATCAGGCGCAGTCAATGTTAGAAACTTTTTACAGGAATATAATTTATGGTCAGTTAACTTACAGTGAGAGCATTGTGTTCCTGTCACGACGTGTGTTGCAGCCATGGGTCTGGACTTAGTTGTGGATGCCCGGTTGTCCATGCTTGTATGCTGAGCATTTTGACTGGGCTCAGCGCTTTCCAACGCAAGGGCTCTCCGCTCCAGATACTTGAGAAATTCTTCCACGGCAGGATCTGCATCTTGATTTCTTTCGAGCTGGTAAGCTCGAGCTGTGTAGCCATCTAATTTACGAGACAAAACACATAATAATATTGCATCCCAATACTTTACATTAGATTCCTGATTTTTTAATGCCGCTAACTCCTGCCTTATAGTGGCTATAAATTCCCTGAGGTTGCAGGCAGTAGATTTGGTTAACGGCTTTAGATCTAAAAGACGACCTATGTGCTCATTTATGATCCTCTGTTTGTTGTTGTATCGGTTGTTCAGTAGTTCCAATGCAACATTGTAGCTATCCCCAGTTATAGGTAGGTTTTTAATCAAGTTTAAAGGTTCCTCCTGAAGGAAGGAACGCAAATAATAAAGCTTCTGTACTGTGTCTAAGGACTTATCATTATCAATCATAGATGTAAACAATGTTATGAAAGGTGTGTAGTCACCAAACTTACCATTGAAGCTACCAATGTTTATAGCAGGTAATTTCGTTCTTTGGCTGCATTGGGCTGTTGTGTTGTAAGTTGTTGGCTCTTGTAGGTTACCAGAATTTAATGTCGTTAATGTCTGATTGAAACATGTCAAGGTTTGATAGTATGTTTCCTCCACTAGCACTATATTTTCATCGTCATTTGGATTTAAATACAACAAATCCTGATTGAGCTCTTCGTATTCACTAAAGGCCTCGGTTAACCTTTGCTTTTTGACGAGCAATTCGTCTTTGGAGCATGACGACAAGTTTTGCTTTGAAAATGTAGCCAATCTTGTTAGCGTGGCTTTAATGTAACCTCTTTTAATGTTTTTCTGTTTGACAATATCACTTGTTTCAGACATATCGACAACTGTAACTTGCACTTAAACAAAATATCTTATACTATTACAAATAACCAGGGTTAAACAAAACTACTACAACAAACAACTATTTGAGCACGCGAACCAAAATTGTGTCTTTCAATAAAAAGACAAACACAATAAAAATGGCTGCTGAATGAATGAAAGGAATCTTTGAAAAAAACATACAGTATTGTCTCTGGATATTTGCTGGTACGGTTGGCACACCTGACTGAGTTCCGCAGCGAATGACACGATGTGTAGCTCGCGCGCCGCTCGCTGTCTCTGTCGCACCTTCTTTCTTGCGTACCGCTGTCTCTTTCTGCACCGTTGCAGAAATGAACGTAGCTCTGGCGCCTCACTGCACCTTGCCGCCGAAATTAATGGCGGGAAATATGATGTTCGCTGACGATGAGGGCGTCTTTGTAGAATACTTGCTTGGCCCGCCTTGTTTTTGATGATTGCTTGAACCCGTCGTTTGCTCCGCTTACGATTGACGAGAGACTCCGAGGTGTTTTGCGTCGTCCCACGTACGAAGCAAATGGTTCAAGATGGCTGGCCTTGGCTTGTACCCAGCTTCTCCTCTGTAGATCGCAGAATGATCGTGTGGCTTTCTTCGCAACTCCACGCAAATATCAGTTGTTGCTCGTATGGACCATGTGCGGACTTGGGTCCGCGTGTGTTTGGAGGCTGGATCGTTGCGGGAATTGCTATTTACTGAATTAAACCACAATTCTGTATTGATACACGTTCGCACGTTTATTGAGAAGAAGACCGGAAACCTAACCGTTTACAGTACTACCAATATTAGTAGTTAAAATTAGTTAGTCTATGGACTTTTGTGTTGCTACATTTAATAATTGCAACAGCATTCCATTTGAAACGTCCAATCAAGCGTTATACAAAACGGCCATTGTATTCCAATATCCTTTCTTGCTGTTGTTGCATGAATTTATTTGCGTTTGTTTCGCGCTACGCAGGGCAATTCTTTCAACAAATGTTGCTTTTAAATGTATTAATGGTCTTTGTATCTTTTTGTTCTTTCTTTTCAGCAAAGTGATGCTTGTGTCATAAAGGAAATGACGGCCGAATGGCGTAGTGGTTAGTGACCCTGACTACTGAGCCGAAGGTCCCGGGTTCGATTCCCGGCTGGGGCAGATATTTGTATAAACACAGATATTTGTTCTCGGGTCTTGGATGTGCCCGTAAAATGGCAATAGGCTCGCCCCCTATTACATTGGGACTAACATAACACTGGCGAAAAGTGGGTGCAGCAATGCACCTCTGCCTACCCCGCAAGGGAGTACAGTAGTACAAGGCGTGAGTGTGTGTGTGTTAACGATCGAAATAAATTTCTGGTTTGAGTAATTATTTTACGGGAAATTAATAAGCTACAATGTTTGAATCTTGTAATCAAGAAAATACTTCTCTGTGCCGAAAGACAAAAGGCAAAAAAATATCCTTTGATTGTTGCTTCCTTGGACCTGTTCCAGCCTCGGGATGACGACAAACAGTGTCACGTAGGCACGTGGGGGGTTAGTAGGGGGGCAAGGGTTTAGGCTGGGTCCACATTTGTATCATTTTTCTGTATTAGATGCCTGTATTCTCTGCTTAGACGTGTATGATGTTCGCTAGTTTTAACGCAAATATGTATTAAGCCTTGAACATTACCACTCTTCAAAAGGCACGGACATAAAGTCTGTGGAGTAACAAACATTTATTTTAAAAAAACTTGAAGGAGGCCCATGTCCTGCTGTGTGTTTGTATGTTTTTTATATCGAAACACTGCTGTTGGTATATCATAGGATGAAAGACTTTCATCATAACAAACTTTTGAAGCAAACACAGTTGGATATTTCTTGAAAACGAAAGAGATTTTTATTTCCTGCAGACCGGAATAAATACACGAACGCTTTCAGAAGTTCATGAAAGAGAGTATGAGCCAAACCAAGTCCCTGCAGGAAGTAGGTCAATTGATTTATTTCGCATTTAGTATAGTCGAGAGGCAAGTGTGAGGTTACATTTAAGTGTTATTCGGCACTTACAACACATTTTTACCAACATTTAATTTTGTGGGTTAGATATTTTTTTCATAACTACTACAATGATTACATATTGTTTTTTTTATTAATGTACAGATCTTTTTTTCTCGCTTGTTTTTATAATTTTTATTAAGGTAAAAATATTTTCTTCCTTTTGAGATATTTTTGAGGGAATTGAGAGAAATTTGCCTAATCTTTGAAATACCAGCAATTATAAATGTTGACCCGTAATTTTCCTTTCATATTTATGAACCAATTTTGTAGGCACCTGAGTAAGCCAAAGTTAATTTTGAAATTTATTTGAACTTAGGTACTTTTTCTTTTCTGTTTCGTTTGACTTAGGTATTTTAATTTAATAAAAAATAAGACACTATATCCAATTCCACGGGGAAAGACAAATGATACAAACAGAAACTACCCTTATTCGAATGTAATAAGGGTTCTGTCAGATGTCTTTCCCCGTGGAATGGCATATAGGAACCAGGCAGGGATAAGAGTTAAAAAAAAAGTAGGTGCACGCTCTATTTATAAGGTTTTATGTGAGAGCTTCAACGTATGCGTTACCTATAGCATAATTTGCCATTGTTTACGCAATAGTAATTTTAACCTAAGTTGTTTCCACTCATTCATATATAATTTTAAACTCAACATTAAAATTTCTAGTTTACGAACATACATTTTGCAACAAAATATTATACATATATTTATTTTCTCACCATAAAGTTAGACTGGAAGAAATCGCCTTAAGGCGATAAGTCCGCCTTTGTGTACATAGACTGTCAACCTGTAATGAACTGTACCTACTTTGTATGTTTCTATGTCGACGGTCGAATGGCGTAGTGGTTAGTGGCCCTGACTGCTATGCCGAAGGTCCCGGGTTCGAGTCCCGGCTGGGGCAGATATTTGTTTAAAGACAGATATTTGTACTCGGGTCTTGGGTGTTTACATTTATATTTAGTATCTATCTATCTATGTATTTGTGTAGATATATCAGCTGTCCGACACCCATAACACAGGTTCTGCCTAGCTTGGGGTCGGATGGCCGTGTGTGAGATGTCCCCACATATTTATTATTATTATTTATTATTTATGTGTATGCAATAAAGAGTTTAAATAATAAATAATAATATATCTCTAAAAACATACTCATCTGCTATTCTTCAACCCTTCATCCCCCAGTGTAGTCTGCCAGTGAGACACTTTAATGTTATTCCATTCCTGTAGATACATAAATACCCTGGAGCTCGTCTGAGGGTAAAATTAGGGTAAATGTAGGTCAAGGTTCGATTCCGCTTGACGCGAGCACTCGTTAGGTGAGAAATGAATAGAGAAGGTACAATTGTCATGTTACAAACATTGTTTTAATTTATTTTACGACTTTTTAGTATAATATAGGTAACAGATTATGCACTCACATCACAAGCTATAAAAAAGTTCCAGTGTCAAAGCGCCAAATTAATTGCTCGTAAATAGAAAAAAAGTTGCTAAATGAAGCCGTCTACAATATTGGGGTTCATTTAATAGCACACCAGAATATTACGAACTAAAAACGTAAATAATGCTTATACATATAAAAATATATGTTTTAAAGAACCTACTAAGTATTAAAAAATACGAAAGAAAAATAACTTTTTACTAAAAAAAATCTACCCTGCCAAAATGGATTCTTTAAGTATGCCAACCAAGGGAGTTTCTTTCTAAATTGTCGGTAGGAAACGTAGGTAGAGAGGGCAAAAAGCAATTTGTACAAAATCTGGCAATCTTGAACTTTCTAATTGATTTCGATCTACATAAATTTGTATAGATACCTGTCGGTTCCGAAATAAAACCTACGTGGTGGAGGGTAAGAACCGATCGTAATGGATTTACGTAAGAGTGCGGGAACCCGCGTGCGAAAATTCATTATGGCAAAGAAGAAAATTTATTAGACATACAAAATGATTACATGTTTTTTCATTGGTCTCCTATACCTGTGTAGTTGTATACCTTACTAAGCATGTGCCAAATAAATGTCCCTTTGCGCCCTGTTGTCCGATTGTGCTGGAGGGTTACTCTATACTGATGAAAAACGAACGAACGAGAGCTGTCGTGCATTCGGCACGTTTAAACACAACGAGACAGCAGAGTCAAGGCTCGCGCAGCAACGTCCTCAAACTTAGTTTTTCGTCAAATAGAGTGACCCCCCTGGGCCTGCAACTACCTTCATATTTTACATAGCTATCACACTCGTAACAGTTTCCTATCGAGTCCCAATTCCCTATCGTACACAAAACGACAAACGCTCGCCTGCCGGTTTATTTGTACAACATGCAATTTTGTAAATTGAATGATTTCTCTGGGTAAATCAAATACCTACATTTTGTAAAACGACTGGATACACAAAAGACTTTACGAATCTGTTACAGTAAATACGCAAAAATACTAAAAATAGGAACTTAGGTATATAATTTTCATGGTACGCACACATATATTTTTATTCATGCTTTATGTGAAATATTTACTTATCTCAAAATGTTCTGTAAATCAACATTAAATAACAATCAAATTAATAAAACAAACACGTGGCGAAGTTAATTAACTTGAGATAATAAAACAATCTTTTATTCCAGTCCTATTATGAAGATTTATACAACAATTTGACTGGATTACTTTGGAGTATAATTAACGCGGTTTCGCTTTTTATTAGCGTTTTATTCATTTGGAAAAAAGGTATTATAAAGAGATTAGAAAATAATTAAGTACAAAATGGAATGAGCCCAGTGATTCATATATAATATTTTTACCTAGTAGGTAATTATTTCATTTACAACGAGCGTATTATCAATTATGTTGCGCTATACAATATTCCTACTTACAATTATACATAATGCGTTTTTTTTGTGTTTTTTACCTCAAAGGTAAATCAGTTCTCTAGAGCATAAATTGAATCCCTACTCAATGACAATTCACCCAATCACATCGCTGGATTCCGTACTCAAGATCTGCACTTCATTACTGATAGTTTATTTCAGAAACGCGTGGAGATAGGGATCGATTTGAAATGAAAAACATAATTTATTTAAGTACAAGTCTAGGCTACCTTGAAGCTGTATTAAAATGAGATGAATGAATGATCTATGTTAACCCAAAAAATGCACAACACCTTAACCTACGTCCCACATTACGACACAATGAAAATGAAATTGATAGATTTTGATAACCAAAAGTACCTCCTTTTAGTTGCCTTTTAGTTAAAGTCCCAGCTACACGAAGGGTAGGGTACACCGTAAACAAAGAAACTAGCGAATGACGTACATCCATCTCCAATATAGGTCAGTTCACGGGAATCACTTCACGTCAGAGGTCACCCAACATTTAACTAGATCATTCGGGAGTCTTTCAACAATAAGTATTGAGTATTTGACTGAATTAAAATAAGATTTTTCCTCATTTTGGGGCTCTTAGGAAACTAGCTCGTGCATTCAAGGTTACTATAACCCGGCCAGGAAAAGAGGTCCACAGAATATCTGGTTCTATTTATATCCGGGTGACCTATCTCCCGCTGCAGGGTGCTACCCCGGGCCCGGCCAAGTTCTGTTGACCCATATGCAGCACGCAGCCCGGGCGAATGACGTCAGCGCGGGGCCGTGACGTCACGGCGCGGGCGAGGCTCGTTGTTACAACCTCCTTGGCTGGGGACTGTTTACGTTCGTCATTGCAGATTTAGGTTCGCGCGTCCTTGTTCTGAGGGTTGATGAGATTGGATTTCTTTTTGCCCGTGTCGATTTTTGAACCTTCTTATTGGTTGGCTATGTAACATCGGATGGAGGACAAAGGATCGGAGCGTAGTTATTTTAGTTGACGAGTCATATTTATGTAGGTCACTGGTTTTTTGTAAATTTACCTTTTTTGTACCTGTTTATACCACACTGAACTCCATTATACATGATGTTGCAAAAAGGGTATACTAAGCCGAAACCTATGTGTGCAGCATGTTATATGACAATTTGTAAGATCTCGCCGTTTACACACGGTATCGTCAGTTTACAAACACTCGCAGTTTTGTAATTTGCCGATATTTAAGCCCAAAAATTAAATCAGAATGTCAAAATTCGCGAAAAAATATATATAGGTATCTATCTATTCTATTCTATTCTCTGTATGTACCTGTACCTGCCTCTCTCGAATGGAACCTTTGTGCATATCGCCAAGGTCTAAACTGCCTTCCTAAGCTTGGACCATTTCCCACCACGATGGTCCACTGCGGGCTGGTGGGTTCACATATCTAGATGTGCTAAAAAAATATAGGTATCTTTCTCCATAGTAAAAAAAATACGTGACCAACAAAGTTTCTTTAAAGGAACACATCGCTAACATTTTCTGAAATTTCAACACCGATGTACCTATAGAATCTATATAGATCCATTAGCACTTTTAGCACTATTGGAAGAGGATTATTCGTAGATTATTTTCTTAGACTAGCATTTCAGCTAATACCCGTGACAGCCGTCTACGTGAGCCCAGTGCAGTGTATGTATGTATGTGAAGAAACTTTAGTAATATTTTATTTTAAAAGTTTTTAAGCGCGCGTGTGTGAGTTTGTGTAAAAGTACTTATATATACTTACATAGACGGCGCGGCGGGCATGTCTCAGGTTGGATTTCGGGTCTGGCAAATAAACAAATATTTTTGAAAATGTGGGTCATTAAATTAATGTTATCCTCACAAAATAAATAGTAGATCGATCTACTTACATAAATGTATACAGAACTGACAGCGGTTCAGAAGCACTTTGTGTTCGAGTACTAAATCTTTTGTATTTTGAAGGCAACATGCGATTCTTATTAAGAAAGCATGATTGCAATATTGTGTAAAATTGCAATTTCAAATAGCAGCATTTAATATGTTAATTTCACACAGCATAAGTAGTTTCCAACATAATTAAACTGAAAAACTAAATAACGCTACTTTTTATAATTAGGAAATCATAACTAACTACTTTAGCATACACTAAGAGGTTAATAACTAAGTATACATTGAACTTTGCATACCTATTTGGATTTTATACTAAAGATAAACGCAAGCTTATAAGAAATGAAACAAGATATTCCAAAGAGTGTGTACGTATCGGGACATTCGGTGTGGCACCCCAGTAACAATTTTATCTAAAGTGTGTCTGGGCACCATCCCACATCTACATAAGCTCAACATGTCGATGAGCAGAATGTTCGGTATTATTCTGGAAACATTTACAACATCATACTATTATACTGAGAGCCTCTTTTTTGTCATGAGCTCCCCATGTTTATGTTATGTTTACTAGAGTAAAGAGTACAAGAATAATACAACGCCTAGACTCTTGACAATCCGAAAACATTTTTTACACCGTTTAAATAATTATGATAGGGATGTCAGCTTTATCCGACTTTAAAACCCCGCTCAATGCTAACATTTAATGATGACCTCAGAAAGGTAGCCAATAGTGGTCGGGAAGGCCATCCAAGGGGACCATCGAGAAATGTTGTGGCGTTACTTGCTAGAAGATTATAATAATTTCAGGGTTTCTTGCTCATTCTTCTATGCGGAGCACACGTATTCATTAGTTGATTCTTAGTGAATTTAGCCCGGAAGGCATCCAGAGGTCTGGATGCATTTTGCGTATGGCCAGGATGGGGGGATGAGTTTAATTATCTCCATTGTAGGATTTTTGGAATGCATTTTCATAGACCTCGCACTTTGCAACAGCGGAAAGAATAATACAAAGAAAAAGCTCTATCTCTTTCTTTAAAAAAATATTACAGGTCCAGAACACTAGCAATATCCAGATATTCCAGAATACCACCCGTGGTCAACGCTTTTACAAGGCACGATGTCTAAATCCTTATTTTCGCTATAAGATTTGTCCTTAGATTCTCGCCAGTCGACCGTTCAAAGAGACAGACACTGTTATGTTATCGTCCCATTGTCATTTATATTTTTCTCTTAACTTTTTCTATTCAAGTGAAACGGAAGCTTTACTGTTGTTTTGTATACAGATACAACTGGTCAAATGTTTTATAATTATATGGAGTAAGTCTACGTTTTAATACTACGGAAATCATAAATGGGGAGGGGATTTCTTAGATTCACCATACAGGGTAACTATTAAAAGTTAAGCGGAAAAGGGTATAATTACTATAATTCAAAACAACTTCATTTTTGTTCTAAGATTTTTCGAAATTCACGTGGTAACACGTAACTTACTATCATAATGTAGCGTATTATTGTCGTAATCAAAATATTTAATTTATCAAAATGGCTATTTTACGTATAAATTTCCCGCACATGTCCCATTTATGATAGTGATTATAAAATAGATGGCTTTGTTAAATATAAATTAAAAACCTCGCATTTGCATTGCAGCATAAAATTTGTTTGTAATGTATACTGTACCTGTAATTTCGGCATGAGTCGGGTGATTTAATTATACCGTAATTTTATACTTACTATAATAATTTACTATTTTCGTTTGGTAATAAAATTATGATCCATTGGATTTTTTCATAAAATAAATATGTTTTTTCCATGAGAGTATAATATGTAGGGACTTATATGAAAGATAGAGTGCTTATTTATACCTACATAGTCACCGTGGGGGGACGAAAGGACCCTCCTCGTGTGAAGTAACAACTGTGGGGTACACCACCAAAATTGTATGAATCTGACAGATGCTTAACAGGCGAGCAACGCTACTTATGGATTGTTATATTTGGTGGTGGTAACCCCACAGTTATTTAGAGACACACCCGTCTGTGGACATCCATTCATACATCCATATAAATTCTCTGTCAATATGCAAGTCTGTCTGTTCGTGGATGTTTATACCTAACAAGGCTGTTCACCCGGGCACATAGAGAATGCAATTGTTTACGAGTCCGCTTTAGGAATTTTATTAAAACAAACTAAAGGGAAAAAGGAAAGTGTAGTCGAAACGATATTGAGCTGTCGCCGTATGTTTTAGAGCAAAACTGTTTTAAATAAATCAAATAAGTTTAAATTTCAGTAGGTATGATTTAAATAAGTATAGAAAATACAACATCCATATTAGTTTAAAGCCGTGGAGACGGCCCCTGCCGCCGCTACACGGGTTCGTTATCGACGTCCATAAACTCTTTTATTGCTCGTTCCACCAATCACAGCGCTGTATTTATGACGAATCGCAATAGGTATAGTGACTATTTTTATGTTTGTCTACGTCCATAACGAGCCCATGTAGCGGCATCTGAGCTACGATAGGCAACAGCCAGTCTAGCATAGCGTGGCTTATTGTGGTATGCTAATGGTAACTCCCTGGTGCATGCTGAAACAGACCCGACGATTTGCTCCAAAGTAACTTGCAATATTAGCTTCGTTTAGTTTGTCGATGAATAATTCAAATAAGCAATCATTTATAAGCAAATATTGACATGTTCCTAAAGTTTCGTATTATTTTTGTATCGTATTTGTGATAGCTGGATTAATTTAATATTTTGCAAAGGTATACTTTGTCTCGGATTGTGGCTTTTTTAATTATCTTGAATATTATACGAAAATTGCTCTGGAAGGTCAGGTAGAATAAACTTTGTTGTTGGTTTTCCATTAAACGTTGTCGATATGAGGTCTGCACAAATACTGAAGTCCGATAAAAAAACGGGGAACGTTTAAAGGACGTGACATGGAATACAAAATCAAACTATTGAAGAATACAAAAGTTAAAGATTATAGTAATCACTTTTTTTGTACAAGATCTGTTGCACCATGTTCACTGCTATGTTTATAAATCCGCCTTGTGCTTAGTTTTGCTTAAAAAAAAAGAGAAGAGATATTGTAAAACTACCATACATTTTTGAAAAATTCAATAATCTAATGAAAGTCTCTGAACGTTACGTTTAGAATAATTTCGAAGCCTTTTAATAAATTCATTTTCAAATTCCAGTTCCGTTAGAAACACGAAAACAAATGTTTCTATTTTTGGATGAAGCGTTTGAAAGCCCAAGACGATTGAATAGATAGCAATCGCAAAACATTGATCACAACCCTCGTCTGATTCTGTTTTGAACTGAAATGTTCATTTATTTTTAATCAAAATACTGAAATCTAAATCTTGTATGGGCACGAGGCAGGCTAAACAATAGATTTGATTCTTTTTTGTATCTTATCTCCTAAGTAGTTTTGTATACTTAGGTTCTTTAGTTTAGTTAAGACACTCCACCCCCATAAAATGTAGGTTGAACCTTTTCATTCGTGATCTTGATATGTTATGATATTTATAATTATGTTGGAAGTATTTCGCGGAAAAAATATTTTCGGTCGCCAACACATAGTTAATAACCTCAAGGGTTGAAATATCAAGAAGCTTCACGAGTAAGCCTCGCAAAGGGACGATAGTACTTGCATTATGAATTACTTAATCTCGGCGTTAGGCGTTCTTCTGATGAATATTTAATGCACAGGCTGTATTTATGGTACGGAGGAATTTTATTTTAACCTGTTTGTTTAACATGGCTCTATTAATTTATTTTACTGATAATAGTTAAAATACCTACTAGCAGAACACTCAGTTGAGGTTTGCCATTACAGGACTGTAACGATTTTTTTTAATTATTGTATTGACAATAATACAGGCAGCGCAGAGATGAGCAAAGCGTTTATTTGTATTAGGGACAAATTCTAATCCCGGAATCCCAACAGGAAAACCTTTATAATGCATGTCAAAACGTAGCTTGCGGGGCTTATTTTCATTTTGGTAAATTACAAAAAACACTGAGTAAATGTATTAGACAATTTTTTTATTTAATGAAAACAACAACTACAAACAGCAAGCTAAAACAGCAATAAAATAACACCAAACAACGCTTATTCAATCGAAGTACACTCCAAAAACAGTGACCTGCATGAAACAAGTGAAGTTCTCTCTATGCAGGTCCACGTAGCTGTCTCTGTCTTTGTCCCAGAGGAAAGCGACGGCGTTGTTGTAGCTCTGGGCTCGTCTCTGGGCGACGGTGATGCTGGTGATGATCCGGTACCGGTTGAACATCAGCTGCTTCACGCGACGCATCAGCTCGCCCGCTAGGCGCAGCGCTAGGAGCGGTGAACGCTGGATGCGAAACACGTTTGTTGTAGATGTAGAAGATTAAAAAGAGCTGGCTTACTGCGACTTTTAAGTCAGATGATACAATTAAAGCACAATGTGTACATTTCATCTGCTGTGCTGTGCTGTGTGTGTCACATCGGATATGTGTGACACACATGTACAGCACAGCATAGCTATGTCACATAACTTCAACTATTTTGTATATCAGATCACAGGCAGCATTAAGAAACGATGGGCATAAACATTAGTACCTACATACCTCTTCCGGTGAAAAAACCACTGCGAATGGCTACTCGCGCTATGCACTTCCGTTTTCTCATATCTTAAGGTGGGTGTACGCTAGACGAACCGAGAACGAGCGGAGCACGAGCCGAACACAATTCGTATAGTGTGGACCGACCTACAAGCCTCGAACGAGCGCGCTGCGAACATTTCGTTCGTGCTCGGCTGCGTTCCGCCTGTTGTCGGTTTTTTGACGAACACAAAGGGTTTTGCTTCGCGTTCGAGGACAGTGATCGTTGTAGGTTCGTTGTACGTCCACACTTGACACCGTGAACGACAAAACCTTGAAAGGCTCCGCTCGTGCTCGGTTCGTCTAGCGTAGACCCACCCTTAGAAGTATAATCAGGTATATGTTGGGATACTAGAGCACCAGCTAAACTATGTAGACATAATAATTCCATCGGATATTTATATAAAAGCTACTCTAAAAACATCTGCAAATCTTTTACCGCTTCATTGTAAACATGTCCCGTAAAGTGCTCCTCCAGGAGGTCTGCAGCGGCATCTTCCACCAGCTGCGTGTTGAACCTGACGTAAGGCTCTAGCTGGTACGTGTTCAGGTACACCAGTGGAGGACGCTTGTACTCTAAGGTCTGTAGAAACGAGATTTCATTTAGGTATTTAATACTCTATGTATGGGGCTGCTAAAGAGTTTCGCAAATTATCAAAAGTTAGTTACTGCTTGGGCGTATCCAAGGCGATCAAGGAATAGCTACGAATAGTCATGATGTTATCGTAAAATGATGTAAAACAATGGACTCCTAAGAGTTGTGTTGATTAAAATGGGTAAATTAAATTATTTAACCATCTATATTATGTACTATCTTCTACATAAGTATTAAATACAGAGAGATATTTTACCTGTGACATTCTATCTAAAGGTTTTATTCCAGGTACACTTCCAAATCCGTAAGATTGTCGACGAACTTTGGTCCGACTAAAAGACTTCTGTACTGCGAGTTGGGACCGGGTACTATGTCTCCCGCTTCTATCAGTTTCCATCACCCCGGATTTTCTTTCACTATCTCTCTTGGCTTCAGATTGTTTCCTAGATCTTCTTTTATTGGGATCAGATACCCTTTTTTCATCTTTCTTTGCATCAGATTCTCTTGTCTCGTCAGCTGGCTTGGCGTCCGATATCCGTTTGGCTTCTGATAATCTCTTTTCAGCCCCGTCTTTAGTATCAGAAGGTCTTTTTTCTTCTATATGTGCATCCGGTTTTTTTGCTATTGATGGCCTTTCTTCTTCTAACTTCTTTGCTTCAGATGTTCGTTTTTCGTCTGCCGGTTTAGCATCAGAGGGTCTTTTTTCTTCCAAGTTCTTTGCTTCAGATGTTCGTTTTTCGTCTGCTGGTTTAGCATCAGAGGGTCTTTTTTCTTCTATTTTCTTTGCTTCAGATGTTCGTTTTTCGTCTGCTGGTTTAGCATCAGAGGGTCTTTTTTCTTCTAACTTCTTTGCTTCAGATTTTCGTTTTTCGTCAGCTGGTTTAGCATCAGAGGGTCTTTTTTCTTCTAACTTCTTTGCTTCAGATGTTCGTTTTTCGTCTGCTGGTTTAGCATCAGAGGGTCTTTTTTCTTCTAACTTCTTTGCTTCAGATGTTCGTTTTTCATCTGCTGGTTTAGCATCGGATGGTCTCTTTGTAATTGATGGCCGTTTTTCTTCTTCTACTTTCTTTGCTTCCGATATTTTTCTTTCCTCTCCTTGTTTATCATCCGAAATTTTTCTTGTAACTGACGGATTTTTTTCTTCTTCCGGTATCTTGGCATCGGAGGTTTTTGTAGCTTCCCTTGGTTTATTAGCATCTACTGACTGACGTTTTTCTTCTTGGGGTTTCTTTGAATCTGATAGTCGTTTCTCATTATTTGATTGCCGAGTGATTTCTGCAGGTTTTTCTGCATCAGATGACGTTTTTGCAACAGATTGTTTCCTTTCCTCTTGGATTTTGTTTGTATTGGATTGTTCTTCCGTAACAATTTCTTCGTCCATCACAATAGGATAAGTTGTATTTAAATACACAAATTTCAATTAAAGCTTGATAATTTAAATTTTATCCACAGATTTTATCGAACAATCATGCAAAAATCACTTCTTGTTCTTTATTCTAGTCTATGCTTATGTCAATCATAAACTCATAGAGTAAAAATAAATAATTGCGAAAACTTTGCGAAAACTGAAGTTTTCATACAGTAACACATTAGTCTATGACGCTCGTAAAAAAGTTTACAGTGCCACAAACTTATCTGTTCCGGTGACAGCTCACGTAAATGTGTAATATTAGGTAATATTCCTTAATTCTATAAGATTTTAAGTTTGCCAGTAGTGGTAATTCGCTCTTGTGGTTTCAATAAACCCTTCTAATCTATATCAATATATAATTCATTAGTAAATAATGAGATATGGATCAATTTAGTTCGCTCTCACCGGAACAGATAAGTTTGTGGCACTATACAACGTTTATAATGTGATAAATCATGAATGTATAATGCACGCACAAGTATAAGTATAATTATATTCCAACCTTTTTTCCAAATGAAGGCCTTAATCCACCACGTGGGCCTAGCGCGGGCTAGTGGACCCCAACACAAGCAAGCTTGTGCTGAAAGAGTTGTCCGGTGTAGGCAACCAAAGTCAGTTTTTTTCAATCTACCATTTATCCATGGAAAAAATATTCTGATATCGTTGTAATGTATGAAAAACTACTCTTATTATCATTATATTTATAGCTATTGCTTTATTATTTACAACAATTTGTTAAATTACGTATACCTAGAAAAGCCTTGTTGTTAGGGTGCTTTTCCACCAGAGATGTGCTATGCTACGATGCTATGGATGCGTTTGATATCCACCAATCATATTTATTGGTACACATAGCTTAGCACTGGTGGAAACGGATTCAACTAAGATATGTTTTTTGTATGGAATGATGCGTGCTATGGATGTGTGCTATGGATGCGTGCTATGGATATGTGCTATGGACCATCGCGAGTGGTGTAGCTATGTATGTGCAGAGCAGACCTACAGTATGCCCGCGTTTTTCACTGAAAGTAGACATGCCATCGTGGAAGCATAGCTCGAGATGCGCATCTTTCTCGCACAGCTACTTTGCGGCGGCGCATCTTCGTAGCGCATCTTCCTCGCACAGCTACCTAGCGTAGTATTGGTGGAAACGGTCACATATTTTCGTAGCGTAGATATCACATCTTCGAAGCATAGCTGCATAGCACATCTCTGGTGGAAAAGCACCCTTAAGGTACACCTATGTCACCTACTCGTATCTGTGCCATTATGTTGACACATTCGGGGCCGCATTATTGTGTCGTAGGCATTGTTATTGTTGACCTGAAAATGGGTCACGTCGACAACAAGGCACCGTGTTTGTCTATTCAGCACATCTGTCATTGTCTACAAAGCCCACACCGGGGCTTAATCCTACAGCCATCTACTACGAATTGCAACTGTAGCTCTATACAACAATCACTTACAGTATACCTATGTCGGGTGAGTGAGCTTATGAGTTTCTGTGTACTTTCCAATATCTTCCAAGCACTTTATAAGGAACACTACTATTCCTCTTATTTACTGTGAGTAGGTACAGTTAATTACACAATGCAAAACCAAGTGTGACGTTTCATTTCAGCTTCACATACAAGTTTCAAACTAAATTAACTGTACATTTTCGTTTCATTTCAGTCCGTCATATTTAATGGCACCGCCCACGCTCTCTCCCGTCTCATGAAAGTGTGATGAAGTATAGCAACAACACAATGAACTATTTGAATGCATCGTTGCAAATGCATTTTGTGATGAATTGAAGAGATATGTCGGATACTTGTAGCTACGATGGTGTATTTGGAAACTATCGACGTTCACTTTCGTGTCGATTTCCGAATACCAACCCGGCTTGTAGCAGGAGGGGTGAAAAAACAGATTATCGATTTTCCGTGAATCAAGGAGTTGCAAGCTCTTATAGGTCAGTTAACCGTTCAAGGACCCCTATAGAGTTAAGTTCTCGTGGTACCAAACGGTACGGTTAAAGATTTGACCGATAGCAGCTTCACCTTGAAAATAAATAACGTTTTGGAGGATGATAGGCGAAAAAAGGCTATCCGCCAGTCTTCATTACCTATTCAATATCAATTTTCATTTTGGCGGTAGATTGAAAGGAATTTTGTTCAACCAATTTTACGTTAACGACGTTGCGGTATAAATAAATTTCAAATTACATAACAGGTATTTCAATCATGATCGGTGTTGCATCATACGAAAATATAAGTACATCAGTAACGATGAGAAACCCCCATAGGGAGTTTTTATCCACCGACAAAACCAATTTTAATGTAGGGCAATTGCTGCACACCGCATTCAAGATACGAGGGTACACGCAAGTCCGCGTTGTTCTATACAGGATACCTTTCAAATAGTAACATTCAAAACAGTAATTAGAATTAGTCCATTCATTTCAAAACCACACACAGGATCAAACTCTTGAAGTCCCTAAATCCGTACAAACAAATTATGCAACCCCGGATCTCGTATTAAGTAATCTTCGTAAGACGCTCAGCGAAGGAACCGTGAACCCTGCAGGGTGCTTCGCCCCCGACTCACCTCGGGACCTTCGACCCCGCTGATGCAACGCGGGGTGCACTCACCGCATATCGATGGACTTGATGTAGTTATGTACGTACTGTTCGTTTGTTTGCGCTTTTAATGTGGAGTTTTAAATAAGGGTTTGTGCATTGCTATTGGTGATTTCAAATTTTGTTGGGTGTGTCGAAAAAATATTCTTAAGCAGATAGGGAGTTAGTATAAGTCATTATTATTATCTCGAGGTTAGTGTACTCACAGGATATTCTATATGTCGCAAGCCGTATCGTCATCTTGCAATCAGTACAATGCAATTTTTAACTATATATATTTGTAAAATTTTAAATACCTACTTGTGTACGTGAAAAAGCCTTTCTTCATCCTTGTGATAATATTATTTATTTAAGCGCCCAATCAAAACCCCAACTAATCAGACAGTCACAAAACATGAAAATCTCCACACAACTATCTCACACAGGTAAATCACAGCCGAGGAGGGTACCATATAAATCATGATTGCAATTTCAGAAGCCTCAGTCGAAATCCAGCTCTCTCTGAGTTATGGTCCCGGAGGTACCTCGCCGCCACACCAACTTATATTTTATTCAGACTTATTCCGCGGTACGAATGCTCATTAGCTGGGCATAAGTGAGCGTCACTCCTTTTATGTCACTGCCCTTAAGTTGTTCACCTCTCCCGTTGTTCATGGATTATTTATAAAGTTCAGCTCATGTTGAGGTGGAATAGAAAACTAAATAAGATTGTAAAGGGTTGCATTTGCTTCTTGAATTCATTTTCCATTTTTATTACAAATTTAATTTTAATTTCGAATAGTTTGTAACCCTTAATGCATTTACATTGGGTATAGGTGCCTACTTTTTCGGAACTCCCACGGGCCATTTAGAGGCAATGGGAAACAGATAGTAAGTAAGTATAAAGTAATTATCCTACTGTAGGATCTTACAGTATTATGTACACGCGATGATATCGTTATTTTTTTAGGTAGTTGAGAGACTATGCGAGTTGAGATCGTAGAGAGTGACATAGGCTACAATTTCCACGGAAAAAGTATTCACGTGGAGCGAATCTGGCAATCCGAAGCTATTGCTTTACTCTCCGTGGCTTCGAATGGCTACTATCAGTTGTGGTATCAGATGATCGCGAGCCCGCGGTCCCCCGGGCATGCTTGGAGCCTCGCAGCCGGTCCATTACATCGCCACTGCAGTCCGACTGCATCAGCTACCGGACTGGTTTATGTAATGGCAGCTTTTGCACTTTACGTGTAACGTCCAGCTCTAATGTCGATTTACTTGCTAGTTTCAGACTGCTGATATGATCCCGTGGGGTTCGGGCTTCATGTTAGTGTGTGTTTGTAAACTGAACATCAGTTAAATTCTACACGAGATTAACTAACAAAACAAAAAGGTTTTCAGTCAGGGGATTAAAATGTTAAAAGCATTAATCATCATGTATGAAAATAAATTGTTGCAGCTCTATAAAAAATTCAATTTTAAGAAACAGAACGGCAAAACATTCTACCAGGATAGCAGAAGCTTGCAGGGTTGTCGGGTCAGCGCAACAAACTATGCACTTTATATGGTAGAGTTAACAGTGCACCCACCCTTTGCAGTGTGCAACTACTATGTATAGTATCTATCCATACTCCCCTAGTACATCAGCCATTGCACTCGGAAGATTTTTGCACTTGCGTCCATGGTTTTCGAAGAAGATTATAATAGTTTTTATTATAGCTATGTTGTATTATCAGTGCACAATATAATTATTATACATAATTATGTGCCCGGGTATTATACCTAAATAAATATTTTAATATTAGTCAAATGAAACAGATGCGGCTCTACTAATACATAAGTAATTTATTATGTTGTGAACGAAAAAAAATATGCAATTCACCACCTCTTTCGAAAGATATCCGGTATTAGTTGTTCATCAATTTATGCGTAGGTATTTTCTGAGTTTGGCAACGCAATTTCCTTGAGGGTTTGTTTTGCGATGAAGGCGATTGTTCTTTTTATATGGGATGTGATTTATGGGATACTTTCTAGAAACTGTGCTCAGTGTGACAGGGTGTTCAAGACGAAGTTCGGACTTGCCAGCCACATAAGAGCACATAACAGAGTGTAGCAAGAGTCGCTGTTGTCGGATACGACGAAGAGGACATCATCATCATCATCATCATCATCATCATCATCATCATCATCATCTAGAAACGTTTCATCATGTGGGGGTGGGGTGGGGATAGACTGGCGATGGCGAGGTGTGAAGTAATCTGAATCGAACTACTTAGTGTTTGTCCTAAATAATGAATTAGGTATTATTATTATAAATAAAACAGACACGTGTCCTGCAAATGAAAAATAAACTCAGTAAAGTATTCAAAGGTGGACTTAAGGATATTTTCATCCGCTCGTTGTTTTACCGTAAGTATATAGAGCATTGGAATAGCTACTTCAATTATTATCTAACTAAGAGCAATGCCAAAGTTGCATGTGCAACAAACTTGGACAAGATTCTAACACAGTACAGACAGACAGCTCGAAATGTAAGTTTTTAAATTGGATGGCGATGCGGTGGCGACTCCGGTGAAGCTATGCTGCGGTGTCCACGGCTATTCAGCTACTATACAGGGTGTTACAAAAGTCATGCCATAAAAATACTTTACAAAGTATATGCCTGTTAAATAAAGTTAGATTTTCCTTGAAAACGAGCAATGCTAAGAGCAATGCAATATAGGGCTGCTATACAAACTACCTACTTATGGAATTTGTAGCCTATTTGTGTATCTTTGCCGGTTACATAGCTGTTTAGATAGATATCTATAGATAGATACGATAGATAGAATACGCTTTATTTGCACACCAACAAAGAATCATAGGAATAACAAATTTCAACTTAATTAGGGTACAAAAGGCGGTCTGTTTACTTGTTTGCTTGTTCTTTCTATTATTATACATTTTGAGCAACACTCTGTATAAGGGCTACACTGCTAAATGGCCAAATAAAGTGACGCTTTGGACGGAGGTTTAGTGAAGAAAATAGTTTCTTACGGATTTTGGTTCAGTTTTATAAATAAACGACAATAGATGAATATCACCAATATGTAAAGATTTTCAGCCATTTTAACGATTGCATAAAAATTTTAACATTGTAAGTCTAAAATATTCAAATTGTATAGATAAGTAGGTACATAAGTTTTGAATTTGGCCATCCAAAGACTTCGGTGTTCACTTAAACATAATCAGCCCTTTTATTCATATAATAATAATAAACAGTTTATTTGGGAAATCATCCAACGTGTTAGTATACAATTTACCTTATTTCTAATGTTAGTCCTTATCTAATGAGATTTTTTGAAAAATATTTAGTTTAATTTACAATTATGCAGAATTGATAACCGCACCCAATGTTTAATAAAAGGGTTATCCATTCTGTCTACAACCGTGCTCAGGATGATGTTGGAGGTGGATCTCACGCGGTGCAGCAGCGATGCGGCTCTGGCCCTCATGATGCCATAGTAATCGGAGGTACGCGCTTCCGCAAACATTCCTGACGCGCTGCACCGCCAACGCAGCCCCAGCAACATCCTAAATGCATTATTATATTGGACGCGCAGGACACTCCCCGTCCGCCGTAAATGACTGATCCACAGACCACAGGTATAAAAAGATTGACAATAAGCCTTAAAAAGAGTTATCTTTACGGCTTCTGTACACCTTGCAAATCTGCGAGCAATCATATTACTACGGACCGAGAGAGCCCTGCGCTCTCTTTCCATGTCACAATCATCTGTCAGATCCTCGTTCACCCAATGTCCTAGGTATTTAAATTTACTTACTCTCTGGAGGGCAGTCCCATTTAAACATATCTCCGGTACAGTACTAGTCGCACGCTTACCCGCCCGGAAAACCAGAATCTGACTTTTCTTCGCATTATAGGTAAGGCCATGTCTCTCAGCATAGCCTTCACAGATGCCAAGTAATTTCATCAAAGCACTGACCGAGGGACACAGCAGCACCATATCATCGGCATAGCTAATATTGTTAACGCATATGCCGTCAATATAGCAACCATACTGTTGTCTGCTGAGTTCCTCGATCAGAGCATTAATATAGAAATTGAATAGAATAGGGGAGGTCAATCCACCCTGCCTAACTCCACATTCAAGTTTATATGAATCAGAAAATGCATTCCCCCACCTAACAACATTAACTTGGTTATCGTACCAGTAGCGAAAGATAGACGTAATTGCATCAGGGAGCCCCACCTCGGTTAACTTCTTCCATAACAATTCATAGCTTACGAGATCAAAGGCCTTTGACAGGTCGAGGAAGCAGGCAAAGACAGGTGTTCGTCTTTCCGTATAATATCTCACCGTACTTTTTAAAACAAGAATGGCACTTTCTGTAGAGCATTCCGCTCTAAAGCCAAATTGCGCATCGTTTACTGGAAGACAGAGATTAAGCTGCCTCTCCAGTATCCTGTCAAAGACCTTTGCCAGAATTGTAGCCAACGATATGGGTCTATAGTTACCTTTGCTGGTAAGGTCGCCAGTACTATCCTTCACCACCGGCACTACAACCGTTTTCATCATATCATCAGGTAGGTAAGAGTGCGCCAAGCAGCACGAGTAGAGCATTGCCAAAACACGAGGCAAGTGAACACCTGCATTGATCAGATGTTCAATGCTAAGGCCATCATGTCCCGGCGACTTTCCCCTAGTCATATCAAATATCACCTTCTTCACCTCCCCTGCAGTAAAGTGAAGTTCATTGCGGTCAATACACTTGCTAGCTAAACCTTGTGAACTCTGCAGGGGAGAAGTTACCGTGAAGTGTTCCCTGAATATGTTAGCAATGGTAATAGGACTGCCCTCGCCTTCTACACTCACAGGCAGGCCAGGCTTCAGATTGGCCCTTTTCGTGGCCTTCCAGAATTTGCCGAATTGTTTTTCCGAGCGATGTGTGGCAATAATATCCATTTTTATCTGCTCTTGGTTTTGTTGGCACCATTTTAATTTATTTTTAAAAACTTTCCTACTATTTATCATTTCTTCATACAGTTTACCAGTTCTAGGTTTGCATGACAATACCCAAGACTTATATTTAAGCCTGGCCTCCCTGTGTGCACAGTATACATATTTGTTCCACCCAATCACCTTTCTCTTACGTGGCCGGGACATTGGTTCACGACTCTGAACAGATGAGTTTTGTAGAATGGATATGATGTCCTTGTACATATTATCTATAAGTAAATAATGATCTGAGTCATGACACATATTTTTACAACACGACTGAAATTGTACTGGAAAATCGACATTCCTCAGGCTATGATTACACAAATCTTTATATTTACATACTGATTTATCATCTCTTAGACCCCATACTATGTCACTATAACCATGACCTACCACACAACAGGTTTTAGGTACAATAACAGAATAGTCAGTAGTAATTACAAGCGGAAAGTGATCTGACCAATATACATCGTTAATGCGTACATATACATCCTTAACACACATAGCGGCTGATGACGTAACAACACAATGGTCTAGCCAGCGTTCACATCCGTGCGATTCACTTATATAGGTATACGTATTGGAGTCAATACCTAAAAAGTCCGTGTCCGCACATTTCCAATTGTGATCACTGTTGAATTCAGACAGTTCATTCCAAAAAAGCTCAGTAGGATGGGCATTAAAGTCCCCTAGTATGAACACATTCTCCAGTCCAGAACTCTCCACCAGCGCAAATATTTCACTCAGATAATCCGTAAAATCAGACAGGTTGTCATAACTGTTAGTAGGCATATAAACACTTATAACCAAAAATTGGAGACCGGACACTGACACACGAACGGCTACCAATCGATCACTCGCACAGGTCACTACTGACACATTTGTAAAAACACCTCTTCGCCACAGTATCGCCACTCCCCCGTGTGGTCTGCCAACAAGCGGGCCCGCTGTCAAGTCAACGGCTGATTTACCTGTGTAATCAAACTCCTCATGAATAGTGCCCAGGAAAGGTACATCACATGGTAGCAGCCAGGTTTCCTGAAGAGCCACGATGTCGCATTCATTACATAGCTTCTTAACATCATGAATGGACCTTTTAACGTTTTTACAGTTAAAACTAAGGAGCTTACAATTTTTATTATTATTATTTCTTATCGCTGCCATTGTGCTGTGGTACAATGGCAGCGATAAGAAATAATAATAATAAAAATTGTAAGCTCCTTAGTTTTAACTGTAAAAACGTTAAAAGGTCCATTCATGATGTTAAGAAGCTATGTAATGAATGCGACATCGTATTCTATACATACATAATTATGCTATGAGCACTAAGCCTATTAAACAAGGAAAACAGTCAAGTATGATATAAATTCATAACATAACGAATTTAACATGCCCTATTATGCCATTAAGTTACTTTTACAACCTGTTGTAGCGAACGCCGTGCCTACACTAAAGTACAATGGTACTTATAACAACAATAACACAGAATAAAAGCAATACATTTAGTTTTATTGCCCGATTCTGTGTCCCGCTGTTCCTAGTTGTGCCTAGATTTACGAGCCGCTGTCGGTAAGTGTACTAAGTAGGGCATGCAATACCGCAATACCGGTATTCGTAATACCGGTATTAGGGACAAAATTCACGCTTTTTTCAATACCGGTATTGAAAGTTAATACCGGTATTGAAGTAATACTGGAATCGGACTTTTTTAGGCTATAATAAAGCGATTAAGATATAGTATTCCTATGTACTGTGAAAGCGCACTTGTTTCCAACCGTTTGATGCAGTTTTCGGCCGTTTGATATCTACTGTTGTCCATGCGTAAACGGACACTGGATGTAAAAATAATAATTTATTGTAAAATTTAAACTCTAATACTCAATTCTCGTAAAAATCAATTACAAAATACTGAATTTCTGCCTTTTCTCGTTTTATTTTGACCTATACGACCTTTAATCACAATATATGCCATTTATTACAAGGAAATCTAATACCGGTATTAATACCGGGATCCCGGTATTGAGTTGCAATACCGGAACTCAATACCGGTATTGAAAATAGTTCCGGTATTGCATGCCCTAGTACTAAGTCACTCCGCGGGTATTATCGTTGTAGGCCAAGTCGTGGGGTCACTCTATCTTATGAAAACGCCATTTCAGAGCTTTGATTCGCGAACTATGACTGTCTAGTTACATTGCAGATCTCATTTATCGTTTCTGGGCCTGTGCAGCGAGCATAGGATTCGATACTATTTTCGAATCTACACGAAGGGTCACTTTTACCAAACGCTAAACGTATTTAAATCAAATTTAAAATACATTTTGTACTAACTGACAGACGTATGACAGGCTACTAAATAAGTTTAGCGTTTGGTGAAATTCTACCTAACATTATAGAAAAAACAAATGTCACTTGAGGAACTAACTTTGCCTTATATTTTGACAGTGACAGTTGACGATACGCAACGTTAACGGAGGATCGAAACTTGTGCTCACGACTCTAAAGAATCGCGAATTTAAAATGAAATAATGAAGTGTTAAATTCAATTTGATTTGAATCCGAAAATCGATGTCAAAACAATCTCACGATAGTATAATAATAAAGTCCTAGTAGTGTTATAGTGCCACAAACTTATCTGTTCCGGTGAGAGCGAACTAAATTGGTCCATATAATCTATGTCAATATGAAATTCATTTAGTAAGTAATGAGGTATGGACCAATTTAGTTCGCTCTCACCGGAACAGATAAGTTTGTGGCACTATACTCTTTGATGATTATAGTGAAGACTATCCAAGAAGCATAACTTTAGGGTGCACCCAACGTTTTTTGTTGGAGAAAAATAAAGTCGGTCGTTTTCGGTCACCCTTCACTTCACCATGTTTACACTGTACTCCCCTAACCATGTTCACTTGGATAGTTCATTTACAATAGTAAGCTTCGGCCACAGATTAATTAACTTCACTAGTTGTGTTGGAATCTAATTAATGACAAAGCTCAGCCATTTTCTTCCTATTAATTAAACTGAAACGGGAGGGATTTGGATGGGAAAATCTTTCTGGCTCGATTGATTAATCGTTTCAGATAAGTATACATTCAATCATCGCATTAAATTTAATTCATCTCTAGATAGCTGCATGATCGAACATTACCTTTAGTATAGGTCTTGTACTTTACGAAAACGAGGATTTTTTTTCTACTAAAATATACATAAAGCCTACTTTAAGTAACTAGGTAGGGCTATCAGTTAGAATGGAAACATTTGAATTTCATTTATTTTCAACTTTAACCTTTAAAGATTCTCTACGAGTAGGTACTCTACATAGATGTTCTACGTAAGTATATCCATCAATGAAGAGATGGACATGACAGCAACGCGTAGGCGTATTGCTAACTTATCTATAAATAACATAGAACTCACCGGATAAATGTCGAGTGGAATTTTATCATTGTCATTGCCGTTGGCAGAGTTCTATCTACCTGTCATAATAATAATGATATTTTTTATTGAAAACAAGCAGAGTATCACAAAACATGAAAATGGACCCTCGAAAAGGAGGAGAATAGACCAGGGCTAGTAGTACGGGGCTTATTTAAGACGTGACATAAGTTTTGCATCGCGCTCACTCACATCGTGCTTTTATCGTATCGAACTTTGATCACGTCTTAAATGCGCCCCGTACTAGCCCTTCTGAGTCTTGGAACAAAGCGTTGGTGAATTTGTTGTACTTACATGAATGGTCAAGCGTGGAGTTGACAGCAACAGTGATTTACCTGTGCAGTAATACTGTGAAAATTTCACTCTCTCTCGATGGCTCGTTGACCCGAAGTGGATCTTGGCCTCCGCTACCAAAAGACGCCACTTCTCTCTGTTCTGCGCAAGTTCTCGCCAGTTGTCCGCTTTGAGCTCGCGCAGATCCTTCTCCACCTCATCTCTCCAGCGATACTTGGGGCGACCGACTGGCCTACGCCCAACGGGTCGCGCTTCGTATGCCATCCTAGCCGCCCGATCCTCTCCCATTCTTTCTACGTGCCCGAGCCAGCGGAGTCTTGCAGCTTTAGTCTCTCCAATTATGTTGGGCTCGGCCATTAGGTTTTCGAGTTCAGCATTTCTACGGATCCTCCAGGTGCCATCATCGCGTTTCGTGGGGCCAAAGAGCTTACGTAAGATTTTTATATTATTATCATCATTATTATTATCTGTGAAAATTTACTAACGCTAAATTAAATCTAGTATGGATTTAAATATGTACTTATTGTGAATTGTGGAAAATGGCTTGAAATATAAGCTCCTCATGAGACATGGCACGTGTTAGCATAAAAGCGAGAATAATATTATAGCAGTAGATACAGTTAGCTGCATTAACTTGTACCTCTACCTGTTCCGTATATAGATTATTATATTTATAGATAAGCTGGTTAGACATAAGATTAACTGAAAGGAGTGGTGGTCTACGATTTATAAAGATTAGTAAGTAAGCACCTATGTTAAATAGCGAGGTTTTTTTCATTTACGAAGTATTTACTTTCTCGGCTCCCTTACCTGACCGTCTAGTTAAATATTTAGTTGGTAATCTAAACGGATACAACATTCAATAAATGTACCTATATTTTGTAGCGTTCACAAAGCTTGTAGGTCACATAGTCGTATCGGAGCCATAACTGCCAATACTGGTACAATTTATGACATCACCATAACTTTTCTTTCACATCCGACAGCACAGCGTTGAAATATACAGCTTACATTAGCCATATTCAATGTATTTGTACTTGTATGGTTTTCGTTCAGTGATGTTGAGTACAGCTGGATACAATTACATATGTACAAAAACTGTATCACTTATCCGTTAATACATAGGTAAAAACCTCCACGGTAACGAATATGGCGAAGCAAAGCTAACTTTGAATAAAACTACATACAAGCTGGCAATATTTACCATTTACCACACCTCTATACTATACCTATTTAAGAGAAGGAAAATATCATGAAAGAGAGGTCTGTATCAAATATCAAACAAACCAAATCCAATATCCGCAGACACGAGTAGGATCATTCACAGTTTCTCGATAGGATTTTTGGCGTGGCTTATATTCGAACACTCTCGAGCACATCAATCTCACAGCTGTCAGATATTCCGAATATCACAGTTGTCCCAGCTATATTGAATCCGCGATGACATAAACACAGCCATTATAACTTGACCTGCTTCTATCGGCACTTCCACGTCTAATCTAGAAGAAACGACAACACCGCAGGTCTCGTTGCCTGGTTATCTTTACGAGTGTTGGCGATAAGACGCGGTATGCACGTTGAGATAAGGATGATTATGGTTAATCTCCACAAGAGTTTTTGTTGGTACAGAAGGAGCCGTTCTGAATTAAACGCGTGCAGTTCAAGTTTCAGTCTTACGACTTACGTCTTAATTAAGAACAGTGTTAAGTTATAGATAGGTGTAAACAAGCAAGTGCTTGAGTAGCTATTACGTTCGCGACGAGGTGTAAATTTATTTTTGGAATCTAGGTATAATGCTGATGCACCTTAATTTTGAAACGAAGTTGCTGATAAGATAATGACAAAATATTTTGTTTGTTTTTTTCAGCCCTTTTCATGAACGTATAATTCCAGAGCGTCATTGGCTCCACTCAAAACCGACACCGAAAAAAGGATTCGCCTATTTTCCATTGTGCCTAACTAATAGGCGCCCAGTCCCACTCTTGTGATGTGTCAATTGGCACCTGGCTTCGTTCCAGGTTCGTTTAGGAAGCCGTCGCGGGTCTCTTTGTTGTCTTCCGGGTCTCACAGTGGCTCCCTCTGGGGTTGATTACTATATGTGAGTAAAGTCTTAGAAGGGCCATTGCCGTAGCAACAAATTGTAAGTTTAATAATTGCCGTACAAATGAGGTTTAAAGGTCCACATTATCTCTAACTAAACAATGATGACAAATGAATAACTGAGTCTGAATCAAGACAATAATGCCTATAAAATTTAAAAATAATAATACGCAATATAGTTGATATAAATACTTGTAATTAAGTACTTCAATATCATAGGTCATTTGGCTTCCTGAAGGCTCTGATTACTGATAAATCACAAAGAAAAGTCATTAGAGTCAAACTTGGTCAATTATGATAACATCTTCATAATTACTTTAGCATGAAGGCGAACTTTTAGATTAAGTTACAGGATTCTTGACCGGGTTTCAAACTCATTGACTTTCTATTTCCGCCATGAATTAGATCCACATTCTCTGACCCAGTGCATCATCATCATCAGGCAAACCGTTGCCTCTATTTCAGTAGTAAGTAATGCTTTTTTGTTATGAAAATTATTTTATGAAATAATATTTACTGAAATTTTCATGAAAATCATTAAAGCGATCCGTATGAAATACTACAAAACACAATAGTAAGCATAACTCTTATTTGGCTCTGCAGCAGTCGCGTAATTTCGTCACTCGGTCTCACTACCTGCCTCGTGGGACGGGAATTTAATAAATTTGAACTTTGCGTGGAGCTCCTAATTTATGTAAATTGTTATCTCTCCGAGCGACGCTATGTACCTGATATGGAAAATAATTTACTCTACATTTCTCCAGAAATTCACGCTTATGGTGATGAACCGTGGGTACAGTCGGATCCATTGATAATATACCTACTGTGGGTGCAGTGAGATATTGTTTATTGTGGCGTATTTGTAGACGCAAATTATACGGAATAACACGGTAGAGTTACTTAGGTACAGCTTTGTATTTTTTCAGTTTTATTTAGTTTTAATAAGGATTTATCGAATTAGGATAAATAGAAATATACTTACCAAGTTATGTAGAACGCAGTTCTCAATAATGTAAACGTTATGTATTGTAGTGAAGCCAAATTTCACTGTGGATTACGGCAAATTTAATATTATACAGGGTGTTGCAAAATTGGTATACTAAGCCGAAACCTACATGTGCAGCATGGTATATCTAAGCCCGAAACTGAAATCAGAATTTGGAAATTCGCGAAAAAAAAAAATTAATTTTCCATAGTAAAAAGTCACGTGACCAACAAAGTTTCTATGGAAAATGAATTTTTTTTTCGCGACTTTTCAAATTCTGATTTTAGTTTCAGGCTTAGATATACCATGCTGCACATGTAGGTTACGGCTTAGTATACCCTTTTTGCAACACCCTGTATATTACGAGTGTGTAACGTTTATTAAGACTCCTACTGTACCATTATAATTATACATATTATGGTTTTAACAAGACTCCTACTGTACCATTGTGCGCTGTAGTCTGTTACGGCTGATGAAAATCACTTATTTCGCAGCTAATTCCTCGTTAGTTCCTCTCAGTGATCGCAATTTGTACTATTTAGCCGAATCGCGTTTAGTTTTGCCTTCGTAGTCTCGGTACAGACAGCTTCATAAGTAGCTATAGGTACTTAGGTACACTGTTGCTTATTTATACGAGTATGTACTGAATATATAAGAGATTCTAATTTTAATTAGTTACTTTAGACCAGCTTTATACCCCCCCCCCCTCTCTCAGCCTTCCATAGTCCACTGTTGGACATAGGCCTCTCCTAACGATCGCAACCCCAAACGGCACCCGCCATCTGCATCCAGCGGCTTCCCGCTACCTTCCGCAGTTCAATGGGTTGGGGGGCGACCGACACGCCGTTTGCCGACACGGGGTCTCCACTTGAGAACCTTTGTACTCCAGCGGTCGTCGGTTCTGCGGGCTACGTGGCCAGCACATTGCCACTTCAGCGTGCTAATCCTTTTGGCTATGTCGGTAACTTTAGTTCTCCTGCGGATTTCTTCATTACGAATCCTATCTCGCAGGGACACTCCTAGCATAGCCCTTTCCATAGCAGGCGTGTTGGTGATTCTCCTTCTTTACGGCGGGAGATCGCCGCCTCTGCTAGGAGAGGAGGTCGGGTAGATTTTCCGCCGCCCGACATTTGGCGTTGTCAATCGTTAGCACCACCCAGAGGACACGTGTAGGGTAACTAGGGGTTTGTACCTACGGACGTGAGCGACAAGCCCCCCTATACCTACAATTTTTATTTTTTTTGTCCCAATTTCAATTCTGCTTTCATTGTTTAAATAATATTTATTACAGTAGTTCCTAATTTTGTGTTTTGCCATACTTGAGTAGAGGTAGGTATACTCTGAAGTGTTAGATCGAATAGGTGCACGTAATAAAGCACACCACCTACATAATCTATTAAAGTTATATATATATATAAATAAATACCTCTAAAATCAGACTACCGGCTACTGCACGTTTTGTATGCATAAATAAATTATTATCTATTCCAAAATGTATTTCAGACTGCGCTGCCCATCGACGTAGCTTCGCCTATTCTCTCTGCGGTCATGGTCGGCCTAAATTGAATTTAGCAGAATACATAATTTATGCAACATATTATGGTGAATGTTATTTCATCATTAATTTGGCCTTCCTATTTGTATTTGTGATAGGCTCGTGTTATTATGATCTAATGTGCAATTGTGTAGAGAATATATTAATTCTATTATATAAATAAAATAAATGTAGAACGTTTTGTACATACTTTGCTAGCTCTCAGCTCAAATAATTTCAATAAATTTTCCTTTCTATCCATAATTTGCTTGACAGTTTTCCTTTTACATTTCCACCACCTCCCGTTGAGTTACTCAGAGAAATTGTCGGGCTGTATCTAATGCCATGTAATTTGGTGTCGTCTCCAAGAAACGCGATCTTCGACCGGGCCAATGCTCTTTAAATTTACTGCCGTATAAAATTATAGTATACGAGGCAGTCAGCTATAATAATTCACAGCCATAGTTTCAATATCGAAGTAGTAATATTATATGCACCGTCTTTACATGCATTTACTTGAACAGGTATCTGAAACATTAAGCAATTCTGTCACATTTGCACTCTTTACGAGAGATGCATTGACCCGCTGTCGAGAAGTACACCAACCAAATTCAGGACAAGCTGATATACCGGTAACATAGTCGGTAGCGAATAGTTTTTCAACTGGGAGCGCAGCCTTCACCTTCAACATTCAATCTGAGATGCAGGAGAGCAAGTATTATAAGTATCACCTCATCGATATTCTTTGAAACCAAGGCCGCTAGGATGGGGGGCTTTTTATGAGAAAATATAGAGGTATGATTTTGTTTTTTTTCCACACTTCACGTTCATTCGAATTCTTCGAAATGGGATTTTTTATAGTTAAAGTTATAACAATCGCATTGGATACCCAGTGCAAAAATTACGGTTTATTGACATTGAACTTACTGAAATAATGTATGTTACGAGTACATAAGTATAGACAATTGACCAATTTTATTTATTTCTGAAAATAATCCTACATAAACTAAATAAATCTTAACAGGTAGATAGATTTTTTTAAGGAAAAGGAGCTTGCTCTTGAGGTACTATGATAATCTTCAATACGGTATCGAGATATGGCCGAAATAACGCTTATCTTATGTGAAACTTAAAAAATTGTAATCTGACGATCTCGCGTAGAGCAGTGGGGGGGGGGTTTTGAAGTTAGATTTCAAACGTAGAAAAATTATCATGTTAATTTATGCAGTGACTATAGATTGGCAAGTTGCTTGGCGACCCTCCTTGCGGGGTGAAAGACGCGGAGGGGACGAGGTATCCAAGACGACAGCGGGTAGCGGGAGGGTAGCGGGGAAGGGCAACGCGTGCACTGCATGTCATTGTTACGGCAGTCTCGGCCGCGCAGCCGAGGCGGCCACATGTCTTATATAGTCTGTCATAATTTGAGTGCGACCCACATGAGATCATCGATCCTGAGACCATTAGTCTTAGGATGAGTGTTGAGGCCTTTTTAATATTATCATTTTATTATTATTAGGTATCTATAATTCGTCAACAAAATAACGTTAAAAACAACAAATCGTATAATGTCTCAATATAGGGGCTTCTTGTAGAACAGCGTACCGGATCAGTCATGCTACGCGGCTAAAGGTTGGTACTGCGCAGTCAGATACGAAAAAGTAAACAACAAAGACGAAGAGTCCATATGACAGTGCGTCAGTTGTCAGTTCTTGTAACTAGGAAAGCAACCAAAATTTATGTGATTAAATGAAAGTAATTAACGAGCAAAACACAGAGAAAAATTACAAAATTGATGAAATTTTGAAAGAAAATGGTCATATCGTGCTTCGCCTACCCCCATACCACCCGGAATTAAATCCTATTGAACTTGTGTGGCGGTACGTGAAAGGCGAGCTCGCAAGAACGTCGATTGACTCTAACTTAGATAAAGAGATAAAAGACTTAGAGTTGCTTTTCTCTAATTATTCGCCTAAAAAGTGGAGAAATTGTGACGACCATGTCATAAAAAATTAAGACGAATATTATAAATCTGATAGAGTATTTGACGATGTATTGGACAGGTATGTTATTGTTTATTTATAATTTATTGTAAATTAAACATAAATTGGTTTTTGTCTTAGATTTATAATTGAAGTTAATGAAAACGATGATGAAGATGAGGATGACGACGACGATGAACAAGTTCAAACAGAGAGTGAACATGAAAGTGACATGGAAATTGATTTATAAAATAAAACACTTTTACATAAATAAATTCAAATTGGTAGATATTCTGAAGGTAAACATCCAAATTTTAATGCTGTCAAACTATAAATTTTAAGCTAAATATGACATTTACGGGAACAGTCATAGAATAAAATTTTACTTACGTCAGGAATAGTTACAAGCTATCGCGAGATTAATCCGGGCACACTTTTCTACGTGTGTAGCATGTCGTGCTACCTCGCCCCCGCCACTTCTTTCACCCCGCAAGGAGGGTCGCCAAGTAACTTGCCGCATTATAGTTTGTTTTATGTTCTTTCCCATACTTTTGTTTTTACTGGTTTTTATGGATCTCCTTGTAGGTTGTCCTTTTGTACACTTATATTTTTATATGTATAAATTATCTCGATACTTGAATTATCTCCATAGCTCTGGAATCGAGCTCCACAAACCACACATTCGTCTTTACTCGGAAATTCTCCGAAAGTAATTTGGAATAACGTAATCGTCTGATATGAATTTGGCGAAACGTATTCAAACATTACATCTTAATCAATCTCCGTCGCGATGCCGCCTCGCAAACTCTTCAGATAACACGTTGATAAATTGAATAGAATCTTACAAAACGGTTTTGATTGATTGAAAATAACTCGGCTCCAAGTCTCTGTGGACTTCATTACGTAAACTACCTATATAGTATCTGAATTTGAAAAATATTAGTTCAGCTTTACAAAACCTATAGTATTTACTGTAATTTACTTTATAGATGACACACAACATACGTATTAGTACGTAGATTTATACTTTATCGCTAAGAGCGGTGGTAGCTCAGTCGGGTGAGCGCCCGCTTCTCACGCCAGAGATGCGGGTTCGGATCCCGTCGCTGACATGTACCAATGAGTTCTTTTCTGAATTTAAGTACAATGTATACCATCGCTCTTACGGTGAAGGAAAACATCGTGATGAAACCTGCATATCTAGATTTAGCACATCTAGATATGTGAACCCACCAACCCGCAGTGGACCAGCGTGGTGGGAAATGGTCCAAGCTTAGGAAGGCAGTTTAGACCTTGGGGATATGCACAAAGGTTCCATTCGAGAGAGCCAGGTGCAGGTACTCTTACCCCCACAGAGAATAGAATAGAATAGAATAGAATACTTTATCGCTAAAAGCGTTCTCTTCCATACTTAAATTTCTTCTAAATTTATTTAGATATGATGCAGTGTGACATCTGGTTGGGTGATGCTATATTATGATATTAATAGAAATAAATAAAAAAATCGTGGATACTAAATGCAACATAATGTCAGTAATTTTATCTTCAGTTACTGAAATTATTGAAGAAGCCGCGGCTTAGCTCAGCTTAGCGAAGTGCTGAGACAGAAGACAAGCTCCGGGTAGACGAGTGGATATGACGTATGCTGTATTCATAGTAATTTCCTCTCGTAGATTCTAGAATTAGGATGTTTAGCAGGACTAGCAGGACTTTAGCAATTGTAGTGAATAATATTGAGACGCCTTGTTTTTCATTCCCTACATGTCCATCTTATCTAAAAATATATTGGCATCTCGGGGGTGATTGGGCCCATAATGGCATTGCGATAGTTCTGCAATAAACCCGTGAGTGTAGTTAAGGAAAATCACATACTATTATGACTATTATTGCAATGATAAAGAACAAAATCTAGTATCTACCTAATGTTTTATTATTAATTAAACACTTTGTTTAGGAACACAACGTTGTTTATTAGTTAAAATATTATGTTAATTATTTCTTACAATGTCGTGCAAAGCACGCGTTAAAAGAGAGGGAAAAATCACAGGATGACAGATGATATATGTATCAAAGATTATTACTCTGTGTGTCACTGACACTACCACAGACTACACAACATCTTTCTCTTTTCCAAACAAATGAATATAAACTGAAAATATTTATGAATATATAGAATGTTAGTAACAATGAATAACTATACAACCACTACGTTTGTAACACTTAAACTTAACGTAATTGTTAACAATTTATATGAAAATCTATTTTACATTTTCTTCCCCCTTCTCTAAACAAATTAATATAAACTAAAAAATGTTGACTACACAACAAAGATGTTTATACCTAGTTCTAATTTAACATTTGTACTAGGTACTAATTAAGTAAACTGAATTAAATCTAAAATTAAACACAAATTCAAAGTGTGTAGTTTACATATGTATAGTAACATTTGTACTAGGTACTTAAACTTAATTAAATCAAAAATTAAACACAAATTCCAAGTGTACAGTTTACATATTTATAGTAGTACTAAAGTAAAGTTATATCTGTAGGTACATTAGTTATTAATTCATGCTTATATCTAAAGTATACAAAGTTAGATAATAGACCCATTCAAGCAGCACACTCAGCCAACGCTTACACTGTAGTTATATTGGTGAATCCCCAAATCATTGTGGTCGAAGATGATAAGAAGTTCTAGTATATCTAACTCCATTATAATCTATCAGGTCGTATGACCTAAAATCATTACATTTATAAATGGTACCTGGAAGCCATTTATTAATATTCACATCTTTCTTAAACCATATATTTTGTCCAACAATAAATGGTGCTTTTATCCTAGTGTTACAATTATAATTTCTGTTACTCCTAGACTTTATCTTATTAAAATCAGTCTCAATATTTTTATTTAACTTTGGCTTTAGGTAGGTATGAGAAACAGGCACCTTAGTTCGTAAGTTCCTACTCATTAACAATTCAGCAGGAGAAAAATTCGTTCCACAGACTGGAGATGACCTATACTGAAGTAATGCTAATCTGTAATCAGATTTGTCATCGTTACATTTTTTTAACATTTTTTTAGCTATTTGGACAGCACGTTCAGCCATACCATTTGATTGAGGATATCTTGGGCTTGAAAATGTGAATTTACAACCCCATTCCCTAGCGAATTCTCTAACCTCTCTTGAGTCAAAGGGAACATGATCTGACACTATCTCTAATGGAATACCCAGTGTACAAAATACTTCTATTAAAGCGTTTATAATTGATTTTGAAGTTTTATTGTTAATATGTTTAATTTCAAGCCATTTAGAGAAATAATCATACATTACTAAGTAATTTTTATTTTTAAGCTCCATGATATCCACACCTATTTTAGAAAAAGGTAGACTTGGGACTTCATGAGACAGTAGTGGACATACATTTGGCAAACTGAACAACTTTTTACATACCGTTCTAACTGTTCATCAATTTTTGGCCAATAATATAGCTTTCTTGCAAGTTGTTTTAATTTTGTCATGCCTAAATGCCCCTCGTGTAATTTTTTTATTATGTCTACTCTTAACGATTTGGGTATAATTAGTCTATTATTAAAAAATAACAGATTTTCATCAATAGTTAGTTCAGATCTTAATTTATAATAACGTTGTATTATATCCGGCTGTAGTTTTATTTTTGCTGGCCAGCCAGATTTAGTATATTCTATAACCTTTGATATCTCGCTATCTTTACTAGTTTCTGTTATTAATTCATGCTTTTGTTCCTCAGTGCATTGTAAATAGTTAACAAGGCCTACACAGTGAACTACTTCATGCATATAAGAGTCATCAGTGTCATCACATTCAGTGAAGGCTCGTGATAGAAGATCAGCAATATACATTAATTTTCCTTTTAAATATTTAAACTCAAGATCATACCTCAATAATTTCAATTTTAATCGCTGTAGTCTTGGTGATGGTACTTCATGTATGTGTTTTTTAAGTAAAGACTCTAGTGGTTTATGATCATTTAGTACTATACATTTCTGTCCATAAATATAATAATGAAATTTTCTAGTGGCCCAAACTACACTTAATAGTTCTTTTTCTATCTGAGAGAAGTTACTTTCTGCTGATGTTAAACTTCTAGAAGCAAAACACACCGGTTTATCATTCTGTAATAAACAACATCCAAGGCCATCCTTGGAAGCATCGCATTGTATAACAATTGGAAGCTTGGGATCAAAGTTTTGTAAAACTGGGGCTTGACTAATTTTTTCTTTAAGCTTGTTAAACACAGCTTCATGTACATCACTCCATAACCATTCTACATTTTTCTTTAAAAGTAATTGTAGTGGTGCTGCTAAATCAGCCAATTGGGGTACAAATCTACGCAAATAGTTAACCATCCCAAGAAAAATTTGCAGCTCTTTTACTTTAGTTGGACTTTTAATATTTGCAATTGCCTGTATTCTTTCAGGATCAATTTTCATGCCTTTTTTAGAAAATATATGACCAAAATATTTTACTTCAGTTAGCTTATATTGAAATTTTCTTTTATTAAACTTTACATTATATAATTTTGCTCTTTCAAAAACCTGTTTTAATATCGCATCATGTTCAGCTTCACTGTCAGCACAGAGAAGCAGGTCATCACAATATATTATTACACCTGGAATGTCTCCAAAAGCTCTTTCATTGTATTTTTGAAATATTTCTGGGGCTACGGATAGACCAAAAGGTAACCTGTTAAATTTATAACAACCAAAGGGACTATTAAACGTACAGAGATCACTGGATTCCTTAGTTAATTTTATATTATAAAAACCTTCTGAGAGATCTAGTACTGAAAATATATTCTTATTACATAAATTAGGTATTATTTCCTCTAATGTTGGTATTAAATAATATTCTCGCAATAACACTTCATTAAGGTCTTTTGGATCTAGGCATATTCTTAATGTACCATCCTTTTTTTCTCTTATTACTAAATTACTCACAAAGCTGCTTGGATGCTCAACTTTAGAAATGATTTGGAGATTCACCAGCGACTCCAGCTTCTCCCGTAAACGCTCCTTTATGGCATGTGGGATACGGCGTGGGGGTCTCACCACTGGCTGTGTACCAGGCTGAGTGTGTAGCTCCAATGGCTCGGAAAACTCTCCTACTCCCTGAAACAGTTCAACATTCTTATTAATAATTGAATTTTTGTCTTCGTTACTTTTAATTGTGTTTACATTATTATTAAGTAGTTCTAGTTCTATTAGTGAGCTCAAACCTAATATTGGTCGTACTTTTTGGTTTACTATTATGAACTCAGTCTCAAAAATTTCCTCATTATGATAAATTTTTATACATCGTTTCCCTACAGGTCTGATTTGTGTTCCACCAAATGCTTCTAATACTATTGTTGTCTCAGACATTTGAACATTATCATCATTGACAATTCTCTTTAAATCATATAAAGATAACACATTTACTTGTGCTCCTGTGTCACACTTGTAAGTGATTATTTTTCCTTCAGTTACAAGAGCCTCTGTCCACTCTTTATTCTTATTGTTAATAGAGTGGCATACCTTTACAAGTCATAAGTCCTCTCTGCTCTCATCACTGTATTCTTTATTAATTACATTTACATCTTTCTTCTTCTTACAACCTACTTTAAAATGATTGGGCTTATTGCAGTTCGAGCAGATCTCCCCATAGGCAGGACAACTACGAGGTCCATGCCTCGTGTTACATTTTTTACACAAGTAAGATACATTATTATTTTTAAATTCATTATACTTAGCTTTGTTTTCATGCTGTTGCCGCTGCTGTGAGTGTCGATATGGTTGCCGAGCTTGAACTGCATCCACCCCTGCTGAGTCTGGCTGCTTGGCTAACACCTTGGCATGTTCTTTGGACATCTCTGCTGATCTACAGATGTCCACGGCTCGGTCCAGTGTGAGTTCCTTGACTTCAAGTAATTTCTGTTGAGTTCTGTGGTCTCTTATGCCCACAATAATTCGATCCCGTAACATTCTGTTGAGTTGCGTATCGAAATTGCAATTCGCTGCTATTTTTCTTATTTGTGTGTAGAAACTATCGAAGCTTTCACCATCTTCTTGAGACCTTTTGTTGAAATGGAATGTATTTATCACTTCATTAGACTTCGGCGCGAAATATTCTTCAAATGCTTTTATCACATCGTCGAGTTTAGGGTTCGCATCGGGTTGGCTTTTGAGAGTACTTGTCTTCGCATCATCGCCTGTTTCGCCTGTTAATAATGTGTTAAAGTACAACTCTTGAGCTGCCTGTCCAATGCAATTTAGCAGAATTGAAGCTTTTCTGGTTTCCGTAATTTGTCCAAGTCCAGCTGCAGAAAGGAATATCTTAAAGCTCTGCTTGAAACGCTGCCACTGAGGATATAAATTGTCCAGTACTTCCAGGTCCATGGGTGCCGGCATCCGGTATTCAATCGCGGCCGCCGCCATTGCCATCTCAATATTAGAATTGACGTCGTTAGATGTGTTAGATTTTATTTCCATCACGGGTTAGTGGTTACTCCGTCGGCTGCGCCATGTTTTATTATTAATTAAACACTTTGTTTAGGAACACAACGTTGTTTATTAGTTAAAATATTATGTTAATTATTTCTTACAATGTCGTGCAAAGCACGCGTTAAAAGAGAGGGAAAAATCACAGGATGACAGATGATATATGTATCAAAGATTATTACTCTGTGTGTCACTGACACTACCACAGACTACACAACACCTAACTAAGTACTTTATACGTATCTATAAAAGCAGTAATTTCAAGCGAAGTTAGAAACTTTAAGGACTATGAATAAGCAAAAGCATATAGATACCTTCACTCCCGACTCCCGACCCGTTCCCAGCAGAATCCAACCAAGTAAGAACTTAATCCTGGTAAAATCATAAACACAACATCGGATTCGTGTAAAAACTGTAACTTTACGATTCAAAGCTAAAGGTAGGTATTAAGAATATTGAGATCCTAATTTTATTAAGTCTGGTCTATTTCAAACTGAATTTCTATACCTATCTGTAAGTAAGTATTTAATTTAATTGTGAAATATACCTACTTCGCAGATGCCAAAATCTTACGCATAATTTGAAGATCTTATTAAATTAACACTGTTCTTAATGCATAGTAATATTAGTAATTTTGGAGCTAAAAATCTTCTTCTAGAGTTCCTATAGATTACACCAAACATATTATTACTTTGTTGCTTATACAATACAATATAATGTTATTGAAAAACATAAATACGTTACAAAGAAAGAGTATGAACAATAGGCGGCTATATCGCTAAAAACGATATCTTCCTGGAAACCTTTGGTTGAATAAAAGATTTATGGAGTTAAATGAGTGATTCTATATGAAGAACCTAAGGCACATTTGCTCAGCTTGAAGTACATTTAACAGCAGTGAGCGCATCAGATTTTTTTTAACTAAAACCGTAAATAATGTGTTCACTTGTAAATTAAATAAAAAATTCTGGCTATCTGGTGTTGGCATAATTTTTTTGTGGGTGGAACATTTTCATTGATCGCGAGTGTGTTATCCATTGTAAATTATACGTTTATCTTTGTGTTGAGGCCCGAGCCCGGTGCCCGCATTCACATAACGGTCGACTAATAAATTAGAGGAAGATTTAGACCTCCGCCAATATTGAACCTGTTATCATACCCAGCCGGCTAACTAGGTCACCTGAAATTCTGCTAAACTGGAATATTGTGTGTGTATATTCATATATTCACAGTATGTACTATGTACATATATTCAGAGTATGTTTTACCACAGAAACTTACCTATAGAGTACTTATACCAATAACTATTTAAACACGATTTTAGACTGACTTGTTGCAGCAGGTATAAAAGTTTTCTAGCAAACTCTCTTGACAGATGCAGCGGTCTCCTAATCATTCTAATTCCAACATTATCTCCCCTTTGTCTCCCATCTCACCTGGAGATAATAATTCATACTTCTCTTGTTCTTTAATTATGCTGGGACTTTGTCAACTAAGTACACCGCGCAAAATATCTCACAAGTTCAGCGATAGTCCCCTTACAAAAGTTAAGGGTGCATGGACTGTGACGCTGCCAAGAACTTTTGATCTGTTAAACTCAGTTTCTCTCCCCCTCGGGGGCCCTGTTAGAAGGGAATGCGGGAGGGGGGGTGCCTCTATGAAGTCAGACGCAGAGTTCCCTAAGTTTGGATTACGTCAGTCGTGTCTCCGAAGGACGATATCATCTTGTCAGCCATAATTGAAATCTAAGCATAGTTGGACCTAAATTTCCGACTCAAGTTTCGAAATGAAGATGGATTGATTGGTTTGCGGATCATGAGGGATTCCGAATGTTGATTAGGTATTTTTCTGGAGAAACTCTAACTGAACAGACATCCCTCGGGAATTAATCCAAAGAAGGTACATATACTGTTTGTTCTAAGTGTAAAGCCTGCGCCCAGAAGTGATGATGATGATGCTAAACTGAAATTACTAACGAAAAGTGGATGTATACATATACATATAATACACCTTTGCTATTACTGCCTTCAGGATATTACATAGGTATATTATGTACGATAACCCGCATGTTTTAATGTAACAAGTTCATAGTTAATAATCTGGGCACGAAGGGAAGTAGCTCATAAAACGGGAAGAGTGTACCATAAAACAGTTATACGAGAGTGGGTCGCAACAACGTCGCCAGGTCATGATTATGTTTACATACTTACGCAAAAGATTTCAAAAATAATAAACTGATATTCTATTCTATTCTATTCTACACAGATAGTAGAAATCTACATTTTATAAATGTGTATCCTTCAGAGAGTCTCGTGAAAGTTTCTGTATACTTACTGTTCAATAATAAGAAAATACTACACCTGAATTCGTTACATGAATAAGGGCAAGGCAAAATATAATTTTAACTTTGATTCCAGTATTCTTTACTGGCTGGCTGAGCTGGCTGGTACCTACCTTCAAAGCTGGCACAATTATGCGAAGATGCTTACCTTCAGTTCAAGGAAAGTTGGTGTATTCCTACATTATGTATGTGCTTAATTAATTATTCAATTATGAGATTCGTAAAGTTAACAGCCTCATTTCGCGAAACATGTTGTATAATTACATTAATTAACGCTCTGACTAGGTACATGTGAATACCTTTTGAATTATTAACTAATTTTGAAAGGGTCCCCAAAAGTTGGTTTATACCTACACCACGTCATAAAGCCATGTAGCTTAATAAATATTTCTGAAACGGACTTAGGTACTAGGTTTTTCATATCTCTAATGGACTACGTCAATGTACTTCTGTATGTGAATGCCCCTCTCTTTAGTCACGGTCACTCTAGCTTACGAAAAACGTAAGTTACTAATGAGTGTCTGTGCTTCAGCGCTAACCAAGACTCTATGTCGATGTATTAAACGTACGAATGCATGATCCCATATGTTTCTTTTTTCTCAAGATAGAGTAACCCTCCTGGGTACATGAGTCACCTTTATCAATTTAATAGCCAGTTCTTAGGTAACGATGATTTTATACAATGCTGTAATGTACACAAGGCTGGCTAGCGGAAAATTGCATAAATCTGTGTTTAGTCAAAAAGTACAACAATGCCGATATTGTTATCGATTGTAGAGCTGATAAAAACGTTCAGACGTCAACAGTTTAACTGTTTCAACCAAAACGAACACTGTACAATGTACAGGTAGCCCGTATGTTACTGATTTCACCTGATGACTAACAGGTAAAGTACTTATATTTTTCGATACGGATACATTCCATCATTGCATTATGCCCACGACTGTACTGTACTGAGAGAAAAAAAGATACTAGTGAGTAAAGCGATTGCTGACCTATTATACTTACTTAGCCACTTGTACTTTGGTTATATTTAAATTGCAAAATTATTTTAAATTATCATTTTACTACTGTTGGTTTGTGAAACTCTATTTTTAGCCCCCGACGGAAAAGGGGTATTATACGTTTAACTTATCTGTGTATATGACGGCTGAACAGGTGATGGTGTAATGTTACCCCGAGTAACCTTAGATATATCAAAATCGGCTTAGCCTTTCAAAAGTTATGCGAATTTTAGTGTTGAATTTGGTTACGTTATATGTAGGTATAGTAAGTAGGTATGACTATCGATCCATAAGTAGGTGGTAGTGAGTTACATCATGCTATAGTTTTACATACACATAACAAATACAGCTTTGAACTAACGCGATAACAATTTTAATCAACGGCAAGATTTCATCTCAATTAATTGCGAACCCGATGTCCAATTAGGAATCCGATAAATTTGCTCGGCCCATTTCTGTTATTTATGTCCGGATTAGGTTCTTAAACAAAATTGAACTAATCTATTGTTTAAACTAAGTTTATGCCATTCGTTTAATTATTTATTTACTTATAACTATTTTCAAATATATCCTCTCCTAAAGGCGGAAATGCTGGCGTATTTAACTGTAGTTCTTTTATAAACCTTCAGCCCTTGGTCCCTTGTTTTTGCTGATTTGGTTTTTTCAGACGGAAACTGTTTTTAACCTAGGAAATGCAACCGATGCCCTCCAGAAGCAAAATTGTTGTTATTGTTATAAATGTATTGTAAAGTAGTGCACGATGTATAAAAATGTTTAAATGTTACTTAAACGTATTAACTTATTCAAGACAATACATGTACTAGATATTTATGATTTGCTTCAACAAATACTTGTATATGCACTCACGACAGTAATCCCCGAAGGGTCAGAGGTGGCTCACAATCGAGCCACCCACTTTTCGCAGCACATTTGTACTCACGTCATAGGTTGCGAACCATACCGCCAACAAATACTTGCTAATTTTGTAACGGGTAAAATAAGAATAAAATTATATAAGGCTTAGAAACGGTAACTAATCCATATCTATGAGCTGCTGATTCAACAAAGGGAAATGTCCGTTTAGGATAGAAAAGGTGCATAAAGCGATGACGAAATAAGTTTAATCTGGCCTTTCGGACCTTTCAGATAATGAAAGGTAAACAAAACAGTAAAAGGTCAGTTCACAAAGGAGTTTACACAAAAAAGCTTGAACGGGAAAATCGAGTTTGCCTCCCACTATACAATACATACTCATACTTGTATACGTACACTCAACTACCCGACTTTCATGTAATTTGCCTCTGAAAGGACCTTAATTTAACGTTATGTGGGTACCTACTACCTTCGTCATGCGTATCTATGACGTAGGACGTTAGAATTTATCTCGCGTACTTGCGACCGAGTTAAGTGAATACGCGGTGGTAACAGCAAAACATTAAATAAAAAAATATCATGGTAATAATTAATTTATGAAACTCCAAAAACACATTATAATCAGATGACTTCATTATCGGTATTTTAGAGCTGTTGGTTATAGTATAACAAATGTTGAACAATCCACCGAATAAAAAAAGTGTTATAGAGCAGCAACTCATGGCAAAAAAAATAATTTATAAAGAAACAAAAAACCCGACTGCACGCTGAAAAGATGAAAACAAGCCCCAATGTTAATGGAAAGTATCGTATGCGCTCATACATCAAAATCTATCAAGCCGTTTAGGCTACAGGAGAGAACAAAGAAACAGACAAACATACATACAATCGAAAAACATTACCCTCCTCCTTCGGCAGTCGGGTAAAAAAACCTCAATTCAAAAGTACCTACACTAGATTATCAAAGATACCCATATAAACAAAACAAAAGGCATAGAACGAGTCCCCATTTGCCTCATCTTTATGCTCTGAATGAGTGAAACAATCACGTTAGCTGTACCATCAAGGAGAGTAAGACCAATTTAGTGCTCTACATTCTTGGTACTAAGCAATAAACGGCGCCGCTATTGTACTTACCATTCGTTCTTGTTTGAGGTAATTTAAGAAAAAACTAGCAGTAGATCACATTTTGTCGAGCGGAAAAAGACGTGTTTACTCGTAAGTAATGTCCAATTGAAATCTTGACCTATTTTTTTGCTATAGTTGAATGAGACCTCTTATATTATGACAGGCTCGTACCGTAATACACCATCGTAAAACATAGCCTTGAAGTTGGATTGTTTGTTTTTTTAATTGGTTTCCTCAATTAAAACTGTTTGAGATGACTGTTTTGAAGTCAAGGGCAATATTTAGGAAAAATCATTATAATTGAAGATCACACCCATGCACAACTCAGGGCAAATAAATGTTAAATAATATATTCGACTCGATAAATATGTTTCAATTTAACTTAACTTCACACAACTCAATCGCGCTATGGAAACAATGAATATAAGTATTCCAATATTCTGATATATATTTATTTATTTATACTTTTATTGCACAATTTACAAAAGTATATGTACAACCAGGTGGACTTAATGCTAAGAGCATACTCTACCAGCCAACCTGCAGGATGTGCAGGAGCAGAAAGTAGGGAAGTGCAAAAAAAATATGATATATTTCAAAGGTACACAAACGTGTGTCTGATATATTGACTCTAACTCGGATCGTCCACTGATAAAATTGCACCTTGTATAAGCATTATACACTGGTGCATGCGATGAAGTTGATAACGAAATACTGATAAAGGCTGTATTTATTGTAACTATTATCGATCTCTTACATCGTCATATTAAATTAAACACTTGTAATCTCATGCATTTCTTCATCATTATCAATCGAATGGCAGTCCGATTCTACAGGGTGTTGCAAAAAGGGTATAAGCCGAAACCAGCATGTGCAGCATGGTATATCTAAGCCCGAAACTGAAATCAGAATTTGAAAATTCGTTGAGTTGGTCACGTGACTTTTTCCTATGGAGAATGATAATTTTTTTTCGCGAATTGCCAGCATGTGCTGGTTTTGGCTTTTAGTATACCCTTTTTGCAACACCCTGTATATGATATAGTTTACAATATTTATTAACTCATTATAAAACTCATCGTTTAAATACTGCTCCTAAATAATATAACATAAAATTACATAATGGATCATTTAATAAAGTAAGCGTATTGCTACGCGGGGCGGGTGCGACGCCTACGCCGCGCCGTCGTAGCAAAATGTTTCGGCTACGAAATTCCGTAGCCGCCCATAAACCGGATTTATTTTAGAGGAGGCTGTTTTACGATGAATAAACTGTGCCATTGGAAAGTGCCTGCTCCATAAACATAATTTTATAGAACCTAACCTCGCAAAGCATTTACTGAAAATTACGCATTTTCCAAGGTTTTCCTTTTAGCTCTACGCTACGCTTTGTTTTATGCATGAATAATGTGTAATTAGGGCTTCAAAAGTAATGAATGGCGCTGTGTCGTCGTCAGTAGGAAATAAATGAAGTAGGTGAGCCAGGCGGAGCGGGCCGGAGCATGCAGATGTAAGTGTCGGAGCGGTGCGTGCGGCGCAAGTGCAGCCCCGTGACCCAGATCCAGCGACCCTCGCGGCCACGGGAAGCTGCTAATTTCCACCATCACGAGCTCCGCCGCCCTACGTCACGGCGCGCGGGGGGGTGCGGGGGGCGGGGGCCTGGGCCGAGCGAGCGCCGCCCGGCCCGGCAGTCCGCCGGCACCCGCCACCACGGGCACACGCCTCACACCATCGCGAATGAACCTCACGCCGCCCCGCGATCACTATCAAACATCCTGACGCCGCGAATCAAAACCTATGAGTGATTAAGGACTAGTATTTTTGTACAGTGCAACCGGCTCGCGGTGAAAGTATTTTTGTAGTGACAGGCTGAGGCGGGCGGAGGCTCGGCGCTCCGGCACAGTGGCTCAGTTGGCTCTCGGCCGCCGAGTGGCACGCATCATCGATTTTCAAGATACCACCGGTGTTCGCGAGGTACGTAATCACGTGCTAATATTTTCATCGCAGCTATTTTTCACGCGCGGTGATCTGTGCAGCGTTCAAGGGCGCGCGCTGTTTGCATTCGCGCTCAGCGTCCGTAGTGACTCTACGTAGTAGCCGGCTCATGAATCTCGTGATGCGGTTCATGTATGAGCCGTCACGTGGTGATGTGGACGAGAGGACAGCTAATCGCTGTCACGGCCCCTCTATCATCACAGGCACGTGCGGTGAGCGCGAGTCAGTCACGCCTGCATTACAGCAAGGCTGAATGACGTGACGTCCCTTTACTATACAAACCGTGTAATTATCATGCTCTTAATACCTTACAACTGTTATGAAAGATGTCTCCTAAGACTGAATGGAGAGGTGCAAGTAGATAGTTAGACGCGGGCGACAGGTGCGCGGTCGTGACCTGCAGATGGCCACAGCGGCAGTGATCTCGGAGCTGGCACCGCATCAGCTTGTCAGTCACTCGATACATGTTTTTATTATTAAATACAATCACTAGTTGCGTAACAACTAAGTGGGTAAATATACCTAACTGAGTAAACTTTCTGCTCCTGAAACTCCTGCAGGTTGACTGGTAGATAATGCTTTCAGCACTAAGTCCACCTGATTGTACATCTACTCTTTGTAAATTGGGCAATACCAGTTTTAATAAGTTTTAGATACCCATTATATAATTATAAGTAAGTATACCATATAACTTCGAGCCATCTCGTAAAACTGAAATTTTCAGTAGGCTTAATTATTATCTTTTTAAAAAGTTACACACATAATGCTTTCCGATCGCTATTCATATTTGATAAATAATCTATCAACAGTAATACCTAGCCACGCAACACACCTTCCTAAAGTAACATCAAGTCAAAAAAGCCCTAGCATTTTGCGTTTCCGCGTAGCCTTCCGTCGTTCCCACGGTAATTAACTAATAACTACCTTATAAGTTTATTGTATTGTAGTTCGTATGGTTAATTCTTGAATACATACTCTGGATATATCAGATATGTTCGGTAAGAATACGACTGTACATTTTGTAAACTCTACCCGAAAAAATTCAGGGTTAGGTACTGAAAGTTCTGATCTAAAAATCAAAGTAAGAGTCGAAATACAATAACATGTAGAAAACCACATCTGACTATGTTGGAAACGAAGCACTGCGCCTGTCCGCCCCCGGTCGGAGATCCCGAGGAAGACCTAAAACCAGATGGATAGACGTAGTGCAAAAGACCTACGACACTGCCAAGTCTCTGAAGACGACGTTGGAGACAGGGCGAAGTGGAGAGAGAAAACGAGGAAGGCAGACCCCACCACCATATGGGACACATAGCCTGAAAGAGAGAGAGAGAGAGTAGAAAACCACATCTATAAATAGGTGTTTTTTACATTTTTAGAAAATTTAATAAGCAAGTACAGACTTCGAGTTATAAAAGTTAAGTAAGAATAATTATGTAGTACTAATGGGAATCCAATATTATTTACGTACTTAGGTACCTACTATCAAATTAGGTGAGTACTTTCAAAAAGTTTCGTACTAAGGGACCAAAAAGTTTGTTAAGAATCTACCCACCTGAGTGAAAAGAAAGTAAATTAATCGTATTCAACTCTTACGATTACTCTACAGAACTAAACTAACACAAAAGTTTGATAACACAAATTAAGTAGATAAGTACATAAAGTACTGAGTTTTAAAAATCTAGCTCCTTTGTGATCCATGCTGTATTAAATAAAAGTTTCAAAAATGATTGTGAATATTATACACAAACAGTTACGACAAAACATTAATTTATAGCTAGCTATTCCTATAGCTATTGTTTTTTATATTAAAATTTTACTTCAGATTTCTGTTTCCTTCCTTTATCGTGTAATGTGTAAAAGAAACGAACCATTTTTCCGCTATAAAATATTGATTGCTTTCTTATCAGCTTCAAAACTGTAAGATTGGTGTAACCAACCAATCTTACAGTTTGGTGTGGTTTCTGTAAATGTAAACTTTGGATATGCTTACCTATACCTACATAGTTATACACTTACAAAGCTACCGGAAACCTATATAAACCAAAAGGTATAATATTTGTTATGAACAATATTTATAGGTATGTGGGTGGACTGGAAAGGATCTCTGGAAGCGATATAAGACGATTTTATTTTTTTGATGTACCTTGTAGGTCCTTGTTCCAGTACAAAGAGTACCCAAGACTTTAATTATTTATATCATACACAATCACAGATGTAAAGATACTCGTATCTATAATAAAAAAACCCATCCAACCATTTTTTTTCTTGCTAGATTTCCTGATACTAAATAAGTATTTATTTTCGGTAAAAAATCACACTCACTAATTACTATAATCGTAAATCGTAACCCACATGTCTCGATTCATCGGAGGTTAGTATTCGGAGCAGGGATCGATGTCAAGGCGCGGTCGCAGCACCTGAGCATCACTATGTCATCTAGCTACACATCTGGCATCAATGGTGCATTCTTGAGTCGCTACTTTCTTCAATGGCAAAATAAACAAATGTCGATTTTTGCGACCATTATTGTTTTGCGTTTTTGTTCTGTAATTGTCTGTTCTAAAGATCTTGTCGATAATGTAGTTAAAATGAAAATAGTATTATGTTCATAGTGATACTTACACTTGCTTGATATTTTACGTAGAATGTAAAACATAATATGAACAATCAATACTTATATATTTTACCTGACCATTATTAACCTCGTACTTATAACAAATTTACATGTATTTACAAATAATATATCATCATTAATGTTGGGAAAGGAATAAACCTAATCTCTGACGTGGGATATTACGTACCTGCGATCGTCAAGCAGATGTTATCGAGTCGACATCACGTCTCATTAATCATGATAATTTTTCTGTGTCTGTTCATATCAGATTGTAATTTTCATCATATTTCGTGACTTAAACTGTTATGGTGTGTCTGTACTCAGTACGGCAGATATTTACTTACGTAATATTTTCATATAATATATTTATGTCTGTATTTATTATATATGTACTTACATTGAAATAAAACTTTAAAATTATAAAAATAAAAAACAAAGTTCACAACTTAAATCAGTATAGGTATAGGTACTATGTAGAGTCAGAGGAAGGAACAGATTTCACGTATACTTGAGCCAAAGTTGATCAAAACAACCTAACTACCTCATCTATACGATTAATAATAGGCACTTACCTAAAGTCCAATTATAATTACTAATTACAGACCGGAGAAAGGTAAATAAGACCGAGCATTAATCTAGTTTACGTAACAAGTTTACAGTAACTCAAATGAAACGACGTTTAATTGTAATTTTATGAACTACGAGGTTTCTGCTGTAAAAAACCTTAATTAGATCAAATAGGTACATACAGCAAAGCAACATTACAGGATTGTTACCTCTTTATTACTAAAATATGAATGTTGGACACCAAAAACCAAAAGCGCTACAACAAAGATTACGAGATAGCCACGCGATCCGGCCATTTGCTCAAAGAAATTATTTTTGTTTATAATCCCACTTTAGGACAACAAAGTCCTGTTATTTATAAACAAAAACCTCTCTTGAATGAATAAAAATCCAAAAAGATTATAGAGTTTATTCACGGTTCTTTGTTCAGTGGCTTTTTAAATTAATCTTCGTCGGGAAATGGAGCTCCTGACATAATATTGTCGTTGCGAAGGTGAATGCCAAAAGAAAATAGATCGCGCCATTATGTAAGAGTTTTAAAATAAGTACCTAGGTACTCACGTGTTTACTTTGGATATATCTGCGTGCGGTTATATATTATCTTATATGTTCTGGATTACATATTACTATCTTATATATATTAAGTATATCTGTAGTCGGTACGTGTTACCTAGTTATTATTCTGTGGTGTTACTAGAATACGTAGGTATTAAGTATATTACAGAATTAGATACTTAATACTTATATCAGTATCACCTGTGGATACCTGCTTCAATGTTTTCAACTTCTTAGGTTAAAGTTTTCATACTAATATAACCTTAATTATGTAATATATAGGTCTATTCAGTACATTGCAGAGGCTCTTAAAGCACTTAATTTATGAAAATACATGCAAATTCCGAGCCGGCACTCGCTCCAAACAATTATTATTCTAATCTGCAAGCGACCATCTTGTGTAATTAGTTATGATTTTGTTTCTATGTAAATTTTGTCGTATGAGCCTGAGCCTATCTTGGTTTTGTATATTATATATACGTAAATGATCTTGAAATCTTGCTGGAAATCATTTTCAATGTTCCTTATTCCGAAAAACATACATACATTCAAACATATACGAATTACATATTTCTTATAGATAGATGGCTAAAGGTATATGTATGGAATGCCTAGGTAGGTTTTCAATACAGTCTAGATTTATATACCTTTAATTTTCAAAATTACCTCTCTCAATAAAGAAGCAACCAGATTGTTGTGAAATATAGAGCGAGAGGCATCACTAAGTACGACCTTTTCATCTATTCGTAGGGATATAGGTTTTGTTGCATAGGATTTACGGGCCATTATCATTATCATGTCTATGCTTTCATGGATGCTGCAGATTGTAGTTGCGTACTATACTAGATAAAAGTAAGGTGATAAAGATATTGTGATATATTATGTGTTTTTCCAAAGATCGTATCGTTTTATCGATAGTCTAGTTAAATGAATATTGTTTATGTTTTATATCTGATATTTTACGTTGAATATATACCTATACAGTCATATTATATAGTAGTGGTATCTAAAATGAAATAAGTACATATTTATTGAGCGAAAAATTTCACAGAAAACTCTCCAAAATATTATTAATCTCTCCTCAAACTTTTGTACCTAAAAGGGAAATCTAATGACTAATGGAATTACTGATGAGTAGTACATAATTCACACGATCGACAAGGCTAGGTAAGTGTGTAAGTAAGTACGTAATAATATTATCATTAGACTCACGAAATTGAGGGAAACCCCGTGGAAGCTGAGCTTAACTGAGCTCAATTCTGGACAGTAGCAATGTCTGTCTGTCAGTCAGATTAGGCCGCATTGTTCGCTGTGATGAGGCAGTCAGGCGAGGGCCGTGGCTATGACATACTATGTGATCACACAGGATACGTGTAACATAATTATTACGTGTTGTAGACGTAGATTACACTCATAAACTTAAACTAAACTCAAGTAAAATAGGTATTTACTTAGCATTTTTTTACGCTATATGGCATCTAGCTGATAATTCTTTTATAAGGGACTGTCCAAGTCCATAAAGTAATAGGTTATTCATTTTATCCGTGCCAAGTTGTTAGGCTTTCTTTCATTCCCATAAAAAATATATTACGCGATTTGTGAAGATAACATTAATTTGCCCAGAAAAAGTCTAGTTAAGTGCTTCGAAGCGTGAAGCAAGAGGGCCACGTCGCCAACCGGTCCTATACAAAACTTTTGCCAAAAACTCGACACCGCTGTATTTTCATGTCTGTATTGGCGTACGTTCAAAATTCCGCCTCAATTTTCCGTCACGAGACTTCCGCTCTTAGAGCGTATTAATTGTGGTATTTTGTCACTAGAGGTTACTCTTGTACATTGTTATATTGCCTTTTCTATGTAACGTCATTAATCAGATATTCCATTTATAGTCATATAGTCAGGAAGCGTAAGCATAAAAATCCATACACCGAATTCATCCTAAAAATGTCAGTGACCAACATTGAAGTATCGATCCAATCAAACTAACGCTAACTGGCAACTCAAATTCCACACTGTTTGCTCAACCATTACGCTAACGGCTAGATGTGCGCTTTGAACCAGAATTAGAGCAAATACGAATTGCCATCTGACGATACCAGCTAGCGCACATGTAGTCCTGGTAATAATAAAGTTGTTGACACAAGGAGAGCAGGTAGTAAACAAATTGTTTTAGTTCGTCTTTGTGTTCGGCTGATTGCTTATCAAAGCGGATCGCTGGGTGTTGACGCAGCTGTACAGACATTAGCGAAGGCTTTCCTATTGGTTGTTTTCTATTATTAGTTTACCACGGTTGTGGATCACCGCACTATGCAAATATACACGCTAGTACTATAGCGTTTCACTTACCTTCGCAGATAGGGTCTTACGTACAGGATTCTAAAGTCATAATAGATGAAAATGATTTTTCAGTTCCTAATTATTTTTAAACGTAGGTTAGATGTTGTCAAACAAGTACTTTCACTGTATTTCTACCTTCTACTGTCAGTATTTTATTTGTACCAAACAAGCAATATCATACTTTACCAAGCTGACTACCTGTAGTTGCTCTATATTATCTACCTTTATCTATGTTGGAGGAGTATTAGATAAGTGCGTAGAAGCGAGTGCGTGCCAAATTGTCGCTGTTATCTGCCGTATGACGCCATCATTGTAGCGTAAACGCTTCACTCAGCGTAAAAGCTATAAGTAAATTTGCGTAAATGTTACTACTTATTAGAGACAATGTTGACACAGGTGAAGTGGGAAGTAACGCAAACAATCTGTTGTTTGCAGCAATTAACTATAAGCTGACGTTTAAAATTTAATGTTTTAAAAATTTAGATGTATTTTGTCTTGTTTGTCTGTCACTAGGTACTTATATTAATTATAATACTTATTGTAACATACATACCTACCTAGAATTATACATGTCTACAATTGAAGTCAAAACTTGGTCCTGACTTCAGGATTCCCATTGAAATAGAAGGAAGAACACCAATGCAAAAAAAAATACGAATCTTTAACTCTATACTTAAATTTGAACGAAAAGTAATCGCTTCACTAATTTTCATTGCACGTCGAATCGGGGTCACGTCAACTCATGTCCATTCGATTTTTGAATCGATTATAGAGGCAAGGAATCGGAACTAACCAGTTCTGGTGGCGAGGATATTGGATGATTATGATGAGATCAAATGTGGCTCGCCGCGTGGCCTCATACCACATCCGCCATAGTAAAGTGACATGATTATTTATCTACCTCTACCTACCTAGCTCATACATAGATATAGGTAGATGCATTTTCATGTTACTGTAATCATTTATATATCCAGTTAAGTATATGTATTCCGTGCTTTACTGAGCTCGGAAACGCCAAATGGGTATTACAAAAAGCTGATTTAGCAGAGATCGTGTGGATCCAGTTTAGCAGAGTTTAGCTTTAGTGTTTGGTCACAGTGATAAACAAAAAGAAGACGACAACAGTTTGGATCAATAACTTTATTGGGTTAGGATATTAGGTACTATTAAGCCCGCCCTTGACGTAGCTCAACGATGTTTCCGTAGATATAGCCCAGACAATAACAATAGGTAATTCATCCATCAAAGCCAGCCAATAACGACATAAAATAAAAACAAAATAACGAAAGGATAATTACGGTTTAACCTAATCTGCTTGGTATTTAGTCACGCGACCATGAATGAGAAATGTTAGCGATAAGATTATAACAATACATATCTGCTTGCTTGATGTAAGTGAAACATGTGTATAATACTAAACTGCCTTGACTATAGCAAAATATAATCAAATAAGATGACGAATCCATAATTTATAAATTTTATGACCAACAACAGAGTCTTGAGTCCTGACATGGAAGTAACTGCGGACGACCTCGTCTTCATTCTATTCCAATTTCAATTAGCCGCAAACATTCGGAATCCGGAAAAAATCCGAACCGTCGATTCTGCGGACCCGTTAACCGTATCTTCCGAACTACATGACCTTGGCGACACGCTGCACCGGCGTCCACTGGCCGTGGTGGACGTGGGAAAAAAACAAAATTAGCTTCACGCATCGGAGAGCGCGCGCGCTGCCAGACCGCGATGAATGGGCTCGTGACATTGATGTGCCAAAGGTGCACGGCCATTGCCGAGCCGGCCCGTCTGCGGACGACAAGCCAAGAGACTAGCTATTCTAGCCAAGTTTTAAAGGTTAAACAATACAGACTAACAGATGACCATGTTTAATAAACATGCTAATTGATGGTTTGTCGCGCGCTTGTTGCGAGTTGTAGCGCAATTACCTAAATTACCTGGTTACGGCTTTAGATGAGCGCAGCATTGTTGGCCAGTTTACATGCTCACACTTACAGGTATTTAAAAACCGATCTTTACAAACTATAATAAAAGTAGTAAGTATATTATTACGTGACAGACAAAAGGACAGTCGGCACAATAACTGCCCGTGACATTGACAAGGTCACAACGCGCGTTTAATATCCAACCACATAACTCTCGTAATTTCAACGAAACCTAAATGGAGGTAATAAACAAATCCACAAGCTTAAATACAATGAAGCTTATAGACACGCAAAGATAGGCACGCTATGACGTCACGATCGCAAGGTTAAAGAAATGCGGGTTGTCAGTTAAAATTACTTACGCAGATTTCTTATACTTATGTACATTTATTTACGCAAGGGTAACTTGGGGGAAAAGGGTGACCCGCTGATGATTCGCAAGGGAAAATGGACCGTGAAAATATGGTAAATTGTATGATGGTAGAGCTACCTATTGTAGTTGATTTTCCCTTGACTTCATACATCGCACGTCTACTGAGCGACCTTTAGCGTATAAGGTCAGTGTAAGGCCAATATTGATCAGAATGCGTGCTTTTTATTAGGCGCACTCAATTGAGATTCCGATCGTTATTCGTAAACAATGTTATTTTAAACATGAGAAACATTTTAAGTTGTATGGTATATTTAACAAAATATTAAGGAAAGGCCTTATCAATAAATTAACTGAAGACAGTCATGTACTTACGTATAAGAATTAGTAACATTAATTAGTGCGTAACTTATATTTAATGAATTTCATAATTAAAGAAAAAAAAACAGTTCTTTCCCGAAAAACATAAAAAAAGAGTTTACACAGTTTTTCATAGCCCGTGTTGTTCAATAAAGTTTGAAAGAAAGTTCACGAAAATAACTCACGTAATTACGATAATAGTTCCGTGTTCGTGACGTCAAGGTCGCCAGGGGAGGGTAAGGGAGGGTGAGGGGAGGGCAGGGAACGGTGAGGGGAGAGGGAGTACGCCTACGTTTGACTTATAAAGAGTTTAACCCAAAGCTTTACATAGAAAATAGGTTAAGCAGCTTAGGCTATAATGGGCCTGTGGGAGGACTTGCATCGCTAGCTGTATGACGTCTTTGCCCTCTTCAAGTTCCAATAAAAACTCTAACCTTGTAAGAATATTATGTAGGTATATAAAGTAGGTCTATAAATCAATAATTTATGGATGTGCTGAAGTGCTGATAAATATTTATCCTTCGAATAGGGAACCAGTCTAAGTATGTCGATGAAGTTATATTTCAATAAGGGTTAAATGTTTTTGATTGAAATAGACAAATGATTGTTATACTGATCCCTTTCAAAAATTACGTGACCATTTTCAAATGCAATTACATCTTGAAGCGTTTACGGCCCCGCAACGTCAAAACAAATTAAACAATCTCATTCAACATTTTCAGCGTTTAGTATTTCGCGAAAGATATTAAAAACGAATCTTTTGTGGCTCAGCTACATCAATCAAGTTTTTTCCCTCGCGGGATCCACACGAAGTAAATAGGTCACATTAATCATTATATAGATAGCCAGTAGGTGGAGCTAGGCGCCCTACATTTCGGGTCCGTTTGCGGAGCCGAGCGGCATTTATCCCGGTGTTCCCCTCACAAAAGACCGGGGATAATGTCAATAGACAGAAGCTCCGGAGGAATTTCCCGACAAAGGATGAAATAAAATTCTTTCCTTTCGTTCCTTATCTCATTTTTCCTTTTCCACGTATTTATTTTTACACGAGCAATGCGTCGCCAGATTCCTGCCATTAAGAATTTATTGCCGCGCTGCTTGTGGAAATTTATGCCTGAAATTCATCCTTGTTTAATTATGTGGTGTTTACGCGCCGCCTCGTGTAAAGGATGCGGGTAGCGATGGTTTAAGTTAGACATTTCATGGGAAACCCCTAAGCAAGGGTGGTTCCCCCCCCTCCCCTCCCTTCCCCCCGGCTCCCGGCGACCGAGACCCAGTCGCTCGATCTAATGTGAAAAGTTTGACGTCACCACCGCGCCTTCAGACATTTACAACACTTAGATGCGGCTTAAGATTTCCATTTCCGTAACTTATACGACCGGCGATACACCTTAAGTAGAAATCTTATATTAAAAGCTTTTCGCTATAAGAAGTTATATGGTTTGTGTCGTTTTGATAAAAGAATACTTATAAGGAAAATTGGTCCTGAAATACTTTTAGTTTTATGTGTCTATTCAAGAAGAAAATTTGAATCTTGTCAAGAGTAATGATAAAGAATAGTACTTACAGCGATTTACAGAAAATGTAAATATAAATAAAATAATTTTCTGGAATTCGTTCTTTTCAAGTTTCCAACTTGGACCATCGATCGACACAAAAGATGCTACGACCATGCTAACCATTTTGATCAGACGGTCGTGTCGAGATCTGATCACGACAAACAAACAACATCGTTAAATTTCCTAGAGTATACCTACATTGAATATACACGTTAATAAGATTATGACACTCTTCATAATAAAGGAATATTTAGAATTCAATAAAGGAATACTAGTCGTATACGCAACTTTGGAAGCACATACCTAGTTAAATTAAAGCTACATAATTTATTTTGAAAACATAAAAAAGTTTCATGGCGACGCAAACTTGCACAAGCAAGTCATTTAAATGTCAAAAATTAACTAAACTAATGAAATATAAATATTATACATTTTAAAATACAGGTACTGTACCTAATAATCTATTACAAATATTATTATGGTTTCTGTTAAACTATAGGCTTACACATGATAGCTATAACTGGATAGATAGATAGGTAGAGTAGTCATTATTTGATTCCGTTCACAATGTCGGTTATTAATATCCGCAATAAGTCCACCATGGCTGCAAGTCATCACAAAGTTTTAATAGAAAGAGTAGAATCTACGTCTGCAATCGAGGAGATTAGCCATGAATCTCTCCTAAATGAGGTCTAATATATCTCCAGGACTTTAATAATCGGTAGAAGAACTGAAGTGTCCTCCTAGCGGGGTCAGTCTGGATTAAAAAAAACTGTCTAGCTGTCATGCAATCGTTACTTTTCATACAACGAGATAGGGCCGTGGTTAGCGCAGCAGCGCTTTGAAACTTCGTCTCGAGTCGATCGATCAATGTCAAGAAAGTGGCCGGTTGTCTGAAGCTGATCATTATGTACTGAAACTGAGTGATAATGAAGAGACACATATAAATCATGCGATCCATGAGATATGAACGCGCGAGCCGAAGGCTAATTTACGATCCATAGATAAGGGATAGCTTTTGATCTGTCACTATACCAGTGTAAAAACATGTATTCTAGTACTTTTACAATAATACTTGACCTACCCCCAGTATAAACCAAGGAACATAAGTACTTCTCAAACGAGAAGGTTCAAACAGTTTGAATTCACAGGTGTAGGTATTATAAAGTTTTATAAATATATATAATTTTTGCAAAAGTTATAATCTTATTTACTAAGTTCGTAGGTGAAAAGTTATAATATTATTATTTACTTAGTTCATAAATAATGTTATTACAACTTACTACATTGTATAGGTAAACGTTGGCCTGCAGGAAACTGTTATGTTTTCAATTATCACATAGAATATTGCCTTGACGCCATTGCTATGACATTGTTACTATGTTTGTTACGAGCAAATGGAGTTAACAAATAATACATACATATACTAGGTATAATTTGTACGTAGAGCTATATGCTTTTTTATTTAATCTACTGAAGTAGGTAGGTACTTATTTTCTGATTTAGGTACTGAACTTACCAGATTGGTATATTTGGGCGAGATAACCACTATATATAACGGAAAGAGTAAACTGGCACGAACCTATAATTCGCATCATGCCAGTTTACCACTACTTGTTATGAAAAGTAGTAAACTCGCACTAGTGCCAGAATTTTGGCGTGCCAGTTGCCACCTAACCCAAAACTAAACAAATACTTTAAATTGTTAAAATAAAACAGACCCATACGCTAAGTACTACTAAGTAATGCTACAACATGTTGGCTTATTGCAAATACTACACAGAGTGAGATAATAGTGAAACAATTACCTATGCAGAATTTAGCTGCGATAACAGTAATTGTCGTTGCTTAATCAACTGTTTAATTAACAGAACATAAATAATGAAGCTACGTAAGCATTCAGGAAGCAAACCATTTATTTTAATACATATGTAGGTAAATAAACAAAACACACTCATATTAACGCAACCACAGACTAAATAATTATGTACCTATAAGCGAGAGTCATACGATGCAATGCAACAAAGTCAACAAACAGGCATCTGCTACACACAACAGATACCAGTGGAGATAACCCACATCACTATCGCATCATCCTAAATACCGGACCAAAATTGCGGCTCATTTACATAACAATTTCAGTCATATCATAATTATTATCGTAAACACTAACGCGTTCTGTGCTCCCCAGGTGCATTGCTTAACTAGCTTTTCGTCTGTGTTTTACAATACAATACAATATAAATTAATTATATAAATAAAACATAGACTATAAATGTAAAGCAAATGTTTGGCACTCTAATGGTGCCGTAAGAAATTTGCAAATCCTAGATAGTTTTTCGGTGATTTAAAATCGAAATATCTTAACGTAAATAGCACATTAGTGACATCCCACGCGAGTTGTACAGTTCTATACAGAAAACTGCCATTGAACTTTAAATCGTTAGTCATTGACCTATAAATTGCTTTGATGTAATTTTGGATCCGCGCTCCAGATTCAAAGTAAAACGCTGCTATTCAAACGAATTTATTTATTTTTGCAATATTTATTATTGGCGTTGGGTTATGGGCTCTGGAGCTGTTTAATTCCACGCCAATTATATAGGTAAGTACCAAAAGTAAAACCCACGAGTACTGCATAAGTTTTACAACTGTTGCTATAATTATGTATTTTTTTTTGTATATAAAACACAGATTCCTCCCTCCTTTATGCCTCTCCGTAGTCTTATATTCTGCCTAGATGATTAAATAATGTCTGATGTGGCTATTATTACTCCCGGAAATTGATAAAAGCCGTTGAGTCTTTCTTAGAATTCAGTAAATTATCTATCGTCTTAGGGCTTTGGGATAAAGTTTCCTACGGGAGTTTTTCCAAGAAATGTGGGTTTCCTTTTCCGATAAGCACTTATCCAGAAGTAAACAAAATAGCTGTAATATATTTAATGACATCTAGACTATTTATCCAGTAATTGCGTTACTACAGTATTGTTTACGGGTTTTAGATCAAATTGTTACACATAACAACATGTCATTTTTTAAAAGCTAGGATTTTTTGAAAAAGAATTATACTTAGGTACCTCTTTTCTACATATTAGACGAATAATTTTATGAATATAACTAAGTTACTAGTTCTAATAAAATAGTAGGTAAATTAATTATCATTCCGCGAACGAGTAAAAAAACTGTGTACCTATAAAAACTCTTCCACGTTGCAGACTTTGTTTTCATTACTTTCTATAAGTAACAAAGATTATCTTGCACCTCATTAAAACTTCCCGCGTAGCAAACCTCTTATTCCTCGTTCCTGCTAAAGGAAACTGATGGCGGCCGCAACTCCTCCTATCTTGAAGGTGCAAGACTTTTATTAAGGGCCCAGCGCTTCCGTTAAATATTGCTATCTCGTAGAGACAAAATATACTTTCTTATGTGAATAAAATACCATGAGCTACTTATTTTAAATCAGTCAATTCCAAAATAAAAGACGATGGGAATGGGGTTGTATAGACCCTAACTAAGACAATTTTCGGAAAGAAACCAATAGTTTCTACGACCAACATTTACAATTACCTAGAATTTATCATCTTTTCGTCTGTCATTATTCGTGTAAGAAATGAAATAAATAAAAAGCACTTATAATTAAACCATATTATTTTATATATAGATACCTAGTTGTTTATTTTCACGAAGACCACCAGGTTTCAAATAAATACAATAATAGCATTAGTTAGAAAAGCACCAGAACTGTTAAACATACACTATGTAATGTACTATACCAACATCCCCTTAAGCAACTGCTATACATCCCTCAGTAGACGTTGAGTGCTAGCGAGCAGTGACGAATACTCCCATTCGTCTCTGCCTCACGTGATGTTCGTTTCCTTTTATTTCTACACTTGGTAGAAGGAAAAGCATCATTACTTCTAGTTTAAATTGTAAAGGTGTTAAGATGTATGATAGAAATGCAAGCATGTATAGCTTTCAGTAAATCAATAAACTGTAAGCTTTTTATTGAATACCTAATGTTTATTCGTACAAATACTTACCTATTTACTGAACTTCAGTGACCTAGTAGGCTGTTAGACGGTTCCAGAACTGTAACATTACTCGTCCGATCAAACAAAAGAAAAGCTCAATATAACAAGTTCTAAGAATACAATTATACTGAAAGTCAACTTGAAAAATGAATGGCTTACGAGCTACCTGCGGCGCTATTGCTTCACTATAAATACGCTGTTGTAGAGATACATATAGGTATTGTGATGGGTATAATTTTATAAATTACCTTCGAACCCACGCGATGACAGGCTAATAATATACCGGAGCATCGATCTATTGTGTCGACACGTCGTTATAAAAGGGCCGGTTTAAATTGTTACAATAAGTAGTAAGTAGTATAGGGTTACCAATATTTAACTGTACCTAGGAGTTGGAAAAGAACAATGAAATTAAGTAGACCTCGAACCCCCATAATTTCTTGGCAACGCCGATGCCTAAATCATTACAGAATTTCCGCCCCAAATCTAACGTATTAGTATGCACGGCGCAAATTCATTCCATCACCGCAAATAAATACGGGAGCAACAGAAAATACACTCATTGATTTCCCACGTCCGTAAATATGGCTGCCCTACGAGGCGCGGAGTCAGATTTGCCCTTCAACTATTTAAGGACATCCGAAACGGTAGTAGGCTGAGACAGGCGTGGCGATTATTGTTGGAAACTGTGCTTTAGTGGGGTGGGTTTAGAGGGTGGTTTCGCTTGTCGGGGAGTTGCTTACGTCGCCGGGGTGAGTGTGGCAGTGGGGCGCGGATCGATACAGCCCCCCGCCCGCCGGGTGCTCCGTATATAGGCCAGGAGGGCTACTCTACACTGACGGAAAACGAACGGACGAGAGCTGTCGTAGAATAAGCACGAGATAGAGTCGCGGCTCGCACAGCTGTGCTCCGAAATTTAGTTTTTGGTCATGTAGAGAGACCCCCCAGACTGGGTTTACGAGTGTCGAAACGCACGGACTGATTGCGTTCGTCTGATCTCTCCATTCGTTGATGGTTATGGAGGATCCACTTAAGTTATTCACGGGGAACGGTATGGCTTGTGGAAATGTAACTTTGTTTGGTACGATTGAATTTTGGATTGAGTTTTGAAGATCTGAGGGATTGGTAGAGGTGGTTACAGATGGATGTAGAATTTCCTTGTATTAGGTAACTTAGCGGTGAATATTACAGATGTACATTACATGTTTAAATTAGATCCTCATTTTCAAAATTTCAGAAGAGAAGGGTATATAAGTCCGTCAGCACTAATAAATTGTTATACCTAGAGTTTAGTACATAATATGAAGATAAATATGGACTATGGAGCTCAAAACTACTTCATCATTTATAAAGAAGCGAAAAAAAAAACCTTGTTCCTTTGTTGAATCTATCTTTATTCATTTAGATGTGATATTTTGTAAGACAACTAAAAAAGACACATCAAGACAAGACAAACATATCCATTAAAGATACGACCGACGCCACTCATCACGTCTACTTACACTGTGTCCTCACGAAATTCCTTTTGGCCAAAGTAAATATAGTACGCCTATTTACTTCACGTGATTAATCACAAGAATTAATTATACCTCGACCTTCATCGTATGGAAACTCGGAACATAGGTTAAGGGAGAAGCGATCAGCTGAAAAATCATGTTAATTCGTTTTTTACTTATTTTCAAAATGTAAAGCTAAACATAATATGCTTCCGATACTCTCTGGATGGCGTCTCAACAATCTTCGCACAAAAAACAGATTCCATACTATTTTACTCAATTTCAGGAACTCATTTGAGCACACTTTCGCATTTTTATAGGAACCAAAATTTTTAGAGGCAGATCATTATCAGATTATGGTGGTTACTCTTGTATGGTAGTTGAACCGTATTTTCCCTTGTCGTTCCCTTACATCCACTTATTGCTGTGTTCTAACAAAATGAACTAATCAAATCATGTGTCGTAGCGAATGATGTTGTGCTACAAATGAATTTTACGCAGGCCGTGGCCATTTCTTTTAGACTCGAATGTGTTAGTTTCTACTATTCCCTTATTTTATGTTGCTACTTAATCCTATTGTTGTAGCTTTACATATTAGAATTTTCTCGTTCAATAGGAATCCGATATTGTTGCGACATGTAGTAGGTACTCTAGGCCGGGATTGCCTATCTAGATCAACTGGCAAGGGTAGCTTTGTAGCCGACATAATAGTGGTTCATTTCCTTCGAAAATCTACCTGTAAGTGTACCTATACGTATATTGGTATTATTCGTTGCCATTTTGGTTGCCGACGACCGAATGGCGTAGTGGTTAGTGACCCTGACTACTGAGCCGATGGTCCCGGGTTCGATTCCCGGCTGGGGCAGATATTTGTTTAAACACAGATATTTGTTCTCGGGTCTTGGATGTGCCCGTAAAATGGCAATAGGCCCGCCCCCTATTACATTGGGACTAACATACACTCTGGCGAAAAGTGGGTGCAGCAATGCACCTCTGCCTACCCCGCAAGGGAGTACATTAGTACAAGGCGTGAGTGCGTGTTTTTTTTTTTTTTTTTTTGTTTTTTGTGGTTGCCAGTTAAATATGTATTAGTTTTTTTCAAAATCATAGTGGAGGAAAACCGTGGACACAATTTTGTTTAAAAAACCGTAGAAAACTTTATAAAACGTGACATACTTATGATGTAGAATAGAATAGATAATAGTAATTTTTTTCACCATAAAAGAAAATATTACAAAATGATAACTTATAAATACTTAGTAGTTGAGTGATTGACCACTGCATCAATGAAACCCACGAAAACCTACATTTTCAACGGCAAACAAAATTGAAACGGGTTGTACCTACTAAGGAATATTCGCAAAGTCATTTCGAAACACGCAATCTCATCACGATGATGAAGTGTTAGGAGAATTGTGTAATATCTAGCCGTTTGTTAGTAATTTTGTATAATATCCGTCGCTGAAGTGTGTTATTTAGACGGCAACATTGCTTCTTAATTGGGGATTTGACTTTTGTTTGCCGAGTTTAGCCAGTTGTTAGCTAAGTTGCGTGGGTCGGCGTATTATTAATTACAAGTTACATAGAAACGACACGGGTAACTTTATTTTCATTCATAAAGAAACATACCTATTTGGTTTTTCAATGACAAAAGGCATGATGATTATATCATGATGATATACTATGAGACTCATAGTATGAGTTTAGACAACCCGACCTAGAAGAGGTACATTACAGTGACTATTTCACAGCTAGTCGTCAGATCTAAATGGCTTAAAAAAGGTTTCACACATAATCCACCCATTGACTGTAAGATAATGTCTCGGTCACAAATAAATGTAGGTACAAACCTAAGCCACAGAATAATAACTAGTACCAGGTCAGCTAAGGCCAGGTCCTAAGCTCAATATTAGCATTTTTCATTTCGGGCCCAACATATCAAAATAATATGCTTCTTACATTGTATAATTTATTAGAGCCACTGGAACAAGCCATGTTTTTATTTACATGCCTACTTAGATAGATAGATAGATAGATAAAGCGTTTATTTGATCCACTTTCTTACATACACAACAAATCACAATGACAGATATACACATTTGTACTTATAACTAAATAGTAGCTATGATAAATAAAGACAGGTTTGTACTTAGCAGGTTGTGTGTTGAAGCGGACCAAAAGGGTGAAGTAACTCAGCGTGGATGTTTACTCCAGGAGCAAACCGCTGATTTTCAGTTACCTCCCATTTAATTGTTCCAAGGGTGCCGAATTACATAAATTGTGAGCAAAAAAACTACTTAAAATATATTGTCTTGAAGAAAAATTACCTATGTTAGTTTGATAATGTTGTAAAGGTGTGCAGCTAACCAGCAAGAGACACAGGGTCGTACTCAGTGGATGACAGAGCACCCACCATAGCATGAATATATTTATTGTTAGACGATCTGCGCCGGATGTAACAGAAATATAGAAAATATGTAATGAATAAATAGTTACTGTAGATAACTAAATTTGTTATCAAGTCTTTTGCTTAATAAGAAGAAACAATTTTATTTTATTTTTGAAATTGATTTTATTTTTTATGAGCCTTATAGGTGGTGGAATATTATTCCAGCATTTTACTTTTTTACTTATGGAATCAAGTAAGTTTATGTCAAGGCCATATTTCTGTTTATGCCCTGTGTAAATGTAAAGCACTAGTGCTCCGCTAGGCTGCATGGTGAGAATATATGTACCTATTATAATGATAATAAAACATCACACCACCTCTTTCAGAGGGTAACTTTAGCTTTCGCAAAATTACGTTTCAGACTTCAGCTACGCAAACCGCGAGTCTATCTCATAGCATTAAACGTACCGATTACAAGGCAGCTCTCAGACGTTAGTTTTTTGCTAAGATAGAGTAACCCCATCTCGTCTGTACGATACTCACGCTCACGTAGTCTAAGCAACACAACTCATGCTAGCAGTCGAGGCACGAGGCAAAATAATGCCAAACCTTTTCATTTCACAGGTAACTTGCTTACAAAATAAGATAAAGCTAGCTTGTGAAATACCTGAAAATGGATTTAAAGTCGTAAAACGACACCTCACACTCCGCTCACGTCTGAAATATCTACCTGAAACATAACTAGGTTTTAACAACAGCCATTTGTTTTCATAAATTCTAGACTTTGTCGCAGTTGACTCGTTATACCTTCGTCGTCGGTGCTCGCAGATTTATGACTCGGAGTGGAAATAAGTTTCATGGGTTGTTTTCAGACTGTGGTTAGTAAACATGACCAGTATTTATCATAGATAAAGTTTGAGCTACGGAACGAAAACATCCATGAAAGTGAAACCTTGCTCATAGGGCCGTCAAAGTTCCAGTGGCAATGGCAGATGGTGTAATAAAACTAACTAACTTTTATATGAATGAGAAAGACATTGTAGGTCATGTTAACAATGTCTCTTGGGCATTCATTTTGATATGGCCCCACTACGCGGCTCCATATGCAAACAAGCTCAAGTCTAGAAAAACAATGTTGACGGCCGAAATTGGATAAATGTTTTACTCTGCAGGCAAATAGGCTTTTGCGAGAGAGACTGATATGGCATTGTGTGTACGACTGTAGTATAATTTATGTCGAGTTGCGAGACTTACGGGACATTTTTTATTTATTTTATTTATTTAGGTCTTCTTACAGCGAGTGTAACATAACATGCCTTGTTTATAACTTACGTCTACAGATTAAAACTAATTACACAGGCTAATTAAAACATACATAATTATTTGTGTATGTTTCGTTTTTTTTCTTAGAAACGTGCTTGGTGAGACTAGTAGGTACTAACCCCCATTTCACGCTCAAACGCATTCATCTTAACATCCCGGTAGATTAAGAGGAGGCTTAAAATGGAGGAGGTCTCCCTGAGGGTTAACATAGGCTGATGATGATGATGATAGATTAAGATACTTATGTAAGTTTGCACGACTACAGCCATCTCCGGTACGATCAATGCAACGCAGTCAGAGCCGTGGTTAGCGCTGCGGCGCTGTAAAAAATAGTCATCTAAGTAAGCCAGGGTCTGAGTATTGTACCATATAACTGTACAGTATAGTGCCCGCATGTCACGTCCGCTAGAGTGAATTAGCGCTGCACCGCTGCATCAGCTGGCTGAGCCGGGCGACGACCCGACAGCCGAATTAACTGAAACTTTCCCACTCCGAAACTACATTTTAGTAAGAAGATTTTGCTTTTGAAGCTGACTGTTATAAGTACCTAATAGATTCATTTTACAGCGTAGGTCCTCCCGAAAGAAGTCTACTTTTATTTTATTCTGATATCAAGACGTGACGTATTATGATGACGATGATAATAGTATGACGTATTTTCAGAAATCGTAACTTTTTACATAAATTATTTATACCTATTACGCAACCACGTTGCTAATTCTTAGAATCGAATAAATTAAATTTTTAATCGATTTGACACGATTACTGATGACGGCATAAAACGTAATCTTCTCTTCTACTATCGAGGTTTGGTAATAATTCATTTGTAACTTAGATTTTTAGATTAACCAAGTTTTTTTTCATTTGAGTTTAGAAAGAATCTGTGCTAGAATCACATCAGACTGATGCAGTGTTGATGATGGATAACGTGAAACACATAGTTAGATAAATATAATAAGAAATAGATAAATATGATAGATTTTACTCACTTAGGCAAGTCGAAGGAAGGCTTACGTCCAAGGTCCAGGACTCGGCGTGGGGGGCCCTCAAATTTGAAATCCGAGGGAATGTTCACTCACAAAATTCACTTAGTCTGTTTATAATATACTTAGTAAACAAAATAATATATAATGCCCAATGGCAGCTGGTGATGTTTAACCGATATTTCACAAATTACACTATTACCTAATCCGATATTTACCACCGCTTCGAATTGCAATGGCAGAACAACACGACGAACACTGACAAACACTTAGATTGATTTCAATCTACCCACAAATATTAAAAATGACCTGTATCGAAAACACATAGGTATTATTATTATCAATCAATCACAGATAAGGCTGCTAACCCTAACTACACTCTTAGTACCTACAGTAAATGTAAACAACCTTCTCTAACCCACCTCTCTTCTTGTCCACAGACCAAAATGCATATTGAAGTGCAAGTCGCGCTAAACTTCGTGATATCGTACCTGTACAACAAGCTGCCGCGGCGGAGGGTCAACATCTTCGGCGAAGAGCTGGAGAAGGCTTTGAAGGACAAGTTCCGGGGCCACTGGTACCCGGACCGGCCGTGCCGGGGGTCGGCCTTCCGGTGCCTGAAGACCGGAGGCCCGCTGGACCCGGTGTTGGAGAGAGCGGCCCGGGAGTCGGGAGTGCCGGTCCGGGATGTGCTTGAACATCTGCCGAGAGATCTCGCCGTTTGGGTTGATCCAGGTGAGAGTTGTTTTTATTTATTTTTATTTGGGGCTTAGATAATTTATACTATCGTGATTGAGTTAGTTTAGGGTTTGATAGAGGAAACACAAGGTAGAGTTATACTGTGTTAGGTCGGGATGTGATGTCCGAGACGTAACCAAACCCAAAATATTTAAAGTAAGGAAAGATACACAGATGGAATAACATTATGTTATTTTAAAGTTACTCAACGTAAGATCCATCATAAATTCTCACATAATGTCCTCAATTATCATCGAGAAGACAACCACACGAGTTAACACATTGCCTTGTCTCCTTGTCAGAGGTCATAGTAAATTTTTAAAGCAACCAACCTTCGGATGTACTAAAGAGTATGTAGCTCTCTGAATTTAAACTAGCTTGTTGCGGTAACGTTGGCTCGGTACTGCGACCTACTGTTACCTAACAAGCGAGGTCGACGGACAGACAGACTGGCGCCAGGACAGGACAATCACCATTTTTATGTTAACACGCTGGTACGAGTACAAGAAGTCGGCATAATCCTTTGATTCTAGACCGCCATGAGACGCCTTGTTCATGACTAAATTGCGGCTACTTGAATATGGACAGACCAATCAAACAATTTATCTAGATAATAGTGCCACTAGAGGAAAACAAGGCCTTCATTAAAATTCAACTGGTTCAATCTGAACTCTTCGTGACCTGAATTCGAAGAGAAACTTCTGCTTTTCGTAACCAAATCTACGATCGGGATGACCCGATAAAATAAAGAAAACGGGTTGAGTCGGGGGACTTTTTATTTCGCTGTTAGTTTTTTGTAACGCTTTTTTCAGGACCTAATAAAGTACCTACGTTAGTTTAATTTAAATGAAGTTTGTGCCGGTTTATTCAACATGAGAGTACCTACTATAAATAACTCTTTAAAACCAGAACATTCTTAGAAATATTTGCTTTCTTGCTAACTGGATTTAAAAGTTTCATTAGTTTCCACTTTCTGTCCAGCGGCTCTCACTGAGTTGGAGAGAGGATCTTTAGGCTACTGTCGGCATTATATCTTACCAATTAATAAATTTAATCTTTTCCTGTTTCCAGGCGAAGTGTCGTACCGGATCGGCGAGAAGGGCGCGGTGAAGGTGTTGTTCAGCAGCGACGAGCGCGCCGCCGACGAACGCACCGACAGAGAGGTGAGTGCCGTGGGACGCCCTCCAGACCACTGGGGTAAAGATCTGAGGCAGCTGGTAGTGGTTGAGTGAGGAGAGAGTAGTTTATTGGATATTGGGGAAGAGTGTACTGGCGAATATGTCCAGCAAAGGAAGTTTCAGTTCAAGTCTCCTCTCCATAACAATCTCCTACATCTTATACATGAAGAGAAAAAGCCTTTGTAGTACCCAGAACTAACCATCACAACTTCACTTACTTAAACAAACATTATGTGTCTTCCAGGTGACCCGCGCGTTCAACCCCGAGGCGCAGTGCTTCCGGCCCGTGGAGCCGGCGGCCGCGCCCTCGCCCCCCGCGCCCGCCGCCTTCTCCCCCGCGCCGCCCTTCCGCGCGCAGCCGCTCACCTTCACCACCGCCACCTTCGCGCAGACCAAGTTCGGCAGCACCAAGCTCAAGACCAGCAGCAAGCGCGCCAACCGCATGTCGCCCACCGAGTTCAGCAACTACATCAAGCAGCGCGCGCTGCAGCAGCAGCTGGCGGCGCGCGCGCTGTCACCCCCCGCGCCCGCCGACCCCGCCGCGTACTTCCTGGCGCGCCCGCGCGACGCCGCGCCCCCGCCCGCCTACCCGCCCGCCCCCGCGCACCTGCTCCTCGCCAACTGAGCCGCCGGCCGCGCCCCCCTCCGCGCCACACGCTCATAGACTCTTTACTTTTGTACGAGAGAGACGCGCGCCGCGATTTATTTTTTTATTTTCCGCGGGGGCGCTCGCGCCGCCCGCTGCTTGTGATATCCGTACGATTTTCCATAACTTTTTGTATTCTCGTTCGTTACGTCGATGTGTAAATTTATCGATATAGGAGCAATAATCGGCCGCGCGACTCGCCGGCGATTTATTTTCGTAATATTTAAAGCCGAGTCACGTTTTTGATGTCTTCGTTCGATATCGATATATTCGTAGGGTAAGGAGAGGCCGGGAGGCCCCGTGCGCTTACGACGTACCTTCTAGAGCGAGCCTGTATACATACGTCCTCCAGTCTTAAAAGAGAATACTGATATTAAAATATGTATACATAATATATTATTTTATTATATTCGTACGCGACAATCGTCTAACTTTTCACGTTAAAACGAAAAAGCCAATAGAGAAATTACGTATTTTTAATATTGAAATTGATATGTAAAACTCATACATAATACTTATTGTATAGTAGCTAATACTGACATTGTATGTACCTCCTGTATGTATGTAATGGTAAATGTTGCATATCCGGATCCGGCCGGAGCGGCCTGCGCGGCCGTAGATCTCACCTAGAGTATAATCATTCATTCGTATGATACCCTGATATGGTAAATATTAATGATAGGCATAGTTACATACGTTTCAATCTAACAGTATTTTTTTAAGAAGATATTAGTCCTTGTGTACATTACCGGTCACCCTGCGCGGGACCTTAGTCTGTATCGTACCTATATATTGTTATAAAAGACATTTAAATAATAAATGATAGAAGATTTCTCAATTCATAAAATAACGGGTGCATGCAAATTCATAAATGAATACTATGTGTTATTTATCTTTTTATATTCTACTCGGCGTTTGCACTCAGTTTTTCAATGGAGGGTGGTCTAGGGTAGGCGGGGAGTCCCCGAGGCCGGGTAGCGGGGGGCCTCCAGGGGTAGGGTAGCTTAGAGCCGACGGGTAGGCAATATAATGTGACCACCGGTCGGCTATCTTGAGGTTGTTTAGTGTTGTCGCTCTTCTATCTACCCGGACCTGGATAAATCCATCTAAGGCATAGTTCTAGAGAAGATATAAAATAATTGTAGGGTATAAATCGGATTGGACAAGATATTAGAGGCGCTTGGGTCCAGGGCCGGCTGGGTAGATCGCGACAACCGTTATATTTCACTGTGACTACCTGTAAACTGTAAATCATATTCGGTGCACAACAAATGACATGGTGTGAGAGGAAATGTGCAACTATTTTTTTAATATTTTTATATTTTGATTTAGGTTAAGACTAAGAAATATGATTTCGGTAGACATTTCCTATGATACCTTTAAGTAGAATTTTATTGATACCTATTTATTAATGTACGTATTGTGAATAATGCACTCTCGATTGAAAAACTGACCAACATGCTCCAGTATTTTGTAGATAATTCTATTTATATTTAAGTCTAATTATTACAACTTAGTGTAATGAAATTTTTTATTAAAGATTTAACTTTTTATTTTCTTTCTTTTGTATGAAATATTAGATGGAAGTGTTAAAGATAACATAATATTTGCATAATAATATAGTGAATACGGCACTCCATGGCCGCTAATATAATTAGTCAATAATAATTTTTCATATTGTTGTACAACTTTTTAAGTTTATATTAAAATGTTTTGTGCAATCTGCTAAGGCTGTATGATTTACTATATTTCCCTTAAATTAAATGTAGAAAATGTTAGGCATAACTACTTACGTAATAAATTATACATTTATATCAATAAATCAGTAATTTAAATTCAACCATTACTTAAAATTTTGTTAATAGTTGATTCAAATACCTTCTCAACAATCTAACGAAAACAATGAAAAAAGCTCCGTACTGCGAGGATGCTTTGAAACCCCTTCTACGAATTACGATAAACTACCTATGTGTGCCTTGTGTGTCTACAAAATTATAATCAAGGGTTTACACACGAAGTAATAACTCAATACTAATTGTACCTATAATCATTACAAACACCTACGAGGTAGGAAAAGGCATTGTTTATGTGCATGCCTTAGACTCCTTAGAGCGTTGGTAACTCATTCGTCGAGTTCTGCTTCTCAACATAATGATGCCCATGGGAAAAAATCCAGCTTAAAAATGGAATGATGTTCCATTCGAGTGAGTGAACCCAATACATTAATTCAAAGAAAACTATGAAAAACTGCTACGGGCTACGACGATTGCTACGTAATATTTTGTAGCCTGAAATGCTACATAGATATATATAGGGTGTTGCAAAAATGGTATACTGAGGCGAGAGGGTGTGACTCGAGAGGTCACTTTAAACAACTTTTGTTTTACGATATTGAAAATTCGCAAAAAATAAATGCAAAGATTAAGTACACCCATGGGCCCATGGTCACTTTTTACTATAGGATTATTTTTTACGTTTACACTATAAAATAGTATATAGGTACGCACTTTTATTTATATTCTCAAGGGCCGAAGTTCCTGTACGTGGCTCTCTCGAGTGGAACCTATCTACATAGGTATCCCCTTAATTTCAGCTCAGCCAGCATAGCTCCCGAGTAAACTGGAGCTGCAAGCCTGGGTGTTGCAATATCTGAGATAGGAGCTCTGTAGGTGTAGGTCCAAGAATAGATAATCTCGTTTCTGTAGTAGATGGACAAGCTAAATGAATATTATGTTGAACCGTCTCATCTACTTCCTATGTCCTACATAAGGGACTAGTTGAGTAGCCTATCTATGGTATATAAGTGTTTATTAATGCAACAATAAGTCCAGTTAATCCTACCATTATTGATATTCACGTATTAATGTAGGTACATTACCCACTTATGAACACAAGTTTAAATGTAGGCGTTTATTTAACCTAGCTACTTACATAGGTACCGTTATAATATTCTAGTCTATGCATAGGTAGACACAGGTCCTTTTGATTGTTGTGTTCATGTTAAGCCGCGTACAGACCGGCCCAACGAACGCCAACGAACGGGTTTCGTTGACCTTCGTTGCTGCAATCTGCCCTGTATTATGTATAATAAATATCCATAGTTGGGATAACCGTTGGCGTTCGTTGGGCGTTCGTTGGCCCGGTCTGTACGCAGCTTTAGATGCACTGATCCATTACCATAATGGACAACGTTTCATTTTCTTTACCCTATATTTTTATTAGTTATTCGGAAAGTTTATAGAAAACTAGCTGTTCCCGCGAGCTTCGCCTCGCCTTAAAAACTTTTCCCGTGGGAATTCCGGGATAAAAAGTAGCCTATGTTCTTTCTCAGGGTCTAGACCCTATGTGTACCAAATTTCATTCAAATCCGTTCAGTAGTTTTGGCGTGAAAGGGTAACAGACAGACAGACAGACAGACAGACAGACACAGTTACTTTCGCATTTATAATATTAGTTAGGATTAGTGGACCCGTATTTTTTTATTTTGTATATACATAAATTTTTGCATGTTATTTTTAACTTTAAAGTTAATTATTTTAAAACCGGAAGTAACGCCACATATTAGGCTCAATTTTTATTTTTGTCTATTGCCTGAATCTCGAAAAAAAACATAAATGACACTGACAAGTGACATTTAAACTTTGTTTACATGCCAACCAACAAATGGGTCATTTTCAAATGACCTTGATATTTCTGATGATGGAAAGTAGGTACTTATCATGTAAAAAAATAAGCAGAAGCATTTTTTCAGCTGTGTAGGCGGTGGCATGCTCTGGGACATATTATATAGAGGTCATCTCTTAATAATAAATAAAAAAAATTGTCAGAAAGTGTCAGAACAGAATTAATGAAAATAGCCCAAATAAACAACAACGTCACGATAAAACGTCAACGTCAATCAAAAATGAAAGTGACAGTTACTTTGTTTTTAAATCTATAGGCTTTGATCATCAAAATGCATCGCACCTGATGCATGACGTCATCAGCACTTTTTTACTATTTTATGATTTTCTCGAAAATGATACATCCAAAAAATACAAAAACATTTTTTTTGAGGCCTTTAGAGCTAAATCTCGAAATGGTTTTCGATTTATAGCAGCTTTAGTTTTTTGAAATGTTGTCCATTGTCTTGATATACTATACCCCTTTCGAACCTGAGATTTTTTTTCTATCATAATGTTTAAAAAAATGCATAATATCGCCTTTTATGCCTAAAAGAGCTAGGGAAAAATAGTAAAAAAAATCATGCATTTTCCGTTTTCCCGGAAAAGCCATAGCACGTTCGTGCTATCTGGGTTTCAATACCACTAACACACATTTGTGCATTGCCATATTTTACTTAGGATACCTATTTAACTGACTGAAATAAAAAAACAGAAAATATGTATTTTTAATCCTTTCTTAAATCAATAAAAGCAACAATATTATGAAAACCTTAAAAAAACTTAGCTTTTTGACTATTTTTTTAAATTCTAATAATGATATACTATTGACTTCCAAAAAATAAATATGTAACATATTTAAGACGTGAAAAATTAAAGCGAAGTGCATTATATTATATACGAAAAATAAATCATTATTAGCTTAAATCTTAAGTTTCAGCATATATCGAAAATAATAATAATAATAATGATAATCATAAAGGAGCAGAGCAGCTTCTGGCCAGCTGTTGGGCATTAGGGACTCCACCCACCAGATTCCAGGGAGAACCCCTGTTCCTCATCTCTGGCTTACATTTATTGGTTGTCCAGTACACTGAAGAGGAACAGGATCTCCCACCCCTTGCTTGGCTGGCTTGAGTGGTGTTTCGCTAGAGCAGAAATGCTCAAAGAAGGATGTGTTACCCAGTAAGGTATTATAGAGGTCTTGACACATAACTCGGATTATTCTGAGAGCTGTGGAATCCCTCTCCATCCTTAGTACCTCATGTCATGTTCCCCCCTTGCTACTACGTCACTGTAATGTGCTAGCGACTGTTTTGGGGAGGTGGGGGTTTGTTGGCTGTGTGTGCAAGTCACTCCCTGCCTTTTTATCCATGTGCGAAATATATAGATCAGACAGGAGCCATAGTTCTTCCATAGTCCCAGTTACCCAGTCCATTTAGCGCCCATTCCATAACCCTTTATTTATTTTCTCCATATCTTAGAATAGTCCTGCACCAACTGGGGAGTTTCTTTGGGTTTACTTCTATAGTCTAAGCAGGGAATATCGTCGGTTGGTGTCACATTGCATATAGATTAATTTTGTCAAACGGGTCCCTACATAATAATTTGGCCCATGAACGTCTTCCAAATGTTTGGGACCCCATGGAACTGGTTCATGGAACGAAAAGTACAATTATTATGACAAAAACTACCTCATGCAATTTTGTGCATTTGTACATTTTGAACCTGAACCGCACATTTGTGCGTTTCAGTTTTGTCGGACAAAAATTATCACAGAATCATTGTGTTGTGCAAATTTTACTATGCTAACAACAAAGATAAGACTGTAATATTACAATGTAGCATAAAATATGTGAAGAAAATTAGCTAAAACAGCAAAATTACATTAATTTCTAAACACGCTTGCTGTCAGGTTCAAGGAACGCCGCCAATTTCTTCGCCTGTCACAGGCCAACTGACTTCAAATATCAACCACAATTTTTTGAGGCAGTTACAACGATACGCACAAACGATGCGTTTCGGTTCCACGCGGTGAACTAAGTTTAACGCTAAAGTACAATTTCTAAGAAATCGAGCGCACATTCGTATCATTCAGGTTCGAAAGGGTTAAAGGTAGAATACTATGTAAGTTGCAAACGTGGTATAATACCTACTACCGAAAGGGGATGACGCAGGAGGGCAATATAAATAACTTTTGTTACTACTAATACATGAGGAGATGAATAAAATAATAGAAATTTGCAATCATTAAGTCACTTTATTTAATCATCAAACCACAAAGATGACAAAAGTAATCCTCATCTATGGAAATTATTAATTTAAATGTAAGACTTATGTATACAGATAAATTGACTATGATTTAAAGTGATACGTAAATTTATAAATAAAATTATGATTTGTATGTTCGAGTTACGATCAAAGAAAATAAGATTAAGTAACTATGTAGTGTAGGTTTCTAGTACATGAGTGGAACCAACATTGGTCAAGCAAATACTACAATTACATAAGATGATTCTGATTTCGTTGTTTCAGTTTGATACAGTCATACTTAAGTTATCGCAACATAAATGTTATACTATTTGTAGCTATACAGAAAGCTGGATAACATAATGTCTGAAAAACTTATAGTACCGTGCACTATACCTTATAGCACACCTATTAACTCGGAAAGGGTCCTATATATTATTCACTAACAGCAAATGTCCACGGCTATAAATGGCAATTGCGAACCCTCTCAAAGATGATAAGCGTGCCAATAATCTTTAAACTGTGAAACATGATATCTATAATTTTTACTGACAGTTTTTTTTATGTAGTTTTCGTTATTTTTACTGATTTATACACAATAATTTAAAAAGATGTAAAATTATAAATCTCTTAAGTTACTTCATTTCCAAGTGTTATGTTCATGCAATAAAATAGTTGTAATATTGCTTCATACAATTAGTTATGTCTATAAATAGAATGATCCAGAATTTTTAAATTCAGTTTAAACGAAATTATGTATACTACAGATTGCTTTTTACACATCCCATAAATCATTATGTATTATTTTTTTGGCACCAAACTTGTTCTTACATTATTTATTGTACAAGGCTTCTGAGGAACGTTTCAAATAGACATAATTATTCTTACGTACTTAATTAATTATCAAAACCTTAGGCCAATTGTATACCTACATGATACATTAAAATATACTCCCATAGATGAGGGGCATCACTAGCGGTGTTTACAGTTTTTATAAATATACAGAATGTTATACTAAAAATAATCAGTACATTTAATAAAACGTAAAGTAGAAGAATCCTCTCTGTATTTCGATAAAAGTCAACTTTTACAAAATTCTAATAGAATTATTATAATAATAATATGCTAGATTTATTTACATTTAAACTTATTCAAACATTTTAAAATTAAAAACAAACTTTTCAAGTATCATAATATTCTATAAAATAAGCTTACAGTAGTAGAGAAAAATTGTGTAAGTATAGGTATTACTTACGTAAGGATTATTAACGCTCGCTGGTTACGACTAATATTGACTATTTCAAATTTTTTGGCCCATGATTCCAATTATGTATTATAGAATGAGAAACATATCGATGAAGTACGAATGTAAGTACAAACTATGCAGAAAACTAATTCATTAATTTATGTATCCACAGTCTTCACAATCACAATATCGTATAATATTATAATGCCATACCGGACATTGTGAGCAAAGACAGTACCGAGAGAAATATGATATAAAACAACTCATTTAAACCCTAATTAAAACAAATAAATGTGCCAGAATTGACAGCATGTAGAACCTAAATCTCTCGCCGAGAATGCCACACGTTCCTTATGTACAAAGTTAAGAATTTATATACAACTGACACAGTCAAATAGTGTCACTCAGGTCGAGAAGTAAGGAGGTCATGCATATGAACTGGCAGCCTCGTTACCCCTCGAGCCCGCTCGGAGCTAGGATCAGTGAGCCATCTCGATGTGTCTCTGCAGACTCTTCTTGTTCATGTAGAAGCGGTCGCACATGGCGCACGGGAAGAACACCTTCTCTCCCTCGCCGCCGCCGTGTCGTGCCCTCGTGTGTGTGGCGAGCTCCGGGCCGCGGGAGAAGTACACCTTGCAGACTCCGCAGAAGTGCTGGCTGGGCGTGGCGTGCATGGCGCGGTGCGCGATGAGGTCGCGCGGGCTGGCCACGCCGTCGCCGCACTGCCCGCACGTGAACTCGCCCGGCGGCGCGGCCGGCTCCTCCTCCGACTCGGCTGACTCCTCCCCGCCCCCCTCGCCCGCCCCCGCGCCGCCCTCCTCGCCGTAGTGCTTGCGCATGTGCACCAGCAGCGTGGACTTGCGCGTGAAGCTGCGGTCGCACACGGGGCAGAACACGGAGTTGGGCTGGTGCACCTCGTCCATGTGGCGCTGGTAGGCGGCGCGCTTCGTGAACTCCTTGTCGCAGATGGTGCAGTAGCGGTCGTCGGGGCCGCCCGACGCGCTGCTCTGGTCCATCTCGAGCGAGTCGTCGGAGCGCATCTTCTTGTTCGGGTTGACGACGGTGACCTCCACCTCGGGCGGCAGGCGGCGCTTGGCGGCGGCGGCGGGCGCGGTCACCTCGTGCTTGCTCACCTTGTTGGTGACCTTGTGCTGCGGCATCCACAGCCCGCTGTTGTTGGCGGCCGCCTTGCCGTCGGGCGAGCGCAGGTGCCAGCCGCGGTGCGACTTGAGCGCCGCGATGGACGTGTAGCTCTTGTGGCAGATCTCGCAGTCGAAGGTGGAGGGCTGCGCGCCGGCCGCCTGCCCCGCGCACTGGTGGTTCTGCAGCGCCAGCAGCCCCACGAACTGCTTCCCGCACAGCTCGCACGGGTAGCGCGCCTGGTACTCCGCGCCCTCCTCGCCCTCCTCGCACTCCACGTCCAGCCCCGCCCCCGCGCCGCCCGCGCCCCCCGCTCCCCCCGCCGCCCCCGCCGCGCCCGGCAGCCCGCGCGCGCCGCTCGCGTTGAACCCGAGCAGCTCGCGCGCGTGCGCGCTGCGCAGGTGGTCGTACAGCTCCAGCGTGGAGCCCAGCGGGATGCCGCACAGCTTGCACACCTGCGACGTCGACTTGTGAACATTTTTCCGGTGCCGGTAGTAGGACTTCTTGTCGGCGAAGGATATCTTGCAGATGGTGCAGCTGGAGCGGCCGCCAGCCTCGGGGGCGGGCGCGGGCGCGGGCGCGGGCCGGTCGCCGCCCGTGCCCAGGTGACTCGCGTTGATGATGCCGTGCTTGGCGCGCTTGTGCTTCCACAGGCTGGTGCGCAGCGGGAACTTCTTGTAGCAGAGGTCGCACGAGTAGCTGCCCGGCTGCGGCGGCGTCTTGGGCTTCTTGTCCGTCTTGGGCGACGCGTTGTTGTAGTCGGCGAAGTTGAAGCTGTCGAACTGCGGCGTGGAGAGCGAGTGTTCGTCCGCCGCGGCGTCGTCCTCCTCGGTGGAGGCGGGCGCGGGGTCCGCGCTGCCGGGCCGCGAGCCGCCCACCAGCTCCGCGTGCAGCACTTTCTTGTGCTTCCAGATGTTCTTCTTGTGCATGAAGCCCTTGCCGCAGATGTCGCACGAGTAGGGCGCGTTGGGCACGACGAGGTCGGTCTTGAACTGAAGCGCGGCGGGCTGCACCACGGGGAAGTGCTGGGCGCGGGGGGGCGGCGGCGCGGGCTGGTCCGTGCGCCGGTTGGTGGTGGGCACCTTGGCGTGGATGCGCATGTGGTTGGAGTAGGCCTGGCGGCTCTTGAAGGAGCGCACGCAGAGCTCGCAGTAGAACTCGAGGTCGGCGGCGGGGCGCGGCGCGGGCGCGGGGGGCAGGCGCGGCCGCAGGTGCGTGTGCTTGTGCTCCGCCAGCTCGCTGGGCCGCAGGAACTTGCGCTCGCACTGGTCGCAGTGGTGCGCCACCTGCCCGTGCGCCGCCACCTGGTGGTCGGTCCACGCGTCCACGGTCTCGAAGATGGCCTCGCACTCGGTGCACGAGTAGTGGTACTCCTCGGCCTCCTCCTTCACGAGCGACAGGTCCACCTCGCGCTTCACCAGCCCCATGGCCTCGTCCGAGTGCTGCAGGTAGATGTGCTTGTTGAGGTCCTCGGTCTTCTCGAACTTCTCGTCGCAGTTCTGGCAGTAGTGCGGGCGGTCCTCGTTGTGGAACACCTTGAGGTGCTTGATGAGGTTGGGGTAGGAGGCGTTCTTCTTCTCGCAGATGGGGCAGTCGGTGGGGCGGCCGTCCACGCACTTGGTCTGCGAGTCGGGGTCGAAGGAGCCGGCGTGCGCCGCGAGCGCGTGCGTGTTGAAGTCCTGCATGTTGCCGAACTTCTCGGCGCAGAGGTCGCACGAGATGTACACCGTGCACTCGCCGTTGCGGATGTGCTTCTTCCAGAGCGCGCGGTCCTTGAAGCGCGAGCTGCAGTGCACGCACTGCATGGCCACGCGCGACTGGCCGCCCTCGTGCACGTCCAGCACGTGCTTCATGATGAACTGCTTCAGCTGGAACTTGGCGGGGCACAGCTTGCAGGCGTACGAGCGCGCGTTGAAGATGTCCTTGTACTGGACCTTGTCCTCCTTGGGCTCGTTCTCGATGACCATGTCGTCGGTGATGCCGTTCTCCTCGTAGATGACGCGCCACAGGTTGGTGCAGCAGTCGGCGCGCATGTGGCTCAGCAGCGCGCCGATGTGGCTGAACGTCACCACGCAGTTGTAGCACGTGTGCTTGGGCACCTTCTGCCCGTTCTTCTGCAGGTGCTGGATCACGGCCTTCCTCCGCGGGTACTCTCGGTCGCAGCACAGGCAACGCTTGGTGTTAATTTGCTGAATCACGTCGCGGTATTTGAGTATGAACTCTCTTTGCGTCTTCGTGACGTAGAGCTTGTCGGGGTCTAGCTCCTTGGCCTCGACGCCGTCGACTGTGTCGTTGACGTCGCCTGATTCATCGAGCTCATCGTCAATGTTATCATCGTCCTCATTTCCGTCATTCATCTCGCTATTGTCCAGTGAATTGTTTTGCATATCCTCGTTAATTTCTACAACTGGAGCGAAAGCCATTTCCTCCTCGTCATCCATGTCTTCATCATTTTCTTCATGATTGGCATCTTGATAATCATCATTTTCATTACCGTCTTCCCCGTCTTTTCCTTCTTCGTCGTGTCTCATCTCACCAGACTGGTCCATCTCACCCTCTTCATTTTCTTCTTCACCATCTTCATTATTGTCGTGATGGTTTTCCTCAGTGTGATTTTCTTCCGCGTTTTGTCCATTGTCACTTCTCTCATCACCGTATTGGTCGTCATTTTGGTCATTTTCCATTTCATTTTCTTGCTGTCTGGCTATTTCTATCTCATGGTCAGACTCCATATCGACAGTGTCATACGCACCTTGGTGGTTTCCTTGAGCTTCACCATCCATTTCATCTTCACCTGGTTGATGATCGTATGCATCTGGCTCTGTAAGTATGGCTTCCACTTGGAATGACGCAATTTCCGGCTCAGAAATTAAAGTTTCAGGACTTTCAGGCCCAGAATTTAGAATTTCCGGCTCCGACACCAGAACCTCAGGTTTAGTCGTCAATAAAGTTTTCAGTATTTGTGGTTCCTTTTTCTTGATCTGTAAATCTTTCAGCGCCTTAATACGGAGCGGGTACGGCAAGTTGTTCTGTGCATTTCTCTGCGGCATAGTCTTGACAGGTACCGGCTTGGGGAAAACTTTGTGTGGCACCATTTTGCCAGGCATCGACTTGGGTAACAATTGCATTTTGTGGCTGATAGGATTAGGCATGAGTCTCGCTTTCGGGTTGAACGGATTGGGCCTTAACTTAGGCTGCATATGGGACTGCGAGTTGCGTTTGACCTGCGTGGTCTTGTTGGTGTAGCGGTCGAAGCCGTGCGACGTGAGCTCGTGGCGGCGCGCGTTGTGTGAATACCTGTAGGCGCGGTCACAGACCAGGCAGTTCTTGGACGCCAGCTGCTGGATGCCCTGCCGCGAGTGCAGGGTCTCTCCCGTGGGCCGCATCACCGTGATGGACACCTCGGGCATGTTGGGGACCTTCGGCAGCTGAGGGGCCTCCGTCACTTCCTCTTCATATTCCTCGTCCTCTTCTTTCTCGCTCTCCACTCCCTGTAAACAAGGATTACCAATATTATACTATGAGTGAGATTTATAAACGTTGACTAAGTTACAATTGCTTATGTAATACATAAAAAATAATGGATAAAGCCAGTACCTTTTAATTTACAGGTCACAGCACATAATACAGATACTTGCTGTGTGCTCCCTGCACATAGGTTGACTACACTTGTAACAAAAAGTCCTAGTTTTCCTATTTCTTCTTTTGAAAACCTTTGAGCAAATTCTGCATCCTTTTCTCGGATCATCTAATTGGAAGCTGCCCAGGCTTTTAAAATCTTTAGCATACATTTGCAACTTTCGTTTAGCTGAGTCAACTAATAGCATATCGGGATCAGGATTTCGTGGCTTGCATTCATTACCTATAAGGCCAAAAGCCAAATCGCGTATAAATAATCGCCTTTGCGTCACATTTGTCGAGGACTGAACACTGAACAATACTTGGGCATTGACTGACGCTATATTTAACAACGTAAACAGCAGAGAAAGTGTCCAGTCGTTGCTACACTGCATGGTGGTGTAGTAATGCATGAGTACATCCACCACTTCCACCGCTGATTGGTTCTTTTTATACACAGACACGGGAGTCGTGTGATTAGCGTGACCTCTTTTGTAAAAATTCGGATGGTTAGTCAGCACATTTACAGATTTTTCATGACTGGTCACGTAGGATGTCAGAGCAGTTTCGTTATCTAGAAATCCAGTCATGAACGTGCGACACTTCCTAAGTCTCGACAGAAACAAAGGTGGTATGACCTCGTCCGCCGGATTCAATGCCGCGATAGAGTACAGTTGATACTCATTCTTCAACTTTTCCATCAACGAACAGGATGTGTACCAGCTATCCATGATTATTGTTTTACCCGTCCCCGCTAGATGTTGGACCAGCTTCTTAACTATTTCTTCAGGCCCGAAATATGGGTCAGTAATAACGTCCAGATTGCTTATGAAAAAATTATCAGGATCAACAAGCAAAACCAATTTCATACCTAGCTTCAATGGTTTCTTATCAATGTCGTAACGAAACGGGCAAGGTCCGTACAGCGGCACCACGACCTCGTCCACAACTGCAATCTTTTCCACTTCAAATACGGTCCTACAATTCATGGCAAAGATTTCAAAGAATTTACGCATTCGCTTCATTGTGTCATACTGCATCATGGCTTCCTCATCGTCTTCTTTGTCAAAAGAAATATTTTGCAAAATAAAATTAAATCTTTCATGCTTCATAGAATTCCGTACAATTGAAATGCCATATTTTTCATGCCATAGATCGTTCCGCTTTTGATGAGTAGGTCTCATGATGCCATGGAGATAAAGGATTCCGAAGAATGATTTAATATCCTCAACAGATATCGAGTTGGAGTAGCCATGGCCTCTTTTCAGTATTTTCTCATTGGTAGACTCTACAATAAGCTCTAGAATGTCATCAGTAAACAACAGCTGCCAGGCATGCTGGGGTCGAGGACAGTGTTTCACATCAGTGGCTTTCCGTTTTCTCAATTGGAGTGGTTGTCTAGTGTTTACATTTGAATTGGAGCGTGATGCCCTGGGATCCTTGGCCATTACAGTTTTGTCCTTGGCCACATAGCCATTCTTACAATCTACATAATCATCATCAATGTCTGATATCAACTCGACCTCAGTGTCCGAGTTGTGGTCGGACTGCTGAACGACATCACACTCTTCACTTGTCTGCAGCGAGTCAATGACCTCGTCATCTTGAACCAAGTCCAGTATAGCATGGACTCGGTGCCAGTCCATTCGAGGGTCTACACAGTTCTGTGGACGAAATTATTCCAGTTGAACTATTCTCCCACTGCTATCGGCACAGGGTTATCAAAAGATCATTGGCACTTTCTTTCTGCACCTTTGACTCACTGCATTACATATTATTTAATATAGACTAAAATACACTTATTTTAAAACTGATCTACAGCTGTATATCAATGTAATTCTTAACAAAAGTAGAGCATTGTGTTGTAGAATACTGATAAGGGAAATAGCATAATCTTTACCTTATCACTCCTCGGCGTGAGACCCAATGAAGCCAAGATTGGTGGCCCCTCTGGCTGCACTTTTGCTGAGGAGCTGGCATTCTGAAATTAAGTAAAGCATTTATTAAATATGAGACCAATTTAAAAAATGATCACTCATAATATTATGGAAAGAAGGAGGAAAATCAGAGGTGACCTGCTGATGAGTCAACCCTGAACATTTGTGCTCAATGTGTCCAAGTTGTTGAGCTACTTCTATTATCCTTATTAATTTAAATGTTGTAGAACCAATCAAATAACCAGTAGAAGCTTTGGAAAAGAGCTGTCCAGGAGAGAATTTATAAGCCACTAGAAAGAAGTGGCAGTAAACATAATCATAGAATAATATTAATTATTATTATATTTGACTAATTACCTGTTCAGCATCAGGGTATGATCCATCAATAACCACTCCATCATCATATGCTTCATCAGAGAGGGGTTCACTTTTAATTTTAACCTGAAAATACATCATAATACACAATGTAAAAATTATGCTCCATAAAACAGAAAATGACAATTCCAAGATTGAATTTATTCTGAAAGGAAACCCACCTCTTCTAGTTGGTTGCCATCTTTTTTAGCCAATGATTGTAGCTTGTTTTGTGTCCTTTCACATACTTTCTTAAAAATGTGCCAGTTATTCACATTGTCCATGCATTTCCTGCAGACACACGTTGGCAACTCGTCATTCTCGGTTATCTGAAAAATAATCATACGCAATCATAGTTTGAAGGCCGAGAGACGCGCTCATTTCATCAGAACAGGCGAGGCGAAACCGCGCCTCATGTAGATAGGTAGATATGGCGCGCGCCCGACGCTCGAGACGTGAGGGAAACGAGAAACTAAGTAGGCGTAGGTACACGAGAGCGGGCGCCGGGCGCGGGGCCGGCTGCTCCTCGACCGAATAAGTAGACGCGAGTCGAGTGCCAACTGCCAGCAGCGAGCCCCCGAGGGTCACCGTTCGATAAAGGCACGCACACAGCGACGTCGCACACAGACAGCGCGCTCGAGGGACGAGCTGCACCGGCCTGGTCTCGGCCGATAAATCAATACTCCCCGCTGCCCAACACGATGCTAACCTCGAATCAAATGCGAACCCTCTGCCCACTGAACCCGTAATAAAACCTAACCCCCTGCCCTCATGATACGCCGCATCAATCGCCGGCAGGCGGAAAGCGAAGCGACGCCAGCCGCGAGCCGAGCGATAGCAGTGGAACATTACAAAATGGTGGACGATCTTACGACATCTTCACCTAAACGTTGCCCTGTTTGTCATCGCTTCAACCGGGCGGATGACGAGTTCTCACGTACACCAAGGGTCTACTTTCACTAATAACACCAAGCTATCACTTATTTCTTGTATTACTCACCTGAACAGACACGCAATCCTTGATTTTTGATGCGAGGACGGAAGGTTCCGCCTCATCCGAACTGGTGGTAGGAAAAATCGGCTGTAATTCGCCTCGAGATGACAAGCACAGTCTACAAACACGATCATAATTCACACTCATTGTAAATAAACAAATAAACTGCACTAAATAACACCTTCTCTTTGAATTACAAAAAGGACGCCATGTCACCACGAGCACTCAACACAAAGCAAACTGCACATCGTTCTTGCTTGAGCACGAAAGCGGCTGATGATGAGCAGAGAAGTCGATAGGTTCGGTCGGGGGACGGCTGGTTCGAGTCGCCGACCACCTGTCGTTCTGCGCATGTGCGCGTAATATGGCGTCAGTGATGCCAACATCAAGAAACAAAACGACTGGAAGTTGGCAGATCTGATGTTGTAAACATTTTGTACTACGTTTTTCATACGCGACCAAAAAATTGGGTTGTTATAAATTATTCGTATGTACCTATGAATGTTATTCAATGCCAAACACTTTTGTTATCAATTATGGTAACTATATTTAAATGATAAAAAATTTGTAGTTCAATCATAGTATGAAATTTTTGTAATGCTTGTTTAAAGGATTAAATTATAGATGGTTCTAAGTTTATAATTCGTAGGACTAGTTGTTTAACAGACCTAAAACAGTAACCAGTGTAGGCTAGGTACTTAAGGCTAGGAAGAAGAAGACTATATCTTGGGCAGTATGCACACTTATTCTAGGTACTATTGCCTTCATAACTAGTAGGTATGATGTCCTAGATTTAGATCTATTTTTCTGAATATTAATTACTCAAATCATTACATCACTTACGATTATTTCCTCTTTCATATTTAGAACAAATTAAAAGAAGCATACATTTTCAATTTGCACAATTTAAGAAATGGTTTGTAGCCTGTGACTGTTTATCTTCCATCTCTTTCACTCCTTGACATATTTACGGCGCGAAATTTAAACACGGCAAATGACCAAAGAGCATAACATGACATGTAAAATCGCGGGGTTTTTAAAAGTTTTCGCTGATTTATAAAGTTTCCTTTGTAACTAAGTTTTTAAAATATTCATGTTTTTTGTTTCCTACACCGAGTTTAGTTCAGTGTTTCACAACACAGTTCGATTCAGTCAGCTTTCCGCTACAGTCTACAAATCAAACAAAATGTTGTAGGTTCATTCATTTTATTAATGTTTAATTTATTAATTTCTTTGTATAAACTAGTTATATGTATAGCAACATGAAGCCACAAAACTTTTATAAAGTGAAGGAGATAATAATTATGAGGTATACAATGCAACGACACTTATTAATAAGTATTTTTTATTAGATAGGTACTTACTGAGTTTTTACTCATTCACAGAAATTTTGGTTAGGTTACTTACGAATCTTAAGAATTCTTTTAAATTAAGTACCAATTATTATATTTTAGTCCAATGAATCATATTAAGTAGGTCTGTACAGTAGGTAACTAGTGCTAATGTAAATAAAAATCATCCATTAAAATAATAAAAACATAATTATTTAGGGGTATATTTGACATCAATCCTCGTCATTGGCCACTGCATCTTGATTCTTGAGATTCTGATGTTTGTTAGAGCGGCTGTGGGTTTCGAGAGACGTAATTCGGGTTTGGCTGTTGTTGCTTCCCATTGAGTTAGGCCGTGTTCCCAGTAGGCAAACTGTTAGCGACCGACTGAGTTTGTGGCGTATCGATTTAGTACGCTCTTCCATAATTATATTTGAAATGGAGTGTCCACAGTCGGCTAGTTCACGCAGTTTGCAGCGTTACGCGGGCTGACTATCTCAGTATGTCGCCGCTCACAGTTTGCCTAGTGGGGACTACTGGGGACACGGCCTAAAAATGGTATGCCGAGTCCGCGTCGTTCTGAAGTGAAGCGTCTTTGTTTTTATTTTTATAGCCATTTCCATCGTATTTGAATTTACAATGAGACAGCAAAAATTTGTCAATGCCAGGGGAGTCCCATCAGTTATAATTATTTAACATCTATAAAATAATAATATGAAGGTACAATATTACCACGTATTAACCAAATATTAGCTTGTACTTTACATAGGTAAATACACGACATTAATGGTAACAACTCATGATTTTCAAAAGACGTTAGCCAACAAGGATAGGGCCAAAAGTCATAATCCGATGTTGTTTGGATATTTTTTTCTAAACGAATAACTTCGATTCTGTTTTTTGATTACTTATGTTTATTTGAATTGTATTTGTCAAGTTGAAAATATGATATCGATCAAATGGGAGCCGTCACAATTGATTGCCATACGATCTCGTTTTAGGGCATTTTTCATCACTTCAGCGAGAACTTTGGGCGACAGATTCTCGCACTCGGTCTCGTGGGCATCCAGAAACAAGGGCAGGGCTTATTCACATAAACACGGGACTTCAAAAAACCCCACAAAACCATCTGAAACGGTTAAATCGGGCGATGTTGCAGGGAAAATTACAGAGATAAAACGACAAAAAAAGGCGAATAGAAAAGTCAATATACATAAGTATGTAGGTACACAATTATTCCGCGTTCTTGGGGAGTATATCAATCCATGGCTTCTGAACTTGTCTAGTCCACAAATACCTATCAAAACAGATTTGCCATTGGCGGCTATTTGCACAGATGAGAGCAACTTCCAATAGGACTTTTGGCCCACCTTGCACATACAGACTTTACACAGTATGATTATAAGTTTACACATAAAAGTAGGTGGTATAAAATATTTGCTACCTATAGGTAGCTTTACACCTACACCTACCTGAATTTTGGGACTTATTTATTATACTATTTACATTGATTATACATTTTGAACACCAACAAGATCTTTTAGATTACTTAGACATTAAATTGCTATAGGTATTTACACATATAACACAGACACTTTTACAAAACTAGCATAATATAGGTAAGTATATACCTATATATTACCTAGGTAGGTACATTCCCTTTCAAAGTTCATATTTTTTTTATTACAAGTAGGCAATATACAGGGTTTAGAATATAGACATAAAGTACAAGTTTAGTAATGTCTAAACTTATAATAATATACTCTTCTAGGTTTTTGTTAATATATTTAGATATGTAATTTTTATTATAGTACATAGGTACACAGAAACTTAGATGTTTTGTATTATAAAGAGTAGAGTAGTAGAGGTGAGCTCATCGGGTGATCGTCTCAGATAGAGATAATTAAGTATGTAGGTACTTACTTATTACTTACCTAATTCCATCTTCCATCCCGTGAAATGTTGATAGTGGAGGAATTGAAGTTAGAAGATCTCGCACTAGACACAGTAGCCTGTGTTGCAAGAACCAATTGGCAGAATACAAAAAAAAAACATTGGCAGTACCAAAAAAACATGTAGGTAGGTACCAATATTAGAATTTACTATAGCGTCAAAGTGCACATTAGGCTGGACTACGTACCAAAGTCGGTTTTTTATGAAAATCTTCATTTTGTGTTATGAGTACATAGCTAAAGGTATATATTATGCAGCCGCAGTCGTCACAGGATTCGAACCTGCGTCTCTGTTTTTGAAAAGAGTGCTAATAATACTACTACTCCTCGATGAGCTACCCCTTGCTCTTATTGCACATTGAACTATAAAATAAATATAAGTAATAGATAGGATAAGGTTCCTTTTTAAATCAATTCTGGAAGCTACAGGTACTACTAACACGCTCAGAGCTTTATAGCCAGGCTAGCCCCGTAAAAGACAATTGAGTGGATGAATATCAAACTGCTATATGTCACGTCCACGCAAAATTTGGGAAATGGAGGTTTTTGTTTTCTCTATTATTTAATGGTCATAGAACTTGCCCCGTGATTTAATCAGTTGACTTGTGACCTTAAGAATGTATTTTATTAAACAAATCCATTATAACACTCATAGAAAGGCGTAAAAGTTAATAAACAGTTTGCACTTATAGCAGTTTGATATGCCCATACAAGACTTATGCTGTTTTGATATGAGTCATAAGGACTTATAGTTGTTTGAAAAATACTAATATCATGGGCCGGACTCAGTAAGACTAATATAGTCTATATTCTATTAATTACAATGAAGTTACTGAACCAAAATTTATCGGTAGAAAAGTACCTACCTACCGTATTATATTCTACCCGATACGGCCCTGTGTTTACTACGAAAATGCTTTGTGATTGACACGTGGGTTGGAAAAAAGGGGTTTAAAACTTACTTCGCCATAGTTTTCTGTCGTTTTTTTGCTACACTCTTCAATCCGTTCCTTTTCCGAGCTTTATCAGGGTCCACAATCACAATTTCCTCAACATGTTCATTCATATTCGTTATAAAATACTGGGAGCACACACCACAGCCTCAAAATTCTCACCAAGACTGACGCCATGTTGAAAAAATTACGCTCTGTGATTGGCCGGAATGGACTTGTGAAAATTTGTAATGCAAAACGGTTAGACTTAAAAGGATTTGAAAAAAACTTACTTTTTTAACGGCTTTTTTCTCATGGATGCCTTGCACTTATTGGAACTTGAAGGGCATAGGCAAACTGACATTTTAACGGAGAACACGACCATATCAAAAAGTCAATTTTTCGGGTAGGTGGACATATGGCAGTTTGATATTCATCCACTCAATTGGTCCATTTTACACACCGGAACAGTGCGCTGTTCATTTTCGAAAAACATTTATGAGCATGGCGGACACGACGACCGTTGCTCCTGAACCGGAGGCGCCCGCACCGCCAGCCTCGAGGGATCCGCCGGGTTCGCCTTGGCCACAAGAGACCTGGCCACATGCGCGAAAGCCGCTTCCACGTTCAGACCGGTTTTGGCTGAGGTTTCCATGAAGGAGACTTGGTATTCCCGCGCCAGGCGTTGCCCCTCCTCCCGCCTCACCGCCCGCTCCAGCCCGCTATCCGATTTGTTACCTGCAAAAGAAAGCCATTCAAAGAAATATCACCCAGCTTTACGCTCACCAAAAATATGGGATCTTTTTTTTCTCATGAGGAGGCAAGGTATACTTTCGTCCCTTGCTGTTCTGGTCTGTGCATGTGTGTGTGCCAACAGTGCTGCCAACTTGGAGCGAAACCTCACCTAATAGCATAATGACGACGTCATCTTGCGCGTACTCTCGTATTTCGCCCAGCCAGGCCCGGATGTTGTCGAAACTGGTCTTGTTGGTCACGTCGTATAGCAGTAGCAGGGCTGCAGACAAATTTGATGTTAAATACTTAATGAACTTAGGCAACTTACGGGTTATACATGGCCCATTTCATCTAGATCCAGTTACAAGGAGTGACTGGTATGAAAGGTTGTATCTATAGAAGCCCTAGAGGTATTCCTTCCTTCTATAGAAACACCTATCCAAGCAAGGTAAAGTAACATACCTACAAGGACCTTACGGTTATTGGTAATTTAATAACTCCTCTAATAATCTCATTGACATGATGACATGGTTTGAATTTTAAATTCAGCTACAGCAAGGGTCATCGAGACCTATCTACCTCCCTACCTATTCATAAACTTGCTGCAATGTTAGACGAGTAGGCGAAGGGACTTGTGAATGGGGTCTCACTTATCGCATCCGTTCACCGTCATTAGAAACATCTTGTCTCCATTCCACTACACTATGCCATAGAGTAGAGAACAAAAACGGCGATATGACATCGCCCTGACGTGAGCCACAGATGGCACATGTGTGTGTGATCCGGTTTCTGAGTGTGTGCAAGAAGATAATGAGGTCGAGGCCACCTTGACTGGTGCTGCTGCGAGCTCGGATTTCATTTCAACCAGATCAGTCTTTCACTAGTGGCTTTGGCTGGTGAAAGTCGTTTGGCAATGTGAATGGTGGATGGACAAAGGAAAGGAAAGGCAGCGGAAGCTCTAAAATTGCTAAGATTATCCACTGCTTTGTAGCCTTTAGCTGAACAAAAGGCGTAATTCTAATGCAGATCAAAAACAGTTTAATCAAAGGGAGTCCCCCTATACTACCTAAATAATGAATGATTCAACAGGACCTCTAGCTAAACCAACCTTAACTATTTTTTGTGTGTAAAGAAATAATACAGATGGCACCACACGTCAGATTATAACGCGATACAAAGAATAATACATTTATGTTTTTAATGAAATAGGATGCAAGTTTCATATATCTACTGTGATAATAATTCAAAATGTATATTGTTTAAGTTACAGCGCGGTAATAACTACCTAATTAGATAGAACCAATTGATATTTATTTGCTTACCATGTGCGTCCCTGTAATATGCGTGCGTGACGCTACGGAAGCGCTCCTGTCCGGCCGTGTCCCAAATCTGAAGCTTTACTTTGATGCCGTCAACTGTTACCACCTTATTCTGCAAAGAGATGGCGCTAGTTGTAGCAATTGTTACTTGTTTTATTATGTTCCTATGGTAGCTGACTAGCTGTAGGATGTAGGGAGAAGGGGCGATGAAGAACAATGCACATATTATTATGAAGTTATATGGCTTGAATCTTTAAATAACATTATTTAATTCAGTATTAATAATGGAATTCCAGTTTTCAGTACAAAGAAAGAATATCAAACTAGAGGCGTAAGTATTTAAGTTATGTTTTTTTTTTTAACAATGTAGGTAGCTAGGAAAATTACTGAAAATGTAGGAAAGTACATGTCTGAAGTATAAGGTAGATATCTACACAAAACGATTCATAATAGTGTTCTTATATGAGCTACTTAGTTAAACCTACTTCTACATTCATCCTACAATTCTGCAACTACAATAATAAATCATTCAAGCAAAAGCTGAAATTGATTTAATCACAACTGTCACTAATCACTGGGGCGGTAACCGAAAAAGCGCGCGAAACTTGAACGCCAATAGAATAGCAGCGGACCCACGCGTCACCCATGACTGGCCCATTTAAACTTAGAACCCTAACTTTTTTTCCTCTCTTTACCGTAAAAATAATAATGCCAGTAGCAAGTTTTTTGTCTCTAGTGTAATGGAGTGCAGGTAGGTATGTGTTGCGGGAACCGGGATACTTAGAAATCGCTCGTGTGGTTATTGTACCCGGAAGTCTATGCCAACGGTGGAGATGTAGTTTCCGGCTAGGAAAGTGCCGTCCCGGAAGCGGACTAACATGCATGTCTTGCCGACTCCGCTGTCTCCCAGCAGCATAACCTGAAATATACAAATATAAGACATTTGTTTATTGATATTACATTATTTGCCATTGTATACGGTTTTTACTAGATAATATTCTAAAACCTTACCTTTCCAAAGACGTCATATTTATCCTCATTCTTGCCATTCGGGTCCCATTGGTCGGTTGGTGAAGGTGGCTCGCTGTGCGGCATGACTCCAGCTTCCACCTCGTTCTTTTCATCCTCTTCCCTGTCCACGCATTCTGGCAGGTTCCTCGCCCAAGTAGGTCGCACTCTCCCGACCACTACTCGCTTCTCTAGCTGCCTATTGTCTATGGCGTTCGGATTCCACATTTTGAATTTAGAACTGAGTTTTCGTCGTTCTTTTTGTGTTGTTTTGTTTTATTGGTTCACACTAGACTAGGCACTAGCACCTCAGTCAGAATAGGTAAAGACACCGTATTGAAAATCCTATGTCGTGTATAATCGCACTTCACTTTTTCACTTTGCACGTTTGTTCATTGGTTTGTAATTGTAGTTTGGAATCGAATTCTTATTAAGTACATTATTAAGTATCTAGTTACAATGACGTGATCAGCTCATCTATAAATTAAACAATTAAAATTTCATCAAATTTACTATTTTGTGAAAGTGAAGAAAAATCTAATAGTACGATAAGTAACGTAAGTACCTAGACTCCTAACTTCTACCTACCCACCTACCAACCTACGCATACCTAACTACCTTCCAACTCTTCCAAGATCAATGGAGGGCGCTAATCCTTTAGTAGCCCACCTCCTCACACTACTCCCACGTATTATTAGTAAGGTAGGTATATTCCGAGTTATGTAGCTATTATGGAGTACACGAACAATATTGGGTACCCCAATTAATCCGTCCATCTATTGTAGGACAGACCAAACAATGTTAGTCCGTAACGCAGGGGATAATAGCTATACAGCGGCAGCCATAGTATTAGAACTTAACCTATCATCATTGGTGGATACTTACTTAAATTTAATTATTATCTCTTTAGCTGTACCTCACTTTTTAGGACCTAATTAATTCATTCTGTATATTTAGGTATAGTAGTGATAGGAGGTAAGTAGGTAGGTACATAATTTAGTATTTACATTATTATAATAATTTAAGATAGAAACTTATAAAACCTCGTCAACATTTCGCATGTGTACAAAATATATTCTCTTATGCCATTCTTTACTTAATTTCTGAATGTAAGGACTGTACCTCCTCTATTTTAAGGTTAGTAAACTTAGTAAAGTTTTATTAAAAGTACGTAGAATATTTTTCTTTTGTCTACCGTCTCACTAACAAAAGTTAATAGAAAGTGTTTTGTTTCACATCTGCCTGGAGGGCGGCTACGGCTGCTGGGAACATTTTAAAACGCTAAATGAAGAAAATATAGAGGAGGAGAGATAGCTTAGAGGTTAAACCTATACCAAGGTACAGGTGTTGACGACTGTTACCAAGTAGATAATTTCCCTACACTATGCATGTAAGTATACAGGCTGGTCCAAACCTTGACGTTTTTTAGATTGAGAGAGCTAGAACATATTTATTTATTTATTTATTTATAAACGCTTTATTGTACACAAACAAACAATATACAAAACAGATTACAAATTTAAAACATATAGGACGTATACAAAGGCGGGCTTATTGCCAAAAAGCAATTTCTTCCAGCCAACCTACGACTGGGTGAAAGAGAAATAGAAAATTAAATCTTTTAACTAATTTGAAGTAGGTACAATTAACAAAAATAATAAAACCTAACTATTATTAAAGTAAACATGAAACAAAACTACAAATATAAATATAAATAATATCATAATAAATTATAAATATAAAATAGAACTGCATACATATATACTTTAAATTATATATGATATATATTATAAAATATATATATATACATATATTATTTTATCTGCCAACCTAACGATTCAAAATAGTGATTCTTCACATTTTTTTTAAAAGTTGCTAGCGATGGTGACTGTCGCACGCTCTCTGGCAAGGAGTTCCACAGACACGCTGCCTTCATAGCGAAAGAATCGCTATATGAGGCGGAATTATGAACAGGAATGCTCAACAATTTGTTTTCTACCGACCTCAATGCTCTACCCTGAGAATGAGAACACAAAAATGAGAACTTGCACTTCAGGTATTGGGGAGATGAGGGGTTATTTAAAACACTGTACAATATGTTGAGAATATGAGTATTCCGGCGAAGGCGAATTGGAAGCCACTGTAATTGAGCTCGATACTCAGAAATGTGATCATATTTGCGCAATCCGAAAATGAATCGGATGCACAAGTTCTGGAGACGTTCGAGTTTGCTGAGTAGCTCTTCAGTGAGGTCAAGATAGCTTACATCGGCGTAATCAAGAATAGGAAGCAGTAAGGACTGTGCCAACGTAACTTTAGTGTTCAGTGGTAGAAAGTACTGCAAGCGCTTAAGAGAATGGAAGGACGCGAACATTTTCTTGCTGACAGCATCTATTTGGGGAATCCAAGAAAGAGTGCAATCCATGATCACGCCAAGATTTTTTACCGTAGCTACGTAGGGTATGTCAGTCTGATCGTACCTGACTCTCATGGCAGCTGAAAAGTCAATTTTACGAAGCATTCGTGAGCTTCCGAGAACAATTGCTTGAGACTTCGAAGGATTGAGCAGTAGACCAAAAGACTTGACCCACTTAGAAATTATTTTCAAGTTTTCATTTATACAGCTAACGGCTGTGTTCAAACTCTCTGGTGGTACACCGGCATAGAGCTGAAGATCGTCTGCATATAGGTGGTAGTTAGAAGTAAGTTTGCTAGCCAGAATGTTGATGAACAGGGAAAAAAGTAAAGGAGAAAGGACGCCGCCTTGAGGGACGCCAGCCAGAACTGAACACCAAGAAGAACTCTCGGCATCAGTACGTACACACTGCTGACGCCCTTTGAGATAAGACTCGAACCAACTTATAACTGCCGGAGATACGTTAAGAGATTGAATAACACCAAGGAGTAACTCAAAGTCAACCGAATTGAATGCATTGCTGAAATCCAGCAACGCAAGGACAGTAACTTGCTGATTATCGATGTTGTGCCTGATGTCATCGGTGACTTTTATTAAAGCTGTGACTGTACTGTGGCCTGGACGAAAGCCGGATTGAAAAGAGTTCAGGAGTTGGTTGTTGGAGAGGTAGGAGGATAACTGTTCGAAGACTAGGCGCTCGAGAACTTTGGACAGAAAGGGTAGGATAGAGATGGGTCGGAACTGGGACAAGGACGAGGGATTAGGGACTTTTGGTAGTGGAAGAATGAAGGCCTTTTTCCAAAGGCTGGGAAAAGAACTACAAAGGAGAGAATAATTCATCAAATTGGTGATGTGCGGTAAAATGACGTCCAGAATTGAAACTATCATGTGGGCACTGATATTATCAATACCTACAGCATTACTAGTAATATCAGAGATGCATCTCTTAACGTCACGGCCAGTAACAAGTTTGAAATTGAAAGAAGGGCAGTCAGGGATTGGCAAGGAAGAAAGATGATTAAGAGCTTCTGTTCTAATTTGATCATTTAGAACTAATGGAGGTGTAGAGAAATGCTTATTAAGAGCAGAGAGGTCAATGTCGAAGTTAGAATTTGCCTTAGACTTCCCTATGCCCAGTGTTTTCAAAAAATTCCACAACTGCGAATTATCGCATATTTGCACGCAACAAAATATGTACTTACCTAATAATCACAGACGTAATAATAGAGTAAAATAATAATTATTAAGTAAGTATTAAGAATCCTGCATAAATATTTCATAAGAAAAGTTTTGCTAAAGGCCGTGGCATTAAAAAGTTGATGGAGTTTACAAAGACATGCTAATGCCATAGGTACAAATTGTAACGAGAAAACTTTATCGATCAAAAGCTGACGATGGATATTAAATACATTCTTGAGAATTCGCTAATTATATCATATTCATGTAGAAGGAGATAAATCAAGTACCTATGTGTCAAACTCTAGTCTATTTATACGCTACGGTATAGTGTCTACTATACTTTTATTTTTGCAAAATATACAGGAGGTGGTAATTTTTAATTCAAATAAATAGTAAGTATACCCATTCATCGAAATAATGTCTCATAAAAATATAAGGCTCTACTAATACCTATGTGATTACTCAGGTTCAGTATTGGAAACCACAATGAAACACAATTTGATGGTTCTTCTACCCAATAGGAGGGGAAACTTAGATACTTAGTTAAGTTTTTAGAAGAACAGTGGGTGCAATGATTAAGGCATCAATCATTCTAAAAACGCTTCTCTCTGAATTAATAAAATTATAAACGTCACTTATAAAATTCAGAATCGTTACCATTATTATAAAATAAAAAATACAGATCTGAAAATTCAGATTTTGATACCTATCAGGTTATCACTTAGATCCGAGGATGAAAATAATATTAAATTCCGTAATTCAGTCCCGAGACTTCACAAGGTTGGCAGGTGACTTGATTTTGTTTGCAGTCTGTCACTCCGACTCACTCCCCGTTTCAGATTGAGTTCCGGCCCTGTTTAGAAAATATTTAATTAAATCTTTCCCAAATAAAATGACCGCCCAATTATAATCAATATTTAACATGCCTGCCTACTTACCGTCTTAGTTAATTATTATAAAGATGAAAGATTTTAAACGACTTTTAAAATTACGGTTTGCTTGAATTTTTAACAAACGCCTCTAAAGTAGATCCTCTTTCTATAGTATTAGTAAAGCATTCATGAGGATGAATCATGTTATCCCATTACAAATTCTGATTGTAATATCCTTAATGCAACCACCCTGTATGTAGCATTCGAGAGGGCCCGATCCGACCAACGCTGCACCACATACTATGTGTATAACGAGCTGCCTTTTATACAAAGTTTGGCTTTGAGAGGTAGTCATGCTAGTTTACCAGTTATAATTATGTTGACTGGGAAGTCTTTGAAGTGAGGAAATCTGGGGTGAGGATATCGGAGGTGTGTGGCCATGGCAACATTGGCTACACGAGTACCATGATCCGATAAAGTTAAAGTTCAATTCAGATTCTATTTTTAGTCTAATTCTTAGTTCATCTTTTGACCTGTATTTAAGCAATTCATGTTTATTACTGAAAAAAAAACTGATACATGCTGGCTACATGACGTTTAAAAATTTGTAATGTAAGCCGCGTAAGCAAGCATGTCAGGTGTTGTGAAGCTTCATCAAACATTGAATAACACGGTAAAACTGGAATTTTAAAAGCTAGACCGTATTCAGACTTCAGTTCTGTCTAGTCTTGCCTGAACACCGGTAATAGAACAGGAAATCCGAAGCAGAGAAGCACTGCAGCTGTAATGTGATATTTATAAATGTAAGCATTTAGTATATACTTAGCTCCCATAGTGCTAGGACTAGGCCTAAACCCTTCCTTCATGTTATGTCAGTACCAATACCGTAACTCTATCTCTATAAATTGGTAGTTGAATCTGGACCATAGAGGTCAATCTCATTGAGACCTGGAGTAGATTAAAGTGCCCAAGTGTTTGCACAGTGCTTGCCAAAGAGCACTCTCTGTTCCACTAATAGCATAAGCCAATGGGACTGATTGACCGGCTCGAATGGCGAGATTTCATGTGCTTTACCTAGACTACCTAGGTTCTAGGTATATCAGGTGCTTTACATAGACTACCTACGCTCTAGGTAGGTATATTGCCCAATCCTATCTTCGCACCGTTTAGTGCTCATTCGATGGCCTCGGATCGCTCCACTTTTATACATATTTAACCATTATAAATCGTATATTTAATCAATATTAATTGTTAAAAAAATTACATGTATTTACCTACTTTTTGAAAATAGGTAGCATAAGCAGTAAGCACTACTTAATAGTAGTTTGCAACTAGAACCTATTATATCCTCCAGCTTACCAGTCTTCAGTTCCCACATAGGAATTAATTTCGGTTTCTCTGATAATGATTAAACTTTTGGGATAGGCACTAGCATATACATTTTGTATTATGTAATCAGGTTTTAATGGAAACAGATAGGTAGACACACCAGCATTACTCATGTGCAGACTTCATAATAAAATAGGTAGGTATAAAGTCGTCTTTATCAAGGCTTTCGATACAAAACTCTCAACATCTGCAACCGGAGCAATACCTAACATTATTACAAGCTTTTCTATTCAATTGGCGCTCGCTCCCAGATTTCACCTCGCATTGGTTGCTATGTAGGTCTACCTATATAAAGGTAGGTAGTATATGAACACATGTGTGAATTGGTGTCGTATTCTTGCCGTTTTCAAGAGAGAAATCTTGCTTTATTGAAATAATCCGTAATTTTCAGCTTCGTCGCTCTTCTGAAGGTAATAATGGGGATGTATAAGCTTCGTATTACTAACTTAAGTCGACGTCGAGTTTGCTAAATTAATTTAAAATCACCAGGTTCATAAAATCAGGTTTATGAACAGAAGGACATTCGAATTTTAGTAAGTACGTAGAAAAATTACTTATTTTTCGTTGCATGGTAGGTTGCTGTTGTGTTTGTGTTTCGTTGTTGGTAAGAGACGCATTCCTGTATTAACTTTTCGCCAGTTGTGTGTTTAGTTTAGGCCCAATGTTATAGTGGACGAGCTTATTGTCATTCTCAACACACCAGACCCGAGAACAGATACCTGTGTCTCGGCTGGGGATCGAACGAGTTACTATAACCACCGTGCCATCGGGTTGTCCAAGTCTCAATAGCAATCATTTAGGACAGGTTCCTAGTAATACCTTCTCGACATCAGAGCCAAAAGGGCCAATGCCCACTTAAAAAAAAAAAAACACTTTTTTCAGTCCTCTAAGCTTTCTACTAAGAAGTTCCAAAAATAGACAATGGCCCTAATGTCTCTGATGTAAAGATCTATTAGTAAAAACTTGAAATGATAACACGCTGGCTATTTTAATTAAAACAATAAGGCGCTAGGTACAGTTGACTGGTGGCTGGTGCATTACCGATAAGGCAAAGGGCTTTGTGGTGTAATTAATTCAATTTGTGATCAAAAGAGCCATTCGACCGAGCTCCCCCTACCTATAACACGTAATGCATTAATTGAGCCTATGGCCGACAGTACCTTTTATAGTGCACTTTAGTAAATACCTGTGTAGTCGTAAGTGGATATAAACACGTGTTGTTTGCCTTTTATGATGCGGAATTCAATTTTAAATGACATAGGTGGTTGAGTGATGATGAATCTTCATTCTCGTCTAGGAGATTTAACTTGTTGAGAATCTCAAAAGGCTGAAACTATATTTGCCGATTTATATGGAGAAGTAAATACCGAAAATAATTGATTCGTCACTCCCTTTTGGCTTACTAAATATACAATTTATTCATAACCCGGTGTGTATCTAGGTAAGAAATAATAAGAGTAATTATTAGAAAGTAGTATCTAGGTCGGAAGCTCGACCTTTATGAGATCATACTTAATTTGCGATTTTGAAGTTTATTAAATCCCTCAATTTCTCCAAGCTTGTTATTAGCACTGCAAGAGTTCGTTTTCACTCTCGTCGTAAATATTTTTCCTAGAAAATGTAATAAGTATCACAAGTTCTTACCTAGATGTACATCTACCAACATTAGCGTGATGGCGTCTCGTAATTCAATGAATCTCACTTTTTAATTTTCTGTGAAAGTCTTGGAACATTAAAAGTTGGTGAAACTCATTTAATTTAATACTCACTGTGCTCTTTTCTAGCCAGCCAATCTTCTAATTGCAATAAAGAAATATTTAACAAAACATGCCACCCCAGCACTCCCAAGTAACATTTTTGGTTTTAGAAAGGTTTTGAAAAGGTTCTAGAACCTTTGTATAGAAATCTACTCGTAAGTCTTAGAAGGCTCAATAACGTTATATTAACCCACTGGGCATTAAAAGGGCCCACGTTTTAGAACCTTTCTGAGAGCTACAGCAAAACCTATAGCTCAAACCCAGAACCTTTTCATCTAATTACACAGAACCTAAATATAACCTTCACAACCTTAATTTAACGTTAACATAACCTTGGAAGACAGCTTTTAAGTTCTAAATTAGTCCTGGATGTAACTGTACTATAACTTGAAACATATTTTTGATGGATACCTTTTTGTAATGCCTTTCCAGGACTCTTGGGTTTTAAAATGTTTCTGTGTAAGATTTTATAATAATTATAATAAATGGCGCCATTACCTGACACTTTCCAAGATTCAAAATGGCTAACTTGTAAGTGTTGTATTAATAAAAAATACAGTAAGTAGTTATTCAGCCTAACTACTTAGGTACTGTATTTTTTATTAATCAGTCAGGAAATATGAAGAACTTGTGCGACTAGCACTTTATCGTGATACTTTAGGATAATAGTTCTGTATACGTGACGGGTCTTTTGTAAATAATAGATTTGAAGATATTTTAATTTAAAAAAATAGATAAAATTTTATGTTTTGTGTAAAGTTATATAAGAAATAAAAGTACTGTCTATATAAAAAAAACATATATTTGGAATAGTATAGCACACGCTACTGATTTTTCCCCTAATTAATTAAAATGTATCTTTTTGCTAAATATTTTTTTTATTTGAGTGAAAAATATGGCGGCTGGTAGGAAATTACTAAAAAGAATTAAACATATTTTGAGGATGCCTCTAAAGCTTTAAAATATTTTTGAAAGACTTAAATCATGCCTTTAGCTCATAGCCAGTGCTTAATGCTTTTGGTTTTCACCACGTAGTCCTAATTTTTTTGCCTAGACAACTCTCATCAGCCTAAAGGTTTAAGATATGTTTTAAAAATTACTTATAAGTGATTTCAACATTCCATAACTTTATGGTTGTATCGAGGTTAAAAATTTAACCTTAAGCTCTCACTTTAGCATAAATTCTAGCTTTTCTAGAACTTTATCAGGAGTCTACGACAACTATAAGATCCTTGAACTATATGCTCTTGAAATACAAGTTAAAATAACGTTAATTTAAACTCTTATCAGCAGCTCCAAGGTTGTATTAATAAACGATTGGTTTTAGGACTTATTAATCATTCTCAAGTACTTAATATGACCGGATAGCAAAGCATTAACCTTTTCACAACCCTTATAAAACCTAAAGGCATTTCTTACAACCTAAGTTCGAATGAAATGTTACTTGGGCTAACACATTAATTTTATGATAATACTGACCTGCATATCGATAAAATATTACACTCACGTGCAATGAAAAAGTTTCAGAGAAAATTGTATCAATTACTCCTGAACGAAGAACATTAGCTTAATCACGCAGTCTGCAATTTTCAAGTGCATTTAACAACGCATCAGAATATTACCAACTAAAAACGTAAATACATACGTCGATCAAATTCATACTGTGCTACCACAAAAAACTTTAAACACTGTTTAACTAGTGTTTAATACGAAATTTGACAGATTTTGTAGGCGTTTGACAGCGGTAAACATCTGTTAGATACTGTCTAAGTTTTTGTGGTAAGGCCGTTAATGTTTTAAAAAATTGGCGTTATTTAGTGTCGACATTTTGTAAGTGGAACATTGTCATTGCTCGTCAGTATAATATTCGATTGATCTTTCGTTCACCCTTAATACTCAGGATCAAACTGTTTGCTGGGCTGGGGGGGCACAGTTGGCACACGTATCTCTTTCGCTGACTGTACATATTTTGGGGGACGCTCTGTGGGCGCTGTAGCGGGGTCTCCCGTCCGCATGAATACCCGTGAATGTCTCTCAGCTATCTGCGTAAAGCTACCTACAGACCGGCCCAACGAACGCCCAACAATGAATATTTATCATCCCTAACTAATATTATAAATGCGAAAGTAATTATGTCTGTCTGTATGTTACTCTTTCACGCAAAAAACGGATTACTTACTTATAACGAAATTTGGTATACATATGGACTAGACCCTGAGAAAGAACATAGGCTACTTTTTATCGCGGAATTCCCACGGGAAAACTTTTTAAGGCGAAGCGTAGCTCGCGGGAACAGCTAGTCATAAAACTCATAAATAATAATACAGGACAGATTGCAGCAACGAAGGTCAACGAAACCCGTTCGTTGGCGTTCGTTTGGCCGGTCTGTACGCAGCTTAAAATCAAGGTGGCGTAGAGAGCATGAGAATTCAGTAATAAACCAGGTTGAATTTCATCATTGAATTTCCGGAAGGCATGTTAGTTAACCGATACACTGAACATTTCATAATTTTGTAAAACTCTGCTTAATATTTCAGTTGTTAATCCATTCATTCTGGTAAGAGTAGAATTTAAATAATACTTGTAGGTACCTATGTAGGTATACTTACTTATTATTCATAAACTTTGCATTATTTGTTATATCATAGCTGGCTCTAAATTTAATAATGCACGTATGTTTATACCAATTATTTCATGCTAATAATGCTTTGTCGGATATGCTACGGTAGTAAAAACAGGTTTAAGACGACCGAATGGCGTAGTGGTTAGTGACCCTGACTACTGAGCCGAGGGTCCCGGGTTCGATTCCCGGCTGGGGCAGATATTTGTTTAAGCACAGCACAGATATTTGTTCTCGGGTCTTCGACGTGCCCGTAAAATGGCAATAGGCCCGCCCCCTATTACATTGGGACTAATATAAACACTGGCGAAAAGTGGGTGCAGCAATGCACCTCTGCCTACCCCGCAAGGGAGTACATTAGTACAAGGTGTGAGTGTTTATTTTATAATAATAATAATATAATAATAATTTTATTATTGTATACAGAGTGTTACAAAAGTGGTACAAACAATTTTGTTCAGAATGAGAACCTGAGTTACCTACGATCAAGTTATTCAGTATGAAGAGGAGTCCAGCGTCTTTTATTTTATATAACATTGTTGAAACAAATCCACTGAGCCCTGAACAATGAAAGAAGATCCCGTATAAATTATATTGCGATAGTAGGTATTTTCATTTTACTGTTTTATTTTATATCCAGGTAGTAAAACGAATATTAAATTCCATTGTTTTCAATAGGTACTCAGTTTTGTTGTTTAGATAGATGAACTTATTGAACCTACATATACCTATTGTGTTTTTGTTATTTGGGTAAATGTTTAGTAAGTATAAAGTCAATTTAATTAAATGATCAGCATCTTATTAAGTAAAAAGGGTGGACTTTCTTTCGCAGGTCCAATACTCGCTCCCTTGGGGTAGGCAAAGGTGCATTGCTGCACCCACTTTTCGCCAGAGTGTAATGTTAGTCCCAATGTAATAGGGGGCGGGCCTATTGCCATTTTACGGGAAAATCCAAGGGACCGAGAATAAATATCTATGTTTTAAATAAATATCTGCCCCAGCCGGGAATCGAACCCGGGACCTTTGGCATAGCAGTCAGGATCACTAACCACTACACCATTCAGCCGTCAAACACTCTGAAGGTACTTATACAGAGTTTACAACATCTCGTTGGTCCTCGCAATGAATCACATTGAAAAACCTATTGAACTGGAAAACGATCCACTTTGAAGTAGCATGTGCGCCTCACAGCCCATGGCATATTAAATTGCCATTTAGGTATATTATTATATAGGACTAACATAAATAATTTAACTATACCTACTTCTACTACTGCCTTAGAAGGCAGAGCTAACATTTCTGCACCGAATTTTCGGTGGTTCAGTTATTCTCAATGTTATATATAGGCATATTATATATAGGCATGGCACTAGATTAGAGCTATCGCCATATTCTATATCCCCAACCTGGCTTCACTTCACAGAAATGCCATAGAATAGAACACAGGAGCACACGATCAGAACTATTTACACCACTCTTTAATAACAATATGTGTATTTGGACATCTCACACACGGCCATCCGACTCCAAATAACACAGGACAGCTCATAAATTTACACATATATATAGATAGATAGATAGATACACATTATATTCATAGCAAGACCCCAGTACAAATGTATCGAACCGAGGACCTTCGGCATAGCAGTCAGGGTCACTAACCACTACACCATTCGGTCGTCAGTGGAGTATGAATACAGCGCTTCAATTTCACTATTCGACGGGAGTAGAATCAACCAACTATTGCGGTGATTGGAAATCAATAACTGTCGGTTTTGTTTCACCAAGGCTGCCGCGAATATTACCTACGTATAATAATTTATTTATAATTAAACTGGTCGGTGTTGTTGTGATTTTACATTACTATGTGGGCAAAATGTGTGTATTCATTAAAAATATTGAGGTATTTTTAAATGTACCTATATAATATGAATCCGATCGATGTTTGTTGGTTCCATAGAATCTAGACAAAGCCAAGTTCGAGAAACAGAACTGGCGAGCCGCACCGTGTGTAATATTACACGAACCATTACGAGCTACTTTTGACCCCTTCATAAATCAAAAACTATTTAATATAAACGTATGAAATTTGGCTCATATATTGAGACTTGCGAGATACATATGTGTTCTAAATTTCATAAACGTATCTCAAACGGTTATTTAGATATGAATGTCTCACCTATAGACCAAAACTCTTAAACTAAAGCATTTACTTATTTATATAATATTATTAATATTAATATGTTGTGTCGTTACACTCGTTACCGTCTCGGGACCATGGGGTCCCGGGCATTTGGAAGGCGTGCATGAGGCCGAAGCCAACATGTAGAGGCCCGTTTGATAACATTAATCTATATGAAATGTGACACCAACCGACTTATTATTCGGTCGAATGGCGTAGTGGTTAGTGGCCCTGACTGCTATGCCGAAGGTCCCGGGTTCGATTCCCGGCTGGGGCAGATATTTGTTTAAAGACAAATATTTGTACTCGGGTCTTGGGTGTTGATATTTATATTTAATATCTATCTATCTATGTATTTGTGTAGATATATCAGCTGTCCGATACCCATAACACAGGCTCTGCCTAGCTTGGGGTCGGATGGCCGTGTGTGAGATGTCCCCACATATTTATTTATTTATTTATTTATTTATTATTATTAGGTAGGATATTATATTACTAGTACTAACCTTTAGAAATCATTGCAATAGAGTGAATAACTATAGGGAAAATAAACTACGATAGTAGAATATTATACAATGTACTCATGTTAGTCTACTTTTAGTTATTTTTTTCGTGTTTTTTAATTTGTCCTTTTAAAAGGACCTACGGCGTTACGAGGATATGTACCTAGGTACTTACCTACAAAAAGTAATGATATCCCATCAAAAACATAAATGTAAAATAAGGGCCAAGTTCAATATTATGATAAATGTGGTTGTTGACTTCAACAACAAAAGAAGTGAGATATAAATTTTGCCAAGTTCAATGGTCTTCCTGAAATTTATTTATAAGTAACAGTATAACATATCATATATTATCTTCTTATAACATAAAACAATGTATTGTAGCCTAAGCTCTGTCTTGGCTAGTTTCATACATGAATTATAGCCTTCACAAGTTGAACCAACAAGAATTTGTCGGTTCTTATTAAATTCCGAAAAATTTGTATTGTTTGTCGAACATAATAATTCGTTGGTAGGTTTAAAAAAAACTAGCCATATCAGACCTTGGGCTACAATACATTGTTTTATGTTATAAGAAGATAATATATGATATGTTATAATGTTACTTATAAATAAATTTCAGGAAGACCATTGAACTTGGCAAAATTTATATCTCACTTCTTTTGTTGTTGAAGTCAACAACCACATTTATCATAATATTGAACTTGGCCCTTATTTTACATTTATGTTTTTGATGGGATATGATTTTCCGTACGGTCTCCGGGCGTTAATTCGAGTAAAAAGATGCGATATTAACATTAGCGAACCTTTAAATAACTATTTACATATTTGTGGAAACGTTGCCGATATGGATGAGCTAAACTAATCTCTTCAATAACAAAATCCTAAATAAATAGGATGCCCTTTCTTTAATGTTTATAAAAGCAAGTATTTTGTATCGGACGATAACTACTAATCCCCTTTTTGGGTAGTAGGTAGATACACCTACCCTAAAAGCTCACAAGCCCATTAAAACTATTTCGGTAATCGCCATAGCAACCTTATTGAGCTTACATTCTCCTCTGAACTTTGGCATAAGGCTTTGCGAAAAGCTAATTCTTCAGTGAAAACCACAAATACCAGGAGAGCAAAGCGCCACTGCTACCGTGGGACACCGTCTAGTCCAGTTTGAATCGAATATGTTTAAATATGTTTATTGAAAACAGAGAATATGAATGCATGATTGTCATTCGTCTTTCATTCAGTACAAAGATGCGTTTATTCAAAATGTCACTTAGCTCGCAGTATCTAACAAAAAGTTTCTTTAACTTTTAGTACTTTATCTAAAGCCTCCTACAAACCCTTTATTACCAAAAGGTGCATACAGTAAGCGTTGTCCTAGACCTACATATTTACATATTTCAATAAAAAAATACGAAAATAATAATGATAATAAGAAACAAACTGTCATAAATGTTTACAAGTAACTGGAACAAAAACTAATTAAAATGCCATTTGCGTCGAGCAAATCACGGTCAAAGAGAGAGGAAAATGAAGAAAAAAGCCCTTTATTAGTTCGGAGGGGAACTCCGTAGGTAGACTAGCACACATACAGATACAAGCTTAGGAAATTACTTGGTTAGCAGTAGGAGGATGCAGTTGTGTATAAGAAAGCTAGGTATTAACGTGGTAAGTATACGGTATACATCACAAAGTTTTTTTTAGCAAAACTGAGATAAATAGCTTGTGGGCAACAGCTTGTTATTTATAATAAATCGCATATTTTTATGATAAATCCATCAAAAATACCTACGTATTTTTAAATTGTTACATGCTAGTAAAGTAACTGCTACCAATTAATATTATGTTACACTATTACCCGGGCTGAAGGCGAAACGATAATTTATTAAAAACACAACAGCTAAACTTAGCGTTGAATTTCTAAAGTAAACCATAGAGTATTAGTCTATGACTAAACTAACAAACAAACCACCAAGTAAATGCATCTATCTACCTCCATATTCCGTGATCGCCTTTATTATATAACACTCACGTCTTTCAGTTATGTACATAAGTAAATACAGTACATACAGCCTGCAAAATATTTTTTAAAGTATGTATAATAATTGTATACCCCCTGGGCCCCCTGCACCATCAAAACCAGTAAATATTCTTATTTTTTTTATGTTAAGCTTGTTTTAAGGTTTACCAGTTTCGGCACCTTTCACTTTATCCCGATTGGGCCATGCATACATTGTACTGAGTTTATTTATAACTGGATCTTTAATTCGACGGAATTCTGACATTTCAAAAGTGATGCTACTTAAAAAGCTCTTAACCGAAAAAAGGAAAAAATTTGATCCATTTCTGGGCAATAAAAAAATAAAATGACAGATAATGTATCGAATTCATATTAATCACTTCCTACTAAATTCAGGGATAGTAAACCTTTTTGATCGATTTCAAAAAAAGATTCTCTATTCGGTACATACTCGTATGTACTTATGTAAGATTATTGGAACTGCACAACAAACAAATACACTTGCAAAATTTTATAGATGTATGTATGTTTCTAATGTTTGTCCACGACTCCACGCATATCTCCGAAACGATTGAACCGATTGCCACTATTAATTTTTTTAATGGCTTACATTGAGCAGTCTAAGTTTCATCATAATCGGTTAGTATTAATAATGATTAGATATTCTATTCTATTCTCTTTAGGGATGTAAGTACCTGCACCTGGCTCTCTCGAGTGGAACCTTTGTGCATATCCCCAAGGTCTAAACTGCCTTCCTAAGCTTGGACCATTTCCCACCACGCTGGTCCACTGCGGGTTGGTGGGTTCACATATCTAGATGTGCTAAATCTAGATATGCAGGTTTCCTCAGGATGTTTTCCATCACCGTAAGAGCGATGGTATACATTGTACTTAAGTTAAAAGAACTCATTGGTACATGTCGGCGCCAGGATTCGAACCCGCATCTCTTGCGTGAGAAGCGGGCGCCTACCCGACTGAGCTACCACCGCCACCGCTCTTATTATTATTTAATAATCGATTAGATATTTTAATAATCAATTATATTTTTTCTTTATTTATTAATTTATACTTTAATTAAGTATATATTATTTTTGTGATGTAAAGGGACGTAATTATTACTCACCGTAGGATCCCCTTTTAATTTGGAGCGCCGCACTTAATAAAATGGATACATTCACTAACAAATAAAATGTATAGAGTAGTTTAGACTTAGATGTTCAGGGGGGTCACTCTGTAAATCGACGAACGAACGAACAAGAATTGTCACGCAATCGGCACGCTTAAATACGAGTACAACGAGATAGAGCCGAGCTCTTGTTCGTTCGTTCGTTTGATTTTGGTAGTGGCCCTCCAGACTCGTATTGAAAAAAGGGCTCAGCCAAAAAAAGGTTTGTGATCTCTGACATATCAAAAGTAGATAACTGTCAGAATTCCGCCGAATTAAAGATCAAGGTATACGTCTATAAAGATTCCATGCCACCTGGTCTGGTGTTGTGAAGTCATATCAAGGACCCTCGATAAAACAGTTATTGCTTATGTTAGGAACGATGAAGAAAGGCTTAATTCACACATACTTAATCCATTGTATGTGCTCGTATGTGTATGAGCTTTTCATAAAATATCATACGCCACCGAATAAAACCGTATTATTGTTGTTAGAATGAACCGCAAGGCAAAAGTATACAAGCGAATTGAGAACCTCGTCCTTAAAAAAGGGCGGTCGGTTAAAAAGGAGTTGTTATTTCAGCAGTGTACGTTTCTCATTTAAGTACATTATCATCCTCCTGAAATAATATCCGGTTCAAGCCCTCCTAATTGTGAAAATAAGTATAAAAATCGGCAAATAATATTTCATCTTCAGGATAGACGAAGAGGTCAGGGTCCGTATAAGGCCGCGTCCACGACGACAGCGGGTGGAGGGGTGAAGAAACTCCGCCTCTACAGGCTAAATACTATAGTCGTCGAAATATAATAAGCCCGTTTGGACAGCTCCACAAATTTGGTATTTACTCTTGATTTACTTGATGAAAAATACATAAAAAGACACATAATCTGGCTTATTTTTTAACGTCCGAAAGAAAAAAGCACTTTTAAAGCACCAAAAGTTACTTATTGTTTAGATTTTTCATGATTTGATGAAGGTTTAACACCAGCTGTCATCCCATACATTTATTTATTCTATTATATTTCGACGACTATACTACTACTTGTATTTATACCCCCTTATTCATAGAAAAGTTACAAAACGTTTTAACTAATATACTGTTTTGTCCCTCTCTGTCAATGAACAAATTGTTCTTTGTCGGAGAGGGACAAAACAGTTTATTAGTTAAAACGTTCTGTAACTTCTCTATGAATAAGGGGGTAAGTCTATGGCCGCCGCTCGCTCGTGGACGCAGCCTTAGAGATCATAATTTCAAAATTACTCATTTTTAACACAACACACAATGTTTTAGCATAAATTAAAACCAATATGGACTACGAAAATTGTCTAGGTATAAATACGCATTTATATCTTAATAATTTATCTTTTCCATTACAACTTTTTATTTCTAATCGTCTAGGTATAACTAAGTATAAAATTATTAAGCATAATAGCTGATAATGTCATAATAGTAAAGTGCGTTCCAAGAAGCACCTTAAACAAAATAATTAAAGATTTACTTGTGCTGGATTCTTCCTATGAATTATTTCTGTTTAACGATAAAAGATTAAAGACCGAGGGCAACCATGAAAAGGGAAACATTTATCAAAGGATTTTAAGTGTATACCAAAGTAGATATAATATAATAATGTACCTACCTACTCCTAATTTTCACAAGCGTTTATTCAAGAGTTCAAAGATTTTCATATGATATTTTCCCTTTGCTTTCCATTTACACAATTAGAAGTAAATTGTTTATTGTAATAATTTATTTTAGCCGAAGTCGTTTACAGATAAACAGATCTTTTGTTACATAAATAATTACATGTTGTATAATTATGTTTTACTACTTTAAGGCCTTGTTTCACAATGTCTGGTTAGTGGCTACCTGTGCGATAAAATACATGCTGTCACTGTCAAAACAATAATAACAGAGAGTGACAGGATACATATTTTATCTCACAAGTCAAGCCACTAACCAGCAGACATTGTGAAACAGGGCCTAAATGATTTCTAATATACCTCAGTAATTGTCCGAGTCTGACATTGTCAGATGCTAGAACTAGGCCAGTGTGGGTGGAGCACATTTACCTAGGCAGTCTAGGTGGCCTGGGTTTATGCCCTATTTGTTTTGTTCGTCATGTTGGACGAGCGCTTATGCGAACAGTTTTGGTGAAACCATTGAAACGTTAATTAGTTTCTAGATAGTTTAATAATTCTCGTGTAATCCTCAACCAGTTGAGCGCTTAATTATAAACATTTCGTGTTTGAGGTACCTACTTATTAATGTTACTTTTAAGCCCTTACCAAAATAGGAAAGTTATAAGTTTGGCATGTTTAAGTGGTCGTGGTCACGTGTCTCTCAAACGGATAAACCGATTAGAATAGAATGCGGAATGCCATTTTAAGTTTTGTTTTGATCGATTTACGGAACCATGTTTGTTTAAAATGGTGCACAAGGTGTTTTTTTGTTCTTGTGGTGGTATTAACTTTAAACTAGCTTCGGTTACTTTCAGATCTAAAAGTTTCTATACAATCAAAAATCTAATGAATTTCATTAAGTTTTATAGGTACACAGTCTAGAGATAATTATGTATTTATGTTTTTCAACTAATTTAGCTTTGAGCATAATTAATTATTTGTAGAAAATATAGAGGTACTTATTACTGTATCTATATAGTTCCAACAATATTACTGATTTGTATTTTGTTATTGAACTTTCGGTCACTACAAAGTAAACATATTTATTTAAAATGTAAACCTGTAGCTGTAGCTAAGTATATAATGGAAATATCGAAAAAGTTGCAGCACGAAATTTCACCCTTCCTAGAACTCCACCCAACCTACAGTCATGCGTAAAATTTGGGAAGTTTTCCTGAAAATAAGTAAATACAAATTAACGAGTGTTTCAGTAATTCTCGGAAAATTCTGACATACCTATCTATCAAGTACCTACACTCAGTGAAGCGCAATTATAAGCCCAGCTTCTCATTTCAGCAAATTTGCCTGCATAAATATTCAATAAAACCAACCAGCCAATCAGCTTGCATGTCAATCGTAAGTTCTGCCTTGACTTTACTACTGTAGGTGATCGTCAATTGAAAATGTTCTTTTCGTGCACCCCACCTCAACAGCACCAACTATCAGATCTTACGTATGAATAAACATGAGTCCCTACAATAAACGGTGAAGATAGATCTGGACAGCATGGTTAATTTCATCACGACCCATTACGTCCCCACTGCTGGGGCACGGGTTCCAATTTCCAATGAAGGAAGGGTTTTAGGCCTAGTCCAGCACGCTGGCCTGGTGCGGGTTACTTCAGCTTGATAAAATACGAAGAAACGAGAGCTATTTAAAGGAGAACATCACCTAAACGTACGACCCATTATGTCGTACGTTTAGGTGATGTCCTCCTCCTCATCGTGATCAGTAGGTACCTATGCTTTGTACAGAAATTCACATAGGTAAGTGCGTCCACTTTATCGGCATTGCCGACGCCGTTATTCCATACAATTATAAAAATACCTACGATACCGATAGGCTAACGCTTACCTTAATACAATGAGATACGGGAGTCCGAAGTCCGAGTCCTGACAGAGAACAATTTGTTCTTTGATAGAGAGTGACAAAACAGTTCAATAGCTAAAGCGTCCAGTAACATTTTTATGAATAAGGGGGTTAGTTTATCGTAAGCTAGATTGACCTCCCCGGAGTAATATGAGCACGGACGTCGTCGTGTTGACAGTTTGTCAAACAATTTTTGCGAGCGAGTGGTCAGGAAAGAGCGTTTTCGCTCACTGGCCTGCTTATTGCCCGGCATTGTTTATGGAGCTTCCATATTCTGTGTCAGTGACTTTGTATAGTAGATGGGTACAGCCAGCAAAAGAAATATGTACAAGTTTATCCCCAACAGCAAACACTTTGATTTTTTAATCCACTGAAATGAAAAGAGCTTTTTTGTTTGTACATATTAATAAAACTATCCTTTGATCTTTCAGGACGTTCTACTTTTTGCATAGGTAAATGATTTACTTTCTTATTAGTAGGTATTCGTATTGCCTAATAACCTATTGTAGGTATGGCGTCGTGAAAACTTATACTTTATAGCATTACTTATAATCTTATGCGTCCTTATAGGTAATGCTATGGCATAATTTTGTTACTGGTAACTGGTAATACTATTTAGCTTAGAGTTCGATGGAGAGTTTCTACATATTCAAAACTAAGGACAAGACGTTTATGGGGAAGCTAATTAGGTATAAGAACCTACCTATCTAATTATTTTGTTACAAAACTCATTTTTTCAGTTATTTAATTTCTTACAATAGCGCCATTACCTAATTGAAATTCGTGAATGTTAACAGAAATAACAAAATTCGTGCACAATAAAATTTCAGTGAAATATCAAAAACAATTTGAGTAAACAATACATGTATGAGAGGAAAACAAGTCAATGGAAAATACGATCCACACCACACTACACTTCCACAAATCCAGTTGAGCGGGAAAATTCCAAAATTCACCGACACGTGTGCGAATTTATTTTTAAAATATCAACGAAAACACAAAGCGGCCAGTACATTCGAATTTCAAACTTGGCGCGCAGAATTTCCGCGGGAAAGCCGGCTATTCGCCCGCCGCCCAGACGAGACTGAAAACAGGGATACTACGAGAGTGGGAGACGGCGCTACCTCCCTCTCGCTCACCCCCGCCTATCCCGGCAGGACCTCCACGCAGACACGAGTGAATACAACGAAATAAAACCATGGATAAGGCTTCAGCGACCACTGGGTATTTTTTTAAGTTTGTGGTTGTGGAGTGCAATTTTTGCTTTCAGTCATTCACAGAAGGTGCGTCCACTTCATCGGCATTGCCAACGGCAACGCCTCCATCGCCGGTTGCCCGTACATTGATGACAATGACAATGGTTTGGTGCGATACGTACGATTCTAAAAGGTGGTCGCTTACCTGAAGGCGTATCTGTTTATTAGATTTTACGATTCCTCCCCATTTACCCGTCATAGTAAACTCATAGAGGTCGCCCTATATTTCCATACCTATAATTCTTGAATCCCATCCAGAGATACTTGTCTAATGCCGAGTTGCAGAAAGGGACTTTAAGCTAATGTCGACATTAAATCTATATCTGTCTCTTTCTGTCCGTATACTGTCAAAGCAAGGCAACAATACATTTAATGCCGACATTAACTTAAAGATCCTTTCTGCAACTCAGTGTAAGATCCCATCACATCCAACTTATATTTTATTATAAAGTGCCCATACGTCTCAAAATAATAAACCGTATCTGCTATATTTGTACATCCTAGTTCGGTACATCTGCAAGAATATAAGATCAGGTAAGTACCTATTGGGTCCCCAATGATCGGATTGACAAACAATATGATTGGATCTAAGCTGTTTGACCGGCTACCCGTAAAACGACTTTTCACTCGCAAATATACCTGAGGGAAATTGATAATTTTTCATGTTGGAGTTTGATTTAAATGTCTACCGGTACGGGGCTTGTGGGATTCATGATAAATGACTGTTATTATTATGAGTCTCAGTCGTGAGCATACGGGTTAACCGTGTAAGTAGTAGTGGTATGCTAAGACAAAAGGGGGTGGCCCATTTGAATAAGGGGGTCATTCTGATCAACTAAGTACTTTAGGAAATTCGCAAAATAATACTTGGTGTTTACGTAACTTTTTACTACAATATTAACATAATAATGAATCATTTATTTAATACTATACCTACGCCATGTGTGATTACGTGGTTATTAAGCCACTATGGAGAAAGGAATTTTAAGAATATTTTGTACGTAACGTGCAAATTAAAAATCCTGTGAAATTATAAAGACGAAGATTAATAATAAAATTAAAAAAATCCTGTATTTTCGGTACCGCTACCGTCATTCTGGCGGGCTTGGGCCCCATCGTTAATCAAATAATCACCCTCTATAAGTGAACATAAACTACAAGAACGCAACATCAACTCGATATGACCACCCCTGATTCCTACATGAATAACCACTCTACTTATATTGAATATAATAATATCCATTAGGTACTACCCGTTGACATACACCTACATACATAGTGAAATAAACTCAAAAACCATACCTTATAATTAAATATAATAACATTAACAATAATATCATATGTAGAGCATCTTATAGGCATCCTTTCGATGGCGAAAAAATAACATTTAATAAGAGTAATCATAACTAATATTATAAATGCGAAAGTAACTGTGTCTGTCTGTCTGTCTGTTACTCTTTCACGCCAAAACTACTGAACGGATTTGAATGAAATTTGGTATACATACGGTTTAGACCCTAGGAAAGAACATAGGCTACTTTTTATCCCGGAATTCCCACGGGAAAACTTTTTAAGGCGAAGCGAAGCGCGCGGGAACAGCTAGTTGAAAATAAAATACATAAGTAAGTACTTCATAAAAGTCTTCTTTCAGTAAAAAAACATCCTTTTATGTCGCACCACCACCGTGACACGGCACACCCTTTATAACGTAAGATAGGTACTTACTTATGTATTATTATATTATAATATAATGAAAACAATGGAGGAAATATAAATTAACGTACCTCTTTGTCTGATGTAAGAAGGTACCAAAGGCCATAATGGCTATAGCGATACATTTAAATAGGGTTACTTTCCTACCTGTATGACGTACTAGTCAGGTTTGATAGTTTGACGAAAACTATACCTAGAAGTTTTCGTTTTCTCGCATACAAGGTGTCGCCTCTAGCGGAAACAATAATGAAACTTTTGACGGATAAGATAATGTAATGACAGGAGAAAATTTAACGTAAACTCTTTTCGTTTTCGTATTATTGCAAAACCTTTACTAGAGGCACGGTTCATATATTTACTACCTACAGTAGAGGTACATCTCACGAGTGTCTACAATATGTTGTAAAAACAAGGTTTATAGACAAGGCGATATCAATTTTACACACTTTATGGCGACGACGACGCTGGGTTACTTCCAATAATTGATCGCCGCCAGGCTAAAGTTACATCTAATACAACGACATAGAGTCGTGGTTACAGGAGTCATGGGTTGAAAATGAAAATCTGTTTTCGCAAAACGACAGTTCTTGATTCATGAGCTGAGTGTAGAGTGTGGAGGGTGCTTAAATACAGCCATTACCACATGGATTATAAACCTTAGAAATGTGAGCTCCTACGAAATGCCTACAATGTTAGAGTTAGTAAATTTGAAGATTACAGAATAACTTAATGTTTCAGAAATTTAAAATACGGAAATCACACATAATTTATATAAGTAGGTACCTACTTAACAAATTAATCACAGTTATATGGTCTTGAAAAAATTAACACTCTCAAAATGAATTTTCTAATTTTGGATCCCTCATACAAAGTAAAATTTTGAATGGCTTTATTCATGTCTCATAAATTATGAACGCAAAATTCAAATGAAAAAGTAACACAGTATACCTATTTTGTTGTAGTTTATTTTGTAAATATGTTTTACTTACCTCTCTAATTGTCTCCTTCATACAAAGTAGCTCGATAATAAGTTAGTATCACAGACATTAATATGACACTAGATGCCACAAATGAACCGGGCGCGCCAACATTTGCGTACGAATTAATATGTTTGACACTGCTAAAGAGAGCTGGATGGAACTAAATGTACCAGCCAACATTTTGTTCAACCTTTTGACACGCAACCTTGTGGCATCTACTGTCATATATGTCTGTGGTCAGTACACTACAAAGTAACATACCGTGAAGCCGATGCCGACGGTTGCGGAGAAGTTCCCGGCTATGAACTTGCCCGTCTCGAACTGGACGAGCAGCGAGGTCTTACCCACTCCGCTGTCGCCCAGCAGGATCGTCTGAGGACAACGCTCTGATTATACTCTGTCCATTATATTATTGGTTTTTTGACATTCGAAATCCCATACATATTTGACGACTGCAAAGGAAAGCCAACTTTACTTACCAGACATAAGGAAACGTCTAAAATACAATAACATAGTGGAAGCTCTATAGTCACGCAATAAATGTAACACTCAGGAGGGTTCATCTACACTACAGGGTGTGGCAAAAAGGGTATACTAAGCCGAAAGATGGTCTCCCAGGGGGTCATTCTGAACAACTTTTGCTCTACGAGTTTTGGAAATTCGCGAAGACGAAAAACGAATGAACGAGATCTGCCGTGCAATCGGCACGTTTAACACAACGATATAGAGTCGTGAAGCAGCGCCCCGAAAACTAGTTTTTCGACATATAGAGTGACCCCCCTGCAGGTTTTTTGTTACCTGTGTTTGTTATACTGAATAAATAACTTTAAAAAAAAAGTGGTTGCATTGCAATTGCAACACTTGCAACTTTATCTCATTGCGGGGAAAATGTTCTTTCGGAGTTTGATTAATAAAAAGTGAAGACAGGATGCGGATGAGTGGTTTATTTTATTAAGTGTATTTTTAGAAGGAAATTACTTTCTCAAATGTTTGTTCTCTGATTTCTCATTATAAAGGGTCAAATTTTAACCGTGAACGTGAATACTTATTTTTTACTTTACTAACCAGTAACGTTAAAATTTTAAAAATGAGTAAAGCTTTTTCATTATTAATTTCACAAATTTTATTCAAACTTCACTTATAAATAAGCTATTGATTTATAAGTCCTTTCTACTCTGTTATTGTGTTATTATATTTCAGTTTTGTATAACAGTGAGTGGCTTGAATACTTATAACTTGAAATATGTTAAATATTTGTTCACTCAACGGTATTAATTAACTTTACAAAACCACACTTCGATGGGTTTCCCTTTGATCGCCGCACAGTAATGAAGGCCGCTACAGAATTAAATAGCACTTATTAAGTGTATTATTCATGAGTGTTTATTAATATTTGGAATAGGCTAGTTAACTTTTTATGAAATATTTTAAGGAATAGTACCTAAGTATAATATTTAGATGCTGTCAAAGATGATATTATAATTTAATCAGCGAGTCTCTATCAGAAAAAAAGTTGGATAACGAAGAAAAAAACTTTTCTTTATCATTCTATTATTTTATCGACAAGCAAGAATCACTAGAAAATGAATTTATTATTGAACAACTTCAACATTCAAGAACAATTTATTTCCAATAAGTCTTACGTACTTAATACTCGTACCCTCTTTCCTAGTCTATTGTTTACTGAAAATATCGGAATGAAACGTAACCAAATGAAGATAAATAAAATAGGTAGGTATATAATTTTAGTTGTAAGTTGTTTTCGGAACCCACTTATAATACGTACCTACCTATCTTTAATACACAAAACATTAATTAAATGCATACCAATATAACCAATTCATATAAAGTAAGTGCCTAGATTCAATAAATGCATACTTTCCACAAAAATCTGGTCAAATAGTCTACGAGTGCCCATTACACAGCGTACTACCTATACTCCATAATAATAAACCACTTAAACTTGGGGGAATTGGAACTAATAGATACCTTACCCGAGTTCCCTTCCTTCTCGGAATGCAAGGAGGGTAGACGTTTGTTGATAGGTGATGTTTTTATTGCCTCAGTAATCTCTTTTCGATTATCGTTTCTGTCAGTAGGTACGTTCGTATAATATAAATTCTTGTTTATTTTATATCTTGTTTACAGGGTGGATTTTTATCTTTTCTGATGTCTAGTAGGTACCTATGTTGACATTGTTGACCTATATACCATCGGGTTTAGCAACACACTAACTCTACGACTATACCTAAAGGTAACAACACAAGTAATGTTTGGTGTCACTGCGTAGTCACACTCATTGTCTAACCATTCCACCACGCCAAATCCCTCTTCCTCCTCGTACCTTATGTATTGAAACCGCAGCTGATGGTACCCGGGAGGGCGGCGGCTGGTAGTCACGCACCTCCCATGCTCGCTATCTAACCATTCCTCCCTGATTTCCATTGATCCTTGCTGTCAGACTTATTCTGTCTGGCATGGCGATAAAGTGCCTGTAGCTAACGACCCACATCACATACATCACGACCCATTACGTCCCCACTGCTGGGGCACGGGTCTCCTTCCAATGAAGGAAGGGTCTAGTCTAGGGTCTAGTCTAGGCCTAGTCCACCACGCTGGCCAAGTGCGGGTTGGTGGCCTGCTTCGCTAACGACCCAGTGGTCGGGAATTGCTGGTCACTATGTAGCTCTTAGAGCGGCTTACCTTATGTATGGGCATATCGTCCTCCCCCTGCATCCGCAGCAGGTACTCGGGCGGCGGGCGGTAGTCGCGGTAGCCGGTGGGGGAGGCGCCGGGGCGCGGGGGGGGCGCGCGCAGCTGCTCCTCCTCGAACACGTCGTCGCTCATGCTGTCCTCTGTTGCCATGTGCTGGGGACAAACGGGAGGTTACACTTCTGTATTACCTTTAACTGAAGGGATAGTACGGGAGCAATTAAGACGTGACTTCACGTGACAAATGTTTTCGGCACGACACTAACGGGTTTAGAACAGAAATTGACAAAATAAGGCGTTTGATTGAATTTATAGCATTTTATGTGTGAAAGTTTTGGTGGTAGGCCTTTTTGTTTGGGTATTGTTATGGATTTTAATTTTGGCAGTATTTTATAATTAGTATGCCGAAAAAAGTCAAAATTTTGGTTTCACTATATGATAAAGTTAAGTTTAAGAGAACTTCAGTATGGAGGATTGTCAGTGCGCAGGACTAAGTTCATGCTTAGTTAAACACTCAAATGGGAAACGGGCACAGACACCCTAATCAATGTGACACGTGTAATCAAAAATGACGACGAGCGAATTCAGGATACAAAGATAAACCGTTATAAAGGGAGGGGTAAAATATAGGAATAATAAATATAGATAAGGTATTCAGTTACTAAAAATACTTTTTATAGAATAGAATAGAATAGAATAGAATATACCTTTATTGGTCACCACAAATATTAAAACATACAAAGAATACTTATAAAATAGAAACAATTAACGATAGGCGGCCTTATCGCTAAGAGCTATACAGGCAACCTTAATACCTATCTATAAAATAATTCTCATAAAAAATACGATTTCAAAATACACTAAAAAGTCACTAATTTAATTTCGAGACCAATTATTATCTAAGTAATAGAAAATCGATCCATAAATTACGGAGATCGGTACAGTATACAGACGAATTGAGAACCTCCCCCTTTTGTCGAAGTCGGTTAAAAATATTAAGTAGTTTAGGAAAATGATAATGGTTCTTTACAATTCTAACCTTTATAGATCACATTGTTAACATTACTGAGAGAAATAAATAAAATTCCTCTCTTGAGGAGTATTTTATATTAAATTATTTTTTATTCTCTTTCAGCTCTACCCCGAGGGAGGTTGTTAGACAAGGATTTCCGAAAACATTTTAACATAAATTTTTGCGAACCCACCTTTAGGCGTTTACATAAAAATTAAAAACAAAAGAATGGAATTAACGATTTTTTTTACAATACAACTTGTCAGTTTCTCTTGTCTTTCACTTGTAAGTAACTTTTGTGTATGAATGATGTATTACAGTATAAATACTCCATCTTTATTGGCATATTTTCTGATGGAAATAGACAAAGGCAATGTTCACTGAATTTAATGATACCTTCTTGATTTACACAATAAGAACCTATGTAGCTGTTTGTGAGGCATTAAACTGAAATAATTTTGATGAACATTAAACAATTGAACCATAAAGGGTCCTGTAGAGCTTATTTGTAGGGTCTACAAATGAAGGGTCTTCCAAAGGAAATTAAACTGTCAGACGATGCCGCTGAAAAGGTCTAAGCTTTAGGGATATCTCGTTTAATTGAATTAATGATATTCGTAATACTAACTGACATAGTAAAAGATATAGGTACAGGTTCTATACTTCTTCTTCTTAAGTCCTTTAACTCCTAGTGGAGCATAGGGCCGCAACTACAGCTTTCCACTTCTGACGATCAGAGGCAGCAGCCACAACTTCTGGCCAGCTCAGGTTCTATACGGTGCTGGTTAATTGTCTCACTGTGGCCTACGTGACATATGACATGGTTAATTTTGTTATCACATGTATCTAATAGAATGCAATTAACTGCAAACACCTCTCTAGACTATACATTATAGCAAGACCGCGCTTTGCATTGTGCTATTAATGCGTAACGGCAGGAAATAAGTAATAATATAGCGCTTTTTTATATAGTTATCAAATTGAAGCGTTAACGCTGAGGTGAAGTTTAAAGCCAACTATAGCGCCGTCAATTATAAAAAAACCGGCCAAGTGCGAGTCGGGCTCGCGCACAAAGGGTTCCGTAGCAGCAAATATAATAAACTTTAAATCAACCTATCTCAAAAACTATAAGAGATACTTTGATCAAACCAAAAATCGTTGAAAGAGTTAATTAGCATGCATCACCTCTATTTTTTTTAGAATTTTATACCCCGTAGTTATAAAAATAGAGGGGGGGGGACATACTTTTTACGACTTTGAGAGCTGATATCTCAAAAACCGTTCACTTTAAGAAAAATTTTTTAGAAAACTTTATATCATTTTAAAAGACCTTTCCATTGATACCCCACACGGGTATGTACATCGAAAAAAAAAATTTCATCCCTCAGTTACATGTATGGGGGGCCCCACCCCCAATTCTTTTTTTTACTATTTAGTGTCATATTTTTGTAGCGGTTCATACAACACATATTCCCATCAAATTTCATCACTGTAGTACTTATAGTTTCCGAGTAAATCGGCTGTGACAGACGGACAGACGGACAGACGGACAGACGGACATGACGAAACTATAAGGGTTCCGTTTTTGCCATTTTGGCTACGGAACCCTAAAAACTTCCGTGAAAGCGTTTTTCCCAAAACTGCCACGTTTTACGCCCTCTTCATTTTAATTCCATATGAGAACCTTTCTCACAATACTCAGTACCTAGAATGTAGAGGTTAAAGTAAAAAACTACCTTTTCTGGGGGAAACGAAAACCTTAGCTTCTAATATGTATTTAGTAAAAAACTACCTTTTCTGGGGGAAACGAAAACCTTAGCTTCTAATATGTATTTGTAGTATCGTAGTTTATTATATTTTTTCAGATTCGTTCTACTAAAGAACTCGCGCGGGGAGTTGAGATTTTACGCTCGTGCGAACTTTAATGTCTGAATAAAGTTCTCTGTGTTATGTTTATGTATGAACATTGGAATGGAGGGTATTAAATACACATCATAAAAAGTTTTATAAGACCTATATGATGAAGAGCAGAACAGTCAGACGCAAATATGACTGTCTTATCTTTACACCACGTGAAAACCATCAGCGCGTCGGTGACAAACTTTAGGTAACTAGGATTTGTCACAGACTTGGAAGGTGTTAAAAAAATTATAGAGATAAAGAAATGCTCATAAAATATTAAGATATTCAGTGAAGTGTTGTGCAATATTCGTTAGATAATATTAATTTCAATTTTCATTTCAAATATAAATCCTACCTAATGATAATTTACAATTTAAAATAAGACCGACAAGTACTTAACTACTGTTAAATAAAAGCCGATATAAATAAAAGGCTTTGCCCTTTGTGGAAAGGCACGCCATCTATTGTACAGACACAAAATGATCAGATAAGGTTGTACCCTAACACTAACAGGCAAGCTGAAGAGATAGTTGAGGTGGATGTGCATTATAGGTTTAGGCAGAATATCTGAAGGTCTAGAAATATAATGTCAACAAGGTATGTGAGAAAACTACAAATGGCAATCTAATTAAATCAAACAATGTACAAACGCTGCCATTTGAGTCAAGACTTCAAGAGTCACGAGTGTAACACGGTATTCATTCCATTCAGGAAGCAAATCTCCTACCTAACAGATAGCAATTTGTGACGTACAACATGATGATAAGCCTTCTTCAAATCAAATTTGCATAAAAAATAAAATCACTCTGGCAAAGATCTATTTTTAGACGGGGAAAAGTCTATTAAGTTGGTTTACGCAAAGGGAAGTGAACGGGAGATGAGAATTAGGTCACGGGCACGCATTCAACTGGTGTATGTATACCGCACCCTCTATAAGCCCTGTTGCCGCTGTCTCCCCACCCCCCATAGGGTTAGCAATATTATTCAATAAAGTACTTAATTATATTTCAAAAGAAAGGTAAAGGTTGCTGTTGCTAATATTTCATTCAAACAATTTAGTTTTCATATTTTGTTTTTAATATAATTTATGATTTAAAAACTCGTAGCTAGCAACTTCACAAACAAAGTTGTGTTCACTTCACTATAATAATAATCTCAGTTGTACTATAATGTTTATTAATTAGAATCTAAATTAAGCGAATGATTGTAAAGGTCAGTCATTTTTTTTCTTATCTTAAATCAAATTAGGACTTTATAAAGTTTAGTAGCGAATCGGAAGTTAATAAAGCTATTGAGGTAGGCTTCATGTAGTTGATTAAAAGTTAAGATTTTTTTAATACAATGCAATACTTTTTAATTATTATGAAATTTATTTGTGATAAGCACAAAATGTTCTAATTCTCTTTTAAAATCTAAAATTGATGTTATGTTCATAATATTTGGATGGTGGTTAGGTACTCACTTATTTATTTAAAGGTACTTACACTCATTTTGAAGTCAGCTAAGTATTCCGTTATACCACATAGTTTGAACACCACAACCACAGGCCCGCTAAGTTCATTGTCATTACAAACAATACAAAATAACCTGTTAGTTCACCCTACATAATCCAATAAATCCACTATTATCACCTTAAATCCATTTCACACACCCAACATCACAGAAAAGTCCCCCAAAACTTAATTCACAACAAATTGTCACTTCCCCATTTGAATTTCATATAAATATACACATTAATACACTTTTTTCACGAGAATTTCGTGGAAAAGTTGGATTACAGCAAAGAAATTGATACATTTGCCTGAAAACCAAATTTTTGAGGTTATGTTACGGATCGGCAAATGTAGAATGCATAGGGAGGAAAACGCCTTGCAATAAGGTTCAAAATTGCCTGTACAGTTATACTAGTGTGCAATTTTCACCAATGTAGGTTAACTGTCTATGTGTGCTGTAGATACTGGTAAGGCCAATGTAGACGAGGAGGGTGACTATTGAGCTTTCAATGTATGCGTGCATGTCTGCCCTACAGGATAACTCGCTTTCCAACATTAATCTCACAATTTTTATTGACATTATAGTTTTCCAAGTTCTAATTTTCCATATACAGGTATCATTGTTTTTATGGATGGCTCAGTACTAAACATTACTTTAAAAGTTATTTATATTATTTTTAATAACATTGTACTGTACGTACTATAGAACTACCTACTACATCATAATATTTAACCATCGGTGACGTTTGTGGTGAAAATATTCATCATCAGACCGCAATCGTCCACTGCTAGACAAAGCCCTCTCCGGAGGAGCGCCACAACATTGTAACTCATACAATACTACTTGGTGCCTATCTTAAGATTGATTTCAGTGTCACGAGACCGCCCTTACCATGCATTTACATTCTATCGATTTTCATCTCCCATACAACCAGAACCTTCGAATGTATTTGTTAATTAAAAAACCACACACGCACAAACTTCATTTTGAATTTGCCCAAATCGGACCTTACAGTTCGTGAATAGGGATTAAAATCTTTTGGAAACATTTTGAAGTGAAAATCCTTGTAGCATCGCCCATGTAGGGGTTAGGAAAATGTCTCGTGCAGAAGTGTGAGTGTCTCTGTCTGTGTAATGTACGTACGTGACCTATCAGTAGCTAGTATTATCAGTGCGTATGCGTAGGTACATTTTAGTAGAGCACTGCGCTGTGTTAACTCATCCTAAGTATTTTAATATTTAAGTATTTGTCCATCATCACATTCCTGTTGAAATTTCTAAAACACAGCAATAATATCTGCCGTAAGTTAATTATTTATCATGTTTGAGTGCGTACTGACTTACTCATCATTTTGTTTCTCTATTATTGTTACTTACTGTATTAATAACATAGTTTAGTAATTAGGTACCTACCTACTCATTTCTTTAAGAAAATCCACAGGATATAAATAGTTTTACTTATTTTATTTTATTATTCCAATGTTTCCATCGGCGTGGTGTCCTCAAATGTATTTTTATCACCAGTAAGTAGTTGCACTTGACATGCGCAACGCCTGACCTCCGAATCGATGGATACGGCGTCTGTTGTTGTTTTGTCTCTCTCCCACTCATATCTTGGTCTATCTAGCTATTTCCCCCATCTCCGTACCGGCAACGCTGTCAGATTTTGGTTCAACCAATCGTAAACTTGACGCGTGGACATGGTAGTTGAACAATCAATACCTAGATGGCACCACCAGTCTTAAAACCGGGGTTATTAGCTAAGAATTCAAACAAAACTTTGGGTACAAAATTGGTAAATAAGCTTCGTGCTAGACTAGATCACCAGTTTCAAAAACATAAAAAAGTGAAATCAAAAATGTAGTAAAACATTATAAAAAATATTTTCACAAATAAGATGAAAATTTTCATCCCATAATAATGGATAAAGGCCAACCATCTTTGTGTGAAAATCATTGCAAACCTTAAACCTTTGAAAATAATAACAATACTAAGACCGACGATGGACCGGTGGTGGTGGGCTGGTGGGTGATGGGTTACTCTGGTATAGCTGGCTGTGTAGCTTTGCGATGAACTGGGAGTCACCACTGGCGCAGATCCTCAGTTTCTACCCGTCAAATTATCTCGGCTTGCAACTGCAAACCATGTCAGTGGACCAAGTCAAGGCAAATGCCATGTCAAATGAAAAAAACTAAACGGTTTTACACAATACTTAACTGAAAATGAACGAACTATCTAGTTACGAGTATATGACCTAGATACAAACTGTATCGTGACTTTTTAAATATGGGAAGTTGATATGAGATCCCGTAAGCGTAGTTGTAGATCAACTTTTTGTTCACAGAATAATGATACAGTCAACTTTTACCATCTTTACCATTTTAATTTTGCAACATTGTATGTATAGGTAATTTCCCGACAATAACCGGAAATGCAACCTAAATCCAGACGTAGCCTCAAGTGACAAAAAAGGTATAAGAAACGTGAATACGAGCGACCGCCTACCGCAGTCAAAAATAAAACACGACTACAAAACGAAGATTCTTCCAGAGATCTTTCGTATTACAATAATAAAACATGACCCTTTCTGAAGATGAGATATGATCAGTTTTAGTTTGATCCGGTAATAGACTTACATAGTGTTTTGATATCGCCAGAAATTTAAATTGCTGAATGTTTTTTCGTTATTAATTTTCAGTTCTTTTACATGTTATCCTTATTTATTTGAATACTTTTCTCATCTGCAGACTTAGCAGAATGACGCTCGCTTTATCTTTATTTATCAAAAGTCGTATTATTATTGAAAAAAATATACTTATTGATAAAATAAGCCGTGGTGTAAAGAGAGAGAGAGAGAGAGAAGTACACATCATTGCACAATACCAATGAGTTATTTAAAGTAAGTAATAAAAACTCTAAGATAGAAAAAAGTTAAACATGAGCATTCAGCTACAATGCAGCTACTATAACGTTACCGTTCAAGTGCAGTGGGGTTACCACCACCGAAAATTAGCATTAACAATCCTCGATGTCAAAATTGACGTAACTTGTATGGAACTGACAGATGTTTGCCGCCAATTGCAACGAGGAGTGAGACACCCCTGTCTGCAATATACCCGAAACTGTTTATCAGTGCATTGTATATTCTGCAGGACATTATATTTGCGTAGCTGACGCTTGCCAATGCTTATGGGTTAGAATATGAACTTGGATAAGACGAAAGATTTGTTCAATATTCACAATAAGCCAAATCCAGTGAGCGTAGAAGTAGACATTCCTACCTCGTCCAGACTATTTGACAAGGAGGCTCATCCAATTGAAGTTTTTTCACCTAATGTTTAATAAATTAGAATATCGAATAGCCTGTGATCGTCGGGGTAGACGACTTTTCGAGGAGATCAAAACAAGGAGAGACAGAAGACGTAAGTACTTAATAAAGTCGCATGGGAGTTCCTATATTGACCGCTGGACTGATTGCATAAGGAAGTCTGAGGATAGAGAAATGGTGGTAGGTAATTAGAGAAATATTATGGCTATCGATAAATAATTGTAAAGTTTTACGTCGAATAAACAACATTTCAAATTTCAGGGTGTTGTGGCGCCCCTTGGGATAGGCCGATTTCCAGTAGTACCTAGACTACCTAGATGATTACGTGGTGATTATCATAATTATGTTGGCGATGAATTTATGATAAGTAATAATTATCCTAATGCAAGATCGACGTTGTACCTTGCGCGCTGGATGTCAATCGATGGCACTGTTAACAATTTCCACTTCATCACATAGATACTGCGCTCGGATAATTTGCTATAGATAATTTTAGGCCAACTATTATGTGAGCAATGAGCATACCATAAATAAAATCGTAAATCATCTAAGATTATACCTAAACAATCTTGGCGCAGCTCACATTCTGGCGAGCAAAGCGACCGAAGCGAAACGAGTGAACAAGGTCACGTTGAATTGTCAACACCACTGGATGGAGCAACAGAGTCAGAAATATACGTAGACTGTGGGAGAGAAGAAGACAAATATACTCCCATTGTGTATACAGAAGAGAACAGGCTTGCTATACAAGCGCGTGACCTGTGAGAAAGCGGGCGCCAGATAGACGATTTTTAACGCATAAATTAGAAAGGAAACTGTGAATACAATCACCTCACGAAACGAGCTAGTGAAACAAGGCAAAACTGAACGAGGTTTTTAGATCGGTCTTTTCATTGAAACAATCAGTCAAATGACAATAGCTTCACAGCTTACAAATAATTAATTTGAATTTAATAAAATTTAATTACTTATAATATTATGACTAAGATTAACTACACGTACTGTACGTTACGTATTATTTTGGTATGCTTCCGTCAGATTCCTCCTCATGGGATTTCGATTTATGCCTATTATGTATGTATACCTATTATTGCATTATTATTGACAATTTGTAATTTGAATGTGGCGAATGTGGCTGAACTTAAGATTTCATAAAAGCAATATTTTTGCCAATATTGATCTAGATCTAGAACAGACAAATTAGAATAATAATATGTCATAAGAATAATATCTTATGCCATAAGTATTCTACCACTATTCTACATACAACATTGGCGCAGATTCAGCTGCAATAAAAACAGCCTAAATAAGAATAGGTATAACAACAGTAAATCACCATCCATACAAAATGTGTAAAATATTCACGTTTTTTGTGTTTTTGTCCGAAAAAACTAAAATAGTACTAGGCGCTCAAAACTCAGTGGCGGTGGATTTAGGCCTAAATGAGCGGCGCGGCGCGCGTCTACGCCGCTCGTTCCACTCTTTCACTCGCCTCGTCTGTATTTTAATTATACCTTTCGTAGTTTCTACTTATTTTTTTAAGTCTAACACGCTACGCGGAACGGACATCATAGAATGTGACGAGGAAGTAGCCACATTGTGATTTCTCAAAGCGGTCAAATGCCGGTTAAATGCAAAATATGTACTTACTACCAAGGTAGCTTTTGCCTAAATACTTCTGAAATACCCTGTTGTGTTCATTAGTAAAACGAGCTCTTTAATTAGGGTGCTTTGGAGGAAAGAAAGAAAGGTCAAAAATCACAATAACAACCGTTCTTGCAACAAACCTATAGCTACGAAACATGTCACGTGCATTCAACAATAACAAAATACCAAGCAGTAATGCGATTTGTACGTCAATTAAAATGAAACAAACAGACAACAAGTGACACTCTCGAACGTACCCCACCGGAGGGTGCCGCGGGGTGAAGGGTGAAGGGTGAAGGGTGGCCCACAGAGGGTGAAATATTATTGCTTTTAAAACTCCACACCTAACTAGGTATTCCAATTAAATTGGATTTGCCTAGTTCCATTGACAAGGTGTGGTTCAGACGTAGATTGATAAATGGTTTCCAAGTGGATGAGGTAGGTAGGCTATTGTACTCATTACGAAAATTATGAAAAAGCTCGCGATGATATCACGTGAGTGCAAATGACTCATTTGCGAGTATCCTCTAACTATACCCTGGACTCTGGATTTGCTATCGGCGGTGGTTCGACCCGAGCAGACCCTTGAATGAGCCGTTGTCTATTGAGAGCTATCGGCATGCCTCAAAGTACCCTGTGCCTTCAACGTGGTCGGTGTTTGTTCGCGCCTTGTGCTAGGAAACCCCAAGAAACCCCGCAAAAGCGATCGGTGTGTGCTGTCGGATTAAAATTGAAAGTATACTGAAAATTCATAACTATAAATAGGTCCCCTGGGACAGATGAGAAGGAAATGTAGGTAAAGGGGATACAAACCCCATAATTATGATTCACCTTTACAAAGAGATCTAAAAGGCCCCCTTTTCTTCTCAATAAGTTTACAACCGTATAAATAAGTGCAAGCAGTCTCATTCATTAATCATGAGCCCTCAACGACCCTCCACCGTTCATTCAGATAATATGGCTTAATTCCTACCCAATACATAAGTAAGTACCTACTGAAAATCTACGTCATCTATGTACAGTAAGAGGCAGATAAACCTGACCCCCCTCAGATACATTGTTACTATGAGAGGGGGTCAGGTTTATCTGCACTTGACCATACCTCTGAATAGACTAATACCCAAAAGTGTGCCGATTAAAACAAATTAAATGGCGAATAATTATTATATTAATTATACTTGGGGAAAAAAAACAATTATCCTATGCTATCCTTTGAGAAAATCAACCCAAATAGAATCTCCTTGTCGGGGACAACAACCAAGGACCACCGGACCATAAATGACCAAAAAGTTGGCTATAGTATATCATAAATAACTATTAGATTTAGATGACGGTCTCTAATCTAAGTGTGATTAGTGTCAAACATTATGTAATTACCTACATAAATAGGCATTACATATACCAGTACCTAGGCCCTAGGTGCATAACTGTTTTCAAAGATAATGTAAAAATATAAATTTTTCCTGCTCTATTTTCCACAATAAAGACAAAATCACATCAACAATGTTAACCTCAAACCCGTATCGAATGTCGGGGTGGGTGTCCACGTGGATTACACCCCCCGGCACAGTACTGTAACGCTGTGGTATAGCAATCTTCTTCTTCTATCGTGTAAAATCACTAAGCTAACTTCCTCCAGTGTATAGCAATTAGCAACCTTATAATACACTCACGGTCAATGAAACGGTTGCAGTGAGAAAAGCACCAAATTACTCCTAAAAAGAAAAGGCTAGCTTAATAAAGCCTTCTGCAACATTAAAGTACTTAGGTACATTTAACAAAGCATCAGGATATTAGCAATTAAAAAGTTAAAAACATGAATATTTTGTTCAAATTTTAAACTAAATGTTTGAAAAAATTAGTGTCTATTGTCGGTGTCTATTTTGTGAGTTGAACTTTTTCATTGCCCGTGAGTGTGGTATAAAGTATAATTCTATGTGGTAGATTTCTATTTCACTAAGTTTAATCATGTAATATATTTATAACACTGAACTTAATCTAGTAATATAACTATATCACTAAACTTGGTTCGTTTTATAACTATATCCCTAGTGAGATAGTAATGAATCGCTTTCGTATAACTATGTTCCGGCATATAATCATATCCCTAGGGATATAACTATATTAAGGCTATAACTATCTTACTGCGACATATAGGTACATACCAACAGCCAGCATTAAAAAAAACTCTTTCGTTGCCTCGAAAAATAATATAAAAATAAGATATAGGTAATATAATAAATCACAAAAAATATTAAAATCCTAAATCTTTCTGTGTGGGTCGACTAGCTGCAAAACTGATGGGCAATTTAAAGGTAGGAAATCCTATCAGTTTGCATGCGGTCCCGAGGCCAAAGTTCCGAGTTCCGTTTCCTTGTTTTTAGATGCAATTACGAGTACCACGCTATTCACATCATAAAAAAATGCATAAGTACATTGGGCGCTGTACCAAAATAAATGGTTATAAAATGTGTAGTGTGCTGAATGTTCCTAGAGTTATAATAATACTTTCGTTATTTAAATTCCTATAGAAGCGAGTGCAACTACTGCTCTCATACCCTCCTGTGCCGCCGGGTGGCCGCTGGGTCCGCGCGGTCGATACGGGGGGAGGGGAGGGGGACTCCCGGAAGCACCCGCCCTCACCCCTGTAGTAGGAATTTACATTTGCCTAGTGGGGCTTTTTGTATTCGTGCTGAGCGTTTGTCTTGTTGTATAGATTAAGCGTGTTGGAAAGAACGGATCATTGAAGCTTTTTTTTTTGTTTCATCTAGGTAGGTATACATACAGGGTGTTGAAATCGTGGTATAGTTAGCAGAAATAACCTAACCAACGATAAAACCCCGATATTCAACACTAAGAGCCAATTTCTCCATAGTCTGTTAGGTTAGAGCATAACCATCAAGTATTAGTGGTTGACTTTTGACAGTTGACACATCTGTCAAGAATTTTATCCTGGTTATGCTCTAACCGACTATGCAGAAATTGGCACTAAACGTCGCATAACTTTGGAACGGCTACGTAGCTTCATAAAATATGGCTAAGACCAATCGGGGACAAGAACATTACCTGTACCTAACCTGTAACTTTTTTCTTTCAATAAACCGCTAGAGCATGTGGGATAATAATTGTATTCCTTAATTACTTACTTTTTTAACGCTTGGAAATGGTCTCTATTGTTATTTACTATTATTCATCTAATTAAAATATCATAACTTAGCCTCATAATAAAGAAGTCACTATGTGCAGCACAGGCTCGCGAGGAGCGAGCAGTCCGTGTATGTGTGTGGTCCGGGAATCTACAATAAACTACCTAATGATGTAAAAAGTATGCAGACACTACAAGGATTTAAATACAAACTCAAAAAATGGCTCGCTACGCAGGCATTCTACACGGTAGGAGAATTCATCGACAGGTAGAATTAATGATTGTCTCTTTATCTGACAATTTCTATTTTAATAATGTATCAATGTGATAATTTTAATTTGTTTTTATATAATAGACGCATTTTTCCTGAAATAAAAATGACATATTATGTATCAAGCCTATCTGAAACCTAGTTAAACATTGTGGGAGATATGGCGTTTCGACTTTCTCCGTGTTCGGCATCATAAGGGTCACAGTGACAGTTAAATAAAGTCCATTTTTCTCTCCACCTTTAGTTTGCAAGGTGCGGGTGCCTATATAAATAGAGTGAGTCGCCCGCGCGCCTCAGTTGTAATATCACCATGCAGAAATGACTAGGTTTCAGATAGGCTAGATACATAATATGTCATTTTTATTTCAGGAAAAATGCGTCTATTATGTAGTCTGAGCCTATCTGAAACCTAGTTAAACATTGTGAGATGTGTTTATTATCGCATGGTGGAGAGAAAACCAACTGTGACCCATAAGCTACTGATGAGTGTATCAGTAGATAAATATTTGAATCTATAAATTTATAATGCATAGATTTCTAGGTAATAGATATACTAAAAAGAAAGGTATAAGTATACATAAGACTTAAGTACTTCCTTATTATTCCTGACTTGTCAGAAAGTTATGGAAGGTATATACCTATAAATATAGGTAGGTATTTATACATATGGATACACACAGTGCCTCTTCGAAAGCAATACTTATAAGTAATTATTGATCAAAATCTTGTTATTGTCAAGGCAATATTTTTAACATACACTAGCCGAATGGATGGAACCAGTGAAATACTAACTAACAATATTTAAAAGCTGTAATTAATGTAGAATATCGATCCAGGCCGCTGGGGCTCAGGTCAGCACATGCTGACTAGGGTATGTAATTCTGGACTGACCTCAGAAATGCAGCAGCCGACCGTGGAGCCTCGAGGACCTGCTCAGTCAGCCCTGTATGACGACACGGCCTGCAACACCTGGCGCGGCATCTAGTCCTTGGAACGAGGAGTGGTGCTTGAAGGGAAGATAGTTTTACTAAATATCTCAGCCTCATCAGCTACTGGAAAAGATTAGATGAAGGCTGTGACACTGGCGGATAACTAAGTATTCAGTTTTTCAAAACATGATGCAGGTCACTACATTCACAGTCTAATTTTGTATTCTAACTAACTCGGCGGTTAACGAGTTCCTGTGCAGTCCTACTAGGAAGGAAAGTTATTTTATAAGCCTTTGCACCGATTTTGTGGGTTACTATCATTCTGTATCATCATGTGTGAATATTATGAGCTCTGGCAGCATTCCTTGGTAGATGACATCAATTAATAAAGATTGATTAACACAACAATAACAATAGTTGATAAATGAAACCCGGCTAACATGTCTTAACTGGGTAAGTAAATGATCAGTCATGCCACCAGGATAAGTAAAATGTTCAGTACTTCATATGAAAAACATTAACAAGGTCACCTTTAGGTATGTTCATCAACACTAAGGGCAGGTCTCGGCCAAAACCTTAAGGCTTCGCCTTGTTGCAACTTCAAAGGTACGTAGGTAGGTACCTACTTACATTGTTGTAGGTTCGATTTTAAAACCATTAAGTCAACCTAGATAAAACAAAATAGCTCGATTAAATAAAGATGGTACGTAAAGATGTTAGTTGTACCTGATCAGACCTGATGCAACGACAGCCAACATAGACTCTCTAATCTGTGGAAGCAACAATCACGGTGGCGGGAACATGGACAGTTGGACGAGCCACCTCGAGCCTGAGAACTGACAGTTCGCCAACAGCAGATAGCTTGCGGCTATCTATAGGTAAACTTAGGTAGTTAGCTATACCCAAGAAAAATTCCTTGGACATCGATATGAGAGTGGAACAGCGAATAACTGTGACATTCATTAAAACAAAAAGGCTTGTTGTTTTTGTTGTCCAGCTAAGGAAGGTTACCTACTCCAGCGACCTGGTATTGCATTCTGAAAGAACTGCGAAGAGTTAATATTATGACTAATAATTATTACTTATTTAGAAAGTTTTCAGCAAACTCTAATAAATCAAGCAGCTACCACGTCACCGCTGCCCGGTTATAGCTCTGTACTAGCTTAGTAGATATATATACCAGTTCTAGCCTTCAGCTAGAGGCCAGAGAGCTCCTAAATGAGATGCGAGTACGAGCATGACACAAGTAATTTTTTACTTGGTAACTAGTTACGTAACTAACTGAAAGATCCATAAAACAGTTGAGGATTACTCAAAATGGAATTGTGAAAACGGCACGTCTGCATCTTAACCAGTCAGTCTAAGTAGTTTCAGCAGATACAGTGTTGAAAAATAGTTATGAAACGTTTGCGCCAGAATCGAATTAAAAATACATTTTCATTAGAGAAGCCGTTTAGGCATGAATAGGTACTTTCACCCTTTGGATTGTGCTCCAAATGATGACCTTCGAAATTTATAGAAATTTAATGACGACTGCCATTGTTTATTATCTAGCCCCGTACATTGAGTAGGGCTGCGGCTACACGTGATGTGATACACAGTACACAGTAGGTATATGCATGTTCCCAGAATAGTGGAAGTTATAATTTTACCAAAAGGTAGTCGTCTCGTGCAAGAGCACCGTTACTCGATTTATTCGATACACAACTAGTAGACAGCTGCTGCGTAGGAGGTTCACGCATTTTTCAACAAAGAGCTCGGATACACTCACAATCCACTGGGACATAAGGAAGACAGCTAATATGGTGCCACTCAGAAACCGCGATGACACTCCGATCATGATCACCCGACAGTAGGATCATAATAAATTCGGTAACTTGTGAAGCGGTATGGTATAGCAACAGCGACTTTCACGAAATCAGGAATTAGCTCAGTGCTTTTAGGTTGAACACTCGCCGGTGGGATTCACTTTGCTCACAGCCGAGAAAAGAAAAGACTCAAAGCTGGAATCTGCCGATGTGTCATGACACTTAAGATAGTGTCTGGGGGGTCACTTTATATGATGAAAAACGAACTTTCAGTGCACTGCGGCGCGAGCCGCTCTATCTGTTTGTATGTATTAAACGTGCCGATTGCACGACAGCTCTCGTTCGTTCGTTTCTCATCAGTATAGAGTAACGCTCCTGTACTTACCGTGCGTCACCATTCCCATTGAGCAGTCCAATGATCTTTAGGCAGTTTAGAACAAAAGCTGCATTAGACAGTTTCTTCAGCAGAGACATCGAAATAAAAAATTGATTGCACAACTATCCCCAGGAGCAGTCTACAGGTCACTTTGGGTAGTTCAGAAGAAAGCTGCTTTAATAGAATACCCTACCTCAGCGGAGGCATCAAATTGAAGTGCTATAACACTTTTAGAAGCGGTGCACGTTACCGGATTTGTCGTCATCCATGGCGATGCGGCTACGGCGACTGCAGGTGGTTACTCAGGCTTCGTTGGTGTGCCCTTGTATGGCTAACATGACCAACCTTGGCAGTAAACGTTCGTCTGCATATGCCAAAATCACTGATGAATAGCGCACGTTACTCGATACCTTCTAAATAAGTCACTCATAATGATGGCTGATGATGATGATGACCGTGCTAGCAATAGTGCAGGCGGTTCCGCTGAGCATAAAATCTCTTCCCAGACAGGGGGCGTTTGGATCTGGCAACCAGAACAGGAGTGCCAGGTGTGCGCAGCGATGCAGGTGGGACAACACAGCCGCCAGGGCAGGAGTGCATGGCTGGGTCTATGCAGCGATGCAGGTAGCACAAACCGGTGGCCAGGGCCAGGACCGGGTGTACGCTGCGATGCAGGTGGCACAAAACGGTGGCCAGGGCCAGGACCGGGTGTACAACCGCCAGGGCAGGAGTGCATGGCTGGGTCTATGCAGCGATGCAGGTACCACAAACCGGTGGCCAGGGCCAGGACCGGGTGTACGCTGCGATGCAGGTGGCACGAGACGGCTGCCAGCGCAGGAGCACAGGGCCGGGTGTATGCTGCGATGCAGGTGGCACGAACCGGTGGCCAGGGCAGGAGCGCAGGGCCGGGTGTACGCTGCGATGCAGGTGGCACGAGACGGCGGCCAGCGCGGGAGCACAGGGCCGGGTGCAGGTTACACGAAACTTCAATTTCACCGAATCGGCCTGCCTACCCTTCAGCGGGTAGGTACCGGCGGATCACATTACTTGCCGCACATGCCACAATGTCCCAACATACTGAAACTCGGAGCCACGTGCTTCCTGTAAAAAATCCTATGACGGTCCTGGAAAGCTCCTGTTTGTAAAGCCTTACATAAGCTATAATCAAGTGCATTATTGTAATAGCAAAGTTTTTATCAACTGTTTTCTAAAAATATTAGAAATTGAGGGTAGAAAAATATATTTTTATTATTTTTTCCTGTATAAAATTAACATATGCTTTACTTAAAGCGGTCATTAATGTAAGTATCTAGCTCAAGCGCCACTAGTAGGACCGGAATATGTGATCAATCATCACCACGACTATTGAATCGGACCCTACTGCGTGGGATAAAAACCCCAAGCGCCGGAGCATTATGACCAGTGGCTGAGCTTTTAAAAGCAGTAAATAATAGCATTTTACTCACGGCTTATCAACTCAAACCTTCGTTGCGAAATCCTCAGCAATGGCTGCGTGCGCAGCAGCCGGCAGGTCCCGCTCCCCGACGCCACGTGTTGCGGTGGCCGCGCCCCGCGCCGCCTGGTCCGCATCACGCTGCTCCCGGCAGCGAGGACTCCGCAAATTCAATATTATATTTTTCCCCGTTCGCAGCGAAGCCGACGAGAACCGTGGCTACATTGAGCCATTTTGCCGAAGTGTTCACTTCAAAAATCAAAAACCAACTGAGGCGCGCGGGCGACTCACTCTATTTATATAGGCACCCGCACCTTGCAAACTAAAGGTGGAGAGAAAAATGGACTTTATTTAACTGTCACTGTGACCCTTATGATGCCGAACACGGAGAAAGTCGAAACGCCATATCTCCCACAATGTTTAACTAGGTTTCAGATAGGCTCAGACTACATAATATATTATTTTATTATTTGTTACTGTGACATTGAAACTAATTGAATTTTCGTAATTATTCTATTTTATCTTGACATTGTTTGTGACAATTTTTGGATATACTTAATTATTTAATTTTAACTTTGGTGTACTGATGTATAACTTTTAATATTGACATGTAATGAATAATTATCAATAAACAAATCTAATCTAATCTAATCTATGCTACAAACTAAACTGCCTATACATATTCAAGGTAATTGGTAAGTAGACCTGATCCTTTCAGGAGGTGATAGAGGAAGGCATTTCCAGTCGATTGAACCCAATAATGCATTATCCGTAACTTAACTATTTCTAAGATATTTAATTTTTAAGGTTTTTTTTAATTTTTTGGCAAAATTTTATGCTTAAAAACTAAAATAAAAACAACTAGCCATATTTCATTTTTTTTTTGTTGTTTTGCATAAGTAACACCGTAATAAACTAATTAAAATAATCAATTAGACACAATACCTCAAAATAGATAAATAATTGAAAAAAATATCCAAAACGCAAAAACAAATAAATTCAATTAAAAAGAATTTCATGTAACATTTTTTGTGCACTTCAGCTTAAAAACATTGTCAACTTATAAGCTTTCAAATAATATATTTCAATATCAAATCGATTTTGGTATCACCATATACGCTTTCAAATAAGATATTTCAATATCAAATCGATTTTGGTATCACCATATAAGCTTAATACATGAAATTCTTTTTAATTGAATTTATTTCTTTTTGCGTTTTCCGTTTTTCTGCGAGCCGAAAACTGATATCCATGACCAAACTTTTGGCGTCCCCCGGACCCCATGGCCCCATCGTTTCAACGCCAAACGGGAGAAATAAGTACGTGCTGTCGAGCGAACGGTTTTTCTCCCGTTTCAGGTTTTCAGCAGTACCAGCCGCCTTCCTTATTTGATAAGAATTCATCGGTATCTGAACTTGCACTCACGCCACGGCCTCTCTAAATGAGAGGATTCCCCATCGCCACCACGGCTTGCATTGTGCATACGACTTGATACATCGGATCTGACATTGCACCAGTAGGCCCAGAGCCGATAGTACCGATATCGATACCTTTCAGCCAAATTCGCTCTTGGTTGCGTTCCCGAACGACAGAATGCCACACCAATTTCAAGAGTAACAGCGCCGAGTGCAAACAAACAAAAGCTTTCGTACCACTAACTAATACTAAACTAACACGCAAATTATTATGCTTGGACAGAGCAAACTTACGCGACGTGATAAGTACCATAACAGGCCACTGCCGGTTAAATAAACACCGTTATCGCATGAAAATCTCCACCACTCTTCTTTGCAGAAGTTGCATCGAGGAAGATGAAACCGCTTCCCATGTCTTGTTACATTGCAAAGGCGTGGAGACATTACGATCGAAAACCCCCGGATCTCCGGGGTCCCTCCTAGAAGTCATAAGCAACCTAGGCGTCTACTGGTGAGCTTGGGTGGCTTAATAGCTAGTCACCCCATATAGGTATTTCACGCATAATGGCCCACCTTAGAGGCTAAATGCGGAAAATCAGCTCGCCATGTTACATAGATAGATAGACATTAGGTTAACCGTCAACCTATCGGTATCGGAGCAAACGGATTTTCCTAAATATAAATGAAACGGCGTTGGCATGCCCATGAAGTGGACGCCCTTGTGTGAATTTCGCGCACTCACGCCTTGTACTAATGTACTCCCTTGCGGGGTAGGCAGAGGTGCATTGCTGCACCCACTTTTCGCCAGAGTGTTATGTTAGTCCCAATGTAATAGGGGGCGGGCCTATTGCCATTTTACGGGCACATCCAAGACCTGAGAAAAAATATCTGTGTTTAAACAAATATCTGCCCCAGCCGGGAATCGAACCCGGGACCATCGGCTCAGTAGTCAGGGTCACTAACCACTACGCCATTCGGTCGTCACGTGTGAATTTCAATACAAAGAATACTAAAAGCGATGCGTTTTATATCTAAGATACCGATAGGTGGACGCTTACCTTTTTTATTTATTTATTTATTTCAACTGGAACACCAGCAGCTTATACAACTTTTGGAATAGGTACAATAAAAGTGAGTGCAGATACACCGCAAGGCGTGTGTTTTTCATACTTACTACTTTTCATAACAGCTAACTTCACCCTGGGCCAGGACTACATCAATAATTATAATTATATCTTATAGTAGTATAATAACAAAACTACAAAGACTTACAAAAGAAACCTAAACAACAATACTTAAACCAAACTCAAAGTCAAAATAATACTGCAACCTCTGCAACATAAAATCTCCACTTTCGCGCTTTACCTTCAATCTGCTTCGACGTTTCATTACAGACCCCATTCAAACGCGAAACCCAATCAATCAATCAGCCTGTCATTCGAAATTCAAAACGCAACGAATACAAAAAGGCTACGGTCCTTTCGAGACCCTGTCCTGGTACGAAGGGCCAGGGAAAGGCGGGGCGCGGGGCGGGGCGAAGCTCGCCTGCCGCCCTTGGGTGGGGCTTGGGTCGGTAAGCACGCCTCCTGGTCAAACTTACCATCGAGTTTCTGATGATGCTGATGACGTAGCCTTGGTGGAAATATATTTTCTGGTTCAGAACGTTATCTTTGGGACAGTAGTGACGGCGGTTTGCGTCGCGCGCGTTCGGATCACGGTCCGGTATTTGGCTTTAGTCGGTGGTGTCTAGAGGCAGCTAGGACTCCAATTGTAAGTTTTACTGAAACATCAGATTCATAGACGTTTGAGAGAATACAAATTTGTAAACGATTTGATGATAGAATTTATTTGATTTCAAAATATTTTTGCCTTAATTTACATACTTATAGAATACAGAACCTACAGAATAGGTTTTTATAGTAACAGGCTGGCAGAGCAGATCATTACGCCGCGGTTCGAGACTTTGAGCGCAGTTCATGCAAGCATGTCACACCACTCAAATACGGGCCCGCTGAGCCTAACTGCTCTCCTACTGCCCCGCGCCTGCTATACTACCGCTTGAGTTGCAGGTTGCGCGGTGCAGTTCCAGAGCAGTTTAACTCATTCAAAAATCTAGAAGGCCCGCTTTTCTTATGTGTTCCGAATCATCCCTTATAACTACATTACTCACAAACGTTGACAAACTTCTTCTGCCCTGCTGCTGATGTTGGTGTGGTCAAGATTAAAAAAAAATGATTGCGCATGTGTGTGCTGATTGTGTCGATGCTGGTAAGGCCGCTAGGAATGCTCCTCAACAGGGCGAGAAGCGAGTAGACAAGCAGCGGAAAGCGTGTGTGTTGCTCCGACAGTTTGTTCGCTGGGTTATAAAGTAGTTGTGTACTTGAGAGGTTTTTTTTATTTACTTGGCGCACTACCTGCTCGCGGTCGCCGAGCGTGCAGTCGCATGCTGTGATATCTCCGAATCTGATCGCTGAGCGACCTGAACGAGTATTACAGTGAGTTTTTTTATGGATATATCGTCGCTCAGCAACGGGGCAGCTAGTCCTCGCGAGTCAGACACCGTGCATCTCTTACGGTTGCGTGTCTATGAAAAGCACTTGAAGATCTTGAATTTTAATCAGCATTTAGTGTACGTGACAAGACAAAGATGCGTGTGTATAGTGATGATGATTGCTTCTGTGGTAGACTACGGAGGTACTTACATTCTATTGCTAAAACCACTGCTTTAATCCAGAGGTACCGAGTTTGCTACCCGGGTGCTAGGGAACATAAATATGTATGTTTATGGTTTATAGTATGTTTGGTTAGCTCCAGGCTGTCGGATGGGCATGTAAAACGTTAGGTCCTGCGCCACAAATTAAATATCCTGCTCCTGCACCTAGATCTCTTCAATCGTTTGTGTCACCCGTCGTACTGGGTTAGTTTTGATAGCAATTTTATAATACTCAATGGCACTATGATCTAAGTCCGCGTAGATATCCTTCCATCAACTCTAATGATAGCACAACTAAGACGTGCTGGAATATGAATAAATTCTGCTATATTTAACTTAAATGCCATCCATATCGAACGTCTTATTAATCGCACATAAGTACATAATATACATACATATGCTCACGACTGTAATCCCCGAAGGGGTAGTCAGAGGTGACTCGCGAGTCACCCACTTTTCGCTGTACATTTCTACTCACGTGATAGGTCGCGAGCCGTATCGCCGTTTTGAATGAGTACAATGCCTGAAGTTGTCGGGTAAGTGGTGGGCGACCCGACTGTCAGATGTTTCTTAGGCCTCTGCCTAGGCTTAAGCCTCGAATTCACTAGGGCACAAGTTCTGAGACTGTTACAGAACATCTACGGTGCGTGTTCTCAGAACATTTTGGTAACATGTCGTGATACATGTTGCTTGTCCACACTAGCAGTCTCCGCCGAGATGTCGCCCGAGGAAGTCATGGCAGTTAGTGCTGCGTGCTAGAAGTCGCGCACGCGTCCACACTCTGCAACATCGGTCGCTAGACTGATGTCGCAGGAAGTTCTGTCTCGCGAGTCAAAACATGGAACCTGTTCTGCGACACGTAGATGTCGCTTGCGACGTCGCAGAACAGAGCGCGACGTCGCGGCGACACGTAGACGACATGTGCCTAGACAGGTTCTGCGACAATTTGTCGCCTAGTGAATACGAGGCTTTAACGACTGCTACCGAAGCAGCAACCGGGACCCACGGCTTAACGTGCCGTTCGAAGCACGGAAGCGTCCAGAAAAGAACGACTTGAAATCGGTCACCCATCCAATGGCTGACCGTGCCAGTTGTTGCTTAACCTCAGTGATCAGTTACGATCGGGTACACTACATAATTCCGAATTACTTTTTTACGAATATGAAAATAACGATTTTTAAAATTTCGAATTTCATACTTCCGAATAATTCACAATCCCGAATTTTAAGTTTCCAAATAATGAAAATCACGAATAGTTTATAAACGAAATTTCAAACAACATATTTATTAAAATGACGAAAGTAAATTTTCCGAATATTATTATTTCAATGTTTCAAAAGTACGATTTTTTATTTTATCGAATTGTTAAAATTACGAATCCCGAAGTTTTAATATTCCGAAAATACAAATTCCCAAATGTTTCTTAGTTAATAAGAAATGGTTATATATTATGAATAGTGGGTTAATTAACAGCATAATCCGTATAAAAACAATATTTTTTAAGCTATATTATGTGAAACGCTCCGCTTTGTTTTTCGATATCTATGTGCACCTAACACGCTCCTCCTCGCTTTGCTCGTCTTCGCACCTATCTTTAGGTATAGGTCCTAAGGTTTTTAAGTTTAAACACCATAAAAATCCTAGCAATTGTTTTGCTCTATATTTTAAACGCTCCGCTCCGCTTCGCTGCGCTCCGCTTTGTTTTTCGATATCTATGTGCACCTAACACGCTCCTCCTCGCTTTGCTCGTCGTCGCACCTATCTTTTGGTTTTGGTTCTAAAGTTTTAAAGACGATTATGTTTTTTTTTCAAAATCACGAATTATCATATTTCCGATCGGGTATTTGACTTTTTCGTGATTATAATAAATCGGTATTTTATTTTTCGTATATTAAAGTAATCGTATTTTTTAACATTCGTATATTTAACAATCGTAATAACAATATTCGTGATTAAAATATTCGAAATTATAATTTTCGTGATTATTATAATTCGGTATTTAAAAAAATCGGTATTGCAATATTTCGTAAATTACATATTCGGGGTTATCAAATTCGGAAAAAAGTTTTTCGGAATATTTGGGTGTTCCCGTTACGATCACTGAAGCCCGCTCGACTACGGACGCTTCAAGAACATATAATCGACATAAGTACTTATAATCTAAAGTACATAATATACTCACGTAATATTTTAGGTAACTCCGCTATTAATACAACATAATGCAAAACAGTTAAGTACCTCCTCACAGAAATTTCGATTGCTTTGTACCTCCAAAACCAGATTTCCCTGAATAGGGTAACAAGTAACAACCAGACAAAACAGAAAGAACCCTCGCTACAAAGCGTGGTTCCGTAACAAAGGAGAGGGGCGAGCGGGGGCGTGCCCGCGGCCCGCGCCTTGACGCTACCTGCCGCTGACGTCATCCGCCAACAAAGGACTCCCAAGAGTGTTCGGCGACAATGGCGCTAATTCTGACAAAGTCTCAGTTTTTTGGCTCCTTTGAAATACCTATACCTAATCAGAAGGTCACTGTCGCTTTTTGACATGGCGCAGTTCTTTTTGGCTCCTTCAGAAATAGGTACCTAATCTGCGTGTTTTGAAACTATACAAGGCCAGAACGCACCCATAGTGTACTAGCACTGTATAGTTTCAAGTGAAAAAAAATATTATTTGACTTGAAAATATACACGATTTGTGCGTACTAATCGCGTATACTTTCAAGTTGGGAATTACTGAATCGTTCTTGAAAATATACATTGCTATTACGCACATTACTTGATTCGCGTACTTGTCGCATATAATTTGTACCTACATGCTGATATTGCTGATTCTGATTTACTTAACTATTTCGGTAAATGTACATGACTATAATTTACTTGTTCTGCCTGTCATACATATACATATATAGAATGTTAATAAATAAAGATGAACAAGCTCTAATTTGATTGATAAATTGATATTTATAGCAATCATACTTGCAAGTAAGAATACTTATATCTTATTATTTATATGAATTAATAGTAATACCTACTACACTCACGAGCAATGAAAAAGTTCCAGTGACGATAGCTCCTGAACGGAAAAGAATAGCTTAATGAAGCCGTCGGCAATATTAAAGTACATTTAAGAGCGCATCAAAATATTATTATAACCAACTAAAAACGGTCATTTTGATCAAATTCTAAATAAATGTTTTAAAAAATTGGGGTAATTTGGTGTTGACTTTTTGCTACTTGGACTTATTTATTGTTCGTGATTGAAGTAGGTATTACAGACCTATAATTATCAAGTTTTGAATTCACCGTAATTGTCTTTTATGAATTGTTCTACACCCTCTTCTCTTTTAGTATTTACAACAGTTCTACGGTTTAATTTAAATCAATTTACTTTTTAACTGTACGATGTAAACAAAAAACACGTTACGAAAACAATGCCAAGTGCGGAATGATGATGCAATGTTTAGAAAGCAATAGACTAATTACTATTTCGCATGAAAGAAAGAGAGAGCAACAATTCAAAAGGGCTACCTGGTAACTAACCATGTATAGTTTCAAGTGCTCGCATTGCCGCTTGGCACTTGAAAATATACACGATTAGTACGCAGTGGTAACTGCTGCAGTATATTTTCAAGCCATAATTTTGGCCCAACTTACTTGAAAATATACGCGATTAGTGCGTAATGGCCTTGTATACTTTCAAGTAAATCATGGCACCATTTTAATTTGAAAATATACGCGAGCAGTCCCAGCCTCTGCGTTCTGGCCTTGTATAGTTTCAAAACACGCACCTAATCTTCTTCGTTTCTTGTTAGCTTGTTTTGGTTTCAGCGTCAAGATAGCACAGTCACTATTGGAAGGCTTCTCACAATGTTGAATGTATCGCGGGAGCAGCAGCGCTAAGATTTTCCATAATAAAGCTGCGTACACACCGGGCCAACGAACGCCCAACGAACGCCAACGGTGATCCCAACGATGGATATTATTCATTCATAAACAGGGCAGATTGCAGCAACGAAGGTCAACGAAAATCGTTCGTTGGCGTTCGTTGGGCCGGTCTGTACGCGGCTTAATATGTATTGACTCTCAATTTAAAGGGTTTCGCAAGATAATTATATTCTCCTGAGCATTTCGATGATTAACTTTGGAGCTGGTCTGGGATTTGTTACCGTGGATGGAGAAAGAAAGCATTTATACTATAATGGAAGAAAGGACTCTCGGTACTCTTTAAGAACTGCTCAGCTAAACTGGGTATGCTTGGAAATTGCAGCTTAGTTTATTTTTTATTCAGTTTGAATTCCACATGATACGACCGCGACCCAGGCACTAGGCACATCTTGTCTTGTTTATAGTTGAAGACGTTCAAAGTATGTATATGTCGCAGGCATCTGGTTTAATCTCCTGTTTGATTGAACCGCTAGCCCGTTCATTGGATGACGCTACTCAGTTGAATGACTAAAGAACAACTCGTCAAGTGGTTGACTGTAACGTCCAACGTCTTGACTGAACGTTATTCAGCGAAGTCGTTAAATGGGATATAGTATACCAACTTTGTAATGTCTGGTTAGGATGAACATGACCAGACAAGAGTCAACAAAAAGACTATGTTACAAAGCTCTCATCTCACAAATTAACTAAACAATAACAATAAACGTACCTTGATATTGTTGTTCATAATTATCCAGTTTCAGCATTTTTTTTTCTTTGAAACTATCCGTCGGCGGTGTAATAATAGGTAAATCCATGTTGTCACACTATTTTAACATAAATATCGCACTTTAAAGCTAATTTATTTGCAAAAAATAACAATACAAGTGCTTTTTGTGTCAGCTGTTCGCTGTTAGACGCCATATTTGTTTTATTCACCACCTGACTGATTTTAAGTCCGGTAACTAGTTGGACGTTTTGTGATGTTTGTACAATCAACGTTCGGCCTAGTCATACAACTGAATAGCGTCATCCAATGAACGGGCTAGCGGTTCAATCAAACAGGAGATTAAACCAGATGCCTGCGACATATACATTCTCATCGTTTGGATTTTATTTTATGTTATTTATTTGCATTTTGAAATGAAGCGTGTCGCTTTCGTCATCCCTCAAGTTTTTACTTTTTCTTCTTGTTTCTACAGGCTGTGGCAAAAAGGGTATACTAAGCCGAAATAAGCATAGTTTCCAAACTAAGGCATTCTAAAAATAAACTATGTATAGTTAAGCACACACATAACTATGTATGTATACTGTCTCTATATAGGTTTTAAAGTCCGGAAATATGAGGCCACCCTTGATGATCAATACGATGTGCGCAGGCAATTACGAATGATCTATGCCGGTATCGGCTCGTCGTTTGTCCGCTTTTAGCCAGTATAGGGCAATTACTTCGACGGGCTGATGGATTTATAGTTGCAAAAGGAGTAGATTCACCGGTGCCTCGCAAACTTCGACGCTCATATCTTTAGGTAGAAGAGGTGGTAGGTCAGTTGGGAAAAGGTCCGCTTCTCATGCCAGAGATGCGGGTTCGATTCCTGAGTCAACTTTGACATGAACCAATGAGTTTTTGGAATTTTGTACAATGTATAACATGTCTCTTACGGTGAAGGAAAACATCGTGAGAGAACCTGCACATTTACATAGATATGTGAAGTCAACCCGCAGTGGACCAGCGTGGTGGGAAATTGTCCGAGCTTTGAAAAGGAGTGTAGACCTATGGGGATATGAACAAAGGTTCCATTCGAGAGAGCCAGGCCCTTGTTCTTACACTCTCATAGAGAATAGAATAGAATAGAAACTAGGTCCTAAAAGTGGTCCTTTGACTTTGGTTGAAGTATCAAACCATCCGTAAAAACCATAAAGATGGAAGAATTTTATTTCAAGCTGTTTATCGGAATATGCCTGTTTCATACGGGACGAGTACGGGACGGAAGGTATACAAAGAGAGACGTTCGAAGTATTTTACGGCAGTTGTTTTATTCTGAGCTTTACTGACCGAAGTCAGTTACAACTTTTTCAGTGAAATGGAAAAGATAAATTCTAGTTTCCATGCATTGAGTTTATGACTGTATCCGGCTACACTTCCAAACGGACGGAGTCTCTTCATTGACTTTGACTTTGAGACTATCAACCGGCATAGGTGTTGCTATCAAACAGCCAAGGTGACCAGGAGTAGATCGATGTTTGCACGCACGCGCCCGGGGGCCGCGACCACGTGGCCGCCGCTGTCAACAGATGGCTCTGCCCGTCGCACGCATGCGCAAGAATATTGAGCGACACGCACACCAGCAAGCACACCTCTTCACCAGTGTGACATAAATCATATGTTTGTACGTTCCAAACCGTATGGCTTGTTTTAAATTACCTTCGTCGGCGCGTAATGACGCAAGTCCCCTTCCGCGATGGAATATCTGCTTTGCGATCTGGGCTGTACAGTTGGTATTTGCATTGGAAGGTCTGGAGAAGCGAGTCGAGTGGGTTAAATGGCTCGCTGCGACCAGTCGTGGACGTCAATTACAGTGTCGTTATCCGGTCGCTGTGTCGTTTACGTGCCTGATGTGGCGACGGACGCAGATAGAGGCCACTTACTGATACACAGAAATAGATTGCACGAATTCCGAAGCCTAATTTATGAGTTACGCTGGCTATACCGGGTGTAGTGCTTGGGAAGCAGTAAAATATGTCGCTCGACGCAGTTTATTTCTTGGGCCTTCAAACTGCAATTAGTCATGCAATTTATAATCGAACCGTACTTTACCACGTTTGCGGATTGGTAGGGTACTAGCGCTACTATATTGTTCAATTGATTATTTAGTTTGTCGGACTGATTCTATCTGGTCTTTTTAGGTGTAGACAGTAGTTATTCTCTAGATATTTGTACAGCCATTTCTTAGATTTCGATGATGTCAGATTGAAATATTTTTCTTAGATTTTGAAATTTTTCATGAACTATTTTCTTTTGGAAGTTTTAGATGACAACGATAACGAAACACGACATAACAATACTTACTTACAGTAACAACCAAGGTAAGTATATATATTATGAAAAAGTAACATACTAACAACTTAATTCTTAAACTACCCAAAAAGTCCAAGTGCATAGGTTGGTACCTATACCTATCTACGGTTATAGCTTTAAAGATTTTCCGTGGGAATTTCGGCATAAAAAGAATCCTTCGGTAGTTAGAAGTTATTTTGGGGTAACGGGAGCTTTCCTTATGTGAAATAACTTTACCCTATGGTTAAGGTTTTGTAAAAATCACTAAATAATAATGAAACTAAATAACATTTTTTATCATTTTACGAAGGCAATTCAACACGCTAAACCTCATGTTATCAATAAGTAAAACACTTGAGGCCTTGGGGTGCTCCGAAGAATCCACGGTTTAGATTTTTTTTATTTTACCCTGATTTCTTACACACTCGAACTCGAAGAGTCCGTGGTCTAGCGGGCTTCAGTGATCGTAACTGATCACTGAGGTTAAGCAACAACTGGCACGGTCAGCCATTGGATGGGTGACCGATTTCAAGTGGTTCTTTTCTGGACGCTTCCGTGCTTCGGATGGCACGTTGAGCCGTGGGTCCCGGTTGCTGTTTCGGCAGCAGCCGTTAAGCCTAGTCAGAGGCCTTCTATGAGTATAATTCATAAATAATTAATAAGTAAGTACTAGGGTTTCTTCTCGAGAATTCTCGAGCTCGAGAAGATTCGAGAAATTCGGCTTGGTTCGAGACGAGAAAAAAATCTGAAGACTCGAGAATTTCTCGAGCCTTAAGATAAATAAAAATTAAGAATATTTAATTCGAATTTTCCTGCGCCGCTTAACAACACACACGCATACCATGCGCGTGTATTATGATTTATTATGTTTCATCGCTATTTAAGCTAGTACTGATAATAATATCAATGAATGATTAAAAGATAACGTAGTTATAGTTATGTACTGTTTCTTAGTTAAGGTTGACCAAAAAAAGTCATCCGATGCTTTTTGGCTATCATTTTTTTTTCTAAATGCAAAACTTTGTTTCTGTTTTTTGATTATGTTTATTTGAACCTTTACAATTTTATTAGTAAAGTCGAGAAGATGATATGGGCCAAATGGGCACCGTCACAATTGAAAGCCATACGGGCTTTTAGTATAGTCGTTTTATGGAATTTCTCATCACTTCAGCGAAAACTTCGGGAGATCTTCGTTCTTGGGGAGTATATCACTCCACGGCTTCTGAACTTGTATTCGGTATTTGTCTAGTCCACCAATATCAAAACTGATTTGAAATTTGCGGCCATTTGCACAAATTAGAGCAACTTCCAATAGGGCGATTACTTTTGGCCCACCTTGTACTAGTAAAGTAGCTAGCTAGACAGCTAATTATGAGTATTAGTAAAGTATTTTCTTTGTGATTAAGTTGACAAAGTAAAAAAAAGGATTTTGTGTTTTTTTATTTAAATTAAGGCTTTTTTCTAAAGGTCTTCTTAGAAAGGCTCGAGACTCGAGAAGACTCGAGAATTTGGGCTCGAGAATTCTCGAAGCTCGAGAACGAAAACAGGTCGAGAAATCAGAAACCCTAGTAAGTACCTAACTTGTATTTTTAAACTTAAACCTGTTAACTATATTCTACTTATAATGCAATAAAAAGATGCATTTATCAATTTGCTTAAAACTCTTTTATTGCCATCGTTGAATACCTTACACGCTTTCCACATTCCACGATGTAGGTAAAACTTGTAAAAGTCAGAATTAATATTGCTAGTTTTATAGTTTTAGCGTGATGAATTGCCTATAATGATACACACATTATAAAAGGTGTACTTATTTATGCGTGTAAAAACTTACAACGTAAATCTTCACGTCATATAAATTGTAGGCTTATTGCTAACGGCACGGCATTTGTTTGCATTTTAGAACAATTTAAATTTTAATAGACTTTTGGTAAAATCTAACTGGTAGGTTATCTCATTAAAGAGTTAATTAGTTTTCAAATAATAAAATAAAATGAAAAATAAGTTAAATAATTAAGTATATTAAGGTCTTTATTTACAAAAAATACTTATAAGATGCTTAAATTGAATGCAAAAATATGCAAATAGATACTTCTAAATTTTACAAGAGAAACATTAATACCGTATAAAACACCGCTAGAAAAATCAAGAATAATTAAAAGTACTTACTTACCTACTTAAAAGTATTTATCTAAATAATAGCAGGAAGAATTTGTGGAACCGCTAAGTATATGAAAATAATAATAATATAAAACTTTCCAAACAACCTACGTATATAAATAATAAAAAAAAGTACGGGTCCTAGCGACCGACCAGCCATATTGATTCAGCGCCGCGCTGGTGACATCTACCAGGAGAGCACGGCTCGCCAAGAGATCGCGCGAGCTGCGACACTAGTTACTGGGGAAGTGATCGGAATGTCACCGTTGTTTGTTTGTACATAGGTAGGGATTTTGGTTTCTGAATGTATTGTACAATTTGGTTATACCGGATTTTGATGTTTTGTAATTTAATGTTGATGGTATGGTAAATGGTAGTGACTTTATTTTAATTGAAATTTCATTGATGAGTCCTTACTTACCTATAATTTCATAATCATGCAGGTATACTTAAGTATAATGGTAATTTGAGTAATTTCTAAGAGCAAGTATTCAGATTCAGATAAGTAAATACTTAAATCGGTATGCTGATATGTTTCTTAGTTTCTCCGATATTGTCTCAATATAGCTGATGCACCAACACAGAGGGGAGTGACAGCGGGTAGGCGTACTCACACTAAATCTTGAGTGATTTATTGCCAGTCCCTAAATTCAGACGAAATCCGGGAATATTTACCAAAAGCTTTCCCATACATTTTTAAATTGACGACGTAAGCTCAGTCGAAAACAATGTTTTTAATTAAATTCCTGTCACGAAATCGAATCTCTTTTAAAGTAGCGCTATGGCATTCATAGACGGCTCAATAATAAACCTCAAGTCAAAGTTTGCTAATCCGGGATCTTTGCCATCCAAAACTTTGGAAGCCAAGAACAAACAGTTGACGATCAAACATCTGCTCCATTCTCAAAGACGTTGAAGTCCCCTAATCTCTTTCACAAAAGAACCGGGGCTGAGGGAGGGAGATGGGTGAATGTGGAACGGTATAGGAGAGACAGGGACGGAGTGTCGTGTCGACCGGAACGTTTCACAAATGGTCGCGGATGACGGGGCTCGAACAAAAGTAACGCAACAGAACGATCGCTGTGTGACCGTAGATCTAAGAATGAAAACAAAATTAAAAAAGTCTAAATTGCGTAAGAGAGTGATTCAGGGACATTACTTTTGGTTTTATTATGGCAGTCTTCACAACTTCTACAGCTCAAGGAAATGAAAAACTTATTCGAATAAAATCTCCAGTAAAGTTAAACGATTTTTTCTCATAAAGTCCACCAGTCGTTGAACAAAGTTGTTTAGCTACCGTATCACCACCACCACAACAACCTGGTACCTACTTAACCCTCTTTTAAAATAACAATTATTTTTTAAGCCATTCATCTCGGTGGTGGACAGAAAGTGGTCGGCAGCGATGGAGGAAGACTGATGAAAGACCTTTGTAAATAGGAGTTTACTGATAATAAACAATAGCACCAGTACCTATTTAAAACGAAATTGGGTTTCATGTCAATAAGTATGTTATTGGTGATACCTATTTCTCACATTTAATGTCTACTTAAGTACATCATATAAATCATAAAAGTTAAAAAATAACGTTTATTTATTATTTAGTATGAATTCCTCAGTAGCCTTTAAAGTGCTAGTTTATTTCTGCAACTGTGAACATTTTATGTTATCTTTCATCGGGATTTAACTATATTATTTCGACAGATATCATCATCATCAGCCAATAATCATCCACTGCTGGACATAGGTCTCTCCCAAGGAGCGCCACAACAATCGGTCCTCGGCCTTCCTCATCCACTACCCGCCACCCGCCTAAGGTCGTCAGTCCAGCGGGCAGGAGGGCGTCCCACGCTGCGTTTGCCTGTTCGTGGTCTCCACTCGAGAACTCGTCTACCCCAACGGTTATCGTTTCTTCGGCAGATATGACCAGCCCACTGGCACTTCAGCTTGCATATTTTGACAGCTATGGCGGTAACCTTAGTCCTCTGACGGATAACCTCATTTCTGATACGATCCATCAGAGAAACCCCAAGCATAGCTCTCTCCATAGCACGCTGAGCGACTTTAAATCGGTGGACCAGTCCTACCGTCAGTGTCCACGTCTCTGCACCATATGTCATCACTGGCAGGAGGCACTTTTGTCTTCAGGCTCTGAGGAATGGCCGAGGAGAATATGTGACGAAGTTTCCCGAATGCAGCCCAACCCAGTTGGATGCGCCTTGCAGCCTCCTTGTCGAAGTTGCTTCTGCCTAGCCGAATAGTCTGCCCGAGGTAGACATATTCTTGCACATCTTCGATAGTTGGAACGGCAACCTTCTATTTTTTATATTCTATATCTTCTTTGTTTATGCATATGCATATCATATCTCACTTGGACCCATCACATCCCCACTGCTGGGGCACGGGTCTCCTTCCAATGAAGGAAGGGTTTAGGCCTAGTCAGCCTAGTCAACCATGGCTGGCCTAGTGCGGGTTTGTGGACCCCAACACAAGCAAGCTTGTACTGAGAGAGTTGTGTCGGGAAAATGGGAAACCCGACTATCAGCTGTTTTTAAGCCCGAAGGCCTCGGACTAGGCTTAACGTCTGCTGCCGAAACTGCTACTGGGACCCACGGCGTAGCGTCCAGAAAACAAGAAATTAAAATCGGTCACCCATCCAATGGCTGAAGTACCATGTGTTGATTAACTTCAATGATCACTTTACGATCACTGAAGCTAGCTGGACTACGGACTTTCTTTCTTTCTCCTGCCCTCTTCCCAGTTCAGCCGGGGTCGGGCCTGCTCGTATATTCGATCCCAGGTTGTAGATGTGGTCAGGTTTTGGGCTTTCATCTCCTTCTCGATATAGGACCACCATGTTGCTGGTGGTCGTCCTCTTCCTCTCGGTTGACTTGGGATGTGCATGGCTTTCTTTACCGCGTAGTCACTATTTTAAGTATAACTTTTGTGTCTAATTATAGGTACATACATAAATTGTGCTTAATAACTTCATCATAATACATTCACGAGCTATGAAAAAGTTCCACTTTATAATTTACAATTTTATTTTTGTGTGATGTTTTCCTACCCGAGTGTCTTTTTATTTGAATTAATTTAAAAACTAAGTTATAAAATAAAACACACTTAATGACAAATGAAATACTTACAAGCAAAAATGATTGATTTCGTAATTAAACCATTTATTTTGCCTGTAGTTGATTTGTTTAATAGTATTATAGTTAAAAAGACACACAAAGATTGTTTACCTTTTGTGCCAAATAAGAATGAATACAGTATAGTATTTTTTAGTTTTGAAGTAATTTGGTGCTATTGTAACACGAACTTTTTCATTGCTCGTGAGTGTATTAGGTATGTTTGTGATGTGTCTATCTATAGTATGAGCTCCAAGCGCACTAGTAAATATTTAAGTAGTTAGGTATGAAGTTATAAAGTGTCTGTAGTGTGCAGTATGTCTTTATTAGCAGTGAATATGTGCATAAAGTGAGATGAAATATGAAACACATACTTAACTTAATTACTTACCTACACTACAACCACGATTCTTTACTATTTTTTTTCCTGAAATCCATAATAAAGAATCCGCGGTGCTACTCTCGGAATACTTAGTGCGCGACCCTTACCACTCTTGAGCGGTTTTTCATATTCTTTGCCAACATACCCAACCTACATAACCTTTATTTTCGAGCCGGTAAAAAATCTTGTGAAATGAAAACTTGAGGAGCAATCCCCAATTTAGCATGCTTATGGTCCGGCAACCAGGTCGTTGCCCGTGCGAGGGAGACGCTGATATCTGGCTGAAAGAGACAGGAATACTCTACGTGCCGGAGACTACCAGTAGGGTTACTACAGTTATACAAAAAGCGAACGAACGAGTAGTATCGTACAATTAGTACGTTTAATGCAATAAGATAGAGCCGTGGTACCGCAGCAACGCTTCGAAATTTCGTTTTCTGTAAGCTAAAGTGATCCCACAGTTGCCGCGATCTGATTTGCTACTTCAATATGTTTGTGCGGTAGCATTCTTTGGTTTGTATCGTGTATTTCCATGTGTATCATCATGGTATGTAATAGTTTTCCCTCGGGTGTAAGTGCCAGGCTAATTTAAGCCAGACCTATAATTTTGACATGAGTAAGACCTATCTATAGTGTCTGGTTGTGGCCACCATTACTTGCTAAGGGCCTCCTATATCTAGATTTCCGTAAGTTTTTTTGGCGATAATTGGTTGGTAATAATGATGTTCTAATATTTTAAATAGTCCGCCATTCTAGAATAGAAAAATAAGCAGTTTCTGAAACCGACGAGTGTGTATGAAGATGAAGAGACTTATGAATGTGGAGGAACCGAAAGAAGTTGGTACTTACTATGTATGTCAGGATTGTGGCACGTGGAAATCCATAGTCTCTATAATATACTGTATGTTCTAATATAGCAAAATTATCAGCCACCGTAAAATCTTACAATTTTTCCTATACTTATAAACAACTAGCAGTTCTCGCGAGCTTCGCTTCGCCTTAAAAAGTTTACCCGTGGGAATTCCGGGATAAAAAGTAGCCTATTTTCTTTCTTAGGGTCTAGACCGTATGTATACCAAATTTCATTCAATTCCTTTGAGTAGTTTTGGCGTGAAAGAGTAACAGACAGACAGACAGACACAGTTACTTTCGCATTTAAGTTAGGATTGGAATAGCTAGTACAGTTTGTTTTATAGCTTCGAATAGCTTGCATATTTATGTCAGTGTATCGATTAGCGCAATCTCATAGCCTATTTAACTGTTTCCTGTCTCAAGCATCCGTCGGTATATGAATGTTTGTTCTTAATCGTTTCATCTGCTGTGGCATCCGATCCTCAGTTCCCATGTTTACTATTCTCTGTCATGACTTACTTTATCATGTTAGGTTTGTAATAATTATCTGGTAGGTACTTACTTATACAGGTGTTGCAAAATTGGTATACTTAGCCGGAGGGAGTGACGCATGGAGGTCATTTTGAACTTTTGAAAATTCGTCGTCCCCCAGAGTCCTTTCTGAAGTATTTGCATTGTCTTTCTGAAGTATTCTGAACTAAATGCTTGAGTTTATCTTTTTTACAATAACTCGTGTATTATCTCGTCTCGACATTCTCTTGGTTGTTTCGGTAAAAAGAAAATTTAATTTACGAGATGTCTTTAAAAGTAAAGTAGGTAAGTACTTGCTAGTAATCTTTATACTAGGTAAGTACCTACTTATAAAGAATGCAATATTACTGGTTCAGCGTAAAAAAGGTTTAAGAATCTAAAGTGTTTGTTCGCCTCTTTCAACAGTCCCTAACTTGCGGGTTCTATCTAACAAGAACACATTTACATTCAAAATCACCAAAAAAGGCGACCCGTCCTCACATTAACCCTAAAAGGCTGTAAGCCGAAAGCAAACAAACAAAAGATTGTAATTAGCAGTGGGTGCTTGGAGGGCTACTCTACCTTACGGGGTCGTCTCCACAGGCGAGGAAATCGCGACGAAAGTCGAAAATAGAAGACGACGATAGTATCTTCGTCCCACGCATTTCTTTATATACTTACTCTGATAGAGGGTGTCTCCACACGGCAATATTATTATACGCATGGAAGTAATAAGTACTACACTCTGTGCATTATATTGTTGGTTTTTAGGCATTCGAAATCCCATACATATTTGACGACTGCAAAGGAAAACCAACTTTACTTACCAGACATAAGGAAACGTCAAAAATACAATAGGCTATTGTATTTTTGCAATACTATCGAATGAGTAGGTATCGATACTTTGGTGGTATCGGAACGTCCCTAACAATAGCAAAGTGGAAGCTCTATAGTACTTATTACTTACATGATTATACGTAACTAGTCGCGATTCTCTCGCCTGTATAGACGGTCACTAACGAAATTTAACGAAGGAAAGAGAGCAGCTGTCATGCAATCGCTAGGTTTGATGCAACAAGATAGTGTTGGTAAGCACAGCAGCGCTCTGAAACTTAAGTTGACGTTTTTCGTAAGCTAGAGTGAACCCGGTTAATGCGCGTAATAAGAAAACAATGGCGTGGGGGCGGCCATCGTCCGTAGGTATAATGTCTTCTGGTGTTACCCCTTTAGGGGAATAATTAACTATTTATGGAGACAGATTATTCCTACTTTCTTACTGTTTATCAACTTATAATTTTATTGTAAGTATTTGATCTTTTTACCCGACTGCCGAAGGAGGAGGGTAATGTTTTTTGTCAGATTTAATCGAAAAATACTTATACTACACCTCAATTTTGAAATATTGATAAAACTCACAAATTCAAAAATTATACACGACCCTTCAAACAAGACAACTACAACGCAAATAACTGAACTTTAACCCCAAAACCTACCCTACCCCTATTGTAATAACTTCCAATATTCCATACTGCTGACAACCCGTGGCCTTTTTAATAAAGCACCTGCGTCCTTCGCTCTTTGGGGGCTACGAAGTTATTAATATGGGAATTTCTACTTTAGTACCAGTTGAATCGGTGGTGCCTGTAACTAGTTATTTATTTTCAACCATAAGGGCACAATCAATAACAACAAAGGGTCTGGTGACATACCGCTTGACACTTATTGAACTTTTGTTGCACGAAAATTGGTTTCCGAGCAATTATTTTCCTCACCGGAAGTGGTTTTCGATTAATGGCTTTGTTGTTAATGTTACATCATTAATTTCGTATCACAGCTTGAACTGTTTTTGGTTTATGACTACCTACTTCTGATGGAAACCTACAAATGTAATAAAAATAATTAAGATGAAGCAGTAAGAATAAATACCTTTATTTTCAAAGGTATAAGTAAGTACATAATTATGAAAGTATTTTACAGCTACAACATTTTCAACACCTCTCTCATTCACATTTTCTCTTTTACAATATCATCGACATAACAATAAAATATATAATACACAAACATTCTATCCTCTTTTGTTATCAATACTTAAAACTTTATTCAATCACACCAGCGACCGCTACACGGTTTCGTTATAGTCTTCTGTTTTCATTGGAGAAGGTCGATGATTTTGTTAAAGAGAATGACAGCACCACTCTAGCGGTGCCTGCTGCAGTCTCTGGAGACTTTACTGTACTAGAGTTCTAGAACTTTCTGTTTTAATTGGAGAAATTTTAAAGCCATCATTTTTGGATATGAGGAACGCGCATTAAACTTGTTTATCGATTACGATAACGAACCCATGTAGCGGCCGCAGAAAGTTCTAGAACTCTAGTACAATGAAGTCTCCAGAGACTGCAGCAGGCACCGCTACATCTATTTATCTTTTGTTATCCATAAAACAACCTCTCCGTTCTTCTTAAAACTCCTCCTATCAAAACAGAATGTTCCAGAACTTTCTAGTACAATGAAGTCCCCAGAGACCCCAGCAGACACCACTACAGTCTCTGCGCCGGGATCATGTTGACGTCCTCCAGCTCGCCCACGTGCAGGATCGCCTTCTGGATCAGCCGCTTCAGCTGTACTAGGATTTGAATGTTCTAGAACTCTAGTTCTCCAATCACATAAGCGATCGCAACACGAGTTCTTCGATACTTCGAACTTGTTTAATGCGCGTTCCACTTCCACCAATGACAGCGCCGTATTCATCGAACCTGTGAAGCGGCCGCAGAAAGTTCTAGAACTCCCTAGTACAATGAAGTCTCCAGCAGACACCGCTAGAGTCTCTGTGCCGGGATCATGTTGACGTCCTCCAGCTCGCCCACGTGCAGGATCGCCTTCTGGATCAGCCGCTTCAGCTGCTTGCGGGACTCGTCCGAGCGGAGGGTGCGCAGTTCTGAGGCCACGAAGTCGCCGAAGATCTGCGAAGGGTAAATTTTTTGTAAGTTTGACGTTTACAGATTTTTAAAGGTGAATTAGGTGTGTGGCGAATTGCTCTTACTTACTGATTTTTGAAATGAAATGTTTGGTCTTTGGTAGTTATGGTCTTAAATGTCTAATATGAAAGACGCTGTGCTATCGGAGCCTGAGAAAGGATTGGGGACTTTGGGTGTTGGTATTTGTGGGTGGAACTTTCTTCATCGCTCACTCATTCTACACTCGACACACTTTATCTCCGTCGAGTTAGTCTGAAAGAGATTACTTTTAGTAATAAGGCCAATTTTAACCCTAGAGTGCTCGCGCTATGAGCATTTTGCCGCGCTCAGTAAAGAATGTTTAATATTTTGTGAACTATGCACTCCTCAGGGTCCAGCGCCTATGTAGCTGCCCTCTCGGTCCTCTCCTACATGTAACGTAAATTTGGAGAAATTCAGTGCACAGGTTACAGCAGGAAGAGAGAATTGAAGAGAGTGTGTCGCACGGGGCGGCAAAATGCTCACTGCGCGAGCACTCGCGTCAGTAAAATTAAAGTTATTTTCTTTACAATTTTTATGAAATATTATAAGTTTTTCAGTGTTTTTTGGTAATAATAATGTAAATGTAATGTAGGTATGTATCTATTTCAGTTTACATTCGATTTACGATATAACTTTGTTAATTTACTAACCAGTTAATTTTACGAAGAATTTACCTGAAAGAAATAGCTCTGCCCATAACTACACCACGTATAACAATAAAATCTTACATATGGACAGTACATAAGTGTTTTTTGTTGGTCCGGTGGTACAAATCTCCCGTTTTGTACCACCGAACCAACAAAAAACACCCTAAAGAAGAGAGGGTACATGCCTATAACTATGTCCATATAAGAAAAATAGCAGGTCAAAAAAGGGTGCAATACATGAAGAAAGTTACTGTGCAACGAACACTTTATGTTCATGTTTCAGGATTGTATTGCTGAAATAAATGCTGGAGACGACAATAACTTCTAATTTTTTAAATAATTTTGAGATTTGTTGATTTTGTGTGGCTTAAGACGCATTTATACCTAAAAGATCAGAAATTTTCCCAAAGCATGAACGATAGCTCATATAGTGAATAATTATAATATTAAAACTATAAATATTACGTTTTCTAATACCATATGATTCATTTTATTCAAATTATATACATTTATAAGATATCGTAATTATTAAGTATCCAAAAAATACATTTTAATATGGGCGGCAAAATGCTCCCCACGCGAGCACTCGCGTCACACAAAAAGGCGCGACTACTCTAGGGTTAAGCCATGCATAAATTATATTTTTGTTCCTCTCTGATCTCCTGTTAGTAATTTCGACGTGTAAAAAGAGTTATCTATCAACGTTCATCTTAATCTTACCTGACACTCATCATTACTAATAGTGCTCAGCGGCCGGATCCGTGGCGAGGACTCTTCAGGCCACAGCATGGGATGCGCGTGCGCCGGCACGGGCGGCGGCGCGGCGGCCTGGCGGGGGGTGGACGTGGAGGTCTTCCGCCCAGGACCGCCCGGCGTCAGCGGCGGGATCTTGGACGCAGCCCGGGCGGCCGCGCTGAACTCCACTTCTTCGTTCGCTTGGAACTCTGCCAGCTAGAGGGAAGAGAGGTGTCAGTTTATTATTCTATGGGTTTAAATCTATTTACGATTGCTTATCGTCTGCCAAAACCTTCCCTATAAATCTCATATATTATTATTCGATCGCACCTCATAACCATTCATGCCAAATATTATCGAACACCAACACGTGCTGGCACTTCAAATAGGATTAGATCGCTATTACTGTTCTGAATAATACTTATCGCGTTAAACGGACAGATAAACACAAAGAAACGATTGGCTCGCGACCGGCCGGCGGACTTGCCACGTGACTCACCGCCAGATTAACCCCGTCGATGTCGAGCGGGTCGGCCGAGGGCGGCGGCAGCAGGAACGAGAGCGCCTCGAAGTACTCCCAGCTGCTCCCCCCGCCGCCCCCGCACTCCTCCACCCCGTCCCCCAGCGCCACTCGCCGCCGCTTTATCTTCCGCAACTCATTATTAAACTGCGACCTCAAATTGTGTATCTTCCTACTTATTTCCTCGCAGCTCGTCTCGAACGTTCGTGCCAAGTATTCCTGCTTCGATGTTCTCGACACTCGGTCCTTATTCAACGGGTGTTTCACATCCCATAATTCTTTACATTCTGTTTTCATTATTTCTATCAGTCTGAATATGCTCTCTGAATCCCAATTCTTCTTTGGATATGTTCTCGGAGTTGACTGACTTTCATTGTCGGACTCGGGTTCTTCCTTTGTTGTGAACGATTCACGCGAATCGGAATCCATTGCGATGTACAAACAAACAACGTGTAGCTCTCGAACACGCTCTCGCGAGACTGGGGCCGGAGGGGGAGAGCGGCGGCCGCGAGACCGAGAGCGCTGTCAGCCGTCTCGGCTTGTGTATGCATAGAGCGGCAACGTCGCAAAACGACCTTTCCCGTACGGTGTGCGCTGTTGCGCTGTTGCCATTTCCAGACATATTTAACTCTTGCAACGCATTGCACCAAGGTTGCACTTGCTAATTGTAAGCGCTAAATAGCATAACAGCATTAGCTCTTATTAGTGAGGCGTTGGTTTACAAAGAATCTTTGTTAGTTATTTAAGTAGATATCCTACTAGACAGTTAGTAAAGTAAATATATTGCAGCAATATTTGCTTTGTCTACTTTTATATTTCCGATTGAAGCTATTAACGAGAAATCGCGGGGCCTGAGACTTTTTAGATGATGAGTTGATGACTCTCGTAAAAATCTAATGATTCTCAAATTCCTGCTTGTCTGACGCAACGACATTTTCAACATCTTGAAATACAACGCAGTTTATCTTCATCCGGTTTTCATTTCATTCATTTAGAGAGAAGCATTGGATGATGTACCTAATTAAAAGTGCCGGTCTCTCCGAAAGTCGAATAAGTGCCGGTGTTAATTGGCGTGAAGTAGTGAAGTGTCGATGGGATTCGCACTTCGAATAATGCAGTTAAAAGTTTGAAGCTGCCGCGCTGGTTAACGATTGTAAATTTTATACTATGTAAGACTGTAAGTACACTTATACAATACACTTTATTTGCACCAAGCACATCAAATACAAAAATAAAACAGTAAACGAGACGGCCTTATTGCTTAGATCAATGTCTACCAAACAAGCTTTGGATGGAAGAGAGTGAGTTTATTATATTATGTGAAAAGATTCATAACTAAAAATAAGTTTTTAAAATATAATAGATAGTTATAGGTATAGTTAAGTACCTACATAAGTAATATAAAAGAGCAGCAGGCAGCATATTGAAACCTTATGGTCGAAGATTGAAACCAAGTAGAAAACTTTTTTATTACTTATATTTTTTTACACAATATGATCATTAATATTTATGGTTAAGTAGGTACATAATAATATGGTGTGATGTTTGCGGAACGATTCTTTGAAGTAACCTTCAGCCTTTACCAATTGAAATAAAAATGAACCCTCTGTACAATAATATAATATATAGCTGTTCCCGCGCGCTTCGCTTCGCCTTAAAAAGTTTTCCCGTGGGAATTCCGGGATAAAAAGTAGCCTATGTTCTTTCCCAGGGTCTAGACCGTATGTATACCAAATTTCATTCAAATCTGTTTAGTAGTTTTGGTGTGAAAGAGTAACAGACAGACAGACAGACAGACAGACAGACAGACAGACAGACAGACAGATAGACACAGTTACTTTCGCATTTATAATATTAGTTAGGATTAGGATTATGGTGATACGGCACTGCACCCTAACGCGCATCTTTATTTTAAGATAGGTACCAAATTTGTTTTCCAATAATAAAAGAATATGAACTTCACTAGGACTGAAGGGATAACGACAGCCTATACTTACTTCTAATTTGAAAGTCAGTTTCTGTCATAAATTAATTAAAATGTTGATCTCGCCGCTTCGTGATGAAAGTGTCGGGAACGGGAATTTATATGAAGGTACAGCATTAAAGTACGGACTTACATAGTTAATTTTCTATACATATAGTCATATTGTTTATATTATATTTTTTTAATACTTAATATATTTTATTGTCTCACTGCTGGGCCAAGCCCCACATTTTTTTCAACTTAGCCAGAAATCTACCTAAGAGCTACAATATCTCTTCGGTAAATTTCTTGTCTTGATAGATTTGATGTTTTGTGATTTAATATCATACTTAAAGGACAAAGGCAGGGTTCTAAGGACGTTTTGTACCACTATGGAAATGACGGGTTCCGTAATGAAAGTACCATGATTAGAGAGACACTGTACAGGTACACAAGTCAATTAATTACTAGATTTTTAGAAGCTGGGAGAAAAGAGAAAAACGGAAAAAAAGAATCTTTAAAATGTAATCGCAATGGAACGTAAACATTCATAACTACAGGAAGAATGGAACGTCAAGTGAAGTAATGTTTATGCCAAGTAGGTACTCTGTGATTTACGACATAAATGTCTAGGTTGGATCTCAGTATAATGATAAAAATTGACAAACCAGAGCAGAAAAATTGAAATGATAAAAAAATGTGATGTCAACAACTAAACGTCAACACCATGTCAACACTTGAACAACATAAGACGAACAACGTGAATAATAATTTGATAATAATATTATTATGTTAGGTATATCAAGTTATATGTTTACGTTTAAATAAATACGGGACGTGCAACGTACATAATAAATAAAATAATTTTATTAATATTATCGACTAGATCAGGCTACTACTTTCATCATGGAATAATGTTATACTTATCCAACTTCTGAAGTTTTAAATTGCCATTCCGCAACAGGGATCTGCTATGCCATTTCGAAATGCTATATGTAAAGGTTCTACTATATGGGTATGCATTTGGCGAGTAATGTAATGAAATAAAATATACTGTTTAAAAGATCATTGTTTTATTTACATAACATAATTTGCCTGGAATCAACTTTAGGAATTTTATGTTCCTATTACCTACTCTATTCTATTCTCTGTTGGGGTGTAAGTACCTGCACCTGGCTCTCTAGATGTGCTAAATCTAGATAGGTATGCAGGTTTCCTTCACTGTAAGTGTGATGGTATACATTTTAATTAAATTCAAAGAACACATTGGTACATGTCAGCGCCGGGATTCGAACTGCAGAACGCAGTTGCTCTTCTCATATTTGACTTAGGTATTTATCATCCTATGGTTCATAGAAAATATTGTCAGGATTTTGCGTGTTCTTGTTGTGCTGCTTCTGCAGGTTACTGATGAAGAAGTGGGACGGGAGCCTGCCGGGGAGGTGGAACAGGAACCGGGTCTGGTTCTCCCCTTTGTCACATTTGTTCTATATCTTCAGCAGTTTCAGCGGTATTCAAAATATTAAATAATTAGGTTAGGTAATGGAAAATGAAATAACAACTACTATGACAAGATTGACAAGCAAGATTCAGTGTTATTAGATTTAAATATTCAAAAAATATCGATTATAGTGAATCGAATAAAGAGAAAAAGAAAATGGTTTACTATGGATAAAAGTCTTCAAGACTTAAATATAATGATATTTTATAAACCAAATGTACTAGTTTTGGCACAAATAGTACCAGAACATGTAATTTATTGATAAATAAAATATCTTTTGTATTTAAGAATGTATCGATATTTCTATTCGATTACTTTTTTGCTCGGATTTGCTGGTAATATTCCGAGGTCTGGCACCACTGTTGTTACGTTCCGTTCTCTATATGTTTGTTTTTACGTTCCATTATCCTTAGATTTAAATATTCTTCATTTATAATTTTTTCTTTTCCCCCGACTTCTAAAAATATTGTAATTACTGAAAATACCTTATCAACACTGTATTAATAAATGGTGAAAACATGGTTCTGAAACGCTCCAAAAAAAAGGCGGTACGCCCACTGCCGTTCTCCTTTATCATAATTAACCGGTAGAATCCCCATTAATCAGACACAATAAAAACCTATTGTATATCGTGCATCGTGCGATATGGTGACTTCGGGACGCCAAATGTAAAACGGGCAGAATTAAAATTGCGACACATCTTACTAATATTACAAAGGCGAAAGTTTGTGAGTATCTAAGGACTTCTTCATGTCAAAACGACTTAACCGATTCAAATGAAATCTGGTATGGATTTGGCTGACACCTAGGATTAACACATAGGCTACTTTTTATAGCGGAGTTTCCACAGGAAAACTTTTTATAGCGAAGCGAAGCTCGCGGGAAAGCTTGTTATAAATATACTTATACGTGCAGTTTAGTTGTCCTCTTAACTCATATTAACCATTGATAACATTGTACCGTGATGGAGATAGTGATAGATTTTGTGATCACTATACCTAGTTCCCCTTTAATGTACCTTACGTAACTTAAGATTAATTTCGTAGTGATTTCTTGAGTTCATGCCTCTTTCTTAGCTTTTTATGTGAGTTAACATAAGGTAAGTGTATACGCGTAATATTCTAATAAAAGACATTAACAGCTGCTTTCCTAATAAAGAAAATTAATTTAAAATAATTATTACCATTACATTACATTATAGGTAAAAAAAATTATTTACATTAAGTAGTCGGTAGTTGTACTGCTGTACCTTCGATAATAGACAGTCGTAGGGTGAGGGTGGATTAATATCTAAATAATGAGCAGAGCCGAGTGTCGGCGAGCGCACTCTGCCACGCCCCTGTACCGTCAGCAACGGCAGCTCACACCAGCTATCCATATTCAGATTTAGTTTTGAGGACCAAATGAGGAATTTCGTAATAAATTTCTACGATATGTACGTATATAAGTCCACATTATAAGATCAAAAACTCACCAAATCCGGATCTATTATCAAATTTCGTTCGAGATTATCTCCGTATACTTACCTAGATACATCTGAGATTGATCTCCTCAGCCTTTAATTTAGAAGTTTTACAACATCCAGGCTTGCTGCATGTTTACTAGGGCATGCAACACCGCAATACCGGTATCCGTAATACCGGTATTCCGGACAAAATTCCCGCTTTTTTCAATACCGGTATTGAAAGTTAATACCGGTATTGAAGTAATACCGGAATCGAACTTTTTTAGGCTATAAATAAAGTGATTAAGATTTAGTTAGCCTTGTGTTCCTATATACTGTGAAAGCGCACTGGTTCCCAACCGCTAAATGCAGTTTTCGGCTGCTAGAAATCTACTGTTGACCATGCGTACACCGACACCGGATATAAAAAAATAATTTATTCTAAAATTTAAACTCTAAAACTTAATTCTCGTAAAAATCTAAAATAAAATACAGAATATGATTGCATTTTATTGTTTTATTTTGACGTATACGACCTTTAAACACAGTATATGCCATTTATGACAAGGAAGTCTAATACCGGTTTTAATACCGGGATCCCGGTATTGAGTTGTGATACCGGAACTCAATACCGGTATTGAAAATTGTTCCGGTATTGCATGCCCTAATGTTTACTTTACACGGGAGCTAGGCTGGTTGAGCTGAAACTAAGGGGATATGTAAGTATAAATGCTACATTCGAGAGAGCCACGTAAGGGAGCTTCACGCCCTCAGAATAGAATAGAACCCGATTCGGGTCCACCTCTGGGAGGTTCAAAAGTAATTGTCTCGACAAACGCTGCCGCTAGCTTGAATTTAATTTTCCACAGCCTCATGAGTTCGGAAGCTCATCTAATAGTACGATAACGCATTTAAATCTACAAATCATATAATACAATATCATCACAATTCGCACTTATTTACCTTTGCAGCTAAAAGTACCAAATATATTTCTGCTATCCGTACAATAAAGAGTACATTTCGCTATCTGTGCTCTCGAGACTGCTATGAAGAGGGTGAAAACCGGAAAAAATGTCGTTTGCCGACGTGATTTAGCACCTTCCAATATGTTATCGTATACCCACACGAGCCGATATTGCCGCTTCACTGCTGTCTATGATTCACTGTGACAATGATATTGGTATTTGAAACGTATAAATTTGCTTTTGGCGGTATTATTTTAAGAGAAAAGAGGTACAGTGAAAACGGATGATTGCTGAATGGAATTTAATAAATTACGTGACCTTCTGAACTAACCACATGAGTAAAGTATATAAAATTTCGTTTCCGGTATCGTAACGTTTTTTTTGTAAATATGTTTCAGACATCGATTGAAAGAAATTTGTAGTTAACGTTATCAATATGAGGTTTTGAAAACATCTTGAAACCCAAAGATGAGCGAGACCAATCAATCACAACATAAATTATTATCAGTTAGATCGTAACGATACTGAAAGGTTTATATTATGAACAGAACTACTTACGTACACCTAAGTTAAACACTGTTAGATTGACGATCAGGGATACCAACACCGGACAATCAGCCAATTTAGCAATCGACAATCCATAAGCAGCATTATTGCTTATCTGTCAAATCTGACGTAAATTGTATGGATCTGACAGATATTTGAAAGACAACGATACTGATTTTGGATTTTTGATTGCTAAAGATCGTACGGTAGCAGCATATTAGCAATCATGTCCTCAGCAGCGTTCTCAATCTATCAAACGTCTATAAAATCAATACTAGATAAACGATAGTTAGTGGTATTCTTATATTACCTAAATACTTATTATTATTATTGACCTAATTACTTCATTCGTTCGTAAAGCTGGTGCTACTACGTGATTCTGTAAGAAATTCATCGTAAGATCATCATCGAATCTCAGAAATGTAAATATAAAAATAATTCAGTATAAGTAATGATTATGTAAAAAAAAACATGTTTTGATTTTCATATTCATCGATGAGCTTTTACATAATCACCTAGCTAAATGGGCGTGCTAAAAAGCTAAGAAAAATAACAGTTTTCCCTCCAGTTTCAGATTGAATGTAGTTCTGCTATTCGACCAAGAGATGGCGGCAGTGGTTGGAACATTTAATAAAATTCTCCAAGTAAATTACTAAATTGTATTGAATTTGCTGGAAGTTTTTAACTTTTAATTATGAATTAATGTTAAGAGGTATACATTAGAAATTTTCTAGTTATTACATCAATTGTCACTATGCTCTTGTTTACTAGTCGAGGGAAACCTAAATAAATGGTTGACCAAAATACTTATACAGAATTACAAGTACTATACTTAGTTAAGTACTGACTCCAATAAAAAGATTTTCAGCAAAATCATAAATTAGGACCATTAACAAAGAAAATCCCCGTACAGTAAAGAAATCTACCAAACCGATTTAGACCCGTATCAAATATCCGGTACATTCCCTGATCCCGGCCACTAATCCCGGGCAGCGACGCGGGACGGCGACTTCGGGACAAAAAACAAGCAATCTCAGAATATATTTTAATAGCGGCACCGCTGACGGCACAAAGGCAGTTATTTATCGCACGCCCTCTCTCATTGCTTCCACAAGCCACAACTCCGAAACATCCTATCTACCAACAACGCTCAGCTAAATTAAACCGTACCCCACCCTAATAAAGCTATCGAAGAGCTAGCATCGACACCGCATACAACTTTCTAATCGCAACCCTAGTCGACTGGTAATCATTCGATGTCCGATTCCAGTCTGACTTATCGGTGCTGGATTAGCACAGTATTTTAAACCTTATTAGTACTGCTCAATGAGTTCAGAATAGATGTTAGTTGGTGGTAGTTAACGATATTCATGGTTAGTCTCAAAGTACGATAATAAATTGGCGGCCGCCGAGGAACAAGTCCGCTCGAGGTAATTCGCTCCAAGTCCATATACAGAACTGCGCGAAGTCACTCAAGTGAGGTGTGACATAGATGAGTCTAAATTGTTTACAAAGGAGGTATTAACAAGACAGACAGGTAACCTTAGTAAGTGGATGAGTACGACAAAGGAAGGGGCTCATCAGTATTAGGACATTTGGAACTCGTCTTGGCTGTTGATGATAAAGACCGCAGCAGTGTTACAATTATAGGATTTAACAATAAGGCAAATAGAGATTTCTGACGATTACGAAATATTTCTCTAAGATCGCCAAACATCGAATACGGTGGTCCTCAGTCCCGACCCTATCCCAGCACTACGGTTGAACTTCGCTAGACGAAACAGTCCTACAACAAGTTTTCCCCCCAGTTATTTCACTTGCCCGCCAACTCATACTTGTAACTACTCCATAAATATTCCGCACGGTCATAAAACTCTTAAACTTGCACGCAAAAACTCTGTCGTCGGGCTATTTCGAAACTTCGCTGGCACTCGGCACTGCAATTTTATTGCGCACGAAATTGCGGTGCGAAAATATAGTCGTTGAATAAAACGCTTCTTGCGTTAGTAAAGTGTGATGTGGACACGTTTTCATGTCCCATTCTGTAAGCAGTAAGATAGACTTTTAGGGCCTTCGCTGCATTTAGGTACTAGACAGCCGTAGGATTGTTTATCATATGAAACGCTGGGCGGACTCAAAACATCTCCGTGACGTACGTGTGCTCCGGGTACCTATACTCTCAACCCTTAAAAGTTATAATGATTGGCCTGATTACACCTACTGAGTAGAGTAGCTGAGACACTATCCTCGGCCGAGCAATCGGTCAATGGCTAGCCGCTCATTGGCCGAGAATACTGTCTCGGCACTTTTCTCGGTAGGTGTAACAAAGGTATTAGCTCCGTTAGTTACCATCAGCAGTTCAAGAGCAAGACACGCGGAGATGCCATGTCCAACAAAGAAATGCTGCACCTGTACGGGCTGATTAGGTACGACCAGGTCACCAGGAATCTTACCTACAGACGGAGAAAATTCACATGCAAATATGCTCAATGATAATAACAATCATAAGAATCAGTTTTTAATCGATGCACGTCGCCAAAGAAGAATCTCTCTCTCTCTCAGCCTTCCATAGTCCACTGTTGGACATAGGCCTCTCCTAACGATCGCCACCCCAAACGGTCACCCGCCATCTGCATCCAGCGGCTTCCCGCTACCTTCCGCAGATCATCAGACCAACGGGTTGGGGGGCGACCGACACGCTGCCGCCGTTAGCCGACACGGGGTCTCCACTCCAGAACCTTTGAACTCCAGCAGTCGTCGGTTCTGCGGGCTACGTGGCCAGCCCATTGCCACTTCAGCGTGCTAATCCTTTTGGCTATGTCGGTAACTTTAGTTCTCCTGCGGATTTCTTCCATCATCAAGTCATCACTGGCAACACGCACGCGAGAAGAAGAACAAGAAGAATCGGGGATCTAAAATGTCATACCATCATACATATAAAATAGCATATAATATGGCTTTTTGGTCACCAAATCAACAGACAAACAAAAAGAAACACAGTTAACAAGGCAACATAATATTCAATATACTTACTTACGCTTGAGGAGTCGTGGTCTGGGATCTTGTTCCGGGGCACACCAGCTGCAGAGGCTATCCCTGGCTGTGCACTGTGCAGCGTGGTAAGGCTGCCAGTGTCATGGGTACCTTTTGGGTGTGTCTCGGATTGGTTTTTTTATTAGTACGGTCTATAGTGTGTTTAGTTGTAATCTAGTAGGTAAGTACCTACATATATTATCTTTAGGTAGGTATTTTATTTTTTGACGAAACTTCAAGTGCTTTTTATGCATTTTGGTGGTGACCTTTATGTTTTTATGAATAAATAAATTTGATTAAGATTGGTACTCCGTTAGAGGAGGCGCTCGTTTGAATATCTTCTGAACACCATCACAACGTCATATTATGTATGGAGTTCCATTCTTTTTCCTCTTCTTCTTTCGGTACCATCGCCTATCGGAGGTCGGCCATCATTTATAACTTTTTTTCTCGAGACTGCTATTCGGGTTTCGTTGTACTTTGTAACCTATATCTTTAAGTTCTATTCGACTAGGCAGAAGCAACTTCGGCTGGTAGGCACAAATGCATGCGTGAAACTTTACCAGATATTCATATAGGCTATTCTTCACAGTCTGAAGACAAAGATCTTCAATCAGTGCGTTCTTACGATGATGATGTTTGGTTTAGAAAAGTGGAAATATAGCTGGTAGTGGTAGTAATATAGTATTCCACCAATTTAAAATCACTCAGCGGGTAGGAAATTGAAAGAGCTATATCGGGGTTTTTCTGAATAAAGGCCCACTTAAAAATAGGTTGCTTTGTCAGAGAACTCAAACCAACATAGTTAACTAACTCTTCAAATTTGCTAGCTGATGTGGAAATGGATCGGCTACCTAGGTGTATGTCGAAAACTGATTTTCGTGTAAAGACCGTCGAAACCATTCTTTTGGGTATAAAATTTAGCATTTGCTCAGGTCCGAATGCGGATTGCCACAGGCATAGTGGAAATCAGTCTTATTGACTGTCATTATGTAAGTAGGTAGATTATATGGATTTTTAAATTAAGTATTATAAACATTGACATATATATTACTGCGTAAGGACAGGCCAAACCACTCAAGAAAATGGCACCCGCGCGTTGGCCCTAAAATAGTCATTTTAGGGCCAACGGTCCTCAGTCGACAGTTGTCTGTGACGGAGAGATAGTCTTTGTTTCTTGTGATAAATATGCCTATTTTTGTTGTGAAAGGCTACAAAATCTATGATACGAAGGTCAAAAAGGAATATGGAATATCGTATCATCCTTAATTAATAAATAAACACATTTTAAAGCGATAATTATTTTACTACCAAAGTCTACAATGGCCGCACGATGTAACCTTGTACGGGCGTCCGCATGCAACTCACTCATATTATTATGTACCTACTGTCCGGTGACGGTAAAATATGAACGCACGTACAAGGTTGCGTCGTCAGGATAAGTAGCTCGGCTCTGAAATAGTTCCAACAAATTATGACAGATGGCAGTTATTTTGCTTGTATGAAGAAGGTTTGAGTAAAATGTTCTGAAGGGCGTATCCTTCCTTTTGAAATCATTGATTATAAAGGTTTTAGTGCATGAGCCTGAAGTGCATGAGCAATTCACTGTCTAGATGTGTTTGGTCGTTTTTACATGACCTAAATTTAAGTTTGTATGATATGCCTAACATTAATGTGAATGTGAATTGAATGAATTTTTTGAAATGTGAAAGCATGGGGCGCCTCCAGCTGTGACTGAATGGGGGACACTGAGGGGAAAAAGCGGAGGAAAGGACTCAGCTTTTTAGAGGTCGATCCGATGTTGGATGAATATGATTTAAGTATATGATGATGAGTTAAAAACATATCAAGTATCCTTTATGCTGTGTCGTATACTCAGAGTCGTTTAATTTAACTTTTAGAAATAAAGTGTGTGGTGTATGGTACTAAAGATTAACTACTTATACTTTTTATTTTAGCATAAAATACTTTGTCTATCAAATATTTTTTCCTCATTCAGATAAGCAAATTTTACGAGTTTCGCTATAAAATCTTGTCAAACTTCTCACCGCAAAACAAACAACATGTCCTATTTACGAGGTGCGAATAAATAACTTATTCAACACGAGTGAAGGGAAAGGAAAACTGCCTACCGTGAAATTGAAAGAAACCGTGAAGGAAAACAAATATTTACAACACGTGCCTACCTCACCTCTTGACGGGAACAAGGGTCGGCTGGAAACTTGAAATGTGAGTCTCGGAATTGGATTAGGAATAGGATAGGTGGTTATGGATGGTTTAGTGGTTTAATAAAATGCATACGCCTGGCTGACGTTAATTCGTCGCAAAATTTATAAATAGGATTGTTCTCGGTCAGAGAGGGACAAAACAGTTCATTAAAACGTTCTGTAAGTAACGTTTTTATGAATAAGGGGTTTAGTTTGTGAATCATAGGTTTACAAGTTTACATGTTTTAAAGATTATACATACTTACATAAAATCTAAAAGTGCGCTATATCCTAGTTACAATTTTGCGTCAATATCCAAATTGCGACAAATTCTCCGTGTGTTCTGGCCTGACAGAGTTTGATGATCTGTGGATTCCTTTCACAGTAGCCACAGGAGCCCATAAAGAAAATGGAGTTGCAGCGGAGAGTACAAGACGGGAATTCATATCGCCAAAGGAGCGGTAGTTTGGAATCCGCTGCAGGGTCGAAGACGCAAAGGGTGACCTGCAACAATTTGGAGGTGATTCAGGTGATCCATCCTCAACGACCTCAATTCCGTCGGAATCTCCTTGTACGAAGCCGAGGACAGAACTGTCTGGAGAAGAACTATGGAAGCCCTATGCTCAATTGCTCCTGAAAGAGTTAGAGGGGTTACCACTGAACAAGTCATGACTACCCGTACGGTCACCGCATAACTCCAACATCGACACATTTTCTTTTCAACTTTATTCACTAGTTGCATAAAAAATATTTGTAATGTATGACTAATCAATTGGATACTGCTTCTTTGAAGTGAGAGATCTAAACTATTGTGATTGAGCATTACCACTAGGGGACGGAGTCTTCAGAGAATTAATGAATGCTACCAGAGGTTAGAGCGTAACTTATAAAATATCATAAGTTTTTTATTAAGTTAATAGTGTGCGACGCTTAATTTTTGGACATAATCATACATAATAGGTACGTAATGATTAACAAATTGGATTTCATGAACATCATTATTACTATCCAATCATACCTAAACATAAATTATCGGTTATTGTACCTACACTATTGCTATGGCTATTGTACTTATACCTAAATACCATATCTTAGCATACCATACCGTACATTACCACTATCTTAGCTACAAAACCTACGATGATTTGATTACTTACCGACACTTATTTCATCTGGAAAGGGAAGGGTTGTTGCGAGAACTCCCAGGAGGGTCGTTGGTTTCGGCCTGTTTCGGCCCTCGGTCAGACATTTACGATGCAAACCCGTCGACAAATAATTTTTCATTCAAAATGGCGTTTGTTGTTAGGAAATAAAATGGTTTACGTGCGGTTTGGGACGCGGTGGTCGTAAAATGTAATCGGATTGATTTTGTGGAATAAAATGCGTGCCTATTTGTACCTTTAACTGGCCATTCAGGTTTGATGGGTAATCAATAGTAATCAACTCTAAATGAAGATGAATAACCGATTCGGTGTTTTTATTTGTACGCGGATTCTGGGAGACAATTCATTTTATACCGTGTTTCACGAAGAAAGACATCTGACAGAACCCTTATTACATTCGAATAAGGGTATTGTTGGTATCAGATGTCTTTCCCCTTGGAAATAGCTCTTAATGTTACCAAATAATTAAGGATAGTTTTTAACATTGCTGTACCACCGCAAATCTACTTACATAACATTTAATATTTAAACAATTTCATTCACAGAATGCGCCTGGTGCCAAATAAAGAGTTCTGAGAAGATCAATTTGCAAATATAAACGTGAGACCGAGAGGATCCTCATTTAGTAGTCTGCGCGCGCGCCGCCGCCGCCGCCGCCGCCGCCGCCGCCGCTGCGGACCTTCGGACGAACAATCGCCACTTGTTTGCTGCTGTCGAAACGCGAGGTCGCACGAAGGTGAGCCGACGCTAACTCGACAACCACGAGCACTCCCACTCATCATACATACGCCAGCCAACCCCACCTGACCCCTCACACTGACCCCTGTCGGGTAAACTAACTCACCAAACAGACTAGACAGTAAGTGGAGGGGAGGTCAAAGTAATGTGGTTGTTTTTACATTAGACTTAGGCTCGGCTCTCATGATCAGCTTTATTTACTCGCAAGTGACTCAGGAACCGGTAAGAATCTTAAGTGCCCGTCTCTTCGGGCTCGGCCCACGGCTCAAGCTTGTATCGTTTTTAAAATCTTGACTGGTTGTCAAAAAATTACCATTATAATATAATTGACCAAGGTTACTTTACTACATAGTGACAACAAAAGTTAGAAGGCGCGAAATTTTTTCACGTTGAATCGAAATTCGTGTGTAAACCTTAATTATATGTAAATAAATTATTGTTCATACTCCATTAAATATTATTGAAATGAATATGAGCACTAAGCTTTACATACACAACACACACACACACACATGCACATAAATATAAATAATGAATAGGCAACGCAGGCACGCTATGCCCGTGTCGACCACCAAAACAGAACACAGACAAAATATTGCACGTACCGTCAACAAAAACGGCAGACAACATAGTAAATAAATCACAATTGAAACACATTTTCTTCTGTTCCTCCATCTTTAAATCGTTTAAACTGCCAATCAACACATAGAAGTAGTTAGAAGTCTGCAGTTAAGTCCTGAAGATAATGCAGCCAATGTCAGCACAGCACTGCATGCCATCGATCAGCTAACTTTGATATTCTAAAACGTGAAACTGGCTTGGCTGCCTCTTTCAGACAAACATACGCCCTTAAAAAATCCCGTGGGAATTCCGGGTTAAAAAGTAGCATATGTGTTAATCCAAGTCAGCTAACTCCATAACAAACTTCATAAAAAACGGTTCACCCGTTTTGACGTGAAGAGGTAACAAACATACACACACACACATTCTCACAAACTTTCACCTTTATAGGTGATAATTAAGTAGGATTGCAGCCCTTTAAATTCTAACTTTTAAACTTCGTTGTCGACGGTACCTCACCCGATACCCAATAGGGCATCATTTGCATTGGTAATGGCGGCGGCGGCGGCGGCGGCGGCGCGGTTTGTAAACAGAACGGGGCAAATGAGTTAAGGTGCAAATTGGCAGCGGGCGACATGAAGTTGCAGCCGACACGACGACGACGTGTCGCAACGTCAATATTGATTTATTTGTATAAGCTTCGTATTTAAATTCTGTAGCCAGTGTTGTAGCTATCAGGAACTTGTTTAGACTACGATTTTCGGATTCAAACGTATTGAATTTGACACAAATTACCTACTTCGTAAATGTTATAACATTTCGTTTTTACCTCGCGATATGGCCCAAGACATTCCAACGTGATGTAAGTAAATATGTAAAATTTTCATGGGATTCACTTGGTCGACCTGACGCTCGATGAAACGTCCATAGGAAGAAATAGAAACCAGAAGTGACGTTGCGACACGTCGCCTGCTGCCAACTCATGGCGTCGGCTGCCAATTTTCAGCTTTACTTACCTCACCCACCTCACCTTAGTGCCTCGCCTGCACTCGCCTGCCACCGCCATCGCCATACCTCCCACATTGTTGCGAGTGTCACTTGTCACTTTAGCCTCCAACTTGCGTCTAGGGCTGTCAATGCCTCTGTGGTCTAGTGGTAGAAGCTTCGCTTCATGACCCAGGGGTCCTGGGTTCGATTCCCGGGTGGGACCATCAATTTGTGTTTCTAAATTGTGGTTCTAAGTTTGGTTAGGACATAGAAGGCTGATCACCTGTTGTCCGAAACAGTGAAACGATCCATGCTGTCGGATGGGCATGTAAAGCAGTCGGTCCTGCGCCTAGCTCTCTCCAATCGTGTCGGTCAATCCGTCCCATTGGGTTATGAGAGTGATGGAACAGAGAGTGCTCCTGTGTACTGCGCACACACTTGGGCACTATAATCTACTCCTGCGTAGATGGCTGATCTCAATTGAGATTGGCCGCCGTAGCCGAAATTCGGCTAGGAGGACATTAGGGCTGTCAATAGCCGAAATTAGCAGGGTACTTAACTACTTAACCTATGGACTGTGGTAATCAATAAACAACTAAGTTGAACGTTAGTTAAGATGACATGCTTCGCTGTGATTGGCTGAATTCTGTCGTTATTAATGGCTGCGAAGTTAAGTTGTTTCGAATGAATAAATAACATTAATCATCGCTTTTATTGATAAATAATTATTGTTTGTATTACGTTTGGTCATCCGAAAACAATTGCAGTTGACCTAGGTAGGCAAAACTATAGGCACCTACGGGTTACTTATGAAGTCTTAATAAAATGGCTCATAATAATTAAGTTATCCATCTTACATCTACGTTATGATTAGATATTACCAATCTAATAACAATCCATAATCTTTAAGATTAAAACAGCGAATAGTTGCATCCAACAGACACAGGTAGAAACATCATATCGCACGTCAAACTTGCTACACCCTTCTTTTAATATGTATAGGCTTCTAACTACTAACAGTAACAGCCCTACCATCAAAACTTAGAAACGTTAAACGCTGTCTCTTGGCTGTCAAACGCCTTATAAATTTATCAAATTTTGACTATCCATTATAAAGGTATATTTTTTTTAAATAGTAACACAGTAAGGTTAATTTTACCAAACGTACGTGTAGCTTTTGGTAAAACTGACTGGGCAACCACCTAAGTAAGTCAAGCCGAAAAAATTTTGTAACCTTAGCCGAAAGCGTAACCGAATCCCCGTCTTACACTCGGCCCGCACTAGCGCCACCTACCGCGCCGGAGTGCATTATTGCCCTCCTTGATGGCTCGCATTAACGGAAATTGGTCACTTGAACGAAAATACTGCTTTTTTCCCTTTCTCTTTATGTTTCACTGTTTACGTGTGAGCGGACATCGCTGTACCCACGTTTTCGTTTCAATTAAGTTGCCTTTGTTTGCGCACGTTTTTATTTTTATAAAAAAAAAAACTTTTGCTTTGGTTTGGCACAGTATACTTAAATGAGGTGGAGTCGTATACTTACAACTTACTACCTCTATACCTACATATAATACTTATATTATTATGCTATGCTTCATTAGGTGTAATTGTAAGTTCAGATAAAAAATCGTAAGAAAAAAATAAATAAGACATTGCTGGCTTCTAATAGTAGGTAATTTAATAACACTTATTTATTATTAGCGTACCTATACTGGCTGAGAACGTTGCTGTTCCCCAAAAGGTGCTTGAAGAACTGCATTTGTAGCATCTCTATGCGTCGGTCTCCAGATGAACATATCCAAGACGAAGAGCATAACCAGCGGTCCTTCAGCCGTACCTAACATCACAGTAGGCAACAGCTCGATGGAAGTTGTGGACCAATTATATCTTAAACTTTGTTTTGTTTTTTTTTTACAAGGACTCGCAGACAAAGGAGATCGCAAGATGAATTCAGCTGGGGTGGGCTGGACTGCCTTTGGTAACATAGAAGACATCTTCAAGTCAAACCTGATAGAATGCAGGACAAAGGTTGAAGAAGTTAGGATACGGATCACGAAGTTGAAATGGACATGGGCAGTGCATCTGACAAGGCGAGAAGACAGCAGATGGATGGACCGAGGCAGTATCGGAGGGGAGGAGTAAGGGAATGGCGGCGATCAGTCGGCAGACTACTGACTCGTTGGTCCAATGACATCAGGATAGTGGCTGGACCAAACTGGATGAGTATGGCATAAAATCGTAGGAGTTAGCGTATTATGGAGGAGGCCTAAACCCTGCACTGAGTAGACATAGGCTGAAGATATACAATACAGATAGATACATGATGGAAATTTTAAGGTACAATACAGCTTTATTGGTATACTTAAAAAAGACACAACAAACAAAACAATTTTAAATCTGCGATTGATGAAGATTGAATATTGATTGAGATTGCGAGCAATTTCTTCCAGGCAACTTTTGGGACTTATGGTACACAAGAGAAAAGCGTTCACGTATTTCGCATTTGAGTGCGCATAGTGTTGAGATTACTTATATTTTTCTGGTTTAATAATATAGTATACCTACTTATTCACATATAACGCTAGTTACTACAAAATGTTGGATTCTGTGACAGAACCAATTCTGTCATAGGGTTATTACTATATTTTAATAAATTTTTTTTTTTATATACAGTACCTATGCATCATGCAAGATGACATTCCGTCTCCATCAGTCGGCTTCGTCCGTCATGTCAAACGCTCCTCATATTTAAGTGCATCACAAATTAACAACACGGTCATAAGTAATCGGTCGTCATTATGAATTCATTACCGACCGCACGCCTGTTTGAACTAATTCAACTTAATGAGCACGAGGAGTGGCAGCAAAAAACTAACAAAGGTGTTATGAATATAAAACGGAATAGAACAACAACAAAAAAAGTTGTTGAATCGCCGCCACTGTCGTCTCGTTCTTGCCCGACGTAACTTTGATGCTATCTTATTCTCAGAAGGCCTAGAGTTTTTTCCCGCTCTGGCCCGTGCAAGGATATGGGATTGCGTCTCTTTCCAACATCAATCGATACCCGGCCTAGACACCCACGATAACCAGTTGTAGGCGCGATAGTGATGGGACAGTGGCCGAGGTAGCGATACTGATGGGAATTTTATGTTTTTAAACTGAATGTAAAGTTTGCAAAAAGACAAGATTTAAAAATATGATAAGACAAAAGATATTCTAATTCTCGTAAGTATTTTATAAAGTAGATAACGTGATATTGGAAAAATGTAGAAGACTGATAGCAAGGTCTGAAAGTGTAAAAATAAAGCTTTAACGGTATAAGTATTTAAATATTTTTTACTGGTTTTCAGCAATTTTAAGCAACACTTACGTAATTGATGCAAGAAGAGTACCTAAATAACGTAGGATTCACGATTTTTTTATGTTTGTTTAATACACGTTAGGATGTATACTTGTATTAAGCTAAATTGCACAAGTACAAGTGCGAGCAAATCCAATGTAAAAAGAACGAAAAATTGTCTTGCTGATGATGACGGCAACGATTACTTGTGATGAACTAGCACTAACACTAATAACAACGCCGGTAGTCAGATGAACACACGGGACAGAAATTCCAATTGATAGTCTGAATGAAATATATTCATAGCGACGCCTGGCCGGAATGTTTCGCTTCTCCCGGTAACCCGACAGATCAAGCCATTTCAACCCTTAATCCAACTACACTACATCTCTATATTCACACTATGCAGCACGCTACGCCTCGGAGTTTAAGCGCCAATTTTTATTATTTCTCATTTTGCCGGTTTATTCGTTTATAATTCCATTGACGGCTCGAGAGCAGATAATTTATGTACGGACGGAACAACCAACTGCTTTGTACGGTACAGCAATTATAAAAAAACGTTTTCATTAAGTTATGTGTATCACCATCATTCCAGGTAAGCTGTGTAATGGCAATTTAATTAAAATGATTGGAGAGCCTGTGTGACATAAAAGGAAACTGTAAATGTCTGACCTTTAAATTACAGAATAAGAGAGAAAAAGCCGAGACTTTAATCGTCGCTCAGACAGAAAAAGGTCAAAAGAAAATGCCAACAAAAACCCCGCGGGGCAGTGGCGTAAATCACTGAAAAAGAACGTGTGAAAAACGCTCAAAGGCAAAAATCAACGCGCCGCAAAAAACATCAAACAACCCGGAGGTAGCAGTCATGAATCGGGAATCGCTGCGGAAAATTATTTTCCCCCCCTCGCCCAACTTTACCATGCGGGGGCGGGGGAGGGGAAGGCCCCACGTGTATAAACTGCAAGTTTTCGCTAGCAAAATTAACTTCGACAGCACTTTCGGAACTCAGTGCAACTTTGTGATACGCGATGGAGTGGCTTTGTTAAAACTTTGGAAGGTACCTACTGGTAGTATTTACTCTCACATAAACAATACTTTATGTTGCCTATGATGTTAAATACTATTCAAAACTGAAATCCTTATTACTTAACCCAAACATTTCGACCTCAGATCGTATTTTTTATAATATAGTTTCATTAATTTATTTCCTAAAGCAACAACACCTGTAACCCTAAACCCAATTAATAAATTCACCTCCAGCTTATTTATTAGCTTATCAACGGTAAACTGCCAATTAACGGGTAAGGGGGGTTCCATCAGGGAAAGTATCGTTGTCACGTCGTTTAATTTGCGGACTACAATGCGAGTGTAGGGCCGCAATTTCCCCGCTTTATCTGACCGCAGCCCCTCGGGATATCCTCATCCCTTGTTTTAAGATTTTTTGTTTAAATTATGGCAGTACCTACTTATTACTTCTATGGTTATGGCTAACTCCGCCAACTTTTTTTTTACATTACAAAAAGTTCGACCTCGTATTGGATCTTCAAAATGAATGTTCTAACTGGTATTGTATGTGTTATGAGTCCACGTTTGCAAAGGTATTGAAAATCCTTTATTAACTACCTAGTTACTTTAATACCTAGGTACTTTAATTCTAATGGCTAGAAGTTTTTAGTAAAGAATTAAGTACTCAGTAAGAATTTTATCAACAACTTGTCTGTAAAGGTTATCAGCGACAACTTCAGGCATAATCCACATTTCACTATTTAACTCATTAAGATTCCAACTACTCGTAACAAATTTAAAGCGTTGCAAATCCAATCCCAACTCTAATTACCGAGCAAAACTGTCACGGATCTACCCCGGCCTCAAGTTTGTACCTAAATCATTAAATCTGCCCCCTGATCGAGGGGGACCTCAGGGCCCTTTCCCTCAAGCGATCAGATTTGGCGAGCACTTACAGGTAAAGTGCTTTTTACACGCCAGTTTAAATCTGTTGCCTAAAAAGGTTTGCTTACCCCTAATGCAATAACATTTTTACCGGTTGTAACAACAAGAGTGTGTGGAGAGTAGATTATTAGTTCTTTTTATTAGGGTTCCGTAACTGTACCTACGGTAAAAACGGAACCTTTAGAGGAGCCTTAAATTGAATTGAGTGTAATAAATCTTAGTCAGTTAGAATTTGTAAAAAAATACTAAAAAATTACTGGATATTTCAAAATGTTCCGTTCCAAAAATCTGGCTAAACTGGTGACACAACGGCAAACTTGATCGTGGAGTGTGAATGTTTCGTAGCACATAAATGAAAAAAACCTCCATAAGGAATTTTGAAATCCGTCGAGTAGTCGTAACATTACCGTGTTAGAGTCTAATGATGCATGAAATTGGCAACGTCGCTGCGGCAACTCCATTCGCGCCATATCGTTACGTTAATTTTGACATGTTTATTTTCAGTCATATTTCGAATAAGGGTACAAACAGACTATTGCAGAACTTCAATTCATAATTGGCCCGTAATCATCGACTGAGGCACTTAATTATGTAAGACCTATTCTTGCGATACGCCACCACGACAACCCGGTGTCCCACTCGAATAAAAATAAAGATTTCTAGGGTGCTTCGGTCTCCAATTATACTATCCATTCATGGGACTAATGTCTAGGATTTTAATCTCAGCAAATACTTAGGTATGAGTTCTTATTGTTTATACTGAGGAATATCGGAAATCAGTCACAAATAGCAAAGATGCTTCTGTCTTGAAGTAGGACCATGTTAAACATTTAAATACTTACTTATAGGTTGTGTTTGTTGATGGACAACACGCAATGAGTGGTAATTATCAAAATAGTTAGTAAAGCTAATAATGTGTGTAATAATAATGTGTGTATAGGTAGGTATTACTTTGGACCTCTTGACTGGAAATTGATAGAGTTTCTTGCATAAACAGCAGCCTTCCAAATATTAGTTATAATCTATGGCATTTTTCCCAGGACTTACAGGAAGCTGCAAGAAAATTTAAAAGAAAACATCCTACTTTCAGGCCAACATTCAACAACCGAGCTATTGTTATCATTAGCCATTCACTGAACAATTCAAAACATGCAGAAGCCAGCCGTGACTAACTGAAAATATTCCTTGCTCACTTGTGTAAACAGCGCAACAAAACAACCAGTTTACGCAGGCATTTGCGGAGCTATTGCAAATTTCTCCAAGGACCGTGGAGGTAATGGAGTGCAGGAAGGTGGGGAGGTCACAGTAGGCTGGTTTAGACGGCGCATGCGTCAATGCTGGCGTAACCACGTTGATAAGGCCGACACGGTGCCATATGCGATAAGATAGCACAAACACCTAACGCCAATTATATTGCATGAACACATTGCATGACTCGGGCTCAGCTAAACCTGGTTTAGGTACTGGTGCCGGCTCTTTGTACGGATGATAGAGCTGATAGGTGTTTTGTGGACTTATCGAATTATGTCCGCGTATCGCTTTGGATATTGATGCAGTAAGTAACCAACGATACGTTAATCCTTTGTGGCGGACAGTGATAAATGGTGTTCGTTTACGTCAATGCTTACATCATAGATTGAGGTTTTTATTTCAAGAAGAATCATGATTGTAATAACTAAACAGCTAAATGAATTTCTGGTCACTTCCGATCTTGGGAAATAAAAGTAGAAGATGATTACAATGAAATGAAATCATCTAGGTATTCTATAGAATCGAGAATTTGCCAGCAGCGGTACGTCATTATCAACATGAACAGACAAACTTCACCCAACACTGGATATTGTATTGACGACGGCGACACTCATGTATTGTCTCCAGTGGCCCCAACGCGGCCATCCTCAACCAGTTCCTACCTGTAGCCTTGCAAATATCAGCTAAAACATTTTTTTATTTTAAATATTGGGATCATTATTATATTCACGTGCAATGAAAACATTCCACCTGCCATTGACGTTCCATATATCACTGGAACTTTTAAGTTGCCCGAGACCCGAGACTCCCATGAGTGTATATTGTTGGTTATGAATTTAGGCACTTTGGAAACCACAGAAATCTTGAATCCTCAGAACACAATAATGGTAGCCTTTCTCTTCTACTTCTACTAGAAGACCTTTAAAAATATGAAGAAAGTAAATCGTCCAAAAATTTACGCAATAGCATATTTTTTACATCAGAAATCCTAACTAATATTATAAATGCGAAAGTAACTGTGTCTGTCTGTCTGTCTGTCTGTCTGTCTGTCTGTCTGTTACTCTTTCACGTCAAAACTACTGAACGGATTTGAATGAAATTTGGTATACATATGGTATAGACCCTGGGAAAGAACATAGGCTACTTTTTATCCCGGAATTCCCACGGGAAAACTTTTTAAGGCGAAGCGAAGCTCGCGGGGACAGCTAGTCTGAAATAAAGGTGGGCCGGAATTATTTGCCAAAGAACCGATAACCAGTGGAATATAGTGGAGACCATTGATGTAAAGTGTAGCGAGGAATTTATCTAGATCGTTGTCTACTACTACTGACAATCCTAGAAAAGATAGACTACAGACTCTCTATTAGCCTCTAGATTAGTCTAGAATCTAGATGAATAACCGCCGTCGCCGTCGGTCCGTGCTTTTTGTCAGGAGCGGCCTAGGTATGTCCGGTAGTGGACGATAGTTGGTCGTTAGGACGATATCATTATTATACCTGAGAAGTACTTACTTGGTTCTGTGGTCATACTGGTCATGTAGCATATTATGGCATTACCTAATAGAGACGGATGAGAGAGTTAAAATGCAAGTTTTGTAAGTATTGTTTGTAATTATAAGTATTTTTGTTTTGCTGATTTGATTTTACTTACGGATTAGCTTCTACAAGACAGTGTACAGTCTACCTCAGAGGTTCCCAAACTTTTTAAACGACTTAGTAAGTACCTACTTACGTTTTTTTACCCGCTTTAAAAGTTTCATCCTGTGATGTTTCATCGATTTAAAATCGATTTATAATAACTTTATGATGCGGTGGATTTGAACAAATACCATTAATAATAGGACTTTAATTTTGTAACATTTTAGATTAATTAGCTTAATAGTTAACAAAACGACTCCTCAATTCTCTAATAACTACACGGGCTCCCTAAACTAACATCCATCTGAATGAATACCGTTTAAACGTTACAATAAAATAATTATCCAATCATGGAATAATTTTCCCCGGCTGTATCGGTATGCTCCATCTCTTTCCGTCCAAACGTGGTTATAACCTGTCTCACTCGCTCTTGCACGGAGCGGCAACACAGCGGGTGACACGGTTCTCAGGGGGGTCACTCTACATAACGAAAAACGAAGTTTTAGGGCGCTGTTGCGCGAGCTACGACTCTATGTCTTTGCATTAAACGTGCTAATTGCACGATAGCTTCGTTCGTTCATTTTTCGACAGTATAGAGTAACCCTCTAGTGCGGCTGATGCAGACGTGACGAGAACATAAATGATTTTGTCTTTGCTAGTCAAACTGTCGATGATTATCAACAAGGTCATAAAACGATATAAGTTGGTCATACAGTTTTAACAGTGTGGAAAAAGTCTGACCCTAGTTATGGATGTTGAATAAGGTAGTTTTCTTCCAGCTGCCCTACCCAACGGTGGCACTCTACCATGACACAATATCCTTATGCTGCATTTCTTATCAGTCAAATTTCTTTCAGACACATAGGTGCATACCTACCTTCGACCATGCTACAAATAAAAGTACCTACTTATACAATACATAATATATATCTAAGTATATTAAACAGTAATAGAAGGTTTCGTCACTGGCCCCCACAACAACTAAAATACGGACTGAATATAATTTTGATTTTCATCCCATGGAAACTACCCTATTAAGAATATGTCTACCGCTACCTTACCATTACCACACATACAGCTAATCTACAGATATCTCACTCAAATCTTTGACCACACATCACACATTTTATTAGACTGTTTTTCAATACATATAACACTATAATTTTATCAGTCCCTCCGATAATATGTGGGTGGTCCTCTGTTGCGTGCAAGAGCAGAAAAGAAATGAATGGACGAGCAGGCACGCCGGGTCGCTTTGGGAAAATCAATCTACGTGGCCTGGGAACGTACCTGTTGGGAACTTAAGATTGGAACCAATCGAAATTGTTATATTTTTGAGTACTCTCAAATGAAAGTATTGTATCTGTAATAATCTGTATTGTCTACCCCGGGCGGACTATTTGGCAGGACTCAAGACTAAGGTTAAAAATACCTTGTAGACCCGTTGAAATCCGCAAGGTAAAGTAGCAATACGGTGGGAGGGTCATACAACTCATAGTACATGCCGTAGAACCAATTTGGTACAAATTTCCCGAGTGGCAACCACGAACAGGCCAAGGTAGCGAAGTACGCTTTCCTTATGTGCGTGGCTGTTTTAGACTTTTAGGTTTCCTCGCATTCAAAGTGGTGCAGTTAGTTTTTGTAATCAATACACCTAGTAACTAACAATAAAATTAAGCCATAAACATAATTTGCAATGAATTTCGAGCTCACTATAAAAGGAGGTTGACTGAAAATTGCGGCCTTGACCAGACCCAGATCCAGATTCTCGAGTAAAAAGTATAAAAATTAAACACAAACTGAAACAGAAACTCTGACTCCAATCAGAGAGTCAAGTTGGAAAAAACAAACACAAAGATACTTGTGGAAAATCAATCTAGCTGGCTGCCAGCCCGTCGTGACCGCGCTATAACAATTAAATACCTTCAAACTTATTATCTTTTCTACTAATTGAATCATGTCCGAGAAGTGTTAGTAATTGACCAACTTTCATATTGATGAATGAAAATAATGGTTAATATTGTGGTTGTGGCGTTAGAATTAGATCATTTTTTAAAAGCTTTTAATTAAAGGCTCCAACTACATAGATGCGGTTGCGTTGTTTATGATTGCTATTTTACTAACAAGTTCCTATACCTTTACTTACATCGTAGTCGGGAAGTGGCTCTAAGACTCTGATTCACTTGTAAAGTTAATAGAACCATGAACCTATACCAAATCATTCAAGGGTGGAAAATGCAAGGTGAAAATTTATAAGGCGACTTCTAGACGGATGGTTAATGTACCCGACATACAGAATACAGAGCAACATTTACTATGGGTCCCAAAAGAGATAGGTACGTACGGTGCGGCAAAGCAAATGTATCCTCCCTATTCCGTCCAATCCAGGCAAGGCTAAGTTTGCCAATGTCAGAAAACGATACTATTATATTAAATTCCCAGCTTATAAGGAAAGCCCTATCCGATTAAGGCTTTAAATACATTTAGTGCCTGCGTTAGTAAATAGGATGTGCAGGAAACCATACCTAAACCCCTAAGCCTTGCGAAACTTGCTGATACAGACAGTCTTTGTGCCTAGTCATACTTGACCTACTGTGCCTCCCTTTCCCTCCTCTAATGTTGAACTAGACAGGTTCCGTTAGGGACCAACATTAACTGGTCTTCGCAGTAATAGGTGGTTTGGTTGCGAGTTTCTAAGCAGTGGTTTTCAAACTGTGGGAAAACCACTTTCACGAGACGTTCGTGGTAATTTTAATGACAATTTCACTTCAATGTCTAAAATGAAAGTTACTTTGCCAATTATCTTGTAGCAATTGAACATGCATATAACAATAAACACAGCACAACACAGTTTTGGATTTTAAGATAATGTGTTACGGATAAAAATGATGGATACATAAGCCAGCTTCAGAATAGTTCAAATGTAGACCAGGTACCAAAACTAGTCTAGTATAGCGATGAGTTGCAAGAGCACTGTCTCATGTGTAAATAGGTAAAATTAACGAATTTGAGGACAACTCATATTCGAATGGAGCTAAAAGACATAATACTACATTAAAAACTATAAATTCTTAGACTATGAAACATTATTCTTGTAGGTATCCGTCGCAAAACCTAAATTTCTTTGAGTGTAAATAATTATGGTAAGTAATTACATGTTTATACTTACAACTGTTAATTTGACCACAGGATGAATGTCTTAAATATAATAATTTACTTTAGTGGTAACAGTTTGAGAACCTCCCCGCTAAGCGCATTAGAGCGGGCCCCGGCGCGTGACGCCGCGTGCATTGACCGCCGCGGTCCGCTCAATTGCTCCATTACATCTCCACCAAATCTCCACTGTCGCGCGAAATGCCGACGATCACCGAATCAGAGTAACGGGAGTTTTTTAGTCTTTCTTATCATGCTTTGTTTCGCTTTAAATACAGATTCTATTCGCTTGCATGTAGTTTTTATTTCTTTATCGAAAGTTTTTTAACAGGTTTAACCATGTTCTGTGGTGGGCCGGCCATATATGCCGAAGAATCGATGACCAGATTGATCATTGGTGTGAACGAGTTCTCGAGTAGGGACCACGAGTAAGTTAGCGTAGCGTGGGGCACCCCCTGCCCGCTAGACCGACGATCTTAGACAGGTAGCCGTGGATGAGGAAAGCCGAGGATAGAGCAGACATGTTGTGAGCTCTCCTTGGTAGAGGCATCATATCCAGTGAATTATTAGGAACTGATGATAATGATTAAACATGGTTAGTGAAGTGAAACGATTCAGCCGCTTATCACTTACCGCTAAGCGCGTTGCTGGAAGCGGAGATGTGATCTGCGCCTTGCCTTGCCTTGCCATGATTGCCATGCTTTGAAGTACCAAATTCTTCACATTTCCGCTTTGGACATCATTTCCGCAAATACATGCATTAGTGGACTGTGTGGACCTTGAGTAAGGAGCGCTGGCGACAGATCAGCAACAACGATCTGAAAGCCTGAATTAGGTGGAAGAGGAAGACCGAGGACAAAGAGATATTGTGCTCCTTGAAAAAACTGATCCTTTGCGCATAGTGATGATAAGTTTAATTCCCTCCCTCTGAGACTAAATTTAAGAATTTTGTAAAAACGACATTATGTAGTAAAGCTTATTATAGTATAAATGATTATCTAAACGACAAAAACGCGTGGTCTTGTCCAACTCAGCTAAGGCATTTGGAAAAATGAAATGGATATGCTTGAGTAAAATTGTATTAACTAGATATAAGTAAAATTGTATTAGTTATAAGAAAAAGTTGAAAAGATGCTCGAGGAGTTTCTTTCGCCATTTCTTTCCTCCTTAATGACGGGGCCTTTGTGAAATGGTGGTAGATTATGACTTTTGACAAGTAATTCTAAGATTCTACGTCAAAAAATAAACGATTTCATTTCATTTCATTCTGATTTTACGATTACGATTTGATGTGGTATCCGTTCAGCTATTCGCCGGCATTGCGTCAAACTCAAACGATGTCGGCAGTTCACAGCAGTAGCTCAGTCTAATGACAGGCACCGTTAGATGGCACCACTGAGTACAGCTACATTACGATGACGACTTGCTGAGCTAACATCAGCGTTGTTCATTAACTTATGAGAACTGAAAGGAAATCACAGCGCCAGAATTCGTACTTGATCTCAAATCCGTTTATTTCAGAGTCATTCAGCAAGGGTTGGAATTTTATGTACTTAACTTCTCTACCTTGAAAATCATATTTGGAATATTTACTGGTATCATTAATTCGTTCTGTCTGACCATCTAATGATATAAAATTGCTGTAAAAATGTGTTACGAGGTGTATTAAAATAAGAAGGTTCCCCAATTTAATCATAATATTATTTCCCCTGAAATTGAATTAGGTAGTTAAAAAGTTAGGTGGTGCACCTAGGTATACATAAATGCCTTTACATCACAGCATACAAATAAATAAATGTGTCCCCAATAAAACCAAATGAAAATTCGGATGGAAACAATGGCAAATATCCCCAATACCCGTGAATCAGTTTCCCAAATAGATCAAGTGGCGAGGGATCGACAATGGCCGGCATTTAGGCGATAATGCGACCCCGTCCGGGACACTCCGGGAGGGTCACTCTACACTGACGAATCCTAATCCTAACTAATATTATAAATACGAAAGTAACTGTGTCTGTCTGTCTGTTACTCTTTCACGCCAAAACTACTGAATGGATTTGAATAAAATTTGGTATACATTGGTCTAGACCCTGAGAAAGAAAATAGGCTACTTTTATTCCGGCTTTCCCACGGGAAAACTTTTTAAGGCGAAGCGAAGCTCGCGGGTAGGTACAGCTATAACAAATAAACGAGAGCTTTCGTCCAATCGACAAGTTTAATACAACGAGATAGAGTCGCGGCTCACGCAGCACTTAGTTTTTCGTAACATAGAGTGACCCCGGGGCCATTAGTCGACGATTTGTCAAACACTCCCACTATCGGATCCGCAGGGCTCTGTATCTACTCTAGGCCGCTATAAATAGACAATCGTCGATCTCACGTCTTCGAAATATGCGGACATCTGGCTCGTAATCCTATGATGTGGTTTTGTGTTTCTCTGTTTCCTCTCGTGAGAAAATGTGTCGAGACTGAGAGTGTTAGTTAAAGCCTTGTAAACGTAATAATACATTATGAAATTATAGCCAGGAAAAAAAACTTGGGTACTAACATGATGTGTTTGGGAGGAACTTAATTAAGTACTCATATCTCTCTGAGCGAAGACCACATTTATTCATGTACCTACTTCTGTTGCTCAGGTACTTTAATCTCATATTTATTTTAATTCACATACGTATTGTTTTTTTTTGTATGTCATCTTTTTGTATTCATTCTTTAATTATGAAACTAACTAAATAAACTCGTTCCTCCACACTTTTAAAAATTATGAGCTTATAAATGCCACGAGAAAGAGTCATTCATCTACCGTAGATTTAAAAGAACATCTCAGAAACACTAATAATTTGCCAATCAAGTATCAATCAAAAGAAGAGCAGCTAATTTATGATCCTCATTAACCATTCTTACTTTCATTTCAACTAATTAGACCACGCATGGACTATCTACACGAGCTATCGTGTAGACCCGATATTAATCTCTATTGAAGATCAAACGATGACGCCCAGGCACTATTTGTCAGGCGTGGTCACGCAAGAATAATTTATGGGTTCCCATTGTAGATTGTAGGTAACTTTCTCATTAGAAAACTGAGAAAATTGTCATCGTCACATTCCAAAAAGTCATTAATGATGCACATAGGACAAAAAACGCTAAAAAAAATCTACCCTCAACGAGCGTAATCCAACCATTTACCCGGTATCTGTCATAACATAAGCATAGGTTAAGCGAGCTAGAGAGCTTTCTGTGTGTTTTAGTTAGATTACATACTCATCGGTTATTCGGACTATAGGTACGTCCGGCCCTTCAATATTTTTAGAGCTCTATCGATATATTAATGCCCGATAATAGTAAGCGTCCGCCTATCAGTATTGGTATCGGATTTTCATAAATGTGTAGAGAAACGGCGGCGGCGTCGGTAATGCCGATGAAGTGGACGCACTTGTGTGAAGTAAGTACAGCTAATACTGAATGCGATGCGTCCGTTGCGTACGATCCCGTGCGTAGGCACGGACTTCTAGAAGCTAATTTCCCTGAATAATTAGTATCCCCAAAACCAAATTATGATCCCCTCTTTTTTCCTTCTGGTTTCAAAACACCTATCACGTTTCTTTGAAGTTGAAATGGTCATCTTCACTCTCCAGTTTCATCCGTCTATGGGGAAGCCGAAGTCGTCAACAAACACTTGAGAGGGTTTATAACAATGACATCAATTGAGTGAAGTGGCTACTGCGCTTCTGTATTTGTTGATAATTGGGGTCTTCGAACTACTTCGGAAGATTCATTTTAAATGATTGACTGAGTAAACATTTGTGATAAAAATAAACATATGTTTTTTATTGGCTGAGGCATTCTTTCTTCATTTTTCGATATCGTCAATACCACGAGATAAATAGGGACATTTCTTACAGACAGAATACGACCTCGGATCTCATTCATGAATACTCAATGTGCGGCAGTGATATAGGTAATTTTATTGTTGCTAACTCACCAGTATTATCAGCCTATAACAGTCCACTGATGGACATAAGCCTCTCCCAATGCACGCCACTAGATGCGATCTATAACTTTCCGATGCTAACTAAATCTGCCGTAACTTGTGTGAATTTGACAGCTTGTATATTTTATTAATTAAATCAAGTCCAGAGACCACTGGTAGGGGACTGATCTTCATCATCTTTATCAGTGCGCAAGTCCGACACGCACGGGCGTTTAATTGGCTGGTATTTTTTCGGATAATTATGCCTGCCTGGTTTTTCAACTAGCTATTCTAAGATCTACAATAAAGTAGCAACTATTCTAAGTAGTAGTAGCTATTCTAAGATCTACAATAAAGTAGCAACTATTTTAAGTAGTAGTAGCTATTCTAAGATCTACCACCAAAAATTTCACACAATAATTAAAATCCGATTCCACAACATTGGAACCACTCGAGCACTATCAACATTTAATTAGACAAAGTTTCTTGTCAAACACCTTTATAAGCTGCCTCCAGTAAAGCTGCTGTCAAAACACAAATAAAGGCGCCTACAGACCAGCGATAACCGGCGGCGGGAACAAATAAAGGGCCTTACAGACAGGAAGGAGCGGGCCCAGCTCGCTGTCGACCATTAATGGATTTATTTAGATGTCATTTTTTATGTGGGCGGGGGCTTGAGCCGCGTCGGCGAGGCACAGGCAGCATAGGGAGGATGCGACTGGGTTTATTCACTCTGCGTTTTGTACATTGCATGAATTTTATGGTCACGAACGGATTTTCTCAAGGGTAGTAAGATATGGCTTGGAGGTGGCAGACTCGCAAGCAATCCACTCACGTTTTCACTTCACGTTATTTCCACGTTGGAAACGGCTAGCATGCCAATTATTTTGTTACCAGTAAGTCAAGGTACCTCAGTCCTAAGTAAAACGATGATGAAAAGAGTGCTTTGCTTTAGAGGGATAGTGACATTTAGTTTACGAAAAACTAAATTTTGTTGCGTTGGCTCGCTAATCACTTTTACGTCTCTATCTTATTGTATTAAATGCGCCGATTGCTTGATAGCTTTCATAAGTTCGTTTTTTATGAAGCTAGAGTAACCTTAAGAGCATAGCTATTTCCTAATGAAGTTAAACAAACAATATATTAAGTATATTCTTCTACTCGCATCCATCCGTTCCGAAATACGTCACGGACAGACACATAGGCCCTAGCCCTAGAGGCTAAAAAACCCTGTACATCCGCACTGTTTACTTACGAGTACCTAGTGGCTGCGATATTTTGCATTCCCTCAAACCCACTTGTCACAGAAAAAGTACACCATAATTATTTAGAGCGTCATGTCCACTCTTACCTTCCAAGTGTGCCCTCCGTTATCCCTTGAACGCATGTTCCATCTCGGCGAGCACCGTCGCTGTGTGCGTGCGTACGGAATGGCACCCACACACGCGCACCAAATGCAGTTCACACCAACACAGCGAAGGTTACCGAACACGACCAGCTACTAATACCAATTAGAAATCGTATAAGTACGCAGTGCGTCAGTGTGCGTGACCTGGCACTGGTATTTTGATTGGTCATGCATTTTACGCGTTTATGGGCTCACAGCGGCTTCCTTCGGACCTGTGGTGAGGCAATAAAAGTGATAATTTAGTTGGTCGCGATCGGTTTGTGGCTTCGCCGTGACGACGAGGCGAGTAATAGCAGACGGAGCTCGGAGGCCTTAATTTTGCTGCGTTGGTTTTGTTTGGGAAGTATTTTACTGTAGATTTCGCAACTCAACATTCTAGGTTCACAGGTAAAACTTCCTGAGCATCTAAGTCTTTACAATCTTCTTGAGCTGTCTCAGCATGGCTGGTCCAGAATTTACGTGTTGTTGTGAACGTGAGATGTGAACCAATCCGTTCCACAGTCTTCACCAGCAGTGTGTAGAGATATACCTCCTCATGACGACTTCAGTGCGCTGTCTCTCAGGCTTGCATCTGCGCAAGTGGCATGTCTGGTTGCTAATGTCGACACAGCACCTAAAATTAATGTATCGGTGACAAACACGCTATAATATTTTGCATGGCGCTCACCTACATCGAGCAGCCTCAAGAGCGAGCGCGACGGATAAACTTTGGCACGTCTTAATAGCGCCCCGTGCTACAGGGCCTGGACGAACATTTGTCACCGTGATATAAGAATATTTTATCAGATAGTCAGACTAGCATCAGTAGCTTACTGTTTGCGCTGAAAATAAATAGGTACAGATTCTCCTGAGCTGGTGTACGATGATGTTAACTTTTGGGACATCTGATATAAGTACACACTTAAAAGTAACTTAAACACTGGGAAGTCTTATTTCTTTACATTTAACCTGTAAGCTAGAACCTCTTTGTATCGATCTCCGTAGTCTTTGACCCCAACTTCAGCGATCAGGAGGTCATCTTGCACCAGGGAGATGTAGGCATCGTGCTTGGCGCCGTAAGGATATTCCACGTTGAATTTCATGATAGTAACCTCGAATTTATTAGTGATTTTATCGAAAGAGAACTCGTCTAAGACCACAGATCCACTCGTTCCTGATGGCGTTGTTCGGTATGGCGATCAAGACAAATAATAACGTTACAGTCCGTTTCATTTTTGATCAAATTACTGTACTAGCTCACTACTCAGTTCGTTTAGACTTAAGGATATACGCGAAATTGTAGGATCGTGCCCTGCGATGTTTCAGAAATATAAGTTTTGAGACGATGATACCATTTATCAGATTTACCTTGCGCACCGCACGTCGTTTCAAAAAATCGGTCTACGACGGCTTGGACTTGGCTATAGTAAATAATATTTAAGAAAACCTTGATCTGTGGAACCCCACGCTATTTTACCAATTTACGATAAGTACATAGGTACCTAGATTTTGTTGTCATAGCATAAAAAATTAGAAACAATGTGGTAATTTCAGCATGCTGTTGGAGCTGCCCCGCACTCTACATAAAGTGAGGCAGTGTTTTTGCGAATCCATCAACCTTTTAACATGCGTGTGTGTTGTGTAAACATACCTGATGCGTAGCAGAGCCTGGCAGACCCTGAATCCGTTATTATACTAGACACTCAGGGCACTGCTGTAAAAAGACTCGCAGTATGCCTTGAACAGTGTGATCTTAAGGCTACCCTGTAAAAATTTAAATTTATCGTAACGCAACGTTACATCATTACGAAGAATTTTCAGAGGTCAGTTAAGTACCTAAGCATATCCTATCGTTCAAATAAATTATATACGATACGGCCAAATGCGTAGGTATGTCGCTACCTTTAGTTTGTTCCGAACAACGAGCAAACCTGCAGGCCAGCATGTTGCTCTTCACAGACAGTCCTGCGTTCCCGCTCCATGTCTTCATCGTTCTTCAGCTCCTCCACGGCATGCGACCGAGGTACTTGAAGGACTTCACTCAAACTGTCACCGCATTTAGTACATAGTTCCAGAGGTGGAGTCACGGCTCGTACTTTTTAGGCCGCATAAAGAAAGAAAGCTGGAAACTTATAAGCGCTTACTGTTCCATACTTTGCCAAACCAGTGCTGATAAGCGCAGGGAAATATCTATTAGTAAAGTAAGCGCTTGTAAGGCCGCTTATAAGGCCTTATTCAGTATGAAAACTTTTTTACACTGTAGAGTAACGTAAATGGCTTGGCGCATAATCCTAGTAACTATATTTTAACCAGTTTCCTGAGGCTGATTGAGGGGGCCAGCAGCACCATGTCGTCGGAGTAGCTGATATTATTGACGGACACATTGTTCATGAAGTAGCCAACCCTGGTGCCGCTGCCTGTGCCTCTCAACCAGCGCATTCGTGTACATAAAGAATTTTTCGCCTATATAGCTAGGTAATTGTTATTCGGTTCAAAGTTTCAAAAACTGACGCGATCTTTCTTTTAGCTTTCAATACCTAAGACCTAGGTAAGTTAAAAATAAATTATTTTTAAGTCAATAAAGTATTATTCTATTCTATTCTATTCTATTCTAAGTAATTAATTTATTCATAGATATTCCTACAAAATTATAAAACTCGGCGTGAAGCCGTTGTTACGAATAAACCTTAATTAAACCCTCTTTCTAAATCTTACGACCCTAGCAGTCTAATGAATGAGTGTAAATAACGTCCATAGCTACTTTGAAGTACTTACTTTTATCATCATTATGCCCTCTACAGCAAAAGCAATAGCATTTCCAAATATTTGAAGCAAAGAAGGCTCGTCGCCTCCCGCTCTCTGAAGGCGACTGGCTAAAATCGATAAAGCGGTCGGTCGGAGCTGCGACTTCTGCGTCGAAGTGCCCCCCGCCCCCGCGCCCCGCGCCCCGCGCCCCCCTCGCCGGGTCTTTGTACCCGTGTAGGTCGGTACTTTATACAGCTCAAAAAGGGCGGCCTTAAACTGGAGTGGCAGAGGCGGTTAGCAGAATGTTGCGTTGTGCTGAAACGTTCGATGATGAACTACTATACTGTAGTAATATCTACACAAATTTTTTTTTTTATCAGTCTTATTAGACCTATAGGTCCGGTCCTGTTATGAAAAATGGTTTGTAGGCACAGTCATGGTTATTGCCCTAGGTATGCCAGTTTAAATTTTATAAGTAACTAATAATTCTTCTAAGTTTAAAATATATATTGATAGTCTAATATGCAGGTAAGTACAAAATGATGATGATTAGTTGATAACCTATTTTATAAAATAAAACAATAGAGGTATAAATACTTATCATTATATTTTAAACAAACATTACACGTACACACTAAATTAGAATTCATTTGGTTTCAAAGTGACACACGAGTCAAACTCCAACTTATCTTGTCGCCCGTAAAAAATGATATCCGATATCAATTTCTCGGCAATGATTCTCTGATCCTTCTTCAACTCGCACAACTGATGGCCTAGGGTCCTCGCGAAGGATAAGGTTCCTTGGGACCCAGTAGAAGAACCAGCAGCATCATTGCCAGTAGAACCAGCCGCATCATTGCTGAAGTAGTCCACATCAGCCCCTTGGAGTATGTCATCTTGGGGCGCGTCGCTTGATGAACCTTAGAAAAGTAAAAAACTATATTACTTAACAAAATTGTTTTTTTTTAGAGCTGGCAAATTTAAACCTAAGCGAACATGTTGTATCGTAGAACTTAAAGTTACGATATCTAATGTTTTTTTAAACAAATTTTAATGGACATAATCTAAATACCATTATTAAATGCCTTATTGTCCACAGTACATGCTGAGCTGGTGCCTTTTTGACGCTCTAGACAGCAACCTCTCTTAGTTTTGTTTGTTTTTTTTACTGTATAAATTTCTGTATTTTGCTATTGTTTTGTCTGTGTGTCAAATAAATGTTTCTTTCTTTCTTTCATTACCATTACCTTCCGTCTTTACTTTGGCTCTCTTGGCTGCGGGCTCGCTGAGGGTGACTTGGTAGATTTCCTGTGCGTCTTCAGGTGTGTAGGAATCGTCGTTGTCATCGATGTCTTGTTGCAAATATGTGATCTGGGACGGAAATGTAGTAGTTATACCTTGTTTCACGGGGAAAGACATCTGACAGGACCCTTATTACATTCGAATAAGGGAAGTTTTTGCTTGTATCAGCTGTCTTTCCTCGTGGAAAAAGGATAATTATAATGCTTAGCACTATGGAAAGAGTAAGGGAAACTCTACACTCACAACACAACTGTACACTCGCGAGCAATGAAAATGTTCCACAAATTACTCCTAAAATGAAGAGGCTAGCCTAATTAATGACTGTAATGATGCTGCAATATTGAAGTACGAGATACATTTAACAGCGCATCAGAATAATACCAACCAAAAACGTAAACAATATTAATTAGAAATTGTATAACGAACTAATATAAAATTAAAATTAAACTAAAAAGAAGATGCTGGCCAGATCGCTGCCACTGTCGGGTAGGGTACCTAATCAGAATGGCCGTGTGGGCGTTTTCTATATTTGCTCAGAATAATAACTTTATTAATTTCTAAACGTAATACTATACTAGTTATGTTCCGAATTTTCTGAACGCATCCTAACCTATGATATTCTATCTAGACTATGGTTCAATTAGTTATAGTGTGACAAACGTATCTGTTCCGGTGAGAGCGAACTAAATTGATCCATATCCCATTACTTACTAATGAATTGTATATTGTAAATGATTAGATGGGTTTATTAACACCACAAGAGCGAATTAACAATACGAGCAAACTTAAAATCTTATAGAATTAAGAAATATTAGTCATTTATGTGAGCTGTCACCGGAACAGATAAGTTTGTGGCACTATAATTTGGTTTATTTGTAGTCAAGTTCAAAACTAACTTCCTGTAAAATACTGAATTGATTTATAAGTACTTTGAAATATATTAGATTCTTGAATTTATGTTAAAGCAGCATTATAATTATTGCCATTCAATTCCAAGCCATAATATTTTAAGATAGTGTTGTAATTAAAATATTCAGAAATTATTAAGATATTTGACCTGTCAGTCAAGGCGAAGACTTATTGTATGAAAATATTAAAATATATTGGTTTCTTATAAAATAGGTATGTAACTTGTAAAATCATAAAATGAATATTCCCATAAATTGCATTGTTAATAATTTAGGTTAGAATAATTCAGTATTTAATTGACCTCTGTCTATAAAAGGCCGAGGCGGCCATTAGGATGTCCTCTTTTACCGAAGATCTTGTGCTGTGAATAATATGTATATTGAATCTAAACTGATCCTGACTGGTCTTTCATCTTGACTCCCACCATCCCAAGAGAGATATCTCCGATTATTGTTTTTTAGGGTTCCGTAGCCAAAATGGCAAAAACGGAACCCTTATAGTTTCGTCATGTCCGTCTGTCCGTCTGTCCGTCTGTCCGTCTGTCACAGCCCATTTACTCGGAAACTATAAGTACTACAGTGATGAAATTTGATGGGAATATGTGTTGTATGAACCGCTACAAAAATATGACACTAAATAGTAAAAAAAAGAATTGGGGGTGGGGCCCCCCATACATGTAACTGAGGGATGAAATTTTTTTTTTCGATGTACATACCCGTGTGGGGTATCAATGGAAAGGTCTTTTAAAATGATATAAAGTTTTCTAAAAAACATTTTTCTTAAAGTAAACGGTTTTTGAGATATCAGCTCTCAAAGTCGTAAAATGTATGTCCCCCCCCTCTATTTTTATAACTACGGGGTATAAAATTCTAAAAAAAATAGAGGTGATGCATGCTAATTAACTCTTTCAACGATTTTTGGTTTGATCAAAGTATCTCTTATAGTTTTTGAGATAGGTTGATTTAACTGTAATTTTGCTGCTACGGAAGTTACGGAACCCTTTGTGCGCGAGCCCGACTCGCACTTGGCCGGTTTTTTTTTAAGTTTAATTATATTTTTTTATTTGTGCGTATGTAGTGACTGCATTTTGTAGGTGGAACTCTTTCATTGCTCGTGAATGTAGTTACTTCATAAGAGAACATATGTAGGTCGGAGATTACTACCTAATAGGCAAGCGTAGCGTGGGACGCCCTCCGTCTGAAAGAAGGAAGTCTGTGGGCAGAGAGAGGGTTTCTAGAGGTGGATTGTGGCCTGATGGTGATAAAACTTCTTCGTCGTTGTGTCGTCAGATTTTTGTTTTAGCGTCGCTTTACATATAAAAGGTAAGTTGTGTCGATCTTTCGGCATTAATTGTATGTATGCACCGAACGCATCGCATTCCGTATTCTTTGTAGGTACTACACTACTACTTACTTGACAAATAAATTCACACAAGTTGTTCAACACCATTACAACTTCATCGGCATTGCCGACGACGTTTCTCCATACAATTATGAGAACATTTTGGTCCGATACGTACGATACCGATACGATAGGTAGACGCCTTTCTTTTATCGCATCTACATAATACATAGGTGGACGCCTTTCTTTTATCGCATCTACATAATAATAGACTATCGATTTTACTGGTCTTGTCGTAAAAATCCGTTCATAATTTACTATTTACCTACTCATACACCCCTGGTAACTAAGTAATGGCTGGTTTTTTGCTTGCACAACTCAAAATTCTGAAGTCTGGGCCTGTTCATCATCAAAACCTCGCTTCTTATTTTTGAGTTGTGCCCTTTTTATACTGTTTTGAATAATTTGCTACTTACCTACTCATACACCCCTGGTAACTAAGTAATATAGAGGCACAACTCAAAAATCTGAAGTTTGGGCCTGTTCATCATCAAAACCTTGCTTCTTATTTTTGAGTTTGTTCCCTTTTTATACTGTTTTGAATAATTTGCTACTTACCTACTCATACACCCCTGGTAACTAAGTAATATAGAGGCACAACTCAAAAATCTGAAGTCTGGGCCTGTTCATCATCAAAACCTCGCTTCTTATTTTTGAGTTGTGCCCTTTTTATACAGTTTTGATCCCACGGGAGGAATATTTTTATAAGTAGTATACGAGTATTTTTGTAATAAAAACACAATTACAAGTACCGTTAATTAGTTAAGACGACCGAATGGCGTAGTGGTTAGTGACCTGACTACTGAGCCGATGGTCCCGGGTTCGATTCCCGGCTGGGGCAGATATTTGTTTAAACACAGATATTTGTTCTCGGGTCTTGGATGTGCCCGTAAAATGGCAATAGGCCCGCCCCCTATTACATTGGGACTAACATACACTCTGGCGAAAAGTGGGTGCAGCAATGCACCTCTGCCTACCCCGCAAGGGAGTACATTAGTACAAGGCGTGAGTGCGTGTTTTTAGTGCGTGTTAATTAATTAAATATACGTACATGTACCTCATTACTGCCAGATGCAGTAGTCGTCAATTTTAACTGGTCAATTTGCTCTTTTTTCAGTTGATCTAAGAAGCTCATTGCATTGTAGTACCAGAGTGTTGGGACGTACTCTTCTCCGGCCATACGAGCTTTCAAAACCTGAAAAAAAAATCAGAAAAGTACCTGTAAATATTAATACCTATCTACCTATGCGTTGCAAGAGCCGCGGTCCACTCATTCAAGAGGCCATGGGTCAATCAAATACTGGCGTGTCCCAATTTAATTATTCACAAATAAATTATCACATTTTAAGAAAGTACAATTATAACCACATACAGTGGCGAAGGGTCCATACATGTAATAAGATTTATCATCATTAATTTGTAAAGGAACATAAGCATTTCTCTAACGAGAAGATGGGGTATTTAAAGATTAAAATGATTAAAATAATGGTCTGTGAATGTATGTTGGTTTTTGTCATACAACACACCACATTACGTCGCTGCCAATGCCACCACAGCCCCACAGCCATCATCACACGGCAGATGCGTGACCGCGCTTCCGTCTCACCCAGCATGCCCTCACGCCGCAATGCTAGAAAGAGAGAGGCGAGCTAGTCGCTCGGTTGTTTCCGTGTGTCGTCGGGCGCCCGACGCTGTCGGGCCTACCGCGTCGCGCGTCGGTCGTGTCGTGTCAGTCGGGTGGCGTCGGCCGAACCATTGCTGTCGTGGAACCACATCGTACCGTGTTATTAAATAAATAAATATGAAAACGGAGAAAGAAGCCATCACTGAATTCTTAGAGGCCTACAAATGTTTGCCCTGCCTGTGGGACCAGTCTGATCCTCTGTACAAGAAGAGGGCGGCCAAAATACAAGCCTACAAGATTTTACTGGCAAAATACACAGAAATAGACAAGAATGCTACAATACAGACAGTGCGAAAGAAGATTGAAAATTTTAGAACTGCGTATAAACGTGAATTCAAAAAGGTTTTTATTTTGATATAAGTACCTATACTTTAAGTAGTATTTAGGGTACGATACAAATTTAAAATATCTAAGTAATTTGTTTGCCTTCTTATAAATCCATCATTAATTAATCTACAAAATTCAGTAGTCTAATTAGCTATTATATTTATTTCAGATTCGTGCCTTCGCGGCACACGGTAACGTGCATATACCACAACTATGGTATTATAATTTACTAACTTTTTTAGACGAGCCCAAGGACGAGCCTGGCCCATCTTCTAATACTTATTACATTAGAGAAATGTCGATGGAGTCATCAAGCGACAGCAACGAAGATCAAGAGGTAATATTATATAACTAATACATAGGTAATACCTATTTAAGTTTGTAGAAGTAGAGTTTTTGGTAATGACCCTTAACGAATTCCGGATGCCCTGCAATACTGCAGTACACTTTTTACTAAGTATTTTATTAATGTGTTTACATGCATGTTGTATAACCCTTTAGGCGCAATAGCAATTTTTAACACATTGTTTTTTTTTTGTAGGACAATGATTCTAAATCATTACTGGCTCAGATGTTGATGAAAAATGATTCACAAGAACACGATAAACAGAATTCTAGTGACGACGATTTAAAGCCAGTTTATATTATGGATGAAGATGAGCCGGAAGACAATAGAGAATCGTTGAACATAGAGGAAAAAGAGATTGCCATTAGAACAGAAGATAATGGGGAATCGGAAGCGTTTGGAAAATCTATCGGTCTACAATTGAAACATTTGGACAGTATGCAAAGGAATATTGCAGAAAAACTCATCTCCGAAATTATTTTCTATGGTAGACTCGCAAAACTAAAGGTAGATTCTACTATTAACATTTGAATTTAATTTGACTAACTACATCGTACAGTTTGTGAATTTTATATTAAAAACCACAATAAATACTAAATATAGTTGTTGTATTATTTGATTCCTAAAAGTAGAACTATTTTTTTCATAAGAAGAAAAATACTTTATAAATTTTGAAAATGTTGTTTATTATTATGAACAAAGATTAAGGTAGATTGAGGCCTAATTCTGAGTGCGCGCGCAATCTTAGCTTCTAGCAGCCGGCCGCTTGGCTGCGCGCATTCTACCAGGGCAACATAGATGCCCAGCAACTCAATTCAACGCTACCGGCATGGCCAGTGTAGCTTGAGCTCCCTCGCCCCATCGCGCCAACGCTATTCATACCGATGACACAGAACCAAATTGCAGCGATGGAGTTCAGCTTATTTAGGTATGCCAGCTTTATATTACTGAGGGAGAATTCCGTTGCTAGGTGAGTAGTGGGGATTTTCTGCCATATTGGGTTATTGCCGATTTCGAATTGCATAGGTTAAAAATTTATTAACTCTAACTTTCAAACCAAATTCGCAAATTCCTGAATATTAAACGAAATTAACAAAGCATTTGACTTGAAAGGTTGAAATAACATTATGCAACTATTTGCCATGCTCTTCTTGACAATACTCGGATGAGAAAACTTCAAAAGTCCCTCAAGTCAATGCGATAACCCTTTTCATATTTTTATTTCATAATAATTGGACTGGATGCGGATAGCCGAGGACAGAGTGAAGTGGCTTAGATTAGAGCAGTGTTTGTTAATTCCTTGAAGATAATAATGAATAAGGTAGCTATATCTCATAAATTACATACTCTTATAAGTAACCTATAATTTAATAAAATCTCAATAATCTTTTTAGAAGAGTTTTCGGCTCGTACTTAGGCTAGCCGCCGTCTGAACCTAAGGGTTTGAATGAAAGGTTTAATTTTGAAAATATTTTGATGCGTTTTTGGCCTGTCAAGGTCTTAGACGCAAATTTTAATGCGTAAGACTAGGAGAAATGTAGTACTACATTTCTCCTAGTCCTTCGATGAGTTTGAAACCAAACCGCGAAAACAGATAAAGCCAAAGCCAAAGTTATTTATACTGCAAAAAACCGTGATGTTTACATAATCTTTTTTGTAATTTTTTACGACATTAGAGATCCTAAAGACTGGCCAATTTTCTTTTTAGGTTCTATGTTCAATTAAATAGTCATGACTAAATTCTCAATTTCGGTAGATTTCCAGTTTCCAAGTTCTGAACCCTTACTTTGTTAAATTTCAAATATTTTAGTTAGGTACGCATTTTCACTTCGTCTTCGTCTTCATCGAAATCAAAACATTAAATTCTATATACTACATCAATCTTCCAAACTTTCTTCATGTCTATAACCTATAAGCCAAACAAATTCAAAATGTGACAAAATCACCAAATTACACGTTAACGGAAAAGACTAGCTTAATGACGCCTTCTGCAATATTAAAGTAGATTTTACAGCGCATCAGAATATTGCCAACTAAAACATTAATATTTTTATTTTAGCACTTAAATTCCTTGCAGAACAATACTTAAATTAAGTTCCGCTTTTATTATCGCTGAAGGCGAGCCGGTCTGATAGGTAAATTTGTAAATTTACACAACGGTTCTTTGCATCGTGAGCTGTCGAGTCGTGGTCGTGAGACAAACAAGCAGATTGCCTTGTGTGAGGAGAGCGTGTGTCGAGTGTGACGTGATGGGAGTTGCGCACTACGCGCCGGCTATGCGGCTATCAGGGCTTAGCAACAGCTTTCCCCTCGCTACCCGTACGCTTCGCTAATGATCAAAACCTGCGCCAGTGTAATATCAACGCTCGCTTGTGCACATAGAGATTATTCTCGAAGCGGAAAGACCAGATACCTACTACAGTATTTCACTATCAGCCGCCGCGCCCGGGCTGTCGTTAACTAAAAATAGATGGTGTGTGGAACGGTGCACACAGATCGCGGCGACCTCCTGCGAGCGCTGCGCTCCTAGTACAGATGCCCGCTATGTCGCAGCACGCGCCATCTTCTCTCTCGCTGCATGACCTCAACCGGCCGGCATTTAAAGTGCCAGTGGAGCGACGATGCCGATGCATGAAAATGTTGTTTACAAATTCAGTACGGCCTCGGCCCGGCGGCGGTGGCGGCATCGGCACATTGATAAAATAATGTCCTTATTTACTTACTTTAGAATAAAATAATTATGTATTAAAGGAAAGTTAAAGATTCATTTCAGTAAATAACTCGTTGTAGGTAAAAATTTACTAGAACAGTATTTGCAGCAGTTTGAATGATTGAAGTAAAATTAAAAACAACAACGGCAACGCTAGGGCTGAATGTGTTTTCGCATCAGTTAAATGGAGCCACTTGCTCGGCATACTCTAAATCTTCTTCATTATTAAATTTTTATTGTGAATGAAACCCAAAAAGAGTATAATCATCGAGTCGGCGCGAGGACAACAGAACGGCCGACAGACGCCGATAAAAACCAGCACAATGCCGCCAAACATTCCACTTTATAATTTCCTTCGACTTTATTTTTTGTAAACTCAATACGACTCTAGCTCGTTTCTTCCAAGGTTCCATCGTCAAAGAAAAAAGGAATGTCAACCACGCCAAAATGATCCTTAAGCATCGGAACTATTAGGGCAGCATAAATTTACGAAATCTATCAGAAATTCTTGCCATGTTTCACAAAACCTTACCAATTTCGAGCAGTCGCGTCGCGTAGCTGCTTGTGAATTCAACTTCAATGACGATGTTATCTTTAAAGCGTTGCTTTGCAGTTAACTTTGCACCTTATGTCAGTAGTCTACAGTGTGAATTCGCTTGAGAGGCGTAGGGTATTGTTTATTGCCCTCGTTTACGTTGTGGTGTGGAGGGTCGTCGATGTTGGGAGCAGGACGGGCTATAGTGTTGTCTCGCTCGTCGCGGTATGCCGTATAGCTCCTGCCGTGTGCTGGGCGCCTGGTATCTGAGATCGCTTGCGTATCGGACGAGGTGGCGCGGCGCTCGGTGCGGCCGCTCCGCCCGCCGCCGCTCCTTCCCTCCGACCGCCGGCAAACAAGGTGTTGCTCTGCAGCCACTAGATAGCGCCAGGGTAGCTTTAGTTTCACAATTTCTCCTATAAGGTTCGAGTATTAAATTCCTTAAGTATTCTAACAAGTCATTGTTACTGTAGTTTGTAGAACAATCTCGGGTCCTCTTTAGTATTATTGGTCCAAAAAAAACTTAATGTTAGATTATCGTTTTAGACCTTTCAATGAATCAATGAATTTTAGTCATGACTTAATTCTAAATTTTGCTAGATTTCCAGATTCCAAGCTCCGAACCCTTACCTACTTTGTTAAATTCCAAATGCACACGAGATTAGAAATCCTAAAGACTGAACACCTTTCTTTTTTGGGTTAAATTTTCAATGAAAGAGTCATGACTAAATTCTCAATTTTGGTATATTTCCAGTTTCCAAGCTCCGAACCCTTACTTTGTTAAATTTCAAATGCAATTCCATGAAAATTTTAGTTACGTATTTTCAATTCCATCTCTTTAAGATTCGCGCCCGAGGCTCCCTTCATCACAGCCTGCCTTCGTCATCATCGAAATCGGAACATTGAATTCAACATCAATCTTCCAAACTTTCTTCTCTGCTAACTGTTTCGGCTGTCGTGTCCAGATCGGGAGTTAGACAAAGATAGATTGATGTCGGTTCGTTATTTTTGAAAGAGATGGACGATAGTAATAGAAGAGGGAGTCAATTGATTCCGAGGGGTGTTGCGCCCTTCACGGCTGTCTATCGTAGCCCCCGGCGGGTGGGGCGCAATTTATAATGAAGCTTGCCACTCACATTTTTGTTTCGCACTGTTTATTCCATTTCGCAATGGAGGATAATTTGAATTGGCAATTTACATGGCAGGCGTGTTTGTATTGTACATGAGTATTGTTTGTAAATGACGTGTGGGTCTCGGTCAGATGCAAATTTGTTGTTATTGTATATGTGTGGAGGATTCAATGCAAATAATTGATTTGTTTTGCTCGTAGGTTTATAAAAATTTGGTAAAAATTTGTTGGACCAATAAGTATGTGGGTTGTAGTAGGTTGCATTTAACGATAAAAAATCTATAAAAAAACACCAATATCTGATGAAACTGTTTGTATTAAATAATATTCTCTCTGAGATCGTAAATATTTCGAAGAAGCTATTAAAACAGTAGATAGAAAGACTACACCAATCGCACTATCTGCAGTACGCGCCACACTGCTGTATCTCGGTAATGACCTTCTTATCACAGCAATAAACAAGTCAGTTTAGGTACACTAATGAATAGATAACATACTTCGCTTGACAAAACATGATATCTACCTACTTTCGTAGCCGTATTCAATAATGCGAAGGCGCAAAACGAACTGAAAAGTGTTTCATGAAAGATAGACTAATAAAATAGTACAGGCCAGGACAGAGTGCAGTAAACAAGGTCATGATTAGGATGGATAACATATTCTTTCCATTTATGATTATGATACGAAAGACCAAGACAGAGTGAACATAGAGGCGCTCAGATACTTAAAGAAAAAAATACACGAAAATGGCGTAAAGAAAGACCAAGGCTATCTCGTCCTGTTCGTATGAATGTCGATACTGCTTCTACTCCTACTCATACACCATCTCTTGTCGCATTTTTTAGGGTTCCGTAGCCAAAATGGCAAAAACGGAACCCTTATAGTTTCGTCATGTCCGTCTGTCCGTCTGTCCGTCTGTCCGTCTGTCACAGCCGATTTACTCGGAAACTATAAGTACTACAGTGATGAAATTTGATGGGAATATGTGTTGTATGAACCGCTACAAAAATATGACACTAAATAGTAAAAAAAAGAATTGGGGGTGGGGCCCCCCATACATGTAACTGAGGGATGAAATTTTTTTTTTCGATGTAGGTACATACCCGTGTGGGGTATCAATGGAAAGGTCTTTTAAAATGATATAAAGTTTTCTAAAAAACATTTTTCTTAAAGTGAACGGTTTTTGAGATATCAGCTCTCAAAGTCGTAAAAAGTATGTCCCCCCCCCTCTATTTTTATAACTACGGGGTATAAAATTCTAAAAAAAATAGAGGTGATGCATGCTAATTAACTCTTTCAACGATTTTTGGTTTGATCAAAGTATCTCTTATAGTTTTTGAGATAGGTTGATTTAAAGTTTATTATATTTGCTGCTACGGAACCCTTTGTGCGCGAGCCCGACTCGCACTTGGCCGGTTTTTTTTATAATAAGTACCCCGGAAATTGTTTTACCAATGCAATAGAAAAGGGCTGTGTCGGTCTCAACGTTCTCAAGCGTCGCGTGAAAATCTCCCTCTTTAATTCCGTGGTCTTTAAGTCAGTTCTGCTGTTCGGTTGTGAAACGTGAAGAGTGACTAAAGGATTGAAGAAACAACTACAAGTGTTCATCAACAAATCCCTGAGGTCGAGCATCCGCATCTTCTGGACGAAGATATAACACCATCAGAAAAGGAGCCCAGGGCAAAGTGATCATAGCCTTCGAATGGAAACCGCCTGGATGCCACTGTGGATGGAGAGCTGCGAGCGCAAGGCCTGAGCTGGATGGGAGCCAGGGTCTGGAGAACGCTTGTAAAAAGGCTTTCTGTAACACTGGGGTATCTTAGGGCAGCAACAATAGAAAAAGTATCCGATACATGACCAAAATGACCGCTGCTGCCAGGACCAGAAGGGATAGTACGGGGCGCATTTAAGACGTGACAAGAGTTTTGCATCGCGCTCACTCACATCGCGCAGCCTCAAGAGCGAGCGCGACAGAGAACTTTTGTCATGTCTTAATAGCGCCCCGTGCTACATGGCCAGGACCGACTTAGCGAGTGACATAGAAGCTTCTTCCAAAATCTTTGTGTGAAGTAAATATAGTAAGTTTGTTGTGGTTTATGTAGGGTTTTACATTTCATATATTTTGTTATGTACCTATGTATAGATACAATATATTGTAATTAAGTATTATTAGTATTATAAAAGTATGGAGAGCAAAAATTACCCTTTACAGCGTAATATTTTTTATAAATTCCACGTAACATTATTATTTAAAGCATTTAAATAAAAAACCGGGCCTTGAACAATACCATAAAGACCTGTGGCTGTCGGGACCGCCAACGATAGGGAAGAAGACAATCGCGGCGACTCGGCTTCTATGTAGGGTGGCCCTTCTCGATCCGCACAACTTATAGTGTGGCGAGAATACTACGCAGACAAAGATGTGGCAGTAATACTCGTATCTAGGTAAATACATTTTAATGAATTTCTGTTAAATACCAATAATAAGAATTGAGTATTTGGATTGCAAATAGTTTCAAATCAAAATGAATTAATAAATTTCAACACATACCTTTAGAAATTCCCTCGAATAAGTAGTACGCAAATTTTCGATTTTTTTCTTTAGGGTCTTTATTGTTGCATTTTGTTCGTAGACTTGATATATTTCCAGCAACTTTTTGAATCCCAGGTATCTAGCTTGTTTGTTTAGATAATCTTTATGTTCTTTGTCCCAAAGGTACTTCATGTCTCTGTAACGTTCTATCACGGCAAGCAAAAGATCTCTTTCCCTCGTGCACATGGTGTTGAATCGGGAAACAAAATGGCGGCACCGACGCTAAACAACCGCTCTTCACGCCGGCTGCGCGGAAACTGACCTCCCTAAATGATATTACAGTATCCAATTTGTAGAGCGCTACTACGAGAGTTCGGGCGAGCTCTACAGTTTTATTGATCCAATTCAGAGCGCGTACCGTGATTCCGAGTATTATTAAATGCTTTTATGGAATCAAATAATGATGCACTACGGCTGCGTTTCCATTAGGCAAACTGACAGAATATGGTGAGCCGTTATAAGGTTTGGCAAATTGCGTAGATTGCATACTTGGCATACGAAACCGATCTGCTTCTAACTCAGTCGTCGGTAAACGGTTTGCTTACTGGAGATGCAACCTAACAAGAGCACAATTTTGATGAAGTGAAATAGATTATAAAGGGTTAAGTAAGTACCTTCTTAGAGGTAAGTACTTACATAAAATATTGGGGTCCAGTTCTAAGGATCTATAGGGAGCAGGCCTAAAAATGCACAGTGGTGTGGTAAAGCACTGCCACTGTTGACTCTTATTAAAAATATATGTTTAGGTTCTAATATTTTTATATTTAAGTATGTAAGTATATCTAGTTTATACCTACTTAACTAGCTTTTGCCCGCGGCTTCGCTCGCGACCATTTCGGTTAAGGGAGGGTATTTTTTTTAATATTTCAAGATAAGTAATTACGGCATTTTAAATTTTCGTAATAAACGTCCCAATAAATGATCATTATAATCAGTGACCCGATAAACAAAACAAACGTGACCCGTGTTTATTTCCAGACTTTGTCACACCACTTTCCTCTTTTAGGGGTTGTTTTTGAAAATACGTGAAACACGTGTTTACTGATTTATCGATAGGCGTCACGAGTACGCCTGAAGTTCCGAATAAAATAGTCTTATGTAAGTATCTTCTTAAGGAAATAATAATTGTCGAAGGAAACAGTACACAAATTAGCTGCGCTTTCATTTATATTTAGTAATAGACAAGATGAACGTATAAACAATCTTTGTACCAAAAAGGCCAAACACCACATACCTCCCCTACTATTTATAAAATAATATAGGTAATAAACAAAAAACTAAGTTTGTACCTAACCATTACAAAGCCATAAGTTTGAATAACCTTTTTAAAATATCTCACAACAATAAATAATAACAACACAAAACCGTATCCAAATTCGTCGTTGGTTCGCTACGCAGTGTCCCTGTCCCTACTGGTTGGCTGAAGAGCAGCCAATAATTCCAAAACAAATGATGCGCTGGATCATTTTTGTCTACCTAAAGAAAATGTCACCAGCGTGCTTCGACCGTGCTGGCCCTATATTAATTCATGCAAATGATGTCAGATATTATGAGATTGTAGCAGATTATAGGACTTATTAAAGGTAATAGACAAAAGTATAAACAAACTTTGTATAAGTACCAAAAAGGCCAAAAAGCACAGCATTCCCATCCCATACAAATATTCTGATCCCTTTTTCAAACCTTTAGGCTATTTTTAAAATTGTGCAGGATTCATCACGCATGCGGAATTTCCCCGCATGCGGTCACACGTATGACACAATCATCATCATCACGACCCATCACGTCCCCACTGCTGGGGCACGGGTCTCCTTCCAATGTTTAAAAGGGTTTAGGCCTAGTCCACCACGCTGGCCTAGTGCGCATTGGTGGACCCCAAAACAAGTAAGCTCGTGCTGAGAGAGTTGTCGGGTAAGTGGGTATCCCGACTGTCAGATGTTTTCAAGCTGCCCGAAGGCCTCAGACTTGGCTTAACGACTGCTGTCGAAGCAGCAACGGGGACCCACGGCTTAACGTGCCGTCCGAAGCACGGAACCGGAAGCGTCCAGAATAGAACCTCTTGAAATCGGTCACCCATCCAGTGGCTGACCGTGCCAGTTGTTGCTTAGCCTCAGTGATCAGTTAATATCACTGAAGCTAGCTCGACTACGGACGCTTCGACACAATACGAACTACGAATATGCACGCGAGACGCAGGAAAATGGCGGCCATCCAGCGTGCGTGATGAAATGCGCATGTTGTTAAAAATAGCCTCAGGGATGGAATTTCTAAAAATCCTTTCTTAGTAAAACCTTTTCTTACCCAAAATTTGATTCTAACTTAAAAACTGAAGGACTTTCATTCAAACTTTATCCTCGTTTTTACGCCTTAATACTGGTGGAGTTTCTGAAAATCCTTTCTTAGTGCTCACCTATAAGTACTTATTACTTCCATGAAGGAACCTATATGCCTAGTATCAATCATGAAACTTGGCACGTTGTTGATGTCTTGAAGATGACTAGTTGTTGCTTAGTTGTTGAGTGGAAATTTGTGTCACACTTTTTGCTCCGGAAAACTTTTTAATGCGAAGTTTACACATTATAAGTACGTTCTATGGTTCTACCTTTTTTGGCATAATATTTATTTGCCTAATCTCGTATTGCATAGTAACGTTTGGTCAAAGTCTCGTTTCGCCGAAAATCGTATGGCTTAAATCTCGTTTAGTAAAATTATGTTTTTGACAAGTATTGTTTTTGATGGGATCTCATTTCTTTTTGTATTTTGTAGACAGTTCTACTTTTTTTTCTTTTCGGTACCTTCTAGGTATGCGTTAACTTAGTTTAGTAGGTACCTACCTCCATAAATCGCAAACTTGAGGTAAGAATCAAGAATCTTTATTTTTGGCTATGTAATGTACGTAATGAATAAACGTAACTTTGATAGTTTTGATACTTCGTACATCAAATTTCCCTAATTAAATTTCAACCTTAGTTTCCAATACACAAAGTTCATTGTACATTAAGAAAATTTGACTATAAGTGGTAGCACTGGTAGCCTGATGTGCTTTGACCGTAATCCATCCTTTGCGGATTTAATTTGCATGACGGGAATTTTTTGCTTGATTTGGCAGGGGCACTACCGTGCGCCTATATTTACTTCCAAATATTTTAGTTTTTCCTTGATTCATACACTAAACACTACTTATATTCCAAATTTGAAGCTTCTAGGTCTGCTAGAAGTGCCTTAGAATTTTTTTGATCGGTGAGTGAGTGAGTGAGTCAGTCAGTGACAAAATTAAGAAACTTTGACCCGTTATAATTCTTAAGCTATTGTTTCAAATTTAATGAAATTTGAAATATACCGTGTCTTCACAATGCCTGCATGGTTAGTGAAAATTCAGTCTTCTAGTTTTATCCACAACGAAGTTACAGGGGGTCGAAAATGGCCTGAATTGCTTCGAGAAAAGGATGGTACGGCCGTGCCGCTTTTTTGCTCGACTTGGTGGTCGTGATTTCGCATAATATTAGCCTAATAATGTCATGGCCAAATCTTGATTAGTCTAATAATGCTATGACATAGTAGGTTATATAAAGTAATAATATTCGGGATTTAACTTGGATGGGGCGACTTAGCGCAACTGGTGCCTTGTACTGTTTCCTTGTATGTAGAAAACGCTCCACTTTGCTTTTGACGAACATGTGCACCGAACACGCTCCTCCTCGCTTTGCTCGTCGTCGCACCTATCTTTAGGTTTCGATCCCATGGGGTTTAATGGCGTTTGTAATAATTATAATGGTCATTAACTTTCGTTATTTTCATAATTCAATATCGCGATTTACGGGATGTAGGAGAAAAATACCACAATTTGTACATATTACATACTTAACATATTATTTATTAACATAATATTAGGAGAAACAAGATTATACCTATACGAACAATTTGAGCAAATGAGACTTACGTGTATCGAGATTGTGCCAAAAGAGTTTTAGGCGAAACGAGCCTTATGCCACGTAAGACTTGGGAAAGTGATAATTCGACCAAAAAAGTTTAGACCTTACGAGTTATGCGAAACGAGTTTTGGGCAATAAAGATTAGGCGAGATGAGGGGAAACGTTCTACGCTTATGCGAAGCTCGCGTGAAATCCAGCAGTCCTACACATACGAATTTAGTCTAGACAAGATAAATTTGCACATGCTAATGCCCTGGAAATCATAGGGGTGTGTATTTATATGTACCTATAGGTAAGTAAGTATTTAACCTGCTTCAGTAAAACAGACGTAGAAAATATAATTTCACGGCAAGAAGCCACTAGTGGTCTGACTTTTGGGCCCGAGCTGAGCACCTGACTACCAACAATGGCTCGTAAAACACATTTATGACCACTTGTGACCACCCAAAGGTTAATATTACTACGCGGCTACGGTAAGACCTTGATGGAAAATCATACATTTCAGATTTTCTAACACGTTGAAGTTAATTTAGCTTGGGTCTGGAACTGGCAGTTTTAGTTTTAAATGATTAATTAAATATGCCTGCTGATACATAAATATACTTACAGTTACTTACTTTAAAGTTGTTTTTATATCTGATTTGCGTCCGCTAGTCGAGTCGGTCGCACGGATTTTTCTGAAATAAAAAATAATAATTGTGATAATATACCTACTTTCCAGGGGCGTAGCTACCGCCGTATCTGCCGTATCAATTATACGGGGCCCTATACGGGTCCCCCGAGCAACGGGGGCCCCCAAAGTGTGTAAGGAAAAAAATTAAAAAACTTCCTCAGTCATTTTATTTTACAAATGACCAAATTATACCTCTCACTATTGTGCAGAGAGGTAGAAACTTGAGAAAAACTAACCCTCAAATTCATAACCCGTATTGTAAATTTACACACACACACACACACACACACACACACACACACACACACACACACACACACACACACACACACACTCACGCCTTGTTCTAATGTACTCCCTTGCGGGGTAGGCAGAGGTGCATTGCTGCACCCACTTTTCGCCAGAGTGTTATGTTGGTCCCAATGTAATAGTATCGGCACATCCAAGACCCGAGAACAAATATCTGTGTTTAAACAAATATCTGCCCCAGCCGGGAATCGAACCCGGGAACTTCGGCTCAGTAGTCAGGGTCACTAACCACTACGCCATTCGGTCGTCATATATTTATAGTGACCTGTAATTCCCGACGACTTGGTCATAAACTACAGGCACTATACCTTCAGTCAGACGGCAGTCTGACATGAGGGATCCATGGAGCAGTGGATCTAGCCGCTGCAGCGTATAGCCACAGTACTCACAAGGAGAGTCGCCTCGGGGTAGTGAGACCCCTCCCTGATGTCCTGACAGGTGCCGGAGCTGTTGATGGCACGCTCACTTCCCGTACTACATCCGGAGCACTCGTGTTTGGATCCACACTAGGGACAATGGAGAAGCCATTTGCCAGATCTCCACTCTGGTACCGGAGCTGAAATGCGCGCTTACCTCCCGACACGCAGACCTACATGTCTACCCATGGAGCCTACACAGCTGGGTCAGCCGGCGCATGCTATCTGTCACGCACTTCTTGATGTCCAGTCAAGCACCGGAGATGTCGGCCCAACTGACGTCGGACCAACTATAAGGGAAACTCACGTGCCCCGTGACTCTTTCGCATCAACGGCCCTCGTCCTAAACCGCTACTTGAGCCACTAGCTGCGCGCGGGGGAGACGCTCGGTGACAAGCTTACCGGGCAGACGAACGTTGTCACCCCCTGTAGCTAACCACGCGCCACTACGAATCCATACCCAAGTCCGGATCCACTAGCAAAGTCTTTTTACGTCAATCAAAAAGTTGAAATTCGTATATCACAACGTCAATTTTAAGCCTATTGTAGAGTGTCAAAATTTTCTATGAATTTGGGGGTAAGGTGTCCGCACAGCAAATATTTCACCGCGCGGTTTATTTTGGCAATTCTGTAACATATTGAATAAGTACCTATTATAGATAGGAGTGTCCGCACTGGCGTGGCGGAAAAAAATTCGCGCGGAATCAAAATCTCTCTCTCTATTTGATGCAAATTTAATGCGATTTACATCCGCGCGAAAATTTTGTACAATATAAAGAAGTATGGCTCTGGCCACACTGCGGAAAATAATTTGCGCGTTTCACTCTCCAGTATCTGGAGAGTAAGTAAGTCGTAGTAAATTATCGAATGAAGTTTTACTCATTCTATGGTATCTGAAAACATACTACTGTATTTTCGTATCTCTTGATGTTTTAAGTAGAAAAATTCCTTCATAGGTCTCAAGGCCGTAAATGGGTGAATCTCTAGCGAGCCTTAGCTGGGAGGGGTGAACCATCCGATTTTCTTGCTTCGTTTTCATGGAATCGATAAAGTCTCTACACAGTTTATTTAAATGATTTCTTAGCTCAACAGTTTTTATCTACATAGAGTTATTTGCAAAGGCGTGCGAATTTGGTCCGCCTGTGCTAGTTGTTTTGGCCATATTTATTTATTTATTTATTGGCATCACACAACAGGTAGGTACATACATAACACAACATGCAATAAAAATATATAAATTCAAGCTTAAAACTAGTAATGCACCCTAATGGTGTGTTGACAGCATGGTAAGTTTCTTTAAAAAAGTGAACGAATGACTTAAAACTAGTTACAAATTAAACACATAAAAGAATACATGCTATGGTTGAAATACTGATCGAAAATGGCAAAATCAAATAGGTAACATCTAATCTAAGTAATATCCAGGATGTGGCATTTTATTAATTGCGATCTGAAATATCATATCTTGGTGATACCTAAATCGATTTGATATTGAAATATCTTATTTGAAAGCTTAGTTGACAATGTTTTTATGCTAAAGTGCACAAAAAATTGTCATATGACATAATAATGTCATAATAATTAAAAAATATTTTAATTTAACTTAAGTATTTGTTTTTACGTTTTAAATATTTTTTAAAATGTTCAATATTTTGAGGTTTTATGTCTAATTTAAGTCGAATAATGCACATTTGATTATTTTAATTAGTTTATTAAGGTGTTACTTATGCAAAACAAACAAAAAAGTTATTGAAATATGTCATTTTATTTTCGGTTCTAAGCATAAAATTTTGGCAAAAATTAGAAAAAACTTAAAATTTAAATATCTTAGAAATGGTTAAGTTTCGGATAATGCATTATAGGGTTCAATCGACTGGAAATGCCTTCCTCTATCACCTCCTGAAAGGATCAGGTCTACTTACCAATAACCCTGTATAATCTTGCGGCTTACGGATCAGGCTTCACCCATCATAAGGTATGTTTACTTATTCTATTCTATTCTCTGTGGGGGTGTCAGTACCTGCACCTGGCTCTCTCGAATGGAACCTTTGTGCATATCCCCAAGGTCTAAACTGCCTTCCTAAGCTTGGACCATTTCCCACCACGCTGGTCCACTGCGGGTTGGTGGGTTCACATATCTAGATGTGCTAAATCTAGATATGCAGGTTTCCTCACGATGTTTTCCTTCACCGTAAGAGCGATGGTATACATTGTACTTAAATTCAGAAAAGAACTCATTGGTACATGTCAGCGCCGGGATTCGAACCCGCATCTCTGGCGTGAGAAGCGGGCGCTTACCCGACCGAGCTACCACCGCTCTCTATGTTTACTTATTATATCGAGATATTCAAAGTTGTGTCCTATTGATGATCAAGTTGCCTATATCCTTTGTAAATATGAATCTATTTCAAAGCAATAGCGATAGTCTTTCAGAGATTTAAGTAGTTTCCTGAGCCCAATACTTTTCTCTATATTCTCTTGTGTGCTGTCCAAAAGTCTAAAGTCAATGTTTCTGCTAGGCGCTTGCTGTAAAAAATATGGATAAATAATTTGGATGAATATCTTCGTCTAATCTTTTCCATAACTTTGATGAGAAACACGAGAGTACCCACTCAGTTATTTTACATAAATAAGTATTTGCTATTTAAGGGAACCTAACTAGTTTACGTTTGGAAAAATCTAACCTTTCGCAAATGTCTAAAGTAAACTTATATTAACGATGCTTTATTGTGGTACTCACTTAATAAATAATAATAATAATACGGCTGTGTTTCCAAGTAGAGCAATCATATGACTAGGTCCCATGTAGTTTTGCGGTTTCTAACGGTTTCGTTACAGCGTTGTTTTTATTTGGCTTTCATTAGTATTACTTCCTATGTATGTAAGTATACCTACCTACATAGTTTCCGAAATAACTTACGAGGCTATGGTGGAATTTCATTAAACGCTAAACTATTTAGTCGCCTGTCAAACGTACAATTTTAAATACGTTTAGTGCCAATTTCTCCATCGTCGGTTAGAGCATAACCAGGGAGTAGGTAGTGGTTGACTTTTGACACATCTGTCATGAATTTTATATGGAGATGACGTTTAATTTATAAATCAATCCCTGTCGGTTAGATAACCGACTATATGGAGAAATTGGCACTTAGCGTTTGCTAAAAGAAACTCTAGTTTCATTTCATTCACCGTAGATAGCGCTAGTGTTATAGACTCTACTGCGACTGCTATATATATGATACTAGCTGTTCCCGCGAGCTTCGCTTCGCCTTAAAAAGTTTTCCCGTGGGAATTCCGGGATAAAAAGTAGCCTATGTTCTTTCCCAGGGTCTATACCATATGCATACCAAATTTCATTCAAATCCGTTCAGTAGTTTTGGCGTGAAAGAGTAACAGACAGACAGACAGACAGACAGACAGACAGACACAGTTACTTTCGCATTTATAATATTAGTTAGGATGAAGCAGTAGTCACTGCTCATACCCTGCCAGACATTGGAATTGGCCGAAAATTTTATTTTATTGAAATACATACTTACTAATATTATAAAATTAATAACTTCTTTGAAGCTCTCAATGAAGCCAATTATTAAAATACCATAATTTATTTTTTGTACGTACGTACATGGTACGTAGTACGTACATTAAAACAAGATCTAGGTACACAACAATGAATTTTACGTTTTGAAATTTAAAATGGGACCTGCAGAATCTCTACCATTATTGGCATTAGGTATAATAATTTGTATTTTCTCCTGCAGTTTGTGTTAGTTGCATCGCTGAAGCTAACACATCTCCTACGCAGTTAAATTTGTAAGTAAGTATGTCTTCTTTCATTTTACAATTGTGGTTACTAAGTTAGTCCTAAGTCAATCTTATTACTTATACTTCTTATACTTACAATTTCGTATCCTATCGTTCAGTTACAGTCCACACATACCTACGAGTATATTATTCTTCTTTCATTCTTGTACTGCCATATGCACCCAGATTTCTTTTCCATACAGTATGGACCAATACTCTCTCATGAACCTCCAGAAGAGCTTTTTGGGACATGTCCATGTCCAATATGTCCATACTCCCTCATGAATGCCTTAAATTCATCAGCTTATTTTATTTATCTGTGCTTTAGTGTCCTTCTGCAGACTTCTGCTCTTCCTGTTACGTACTAAACAGTTGCTAAAGCTCCTCCACCTAGCTTTGATCAAGGAGAGGAGCATAAACTATCTCTATACTTGCTTACTTAATTACTTAACTATTAAAAGGTCAAGTTTCAAAAACCATTAGTGAATCTAGAATCTAATAAAGTGAGACCACGCTTTGTTCAAACAAGCAACCATTGGTTTGGGCTATCCTAGCAAAAGAATAAGGCTAAAAAACGGTAAAATAAAAATCTGCCAACTGACATCGATTCTATCGAGTCTCATAAAAAAGCCAGCACAATGCGTCGAGAACACGCGTCCCGCTACCCTCGCTCGGCTCGACCGCATTACCCCGCCTCACCTCACAACAGACTAACTCAATCCCCTTGCTAACTATCAACCTTATTTTATAGCCAACAAGGTTGCAGTCATTTCTCAAACTGGACATACGACGTTCCAGCTCTGGCCAGTTGTTAATTCAAGTGAGTTCGGCATCAGCCGGCGAGCGCGCGACGTTGCCGCTCTGGGCAACGCTGCAACGTCGCTTTTCTATGTATATGTGTCTACTATTAGCACAACTGGCGCCGAATATATTATTGTATACTCTTGGGCGCTTATGGCAACAGGGTTTCTTCAACAGCTGCGGCGCGGCTGGTGGAAAATAAGCTTTGGGCGATTGGAATCGAGTTCATTTTTACATCAGCATTGGTTTAGATTAAGTAATGGCGTTGCTGTTAATATTTTTCATCTTTGTAGTGATGAGGTTGAGCAGAATTTCATCGATACTAGTTTACTTTATTGCTTGTCTATTATATCACTTTGAGAATTTTGAGATTTGGTATCCTTATTATACTTGCTTCTGAACTGTTTTTCATTAATATACTTACTTACTTCTAAACTACATGTGCATAACACAGATTCATCACGTTCAGATGTTCATTTAAATACCACAATTATTCATAAGTACTTAATTACTTACACTTTACTACAGTTAACAAGTAACTATCTACAATTAATCAAGTAATCATCGTACTTATCCCCCTGAAGTCTATGAAGCCTCTTTCATAATATCACCTAAGAAAGAGAAGTGAAATCCTCTAAGAATCGAATTCAAAATAGTTACAAATTTCAAGAAGAAATGTTAACTATTCAAAAATAAAAACATTTAAGTAAATTAATAACTTTCAAATCCATCCAACAATCATCGATATTACAGTTTTCCTACCCGACATCACCCCTCTATGTGAGTCGCCAGGTGTCTATGTATACTTACACTCGCTCGATATCCGACCCGATGAAGATAATTTTTACCATCGCAAATATAAAACCCAAATACACCAAAAAGAACTTAAAACTTACCTCAAATAAGGACCCCTCAAAACGCAAAACAGAGCGAGCAAGGGAACAAAGACCAACCATATTATTATTAACCTCAGGGTACGGTAAAATAGATCTACATAGTTTGTAAGTACACACGGCATTCATCGGTAGCCGAAAGCCTTACCAACGGCGGTCTTAAATTGGACTTAATGTTTCCTAAACTATTGTTAATTAGATTTGAAGGATTACCGAGAATCTCATTTACGTAAATAGAAGGCTTGGATATCAATTCGCATTAATACCTGCTACTTATATTATAATATCACCATCAACTTTCAATTTAAAACACACTGTTCTTTCGAGAAGCGTATCTTCAGCAGTAAGATAACAATAATTGGAAAGATATAGGTAGGTACTATCTAAGTAATTCTCGATGTAAGTAAGTCGATGATAAACTAACAAACAACCTACAGAGGAAAAACATACAGATTGAGCTCTTTTATTTCGTTAAAAATGTCAGCGAGCTGTGGATGCCCAAGTAGAGTTTATACTGATTATGGTAGCAAATTAACACGGACCAAAAAAACTGACATTAAAAAGGCAAAGATGATAAGTTTCTCAATGAAATCAAAAGTGCATTTATTCAGCAATATAACAGCATTGTCTCTTTTTTATACCAATATGGGGACAAATTCATTTTGCATTTAAAAAAAGCGCATGAACCTCACGCTTAAGAGGTCTACGGGTAAACGGCAGAACAGTCAAAGAGACAGGATCCTTACGATTGCGATCCTTACGATTGCACATAGCTTCCTTTCGGTTTATGTTGAAATGCTCCATTCGAGTTATGTACAAAGGTCTGGTAGACCTAAATTTTTGTTCTATTTTAGTAGGTAGGTATACATGTCCCATTGCTGACAATTTATGCCCGGCCTGAAAAACCTATTAAAGAATAGAAGCCTAGCGGAAACTACATTGAGTTTTAATTGCGTGTAGCGTTTTCTAATACTAATAAGAATCGTTCTAGAGACTAATTTACTACTACATAAATAAATGCATGGTTACTGAGTTCGACTGCTTCCCATTTAAACTATAAATGAAAATAAGAGAGGATATGTACTTACCATATCCAATGCTCATGACAACTCGAGACATTTGTCGTGGGATTTCGATGTTTCGAGATCGCTATATAGAATAGCATTTTCAAATTGTCTATCAAGATAAACGTCATCTCGGCATCAGGCAACAATCTTCGAACCTCGGGATTTGTGCTCTTGAGTGATTCCCGAGTTGCGGAGATCATCTTCAATGCCGAGATTTCGTAGGAACCGCTTTTCGGCTGGGTAAGTGCGTTTTCATCTCTTTTATTTTTAACTCGTTCTTCCCCCGGTTGATGTTAATTCTCCTACGGCTACCGTACCGTACCGTATCGACATAAGCTACAGATGTACAGATGCGCTTGAGAGTGCGCTTAGCATGGTTTTGGCAAATATTTTATAATGAACTCATACTTCTTCGACAAAAATAACACGCTATTAAAAATTATAGAGCGTGGATAAAATGCTTCCTGTCTAAATTTATCTTGTTTCCACTAGGTATGTATTTACTATTGTTTAATTAAGTAACGTCCAAATATTAAACAAACTTCAGTTTATTCTATTTTGGGTTGTAATTACCTGCGCCTGGCTCTCTCGAATGAAACCCTTGGCATATCCCCAAGGTCTAAACTTCCTTCCTAAGCTTGGACCATTTCCCACCTTGCTGGTCCACTACGGGTTGGTGGGTTCACACATATGGATGTGGATGTGACTAAATCTCAATCGGATATGCAGGTCCTCACAATTTTTTCCTGCATCGTAAAGAGCGATGGCATACCTACAACAGCATGTTACTTAAATTTCAAATAACTTATTACATACATACACGCATCTCTGGCGTGAGAACCGAGCGCTTATCCGACTGAGCTACCACCGCTCCAATTTAGATACTTATGTTTATAATTTAACCCCCTTTTGTTCATAGACAAGTTACAGAACGTTTTAGCTATTCCTCATTTCCCAATATAATAAAACGGCGGCAGAGCAAATTGACGGCATAAATTTGTTGATCGAAGAACTTTCCCTAGTTATTGGATAGTGGCTTCACAGCGTGGGGAGGCCGAGGGGGGTGGGAGACGAAGCGACGGAGGGTGAGGTTCTGCCCCCCTTCTGCATTCGCCTTGCAAATATGCAACTTAATCCCTCTGTTATACGTCTCATCATACAATATTTAAGAACTTTGATTGCATCGCTGGCTAACATTTCTTTGATTTGGAAAGTTGCGAAGCTACTTAGTTTTTGTTATAATTTCTCTTTGTTTGACATTGTAAGCTGTAAAATAATTCAGTTTGCAGTATGTGCTCTACAAAATATTGTTTTTTACTATATTATACCTATAATGATAAGTATCTGTTGCTCGCGAGCTCCGCTTCGCCGTGTAATATTTCAACGAAGAGGACTTCCGTCATTTATATTTTACATATTTACAAAAAATCAATCAATCTTCCGTCATTTATATTTTACATATTTACAAAAAAAATGCTACACACGCCTGTAAAATCGCACATGAACATGAAATCGGCAGCGCTAGCTTTAGCTCTTATGTTTATGTCCACATTTTCTGCCTAACGTAAAGACCCATTTAAGCAGTTTGTTGGATAATAAATAAGTAGGATCTCTACATAGAGCGAGTGTTGTTTCCCTTATTCATTTCACCGAACTTACTCCACCTGATGACAATATTCACACGAATGCAATTGAACTGCTATCTGACTTTGCATAGTTCTAATAATAATGTAGCGAAATTCCGACCTCGGCAGCTAAGCTCATTTTGATCAGCCATCTACGCAGGAGTAGATTATAGTGCCCAAGTGTGTGCGCAGTACACAGGAGCACTCTCTGTTCCATCACTCTTGCATAACCCAATACGACGGATTGACAGACACGACTGGAGAGAGCTAGGCGCTGCATATCATCCAACAGCATGGATCGTTTCACTGTTTCGGACAACAGTCTATTTTTCAGTTCTATGGCTGCCATGTCAACTACATTCCATAACTGTTCCTAATTTATAGTAGGATTGCTGTTGAAATGTCCACCAACCCGCACTTGGCCAGCGTAGTGGACTAGGCCTAAACCCTTCCTTCATTGGAAGGAGACCCGTGCCCCAGCAGTGGGGACGTAATGGGTCGTGATGATGCTGTTGAAATGCAGTCCGTCAGTCTAGAGTCTAGAGCGTGAGTACGGTAGCTCCTGCGGAGTAGCAATAAGGATCCGCGATTTCCAAATTTCAATAACTCCATCGGATCGAGATTCTGCTGAATCCGGGCTGCCTGCTCTGTGTTGAAGCAAAATAAACTCGCCTAAAACATCGGCCTGATTTACTCATATATTTGTTTACTTTTTTGTGTATGAAAACTTGACTTTTTAGATCAGGTTTCAGAATAATTTCTGAAATACGATGAAAATGTGCTTTATGAGGAAAATTTCAATTAAGTAGCTCTCTATTTGGATTTTTCGGTTTCTTTTTACTAAACAATAATAATTATTATAGTTACACTGCGTAGGTACCGATTTTAGGCAGCTAAGTGAGCCTACTTGTGTAACAGGAACTCTACAGTTCTAAGGCTTTTAAAAATAAAATATTGTGAACTAGTCTGCTATATGCTCTTTTGATGATATCACACTCTAACTATACGTCAGTAAGTATTAAAATCATAGCATCAGCAGTCTGCAAGCCGCTCAAATATTTCACACGCGTCCATCTACACCTACTCTACTCCATACATTCACAGCGTAACAAAAAATCTTTTCATAGAATCATTCCATTGAATACGAACACTCAAAGTAGTTACTTCGTGTCAACCAACTCGACGTCAATGACTGGCCACGAGATTAGAAAACAACCATTTTACATCTACTATTACACAGACCTTATAGGACAGCGTAATAACGACGATTTCACATCGGCAGGAGCTCTAGTAGACTGGTCGTGTTGAAGCGGTCCGCTTTCTAGTCTAACGGCGGCATTAACTTGGAGTGTGACGAGAGGCAGTCACGATCCGCTCCAGTCCAAGATAGCTCTAACTCCGCGATAAATTGTGAAATAGCGCAGGTTATAAAAGATTAAAAAATATAAAAATTCAAGGTATGAAAGCAATAAACGGCTGATAGAATCAAAGGACGATGGCCTCGTAAAAAGTAGTGGAACATATAATTAAAGGGCGATTAAGTGTGTTTACAGTTCTGGTTCGGCGGAAACTGTTGAATTATCAAGTCGTTACCGCTTCTGTTTCGTAGTTACGTGCACGCCACGCACTTCGTAACTTCTTGGTAACGTAACTTTACTAGGTACTTACCTAGTAAGGTATGTAGGTAATGCAAGGACAATGCATATTATAATAACCTAACCTTTTCCTTCATATTTTATCTGTTAAGTACCTAGGTAAGTAGGTAGGTAGGTAGGTTCCTACTGCATACATACTCATCATCTTCTAATAATATGCTTATTGCCTTTAGAAGGCTATTCTATTATTAACCTTTTGCATCCTGAAGCCGCGATATCGCACGATATGACGATACACAATAGATTTTTATTGTTTCTTATTTCACGGGATTCAACCGGTTAATATGAGTCGGTTGTCTGGTAAAAAGTTAAGGTACTTAATATGGTTTTTCAGCATTGGCTTTATCTGTTTTATGTCGGTAGGTAAGTTAAGAAAGAAAGAAAGAAATAGTTTATTCGCCTTCAACCAACTTAACTATAGCTAGCACGCATAGCATCTCAACGTGCGTGCGTACGTTTTTCAATCTAAAGTGTTGTGTTTAAACCGTTGTGAAAACTACATGCGTAAAATTTTCTCTCTGTGTAGTATACCTACGTAACTTAATTGTATCATAAGATTTCCGGGTGAATTTGAAACACATTTCAGGTTTTTAGATCATGCTCTAAACTTTAGCACAGAAATCAATGAGTAAAAACTGACTGAAACTAGGTGTCCCCGCGAGCTTCGCTTCGCATTATAAAATGTTTTCCCGTGAAGGTAGTTCTCCCGGCTTCGTGCTTTTTTTAGTCCCCTTCCCCTTTCCCGTCGCTGTCGCCGTCCCCCGTAGCCCCCCTTTTAAATTGTAATAAAGTTCAAAATGACTTTAATTTTGGTGGGAAAAATAAAAGGGCTTTCGATTATTTGAATTTTGGTCCCCGTCAAAACCAACGTCGGATTTTAACGAACATTTTTTTTGTGATATTTGTCCAAGCGTTTTTGAGTTTTGCGTTTACCATTACCTACCCTTTTCCCCTTCCAGAAACTGCTGTTTTTAGCGTTAAAGCTAGGTAGGTACTAAAAACTTTAATTAGCATGAAGAGTGCGTGAAACGTGGCAGTTTTGGGAAAAATGCTTTCAATCGGAAGTAAGTAAGTATGTAATTTCTGTTCCTGTTTGTGTACAAATGAAGAATAATCTACATATTTATCGATCTATGTTTTTTTTCAATGGGCTGCGCTAGTTGGACTCGGCAAGTCGGCATTAATCCGATGATGTAGATACTACATTTTCATACTAGCGTATTATAGGACTTAGGAGCCAGCATACCGCTATCGTGAAAAGCCCACAAAATAATGTAAAATAATAACTAAAAATAGGTAAAAAATTATGTGTCGTGGTCGCGAGAGCTCCGATAGCGCGGTGGTTATCAACTCGTTATCAGCTTCCCGAGCAGCTGCTGTTTGCTGATCCGTCTCGCTCCAGGTTAGCTTAGGATAGTTGGTGGTTGTCGGTATTTTATGTACACCTGCCTATTTTTGGTGATGGTGATGAATTGAATATTACTTATTATCATTATTAAATTCTTTAAAAGCATTTCCAGCAGCAATGCGAGCCGCTGTCAGGCATGAAACTTCATACAAAAGTGCCCCGGCCAGACACAGTGTAGCGTGAATCATCCTTTATTCTTAGGTGTCAAAATATTTGCGGTGTAACCCGCGTGCTAACCTTATCGCTAATAGCGATTTGAGCAATCTTACACAAATAATTAATAATTACATAAACCTCCAAAACTGCGGTTTTGGTCGTAAGTACCTGATTCCAACTCAGTCGGGTATCTTAATAAAATTAATATATTATATTATACTGTACTCAAATTCTTAAACAAATAAATGATTTTACTTACTTTACTTTACTATGTAGCCTAGGTTTATTGTATGTAGGTAAGGTCGAGCGAGAACAAAATTACCTATGTCTGTTGGTCCAGAAATATTTGTACAAAACAAATCGACGGCTTTTATATAATTTTTCGTGTTTTTTTCGCTTTAAGCCACAATCACTAAACTTATCATGTCGGTAACACACTATATTGCACTAGAGTTTTTCACCGTGGTAAAAACCGTGGTGGTTTTGTACCGTCAGATTATTGTCAGTTGCTGACAAAGAAGTAATAAACTAACGTTAGTTGCTGATGAGTAAATAGGTGCCTATAATAGAAGTAGAAAACTTTCATGGTGCCTATATATGTTATTTCGTTTTAATTTCGCGATAGGGCCCCTGCAGTTGACATGTATACTATATGTATACTTGGACAGGCCACTTTGAACACAAAATATTCCTACTATTAAAATACATAATATTAATAACATGTCGCCAAGAAACCTAGTTCTTATCTAGATCACAGACACGCCCTAATAATCCAGCAGGTAATCAAATTGCAATCACTTCGTCTGGCTAGATCTGAGTTTTACGAAATAAATTAGTAGCACGGTAAATGGTAGAAAATTGTAGGTGTAGGTACGTGGCGTGATTAGGCACTTATTCATACAATGCTACTAGGCGGCGTCGTTGGGTGACTAGCTGCATACAGTAGGGTTGGCAATTCCAATATCATAATTAATAATAGGTAAATAAAATAAGTATGCACATGCTTTTCGATTACGATGTTAACATCGTTTAAGCACACTGTCGATCAAGTCAAGTTCAAATAAACAGTTAACATATTTCAATAGTTATATCCATTATCCATCGCGAAGCTTCACTCTTAATTTTTTTGTATGAAATAGAAAAGGCTCTAAATTCATTGCCTATAAATTAAAGTGTCAAAAACAAGGCTTCGGTCGGCCCCGGCCCTGGCTCCTGTCCAGCGCAGTCCGTGTGCTTGTAAATAGTTGTCTACATTCTTTTTCAATTGAATGTTTTTTTAAGTTTACATTACATACTTTCGATAACCACCATTCAAAGGTTGGCTGGTAGAAATTGCTTTTTAGCAATAAGTCCGCCTTTGTGCGCAAATTATAAGCTATGTTTTTTAAAATGCTTCTGTGTAAAAATTGTTTTTTGTGTGCAATAAAGTGTATATAAATAAATAAATAAGTACAATGCAACGATATTTCGTAAAAAATAACTTTATTTGTTTAAGTACCTAAGTACTTACCTTAGGATTTCTAAATGTTTTATAGACAACCCTAGTCTTAAATAACACGGCAATCCACAATCACAAGTTGCTACTGCAGCCCGCGCAATGCTGACGAGTACCGCCCGGGGCTACTCCCTAGTTGCCAGGGTTGCTGCTGTGGCTCATTATCATTTACCATTATAATAAACTACTAGAAGGTTAGGTGAGGCAAGAGTCTACAACTCTCAAGTAACACCCGTATGTTTTCATGAAGATTTTCGACGATATCTCGATTTTTACGGATATATTATGTGATCACGCACGCTGGCCTAGTGCGGGTTCGTGGATCCCAATACAAGCAAGCTGGTGCTAAGAGAGTTGTCGGGTAAGTGGAAAACCGGACTGTTAGATGTTTTCATGCTGCCCGAAGGCCTCTGATTAGGCTAAACGACTACTACTACTGCCGAAACAGAAACCGAGACCCACGGCTTAACGTGCCGTCCAAAGCACGGAAGCGTCCAGAAAACCACCACTTGAGATCGGTCGCCCATCCAATGGCTGACCGTGTCATGTGTTGCTTAACCTCAGTGATCCAGTAAAGCCCCATCCACATCCACACGCTTGCTGTTTGTCACAAACACAGCAAACAGCAAACAAAGTCCCAAACACCAACCACAATCACCGAACACAAACAGCCATCCACATGCTCGGCGAACGCTCATAACATTCCGAACCGGCAAACACGGCGGACGACGAGCTATTACTTTCGGGTTGACATATTTTTATTATATAAATTAAAGCAAGAGAAAGAAAAAAGGAAAATAAGAAGAAAGCAAAGACGATGGTGGGATAATAATTATAATTAAAAAAAAAAACTGACTTCTTCTTTTTAATTATTATTTTATTTTATAGTTTTTAGTTTATTTGCAATAATTTTTAATCAAAAGTAAGATGCAAATGACACCAAAAAGTCCTACTAATCAATACGAATCATTCAAGCCTAAACACGAGGTAGTTGCTATATACCGTTGAGGAGTTCCCTTGACTGTCTTCCGTTTCCATCATCAGATCAGCTCAAGGTCACCATCATATTTTTTTGTTACAAGAACTATATTTATGTTTTTAATTTCATTAGAATCGGTTAATATGTGTCCAAAATGGAAATTCATACCCTGCTTTTACCCCTTTACCCACCCTTAGGGGTGAGATAAAATTCTGAAAAAAAAATGGGACCACCTGGGAGCTCAACCCAATACAAAAAAAAAGAATTTTCAAAATCGGTTCATAAACGGCGGAGTAATCGGTGAACATACATAAAAAAAAATGCGCGCCAACGAAAAAGTGTAGCAAGTTGATACGTCCGACTCCCGCAATGCTAGCGCGCATACTGATCGCTGCCAGACTAGCGATGCGCGATTATAAATGATACTACATTAATTATTCGATTATTACAATCATTCGATTATTCGATTATCATTTTAGAGTATTACTAATCATTTACCACTACTTTTGTATCGCTACTTATTCGTCGCTACTTTTTCATTTACTATTTATTCATCGCTACTTTTGCATTTACTTTTACCACTACTTTTGTATCGCTATTTTTCATTTACTACTTATTCATCGCTACTTTTGCATTTACTAATCATTTACCACTACTTTTGTATCGCTACTTCGAATAATGAGTTATTTTTCAAATTTGCGCGGGACGCTAATTCATATTTTTTTACTCAGGTGATAGAGATGGGGTGTGTGGTTTAAAAAAACCATTGTTTTTTTTAAAGAAAACCAATAACATTGGTATATATTGGAATCTACTTTTTAAACATATACAGTGTGGAACTTTATCAGTGAACTTCCCGCAGGCAGGTGACTAACCGAAATACCAAGCAACTTTCATTATGGGACCAACTCTGGCAAAAAAAATCCAGCTGTTCCATAGTAAAGTTAAATACCTACTAAACCAAAATGTATGGAACATTGAAAGTTGCTTAGTTTGTCGGGTAGAGTCACCTGCCTTCGGGAAGTTTACTGATAAAGTTCCACCCTGTAGGTAACTTTATTCATAAATCTTTACATTAGTAAATCTAAAAATATTGCAGGGCCCATTTAACTATACTTAAACATTATGCATTGATTTATTGCTTCGACACACACATAACTATAAATTCCAGATTATTAAGACCCTCTTTTTAACCGACAAAAAAGGAGGAGGTTCTCAATTCGTCTGTATGTATGTTTTTTTTTATGTATGTTCATCGATTACTCAGCCAATAAAATCTTTTTTTGATGTATTGGGTTGAGCTCAGGGGTGGTCCCATTTTGTTTCAGAATTTTATTCCACCCCCAAGGGTGGGTAAAAGGGTAAAAACAGGGGTATACATTTCCATTTTGGCCACTTATCAACCGATTCTTATGAAATTTATAACGTAAATATTGTTATTATAACAAAAAGATATGATGGTGACCTTGAGCTGATCTGATGATGGAAACGGAAGGCAGTCAAGGGAACTCCTCAACGGTATATAGCAACTACCTCGTGTTTGGGCTTGAATGATAAGTATTAACGAGTAGGACATATTGGTATCATTTGCATCTTACTTTTGATTGATAATTATTGCAAATAAACTTCTTCTTCTTGAAGAAGAAGCAAATAAACTAAAAATAATAAAATAAAATAATAATTTAAAAAAAATAAAATCCTACTTCAAAAAACCACTTAAAACGTAAGAAATAATTTAAGGTTTAGATCAATCCTAGGTCACAGTATAAATATATCTAAGTAGGTACTGTTCTTTTTTGAAGTTGGTGCCATATTTCTTCAGATTAACTACTTTGTCACCGCACCAATATCAAAAAAGAACAGTACCTGCTTAGGTATATTTATACTGTGACCTAGGATTGGTCTAAACCTTAAATTATTTCTTACGTTTTAGTGGTTTTTTGAAGTCGGTTTTTAATTTTTTTTAATTATTTACATGTAACATCATTGATTCAGTATACTGTGCCAAATTATGGTAGGAAAGTTGTTTTTAGGAATAGATGAATGAACTAACTAAGTACTTACCGGTATAAACCCTGCTTATTTTGACATTTTGTAAATAGTCCGATTAAAAAAACTAAATCAATTGAAACTACCTATTAATTTTATTTTATTATATTATAAGTAGGTACTTACATAGGTATATTATATTTATAAAGAAAAAAACTAGGTAATTAATATATAATATAACACTGCTAAAAAAATCCCTTAGGTACCTAGGTACTTTCACAGATTTATAATGGTTTATAAACCAAACTAGTTGTTATTCGATATTCCCACCCCTAGTAGTGTCCGTTAGACACCCCGTCTTAGCGGCGCCCTGGTAGATGGCGCCATAGCTGACCGTCGCCGGCGCGTCTGTTTTCAACTCGCCGCGCCCGCGCCCCTTTCATACGTCTTACTCATCATTACATTGTTGCAAATAATCGAATCGGTCATCCACCGCTACTTTTGCATTTACGAATACAAGTAGCGGTCAAGTTAGAATCGATAATCGAAGTAGCGGTGCTTATTCGATTATTGCAATAAGTATATCGCTACTTTGATATTCGATTATGGAGAGTAGCGGTAGTGGTGTATTCGATTATTGATATAAGTGATAATCGCGCATCGCTATGCCAGACGTGTGGATACGTAGCGAACTGTTTGCCGAACATCCTTTGATCTGGCAAGAAAAACCGACACCGATGCCGAACACTGGCGAACACAAACACAAACAGGCAAACAACGACAAACACCCATCCACACGTCAGTGTTTGCTGTTTGCTGTTTGCTGTTTGCCATTGTTCGCCGAGCGTGTGGATGGGGTATAACGATTACTGAAGCTAGCTCAACAACGAACTTCAGCTTGACTACGGACGCTTCGAATAATGTCAAGCATTTGCGTTTTTACCACAATAACTAGACGTTAAACAGAAGTTTAGCGCTGTTGACTCGCACATCTAAGCTGCCAAATACCGTGTTAAGCACCCATTAAACCAGGTTTAAACTTATATGGCACAACAGTAGTGTATCTTATAATCAAACAGCTTATAACCGGCTGAATCTGTTTCGGTGTGCATCAGCATACTTGAATCAAGTTGTTTATACTTTTTGCATTCAACGAAGTATTTTCATAGCGGCGTGTAATTATTTAGCCGCCATGGCCAAACCGAGATAAGTCCATAATCATAAATATCCGCGTTAATCGGACTCTTTACGCATACGAGGCCTCCTTTCTGCCGTCAAATATGGCGACTGGGCCCAAAGTTAAAATTCTCATTTGCCCAAAAATGCCTGCATAGTGATATAATGGCGACATTTAATCGGAAATCCTTGGAAATTTACTTCTTTTACTTCAGGTCTGTGTTGCAATTTGTAAGAGGCAGCGTTGTTTGTAGCCCCAATAAGTAAGATGTACAAGAAGAAAGTTGTGAAAAATAACATAAGAAATAAAAACATGTTATGATTATTTTAGATTTGCCAGTATTTTTCTTGGTGGTCGGCGGGGTAATTTTGACAATACATAGTTGACTATCAAGATCGCTGTCAAATCTTGTTGAGCCATATTATTGCAGATTGCATGTCAAATTCCTCAAAGTGGTACCGTCTCGTCTACCGTCCGTCCGTCCCGTATGATGGTATTATTCAAAAGCGGTGCAGTTGAAATATATGTGAAATTCTGGTAAGCTATGAGCGGCAGAGCATACCTACCTATATTTATGAATGAGACACCAACTTTATGCAGTCTTTGGAACCAACTTTGATTAGTCCACTCCGATTATATTGGATCTTGGAAGCATGCGACAGTAGATAGATACGATCATCAGTCGGTCGCAAAATGTATGTTTCGGAAAAATCTACTGCATTCATCGTACCCTTTATGATAAGAACCAATGCAACAGCATGATGATAAACTTCTCAAAACCCAAAACTTAATGAGGAACACGACGAGATCTATCGAAAATACTTATCTAGAATTTGATTTTAAGAGGAATAAGGTTATAATTATTTACGTAGAATGTATGATACTTACAGCTCACAAGTTATAGAGTGAGGCTTACGTTTCGATAAATTATCCACACCTTTTGGCTCTACAAACCTTCAACTCTATCCCTGCAGCCTACCTCTTTCGCCCAAGCACCTGGACCACGTCGCGTAAGTGGCAATTCATTTTTTTTCCCTCCGTCCGCGGTCGTGGGTTCCGCGAAGCGCAAACAGGTCCGGCTGGCGGCGGCGGCGGCGGCGGCGGCGGCGGCGCGGGAGTTTTTTCGGACAACTTGCCGGCACGCATGCGCACGATTAATGTTGCCAGATTATTCGAAAACTATTTGCAGAAGTACCGTGTGTTGTGGTGTGATCGCTATCTGTGCCAAACGGTACTTAGGGTTGAATTTTTACTGAAAACGTATACATTGATACTTACATGCCTTATATTACAATTTTATCATTCCTCTACCCAAAGGTTGCTCTGATCGGAATAGAACGCTTCTAGCGATAAGGCCACCTATTGAGTACTTACTTAATATTCACTGTACAATTGATGTTTTTGTTAAGTTAAATCAATAAAATAGTACTTATTCTATTCTTATATAGGTACTAGGTATGAGTTATGACTGATTGATTTGTATATCGGCGGCGGCGATTAAACATCAGTGAAATAATTTAGAATAACATAAGAAAAAATATATATTTACTTCTTCTTCTTTATTGTTAGGTATGTAATCTAGCTAGTATCTATTTATGAATCGAAATTTACTACGATGAAGAACAAACCGAAAATCCAGAGATTTAGAAAGTCAGCTTTCTATTAGTTTATGTTTAGCGAATAAGTACCTACCTATGTTATAAATTTTAGTTAAATCTTATATTTATTATTTTATAAATTTATTTATTTCGTTTATTTTCCAAAAACATGTTATAATAGGTACATAAGTTACAACAAAAACCTGCCGCTTAAACCACTTTTATATTTAAATATATACATATATTTAATTATAAAATATTAGCATCCCCAAGTGAAATAGATAATATTCTTGGTAGACTGGTACAGAGTAGGCGAGCTGAGTTTATTTAAGGCTGTCACTAAAGCTGGAAGAAAATCAGAATCTGTCAAATCTAGTGAGGGGGGGTTGAGGTATGCGGGGCGTTCTACGGACAATGGCATGAAATTTTAACATAGTACTCGAAAACATAAAAGTGAAGACATGCCACTTTGTTAAAAATATACTAAGTAAGTAATATTGTTTTGTGATACGAAAATATTAATTTTTATTTGAAAGTATTTTTAATATTTAATAATTAATTATATATAAAGTCGTACCCGTGCCGATATTTATACAGGTTGTTGCAAAAAGGGTTTAATACTATGCCGAAACCTACGTGTGCAGCATGTTATTGATGTTATTTCTAAGCCAGGAAATGAAATCAGAATGTAAAAAAATCGCGAAAATATTATCAGAGTTTAATAGTTCAGGGTGTTGTATTAAACTCTGCCCCCGTGTAATAAAAAAAGTATAGTTAGCCGAAAGGGCGTTACTCAGGCGTCACTCTGAAAAACTTTTATCCTACGTAATTTTTTATATTCATGAAAAAAACGCTTCTTCATATATTTTTTTTTTGGTCACGTGACCTTTTCGTTAGACGACCTGTTTTTTTTTGGTGTTTCAAAAGCAGAACAGTAGTTTGCAGAACTCTGCATATACAGGGTGTCACAAAAGGTTACGTAGCTGGCAAAGGGATATGGGGAGGTCACCAGAAAAATAATAACATGTAAGTACCCCCGCAAGGGAGTACATTAGTACAAGGCGAGAGTGTGTATTTTTTTTTAAGTACTTATGTGTATTTGGGATATGATAGAAATAATATTTTTGTTTCTTAAAAACCAAAAAATTTACACCTTGCTGCGCTCTTTTGCTCACTGTAAGTACACCTACAAATATTGCTGTATTAAAAAAAACGGTTTTGTTATAACGATTATAAAAAAAAAGTTATTTTCATGTCAAGGAGTCATTTACCTAATTACGATTTCACTCAACAGCAGGTGAACTGAAAAAATAAGTTCTAGTTCTATCATCACTTTAGATCGCAAACATTGTAACTCCACTTTTCTCGGCGAAAAGTACTCTTTGGTGTCAATAGAAACGTTTTTTGAATTCACATGTTTTCCTCTTTATTCGAAAAAAAAACTGTATTCCGCATTTTACCATTTGTTTTCCTCTAAACCCCAAACCGTGATTTTTAAACAAGAAAACTTAGTAATTATACCCTTTATTCTCATATACAACGTGCAATGTAGGCGAACGTGAACGAAAACTATGCAATAAGCCTTTGTTTTTATTACTACTTTAGTAAATTACAATAACATACTCAACAATGTTAATTTTTTTTTGCAATGTTATGTTGTTAAATTAAGATCTAATATTTTATTAACATGAAGTTACTTTCAACTTTTTTTTGCATCTATGCGTCGAATCACAGCATGACGGCTGCTGCAGCTTCCTGCTGTCCTGTCCTCCAACCAATCCCACCAGTACTGCAGGTTGCGTCGAATACGAGCCATTCTCTTCGACTTGACAAGACAGGTGCTCCCGGAAGGATCATAGATCGCACGGAACCCGTACCGTATAGAGGCAACGGACTCCTTTGCAACAGCCCCCCAGATTCGGAAGTAGCCCATGCACTGCATGGCGAGCACAGCTGCAGCAATTTTTTCGTAATGAATCATTGGGATGTCATCCCCGAAGGAGGCTCTCAGCCTACCTCACGACCTGTGTGACATTAGAAAAATGCACTGTGCTAACGCCGTTTGCGAGCTTGATTTGCAGGACCGCGTTGTATGCCAAGTTCCACAGCAGAGGGGTCCAAGACCTACCGCTGTGGAACTCCGCAACTGAACTTCTTCAGTGAAAACAAACCCTCTCTTTTCGCATCCTTAATGTACTTGTTAGACACGTATGACCTCTGTCAATTTTCTGCAGATAAGAAGACAAGTGATGGTATACAAGAGCCGCCCTAAAGGTTCGCCCTCTAGGGGATAGAGTTGAACGCGGTTACTATTTTTAAGCAAACAGCCAGCGCAACAACTCGCCCGTGGTTCTTATCCTGCTCCGACAGTGAACGAACGCAAAGTATTGTACCCACTATTCGAATCCGCATTTCGGATGCCAAACTGACTGTCCGAAAGGTCGAAACCGTACCACCACAGAGGTATGACTCGTTCGAAGAGCTTATCAGGCTCTTACAGCAATCAGATGTGTCGGTACACTGAAAGATAATCTACAGGCCTGCTTTATTTATTTAGGAGCACTAATGGCCTCCTTTCAGTCATTGAGTCACTGGCACTCAGGCTGCGGTTGAACAGGAAGATAGACTGTCTAAACAAATCATTTTTAGGCTAGTTAAAAAAAACTTTAGGTGGGTAGTATGCCAACTAGAACTACAAATAAAACAGTATTTTTGTCTCCTCTAAAATTTGGTCACGAGGAGTTACGAGTACGATGATTACGATCTAAGGTGACGCTGACGATATTTTATACAAGGTATTGAAAAAAGGGTATAAAGCTTAGCCAAAAGTGGATTTAGGTGCCATTCTGATCCACTTTTCTTCTACAATTTTGAAAATTCACGTAACAAAACCTTTTACATAGAAACTTATTCGATCACGTGACTTTTTACTATAGAGACCGAATTTTTTTTCGAGAATTTCCAAAACTTGGAGAACAAAAGTTGTTCAGAATAACCCCTGAGTCAAACCCTTTCGGCACAGTATACCCTTTTTGCAACATCCTGTATAGGTAATATCAGGTTTATAAAAGACCTGGGCCTGTAGAGTGAGACTCGGCATGGGGAGTCATAATTTATAGATCTTTTAGGTTGCAGTGGCGAATGGGCACTGGTAGCCCTGCCCTTTTCTATAACTATAACTATAGGTAATTTTATGGCAATTTAAAAATGGTATAACATTTATCTATTTGAAAAAATGATTAAAAATATACATTACCTATCACCCTAATTTAAAAAAAAAATTCAGCCCTTACTTTAAACTTATAACACCCCTCTATTTCCTTCAGGGGTTAAAAAACCTGTGTATTTAATATTTTCTTATGAGTTTTTTTTTAAAAACTAGGCTCTTACATAGTTGTACATAATATTATGCGGTATTTTATTCCACTTGTAACGCATAAAATTCATAGCTACAGTAAACATTTCATTTTTTTCATGGCGAGATACAGTCGCACTTAACCGCTTTTTTGCAAAGCTTGTTAAATAGATTTAAAAAATTATGTAAATTTTAGATCTTCAATTTTTAAAAATACTTACTTATTTTTAACAACCTGTAGTGTACAGACTGCCACATCTTAAAATATATATATTTTTAATTAACTACGGTTTTTGGTTTCAAATAAAACAAATTATGAACTTACTTTTCAACACCCTGTATATTGTGTAGCTTACCTACCATACACAACCGTTAAAATAAAATAAATTACCCCTCAGAATATAAACAGGCTCGCGCTTTGGCATACTGCATTGACCGTATAGTTCTTATTCGGAGAATCTAATAAGTGTCATTATGTGCAATGTTTACCTTTATCTATGCATCTGTAACTCTATAGTAAAAAATGTAAACAAATCGAAAAGGCGAAATGTTTTCTAAGAATTTTCGGCTTTTCTGCATCTAAAATGATTAGAAAATTAACTTTCCATAGCAAATGCATATGTATTATAATACTTGTAGTCATAATTTGTTGATTTAATCAGTTTTTGTGAAATATTTGATAAAAAATAAAATGGCGTGGGTATCGCTCCTAACAGGCCGCCACCAGGGCGACGACTGAAGAAATCTGAAATCTGTCACGGTGTCATCATTTTTAAACCGGAATTTATTAGTTTTTTGCAAAAAAAGTTGACTTCTGGTCCATTAAATCCAACTCTTTAAGGTAACTTTGTTAAGAATTTAATTACCTACACATACATATAAGATTCCATGAAAATGGGCCCTCTGATTTCGAGGGTTTTTTCATAATAAGTCAAAAAATGGCAAAAGACATGGTGTGTTTGCAATTTTTTTTAACATACTTATTATAATCCTGCACCAATTTATAAGCAACTAACATGTTCAGTATACCCTCTGCTACAAAATATATTTTTATCAATGTGATAGAAGCCACCGTTTTTCCAATCTAATCAAGTATATCAAGCCGACTTTAGCATTTTAGCTTTAGGGATCCCCTTAAGTGGAAACACCAGACGGCCTAATTGACGACCGCCCGGGGCATACTAATGGCGGATTAAAATAGTTTTATGGACTATAAACGTTGCTTAATACGTACTGCACCGGACCGGATAGTTCTCCTTATTAAATATACCTACTCGATCGATATTCCGAATAGATAGCGATCGTTATGTACCGAATTCGAGGCTCCGTCTATAGATGGAGTGGCCTTATTACGCAGTTGTTTTTTTATACCAAACGGCCTTGTACGCGAATTTTATTGCCAGTTTATATCACTGAACCAGTCTCTCACTTTTAAGAAATGTATAGCTGACAATTATTATAAGGAGTTTTTTAGAAATAATTTGCCTAACCAATTAGATATGCATTTTGCCTAAAAACAATGGCCGCCAATTGCGGGCTTGAAAAGTAAAAAGACAAAAGATTACGTATCTGAGAGACGAAACGTCTTTGAAATGCAGAATTCAAGGCTTTTCCGTGTCTTTTAAAAACAAGTATGAATTTTAATCCGCATTTATTTAATTGAATAGCATTATGTTATGACTGTGTTATGCATGAATAGGTTAGGAATCTAACACTGCATTGTAAACTAGTGCTTAAGGTTAGATTGTGCTAAGTGACGGAGCTATTTCCGATAATAACACTATCGTCAAGGTAAACTTAACAATTGAATCGTAATTAAAGGAAAATGGCAAGGATTCTTTTCTATAATTGAGAAACTAGCGCCGCAAGCCCAAGGTTAGCATCGCCTTTAAAAGGTTTCCCATTGGAGTACCAGAATAAACCTATAGCATTGGGGAAAATGTAAAGAATGTCCCTGTATGTTCAACTTACCTAAGTAGTAAGTGGTATACTAGGTCAAACGAAACTACGAGCAACATTATTTCTTCTATGGTATGTCCCGGTAACGATATGGACAGATAACCGAATCAAAAAGCTAGGCGTCCCAGTCTGGAAGTCTACCCCTTCGTCTAAAGTTGTATATTAGAAAGCAACGTAAAATCAGTCCTGCTATCCTATTGCTGTGAAACATATAAACTTATGGAGGCTACCAAGCAGCATCACAAGCTCCAAGTTACCGACAACAGGTGCCTCCGGTCGATTCTCCACGACACTAGCCGGACACGATTTAAGATAAGATAAGTTTATTTATTCATAAGAAAACACAAAATATTTTAATGACAATACACCGCCAAACTGCAAAGCAGTTTATTGGCAGTTATAAGCTCTCACTCATAATATAACTTAACTAATAAACTACTTAATAAACTAGGTTCTATTCTATCCTATTATAAGTACCTACACTTATAATAGGATAGAACAGAACCGGTTTCTGCAATCCACAAATGCAACAACAAACTACGCTGTAGTTCATTGGCATGTAGGTATGTATGTATTATATTTCCTAATTTATATAAACTTCTATCGGGTTGTTGGATTGTTGATTGCAGCAACCGTTCTTTTACTATATAGCTAGGTTTATAGATATACTATTTCAAATGTGGACCTTACCAGGAATAAATTATTATCGGTGTAGGTGAGTGTAGGTATCAAAAATTTTATAATCTGAACTTATACTGTCATTTGTAATAATTAATGTATGTTAAAAGCTCGTTAAAAGCAAGGACTTTGATATAAAATTCCTTGGTTCAAAGACACAGAACATTATTATAGGTCTATGTATAGTACCTATCATAGACTTAGTATATATAGTGCCACAAACTTATCTGTTCCGGTGAGAGCGAACTAAATTGGTCCATACCTCATTACTTACTAATGAATTTCATATTGACATGACATAGATTATATGGACCAATTTAGTTCGCTCTCACCGGAACAGATAAGTTTGTGGCACTATACTAGCGTATAGACGAACTGACAGCTCGATAAAACGTGATCAATTTTGATTTTTCAGTGTGTGCATCAGCTAGTGATGTAGCTTTCTTTACTTTGGAGGACCATCGATAAGTTATTGAAGTTCGATGTTCGACCCTTGAAGAGAGTTGTTCCATAGACTGTTGTTGTCCAGATTATTTGAAAATTCACGTTTTTTTTTTTCCATTTTCCATAGAAACTTTGTAGGTCAAGTGAATTTTCGTATGGAAAATAAATTTTTTTTTTCACGAATATCCAAATTCTGATTTCAGTTTCGGGCTTAGATATAACATGCTGCACATGTAGGTTTCGGCTTGGTATACCAATTTTGCAACACCCTGTATACTAAGTCTATGGTACCTATGTACCTAATCAATGTCAAAAATACGCAACTGTAACAATGTGACAAATGAATCAATTTATGGGACAACCTGGCATTTTTCCGATTTTTTTACTTATTTAAACGCAGTAGGAACTGGAACCACGGGATCGTAGAATATTTAAATATCTATCAGTTGTCTTCGATTGATCCATACTTTTAGGAACAACTATTATTGATAAAATATTATATCCGACACAGCCCTTAAAATCACCAAGCTTACAGAAGCTTGCTGTGTAAGAGTGAAGCGTCATCTGTCGAAGAACAGATAACGGGTAGACTATAGTACCCGTCCACGACGAGCAAAGCAAGTCATAGCGTGGAACGCCCTTCAGAATGCTGGTAGTGATACCTGTGCTAGTATGTATAGTGGTTGGATGAAAAAGACCGTGGACAGAGTGTTGTGGCGCTCCTTAGTAAAGACCTCTGACCCTCTATCGCGAACTTATTTTGAAAACAATTTTTGGATTCAAATTGTCTGGATTTGGCACAAATTACTTATTAAATGTTTCTTCGTTTTGACTTCGCGATAACCCCACTGTATCCAGTAGGTTGTCTATTATAGTTTTACTCTGGATTGAGGATAACAGAGAGTCCAAGCCTCAAATCGTATCCAGCAGTGGACAATGGTGAATACTATAAATATGACACCGTTTACAGGTATAAACTAGAAACAAGCTGGTATAATAAAAATTAAGGAAAGAATTTAATTATATACATCATCTAACCATCTCAAAGATGCCACCAGCCGTTTCACACCTGAACAAGTTAATCAGAACTTGAGCATGGAACGCAGCACTCTCATTTCTTACACTGTCGTTCATTAGGACTTAAGTTAATTTTTAGGTGAGGTGAGGTGAGACACTGTGCCTTAATACATTATCTAGCCATAGCGATCGAGAACCTGTCTAAATCAGCCTAAGTTTTACAGCTTGTATCCCATATTAGCAAGCCTAATTAGTAATTAGGTATTCTATGTCATAGCAGCGGAGTTATCCATTAATTTTTTACTACCCAACATTACCGGGACATTTCATGCGTGTATACTGTTATCTGTCTCCATAAACCATACTGTTCCGAACCCATAATGTCAGTAAATTACATGGCTCTATACACGCACTGTACTTACAGATATAATGTTACGTAACTTCAGCCTTTATTCCCAGGCCTTTGTGGTTGAAATTGGGTTGGGAAGCGGTTAAATTCATAATGTAGTTGTCTCTACTTTGTAGTTTACTACCGGAATTGTGTGAATCCGGAATGTCACGCTTTTGTCTGCTACAATTTTATGTTTATTTAACTCAATTTATGTTTCGTAATTATTTCATTATGAATGGTACTGTTTAATACCCTTGGTTATGTATTTACTTTTTTCATAAAATGCGTTTTTGTTCCTTTACTTCATAAGCTTCTGATATTATGTAGGCTGTATTGTAATTGGTACCTATTTATTGGCATCTATTAAGATGGTTGTATGTTGTATTGTTTAAGAAATTACGAAAGCTCCCAGAAAACTTTGTTTTTTTACAGTTTTTTTTATTGTTTACCTAATCCATCAGTTTTTATCTGCTCACAGAGGCAATCAAACTAAAAGCCGAGCCTATCCCAATATCATTTCCGTGTCCAGATTGTTCGCCGCTCGCTACAGAGTTCAACAAAGGCCCCCTCCCCCGCCGTAGGGCGCCCTCGCCACCCCACCCCCTCCCCCCACAGTGGGGTAACGGGGGTATCTCCCCCTGGGATTGCGTTCTCTAATTGCGAACCTAAATTGGGGTAATGCATGGAACGCTTACACAGGGGATTTTGAGAGATTTTAATAAAGTATCGGTTCAGCTCTTCGGATCAAAGTCGGCCATTTATTTTTATTATGTCTCTTTAGTTTTATACGCCGACGTCATGTTTCCTAATGGTTTTTGCCTTTGCATATCCTGTAGTAAAATTAGACTTTATCGCCAGTTATTGACTAGTTGCTGCCACAACGATGCCTATTATCGCAACGATGGTGTAGCGAGCAGTGACGGAGGTAGATAATTAGTATTCTCGTCACGAACAGCCTCTTGTCTGTGGCATTTGTTAACTATTGGTTACTGTGAACTTGGTACAAGTTTATCTTTAATCGAATGAGTTCTCATTATACGAATAGGTTGTTGTACGTAATTATCTAGTAATTATGCCCTCTTGAATTCAGGAGGGGTTATTATAGTAAATTATAACAACTTATTTGTAATTGAGTTATATTAGAGCCTTTCCTAACCAAATACCTATAACGTAAACTGTAATCACATCACGCGTCAAGGAACACCCAAAAAGTGCCTCGTCATGACGTCACACAAATATAATATCAGCGATGCTCCTATTCTGTGGAAAACTCATATAAAATCGGATTGTGAAATGCCGTAAATAAAACATGTTGCACAGACCCTCGGCGCGTTTGCGTTATTGAGTTACGCCGTCCCCGGAGCGTTTTGCCGCCAAAACAACGAACACTTTGCCCCCCGGCGCGCGTAAAAACATCCTCGGAATAACTCGGCCGAGAGCGAGCGAGAGAACCCCCTCAGGACGGAAAGGGACGGCGGCCTTAATATTTTATCAGTCATCTCCTCATCAGGCACCAAACACAACTTTCAAAGTAACATCTACCACCAAGCTCTTAAAGTTTGTATTTCCCTGCACACTTGCCCGATTGCGTGTGTGCCCTTACGTCGGTGAAAGGAAATTACAACCACACCCACGTATAATGTTGCCGCAATAAAAAAAACGTGTGAGAAGAAGAAATAATGAGCGGTTACTGGCGAGAGCCGAGGCTGGAGTTTTCTTTTTTCTGCATCCTTTAATTGATTAGAGGAAGGCACCGTCAAAGGGCTCGATGCAACACCGAGATTAATAGTTACGGACTGGCTCCATGTAATGAATGATGGATTAACGCAAAAGGGTCTCGCAAATCTGATTACAAATTTAAATGTCCGATGCAGATGAGCCAACGTGATCTCGACTCGTTGTAATTCTATGGGAACGAGGCCAGTCGGCGGATCATGCATCGATAAGAGAAAGACGAGTGTCTGTCGGATTGTTATTCAATATACGTCCTCAACTTGTGACTTACGAAACAGTGCTAACGTTTTCGGCCGAAGATTTTGCATATCAATGGAAAGGAAATCCTCAGTTTAATATCGAAACGTCTGCTGTCGAGGTAGCTTCAGCTATTCATCGTATCGTATCTGAATATTGAGTTTAAGCAACACATATTGCACGGTCATTCATTATATGAGTATTAATAAACTTATATAGAATTATGGTCATTTCATATCAGGATCTGTACGATTACCACGGTTTTTTTCAACCATCTTTCTTAATAAAACTGAGCAAATGTGTTAATACAAGCTGTCAGCGTCCTACTTGCTAAATTTCATTAAAGTTTGTCCAGCCGTCTTTCGTGAAAGAGTAACCATTAAACATCCATCCATCCATGTAGTAGGATACCTATACCTAGTTATATGCTTCATACATTGTTCTGTATAGAATTTAATATCACTTTGGGGTGAATTTTCTAAAAATCTGCCTCACATTGGAATCTTGTCCTTCTGCTAAAGACTTCGCACAAAGTTTAGGACAGCAGTTGCATTACTATTAATGATAAGCTTCCAGAACTCTAGGCCACACCGACAATCAACTGAATCAGACCAATACTAGGTAAGTACATATGTATGTGAGGGCTGGCTTCTTACTATTCTATTCTATTCTCTCTGGGGGTGTAAGTACCTGCACCTGGCTCTCTCCAGTGGAACCTTTGTTCATATCCCCTAGGCCTAAACTGCCTTCCTAAGCTTAGACCATTTCCCACCACGCTGGTCCACTGCGGGTTGGTGGGTTCACATACCTAGATGTGCTAAATCTAGAAATACCTACAAGTTTCCTCACGATGTTTCCCTTCACCGTAAGAGCGATCGTAATACATTGTACTTAAATTCAAAGAACTTATTGGTACATGTCAGCGCCGGGATTCGAAACCGCATCTCTGGCGTGAGAAGCGGGCGCTTACCCGACTGAGCTACCACTGCTCTGGCTTCTTACTATTCATTTGCTGAAATATTTAATATAGAGTACAGTATGTAATTTAAAACGTACAAGCAAAGAACTGAAAAGAGGTACCTTGGTAAGCTACCTATTACATTGACAAAAAAACGAGCGAACGAGAGCTGTCATGTATCATGATAGGCCACGACATCTTGATCAGATGACTGTTGCAGCGTTACTTTATTCATTGGGAAGAGTTTTGTGTGCTGTTATTGGTGAGAAATGCGTCGCATTTTTGTCTATGGCTATGGAGTCCAATTGTCACCTCCTGCACAGAAACTGCAAGTGAAACGTGAGTTTGAACACGGTTCCTGAACTGCACAATACATAGTCTTTTCTGCTTCAGGTCGAGCCAGGCCGTCATGGTGAACTACGGTATCACACAGAAGGCCTCGCCATTCCGCTCTTCCAAGGGCTCTTTCCCAGGTGTTAGGGTTAATGATGCCAAATGATATAAATTACGTTTGCAGGTAACCTTAAAATCGAGCATTGGACGTCATACTGGTCTTTTGGTGTCTGCGATTTGGCCAAGACTACGTTAAATACAAAGATATAGAGTAGCGGATAGCGCAGCAGCGCTCTGAAACTTCGTTTTTCGTAAGCACAAGGTGTTGCAAAAGTGGTGAAAGAAGAAGCAAACTAGCCATTTCATAATGACCAAGGGTCGTGTCCGTCGATATACACGCAACGGGTCCGTGAATCCTGCATTATTTCGAAGGAACTCTAAACCGCGTACTACACCATCCCGTAGCTCTACGCAGCGCCTATAGGATCCTCAGCACATAAACCTGGTGTAGAAGGAGTTATCGACGAGGTCAAACCAGCAGGTTAGTTTTAATTTAGATTTTCCTTTATTCCCCATAATTTCTTATTAAACTCTGCAAGACTTTCTAAATCATACCCTGAACTCGGCCATACTGGTTATGCTGTTGGTCTTCGAACAATCTATTTTCAGTCCAATTTCTAAACTTGCTATTCCTGTAAATTACGAATATGATATTAAACTGAAATGCATCTCTGATCTTCGTTCATATGAGTTTATATATTGGCATACATTCATACTTAATTCCATCTTATCTTCAAGCAACAAGAATATTTTTTAATCACATCGTCTTACATAACATCACCTTAAACGCTCCGCTTATTTACATTCAATATCAGCTTCGGCGCGCAACTGCAAATACCACGGCTGCGGCAAAAACAACGCATCAGCTCTAAAAATATACTCGCCCGCCTCGACCGCGCCGCTTCGACGAAAACAGCGAGCGCCGCGAAAGTGTGAGGCCAATCCAAGTTAATGTCGCCTTCGAATAAATCCGTCGTACCTTTCCACGACAGTGCAACGGAGTAGAGAGCGGCATTTGAAATTCGAAGCCATACAAACGCGGTGGCCTGGGAACCCACACATGCATGCGAGCGTTGACGGAGAGACCAAATATAATAGAGTTTTGGGTCTTTGCGCGTGTGTGCCGCACGTATGATGGAAGGTGTACATGTGTGAGTGAGCGGCCCAAACAAAATAATATCGTTTGATACGACCGAATGAGGTTATCAGCGTTCTGTGTGTCTGTGTGAGTGAATGAGGGTTCGTGTTTTGTACGTTTTATAGAATTGGAGCTGGTCCGGAGTTTGAACTGAAAGGGTCAGCTCGTGAATAACAGCTTTATGAAGACATTTGTCGCCAGGTGACGTGGGATTTTATAGTAGTTATTATTTATGATGCGAGATGTTAATCTTTGTCGCCTTTGACACGTGAGGTATTAAGCGTTGTGTTGTGTTGTGTTCAGTTGGTGTGTTTGATGTTTTATTTGTAAATTCACCGCGACTGGGAAGACTTTCGGAATGAAGAGTGTCATTAATTTAAAGGCTATATTTAATCGTCATCGTCAGCATCACCTTCGATTACTTAATCGGATAAGTACTGCTTTCATAAGCATATCCTAATGAGAACAAACTGCTGGTGGCCGCCTTTAGGACCTTAGCCCTGGTAAGGTCTTGGGCCCAATACAGAGAGCTGATGGAAGCTGGAGAGCCTTGAACGCCGAACTGGGGGATCTGGTGGCGGGGGCTAACATGTAGTGGGAGAAACGAAAGCCCAGAGATTTCGTTGGCTAGGCCATCTACAAAGAATGGGAGAAAATCGTATTTAAAAAAAAATAATTGGATTATCAGTATACATTTCCACACCAATTTTCGTGGTGCAGAAACGGTGGAGAACGAGCCAGGATGGACCGACAAACGGACAGACAGGCGGACGAGACATCACGAAACATCCTAGTAGCCTTACGGAACTCTAAAAAGGGCCGTCGACTGGTAACGCTGGAGTGACGCGGTCGAGGCGGCCATAGACTACGCTGGACTGTCAGAAGTGGCGAGTAGTGATCTCTATGGGAGCCCAAGACTCACTTTGGGTCGCTGAGCCAACGGAGTACCTAAGTATGTAAGATACACCCTGTTGCTGACACCCTGAATTAACTTATAGACTTTTTATTCAGGAATTTCACGTAAAAACCTTTTCAAGTACTTAAAAACCATGAACTTATATATTATGTTCAAAACACTTTTTTTGTTTCATCTAAGTTTCTTGATGATTTAATTAGGTACAATTTTTTTATAAAATACGGATAGTTCCGAGACACTCTGCCAGTTTCTTGCCAAAATTGTATGAAAGTAATCAGTTATCGGTAGATAGAGTTATTGATACTGGCAGTTAAGTATGAAAACTTCCCATAATATCGTATTTACATAAAGGTGTAGAGCTTCAGGGAGCAAGGACCCATTCATTAGTGTGATGTTGACATCGCTGAAGACTACAAGACCAATGGCGATATTTAGACTGCAGACACCAAGCTGGTAAGTGCTTACTTTATTTTAAAATACCTATAGGTAATGGAAAAAGTCATCGTCGCCTGGTAAATTGAAATTCAACGATGCTCTTCCAAAGATGAGTGAGATTTTAAATAGTTTCTTACGCGTTACGCGTAAATAATAAAAATAATGAAGCGATAAAATGAAAACGAAAAATTAAATATGATTTATTCCACGTTAATTGTTTTGTCGATTGTCAAAATATTATGAGTTCACCACCATTTCACACAGGCTCGGTCACTGAGGAGAATAAATGGCGCAAGAAACTACTCAAAATGGTGAAGTAAATAATCAACCTCAACTGGTGCAACATCAACTGAAAAAGCCGAAATTGCACTTCATACCAATCGCAATTAACTTACCTCCAACCCCCAATTATGCAACGGAAGCAGAAGCCAAGGCGGACTCCGCCAAGCATAGAAAATTGCAGGTAACAGTTAATACTAATTGCCTTTCTTATCATCCACCTAACCATTAATCTTTTTTATATCGGAAAGTCCCCGTGCCTCGTGTCACAGATGGACGGCATATGGCGAGAAAGTAAACGTTCTAAACGCCTCCATTTTGTTTTACAAAATGGCCAAGCCGTGTCTTCATTGTTATTTTCGCTAATTCGTGTCGGTTTCAATTGGCAATCCTTGCCACAATGGCTGATTTAACAAAGGGTCACTTTAACAGCTTTTACTAATGCAATTGTAGTCCGTTCGCTGTAGTTTTACGGTTGAAAAATAAGATCAGCTTTGATAACAACCGAGTCAAAAGCCTTTTTTAGATTGCTAGGTTATTATTTGCAACAGGTTTTCGTAAACAGATGCTTACGCAATATCCAAGGGATCCGTTGGTTTGACTTTGTCTCCAACGAGGAACTTTGGCGCAGACAGAACTCATCAAAAACCTGTATCAATAAAGATAAAAAAACGCGAATGGAGGTGGATAGGACACGTTGTCAGAACGAAGACTACGGAAGGTCTGATATTGTGTCCTGTGGGCGGAAAACGAATACATGGCTGTATTGGCAGTGCTCTGTCAAGAAGGAAATGAGTCAGGCGGGGATTTCTTGGGCGGATTTCTCTGGAGCTTGATTCCAGAATATCGGAGATAAATCATCGCTAACACTTTTGCTTCAAATCACCCAAAGAGATTTTGACGTTTTAGTAGTGTTTAAAAGAAGCATTAATTCAATTAAGGTCCTTTTCAAAAAAATATATTTCCTCACTATGATGATTTGCGTTAATTTTATGTAAGTACCTACTTAACAACAAGGTTGATACTATAAATTTCTATAGGTATAGTATTTCTAGACTTTTAATTCAATGCTCTTAGTTTTCCATGCTTCGTAAATAAATAAATATTAAAGGAAGGAAATTTGGTCAACAGAGTGATCGATGGTCGACAAACAGAAGTTATGATCAAAATACTATTTTAAAAAATTGAACTGCGAATTCCTATGGGTTGGTAACAGGAAAATAGCTCACAAAGTATCAACGTTAGAAATAGTACAGAAAAAAACTAAGATAAGTTGGTCGCAAATACTGAACGCAATTGATGAATACTATATTGATTGCAGCCAGCACAATACAGCACAACTTTGGAGAAGCGCTTGCTCTCGCTGAGTACACAGTATGTATAGAGAATAGCAAATTATAGAATTTTCAGGGAATTTCACGTGTTACGGGTGCCAAAGGGTATCGAGTGTCTGGTAATCGTGAGCAAATTTTGTTTCTTTCTTCTATAGAGTTACCGTGTGGCTATTGTATTGATCTTTGCCAGTGAACCTCTCACGGTCATAAGAACGCTTCTGGAGATTTAGTTAGCAATTAGGTACCTATATTTATAAAACTCTTCGTAAGTCCCTAATTATCAATCCAATAATATGAAAGTTGTTCACATCTAAACCCATTTAAACCGACTATTGTTAGTTTGGAATCCTTGATAGACGCAGACGTGCACTGTTGCACACTATGTGTCGGAGGAAAGCCTCGTTCTGGCAAAAATGACATTTCAATGGCCACTACAATGATGGATGGGACGGGCCCTGTGTGTGCCAACTCTCCGGCCATTGTCTTGTTGTGTTCCGATAGACTAGAGATATGGCACAAGCCACGGGCGGCTTCAATTTGGTTTATATTTTGTTAAGAATACTTCATAATATTAGAACTACCAAGAACAAAAACGGAAAAACTGCTTTTGCTTACTGAATATGCTTCCTTTAAACAATACCATATTCGATGCTTGTACATTGTGTGCTTATGCTTATGTACAAAGCTTCAAAACCCAGAAGCTGATCAGAATGCGTCCATTTATTTCAGACCTTCAAACATGCCTAGATCTAGACCAACAAAGTGCGCTTATACCTACTATAAACTATATAGTTCTTATAGCTAACCGGTGCGAATGTTATGAGATTAGTCATTAGTCAACCTTTTCGTGTTATTAAAAAACGCTTTTGCATTTTCCCCGCCACTTTTCCTCGTTTGCGCCAGCTCAAATGAAATCCTCAACAACCATTACTGTAATAACTTGGTCTACACAATGGCGTGAGTTGTCTTCCACGTGTACAGTCGAACCTATCACAGTATTGACAGGCTTAGGGCTTATTCTCTCGACATAAGTGTTGTTATAGCGTGTGATTTCTTCGGCTGTACGATTCTTTGGTCAGTGCTGTTCGTTGGATTGTTGATAAACTGACGTTCGTGCAGTGGGTGAAAGCGTGCTGCCGGGAAAATGTTATTCTTTCGGTGTAGATGTTTAGAAACATCCAGTGTCTGCGACTCTGCGTCGGTTGTACGTTGTTATTATGACTTGGCTTGACGGCCTTGTTTTAAATTTCGAGATTTATTGATACAATTTTATAGATCGGAACGGAAATAGCTTTATTGCTTCCGTTGTTTCATCGTTCCGTTATTACATCGATTAAAATTTTCAATTTATAAATTTTTTGCTATCAAGTATACACATTGATTTATTCAGATTTTGTGAAGCCGAAAGTTCATACTTACCTAACAAAATTTAATTGTGGTCTTGCCAAGCAAAATAGCTGAGAGTGCTAATGCCAATCATTAGACATAATGACATAATTATACTTAAGTATGTATGTATACCCAATTTATATTTTACTCTATTATAATCTTATGATAAAACAAAAGGTTTTACAAAGTCCACAGTGCAAGGCAGCAGATAAGCGCGGTGGATAAAATGAAGCCCGAGCCGTCGCCGCGAGGTTTTCAATTTCCTGCCCCCCCGCGCCCCCGCCCCCGCACCCCGCCCCCGCGCCCCCGACACCCCACAACGCACCCTTCTTCCGTTGCCCGTAATTTTATTAAAACCGAAACGCTCGTGGGTTTTATCTCTTCACGCATTCCGCTTGCGAGTGTTTTGAATTATCGTTTTTGTGCTGCGTGGAAAATGCTTGTGGAATTACCTATTCTACGTTTGATTTGGGGTTTAGGGCTAAGAAAACTTAAAAAATATGTAAAAGTATCTTTATAAGTACTTAAGTTAGTTAGGTAATTTGATAACCTAGTTTGTTCCTTAACTAACACTACCCACTAGTTAACTTAGCAACCAATAAATTTAAAATACTTAGGTAAACTGTACAGCCTTATCAAAATTATAAATACTGTATCTATGTACGTGCCTATTATATACTTAATACACAGCAAACCGAGAGATAAAGAAAGCTAGAACTTTCTCCTCGCTCATGACCGTAAATTAATTTAGCATAAAATTTGCATTCCTACCGACAGGCCAACGGGGCTGGCTGGACAACTCCTAACAAGGAGTGTCTATCCATTAATTAGGTTACTTAATCGTAAATTATTACTATCGTAGTACTAGCGTAGTGCCTGACTAGACACATTCATAGTACTTACATAGTGAGTATGCTCAAAGAATGGAAAGAGCTCTCCCAGATTAATACTGAAATCTGGAAATGCTACAGGTAGAGCAAAAATAATACGATATTGCTCTACCTAATTATGGCATGTTCAAAATTTCAGATGAACTATTTTTTGGCTAATATGACTATTGATAATTTGTAACCAAAAAATCTAGGACTAAACAGCTAGCCAGTTGGGTTTGTAACTATTTTTCTTATGGAAACCGTCTTTTTCATGAATTTTGCCAGTCGCATAAAACAATGTAAAGTACTTACTGACCTAAGTTGTCGTAGACAGTCGTAGTTTCGATGTCAAACTCTTATTTTTCCTTATCCATGTCTTATTTTAAAGCCGCACGGTAGGCATAGGCAACGGCTAAACCCCATCAACGCAGTATTTTATAATTTTTCTTCTTAATAAAAGCATTTCGTTTGATGAGGAAGCCCGGAGACAGAGCGTTATGATGCTCCTTGGAGTGGCGTATGTCCAGCCTTGGCTGATTGCGTGCTGTGTAGGGCATGCAATACCGGTAATATTTTAAATACCGGTATTGATTTCCGGTATTAGAACTCAATACCGGGATCCCGGTATTAATACCGGTATCAGACTTCCTTGTTATAAATGGCATATACAGTGAATCCTGGTTAAGTGGGACCTGGATAAGTGAGAAACCTCCATAGCTGGAACTCATGCTGAGGTCCCAACACTATGGCACTGAATACCTCTGTTAGTGGGACGAGGTAAGCCTCTATATCTGGGATTTATCATCATAGTTACCTCTATAACTGAGACAGCGAGTAAATTTTATATGCATAAACCTCTGTAACTGAGATAACATTGTTTGTTTTACTCATTCTTATTCTACCAACAAATTCGACGATTCGAGATGTCCCCACATATTTATATTTATTTAATTCCAAGTACGTAAGTATAAATTTTGAGCTTCAGTTCCGTTCAGTTCAATGTATTTATTAATCAATTACCTTCAGTTTTAGTTTCGCTTTACTCTCATACAGATGTTTATATTTTAAAAATGCCAAAACGAAAGATACAATCGTTATCATTACGTGAAAAACTGAAGTTAATATCCGGTTGAAAACAAGTGCAATTTCATAGTACATATATAGGAGCACAAGGCTATCTATATATTAATCGCTTGATTTATATCCTAAAAAAAAATCGATTCCGGTATTACTTCAATACCGGTATTGAAAAAAGTGTGGATTTTGTCCGGTATTATGCAATACCGGTATTGCGGTATTGCATGCCCTAGTGCTGTGTGTGACTCACGAATATGGTCGACAGTAATTCGATGGGCGGTTCATTGGAGTTTGTATGCGTTTTATTAGTCTCTAACGTTACCGACAGAGCTGATTTGAGATGTCATACACATTGCTATTGATTTACCTATCGACTAAAGCGTCAATATTCGTAATTCGCACACTGATAATGATGCATTGACTTGATTGGACCGGACGCTGGAAATATTTTCTATCGATAATTTTCCTGCGAGTCTCGCTTAGCGCCGCTTGGCGGATTGCCTATAAAAAGTTTAAAGATTTCAGTAAATATTCTGTTGACTGATAAATATAGTATAGAAGTTCAATATAGTAATGATTCAAGGGGCTTATAGGCCCACGTGAAGGAAGAGTTAGTAATGTGACACTTGAAATAACTAGATAGAAGCAAAAAGGTGAAAAGATGCTCGATGAGTTTCTTTTGTAATTTCTTCTCCTCAGTGACTGAGCCTTTCTGAAATGGTGGTAGACTCATAATCTAGACAATCAACATTGTAAAATTTTAGATGATTAAATTATATTATATTCTATTCTATTGATTTTCTATCTCTGGTATATATGATATCAGCGTTAACATGCCAGGATTCCATATTATAGAACATGCTGAGCTTGTGCCTTTTTGACGCTAGGGATCTATTGTTCATCTAACTCATTGTTCCCAGTCCGTGTACTGTTGTAGTCAGTGTGTAAAATAAATGTAGAGATACCTAGGTTATATCCCTTTTCTAACGAATACTCGTAATTAGCCAAAATTCCTCAATGCCTCATCGTCAAATATTTTCTAAAAAAATTACACCCGCGGTTTCCTCTCCACAACTCTTATTTTGTAGTGATAATGAGAGCCGCGGTGGAAACTGCACCGGGGAACGAAGCGAATGTGCACATTTGCACGATTTAGCACAAAGCCGTTTCGTTCCCAGAACCTCTATTGTCGTGTCGTCATCACGAGACGCGCAATTTGCCCGTCCCGAGTAGTCCCGACTCCCGGCAGCCCCTTTATGTAAGCCGGAATCGTTATTAAAAAGGTTCCACGACAACGCAAAGGCAAATCCGAACCCTGACTCACAGTCGCAGGGATCGCAATCCCTCGCTCGATGCATCGCTTTGAGATACTAGGGGCTCAACGGGATATCCTCGCCTCGTCCTTTTGCCTCGGGTTTCGTGTTCAGAATTCCAAGCGCTCCATCGCTTTGCATTTAAAATCTTTCTATAGAACAAATTTTGTAAGCGCTTTTTAGTCTATTTTCGGTCGCTCTCTAGCGGAAATCTCGGGGCGAGTTTTTCAGTACCACCTTGCTGTAACCTCGTCCCTCGTCTCAATGAGAAATGCGAGTGCCTATTTATAATGCGGACCCATTTTTTTTGTCCGGTCATATACCTACCTTCAAGATTTATTTTTTGTTGGGAATGGTTCGTAAAGTTTTTATGAGTGAGGCGGTTCCATTATGTTTATGATTTGTTAGGAGGTAATTATAGATGATGAGGCATTATTTTGTTGTTTTGTCAAGAAGTGCCTTGCGGTTAGTGTCGCTTTTTAGTTGTTGTTAATTTATTGTTATTGAGTAAGTATTTAAATGTAAATTTGAGCCATACTGCCTATTATACATAAGTCGGTAACTTATTTTGAATGATCCCTAAGTAGATATTTAAGTGTATCTTTATTTGTAGTAACAAATTAAGGAAAAGTACTAAGTACCTATTGTTATACCTATACTGACTCTATTTACAAAATAATATACTTACTAATACCTAGGTAGTCTAGGTACCGGTGCCGGTGTTGGGTCGACAGCAAGGAACATACCTAAGTAAGTACTTATCTATAACGAGAAGGTCGACAGCTACATAATTATATGGGATGTCGTTTATGGTGTAAAAAACTAAGTTAATGACGCCTTCTGCTATATTTAAGTGCATTTATGGGCGCATCAGAATATTACCAACTAAAAACATAAATATGTCTGCATTTTGTAAGTGGAACTGTTTCTTTGCTCGTGAGTGTGTGTACATATTAAAGAGAAGCAGGTCTAGAACGCTACCTTGCGGCAGACCGACCGACTTTTGCCTCCGATTCGTTCTGAGAGAAGCTGGACTAATAAAGGCGATTGTGGAGAAGATCATGTACTAAAATATCGAAGTTGTAATTTCCACTTATCGATTTCTATTTCCGCAACGATGGGTTCACTGTCTCCAGTCGTGTCGGTCAATCCGTCTCATTAGGTTATGATTATGAGAGTGCTCCTGTGTACTGCGCACACACTTGGGCACTATAATCTACTCCTGCGTACATGGCTGATCTCAAATGAGATTGGCCGCCGTGGTCGAAATTCGACTAGGAGGACATTATTATTATTATGTAAGTACATACCTATCGTAGTCTGTGGATAGGTTTTAACATAGCCTCAGTACCAGCTTATTCAGCTCGTAACGACGTGACGTGATGCCTGAATTTCAGTGTATCTTCCCTTATGCCACCACGACTCTATAAGCGCTCAAATACCAGATTTCTAATTAACTTCGGAAGTATATATGCATAAAAACAAGCCCAGAGCGAGTTGGACTTGTTGAGGATGACCCCCTGGGTCACCTTTTTCGGCTTAGTATACTGTATACCACTTTAGCAACACCCACTCATATTTGACCACTTTACGCGTTCCCGAAATAAGGGTTCTCGACAGACAGACGAACGCATAACAAAGAGATTCTATAAGAGTTCCGCTTTTATCTTTTGCGGTACGGAACCCTGGAAACGCCTAATAATCCTAATTAAATCAATACGTAACGTTGATTCCAGCCGTGGGCATCCGACCAGTAATTTCTATTCTTATTCAATTCAAATTATTCAAACAGCCCATAAACTATATTTAACATTAACATTTCCAAGAAAAGTTTGAGTCATTAAAGTCGAGTTTCAGCATTAACGAAGCCGATGGTAGAGCGAGGGCGCCAGTGATAACGATCGGGCATCGAACTGGCTACCCACGTACCCACGTACCCACGCGCCGCGCGGTGGCATGATAAATAGCTTCCTACCTACTAGGTATAGTGCCACAAACTTATCTGTTCCGGTGAGAGCGAACTAAATTGGTCCATACCCCATACCTCATTACTTACTAAATGAATTTCATATTGACATAGATTATATGGACCAATTTAGTTCGCTCTCACCGGAACAGATAAGTTTGTGGCACTATACCTACTCTACCTAGGTAATGCACTTTTAAAGGCAAACAAACCGTTCAAACTTAATTAAAGTCTAGTAAGTAGGCATAATTAGACTATCTCTACATAATATAGGTATTAATTAGCTGAGTAGTTCATATTCTAAATGTTATGAAATTTAAATTTCTTTAAATCGGTATGTAGATAACACACGCGAAAAAAACATAGTAGAAACCAGGCATACGTGCCCCACCATGTTAGGAATTGAAATAAAAGTCGGTATGTAATCAAATGATGTTTATTGAGTAATTAGTCCTTTAGTCTTAATAGGCATGATAAAAACTAAAAATATCTTCTAAATTATAATAAATAACAATATAAATAATCAATTTAAAAAAACAAGGTTTTTAACATTACTCTGATGCGTCCTGCTAATGTACCCCAGTACCTATAGTTTTTCACATGCAGCCGTTTTTATATTCACTTTGCCTTTATTATTTGATCTCCAGCACCTTTTTACTTGCCCTGCCAATCTCTGAGGATATGTCTTCGCAATTTTTTTGATAGCATTTCATAGATACGGCTAGCATCATTCACTTTTCTACCCTACAAACTACTATTCTTCAAAATTTCTTCTGTTCATTTCATTTTGTCTGTAGGCGTGCCTTCCCTCATTTTATAAAATAAAAGTAAGTAAATAAATCAACGTTCTTTAGTACTTGTACAGCATTTTATACTAGGGGCACATTACTCAAGAAACATCCGGGCACATTAGCAAACCATCAGTGTAATGTGCCCCACTTCACCATGAGGCATACGAGTTTGCAATATCAAAACGCGCAAGCAGCATTGAATACTTACAAGAGGTTAGTTTCAGATAAAAGCATGAAAAAAATAAGATCGAAATCACTAGTAACTTAAAATGTATGTGCTATTACTTGCAAAACAAATTGAAGTTGTCTGACATACCTTTAGATAACTTTTTCTCACTAAAATCACAATTGAACCGGCTCAGGTTTGTTTACATGGTGGCCATACTTGTGGCACTGGGTCTTTCGCTGCAAATTACAGCCAAATTTGAATTCCTTATATGAATTCAGCTACTGGGGCACGTTACCAAATGGGGCACGTATGCCTGGTTTACCCTATTCATGGTAATATTTTTCCCACCTTTAGTCGCTTCGCCCTGTCTCATAGCATAGACAATGTCAAGTTTTCGCCTCGCCTGTACCTCGCCGCCGCCTCGACTATCGTGCAGTGAGCCCCTCCTCACCTTTAGAATATTACTAATATTAGTGTAGTCACATACTAGGTAGATCTTATTTAGTAAGTACTCGGATAAATACTTATTTCGCAATGGGTAACGACCGTATGCAGTTCCAGACAGCAAATCTTTGTAGCAGCCGAACCGTGGCCGAGGCGCTGCAGAAGCGAGGCAGCCGCAACAGTAACAGCGGTAAGTACCCTAAATACATTAATACAATTCATATTAAAATTTCTGCACTTTTTAATACTACTTATGCAATTTATCTTAAATTACACCTTTTAAGAAATTTTTAATGCTAATGTTGTTAATTTTAACACTTTTAACCCTGCGATGCAATCCAATGCTGCCGCCTCTGCTTTCTGCGGCTCTGATTCAATAACACCAATATAATACCTATCAGTATTGTCTTCTCTGTTCCGAGAACCGGTCGCGAGGCGTCATCTATCCGTAGCCGACTGGATGTGCTTAGGTACGTTGTTGGTTGACGCCTGATTGACGGCGAGGTGATGGGTGATGCATTACGTTTACGATCTACGCTTAGGTATATGTGCGGTGACCTTTATACAACGAGGTAGAACCGTGGTTCGTGCAGCTCTGTGACCAAGTACCTACACCCTGGGCGTTCCTGTTGACCTAGCTAGGTCATCTAGGAGAAGTGACTGTCTCCTTTGTGAATGGAAATGTTTCGTATAGTTAATAGTTACTGACATTCCGCTGAGCACATCCACGGTCACAATGAACAATGGCGACTGGCATTCAGTTTCATAACACGCGTGATAGTGGCGTGAGGAATCGGCTGGGTGGAAGTGGTGAAGTCAGTGCTCAATACATAGGTGAGGTAATAAGTGAATCTACGCGAATGCATCTGCAAATCTCTACAAGCGACCACACGTCTGTTGAACGGTTAGTCTGAGTTCAATATCGGCAGACGCTACTCGCAAACATGGACATCGAAACCGCAGCCGCCGCAGCTATTTATTTGATTACTACTTGTCTATTTGAGTGAGCATCATAGTCGATAGCTATCAAGAAGAAGTAGAGAAGAAGACGATGGTGGCTCACTGACTGAGGCGTCGTTAGACGTGTGGTCGTGACGTGATGCCGGACGTTCGCGCTTGAACCCTTTGATCTGTGCCATAAAAACCGTCAACAAACGGATCGGTGGCAGATGCGTCTGCGGACGTCAAATACCTACCACAGATGCCCAAATCACGCCCTCTACACGTCCGCGGATGCATTTGCCGACGCATCCGCAGACGTGTAGCAGGTCTGCATGGTGAAGTCTGGAGAGGCCTCGAGGAGGTGCGTCCCTTAAATTCAAGCTCCGGATATTTCAGTCCACCAGATGTATTCCGTCTTCACTCGCAGATTAATCAAGTTATAACTAGTGTTGCCACGAATAGTGATTTGGCCGAATACCGAATACCGAATATTCGGCCGGCGCTCTCAGCCGAATACCGAATATTCGGCCACCGAATATTCGGCAGGTGATCCAGTATAATTCAATAAGTTAAAGTTTTATTTAAAAACTGTTCTTCTTAATCTTACGGCAGATCCGTATAACTGGTTGACCACCAGTTGTACCAACTCGAATCAGTAGCCAAACCTTATATATTTTGTTAAAACATACCTGTGTCTTAGTAGCAGGTATTGTATATTTTATGAAGAAAAGCGCAACTGTCGTAAGCGCGATGTTGTATTCAGGTTTTCGCGATTAATTATTGTTTGATAGTTAAATGTTTCGATTAAATTAATTTTTTTATTCCTTTTTGTAAGATATTTGCTACTTTTTTAAGTATTCGGTATTCGGCCGAATACTACTTACTATTCGGCCGAATACCGAATACTGAAAAAACTGGCCGAATAGGCCGAATACCGAATAGTTGCCGAATATTCGTGGCATCTCTAGTATAACATGTAGTTAGTATAATATCAGTCTTTTACCTCCGATGCTCCCATTTGGGTTACTTACATAAGGAGCCTGCATGCGTTAAAATGGAATTTGGCCAACGGGGCGATTGATCCATAGTATGTAATGTAGGTATAAAATAGAATTGATATAAGTACCTAAGGACCTTTGAGCGGGTATCTGAGCATGCACTAATGGCGTATTTTATCATCTCATTTTATTCAGATGCCTGCTACTTTCCCTTCTCCTGCCCTTTGACTGGCGCCCAAAAACTGGCACAAAGCGAGGCGAGCGCGTCGTCCACACTCTCGCACTTGCGCAGCCTCGTGGAGTCTCTGGAAGCGCCATAAGAAAGTTTACCACGTGGAGCCTCCAAACATACGATTGCAAGTATATAGGGCTCTGTCCAAAACTTTACTTTACCAGCTCTATGCAGTAAACGAGTAAGTACCTAAGTAATTTTTGTAGAGCTATTCTACTTAAAATTGTATTGCTCTTTGGGATTTGCGATGGTCACCGGCTAACCTTCTCTAGTTCAAGGTAGTATCTTTCTCGGAAATTACATGGGTTTGTGCGATTTTACACGCAATCCCTTCTAGTTGATCGGTCATTAGTTGTTTGTTTTCCCTGGCTCTAACAAATTTTCGTAAGTAGGTGTGCTAAATCGCGTCGAATAGTGGTTGAAATTAATCTGGACCGAATTCACATAAAGGTAAGTTCCTTTGCAAATAAATTGTAGCTCTAGTCCTAGCCAAAGCAAGCCTTCTGCAATTGCAATCTTATAATACATCAGCAATTTAAATACAGTCTAAAATACTATTGATGATCTCACACTCCCAGGGAACAAAATGTGTTCAAAACAGGGCCCGGATCCGGCGACCCTACTCTACTCAGCCGCCCGTAATTCAAAATGTCCGTTTTATTTTTCTACATGAGTCGAGTTGCCGCGTAAAAAAATAAACCTCCGAGATCGAAACGAAGAGTCAAACCGGTCCGAGCGAGAGAGCTTGACGCGCGTTCGATCCATCGCGGGCGGGGCACCGCGTCGCAGCTTCTGATTGGCTCTCCGAACCCACGTCGCAAGCCGCCCGCTGTCATCGGCCAATAGCGCGCGCGCACTACTCGCCCCCCGCACCCCGCTAGCCTCGAATGCCGACGTCGGACACGAACAGAAGCACGATTACGACCGACCGAAAATGCCTTAGTTACTACACGCGCGTTCTGTAGCCCGGTCGCTTTGCCGCCGTTTTCAGTGTCAATAATAGTCGTTTCCACCGGTTCTCGTACGATTTGTGGCCAAACTGGATTTGTACGGAGCATTTTTAGAAGAATCGAAGCATTTTAGCTGTTTGTAAAGGTATAAAAATATTTTTTTTGTTATCAATACTAGAATTCATACATAATTAATGTAGAGTTAAGTGGTTAAAGACATAAAGCCGAATATCATGAATATGAGCCGGTTCGGTTGCCGGTTTATCAAACGAAGCGATGTCCTCGTAATCATCGTAGTCGTTCAATCTGGCAACGTCGCGCGTAAATAATAGGGTAGCGCTCGGTCTTTCTCTCGCACAGCTGGCGCTTAGCGGCAACGTCGCGCGCTACCGTGCCACCGCGGCGCGGCGGGGACCGGGGAATCGTATCGGTGCCCGCGTTCAACAAACGCAATATACCTACACACGCACGCACACATGCGCAACTATATTTAGTTAGGTACTTTTATTATTGTTAGGCTCTCTCACTGTACTCAATTTCTTTGCGTGGCGTTCTATATTTTTCAGTGTTTTAAGTATATCATTTTCGTGAACTATAGGAATAGTTTGGAATACTGTCATGTTAAAACTACTTATCTATCCAATTCTGATAGGTATATTATGTACTTCTATTTTGTACATAATTATGTGTTGTGTGTGTACTTTGTATTAATTCCAAGATAAGATAGAAAGTAACAATTCTAATAATGTCACAAAAGAAAACAAGTTTGTAGGGTTTCAACTTTAATCCATTTGAAATTTATTGGAATCCAATGTTTTACAGCTATATCGAGCGGGTGTTTGTAAACTGGTAGCTCGCTCTAGCGGCGAGCGCGGTGAAACAGCCGGCGGGGCGCGCGGGGCGGGAGCTTCCTCCCCCTGCTTCAGTCTCTGCGCAGCACTCGAGGAGGTACGACGTGTGTCGAGCGACGAGCCATCACACCGCTCGCGCGGCAACTACGATCAGTGACAGTGTCGTAAAAAAGTGAATTGAACAGAAAATGCGTATCGGATTGCAGTGCCCACATTATTGGATGCAGTGAACGGATCACACACATTGGATTGCAGTGTTTTTTGGATTGTACTTTTTAATCAGCAAAACTGGGGATGCATAAGATGGAACTTGGAGACAGCGTGTACGCCGCTGAGCGTATAATGAAGAAGAGAATTAGAAAGGTGAGCTTTTAAATATATTTTTTTGCAAAGCCTCTACCGCTTCTGACTTTGACTTGGTGCTAGATCACCTGCATATATATTAATTATTTTGGACCGCTTTGCTCTTAACAACCAATTTCACAAGAAATGCTTGCTTAATTCTTCGCTTGTGTGGTGCGATGTGAGTTCATGTTTCAAAACATGCATGCAGAGGTATATCGCAATAACAATATGCATGACATAGCTTTTTGTAATTTAAATTCTATATACATTATCCCAGCATTGTCATAATCGCCAGCAGCTGTTCCCAAATAATTATCGCAAGGGTTTTTGGTTCCTTTTGATGCATGTTTTTCGTCGTTCTTATTATTACAGGGTCTCCCCTTACACGACTCATAAGTTTAGAAACTTGGGGTTCAGTGAGAAACTGAATGCTTTTATGAATAGTGTTCTTTCTTGAGATTATATTAGGTCTTTGATGCCAAACAAGTTTCTTAACTCACTGAGAAGGCATGTGAGGGGTGGCCTTGTCATTGTGATCAGATTTTTTATACTGCTCGCTTTTTCTTTTTGTTTGATCTTGTTTCTGAAGTTTTTTTTTTCTAGACTAATAACAATGGCTTATTGGGTGCACTTGGTTTGCAGTTTAAATTCACTAACAGTTAGAATTAAACCGGATTGTACGTGTTCGGCAAAAAGGTAAGCAACGGTAAGTCATTCACATGGTGATTGCGTGAAATCATGAAGTTGTGTCTTGAGTACCTAATATTATAATTATTAACTACAATATCTTCATCTCTTGTCAAATTACAACCACGATTTTTTATTTTGAAATTAGAATAATGGTTATTGAAGTTGTTCTAAATGAATAAATTAGAAGTACTTCTACAAAAAAATAAGATTGTAAAGTAGCGTTATTTTCGAATTTCTAACTTGATCCGTATCAAGTTTTCAGCTAAAATACTTCTTAACAATAATGAAGACTGACATATCTTGGCCATTACTGATACCGTAACAAACTACGCGGCCAAAATACAGAAAAATAGAATATAAATTTAGTTGGAACCTTGCTTTTGGGGGACATTAATTTTAGATCGGGCTGCATAAGTGGGCGTATACTGTAGTGACTAGCATTATTAACCTTTACGCCCACTACACCGTTACGCCCATGGGTCCCTGTGAAGGAGTCTTAACATTTTTGTACTCTTTAATAATAAATTCTTCTGATTGTTTATTTAGTTTATTAATGTTAATGAATGTTTTTGATATAACTGCAGGTATTTTTGATATAATTGTACCTGCAGTTAATTGTAACACAATGAGATTTTTCATGCCTCTAATTTAGTGCACATACAATTAAAATATACAATATCAACCTACCTATCTGAATATTTTACCAACAATACTACTGCTATTGCTACTTGGAAAACTTATTTAACATTTCGTTTTTCTTTAATATTTTTTACAATAAACATCCATACAGCTCATACACATTGCGTCGTTTCTAAGAAACTGTTGCCATTCCTAAAGGTACAATTTTTTTTATTTAAAATATTAACTAAATGAAAAAAAAATCGTAATCTTTGGCTGTGCACGTAATTCCCAATTTCCAGCGATCTAAATGTTACCAATAGGTAGGTATTATAAATAAAGGTAAAAGGAAATAAAAGTTACTAAGAATTACCTTCTCTATCACCCAAAAAAGTTTGTCGGATCCGAAACACATCTCGCTGTAAAAGGATGTATGTTTGTTAATCTTTCACGGGAAAACGGCTGGAGCAATAGTGATAAAATTTGGTATGTTTCCTAATAGCAAAGTGCAGTAACTGACTTTTGCATTTATACCATTACTTGCATTAATACCAATACTTATCTCTATTATATTATCTGTGGGCGTATATGTGCCTGCACCTGGCTCTCTGGAGTAGAACCTTTGTGCATATCGCCAAAGTTATAGTCCCTTCATTACATCCATAACAGTATCTCATTTGAAGTTGCTATAGATGCCATTCACGATTCTTCATTCACAAAACTCCACTCGCGCGGTCGAGCATTTAGTTCGTCAAGGTATTTTCCAATCGTTTTTAATATCAAAACTTAGACACATGCTAAACGCTGTCAAATATAACTTACAGATTTCAAAACCCCATTGGACAAGGTTTTCTTTTTTTGATGGTAACACAGTACGGGCCTTACCACAAAATCTGTGACACAACAAATGTTGTCAAATTTTGTTATAAACACTTTTTAAACAATGTTTAAAGTTTATGTGTGGGACGTAATACAGTCTGAGCCTTACCATCAAAACTTAGACACATGCTAAATGCAAAAAGCCGGCAGTTAGCCATCAGCGCCTTATAAAAGTGTCAAATTTGGATTTAAACACCCATTTAACAATGTTTTTTTTTTATATGTAATAACACAGTAAAATTTGATTGTCTTTTCGAAATAATAAGGAAGTAGAGTTAGTATTTTAGGTATCATGTAAAAATCTTAAAGACTTAATAAAAAAGCACAATAAAAAAACTGCTACGTTAAAAAAAGTATCGGTTCAACAACTTCCTCCAAACGCCGCTGTGTCGAATTTAGGAAACTACTTAATGACATAGATAACCATGCTTCAGAATTTAGAACGTATGACGCTAGTTTCTAAAACTATATTCCTCTGTCCCCCAGTTTTACATTTTGTTTGCGAGCATCGTCTTTGAAATGTTAAAACACTTGCCGGACAATTTTAGCCCCTATTAACACTGTCTAAAGTGCTTATTTGAATGACTCAGCCATTCGCTTCGAGCAACTCCTACATCGTTCTGAGGCCCTAGTATCTCGATACAAACGCGCCACTATTCGGCTTCGACCGTTTCCGAGAGGAGTACGCATGCGCCCCACCGTTTGCATCGACCAATCAGCGACGAGTGTGAAACTAGCGCGTGGAAAGAACAACGCCTTGAATTTTACTTCGATAAAACACTTTGTATTTTAGATAATACTACATTATGGGATCAGATAAAATTAAACGTAGTTTATACTTTTTAGTAAGTATCTAGACTTACATTGTGTTTTAGAGTTTTTTGATCAAAACTGCTGGGTTTCTGTTTCTGGCTTTCTGCATTATCACCTAGCTAAAAAGTTCCAAGCACTAACGTTAGATGGCGTGATCCTATGAATTACAGAATAAAAAATGTTATTGACCAAAAATGCGTATAACTACTTATAATAAAAAATGAGAGATCTTGTAAAATTGTGTTATTGACTTTCAGATAGTCCAGTATCAAAAGTTTATTTATGTGCTGAGTGATAATGCCTGATGAAAGCGTTTGGGCTGGGGTCACTAATTTAGTTTTAGCAATTTTTGGAGTGTGGAATTTGACCTGCCACCAAAAACGATTTTCTGTCGGGGAATCTACCGTTTCCTACCTTTACGCTTAGAAATGCCTGAAGCCTGTTCACCACACTCAAGCTCGTGTTTTGCCATTTCCGTTAGCACTGGCCAACGTTTTGTAATTATTGAGCCAGCATAGTTTTTTGATGATATCAACGACTAGATCCACCTACCAAATATCAACTCAATAAACTAAACTGTGATTTCTACTCTCACAGTAAATAAGTTAAATTTATCTCAGGTAAGTAATTTATTTTAAATCAAATAAACTCTTGCCTATGTACTGCTATGTTTAGTTGTTAGGTAGATACAATTTCTCTCACCACCCTCTAAACATAAAAACAACCCCTTATGAAGGCACCCCTATATTTAGAAACCGTACTTAATCGCGTACAGGCACGCATCAAATATTAAAATAGTGAATGGGGACAAAATCATATGAGAGCGTCGTCGATCCAAGCATAGTGCCAGTCGGTGGCATTGTCTGCCGTTGAGCCTCCACACAATCGTATTCCGTTACACAACGCGCGTATCTAGAATTTACACCACGTTGTGAACAACAGATTGAGCGATAAACTGCGGATTCTTCAATACTCAACTTTATGCTTCTCTGGTAAGGTTAGATTACGCTTATCCAATATCGGTCTTTGAAATACGACACTTATCTATCAAATAGTGGTGTCGATATAAGATACTATTCCCACATTAAATTTCTAAGCCGGCTAAAACGGTCGTGCCGGAGTAGGTAGAGACACACCGTTATAAGGAAACGTATAAAAAGTGGAGACAAGTTGGCGCTACGTCATTATAATAATGCGCCTGTTGCCTCGCCGGCGGTCGTTATGCCCCACGCATTATTATGTAAATGGAAACGAAAAGGAAAGGACGTTTTTTATATCTTTTATCTGATGCAGATAGGGATCGTAATTAGTGAACGATATTGCAGGGTCGAGACGCCGCAGGTGAAAAATGTTCCCACGAAGTTATAAAGTAAATAATGGCACCTACAATTAAATTTCTCGACGCTCCTCTTCTTATCCCTGATGTAATAATGACCTCAATAATGTTTGGCCAGATAGTGTAAATACTTGCAGAAATACAATAAATTGTTGGTAATCCAATTAATTAAATACTGCAACAACAGAGAGCAAATAAGAGGGTAACACTCCCTGAAAATGTTAGCTCCGGCGTCTAATGTTAATCCTAAACCGACTCCCCCACGTCAGCGCCAGCCGGCGGCACGGCATTGTTGTTTTTTGTCATATCTGGCATAACACTCATATCACAACCGAGGCGTGGGGTGTGATCCCCCTTAATTGAGTTATTACTGACGTATTTATCTTCGGATTTATTGATAGTCTTATCTGAATGGTCGTCAAAACTCTCGTTAGCAATGTGTGTCCACATCTTGGTTTTCAGATTTACGCTTATTGCATAAAACAGCGTAGAAATGGTGCCTAGCCGAATAATTTCTAACATCCCGTTCCCTAAGTTTCACTTCCTTTTGAGCAAATCTACTAAATGTGCGGGTTTGTTAGCATTCGAGTGTTTACTTGCTGGCTTAGCCTTAGTTCGATTTACGAAGGGTCGTTTCTAAGGGTCTCTTTTGTGTTGTTGAACGAGAACACTTGTTCTGCTTGGTACCCAAATGATTTCATTGATTTGTTCCCTGGCTATAAGAAGTATTTGGTTGGTTAAATCACTTAGACGGCTGAAATTCTCTCCGAGATCAAACTCAGGGCATCATGTCATGACTTCAGAAAAAATTTAATGTAATAAACTAACATTGCACAATGTTTTATGAAAGGTATCTTGTCCTTAGCTATCTAACGAGTAACGAATATTGACATCAAAATCCAATAAACTCATTACTAGATTCATTGTAATCCTGTGAAAGTCGGAAGTACACATTTTTTTTCGATGATGATAAATCCTGACAAATCTATAATCATATCCTGACTGCTACACACAAAAAAAACATAAATAAAATATATAAATAATGACCCCGTATTTTTGTGGTTTATCAACGAGTAAGTAGAAATAAAACGAATCAATATTAAAAAATACCACTAAGTACATCGATTTTGAGGCATGGTTATAATGTAAGATTCATCTATATTTATTATATTAATCTGCTCGCGTAGCTTTGTATTTTAGAGCATTAATTTCCTCGAACTGAACAAAACACAACCGTTCCGCAAGAGAGCTCGACGTGAATTGACGCAGTCTGTGACTGAGCCCCGTCGCCGGTCGCTACGCCCCGGCTGGTAAACCGCCCGGCACGCGGTATACTTGCTCACCTTGTCTAACATATCGTGTTACTCTTCGCACACAGCCGTCAGTCTTGAACGAACCTACTCCTAAAGTCTGCACTCCTGGTACACAGGTTACGAAAGAATACGCGCGCGGGACAGCGCGTAGAAAAAAACAACAGTCTCGTTTTGCTGTCCAACCGGTCCAGTTGGTATTTTAGTTTTGTATCTCAAAAATCCGAATTTGAGTTTTATGTAGAAGTTTTAATTTACTTTTACGTTTATTAAACATATCAACTACCATTTCGGGTAACCTAATGAGGAAGTATTTAACAATGACGTTAATTGTTATTTATCATTATAATATAAGTACAGCATTATAGTAGGTAGTAGGTACCTAATTATGTATTTCTAAGACGATTGAAAGCGTTTGCATAATAACTATTAATTAGCTGGACTCTAATGATAATGCTACTTTCACGTTGACTTCATTGGAGGTCTGGCTGGACGGGTTTAAAATTATGATTTATATTTCTCCCGTAAAGGAGTCTCCCGCAAAAAATATTCGATATAGCTATTTTAAATAACAAATTTATTATATTCAAATTCTAATAAAAGTAGATCGGAATTTTTGGGTGTTCCCCTTTGGACACAGGTATTGGTTATTACCAAATATAATTGATACATTACGCGTACATATTTTGATTATTTTTTTACTTAAATAATAGGTTATTGATTACCTCTTACTATCTATGCTTTCCAGTTACAATTATAATGTAACTCTTTATGTTAAATATACCTAAGTACCCATGTAGTTTAATATTTATGTCGATGACATTATAATAATTCGGAGATGATTGAGAATCAGCGAGTGAATTTCAGATTCGTTCGCTTGTAATTTATTCGCCTACCCTCATTCACCCTTTTGGCGCTTCGGGGGAGACCGCGAGGTTCAATATTAGAAGACGAGATTCACTTAATATCATTCGAATCTACACGCTTAAAGTTCAAAGATTAAGCACGTTTCTAAACGACTTCAACAATCACTAAAAAGGAAGAAAGTATTTTATTTTCGCGTAAATCTCTGAACCCAATTTATTCTAGCGAAATGAAAAATGGTTTAATAGAAGTTCTCATTTCGCTTGAGGGCTAAGGGTGAGGACTTTTTATAATGTTTATCTTCTTACTAGTCCAAAAAAAGATACGAAATATAAGACTTCTAGATTTTTGGTTTTCCTGTATAGGTTACCTACTATATTCTTTGTAGTTGCTAAATTGCTATGTAGAATCTGAATATTCGGGAACAACACATGGGAACTCGGAAAATTTTAGATTGGTTTCTGTGAATCCGTTTTGTCCCATGTCCTAGTCGTTACTCATGTTTTAAAATCCGGTATCGGACTTGGTAAACTTGTTTTATTATTTCATAGAATCCAATCTAAGGACATTCCCCTTTCCATTAGAAGGATTGTGTTAATAGGCAGGCAAGCAAAGCCAAGATCGTCGACTTCGAAGTCGGCTAAGAGACGCGACGAATAGCTACAGTTATGAGGCATTCTACCTCTATTATGAGGTTTATGATTATTAGATTATGAGGTGATTATACGATATACCTCAGTAATAATAATAAGTTAACTCAATACTCAATACTCAATCTTTTTAACTAATTAGTAAATCCGTATGAAAGTGACTTCGGCAATCCAATTAACTACGGAGTGCGTCAGAAAATGCCGATGGTGCCGATACAAAGATATAATGGAATAGTACAAAAAAAGTGCACCGATAGATGGACGCAACTCTTAGCAAAATATCCTGTAGCTTCAATTTCCAACATCAGTTTCCCAACAAAATTGGCGAAGGATTTTCGCCGACATTCATTGCTCAATTGAGGCAATTTGCGTTAAACGCCAGCGGACCGGAGCGCTGATCACTCCCAGTGGGCCTCCACTGGGTGGAAGCCATTAATCTCCCTTCCGGAACACCCTAGCCGAAGGGCTCTAAAGGTTTTAATCCCCAATCTCGGTGTGCTTGAAAAACGCCGCGAGCGAATTTCGATTCTCGATAACTGTTGAAATGTTGTTGAGCGGGGTACGCGATAAAGATCAGTTACTTATTGCGATTTATTTAAAAAATACGTGATTTCAATTGTTGTGGCTTCCTGGAATAGTAGATATCTACTACATAACGGTAGCAAGACTTTTCATCTGGCTCTATTCTTAAGAGGAGAGTATAGCACTTGTTCGTCCATACAAAAAGAGAAAACGTTTTACTACCTCTAAATATTATCCAATCTCCATGATTTTTTTGTATGTTATTGACACAAGGAATAATTAGGTTTATAGCTTTTTCTTTTTACGATATTGTTTATAGATCCAAACTTATAGGCACCTCAAATAACGTAATTTTTGTGTGTTGAATCAAGCCGTTCGTTGAACAATAACAATGTATTTTTTTTTAATGCGCAACCTATAAACCTAGAATATATTATGCTGAAGCGATTGACACCAAAATCTAAGAGATTGCTATTTAGTTAGTGTAAAACGTTTTCTCCCGAAACCAGAATTTCATTAAGAAAAATACCTATTGTCAGTCGCGTGCTGCAGTGCATGCGATAAGAAATCTTTTCCTAAATAACTATTTCGCTAAAATCGCGAAGGTATACTGTCCTCTTAACTTCTTGATAATTCTTCATTGAAACGACAACAGTAGGTAGGTTATGTAAAGTAGTTACTAACTCTAATTTTTCTCAAAAGCTCTTTTTAATGCATAAAATAGAGAATTTGCTAGCTAGCTGCATATTAATACCGAAATATAATCAAATACATTGGATCTGCTTAGATATCTGGGTTGGTCATAAACTGATTTATACCATCGTTTACAATCTGAATATGCGGGTCGTTAAATAACTTAACTCACTCAACTGACGAACAAGAAATTAGATGCATACGAGTACCATTAAACGGTTGTAATCGTGATTTATTAGGCCGTATAACCGTAGGTTTGTTAAAATCATGTTCATCGTATCGTATTGTCATTATCAATTATCACCAATCCATAAGTGTAAAAAAAGATAATATCACACCTTTTAATATTGTTATTATAATGCTGTCAATACTGGGCCCCAATTCACCATCAGAAGAGGAGTGTGGCTTCTAGAAAGCCAATTCTCGACACTACCAGTGCGGAAATATGCACCACGGAGACACGAAGACGTGTTTCACAGCTCGAGTGGATCCGCCACAGGCAAAGCGGACTCAATTTTCTTACTAAAAGCCTCTGACCGATCCTAAAAACACGGTCGAAGGGTTTTTAAATACCGCTATCGGTGCAAAGATCTAACTATGAACTATGCGAAAATTGAGATGGATCGGCCACACTATTGGAAAGGGAGCCGAGAACAATGGCAAGCATCGCATTTGAGTAGAAACCGCCTGGAGGCCACCGCAGATGCGGTCGCCCCGTACACACATGGCGGCACACAGTGGACGGTGAGCTGCGAACGCAAGGCCTGAGCTGGACGGAAGCCAAGCCACTCTCGTGAAGGCCCTCTGTACCACCGGGGACTGTTTGAAACCTTTGCCTTTGACCCTTAACTGGAGTAACCTATGTTTCGTATGCCTTGTTCGGAAACTTAAAAATGAAGTGTGGTAAGAAGATAGGTAGGTTATAAGTATTTTCTCTAGCCTTCTGCGTAAACCACCATAAACACAACATTCACTAACACTTCAACGAGCTTCTGAAAGTTATCCATGGATTAGGTTGAAAACATTTACCTTCCTCGGCACCGAAATTCATTTAGCGGGACTACCGAAGCGACCCATTGATTAATATTAATTACTTCCCCTTAATTATAGCACAGGGTCGGTCAGTTCTAATTGGCGTCTATACCTGGCCAAAGCTGGTCCGCCCATGCCTCGATTACTTCCATACAATTGGCAAACTTAAATAACACACTCAATTATACATTTTGAACCTTAAGTTCTCTTTCATAAAGCACATATTGTCGGCACGCTAAAGTTGGTGGGTTAGTTCGCTGAGCGGGGGTGGGGTGAGACGAGGTGGGGGCGGGGCTCCCCTCTCTTCGCCCCGCCTGCCCCGCGGATCGTCCAATCGTAGAGCTTCGGCCGCACGGCTCAACCTTGCCCACACGTCCTAGCGAAGTGCTTTTTATTTTATAACTCTGTCGGTAAAGAATTGAAATGAAAGCTTCTTGATGATTGATGTCTTGGTTTGATTCATGCTGTTTTGTTATGGGTTTTCCTCTGATATCGTTGGTTGGATACTTATTATAAAAGTTATATTTAAATATAGTTTTTTATTTTATTAGAGGATGGTTGATCAACGGTGCCCAAGTATCTTAAAGTATGAAAATATAGGTTTACTCAGTAAAGTTTTCTTTATTGATGTCACACGTAGCGTCATAAGTAATTTAGATTTTACCAGTAATATAAAAATCATAATTATTAAATAAATATTTTTCAAACGCTTCTCCAAAGTCACTGAACACTTACAACATTCCACCTCACCCTTCTAAAACCAATAAGAGGCGGGGGTTCGAGGGGTGAATCCAATTTCGAAAGAGGCGTATCTACCCCTCCCTCCCTTCCAATTTCACCCTTATACGAGCGGCTTTAGAATTTATATTTGAATGGGTAGTGTCTTGCAATTATGCGGTTAAAGTAAAGGGGCTCTTTAATAAAGTGTGTTTCGATTTGACTTCGAGTTCCGACATTTCGAGTAATTGCTTGACGCAGATGCAGATGGCAGTTTATGGAAGTTCATTCAGTCCTCACTACGAACTGCTTTGAGAACACAATACGCGATCCTAAACTTCTCTGCCTACCTACTTGGTCTGGGGTAGCTCAGACCTTCCTACTACTTTGAGGTTAGGCACCTAAAAGTTACCTGTTCCAAAAAAACCCTCTTTTTGATTATGTCAGTTATAAAATTGTAAAATATTAACTGCCATGTCTAATCGGCACTCAATAAAAAACTTTTGAGACTCACATGACTAGAGACTACACGTCATACAGAGATGTATGCGATACTTATAGGGTTTCCTCTTCAACACATGATATTGGCGGAATTCACATCACACACTACAAATGCAATTAAACTAAATTTCTAGTTAGATGCATAGAATTTTGCTTATGGTGCTGCATGCTGGATGCATTAATTTTGTGCTTATAGAAGCATGTCATGTAAACGCAGCCTTTGAGATATATGCCGGGTAACGGGTTCGATGCCGGGGGAGATAGTTCCCGACAGCTGTCTGCGCCCGCGCACCTGCGCCGAACCGTGTGAGACGGAGTGAGACCGCATACACAACAAACAGTATAGTGTTTCACCATGCTATTGAGAATACTATATTATGTTTATGACCGAACTCATTTAAGTAATTCAGTACGTGCCTGATGTCATTGTTGATAAATAATTGGTACATAAATAAATAAGTGCCTACCTACACTATCTAGGTTACCTAGGTATTATGTTCGGTTAGTAACTGCGGCTGGTATCGCAAATTTCCACCCCTCTCATTTCATACACGCGAGCCGGCACCGGCCAACAGTCAGTTGAGTCGCGTGCGCCGCCGGCCTCGCCCGCGCGTGAACACAAACAACTCAACTAACGGAAACCTTCTCCCGTTCCAGAGCAAGGTGGAGTACTACGTGAAATGGAAAGGCTGGAAGCCCAAGCACAACACCTGGGAACCGGAGGAGAACATCCTGGACCCGCGGCTCATCCAGAGCTTCGAGCGCGGCGAGGAGCTGCGGCGGCAGGGGCGGCGGCGCGAGCGCGAGCTGTCCCCCGAGCGCCGCTCGCCCTCCGCCGAGCCCGCGCCGCCCAAGCGCAAGGCCGAGGTGCTGCGCGAGTCCGGCAAGATCGGCGTCACCATCACCATGAGCCCGCCTGGCAAGCGCCACGACAAGCCGCGCCCCGCGCCACCGCCCGCCGCGCCCGGCGGCGCCCCCGCGCCCGCCTCCCCCGCCGCCGAGGCCGCCGCGCCGCGCTCCGGCCCGCGCCGCGCGCCGCACTCGCCGGAGGAGGCCGACGCGCACACGCCGCCCGAGCGCCGCACCGACACGCAGCCCGCCGCCGCCGCTCCCGCCGAGCCCCGCGGCGCGCGCCCCCCGCCCCCCGCGCCCGCACCCGCCGACGACCCCAAGCGGACCGAGGAGCCGGCCCCCGCCCCCGCCCCCGCGCCCGCGCCCGCGCCCCCCGCGCCGCGCCGCACTGCCGCCTTCTGGCTGGCGCGCTCGCCGGTGGCGGACCAGATCTTCATCACGGACGTGACGGTGAACCTGCAGACCGTCACCATCCGCGAGTGCCGCACGGAGAAGGGCTTCTTCAAGAGCCGCGAGGCGCCGGCGCCGCCGCCCAGCCTGGACGTCACGTAGGCGCCGCCCCCGCCCCCGCCCGCCCTCGCACCCGCGGGAAACACTAGTGAGATGTCTTCGACAGTGTACAGATGTAGTTAGTATTTATTTAGTGTAGTATAAATTATTATTTTGTTGCGAATCGCAACAAGTTGCAAGTGAATGGACCGAGTGACTACATGCTAATGCGAACATTGTTGGTTTGCTTAAGAAGTTAGAGAAATATAATATAATGCTACTGATGATGTGATGTACGTGAAGTATAGACCTACTGGTGGAGAGTCAAAATGTAGGCACTTTATAAATTAATATTTTAATAAGATTTTAATACAATTCCCACATTCCCCATAATCTGTTCATGACTGAGAAGATAATAATACTTATTGCTGTTATTTTAATAATTTAGTTTTTTTAGAACTTCTCTAATACTCAAACTTATTTTTGTATAATGCATAATATTATTTGATATCCCGTAACCCCTATTCCTGGTAATCCTATACCAACAGGACTTTAATAGATTGACGAGTATTAGGTCTTTATCAATCAATTCAATAGTAATTATATAGAAATTTTAAACAAAAAGCAATGCTGATATTGGTACAAATCCGGTAGATTACCTATCATAAACTATACTTAATTAAATTATGCTGATTGATGTATTATTTCTGGATTGGACTGTATTTCTCAATTTTATTTTAATTTGTAATGCCTACCTAATTGTTATTGTTATTTATTTGTCTAAATAATTTTCGAATATTCCGTTATAGCGATGCACTGTAGCTAGTAGTAAAATCCTGCATAATTTTGTTTAATTAACGATAGTAGGTACCTAAAATAATTTGTCATCTTATTTTTAGTAAGTATTTAATCCATGGAAAAATCCTAAGCATTATTAAAGTTGTCATTGGATACAATTGGCTTCAGGTTAAGGTGATACCTGTCAAGAGAAAACAGTTCATCATACATAAGAGGCTAGTTGGTTGATACATAACTGATTATCCGTATAGGGTACGGGTCAGTTATGTTTATATGTATTGTTTATTTTTTTATGATATCAATGAAGCTGAATATTTTATTTTTTATAATTTCACATAAACTTCAGTACCTAACCACTATATAGAAGGTTAAACTGTAAACCACCATAATGTCATTTTGTAAGAAGAAATACATATTTTGTATCTATAAATATTTATTTATTTATTTATTTATTTAATAACTTAAACCTATCATTAGTCATCATAATATGTTAGTTCAGGTACCTACTTACACTGTATTTAGTAAAAACTACTATGTACTTAGCATCTTATAACTTATCTAATATTTTAAAGCAATATTTATGATTAATTACTGTCGATTTTGACGTTATGTAATATTGTTCTGATTTAAGCACCTACCTTTTAAGCTTAAATCGTTATTGTGTTCCTTAACTATTAGTTGTTATTGGTTCCTGTCACTGAGGTATAGTCTCGTATTAATTTATTAATTAATACATCGTAAGTTTTTTATTAAAATGCATTTGTATGTGAAATTTATGTAAATACTGTAAATAATATATACCTACTAGAGCACTTGTTTTATAATGTGATAGTTCTCCCACATTGTATTATGTAAATAAATGAGAATCAATTAGAACTTGTGTATTACTCATCTTGAATAACGTAGGAACTCGAATCCTTAAAAGGGTAGCCAAAGGTGCCTCGCAAGAGAGTCACCACTTTTCGCTGTAGGTGAAGGTATAAAAGATATAATACTCTTTATTGCACACAAACAGAAACAGTATTACAAACATGAAATAGCACAATCGGCGGCCTTATTACTAAAAGTAATATCTTCCAGACAACCATATTGATAGGAAATAGAAAGAATTAAAATGTATAATTGTTATTTTTATTTACAGACCTACTAGTTATCAACTCACGTGATAACTACGATCTGAATTTTAAATTATAGAATTGCGGGTTTCTTTTCAGTTTAGCAAGAATATGGATCGGTAGTGCATTATCATAATATGATGCACATGGATGGGTAGGTACTCTGCATTATCATAACAATATTATTAAGTATATCATATAAAAAAAATTACAGGTAACACATTAATATGATACGGCACTACCCATCCCATTTGCCATTAATAAGTACTTACCTGTTACCTGAAAAACTAAAATTGTTGAATAAAAAAAACATTGACTGTTCTGTTTTTGTTAGGCAAATGGAAACGTATGTGGGACGCCGCCGTCCAGGCAACTGGACTGATGACCCTCAGACCGGTAAGGGGCCGTCCATTAATCACGTGTATATCAATCAATAACCTAACCTAACCGATAGTGATGTGATGGTTAGATGAAGAATCTTGAGGACTTGTTGTATGCTCCGTGGTAGAGGTCGGCAGGAGGGCAACTGTTGGCTGACGATGATTTAAGTAAGTACCTACTTACCCACAGATACTTATCGGCAGGCGCGGATCCACCCATATGGGCAAGGTGGGCATGCCCATCACCTAAATGACTTGCCATATCAAACCAAAGGATTTTATAATTTAGTTATTTTATGAAATGGCTTTTTATAGTTATGATGAGATGATTTCCTGGAAAGCCATAAAATTTTCTGTCATGTCTTCAAGAGACTGCGTTACGGCTTACGGCCAAAGTAACTATTTACGTATGGGCACAACGAGATTACGAGACTAGTTTGATCTTGATTAGTCAATAGGTAGTTTCGTTATTTAAAAGACAGCCTTTTTTTGGAAAAACGGCGAGTATTTCAGTTTTTTTAATAGGTATTTCCCCAATTGTGACCCCTGGAGTGAGTTTGTGGAAATAATAATAACAAAATTACTTACGAGTTGTGTAAATTTGTTGGGTTATTAACAATTTATAGGTAGTTAGGATCCTTCAAATAATTATAATTCAAAATTTTGCGGCATTTTTTAATTAACGCGAGTGAGTTATGGCTGAAATACCTAAATAAAAAAAATACTTTTTTGTATCTAAAATTTTAGCCATAGTAGGAAATAAGCCATAGTTGAAATTTTGCACGTTTTACGTATACTATGTGAAGGATCCCAAACAATATATATATATTTAAAAAACCGGCCAAGAGCGTGTCGGTCACGCACAAAACTGAAAGAGACCCCTCTTTCATTCTTAGACTGCTTGACACAAAAAAAATATCTATACATTACCATATGTCATAATTAAGTTGGTCGAGTTGTATAAAAATAACTACATATGTATGATACAGAGTCCGCTATAGTTTTCGTCGAAAGTACTTACTAGGAGGTAAGTATACAGGATATTTTTTTTCAGAATTATTGTAATAGTAGGTATTTCAAAAGTTAAGAGGGGACGCTCTAATTTGCACATTGTATATATGACTCATATCTCGAGACTGGGGGGTCCAAACGTATATTTATAAATGTTTGCCTTCTGTAGGTATTTGGGTCAAAATTTAGGAAATCTGAAGGTTTTAACAATAAATGCCTTTCTTTTAAATGGCTGTAGGTATCTTCAAACTATTTTGCCTATAAAGTCAGCCACATTTAAATTCGATTTTGTCTAATAGTTGTTTACGTTGTATTGTAATATTGGCCTTAAAACAGAGTTTTGTCTGCAAAAAAAATCAAAAACTGTATACCTATGCATATGTTTTACAGTTTTGATTTATTTGAGAAAATTGGGTTCCCCTCATCTCGCCTAATCTTTATTATCCTAAACTCGTTTCGCATAACTCGTAAGGTCTAAACTTTTTTGGTAGAATCATCACTTCGCCAAGACTTATGTGGCATAAGACTCGTTTCGACTAAAACTCTTATGGCACGAACTTGAAACACCTAAGTCTCGTTTGCTCAAATTGTTCGTATTGGTATAATCTTGTTTCTCCTAATATTATCTTAATAAATACTATATTAAGTATGTTTTAAATGTACAAATTGTGGTATTTTTCTCCTTCATCCGGAAAATCAAGATATGGAATGATCAAAATATCGAAAGTGAATGACCATTATAATGATTACAAATGCCATTAAACCCCATGGGATCGAAACCTAAAGATAGGTGCGACGACGAGCAAAGCGAGGAGGAGCGTGTTAGGTGCACATGTTCATCAAAAGCAAAGTTACCACATAGCGGAAAATTAAATAATGCAAGGCACCAGTTTTTCGCTATGTAGGGAGACGCTTCGTCAAAGTTAAAGTCAAATGAATATAAGTAGTTTGTATAAGCTATGCCTATAGTATTGTAGGCTATTTGAGATTTGGCCATACCATTATTAGGCTAAACAAGATTATGCGAAATAACTTTTTACTAAACGAGATTTATGCCATACGATTTTCGGCGAAACGAGACATTGACCAAACGTTACTATGCAATACGAGATTAGGCAAATAAATCGTGGCCAAAAAAGGTAGAACCATTTTGGACTTGCCCATCACCTATTTTGAGGTCTGGATCCGCGCCTGCTTATCGGTTAGTTACTACTATCGGTTAGGCAGCGTTCCCACTACGCCGGACCGGCAGATCTGCCGAAAACCGGACACCGGACAGAGTGTTCACATTACATCGGATCCCGGAAGAAATTCAGACAGTCCTCAGTTGAATTTGGACCAATGGACGACGAAATTGTTGTGTTGTGGTGGTATCTTAATAGAAGGCAAAATAAAAGTAAACATTGGGTACACCCTATTTTACGGGAAAGATTTTCCATTCTTTTCATTTTACATCCAGGGGCGAGGGGAGCACGAGCGGGGCGAGCGGGGGACAGATACCGGCACAAACTCGTTCACATTACTCCGGGCCCGGTCGTTCTACCGGCAATTCGTAGTGACAAAACGTTCGGTAGAAATGCCGGGCTCGGCAAAAATGCCGGAGCCGGGATAATGTGAATAGCTTCATATAAATTGTACAGCCACTAGCTCTTCCGGCAGATTTACCGGCGCGGCAGATCTGCCGGTCCGGCGTAGTGGGAACGCTGCCTTAGTTACTACTGTTGACCCAGTAAGTACTTATTTTTTAAATAAATCTAGGTAATGCACTTTATTTACCTATAAGTAGGTTAGGGACTTACATAATAAATATAAAGGCCACATCGACTAACATTTTTTCGGACAGTTTTAAAAAAATAATCTAGCAACCTACTGTCAGTTTAGTTCGAATCTCTAGATTTGTCTTCGCGCAAATCGATCGGCGCATCGTCCAACAGGAAGCCTTTCCGCGACGCAGTCTAGTGAGTAGTTTGTCAACTGATCGATTGGCGCCAGTGTTGTAGACATGGGCTATTTTAGCTGTTTGAGGGAAAATTTAGCAGTGACCTAGGTCTACTCTATAGCAAGGTTATTTAGAACGACCTTTCTACCTCTCAGCCTCGCTTCATACATGTGTCGCGTTTGTGGGGCGAACCGCCGCCTTAACCCCAAATATTAACTCCTCCAAGTTATAACCCAGGGGAAAATACAAGGCAGGAGGAAGAAACGCGTTGCAAATCAGTGCATTGAAACCGGCGTGCAGTAAACTGGCGTTGCGCTTCATGTTCATGAATTTTTTGAAGAACTCATTATGCAGACCTCTTTTCCCAAAAATTGATCTTGAGTCTTTCTTTTTTGTTTCAAGTGCTGCAAATGTACCTACCGATAAGATCGTAGGGAAATTTGAAAACACATCTGGCAGCCCTATAAACTGCGCAAAGCTGTCATTGTCATTTCACTGTCAGCTGTCATTCTTGTTGATTGTTGACAATAAATAGCAGCGCGGAGTCCGGTCCGGGAAACTAAAACAAACAAATAAAAACAAATCTTTCAATGGAGTGGTCGAAGGAAAAAACACTGAAACTGATTGCTTTTTTACAAGTGAACCCATCACTGTGGAACCCCTCTCTCTGCGACACTCGCAGGTTTAAGCATAAGCGAAAAGATGAGCTTCGGGCTATAGCCGAAATTTTGGAGATTTCCGTGGCCGATGCTACGAAGAAGATTCAACATCTTCGCACTCAGTATAACAGAGAGTCGGCTAAGGAAGCCCGCGCCAACGCCGAGGACCCCAACGACAGATATGTCAGCAATTGGTACGCCTTCGAATATCTGCACTTCATGAAAGACTCTAACAAACCATACAGAGTTATTCAATCGGTAAGTAGAGTACTAACCAGATTCGTATCATAGATTTTTTAAAACATGTATTTGAGTATCTATTTAACACTTTACTTACCTAGTTTTATTATACTTAGGTACCTAATACTTTTTTTTACAAACTTCCTACTTACTAGCTTTACTTTAGTTACAACATATTACTTTAATTTAAGACATTCATTTTCCAGGATCAGCAGGCAGAGCTATCAAGAGCTGCAATACAGGAGGTAGATATTTCAATGGTGGATTGCAAACTAAGCAATCTCTCACACCCAGCAAAAGGGTCTGGAATAGACCCATTACAACCAGTGAAGCCAGAGATTGCTAGTCCAACGTCACCCAGGAAAAATCGGGATGAATTTTCTGTTTTTGGCGAATACATAGCCAATGAGCTTCGTTCATTGAAAGGAGAGAAGAATTTACTAGTTGCCAAAAAGAAGATACAAGACGCTATATTTGAGGTGAAGATGGGGATGATTGCTGAGCTGCCAGAACAACTCTGCAGAGTCTACACCCATGTCCCTGCAAATAACAATAGTTCCCTACATAATAAAGTGTACAGTGCGTCAGCATTGACCAATAGCACGCATGTGGAGTCGCTGGCTTCGTCCCACACTCCACCAACCTCTCAGATAAATGAGATAGTCATCAACAGCAACTGCCATTACTCTAACTTTAAAGTGGACGCACAATAGCAATGACATCCACTTCAGAACAATGAAGTGGATAAAAATGATGGATACAGTGTTAGAAGTTAATTTATTTTCAATACAATGGCTGGCCAATTATAGCTAAATTAAGCTGTAATCATTTCATAAAAGTTTTCTTTTAAAATACTTACATATTAATATTTTATTTTCATACTGCAGCGGTGTGCAAAGGGCCTGCCTATCTTTTCCATTTGATTACTTTTAAGCAAAGTGTAACTCTATATTATAGCTCCTAATACCTATGTATTATTTAAACTTAAATGTACGAAGTAGACATAGCCACCAATTTGTTACCAAACATTATTATTATATGTATAGGTAAAGTCATGTTTATTTTTAGTTTGTTATTATTTTAAAGGTTCTAAGAATCTACTTGTAATATTGTACCTACCTACATAGAATACTGCTGTACTTGTACCTATTATACCTGACTAGTTTAACTACATTATTAAACTGATCTCAGCTTATTGTTATAGTTTCACTCGTTCTACTTCAGAAACTTCATAAGTAATCAGAATATTTCCGAAATGAGTGTAAAAAGTTCATAATCATCATGGGACAAGTCATTCCAAACTTTATAGCATCGATTCTCTGCTCTATGGGGGTGTATCTGCACCTAGCTCTCTCGAATGGAACCTTTGTAGCATCAATAATTTTTAAGTCCAGAGGAAGTTAACAGAAAATCGAAATGAGTACACTCAAAAAGTTTTTGGAAATAGGTACCTTTTTTAAGGCTTAGCGAAACCCGTTGCCTCCATAGCAACCTCCGTAGCATAAATACAATCGCATATCCTAATATTATATAAACCTTTAACGTACGTACTACCTAAGAGGAGACGCGGACGGTTGTTGTTGTGTTTAAAAAGTATGTAAGTATCTACAACAATGTTGCAGAGCAAAGTTGTTGTATTTTTGTTTCTATTTCCATAGGCATAGGTACATAGCATGGGAGGTTCTACCTTTTTTGGCATAAGATTTATTTGCCTAATCTCGTATTGCATAGTAACGTTTAGTCAAAGTCTCGTTACGCCGAAAATCGTATGGCGTAAATCTCGTTTAGTAAAAAGTTATTTCGCATAACATTGTTTAGCCTAATAATGGTATGGCCAAATCTTGAATAGCCTAATAATGCTATATGGCATAGGTTTATTAGGTTTATACAAAGTAATAATATTCGTTTGGCTTTAACTTTGACGGAGCGTCTCCCTACATAGCGCAAACTGGTGCCTTGTATTGTTTCCGCTGTTTGGAAAACGCTCCGCTCCGCTTCGCTGCGCTCCGCTTTGGTTTTGATGAACATGTGCACTAGGGCATGCAATACCGGAACTATTTTCAATACCGGTATTGAGTTCCGGTATTGCAACTCAATACCGGGATCCCGGTATTAATACCGGTATTAGATTTTCTTGTAATAAATGGCATATATTGTGATTAAAGGTCGTATAGGTCAAAATAAAACGAGAAAAAGCAATGAAATTCAGTTTCTTGTAATAGATTTTTACGAGAATTGAGGATTAGAGTTTAAATTTTACAATAAATTATTATTTTTACATCCAGTGTCCGTTTACGCATGGACAACAGTAGATATCAAACGGCCGAAAACTGCATCAAACGGTTGGAAACAAGTGCGCTTTCACAGTACATAGGAATACTATATCTTAATCGCTTTATTATAGCCTAAAAAAGTCCGATTCCGGTATTACTTCAATACCGGTATTAACTTTCAATACCGGTATTGAAAAAAGCGTGAATTTTGTCCCTGATACCGGTATTACGAATACCGGTATTGCGGTATTGCATGCCCTAATTGTGCACCTAACACGCTCCTCCTCGCTTTACTCGTCGTCGCACCTATTTTTAGGTTTCGATCTCATGGGGTTTGTAATAATTAAGTATATTGGTCGAAGGAGGAAGGCTAAACAATGTTATGCGAAATAACTTTCGATTTTTTGATCATACAATATCGTAATTTTCGGGATGTAGGAGAAAAATACCACAATTTGTACATTTACTACATACTTAATATATTATTTATTAAGATAACATTACGAGAAACAAGATTATACATAGGTATAGACGAACATAAATTTGAGCAAACGAAACTTAGGTGTTTAAAGATTGTGCCTAAAGAGTTTTAGACGAAACGAGCCTTATGCCACATAAGTCTTGGCAAAGTGATGGTTCGGCCAAAAAAGTTTAGACCATACGAGTTATGCGAAATGAGTTTTGGTCAATAAAGATTATGCGAGATGAGCGGAACCCAGCATGGGATCCTCAGGTGGCATCACATCATAATCCTACATCAATAAACCGTAGTTCACGTATTCCTATCCCGCTATCTAATCTAGTAACATAACGGGGTAGGAGTAGGTGACGAAGCACATACAAAGTGAGTATAGGTAGAGTTACATACATGTAGGAATGGAGCATTATCATTTATTATTATTTGGATGAACAGAGTGTGTGAAGAAAGGAAGAAAGCATCGATTGTCTATGAAAGGAAGTTTGACGGGATGAATGGAGCATTAGCAAAATGTAGTTGTGCTCAAACAATATAAATTGTATTAAAAGATGTATTAACTGAAATAAATGTGATTCAGTGTTTAAAGACTTTTGGTTCTCATTTCCACCGCCTGGTCCCACAATTTTGGGGGCTCGTCCGGGATCGAGCGTGGAAATGAGAAAAAAACGACGCGTGATGAGCACACAGGACGACGACGGCCATTAAAGACGAAGACGAAAATACGACGAAATTAATTGGAAAAAGTGATTGGTGACAAAGTTGGTCGCTAGTCACTAAATATTTGAAGACGAAGACTAAAAATGACGACGCAAACAAGAAACGACGGAAGAAGTAACGCAATGCTTGGTAGCATGGTGTCCAACGACAAATTCTGCGGAATTACAAAATTCAGTGGAGAAGATAAGACATATTCTTCGGCGAAGTGGGCCGCCGATATTGAAGATAATGCCAAGATATTCGGATGGAGTGCCCGGCAGAAACTCATTGTCGCTCGACAATCGCTCGTTGGTACGGCTCAGTTGTGGCTGAGATCGGAGGAGACGCACAAAACATTTGAAGAACTAAATGCCGCCTTACAAAACGAATTTCCTGATGCATTAAATAGCAAGGAAATGCACGAGCAATACAAGCATAGATACCCAGAAGAAGAAAATGACAGCCATAGACACGAATCATGCGAAGAAGAACTGAGTGACAGCCAAGAAATGACAATGTCAAACAGCAACTATCAAGAAGTTGTAAACAAACAAGGTTTACAGAATGAAAAGGAGGAAAAGATAGATATTTGTGAAAAATCTGTAAATATGTTGATAGATAACGGAAATGGCGTTAACCTTATTGTAGACGATGTATATATTGTAAAAAGAGACGATGAAATGAAGACAATGAGAGATGAACCAATCGATATGAAGGTTTATCTCAAAGATGATATCCCTGAAGCACAGTGGCCAACGCGTATATCAACGATGGAACAGAAGTTAGTGGAGGAAGAAGTAGCAGAATGGTTGAGAGAGGGTATAATTCAAGGAAGTTACTCAGAAGATTCTAACCCTCTGGTGCCGGTGACAAGGAGAAAGACAAGGAAGGTGAAAAAGTTTAGAAATCAAGTAGTACCGAGGCGAAGAAGGATAAGAAGGCGAGTGACAAACGAGAGAAGAAAAATAAGAAGAGAATCGATACACGAGATTAAAAAGATGAAAGGAAAGAAGGAAAAGAAGATGAAAAGAAATAAGACAAGAAAGAAGAAAAGAAAGGAAGTGATATTCGGAGAAAGAAAGATAAAAGTGATGAACGAATGATGACGAATGTGTGTGTTTTAAGTTGTAATGCCGTATTTGTTTATTATTATTAGTTAAGGTGTAATGCCGTATTTGTTTATGTTTATTAGTTAAGGGGTTAATCATTTAAGTTGTTTTAAATGCACATGCTGAGGGCAGCATGTAAGCAGGATGGCCGAGTTGTAGGAATGGAGCATTATCATTTATTATTATTTGCATGAACTGAGTGTGTGAAGAAAGGAAGAAAGCATCGATTGTCTATGAAAGGAAGTTTGACGGGATGAATGGAGCATTAGCAAAATGTAGTTGTGCTCAAACAATATAAATTGTATTAAAAGATGTATTAACTGAAATAAATGTGATTCAGTGTTTAAAGACTTTTGGTTCTCATTTCCACCGCCTGGTCCCACATACATACATTCTAGGTACTTCTCTAATGGGAAGGTAGATACAGATTCAGGTTGTAGTTGAAGTTCTGTATTTTTATTTTTTCTTTACCATGTTGATAATAACGGCCATCATTATTCCTAGTACCTCAATGTTTTTTAACAAGATTTTTCGGTCAGGCAACTCTTTATTCAACTGTCAATGTTGACATTAATCAGTCTGTTACTGTCAAGTTGACAATCAACTAAACAAAAACAAATAAATGGAAGAGCGCGGATTTCGTTTCGGTTGTGTTGTTGACTGATTTGAATCGATAAGTTCGATAACTTTTACTAAAATATCACCAAGAAATTGGGTCCGAGGACCTAGCTTATTCAAAATGGAACTCTGGGTCGTGTCATTGCTGTTTTCATTAGCTTCTCCCGTTATTGGTGATTATGAGCCTACTTGGGAAAGTCTGGATAGCAGACCTTTACCGGAATGGTACGATAAGTTTAAAATAGGCATTTTTCTACATTGGGGAGTGTTTTCTGTTCCAAGCTATGGATCTGAATGGTTTTGGAATCATTGGAAAGGTATTTTACACAATTATGCCTCTTAAAAATAAGTTGTACAAATGAACCTAATAATTTTGTTCTCTAGCTTATAAATATGTTTATTTGTAGATAACAGTACAGGCAAGGAAGCCGCTTTCATCAACAGAAATTACAAACCTGGATTCACTTATCAAGAATTTGCTCCAATGTTTACAGCAGAGTTCTTTGACCCCAATAAATGGGCTGAGCTATTCCAAAAGTCGGGGGCCAAGTAAGCATCTTTAGTTCTGCTTATTAATTACTTTTGTCAGTTAACTGACTACTTTTAAGCTTAACATAATATCTAATTTAAATTGCATCAACAGTAAAGAGCTAGATGATCAAAAATGCTAATAGTTTTTGTGTCTACCGAACAATAATTAATTTTAAATTATTTTCTTACAGATATGTAGTGCTCACAAGCAAGCACCATGAAGGATTCACTATGTTCCCTTCAAAAAAATCATACAGCTGGAACTCGATGGAGGTAGGACCGCACCGAGACATAGTCGGTGAACTAAGTACTGCAGTTAAAGAAAAAGGCTTGGTTTTTGGTGTATACCACTCTCTATATGAATGGTACAATCCTATCTATTTAAATGACAAATGCAAAAACTTTACAACCCGTGACTATGCAGAAACAAAATTGTGGCCAGATTTAAAACAGCTGGTGAACGACTATGAGCCTTCAGTTATATGGTCAGATGGAGATTGGGAAGCGTATGATACATACTGGAAGAGTACTGATTTTATTGCTTGGTTGTACAATGAGAGTCCTGTAAAAGACCATGTGGTAGTGAATGACCGGTGGGGGATCGGGACCTATTGTCATCATGGTGACTTCTACAACTGTCAGGACAGATTTAATCCTGGTAAGAAAATTTATTGAAACTTTCTGTTGGTACATAAAATCGTCATGTTATTATCAATACCTCACCATAGGCGAATGCGGCATTTTTTTCCCAACCAACATCATAACCTTTAGAAACTTTTGAGATTGTTCTCTAAACATAAGTAGTTGTTGTATAACACTGTACCATAAATATTATAAATTACAGGTAAACTACAAGACCACAAGTGGGAGAATGCCTTTACATTAGATAGACTGTCATGGGGGTACAGACGGAATGTGGACTTGCAAGAGGTGATGACCATGGAGCATGTGCTCCGGGAAATCATTACTACTGTCTCCTGTGGAGGTTAGTGGGTATTTGATCAGATTGATAAGTTGAAGACAGTGGACATAATATATTTGAGGTCCTTCCATATTTTATAAGTACCATATTATTATGTCACCCTATCATTTCAAATAAAATGTAATGAATGTACTTTTTATAACTTTTGTATGTCTAAACTGTATTAAAGTCTGGAGCAATTTCAGAGTGAATGGTGACTTGGTATTTACATTTTAAGTTTCTCTTTACTAAATTGTTACTTTATTTATTCCAGGAAATGCACTCATTAACGTTGGGCCCACAAAGGAAGGAACAATAGCCCCAATATTCCAAGAGCGGCTACTTTCTCTCGGGAAATGGCTAGATATAAATGGTCAAGCAGTATACGAAACCTCACCCTGGGAACATCAATTTGACTCAAACAACAATAACACCTGGTACACTTGCAAAAAGACCAAATATAATGGGTTGAAGCCAACATCTAAACCTTTGGAGACCGATGTAGTAACTGATATCTATGCTATAGTATTGCAATGGCCGGTACACAACATTTTGTATTTGAATGCGTTAACGCCGTACGTACGCGATAATTATGATATAAAAATGTTGGGGAATGAAGATTTAGCGTTAAATGTGAGTATGATTTCCGTATCAAAGTAATGGCAATGTCAATTATTTTCCCATTAATTTTAGGTCCAAATACAGTAATCAAACAAGTTTTACGTATAATATACATATGATTACTTTGTTTCAGTGGAAAATTTCAAATGGAATGGCAGCAATACTGTTACCAGACAAGGCTAGAGTTCGATCAGAATATGCTTGGGCATTCAGAGTTGTGAAAAAAACATAAAAATAACTGGAAATCATTATTAAACTATTTACTACTACTAGCTTTTACACAATATTCGGTTTATGACATTATAATTAAAGACAAATTAACATTTAAACAATTTTATTTATAGTTTGTTTACAATTATGACTGCTTCAAATTAACTGCCCTATATACAAAGACCAAATAAAAGATGACTTCGCCCAAAAGTCATGTTCTTCAAATACATTGTGTTTTGATTTCGTACCTACGATCATCCTTGATTTTTACAATATACATAACTACATATTTTATTTACTTAAATGAACAGACATAACCATTATATTTACTGAAATGTATGCTAACTTATCATTGCTAAGCTATTTATAGATTACAATTATAAGCACTTAGGTGATTGTTAATAGATGCCTAGAACCCGCTGTTTGTTGACCTTTTTAATCGGTACAGCTGTTAGTTTACAACATAATATAAAGGAGACGACATATCATGGATAGTAGGTTCAATAGCTAAAATAAAAGTTTTTAAGTACTAAGTTAGTACTTCAAGCAAAAATATCTAAAATTCATACGCTTCAATTTTGGCTTTATACACTCCTCTCTCCCTAGAATATACTCTATAACCGACTATAAAATAAGGTCACAATTTAAACTATCCAGGTCCGACCGGTTTTAAAGAAATAATTGTATTTAGTGCCGAGGTACATACGGTACATCGTTTAACTTCTGTTTCTCTCTGAACTTAGATTTATAAAGGTTAAAACCACAAACTGTCTTTGCGGATTAGAAGGTACAATCTGAGATTACATAGGGTTGTATAGGTAGGTACAAATGTACGCAAATATAAAAATAAATATAGGCATGTACATACCTCTACATACATACTGTTCGACTCATGCGAGCTGAGAACGCTAAATAAATGCCTAAAGATTACGTAAAAAATAAGGGCATTATATGCAAAGCACCATGATTATGATTATTAATATAAATAATGTAAGGTAGGTGTGAACCGCTGTTCATACATCATAGAATAATATTCGAATACATCTCAAACCTGTAAATTCATTTCATATAATATTATGTATTCCCAAATATAAGCAAAACTGTTATCTATCCCTATAACTAGTATGGCTATACTTAAACATAATAAATTTGGTACCTTATCTTCTAAAAGAGGATGGGCAAAAATATATGGGAGCTGGGACCACCCTCCAATAGCAGTAAGACTAACATCGTTGGATAGGTCTTGTCAATAGGAATAACTTTTGCTTTGACAGCTTTGTTGTCACAGTTGTCCGTTCTGAGATATTTGACTTATAAGTTCCGATACTCGTCGGTTCATCTTACTGCTATTGGAGGCTGGACCACCCTCCAATAGCATTAAGACAACAAAGCTGCCAAAGCAAAGGTTATTCCTATTGACAAGACCTATCCAACGATGTTAGTCTTACTGCTATTGGAGGGTGGTCCATGCTCCAATAGCAGTAAGATGAACTGACGAGTATCGGAACTTATAAGTCAAATATCTCTGAACGGACAACTGTGACAAGAAAGCTGTCAAAGCAAAAGTTATTCCTGTTGACAAGATCTATCCAACGATGTTAGTCTTACTGTTATTGGAGGGTGGTCCATCCTCCAATAGCAGTAAGATGAACTGACGAGTATCGGAACATATAAGTCAAATATCTCTGAACAGACAACTGTGACAACAAAGCTGTCAAAGCAAAAGTTATTCCTATTGACAAGACCTATCCAACGACGTTAGTCTTACTGCTATTGGAGGGTGGTCCATCCTCCAATAGCAGTAAGATGAACTGACGAGTATCGGAACTTATAAGTCAAATATCTCTGAACAGACAACTGTGACAACAAAGCTGTCAAAGCAAAAGTTATTCCTATTGACAAGACCTATCCAACGACGTTAGTCTTACTGCTATTGGAGGGTGGTCCATCCTCCAATAGCAGTAAGATGAACTGACGAGTATCGGAACTTATAAGTCAAATATCTCTGAACGGACAACTGTGACAACAAAGCTGTCATAGCAAAAGTTATTCCTATTGACAAGACCTATCCAACGATGTTAGTCTTAATGCTATTGGAGGGTGGTCCCAATCTGCCCATTGTCATTTATGGCCGACTTGAAGAATCATAAAAAAAATACGTAAAAATTTGGAATGCATAGTTGACAATGATAAATAAATCACAAACTTTGCAAATGTGGTTTTATGTTATGAAACTATCGTAAAAAGCTACGGTGAGTTACGATTGTATGAATTCTAAACATATTATCAGTAAGTATTACTGAGTACCTAGTAGATATTACTTTTAAAAACGGTATAAAGATAGGTAGGATTTCTTTATACAGTATCATAATCTAGTCCATTATACGCTCAAGGCCCATGCCAGCAGGGAAGCAATTTCGAACCAAGCAAGCCACTCGGTAAATAAAATCCGTATTTCACCTCTACTAAGGAATCCCCAGGATTAATACTGCAAGCGACATTTCTTGGCCAAATACAAAAGTAAATGACGGCTTGTATCGTTTCGCTTGTGCCAACTGTACACTGTCCATCGGTAACATTATCTTCTTTCCTAGAGCGATTTCGAAGCAAAGTCTCTTTTCTTTACGACCGGTTTGTATCAAAATATGACGTGACAACATATTGGCTTGAAAGCAAATTAACCGATCAGTAAAAAATACCACCATATCTTCAAAAAACGAGCTACCCGCAACTTCAGCGCGAACTTGAGTATTCAAAACCTATACTTACAGCCTGCAGCTTCGCCAAATACGACCTTATTCCAATGCACTCCACCACACTTTGCCACTACGTAACCCAGTCCACACATTCAGCGCACTCTATCAGCTACGAAACCGAATGCAATCTATCCCGATGCCTGAGTTCCTCTAATCTTGGTAGCAATGGAACTTTCTCGTTGAAGAATTCTTCTAGAAGCGGCTGGGCTAGCATGGTTGCCAAGAATTGTTCCAGTGTGATGGACCAGCTAGACTCAGCTGGTTCTGGAGATAGAGGCTCGGGCGTGACGGGCGACCGCGGTGACACCGTTGGATTTCCGTTCGGGTCTTCTTGCGCTTCTAAATCCATCTGTGGAGAAAATAGAAAGACTATTTTTATGAAGGTATGTTGCAATGGGTGGTATTATTGTTTGAAAATTGTCTCAGTAAAGATTAAAAAGGCCACCACCCTATACATAAAAAGCGCAACGACTAGGCAAACGTATTGGAGGTAGCCCTTCGGCTATGACTTGGTAAGGAGGCTGGTAATGATTGGATGCTGAAAGCTATAGATCGCATCCATTGGCGTGCTTTTGGAGAGAACAACGTACAGCAGTGGACTGCTATAGGCTGATGATAGACCACGTACGTGTACGAAACAATGATAAATAATACAAACTCACATCTTCAACGGCCATCTTGGCGGTCTGCGCGGCCAGGTAGAGGCTGTCCTGAGATATCTCCCGGTCCAGTTCCGGCCGCCCGTTCAGCTCACCCAGTTGAAGCAACATCGTACCTGCATTATAAAAGTGAGTTACAATGTTACACGGATAAACAAAAAAGAAGTAAGGAATCACGCAAATATTACCTCAAATAAAAACACCTTTCTTCGTCCGACAACTACCGGCTATCTAACCCTAACTAGTGTATCACGCCACATTTTCCAGTGTGTGGTGTAAAGCAGGCAAGACAGACATACTCCGTGATCGTATGTGAGAGCTGACAGGCAATCTGTTCTGTGCTGTGCTACGCGGCCCACATCCCAGCAAACGTATGGTCTAATCAACAACCTATCAGCATGAGACACAGCGTCATAGAGCGGCGCCAAGACGTGACAAAAGATTTGCGTCGCGCTCACAACATCGCGCGACCTCAAGAGCGAGTGCTACGGAAAACTTATGTCTTGCGCCCCGTGCTAGGCCTTCAGGAAGTGACAGACAGACAGACAGACATACCGGCGTGGGCCACAGCGTCATAGAGCGGCGGGGAGCGCTGCGCGAGGCGGTGCATGGCGGCCAGTAGCTGCAGGAAGTGTGCCCGGGGCAGCGCCGGCGCGGGCCCGCTGTAGCCCGGGGATAGCGCCACTGTAGGGAGTGACAGACAGACATACCGGCGTGGGCCACAGCGTCATAGAGCGGCGGGGAGCGCTGCGCGAGGCGGTGCATGGCGGCCAGTAGCTGCAGGAAGTGTGCCCGGGGCAGCGCCGGCGCGGGCCCGCTGTAGCCCGGGGATAGCGCCACTGTAGGGAGTGACAGACAGACATACCGGCGTGGGCCACAGCGTCATAGAGCGGCGGGGAGCGCTGCGCGAGGCGGTGCATGGCGGCCAGTAGCTGCAGGAAGTGTGCCCGGGGCAGCGCCGGCGCGGGCCCGCTGTAGCCCGGGGATAGCGCCAGCGAGCGCACCGCAGAGGCCGCTGTCACTGTAGGGAGTAATGGGTGGTTAGAGGGCGCCGATAGTAAGTAAAAAAAATACTGAATGAGCTACGGGGTTATAAAGTTGTTATAGGGTCAGATTGACGGTCAGTAGTTAGTTATATCAATATCTTCTCTATGATTTTTATGTTTCACAAATAACCTGTGCTCTGGATTGCGGCCTTAAAAGAGGAGTGTGAAAAAAAATATGCATTTACAGTGGCCACAGATGTACAATTTGGGGAAAAGCAAGCTATCATTTTCGTTCTTAGAGGGAACAGGATTCTCTGGTCCATTGTAGGCACTATGTTATGCTTAACAGTAATTATATTACCTGACTGGCTGCTAGCACTATCAGTAGACTTGTCCATGTGGGTGCCGTCTGCGCTCTCGCTGAGCGACTGCTGCAGCGAGGGCGCCACTGAGTCCGGCGTCGAGGGGTTCTCCGTACTGTAATGGAACGTTTTAAATGGTTAGAACATAATGGTAATATTCTTCTTTTTATGTTTTTACGTCGTGCTCCTTGGCAGTGCTCAGGGTCGGGACTAGAGGTCGGGTGGGGGCGCGGGCTGTAAGCAGCGGGATTTGATGATTTTGTTTTAGGTGGCATACGGGTTTCAGTATGACTTTCGGTGAGATATGGGTATGGACTTGCCATAACGCATCGAATATTTGGTAGGGTTTTGTTTTGCCTTAAAAACTAATTTCGGTATGAATATAGGCATAACGTAACGTCTTCCTTTTTAATTTAGGTATTCTCCGTAATCTCGGGTTAGTTTTGCTAACGATAGTAGTGTTGCCTCGCTTCGCTCGGCCCTTCAAGGTTTTATATTTATGATGATTTGAATTGTTTTGCCTCGCTTCGCTCGGCTCTTCTATTAATTAAGGTTATATAGCCTCGCTGCGCTCGGATCTCTAGGGTTTGTGGTATTATGGTTTTAATTGTTTTGCCTCGCTTCGCTCGCCTCTCCAGTTAAATTGGCAGTTGGTGGTTAAAGTAGTTTAGCCTCGCTTCGCTCGGCTTTCCAGTTAAACAGGCAGTATGTAGGTGTTTGTAGCACTTTAGCCTCGCTACGCTCGGCTCTTCGGGTTTTCGGGTGGTGATTTGGGTAATTTTGCCTCGCTTCGCTCGGCTTCCTTTTTTATGGTAACGTTACTTGTAGGTTGTAATACCTCGCTGTGCTCGGCTCTCTTGTTTTATTTTGGTAAAACTTGTAAGCACTACGGCCGCCCAATAGGATCGCCACCACCCGACCCGCTCTATATACAAATATGTGGAGCATAAGCGTGGGAATCCTCTCCCTTATCGTCTAAGCGTCTCGTATCTAGTATGTTTGAGTGCTGACCTGTCGAAGAAGCTAATAGCGTCAGTAGCCAGCTCGTCCCCGGCGGCGGTGTAGCGCGGGGGGTCGAGGTCGCGCGCGGGCAGCAGCGGCGGCGCGTGCATGCAGTACAGAGCCGCCAGCCGCCGCGGCGCCTCCGCGCGCGCGCTCAGCCCCAGCGCCTGCGCCAGCGACCGCGCGTTTATATAACCAGAGTCGTCCAAGTCTAGCAGCTGGAAGGGAAAAGTACAAGTGGTTAAGGCCGCGTCCACGTCGCCAGGCAGCGGCCGAAGCGGCAAGACCAACTAGTAGGTACTCTATGGCGGAGATTTGAACGTAATTATCCGCCATAGAGTAAATACTAGTGCGTGCCCCCGGTCTGACCGCTGGCGTCGTGAACGCCGCCTAAAGTTCTATTGCGCCTAACCGTTCTTTTTTTCCACAACTGGCGCGTCAAAAATCGTCAAATAACAGAGGTTCTCTGTAATTTCACTTTACGGGTCTTATGTTGGTACAATCTCTAATTTACCTTAAACATCCGAGTAGTGATAGCATCACCGTAGTCGCCTTCAGCCCACGGTGATAGTACGGAGAATAAACTCTTAAACTGCGTGTAGTCCAGTCGATAGCTTTCATACGGCGCTTCTATCCTCTCGCACGGCACGCGCTTCGCCCATAGCAGCTCTTCTCTTATTGCTAGAAGGAGTTCCTGTAATGTGCATAGGGAAAAAATATATTATTTTATCAGCGTTTTGTTTACTCATTGACTAGGACACTAAAAATGATCCTTCGAGCCGGATATGAACCAGCGACGCATGGTAAGTATTATTATCGACAACACGAATAGGGCAAGAAAGCATGAGTCCGGCCATGTTGTTTTGTTTTATCTACGTGACTTCATGTGGGCTAGGCTGATATACGAAGTGTTAGAAAACTTGTAGACTTGTACAGTAAGCCTAAAATAATGGCCTTTCTTTTTTTAACATCCTGTAAATTATTTTATGAATCTTACATTATAATATTAGTTGTTCGCAAAATATTCTGCACAACATTTGCAGTCAAAAAAATCTAACTCAAAAAAAAAGTTAAGCAACCGTCCCCACAGCCACCCTTTGGATGGGTGAACACCAGCTCACCTGCAGCTCATTAGGTTCCAGCATCTTGTCCTGCTGCAGAGCCTTCAGAGTATTCCTTTCAAGGCTGTCTTCTAGTTGCCTCACGACTTTGAGACGGTGTTTCAGACGCAGGTGCTCTATGCATTCACTGCTGACTCCGCTTGCGTAGCTCGTGTAGGACTTGTAGATTAGGTCCTGGATCTTTATTGTCTGGAAGGTTGTTGGTGGATTAGAGGGTTGTATGACGCCTAAAATTATAATCAACATAGACTCCACACGTTTTCTCTAGACGAAGGGTGTTGAAAAACAGACGGTAAAAAACTTATCATGTAAGAGTTCTTTTTGAGATAAGTATGGAAATTTCGAGCCGAGATATCTATCCTAAATAGACACAGTCATACGGATACACAATCACACTCACGAGCAATGAAAAAGTTCCTGTGACATATGGAACGTCAATGGCAGGTGGAAATTTTGCATTGCTCGTGAGCGTAGTAGAAATTTAAAACACACTTTCTACCATAGAATAACAAGTACAGTAGTACTAGTACTCGTTATTCTATGCTTTCTACCTTTATTGGGGAAATACTAACCTTAGGAACAGTCCTCGGTTCGGTAGACAGAGCCACGGCCTCGTCGTTATAGATGCCCTCGAGGTACTGGCTCAGTATCTGCATCGCTTGTCCGTCTTCCGCGCACTTCAGAAGCTTCTCCCGGTTTATGTCCAGGATTGTTAGTGTCACCTGGAAAAAAAACAACAATATAAAGGAGATGGAAAGAAAATAGTTAAGTAAAGTCGCTGTTTTAGCCTTCATTGTCATCACGCCATTGCCATTGTTCCATTGAAGCTCGTACGTTAATGAAGAAAGTTTAAGTTTTGTTCTCTCATACACACACACACACGCACTCACGCCTTGTACTAATGTACTCCCTTGCGGGGTAGGCAGAGGTGCATTGCTGCACCCACTTTTCGCCAGAGTGTTATGTTAGTCCCAATGTAATAGGGGGCGGGCCTATTGCCATTTTACGGGCACATCCAAGACCCGAGAACAAATATCTGTGTTTAAACAAATATCTGCCCCAGCCGGGAATCGAACCCGGGACCATCGGCTCAGTAGTCAGGTCACTAACCACTACGCCATTCGGTCGCCAACGTTGTTCTCTCATCTGCATAATATATTATCTGTCAAAAGTACATGATCATTTCCGCTAGAGGCGCCACAATGTATGCGAGAAAACGGAAACTTTCATTGTTTTCTGCAAACAATCAAACCCGTAACAGGCCTACAGATGATGAAACCAGGGTACAATCATCGACAAGGCCACTTAGATATTTTAGATCGAGACTCGTTCGTAGGCCCAGCTCGTCTAGCTTAGCGTGCGGCTTTGTTTTCCGCGAGGTCCCTAATATCCAGTTTCTAACTTGAGAATGTCAAATTAAGCATAGCTTAAAATGAGGAATACAGCTGTCATTGGCTGAATTGCCACAGTGCAAGATTGAAGGCCATGCTGGACATGTCACTAGTATTATTGCATTCGTTCATGAGTCTCCATTTTGACCACCAATCGTCAACGGCTCGTTTCGATATTTGATTTTGCGACTGTACAAGGCGTGTGTCTATAATAAAATAGTCAAAATTTACCTGAAAGATGACCTTGGCGCCGTCATAGAAGAAGCAGTCCATGACATTAACGGCACACTCGTAGGGCATCACGCTGATGAACAGAGTCAGGAACCAGGAGAGGGAGATCATCTTCATCAGCCCCAACTCGTCCAGTTTAGCGTGGAGCTCGGGGAGGTGGACTTCTGTTAGCTCTTCTAGGACGCCTTGGTCTACCTGTCGAAAGAGTAAGATTTTTGAGTATTAAAACTGTCAGTTATTTGGTTTGTAACAGAGCCTATTTTGACAAACGGATCAAAATCTGATTAGGCAAGCAAGACTGGGTTAAATCAAGAATTTCCTTTTTGAATTCATAAAGGCCACAAGGTTTTATTTTATTTACAATAGGTAGATGGTCTAGGACCTGCGTAGGCCAGAAATATACCCAAACAATCTCCTCAGTGTGAAGATTATATCATAGCCCTCCAACCATGGAGAGAATAAATAACAATTGTCTGGTATAGGAATGGTATAGAAGGTCATTCACAAGTAATTAAAAAAAATAAAGAAGACTTACCAAAGCCCCAACGACCCTAGTATTATAATAATCAGGTAGCAGCGTCTCGCATATAGTAGCTAGCAGCCAGAAGGCTTGCTCTTCGGGACAGTATATCAGTAGCACTGACGCCACAATGTTCATCGCTTGACAGTACCCGATTGTGGGGTTTTTTAACGCGTAGGCGCATAAAACTCGGCGAAGGGCTGATATGCCTGTAAATAGATGTTATTTTATTAGGTTTATCTGATGTAAGTGATAGATTAGGCATACAAAATGATTATTTTGTGCTCCTAAAAAAAAGTGGCTCCCCTAGCGGAAACTATAATGATTTTATTAGAAAGAAAATATAATGCTTAGCAGTTTTTATCAAATCAGTTACTATGTATTAGTATCTACTCTAGCCTGCTGTAAGGTAAAAAAACGTGTTAAGTGAAACACAAAATAGAATAGAAAGAGATAGATACTTACCAAGATCATTCTGGAAGGCTGGATGTTCTGGCAACGATCTGTGAAGATCCCTCTCAATTTCATCGTTGGCTTGGTTCTTTGATGATAATGCTTCGTTTACTAGCTTCTCGTAAAGTCCCTTGTTCTGAGCCTTTTGGAGATTTGATCCTGAAATGGAGTGTCATTTTACAATGGTACGAGTATATTAGGCCATCGAGGAAAGGTATTATTCCACAATCGTCGTGACAGAATTACCCAGTCAGTTTAAGGTAGATTAAAAATAAAGGACCTTAATTATTGTATCTACCTAAGATTGCCTTTTGGATAAAGCAAAAATACCACAAAGTAAGATAGAGCCCGCCGCTCCTGTGTTTTTTCAGAGGACAGTCAGTGGAAAGTAGTCAGCAAACAACTTCATTGGCCACCCCAGCGCAAATATTTTAATTTTATAATGCACTGTCTGGACATACTTGACCAGACACGCGATCAGAACACGCGCGATATCACTCTCTCTCTCTCTCTCTATAGAACACCTGCAAGTTCAAGCGAGACGGCTACACACCTGAGAACACGCTCCACAGCTCCCCTCGCAACGACTCGGGCACGCCGCCGATGACCAGCTCTCTCTCTCTCTCTCTCTACAACACCTACGAGTGCAAGCGAGACGGCTACACACCTGAGAACACGCTCCACAGCTCCCCGCGCAACGACGATGACCAGCTCGCTGCCGGCCACTGTCTGGTACATGCTGACCCCGCGTCGCCTTCTCTCTCTCTCTCTCTCTCTCTCTCTCCATAAAACACCTGTAAGTGCAAGCGAGACGGCTACACACCTGAGAACACGCTCCAAAGCTCGCCTCGCAAAGACTCGGGGACGCCGCCGATGACCAGCTCGCTGCCGGCCACCGTCTGGTACATGCTGACCCCCCGGCCTACTTCCGCCATGTGCTCCTCCCATTGCTTCTCCTGGGGAGTCGGAGGGGAATAATGTTAAGGGGGGATCTTGTTACAGCCTGTTTAGTTAGTAACGTAATTAGAAATGGAACTTTTGTTTTTGAGTTGGCAACCCTACTGATTCTATATATGAGTCCGTCGTTGTCAACCCTACAGATTCTACGGCCCGCTACACCGATGGCTCTACACACCTAGAGTTAGATTGAGGGCCGAGGTCTGAGTTAAGGGCTCCTTTGATTCTCCCAAAATTATTAAAACCTAGTTGCATAGCTCAACTAAATCCTAATGACTAATGATCACCGCACACATAACCGTAACTTGTGCGATGACCTTAAGTCAATCCACCAACCTTCTTCTGCTGTATCTGCTTGATGGGCGAGGTCTGGTGCGTCTTAAACAGCGTCATGAGCGGCGGCTGCGGAGACCACCCGCCGTCTGACTCAGAGCGGTCTATGGCACGCGTCGCGTTCTCCCTGAAAACATCACTGTTACACGTCACTTTTAGAGGAGAGACACTAGAGGTATACCATGGTCTGTGTATTGGGTTTCTATTTCAGATGATCTTGGTAAAGTATTGGTGACAAACACTAGATCTAAGCCAGTCGGATATACAGACAAAGCATGGGCTGAGATTGGAGTTTCTCTTCTTCGGCGGACATAAAGACAAATCTAACTGGCCAAGCACAGTTATATACATTGGAGCTACGCTAGAGGGTAGAGTCTCTGTTGTTAGATTAGCGTCAGTCGCTGAATGGCCAAGTTGCGGAATTATATTTACAGAGTTGATAAGCCACTCAGTAGGATCCTTACCTATGTGCACCAAGGTGATCAGTAGATGGCTCATATCGAAGACTGAATGAGGAGAGCCGAAATCAGAGAGTTGGGGAGCTCCATGGAATAATAATGGGCTGATAATTATAATGAAAAAATATGAGAGAGTTTTGAGTGAATGAGGATAGGGTCAAATGGCGTGACTATGGAAAAGGTGAGGAACAAATAGAATTATGATGATGATAACTACACTAACTCACTTGGGCAACTTAGCCAGCAGTTCCGAGATCTTGTGCACCAAGAACTCCCGGTCCGATATATTCCCGAACAAGAAACTCGTGTGGTGGGCCGTGGTGATGAGGACGCTGCCCGTGTCGCCGGACGACCCGGCGCCGCCCGAGACGGCTCGCTCCACTTGGTGCACATTGCGCAGCGGGATGGTCAGGCGGACTAGGTTGCGGACCTGGTTTATTTATTTATTTTTATTTTGGTAACATACAGACATAAGGCATGAAAATACGATTTAGAATTATGGACTCAGAGAGCCGATCATTTCATAGACGAAAGACGGGTCGAATAATTCAATAGGTAGACTGATAGACGGTTTGTGATAATGTCAATAGGTTATTAATAAATGTTAATTTTATGTTTATCTTGATGGTACGGTTAAGGAGAGAACAGGGCTTAGAGGGTTATGGTAATGTCAATGTTTTAATTATAAATGTTTTGTTTTATCTTGATGGTGTTAGGAAGTGAAGCGGGAGTACTTAAGTATGTACGTACATAGATTTTTTTTAATACATATAAGTACCCTGTACGACTTAAATTTCAAAGTATGTGAAAGAATGGCTGTTGGGAGAGATCGTTTGTTTATAAGATCGCTTTTTTTATATTAATTGTTATGATTTCTTAGGTACATAGATAGTGTAATTATTGACTCAACTGTGACTACATATTACTCATCATCATCATCATCATCATCATCAGCCTTCTATCGCCCACTGTTGGGTATAGGCCTCCTTATTTAGTTACTATTGTTACAGTTCACATACATAAGCTATTACAATGTGAGTATTCAATACAACGATATTGAAGATAGGCCAAGGCTATTAAGTCAAGATAATAAATGCATATGCTTACTTCCTGCCATCTTGTAATGGCTTCTACTATTATTGTGAAATGCATCTTTGTCTCCACTTTATGATTCAGATTTATTACAATGTAATGTAACATTACAAATTCGCATTAGATAACATTATGAAAACAATGTATTGCAAAAATAATACAGAAATACAAGCTCATAGACAGTTCGGAAAAAATCCACATGGGTGCAGGTTTGATTCCCGTCTAGGCTACGCAGATATAGGGTTCAAAAGAGTACCTAGGTAAAAAGCGTGTACTTATGTATTTATTATACTATACATGTATTACATAACATAACATATTCTTTATTACCTACTAGCTGTTCCCGCGAGCTTCGCTTCGCCTTAAAATGTTTTCCCGTGGGAATTCCGGGATAAAAAGTAGCCTATGTTCTTTCTCAGAGTCTAGACCATATGTATACCAAAATTCATTCAAATCCGTTCAGTAGTTTTGGCGTGAAAGAGTAACAGACAGACAGACAGACAGACAGACAGACAGACAGACACAGTTACTTTCGCATTTATAATATTAAGTTAGGATATTATATACGGATAACATGTACATAATATTTATGACTCAAAAATTGTATAGAGATTACGAGATTAATAATCGATGAGCATAGATAAAAAAAAATAAGAATGCAATCGCTAGGTCACTCACCCGACTATCAAAACAAATAAAGTTTTGTGACAAATACAAGCGACCCCAGTTGTGTCTCTTATTGTAGGGGGTCCATAAAGTGCATTCCTCAGAACCATCCAACTTCTCCGTCTGTGGCAATCTGAACTTTAACGTGTAAAGATTAGATTGCTTTCTCGCATCGAGGTCACGTTTCAGGAAGGATGGCTTTTTCGGTACATTTTTGCTCAGTTTTGTCAACAATTCCTTGTCAATGTTGAAGCTACCGGATTTGTCGTCAATCATTCTGTAAAAGAGTTTTATGTAAATCGGTGCTAAAATTGTATAGTTTAAAATAATAACGTACTCATAATAATATGGCCTTGGGTCAACCTCATTATGATAATTTAGATAAGTGACCATTATGTATGTGGTTTGCAAAATGTTACAAACCAGTCACAATAATACACCTGCTGGCATATTCAAGCTTACAAATGCCTTGTTTCATTCACATAATTATTTTGAGTATGTATTTATTAAGGCTAGCAATGATAAAACTAAAACAAATTAATTTAATTTAGTAAGTAATAAGTATACTCACTGTTTCATTGCAATATTAGCAAGCTGCTGCATCAACGCATATGTCTCACTTTTCTTCAAGAACATAGTAAAGTAGAACTCTCCGTCTCTTGTGACAATTTTTATGGAATCCGGGAATAGTAAACTGTTGGTTTTGGCCAGCTCTGTTACATCGGCCCAGCGAATTTTTATTGTGGTTTTTCGGCCAAAAATATATGAATAGAAACACATGTAGTGAACCGACAGGTACATCCAGCCTTGGCGAGGCATCTTCCCTTTCCAGTAACTGAAAATGTATCAACGAGTAAAATAATGTGTGAGTAAGTAGGTATAGGAAAAAAATCGTAAATATTCAGTGAATGAAAATTACCTTTGTTTTTTCCAAATCACATTGTTAATATATTAAGTTATCAAATTTTAAGTACAGTTATGTAATTATAAATATACAAAAATTCATGACATACCTGCATGAATAGTAGCACACAAGTTTTTCATCTTTCGGCATACTGAATCGTTGGTGGAACTCATAGTCAACATTTTTGTATGTGACAGTATCTTCATCTGTATTAAAATAACAATGTAAAGCTGTTGTAATATACTTTTTTACTTTATTGATAAACTTAATAATATTTCTGACTCAAAGATGGGTTTGGTGAGGCCTTCAACTGCCATGATCATGGAATACTTATTGTTTTGCATTCTCTTCTCTACATACATCCATACAGTCTCCTACTACTTACATTTGGTCTTCTACTGTGACTTTCCTTAAGCGTGGCATATATTTGGTTAACATACGCTATTAGCTTAATTGCAATGCAAAGATAAATAAACTCCAACATAATTATTTTAAAAATATTGTTTTTGATGAATAACGTAAAATTCACAGGGTTACTTAGGTAACAGCTGGACAGCCTTGTGAATAATTATGTCTGCTAACTAATCAATGAACAGTCATAATTCAACTAAATCATGATTCACAATACTTACCTTCGGTGAAATTCTCTTGTTCCGTGGCAATAATAGAGTTAATTTTGCAGCAGACAAACTCTGTGACTTCCTCCTCAGTGTCGAAGGAGTGTAGCGTCGGACACACATTGTGCACCAGCCACTGCCAGTCCCGTTTTATCTCGTCTGATGTCAGTGCTGTTGCTATCACTGAAACAAGTTAAAAGAGGTGATGCAAAATACCTTATTATTATGATAAGAACTATAATAGTTGGAATTAAGTATCTAAATGGTAAATCCTGAAATTTGTTAGAAGTTAAGAACTTACTGCAAAGAGGTGTTAATCTTTACATTGATTTTAAATCACTTATGATTCAATAGTTTATATTGTTTTAATCTTGGAAAACTGTTCTTATACTACTTCAGAAACATAGATACATAGTCCAACATCACACACCAACAAAGAAATACATCAAAAATTGTTTTATAATAATTAAATAATACGTACATTTTTATTTTCATGTGATCAGTACCTGCCAATTTGGTTTAGATAGTATTTTTTTCATCTTTCTTACCATAATAAATCTCAGAATTTGGAGTCTGATGGAGTATCCTGAAGGGTGCTGGTTTCGAGTCTAGTACACTATCTAAAGTGCCAACTAGAAGGGAAGACAATCCCTTTGATTTCCCATGACCTTTTCTTCTTTGTAGCACAAAGTATAAAGAGTTTTCATCTGTATCCCTAAAATACAAAAGCAATTATTTATTACAGAAGTACTTGTAGAAGCTGTAACAATTGAATCAGCTTTGATCCTACGCCACAAGATAAGAAGGAGGTAGATTACACACCAGAACGCTGTTTTAATAAACACTTCTTGAGGTTTGACCCACATACTTGAAATCGGGCTTAGCAAGACGTGAACTACACAGAAGCAAAACACATTTCCTAAACGAGGTTTGTTATTGAGAAACACGAGAAATACACAACACGTAAACGCAAGAACAACAAAATTCCTTTTTCGCACTGAAAAAAGTCAAACAGCAGCACGAAAAAAATGTTTTGACAAGTGTCAGTGTCATGTTTGACATTTTTGATAGAAGTCACAGACTATGAACAACAACCTTAAAATAAGCACAAGTTAGGCAAGTGAGTGTTAACACCTTGATGGATGTATTTGTAGACCAAGGTGAAACTCATCAAAAGGCGTTGAGTGACGTTCCTGGCGCACATGCGGGCACACTGCCTAGGCGCAGTATAATAAACGGTGACCGTTGTGTGAGTGCATACTTTTTGTTATACTGTATGAAAACTTGTTGCTGTGTGAAAAAAGATACTCTGGGTGCATATTATTATAACTTTGTAATCTTGCCCAATAAAGCACAACAAGATGGTCTTCATACGAACTCTAGGTAAAACATGACATGTTTAAATAATTAGGCCAAGAGGGATGGGGACTCCATTTGACGTTGTGATTTTTTCATGAAGTGTTGAGGACGTCAAATGCAATCAGTGTCCATCAATGAGTTAAATACAGGATACAGGTTTCTGAACGGGAGATAGTAGGCAGGAACATAACTACTTCTCTAATGAGAAGATCAACGAGCTAAGCTAAGGTTGGTAGTAATTTCCATGATGAGATGAGGAAGTTGCGGATAGACTGTTGTAGCTGTCACATTCCTTGGGAAAATGTGTCTTTTGTATCTTAGGTTAATAAATAAATGATCACATTATGAATATTTATTCAGGTAGATAAGACCAGGATATATAATTATTAATTTATTATAACATTACGCTAATGTTCTTTATCATGGGCTGCATTTTTGCGTTGAGTTTCCGCCCAGCTACTTTTATTTTCCGAAGAATTTGCGAGGCGGTGTATTTTAACAAACACTAAGAATGTTATAACCCACCCAACAGGCCAATACATCCATATATTATTGTTCTTCATGTAGAAGAATAGTGGAAATTGAGCCACTTTAGCGGAAAATGTGTAAGGGAATTTCATGTGTCTTCCCGATTTTCTGAAAATATAAATAACCATATATATCGTAACTAAGTAGGTATATTATATTATTAGTTTTATAGGTACCTACCATCTAAAGAGGGGAGTTCTCATTAAAAGAACCTAACAGGTTACGGTATTAACGATAAATTTTAATAAAGTTGTGATTAATTTTATTTACCCAGCTATAATACTTTTTTCTCGAAACCAGTCTTCAGCTTTGTTATAAATTTTAGTCAGAAATCTTGGAGTTACCATTCTGAAAGTATGTAAGTACCTCGATAATTACGTAGGTAATTAAACAATAATTATTATACACCTATCTATTTCGTATTTTTATGGATTTTATAAATCTCGTGCTTAGAGTAATTTCTCGTGGCAATAATGACAACGTCACTGAGGAAAAAATAAGGCCCTCGAAAAATGCATCGCACACATAAAATCTTATCATTATCTTGAGAACCTACTCCTAAATTACTTTTTTGCTTTATAGGTTTTTTTGTTTAGCCTTCATTTCTAGTCAGGTATAGTGCCACAAACTTATCTGTTCCGGTGAGAGCGAACTAAATTGGTCCATACCTCATTACTTACTAAATGAATTTCATATTGACATAGATTATATGGACCAATTTAGTTCGCTCTCACCGGAACAGATAAGTTTGTGGCACTATACAGGTAGCCCTGTATGCTATGAGTTCTATTTTTTGCTATTTTCTTAATGTCGTTATTATTCTAAGATATAAAATAGCACAGAGTACTTTTTCAATGTAGTTGACAGACCAATGACAGACTGACTTTTATTGACAAACTGACATGTGTCATTGCTTTGGCAGGAAGTCAGTCAGTCAGCTTCACTTCAGCTTCAGTTTCAGGAAATTTTCTTTTCTTTTAGAAATTAAGTGAATTTGTGAATCCTAAATTTAAACTGTTTATAACTGTTTAAAATTTAACACATATTAGTAACATTTTACGGTAGTTGGCAGGTAGAAGGCCGTGAAATAATTTAGTTTTTGTGCAGATCATTATCATTCGCTGTTCCTAACACTCGAGTTAAAAGAACTTTGAAAGCATATTCTTAGTTGCATATTTTACCTTATATTCGCTACAATGTGTGACAACGAAAAAGAGGAAGCTGCTAATCTGGTAAGAATCTTCACCTTTACATATTATAATGTTTTATCTTAGAATATTGATATGTGATTTGATATTGACGTAAATATTCTAATCTGCAGAAAGAAGAGTTTGAATGGGTGCTGCGGGAGGAGGTTCACTCAATTCTTCATCAATTGCATACAGTTTTAGTTGTAAGTACTCTACTTATTTGTATCATTTATAAGTGCAAGTTAATATATTGTAGAAATATCGTGAATTAACTGTACCTATGCTTTCAGGAATGCGCTCACAGGTTCCCTGTTCCATTGTATGGCAATGAAGGCCAGAAGCAGGATAAATTCATTTTAACATCACAACCGGAACAGCTAAAGTGTATTGTTACCCTCACCGGCGACAGCATTACACATGCGGTGAGTATCACACACAATAATACTATTTTTAAACTCTTTGCTATATGAAACATTCCTGTTAATCATTGAATGAATACATTTAATAAATTACAAAATGAATCTCTTACCAACAGGACATAAGTTTCAAAGTTCTCCGTCAAATGCACACTATCTGCCGCACATCCATCAACCAGGACGGTCCGTGGAAGCTGCAGCAGATCCAAGACGCTGCCAACCATCTCCAGCAGGCCATCGGGTACATCGACAATGTGGATAAACACTATGTGTTCAGGTAAGACTGTTTGAAAGATAACAATATGATGATTATGTTTCCTAGGTAAAGAGTGTGCATAAAAATTTGTCCAGTAGTTAAAAAATTACAAGCTCTTTTTTATCATTGCTATGAGTTGGGAGTTGCTAACTTAACACAGTTTATTTTAAATATTACTTTCTATTTATTAGGTACTAACTCATATCATAATAAAAATGTCTGGATATGAAGGTCAACATTATAAAATCATATGACTGTTCTACAAAACAATATGTCATAAATAATTCATCTCATGCCTCTCTCATGCTCATGCTCATGCTATTCTCACAGTCAACTGTATTGTAATGGTAATGTGTAACACCTTTGTGCTAAAACTTACAATAACTTAGCACTGTTATAGGTAAAATAATAGGTAACTTATGTAAAAAACAGTTGTAAGTGTCTGTGTATTTATGTTCTCTTATAGTAAACTACTTGAGGGACACTTAACCCATTTAGATGAACCTAATCAATAAAACACAGCACTTAAATTAAATGCACAGTTCCATTAATTGAGATAAGTATAATAAAATAAGTAAGTAGCTTTTCATTTGTCACAGTTACAAAGTAGAATGCTTGACAAGAAGTCACAAGCATGAAATGTGTGTTGATGTTAGTTTACAATTTCAGATCATCTGATGAGGTCCTGCACATTATACAGTGCCTACTTGGATCACTGCAACGTGCCAGAACCGCCCTAGTACTGCCTAAGAAAAAAGCCATTGATGAACTTATGAAGAGTAGAAATATGGTAAGTTATAGAATAGAATATAACTTGCATTCAAATTACATTTATCATGGTTACATGGGGACTGTAACCATGATAAATGTTACAGCAAAAGTTCTAGCTAGGTGCTATCTATTTGTGATTTGTAATTGCTAATATTGGTTGGTTTTCTGTAAAATTTATAAAAAATATGAATTGTAGCAGTTTTAATCACATTTCCTATTTAACTTTTTATGTTGTTTGAAAACATTTTAACAACAATATTGTATTTGTTTTTCAGAAAGCCCTCTCACCAAACCTACCCGAAGACCTAGCAATATCATTCTACATACAGTCACATAAGTTAATCTTCGTTGCGTACCAACTGAGCTCAGTGCACGGGACAATGCGCATAGACTCGTGCCAGGCGGACTGCGCTGTGCCGTGGCTCAGTGACGTCTTGTACATGCTCACAGCATCCCTGCACATGTGTCAGCAGTTGAAAGATAAGGTATGCAGGTTAAAGATATTGTTTTACTTACGTGTTGGGTTGTTCTGCTGTATTTTAATCTCTTCATTTACAGTTTAGTTTATAACACCCGTCCTTAAAGAAACAATATAAAAATGGCGGCTTTTACATAACTATGAGTAGCAAGGATCATAATACAGCCCTACTACTCGTGCGAATTAGCTGTGCACCTGGCCAGTAAGAACCAGGGGTCACGCCGGTTACGCCAAAGATAGTTAATATGACCTCTGGTTATGTCAGTCAGGTGCACAGTTAAGTCGCACGAGTAGTAGAAGACTAGAGTCCGTTCAGTTTTTTTTTGGTACAGCTCGCCCATCATGTATTTCTGTGTGCAGTAAACAACTTGAGAGACAAAATAAAAATATCTCCCAATGCCATAAGCCTGTGTTTACATGCCCTTGTGTACTTGGCCTTACTTATCGTCAAGTTCAATCACATCTAACATATTGTTATCTAGACGTGACATATGTTCTAATGATAAGATACCGCCTTCGGATACTTCACAGAAAGATTGCCGAATTTTATAACCACCCAATTTTTATATACTGTATAGAAAGTCATTTAATTTTCACCCTTTCTAAACGATTTTGTATGTTTCATTCTCTACTCTCTAGTGATGCTGATGTGATGAATTTGTTTGTTGTCCATATGGGATTATTTGTTATTGGAAATGGAATTCAATGTTATGATAAAATAAATTACTTACTGATTTCTACGAAAGATATGTAACTTACTCGTGCGTATACTCGTATGATTGCTATTGAATGTTATTCCGAAGTTGTTATCATTGATGTTTATCTGATTTATGGGATACAACAAACAAAAGTACCTATGCAATGAATGACGGTACATAGCACAGAATAATAAAAGTAATAAGAAGTATTAGGTAGGTACTAGTTTAATATCCTTAAGGTGGGTACTGACCAACGTTACGGACTGTAACGTTACATTCCCAGCGAGCATGTTACGCAACACTATGCTCTAAAATCGGCTCGTTGTTCGCTGGTTTCCCCGTAACACTACGTACTGCACGAATGCTCGCTGTGTAACATGCTACATTACATCTCGTAACGTTGGTCAGTACCAACCTTTATGTTGTTAATAAATACGAATAAAAAGTATTCAAGTCAACAATCATTTAAAAAAATCATCAATGTCAATCGAGTAGAAGTTTTTTTCGAAGTCGGTAAAAAAATATCGGCTCGAGTTTACCAGCGTGATTGTAACACAAATTATCCACCAGTCCTTAGATGAGAGGCTACACGGCTAAAATACATATAAGCGTCTTATTGAAATAAAATAAAATAAATTGTCTTTGTTTTTCAGCTATGCGTGTTTTCGCAGTATAAAGACTTCACAGTGGGATCAAGGTCGGCATCCATGGTGTTCAACTAAATTCCGCCTGTTATTTGTCGTGCTAAACACTGAGCGCTAGTAAAGAAATAGCGACTTAGCGCTGGATATGTGCTGAACGACATCTCAAGGAACGAACCTACATTAAGCGTATGCATTTGAAATGCTTGAGCGCTTAAAAGCTGTTCAACACGACAAAATGTATTGGTAAGAATCCACTTTTAGCAGGCCCGCATCAAATACATTCATAGTTATTTTTATATCAGCCATTTCATAGCTGCAGGAACAGAGAGAGATTTGAGTGTCTACTGCCCTGTGATACCGAATAAATATCATGCGTTACGTTCATTAGTTTCAAACTTTTCCGACAGGGGCGCTTATCAAGATCTCATACAAAACAACCTATCAAATGTTGTGTCGGAAAGTGTCATACTTATTCGGGATCAAAGCATGCATCTTTGCATGATTATGCAATCTAGGGCCACTTGCACCAACATATTAAATCTAGATTTAGTGTTAAATCTCGATTTAGTTAAATTTTATATTGATTGACGTTTCTTAAATCGAGATTTGACACTAAATCTAGATTTAAATGTTTGTGCAAGTGGCCCCTAGATGTGTATGTCAAAATGTGGGCCTACGATCGTTTTCCTAAACATCTTGTGTCAGAGAAAAATAAAATAATTATTATATTCCTATAATAATGAGTCCATTGTTGATATTCTTGTTGAGTATGTTGTAATGTATCGTTAACATTAGTAATTTAATCGTATAGTGAATAATTTATTTAGTACAACGTTGTTTTAAGTGGAGGCTAGCTTAAACATAAGGTTTTTCGTTGGTGCTTTTAATTTTAGGCATGTATAGTCATGTCACGTGGTTTATTTATAGATGTTACCATGGAAGTAGAAAAAAAGACGGAAGGAATCTCGCTAACTAAAAAGTGAAGCACCCAAAGTAAGTCAGTTTCATAGCCATTGTTACGACGAGCCCGCCACACACACATTCACAATCAAAGTAAGTCAGTTTGCCGCTGCGCGCCAATCACGTGGCACCTACGCACGCACATACTCTCATGTCGCCGCCATTGTGGTGCTTCAGTTTTTTAGTAAGCGAGATTCCTTCCGCCTTTTTTCTACTTCCATGGATGTTACCTACCCAATATTAAATCCAGTATTTACCCAGGAATGTCTTTTACAGTTACATTATGTAAAATGAATGAAGTGTAAATCTATTTGAATACGAAGGTATTTGTAATAGAAGAGTGTGTGTTGTTTAAGTACGTTCAATATTGTTCCGTAGGTAGGTAATGAGTCAAAATGAAGCTCTCAGATTGAACGAGTGATTTAACCAATTTATTGTTTTTTAATCTTAATACAAAACTCACAAAGAGTTTGTAGATAGTTTTTTTTGCCGGCGAAAAAACCCCTAATATTTGTGTCCGTCAAAAAGTCCGAATTCGCGTACTTAAAACCCTTCTACAAACCCTTTGTAAGTTCTATGAATAAGGGGGTTATCATTGAAACTATACCTAACAAGGAGGTAATAACTGTTATGTATGATAATTCAAGTCTTATGTCTCTAATGTTGTTAAAAATACCACCTTATACTTGTAATCATTAAATACGTAAGCGCACCGTATTATAAGAATAGATCTGATTACAAAATTGTAGGTAAGACAAATTAAAGGGTACAGTGAGCGGCAGAAGTAGATAATCAAACTTAGGTTTTTTTAAATGCCAAGGTAATGATTTGAAGCTTGTGCAATCAAAATCAACTTTTGTTGTTTACTGTACTTTACTGTAACTGGAAGCAATAATGCTTCGAATTTGCTGTATGTTTGTAGTTAAATTATCTACGAGTAGGTATAATAATGATAAAGTAATAAAGAATATAAAAGTGTAATCATGTTAAAATTGCAATATTCAGTCAGTGTAATAAAAAAATATTTATTAAGTATAGGATTATAAATTTTAATGTAAAATCTCATTCCTAATAGACAATATTTGCCGATATGATGACTATTCGGCAATAGATTTGGTGAATAAACTGACCACACATGGAAGTTTTGCCAGTTACGCAAATACGAATAGCCAAGTGGGGTACGGTCAGGTGCAGAGAAACCTGACCCCCTCTCATAGCAACAATGCTTCTGAGGGGGGTCAGGTTTCTCTGCCCCTTACGTACCAGCTTTCAAAGTGTACCGCCAGTGCGACGATATTGTCTAGTAGGCACGAGGGTTGCACATTGCACGCATTTATATCAAGTATTCGGAATGCACGCCTAAACGGCTGGTTTGAACTAGATAATGATAAGTGTTGTGTTGTCGCCTACATCTTAAAAGTGCCATATCGAAGTATCGTAATCAATGGATTAATTTTATGAGTTGGTCCTTTAACATTTTATAGAACATTCGATACGGTCTGATGGTATTGAAGGCGTCAATACAAGATATGAATGAGAAATTTAAATCGGTTAACCGCCTTTGTAACTTTGTTTAAAATAGATTTCTTCAGAATGAAACTTACGTGAGCTGTGCTTAGGATAGTTTCCGCTAGGGGCGCCACTTTGTATACAATGAGAAAACGATAAGTGAATTTTTCGTTTGAGATGGCTCTAGCTTATTTCACGGATAAAATATCCAGCGGATGCAAATAAAAGAAGCTAGATATAAAAAGTGAAGTTAACACCCTGCAAAACTATCCATTTAGAAACATACCATAACTTACGAACTTTACGAGCTACGGTTCTAAAGATGCATATGGCGACAAACGACTAATAAAAAAACATTAATAATGTATATTTCACAATAGAGTTGACCTCAAAAGTTTTTTGGACATGTTTTTGACAATAAAATATGGTAAATAATAAAATAAGTATTAATTATTGTTTCAAATGTGTAATTTGTGATTGTGTTGTACATATACATATACATATACTTCAATAAATCATTATAATATCAGTTATTAAATGTGTATTTATTCATGAATGAATGTATATTAATGGATCCTGTGTTGTACGGTACTGTGCCACCCGCATCAGGAGTAGATCATAGTGCCCAAGTCGTGCAAGCAAGTAGATAAACAGGTGCCTACTGCCTACCTACATTGTTCCATGGTTATCCTCATTCGTAACCAGTGTGCCAATCACGAACATTCTTTCGGTAGGTAACGGTAGAAACTAATAAAATAAAACGCGCATAATGGGCTCATAATATAATATTCTAGTCTATGAATGGGCTAAAGTCGACAATATTCGTGATTCCCATACAGGGCGGGTGACTGATACGCAAGGAACGTTGCACTTCTCAAACTCATACGTATGGTGATACAAGGGTAGCCAGCAAGTAGCCAGCCACAGCCAGTACCTGACGTCGTCCCAGTGCTTGAATCTGTCTGTTATTATGTTTGAGAAAGGTTTGAGACTCCTTATTACTAACAAATTTTATGGATTTAAATTATCTGAGAAATAAATGACATTATTATTATTATTCTGAGGAAATGTATGACTTTTGTCTGTGGTCAGAAGAAACGAAAACGTCATCAAACGTCAACGTCAGATGTCATCACAGATTATAATAAAATCCAAAATAAGTTCGATTGTTGTTTTCCTATTTTTCTTAGTTATTGTTTATTTCTACTATCTAACAAACGTTTTAATATCTCAAATATAGCTAGATATTTCTTATATACAATAGCAATGGTGTTAACAGTGGCCAGCTGGTTTGGTCTCGTCTCAGTTATACTAATTGGGTTGTTTGGATTTGGACTGTATTTAACCCTGTTAACTTTCATAGTTTCTTTCCTTATTGGGTAAGTTAAATGTACTTAAGATTTGACGCCCCCTTTTCCTTATCTAGTTCAAAAGTTAGCCTGAATTTCTACTCGATTTACTAATTAGAGCTATGAGTTACTCAGTGGACAATAAATAAAGTTACTTTGACTGATATCAATTAAGTTTGTCTTAGACTGAGTTTTACATGTTAAATTGCAGGAAATATACTTATTTTTTATTCATACATCGTCCACTATGCGGTTAATATATTTTTCTTTTTCAGAATTTTAACTATATTATATTTTAACTATGACCACAATAAAGTATTCTCCATCGACTTGGACTACCTTGATGATCCTCTGAGACAAAGTAACTTTTCTGTTCAAATTCCAAAGGTAATATTTTGTATCCTAACCTACTTATATTAGTACTTAAGTAATACCTACTGTTTGTATGTCAGAAAATGAGTTCAATTATTAATACTAATATTATATGACAATGTTTGCTTGAATGTTTGTTACTTCTTCAAGTAAAAACTATTGAACAGGTTTTCTTGAAAGTTTGTATTAAAAAAGCTGAAACCCAGGATGAACACATAGGCTAGCTTTTTAACCCCAAATTCCCAAAGAAAAACTTTTGAACGCTTGCATTGCAGTGCCATAATAATAAAAAATAACAAAGGAAATCTGAAATTAATAAGCATATTATACTTTACAGGTATTGGAACTTTTCAAAAAGGAGCCACATTTAGCAAAGTTTGATAATAGAATAACTGGCAGTGAAACTGTAGATTCATTTTTGAATGAAATAGTGACTATAATAATTAATGACTATGTGACACCATGGTATGAGATTCTGACCACAGATACAGAGTTAACTGAGCACTCAATACGAAAAGTGGTTTTAGCAGGAGGCGTAAATATAGCCAATAGGTAAGATAATATTTTTAATATTAACAGAAAAAGAGCAACACATTCATCAAGTTAATACTTTTTTTTTCTAAGTTTTTTCATTTGTTTTCTTTTAAGTTTTCTATTACCTACTTATATTTTTCAGAGTAAAATGTGTAGATTGGGTCCATATATTAACCACAAGGTTTCCAGAAGAGTTGACATCCCATTTAAAATTGTTTAAACAGTCTAAGATAAGGTTAAAACACATTGACTTAACAAGTGCCAAGGATGTAGCAAACGGTAATGGTAAACCAAGTCCAAAGAAGCAGGATGACAGGAAAACCCATAAAAGGAACAAGAGTGATACAGAACTGGCATGGCCACCAGGTAAATATTAAATAATACACACAGAAAATTATTATTTGAGGCCCATGCTGCATTGAGCAGACTTTGGGGCAGATACTGGAAAGCTGTTTTCTATGGTTTTTGTTAATGAGGACCAGGCATGTAAAATCTCAGACAAAGCAACAATAACTCTTGATTTTTTTAATTTTCAGATTCATCCACCTATGGAAAGTCCAAGTTTTACTCTGACAGTGGAGAGCATGGGACTGAGAAGTCATTGGTTGACTTGTTCTTTGACTTAGAATGTGCTGTAGAAAATAAACAAATATGCAGAGACATATTTTGTTTAGATCCTGACAAAGAATATGGTAAGAATCCAATACAAAGTTACTCTATGATCCATTAACAAAAGTAATAAGGCTCCTAAACATCCATAAGCACCAGAAAAAAACATGTCTACAACAAAAACTGACTTAGGTAATATGATGTACCTGCTTACTTAGCCTGCACGTAACGTTTTATTCACTTTAACAGTATACCCGAAGTACACGAAAGATGCCTGGCTACCCATAGCACAGGGTGTTTGGGAGCCAGGAACCAAAACCTACTTATGGCAAATAAATGTTGGTCATTTTCATTTTCACATATCTGAATTGTCTAAAGATTAATACTTAATTATGTTTTATTTCAGCACTTCTAAGCGAGGTATCTCAAGCAGTATTATATTTAGTGGCACCCGAAGAGGCGTGGAACTGCCACGCCTTGAAGCTACTTTTGACTGAACTCCTGTCGGCCGTGGTTTTAAAACCACTGGTCAACTTGCTAAGTGACCCTGACAACATTAACAGAGCTATAATAAGAATGGTATGTTGTACCTAGGTATAAGCTGCATGATTGACATGAGGCACGATAAACACGATTCATTGATAAAATAATATCCGTAGCATGGTGAGCATGACAAGCTGTGACAAAAGTTTGAGAGATACTAGATCGGGCGGGGTGATGAGTGACCGAGCTAGGAGCTTAAGGGCCCTTACAGGGTGACGTGCCGCGCCAATTTTGGGTTTTCAATGCTCTTCACACAGCACACGCAGTGACACGCACACATGTAAGTTTGCACAGTGGGTCGATAAACTTTTACTCGCCAACTTTATTGACAATTATGTTCAAGTACATTTTGGGTGATTTTAGGGTAAGTAGGTAAGTATAATTCTTACTTACACTGGTAGGCACCAGGAAAGAGTAGAAATTAATAGGGGTGCCACTTTACTCTATACTCGGAACCCGATTAGCTTTCTCAAACAAATGTGGTATTTACTTGTAGAAAGGTAACTACAAGTATTAAAGTGTAGATAATAAGTTTCGGGCATCCTCCAGCCAACTGAACCCCGACGACAAAGCAAAGTAAATACATAGTGTCGCAAAAGGGCTATACTAAGCCAAAAGGGGATGACTCAAGGGGTCATTCTGAACAACTTTTGTTCTAAGAGATTTGCAAATTCGCGAAAAAAAAAATTCATTTTCCATGGTAAAAAGTCACATGTCCAACAAAGTTTCTAAAAAAATCAAAATTCAAAAATTCAAAATATAAAATATTTTATTTCGTAAACTTACATACTAGTACTATACAATAGTTGATGGGGTATCCTTTTAAGTATAAAGTACCTGTGCCAGGATACCCCGCTCTTCCATATACTAAGTACATTTTAAACAGTTTCTATGAAAAAGGTTTTTTTTTGTTAATTTCCAAAACTCGTAGAGCAAAAGTTCAGAATGACGATGAATGAATTCAGAAGTCTTACTCCTTTTTACCCGACTGCCGAAGGAGGAGGGTAATGTTTTTTGATTGTATGTATGTATGTTTGTCTGTTTCTTTGTTCCCTCCTGTAGCCTAAACGGCTTGATAGATTTTGATGTATGAGGTATTGTTAGAAGCGTATTGATGGCGCGATGGTTATAGGCTATGTGACGTTCCATTAAAATGTACATAGCGCCCTCTAGAGGACATAACGTGATGATCGAAAAAATAATAATTCAACTTTGCCGTGTAAGGTATCAAATGAAAGGGCTTGATTTTCACATTACAAAAATATGCATTTTGAAGGTATTTAAATAACAACACCAAAATTATTGAAATTAAAAATGATCATGAACTACTGACGTAAAATTTCATCAAATAAAAAGTTACAAATAAAAAAATACAATTATAAACAAACGAAAAACCCGACTGTACGCTAAAAACATGAAAACAAGTCCCAATATTAATGGAAAGTATCGCAGGCGGGGACCAACTTGACCGCCACTCAAGGCCGTTTTCTAAGTAACATTCAGCTAAATGGTGAACCCTCTGCTGGTACTAAATGGTGAACCTACGATACTTTCCATTAACATTGGGACTTGTTTTCATCTTTTTAGCGTGCAGTCGGGTTTTTGTTTGTTTATAATTTGTTTAGTACTATATATACCGCTTTTTCAATACCTGTAAGTACATTTTTTGGTAGCAGCATAATATTTTTACTTAATTTTAGGGTTTCGAACGTCAAAAGAAAAAAAGCAACCGTTATAGGATCTCTTTGTTGTCCGTCTGTCTGACTGACTGTCTGTCACCGCCCTTTTTCTCAGAAACGGGTAAAGATATCAAGCTGATATTTCGCATAGATAGGGAGTACCCCAAAAAAAATATTATGGTACTCCCTGTCCCACACAAGTAAATTGGGGCTTATATTTTTTCCAGTTATTTTGATGTGTATCCGTTTCTTTTCTTTAAATCTGTATTTTTTTGTTGTTGCTGTCTATGTGTCGAATAAATGTATCTTTATCTTCAAATCACGCCATCTATCGTTTGTTTTTTTGTGGCTACTGTCTATAGAAGAAATTCCGTCATTGACAATTTTACGTTACGAATTTATTTTTATTTTTACATTTTCGTGGAGAACCAACAGCATTTTGTTAAAATAAATATAATAATAAAAAATATAAATAACTAGCTGTTCCCGCGCGCTTCGCTTCACCTTAAAAAGTTTTCCCGTGGGAATTCCGGGATAAAAAGTAGCCTATGTTCTTTCCCAGGGTCTAGACCATATGTACCTATACCAAATTTCATTTAAATCCGTTCAGTAGTTTTGGCGTGAAAGAGTAACAGACAGACAGACAGACAGACAGACAGACAGACAGACAGACACAGTTACTTTCGCATTTATAATATTAGTATATATATTATATTAGTATGAACACATAACAACTTGATGCCATTAACAGAATGAACTTAGTAAACCCAGTAAACCTAACACATCCAGAGGAAAAATAAAATCTAAAGAGATTTTTTTTTTTTTTTTTTACTTTCTCTCTCTCTGAAAAACATACTTAATAGCCCAAACTCGATGCTTTTAGCTATTAAATCTTTGAAATAAAATTCAGTCACCTCCGTGTTACTGCCCTCATCAGATGGTCACGAGACCATGCCTCAACCAGCACCATGAGACTGTGTTTTTGAATCCTAACCTAATCTTCCTACGTATTGTCATCACTTAGATCCATTCACTATATTCCTGCTCCTCATCCCAGGGCCGTGGGGACCGGAGGCACGTCAGCTTTTTAAAGACATCAGCAGCAGACTAATAGAAGTCTCAAGGGACCCTAGGGCTGGCACTTACCTATCACAAAGGCTAAGCATCGCTATATAGCGGGGTAACGCGGCCAGCGTCTTGGGTACCCTACCCGACAGTGGCAGCGATCTGGCCAGCATCTTCTTTTTAGTTTAATTTTAATTTTATATTAGTTAGTTTTAGTTAGGCATTAATAATTATAATTTAATCAAGAAGTACCATGGACTTAACTAATAAAAATCATTATCATTTAATTTATTGAATATAGTATAAGAATTATGCTTCCTCAATTTCAAATCAAATTATGTTGGTGTCATAAAAGTTGAAAAAGTGCAATGACAACCAATGTGCAGTGATTTTGTGTCTGTACACAATTAGATCGCGAGCTGTCAGTGCCGCCTAAACCGACGTGACCCTTCTTTGGAGGCCACCGGCCGACTGAGTCAAACGTCGCTTGTGTTTATGATTTTATAACACAGAAAGCCGCCATAGATATTTGTATGAAGATTTGAGGGAAAAAAATTGCTCAAGTTTGGGATTAATTTACACAAAATAGGTGTGTGTTTATTAAAAAACAAGGTATTTAGCGCCTAGTCCAAGCATTTATCTTTATAATTTGATAAGAATCATATGAAAATTCTTGATAATTACGACACAGTTGTTACAATACGGGAGTGTGATTTACTGGTTTTTCGTAATTAATTTACAGTTATCCATAAGCATTTACTTAAATTCGAATGATTCAGCACCTAGCTAGACTCTTCGGCTACCTGTGTGATTTTTTTCAAGGCTGTAGAGCATCATTTACTACATAATTCTATGACAATGCCAACCCTCGATTGCCTATTGCCGACCCTTAAGTGACAGCTGGAATGGGCTGTACCTACTTCTCATCGTGCCTAGCTTACTGATTCATGTATAAAATATTCTTTGAATTTGTACCTTTCGCTGATATATTTTTTAACAGTGTAATCTCGTTTTCAGTTTTGCAAAGATATTAGTCTATCATCTGAGTTGTTCCTCATGGTGATCCGGTGCAGCAGCGATGCGGAAGAGCTGGACGCTACTTTAGATATGGTCCAGAAGGATATTCAGAAACTTGTACGTATTTCAGCACTCCTTGTAAACATAAGAAATGTATATTAGTGAGATCAATACAGGGTGCTGAAGAAATTTTCTTATTTTATTCTGTAACTGCAAAAATTTTTTGTAATTTATTTCATCATAATTATGTCCATCAACCCGCTCTATTCTTTCATTGGAAGGAGACGCGTGCCCCAGCAGTGGGGACGTGATGGGTTGTGACCGTGTAATGATGATGCACGGCTTTTCGGAAAATATGTATATGAAATAATTATGCAAACTTACTGTGTATTGTTTAGGAATTGTATTTATGTATCTTTCAGCATTCCAAAGACAGTGCAGGAGAGTGGGAAATACAAGACAGACAGAAGTTATCGTCGCTACAGTATCTTTCTAGAATAGTCCAAGCCAGGAGAGCAACGCTAGGGCCTCGAGAAGGTTAGTCTCTATTTCATTCATTCAATGTTTACATGTATATCAAGTTCAATATAAACTCGTTTAGGTGGTAAGGTGTCGTGTTAACAGTATCCCAAAATTTCCTAACTGAAAATACTTTATTTTCTCATTTTATTATGTTACACAGGGTCATCCAACAACAGTAATCCTGAAAAAGTGACAGAAGAAGTAAAGCGTTCGCTGAAGTTCCTTACAGAAGTCACAGCATGGAAATCTAATGCACAATACTGTCTAGAAATAGAACTGAATGAAAATGGTTTGTATATTCCTTTTAAAAACAGCAGGTTGAAAATGCTAAATTACACATTTTACACTTGAGTAAACTGCAATTTTAACTGCAGTAACTCAAAACCATTTACCACTTTTATCTAAGGAAATAATTAAAATCAAATATCCTCAACAGATTCAGCGCAGACATCCAAAGCCGTCCTAGACAGTCTTCGCTCAACAGCCCTAGAGCTATGCGACATGTACCTAGCGACCAACTCGCCGCCAATGATCGGCCTACCCGCGAACTGCCATGCGGATCTAGTGAGGAAGATCACCACTGATGGAGAACAGTTCACTAGTAACCCTCAGGCTTGCTTCGATGACCTGGCTAAAGCGATTTATGATGCTTTGGAGGTGAGTGAATGAGATAGTTGGAGGTTAGAGCAAGACAGGTAGATGGGGTAGGTCTTACAGATTAGTGCTATTTTTGTAGCTTAGACGCCATAGGCTCAGTTTCACATTTGAGTAAATCTACCTAAGCATGAACTTAAGACCATCTCAATGAGCCAATCACAGCACTGCATTCCATACTCAAACTACTTATGTTGACGTTCTCAGCTGTGAAACTGACAGTTTCTGATTTTCTGTTTTTGACCACAATGCATGTTTATTTCTGGGTGTTGTTATCTAGATAATATACATGGACCATACGATAGTAATAGCTATGATAATTGACAGGATTAACTGCTATTTGTAGGACCGACTCATAGAATTAGTACAATGTTTGATTGATATTCACTGTGTTCCAGGACGATCCATCTTGGCAAGCAGACTACATGCTGGACGAACAGGCAGAAGCTGAAAGGATGAAGTGAGTATAATTAACTATTATTGATATTACGAAGCTAGAATTTAAACTTTTTCAAACTAACTAACCATAACTGTCTAACGCTTTTGCAGTGACTACAGAAAGGAAGAAAAGTTTGAAACGAAGAAATACAGTGGTATGTGAATTTTCTTCTTTTTACAACCATACTTCCCTACCTAAATATTCCCAAATCCCTTCCCTATCACTTATCCTTATCCCTTACTAAAACATTTGCAGAGAAGTGTAAGCGAATGGTGAAGAGTTGTATGTCAAGGATACCGCGTTTATTTCAAAAGTCAAAATCCACTTATCCGAGGAAAATTGTTCCGAATAAGTATTCTACCTTTCCCCGATCGCCGACCCGAAGAAATTATAACCCCAAGACTCATACGCTGCCGAAATGCAAATGTAATTAATACATACATTAAGAAAATTTATGAATACATGCCTATTAGCGACCTGTAGGCATAGCAGGAGACTACGGGTCGATAACAAATTAAGTAATATTCAATTTTTATTTCGGTTCAGCTGTAGTTTTTAAATACAATTAGCTTAGCTGCATAGAGAGTATAGTAAGGATTAAAATATAGAAACGCTATATTTCATTACAGAAATGCCATATTACCTATAACTAGCCATAGTTACATATAGAGTGTAAACAGAATATTTTAATTCCATGATCTAAAAGAAACTCCAATTAGTTTATTTTATAGCGTCGATGCGTATTTATTAATATTAAAATATTTTTAGGTGATACGTTGTCTACGCCAGGCATGGCCCGGCACAGTCGCTCGCGATCCGACATTGTTGGGAGTCAGAAGATGATCAATGAAAGTTCTGGTAAGCTAATCTTTATCATACCTCTAAGTACTAAAACACACGTTGTAATTATTGGGTATTATTAATTATAGGGTCCGATACTAAAACCGTATTGTAATACAAAATTATATTTAATTATTTTCAGGTGGTTCATCCGGACTGTCGTCGGCTAACACGAGCAGTCTATCTCTCTCACACTCGGAGATAAATTCAAAGTATACCTCTCCTCTCTCAGCCAGTATTATAGAAACTGGTCAGTAATTACGACATTATTTATTAGATTTATGCAACACCTTAAGACCTCAAATGATATGTAGATCCAAATTGCAAAATGGCTACGCTCAATGTAAACCAACAATTAAACTAATAAAGCATAATTATTGGATACTTTTTTCAGCTCTAGTCCAATCGAAAGGTAAAACATTTGGCATCTACGCTATAGCGGTAACTCGACTGTCTGACAAGGAAATATGGCACATATACCGGCGATACAGCGATTTCTATGATCTGCACTGCTCTATCAAAGACCGGGTAAGAGTAATACAGATTTTTAAACGTAATTTGTTTTTACCCATAGGCTAACGTTCTGAAATTCCAATTGCTATTGAGGATGGTATGCGAAGATCTGAATAGTCCCGTACGGACAATGAACTCATGTATATCATCATCTATTATCTGTTATGCACCTGACACTTTTTGATTATTTTTTTCTTTCAATCAACTGTTCAATAACTTGCCTATCTGGTAAGTTATTGACAGCTGTGTAACTAAATCATCATCACAACCCATCACATCCCAACTACTGGAGCACGGGTCTCCTTCCAAAGGAAGGGTTTTAGGCCTAATCCACTATCTAACTAAACAGTCCATTATTACCCCCAGTGGCCAGAATTGAACCAGCTCTCGTTCCCGGGCAAGAAGACATTCCAGAACACGTCCAGATCTGTCCTAGAAAGTCGCAAGCGCACTCTTAACCACTACCTGCAGAGTCTGGCAACACTAGCTCGGGAGACCAGGTACACTGGCCTCTGGGCGCCGGCCTACTTGGGGGGCTTCCTGAGCCCTGAGAACCAGGCGGAGAAGCATAGTAACTCGGTGAGTAGGTTTTGGACCTAACCTTGTTTAAATAATATTGAAAAGTTCTTTAATTTCTTATGCGATTACTAAGCCTGGTAAAATACCTATTATATATAGCTGAACACAAAAGAGTAGAGATTAATGTTTTTGGAACTAAACAGATTTAAACTTGGCAATAAAAAAAAACTTGTGATTTGTGGTCTGTTTCTATGGTTTGAATGTCAAACTCGCCCTGTTCCTGTATAAACAAATCGAATTTTGCTTAATTTTGGAGTTTTGTGGATTGTTGAGTTTGTTCAAGAAGTGAAAATGAATAAAACCATTCGCAGCGAAGCTAGACAGATGATTTACAGCGTTTACCTACGATGTTTGGCGGAGAATGAGGCTGGAGAAGTATTAGTCAATATATACGATGTTTATGAAAGAGCAGCGTTTTATACTGGTGAGTAGGTACTTAATTTCTAACCATTAACATACATTGCTTATATTTCTTGTAAAAAAGTACTATTTTTATGTAATAGAATGCTTTTCTATGTGTATTTGTTATTCTTATAGAGTTTAGAAAATACTAGTGTCAAACGTTACATGACATCAGGGTCTGGATGCTAATGTTGTTAAAACATCAGGTCTAGATACTTTTTTACTAACCCCCGACTCAAAAAGGGTATCGATAAGTTTTACAGCTGTAGGTGTCTGTGTGTCGGTCTCTCCGTGTTAGAGTACCTATTGTAAAAATATGTGTAAGAATATGATGTAAGAGTCGGTATAAATTCCCCAGACATAATAATTTGCAAGTCACTGCTTTTCTGACCTATTAAATAATTTGTTGCAGGAAAATCGGTAAACACAGTTTTAGAAGAATTGCCGGGGCACATTTCAACTTTTTCCTGAGCAAGAAAAAACGTGTAATAAAATATCGATGTGTGATACTATCACTTTTCTCCTATAGTAATTACATAATGGGATAACCAACACGTGTTTCAGTGCAAAAAAACATTATGAAATACACAATGAAATAAAATTTACAGTTGATTTGATTTAATGAAATTCATTCAAGACTGCCCCCCTCTCCCCTACTAATTTCTTCTCTTAACATAAACCTCCCCAAAAAGTGGCATTTTATAATTAGTAAATATTTGAAACATTTCTCGTTTTGATTTTTTCTGCTAAAGTATCGTGATACTTTTGTCCGTTTTCTATACTATGTATAATAGTGTGGCCACTTTCTTAGATTGCCACGCCCTCAATTATTCTCTACTCTTTTATGTTCAGCTATACGCCCTATGATCGATTGATAGATCCGTATGCCTGGTAAATGAAGTTGGGTTTCCCTTGAAAAAAAACAAATGATTACTAAAATGTATGGATTTGACAGCTGTCATAGGGCTCATGTTATATTTTACAAAATTTAGTGTAAATTCCGGTTTAATTTCAGATAGACGCGGTGCTTGTGAACTCAATACGTGCTGGTATGAGGACGTTGAAGAATATGCCTGACCAATTTGCGAACACAGTTGACGGAGTTATGGATGGTATGTTGTTTTACGTTTCCATTTATGTACTAGGCTCGTTTTTAGAAGTAAGTTGTATAATATTTGACAGGTCACTCAATATCACACGCGGTATTGTTTCAGGTATTTCCAAAGTTTTTCAAGGAAAAAGCGGTGACAGTTATTACGACGGACTGAAGAGTGGAAACTCTTCGGATGGACAAGATGTAAGTCTTATTACTATAAATAAAAAAACTTCATAATAATTATAAGAAAATACTAAAAAAGAGTGAGTAGTCCTAAGTAAAGCGTTTGTGTATGTTTGTAAGTTTATCTGATCTGTCAGACTAAGTCAGACGTCAGACCTAAAATTAGAGCGAGATAGCAGGACTCTGTCCGCCATTTTCATAATATTATTGTTCGTGAACCTATTAGAGTGAAATTTACTCCAATTATTTATACATCTTTTCGTCTTCTGCATCTCATGTACCTATCACAAATAACAATCATAGAAACAAATTTACACTCAAACACTTTTTTCTCTTTACAATGATGTAACGACACACTCTATAATAGGTATGTACTAGTAATTGCAATCCGGACTAGCAGATCCGTTAATTCGGCGGATCCGGTTAGTTTTTGGTTCCTACCGGATCCGGAAATATCACCGAATAACGTTGTATATTGTTCAGGAGGGCGACGAGAGCGCGTGCTTCAGGCTGCTGGAGGAGGTGCTGGGGCTGCGCGGGCTGTGGCTGCGGCGGCGGCTGCTGGCCCCCGTGCGGACGCTGATTGCTGATCGAGTCAATAAGTAAGAGTTATGTCATCATTATCATCAGCCTATAGCAGTCTACTCCTGTACCTAGGTTTCTTCCGAAGCACACTAATGGATGCGAGTTATAGCTTTCCTAAGAGTTGTGTTGATTTTTCCTATTATTCTGTGTATTTAAAAGGCAAATGCTTGCCTATACTAATACCTGTAAAAATTATTACTACACTATTAAATTATTTATTTTTTCTAAAACTTACCTTGTAGTACAGTCTGAGGCAAAGAATCTTGACTGAAAGTTGTTCAGAATGAGACCCTCTGAGTCACCCTTCGGCTGACATTATTTATAATATCCTGTATACTGTGCTTATTTTCAGAAAAGTTCTAGAACTGGTTTCGTTCCTCACCTCACCTCGAAGCGTAGTTCAGTATTTGAAGACATTCAAGTAAGTTGATTTAATAATACCCAGTCGCATATCTGTTCATGAAACACATTACAAATAATTAAGTTACTGTTAGAGTAATACTAAAGTTATGGACCTGCAAGTTAAATATATATTCACTTATAATAGAAAGGAGAATGGCCATTTCTCTATGGCGCCATGACCCGCCAGAGCAGCCATTGATGAAACATATACTGATGTGTAGCCCATGACTACAGTATATCCTGGTGTAAACTTTATTATTATGAAGCATGGGAGAACGAAAATATAGGTGCTAAAAGATCAAGTCTTTGTACTGTACTAGATGTTTCCCTCAAGCAAAGTATTTCTTTTAAAGTGGTTTAGATTTTTTTAAATATTTTTCCTCATTTAGAACACCTTTATAAATGAATAAAAATGGTTTGGTTAGTGGCTGCAAAGCGGGTCAGATTTGGCCATTCTCTTTTACGAATTATCTGACTTCTCGCGCTCATTAAGTATAAGATGCGTTATGCAGTATCTGCAGATAATTTCATTTGTCAGTGCCAACAGATTCTATAAGTCTGATTACCTAAAATAATTAGTTTATTTTTAGACTTCAAGTTATTGGTGTTTTCCAGGCAATGGCTGCAAAGTCGGGACCAATTAAACTACGCGGTGAGGGACGACGCGACAAAGGCGCGGACGCGAGTCGTGGCTAAAGTCACGCTGCTGACGGCTTGTTCAGGTATGTTACCCTTAAAACTATTTATTCTCAATTTTTCCGCTAATATCTCCATGGGAAGTTCAAAGTGATATAAGATTCATAATGCCTAAGGATTAAGGAAGATGTAAAAAAATATCGTCTCTGCCTGAGTGAGGCGACTAATGGCAATCGTACATTTATGTAGCTGCAATGAGCTTTTTAGATATTGCATATACAGTACAAATAAACCTAAATCCTCTCAGGTAGCATGGTCACTCCAAGATGGGTCAGATGTCTTTGCGTTAGACTGAACCCGAAATATAGCCTTTATTTGAATTCATAATTGATCTGTAACTTCAACTACAATGCATTATCAACCTTATTTCCAGATGATCTAAGACACATAGTGGGGTCGGACACGGCCCGGCGAGGCCTGCTCAACGTGTTCGATCTGTTTCAGTCACAGGAGATCAACAGACGCATCATATTTGTTTTTCTCGAGTGTAAGTTTTTAAATATACCTTTTTATAGTAAGTATTAACTGTATTTCATTGTAGTAAATTAAATAGTGACTAGGAAAACGTAGTGTAGGTCGCCCTCCGGCTAGATGGGGTGACGAGTTCCAAAGGAGGCTGAGGATCGCATCCAGTGGAGTGCTTTGGGAGAGGCTTACGTCCAGCAGTGGACTGCTATAGGCTGATGATGAAATTAAAGTTTGTTTTAGAAGATGATTATCGTGTCTTCTTCTTAGCGTAACTTAGGACCAACACTAGCCAGTCAAGTTAAGATGTCAGTAGCTGACTATAATATAACCAGTACGTTTAATAAAGTGCAGTTGATACGCTGCTTGGGAAGCTTCCTTTCATATACCCAATGTAAATATGTAATAACATACTTAAAGTTAAAGATACATTGCTGTACCTTCGATCTTCTCTTCCCGGTATGATTTTTCTTTAATTTTTGTTTCAGGTATTCTGCTGAATCTCTTTCCTGACAACAACATTCAAGACATCTTCAGGAGGCTGTATGCGGACTCACCGCGCGTGCCTCCTAAGAAAGTTGTAAATATATGATCTTTAGTTTATTTTGTAGGAAGCCAAATGTACCTTAATATTTACTTTAGCATGTAAATTTAGTTAGTCAGATATTTAGAAGGTTTTGTACGACGGGCCAAAGGTTGTGTGAATGCTGATTTTGTTTACACGAGATGATTTTTTGACGGAGCGTAAAAAGAAAATCGAAATTGGTAAAGATACCGTTATACAAAATTAGTTTTTTTTAGATTATATATCGGCGTTCCATATTGGTCGTACTATTTGTAAATTCTAGATTTCCCGAAGAACAGACTGTTCACGATTGTAATACATAATGTACTTATTATTAATTTATATCTTTATGATGATGAGCATATACCTATTGAATACTTATCGAATTTCTAAAAAAAGGTATTGTTTATACCTTAGTATAACTTAGCGCAGGATAGCAAATTAAAATGTGTCAGCTAAGAAGGAATCAATTTTAAATTTTGCACTGTTAAAACTTCAATTTAATTTTTTGAAAGCCGACAATATGATCTACTGAGTAAATCTTACTTTCCATTGTTTTATTAGACTATGCATGCTTTCCATAATCTAAATTTAAGATTTGAGATTGCCTAAATTAAAATTGCCTTATAATCGGTTCCATTATTGACGTAAAGCAACGTCTATAAATGAGGATGGGCACCAATGTATGGAAGTTGGGACCAGCACCAATAGAAATGAGTGATACAGTGAAACTATAAAGTCCTGAAATTAATGTTTGAGGAACTAAAATTTTTATGAGCCTGGCACCATTATAAAAGAAACACAAAAGTCATAACAATTGTTTATGGCAGTTGGCGGTTGGCTGTTTTTTCAATTTTCTTATTAATTATTAGGATAATCTAGATAAAAACAACTAGTTACGCTTGTTTGCAATTAGGAAGAAGAAGAAAAATATTCGTAGTCAAGCTAGGGAAGTTATTTATCGAGTTTATATACAATGTTTAGCGGAACATGAAGCTGGACACATTTTGTCGAATTTGGTGGATGTTTACGCTCGTTCAGCGTCTATGACGGGTATGTAACATTGTACAAATTGTAATAATTCATTATTTATCAGTACCAACGCTTCATTTATCGATAAACCTAGGTTTAGAGCCCAAGTCGAACATTGTTTACATACCGCTGGTTGTAGGTTTGAGCTGGTTTAAGTTGAGTCAAACCATAACATTTTGATACTTGAAGTTATATTTTTGTTTACTTACTAAATTCTCATTCTGTAACCCTGTTTTTCTTAACTTAGGGTAGTTTCAAATAAGCATGTTTTATTTTATTTTATAGGAGTATCGGACAGTACCGTCTGGCATATTGCAAAAGAGGGCTCTATAATGGAATATTTCTAACTCCTGAAAGAAAAAAAACAGGCCGTCTAAAAAGTGAAATTGATGATTTTACTATGTGTGCCCTTCGTCAACAAATCCGGATATTTTATACAGTTGTAATAACGTTATCTTAATAAATATTTATTGGTTTCACTATTAGCCTTCATATTAACACCTTCTAGCTTGAATAATGAGTTTTTTTTGTGGATGGTAAGTTGTTTTTAAATACAGAAATAGGGTAGGTAGTCACAGGCAAAATTTCAAGTATCAAAGTCAGTTTTGTTTCACTATATAGGGTTGCTACATGAAAGATAGCTGCGCCCTCATTTAATTTCAGGACTTTATAGTTTCACTATACGTCGTTGAAAAGGTATTTTTTTGCAGAATATGAATAACGAAAGCGCTAGTCTTGGTTTACTGTCCAATTAGAATAAGTGTACCTTGAAAGTTTTTATATTTTATTTCTGTAATTTTCAAATTTTTATTATTCTTTTACATTTATTTTTATTTTTTATAACAAAATTATCATCATTCATTGTAATATTATATTGGTTTATTATCTCAGTAAACAAAACCAGTTGAAAGTAATTTCTCCCATTTTAATAATACGTGTTTACGTGTATTACGCCCTAACTGTCATCAGGAGAGAGAGTACAATGCCATAGAAAAATTGATAGATATTTATAATATAGATTAATTATTAATTGCAATGAAACAACCGACCGTATAATTCGACTTGGCGCTTTATTTCTGAAAACCATAGAGCACGACCATAGACTATAGAGGTGTTACCATAGAGTATAGAGGGCACGATGCAACGTGCCAGTGCTACGTCTACACAGAGTACACGACAAACACATCACTCCTCCACACTAATTTTGAAACCTGTTAACAAACAATAAGACAATAAAAATACAATTAAAAATAAGACTTATGCTAAAACTTATAACTAACATTTTTATTTCTGGGCCGTAAACACATACGAGGTGGCGATGTAGGTGTTAACGGCCGATCGGCCTGTCGTGGAGGTGTTAACGGCGGATCCAGTTGACCTGAGGTGTTCGGAACCGAAATCCCTCGCTCACACTCCACATGCCCCTCCTCCTCCACTATTTGTTCCACGGGCGGGTCGGCTGCGACCGCGCTCGGCACAGGAGCCTCGGTCTGCACTGTTGGAGATGGTAAGGCCAACGGCATGGAAACAGACTGATACTGGGCGGAACTATTAGCAGTGACCGAGCTCTGTGGCGATGATGAAGGTTGACTTACATCTAAGTCACGGCTAGCATCTACACTCCTAAATAACTGATCGATATGTCTTACACATACTTCATTAATATCTAATATATATACACTGTACATTCTATTTCCTAAAATTTCCTTAACTATTCCCTTTTTCCAAAACCCTTTTCTGGAACTGTACCAACGTACCCAAACTGTATCACCCTCAGTAAATTTCCGTTTTGAAAAAGGTTGTTTATTTACACATGTTATCTTGTCCTCTTTAGGCAATATTAAGTCTAGCCGTGATCGTAAATTTCTTCCAAACATTAATTTCGCCGGAGACTCACCTGTAACACAGTGCTCTGTATTCCTATATACAAATAAATACTCCAGCAGCCGTTCACAAATTATTGTCTGAGGTAGATTGTCACTAATAGCGCATTTAATCATTCTTTTGCAGATTCTAACAGCATTTTCAGCTTGTCCATTACTAACTGGATGATAAATGGGTGACGTCATATACTTTATACCGTTGTTGGAACAAAATTCCCTGAATTGTGACGAGTTGATTTTGGCATCATTATCCGAAACTAGAGTATTACAAATTCCAAAAACTGAAAATAAATATTTCAGCTTTGAAATCAACGCGCTCGTAGCAGTGCCATTATTCATAAGCAAACATTCTACCCATTTCGAGTAGCTATCCACCACCACGAGGTACACACTCTGACCTAACGACATGTAGTCGATGTGCACGCGCTGCCAGGGGCCGGCGGGGCGCGGCCAGGGCGCGGGGGGCTCGCGCGGGGGCGCGGCGCGCACGCTCACGCACGTGCCGCACGCGCCGACGCAGCGCTCGATGTCGGCGTCGATCCCCGGCCACCACATCCGGGCACGAGCATTACACTTCATCTTAACTACACCCAGATGAGTGCTATGAAGCTCCACTAACATTCGTTCTCGTAACGATGACGGAATAATAACTTTATGACCTCGCAATAAGTATCCATTCTCGTATTGTAGGTCTGCTTTACATCTAAAGTAAGGTAGGACGGACTGACAACGTACTGAACGCGGCCATCCGTGTTGCATGTATTTGATGACAATTTTCAAGACTTCATCATTATCAGTGGCCCTTTTAATATCGTCTAACAACACGGCCGGTGTACTTTCGTCCAGGAATTTCAAAGAAGTGTACATGTCGAACTCTCTGTCACTATCAGAAACCGTTTCTGCAACCGGGGCGCGCGAAAAATAATCCGCTACTACGTTATTTGCACTTGATGTATACTGAATGACATAGTTATAGGCCGACAGAATAATCGCATATCTCTGCAAACGTAACGCCGTGGTTACCGATATGCCCGAATTTTGATTAAAAATCGACACTAAAGGCCTATGGTCGGTTTGTAAAATAAACGGGTCGCTGCGTCCGTAAAGGTACTGATGGAACCTTTTCACACCGAAGATTATAGCCGTAGCCTCCTTTTGAATCTGGCTATAATTTCGTTCGCTAGCATTGAGAGACCGCGAGCCGTAGGCCAAAGGTCGCTCGGAGCCATCCTGCGCGCGCTGCAGCAGCACGGCGCCCAGCCCGTGCGGGCCCGCGTCCACCGCCAGCACCAGCTGCGCCGCGGGGTCGAAGTGCGCCAGCACGCGCTCGGACGCCAGCTCGCGCCGCACGGCCGCCACGGCCTGCCTCTGCCGCGCGCCCCACTGCCACGCCGCGCCCGCCTTCAACAGCTCGTGAAGTGGACTCATTACAGCCGACGCGTTTGGAATAAAATTCCTGTAATAATTTACAACGCCTAGAAAACGCTTGACCTCTGTGACATTTTTAGGCTCCGGAGCATTTAAAATAGCTTCAACCTTTTTAGGGCAAGTTTGTAGACCATTTTTGTCTATAACATAACCTAGGTAGGTTACACTGTCTTTGAAGAATTCGCACTTGTCTTTTTGTAAACGGAGACCCGAGCTATTCAATCTATGTAGTACCTCCCGTAGTCTGGCCAAGTGAGTAGCTTTATTAGGCCCCGTGATGCAAATGTCATCGTACCAGCAACTAACGCCTTCTATCCCGGATAGGACTGTCTCCATCGATTTCTGAAAGATAGCCGGCGCGCTGGCTAGGCCGTACACCATACGGGTGTATTTAAATAAACCTTTACTAGTATTAATAGTTGTAAGCTCTTGGGATGGTTCATTTAGAACATATTGATTGTACGCGTTTTTTAGGTCTAATTTTGTGTACTTCTCACCACCTCCTAGTTTTGCGAACACTTCTTCAATGCGCGGTAATGGGTACTTATCGACTAAGAGGTCTTTGTTCAAGGTAACCGAGTAGTCCCCGGCTATCTTGACCTGTCCGTTTTCCTTCAGTACCGGCACAACAGGAGTCGCGTAGTTGGAGTGGTTGACGGGCACTAAAATACCTAAACTCACTAACCTATCAAGTTCCGCTTCAACTTTATCTTTTAAAGCGAATGGTACCGTGCGTGGCTTGAAAAACTTAGGTACGGCATTATCTTTCAATCGAAGGTCAACTTTAAATTTATTGAAAGTACCTAACTCATCGCGCCACAATTCAGGGTACTGTTCCAACAGCGTGCCTACCTCACCATCAGTGTAAATTTTATTTAAATTTGTAGTTAACACTAAGTTAAATGCGGACATGAAATTTCGACCCAGTAATGGCGGGCCGCCATTTTCCACTACAAATATCCTAATCGGTTTTGTCTGACCATTGTATGTAACATTCGTTTCGAAATAGCCCAGGGGAGAAATTTTATGCCCGGTATATAGACACATTTTTATGTTACAAGGCAGCAGTTTATACAATGAGAAGTTACTCTTATAGAAACTATCTGAAATTACAGTTGAGCCTGAACCAGAGTCGAGTTCCATAGTAACATTCTGTTGTCCTACTATCAAGTCTAAAGTAAGCGGTTTATTTGTCACATACCTTATATTAAAGTTCTGGCATTCCTCACACCCCGAGTTATTATCGTCATCCTCAATATTGTTTATTCTTGAGTTTTTGTTAGTACACACTTTTCTTAAATGGCCCTTAGATCTACACTTTTGGCACTTGTAATTTTTAAAACGGCACGTATCTTCTGAGTGGTTCTTCATACCACACACCCTGCACCGGGTCTCTGAGCCCGGGGCGCCGCCGCCGCTGCCGCTGTCTCCCGCGCCTCCGCCGCCAGCGCGGCTCGAGCCGCCGCCGCCGCCGCTGTAGCCGCGACGCGGGCCACCATCGCGCTGAGACTTAGCATCAAACGCAGCACGGTATATTGGTTCTTCCTTGATGACCAATTTATCAAATTGTTTCGCCTCCCTTGTACACTCCGCTTGCTGCGCTAACTCCAATGCCCGAGCAAATGTTAATCCTGCTGGATTTTGCTCAAACAATTTGTCGCGTTCGGGACCTGAGCCCAGGCCGAGGACGAAACGGTCCCTGAGGTTCGTCTCCAGGGCTGCGCCGAAGTCACAATAGCTTGCTAGACCTCTGAGTCGCGCCGCCCAGTCCCCTAAGCTTTCGCCTGCACTTCGAGTCGCCCCGTGAAACTTAGCCATGTCCACGAAGGAACATTGTCTAGGCTTGAAGTGAGCGTCGAGTAAAGCCACCAATTCCTCGTAGCTTAACTTATCCACATCGCTTGGATAAGCAAGATTTCGAACTAGCCGGTATGATTCATCGGAAAGATGCGTTATGAGAATGGCACTTTTACAGTCTTCTTCCACTTTGTTAACTTTCACAAATTGTACCAAGCGTCCTTTGAAAATGTCCCACTCGCACGATTTGTGGTCGAAAGTAGCCAAATTACCCAAAAACGCCATTGTTATCCGTTTTTGCAACACGTGAGTAGATTATCCTCGTTCGACAGTGATAGATATTTATAATATAGATTAATTATTAATTGCAATGAAACAACCGACCGTATAATTCGACTTGGCGCTTTATTTCTGAAAACCATAGAGCACGACCATAGACTATAGAGGTGTTACCATAGAGTATAGAGGGCACGATGCAACGTGCCAGTGCTACGTCTACACAGAGTACACGACAAACACATCAAAAATACTTCCTTCCGACGAGTATATTTCAAAATGGACAACTTATACGGATTTGTCGTCATAATATTTTTTTGCTTACTTGAAAAGAGCTATCCAACGATGTATGACTCATCTTTATTGGACATAGGTCCCAAAACGCCCATTGTCATTTGGACAGTCTTGCGCAAGTGGTTAGTTGAAATTATTGATTGTGATATTAATTGAGTAAAGCGGTATTACCTGATCTTATTTGTACAAATTGAATGTTGTTTAGGAAAATTACTGAACATATAGTGGTCGAGAAATTGAATCTTTATAGCTTTACTACTTAACCATAATTATTCGTATTTTTATCTTATTCATATGCATTATTTTAACGTAGATTATACGGCAGCTACCAGTAAAGAAATACTAGGTTTTAACTGATATCTTTACATATGTATGTTATCGGTGCAAATGCCTGTTATTAAATTCCTATAATCATAGGACGCTATAATACTACCTAAATAATATATTACGATATGAAGCTAGTAATTATTAATTTTAATATGAATTATGCGAGTCGTATAGGACTACTATATAGTGCACTTATAAATATTTCATTAAAAATTAAAACTTGAAATTAAGCGCCTTGTTTTATAGCAATACGAATGCCATACTATTGAAGTCGACACATATCAATTTAAAGTTAACTTTTAGGCATAAGAGTCAGAAATTATATTATTATAGTTAGGTAGATAATAATTTATGTTAATCGTAATTTATACAGGATGGATCAGTACCGTAAGGTGCATTGACTTGCGAACGGCGACGTCATTGATAAAATACAACACCCTGTATACTGAACTATAGTATTATAATGTTGCTAACATTCCAGTTAATCGTGAACACCATGTGCATGTGCCTAATTATGTTATAATCATCTGTTACGAAGATAAATAAAGTTATTTATATGTATTTAAATGCTGTTCTTTCATTTATAATACCTGTAGCTTATGTATGAAAATGAGCACAATACCTATAATTTTATTATAGTACAGATCTATAGTCAGCAGTAATAGTTATAGGTAATGTGCATACGTAACTCGGCGAGACCAACTAAATAAGATTTACTGACGAACGTCAATAAGCTTTTCGATGATGTACCTAGTGCAGTAGTTACAATAATACTTGGCTTACCCAGTAAAATAAACTTACATTAAAAAAAAATCATGCATAAGATGACCCACTGACCAAACCGCTCACCTAATTAGATCAAAGCTGTCATAAAGCTCCCACAAAGCGCCGCGAGCGCTAAAAACAAATGAAACATGTAAAAAAGCGCAATAATAGGCGGGCGGAGCTGCCGGGGCTTGGGCGGCGGCCAGGCCTGGCGTGCCAACTGCACCGGCGTTATTGCAGCCACTTACCACCCGGCCATCTGTGGATGCCCCGATGTGTGCCGAGAAGCCTCTATGTAAATCGGGGATTAGGTGTGCGAAGCTGCTTTGGTTGACGGAATGAGGAGGTTTTGAGGATGTGCCCTTATTGTTTGTAGGACAGTTCAGAGACTGGGTTTCATATACATGTATATAGTAGTCGTAAAAAAAAAACCTCTCACTCTTACTTATAAAATTACGCCATGTATATTGTGTGTAATATGTAGAGGAAGAGACGGTAATTATGAATTCGGTTGGAGTATCTTTTTCTAAGAAATGCTATCAAAGTGTTACCACGATATCCACACGATACCTGTATGTGGGTATTGACAAGTGGGTATCAGGGATATTTCGAGAAGCAGTAAGTATAGATTTTCTATGGAACGCTCCATTAATAGATTCCTAGAAATTGCCTTTTGACATTAAATTATATGTAATGATTGAAAGGGTAAACATTCAGTAGCCATTTAGGTTTCAGTGTAGGCAGAACTTCAAACGTATGATATTTGTTTAGACCCACGGACAGAGAGATTCGGAAAATTGCCATCTGCTTTTCTCATCTCTCAGATGTGTACCTATGTATAATATTATGTATGTAACGAATAAACACGAAAACTTACTTAAACTATCATACCTGAGCGAGATAGAGAAAAGATTTTTGTCCTGGGTTTCCAACCCCTTTATAGACTATGAGAAGCTATTGTACACTAATTACTACCTCCTAAATACAATTTAAGTACACGCGTATTTAACTAAACTGAAACGGCTCCTAGCAAATGGATCACTCGGCACGCAACCTACAGCCTCACAAATACCAAATCTAAACAGGCAAATCCCGCGCGGATCTGGCCTCAAATGGTAAACAATTTCACGGCAAGTGGTCGCATTTAATTGGGCGATTATCTTTTTTTCGGTCGGTCTGGAATCGCGGGACCGTTGTCAGGGAACGTTGACAGCGAACAAATGATGCAGCGCTGCCCGGTGTAAGGAGGGTTGTGCGCGACCTGTGTACATACCTGATCATTCGTTTTCCTGAATCTACATATCTAAGTGCGGTAAGTGGCCGTGTTAGACGCTAGCATTGATGAAGGTTTGGAAAGTTCATTTCGGAATTGTAAGTCCGCTCGTGCACGACTTTGTAAGGATTTGTAAATGGCGGTCGGTCAATTGGTTTGTGAAATTGAGGGATAAATGGAAGCTAGTTAGATAGCTTTAGTTTTATTTGTAGTTCGGAAACATAATTCATTACAGTACAGTTATTTACGTAGATTGCGAGCGTTACATTAGCTCGTCTGTCATAAAACACGGTTCTCGTAAACCCTCGTACAGCGTACATATGACAAACGCCGTATACAGCTGAACCTCACCCCGCTTTTAGCATTTTTTGTACAATACCTCTCGGCTCATTTGCGGGCTCCAAGTACTTACCTCTCGCACGAAACCATTTGTAAATAAAAGTGCCGTGCACGTTCTAAAAAGCAAAATTGTTTCCGCTATTACTCGGAGCATTTGCCCGGGAGCCCTCTGCACCAATAATGTAGGCGGGTATTTAACAGACTATTTAGTGCGACAGAGTACGCCGGGCCTCGGCGACTGCCCGACTAATACTCTTAATTATTTTTGCCATTGTAAGCTGTTTTTCTGACGTGAAATGCAATTGCAACGTTTTGCATTTCGTCTCTCGACATCCGACTCGTTACTGCTCGCTGGCTGGGAGATAGAGGTGGGTACATTGTAGAATAGCACGATCGAGATGTCGGAATAATTACAGCTTAAATCAAGAGTCGAGTTTTGTTGGAGCGCGGTCAACCGGCCGTGTGTACCATGAATAGTCAATCGTCATTAAATTGTTCAGCTTTGTGATTCTAATATCGATGAATAGGGATGAAGGAGCGGACTAATTTTTTATCCGCTTAAGTTTCTTTTATCCTGTTCTGAGGGCTTCCTTTCTTTTTTACGTCGGGGAATTTTATTCGCCGAATAGGTATATTGACGTACTAGGGATTAGAGGAGCGCTGAGTCGGCATTTTGACGAAATAAGACGGTCGGGTCGAGAGCTTTTTGCGTAAATATCAGTATAGAGTTTAATTTAAGTAGCGCAAGATTGAACAGGCAGCTCTGATTTTGTAATTATGCCGCGGTTTGCTCGACGCTCGCTGGCGCAATGTGCCAAATCGCTACTCGTGTGTCCACTGCGCTACCACCAGCTCTCGACTCGATTAAGGTGTAGCTACCGCACACTACTATTGAATTGCCTGTGTCCCATATATATAATATAATGTAACTAGTCGTATACTCGTACTGCTTTGGTCCAACCGATCATTCTGCAAATCGAAATATTTATTTAGTTCATTATTGCATACTACAAGTGCAAGTGTACAAAGGTTGGACTCAAATACATTTTATACCATAAGAGGTGTAAGGATTGTACTTATGTCGTAAGTCCTAACATAAGATACGTAAACTGCTCACGCAAGCGATATTTTTTTGAGTTACATGCGAGCTACGAAGCAATGGTAGCGGCATCAGACGGTAGCAAAGCGGTTGAGTCAGCAGCGGCCACGCGCCGCCGCTCCCCGCTTCCTGTCGCTCCTTACACTACCCACTTTTAGCTGATCGCATCTTAGGGAAATATGCCACAATCATTAATGGCTGGCCACTTCTTCTCTAAACGATACAGGATGCCACCTCAGGGGTTGAAGGGTGATCAGAACTACGCTTACAGATTATCTCAGAAGTTAACGGGTAGCTGTGTTTATTGAGTTAGTCTTATAGCTTATCTTGAATCCCTATAGATTATATGATTATAAAAAATATATAATAAATAATGTAGATGATTATAATGTAATCTGTAATGAGATACCTTGAAGAAAGGCCACTTTGAAGTATTTGTCATTTAAATTTACGAAATTAAAAACGTTTCGTATAATGAAAATTTCAGATATAAAGCCGTCACTGGTAATGATCTAATTTTTGCAGCGCGGCCGTTCCACAGAAGGCTAACTATTTGAATTGTTGCACCTAACAGACCGTACAAACAAACGAACATAACCGAATTACTGTTCTGATGCATAGTTTAATAAGCATACCGAGTTTAAACTAATAAATCAAACTGATTTGATTATTTACTGCAGGTTGGCGTGCGGCGTACATGTTTGCTCTTGGATCGCAGCTAGATTAGGTACCTAATATTGTCTAAAGGTGGGTTGAATTATACGGTTTCCCCTTGTAATAAGTGTAATCGACGAGCTGAATTGGAATTTTGGAGCGAGTGCGTACCGACATTCTTAGCAATGAATTTGCAAGTGTTGCTCTGAGAAATCGACAGTATAATGCATTCTCATAACTGAAATGCCGTGTCTGTATTGAGATACCATAAATGATTATGCAGTACCAGGAACTTCGTAATATATATTTCCCGGAATCAATATATTCATAAAATCTAGATAAAAAGTGAACGGTTGATACTATATATAGTTCGGAAATTCCGAAGCCACAATAAATAGAGCAACTAACACGTATTTAAATAAAAGCTGGATTTCTGTTGAAAAATCCACTATTTCCGTATTCAACAAGGTCCTGTGTACAACAAGCGGCCTAAACAAATATGCCGGGGCCGCCGGGCCGTGTCAACGATTTGCCGGATCGAACGTGTGTGCAATCACCTCGAGGACCTCCGAACGAATGGCTAATGGCGGAGCTTCGCATGACTTACTTGCACAGAAGTACAGTGAGGGTATCTATACAAATATAGCTTGGGTTGGCCACGACTCGATAAGCCTTACTTATAAGGCACTCGCCATGTTACACTTGTAGTAAATTCTGACTACAGAAACCGGCACTGTTGGCGATTCGGAAATCTTAACCATCGCCAAAAAAAACGCCTGCAATGTTTTTAGATTGACGATTTTGTTTGACTTTGTGGCATGCTTGGCACCTTTTTAATGATTTAACAGACAGATTCATAACGAATTTAGTCAAACAGATGTATGGCATGCACGTTTACATTCTGAAGTGTGGGTTAGACACAACCGCAGGACGGAATGCGCGCAGCTCCCGGTTGGCTGGAATAGGCAAGTGATGCGCCTAGGGTTATTACTTGCTTGTTAATTATCTGATGCTAACTGCCACGGCTTGATAGCAGCTGACTTGCTGCATTATGAAGGTGCAGTAATTAGTGCGAAGGTCTGAGAACTAAACATTGCGATTCAATGCATGCTAGGGCAGAATTAGCGATAGGTGAAAGTATCGTTAAAACAGGAAACATGTAGATGTAGATATTATAAAATAAGTACCTACACTAAAATCCAAAACAAGTGATGAAGGCATTAGTTAGGGTACACCGCCCTCAAATGTTCTTTATTTCTATTTCTTTATGTTTAAGATTGCCTATAAGAGATCGCTCTTAGCGATAAGGCCGCCTATTGTTCATTGTCTCTAATTTATAAGTATTGTCTATATGTTTTTGTGGTGATCAATAAATTACATTATATTGTATTGTATTAGGTAAACATTAGACTATCTCTTAAAAAATGGGTAGGTAATACAGCTTACTCACTAGGTACCTAATTTTTTGTCACAAAATATTTTAAGTGCATCCCAAAGTTAAATTAAAAGTAATCAACATTCCAGATCGATTCGGAACTATTTTTGAAGCGGTTAATCCGACGGAGCTGCGCAAACACGACATTACAAGTTGTTACGTCATAACAATGGCTCGGGAAACTTTGAATTCGGAATTGAATATCATTGGTGCACTCGATCGCAAACTGTTTACGGACGCAAACCGCCCCCCTCCCCCCCTCGCCCCAAAGACAAAGAATCTTAATTATTTTAAGCTGAGTAAGCTCCCCCGTAATTTGTAGTGCTGCACTTAGACAATTTAGTTCCCGGTCTGACTGTGTCGCTTATTTTATTGTATTGTCAGCTGGAGCAGTCCGGCTTAACTGGAAGGGTATTATATTGCAGATTTTCACGGCGTCTGCACATCTGAGGAGCTGTAAGGATCGCGCTTCTCTTTTTAAGTGTCTCGCTCTTTTTGAGTGGTCGTCGTTAGAATTAAGTTATTCGCTGCGTAGGGCGTGCGCCATTGTTCGCGACACAAAAGATTTTTCGAAACGGCGAAGTTACATGAATAATTAATTTTGACGTATTTAACCCGCCAGCCCTGATCTATGCGGAGAAATGAGGGTCCTTTAATTGTACGGCTGATTTACCCTCGTGTAGCGAGATAAGGTTTCGTGTGAAGCAGGGACGACGTCGCGCGAGTATGAATGTTTCATGTTGTAGTGCAAATACGAAGGCGGACTCCTGCGGCTGAAATTTAAAACTCAAACATGTCGAACGTAAGGAACTCACGGATGTTTTGCAAAACTTCGCCGACATTCGCCGGGCTACAGCCGAGGTACGCTTCCAACTTTAACTTTACGGTAACGGATTATTTCTGCCACCAGCTAATACGGAAGGAGCATGTATAGGAATATTTATTTACAATATTGCGGTTTGTGCCTTGGAGTTCTTTTCATAGCTCTTCTATAGGTTTTAACCGCACCACCTTCAAAGGAAAATAGTATCTACCTGCTTAGGTATTTTTGCATAGACTCGGTTTCAAAATATATATTTTTATTACTTTTTAGTGATTTTTGTAAGACGTGATGGGTTGTGGTGATGGCGTAGCATAATATATCTCGTAGACACGTCGTAGCATGTCTCGTAGCCACGTCGTAGCATATCTCGTAGCCATTTCGTAGCATATCCCATATCCAAAATAGCCATACCGTCGTACTACCTAATAGCATTATATTATATCGTAGATCAGACAAAAATGTTTTTTTTAGCTCTTCCATGCAAAAAATATCCATTGCATAGCATCAAAACAGCGAAACCTATTCAAATCTTTGTTTTCTTCCTTTTCATGTGATAGCTAGTGCCCTAGTGCCAAACAAAGGCGACACATAACTGCACAGGGTGTCCTGAAATCGACGTTTTCAAATAGACTTACAAAACTGTATTCCCTATGCTGGCGGGAGCCGTGAGAAAGATTCATCAATGCCCCCGAGGGGTCGATTGCTCTTCCAACTTAGTACCCACCCTCGCTATTGTGTGCAGGAGAAGTGATGTATGTTGTGTAAAAATATTATACAATTATTATTACAGGTTCAGATTTTTTTGGGGGAACCCATCCGAGTATGATCTAATTTTTTAAAAATCCATTTTCATAGTATCTTGCTTTTCTTTGGTAATTTAGTCTGCGATGTATGTTATTTTTATAAATTCTTGTAAAATTATGATAGTAGGTAGTTTGGGTTACCCGTTTCATTGATCACTATTATTCCATTTCATTTCTGCAAATTTTTGTGTTCGATTTCGCACCGGCCCTGTCCCGCGGTTGCTGCCGTTATATCATATTTTAAGATTCGAAACTAAGTTTCGAAATTTAAAAGTTGCCAGTTAAATGTTTACGAGTTTCGTTTCGTTTGCGATTTCTTGACTGATTTTTTAAAGTAGTTTGTTGTGTGATATATTTTACACATTTTATATGTTACGTGTTTTTTGGGTAGTTAAATATTATGTATGATCATGATATATATTTTGTATATCCCATTATTCTCCTAGAATGTAAGGGCCTTTTTTTACCGACTGAGGAGTATTTTTAAGTAAAATTTGTCAAGAATGTATTCATTTTACGCCGAATAAAAATGTTTGCTTTCTTAAAAAAACTTAGATGCGTTTACCGTAAGTGTAGTTTTTTTCAAAACAAGTGCCTACTTTCAAGTTTAAAATAAGATTGTAAAACGAGGTATCGAGACTTTAAATAACGAAACCAAAGGCGAAAATATTAAACATGCACTCACGCCTTATACTAATGTACTCCCTTGCGGGGTAGGCAGAGGTGCATTGCTGCACCCACTTTTCGCCAGAAAATATTAACCTACCCTTATTTATCTTCAGCGTGGAATTTCTGGAAATATCAAGTAAAGCGTATCGCAAACAAACGTTTGTCACTGGAACAAAATATTTTATCGACAGTTTATCGAGTGCTGTATCGGAATATACCTACTCGTACCTATGCACAGTTTGAAGTGTCAAAAACTTTAACTGGAATTTCACACCGGGTAACTTTGTGCCGCCCGGACGGCAGAACGGGGGCGCCCGATTTAGAATATCATGTTCATCTATTATTTAAATGCTGGTTGTAGACACAAGACATATTTAGCTTATGACGAAGAAGTTATTTAGAGTACTTTAGATTTATATTTTTGTAGGTTTTCTTCTGATTATCTAGGTGTTACTAATGTAGCATTCGGAATCGTTATGAAATAACCCATATTTCGATTTAGATTTGTCCTTGATATGTAGGTACCAACCATATAATAGAATCTAACTCATAACAGCTTTAATACTATACTAATTTTAGAAAATCTAACCAAGTATCCAAAGAACTGCATTCAAATAAATCCATCGTTCCGAAGCCAGCTAAATACAAACTAAAAAGCAGAGCATTACAAACAGTTAATCGTATCCGTTTAGGATTCGCGGTTAAAACAAAAAAGCCTTACCTACAGCTACAGCCACCACAAACGTACCTAATTTGTCTCATAGTGAAATAAGCGAGTCTCACAATCTGCGCGAGGTTCTTGCGGCAGCACAAGTGTCGCCACGAGGGGCCATTGTTGTCCAAGAACAAAGCCTCCAGAGGGCTCTCACCGCCACACTGACCTCGCCAGAAAGAAGCCTATTGATCACTGACTACACCACTTTTTGAAGGATTCGAATAGAGAATGAGCGTAGCTTGTCTTTGGTTGGCTGGTGTAGAGTGATACAAAAGTGCTGATCCAAACATTCGAAATATTTTTTATTGTGGCATTTATAAAAGTCATGCTACATATTTTTGGCTTAATCATAATTTAATAGGGTGACAGCGTAAGGTGGAATTTTACTAAACGCTAAACGTATTTAGTAGCCTGTCAAACATTTGTCAGTTGGTATAAAACGTATTTAAAATTGTATTTAAGTCAAATTTTATATAGGTACATTTTGTGCCAACTGACAAATGTTTAACAGGCTACTAAATACGTTTAGCGTTTGGTGAAATTCCGCCTTAGTGTTTAAAGTTGCTCCTACTAGGTATTTACATATATGTTTTTGGACCTAGTAGGTGTGACCCACTGCTATGCAAAATGTCCTTAGATTGAAAACAAAATCTGTTAACTCACAAAATAAAATGAGAAAAATCAATAAATATAATTGTAATGTATGTAAGTATATGTCTCATCTCTATGTAGCGTAAACACCTTGTTTGATTTTACTTATTGGTAAAAAATATACATAAGTAAGTAAATGAAAAGAAGGAACGTTTTCACGCCTCGCAGGCAAATACTAAAAGGTATTACGTGTAGTTCTTTATGTCTTTTTTGCGACACAGATGCTAAGTTTCTTTCAATTATACTTAGGTACGTATATTTTACAGTGTTCAAAGAGATCACAACATACTTCTTTATTTTATTTTTATACCAGCTTTTACCGGCAAGCTCACTTATGTATTAATCTTGAATGTTAGCATTTTTTTATTAAACTTTGTTGATTTTTTTATAAGATTTAACGACGAGCCTGGCTGTATCTAAGAGAACTGATTTTTATTCGGTAAAAATAGTTGGTGTCATTATCTAACAATAAAAAAATCTGCTTATTTTTTTTCCTACAGGTGAATCAAATGACATAATATATGTATTACTTACGTACATTATTTATATTTATGTATGGAGGTATGTATGCTTTGCCCGTGAGCTTTATAAATATATCTGTACCAAAGTTATCCCCTGAGTCCTCACACACTTAAGCTCTTTTTTATGAATACTCAATAAGTATAGAGGCATTTATAGTATTTTATTTATCCCAACAATTTACGTGCTCCCAACATGCGAATGCTTTAACACATAAACAAAACAACTTTTATTTCCAACAACAACAACAAAACCGAACACGGCTAGGCATTCAACATGACCCTCTGATCTTTTTGATTTAAAGTATTAACAGAATAAAGTTACGTTCTCGGGCACTCGCGTAGGCCGAGTTGGCGACCACAAAGTCCATCTGAACAGGGAAGGGTCTCAGGGTTGCTCGCAATTGTAACAATAGAAGGGAAATCTATTTCACCCTTATTTCGGGAAGTCCCAAATAGTAACCGTCGCGGTGACACTCTGTTCTACAGCACAATATAAGTCCGGATTTAGGACTAAGAGGCAAGTTTTTGTTGACCGAAAATACGGACTTGTAGCCGAACAAACTATTCTATCTGTTCCCAGCGTGAAAGGTTACGTTATAATGTTTGTGGATTATCTGTTCATTGTTCAAAGTTAAATTGGGAAATTATTTATAATTTGAGTTTATTTAATGGTGGCTGGTGAAGATGACATTTAAAATCTCATTCGCTAATTGTAGCTGGGAAGTTTTTTAATCAAATAGTTACTTTGGATTTACGTATAAACCTTAACTTACAATATAATTTATAATGTTGACGCACAATCTACGAAAATAATAACGTACATCCAGGTGCACTTAATGCTAAAAGCATTTTTACCAGTCAACCTGCATTATGAGGTTTTGTACCAAAATTTATTTCAGTGCAAACTATTTTAGCTGTAAACGGAAATAGCCAAACTCAATTATTTATCAGAGTGCCATGCAACTGCCACGCTTTGTATTTCTACAATTTGTAACTAGTAAAGTGAGTCTTGCAAAAATGAAAAATGTAACACATTGAAAGGCCGACATTCGACGTTATGTGCAATTGTGCAGGTAGCGGCGGCGGCGGCGGCGGCGCAATCTCGCCGTTATTTCAGAAGTAGGGGCGGGCCGGCGGGAAATGTACTACGACCAATATAAATCTGCCACTCGGACAAACAAAAATAGATCCTATTAAGCCAGTTTAAGGTTCGTTAGAGTTCGCCAGCAGTTGCAGAGCTGGTACAAAACGGACACTCTTTTAAAGTTCTTTATTTCAAGGGATTGTATCGGGAAAGTGCGGTTTAATTGCGCGCTAGAACTTACTCCTCACACTTTTATTTGTATTCAATGAATTTAGATGCGATTCGTTTTGTAGAAAATAATAAAATTATAGAAAAGGTGCTCCGTGCAATTTACTGCGCATCTACATTTTACAGTGAATATATTTTACAGTGGCTCCGGGGGCGAGGTGCGATCTGTAGGACGCAGCTACCGCCGGTGCTTTACTAACTTGCGATGCTGAATTTATTTTTATTTATCGCGAAAATGTTTATGCACTGGACTGGAAATATTGGATTCTTGAAAATACTCGTCCATTACGAGCGCTATTCATAGTGCTTATGTCGAAATTGACGCCTTATGTAGGTAGCTTATATTTTACAACATAGTATTATTTCTATTTACAGACATATAAAATTGCTCAACTATTAAAGATCACTGACTATATCATTTACACGTCCTTAAAAATACACTTTATAAACTCATTGAATATGTAAATTTGAAAAAACATCGATTGATATATAAAATGATATGAATAATATTAGCGGTTCCCGGAAATTACGTTATATATAAGTTCCCGGATAAAAAGTAGGCATTTTCCATTAGTCCAGCTAGCTTCCTACATATTTCGTAAAAATTCGGTCAATAGTTGTTACCTGACAGATTATCTAAAATCCATTCTTACAAACTTTCACGTTTACAAAATACATATTGGTGGTAATGGTAACATAATCATTAGTTTGCTATTTATAATTTTGCGGAGGGGACCAGGCATAAACTTATATTGCTAAACTCTTTCCACATTTCAGTTCGGAAAGATGTTATTTCGAACAAAATTAACCAATACCCGTGCAGCATAAATACATAAATATTTATGTATGTACCTGCATGTGCTGTGTAAGTATAACTTGAGCCATCGAAATTCGATACGGAGCGCGATTCTTAAAAAGTTGGCGTACATGGCTCCGCTAACTTAACTCGTATGCTTCTACTATTATGAGTTGTATTCTGAAGAAATACGGTTGTTTTTTATTTGTGACAATAGCAAATAAAACGTTGTGGAGGTGTAAAAGCACAAGCAACTTGTCTCGACCGTCGCCCGATGTCTGTCTCAAAAATTACACAACTTTATTCTAAGAAAAACTGCCAAGAGCTGACCGTTAAGAAGAAAAATATAGCTTTTCTTGAAGAACTGCTCTCTTAACAGAATAAGATCAGTTGGAACAACTAACAAGTCAAATAGATTTAATTTTAAATACTCTTAAGTTCTAACAAGTGAAAAAAGCATATTTTTAGGTAATTTATGCTCGCTGCTCCACAGTCGGAAAGTTTTATTTAATATAAATACTTCGCATGCACGAAATGAAGTTGTAACATCGTAACTTTCTACGAGTACCAACAAATGTGTGATTATGTGAATTCACAGTTGAAGACAAGTTATTTAATAAAATATACCGCTAAGCTGCAAAATTAGTTTGTTTTGCAAATTATGTTTCACCAAGGATATGCCTCACCCAATCAGGGCCACATCACTCTATCTACTACTAAACTTGTATCTAAGGGCATCGGTCCATCAGACTGCAAGGTATCCCAATGCTACCTTTGAATATTGGTGGTCTACACTCAACAACATGTGTTCTGCATGAAGGATCGTTTTGCTAGGGCCGATGAATAAACGAATCTGTAAGCTCTTGTACAAGCATGATGAGTCTAAACCATTTCGCTATTTATATGCACGACATGGAGATTGGCAACCAAATAATATTGTTTTATTATTTACGTTTGTTAGTCGTATACCTCGAAATCAAAAAATCCTTGTAGCTTTTCACCTATTCGCATTTCGCCGCGATATCAAAATTTCTGAATATAATTTTATTCTTGTAGTATAATTGTTGATCGCTAATTACAATTGTCTAAAAAAATCTTAGTAGATTTACTGTCCTGCCTGTCTTCACTGTAGTGGCTTTTCACCTTGATAGATATTTGTTTGTGATGCGATATTACAACGTTTGAAGACGTACCTTACCTTACCTGTTCATCATCATCATCATCTCAGCCATAGGACGTCCACTGCTGAACATAAGCCTCCCCAATGATTTCCACCATGTCCGATCGGAGGCGGCCCGCATCCAGTGCTTCCCCGCGGACTTGACTTTATCGTCCGTCCATCTCGCGGGGGGCCGCCCAACGCTGCGCTTGCCGGTACGTGGTCTCCACTCGAGGACCCTTCTGCTCCACCGACCATCAGTACTTCGAGCAATGTGTCCGGCCCACTGCCATTTCAGCTTACTGACTCGATAGGCTATGTCGGTTACTTTGGTTCTTCTACGGATCTTCCTTACCTGTTACTGTTGTAAAAATCTATTCAAAATATATGCGGCTTAATAAATAGGCTATTGATAATACAAGCTACATCAAAAATTGCTACGGTTGTAAAAATCTGCAAAAAAATTATGCTAGTAACAAAATATACTACCTATATTATACGCTAAAGAAAAAACGCTATCACGGTGAAATGCGAATAGGTGAAAAGCTACAAGGATTTTTTGATTACGAGGTATACGACTAACAAACGATTATTTACCGTATAAAATGTGTAGGTATATACCTAATTTGTAGTGTTATTTTTTTTTTTGTCTTGTATTCCGAAGGAAAATTACTTACTTACATCTTTTCTATTCTTTCTTCCCAAACTTACCTTGGAAGATAAAGTAAGGTACAGAACCCCATACTTCGATTCTATTTTTAAATGCAGGTAAGTCGTAGAAAAAATAATAAGAGTAAACTGTTGTAAAACCGCCACCTCGCTTGACTTGCCACCAAAATCGCCTGAGAGCATAGACAATACAGCTCCAATAAAACTTTTATTGTGAGCTATGATTTTGAAAACATTTTGCAAGATGACTTTATTCTACTTAGTTTAGGGAAACCTGCGTCAGTTTGTCCAGCCAGCCGAGGAGCTGCCTGCTGGAGGGGGTGAAGAGTGGTCTGTATGGAAAACACTAAACCGCCTCCGGGCTGGCGTTGCCCGGACGAAGGACAATTTGAGGCGATGGGATATGCTCCCAGCCAATGCCAGCACTCTATGCAGTTGCGGAAGCCTCCAGACTACGTCACATCTTTTAGAGTGTCCTAATGCCCCAAAGTGCAGTCAAGGAGACCTGATGAAGGCCAATGATCTCGCAATAAGAGTAGCAAAACACTGGAGGAAGTTAGCTTAGTGCATTCACACGATCGAAGAAGAAGTTTAGGGAACTCTTCACTTCAGTGACATATGCCGTATCTTTATTTGTTGACATTTCGAGAGTTCTATTTTTAAATATTTTTTGGCACTCTCTTACATTTTACCCTGTCAACATGGAGATGGTACTTACAGCCTTTTCAGGGTACACCTGATTGTACATAATAAAATTAATTTGTAACCTGTGCATCTATCTGTATATTCTTGTTATATGAATAAAACTATAACATCTTCTTACACTAGATCTGTCCGTAGTGAAAAGACTATAGCCAGTCAGTATAGCGTTACTGCATCAGTAGCTGACTGCAAGGGGACCCCGGCTGGACGTGTATAAAGTACAATTGATACGTCAATGGGGTAAGCTTATTTCGTCATTCGTTTGCCTCTATTATAAATACCCGTGCGTCAATATTATACACAACTAAGTGTAGTACGTATAATATGTACACCACCCTGAGTGACAAAAAGCTACAAAACGTGTTGGTCCGCATATAAACATATGAGAGAGCTGACTCCATAAATAATAAAGCTATCCTCGGAAAATGTGTACTAGCTCATATTTGTAAAACTATCAGATAGACGATCTTGTCTCCGAAATGGACTTTTTCTTCACAAAGAAAACATTTTCCCTACCTGTTTAGTTTATATTTAGGAGGATGGTTAAATGTGCTGGTCATGACCACATGGATTGAACCCATTTTAGCGTGGAAAAATAGTATAGTAAGGTGGAAAGCGGAGGTTCTGGACCACTTTTGTTCGACTGACTTTAAAAAATTTAGAAAAAAACATTTCATTATCCATAAAAACTCAATTTGAGAATCTTTACAGATTTTAAAGATGTTTTTAGTACAGTTTTTGATCATTTGATTGATAAATTAAATCGATTTAGGTTCTGTCGTATAACATTAACTGAACGTCTTTATTTGTACTGATATAACTGTATTTTTTCTTAAGTAACCACTAAATGAATGAATGTCTCTCAGTATGGCTGTTATACCATAAAATTATATTATTATTTATCTATTTATAAAAAAATATAATTTCCGTGATGGGCCCAACCTCAGCAGGCACACGGGTCCTGGTAGCTGGCTACGGGGAGCTACTCGCAGATAAGAATCAAATAGATGTTGTTTCGTTGCAGAGCTGGTCGCAGGACATATGCATGTGACGACGCCGGATTTACACATCTTGGCACTTGCAAATATGCGGCGATGTATGCGTGCCCCCGTCCTTACCCTGATACGATCAAGATTTACTGGACATACTACACTTAGTCTCCGGTCTAAACTACAAAGTTTGAGGGGTTAATTAATATCGCCGCAGTTTAATTAAAGTGTCCGCAAGCGCTCATACAACTCACCTTTACGGAACTTATAATTCTTTCAATGAATACCTGTGGTTTCATTAACATTAACAGTTATAATAAATTGTTCGTCTGGCATATGTTTTCACAATCCCACAGGCATTTTAAACCGAAAATCGGGAGGAATTAAGTTATTCAGAAATAAAATTAAACTGCAAAATAAAATCGCGTAACTCTCCGTTGAAATATGAGAACGAGCGGAATATTTTGGATAATATTGCGGTTGTCTGTAGCGGACAGAGTAGTATTGTTTCCACATTTTTTTTTGGGGAAATAAAGTTGAGTAGAAACCGGATGTGTGGTGCCGAGGGCACAGGTTTTTGTTGTTTATCATAAAATAAAAGGTGTGCATTGTTTACATCGCTCAAAATCCATTTCGGCGTATTCTGTTTTCCCTAAAATATAACGAACAAGTCGAAAAACTATCAAAACCGATCGAGCGGACTAAATTTTTCACCTGAAATACGTTTCAGCTGACGTAACAGTCATGAAACGTATTTTGGCAGCGCGATAAGGAAATGACACAAAGAAAACAAACTACAGTCGGTCGCAGCGCCAGCGTTCGGCCGAAAATTTGTGACGAGGAGTGAACTGGAGCGGAGGAGCAGGGGGTCACTCTAACACGAAAAACTAAGTTTCCGAGCGCTGCTGCGTGAGCAACGACTCTATCTCGTTGCATTAAACTTGCCGATTTTATGACAGCTCTCCTTCGTTTGTTTTTCTTCAGTATAGAGTGGCCCCCAGGGCGGAGCGGAGCGGCGGGACTCGCAAAGTTATTGGAAGCGTGTCACGAGATCGCTCGTCGCACGGCTATCTACCTTCGCGGACACTTTATACTCTTTCGTCGCCCCAGATTACTTTGTTTGATGCTCTGCAGAAATACGCTGCAGTTTATTCCAATTTATAGACCCATTTGTTACAGTGTAAAAATTAGATAATGAAATTAGTGTCACGTTATTTAGTGCTTGCCTTCAGCGGCTTCATGGATCGATATGCGCAGACCATTGTATATTCAGCGGAGCCTATTTTAGTTTCATATTGAGCGGACAGCGGCACGTGTACTCGCGGGTCACAATTGACGTACAACCGTATTGTCCGTCGCAGCCTTCGAGAAATGATGATTTCAATAGTACACCCATAATAACGTTCGCCCCATTTATTTAACAGACAATACATAAACAGAGGAGAAGCGATTTGTCAAGGGAATAAATTTCAACAAAGGGCCATTCATTGGAATGGTAACTTGTTGTATGAGACCGTTTTAATTTCATAAGTCGTTTATCATAATCAAGGTTTGAGTAGCGGGGGTGGGGTGCGGGGCGTGCGTGCGGGGCGTGATTCCACAACCCATGTCAATGTCTGGCCGCAGCGCCTGCGATGAAGGAAATGTTGCATGCCGGCTCGGACATCGGCGCTGTGGTGTGGCGACGGCTTCTTGTTATATATTGTTGGTGAAGGTGATAGTTCCTTAAGAACTTCCTAAGCTGCCTAATAGTCACCGCACGTAGGCATAAGCGGTATTTCTTCTGTCAACCAGTAGAACGTGAGCCTGGTTGACAGAAGAAAAGATCCCTTTGCGTTACGCTTATAATTATGTGCTGAGATCCTAAACTGACAACGCTAGTTGTGTTTGGTAGAAGCTTCTTTCTACTCAATAGGTTAGCAGAATACCAGCGCTGTCATTATTTAATAATAATCATATAATTACTTAAGCTGAGTCTGCTTTGTGTTAATGTGATAAATACGTATATTACTTGTCTATCACGTCTTTCTGTCTGTCTGTTAATGTTGTGTGTTTATCAATACCTAATATAATCATTCCGTGAAACATGAAATGCATTGTATTAAGTAAATAAAAGTACTTATGTATCTATCTTATTTCTCTATTTTACGCAAAAAATAAAGGTCCTCTTCCATACTTACCGCCGCTATTGTCCCTCGAGACAGGTAGTTGCTAAATACGAGTACGTAGTGGCCGATATCCCTAATCTAATAATACGTACGGTCCGGCCCGGTCCGGTCCGGATCCGGATCCCGCGACATCTCCGGATCGTCCGGGTATTTGCTTTGCGTTTGACTGTTCCGAACCTTGTTTATGTTTAGTTCATTTATTTAGGTTATCAGTTCAGGCTTGCTTGTGGAGGTGAAGTGAATCTCCATGACAGTTAAGACGTTATATTGAATGCGCCGAAAACTTTTGTTTTTGAAATAAGTGTTTATTACTAAAAGGAAAAACCTTTAAACGTAATATGAATCAAAACATAGAACAACGCGGACTCGGGTGTACTATATATTCAATAAATTTATCATTAACTAACATTATGTCTACTACTCGGTCACATTATCTCTGGACCTAGCAGAAATGTGAACGCCTTAGATACTTCAAAAACACAAAAACAAACCCAATGTTCGCAATTTCAATTAATAAAGTTCAACCATGAAACCTGCGATCGTTGCACCTCCCATTACTTACTGCCAGTTTCAATAACTCTATCTATCGATAGCTGACAGTTGTTTTCATATGATTTTGACAGAATGGAACTTGACAGAATGCAACTTTTTATAATTGTAAAAATCGTATAATAGTAGGTGTAACTGTCAGCAATTGCTAGATAAAGTATTGAAACTAGCCGTTATACAGTTTCCACTGCACGCACCTCCAATCCTCCACCTTACCTCCAATCAAGCTCCAATCATTATACGTCCCGTACCTCCACAGTCGATACTCGTCTCTTTATTACGAAAGTTTCTTGAGCATTTCTCTTTTATTACTCGAATTTTGTGAGCCTAAGCCCACCTCCCCCGTGATCTTTATTACATATTTAGATTTCGATTATTTCGTGAACTGAGCCGAGCCAACGCAGCGAATCGTGGACGGATTCTGAATCTATCAATGTTGCCTTTTCGCTGAATGTGGAAGCTCAGTGTGTTTTACTGCTGCTGTTACTTATACTCTTCTACCTCTAGGTACGTATTATGTGTAGGATCCACAGAAAAAAAACGCTCTGTAGTATAAATAAACAGAACGTAATATATAGTAGAATATGTTATTTATATTCCCTCAAAATCTTAAAAGTAACAAAAAGGATGAACAAATCATAGATTTTTTATATTTTGTGAATCGGATAAAGCGTAAAGCCGATGGGGAGCTAAGTTGTATTTTTAACATTAACCGGTAAAGGAAATCTAAATTATATTTATGAAGTTATTCAAATATCAAAACAAGAGGTATTTTATCTTGAGCCACGGATATCTTAAATTTCATATAAGGAAATTCGATTGCAAAGGACAACTTTATATGCAGGTTTAGTCAAATTAAATAGTATTCTGTAGAAATAGTTTTCTTTTATTTACCCCAGAGGTAATAAAATAGGCGCCATATGCAATTAACAGTTGAAGCTGACACGGACAAAGTCACACGGGAAGCTAGTACAGCAAACAGTCTCGCCCCGGGAAAGCAAGCAGAAACAACTGGAGGGGAAACCAATAAAGCAAGTTCGAGTAATTTTCGCTCTACATATACCTACTTGGGGCACTAAAGAGGCACCACCTATATCGCACTCATTTCCACCTTAGAGGAAAATATTCTCGTCTCGTCTTTAAGGCGGGGCTTTTTCGAGAGTTCCGCGTACGAATAATTACTTGTTCCCCGTGACGTATGTGCGCTATTTAAGCCTTAGTCCAAAGAGTAATGGAGGTGATAAACATTCGCAATTAAAGCATTGCCACGCGACGCACGCCACTTTTCCTTGCGCCTGTACTAATGGTGATTTGTGTTCCACGTGAAGGCTTAAGGTGTTCTCTGCCAGTGTACCTCCGAGTTATATTGAGTAGGGACCCGCCAAGTGGTCAGCCATTTGTGCGCGGAGGTACCTGACTGATAGTTTCTTAGACACACACAAAAAAACAGACGTAAATAATGGATACGACTGTGTTAGTATATTATGTATTATTTAGGCATAGTTATAGGTACTACCTATTAGGTAGCTCATTCACTAATTCATTGTGTAAACTCTAGCCCGTAGTAAATATAGCACAGGGAATCCTAGTTTGAGGACCAAGGTTTCAACAATATGTATGTGTCTTTGTTGGTTTTCAAATAAACGATTTTTTTTTTTAATATGTAAACAGTAACTTTAACGTAAGGTATTTACTCAATACAGCTAAAACGAAGCCAATGCCTAATGGCGGAGCATGCGATATCAAGTTATTTGTGCACACAATATATGGCAATTTAATAATGAACATTTGTCGAGATTTAATTAAAATACAAGTTCAGCGTTCGCGGAAATTGCACTACATGGCAACATTTTCAATTCGCTCAAACTTACAAGCTGTACCACGAGTCTATAATTTCATAAAGCCATATTCGAGACAAAGTCACGCCGCAACAATACAACTCAGCAGTAGAACGGAGGTCATATTACGATCTAAGACGAATTAGAACTACCCAGAAGTTATAGCATTATTAGTGTTAGGTAGGTAGGTATTTATGCGTTCAGAAAAATGATGAAAAAATGTTTGAGAGAATAATTAAGTACTTACCTAACGTTACTAAATATGTAAATTTCGGGAAAATACCGTAGGTACACTACCAAAAATCAATATCAAACTAATGACGTCATATACGAAAACCATTCTGCGTATTATGCTCTCATGGCTAAGCTGGCTAAAGCCATTTAGGCTGCTAAGTGTGGCCCTAGTCCAGGCACATCTCCAGGACATAAGGACAAACTCAGGGACGAAAGGGCTTAAGTGTGACAGGCTTGTGTAAGCCGGCACCTGGCGGCTACTTGACGTGTAAGACCTTACGTAATTTAATTACAGGAATGTTCATTGCCGTTGACGCTACGGGCAATGGGGTTTAGGAATGATTTATAGATACGACATTTTCTAAGCCGTCACGGAAATTACGCACTTTTTTCTTCGACAGTAAATAGTGTGTCATTTCAAGAATATGGCATTCCTCGAATTAGTTTTCTCAATGTAATTTGACCGATTCTGATATTATACAGTGCTATACTATCTCACGTGTGTCTAGTTTTTGTGTTCCACTAGGTCGATTATATTCAATCGTAGAAATAAAATACAATGTTTTGTTTGTCAACCAATGTTTTAAATTAAAAGACTTTATTTGAGTTGTATTATCTGTAACAATGCGCAGAATACTTTCAGTATCTCGTGGATTTTCTGCTTATAACTAAGTATTACGGTTCATGGGTATTTTTCAGAAACTGAAAACTTTTTCAATAAAGGCGAACTTCGATATGTTCCACACAGGCATTCATTGATTTAAGAAACGAAATTATATTTGGCTACTGCTTACATGAATGCCAAAGTTCTTATATTCAGCTCTCTTGTATGTAGAGAAAAGTAAGAATATTTTCATTCATTCATAAACCTATGAGTGGGTAGGTACTTAAGTGGTCTTATTGGCTCAGTCTTAAAGTAGATAGCGAAACAGCGCTTTTTCATATTTTAGTAAACAGTCTGTTATATTTCTATGTGTATTCCATATTGTTTATATTTGTTTACATATTGTAACACCTACCTAACTTACGTACTTCACTAAATATGTTTTTGTCATTTATAAAGTTTAAACTACTGCAACCGTATTATTTGAACTCATTGGTCTCATCGCAAACACAATTCAAATTCAGAACCGTCTATAAAACACACATAACGGCTAGCAAGCAAATTCTGATTAGTATACGCACGTACTTAGCTGTGCACAGCGCTGCATAGCTTACGCAGCCAGAGCGTTTAGCGATGTAAATTTATTCTATTCGAGGATTAACAGTTCATCATTGAAGCGCCACTTGTGCTAATTATGGCTATGCACGGTCATGTGACAAATATGCGATTGGATTGGCCGGCTTAGCCCCCGGCCTTTTGCTTGCTTTATCAGAACGATCATTTTAATTTTCGAAGCTTTGAGGGTTAAGTGATTATGGAGGTTAAATGCCTTCCGTGATTGATGCGTGTTTTTTTTTCAGGCATGGAGATTGTAAAGCTTTATTGAAACTAAAATAGCTATATCAAATTAAGACTAATTTTTGTCTTTGATTAGTAATATAGAACCTGATTATCTACTTTTACCTATATCGATCTCTAAAGTGATGTGTCAGCTATGTACCGTTTATTTTGTTTTTCATTTCTGAAGTATCTTAAAAATACCCTACCGCATTTTCTTGAGAACTCTTATGGAAAAAAAACCTAGGAGAACAATTGAGGTTTCAATTGCAGCACGCAGTCACAAATTAAAGCCACAGCCTCGAGTCTGGAGTGGCCGAAACACCTCCGTTACAAATAAAATAAAACGTATTTTCCCGTACACTTTTTATTTTTCTTTCAGTGGCAAAAACGAGGGCCATCTACCCGGTGCTTGAAATTTCTGAGCTCAAGAGCGCTTGACCATGAGCCTCGGGTCTATTACAAAAGAAAGAAGTATTCCGCCCAACTTAGCATTGTTTCATGATGTCGGATAAGGCATCAGGTATGTAGGCCGTCTGGATTGCTGGCCCAAATTATGGGAGCATAATAGCTTAATTTTGGAAGGCCCGGCACTAGAAAATGAAAGATGTGGGATTTGGACGAAAAAATATACGCGAGGGTCAGGGAATATGTAAATAAGAAATCATTACTTTAACATGAAGCGGTGGTTCCCTAGGTTTACGTCTGCGAATATAAAGCGATGTTGCGAGTGTAATAAATTCGTACAATGTAGGAATTTCAGTTTGCAAATGAATCGGTCCCAAGTGGCGGGTGGAAAGTTGGAAAGCGCAAAAAGTTTGGTAGTATCCACCCGCGGCCGCAGCGAGCTTCAGATCACTGAAGATCCGTCCCGGATCGGCCGGCCCGGACGTTCGGCCAGCTGAGTGGAATTATTAAATTAATTTTATGTAAATGCAAAGTTCTAAACTTCCATGAGCCGTTTGTCATCATAGTTAGCACATTTTGCAGTACTTAAATTGATATATTATCTGCGCTCGAGTGTGAATAAGTTCTATTTTCGCTGGTGAAATATTTGCAGCATGTTTCTACTCATAATTATCAAACTAAACGTTGTGGGTTAGCAATTGTTGCTTGTTGTGAAGTGATTTTGAGGTTTTGGGTCGAATAATTTGTAACTATGCCAAAGTTTGACGAAGATCACATGGCGTGGAAACGTGGAATTGAGCTCAACTTTCCCTTATGTGGGCCCTCGCTGTGTCCTTGTGCCTAATGTCTATTCAGGACTACAATAATCAGCTTTGAGATTAACTAAACGGGTGCTATTAATAACATCATTAGCATCTGCTCAATATTAATAAGTAGGATATTACTCAGCCCAACTCTCTCCCCGGCTCTACCTATCTATAAATATTCAGTGTATCGGTCGATGTCGACTACAATTGGAACATGCACTATCACAAGAAGTGGTCCAGATCAATCAGTGACTGGAAAGGGACAAAAACAAGTGAATTGTCCGCTACGAGGCGCCTCATAATCACACTGACAGTAAACTGCCCCAAATTGCCCGCTACTCGAGGGTAAAAATAAAAATCGTAGCGTCGAAATTAGTTTTCTTCGTATGTAGCGACGTCATTAGGACCGAAAATGCTGAAATAGGGTTGTATCGCGGCGGTTGTAATAATTCATGTCGACCACAGGACCGCCGGCTTCCGTCCTGCCCGCGCCCCGCCGCCCCCGCGCCGCCCCCGCCCCGCGCTCGTCTACTCCATCCTGCCCCAAACATTATCGCTCGTGAGAAACGATCATCATTTTACTTGCTAAAACGAAAAGAGTTAAACAATTGAGCTTTAAATGAAAAACACGGGCTCATCTCGGATTTAACGTGCATTTGTATTCAGTTTTATGCGGCCGATTAACGTTCTATCCCGCCATTTTTTCGTCCATTCCGAGTAGGAATCGTAAAGAGTTTAGGATCGGTTATGGCGTCCAAATTACAAAGAGCGGAAGAGGCGCTACCTTCATTCCGTGCCCTTTACGACGCTGAGCTGTGCGCGGCGGCGGCGCTCGCACCTACCGGGAGCCACTGAAATGGGCCATAACGCCGATAACATTTCGTTGACCTTTGGAAGTAGGTGAACAGTGAAATTAATTTTTTGTTGCCCCATATAATGGTTATGTACAAAAACTGTTTTTAGGAGAATGTATTTCGGTATTATATCCTACTAGGACTTTATTTGATTTTAATAGGCACGAAAATAAAACTAGTCTTTCACGGTAGAGTGTTCGTCGTAAATACGTGTCACACAAATATGGGATAGGTGAGGATAGGTTTAGTTCATAAAGTAGGAGTTTGATCGCCCCCCTCGCCCCGCCGGCGTTCCCCTCCACCCCCGCTTGCCACGGGGGGCATAAGTTGCGCCATTATTTTAAATGCGTGCTTCGGATGAGAGGCGATATAATATGATATCCCGACGATAGAAACGAGTAGGTGCTACAGGGAATGTACGTTTTTCTTATTGTAAGGTGGAAATATGGAAACGTATTGCGTCGTCATACATAACTGAGAAGACATAAGAAAACGCTCAATTATATTGTAATACTAGTACCTATTTATTATTTGACTTGCATCGACTAGGTCGCCGTCTCATAGGATTTAAATTGAGAACCCGACTGCTCTACCTAATTCCAAACAACAAGCACTCGCCATAGACAACTTATGAGACCTACCAGGAACATAGACAAGACTACCCTTTATGGAGTCCCTACGACAAGCGACTGTAGTTTTTAAACGAAGCACAATAAGGGTCCTGCCAGGGGAAACGAGGCATAACATGGCTTATTTCACCATGCGAATACCCATGTCCGTCGTATGGTACCCACGTCGTCTGCAATCGCCGGTTTATACGCTCCTAATAGGATGTAATATAAGGGGAGGCAGGGGGTGATATGATTCTGCAGATACGTATGTCGTGATGAAGTAGTCGGCTGTATTACCGCTGTAGGTAGACCGAACTGTATAATTATATCGTAAAGTCAAGATTGGGTTGCTAGTCTAGCTTTATGGGTATTTCGTTGGCTGCGTAAAGTTTTATATACACGTAGTATTTTGCATGCAGCTGTTTTAGACAAAGGAAGGAAAAAATAGATTTCAGAGATTAAAGGTTAATGCTTTTTGAGCTTTATTTCATTTTTACCTTGATGAATTTAGGTTTTGTTGTGCCTGATATACAATCATCAGTAAAGTATTTTAATTCAAACCACTGAAATAGTCGAAAGTTAGCTAGAAAATACGTCAACTGCTGTCTCTCACAAGGAGCGCCATTAAAAATCATATGCCTACTATTTTATTTACCCAACTAATACCTATATACAGATACGAAAATTGCGAATAATTAAACAGTACAAGTATGTATAATCAGACCCAGACCAGCTAGTTATCGACGCATGCTCCTCATTATTGATGATAATGGATTGGATAATGGGACAGTGGCCATTATCTAAGTAACAATTGCCAAACCGTTTTACTAACTAATATTATTGACATGGTCAGTTCACGTTATTATTTAATTTACCTCTAAATAGTGTATTTTTAAAGTATAGTAGGTAGCCCTTAAAGTAAATTTGTTTCAGTCAACATTTTACTGGGGAAAATGTTAGAACGAACTGTTTGTACAGATAAATACCAGTCTTTCTCGGGAATCGAACCTGGGATCCACATTACATCAATCTCCGTTACTAACTACTACACTATCCAGATCAGAAGGGAAGCAAATCGAAATTAATTTACGAAAGTTGTGGTAGCTTTCGGTTTAATTAGACTTAATTAGAAAAGGCTAAATGTGGTAAACAAGCTCACTAATATAATGAACCTTGCTTTTAATTTAATAAGTACACAAATTCCAACTGCTTGAAACCCAACTTTTCAGTGCCCGGACATTTTGAACTACGCTTTCGCGCACAAACGAACAAAAATAATTAAAAAACAAAAAATAATAATAACGCCAAGTCGTCGCCGTAGTGCCAAGTCGCTCGTGACATTCACAACTTTTAATTGCCACACTTGCACCGCGGAGTGCCGCAGCCGCCCATAGAGCCTCCACACCCTCCAGACAACTAAACTTCACTAAAGGTAAGAAATACTTTCTCACTTTGTATAAAAATAAAATGCAGAAAACAAGATCTGCAGTCAGGGGTGCCATTATTTGTGAAATACATGGTGTTGCTTTAACAGTAATTAATGTGAGATTCGCCGTTGAAATTAGTAGATGTAGCCTTAATTTAGTTTTCATGAGTATCCGAGTCTGCGTTGTTCTATGTGTATGTAATGTAATGCGTGTTTGGTTGAATTTTAGTTTTCAGATGAGAAGAAATTATTTAAAGACTCGAATCGGTACAAAGCGTCGGCGTCGTTCTATTTCAATAATAGTAAACTTTAATCCAAGTGCAATCTCTAATAAATACATTCACACTGTAGGATCAGTATCGCCACGACATTTTTTTTAAATTGTACCTACCAAATATCGTGCCAATGATCGCTTCGGTATCGGCAGTATGAAAACTGACATTTCATTAAGGGACCAACTAAAGATTCAGTATAAAGACACTTGTTCAATAACTTTAATGCAGGCAAGAGAGCCACAGCCTATAAATTGTCAGATTCATATCATTAATATTTTCATGGCATAGGTATTTTTGCTCTGTCTCCCAGAAGGTAGGTATATAGATCTTGTTTTTTTTTTAAAATCATACATTTTCGAGTAATCTGAGTTCATTTCGTAATGAAAGTTAATGAGTATTTTGAGTAGGTACAATGACCTTTCCTGCCCCCACTATGTTATTAATCCAGTAAACTAAAACCCTTCCCAATCGCAATAATCGCATTAACGAACGAACATGCTAGAAAATGTCTGTAGATTTCTTTATCCACTTTTATAGCGAGAGAACCTTTCAGGCGGGAATAAAATGTAAATTTCACACTATCCACTAAACTAATTCCAACAGCAAATAGCGTTTTTCAGCTTCAGGAGCACACCCTTCGCTCGTGCATCTGAACTATGTACTCTTTGTAGGTAATCGTTTATTTTTGAGCTAATGACATGCTCGCCTGAGGCAAATCTGTACGGGCGGCTCTATTACACTTCTAGACCAAGTGTTCAGTTTCGATTTAATTGTTCATAGTCTACATCTGATAGAGTATATATCATGTGGGCCTTGATGGATAATGATTTTGAATGTATCCATCCTTTAACAATTCAATTCTTGTTTTGTATGGCACTTGTAGGTACTGTATCCATTATCAACAAACAACATTATAACATGTCAAAATGTTAAGTATAAAACCTCTCTTTTTTACACGTTAGAAAAAAAGGACTAAGTACGGATTACTTCGTAGGTGTATGTGTTCCATTTAAGCTTCTCATTGTATTTTCATATTTTTAAATAATAAAGTTTATATTTATTTAAAATTTAAAGTGATTAAACAAATAGTAGCGTGCATCAGACGGCAGCAGGCCGGCCGCACACTTCCTGAGATACCGCTGAAAGGCAGCGCGTTTTTCTGAACCCCACTAATGTTGCCAGTTTTGAAACTAGGAAGGAGATATTACCTCACCTACATTATTTATGTACTGGCAACCCATACGGATCTGTTACAAGTGTAAGGCGTTCGGCTCCCGGTATTTTTGCGGATTTTCTCGAACCTTCGCCCGCACCTTTGTCCGGAATTCGTGTTTGCTCCACCGATTTTGTTAGCTGAATAGTAAATTTGGCTCAAATTGTTCTTTAGAACGTTGAGAGTGAGTTTTTGTTGGGTGGAATTTATTGAATATCATTGTGTTGATGATAAGAACGTACTTAGATATGAGAAAAAAAGTCACGTTGCCTTTTGAGTGGGGGAAACTAGGTACTGGATTAAATGCCTGAAAAAAATAATAAAATAATAGAAATTTTTTAATAATTAAAAAAAAAACCAAGAAGTCACTCTATTACCTACAAATTGTTAACGTAATTATGCAAAATGATGAGCAGGAGTATGGCATCTTCAATGGAATTTCAAGTTAACACCTCATTTAAGACTAGATTTTCACGCTAGCTTTCCATCATCTTAATAGATTATGAAGTGAAAATGCTTATCTTCCATCCCGTTATACCAATCCTACCTAAGTACCTAATGTACAATATTCTTAATTTTTACGTTCGAATATCAAGAAATATCCGTTATTATCTTCTCCTATACTTTATTTCTAATCTATGCGCAAACTACAATAACTGCAAGTACTTTCAGTTGAAATAACTTCTTTTCAATCCACATCCATTGTCATGTGCTTCCGTTTAATCAAGCAACTGGACTGTGCGGAAATAATCCACCTATTCTACCCCACGTTAATACTAGGTGAGACTCTCCAACTAATCTCTAAATCTATCCCATTTAATATAAGATCTTCCATTGGAGCGAGCGGAGTGCTAATCAAGTTCTATTTATGGGAACTCCCAGAAAGTTCTATTTAAAACGAGCTAAAGGTTTTGTTGGTATGAACACGATCGTATTCAGCTCTATCATCTCGATCAAAGGCTACGTTTGTGAAGGTAGATAGATTAGGAAATCCATTCATTCTTTCATGATCTAGTTTTATTGAATATAATTAAATTTATATGATTTGAATATACTTCCAATAGTAAATAAAGTTATTTCGTAGAATAAGGGCGTCTTGCACATCAAAGTTAAATAAAATTAAATCTATAACCTCTTGCTCTGACATTATACTGTCAGAGCAAGAGGCAAACTATTTAATTTTATTTAATTTTGTTGTGCAAGACGCCCTTAAAGTATATACTATATATGAATATGAAAAGTTGGTTAAGGCCTATACCTTAGCCAACTTTTGGTCCTATATTCTTTAACTACTATTATCCTACATCCATGAGAAAGAACTCATAACACTATTAAACAGATACGCCTAACAGCTCCGTAAAAGTCCTCGAAAACAGAGTAGATTCAATAAATAATACCGCACAGTCGGAAAAGAATACCAGGGCAGCATGAGATATCATTGGTATTCTGAGTCGAGAAAGCGACGAACCAAACCAAGCTTCACCGCTTGCTTATGCAAACTAGCGGACTAACCGAACACACGCATTCCATCAGAACATCTACAGGTAGGCTATTCAGCTCTCCTCGGCATTTCTAAAACGGTCATGAGTTCCTAGTACTCAGGAAACCTTGAGGCATCGATGCAGTATGAATTTATGATAGCACTGCTGGTTTGAGGTGGATTCTATTGAAGTGAATGCTTCTATCATTTTTGCTCCCAACGGAAAACGAGGGGTTAGCACAGTTTGCCTAGTGTAAAGTTATGTATATTTTTATTGAATTGTTATCAGAATTAGAATTGTTATCAATTATGAACTCTTATTGTTAGCGTACATACATAGAATGTGTTTAATCTTCACCCAACACCTATACCTAGACAGTGTTGGAAACTGAAAGCAGTAAGTCTTGCTTAGTGTCCCCCCCCGGCTACACGCGCACTCCCTGCAATTGAGCAATTGGCCCTGCAGTTTCGGTGCTTCACGCTCAATAAAAGCCAACTTCGGAATATTATCGTATTTCAACGTTGCGATTGCAACAGACAACGTTTTGTATTCACACTTTTTACGACGCAAAATAGGCGCACCCGAAGAAATTCGCAAAGGAAATGGCTATTTTGAATTTTAAAATAATTTCCTCGGGTCGTTATCGCGTCGTCGATGGCTCTCGAGAACTACAAGTTGAAAGCAACTGCTTCTAGAAATAAATGTTTTATGTGAAAGAAAGTTTTCTTGAGGTGCCTCTTTAATTAATGAAGGATAGCAAAACGCTAGTTGAGACTTCCTAGCATTTCAAAGGCAAGTTTAAAGTCAAAGTTTAATTGTGGACTTGTTACTTTACACCGGGTTCATTAGTAGAGAGTGATCCGGACGGAGTGCTGTTTCCAATCTGATAAATAGGACTGTCAGGTGCTCTAATTAAATGAGGACGTATGTTTCCGGTAATATTCACGAATACACGGGGATTGGCACGGACACTAATGTAAAATGACCGACTATGGGATTTATTTTTTTAAATCTAGGTCAAGTATTACACAAACGAATATAAAAATAATTTTAAATGTCCGAAAAATTTAACGTTACAATGTATAGAGCTCACGCAGTAGCAACAGCAGCGCACAGCGGACAGAGCCGGCTACAAATAGAGTGCAAGTTGCAAGTGTGTCCACATTCGAAGTTATATTTCATTTTTATCGCGCGCCGCCTCCCGGCTTATTCATTGCTTACCTATTGCACACACGCCGCCATACTCACCTACAAACTGAACTATTGTGTCCAAAAAACGACTAAACGATTTTCTAGTTTTTTCTGGTCAGCTAACTGCGATACGGGTTACGGGTCAGCGATTTAGATTGCTTTTTAGAATTTTAGTTTTACAGCCGTGGAATTTGTCGGCCTTCTTATTAATCAAAGCGCTGGAGAATGCGCTGCAAAATGCAAAGGTACGCGTAAAAAAACCGTGATAACACAAAGAATTCCCAAAGCGAACGTACGAGCGCGTTGCCGAAATTCACAAAACTCGGCAGCATATTAAACTTCGCCCTTAACGCCACCTAAATTACACAGCCAGAACTATTTAATCAACTCATGAAATATGCATTTGCCGAAATTCTGTCTCGACCAGTCCATCAGGCTGGTGCCTTATCGATGACAGTGCTTATCATCAACAGGTCCCGCTGCCGGTTGCACTGTTATCTCTCGCTACAAATAGTCACATGTGCGCCGGGCCCGAAACGCTGCAAGAGCCTTAAGCCTGCAGGCGGTTTCCACTGCAGTGGCTCGGGCTGAGGGTTGGTTTTAGAGCTGTTCCGAGTGTGGTATAGCGCATAATCAGGGATAAACGCAGTGTCACAGTGTATTACCGCGCCAGCCACCTAATGCGCCTAATGCACGACAATGTGGACTGCTGGTACTAGCTACTGCTCGTTATTATTTGATTTTGTATTTAAAACTGTTTGGTAAGAGTTTAAAGCGCCGAGCACTATTTATGCCTCGCAACCGCCTGGGTTTTCTTTCGGTTTGTTTTAAAAATAATATTTGAATTCTACACATCGATTTTAAACAATCTTTCTGGAGTAAAGGTACAGTTTCGAGCAAAGGGGTTCTGGCGACACTGACGCCGCGACAGTAACTTTGTTGGTTTGTCGTCGACACGATAAGAAGAAGAAGTAACTTTTGTTAATCTCAGATATATTTTTTTATTGACAGATTCTGAATTAACCGAAGTTTCACAGTGACAAGTCAGTGTCACTGCTCTCATACAAAAGTTAAGTGTCGCTCCACTCGGAAGTATACCCTTAAAGTAAATAGTTAACATTGTAGATATGAGATACTTACATATTACATGATACTAAATACAATGTTTATCTTGTACGGGTGGTTGGGTGATAATGCGCTGGGATGCGGGCTCAGATCGATTGTCATTATTCATAAGTTTAATCGCGGAGCCAGATTGCTTGCTCTGAAAATTAATATTAAGTACTATATATATACAGGGTGTTGCAAAAAGGGTATACTAAGCCGAAACCAGCATGTGCAGCATGGTATATCTAAGCCCGAAACTGAAATCAGAATTTCAAAATTCGCGAAAAAAAATATTCATTCTCCATAGTAAAAAGTCACGTGACCAACTAAGTTTCTATGGATTTTTTCTTTTCGCGAATTTTGAAATTTTGATTTCAGTTTCGGGCTTAGATATACCATGCTGCACATGCTGGTTTCGGCTTAGTATACCCTTTTTGCAACACCCTGTATAACCATAGAAACTTAGTTGGGCACGTGACTTTTTTACTATGGAGAATGGTTTTTTTTCGCGAATTTTGAAATTCTGATTCCGCATTCGGGCTTAGACATAACATGCTGCACATGGTGGTTTCGGCTTAGTATACATTTTTTGCAACACCCTCTATTCTATATAATACTAGCTGTTCCCGCGAGCTTCGCTTCGCCTTAAAAAGTTTTCCCGTGGGAATTCCGGGATAAAAAGTAGCCTATGTTCTTTCTCAGGGTCTGGACCATATGTATACCAAATTTCATTCAAATCCGTTCAGTAGTTTTGGCGTGAAAGAGTAACAGACAAACAGACAGACAGACACAGTTACTTTCGCATTTATAATATTAGTTAGGATGATATTGATTTGTTAGGTTTATTATATACCCACATCATATTCAATCCATAATCGTACACTGATGAACATAGGCCTATCCCCAGAAGCACCAAACACTCTGTTTAGTAAATGAAAGTTACAGAGGTATTCACATATACATTCATGCGAATTAACATAGATTATAGGTAACTATTATTATTTATGTGTCAAAACTGTAGAGATATAAAATAATAATAAGTACAGTAGTGAGTCATAACTGGATTCACACTTCACTTTAGCATCCGATAAATATACGTTCGACGAAATATACGTCTAGAAAGTTCTATTCTATAACCGTTACATTGTATCCACGGGCTGTATATCTTTTAATTGTCGCCCAATGTGTTACCGGTTTATAGATATGAGCTTATGTCTTTCCTAATATTCGCTATAAAACCGCTGCACCGTCAACACTCTGGTTAATGCGAGCTCTTTACGACCCCGCGATAAAATGCAACCGCCATTACATCGTGTTTTGCCGAAAAAATAATGATAGTCACAGGTACAGCCCGACAAAGCTACCTTTGCAACAGACACATGTGCAAACACGAATTAGAAACGGTCAATAGGTCCCAAACTTAAAATCCATACCCTGTTGTTACCCTTTTTCTCACCCTTTGAAATGGAACAAAATGTTTAAATAAAAATGGGGCTCTGAGGTAAACCCAATACATCAAAAAATAATTATCACTTAATCTCTAATCTTTTATCTCACGGAATTCTGACAGTTATCAATTTTTGACATGTCAGAGATCACAAACCTTTTTTGGCTGGGTACTTTTTTCAATACGAGTCTGAATATCAGTTGTATCCGGACAATTTTCTATATTATATTTTTAAATATTTAGAATGATGGTCTTTACGTTAGGCGCTAAAGAACCACGAGCACGCTTCTTACTGGGAGAGAGAAAGTCTGACTCTTGTGCTCTGTCAGATGGGGCCGCTCCCTGGGAAGGGCCAGGTTGTGGCTCCATAACGTTTATAAAAATCAACAAACTATCACAACGCGAAAGGTCAACGATAAGAAACCGGCCAAGTGCCAGTTGGACTCGCGCACTGAGTGTTCCATACAAGTCTACTTACCTGAGATATTTTTCCTTTTAATTTCATCATTATGTACATCTATATGAAATATTAGCTTGTTATCTTTAACCGTTTCTGAGAAAAATGGTGATGACAGACAGACGGACAACAATAAGGGTTCCTTTTTTTCCTTTTCAGGTACGGAACTCTTAAAAAGAATAGTAACAATCGGATCAATCGTTTCCGAGATATTCGTGGACAAACATACATACCAACAAACATATAAACATACTTATACAATAAAAAAAATCATATTTGTTTATTAGGCTTGTCATATGTTAATATGGTACAGTTCCAATAACCTTACATAGGTACCTATATACCGAACATATTATGTACTTACCGAATTGAGAATCTTTTATTTGAAATCGATTAAAAAGGTTTGTTATCCCTGAATTTAGTAGCAAGTGATGCCATGCTAAAGAATAAAATAAAGTAATTAAAATTAATTCGATACAATGTTCGTGAGTCGAGATTTTACTTAATATTATAAATGCGAACGTTTGTGAGTATGTGTGTATGTATGTATGTGTGGCTTTGTTACTTCTTCACGTCAAAACAACTGAACCGATTTTAATGAAATTTGGAATGGAGTTAGCTGACATAAGCTATTATGTGTTAATCCAGGGAATTCCGCGATAAAAAGTAGCCTTTTTATCGCGGAATTTCCACGGGAAAACTAATTAAGGTGAAGCGAAGCTCGTGGCAACAGCTAGTATTGAAATATTTATTTGTTATTTTTGTATTACCTACTTCACTTGAGCAAGTAAATATTTTAGATTTATGTTTTTCTATGAAAACATTAAAAAAAATATTGCCCTTAAATGGATCCAAATTTTACCTTTTTTCGGTGAAGAGCTTTTTTAGTGGTATCACTAATGAAATGTCAGAATTCCGCGGAATTAAAAATTAGAGTATAGTTTAATAATAATTTAGTTAGTTAGTAGTGAGTCGAGATTTTACTTAATATTATAAATGCGAACGTTTGTGAGTATGTGTGTATGTATGTATGTGTGGCTTTGTTACTTCTTCACGTCAAAACAACTGAACCGATTTTAATGAAATTTGGAATGGAGTTAGCTGACATAAGCTATTATGTGTTAATCCAGGGAATTCCGCGATAAAAAGTAGCCTTTTTATCGCGGAATTTCCACGGGAAAACTAATTAAGGTGAAGCGAAGCTCGTGGCAACAGCTAGTATTGAAATATTTATTTGTTATTTTTGTATTACCTACTTCACTTGAGCAAGTAAATATTTTAGATTTATGTTTTTCTATGAAAACATTAAAAAAAATATTGCCCTTAAATGGATCCAAATTTTACCTTTTTTCGGTGAAGAGCTTTTTTAGTGGTATCACTAATGAAATGTCAGAATTCCGCGGAATTAAAAATTAGAGTATAGTTTAATAATAATTTAGTTAGTTAGTGAATATTCAATTTTATGTAGTTATAAGTTTTTCTACTTTTGACGACCGAATGGCGTAGTGGTTAGTAACCTGACTACTGAGCCGATGGTCCCGGGTTCGATTCCCGGCTGGAGCAGATATTTGTTTAAACACAGATATTTGTTCTCAGGTCTTGGATGTGCCCGTAAAATGGCAATAGGCCCGCCCCCTATTACATTGGGACTAACATAACACTCTGGCGAAAAGTGAGTGCAGCAATGCACCTCTGCCTACCCCGCAAGGGAGTACATTAGTACAAGGCGTGAGTGCGTGTGTGTGTTTTTAGGGTTCCGTAGCCAAAATGGCAAAAACGGAACCCTTATAGTTTCGTCATGTCCGTCTGTCCGTCTGTCCGTCTGTCCGTCTGTCACAGCCGATTTACTCGGAAACTATAAGTACTACAGTGATGAAATTTGATGGGAATATGTGTTGTATGAACCGCTACAAAAATATGACACTAAATAGTAAAAAAAAGAATTGGGGGTGGGGCCCCCCATACATGTAACTGAGGGATGATTTTTTTTTTTCGATGTACATACCCGTGTGGGGTATCAATCGAAAGGTCTTTTAAAATGATATAAAGTTTTCTAAAAAACATTTTTCTTAAAGTGAACGGTTTTTGAGATATCAGCTCTCAAAGTCGTAAAAAGTATGTCCCCCCCCCTCTATTTTTATAACTACGAGGTATAAAATTCTAAAAAAAATAGAGGTGATGCATGCTAATTAACTCTTTCAACGATTTTTGGTTTGATCAAAGTATCTCTTATAGTTTTTGAGATAGGTTGATTTAACTGTAAATTATATTTGCTGCTACGGAACCCTTTGTGCGCGAGCCCGACTCGCACTTGGCCGGTTTTTTTTTTATAGAGCTGGCTGAAAATATCGGTGCACATACATAAAAAAAACAAACAGACGATTTGGGAACCTCCTTCTTTTTCTTCCAATAATTATTCTTTGTAAATTCAGATACTGACGTGGTACATCTCATCAATTGAACTCTAATCTTGCTACCCGTTGCAAAGTTGCGTTGTCAGACTGTAGTCACAGGCATCACCCCACTGGAGGGTGGAATTTGTCAGTGAACTTGCCAATGGTAAGTCAAAGTGTCACGCTGTAGATACTCTTTTGCCTGTACATTGTACGTACCTACGTACCCATGTTTACTTTAAAATGTAAATAAAATAAACTGTAGTTAAGTAAAGCGGAAACATTGTTAAGGTGGAATTTCAAACCGCATACAGCAACATTTTACGCACCGCAAGCTCTAGGAAAAGCTTATCTTTTAATTTTATGCTCTCAGAAGTTCAGGGTGAGGTTTGTAACTTACACTGCAGCGGATTATTATTAGAAAGGGTAATTTAATATTGGATATATTCTTAGTATTTCCGTTTTTAGGCCGAAATAGCGCGGGTGAGTTGCCACCTTTTTTTTAAAGATTTATTCATTAAAACAAACATAGGTAACAAAAACAAAAACGCCAAACTGGGCAACAGTTTGTTGGCGTGACGCGCTCTTAAAATGTTAAGACCAAAAAACCAATGGGTTTTAACCAATCTTACAACAAATTTATTACCTTGAGGTACATTGGTTGTTGCAGTCTCAGGTTCAAAGCTCCTGAGCAAAGTTATTTTAAATGATCATATACCTATATTTATTTTATTTAATCAATAATTATTTTTAATCAATCTGTTAATTTCAATGTAAATTCAATTATTAATTGCCAATTTAATGCTATTCTAATATAATTGTTTCAATGAATTATACTTTGTTATAACTTAATTGTAAATTATTAGTGCTTTAATTTTAACAATTTAATTTAATTATTACTTATAATGCATGCTGTATTCGCCTGTTATTGAAGATGCATTTATCATCAAACTGTGATTTTTTTATTAAGCATGAATGTAATGTAATCTTTGTTGGCGAATCTTATAAATAAATAAATAAATAAATACATAAGAAATCTACGACGCTTTCACTGCTCGAACGTTAAGGAAAAACTGCTACTAGGCCCCAACATCACTCTGCTTATTACACATACCGAGTGAAGAGATCCGTAGAAGAAACAAAGTAACCGACATAGCCTATCGAGTCAGTTAGCTGAAATGGCAGTGGGCCCGACACATTGCTCGAAGGTCTGATGATCGGTGGAGCAGAAGAGTCCTAGAGTGGAGACCACGTACCGGCTAGCGCAGCGTTGGGCGGCCCCCCGCGAGATGGACGGACGATATAGTCAAGTCCGCGTGGAAGCACTGGATGCGGGCTGCCTCCGATCGGACAAGGTGGAAATCATTGGGGGAGGCCTATGTTCAGCAGTGGACGTCCTATGGCTGAGATGATGATGATGATGATGAGTGAAGTGGCAAGACAGTTTACTTGGCTGAGCACTCGGTCAATTGCTAGCCGTTCCGTGGTCGAGCATCGGCCGAGGATACTGTCTCTTCACCGCTGCGCTCATCGCCCCGCCCCCCGCTCCGCTCACCGCTCCACCCCTCGCTCCGCACATGACCACGCACGCCGCACACGTAGCACTCATAAACCTCCTGGCCAGCAGCTTGCGTCCGTAAAGTCAGGTCTTTATGATTATTTGCTCAACAGGTCCTAGGACCAACACGCCCAGTTTAAACTCCGAATATTCTACCTACGGAATTGATAGCTACGGCTTTTCGATGACTAAGGTTCGTTCGGAATTTGCATGATATGAAATGAAGGGTTCACTCACTAGTATGTTTGGTTTGTAACTGTAAAAAAATTTTTATTTTGAATTATATTTTGCAAAAAAAACCTTATTTTTTTCATTCAACTAGGAACGTCCTGTAACTTTAATTAAGTGTGTTCGAAGATTCCATGAAATGCGCATCGACAGTATATAGATATCATCCGGTTTAGCGACCCTCCTACCAGGAAACCAGGAGTCACTAGAAAATTAACTGTGCTCGACGGGAATTTCTTCGAACCCCACAGTAGGTACGTCGGCCTTCGCGAGGCTAATCGAGGCTCTGTCAAACGCACTTGGTACTTCCCTACGCCCAAACTGTCCCATATAACTCTCACAAACCTCCCTTTATCCACTGCCACCCGATTGTAATCCTTAAATGGCGGCATTAAAGGTAAAATGGGGAGTAAATGTAATTTGGCGGATATCTCGTCTACATAGAATGGATGAATGTGCTGTCCAGTGCGAGCAGTATTGATTTGGGTCTCAAGACAGTTAGGTACAAGCTACGTAAAAAGCTCTTGAACGGTTTTCCGCCCCTTCTTTTTATACTGAAATGTGAGTAGGAAGGTAACGTACATTATAATGTATGTTACTTAATAGAATTTTAATCTCAAAGACTTGTAATAAAAGTGGTACTGAAGTAAAGAATTTGAAGTAGCTACGGTGTTAGTCTCACACATACGTTAATGTATCAATATTTTCGTAGTGGGCTAACCCTGATGATTAACAACGAGTTACGAGACCTTTCAAAATAGGGCGTTTAAATTTTACAAAACAATACCTATACCTTATGAAAGGGCAAATAGCAGGGCGTAGTGTAAATTACAAGCGCTCCGTGCAATACGTAAGCTATAAATACTGTAAGGGCGTGTTAGCACAATAAAAATGAGTTATTTGCACATAACAAATTCGTTCCTACGTGTTGCCTATCAGTAACCGATGCCCCGGAACAGGGTGTAAGAAATATTTTCAGTTTTAATTGTTTTGTTTTTCGCTGTTAAGGAACTGATAGATAAGACAATAACCGTTAATCTTTATTTCTTTGGAACTGTACAGTGGAGGCTACGATTTACAGCAGCTTCATAGAGTTTAGTATAAATTTAAAAGGTTGACTAGTTACCTATGTCTTGAGGGTATCAAAAGTAAATATATTAACTTGATAATAAGCACTGAAATTTATATTATTTCAATTATCTAATATAATTAACAGACAAAGGGTTTTTAATATTAAATGACGGAGCCTTGTTCTATCTTTAATAACTGCTATTTGTTTCGCACTATAATTAACCTCAGAGGCGTTATTCTACTGCAACTGCTATGTCCTGTCTTAACCGGTATCGTGCGATACAATCGATACTACCGCCAGAAATAGATTGTATTCCGTGAAAATAACAGCTTAACTGTAGATAGGAGTAGTTCCTTCATGTACTGCCCTCATTACAGGAACGGCCGAAGGATTCCATGTTGCCAAGTCACTGGCCTGATACAAATAGACTGAAGGAAAGATCGATGCCTGCCTTTCCTTACAATATCGGTTTGAAAAACTTCTGCGCGTTATACCTACGATGTATGCCTTACAAATTGAGTTTTAGATAGAAGCCAGTATAGTCTCTTGGATATTATTATTACATATTTATATGTAGTTTTACTCCCTTATTCATAAAAAACACTGGACGCTTTAGTTAATGAACTATTTTGTCACTCTGACAGAGAACAATTTTTCTTTGACAGAGAGTGACAAAACAGTTCAATAACTAAAGCGTCCAGTGACTTTTTTATGAATAAGGGGATTAATGATGTCGATTCTGAAGGCAGAAATTCTAATTTTAACGCTGTCAAACTAAAAAAATTGCTAGCATAAAATGACATTTACGGCTACAATCATAGAGTCGAATTTTGAACAAAGAAATTAAGGTTTTGACAGCTCTAAATTTAGAATTTCTGCCTTCAGAATCGACATCAATATGTACCTACTTCTATATTTATTCAGAAAAAAACTTAAATCTAATTACATTATACATCTGTGCCTGAACTAGGCCTGTACATCAGGCACCAGCGCTCCTCCAATGGGCCGTTTTCCTTGACAGCTGTCAGTTGAGATTTTGTTGAAGCCGATTGATGTCGTGACAACATAGTGCATTTGAGTTGTACCTAACGTCAAATATTGCACACAGAGATCAAAGAGGTGGAAGTATTAAACTTAGAATAAGAACTCACTACTTTTAATAGTTCTTCTATTTAGTCTAATTTACAAGTTAAGAATGTGTATTTTTCAAGCGTCGTTGCTGTAGAGAACGCCTGAGGGCAGATATAGAATTTCCTCTGTGGAAATAAGATGTGAGCTGACACAAAATCTGTGTTCTGAGGGTTTGACAGTTAGTACAACTCAGACAACGCCATCTCTTTCTCCAAAAATGAAAAGTTTTTTTTTTAACAAACGGCTCATAGAATATCACATAATAATATAGCTGTACATAGAACTATATAGTCATGACACAGCCACTTGCATCAGTATTAATACCATAGAAGTTAACTTTATAATTCATAACAAGATGCACCGTTGAAAGACAGGAATACAGGGCACTGTGCCCAAAATGTATGTACCCTAACGAGCAATGAAAAAGTTCCAGTAACATATATATGGAACGTCAATTCCATTAACAACGTGCAAGTAATGCCCTGTTTTCCACAGTCCTAATATCTATTAACAGCCTCCTTCGATCTCGGTTAGAACGTTGTTAATTTACGAAGTCCGGCTACAGTTGGAGTTCAATCTGTGTCACCGTTAATTAGAGAGGCTATTCAAATTGTCTGATTAATACCCTCTCAATGTGACCAAGCAACCAATATGTAACTAATGTGAAGCGATCTTGACTTGCTCTTTGTCTTATACAGGGTGCTACAAAAGCGGTATAGTAGAAGATAAAGGGGGTGATTTTTGGAAATTCGTGTAATCACGTGACTAACAAAGTATCAATGGCGATTCAAAAAAAAAACGCGAATTTTGAAAAGTCATTGAACGAAAGTTGTTTAGAATGATCCCCTGTATCGCTCACTTTCATTTTATTATACGCTTTTTGCAACATCCTGTACAATAAATAGTGCAAGTACCTACGACCCTACTTATAATATCTACTAATTTAGCTAAGATAGAATGGAAAGCTAAGTGGCTTTGTGGACAATCCGTAATTATTATACTCGTACGCACAGTATAAGACATTATGAATACACCGTTGATTTCACGCATATAAATCTTATGTAAGGATGCGATAGGAAGCAACATATTTAGTTTTGTGCACTGCTGAGAGCTTGAAAAGGTAATCACAAAAAATACTCTACACAATATTCGATAAGTTATCGGTAAGAGGGCGGATAAGTGAACTCATTTCCATTTCGCCAAGTCAGCTTGCCCACTCCCGCAAAGCAACCCCAATCCATACATTTAGGTCAAAAATCAGGCGCTAGTAAATAATACAAGCACGACCATAAACAATAGAGTCTATGCATCAATCATTTTAAGTTCTGTTACAATACCGTCATCAGATACAATGCGAGAGCGCTGCGGCCCTCCTCACGCAGCGCTAGATTGATTAGCTAGTCAAATCTATTGTCTTCACTTCAGTGGGGAAGTGGGGGCACGCGTTCACTTACACAATTATACGATTGAGGTAAGTTAATGAAATTAACGGAACGTGTAGGAAGGAATGTTAGTAGTTTAGCTGTTAATTTAAAGAGACGTTGGAAAAAGGTCACACTGTGATATGAACCAATACTGACACATTTTACTCTCGTGTAGGCTCAACTTTATTTAAAATATTAAAATTAAGTACTTATTACATATTAATTGTCACTATACCCTAGTTTTAACTTTCGTCTGATTAAAATTATAGTTACCTAAATATTGAAGATGAAGGACGAAGGAAGGAAGGAAGGAGAAGGAAGTGTTTTTGAACACTAATGTTTCCTATGGAATACTGCCTTTTCTAATACTGCTGGATGATTTCTGTAAGGTACGAGTATAAATGTCAAAAATAACCACTATTAAATCTCCTACCGTAGTGTTGCAAATGCCGGTCAACTATACTACAGTTATCTAATATTCTAATCTAGCTTGTTCTACCATGACTATGACATGACTACCATGACATGACTCTTCATTAATGACATAACATCTTGCTTTCAGCACTCTCAGATTTTCCTTTTTGCTGATGATATGAAGATTGCAAAGAGGATCTGTAGCGCAGACGACCAAACTGACTTGCAGTCTGATCTATGTACATTGGATAGTTATTGCTTGGCCAACATGGATTGGATCTTAATGTTTCCAAGTGCTATCTGATCATTTACTCGCAAAATCCGCCCTCTTCAGTTTGGTTACTCGCTGAAAAAAACCGATTTAATAAGGGTCAATCAGGTCAGAGATCTGGGAGTTGTTCATGGTGAAAAACTCTTATTTGATCATCACATTGATCAACTTATATCGAAGGCTAATATATCAATGGGGTTCCTAATTAGAATATCTAGAAATTTCACTAAAATCAAAACTATAAAAATAATTTACTGTGCATACGTTCGAAGCATACTCGAGTATGCCTCACAAGTGTGGAATCCTAGATATCATGAATATATTGACAGGGTCGAAAAAATACAAAAAACGATTTTTACGATACTTGTCCTACAGGACCGGTATAGCTGATCCCAGCTATGATGATCGCTGCAAGCGTCATCACCTACTTCCATTATCCAACAGCCGTAAAACGTGTACCTAATCTTTTAAACTTCTGGCGTGTACCTAATCTTTTAAATAATATATTGCGTGACCACAGTGACATGGACATTTTTATTAATAGCATAGCATCTATTTCCAATGAGCTGGTTTCTGACTACTTTGGTTCTCATAAACCTGGTTAGTTTAATTTACTTTCATTTCTTTGTTTTTTGTTTTATAATTTAACTCCCTCTATTTGTTTTAAAGTTATGTGTATTTGCGATTAGATTAAGTCTAATTATAGCTTTAGTTAACCCTCCCTATACTACCTAACTAATCTACCTAGAGGTGGAAACTTGTGTAACATAAGCTATACCCTATGTGGTGTAAAAAATAAATTAGTTAAGTTTTCCTAATATAGTAAAATAAAAATAAAAATAAAATATGACATTATAGGCTATTAGCAATACGTTACAATACTGACGTAAAAGTTAAACATTGGACAGAAGTAATTTCTCCTGCGACCGATTATAATTTCAGCGCCAAAATTATAATTTTGTTGGACAGACTAAACCATCGCGCCACTGACAATCTCTGCTCAACAGGTATCACTTACAGACTAGCCGTTTAAGGGACAGTAATTCAGGAAATTATTTAATCTACGAAAAGGAAATTGTATTTTGGTTAGCATCAGAAATTAACTTGGTGAAGCTGGGCTTAAGCAAGTCGAATTTTATTTCGGAATGGACTCTTTTTTCAAACATATTTGAACTTACATAATACTTATAGGCGACGATAGAAATTAATTAATTATTGTTAGTTTTTAGAGTTATATGTTTTAAGTCAGGGGGTTTTAAGCTCACTTTACTTTTCAAGCTCAATTTTTTACTGGAGTAAATAAGAATCAACAAGTAAACTGCACTTCAGCTAATCACAATGGATTTCAATTTCCGTTTTCTAAACTACTTGCCCCGGCTGTGACCGAATACTTTTTTCGAATTTTAAATTTTAAGTTTTCATTTTCTTTCCAGCCAGATTATAATATTGTCTATGCCTTAATGGTCGTCCGTCGGTCCTTTGATGTTTCGATCTGTGCCTATGAGGTGGTGCGTGGTAACTGGATTATCACGGCCCACTGGCTCACACCAGATGCACCCTTCAAGTCTAATATCGATTTTCTTTTATAATTAATCAGTTTATAATGGTTTTTGTTTTAATAGTAAGCCTTTTTTGTTTTAACGAAAATATAATTCGTATATTTTAATAGACTTTGAAGGATGATAAATACTTGGTCAAAGTTATATACTGTCCCTCCTAGAAGAATGGTGGCCACTGCGGCCAATCTCATTGAGATCAAGAATCTCCGCTGGAGTAGATTATAATGCCAAAATGTGTTCAGAACACAGGAGCACTCTTATATAACACAATGTGACGGATTGACCAGCACGACTTGAGAGAGCTAGGCCAATCAGCCTTCTACATTCTATCCAAACTTGGAAGCACAATTTAGACACACAAATGTAGGTATGTGGCCGACATGGAACCTGGAACCACTAGACTACAGAGGCAGTTAAACAATTATTATAATAGTGATTACAAAGGTATATAAAAGAGATTCAAAACTAATTATAAGGTTAGACCGAGTCGTAAATTTGTGGATGTTTAGGGGGTGAAACAATTGGCACCTTTTGTGTAGAACCTCCGTTTTGTATAAGCTTCCGTCCCCTTTAAACAACAAACAAGACATCACATATTTCGTTCAAATAGGTACACCATAAAACAAATCCCTTCCAACAAGTGGCGGCAATAACGTCTAAAATATCGTTATTATTAATGAATAGTCAAGAAGGCATTGTCGGGAAATACCTTGGAATAATTATAAGGAACAAATGTGCAAACTTTATCGCCGGGGCCCCATTACTAACGGTCTGATACACTCTTTGTGCTTAATGGGTACCTCAGAACCCTTCATCCTTCAGCGAGTTCCGAAGTATGTGATAGTGTTATGTTTTAAATGTCATGGGTGGCCGCGCAGGAGGTATGGGTTGTTGTGCAGCGAGGGAATTCTGGAGGGAAACTATCGATGGGTCAACGGTAAATGTCAATCAAGGTCAGTGCCAAAGTTTTTTTTTATATTGACATTAATTTTTACGGATTCATGGTTGAATTTAGTTGGTACACGCTGAGTTGCAGAAAGGAACTTTAAGTTAATGTCGACCTCAAATCTATTGCTGCCTTGCTTTGACAGTATATGGACAGACAGAGACAGACATATATTTAATGTCGACATTAGCTTAAAGTTCCTTTCTGCAACTCGGCAACAGTGCCACAAACTTATCTGTTCTAGGTGGTACATATTATTATGTATACTAGTGTTTATATACTACTTGAGCGAATCTGAATTCAGACCTACAGAAATACTCGATGTAGACATTATGGATCTTAGACTAATGGTTCCTAGAAGTCATAGAAGCCATTATTTACCCAATCAAATATTATATTAAATATAAATAAAATATATTGGTAAATAAAATAAAATTTCGTTCGGTCAATAAACATCTCCAGCAAACTTTTCGACGTACTGTCTAGCTCTAGACTCTAGTCTCTAGTTCAGTATTTTACAATTAATTGCAGCTGTTAATTATATTATTACTTGAATACCCTTCGTGTATAAGATTCCATACAAATGTAAAGTTTCCCCTTTGGAGGGGAGTCGCGGCGTGAGCCAGGGAGTGCGTGGTTTACATTATGTCTGACTAGATAGAGTCTCCTAGGAGAACCGCAGCACAGTGCACAGGCTTCCTAGTAATCTTTAACGTGAGGTGACAAATGCTAGCGATGGACTAGTGTTTTTCACCGTGGTGAAATAATTACAAGTCAGAATAGTTGGCAATCACTGACTCCCAAAAGTGCGCAGAGAAGGTAAGTAAAATTGATACAGTCACTTCCAGCCTCCTTTCTCCCCTTATTATTTTTCTAAACCCAGTAATTTTGTCCTATTATAAAAAAACAGTGTCACCTGCTGCTTATCTCCAGCTTATCTACCGCCTAGTGTACCCTGATTAAGATTTAATGTAAAACTGTTATTTATTTCTTGGTACACAATAAAGCGTACTCTATGTATCTATGCACCAATACTAAAATAGTCAGGCGACATACTGCTCGTTGGTACCAGCACGGTGTTGGTAAAGCACACGTTTGCTATTAACATGTAAATGACTGCGCTGTCTGCCCGCTTGTTGAATAATCTGCGGATGCCACTGGCGCTATTTTCCTTCATCGTTTCCTACACAGAGCGAGCCACAAATACAGCACAGATTTCCTGTAAGACTCCTGTTCCAACCTTCGATATTTTGGCCCAAACGGCGGCACAACAAAGTGAAAATAAAATAACTTGTTTTCAAACTGATTCAGTAGTTTCCATAGCGCGAATTAAAGCAAACGCAACGAGTGGTTTCCAATCAAGTTGGTTCCAAACTCCAGCACGTGAACACAGCTGAAGCCCTAATTAGTAGACAGGACTATTCCACATTTAAACTCGGCGACTTGTAAGAAGTTGGTTGGAATAAAGAATTAATTATGAAGATGAAGTTAGGCGGCGGGGGCGGGAGCGCGGGGGCGGGGGCGGGCGGCAGGTGTCGCCACAACTTGCAGTATTCTTACACACGCCTCGTCCTGGCTTTGAAGATTATCAACTTCAGCTGAATGGCAGGTGTCACCTGTTTTGTTTCCGCTGCAACTTTCATGCAACACTTTATTGTTGTTTCAGTTGTGTGAAGTCAGGAGGTAGTTTTAACGTGCCATCAGTGAAATGCGTTAAATAAATGTCGTAAGTTGAGTAGGAGAAGTAGTATAATGTTATCATTTTTAGAAATCTCCTACTCAACTTTTTCGTAAATTCAGAGTTACATAGCACCAAATTACTCCTAAATGGAAAAGGCTATCTTAATGACAGCATATGCAAGCGCGCCAGTATATTACCAACTAAAAACATAAAAATTTAGTCCAACCTATTACCTATTTGTTCTAAAAAGTTGAGGCCATATGGTGTTAGCAGTTGGGGGTGGAACTTTTTCATTGCTCGCCAGTGTACTCTTCATAATATACAAACCAGAGCAACGTTTTACGCAACTGCGAACAAATGAAACGTATCTATAGTGAGTAATGAGCGGGCGGTGTCGTGTCTATGAATAGCGTAATTGCTGGTAACAGCCCCACATTGTTCAGATATCTGTGGCCCCTTACTGTTTAGTTGTAAACAATGCCTGTTGGATGCAACTGCGCGCTTCTATTGCTTATTGTATGCAGTAAACATTCAATAACCAAGTTGTGCTCATTTCTTCAATAAAACGAAAATATTATTCTATGAATGACGTATCTATCTGACTGGCATATTAAGCTCAAATTTCTCCATAGTCGGTTAGATCGTAACCAGGGAAATGTTGATCAATTACACGTCATCTCCATAATAAATTCTTGACAGATGTATCAAAAGTCAAGCAATAATCCCTGGTTATGCTCTAACCCGCTATGGAGAAATTAGTACACTATGATTATCCTCACACTTATGAATACTCATACATACCTACTTACACATATATATTATTTCTGTTTTTTTCCTTTATTATATTCCATATTAGTACAACAGAACAATGGATTTTTAAACTAAAATACAAAGATAACTATTATATCTAAACAGGTAAAATCTATTCAAGAGTCCGAGGCTATCGTGTTTGAAGTTCACTTATATGGTGCATCAAATATTTATAGTTCAGATAACTTCAGTTCGAAAATAGAACAATCCTTGCGTCTGAAGTCTAAGGTAGAGTTTATGTAATATAGCGGGCATACACGTATATACGTACCTCGCGGCCCAATCACAATAATACATACATACAAAAGCCAGTCTGGAGCCGATGTAAGGTCGTTTAGAGACTATCTTATGTACTCCATCGAAGAACGTTGCATAATAAATGAACAAAAGCAAGGCTGCATCTTCGTTCAAAGTTTTAAATTCAGTAGAATTATTAATCGAACACCGAACAGTTGCTAAGATTCCGAGATATTAATTTGAAATTCTCGGGACTTACTGTTGCTTTATATAAGTACTAGCTGTTGCCCGCGAGCGTCGTTCTCATAGTCTTTCTTGTGGCCTGTGTTAGGAAAAGTAGCCTATCAAGCCTACTGAAGCCTCCCATGCTACTGCTACAGCTGATTCACGTACCTGATTTCATTTAAAAATAAAACGAAAACCATACTATTGGACCTAAAATAGTATACACAAACATACAATCACATTTTCTCATTTATAAATCAAAGTATGGAGATACAACTTCTGTTGCGTTCGTACTTAAATTGAGTTTAGATACTTCGTTTAAAGTAAATTATGGAATTTCAGTGTGAACAATTGGGCCCGTTTAGAGGAAATATTAATTAGTCTAGGGAGTTCATATTGCTATTTAAAGAGACACTTTGATGGTCAATTCTATTATTTAAAAAAGCTTTAAAAGCACTAACTTTCTATTTTTGAATTCCGACACGTAAAATCTGATATACCGTCTAACTCAGTCGGGCAATATCATTTAGAACTTCTGTCCCAACTGACAATTGTGATTTAGTCCACGGCCAGATATTATTAATGTCGTGGTCAGCCAACCGAAGCCTGCAATCCATAATTGAATTAAACTATCTATCTAGCTCCCAACTTCCTATCTTAGCTATATGATCTGCCAGGGAGATACCATATTCATACATAATACATGGTGGATTAAATACTAATGCATACTTTATAAACGTAACCGTCTATTCCAAAAACCATTTCCTTATACTGTCTACTTACGGGTAGGTTTAATTGCAAAATTTATGTTTTACGACCCCGAAACTAAACTTATCTTCCTGTTAAAATAGCTTTTGTTTGTCTTGTAAAGTTTAGAACAATAGATCGAAACAAATGGTTTGTTTGTACGTGTTATTGTTAACTAGAATGGCGGGAGGAATCCGCTAAGGTAACTGACAGCCTGAGATCTTGAGAATTAAGTGTTAGAATTCTGTTAAATCTTAGAATTAAATGACTTGAATACTAAACTTGGTAAATCAGTAGCAGTAATAAGAAAGCTTATTTTTCCATTGTTGTTATTTAGCAATTTTGTGTGTCGTGAAAAGAGCTTATACAAATAGTTGCATAAGCAAGGTATTTAAAAATTAAGGCTGTTATTTTTAGTAATTTTATTGTATGTGTTTACAGCTAAAGGTCTGTTTTTTTATCTATAGAAAAAAAATCTATAGATAGTTAACTTATACATTGATCAAAAATCGCAACTATTACTTAAAAACCAACAATATTAATTGTATGAATGGTTGACAGTTGACACTCGACTAACCATTAAAGTTGACTACGGAAAAACAGGCCCTTAGAAACGAAACAAAAACATTTATAAGGACACAGTCAAATATCGTAGTATATTTTTCTATACGTTACGACAATAAGTAGGTATATTTATTATTTAATCAGACGAGAATACTCCATTAGGTTTGGCACCGCTATAAATCAACAGGAAGTACCCGTTTATGCTGCACCATGACTAATGGCGGTAATGCACAATTCATGGTCATCAATTTGAATGGATGCCTTATATAATAGGTAATGCCTGGAGTAAACAGCTCGTTTGTTTTGAGTAATGACATGAGAAGTGGCGATCAACTGATGACGTACAATTAGTCTGACTAATTGTTATTCGGGGTAATGTTTTATCAGTGAACTTGTCGTTGGCAGGTCAATGGACACATAGTGAGAAGCTTACTTTATGGGCCCATCACAAAAATTGCGAAAAACTAGGTTTTTTTGTAGTAAGTTAAATGTGCATGCACTCAACCACAATGTATGGGATGTTGCGTAGGCCGTATAAATTGAGCTGTCTACAGGGAGCTTTCTAATAAAATATGACACTGCAATGATGAGAATAAAATACCGATATATACATGGCTCTAAATAAGGGTATCGTAACCTTAAAGGATCTCAAAAACAAGAAGAATTACAAAATAAGAATACAAAGATTCGAAAATGAAATGGAAATTTCTAAATTTTACTAAACTTTTCACCGTTACCTACTTAATTAATTATACTCTTTCAAGTTATAATGCAGTATTGTACTAACTATTGAACTACCTACGTATACGCTCGCTTTATAATTCCGTTTAGCTCTTAACTACAATTGTACACGTGACTCATTAAATAAACATCACTAAAGACCCCCTATTTGTTGAGCACACACCAGTTACCGTGTAGAGTATATTATGTTATAAACTACGCATCCAAGTATTTCAAGCTAAAAATATCGTGAAAGACATAACGTGAAACGAATCTGTCTAGATTCTAGATCTAGACTTTCATGTGAAAGCCTTTCGACGGCCCATAATCGAGACCTTTGGGAAATAACCCAATATATTGGTTACCAACATGTATGAGTGTATGATGTATTTATATTCTATACATCAGCGACTGTGAGATAGCTTTGTTTTTCAAAGAAATATATAAGGTGTTAGTTAAACTATAATATTTATCATCTACAATTATGTAAGGACTTATTTATGTGATTATTAGGAATCTAAAATTTAAAAGCCCTAAATTTTGTTTTAAAATGTACGAAGTGAAACGATTATTTTACTACAGAATAAACCTAAATAATAAAATCTCTTTTTTTCTTCATAATCAGTGTATAGAGTGCGATGATACGAAGCCATCAGTAAATCAACCATCTCTTTCTGACAAAGTCTGAAGTGAAGTGAGCATAACGCTTGATATAACGCATTGGTTACTAATAATAATAATGTCCTCCTAGCCGAATTTCGACCACGGCGGCCAATCTCAATTGAGATCAGCCATCTACGCAGGAGTAGATTATAGTGCCCAAGTGTGTGCGCAGTACACAGGAGCACTCTCTGTTCCATCACTCTCATAGCCCAATGGGACGGATTGACCGACACGACTGGAGAGAGCTAGGCGCAGGACCGACTGCTTTAAATGCCCATCCGACAGCATGGATCGTTACACTGTTTCGGACATCAGGTGATCAGCCTTCTATGTCCTAACCAAACTTAGAACCACAATTTAGAAACACAAATTGATGGTTCCACCCGGGAATCGAACCCGGGACCTCTGGGTCATGAAGCGAAGCTTCTACCACTAGACCACAGAGGCAGTTACTAATAATACTGGTATAATAGATGATTAGCTAAGCGTAATAGTGTGGACTTGATACTCTTCTTTCCATATTTTTAGGAATTTAAGAGTAAAAGTTTGATTTTTAAATTCAAGTAAAAAATATATATTAAGTATATGGAATACTTTTTTTTTAGGCTACTTAGGCATAGGCTACTATTTTATCTCGAAATGCCCACGGGCTAACGTTCAGATGAAGTGCAGCTAGCGAGAAAAATCTAGTTTCATCATAATTTTGTAGTGTAGTCAACTACTACATTTGTCCCTTTCATTCACGTGGGTGCATTGTTTAGAATTAAATAAAAGGGGCTACAGATATCTAAACAATGTGAGGGCCTGTCACTAGCAATTACCCTATTCATAGCTGCACAACACTACATATCTCCTACTATACATATAGTAGGTACCTTTAATTGTTCATAAATTATGCTCAATTGCTTTGTTTACTATGTCCATTTTCTGTGTATGTTTTGATGAGTATACTTTTAAGTCATAAAATATTATTTTCCAATGAGTCAAATGGCTACATACCTAAATAAATTTTGAAAGTATTAGTCCATCCTTATTGCAATTTAATTAGTCTGCATTGTTCTATTGGTCCATCAGTGCATTATATATACAATAATAAATAATAATAATAAATAAAGATAGTGGTGGTTTTATTCATTCCAAGCAAATTCTATTTCTACATACCAAAATCATAAGCAATAAGGCCGCCTTTTTTGTACTATTTTATGTATATAAGTTGTGAATTGTAATGTTTCTTTAATGGTGCTAAATAAAGAGTATTCTATTCTATTCTATTCTATCATCACATTCATAAACGTGCTACAAAAATGCTACGATGTGCTACGGAAATGCTACGAAATTACTACGAGGTGCTACGACAGTACTACTAAGTACTAACAAAGATTATCCTATTTAATAAAAAAAACGTTGTTATTATGAAAAAATGTACAACTAATTATAAATAAATAGATCGATGAGTAAAAATCTGCTGATTAAGGCTCTGGATATTTTTGACCGCGGTATTCTCACGGGTTGATCCTTAACGCATTTTGTGTGGTATTTGAGCTGACCCGAGCTTGAGGCTCATACACAGTGTTCCAGCCACTTGGAGCACCAGGTCACGTGCGCCAAATGACGGGCATCTGTGTCCCATCGCGCCTGTAATGACATCTCGCTGTGCCAAGATACTAACTTTGTTTATATTAATTGGGAATTTCCATCAAAATTAGGTCAGTGATGTTTTGCGTTGGTTTGCTGTGTATTTTTTTCTGAGTGATGAAAATGATGGAGTCCGCCCTTGTGTGTACTTACCATTGAAGCAATGATTTGAATACCGCAAGAACTTGTTTGTATCTGAGTACTAAGGGTAAATACCTATATCTTTTTCTGACTGTACAGCTGTTTCTCTTGCATCTTTAGTCCCACACAACGGTGAAGAAGCGTGGCCAATTCTATCAACGGGACAATGGCACGGGCGATCTCTGCCTTATCGGACACCTGTGGGCGGCACTCACCGACAATCTGCATTCTAATACATCTCAAACAAACACCAGAGACAAGCTCAGATGCTGACACTGTGTTTTAAAAAATATTGAAAAAAAAATTAGGAACCTTCAACGTTGACTAAGATGTTGTAATTGTCAGTGGCTAACGGTAGACATTGATAAAGTATATTCCAAATAGTGTATTTATCAAGAACTAGGTACTTAATAATTTGTCTAACATAGTGGTCTATCGTATCGTCCACCAACGCGCACTTGGCCAGCGTGGTGGACTAGGCCTAAACCCCTCCTTCATTGGAAGGAGACCCGTGCCCCAGCAGTGGGGACGTAATGGGTCATGATGAGTGGTCCATCATTTAATAAAAGAAAAGAAAGGTCATCAATACTTTCACATTAATGCAAGGGGCAGATATCTATCTGTACTTACACTGAATATAGTAAATTATAACTAATTATTTTTTTGCTCATTATTATTTTTTATTAATATGGAATCATGTTTTATGAAATCTCGAATAAGCTTATTTTACTCGTTATTTCAATATTAATTTTGTCTATTGATTTATTACTAGAAACACATTCACATTTTTTTTATTCCAAACAAAAGTTTGTCCAACATTTCAGAATAGAGTACACAAATAAATAATTGTCGAAGCACACACCGGCTCGTTCAAATAATTAGCCAATATAAAATGAATTGTGTTTGTTGACTAGTCGTTTGTTCAATTTCAGCTTTTATCTAAATGAGATAACTGTATTACGCAGCAGTTTGCTGGATTCATTTTCGCAACAATTTAGCGAATTCCTCACTACGTCGGTTCGCTATTGCTTTTCGTGATTTATTGCCCTTTATTCAACTATTTATTTATTTATTCCGGTCGGGCAGTGATGCTATTTAATGGGATAGCACCTGTTTACGTTTTAAGCTAAATGTTACATGGATAATCTAGTAATAACTTTTATCGCTATTTGTAATAATCGTGCGATAAACGTCAACTAAATAGGCCGTTCATAGAATGATAATTGCAATGAGTTTGAGCAGCCTGCGGCATTAGATTATGCATACGGCGGCCGGCCGGGGCCTAATCAGCTTTGTGCGTCTGCATCCCTATCATAATGATCCAGGGCAGCTCTCAAGCGATTAGTAATGAAATCAGCTAACAGTAGTGAACGTGGACGGGCACTAAAGAGAGACATGTATTAATTTGGTGCAGAATCGCAGCTCAGTCGCGCTGACACGGACTGATGTCGTGGTCTTGTTCGCTCCAAATTTGGAACAGGGTCGACGCGGAATTACGAAACATGCCACGTTGTAGCGTGTACCCACCTAACGTCGGATAAAAGAATGGCATTCTCCATCATTCGGACAAGCGGTAATGTCGACTAAGTACACTGGTTTGTTAATAAAGTTATCATGTTGTTTCATATATATTCTCTCTTTAGTTATAGGAATTGAAGCATATAATACCTTCTTCAAAATTATATTGTAATATTAATAATATTATAGGTTAGTTATTAGTTTTATGCAGTGTTTTTTTTTCTAAATGAAAAAACACAATACCAACTGGAATTTAACCCTTTTCCTTGTTTATCAGCGGCAGACTAAATTTAATCCCACAAAATCGTATCTTCGTATCCGTCAAGTGGCCGAAAAGAAAAGCAGGCTTTTATTCTTCCAAGGAACGTAAAAAAGTATAAAAAAGCCTTATCTAATTGCCGGTCACGCATCGCATTCGATGCCGGAATTTTATCCGTCCTTCTCGTATTCTGCTGATGCATCGGTAGATTTTTAGGTGCCACCGCTTTGGTTGTTTTCACACTATGACTATAAGGACTCGACGGAACAAAATTGTTGGGATAAAGGTTAAAAAAAACGTATGTATAATCGTATGTCAAAAGTTACATACAGTGCAGTGCAGTATAAAATGAAATTAAGGTACGAAAAGTGATTTCTAATATTTCATTTTAATCTTGAGAATTACATATAAAAAGAACATTTTTTTTCCCATTTTATTTGTTTAATATTAATAGTATTTATAGGTCCTAACAGCGTTTACGCGCCAACACGGGAATACTGGCGGGAGCTAGGGTCGACCAGCTGAGCAATGGCTGCGCGGCTATCTTGTTTGCTTGCAAGTGATTTATAAGACTATCTATTTTGCTGATTTTGATTTAAACTTGCGTGTGGTTGAAGGAGAATGGTCCTTTTTGTGGGTTTTGAAACTAGAATCTTTAATGACTTTTTTGCCATTGTAGAAGTATTTTTTCGTATTTTTCTTCTACTTCAAATGTCATTTTAACGTATTTACAAAAGTATTAAATCAAGAAGGGGAAACATATTAACATTATTTCGTAACTCATTTGACAACTAAATTCTATTACGACCACCGAGCCTAGTACCCTCAGAATTCCATTTTATGTACCAAATTAGACTCAAATTGAAGATAATATTATTCAAAATACTAGACTCGGAGGTAAATTCGGCAAATATGAAATGTAAATCCATTTACATAGTCATATTCTGTTCGTAGCTTATCCGGCACTGCGTTGCAGCCCTGACCCCTCCTTAAAATATGCTCCTCATATTTCTAGTCGGTTTTAATATTAATATTTTAGACTAAATTCAAGAACACCTGCAAGTTAAATCTCCCACTTCAAATCACAGGAAACGAAGTAAAACCTATACACTGGACTAGGGGACTTCTGTTTAGGAGCTCCGTATTCTGGCATCGTTTTCCTGTTTAAAAACCGGTAACCAAATTTATATGATGTATGTGTCTGATGACCACTGTCTTGGAATAATCTTTTGTGTATCTAGAATTTGTGTTATTGGAACCACTATGCTCAACTAGCTGTTGCCCACAAGCTTCTAAAGTAAGGCGAATAAAGTGTACACAATAGTTTCGGTGATTCTGAATAAAAAAAATATTGAACTCTCTATTAAAATTGGAAGTGAGATGTTTTACTCCGTTCGAGTAGTTAAGAGTAAAACGCGCCTAAAAAATTGTACAGAGCGGCAGCTTCGCCACCTTGCAATATACGCGCTGCACTAGCTCAGTCCTATACAATTCAGCGCCAGGTTTCACTGCTCGATCGGTATTGAAAAACTACACTTATAGTATTATAGATTTTAAGTCTTAAATGTTATTTTAAGTGTTTTATGTACAATTAAGTTATACTACTACTACAACTACACTAAGCCCTCTCGGAATAAGCCCGCTGACTAAACTTGGCCGCCAATATCGGCCGGGAAATATGCGGAGCGGGCACGAAATGTGCCAGCGCTATATTCCTGATTCCGTCTACATTTGTATCTTTTTCCTATTCCAACTGGGTAAATGCTCCAAATTACTTCCATTTGACAACTTGTCTACAGTTTGTTTCAAGAAAAATATATGAAGCTTTCAAGATTTGGTTTTTGTTAATTTCGTTCGATTTATAGAGTTAGGTAAAATTTTTACATGTATTTTGGCTTAATAATTATTTTGATTTTCTCCTACAGGTTAAGGCTCACTAAGACAGAATTTCGCTAAAACCTCACGAGACTGGGTATAAATTAATTAGCGCGAGCAACACCGCGGGGCGTGCGCTAGTTGTAGGTGCACGAAATCTTGTTTATTCCACACCGCTTTAATTCTACTTTTAGAGGCAAAACTATTAGTGTCTCGATTCAGGTAACCAAACGTCAACCACATCTCGGCGACGGTTCTTTATTGTTGTGATTGTTAATAGACCTTTGTGAGATGTTGACTATACATATATATAGCATTACATGAAGTTAATTATTAGTTACAGACTGCCGTTTACGTTCCATATGTACTGGAACTTTTTCACTGCTCGTGAGTGTATTTATTTAATAGAAAATCACGTGCAGAAATGTGGAGTCGCTGCGAAGTCGCTGACGTTTCGTTAGTCGAATCGTCCCAGACGGCTAGTGCCGGCTGAGAGCTGAGAGCTGAGAGCTAAGTCGATCACGAGCCGCCTCATGCACCGCCGCCGCCCTGGATTAACTTCCCCATCTTACAAACTTAAGATTCTCACATCCACCAACTTAAAGGATTCCCCCCATAAATAAATTCATAAACCCCCTACCCCTGACTTAATCTTGTTTGTTTTCTTAGCTTTATTAGAGGATAAATAGAATAACTTATTCTCTTTTATTCGACGGGATTTACGTCGGCGGCGCAGAAATAATTTGCGGGCGATTGCAGAGTTAATATTTGAGCGTTTCAAACGCTATTAGTGGTTGGAAATTACTCGTTGTACCTGAAGAATTAATTCTGCTTGCGTTGCGTGGACTTTGTTCGCCTTTAATAGCTATATATAATGGTCACTGTTGTCATTACTATTGTGGACACGTGTGCCTACAAACATAGTTTACATAGAAAAAAAATCTTTGTAATTATCATATGTATGGAATTAAATCTAAAGATACAAAGTCAATAGGAATATAATGATGCCGATTATGAAAGCAAAAATATTTTTTTTTACAAGGTGAAACAAAAAAACTGATTTATAAAACAAAACAGAATCAGCATTAAAAATCGACTCTGAGGGCATAATAAATTCTAATTCAAGTGCTGTCGAAATCTAAAATTCGACTCTATGTGAGTTTTTGTAAATCCGATACTTTATTTTGTTTCACATTGCTAAAATTAATATTTTTTCTTCAGAATGGACATCATTACATTCCTATAAACTTGCTATAATACTTACCTAAATTATGATTGGCATTTTCATTGTTCTTAAGTATCAAGCGAATTTATACAAAAAATGTGTGGTTGTATTATAATCTAGTATGTACTTATCTAGTTGTGTAACTATAATATAACAAATACCTATACGTAACACACATTACAGAATCGGTCAGACGAAACATCTAGAAAAACACTCCACTTATCGCAACATCTATAAACATACAGGATGATATTAATTTCGGCGATAGCCGGGCTGAGCGCGCGGAGGTAAGCCCGCAAAGACCCTGTACATCTTGCGGGGCGCGCACTGACACGGGGCTTTGCGCAATGATGAAGTACCTTCAGTACCTTCTCGAATATTTTGTACTCGGCATTCGTACGTATTACCGGCGAGACTCCAAATTGCCCGATTTAAAACTGTTGCTGCAGCATGCCCCGCCGAGTTCTGGGCCGTCCAGGTTTTATTGCCGGGAATTATGCTGGTGCTGCTCTTAATTTGATGTGGCTTTAAAATATTTACCAAGATTTTTATAAATGTTGTGATTAGATGATTTGTAACGTTATCACAAATCACAAAAATATAAGTAATTGTTCCATAACAGCGCAATTAAAATTAGGAAAACTGTGTAAATACATTTTAAAAACTTATGACAATTTCTAAAATAAGACTCATCTAAAGTCGCATTCGTTATTGCATTTTTCAGTAGCAGCCGTAACAACATGTATAAATGCAAACTGTTAATTTAAAATGCGCGATCTTATTCCGCCGGTGTCCGCCGCGATAAGCTAAATCTTGCCCCTGTGTAAGCTCTATTTTAGAGCCATCTCAATGCAAATGAATAATAAACCACTGCATCTTGGATGGTTGGCTACTGTCCCGGCTAGCGTTCCGTACCGCTGGACCGGACACTTATATTAACTCTTTCACTTGAGCACCCGAAAACAGAATACAAATGTCTTGTAAAATATTAGGAGAATAATGATAAAAGGTTTTGTTATCTCCAAGGAACATTGCATCGTAACTGTGCAGCGGAGGGTACATTGTTCAGTTGTAGTAAAACAAATGAGTGTTTACGGACAAAGAGAACCATAGGAATTCTAGTGCTTTGCATGTGGAGATAAAGAACAAGTTAGTTTCATATGAGGCGAGGGCGGCGGCGGCGGCGGCGGCGGCGTGGTGACAGCACTAAGCTCAATCTAAGCTGCCGGTGCCTTTGTACCGCAAATGTGCGAAACTAGTCACTGATACAGCCTGCACATGGAAATTAAATTTATTGTTCAGAATACAAACTACTAACGGTAGATACAATTTTAGAGGACATACTTTTCAAACATTACAACAGTTTACATAAAAAAAAATGTTGTTAGCTACTTTCTAAAATAAGTTCAGCGAGTGATGGTACCTATGTATAATATTATTGTATAAATAATACCGTCATAAAAAAAGCTTTTGTAATTTAGAACTGTAGTAGAAACTATATGTACTAAAAATCACTTTGTTGTATTTAAAATATTATTAAATATTTTTTATCTTTTAAGGTAGGTAGTTTTATAACATCTTAATATTTTTAGGTACCATTTTAGTTTATGTTTTTTTTAGAAAATTTGTAAGTATTTAAATATTTTTTTATAATATTATGAAATACACATATTACAGGCATATTAAGTACCTACGCTACGTGACAAATTATTTAACTCAACTTTGTTGTAATTAGTTGCATAGACAAGTTCATTAATATTACAAAAACCCTATGTGCTACAAGTTTTTACTTCTATATAAAAAAAAAAAAACAAAACACGCACTCACGCCTTGTACTAATGTACTCCCTTGCGGGGTAGGCAGAGGGGTATTGCTGCTTCTATATAATCACTTAAAATACCTACTGTGTCGGCAAAATGATGAATGCAGTATATTTATTTTGTTTATGTTATTTTGTGTCATTATTTTAAACTAAAATTACACGTAGGTATATAAGTTGTGAGTATACTTGGTTCTATTTAGTAATACATATTAGTATGTATTTGTATATAGGTACCACCAAGTGCATTCTTATTTGTACGTGGCAACTAGGGGGTTATTCTGTAAGACGAAAAAAGAAGTTTCGGAGTGATTCTGCTCGAGCCACGACTGTATCTCGTTGTATTTAACGTGCCGATTGCATGAAAGCTCTCGTTCTTTAGTTTTTCGTCAGTATAGAGTAACCCTACAGCAGGTTATTTCGTAACTCATGATAAAGTTTTTAGTTATAAGTAAGTAAGTGAGTTTTTATTTGGTGAAAACTGTATCGGTGTGCGTGTGTAAACCTAATGTTAGTTTATAAGTGTAATATTGTTGGCTGTAAGTTTTCCTAATAAAGAAAATTTTAATTAAATACAGATTTTACAATTTTATATCCAAAAATACCACTTACAACAAACCTTTTATTAACAAACGCGCGATATCACGACCGCTCGCTCTAAAACAGGCCAAACAAAAAGTTTACAATAAATTTGGACAACAAACGGGAGTATCGCAGTTGAATCAATTGCACCCGCGATCACGGCCGGCTCAATAATGTAATCAGATTCCGAAATCGCTTTGTCCGGGCGGACGCGAATGCAATCGTGACGTCAGAACGAAGCGCCCCCTGCATTTGGCAATGATATCTTTACACTTGGCTGGGTGTGACATGGCCAGATAATTAATAGGGAGTGAGGCGTGCAACACTGACATAAGTTGCCAATTACCTACCTAGGTGGCTGCATGGGTGTGGGTGTGGGCTACAGGCTTGGCTTGAGCCGGTCGCACTGGCGTGGTAAAGCTGGCGGATTGAACAATGCCATGTAAGGTAACGTACTCCAAGATATCTTATCAAGTGACTTAGTGTTAAATCCTAGTAAGTTGTGTGGAAACTTACAATTCTATATAAAACGCACATCGTACGGTATTGTATTGTGTTTTTTAGTCGATGCAAGTAGTAGGTCCGCCAGAGAACCCAGCCGCGCCAATAATTTGTATAAATCGTAATCCCATTATAAGACAGATAATACAGCTGCGACACAGCCAGCACTGCAACAATTTAATTCGGATTCGAATAACATAAAAGCATTACAGGTAATCCGTTGAACCTATTAGGATTTCATGGGGATTCGGCTGTATGTGCAATTTCAAATATCTATCGGAGCCGTGAGAATTTAATCGATTGTGCTTTTATCTAGCGGACCGGAATCGCACCGCTAAGCCCAAGATAATCGCCTTTCCCCTGTGTATGTAACTATTGTCTGACCTAGTCCACATGCTACCTCGAACGAACTAGTCAACATATCATAGGCAACACAAAAAATATTATCCGATCTAGAGATCCAGATGTGCTCTCTAACGTACGCGTACAGCAATTTTTAAATACTATAACATTTTATAAATCCTCAAATGAAATCGATAAGAGATATAAAAAAAATAGCTAAATGTTCATCACCCCCTAGGTATCTACACCCCCGGGCCCCGGTAAAATACTTTTTTGAAGTTGTTAAATAAAATTTGGCTGGATGAAATCGTTTTAGAACATAATCCTCCTCTACAAAGTTTTTTTAAACGACCCTTGAATTTAACAACAATTTATTGAAACAATTACGCCCATTTTACTAATTAGCTTTTATCTCAAAAACGGGAGAGATATCAAGAAAATAGGCAAATTTTCATCACCCCCTAGGTGTCTACACCCCCCGGTAAAATACTTTTTTGAAGTTGTTTAATAAAAATTGGCTTGTAGAAATCGTTTTAGGACATAAGCCTCCTATACAAAGTTTTTTGGAATGACCTTTTAATTTTACAACAATTTATTGAAACAATTACGCGCATTTTACTAAATTAGCTTTTATCTCGAAAACGGTAAGAGATATCAAGAAAATAAGCAAATTCATCACCCCCTAGGTGTCTACACCCCCCGGTAAAATACTTTTTTGAAGTTGTTAAATATAATTTGGCTGGAAGAAATCGCTTTAGGACAAAAGCCTCCTGTACAAAGTTTTTTAAACGATTCTTGATTTTTGCAACAATTTATTGAAACAATTTCGCGCATTTTACTAAATTAGCTTTTATCTTGAAAACGGTAAGAGATATCAAGAAAATAGCCAAATTTTCATCACCCCCTAGGTATCTACACCCCCCGGTAAAATACTTTTTTGAAGTTGTTAAATAAAATTTGGCTGGAAGAAATCGCTTTACGACATAAACCTCCTGCATAAAGTTTTTTTAAACGATTCTTGAATTTTACAACAATTTATTGAAACAATTACGCGCATTTTACTAATTAGCTTTTATCTCGAAAACGGTAATTGATATCAAGAAAATAGCCAAATTTTCATCACCGCCTAGGTATCCACACCCCCCGGTAAAATACCTTTTTGAAGTTGTTACATGAAAAGTGGCATGTAAAAATCGTTTTAGGACATAAAAAATTAAGTTTTTTTTTCGTATATTAGGTGATCGAGGTAAAATGCTACAGAAATAATGGGTGCATGCAATCGCTCGTATCAGATTAAAGGTTGATTGTTTCAGTGAATGTGCTCGAATTGGAGGCTTTTTAGTAAGAAGTTGATCTGTCAGGGGTTATACGAAGGGTTGTAGTATGTCATGTTGTTTAGTGCAATTCGGTGAATGGGTAATGTATTTAGTGTATTTTTTGCAGTTTTAATTTAGTGCAGAATATGTACATAGCTTGTTGATGTTATTAGGATTTATTCTCTATTGGATATTATAAAACATATTATTAGATATAACATGCATGGCCCATGATCCTAATACTCAATAATTTGTAGGATATTTTCATAAGGAAATCAACCTTACAATATGTTCATAAATCTTTATGAACATATTGTAAATAAATATAAAGATATTTCAGTAGTTAAATCAAGGTTTTATGGAGTAAGCCACAATCTTCAAAGTTTCCCACATTACAGAACAAGATTGTTTGCCGTAAAAAGTTCAAGCATCTATTTAAAGTTTCCCAATATCAAAGGTATACCAATAAACACTCACAGAAAAAATGCATGTTTTTTTGGAGACTGCCATATTTTAATTTATTGTTAATGAATGCGAAAGAAATTGATTAAAATCGCTACAGTACTTAGGTACTGTACATAAAGATATTATTATATTTAGATATAATTAGATACAATAAAATCTTAAAATGTGATTATTGTCACCTAACAATACAGTCTGAAACTCAGAACATTCGACCCCACATTTTCTTAGAGAATTTTTATCTAAAATTTCAAATTACGTGTTAACAGCCACCGCGCGGCTGTAAATTTAAACTACAACTAAAGCCAGAACAAAATGATTAAAATTCTGTTAAGGCCAAAAAATAATCTGTTCTATGCGAGAATTTTCATTGAAAATATAATTAAAACTCCTGAGGCTAAATTTAATACCATTTACCAAATCCTTGTTATGAAGCAGACCGATGGAGGTTAGTGAGAGATTTTCCTCTTTAATTAACATTTTGTGGGGCTATTGGCGCCAAAGTGTTTTAAGATGAGTCCGGAGGAACCCCGCTCTCCAGAAATACCCAATTTGCTTACGATAACATCTCCCCTTAGACTCTATAGGATTTTGGATACTTTATTGATAATTAATCGAAAATCCCTAGTAAGTAAAACTGAAACCAGGTCAAGTATTTCCGATTCTAATCTAGATATTTACTCCTTGTGCCTTTAAACATATATTTACCCTCAAATTTATAGACCGTATTGTAAATTTACAACAAGGTTAAAATTCACTTTGAAACACATGAGTTTTGGCCCTTTACGTCAGTCAAAAAGTTGAAATTCTTATAACACAACGTCAATTTTAAACCGATTGTAAAGTGTCAAAAAACTCTATGAATTTGGGGGTTAATTTATAAGTAAATTGGAATTTATTTAACAACATTGTTTTACCGTTTTTTAAGCTGTATCGAAATTTATTTCTTCAATTTACAATTAGCCTTAGTTTCTAACTCATAAAACCTGAACCTAAGGACGCACTCGAGACTGCGTGTGGAAACGCAATGAATCGTCTTTTAATTCTTATAGTGCTGAAAAGAGAAGGGAGCGGTATCGATAGTGTTCACCAGCTAAGACCTCCCCTGTCCCTACACTCCATAGTGACACAGGCCACCGAGGGGCGGGAGGAACAGTATAACAGGTCAATATATACTGGTGAACGCACGAGGCGAATTGCGTCTTTCATATGGATGTCGTAAATCAGCGCTACCTATAAATTAAAATAAACAACTTTCAAAGGTGTTCGCTCTTTGTTAGGAAGTGCGTCCATATTTTATCGATGGTGCGTATTTAGTACGTCCGTTGTTGTCCTGATAGGCAATTGTTTTGTTGGGGTTATTTTATACTTAGCAAGGGTAAGTAGTAGGGTCATTAAAATTCAGTTTTTTAAAATCAGTCTCTCTATAATATATTTTATGTATTCGGCAGTAAAATTAAGAAATGTATAGTTATATAAAGGTAGAGTAGAAGGGGACTGCAACTATTTGTTTAAAATATGAAACAAAGCACGTATTGTGAATTCAATAATTACTTTCACAATCATCAATTCAGCAAAATAAAAAAATTCTAAGATTCTTCACAGTGTTTCTTTCTTATTCTAATAAATGGCTCTAATTTATTACCTACCAAGAGCTATTGTTCTTTGTTTTATCTCTCACAGCTATTTACTACTTCACGTTGTTAGAATGTATGGAGGTAAACAAATCAGACTATCGACAAAGGTACCTGTACCTTAGGGCACTATAAATTGAAAGATATCATCGCAACTTTACCTTTTTACAAGCGTAGTTGTGCACACCTGTTCCCTTACAGTGCATACTTACACTAAAGATCTTCCAGATTGCAGGTATGTGTAGATTACTAGGTTTCTATCATTTGTTAAGGTAAGTTTTTCATGATTACTTAACGTTTATTATTACGTTACGTTATGTTATTACGTAGTCATGAGCTCATGAATTCGTCTAGCTGAAATGCTACGTATATTGAAGGACATTTAAAACGTCCTAAGAGTCTTTAAGCTGTTATAGTTAGCTCGCGCTTTAGCTTTTAGCTCTGATTCATACGGAATCCTTCGTATGTTATATTGTTGTCAAATGAAAATACACTCACGATGTCACCGGGTCTTTTTCTTTGCCCCTGAATGCATTTACCGATAAACACATTCGATTTGTAGGATCGATTTTAAAGGTTGTTTGTCATGCAATAACTCTACTCTCGAATCTACTTACTCTACAATTTTGTTCAATATGCAGGAACTTCTACCGGGAGATTTTCTATTTTCCATCCCGCGCTTACTTTCCAAAGGTCACCGTCGGAGCAGTGTGGAATTTTAATAACAAGGTTGCTCAACAATTACACGTGGAGACCTTCGTGAAACTCACGTTTTAGGGGAGAAAATATGGCTGTACCTACTCCTTGAGAACACGAATCATTTCGGAGAGCAATCGGACAAACGCCCTTCCATTGAGCCGCTCTTCAATCAGCCATCACAAAAGTTTATTCAAGTTGTATGAAGTGGCACAATACTTTAACAGATTGGGTCATTTAGACCGAAGGAGGTGAATTGCCGGCGCGAGGCCCGCAGCTTCAAATTGAGTCACGTCCCGTATAAGGAGGTTCTGTGTTAAAGGTAGAGACGATTTTTTACTCCAACCTTCAGTGTAATAGGAACGCGGGGGCTTAACGCTAAATAGCCTTGCATTAAAATGTGAGAGTGGAGCACTGAAGATTCATATTCTTGTCGTATTATGAACATTCTTGAACTTAGATTTTCATTACTATCTATTGGTAACAAATATCGTAACGTAATAGTTACTACTGATCCAATCTGCTCATACATAGTTATGCTCACGACTGTAATCCCCGGAGGAGTGGTTAGAGGTGACTCAGAAGCAAGTCACCGACTTTTCGCTGTACATTTGCACTGATAAGTGGCCGTATCGCGGTTTTAGAATGAGTACATCAGTCTCATCCGTGTATTCCACTATCACAATCAAGGACCTCTACAATCTTATGCTACACCCACCAGTCCCACCACCCACTTCTTTTTCACGTGTCATAACGGATTAGCCAATCAGATAAAGTACTGACTGTGTCTGCTACTGAATGCCTTACTTAGTTGATCGTGAATAATTATTGCAATTTATAGAGTTCATGGCTTTTAACACTTTTACAATGCTTCACCAGTCTAGTTGGCTAATTTCAGATTTCTGGCGATAACTAGGCATTTTCAGCAAAGAATATGTAAATATTTTTTACATCAAAAGATGTATGGTAGGTACTAGTCACATTAAAGTTTCAAATCATACATATTATAAGTAAATACTTACAACCACCGTACACTTCACTGCAGTCATGCTCTCGAGTCACCTTGTATTGCAGAAATTATGTGTGTGTTATTTGGCAGCGAAGAATGTTGAGCTAATTAATTTTATTTTTGTTACGTTTGTCAAAAGTAGATTTGATAGAGTTAAGAAAAGTCCAGACTCAGGTATACTTAACACTTTACAGCACTAAATTAAGATTTGATTGCTTCCGTTGCTCCCATTGCGCTTGTTTTCTTAATATTACAATTTTCTATTAAGTACTATGTCTTCTGAAAAGGTACAAAAATAGGGAATCAATAAATGAAACAACCGATATACTGTTTGAACAATGTCCATATTATATTTATTACCACATACACACGGCACGATGTGAACCTTGTCTTAAATCATTGTATCATAATAGGTATATGTACATTGCACAATGTGTATACATACATCGCCATACACGCGCGCCCCGAGAGGCGGTATGATTATATATCTCATAGTATTATGTACGTTTATATAATGTAATATTCCAATAAGTAGTGCATGGGTGCACGGAATCGGGGCGGCGGCAGTACCCACCGCTTTTTACAAAATGTTTGATATTATCATTATTTTAATAAAGAGATGCCGTAAAAACTAATTTATTCATCATTACGATTTATATCCATATTGTATACAGATTCATGTAACATATAATACACGAAGAAATGACGAAAATAAAGCGCCGACCGCGACGCCCGGTCGCGGGTCGCTCGCCTATCGTAATCTCCTTTCTCTAATATTTTAAATGTACATGACACCAAATTCGAACGTATATAAATCCAAATTTATTTTAATGTAAAATCTTAGGTAATTGATTTTTTATTGCTATAGAAAATCAGTCGGCACGCGAAGCACGCAATCGAGAAGTAACCGCGGGAACGAAACCAAGCGGGCAGCGGTGCGCGGTGGTGGGCGCGCGGCGAGGGGCGGGCGGGGCGGGGGGCGGGCGGGGCGGCGGGGGCCGGGCGCCCTGTGCGAGTCTCGGGCTGCGTGAGCGACCGATGCGGTCTGTCCGTGCGGAGCCAATACGCGTCCGGTCCTACGCGAATAAGTATACCTTTGGTCCTTGAAATATTAAGTTGGCCATCGCCGAATATGCAAAGCTACTTGATCTAAGCCGCCTCAGCGACTCTACGAACGTTACCAGTCTGTCACGTTATTAGATTAAAATAATTATTTATTATACATAATAACAATATAAAGTAGTTCGAGTGTAAAATAATTTAGAAATGTATTTATACAAAATATAATAAATCATCTTTTATTTACGTAATTAGATATATATGACAAGTCGCAATATCAGGATCACTTAATGAATTTTAAAATAAATTTGAGATCTCGCTTATTATTATTACGTAGTCTTTATTCTGATATAGAACACACGTCTAAAATGGTGACTGAAAGTAAAATAACAATTAAGTAAAAAATAGCGAGAAGTCACGGCGCTTGGCGCCGCCTACCGGTGAACTAACGGAACTAACTCGCGAACCGAAACGAAACGAACAATAATGAGAATTAATAATGGACCAGCTAGTAGTTCTATCTGTCTCTGACTGTGGCTAGGGCGGCTCGCGGCGGCGGCTACGAACTAGCTACCTCGGTGCACGGTGGCTTCCCACGAACACGGCGACAACTCGTCTCACTATGTATGTATGTATGTTTGTTTGTACTCGCGTGGGCGAGCGCATATGCGCTTCTCCTACGATAAAAAGGTCTGTAAGAAAATATAATTATAGTGAGGAGGTGACAGTGAGACTGGGAGCCGACGACGCCGGCGCCGACTTAACAATTATAACATCTCATCGTAATAATTAAATATCCTAAGAAAAAATGTCTTATTTACCTATAACACCGTAAATATAAAACAAATAATTACGTTAATTTGTTAGGTATGATATCGATTTTCCGACCGTCCTACAGACTCACACCTTTCGATTTCATTATCAATTTCCTAGCTAATGTTTTTTAACAATAAATTGCGGTCGCGTCTCCTGCGCAGTGTGCGGCGCGGCAGAGCGAGGCCAGATGTGGCCGCTTGTTGCCAGATGTGGCCGCCTGTTGCCAGATGTGGCGTGGTTGGCCGGGAGTGGCCAGGTGGGGACACTGGCGGGGGACGCGGGGCGCGGTGGTACGCGGTGTGGCGCGGAGTGGCGCGGTGGTGGCGCAATTTAGCTAGACGCGGCGCGACGCGCGATGTGGCCTAAGGCCGGCCGCACACGTGACGTCTCTCAGCGAACGATCTCTCGGCACGAACGAAAAAAAACGCAAAGCGAGTGCGGCGAGCGCACTCCGTCTAAACCCTCCATTATTCAATTAACTACATACTCATAAGTAATAAATCACCTTTAAAAAGAATATTGATTTACTTCGTATCATTTTCAATATTTTTGTAACAGGAAACATTTATATTTATAACGTATTTATATAATAGCATTTAAAATATTGTTTATTACCTAAAATTTAATACCTAGATTTATAATAGTAATGTTTAATTGATGTAGATAATAATTAATAATAGTAAACAACGAATGAACGCAACGAAGTGCAAAGTGTGGCGAGCGAGCGGCGCGCGCGGCGTCGGCTCGTAGCCGGGACTACGCCGTAGCATGCTACGACGTAGCGTGTGCTACGCTGTAGCGGGACTACGGCGTAGCACCACGCCACAACGCGCTACGCCGCGGCAAACTAGAAGTGGCCAAAACGTCTCCAGATACCTAACGAGTATGATTAATGAATTGACGTCATATTATACTATTACCTCGAACGTGCGCCTTTGGCTGAATTATATTTTTTATATCCCTGTCTTTAGTTTATTGAAATACAAGCTTCGCCCGACGAAAGTGTCGGTGCGAGAAATGTCTGTTGTTTATTTGAATTAAATTTAAAATACAACTAAGTACGGAACGACCTCGCCTTTAAATGGAGTGCCGCAGAATTTTAACAGTTGTCTTAAATTACGGTAAATACAATCGTAAGAAACAATGAAATATTAATTACGTAATGCACAAAATTGTTATTTATTATATAATTACAATACCTACTTCAAAGGTACACGATAGAAACGAATTATTATCTTAATGCGATGAGAGATATTGTGAAATGTTTCGACTTAGCTCTCCAAACGCGCTTACGAGTCGATAATATGATCATATATTATTATCCTTAGGATAAAAAATTCAATATCATAATACATATAATTAGAAAGTATGTATGTATACGTAGTATTTATCGTAAACTAACATAGTCTTACACTGAAGTAATGAGAAGACAGTGTTCGCTACAGAAACCGTGACGTCGCTCAATGAAGTCCTTTATACAATCGAGTTAGGCGAAAATAATTACATTCATAGGTAAAATATGCATTATATATAGTCATACAATTATCATGTTAATATTTGACATTATAAAATAGAATAGAATAAAAGGTGGTTGGTGGACGAGCGGAGGGGCGTGGCTTATTGTCTCCGGGTGCCGGTGGCGTCGCCCGCGCTGACAGCTGTCAGCGGGTCACTGACAGCTGTCAGACGGGCGGCCGCCGCGCGGGCTCGCGAGACCGGGCGCGCAGCCCGCGCGGCGCCCACGCACCCGCTCTCCTGCCAACCAGACACACTGGACAACGGGAAGGGACACTTACGGGATTCTATCCAACTCATACAGTCACGGAAATTAACTATCTAATCAAATGAATATCCTAACACGTCGAGGGAGAACATGTAGATACATCTTACACTGTACTTTAAACTATGAATAGAAATTTAAAATATTTTATAGATATACCTTCCCTGCAATTTATAAATCGTTTAGATGCATTTTATTATTATATTATGAAATGTATTTTTTTTGTAGTTTCATTGTTTATTATTTCTGACAACACATCTACGGTACAGCTGAAAGCGAGAAAAATTTGAAAAAATACCTGTTTAAGTAATAGACTATCTCTCGTTCACACGATAAAAAGTAGATATTAATATTATTTACAATAGACAGGTCTCCTCGGGGTGTAGGGATTGTTCGGCGGGGGTAGGGGAGAGGGGAGGTACATCGAGAGGAAAAGGGAGGGGGGGTGTGTGTGAGGAGGAAGAAGAGTCTTGTCGGAGATAGAGGAGAGTATTGGTGTCTGTTGCCGGTGATGGCGCGGTGGCAGGACGGATGTGCCGGCGGCCGCGGGGCGCGGGGGGCGCGGGGAGGGGGCGGGGGACACGGGGGCTGGCGGGGGGAGGGGGGAGAGCGGCCGCCGGCGCTGCTGCTGCTGTTGACGCTACACGCCGCCACACCGCTCGCCACCTGCCGACAAACCACTCTGTTACACATCTGTCTATATAACTGACTGACGATTACAAACAACACTATTAAGAATTAGTTATACTTACGTAAATTATACGTGCTACAACACTCTCAATGATAACCGTTGGTGAAAGCCGCAGGAATCAGGGGTCCCTGAAAAGAGAAAAAGAAATAACGTTCAATAACAATCATAATTATATATCGAAAAACTTCTCTTACACCGGATCTCCGCAAATAGTTATTTACCGGGAATCGAGTTAGCGCTACAGGAGCAGGGCCGCCATAATTGAAAGAAAGTATAAAGTGTTACGCGCACATCCACCTCCCCCGGGGCAGATTTAAAGGTAGTAAGTTTGGTGCTAGCAGTCGATAGAGCGGTTCCGCTGGCCAACAAAATAAAAAAAGCGTGAGTGGATGAGTTAAAGCAGCGCGGGACGGGAGCGGACCACTCGGCGGCGGTAATTACACCGCTTGTTCGCCTTGATTTATTGTTATTGCCCGGGGGCACTCGCGTTACCTAATAAGACCGTTTTACACGAGAGCGCGCGGCCGCGGCACACACGCGCCCAAGCGCCGGACCGTTCATTCTCTCATTAGCGACGTATTTGTTTTGCCCCAACGATTACGGACGATTGAGTTAATATCCCGCTTGATATATGGCGCGCCTGCAACAGAAGGGTGGCCTCGCCAGCCTACTCGACTCGCGATATAATTAAGATGTGATGGACACTTCTGTTATGATAGAATGTTAGGTATTCCGATTTTCGTGATCCTTTATCATCGGGGAGATTTTAAATTGAACAGTGATGCGCGCAGTTAACGTATAGAGTCGGGCGACGTCGGGGCGTGCGGTGCGCTGCCGACAAGCAATGAAGACTGATGGCGTCTCAGGGAAGCAGTTATGGAGCGCGGTCGCAGTTTTAAAAAGCCATTACCCGCGGTGCTGCAGCTCGCAGATTGCGCCCCGCGCCGCCGCCGCCGCCGCCGCCGCCGCGACGCTCACATTTCGGAACACTTTATAATCGCATTTCTCACGCTTCACTCGTTCGCTAACTTATGGTGATTACGCTCTAAGCGCTACAAGGAAGATCGGCTTGGTAATGAGATTGGACCGTCTCGTAAAATTTTTAGAGTGTCGTCGGGTGCTAATTGCGCGTGCGGTGTCGCGCCGTCGCCTTAGCGCCCTCGCGCCGCCGCCTCGGGGACCGTATTATGACTAACTGCTAATGAACATTTTATTCGGCGAAGTAGCCGAGAAATTTCCTTTATTTCATCCGGAAAGACACGCGAAATATGCTGAATTGTTGTGGCTTCTTTAAAAGGGAAGCAAAAAATATGCCACGAATCAAACGGATCCGAGAAAAACAAGGCAAAACAAACATTAATTTGAATTTTGTGACAGTTGAACTTTCTCGACCAAAGACAATTTCACGAATAGCCTTCGTTTCGCACCAGATTTCGCCTGGCTAAAATAGACGTTTTGAAATTTTACGTGATAAATGAAAAAAGTTGAAATCAAAAGTTGTAACTTTGTATCATTTATTTTTATGAAATAAAACACGTATAAAACTTTCGTCGGGTTTTCTCCAAGTAACTCGCTTTTGCAGGCTAATGTATTAATGGATTCCAATTCTTATAACGTTGTTAGGCGAAGTTTTATAAAAATATTGTTTGTTTTTGGCAAACACAAAATAATAAGCAAGAACGAGTACAAAAATCTTTGAAGGAGTGATAAAATGTTTTAACATATAAAATACATTACCTGGACTTTACCATAGATCTGTGAGGGTTTAATAAATAGTTAGTATCAATAGTTACCGGGGTGTAGTTGAGGGGCGCGCGGCTGACGGCGATCGCGGGGAAGCCGGAGGGCTGAGGGGAGGCGGCCTGCACGTAGCCGACGCTGTCAGCCGCCGAGCCGTACACGTCCAGCGCCGGGCCCGGCGACGACGCGGCCGGGAAGCCGGCGCGCCCGCCCGCGCCGTGCGGCGACGCCGGCGGCCCGAACCCGGCCGCGGCCGCCTGGTAGTTGTTCATCACTGCCGGCAAACACACACGTTACTACACCGCTCGGATGTCACAAGAAATAAACAAACACACCAACGTCCAGCGCTACTCGTGTTGTTATGGGACTGTATCGTGTTAGGTACATGTATGTTTGTATTTGAGTTGTCAATGCACCAGGAGAGGCACACAAAAAGCGAACGGGACGTTAAGTTTTAAAGGATTCCCTATTAGTATTGAAAGTGTGATTACGTTGATGGTTGATGAGATGGAGCGCGTCCTCACCTGAGAGCGCCTGCGCCAGCAGCGGCGTGTTGTTGTTGGGCGTGAGCTGGCCGTTGCCGAGGTCCACTGCAACACAACACACGTCCACTCACACTCCGCACACGCACGATGCACACGGCACACGCTCATGACTGAACCAGGGCGTTTTTGAATTTCAAAAAGTCCCCACCGCGCCCGAGACACCTCATCTTTTCTGAATTTAGCATATTGAACGGTAAAGTGACTATCGATGTAATCTCAACTCAATATTAAAGTTCTCCAGCGCCAGGATAAAGTTGGAGCGCGTAAATGCATGAATAATTTAGCCGTTGGAGACAGATGCCGTGCTGACGAATGAGGACAGCGAAGACTCCCAGACCCAAATTATGTCGGAACAAAAAAATATCACGTATGTCACGTGCATTCAAATGAAAAAGGGAGCTCGAAGTTTCGCGGGTATAAATCACGGAGGGCGAAAAAAACTTTTACAAAATATCCAGTAAATTATCCGACGTGAGATCTCGCTGGCACGCGGCGGCGGCGGTCTGCTTATTGAATAGGGACGGGGAATTAGCATACGACGCACGTCGCCGCCGCCCGCTGTCCGCGTCGCGCCGCGCCACGCCACGCCACGCCACGCCACGCCACGCCGCGCGCGCCTGCCCCACTGACATACACGATGCCGATCGAAGCTCGTCACAAATACGTCCCGAATCTCACGAAACCTATCCAATATGCATGCGCGCATCGTGTTATGTGTGTGTCTAATTTGATTCACTAATTTAATGATAAAAAGTGATTGTCGATTAAAATAAGTGAAGAAAAACGAGATGATCGACGCAAGGTATATACATGTGACGTGAACATGTGTATAGTAACGCCCTTGTGTGTAAAAGTGGTAAAACTTTATATCACGCTGACTTAACATAATATCATTGATATTCCGAACGTCTAGGGGTCTGGGGATTACTGAAAAATTATGGCGGTTGTTCAATTTGTATGTTTGAAGACGGTTGGTTTATTTGCTTTTAATGTAGTTAACCTGCTTAGGTAAGTACTTATTATACTTTCTGTGTTTAGTTTAAGATAGTCAAGTTAAAATACGAAATTTATACATAATATGACTACGGCTAATCTAATAAAGTATCAATCTCTTATTCATTTCAGAATTGAAGATCATAAAGTTAGATGCCGAGTTGTATCTATTATTCTGTAGCAGATATTCCAACTTTATTACGGTTATGTACAGAGTTGTAGACCTTAACCTAAACTGCCATTAAACTTTATAGCTTTGTGTTTTACAGCATCTAATGACTTATAAATGCAAATAAACATAAGGCATAAACAACACCGTGATTAATTTATATTGGAACTCTCCAATTAGTCCCAAATCTACATTCAAAAAAAGATTCAAATCAGTTTTCTGCTGACTCATAATGGCACCATTACACCTATTGGCGTGTACGACAAATTTTATTTTTGTTAGATGTGCGAGTTATCATTTAGTGTGAAAAATGGAGGTCCGTGGTCGCACCAGGTGATTACCGGCCTGCCAGTGACTTTGCAAAAAAAGTACAATATAAGTAATGGAGGATGAATGATAGATGGCTCGCAGGCCGTCCCGCTCGCACCCGCGCCCGTCTCGCTCACGCCTCCTGCTCCACTAAAATTGCTGACACATTTTAATAACATTATTTTGGCGCGATATGAGAGGCTATTTACTTTAGGGTCGTCGGGTAGCAAATACGAATTTGAGTGGAAGCGCCGACACGTCTTACGATCGTTAACGTACCGATCGAGAAACTTCATTCTTTTTCCATTTGTCGGTGAAGTAGGGCGAGTAATGCTTTTGATTGTGCAGAGATTTTCCGCTTCATTCCGGCATTATTTACAGACGTTGGGACCGGTATCGGCAGCGGCTCCGGGTGGAAATGTTCGGGGATATGTCGGGGCCGAGGGTCGATCGTCGTGACGTCACAGAGTGGTCATCAACGTCACGCGCAGCTCCCCGGGCCAGTCAGCGGGCGTGCGTCTGACCCCGTCATATTTACGAGTTAAACAATCCGCTCGTCGCTACATTGTAAATAAGCCCAACAGTTGCTTACAACAACAGCGGGTCATATCTGTGGCCGACGTTAACTTTCAGTGAGTTCTAAGTTTGCACGTACTTGTGACGTGCCTCTAGTGTAATAATTATATCTTCTTTGATGAACATTAAAGCGATGAGAAAGTAGGAGCTCTCGCAAGTTTATTAGGCTGTGGTAATCAAAGCGAGTAAACACGTGTTGCGCGATTACGCTCCGCAGGTGTAGGCGTACATAGGTACAAGTTCACGTATGAATTCAGCGGTCGTCCTGCGAGAGCTATTTTAACTTTCATAATTGCGAAGTTCCTCAGAACTTAATAATTCTTCTTCGCAAGTAGCATGGCCGCCGACCGAGAATATTCTCCGAGCGTACTTTGCCGGTAAGTCCCGCCCTCCAAAAGTATTATATCGTAGAGGGCTCCCTTATTATGATTCACCCACATTTTACTTCTCTTCCTTCGGAGTCACGAGTTTCCGTCAGAATGTTTATTTTGTGATAACAAAATTTGTCGTAGGTATATGGAATATTTACTATACAAGTTACTCATGTATTTAGTAAAAAGGGTAAACAGAAAATATGTAAGGCTTGTTTGAATACAATTTAGTAAATATAAAACAAGCAAGAGCACCGACGCCCGACAGGGTGCGCTCTCAATAGTCTCAATGCATTTCACTCGAGGCGTAAAAATCAAACCACAATGAAAGTATCTGGTTTGACGCCACCGAAGGAAATGAAAATCTAGTTGAAATGTAGGTCCAATGAAATATCAGTAATGAAATCACTAACATTTTAGCCCTTTATATTTCAATCGGTATTCTTTGCAGTGAAACGTAAGACAAAAATATTATTTTCTTTGTCACGTCTAAAGTGAAAGTTATTTTGTGTATTCTGGATAATATAACAAACATTATTGTGGAATCTTAGCTACATACAGTCTTACAATAACCGTTGATCGATTCGAGGTATTCCTGTAAAAATATGTTTGTTCGATCCTCGAAGTTACGAGTGCCCATTAGCGAATTTGTGTAGGTAAATTCTCTCGCATATCGAAAAGTTTGGGACTCTCATCCTTCACCGCGGGAACGCCGTACCTCGCTCGCCCAATAGAAATGCCTTACTCGAGTGGTTACTTGGATCCTATACGCATTGCGCGAAGAAAACGAATATTTAATGGGAGTCATCAATAACTCAGCTCGTATGATGGGTGGTTCGCGGGTGTTCGCGGGACCGCTTACCCGGGGCTGATCTCAATTGCAAATTAATCGAATTTCTATGCTATTTCTTGCGGACGGTAAGCAGTAGCCGACAGCGGTGCGGCGCTCGCTCCCCAATTTGTAATTCTAAGTAGCGGATGTGTGTCCTTCTTTAAATCTACCCGCAAACAACCGCAGACGCTAGAGCCATTAGCTCCGCCGCCTCATCCGCCCAGCTCCGCTCCTCCCTACAACAACATCTCATACATCGGCGCGGTCGCGAGGTTCAGTCATGGGCGTCAGTGTTACCAGAGAAAAACATGAAAAGCGACATTAAAATAAGCAAATGAATTGAATTTTAGTAATATGGAACTCGGAAGACACACACAAATATTGTTAATTACGTCAAATCTCTGAACTTTGCTCTACGGTTAACTATAATTTTCAATATTAATTATTCTACCCATGTTGTCAAACAATTATTACTGTTGCTTAAAATACTACATGTCTACATGATACAAATCTCAAATAGTTTCTATTCTAGTCAAAATTGTTTCAAATGGAACTATTCTAGTAATAGTATTACAATTTACATCAGATATTTATAATATAAGCCCTGCGGTCTAAAGTTATAAATTAAATATTGCCTAAGGCACGACATAATTATAGATATTATCACATTTATAATGTTTCTATTCTAGTTTATAAGTCTTAAAACTAATCAAAATAAAACACAAATATCAAAAGAGTTTGCACCACCAATAACATTTTTGTATAACCACCAACATACGTACAATTATCTACTTAAACTGCTCACAATTCGTTACGAAAGCCGAACGTTACTTTCAAATTTCCAATTAGTTTTCTCCTAACTTTTGTTATTGTTATTGAAAGCGTTTCATCATCAGAAATAACTAAAGACTATTCTATGAATAAAAGTTTGCTAATTGAACTCCTCTTTGCCCAAATCAAATCTACAACTTCTGATTGTATACTTCGAAATGTCCTCGATTCTAATTTCTTACTCTATTCTAAAGTCTATACAAGTTTGTCTAAGTATTTCTAGATTACTCTTCAACATTTCGGTTAACTATTTTAACTCTACCACACTTCTGTTTTTACGTCTGATAATCTTTGACAACCTACTCTATGTTCTATAGTTTAACAATTGAAAACTGAGAACTGATGAAAATATTGTAAGTATAATGTTACTCGCCCTATGTCTTGCAGTGACGTCACTCCACGCACCGAACTGCTTGTAAGTCTTGTGTTTTATCACTATTAACTTTAGGAGGGACTATAAAGTCTACACAGAATGTTGTTTTCGTAATTCCCCTATCCCCTGTCGGGATTGTGCGAGCCGGGATTGAATATTGCAGCAGTTTGGCGGAATGTGGCGGCGCGGCGTCGGCGCAGGGAGTTTACTCTAGCTTACGGACACCGAAGTTTCGAAGTGTTTTTTGTGAAGTTAGAGTAGCCCGGGCCGGCCCGCGCCCGCCGCCCGCACAGTGCAGGGGAGAAGCGACTTACTCGGCGCATACGCCCGATTGACAGCACAGGATTTGTGCGCTTAGTTTGCACTAACTAGAAGAGATTAGTATGCTAATAGCGCCCATTATGCTCTCACAGGCACGTTGCGATTCGGTGCACTCTACAATAAAACTTTATGGGCGGGGCGATGGAGCTCGCTACACTAGCGTGTTTATAGTAAAATCTATCCAACAAAGAGTCTACTATACAATACAAGAAACATGGCAGATCCTCCTGACCCATCCATAATATACTGTACTCTCTTCTAAGTGAGCCCGCTAATAATAGCACTCGCAATCTAGCTCTATATGTAAACATGAAACGCTAGGAAAGTTCAAGACCTATAGAATATAAATAAACGTATAACTAGGTCGGGTTTGGATTGCTCGTGTCCAGTGACATACATTAGATTGTACAAATACAATTAACGAGTAAACATCTTAAATTACAAATGGAGGTGACGCCTCGAGTGCAGCAGCAGGCTCATTACACGGTCCAACACCGCCGACAGTTGGCTACATCTGACTAAACATAGCTGCGGATAGCTCATTTAAAAAGTGCTTTTGACTTTGTTATTCAGTTACACATTTAATTATTATCAGCTCCAGAGACAGTGATCTGATTACTAATGGATTAATTGTGCGCTTGACTTGAGCAGTCACGGCTGTAAGACGTGAGATCTGTTTGTTTGAGGGTGGACACGTGCAGCGCCACTGCGAACTAAGCGGAATAGTTGTGCGGTGGGCCCGGAGCGGCGCGGTGCATTCTGGGGGCGAGCGTGTTGAATGCCCGGAATTTTCGACGTGCGGCCAGACGGGCTCATATATGCACGCGGTGGGGGCAGCCATCACCGCAACTACTTTTTGTGCTAGCCCCCGCCCGCATTAAACATTCGACGCCGGGATCCAAAAAAAGAAGTTAGCCGAATAAGTGACAGTCAATCGATCTAGAGTGAGTGGTAATGGCCGCCCCCGGCCTACGGCTGCACGAGCCGCATTGGATGAGTCAGAAAAACAAAAATAACCGACATAAAATACATTCGAAGGAACCGTCAGGCGTAGCGTGCCGCGCTGACGAGCCCATGTTTGGGGCATATAAAGAACATTTGAATTTCGCCGCGCGTTAGCCAACCCCACGCTAACATACTATCTCTTCTAGTTTATTTTCGTTGCAATCGATATGCGAACGAATAGTAAATAAGTAGGGCCACGATCGGCCTCAATTTCTAAGCCATCGATTGGACAATAAACGATAAACATTTTGATTATACAACGGTAGTTTCCTTTATTTTAAAATATAGCAGCTTCACAATACCATTGCTTACGAATAATGATATAGTTATGACGATATGTCGGAACAGCAATAAGAATAATACATTTCCTCATTAGGTGGTAGGTATAATAGTTAGGTATATAAAGACTTAATACATCGAGTATTTGACACATGGGTTACAATACAACATGAAGAGATTTAGTCAGAGACGACACCTACAATATCCTTATAATGCAAGATTAGGTTCGACTTCCTGACCGGTGCCGCAGTTATTTAATTTCGATACATGGAGTTAGTTCCGAATCGGGCTATATGGGCGACCTAGAGGGCGCTGCTGCCGGTCGCCGTGCTCTGACAAATCATGTAATTTGCGACATTGCATTCCTCGACCGCTACTTAAGAGGGGGAGACGGAGGGCGTAATACCAAAGAGCTATTTGCTTGAGAAAAGATTTATTAGTCTTTAGTCAAGATATTTCCGGGAGCCGTTAGCGGGAGTTCCGGGTAAGCGAGCGGTAAGCGGAGCGGAGCGGCGCGGCGCGGCTACGAGCCCTGGCCCAGCCCCGCGCCTCCGAACTCTGCACCCACCAGGAGTGCCCGCTCTGGAGGAATCACTCCCACTACACCTGCGGTAACAAAACAAAAAGCTACAGCCGCTGCCAACAGTTCCGCAGTAGCACTCAGTACTCGACTAAACGTTACGCAAAAATTATATGCATGAAAACAATGTCTCACGGAACCCCGCAGAGACAAACTGTATTCAAAATGGAGAGAGAAGGAAAAACAAAAAATAACTTAAAAAATGTTTGCCATTACGCCCAAATACGGAGTAAAAAGCAGTGAATTCGCGAAGAGCTCTGCTCATCGAATCTTTATGGGCAAACTTGGAATTGATAGTTTCCTGTTTACTGTTTTCAGGCCATTTAAAATTGTTTGCACGCATAGACTTGATGATAGGCTAGTTGTATCTTTTTATGTAGTAACGTAGCGGAATCACGCACGGTGCGGCGCGGGAACAAAAGGGATCATTACGAGGTACCACCGACTGTATTCATCAGCCGATACGAACCAACTCCGGTGTTATTCACTTCGTAATTCACTTGTTATTTGTAAATAAACATTCTGAACTGAACAGGGGGATATAGGTCAATACACTAACAACCTACTGGGTATCTGGGTAATAGGATAATTTTATGATTATATAATATGAAAATGGATTATTATTTACGTAGATTACGCGCAGTAGTTACGGACTATAATGTAAATAGTTTCGTAGCGAGAGTATTACGGTATTGCTGCCCTCGTTTATAGATATAAGTATTTCTTAAATTACGTGATATAATTATAATAATTGAAGCTTATTGATTATTTTGACTAGTTTAGAGGATGGCGAGAGGAGGACGGTCGCCGCGCGGGCGCAGTCACGTGACTACACCGGTCACGTGACACGTAGGTGAGTCACGTGACTCGGCAGTCACGTGACGCTTAGTACAGTCACGTGATCCGACAGTCACGTCACACGTACACGTGGTACAGAACAATTACAATAATTTCGAAACAAACGACTGCGAGGTGTAACAATTAATGTTAAAGTGCTATAAAAGCGGGACATTTCATTCAATCGATAAAACTCGTCCACATTCTCATTTTAAAATTCGTTGCACATATTTTTTTTCGTAAGTTGCCGTGACAATAAATCGGAGTAGCATTAAAATAGTCGCTTCCAAAAATATAACAACAACAATAAACATCGATATCAATAACATTATCATTTAAGCAGTGTAAATATAATTGAGAAATAACATTAGAACAGAAAGTTTATCGTTATAATAATTATATAGCGAAATATCCAATTATTAGGTATTAAAATAACATTTTTCAAGCTCGATATAGTAATTTATATTTTTATTATTTGAATAAACAAAACTAACCTAACGCTATTTTTGAAGAAACTACTTAAACCAATATCTATATCATGGTACTCATCCTCTAAACTTAGTAATCTTCGAAATGAATGCTCTCTAATGAATACCTATGCTTAACTATCTAAATGTTTATCATAAATCGACGAAGATTAAGTTAAAGATTACATATTACTTTACCTACAACATTTATTTCACAAAAAACAACGTATTTTTCTTTAAATAATGCAGTAAGTTTTTTGATATTTACCGAAATATCCTGCAAAAATGTTGCACATATTGATGGTTGCGTTAAATTATTAAATTCATCAATACGAAGGCTGTCACGGCGACTGTGTGGAACTGATCACTCACTGTTCCACGCGACATCGATAAGACAGATTACCTGTTATTAATGACGTACGAAATAAAATAACTCATAATCTTTACCTACTACAAGCGTTATTAAAATTATTAATTTAACATAAAACACCACTTTAAACAATTAAAATACGTTGTTCTTTGTAAACACGCCTAACCCTATAAGAATCCAAAAAGTCCTATATCATCTATTCCCACTACTATAAGAAATGCAAAAACTTTACAGACGCTATCCTATTCCTATAATCATTAGGCTATATTTAATAGAAAGGGAAGAAGACAAAATATATACCTAGTTACGATGCTATCTCAAACGCTAAAATCTACTTCGGACTACAGTTTTCAATAACTATGCAGATTAGGTGCGGCTCTTGTTATTTCGCCGTGTGGGTCTGGAGCCGAGATTATCTCTGTGATCCCGGCACTGCCGAGGTCCTCAGACCTACCGAATTACACTTGATGGGATCTCCTGACCCTCCAGAATTACATCTCAATCATTCCTAACTTATGTACCTATCCTATAATTTAGTGCTAGCAATCATTCTGTCAGATAAATTCCGACAAAGTTATACGGCGCTATTTTTAAGTAGGTTTGAAAGTGGATTCATCTCATACGTATTGGAACTTCATGAAGGAGACTCCTACATATTAAAAGCGCTCTCAGAAGTTGTGACGCGGCGTCGCGAGCTCCGTCATACCGCGTCAAAGGACTCACCGCGTCTTTTATAACCAAATGCAATCAAAGCGTGAAATAATGCCGCCACCGCCGGGTATCCTCACAAATTACTCCAGTAATCGCAGAATTTAATTAACTAAATCAGGGTGAACATATCTGGGGTGCTTTATAATTTATGTCGGACTAAATATTGGCGCTGGAAATGACGTTACCAATAAGCTGGCGGCGGCGGCGGAGGAATACTAATGGCCGTAATGGCCGGACATTAATTGTGGCCGCGCCGGCGCACGCCCGACCCACTATTATAACACGGAAAATTTCACGTACGCAAATTCTTAACTCACACTCGCTCGTGGACCGCACACTTTGTCACGGCGCCGGCCGAAATAAGCTGAATATCGCTGAGCTTCCGCATACGAGCTTTTACCGGCGATGGAAGTTAGTAGGATTTTCGTAAGCCCAATAAAGGATACATGTGGGCGGATCAACACGTTACGAGCCGGCTCGACTCGCCGTTCGATAACACCATTAATTTAAACGGCTGCTCCTACCTACACCTGTGTAATTATAGAGCTGCGCCATTGTTCAATTATATTTACAATTGAACAAACGCCCGCAATCGGTGGGCTTTTTGTGGACCGTCGAGCGATTAGAAACGTTAGTCTCGCGTGCCGTAAAACGGTCGATGGAAAGTAATTAACGCCGAACAATTTGTACGACTAATGCGTAAGAAAAACTTCTGATCACGGTCACCGACTCACCGGCGACAACATCAATCGACGGGAACTCACCTAAACAAACTGAAAAGTCCTCGAACACGGCCACTTTAGACGTAGTTCCCTCGCTCAATTACGATTTGTAAAGAGTTCGCATTTTTAAAAGTACACGAAGGTCGGAATCGGGATTTCGAAGTGACGCGAAAAAACTGAAGCGGTGGAGCTTAGTGGCGTGATTATGTAGGTAGTGGTGGGCGAGGTCACATCGAGCATGTGGACACACCGCGCTGTTTGTGCAGCTGCGGCCGGGCCGGGTGTCACCCGGGTGTACCCGGCCGGGTGGAGCCGGGCCACCCGGGCACAGCTTCCACTCAACAAATGCTCCGACCCCGCCAAGTAAGACTCACGCAAAAATTAACATTCTAGTCTCATTCGACGGCTCGACTAGGAGGCTCTGGAGGACTTCGTTTAATTAGTGGAAATTCTTTTTTCGTCCGCCCCGAGATTTACATAGAAGTCACCACAAAAAGGACGTCACTTTTTCAGTACTTTTGTTTGAATCTGTTTAAATCTTTCTAAAAGCTTTCGTTGTTAATGAGGAGCGGGGCGGCGCGGAGCGGGCGGCGGGGTGCGGGGCGCGGGGTGTAGGTGAGCAGCGTGTTTGCGCTGGAGTATTTGCTCGACGCGTAGCATTTGAGAATCGTTAGGGCGACTCCACAGTAAACACAGAGAGGCGCTCGCAATTGGCCGGATTTTCTACACAAAATTCCGGAGGTAAACAATAAATAGCTTGGTTTAGCTCAAAACATGGACGTTTTGTAATTGACGGCGCGGCGGATTTATCTGATGGTTCTGTCTTTGTTGGAGGTGTTAGTGTTAGTCAAGTTGTTCACACGAACTTTACCTCGGGACGAGTTAAGTTAGTTAAAACTTGGATTTACCAGATTAAGTTAGTACGTGTTAGATGGTTATGTATGAGGGTTATTAAAGTTTAGGATTGTCGTAGGCATAAGCAGAAGTGATTTGTGACACGTGCGTGTTTTTTGACACTCATGAACCGCGCACATTAAACGAAATTACACATGTGCTTAGACAAAGTTCTGTCACAAACGACTTTAGCGGGGCGGGTTAGTGTCGGGAATGCATTGTCGTTCACAGGTGCATCGCGTGCACGTTGTACACGGAGCCCAGGTCGAGCGGGTACGGCAGCAGCGTGGCCAGGTGGTGGTGGTAGTTGCCGGACAGTTGGTGGTGCAAGCTCGCCAGCGAGTTACCTGCGGGGTATGGCAGCCCAAAGCTAGGATAGCCCGAATAGCTCCGACCGGCCGCATAGGCGGCGTACGCGGCGGGGAAACCTGCGAAACAAATGAATGTCAATGCTATCCGTAGGTTATTACACAGTACTGAGTATAATTATATACGTAGATATAGATATATTTCAGTAACACGTCATAATGTAGGAAAGTCACAAAAGGCGCGTAAAGGAAATATTATCCTGAAATTATAGTGAACAGACTCGATTTTTTTGCATCGTAAGTGGACCGGTGACGGGATTGCTCAGTTTTTATACTAAACCTACTGGTTACATAAAACTCATTTGCTAGTATTACAACAAAAAATTGCTAGGCAATAGGCATTCTCAAAATTACATTAAACAAAATGCGTTTATTTATCTATGATTAAATGAAATGCTAACGGTTGGGGTTTTTATCATTAAAGTTAGCCACTACAGTAGATACGGCTACTCTTCCGGATAGTTACAATCAAATTATTGCCAATCAAAATAGTGTATCTGTCGTCCCGGCAATCCATCACCGGGAGCGCAGCACTAGCGGTGTTCCATCGTTCCATTATCTACTGATTAAGCAATATTGACACGCGAATGACGTACCGAGTCAAGACGAATTCGATCAATAGCAAATTATACCGTACTGTAATGGCAACAACAAATTTAACGGTTAGGGTCGTAGGTAATATTCGACGCTGTGGGTGGGTTGATGCGGAAAGGTGTTCGGAAGTATTAGAAATGATTGTGACTTTATAATATAATGCAGATAAAAACTTACCGTCAGGAAGAGCACCCAATGACCACATGAAATCTAGAAATGTAAAAACATTTACATAAATCGATCGATCCTTACTTAGCACACCTACACAGAACAATAGCAGTAATACAAAGTGTCGTGAGACACTATTTTGTTTGGCGAAAAATTTGAGATTATATATCATTACATTATAATATAAAATACTATAAATATTTTAGCAAATGCCACATTTGTGATAGTAAGAGTGGCCAAAAGTTAAGGGGAATGTTAGTTATACTAAATATAGATCATCGTCATAGTCGACTATATTATGACGACTCGCTAGTACAATCCCTACTAATTAATATCTATTCTACATCATGTGTTAGTCTATCGCTAAACATGTTAAACAAACAGACATATTTAATTACTTTTAGAAACAATATTTATTAATCTAAGTTCTAACGAGTGCTTTTGATAAAGTTAATACAATTATATCTATTAGTATTATATTCGAGATCTACATTGAGATATACAACTTATGATTTATTAAACTTTACTGTTTAACCACAAGTAGTATAAATAACTATCGAGAAGAAAACATTAAAACTAAATATAACTAAAGGAAATTTTAGTCATAGTTGGCACAGAATATATTATAACTAATAGGCAAAGGATTATAAGTAAACTAATAAATAGAATGGACACATAAATATGTATAGACAAGAAAGAAATAATAATCTAATAGAATTTATAACTAAATAAATAAAATGATAATAATAAATAAAACATAACGCTAGAGACTTTCACATACTCGTAACTTTAAGTACAATCACTGATAATACCTCTTTGGTTCCACTCATGATATATTTGGTAAGCTGACATGAAACTGTAAAGCTATAGTAAAAATGCTAAGAAATATGTATCAAATGGTCTTATTCACAAATACTTTGCAATTTATATCATAAATCGTAATAAATGGCAAGCTAATTTTGTCTTCTAAGAATTGTAGTTTCTCATGGATGGATCATGTAGCAGTATTGGCAAGAATTGACAGGACTATGCGCCTTAATAATTATTTTCATTTCAAAAGCTACTTATTATTTATGCAACGGCAGGCCCTGGATAAATCTATCTATTAAATGAAAAGTTGCGAAGCGCCCGCTACCGGTACAAAAATATCACTCTCTATGAACCCTACGTAAAATTGATCCAGTTCATCATTTATCTACGACTCATTAATAATAAAATAAGTAGGTATACTTAAATCTTAGAACAGACTATAAATCTCTATAATTTTTAGTACACAATTCGAAAATCTGCTAACTAACTGTTCGACTAACGTTATTTACTGAATATAAGACACATCAGATATTATCAGTTTTCGTTAGAATCGTATGTGATCGGTTTATAACTTTCATAGGAGTGATAAAGGAATGTAATAGAAAACAGGAATGGACAGGAAAAATAAGAGGAGAAAGTGAGGCAAGACGTTATATCTTGAGGAGAGTAGTCAGGAATGAGAGATGGCCTGGAGAGCGGCGCGGGTCTAGAAGTGGTGCGGGTGTTGCTGGAAGAGGATCGCGGATCAGAGGGGCATGGGGGCGAGGGGCGCGGGCAGCGCCTGCAGCGGCGAGTAGAGCGCGGGCAGGTCCAGCAGGTCGGACACGCTGTAGGCCAGCGGGGAGACGAGCGCGGGGCGGGGGGCGCGCGGCGCGGGGCGCAGGGCCGCCAGCGCGCGCCGGTACGCGTGCGCCGCGCCGCCGCCCAGCAGCAGCGGCGCGCCCGCCGGCACGCCGTAGGGCGCGTACCGCAGCGCCGCGCCCGCGCCTCCCGCCGCGCCTACCGACCCTACAAACTCACCGTACGCGCCGCGGCCGGCGGCTCTCGTCTTCGCCAAGTTCGCAGGAAGCATTACTTCTTTCGGTTGGGCTTTCTTGCATTCCACCTGGAACAAGACGACGGTTAAATCACGTTACACGGGTCGTTTCGTGATGAGCCCCGAGTTGATTGTGGTATTATATTAAAGTGAGCCCGCGGAATGAACTCGGCTCGCGGACCGCGAGGTACAAATTATGGAAGAAAGGGGACGGAGCCGGGCACAATCCGTTCTGCTTCACGGCTCGAGTCACAAATTGAATTTTAATTTGCTTTATCAAGTCGAGGAGCTTATCATTGAATACTTATTATACGGCAGAACAACATAACGACGTCTGAAGGAATTGTATAGAAATATTATTTTGGTGTGCTGATTCTTGTTCCGTAAATTTTATGAAGTGACGCTCCGCACAAACAACTGTTGATTCAGGGATGAAAATTATTTCAGTACACTAGAAATTGTCAACAATACATTTTGGATACATAATCCTAGCTTTTAAATTAAGAATAACACTGTCGAGCTCTTAGCATTTTGATGGAAATATTTAATTAAACGATAAACAAAACGTTTCATTAAAGTTCCCACAGTTAAAGTAAATATAAATCCGGGCAAACGCAAAATAATTGTTATAGCCCGGTGCTACTGTCAATAGCGGTTTATAATTAAGGCCATATTTTAATCAGGGACTAATTTTTAAGAGCTCGATGTTCCTGTAGTGCTGCTCCTCCCCCCCCCCACCCCCCGGGGCAGGAAGCAAGTATAAATTACCCAATCTACGTTAACCTAAACTTCTTGCAATGGAATTTTCTTAACGAAGTCGCATCATTACGGAAGAGCAAATAGGTAAACTCAGGCGTAATTACATTTTAGTTCGTGTAATTCATGATGTTTTTGTGAGGAATGTAGCATTTGTAATTGTGGAAAACGTTAGCGTTGCCAAGATTTTTCATAGCTGTGCATAATGCGAGATGAAATAGGTGTTGTGTGAGGCGCGGGCACATTTGTCTCCGGCCCGTCACTCGCGACAAATGAAGGCGGCCCGCGGCGCGTGCACTTCGCTCAACTTTGTGCTCGTCGTCTCAACTACGTGCCGAGGCATTAACGCCGCCGCCGCCAGATGCATATCATCTAGTGTACTCACGGTTTACGACCCACTGTTTTTACAAAGTTTTATGCGTACAAACGGAGATTCTTACAGCGACATTTTAATTAGAAAGCCGAGATCTTGATGTCGCGTCATAACTTTCAAACTATGCGGGACAAAGTCTATCGTAAACCTAGAAAGTTTTGATACGATGCGCCATGCGCCAGCATATGCCGAGGGAAGTTCAGCAATTTGAAGTGAAGCCAGGTTATTTAGTATCGTGGAGTATTCTTCGATCGTCCGCGACATAAAAATGGTGAGTGTCGCCATTAGTCAGGTCCGATAAAGCTTTACAAATGAAGCGGCGCCTACGGCCGGTCGCGCTACGGCCGCGGCGCCGGCCATTTGTCCGCCGGCACGCAACGCCCGGACACTGCAGATAAATGCGAGACTCCTAAACTGATTTAGGCACTCCAACAAATTGCGCACATACAAGAGCGCAACACATCATTACGTGACTAGAACCGTGCCATTAATTTAGAAAGCTAACTGACTAGAACTAATGTGTTTCAGCTATAGATTATTAACATAGTGCCAGCATTATAAATCACATTTCCTAAATTAGAAACTTGTAATTAAAGAAATCAATAATCCGAGCGTGTTTTATATTTAAATGAGGAATGAAAAATTATCCGACTTTAATTGAAGGTATACGCAGAGTTGGAGGCTGGAGAGGCTGCCAGCTCGAGAAATTCAGTCACCGGTTCCGTCGTTAATTGATGTTGCGTCGCTGACGGAGCGGACGCGGCCCGGACGCCCCGGATGCGGCCGGGCGGCCCGGGCGCGGGCGCGGGGCGCGGGGCGCGGGGCGCGGGGCGGTGGACAGAAACAAAAGCTCACAAACAATTCGCATCGGAGTTCGAAATACCGATGGAGCGTTCGTGATCGCAACACAATTTAATGACGCGAGAAATAACAAAGGTAAATTGTATTTAGCCCTCGCTCGGCTCGGCTTAGGAGAAGGCGTAGACGATATATCGATCGCGCCCGAATCAAGTTCGGTTCGACGCCAGTTTGATTCGATGCAAAGATCGCGGGTAACCGAGCGGACTTAACACGTGTATTGCTGCCGGCAGCAGACTAACGCAATCCCTGGCGCAAAGCCTCGCCGCCTTTTCTAATCCCATTAGCGTATGAGAAATTTAATTGTTTCATCACAAAATACCGCTTAAGCCCCGTTGCCACCCCGCCGCCGCGCCGGGGAAAATTCGCACGTGAAGGTGAATTAATACGAATCTAAAAGCAGCCATTAAGTTCACGCACGATCGGTTTGAGCGAAAACCTTTTAAGGTAAAACACTGATGTCACTGAACTGAATTCGAATGCTCAGTATAATGCCCCAGAGAACGATGATTTTTGAATGAGTTGATTTTGTTTCATTTCATCTAAGATAAATCTCGGCGGAAGACGGAAGATCGGAATAAGTTGTTGATTTTATTGCGTTACGCGCTTCGTAAAGATTACGCAATCATTCCTCTTTCTTGGAGCGTTTACACTCGGAAGCAATTGGCTGCTTGATGTTTTTTTAATTCACCTTTACGGACCATCCAGCGAACATAAAAAAGCGGCGAAACAAAAAAAGGAGAAATAAAATACACGTAGGCCGAAACGCGTATTGGGAGGTCTCAAAGCTCTGGGGTGTATTTAAGTAGATCCAGGCCCAAGTCGAATTTTATTAATGCGTATATTGGCTGAGTATAGCTAGGACCGATGAGTTATTGTTCCGAGGTCCTTCGCAGCAGCGGGGGCCGCCCGTAGCGCACAGATTACGAACGCGATTACGATATCGTAAACCAAACTGACTCGAACACTTGGAAAGGTTAACTCTAGGAAAGTCTTAACGTTGGAAAGCGTACATTTAAGCTACCTCGTCCCCGTGTGACAAAATAAACCAACTGAACTGTAGACTGGGAAGCGAAGTACACACCGAGGAAACTGGCTTCGTATGTGTGTTGACGTTAACTGCATTTTATAAGATTTTGCGTTTACTTCCTTGCACTGAAATTTCTGTTTCCTTTGAAATTCCTGTGTTGGACAATTGTGGGCATGCGGCCAAATAGACAACTTTTATACGAGGATAAAATAAAGACGGTGAGTCTCCTTGGGCGTACACAAATTATTCTATGTTGAAACATCAACTAAACGTTTGAAATATGTATGTCTTGAAGTTTTCAGAGCTCATGTAAAAGTTATGAGACGTTGTGTTTTCGTGATTTGTCGGTGGTCTGTATTGTAGAGGGCTATAAGCCGCTAAGCGTTTGTACGGAGGCATACGTGAGAGATAAACGCGTAGACAATGTGGGGAGAGCGGCGGGTGCGGGGGGGGGAGGGGTTAGATAAGTTTATCAGGGAAACCTCGGCTTCGTATTGACAGAGCGTCGTGTCGCCTTCGCCCTGATTGCCGCCGAGCGGAAGAGGGGCGCGGGCGGGGCGCGGGGCGCGGGGCGTGGGAACCTCCGGCCTGGAGGTAAGCGCTCCCGAATACTCATACGCTGATAAAAATACGCTAAAGTGTTCCATTAACCTGAAAGGTGACTTTGCTAGGAAAACATTCAAATGTTCCCATTTTCACACTCGGCAAAACCACTTCGCCACGTCACGAACACTGTCGTAGCAGCACACTCTTTCCGTGCTCTCTCGTAATTTACGTAAAAGGAAAAATTCATTAAGTAAACACAAGATGTTTCGAGATAAATCACAAATCTCGAGCTCAACAGGTCACCCGTCTGATAATGAAATACTCCGCCGTACCCGGGAAGCAGATTTACGTAAGAGTTTTTCAAAAAAAGTGAAAGAGTTTCGGTGCTCTATGCTGAATTTTAGTGCAGTTACCTAAAGTGTCGGTGGAGTGTTTACTGTGAGGTGGCGCGGGGTGGGGCGGGGGGGCGCGGGGCGGGGCGGGAGGTCGCTCACTGATAGGATGTAATGCGCGAAATTCAAATCAGATATCTTTCGATCGAGTCGTCGCGTCGTTTGGGCGATAAGCGGGCGACGTTACCTGCAATGCGTTCCACTGATAGCCCTCCAGCTACTTCGTATTTTACCGACAACCTGTGCCAATATTGAAATGTCAGAGGAGTATAACTTTATAATATTTTATAATCGTGGGTATATTGCATTAACACTTGCTTCAGATGGGGAGGTTTATGAATGCGCCATGGCTTGGCTTAGAAGCTACAAATGAATTAACTGAAGTCCAGAAACATGTTAGAGCATTTTGTACAAACAACACCGTGAATACCTAGAAAAACTATTGAAAATTCAGTGAGTCGTTAAAAGCTCTTATTCTGATCGACGTGCGTGTCAGAAAACAAACTTGGGGAAGTCACGAGCCGTATACCTCCAGTACCTATGCACGTCACATTAAAGTTGGATTTGAAATTACAGCGGCACATCGGCGGAGTGGCAATTCGCCGTCATAGAAATGCTAGTTAGATATTAAATATTAAAGGCTGGTATTCACGTACCGCCGCGAAGCCTGCAACATTCATGGGGCGTGTGCCCTGTCTTCTTATATTCTGCTGAAAATCAATGGCGGTCGTTCCCGTAACCACTGAAAACGCACCACTTTGAATAATTCTTTAAGTGGTTTGTGTGAAATGGCGGAACAAAATAGGCTTTTACTTGGAAATCGCGAAGAAATTGTGGAATGTTGTATTGTGACTGTGTCAAGTGACCATTCATGTTTTTCTAGATAGACTTCACGAATAAATGATTCCTTTGTTGTACTTCACCATTAATGGTATTTGCTTCTTCAATTACAGTACAGCTAAAGGTGAGTACATAGGTATGTTTGTATGTACTTATATGTGTAGCTAACAATTCTTTCGACTCAAATCTCAACAACAAAATATTCGACAGTCAGTCCAGGAGATGCTTTATATTTCTAATATGAAAATAATTAAATTCCAAAGTAAAATTAAAGTAATTAATGCCAAGCTTTTATTGAACTTGGCAGGCGGGGGCGGGGCAGGTGTCAAATAGTATTTCATTTACCTATTTGTTATATAATTTTACTCTGAGCAAATGGGTTAGAATAGCAACCGGATTAAGTTTAATTAGTAACATTCCAATAAGTTTAATTTTGAGCTTTGAATTCTGAAAACAATTTAATGATCGCATCGAAATCATTATACAAATTCGTTAATGAGGTTAGTACAATGTTTAATATATTAATTGCATCAATACACATATTTACATTTGGACACTAAATTTGTGCTGAATTTATTTATACACTCCATGTGTGTTTATTAGTGATTATTGATTACAGACAATGAAATACTAAAAGGTAGGTATTTTAAATATCATGACTGTAGTAAAATATCATATTTTACCAATTTTATGGTTACATAATTATATTATTTTCGTTTAGTTATTCTATTAAGAGTTTAGTAACCAACTTAGCAGTATGGAACAAAATTAAATGAAGTCACGAATTAATTCAACAATTTCATAATTAAAAAACGGTATCGATTCTAGAAAAGCTTTCAAAAGTTTTGTAGAGAAGGAGAGATAATGAGTGGTATCAAACGGAACTACCGTTGTCGAAGCACAAAACGACGCTTCTGCTTTATTGGCAGATATTCAACAAGCTCCTTGAGGAATTACGGGCGAAATTGGCTTTGCTTCTTTTTCAATGAAATATTGTGGAATACTACTGAAGTATTTTGTATGAATAAATTGTTTAAGTGTAGTTAGATACGTACGAAGTGCTGGTAGATAATTCTGGAAACAGTGACAATTAAAACACACTATAATAATTATACACCAATGTGGGTTGTAGATTTAATGTTGGTGTTGTGTTACCATATTTTATAGGCTTGATCATCTATACAAGGAAAGCACTTGTCCCTTCAAATTACTAATTCATTTGTTTTCATATAACAGGCTCTGCCGTCATAAACGTTGACCATCCCACTGCCGTCCCACATTCACAAAGCATTCAGAAACGTATTCTTAAGATATGCAATATGCATGACCTGCAAAAAAGTTATTGCTTCGGAATTGAATATCTGGACAACTTTTTAACTTATTTAAATGTTACCGAATGCAGCGCGCGACTTCCAAACTAACATATGAGTGAGTCGCGGCGTATCACGAATGCCGTGTAATGCAAAAGTTTGCTTTTAAACGTTCCGTCCGATTGCCATATGTCACCATAAATCGTAGCCGAAGCTACTCGGATCGATAAATAATCTACTTCAAAGTTTGATAGAGTAACCCGGGAAATTATATTGGTAGATTAAACTAAAGTTAATCAAGGTCTCCGAGACGAGTTTAGACGATGTTCGGAATTAATTCGTAATCGAATAATTTTACTAGCAAATGTTCAACATGAATTATGTCAATTAAGATTATATGGTCGAAGATGTTAATCTACTAATGAATTCCAATATTGACCCAAATAAATCATTGATAATCACAACAAAGTTGGAAACATGAAATCAACCAAACATTGCTGGCACAATTTCACTCAAATATAACGAAAGTGACTTTTACCTTGATTGGATTTTGATTTTTTATGTCTTACTCAGAAATTAGGTTTTCCGGTTAGTGGAAAATGTTACAAGCTACATAGTTGGGGCTACATCAAAGAAAATGTAGCCGAATGTCTCCTCGGCTTCATTATGCATAACAGCTCTCGAGAAAGTTTATGACGCACGTATACCTAAGCTGTACCAATTAGGAGTAATTAAGTAGGTAGAGCTCCCGCGGGCGCCGGCTGGCGGCGGCGGCGGCGGGGGCTCCACAAGACTAGATTAAGGTCTGCGGCACGCGCGGTCTCGCCGCTCGTAACTTGTTTTCCATGAATCTGTACGCCAGTTTCATATGACTCCCGGGAGGAGACTCGGTTCAGCACCTTTAATGTAAATGAAATTTGCGCAAGAAACAAAGCAGGCGGCGAGGAGGCGGTCGCCTGCTATTTATCGTCGCTGGAGTGTCGCCCGCTCCTAACTCCGCCGTAATAACGCGCGCGCCGTAATGAACCGGCCCGCCTTAACGTATGGCCCTTATTGATGACGCGGCCCCGCACTCGCTACTTTATTGTCTCCCTACGCAGAGCACCGTTTCAATTACGTGTGCGACTTCGATATTTTATGGCGATTGAATAATTTGTGGCGCTGCAGGCGTCTCGTAATTAGAAAAGGGCGAATTCCTTCGACATTAGTGCGGCGTGCATGTGCCACGCACTCGGGCCGCACGACATCTGTGGTCGCAATGTGTACAGTTTCTATAGACCCCGCCCCCGCGCTGGTACCACCTGTGATTAATTAACTTTCTTTCACGCTTTCGGCTTCAACTTCGGGTGGAAATCGTTAAAAGCAGGAAAAGCCTGTTAGGTCGTGATTTACTTCTATGTTCAAATTTCGTAAGCGTCTCGTCATTTGAGCATTGCGTGCGCGCGCCCACAGGTTCCTTTATCGCGGCATACTCAAAGGAAATTAGATACCTGCCCAAATAGTCGTTCGACGTAGATTATAATCGGGCTTATTATAATTTGTGGCATAAGTAATTGGCAGTGTGAATAGGTTCTGAAAATGTTTTACTAAGGCTGTTTTCTGAGCTTACATGTTTCGATTCGAGATTGTGAACGTCGATATGTTCAAGTAGTCGTTTCTTTGCAGCGAAAACGTAACTTCGGTACAAGTTTTCTCTCGACAAAGTTTGCCCATTTTTACTGTCTTCGATAATTTATAAAGAAGGCGGCTCGTTGAACAGCGAAACATATATTTTAGTGTCCTTTTTACAAGCTTTTATTTTATTTAACATTTATTTTTATTTCACATTCTAAACCCTTACTTTTAATTATGTATTTCTTTCCGGTAACACACAAACCACGTAACACTCAAACTATTACCTACAAACATTACTTTACACGTGTCTTGAGATGTCCATCCCATCGATTTTCATATCACGAACGACTCACAACGGCCTTCAATAATGTAGGCAGCGGGGCCGGTCATCAAACACAGACAGCCAACGCGTACTTTTCAAAGGGTCGTAACGAAACGATGCCCCGCAGATATACGGAAGCGCTGCCACAGATACGATGGTCGAGTAGAATAGACAAATCGATAGAGCTAAGAAGAAGTCTCGGTGCTGGCGAAACGTAAAGTTTATGGTAATCACGGGCGGGGCAAGAAGTTGATTGATTGTCCGCGGAGCGCTGCCCACAGCGGGGATAGATACGGATGAGGTATTGTCGCTTCTGGAATGCTTCGAATTACTATAGTCTTGGGAATGAAATAGTTTTTTAGTCCTAATGCGAAAGTGCTGATTGTCTCTATAAGAGTGTCCCGAAAACAGTGGAACAACGGAAAATTTAAGATACAGGGGGTTGTCTCGTATCCGAAATACGAATATTTTTTCCTGCACCTGTTATTTTTATACCGAAAAACTGTCAGTCAACCCCAACAGAGTAGTCAAAGTTGACTCGGCTTTCTTACAATACATTATACTTATACGTACCATTTATGCCTCCATATTTAATTTAACGACAAGGAAAAAGGTCCCCTTTGTATGAACAGTGTCTGTCTTCAGTTTATCGGAGCTATCAATAATGCAGGGAGTTTGGTGTGTACTTGTGTAGGCTATTCTTTAATGCGGGAAGGCGGAGGGTGCGAGTGACAACCCTAGTGCGTCAATTGTACTCGTTGGTACTTCGTACTGAGCTGGTAGTTGCCTTTAAAATTTTGTAATTCACAGTTTATTAAGTCAAAACTACTTATACATCCTGTATAATTATTATATTTGCAAGAATTTAAACAAATGCCTACTTATATGCCTATACAGGGTGGACTTTTATTATTGGCGTCACCGTTATTTATTACCTAAGTATTTTATTTAGGTTTTGTAATAACATTGCAAACAAAAAGTAAGGGATTATTTATTTCTTTCCTTTATCCAGCGCCAAGCACTGAGGTCCCGACGAAAAATATGCTGACTTGCTAAGTAGCAGCCAGTTAAGACGCTAAGAGAAATGGCGATTGAAGATCCCAAGATTTAAGTGGCAGTTTCAAATGTGCGTACTTTTAGTGTTATTTCCTAAACGGAAACCATTTGTTTGCTGCCTCATGTCCTTCACTGTCGGGGAAATAATACTGAGACGATGAATACGGCACTCTCCGCCTAGTAATTGAAACATTTCACACACGGCGAATTTAGAAACAAAATAGATGTATATTTCAGTAACAAACAACGCCAAAACATTGTTAAAATAAAGTCGGCATCGAAATAAACGCGGCTGTAAATGTTTAAAAAATGTATATTGATACGAATCCGTGCCCCCGAAAAACTTGCGTATGAATCATCGAGTCCTGTCACGTTGTTTTGGAAAACCATTAGTTAAACGTCCAATAAAATGTTACGCGACGCACAAAAATAAAACTGTGGAAATTTGCCCGCTCGGTGCTCGCCATAAAAGTTGGTTATTCGAGAGAAGTTCGACGTTTCACACGATCTTGTAACTCTGCGCGGCACTCAGGCGGCCCCCTTCTGATGTATTTTACACAGGAACTTAAAAAATAAACCAGAATTTCGTGTCGTGCTGGTATGTACCGCGAGCAGTAAACTCCTATGGAATAGGTATTGATTATAATTAGGCGGTGTTCAATCAATAGTGAAAAACTTGCTATTGCTACTTTTTTCAATGTATCTGTACCCTATTTGTGTTTCTTTTAGTCCGTCCATCGAAAGGCTGCCTGGCATAGATCGCTTTAAGCGTTAATAATGCCTTTTGTACCCTAATGTCATTCTAGTTGTCATGTAAAATTGTTATTTATTTACTGGTATAAAAATAAAAAATAACTCTATCTATCGAAAAGTGTAAGCACTTTGAAAGCTTACTAATAAATGGAAACAAAAAAACATTTTTACACACATACCTACATCGTTTACGATTGTCCAATAAGTAACAAACAAAACCTGTGTTTCTGTTTTTGCACAGTTTCATGATCGAGCCGGTTCAATCTGTAATAGTGAAATGGAGCCGCGGCTGTCGGCGCCACTTAGTCACGTGTTGGACGTGTTTTTGACGCGACCGTCGTAAAAGTGATCGGTGCGGGCCGTTTATACTGTAACCTGATGATTTCAGGTGCGACCTCATAAACAACCGCCGCAGGTGCGCCTGTCCTTCGACTTAAATCCACCAAATAGAAATTGATGTTAGGAACCAAAAGATTTACTACTCCACCCGTTTCGTTGCGTAGCCTCTTTGTGTTCAAAATTCACGGTGAGCGGAAGCAATTAAGGCAGTAATGTGTAAGGACGTAGGTAGGAGGTAGGGAACGGGCGACGAGAATTTGCTAAGAGCCCTTTAATGGAAGCGTGCGTTTATCTTCTGAATGCATCATTTGATACGCTTTTAGATAGCGCGTGAATCACGCGTGTGTTTACGCTGTTGAAATATTCTTCGGGTTTTATGGAAAATAAATGGCATATTTATGGTAAATTTCAGGCATCTGATTAGATATTTGGGTTTCAATTAGATGCGAAAGTGAAGAGTGATGGCGCAGGTTGTTGCGTGTATGTGTGTGTGTGTAAGTGTATGTTTTATTCTAGCAGGCGGCACGAGGGCAGGGCGGGGGGCGGGGACACTATTAGCTTAACGACCGTTTTAATATAAAAGATGACGTATTTTTACGAGTTTCGCTCGCATGTGACGTGACAGCGCTCTGTCCCGTTTATTGCGTACGTAAATACTCCTATTATTAGTGCTGTTTTCATATGCTAAGGCTGATTTTTTACTGCCATCGTGATTTATGGGTGTTAAAACGACGTATGATATTAAAGTTTTTATTTTAAAGCTTTTCACACTTAAGTGTTTATGCTCGTGTTTAGATACACTTGGAACAGTTTTGAAACTAGTTTAATTACGCGTGTCACGAACGGCGCAAAATTTGACAACAGAGACTGTAAGCTGCATACAAATAAATGCAGAGTGAACCCTGAGGGAATCCGAACTCCGCCGTCCAGCGCCGCCGGCGGGTTGAGAATACACCCCGCACTTGTTGTTTCGCACGAACGCAGGCCGTAATTACTCTAAAACATCTACCATTTGTTTGATGTCTTTCTTCGTTGTTCGCTCTACTTAGGGCGAAAACATCAGACATCAGAACAAACCCCCAGTGATTCCCCTACATGCCGAAACAATGGAGAGGGAGACAAAAAACAAGCATTTATAATCAGGAATATGCATCGACAGGGGGGTTATTTTCAAAGGTGACAATGGCATGTCTCGAAGTGTGCGCGCTAATGTAGTGGCAAGACAAAACGGGCTGGGGAAACAGATGAGGATTTTTCTTTTGTGAGATTTTTCTTCTATAAATGACAGTTTGTTTTTGGAATTACCTACACGTTAGATATGAAACTTAAAATCACTCAAATGTGTAACTAGCTCGCATGTATCACGCCATGATCACCTTACGTTTGTTTATACAGGATGTTCTAATTTGTCACCGCTAATGAACACATGCACACACTATTTATTCGAGGACACGTTTTACATGTCCCCCGGGGCTCGTCGTGTTTATGACAGTTGTAAAAAGTGTATATGGCTGGTTTTTATTATTTTTATGTGCTGAAATTTTCACCAAAATGTATAATTGACATGATAATTATTATTGTTATTATTATCATAATTGGTGTGTTTATAAAGTTTTGTGGTGTATTTCTGGGAGTATAGGTCTAAACCGGGTAAAAAATTATGTAGATGGAAATGTAGTGTAAAACCGACATTAGTAAATACTCCCGCTTTATGAAATTACTCAGTCAGAACCCGAATATTAGTGGCATAGCACTTGAATGGTCAACAGCAATTAATATAAAGTGATGAAATCTTTGCTCAGGTTTTGTTATTGGCCTTTTTTCAAGTCACATCACAACAGAGCGACTGTAGGTACCTATATGGTACCTAATACTTTTATGCAAATATAATTGATAGCTTTCTAGAAAGTGACGTTTGCTACTCTCACTCTTATTGAATCCCCATGAGAAAACCTTTTAATGGGAAGTGAAGCTTGCGGGCAAAGGCTAGTTTCAATACAAAACAAATTTACTTTACAATGTACACACAGTAAATCATCAACGCTATAAAAGCTGACGCCCCCATGACCACTTGCTGAATGGAGTTGTCACGTGAAGGCCGCGGGGGTGAGGCCGGGGGCCGGGGGGCACAGAGGGGAGGGGGAAATCTAAACACAGTAAAACGGGTTTTAGTAGCATTTTATTGGCGCAGTTTGGCTCAGCGCCAGTGCGGGCGGTTTCTTCGCCTCTAATTGATATTTCTACTGAGAATGACGCTCGCATCCGAACGAGATTGAGGTGTGTACATCTTGGCGATTGCCTCTCTCGGCCAATCACCGCCCTCTGCCGCATTTCATTAACTATTTCAGTGGCTACAGTACTTATTGTGTTGTTGTTTATGCCAATGTGTGTATCTACGTGTCGGGTCGTTGTAAAATCCAAAAGTACTCACCATTTTGTTGTTGATTTCATGAAAATGTATTTCGCACACTTTATCTACTATGTCTTCACTTTGAAATGTGACGAAGCCAAAACCTGTAACAAAAGAAATGAAAATGTTATTCAAACTTTGAAAATACTGCAGTGATCGGCGGCACAGAAATACGAAAACTTTCATGAGGCTAACAATGGAGTTTATTGGAAAAAATCTGAAAATACACCTTAATAAACACGACCAGGGTTTTGTTCGGGAACTTTTCAAATTTAACTCATTCCGCGGCGTCAATACCGGGGGGTATCATCTTTGGTATCTTTTAATTAAAGCCAATTCGCTCGAGTTAAATGCTCAAAGAGCTTCGTCAATCAGTTTTCGACAACACCTTTCAGCGGTAACCGCGCGGCTGGTGCGGCCCGGCACGCTTGCTCCTTTGTGCCTCAATTTAATAAAACTTTCACCCGATCGGGAACAAACTAAACAATATTCGCCCCTAAACGGTCGGAGGCACTCACGTGTTGCCGGAAACTTCCAAGATATCTACACGATCGAGTGTGATTCGTGAATTGTGTTTAGCGATTCCGGGTCAGTGGGCGTCGTAAATAAATGTCTTACTAGCGGAGGCGCGTTCCGAATGCCGTAATCACCTGACGTCAACAAAGTTTGCGCTTTAAGTGACAAACTAAACAAGGAGGAGCGGCGCGTGTCTGCTAACGATAAAGACACACAGGCCGGCGTCCGCGGCATCCGAGCGACAAATAGCATTAGGCGACCACCAGCAGCGACGCGGCTGTGACTACGCTGCTGTCGCTACACGTGTACACTCATACTGACTTGTTCTCATGATCTATCACGGTGTTTTTTACTTCATAATAAATGTTAGTAAGAAGGTAACCGGTAATAAGTATCCAGATACACTAATTATATTCATGATGAAAATACTTATTACAAACGAAAACCCTCACATTCGCAGAAACCGTCTCATAATGACGCCGTTTTATGAAGGTGTCTCGGTAAGTAAATAAAACCTTTACATAAACCCTTTATATCACAACATTGCTGACTTTTGCTAGCAGTCAGTATCACCCGCTGCCTAAATGTTACACCTTTTAGGTCGATATTTATAATCTGACAGCGAACGATGGGTCTTTGTTAATATTTAGTTCATAACCTTTCGTGGCTCGAGCTGCCCTAACCAAACAGCTCGATTTGTAAGCTCACCAAAAACTGGGGCGCATTTGGTATTTCGCGCGCGGCCGAGTAGCTTTGCGTGGGAATTGAGGCAAAGATAATAACACCCCGAAAAGGCAAATAGGGGTTCACCAGTTTCACTACTCCGGTTCTATAGTAGACCGTATTTTCTTTAAGCGGTTACAAGACGCATAGTACATCAAGGATGAAGGATACAACTCTTAGCGTTATTGGTTCCCGAGGAAGAAGCGATAGGACGCAATCCCTAGTTACATAAAACACGAGACACGTGCAATAGAAGATCGGGCGCTCCGATAGCCGGCTATAAGTAAGCGGTGACGTCTGGGCGCAGGACACCGATACCCTCATTTATTTATGCCGCCCGCGAACTGAATAAAGTACAAAGTTGGCCGCCACCCGTCGCCTTAACTTATCTGCGGGCGCCGCCTCTGCAAATATCAAATTGTACGACGGAATCAAACTAAATTACTTAACTTCTCCTAATCACACAGGACGGTTGACGTTCTCTTGGCCAGAAAGCGAACAAACACGAGGTTTTTTGCCTCGAAAAAGTCAGAAGCGAAAGGTTAGGAGGAAAGTGAGAAATAGCATTGTCACTAACCACATAAAAAGTTTTGGGTTTCACGTTGCTTTTGTTTAGATTAATGGGGTATTTTCCTAAATTCGTCCGCGTCAGCCCCAGCAACAATGGAGAAGATAAATAATCTCCGAGTAAGAAAAGGATTCCGTAAACACAATTATTTGAACTCGCAATTGTACCTGTGAAGCGCTAATGAATGAAAGTACTGTAGTAGCGTCGCGCAAGAAATCACACTTATTTTTCTTCTGTTTAAGAGGGTTGCTGAGACGGCGGGGACTTTGTTACTTATACAATGGATTTCCAAACAAACCAATACGTACAAACGTAAATAACAGAATTGATGTTTGTCGTAAGTCATTCCGAGGAAGAAATACGCAACGATGCCAAAATTAGCTTTCGTTCATTTTCTATTTTGACACATTTCAGTCATGGCACTCTACAATTTTCTTTATGCTTCATCGTTTTCAAAAGAATAATTTTGATTAAATCAGTTACAAACAGACAAGACATAATTCAGTTTCACATTTTGACAAATTAAAGTCACATCACGATTGGGGTTCTTTTTATTAATTCACATTGAGTTTGCACCTGGATCCTTATTTTAATATAAGAGGCGAGACGTTGTACGGCGGAGATTATGAAAGTGTCTTCGATATCTGATCCCGACACATCTGTCGACACGCGGGCGTGCGCGGGGGGCGGCGCGGGGCGGGGGCAGGGCAAGGTGCTGCTACTGTACTCATCGTTACTTCTTTCTTCGACAAAGCAACAAAGTACATACTAGTACACTAGTGCAATCGAATTCCTTTTGAATTGCTTCCGTTATGTAGCTGTGATATGAGCCGACACACATAATGGTTCAAGTAGCTGTGATACCTATGATAATGGAGGATTTTCTTTAAATATAGTGCGGCCTAGGGAGGCATAACCTGACCCCTTGCTGTATAAAACACTGCCGGTGGTGTTTATGGTGATATAATAACCGTATAAAACGCGACTTATTGTAGGCGCCGATAACGGGCGTTATATACAGCGCCAGGCCTCTGCTCCGTACCTTCAGGCCGGTATCAGGGTTGTTCGGTGGTCATAACAACTGTTACACAGAATATATTCTGTGAAACGGCAAGTTATGGCCAGTAAAATATAACTCAATTTGTTCGTTAAAATTTTCACTCGCAACACGCAAATAAGTAATTTTCAGTAAAAGGATTTAACTTCAGTTTTCTTACCATCTTTTGAAGTACGTTTATTACAAGGTGTGTCATCCATTTGACGTAAGTAGTGCGTCTTTAACAAAAGAGATGTATCCGTACCGTTACAAAAATGTTTCCTTTGTAAGAGTGGAAATATAAGGCTAAGATAAAATAACTCGCACGCGAAGTTATATGGAGTGTCATTAGTTGTTTGCGTTGCATGCTCAATAAAAGTAATACCCAGTTCTGGTAAATAGCAAGTTTTCATTAGCAGCGAACTCAACAAGGCACTCAAATGAGCAGAGACAAACTTGTCTAGCGCGCCGATGCGCGTCCAAACTTTTGTTATTGTTTCTCTTCATTATTGAAATACGCTGCGTCATAATTAACAGATACTCCGCTCGTCCTGCTGACGTAATACTCATCCGCAACTTTTATCTACGAGCACTCATCGTGACAAAATGTTTCCTACGTAAATAATGGCTAGATTACTTGTGAGTCCGACTAATAATAACAAATGGTAATAGTTGTTCCATTAAGAACGAGATTCTATTATTTGTTAGTGGAATAGCTTACACGACCGCCACTAAGCCCCCGTAATGAGTGCTTATTTGAAACCCATTTGCTGATACGCTTGTACTTAATATCAGTAATGTTCTCATTCACATTTATCGAATGCGACTTGCCGAAGGTACCTACGTTCGGCAGCTTTATGTATTGACATTCGACAGCGGGAAACCCGAGGAAAGTTTTCAAAAATTGGCAAACTTATGCGAGTAAACAGTTTACTGAAATTGCCGGCGGAAAATAATACCTGATTCCGTAGACAAATATGTGCAGAGATTCTAATGCGTTCTCAACGAAGTAAGCGGGGAGGGCGAACTTTCGACAAGTCAAGGAAATGTGCGATGAAAGCTGTTGTAGAAAGAATTGGCTTCTCTTCATTTCCCCCATTGTTCAGCTGAATAGACGACGAACAATCAAGTTTCTTACCGAGCTGATTGTGCGCACCGCATTGTCTACCTCCAGTACATACATTTACAGAATTCACTTCACTTTTAGATATTGCTCAACTTTCATTTTAGGATATTTAAATAAAGTTCATAGTTGACTGCAAGATGGAGTGTTTTTTTTGGTTCGCGGCTAGACAATGATTACATGGAGGAATATGGCTGCAACAAAACAAACTAGACCATTTCGGATTATATGTATAGCGTTAGTGCTAATACCATACGTATAATATAAATACCATACGTAAGTACAATATAATTATGTTTTTCACAAGTACATAAAACAACAAATCGGACCCTAAGCCTAAATGTGATGAATGTAACATATCATCTGGCTCACATACGAAGAAACGGAGTTTTCCTCTTAAGCCTTTCGTAAATGATAGGTTTTGACTTGACTTTTATATATGAGAGTTATATTTTAAAGAGTTAGGCTCGACACATTTTCCCTAAGACCGCGCGGGCGCGTCAAAAGGCGCAAGGATGAATCATAAATCAAACATATAGGAGTTTCTTTAGAGCGATATGTACTTGTGCGTTAACACGAGGAATATTCGTGAGAGTGGCGCTGCTGGGAGAGCAGGCCGCGGCCGGTGGACGATTTATCAAGAGGCCGGAACCCTCGTCCAATCCGCTGATAGCGATGCCATAAATATTTACTTTAATAAGATTCTGTCTGTTCCGTTCGTGGCGCGTTGTTTTACGACACACTTCAACGTTTGATTGCGACCTCTGCTGTTTCGGATTTCTTCCAATGTTATTGAAAGAAACTTTCCCCCAAAATGTTTTTATTGAAAAGTCGTTCAACTTTGTATAGGATTACATATTTCCGATCGTATTATCCAACTTTTGGTGCTTCACATTTATGTTCCGTCCGCCTAAATGGCATTTAGCGTTATCCGATTACTGCGGGGAGCCTATTTGTTCGTGTTATATTTTGTAAGTTTTGTTTGATGATGCAAGCTGGTACAAGAGTGAGTAGTGCAGGTCGTGGTGTCCAGAGTGCGGGATTGCGCGTGATCCCGCGCGTGCCGGCGCCTCGCGTCCCGGGATTTGCGGGATCTTCGGCCGCGCCGAGTGCCGACTTGTGTCGGATTGTTTGTGCAGATGTTTCACAAATATTAACACTTGCTCTACGAGAAACTAGTCCATGAAATACTGTCCGGCATCATACTATATTATTATTATTACACCGTTATTCAATATAACGCTTTTCCACAAACGTATGCTTCTAAAAGTGAGCAAATTTTTTCATATTGTTTCATGTAGCTTTTGTCGCAAATGTTTGCGCTTCAATCAAAAAAAGAATCCCAGAGCGCACAACATAGACACATTTCAACGGCAAACTGCGCTATAAAACACGCATTTATCAAACAAAAATAATCTCATTGTTTCACGAGAGAGCAGTCCGTGTACATTCATCATTCGAGAGAAAAAATAATAACCGTCGTATAAATAAGTATAATAATATTGCGATGAGAAGAACTTTGCAACAAAGTGAGAAGTGGAGGGTGTATGATACCGATAATATCGTTTTAATTGCGAATGCGAGAAGGAGCGGTGTGGCTTTGGGTCGGCTTGGGGCGGGCGGGCGTGGGGCGAGGGCGGGGGCGGCACATTGTGATGCGGCGGGCGCGCGCGCGTGGATTGAGGAATGAAGACGCGCGCCGCGTGCACGTCCGCCACGCTTCACTTGTTTGTTACCAAAACCACAAAAAAACTAATATTTACTATCTACTGCGGCTGAATAAAACTTTAAACGGAAAAAGAGCCATCCAGAATCGGCGGCCAAAGTTGCGAGGGTCGTTTTCGGAACTGTCCTCGAGCGAGTTCTCGAGTGACCGACCGCTACTCCGGCTTATTGCATGATTGCGATTGTTTACAGAGCACTACGCGACTGTTCCGCTACTGATTTTGGCAACATTTTTATTATTTCAGCGCTACGTTGGCGGCTGCAAACTAACTTCGTGGCGGCGTGCTTGTAACTATCCTCCCTATATTTGTATAGATTGCAGTTTCGGGTGTATTTTGAAAAACGCATCTTGTTTACTCAAAAAACGTCGGTGTATTCACAAAGTTTACATGTATAAAGATACAGTTTGTGCGTCGAATATGCATATGAAATATATGCTCTTCTATTTGTGGTTGTTCGCGTGAAGGGCGCGCGTGTATGAGAAGCGCGCACTGAGAGCTGAGCGTATTTGCTGAGCGCGATTACGCGGCTCGAGAGAATCGAGCGATGCAGATCGGCTCGATTCACAAATACTTCAACGATGCATCGCTTCTCGATCACCGGTGCCTCACTACCTTCACCTTTCCATTACGAGTGTTTACATTCGACCATTTGCATCGAGCAGCAGAGAATTAAAGCTTTAAAAATTCGCTTTTGAATACTGCAATGAAATAATGTGAAACAGTGATTCGTGTATCAGCTAAGCTCCATCGCCGCACACACGGGCGATGCGCGATAACTTCATTTATATTCGATAGTTGATGTCTCCTGTCTATGTAATCTTGATCCACTGTCAGCACTGTGTTACCTCTATATAGAGTTACATAGACAGTGTATACGTAGAATCGAATGGAAAATGGAAATTTTCGTAAAAGTACCTTTAAGTCTGCATTTGAATTTAGGAAATTGGTCGGTGCACTCGCCGCTGTCCAGTAAAAGGGTATTACTTATGAATCAATAGTTAATGAGTATCTGCAGCGCGCTCTGTTTGTGCTCTCAGTGTCATTACTGTCCAAGTTGCCCCTCGCCGACTATTGTCCGTGGAGTGGCCTGTCTCTGTGAATACACTTCGACATCTTTCATCAACTAAAATAGTAATTTTCTTAAGTTGAAAAGTTTCTTTTGACGTAATGCGAACGAGAACGGGAAGTTCTCTCTGTCTGTTTTCGAATAATAAATTTTATGTTTTAATGACGCAATTTAGTCTTTACTGTCTTAGTTTAAGAAAATGAATAAGAGGCGATAATTTAGCTTGTAAATTGTATAAAACGGTGTTTTGGCTCTTTAAAAGAAATGTGAGAATAAAATTGTATTAATTTCTCCGTTAATAAGCATTCAGCTCATAGGGATCGTTAAATAAATAGGAGCACAAGAAACTGCACGAAAACAATAGAATATCCATTTCAACTTTTATTATCTCCGATAACGGTGGAAGGGGGGAATTGCACCACCTATTTTTTAATTAAAGTTAGTTGAGACTGGACTTTATGAAGTAGCCGACCGAGTGTGCAGGGTCCTTGTACGATCGCGGAGGCGAAGAGAGATATATTACATCTGCGACAAAAGCAGTAATTATCAACCGTTACATTACGATAATCAAGCAACCATTTCACGACTCATACATGGTATTTAGATTCCTTCAATTCATATAAGTTATACAAATTAATTCCAAGATATACCACATCTTTGATACAATGAACTAGCAAGACGCAATAAATTTGCGCGGCGTTGTAACAAATCAAATACTACCGACTCGCAGCGTACGTAACCAAGCTTTAACCGTAACACAGACATAAACGGCTCCAGATAGTAATAGATACGTCTAATCCGGGAGTATGCGCCGTGAGCGGGCCCGAACGCCGAGGTACCTCGTAACTCGCTATTTGGTTTCAGCGGCGGTTAATAATTGATATCAGTTGTATTCAGCCGAGTTATGCGACTGCTGCTGTGTGCCAACACGAGATTCCACTATTATGTATTGGATAAACCGATTTGCGAGGTTTAGAACGCGCGCGGGAATAGGGCGCAGAGATTGGCGTATTGGCACCGTTAGAATTGCAAGCGAGACGGTGTTCTTACCTTGTTTTGATACATTTATCAGAATGATCTATTTTAGTGTGGGGCCGTCCATTAATCACGTGAGGCTCAAAGGGGGGGGGGAGGGGGTACTGAAAACCTCACGAAACATCACGAGGGGGGAGGGGGGGTTCTCGTTAGACATCACGTGTATTAATTTTTTGTCAAAAATTAGGTATTTCTGAATCGATATTTTGGATGGCGCAAAAATTTTAACGATTTGTAGTATGACCTATATTTTTTCTAGTCAAAAATTGCCTTTACATAGACTTCCAAAAAAATACACGTGATCCAGGGGGGTCCCCCCCCCTCGAGGGGGGGTTGGTCCCAAACCTCACCAAATATCACCAGGGGGGAGGGGGGGGGGGGGTCAAAAAATGAGAAAAACGACCTCACGTGATTAATGGACGGCCCCTGTGTAAAATTACCTTTTTCTGATAATTTCGCGTAACAATGTTCTCAGAAAATCACGCGTCTCAAAGGTTCAGGCCTAGCGTCACGTAACAAGATAAATGTGTGAAGGCTAGATTAATAGATTCATGATGCTTACACAATAAACGGATGAGAATTTTCAAATACGTAGGAAATTATTATATACCTAATGAACACGAAGAGGAGTTGTGAATTTTATAATTATAGAATTCTTTCTGCATGGAAATCGATTCACTCAAGCCGGTGGGGACCGCATATTTTAAATCTGCATAAATCCAGATTTTTATATCCTTTTATAAAGGAAGCCCGAGCTACTGCAGTCTGCAGCTACAAGGTTGCTCTATCTTAATCTTGAAAAACCACCTGCGGCACGCCACTGCGATCTCGCACGAATTTCACGGTATACTGCGCAATTGTACGCTTTTTTGTTACAAATATTTGTTTGCAGGAAGACGAATAGGTGCCCAAGTACTTGGAGTAGAAAGGAGAGAAAGAAAAACTTTTTGGGCAACAAAACCAGCCAGCGTCCTCATTATGTGTGTGCGCCTTCACTCTCACGTCATTAAGGCGCGCCTACACGCGTCCTAATCTTGAGCAGCCACCTGCTGCAACCGCGTCTTGCATATGCATGATTTGCTGCATATTAATACGGCCACAGATTACGCGGCTGCGCGCCTTAAGTTTCTCTTGTGTGCGTGCGACGTGTGTGCATACTGAGCATACACTGTGATAGTTGGCGGGAGCCCTGCGGTTACGCAAGATATGCTGATGTTACGACGAACATTGGCATATAATGAAATGTTACGGTATTGGCTCGGGATAAGTTGACGGAGTAATATGGTATTAAATGCAGCCTTGGGGAAAAGGTCTGATGTTACTTTAAGACCGACCAATTTGGCGAGGTATCTGACTAGAAACTCCAAAAATTAACGTCATATGGGTTGATTATCAGAAACCACCACAACCCCTGTACACTTACGTTTACATTTGTGCAATAAAGAGTTAAATAATAATAATAATCGCAACGCATAGCTGCGTTAAAGCCGCGTACACATTTCCCCGCCGCGCGGTGCATCTCTGATGAGACTGGCGCAAACACGTCGACGCACTCGAGGCGAACCGCGGGGTGCCCGTAATGATGCGCCTCTCGAGACTGCAGGAATAAGGCGTATCTTGAGAAAAATGTGTACAGTGCCTTTTTTAATTACACAGTATTCTTTGTGTCGCGAGCGGACTCTTTTAGCGCGTGATTGCATGGCATTCTTGTGCGTATTGAAGCTTGTGTGTCGGGTATATTCGCTTTTTTATTGTAAATACATATAGATATTGATATAGGTATTTTATAGAAAAAAACCGTCTAAATTAGGCAAAGTGTTAAGAGCGCAATTGAGCAAGCTTATGAGCGATAGACCATTAATTGGCGTTAGGTTATTGAATAACAATACAAAAAAATCATTATTTTACACATAGCTACGCCATATGAAGCTACCCTACGTGACCTCTTAATAAAAAGAAAATGCAGTCTATAATCAGTACCTATTCCATTTTAATTTAATCGTTCGTGAAATCGGTGGTTTATATTTTCAATGGCGTATTTCTCTTAGTTGTTGCTGATGATTCCCCACAACATGAAAAAAGACAAAACAACAATCAGCTCAAATATACGCCAAACATTTTATAACCCGCAGAAAAACTTTAAATTCGAAATAAACTCGATGCCTCAAGCTTTCACTTACACTCAACTTTGATTCTACTGAGACTTTGAACTCATTAGCAAGGAAGCAATAACTTTGCGGTGCAAGTAACCAGTACTTATTTGTTAAACATGGAGTGGGTTTATTTTCCACTGCAATTTTAATGCAAGTGAAAAATGCGGAGCCAGGCGGGGGATTTGTTCTTGCAACTTTTTGTTTCGGAATTTCGTCCCCGATATATTGTACCTGGAGGGTTACTCTACACTGACGAAAAACTAACGAACGAGAGTTTAATACAAGATAGAGTCGTAGCTCGGGCAGCAGCGCTCCGAAACTTCGTTTTTGTAGAGTAACCCTCTGCTGCGTTGGTGCAGTTCTTTATAGTGGCATCCTTAGAGCAGTGATGTCGGAGCCCCTCGACGCGCCGCGGTCGCTCTAATGAAGCCTCCAGTGACCACTACAAAGCTCCCCTTCTATCCAATTGTCCGAACGCTACAGATGCTCAGTCACTTAATCTCTATGGAGACGTCCAACTAAAAGGCGCAGCCATTTGGTGAAGAAAAACTACAGGGCATAGCAAGGAGATGACGTGTCTTTCGCTGCAATTAGGTGCTTATATAGACCGTAAAACTTACATGAATATGACTAACATAAATAAAAGTTGTAAGAGCATAATTTATAAAAAAATCCACGCACCAATCAGGAAGTTCGTGACTGATTTCAAAGGTAAACGTATAATCCCTATAAAAGTATTCACTGTTTGGACGTAAGCGAGTGATTTCAAATGAAAACGCATCATTGCTAGAAAAGTATCACTATTGGGACCTAAACTAGACACCAAATTGCATTTTTGCTATATATTGAGGAGTGTTTGTTTAATAAGACGCTTCCTGCGGGTGTAATCTGGATAAAACACTCGTGTAAGCCGACAGAAGTGGAAAAACAAAGGGGAAGAAAACAGAGATAATGGTGCTCATCTATATGATGCACTAACGAAGAAAAAATAAGGCACTTGACGATGGCGCCACTATCGATCCCGGCCTAGTCCTGACACGACCCTCATTGCAAGCTTGCAGTATTTTTTATATTTCATATTTGTTTTTTTATCGATAACACTTTTTTATATTTTAATGTAGCATAGTTTATTTATGTACAATTTTACAGGTCTGGTCGAAGGAGGACTTTTAGAATAACTTTTTTTTACTTGTTTGTACACGAATTATAATTTATTTTTAAATGGATCCTGATACGTCATATTTCAACCTATATAATAATAGTAGCATAGCTATGTATTTCTAAAAAAGATCTTTACTTCCACAACAACATTTCTAGCAATTCAATAAATTTTCAGTCATGTATAAAACTTACCTCTTAAACACTATCCAAAGTACCTAATTGCCTATAATGTATCAAAATTAACTTTATTCCAGTATGTATATGTCATCAACATCTTAAATCTAAAACTCTAAAACTCTAAAACTAAATGTTCCTGTTTAACTATAATGTAAGCTAGGTATATATAAATGTGCATATGTGCTACTAAGCTATGATAAATTTGTTATGTAGTGCGACTCCTTACCCTCAGTCAAACCATATTAACATTTGGTTTTGTGGGATGTATGTAATATCATAAGTTGTTTTCTTTGAATAAAGATTTAAAAAAAAAAAAAAAAAAAAAAAGCAACAGCAGCAGATATTTCCAATAGATTTCCTCAATGTTACGAACACGGAGTCGCCCGCCGGCCCCGAGTTTTCCATATAAATAAGCTTGTTTAAATCAGATTTGTGCAGCGCAATGTTTGAACGTGATTAAATATTTGTTTCTTCACAGTTGATTTGCTTTGTATTTGCTTTCAGCTCGTAAGATGGAAACGAGCGATTTATTTATCATGACGACTTATTCATACTTAGAAATGTTTTGTTGTGACTAGTTGAGCAGTTTGTGAGCTGTATAGAAGGTTGCTTGCTAATAAGTTTCATAATTGTGTTAAAACTGTTAACTTGAATATTTAGTTACTTTAAACAATCTTAATGTAGATTATAATTTTTACACTATTATTATAAATCCACTTACATACAAAAGTAAACAAATACCTTTTGGTACCTTTATAACTACAAATATTTCGTACTTCAAAACGAGTTTATATTTGATGTTCTCAGTTGTACCGACTTGTACAGTTTAGTTCACAAGACGTGTTGGCTAAGTGAGCGGTGGAAGATACCGCGAGCACCCTGTAACGAGTATCTAGCACCCTGTATACACCGCGTTAACATCACCCCGTATACCGTGTTGCTTATTAAAGTTTGCTCCTGAAACTACAGTGGTACTCGTCGAAATTACTCCGAGATTTGTTTAAAACTATCCTTGAGGGTTTTCATTTGGAGATGAGAAGATCGCGATTTACATAATTGTGTGACTGTCTCAAACTTTGCATGTTTTGTTTTTTGTAACTTACTCATGTTGACATCATTGCTTAAAGTTTGTTTCAGTTTATTTAACATTTATGCAAAACAAATAATTTGTTACTTTCAGTAGCACATGTACAGGTATAATTTACATAAATAGGTATATCTCTGTGACATAATTCACATAATAATTATAATCTCATATGATTTTCATTAGTTTGCATATTACACGTAATGATACCTATATAATGCGAAATTAATATCGTTACTTAATTAAATCGGCTAAGGAGGTTACATTAAATTTCTATTTGAGCATTATCGCAAGCTCGAGCCAACCTCTAAGTAAATGAATAGATGAAGTGGTAGCAGTGGGATCAGCCGCAATCACAACTCACATCTCCGGGCATCACAGATATTAAGTGACTCGACAATTCAATTTACGATTTAGAGCGACTAAATCTTTCAATCTCAAACGTTGATAGAATTAAAATTTCCGTCGAAGCCCTTAATCGGTAATCGAAATCTCGAACGAACACCGCCATCTATCGATTCGGAAATGGAACAATCGTTAATGAAAGTTTCTCACCGCAATTAAGCGAGCCTCGGTTTTATTAAATTTAATCAGGAAGTTGTGTAATCTTACACAGATTGGCGCGATCAGACCGCGTGCAAGTTCCGATATCGCCTCGGTAAGTTTTGGAACTAATTTCGAAAATAAGTGCGAAGCTATCCCGAGTTTCTGCATAGTTGTCAAGAAAAAGATCGAATCAATGCTCCTATCTTACTTGGCCGGGGCGCTAGTTAACAAGTATAGGGAGGCCATAAACATTTTCCTTCAGCGAGATAACCTTTCAGAAGACTTTCAGGTTAATTAAAGAAGTCCCCTTTCATTATCATAATAGGTCAAGGGCCTTTTTCTTTACAAGTAAAATAAATTACTGGCAAGATGTATCGGTATGTAATCAGTATAAAATACCCTGCGAAAATACACGAAAGCTTCAGTAAATATATGTGTAATTATGTAAGCAAACAGATAGTTTTCAGTAAAACATAATTTCTTTATTAAACTGCACATTAAATTTTTACATTTAAGTTTAAAATTACAACATTGTATCATGCAGCTTCCGAGATCAGTTCATAAATAAATATGAGTATCCGCCGCAGCACAGACTATAATCACAAATACATAATGTAGTCGTGTCTATGTGTGTGTGTGAGCGGGTGTTATCGGCAGTGATAAGCCTGAGTTCAGTGGGCCGGACGGAACCTCCCCGCGCCCGCGCCTCACCTCCCCTCCCGCCTGCCAAGCCTATTCTGTATAGGCCAGGAGCTTCATAGCTATAATACCATTGACAATGATTATTTGAAATGGCCCCGATTTCTTTTGCCGCAGCGATATAGCAGCAATCGAAGGTAGATTAGAGCAAAGAAAATAGCTCAGTCGGTTACTGTGTTGCGTATTTACCGACAGTTTTATTTCTTCATTGCTTTACGATGTACTTGAGTATGATAGTCTGTGCGTGGGCCTCCGCGAGATTACTTGGACGTGCAGTCGTTGCCAGATTTAAGGTTGAAGCCATAAAACGGGTATATACGTATAGTGATTCAGCGCCCGGCCTATCGTGACGGAGACTACGAGCTGCCATTACACTCCCCTTACTCGCTTACCTTATGACTTGGAGAAATTAATGTTATTAAAATAATGTAACTGACGTTAAACTTACTTGTAGCTTCAGATGTGCCGACCTCACTACCAACTAATGTGAAAAATTAATACAATTCAGTCAAAACGTTGTTTTGAGACATTAGAAGTGGGACTACAATAAAAATAAATGACTATTACTAGAAAGTTTTTTTAAGTCCCTTTTTTCGTAGTCGGTTAAAAATAAAACAAATACTTTCAAAACAAAAGAATCATATAAACATTAAATCAACCGACAAAACCAAACCATTTCCCGTGTGCTTTTAAAAAATATATCCTAGTTTGTGTTTCGGAACGTATCCGTAACGAAACAAAGATCCGAATCCTCCATTGTGAAGGCACCTGAAACCGCGGTGGCACTTTCCAAACAGGAATTGCACAATTTTGAACAAAAGTCTATAGTATACTTTCACACTTTCACAAAAGTATAGACATGACAGTGGGACATTACCATAAAAAGTCGACTGGTGGAGTACGAAATTGCTTTTTTGAACTCACACAATGTTAGTCTATTAGGAGTTGAAAAAGTGTTAAAGTTGAATAAAGGTTTGCGCGCCGTACAGGTGGCGCGGTAATCGTATTCAGAGCTACACTTTGGGTTAGTTGATGCAGAATGGATTCACCTTTATTCCGCAGGTACTGCTAGTCTACCCGCGACTCACGTCAGAATACCACAACTTACTTATACGAGTTTTAGCTTGTAAACAGTACAAAAGCTTAGTTTAGGTGTGAAAATTCAAGTTTTTTGAGAGCTCAAAACTTTAAAATAACTTGAAGCTTTTCGCGGAAAACTTTTTGTGGGGCATTAGAGGAAATATTCGGAGGCTATCGTAACTGTACCTCCCAGTGAGTGTTTACACTCCTTTATAAGCGAAAAGTTTTGTGCTAAGGAGGTGGAGATTAGAAGTAGTCGCGGCGTCACTGCCCCGACTACTAACGTGTTCCTTAGCAATTCCACGACTGTTTGAAAGAGTAGCTATCACGGACCGAACGAATTGAATGTACCACCCTGATAATGGGCCACTCAGGTGCAGTGGCTCGCTCTATCTAAGCGTGAAGCTTTAAGTACTATTTTTGTTCTCGGAAAGTTTTAGATAGCTTTAGAATGTTTTGCAAATATTCATTTGTCGGCCTGAACGTCAACTTTTAATAATTTTCTAGTTTTGATGCATCTTCCGCTAATCAAACATCGTTTTCCGATCTCTAGAAATCTATAGTACTTTAAATAATTAATAGGTGAATCTAAAGCATTTGACGAGGGTGCGTAAATCAATTTTTAATTAAAAAGTAATTTCCCCAATAAAATTGGGTAGCAACTCAAATATGTATACATTTTAAATAAGCCGCTCATTGTATTGTGTCAATCAATAAAGCAATAAATGTCAATTTAGTAAGCACTTTATTAAAACAAGCGTCGTTAATAATTTACGTGTCCAATTCAGAGCTATTTTAAATAAAATATGACTCTAATTAATTGAACTTAAAATAACATTGGAATCACAATGTTGTTGATAATAAATAGCCACATGGAACTCACTTCATTATTATTGCACCGATAAAGAATTGACGGGATCGAAATAGTTTATTGCCTTATTAATAATTCGTTGTATCACATTTCACGCATCAAACGAATATGCAGTTATATTTTTAAAGTGGGTTTTTCAAATAGGGTTACAGGAAACCGGATTGAGTGCAGAGCTGAAGGCTGATAGTGGTGGGCGCTTCCAGTCCGGAACGGCACAGTTCCGTGGAGGTTCCGTATTGAACCGATGCGTATATTTTATCTGCTTCCGCCTCTACGCGGCCGCTACCCACCCCGCAATTACTAGTCGGCTTGGGCCATGGAAAATGTGCACGTGATGTCACTACTACTTTGTTTACAACTTTCTTAGTTTTCAGTTCGTGGAATATCTATCTATTGCATCAAATAAAATATATTATGAATACTATTAATGACAAGAAAATGCGGTGATAAATAAATTAAAAAAGAATACGCTTATCAACTGAAAACCAATGGATGTCAATTTTATCGTATCGCGATGCTTCAGACAAGTTATAGAAGTCATAGGTACATACAATAACGTTATACACACGTAATCAAATATGTATATACAAGTCTCTCGTTTCATGGCCCCACAACTAAAGGCGTGTTCGGTGGCAATAACGAAGCCCTTCGAAGTTGCCCCATTCTTCCCCTACGAAGATGGCCGATAAAAATTCCCACCAACATCATCAATTAAAGACCACTATAATTAAACTTTCAACAAATCACGACCACTTCTTGCCTATTATCTACGGTTTTTATTACTGAACTCGAGATCGGTTTCTAACCGACTTCATAACTTTTCTAGTTTACAAAATACCTGGGTGGTTAATTTGAATGGGCTCAAAGGTTATTCAGTTAGTTCTTAGTTTTGAAATCATCTAATGGTACTTATATAATATGGGGTAGAGAGAAGACTCTCCTTTGAAACGTCAGACTTTGTCTTATAAAATAAAGTGAAATGAAAGTACAACATAAAACAAACGAAGCACAGTGATTCTCCTCAGTTGTTTAAACTGAGAGTCCCTCAAGGAACAACAGCTATTATCGCTGGATAATGAATCAGAATTTCGATTTGACGAATTAAATCGCCTTGCTTTCAGTACGACTTGTTCCCGATTTATTATATCATTAGCGAAACTCGGACGTCAAATTGACTTCATTTAAGAGCCCCTGAATTATTTCCTTAAGTGTACAGAGAAAATATCTGTTACATTTGTGTTCATTAGTGTTGAAACGCGACCCTGTATCTTGGTAACGCAATTAACTAGAAATAATTGGTTTTGCTGAACTAATCGTTGTAATTATATGTATTATTTTGATGGTACTGCTATTATAGCGATTAAGCCGCTGAGTTAATATGGGCGTAATTATATCATTTAGTTTAGACAGTTAAGTAGAATAGTAACTTTACAAATAGAAAATATAGAATTTACCAAACCCACTTGTTAAAAAGTTAAACATTTTTTTGGTAAAAGGGTGTTTTAAGATTAAGTTTGATATTAATGGATGGTAAGAAGGGGCAATGTGTCTCTCAAATCTCCTGAGCACCTGCACAAAAATGCATAGGTACTTTTTATTTATTCATCGTAAAACAGAAAAAAACAAGAGTTTACGCACCGTTTAATCTGAATAATTCAGTGTAGAGCGGGCTCATAATTACTATTCTATTAACTTCTGTACTTTAACTGGAACGAAAGGTGTGAATATTTAACTTTAACACCGTTTACTTCTGCAAAGGTACACGTGTAGCCTGGCCATATAAAACTTTTTATAAAATGCACACATTCATTATGGAAACGATTTATGTCATGGCTATTTTACTTATAAATATAAAGCGACCAAGTTTATTTTGCAACTTTGTTTGAAAGCTATTTTTACCGCTCGGACGTGTTTTCGATGTGCGTCAGACTCGCTCGGCCAAAAAACCTGTCTAGTGCAAGTCAGATTCATAAAATACACCGCAAACAGCCTTAAACATATTCCGCGGGATATTCTAGCACAGCCTTGTCTCCGTATAGTTTGTAAGCGAGTAACAAATTGTTTACCCAGCAGGCGTCTCTTTACCTGCGGATCTGTAGCTCTCATAAGCGCGCGCCCGCGGCACTCGCTGACAATCCCAACACCCTGGCTGGGGATTTACTGACGAACTGATATCTTGTAACACATTCACCTGCTCTATGCACTCCTGGTACTTTTAAGGCGGACTTTAATAATTTAAATAAAAAATATTAGCTAATAATATTTATCATGATACCTACGTAACTACTAGTTTTGAAATATTTCCAGTGTAACGAAAATAGTAGTAGGTATTCATTAAAATTACCAATTTAATACACATAAATAGGATTACAGACAATTGTACTGTGGGCAGCTACCCGCATAAATATGTGAAATAATTTCAGAAGTGTAATCCACAAACGTCGAGATAAACCGCTCGCGAATAAAATCATAATGAAACAGGGGTAATGAAGCGTGCCATATCAATTATCGTTTGGTGGGTCGAAAAAAACCGCTCTGCTCAGTGGCAGCAAAATGGAAAAATAAAACAGTTACCTATTAATTTAATCGAAACTTCTCTTCATTAGTTTCAGCCGTTCAGTTGAGTGAGCAAACAAATAAAAATGTTTGATCTCGCCACTGTTATGCAATTCGAGCAATATTCGAATTGTTACAATTGGATGGGCGCAGGAGCTATAAGTTCCGTGCGTGCGTTTGAACGTTTGCATCGAGTGAACAAATGAAATAGGCTGTTGAAACGTTCAGTACCAACACTTTCGGTATTGGGCCGGGGGCGCTATTTATTATCTTGTTATAGCGCGGACGCACAACAACTATAAAATGGTACGCCAGAATTGAAAAACAGAGGCGTAGCCAAACTTAATAACAATGGTGACAAATACCTGAATTATTAATACAAATTACTAATTTGTCGACACTCCGTGAGTCCCGAGCGCCGTGACTCGTCACCAAACTGTACCGAAATATTATGCCTTCACAATACCGCCGCGCATGAATAATTAATAGGTTAACCTTAAAACCGGTTTTAGGCTCACACATAACCCTGTAGCAATTAAGGCAAGCCTTTTAGTGTGTAAATAATTCAGCAGATGAGAGGAGAGATGTCAAAATTCATGGCAGATGCAGGTAAAGGAGCCCCTTCGACTGTGACCGGTCGTGCTGGTACGCCTTATTTTCAAACCTTAATATATGTACTTACAAGGAAAATATTCCACCCTATTGTTATTTTCGTAATGGGTGTACGTAATTTTATCACATACCTAATACTATGTGAGTATGAATAATTGTATAGAACGATGACTTCGTACGTCTTTATGACACATTTTATGGTTGTTTACAGGTGGGGACGGTCCTCATGTGTCATGTTCGTAAATGATAATTCTACTTTGAAATTTATATCTCATTTTTATGATTGCTGCTCAACACCGAGAGTTAGACGATTAAATCCGCGGCTTTGTTTCTCGAGAACGCCATTACGTAACAAAAACATGGTTACGTGAGCACAATTTCTGTTTGCGCACCATTCACTAATTTACGGTGCGACACTCGTAGCACTAATAAGCCTAGAAAGATTCGAAGTAGCTGTGGCGTGGCATCTGTCAAGCCAGCACTCGAGGCCCTCGACTCGGTGGAGAGGCGGCGCGTTCGTTAGCGCCCACCGCGCCGCGACCGCGCTCCTCCACTGCCTCCCCACTCTTACTTGTCCTACTCGCATAGCTCTTTTCATTAGGAAGTAATTCAGAGTGCCGGCCGCTCTTCCGCTTCATTCCTTCACGTTTGTGCCGAGGAAGGGTGCTCGTGGCCTCGCTGATTCAGGTGAGGCTTTTGTGACAAGATTAAAGAGAACACGGCTTTCTTAGAACGCCCACCCGCCGTCTCTACGTTCTATATTTAGAAAAAGCTGGCTTCAGGCAACAGCCTGAAAAAATGTAGGTATCAAATACCACAATTTTTAAGGAAATTCTGTATTTTCTCGGTACATTTTCTGTAAAGGTGCAAAGTCCCTGTTAAAAGTTTGTGGAAATAAAAATGGTTACATCTGCCACCTGCCTACGTAACAGCTAAATCCTTTCTGAAGCCAACGTGTGCGGAGTCGTACAGAAAATTCTGGCGAAGTGTCATTGTGCGGTGATGCAGTGGCGTTAGCGCCGCACTCGGCTGCCGGTGAGTCCCGAAATTACTGCTCGGGATGTCACTTCCGCAAAATTACTCGCTCCTCGTCTATGGAAGCGACGTGTGCCCGCAATTTAGTAATGCACTTTAATCTGTGGAACGGATAACTTAAACGGCGCGTGACGTTTCGGCGGAATCGCAGCCGTCAGCAATTTCAGAAACGCTTCGTAGGTGCAAGTTTATTGTTTAGAAAACTTTTGTCAACGAAAGTCCTGCATAATAGTCGACATGAACGTTTTGTTTCCTAAATTACACTACAACGAACATAAATATTAATGCTTCGCCACAAGTGTTGAGATAGGTTAATGACACGAAAAACCTTTGTTGGTTACAAAAGTTAAAGTTACGTAATTACACTCATGACACTATCATTACAAAGCGCTGGGGGCACAAAACATAAACAAAAGTGGCGCGTGTAAAGTTAGCCGGGCGTCAGAGGCCGCCTATTAACTAGGGTCGGATCACTCGAAATGGCTCTGGGGATCGCAAATACGATTTACTAGACATTCAATGAGAGCAATAAAAATATAATTACATTGTCCCAATGCGGAGTAACTAACCGAGTTAGAAAGCAAACAGTCGGGAGCAAACAAACGTGCATTCCCGTTCGCGATGCCGTCGGGATATAATACCAGGTATATTTCTAGCGATCCGAGGTTTGATTATCGTTGTATCGTTCTACATATGCAAATGACGAGGTTAATAAGTCAGTTTCTAGGTTAAAAGGTCTGCATATAAAGCAGAATAAGGTATTTACGCAAAAGGCGTATCGTTCGAATCAATCGGCGGGTATCGGCGGGGCGATCTTGCGGCGTGCGGTGCACTCGGCTATCGGCCGCGCGATCGCAGCGAGCGATATTTGTACCATTCGTCTTTGTCGTACCGTTTCCTAATTTGAATAATCGTCGGCGACTAAGGTGAGAATGCGGAGTGATTTGCCGCAGTGAGCGCCTTAAATAGAGCTGTAAGAGAAGCGTGAATAATGCACCTTTTATCGCTACAGGTAGCGACGGAATGAAAGAAACGGGCGAAATTTTATAATTGAAAATAAAGAGAGCAGGGCGAAAATTTCCCCATTACATCCCAAATAAATTACGAAAACAAACACCAATGTATAAGAAAAGAATTCGTAGACGGCAAAAATACACTTCATCCCTGGCTGCTGGAAATCCGATTTAATTTATTTTTATCGCGGAGCTTTATAATTTCATTTTCGCACTTTCCATTTGAGGCGAGCGCCGGCGCCGACGCTCTATCCGAATGAGATCTCCGCAGAATCAGGTACAAAAGAACGATAATGAACGTTCACTGCTCCCTACGTAATCTAAATTATTATAACAGTCCAAATTTTTACTAGAAAACGAAAGCAATCAACTTTATCCCGGATACCGAGAGATGTTTAATAAAATTAAAACACCTAGAAGGGGCCCTATTTTGATTTTACGATGAAATAGAAAGACTTCAAAATTTCGATAAATTTATTCGGCTGATTAGAAAAATATAGGTACCTATAGGTAAAGGTGGTTTGTTTATTTTCGTTGAAATTGGAATTCAAATCATGAAAATACATAATTATTTGCTCGGTTTGCACCTCCTGTTGGTTGACTGGTACAACAGCTTTTAGCATTAAGTCCATCCTTATGTCTATTTTATGCAATAAATAATTAAATTAATAATGTTTTCTGCTGAAGTTTTACCAGTCGGACAAAGGCTTCCTTTTCCTCAAACTAAATCTGATAGCGTCACATAACTATAATGGAATGTTACAACTGTCAGTCTTAGTTGTAAAAGTGTTCGGAATACGGGGGGTAGGAGGGGGAGGTTCGGCCCTCGAGCTGTCTATAGGCATCGTGTCGATCACAGACAGTGCAATGGCGGGACTCGGCGCGACTGACGGCCGAAAATACACCGGAAAGAAGGTACGGCCGCCCCACTGGCGCCATCGGTCCCCCCTCTTCGCACTAACTCTATTTTTCCACTTCCTTTTCCCTGTCAGCCATACGACTGACTTATATTAACTTCATAAGTTGTTAAACACAACTTTTAGAAATATGAGATAACGGCGGTAAGTAAGAGCCCGTGGAGAGATTTGGCCGCCTCATAGATACATTACATGCCTCAAGTTAATATGGTTTGTGACGTAGCCACTCTCCCCGCGTATCATATTTCAGCATACACAAAGAGAAAAGACTTGAGTATTTTATAAGTAATAAGAGGAAAGTTGGCGGGGTGAGGACCGGAGCGGCCTTTAAGAGAGTTGAAATTATCTGGCGAGGGCGGGCAGAGCGGCGTGTAGGGAGCCTCAGTCAAATAACCGTTTTGGAGATTATGAATTGTCACAGCAGTGAGCGAAGCCTTAATTAGGCCAATTGCACCGTGTAACGTGATGAGTCAGGACCCGTGCCAAAGTCTTCTCTGTTGCCCTAATGATTATGTAAGCGCACTTTTACTATGCAATTAAAATTTAAATTACGGCAAAATAAACCTTATTGCCAATCATATCGGGGAAACGAGGCGCAAGTTTTACGGCTTGTTCTTAGAACTTCAATTAAACACAAGTTGCCAGATTAATTGATGGGATTTAAATTGGAAATCGAAGAATTAATTTGGAAAAATATATAACTTAACGACCAATGTAAATGCAAAGCTAATGCATTCGTACGAGGCGGGGAAGGTACAAGTTTATTGAGCAAACTCTGTGTAAGAATAGTAAGGGTTGGAGTGCAGAAGTTGAGAGTGCAGCCCAAGTTCATAAAGCACCTTATTCGAAATAACAACGCGAAACACCGCGGATGTCTAACTTAAATAAGATTTAATATTCCTATCCGACTGTAAGTTTCCTGAAAGAGCGTGTGTAATCAAAATCTGCAGCACAGAACTTTCTCGAATCTCCAGCAGAGCAAGGCTGCCGGTTAAAAAACTGAAATGAACTTGTCGCTTAAAACTAATTCCATTTCTAACTTTGCGTTAGAATAGTTTTTTTCTTCTTTCTCACACCCTAACTTGTTTGCAGCAAAAAAATCAATTCCGTAGAAGTTAAGGAAAGGGCAACTTCTTAGGCTGCCGGAACCGGCGTGGTGTGAGCAACCTCTGCTCTAGCTCCTTCAAGAGACTTTCTTTTAAAAATTATAAAACTTTTAGAAAAATATTTGCAAATAAGTTTTTCTATACGAAATAGGCTCCAGCAAAAATCTTTTCGAAAGTTACACGAAAGCAGGCAAGAATTCCGAGTTTAAGAAGTTTGGTGAAATAATAAAAGTTGTTATCTGCACCTAGATTTTTTGCGCTTTTTAGAAACTTCACCTGTATTTTGAGTCTGTTTTAATAAGATTACTTCTTTGAGAGATGTGTTCCAGTAATTTTAATTAAATATGCTTCCTCTAAAGAACCGGAACGCTCTTGAAAATGTTGAAAACTAGCAATAACAATCTGGAATCCGTGGAGTGAGGGAGAGAAAAACTATTAAACGTGACTAAGTAGGTTTGCGACAGAGCGCGGAGTGGCCCTTGTCCGTCAAGATCGCAATTAGTTCGCTTTTTGCTGCACTCGGCTACTTTGAGTAATGATTGGATGTTTGGGAGTTGTGGTTGTTTACGCTACCAGTAAACGCTGATTTATAGCTGCCTTCCATTAGGATATATCGCCAAGGAAGATCTTGCTAAATGCTACACTAACTCTTTATACAAAACAAATACTCGTAGAGCATAACTGTCAAGGATTTAGATATAGAGGAGAAACTGTGAACTGAGTAGGTACCTTCTAGCATCAAATAAACAAAACTTTTTTCGTGAATAATACTGGTCGGCATTCTTAAAGCCACAAGTTTCGATATAGAATAGGGACATGGCGCCGCAAAATTACTTAATGACGCAGCATCTTCATTTTATTTTCTGGATAAGGATGCTCGTACATGTCCTCGGGATTCAGCAAAGCTTTTTCGGAGAAAGAAAGGCTCATGATGAGAAATGTGCTGGAATAATTTATCTTTGGTTAGTTCGAGAATGAAGGTTGTCTGTGACAGGCCTCACGCGGCTGACGGCTTACTCTTAATGCAAGTAGGCATCTGCGGACTAAGGAAACACAAATGTGTATTAAATGAGCAGATACGATGACATGGGCAGTTTATTGCGCAGTAAATAATAAGCGACGGCTGCGGTAGAAGCAAGCTTGCAACGTTAACAACATTTTTTAACATGTAAGTCGTTACAAGTATCTTGATAGCGGAGCACGTGCCATTTATGGTTGAAGATGTTTGGGGAGCGACGGTGCGCCAGATTTATTGGACCTCCGCTGACGGCGCACGGCGCGCACGCGGGGGGCGGGGGGAACTTTGTGTTCCACTGGACGGATTGCAATATCTAACGCTCAACTATTTCCATCAATTTGTCCCAAAGAAAGGAAAAACTTAAGCTGGAACGATTAAAGCGCACGGGTGATTGATTCGCTGGCGTCGCGCAGGCATTGTGCCTCCAGATTTATTTCTGTTTCGCCATTTTATTGCGTACTCAGAACTTATAACGAAATAGTTACAGCTGTAAAAAGGTTTTATTGGTTAACCTTCGGCATGCGCTGTCGTAAAATAGATTCGTAATGTATTGTAACAGAATGTGTGCCTCCTGATAGATTTTATATTGAATCACGTGAATTAATGATACCGAAAGCAAAGACAAATATTTTGTATGACGTGTAAGCGGTACTCCGCACATCTTCATTTACCTTCCACGGAAACAAATTTGTCCTACACAAAGATATAAAACGAGATATATAGCATAAATTTATCGGCATTTTGTGCAAATCTTGGAATAATAAAATATTTGCTATTGAATATTGTATGGAAAGATTTTTATGGGTCTGACTCATTTTGCTTCAGTTTACTACCTTTTTATGCAGGACCCGGAATTGTTAGATGGAATATAAAGCAACATACTTGTAGGTACCCTACAATGACACAATCTTTACATTTGGGTACTTCCCTGTGTAAGAGATTATATTGATATTGCCGCACTTACCTGAAAATAAAAAAGACACTGGTTAAAAGAATATCGTAAAATTGTAATCGTAATCGAGGAAATTAAATTAGTAGGAGCAATCGTGAGAGCCCCGAGAGTTCAACTGAGATTCACTTAATTGACTGCTCGTGTCGAGCCTTCCTCCGCTTAAACTTCGCTCAAACGCACTTCATAAACTCAGAGACGAATTAAAATTCCAACGGTTCGGTGGAGTCGTGTCGGGCGCCATTAACTCTTTTGCTGCGAGTTATTAATAAGGAACATGCCGTCACGGTAGCTGATTGTTATCTGCAATAATAATGATAGCGGCTGGTGGCGGCCAATCAAAATTAACAACTTTACAGCGCGCCGCGAATAAGCCACAAGTAATGGTGTCGCTCTTCTTTATTTAAATATGCTAATTATTTTTCAGTATGCGGTGTTTGAGCGAGTTTGGATAGGGTTGTTTAGCATAAACAAAGCTGAGGCGCCTCGCAGCCCCAGTGTTGTCTGCTGAGTGTTCAACAACCGACCGAATAAATAATAGCATTCAGATGCTCGGCTGAGCCTGAAACATACAGAACTTTATCTAATGCCACGACTATCTCTGTACCGAAACTATGATCAAAGGTAACTGTATCTGGTCCAAACGTCAATTGTTTTAGTAAACTTAGTCCAGGGATGGCTGTCTGCGAGGCAAGGCACGACCTTATTTATAACGTAAGACCTGAGGCATGTGACAGGTTAATGGGCGGAGTTTACCCATATTTGGAGAATCCCAAATTTCAGATTAATTAATACAAACGCAGCGATTTTGTGTAACAAATACCTTCGTTAACGCGGTCGGGAGCAGCTTCATTAATTTAGTTTTAAACCACCTGTGACTTTTGAATTATATTATGTTGTATGTGGATCGAACGATAATCTCATTTTCATGTAAACAATACCAACTAAAACTCGGCTAAATTAATGATTTTAATCCGCAGATCCGATTACAAATAAGCACGTGGTATCTGCCGGTTTAGTTCTGTTCGAGTTTTGTCGCGTTTTGAACAAAGCAATAATAACATTTTAGATCATCCCTTAGTCCGACGTTGCCGTTGTATTATCTTGGAGAGCTTTATCGTTAATTGAACACAAACTATTTCGTTTGGATACCGGATTATTGCTGAATTTGGTCTTGCATCTGACCCTTCTCGCGCTGGTATTAGTGTTATTTAATCCAAATGGAACTCCAGCCTTCTTCATCCTTAGTTACGCTTTGCGCTAACCGCTAATTCTACTTAAGTATGTATGTTAATTCAAATAGTAATTTATTTAGGATGCTATTAATCCTGTTTAATTTGCTGGAGTGCGTAGCTGTAGCCAGGAGGCACCAGGAGCGCAGGGGCGCGCGGAGCTGAGGCACGGGTGAGTGCTGTCTTGATGACAATATTAAATATTAATAAAATTGCTCCTAGGACCACTCCTCCCCTCGTCCGGTCTTTGTAAAGATACTCATTAACTGACAATGGCCGTCAAAGATATTTTCCGAGAGTTATGGCGAGTCTATTAAAGTTAGAGGTAACATCGCCGCCGACAAGAGTAAATAATAACTTAGGTGAATTTTAAAAGACCGCTTAAAAGTCAAGCGAAGTTGAGAGTGGCGACTTCACAAAGTTATAATCTCTGAGTGATTTTATAAAAAATGGCTAAGTTCATTACGGACACAAAGCATTAATTTATTCGATAAGGCTTTCGGAATTTAAGATTAATATACGAGAGAGCAAGAACTTGTAAAGTGAATCCATATAATCTTTGTGAGAGATTTATAGGAAGCGGGCGGGCGGTGTGTAGAGAACGCATTGCGGCTATGATTAGGTGTGCTTCGGTCGCCGCGGCGCTACGCCGCTACGCCGCCGGCTCGTAGCAGCGCGTGCTACGCCACTCCAATGTCGTAGCGGCGTGTGCTACGCTACCAGAATACCGTATTGACGACGTTGTTGTAGAGACTGCGACCTTATTTATTTTATTTATTTATTTATTTATTTAATAAGCTTACATATTAGTTGTAGTTTTACAATGAGTCCCACAAAACTGTTTGTATACAATTTGCCTGTGGGATCGGAGTCTCTTATACTAAACAAAATACTTTTTTATGTTTTAGGTATTGTTATACATAATTGGTAATATCACAACAAATAATAAAATTATAATCTGAGGTGAACTTGTATCAAGGTAAGTTAAGCAAAAAATATTTTTTTAATTTAGTTTTAAATTTAGATAACATAGGCTCTTGTCGTATATCCTTAATTTTGTCTTAACTTTTGCTAGATAAATACCTACAGTTGTTTAGGAAGATTTCGGTATTTATAGCCAGTACCTAAATTAGAAAAACAAACAAATGTTCATTCATTGTAAATGTATTTTGCAAATTAACTCATTGAAAAATTTAAATCTTTAAGAAAATTTACAAAGCATCAATAAAAACTGTTATATAGCAATAAAACTAAGCGTAGTCCTCGAGCACTCCGTTAAAGCATATAAAATATACTTTCTTTCAATATAAAGTATATTTTCTGAAAACAAGATAGCGAGCTTAATATCTCGCGATGCGAACGTACGGATAAAATAAAGGCTTATTCGACAAAAGCGTAATTCCTGCTTGGATTCACACACGGCTGGAACTGCGCACGGTACATTGCGCTTTCACGGAGATTACTGGCTCTAAGGACGGTAAGCAAATAAAGTAATATAACGCGCATCACCTGTCGTTGCTAACGCTACTTCCCACGTGGTGGCTCCAGAATTCCCTGTATTTTTGCTAACAATATTCGAACTCGCCTCGGGCGGATGAAGCCAACTTAAATCTGACATCTTGACGTGAATTTGAAATTAATAGCTGCGGATAATACTTTCCCAACTGTTTTGTATCGCGATCTTTCATCGAGATACTGAAATATAAAACAATTATCTCTCCATTCTTTATTACTAGCTTTATTTTGCGTGCAATATTTGTTAGGATTAATATTTGAATACCTGTTTAGTTCCACGTAACGTTGACCTAGTTAATAAGAAAGTATACGACTAGTGTACCTATAAGTAAATTATGCTATGTATATGTCGCAGGCATCTGGTTTAATCTCCTGTTTGATTGAACCGCTAGCCCATTCATTGGATAACGCTACTCAGTTGAATGACTAAAGAACAACTCGTCAAGTGGTTGACTGTAACGTCCAACGTCTTGACTGAACGTTATCAGCGAAGTCGTTAAATGGGATATAGTATAGCAACTTTGTAATGTCTGGTTAGGATGAACATGACCAGACAAGAGTAATAATAGGTAAATCCATGTTGTCACACTATTTTAACATAAATAACGCACTTTAAAGCTAATTTATTTGCAAAAAATAACAATACAAGTGCTTTTTGTGTCAGCTGTTCGCTGTTAGACGCCATATTTGTTTTATTCACCACCTGACTGATTTTAAGTCCGCTAACTAGTTGGACGTTTTGTGACGCTTGTACAATCAACGTTCGGCCTAGTCATACAACTGAATAGCGTCATCCAATGAACGGGCTAGCGGTTCAATCAAACAGGAGATTAAACCAGATGCCTGCGACATATATAATTATGTTCCGTTTTTAGTAGACTTTCGTGAAGCAGTCAATTAGTATTACGAGTTACGAGTGGTAGATATATCTATAAGGCACTTACCCGATTTAACTATTCACGGGATCACAACTTTATAAATGTTAATCTAGATATGTCAGAAGTACTCAACTTCTATTAAATACACCAAGTTTACAATGAAGTGGTAGACCTTTCCAATTTGTATGATTAAATTACCAGCAATCCCATGCTCTCTGATCTCTTCAACGGTTGGTTTGGCGTCAAATTGTTATGTGCGTTCACTACACTTGACAAGTTACTGGCAACATTCTACCCGTCCACAGCAAAGGTTTATAGTAATTGAATAAAAAAGTTTATGCAAATGGTATGACCGAAGTTTGTTAGTAAAGCCACGCATGGTTGCTCTACCCAAGGAAACCGGCTATTGTTGTTCCCAGTGAAGATATAAAGTTGGATTGAGCGCAGAGGTTAAACGCCTACGTGCGTCTGATTGTACCAGGGATTCAGAGATTAACCGGAAGTGTCCCGTGTCGCCATCGCCTTCGAGTCGCATCTAAAGATGGCTGTCTCGTTCATTACGAAATAACTCGTTTCGCATCGCCTTAAGAGCGAGAGTGGCAAAATAACGAGTCTGTCGGTCTGTAGTTGGATTACCTTCGAGTCATTAATCGCTGGAATTACGTTCACGTGGCACCCCCCCCTCCCCGCCCCCCGGCCGCCCGGGCCGCTCCCGTCTCACCACCTGCGACTTGAATACCTAATGGTGGTCCTAAACCCGAAGGGTTGAGTGCTGAATTGCTGATGGTTACAAAATTTTCAATATTGATAATGGATGTATTTTAAAAGGTTACATAGGTTGCAGGTATAAAATTTTGCTTCTCCATAGTTTAAATTCACGTAACCATTATAGTTTCTATGTTTAACCAAAATATTCGTAGAACAAAAGTTGTTCAGATTGACCCCCCTGAGTCACTCCTTTGGCTTACCACTTTTGCAACAATCTGTATCGTAAACGTTTACCTCAATGTGGGTGCAAATTATAGAAGTGTTCGTGTATACTAAGATGAACAGGTATATATTTTTTCCTGTTTACATCTGTGCAGTGCCAAGGGCGAGGGTCGGCCGGGAGTGGCCCGCGGACGTCTCGTCGGAGCACCGACTCTTCAATTGGACGAAACTTTTGAATTTCAATTCCTATCGATCGTTTTAGGGTTAATTAAGAGTTTTAAGTTAAGGCGGTTGGCTGTGGTTATTTTCTTGTTATTGAGCTCGGGTCTGGTGGCGAGAAAGCTGTTTTGTAAATTTTTCAGAAATGTTGTTTTGCACGATACTGAGATTTTTTTTTCATTTTTGAAAATATTATGTTTATCTATATTTAGTAAAGGATATTCAAATTAATTTACTGTTGAATTGATCAATCTTAACTTTATGATGTAAATTATGCAGTTTTAACAACCATGAATTACAATAGATAGATTGTAATTAGATATGAAACATCTAGCTCTATCAATCAGTGAAATGACTAACGCCATCTATCAAAATGTCACACCAGTTGACAACCGACGCCAGATGGCAGCACTAGTAAATAGCGGTCCAAAACATGACCTAAACAGAAAAATATCCAAATAATGTGTGTTTTTTTTAATGAACTGTCCTTTATTTAGTCGCATCATTGCTTCATCTGATGATAATAATAAATTTAAATCATAAAAATAATAAACAGAGCATATCATATTAAAACCATCTCCAAAGTTTTTTTCAGTATTAGCTTAAAATTATAAAGATTTCAAAGTATATAGGTAGAACAGATAGATCGCGCGATCGGTTAACCAGCAACATTTATAATATCAGTGACACCTCACGTAACCAAGACAAAACACGGTTGCGATAAAATATTGTTCGATAAAATTTAAAGCTAGAAGACATTCAATATCAACACAGAACAGACGGGAAACAGAATAAAAGGCTTCTTAAAATTAATGATACAACGCCTACCTGTGTACATTGAACCCGCAGCTAATTGTACAAAAACATCTTTGGGGAGCCTTTGTTTTGATTAATCGCCTTTTCTATTGGTAACCACTCAATTTCGCCGACCATAATAATTTAAAATATCTACCTACACCTCCGTTCCATTTTCGGTTTTCACAAAGATTCAAACAAGTTTCGTCTTAGTAAGTTGTATTAGTTTTACAAAAGAAACCATCATGTTACTTTAAATAGGTAACATGTCATAATCTGTTGTAACGAAGAATTAAAAGGGGTTATGTTCAAGGATTGTATGCGGTCACGGACTGAATCAGACACTTTATGACGAAATGCGGCGGCTTTAAAAGGGTAGATAGCGAGGGCTGTCACCTGAAAAAGCTCGGGCACAAAACCTTCATCACGGAGCTTCTGGACTTTCATTTATAAATTAATGGCTGGTGCCAAAATAACGAAAACAGACGACCGGCGGCTCGCGCGCGATAACGATTAATATCTCCGCAGCGCAAAAACAAACCTACACTCTTGCCCTTAGTGTGATAAATCATATCTTCTCGAGACGCAAAAATAAATGAAGCCAGTGATAAATTACGACAAATTCGCAGAGTGCCACCGTCGATTGAGCTGAGTGAATTTGAAAATTAAAGCGCAATCCCGCTTCATTTCTGCTATTCTTTTGGGGACTTCCGCAGGATAACCTCCTGTTACATTATCTCACTAAATAATATATTATAAACCTACCAGACATACACATTTCAAATATTATGTGGTATGTGACAAACGTACACATATTATATACGCGAAAGTACCTACTTTATTTGCTATTGCTAACCCGCTCGGATACAACTGCCACTATTTATTCCCAAAAGGTAGAATTCAGTTTAACGTTCAGAAAATATTGTCAATCATTCCGAGTGGTAAATTTCCTTACGACCACGCCGCCGAATATTTATCTTTTCACTTTCTTTCATTCCGGCAATGTCAATAACTGAGCTTGTAGCGCAGATATTGAGTCTTTTTGTCTTTGTCATTTATTTCGCGATTTAAACCTAATAGAATGAAATGAGCACTTTATCTTACTGTGTAGTATATATATTTGTTTATTTACCAAGAGAGAGACATCTGGTTTATTTACCTAGAGAACGAATATAACAATAATGTAATTAATGTATCTTTAACCTAGGCATAGAGCTATCAAAATGTTACAACCCGCCAATAACCACCGCATGGTCCTAATACTTCTAGACCTATAATAAAAGCGTCCACTATTAAAGAGCCTCGTACACAATTCATCTCAATCGTGTAATAGCTGGAGCTCTTATTTGATTTCACGATAATGGGCTGGGAAGTGGCCGCTTGTCCCCAGGTACCTACTATAGGCAGCCTCGGAAATTGTGTTAGCCACATTCGAGGACCAGGAAATTAGAAACGCTCAAGGATGTAATCGAATGTCCCTCCCGCCGTAGAAATAAACCTGTCTTTTTACCGAGCGGCGGAGCAGAGGTGAGATTGAGTGATCGACGCTACGAGCAGCCACGTGTCTAGAGACACTTTATTTATTTTTGAACTACAAAATGCGGTTAGAATGCTATAAGCGCTAATAATTATAACATCTTGATTTCATCATGATTTATATTTACAGTAGTAGCAAACAATCGCCCTGCTTTGTACATGTTTAAATTATAGTACCGTAAAATATTCAGTATTAGGTAACTAAGTCAGTAAAAGCCTCTTGTGGTTTGAAGCTTTTATGTTGTACATCACGAATGTAATATAATTATTTGATGGTAGGAACGAATTTAATTTGGTTACAGACGTAGCGTGTTTTGAAACTATACAAGGCCAGAACGCAGAGGTTGGGACTGCTCGCGTATATTTTCAAATTAAAATGGTGCCATGATTTACTTGAAAGTATACAAGGCCATTACGCACTAATCGCGTATATTTTCAAGTAAGTTGGGCCAAAATTATGGCTTGAAAATATACTGCAGCAGTTACCACTGCGTACTAATCGTGTATATTTTCAAGCGCCAAGCGGCAATGCGAGCACTTGAAACTATACGTGATTAGTTACCAGGTAGCCCTTTTAAATTGTTGCTCTCTCTTTCTTTCATGCGAAATAGTGATAAGTCTATTGCTTTCTAAACATTGCATCATCATTCCGCACTTGGCATTAATTTCGTAACGTGTTTTTTGTTTACACCGTAAGTTAAAAAGTAAATTGATATTAAACTGTAGAACTGTTGTAAATAGTAAAAATTATCTCATAAGAGGGTGTAGAACAATTCATAAAAGACAATTACGGTGAATTCAAAACTTGATGAAAAATATGTCTATAATAGGTCTATAGGGTAATACCTACTACACTCACGAGCAATGAATAAGTCCAAGTAGCAAAAAGTCAACACCAAATGACCCTAATTTTTTTTAATCATTAAATTTAAAATTTGATCAAAATTTACTATTTTAGTTGGTTATAATAATATTTTGATGCGCTGTTAAATGCACTTTAATATTTCCGACGGTGTCATTAAGCTAGTCTTATCCGTTCAGGAGTGTAGTAGGTATTACTCTTAATTCATTTAAATAATAAGATATTAGTAGGTATGCTTACTTGCAAGTATGATTCCTATAAATATCAATTTATCAATCAAATTAGAGCTTGTTCATCTTCATTTATTATCATTTTATAGGTATGACAGGCAGAACAAGTCAATTTTAGTCATTTACATTTACCGAAATAGTTAAGTAAATTAGAATCAGCATGTAGGTATAAATTATATGCGACAAGTACGCCAATCAAGCAATATGCGTAATAGCAATGTATATTTTCAAGTACGATTCAGTAAATCCCAACTTGAAAGTATACGCGATTAGTACGCACAAATCGTGTATATTTTCAAGTAAAATATTTATTTTTCTCACTTGAAACTATACAGTGCTAGTACACTATGGGTGCGTTCTGGCCTTGTATAGTTTCAAAACACGCACAGACGTACGCAACAGATAGAACAACATTACCCTCTGAAGTTTGTTGTATTTATTTTGTGTTTTTTATTAATTAACCTATAGGTATGGTACATAGTCAAACATTATGATTCTAGAATTTCCATAGAAAAACTCACATGAATAAAGCAAAGTGAAATTCGTGGGAAATAGCTACTTACACTTACATAACTATAAACATTTTAAACTATTTCTCTAACGATTATTTAACGGAAAGGATTAAGATTCTAGTCCAGCCTTTTTGACAAATGACAAAACATAATACCTACATCTACTCTAACTATAATTTTATGTATGAGAATATCAACGCAGGAAAATAGGGGAAGTGAAATTCAGTGTGATTTTAGTGGGAGGTACGAACGGAAATTAAAAATTGTTTTTCATTTAAAGACAATCAATCCGTGTGTTGATTTACTGAAATTGCCGAGTGTGGGGCGCGGAAGTGAATTCGAATGTGTTTTTTTTTTGTTTAAAAAGAGCAAACATTGATTTAAGTTTACAAAACTGAAAAGTTGATCGCTATTTTCAATATTTGCGTTAGGAAATTATATTTTTAGTTCTATTCAATTTAGAATATGGAAATAGGATTTTTGATTTTGCTTCCAACTTTATAGCTTAGGTTGAATTTATTTATTGCATCGTTATCCTTTTATAACGAATATCTATTCAAATAGAACATCGGTTACCCAGCTCATTTTCTACACAACAAAAAATTGCGCTTTCCGTAAATTTTGTAAATCCTCCTGTATTTTGTTTCAGAACTTAATATGGATGTGAGCTCATTGTAACCTCAAGACTTATAGAAGATTCGACCTGTTTTCTGTCACGATTGTGATTTCCTAGTGGGTAAGTATCTTAAGCGTGATACAACAGCCATCTTAGGGTGACTTCACTAATTACTTGAGTGTTACCCCCCTCTACACTTCCCTCTTCCCCTAAAGCAAACGACTCCTCTTTCAGTGTAAACAAGTGTTCAACTTAGCCAGGAAAAAATCGCCAACCCACTTATTTACGTCTCCGAGGTACACAGAGACGACGCGAAACTAAATAGTGCACGATTGTGAGGTACACTACTGAGAGAGATTTGGGGTTGGAGTATTTCATACTATTAAAAACTATATGTTGATGTATGTCTGATTTATATGGTGTACAATAATTATAGATATATTTTATTCTATTCTATTGTTACACTTCGGCGATAAAAAAAATAACTCTGGCGGGTTGTAATAGGTGTGATTTTTTATGTATTTTACCAATAAAACAGAAACGGAGGAATATAATACAAGTTTCCAACAAAATAATGAAATAACGAATAGAATAGAATAGAATAGAATAGAATAGAATAGAATAGTTCATTTATTTGCTTGAATATAGGTAGGTACAAAGATGTTATTACAATTTTAATTCTGCTATATTCTACCCTTGAAGGGTGTACAAATATGATTTTACACTGCATGCACATTAATAATACATTTAAAAAAAAGAAATAGTGTCAGTAGATCAAAACTTGATTCAAACAATATTAATAAAAAAATAAAAAATGTCATGCTTAAAAAAAATTTATAATAATGTCAATAGAAAACAATATAAAATTAAAAGTATCAAGCTAAATTAAATTATAAGTAAATAAATAGGCACATTCAATCATTAAAGTCATCAAGAAATTCATTTATATGATAATATGATTTTGATAATAATAAATCTTTCAGTTTATGTTTAAATATTTTAATGTCAGCGGTTTCTTTTAGTATTTTTGGAAGATGGTTATATATTTTTGTTGCCATTCCGAATATACTTTTGTCAAGGAGTGCTGTTTTCCTATACGATATATATTACGATATGTTTATATGTCTCTGAACTCTGGTCAACTTGGGCACAAAACGGAAAGTTTAGATTGTTTGCTAAGCTGATAATATCAAAGGAACAAAAAAGCGCTGAACATTACAAAATGTCAGAACCTCAAGTTGAGCGTAAACTATCCAGATATTATATTTCCGAATGTATTGATCCCTCAGGATGAAATGTTCGGTTTCGTTTCGGTCGGAACTTTCCAATCCCTCTGTGTCCGGGGAGTTGCACTCGACAATCTTATCAGGGAGAGAGGGGAAGATTTTCCAGTGTCCGGCGGCTCTCACCTCGGGGATTTCCCTAGCGGGCGTGACCGCAGCTTCCGACAACTCACAATTATGCGTGTATTCCCGCTTTAGGGGATTTGCATTTTTAACTTCGATTTCTTCATGCAAGTATTGCTATCATGTTGTTTTGTTGGCACGAAACTCTCGATGTTTCCTACAAACTGTTTTTGTAATCGAATATAAAATTGTTCAGTTCAAGGCTTAAGTTGTGAAAGAGATAGTTCCAGCAAACCGTATGAAGTTCTTTATCCGAACGCATTAGAGACCGCGCTCGCCGCCGCGGCGGAGATAATGCCATTGCAATACTCGAGATCCGATTGTATTGGCAAATTGGATCAAATGCAGCACTCCTGTGCAAAAGATAAGAGCCGGTAATATCGTGTAGCGGCCACCGCGCCGGGCCGGGCGCGGCCTAATCCCCGATATAGCCTTCGTCTTATTTTTTAATCTCTCCTCTATTCAACCTCATTTATCAAAACCTTTTTTGATCCTATGGATTATTGGTTTTATCCGTTTCTTGGCCACGTTGTTTGTGCGGGGTTCGAGCACACTGGGAGCTTTAAACAGTGGCTATTAAAGTGCACGTCAGAAATTTATTGCGGACAATAAAAACGATAAGATAATGCAACAACAATAACTGCAACAATTCCCAAACACACGATGTGTTTTTTTAAATATTTGTAATAACGAGCGGTACAATATCATAGTCCGCCACAGGCAGGCCATTTGTGCAAGCGTTTTTGCGACGAATGAAAAAATATCGTCCGTGTAAACGACAATGCAGATTATTACTGGCCGACGGGGACGCATAAAGAGTTAGAAGAGAAATAATGGACTTACCTTCCCGCTCGGTAAGTGCGCAGAGTCTTTTGCCAGTGTCTTTGGGGTAAATTATAGATCTAAATGTTATAGTTGAATCGCTAGGCAAGGTACCTATGTTAGTGCAGCTTTAGATTTTCTTTAAAGTTAGCGTTTAATTTACAGTCTATTTTGTCTATAGCTTTAAAAAAAGTATCGGTTCTGTTTTCTTATAAAACTTATTAGTGTACGTGCACAGTACGTAAATGGATTATATTATTATAAAAATTAATGTAAAAATAATTTAAAAAAAAAATTTAAGCAAATATGTTTGCGTTTTCACTCCTTGGGTTTACATAACGTAGGTAAAAACTTAGGTAGGTACTAATGAATTGATGTAGTTTTTTTTAATTAAAATTTTCATGGCTATGTTCATAAATCATTAAAAGGATTTTTACTTATCATAAACAATATTAGGATTTTCATCCTATCCTCCTTAAAGTTTCACATTATAATTTTGCATGTACAAAAAATACAGTTAAAACCTACGCACGCTTTCAAATACTTTTTCACATTACAATTTTAATACAAAAAGGTTGAGCTTTGGCTTTAAAGCCAGTCCCAAATGGAGGCGGGAAAGTTCCACTTCCGGCCCCATGTACCCACTCGTCTGCTACAAGGTAAACCGATTATGGGTTAAAAATTCATGGAATCGCTGTCATCGTAGTCCCCCCCCCCTAATGTTTAGTAAGTGGGCGCAACAATTATGTGACCTCTGTGCCCGCTGTATGTGAAACAGAATTATGTTCAACTTTGATGCCAGGCTGCCGTAAATGTATGTGTACTCTGTTGAGCTGTCTTTGACTGGAACTGGTAAAAATGGGTCCGCTACTGAAGTTGGAAAAATGCAAATGCGAATAACTGGTAAGGGTTACGAGTACGTCAATAACGTCAATAATAATCTCGGAATCACTGTCAGTTGGGTTAACGTTATTTATACCAGCAACAGGCATTAGTGGAATATACCTATAGGTTATAATATAATCAGTCTTCTACATTGGCCCCTATTAAACAAAGCATGGAAATGCGTGGTAAAATATGTTCTGCAAACAAAAGCAATAAATAAATCTATGTTTTACGAGCAGAAAATAGAAAAATCTCAATCGGAACGTGATAAACAGTACGGCCGCGGACCGGCTTAGGCTTATCTCAGGCGCTGACTTATGATGTCATTATTTCCCTTTTTGCAAAAATTTACCGAGCAAAAACAAGGACGCGACGCGAATACTAATTCAGCGCGGTCAATATATTGATATCGGAGAAGTGGCGGGCCCTGGGGTACGCCCGGAATGAAAATACCTATTTAAAATAAAACAGACACGGGCAATTTCAGTGTTAAATCTCATAATTCAAATTTCTCCTCGTTGTTTACCGGCCACGCTTCGGCGGGTATATAGACTCACGAAATCTACCCACATCCGTAACGAAAGCCTGCTCCGTTATTTATGGAAAGCTACGTTTCATTGTGGTGGCTCGTTTTCATTTTAACATTTAATCTTTTTTTCCGCTATCTAGGTATTGTGTACTCGTGATCAGTCGAGTTTAACGCTATCATTTGTTTTTCACTAGACTCCCAATGCGTACGGCTTTGGCTTTTGATTTATACTCATGGTATTTTTACAGTTACTACCAAACGAAAAGTTATAATTTTTGTGGTCTATATTTTTTTTAAATATTATAGGTACCTACCTATATATGAGACTGCAATGATAGCTTTAGTAAGTTAAGCATTTCGTTTTATTCGAACAAGCTAAGAAAAAGAAAACGCATTTTCTAGCAGAAAACCCGTCCGTCCTCACATAAACTACGGTGATTTAGTAAAAAATATCGCTTATTTGCATTGGCAATACATCGGGACGAACGTAAAACACTTGGATGCGAAATGAAATGGACGAAATAAGATATAAATGGCTGCCTGCACACTGAACCCAGATTTTACGTTCATCACATTTTTATTTCTGAATCATTTTTCTATGTAGGTATGATATAGAAAGATTTTTAATTTTCTGACGAAAAGCCTTGTGGGTATTATTCTTGAAAATATGATTTATTTTAATTCTATGGAATGGATATGAAAAGAGGAAAACAACAAGAGCCCATTTGCAAAGAAAAATCATAAATAGAGCGCAGCGCAAGTATGACATAATGTTCCAATAGATTATGAGGATGTCTCGAGGAGAACAAGATGGTTGAAATCTGTTTACAAACAGGATAAAGTGAAGGAAATGCCGGCGGGACAAATTGTGACAAGTGCGCTCCGCGACGCGGTCATTCCATGGCTGCCAGAAAATACAAATAAACATTTTTGACTGGAGGCCGCAAGCTCATTTAGAAAAAGAAAAAACCCTCGTTTTTGACGACGCCGTTTAGCGCAGATGCAGACGCTCCGCATAATGAGTTGTTACGAAATATTTATTCCCTCGCAAGAAATTTAAGCTTAAAAACCTGCAGTCAATCACGGCTGCGCTGAAGAAACCGAATAATTACCGGAAGGTATTTTTCATAAAGATTTCCCGCTACAAAGGCGGTAAAGCGCTCACCACGCGTGCAGTTCAGCACTGAGCAATTGCTACTATCTTCCTCAGCTCCGGACGATGCGAATTTACATTTACATTTTTCATGATAGTAAGCCTACGCTCGTTTTATATGTATGAAAGTGGAGGGCTAGCGCCGCCGCCACTCGAAGGCTGACTTCTGAAGCGTGCATATTAAATGAACGACCCTCGACGCAGGAGCCTGTTCAGGTCGCGCCTCACTTGTTCTACCGAGGTTTAGATTTACGTATTAGGCCGTATTTTAAATGAGAACTTTGATAAACTTTTCATTGCCGTTATATACCGAATAATCATGTTGCTACATTCTTACTCTAGCTTGCTCTATAGCTTTGTTAGGACAATGAGATTGTATTTCTTTGTAATAAACTTCAGTTTTATGAACTTATATTCGAGATAGGTAAGTAGATTACGTTAGAAAAATATGTTATCTTCAGAAAGAATAAGAAAAGTGTACACTCGCAACATCAGTACAACAATCTCAATATTGAATTAAATCTGAGCTAGATTTTCAGGAAAAATATTGTTACAGAATAGGTCTGTGTAATTGTGTTTAGTCAATTATTCTTTCTGAAAAGTTTAGATTAAATTTATTTTTATGATAATGTTTTGAAATAAAGTTTGTTATCAAACTAATGAGTTGTTTTGTTAGAATATTATCGATTAATATGTGATTCTATTCTCAGATTCTACATACTCAAGTTATTTTATTACTATTCAATTAGGTGAGAAAGCGCAATATTTCAAAAAACCTCTCATATGCAGCTTTAATATAGCAGGATACATACCTGAAACAAGACAAAAATACATAAATTATCCAGATTACATACAAAGCGGGCGAATCATTACCCGGAACAATAGATAACGTTCAAAAACTCAAGGCAAATAGTGAAAGATGGTGAAAGACAACGCTAAGGTGCGGTAGAAAATCATTTTTCACCCCATAAAACACAACGCTCAAAATTGCACTTAATGTAGTCAGTCAAAAGACCGTTTTTCGTTTGTATGTCGATGCGTTTTAACTTGGTCATATACCTATTCGTGGCAGCGTATATTACGTTCGCTGTAGGCTCGCCCCTTGTTCTGATAGATAGGAAATGAAGACAGATTAACTTCGCGTGACTGTACAAGGTTGCTAACCCGGTAGGGACCACTTGTACAAATATGGCGGTCGATTTCAACCCAATATTTCAGTTTGCTATGCGCCTGAGGGATTGAATAGCAGATCACTTCTAAATACCGTTAGTTACCTATTGTGTTGTCTCAGCTCAGAGTAACAGAGGCGCGCATGAACCCCCAAAAGTGAAGGCACTGCAGGTACTCATAAAATTATTAAATAAAAGCGCGTTTCGAAAGTTAGAAGGTTTAAATAAAACATGTATGCTGCTTCAACCCTTGTTTTTACTACCGATAGTCATATAATGTAAAATGATAATCACGCAGTATGTGTAGTGATTTCTGTAATGCTCGGCTCGGTGATGACGACACGACGCTTCGTCCGGACCCCCGACAGTATATTTGCGTGCGTGTTGGCGTGCGGGTAAACAATTAACAACCATTTTAATGTAAACACATCTACAACATAATTATTATTTTTTCTATCTGTTTACTATGAGCGAGTAATGGCTCTATTAATTGCTGTTTAAAGGCTTTATTTGTTGTTCAAGCTAAGTGATGAAGCTTTCGTTAGCACGCAATTTTCTTATTAAAACTTAAAGTGCCTGTAATGTAAAAATAATAGATCGCTATTAAGTGTTGTACTGTAAATATAAAATAATACTATCTCAAAGGAGGGCTTGTTCTCTGTATAGTCGTAAAATTTGAAAGATTATTGAGGCTGTATAAAACACTCATATTTTATTCAACATCATTGAGATTCACTGAGCACCTGCAACACCAAATTTCTATCACCTAATTCCGGCAACTCTAAATCCGACCGTAATCATTAAGCTAAAAGCAATGTTACGTCGAAATTATAGAAGAACGCGAAAGTATCGTAATTTTTTATTTCAGGAATCATTTATTTTCGTCAACCAATTAGCCGGGACCCGCCGACGGAAGAAGCTTCCGTCACAGCCGCGCAGAACCCCAAAAAGGGTTGTTTTACGATCATTTTTTTGTTGCATAATCCCTCACATCGGGTCTCATTGTGCCCGGATAATGCAGGCACTCGTGCGTTCAACGACCCAGATGGGAGTAAAGATGTCATTGTCAGCGAGCGACTAAATCCAGATTCGCTGTCGAGTGACTTTCTAATTCGGCTCGCGAGAAGTTTGTGAAACGTATCCCCTGTAGCGCGACCTGCGAGTGACCGCGGCCGCTGCTGCCTAATCCGATCCCGGGAACTGTTCTCAACTTGCGCCGCCCGCTTATAATCACTATACACTAAACAACTGCGCTAATTTATACCGCAACTGGAATCAAGTTGGGCCACTCTAAAACGGAAACAATGTAACAGCGAAAATCCTCAACAAGTTTGTTGCGAACTGAAGTTAGTACTGATTCTGTGCAGATACGAATAACGGTGCCGAAAATAATAACCAAATTCGTAGATAAGTAGGCACAGACAGAGAGATTTTATTCGGGGACAGTCTATGTGATATATATTTGTCTTGAGCGCCGCTATAAGCCGGTAAGCTTGTTTCCGGTCAACATAAAAATAGATACATTGTAAGAGTTAGTCGGGAAGGCAAATGTGTAGTATCAATGAAGGGTAGGGGCGGTGGGCGCGGGCCGCTAATCAATCGCCGCCGCGGGCGCGTGCACCGCGCTATCTGTCTTGCCCCGATTGGGCCAGATAACGGCCCGACGCACGATTACCTACGTATATGGGAATGGCCCATTTATTAAATTAACTTCTTCGCAAATAGATAGTATTAGGGGAAGTAAATAAGTCTTCAAGCCTCGCCCGAAATGGATAGGCCACGGCCGATACAAGATAGAGATTAATTCTGTCATTGCGTTACAGATTTTCATTTAAACATAATAATATATACTTAACTTGATTTGAAAAACATAATACATTTTTACAATGTGACTTGCATTAAGCAACTCTTTGAAAATTCACTGCTTTTTTAAAATAAAATCCGTATGTGGATATCCGACATTCGTATAATCGGATTCTACTGTATCTGATGGCGACGTGTGCAGCGCGGCGAGCTTGATGTGTGACATGCCGCGGTGTATTGTATTTTATTGTATTATATTATATTGACATGACACTGCATTCATGGCATAGTCTCATAACGAAATGATCACAAAAAGGAAGTGCCTCACTGTTATCCCGTCTCTATTACTAGAGTTACAACGTAGTGCATTAGCTTATTAAAAATGCAGTTTGACATGACAACAAACTTAACAGGGCAATGAAAAATACTTGAGAATTTTCTAGTTTCCATAAATCACCGAGCGGTGAATGCTGAGAGGACTTTTAAAGTTAGTCGGATAAACTCTCGTAGGAACTCTCAACGAGATTAAAGTCATAATTTATTTAATGAGAGGAAATAAATGTTGTCGAATATGAAACTAGATTTCCAATTCAGTGAAAAACCTTTCTCGGAAAAGGTAAGGAGGAAAAAAATTGGCCGAGAAAATCTCGAGATACTTGGTAAGTATGGCGCGTTTTTTCGAATAACCGTACGTCTCGAGATAGCGAAGGGACCGGCTCATTAAAGTCAGCGCGGATGCGGGACTAGTTTATGCGTGCCGATACCTTTAAGGCGTTAAAGCGGTCTACGGCGCGGAATGAAAGAAATACCGCGGTCTCGCCTGCGTAATCTGGGAGAATGCCCTTTAAAGCCCCACAATTTAATGCTAAGTACGGCAATTCCAGCGACGGTGAACGGTGTTGTCCGGAGGTTGCACTAGAGGGTTGAAAAAAGTGATACACGCGGGGTGCGGGACGAGGGGTGCGGGGTGCGGGGCGCGGGGCGGCAATCACGGTTAGTTAGCGGAGCAGCTGGTCCCGAGTGCGATAACACTTAAGGTGTTTTACAGCGCCCGCTTCTTGCCCACCGCTCCGCCTTAAGTTGCCTCTCTCCGATGAAACACAAGTTTCGCGGGAGCTTAGCGGGAGAATTTCCCGGCGCAGCTACAGAACTACATCTGCACAGAACACAGATACGAAGATTTAGCAAGGAAGTGATAATGTAAGTAAAAGGTATTGATTTTAATGTGGCACAGTGACACGCTGTGCAAAATAATAATAATAAATATTGTACTTATATACACAATTACACAAGTAATCGTAACAAAGAAAATAATTTAATAAAAAGTGATTTTTCAGGTGTTATCAAAAAACTTTCAGCAAGACTACAAGTAAACGTTTTTAAGTTTCTATTCAGAACATAAATAGATGCCTAAGTTAGGTACTCTCAAAACTTTTAGCAGCCTGTTTTATGGACGGATACTTTTAGCTTTTTCATTATTTTAACTAACGTAGCTCCATAAGCATACACATTGACGTAAATGTAATCTAAAAGTTGTTTCTAAGCGAGAAGCTGCGCACTAAAACAGTTTATAGCACTATAAATTCACTGAAGCAGTTTCCAAAGTAGTAATTTGACGTGTAAAAAGAATTTAATTATAATTTGAAGCAACAAAGTGGAGATGTGATGTGTTCGCCGCAGCGGCGGCAATACGCCAGTTTACGGCCCGGCCGCGCCACCGGCACAGCGTAAACCAACTATACGATACTACCACCTGTAAAGGAAATTGTAACAACCCATACTCGTTTTATTTCACTCACTGTTTGGAGAGATTGTAAAAAATATGTCACATAATATGTTTAAACTATGTAAGAAATTCCAATACCCTAAATAGTATAGTGCGTCTGCAAATTAAGAAAGAAAATATCTTTTAATCTTCACTGTATTAAGAGATCTCCATCCTTATCTCGCCAAATTGGGCTTTAAGGTTCTGTAACAGCCGAAGGGAGAATCTCAAAAACAATCTTCGAACGGGCCTCTTCATTCTTATGCCTTGAAGGAGCCATAACAGTTTCATTCGGCAGTGAACAGTTTTGCGGAACGAGTACTGCGCTGTAATCGGCTCCCCGAGCGCTCGGCTATTTAATTAATTAGTAGACATCGAGGCTGGCGCAGGTGTGCGATTGGCATTACGGCGCCATTACACCGCGCGGCTTGTACCGCCGCCCCCGAGCTTCCACGCAACTACTTATACTTTGCATAAACACATTAACACCACTCTCGGCCCTAAATCCGAAAATTCAATCGCAAACGGAATCAACGGAACGAAGATACCGGGAATTCAATTTACAATTCTCCGTACATCACTGACGTATCAATTGTTCGATCTTACTAAAAGACAGATAAACGCACCGATCTCACGATTGCTTTTTCGATGAAAAAGACTGGAGATTCATCGATAGGACGCGCGAGTTCCGAAGTGAAAAATGTACATTTGGATGGCGATAATTCGTTTAATTTCCGGTGAGGGGTGCGGGGTGGGGGGGGCGGCCCAGATTAATTCAGCACCGACGCCGGCTGAGATAAGGATACTGAAATAAATTGAAAATGTTCCGAGATTGATTTGAATACCTCCGAGGATATATCGATGGACGGCTAGTGACCGCAGCTCCACTCCCTCACTACACTCACTACAACGCCGCGACTTATCGGAAAAACTGGCGAAGCTAATGAATAAATTAAACTTCGCTTCGCTGGGCATCGTGAATTAAGTTGGGGGTATAAATATTTTCCGAAAATGTATGGAGGAAATGAGAATGAAATGGCTTCATTTGTCAGTGTTAAAAATGTGATTACGGCAATACTTATCATTTTGCTCGACGTTTATTCGGCAATCTAGCGGTTAGGTACATCCGATATGCCTCTAAAACACTTAAGTAAATATACTTTGGTCTGTACTAAGGAAGTGAACTTTTAAAAGTAAAGCTTCCACGTACCTATTTTATTATGATAGTAGGCTATGTTGCTCCTATATAAATCATGAAAACTATAACTCCCAAGCACTCACATAAATAAGTAAGTAGAACGCTTGATGGGATTGCCGCCTTATGGCCAAGCTCTATAATATATTTTTACAATGTTGACTCCATAAAAATACACATCGGTACTCGTGCATACAATTTAAGTCCACTCACAGGTTGCCAAAAATAACTGTAACAACGTGATGGTTCTATCTATCTAGTAAGCCCCATTTATTCTAAATTGTGTTTCTGCAGAACATTAATCATATTCTATTCACTAACAGAGAGAGCGTCAAACGAAATTACTTTAATATCTCAACTCTAATCCCGTGAATAATAAATGCGTGAATCTCAAGTTTGTGTATTAAATCGTTTGTAAAATGATAAAATTAATGTAATCTGCGTGAGCGGGCCGCGATGGGACACGGCCGGCGCGCGTGACCCGCGTGCCAAGGAGACCTGACCCCCGGCCCGAGACAGCGTGATACTCTCATTTACATATTACCTCTGTGTGCCGACGAATTACAGCTCCACCACTCAAATAGTGGAAACCAGAAACAAACATGTGGAAGTAATCTGGAAATTGCAATCTTGCTGCGACATGCAACAACAATACGAAGACAAAACCACAACGGGCTGACAGTCATTGGCTCTCGGCGGAATGGAGAATCAAAACGTCCGTCCCATATGAAACAAATTGATTGGTGTGCAGAGGCGCTCGGCAGGCGCCGGCCCCGCCAGCAGATTGCTAATAGCGCATGCTAAACTTATTAGCCAAACGGAAAATGGCATTAACAGACGTACAGCCAGCGCTACTCTCGTGAAACTTCATTTGCCCGTCAAAGTCGACACGGGCACGGCTACGTGTGATTGTTGAATCAATCAAACTCTAACGGACTCAAATCAAAAACAACCGCGCAAAAGACGAACAAATTTAGTCTAGCAAAAATCCCTTTGGCGTAGGTGAAATTTCATTTTTTTTGAAAACTGACTCGCAAATGGGAAGCCGGTCAGTGCGAGAGTTTAATTCAGAAAGATAACAACCGTCGACGTCCAGTGAAATGGCCGCTTTCAAAACGTTAAAACAATTTTATCCTGGGTAATCCCGAAGTGTCAGAAGATAATAAGAGTGACATTTGGAGCGGCGGTTAATTCAGGAGCGGCGGCGGCGGCCCTCGTTTGTGACATAAGCCTGTTGGCACCGGTAAACCCATCAGGTGCGGGCTCTCTAACCTTGCTGGACTATAGACCACGCCCTCCGCCGACCGACTGACCCCACTTATTCCGTTTTAAGCTACACTGTCCCCTTTTTCTGACAGATTTACTTGACATTGTCGTGTAATTTGAATAAGAAACATTATGATAAATTTTATACCTTATCTGAAAGTTATAGCGGACTCGTTAATAACGACGTTACTAAAAATGAAGCTCTGCATTAGACACATACAGTGCGGGAGAAAGCAATTATTCGCATTCAGTCAACAAAGACAACTGCAGGCAACTGCACAAAGAGCCCATTTCATAAGTTAAAGCGTCACCGACGATAGTTATCCGAGCGCAACTAGTGATGCGATAAATCTGCAGAGCACACTAACTATCTTCCTGAGACTGCGCTGGTAGCCGGCGCTGGCTGCTCGCAGCTCGCACAAGCCCCGCCGAGGATGAAAGTACAGACAGAAAACTAAGACGATTAATCCCAGGGTGCAGCGGCTACGGGAGAATTTATTATAAAACGTTCTCTCGAGCTTTTTTGCGCTATCGACGCGTTATTGATAGAACTTGAGGTTGGTTTACACTTTTTGTGTCCATACTCTTTATTGTTATTTTATTATGAAGATGAGACTTCATCAATACCAATATACGTAATGATGAAATAAAATAAGACTGTCTGCTCTATCTAATAATGCAGCCACAAAAGTGGAATAATACTGTAGGATTCTAGATATACGTATGAACGTATAACTTTTAGCATTAAGTCCACCCTTTGTACACTTATTTATATATTTGTGCAATAAAGGATTAAATAAATAAATAAAATATAAGTTTAGAGTACCTAGTCGCGTGATGCCAGTGGATTAATTTAAAGTGACCACGTCAAATGTCAAATGTTAATTTGCCGCTTGTTTTTATATCATGTTCCACTAAATTCTTATGCAAATTGGACAGCAGGTCATGAATGAAGCCGTTAATGTAGACGACTGAAACAATTACGCGTAAACATCTTTAGCTATAAGGGTAAATAAGTAGGTTAGATTTAGCTTTAAATTGAGAAATGCAAATAACTAGGTTTAGAATATTATTTTGGAAATAATGAAAATCTCGAAATTCCTTTTCTGCGGGAAGAGCGCGGTTATAATTTAATCCCGCGTGTCACTGTCAAATTAGAAACATTAAATCCATAGACACACTCATATCCCGAGCAGTGACATTTCTAAACATGAGGGGAACAAAATGGAAGTGACATTCAGTGAGTATTTAAGCGACCTTGGTGGTGGTGTCTGGCGACTAAAAGGGTGGATTTCTCTAATTATTCCTACATAAACATACCCGTTATAACTAAGCCTGACATAATGCATTTTACTTAGAATTTATTAGCATGTTGTCGCAAGGGATACGAAGATATTTATACTTTAAGTGTGACAAGCAATCAAGTAAATTTACAATATATTATGTAGGTAACATAAAAAGTGATTCGTAATCACTAGCTCCCTTGAAACACGATGAACGAGCAATTTACGAACTTTGCGATAGGCGCCCGAAGAAAACGAAATAGGAAAACTTACAGAGGAATATCCAAGAGTTTTAAACTATCTAGACAAGGAAAGCGAGTTCTAAAGGGTAGGCATGGAGAGGTGAGGGAAGAGCGGTGACGTCACACGCTGACGCTGTAAATAATTGCTCTGTCGAACACACCTGCTGTAAAAGAAAATTAAGTGAAACGCCATTTGACTGAGTGACGATGGAGCGCCGAGCGCTGGATAAGGTTAATGAGCTGCCGCCGCCGGCGATACTGCTCGTTAATTATATTCTCTTTTAAATATCCACGTATTTTCCCAAGTAATTTACTATCGAGTATAGTATATGTAACGTTAATATAGTAAGTCTGGCGTACCAGTCGGTTACAGTGTCTTGGAGCTCGGCAGATAGTGGCGACACACGGCGCGATAACGTTTATGAGCAGCTTGCATGACCCGCCCCTCTAAAGACGCCTCGACACACGACATCCAGGACCGCACGAAAACTCGTAAAAAGGCAGACTTGTTTATCCGAATTACTATCGGATTACATTTTATTTGGTCCAAACAACCCACTCCGAATAATTAGCGATAACATTTACGAGCAACAGGGACCGAATGTTTTGCCGGAAATTTCCGCATAAATTGGAAAGGTAACACTGACGACTCGGGTGCGTTTATTGCCAAATTCACAAACATTTTTGACTCGACGAATAAAAAGTTAGCATCAGTCGAGTTTCCGAAAGCGAACGCCGCGATAAAACCGCCATATTTTCATGGCATTTGAATAAAAATGAAAAGGATGGTCAAAGGTCGGTTAATTTAATATGAGCGTTGGTCATTTCATCACGTGGATGGTGGGCTGGGGCTTGTTTTATTGCTCGGACCAGCGCCGACGAAAGAACGAAACAAAAATGTAACAAAGGGTAATAGTGATCGCGTTTGACAGCTGTTAAGCAGTTTTATTATTGCCGGACGGGCATCGCAGCGCCTATTTGCATAATTGAACGGCCACTTGGAGGCACTAGCATTGTTATACTCTGCCGAGCCATTTGTCAGATTTGCTGTATCATTTATGCATGTGGCTCGTAACAAGAGTCATCGTCGTTTTTCTAGTGTATTCATTATTTCTCCTTTTGTGTTGTTTGTTATCCCAACCGCTCTTACCCTAAGAATGGCCGAGGTGGAATACGTAAGACATGTCGACTTTTCTTTATTGACACAAGCTGCCGCATTTTTGTAACAAAGCGAAGGTTGAAAGGGCTTAATCTGGAATTTGGTCAGGTAAAATAAACATTTGCTTTTCGTTGCGCTCCAACAAGTTAGAATGAGAATACCTTTGTCGCTTACGGTCAATGCAGAGAAACCGAATTGCAACACTCATTTAAAAATACATATATACAACAACATGGAGTCCAATATTGTATTTTGTAAAGGTAGAGGTAGGAGCATTATTGTGAACGATATGGCATTTTCAGATTCTTATCGGCAATCTTGAGTGTTCCACTTTTACGAACAGAAACGGTAAGCTCATAATATATAGAGGCTCATAAAAATCTAAAACAATACCCATAAAAAGCCCATCAAAACTTTGTAATACTCGCTGAGCATCAATCAAAGTTGACCTGCAACTGTTACTTTTTGTAACAATTTACTAACAAACCGGGCAAGTAGCACTCTCAAACTGATCAGAAAACAATAAAAGAGCTATTAAAAGAATAAACTAGTGCACAAAAAGCTTTATCTGTGAAGCGTTAATGTTTAATGGCCGGCAAACACCGCTGGTGCTGCCACCGATTTAAAACTGATGACTTTTGAAAGCAGCTCCGGAAATAGCTACTTAAGGTCGTGAACTCAGAGCACTTAAAAGAAACACTATTAAAACACGTAACCGCAACGTATTTGCTATAGGAAATGTTCACGGGGAAGACAGTTGTTTTTAAAGAAACCACTAAATAGAAAAGTTGGATTACAAACTAATTATAGTGGATTGTCTGAAAGTGGTTTTTAATATCGCGGCATGCAACGGGCCTGAGGAGTGAGCGGTGAACCTGTCACGCGGCCACCACACGCCCATACAGTCACAATGCAGCAGAACAAAGCAAAATAAAATCTCTGTGTCCGCTGGTCTTTTCCTTTAAACAAAGAACATAATTATTTCCCCGTCATAATTCTCTATGTATTGTTACTCGGCTGTGAAACTTCAGTAATATCGTTAGGCTTCGCGGCAATCCGTGGACGGAGCGGGGACAAAGCTGAATACCTAATGACAACCTGTTTGAATGTACAACTCCGCGACAAAGGCATAAGTCAAAAGCAGCACTAGTTAGTGTAATGGAAACTTTTCTGGCCTGCTAATAGGAACATGCCAAGTGAATATGGTTCCGTTCGCGCTGTATTCGTTCATTCCTTTTTTACCGGTCAAGACTGAATCGCATTAGCTTAACTCACTCTAAAGCAGCTTTGAAAACGCCTCCTTTCCTATCTTTGTAATACATTCTACTATAGTAAAAAGCGATCTTAAGCCTAAGGACCAAGTTGTATTAAGCCATTTGACCACGATCTCTGAACATGATAAACAGAAGAAGCTTTCCTTATTTCATATTTTTCGGACATCAAAGGTCGGATGGTTATTGTTGTAAAAACATGAAAATAAACGTGAACTTTTTATTATAACTCACATTATTTGGGCACACTTTGAAGCATTGTAGCTTTGGGATTGACTTTTACGCGCCAGTGACACGAGGCCTAGTCGCGTTAACCTTTAATTTTACTCTATTCTTTCCTTTTTAATTTAGCCCCTTTTTGAGGCTTTATGCCCTTTCCGTATTAATGTTCCTAAACATACAACATACTTAATTACTTATATATGTATAGTAATATATTTAATAAGAACAACACTCATAGGTTACAACAATGTGAACTGATAACGATAATTCATTATTATTTAGTACGATTTTATGAACGTATGTAGTAAACTTAGTCTATAAGCATGGCAAATATAATATTAACAGCGTTATCATATTTAAAACATTTATTATTTCATAGAACAACAATAGAGCGGCCATACCGAAAGCCGTCGGCGCGTAAAACAAAATGTATTTCACGCAGAAGCAAAATGGATACTTCATTAATTTACTTACAATGAAACGACGATGGATGAGCGCAATTAAGCCTATACAATTAATAGCTACGGATAATGCCCGAAGTGATTTATCAGTAGCTGCTACTCGGCTGATTGACATTTTTAATTTACCTCTGCACGAGACACTATAAGTGCAGCGCTGTGGACGCGTTGGCATTTGTGGCGCTGTCATCGGATCCCTGGGGGCTCCCGTATTTATTACGGAAACTTTCATGGCTAGTGGATTAGCGTGAGGGTTTCGATTTTTAAAGCACTGTATTTGAATATGGACAACCGAATAGTGAAGTGATTATTGCTCTACGCTTTGCGATATCGATACCTTCTTCTTACTGAAAGCCAATTATTCAAATGTTTCTTCCTAATTACAATAAAGTAGCGCCATAACACTACGCTTTTCAAAAGATGAACCTCAGCGGAGGCAGCTCAAAGTAAAGGTAAGGGATTCAGCGAATCAAGATTCATGAATCAGTTCAAAAGCACATTCTGATTCAAAATGACGAGTTTATTCCATAGGTATTTTTTTGTTTTATTCTTTTTTTCTTTTGACTCGAGGAGAAGCTCATTTCATCCCCTTGTTGTCTATGAATAAGAGTAAGCCAAAAAAGTCATTGTGTTTTACCCTTCAGATAAAAATACTTAGAAATGAGTATGAAATTATTCTTCAAGTTTCCAGGATAGCCGGATTACGATTAAAATACATAGTGAACAGATTAATCCCGTCACAGAAACTTTGCCGAACAGTATCCCTGTGTGTAGTTTTGGAAATTTTAATTAAATTATTCACCGAGGCAGAACGTCAAAAGTTGTAGAATTTGAGGTGGGGGCGGCGGCGCCGTTAAACGGTGAAGTCTCAGAGGCGCCTGAACATGTCAGTGTCGGACAGGAAGAGGTCACGTCCTCCGGGCTTGTAATGGACTGCTTGAAAGCCCTGATAGTTCGCGGTTTGTTAGCGGAGCCCCCCGCCCTGCGCATGCGTCTCCACCGACTGAGTAAATAAACCCACAGGGAATCCACTCATGCAACTGATTCGCTAAAGGAGACCTTACATTGTTCCACTATGTAGGCCTCAACACCGATAGATGCGTTAACATTAAATTTAATTTTAAATATGTTTTTCCCAAAACGGTTTTGTGCATTTATTAGCTCGTACTGCAGCTACGTCGTCGAAGCATATTGCCTACGAGTTAAATTGGAGTAAACAAATTTAATCACTTGCTAAAATTGGTTTACCTTGCCCGGTTGTATTAGGTTGGATTTCATTTTCCGTTTTAGGCTGGTCGGACGAAAATATGTTAATGTATTTAAATGTCGAAGCTGTAAGTAAGTTGGGAGGCGCAAATGGGCAGTAACGCAGTGCTTTACAGCAATAACGCGCAAACCCGCTCTGAAACATTACCCGTTTAGCTTCACTTACTAGCCTATTATCATAAACACAAAGTTACCTCTCATTCTAGCGATAATAAATCCACTTGTCGCTTGTGTGTGGAAGTTAGGACGTGTTGCACAGGCCCGTTAATTTTTGTGTTCCGTTGCCAAAGGTGCCAATGCTCTATAATATTTATACAGGAAGGTATGGTATAGGTATGTAATGTACAATTTCTTAGATTTTCTTTATTAAAAGTAGATCTGCATTAATCTTTCAATATTTCTCTTAAATACAATAAAATAATGTACCAAGGTAATCTCGCTGAATAAAATATTGTTTATAATATAATATTACTGCAAATGTTAAGTAGTTAGCAGTAGTGTTGATAAGAAGTAAGTAAATGTGTAAGATCTAAATGAAGGACTCACGATCCCCGCATATTACAGTTGTGAAGCACCTACTAAGTGAGTGTTAGACTCACCACGACAAGACTTCATGGTCCCCAGTGGAAATGATACTCAGACAGTCGCTGTTCATTCCTAATAAGAAAACCTTTATGGTAAACAGGTTAAAGTTCATATTTCATCCAGTATCCCGTGGCTTTTGAGTTGTTATTCGCGCGGTGGCCGACAATTATAATCTTCTATTCGATTTGATGCCCGTTGGCTCCCTAGGGCGGCTGAGCGTTGCTCGTTTTGCCCACTAAAGTTTAAATTAATTCTGGACTGATACAATCCTCCTAGTGATTTCAAATCTAATAAATAATAGACAGTTCTCGTGTTCGATATCTCGATTAAAGTACATAGGTACCTACTTCTATGTATAGTGGAAAATTATTAGGTATTTCTAGAAGGAAAAAATATATTAACACCCTTGCTTGCGCTGATGCATACTTGATTAAAGCTAACAAACCACAAAGGCGTTACAATATAGCTTATTGGTAGCTGAAATATGAAAATGAAATTCAATCTGCATTCCACCTTGTATATTTAGATTAAATATGATTTAGCTGACTTTATTCCGGAACCCAACCCCAATTCATGTGTCCATCATCCGAATCCACAATGGAATGGTTTCACACTAAAATAAATTACAGTTGGTATTAGGATTTAGCCATTGCAAAGCTGTGTGTGCACTGCGATGCGATGCAAACACTAAATGACAGGTGGACGGGGCGCGGCCGCGAATGGCTTTTTTATGCAAATCTGCGCCGGGCCGGTTGATATTCGCCGGCCAGTCAATTCGCACCGAATCACTCGTGACATTTAATCGAGAAGTGAACAAAACTTGTAAATGTAGTAACGCTGGCGGTGACAACATGTCCCGCCCCGCGCCACGCAGGACGCATGTCAACAAATTTCAAATTAAAAATAAACTTTAAATTCGTCACCCGCTCGCGCCAGCCACCATAATGCACCGATAGTTAATTGAAAAATGCTTTATCCAGATTTATTGTAAATCGAACATTTAAAATGGAAGGTTAATTTCCTGCGGTTATTGGATCCATGTGTTTAATGAGTGCAACTTCGGCTATCATTCGAAAAGTTTTCCGTTTAAATGTATTTCAGATCAGATAATTATTGGGAAAAGTCGAAAATCATATCACGTTCCCTGTTCATTATTATAAGTAGATAGCAGAATACAGAATTCTCATAGTGGTTCAATGCTTGTACTTATTGATTTCAGGTTATAAAACAAACATAGCTTCGAAAATAAAATTATAAAGCTTAACACGATATTATTTAGGCTAGAATAATAAGAAGCTTATTAAAAAGATAATGACGAGCTTCCAAAGTTGATTAAAAACACCTGTTGCTTGCAGCTTTTAGTTTTAGAACTACCTATACCTGCTTACGCTACAAGCATTTTGTTTACCAACGCTAAGTTAAAGCAAATTTTATGTTAATTTCTTAAGTGAGTATCCAAAATTTATTGTAATAAAATTGTCGTTATTAGAACCTATCACGATTCTTCATTATATTTAATTGACAAAAGGCACATACATTTAATACAATTGAGGAAACCATATGAAGGAATCTGACTTCGTCTCTGTAGTGGCAGCACGAGAAATGTAGGCTATGTCTTCAGCTTCACCCAAATACACAATTTCAAATTCAATATGACAGTGAAGGTCTCACAGTTGCAGCCACGGAAACAGTGGCCTGCCTCGGAGCGAGGCAGCCGCGCGAGGCAACACGTCTGTCGCATCACAATGTTCGAGGTGCAGCGTCTACTCTGTTACACTTTACTGCCTTCCGCTTATGAAACCGCGCCCGAAACTGTTGGCCGTAAAACTTACAGTGGATTGTTACATTGAAGCCAACTAAACAAAGACCCCGGCACGTGGGGTTTCATCCGTGCCTTTTCATGGCAACGCCTTTAGCACCGATTTTATGTTGCAAATACAACTGTAATTTCGAAACGGAAAATGTATAAAGAAACCTTAGACGAAACTGGCAGGCGAGTATAATGCGGATCTCGCCCCCGGCCGCGGGCTCGGCTGCTTGTAACATAAAAATCCCGTTATCGCGACAGATTGTTTTCATGTTAATAGGATGAAAACAGGAGTTTGAACGCTTTAAAAGGTAAAATAATGTTAAGGTAATGCTTGTACCTACCTACTGAGGTTTATTATATTTTTTCGTTTCCTGTTTCTACGTAACAGAACCGTCTGGAGTTTTGGGAATTCTTATATGATAATCGGCGCTATAATGGTAAGTACATGAAACAGATGATTGTACCGCGTGCACGGACACCGACCGCGCGCGGTCGGCTGCGGTGGCAAACACGCAATTTGTTCTGAGCGCTAAATCGACCGCAAACAAAAGCCCAAGAGCGATTCGCACCGCACCATTATTCACCTGTGGTCGGACATGATAATGAGATGGACCACTCTGATCAATGTTTGTGTCTACATAGGATGTGGGTGCTAGCTAAATTGAACCAATTTAATTTCTTTGGCGCTGATTAAACAGCGAAATTTGAAATTCAATGGGGCGAATTAATGAATAAATATTTAACAAATTTGGAGTTGTGTGGGTGAGCGGAGTTTTATTGTTGTAGATGTAACGGAAAAAAGAACATTGAACCGTGAAGAGTGTGTTTTTATGGCAATTGTTACTTATCTGCCTACATGTGCTAAGTTAGTTCGCATAATACTTATTTCATTTAATATAATGATAATACATAATTGACTTTAAATAAATACTTACCTATAGATATAGGTATAGATATAGGTAACTATTATAATAGTATAATGAATGTATGACAATCACGCTTTTGTATAATCCTTTCAAATTTTCATAACTGTAAAAGAACCGTAATCCATACTTATAATCCCTTCTGAAACAAGACACCATCAAAATCACCTTATCAAACCCCCGAGTCAACTCCTCTGCTAGATTCCGCTGGGGAATGACATAAAACGATTTCACGAGAAAGACGATATTATACTAAATTAAGGGATAATGCTCTTTAGCCGGTAAGTTTTAACCCGTCGAAATTAACTTAGCCTTTGTAATTAAGATAGTTAATAAATGGGTGCGTGCGAAGTCGCTTCGAGATATGCCCGGAATGTTTTAATATAACTTAAACAACCGTGAATAGTTGGCGCGAACGTGTTGTTGTAAATACGACACAACTTCTTGTTTGAATTGTTTCAGTTAATTATGGCTGAAATAAAAAGTTCATGCAGAAATTCGCTGACCGCCGTGAAATTTAGAACCGCGTCAACGCAGACATACGGCTCGCAATTGCCATGGTTGTTAATTAATCCGAAACACTTTTTGGCTCGTTGAGCACAAATGGGCGTAATTTGGAAATTGTATAAGTAGATCTGGAATATCATCAGTTCGACGCAGCAGTGTGCAGGGAAATAATTACCGAGCGAGCGACGGGGCGTCCCACGGGAGCGGGCCACTCGCTGTCAGATAGCACTGCTATGTACCTATGCAGTGAATGCAGCAATGATCCACCTCCATACGCATACATTATATATAGATATTTACCTACGAATCCGCGCCACTGAAATTCATTTATTATTTGAAATTATTTCCACTGAAATTATTTAAGATCGATTCGAATTACTGAGTTATGCGCTCTTATAGGAGGCTGAGTTACTCGTGGCAGATGTGTGTGGCCACACCTATGGTTTAGTTGCAAAATATATAAAAATAATTCTGTAATCTCCGAGACTCTTGCAAAGTGGGGGTAGATATATGTAAACCTAGCAGCATCAAAGGTGATAGTTCATTCGCAAGTAGCGCGCCACGTCAGGTAGGGTAGTCTAATAATAGAGATATGCAAGATCCCACTCGGTGTTTGTCTTGTACGTTTTACAACAGCGATTCGCATTCAACCTGGCACTCCGGCAGCCACCGCTGCACTTTACAAGGATTAAACCGGATAATGTGTGTAATTTCGCAGAGTTTCAGAATCTTGTACAACTTGCTCGGGGAGCATTCTCACGTTGTAAAACTGTGTTATGAACTTATTATGAATCGAACGTAGAATGAAATGAAGTTATTAACGCCGGTTCAAGTTCCTGCTGCAGAATAATAAGTATCTCGAGCTCCGGGCTCCGCTCCTTCCGATCAATAGTGCTACAAATTAAAATTTATATTTCTCGTTTAACCTAGATAAAAACATGAGAAAAACAATAATACCCATAGCTTGTCACTTGTCGATAAGGGGTGTAATAAAATCGTGTTAAACGTTAGTGGCGCACAAAGGCTGGCTCGTTATTACTATTGCTGTATTTGTTCGCGAAGTGCTTCCATTATTGTTACCGACAACACAATGAGCTACAGTCACTTTCCTTAGTAGAATGGATGACTTTTCAATTGCTACCACTCTATTTACCTTGGCTGACAAGAAGGTCGTCTAATAGCTTTCCACTGTGTCATTTCCCGCACTCACTATTTTTTTATCCTTCCTTTTCGAGGCTTTGTCCCACAGGAAGTGATTTGCTAAAATACACTCCTAATGTATATTCTAAAAGCATTCGCTTCTTAGTGTTCTTTGCTACCCCAATTCACGGCTTCGATTTATAGATACCGGTGCTCAAGGTGTTTTTGTTAAGGCGTAAGCAAATTACTGGCTGTGATAATATTTTTTTCGTGAAACCGACTGGTTTGCCCTTAATTGTTTCCGATATTGTAAAAAGTTAATCTAAATTTAAACAACAATCTATGCTTAAAGAAATACCTACAATATTGTAAAAGTCTACAGTTAAAGCTGTTTTAAAATTAAACCTTATAAATAGTTATTCTAGAACTGGCGCCATTTTTCTTCCATTATCGGATTCCCTAAGGAAAGTATTAAGCGCCACTTTAGTCCTTGGTCTAGGCTGTCCCTAGGCACTCTAGAGCTGCGGTCTAGATATACAGGATGTATATCAAGAGAGGCACGTGACAGTTCGAGATACCTCAAATACTTCGCTTAGCTATTTCCGCCGGCAGCCCGCAAAGGTACGAGGCTTCTCACAAGATGTGTTAGAGGTTTATGTGATAAAATAAAGCGTTAAATCTTGTGATGCTAATTATCAATTTAGCAATACAGCACGGTGCCAAAATTATTGGTATTCAGAAGTGGTCGAAAATCGGGAGACTAATCTGCCAGTGGCCTAAAAAATATCTAGGTAATTAGTAAAAGTAGTGTTTTATCATCTACTGAATAGAAATAGAGAAAAATATTAATTTACCTTGTTTTCCTAGCAATAAGTAGGTTCAAACGGACTAAGTTAGTACAAAACATTTCATAGAAGAACTTATTATTTTTATTAATTTCCTGCTTCAGTGTTTCCTACAAGTTTTTCCACTTTATGGAAAATATTTTTAATTGATTGAGTGTACTAGTTAAATAACTTTTATTATTATACTTTATTTTCTTTACTGCTGTTTAATTTTCAAGGATTCATAAGAAATTGCTATATGCCTAGGCTAGGTACTTAGGAACAAAACTTGTTAGTAAATATCAATTTTAGAAACTACGATATGTACACTATGTAGAGCTACAAAAAGTATTTTCTTTCACAAGTTTAACGCTCTATCAAAATGGAACTTTTAAGAATGTAGAAATATAAGTTATTTTGCATTGAAAGCGCTCCGGCAAGACGGTAAGCAGGTGATTACGGGGCGTCCCACAGGCTCTGCGCGAGCCTCCGACGTATTATATCACTAGAACGTGCTGCATTTTTCGACCGATTTTAAATTTACAACTTCGATTTAAGCACTGGCACAGTAACTTTTTTAAAACTGAATTTTATGTCCTGTGTTTTCAATATCGTTGTAAGCGGGCAATATTTTCCAAATTGCAATTTGTGCTTGAGGGGCTTACTTATCAGTAGATAAAGAACGTTAAAGAGCATTTAAGTTCTGTTGTAAGATGCAAGAATTAAACTCAGAGTAAATTAGTACAGGAAGCAAAAGAAACTAAATACAGAACTTAAAACATTTCCTCTTCATTATACGAACTATTTGAACATAGCTCCAAAAGTTTCGAGTCTGTAGACAAGAAGTAGTTAAGAAGCTTTTCATAGCGCAAAACACACAAGACAACTGAGTGAGCGAGTCGGTGCATACACAGAGCGAGACGGAAACATGGAGAGGAGTTTCCAATGCGATTTCATTATTCAGACACCACCACTAACACGTTTTAAGGTGAATCAATTTTGGGATACAAGTAATATGAACAGCGGCGGGTGGTTTGCCGCTCCCGGCGCATCGCCTCAGCCCCGCTGCCCCCGCGGGACGCCGCTTGCGCCGCCACTTAGCACTCTCTCAGAATACACACACTTATTCATATGCTTGCAGCCGTGCATCGCAGACATAAGACTTTGTTTGGAACAAAACCCCAGAATAAATAACGTTGCTTATCTCGCACGGATTCGGAAGGCTTTATTCTGGGATTCGCTCTGTCGGGTATATATTTGTTTGTGTATAAATAACTTGGACTGTCAACAAATATTCAGAATAGTAGCATGAAATGGGTCAGAGATTATTAATAAAATATCAACCTGACACAAAAGCTCAACAAAGTAATTTTATTTTAGCGTACAACATTGTTCCGTACAATCTGAAATAGCAGAAACGCTGACGTCGATAAAAACAAAGGTTTTATAAAGTCGCGAAAAATAGCTAAACACGACATTTCCCAACGGAAGTTCGCAGTAAGAAACCGTGGAAATGTCAGTACGTGAAAGACATAAACTTTAAAAATAACTCGGGGAACACGTTCGCTTTTTTCGAGTGAGAGAAATTCTATGGCACTCAACGGAAACGATCGCCATTTATGATTCACGCGATAGGCGTCTTTACACATCACGAACGGAGTGGCGCCGCTTGAAATATAGATAACACTAGTCTTATGCAAAGTGAGAGGTGGAGTGGGTTTACACGGAGCCGCGAGCTCACGCAGGAATGTGTCCCACAGGTGCCGCCGCGCCGACCCGCCGGCACAGATTGCTTCTGCTACTCTGTGACTCTTAAATATTCACACACGTCACGGTGACGCCAACCGTGTTTAGTTTTTATGCCGCATTCAGAAAGGGCCAGCGGCAACTGCCAGCCGACATCCTCCCAGCTCACCCTCGATGTCCCGCCCTCTACGCACGAAACGCAAATATTTTATTACGATATCTACAGATATACTTTTGACTTCTCTACAATGCCTTGAAGAAAAATCATGCGAATTATTCGGAAAATATTTTAATTAAACAAAAGAATGCTTGAGAGAACTTTTTGTTGAATTACTTTTTCAAATGGGGCCATAAATTAACTTGTAATGGTGCTATTAAAAGCATCATTCGCGAATATTTAATGTCCGAAAAGCCTAAAAGATTTTTATATTTTTTGTAAAGCTTTTATATCCACATATCCACCCTTTGAATTAAGTCCCTATTCAACAATGGTGATATATAGAGTAGAGATAATATGAATAGGCTTGAAGAGGATGGACCTTAGTATAATATTTTATATAATTTTCTTTTGTATGACGAGGCTTGGCGGAGTGGATAATACGAGTATAAGAATGTTGATATCGTTCAATAGGATTACCGAAGTCGCTGAAAGTTGGGAGTCACCGCCGGGGCGAGGGTGAAATTATAATTGATAATTCAAATAAGTCTCAAATTGGGCGTCGAAAGTGTTGCGCGGGGCGGCGGCGGCGGCGGCGCGGGGTCGTGCCGTTACGAAAAATAGATAATAAAATGTATTGAAATGGCGGCGGGCCGGCTTATCCGGTTGAGAGTCAATGAATATTTGATTTCAATTTTTTTCCCGACGTCGCCGTGAAGTATTCACGCCATACCTAATTTGATTTTGGCCATTCCGCCCGTTCGCCGGGGCAGTTTGCATTCATATTCAGTTTGAATACGCGTTTGGGTTGGTTCTTGCCGGAGTTTGATACAAATAAACAGCGGATATTTTTACATTTCTTGTGAGGCCAACCCGACCCGACTGATTACGTTCGGGATAATAACCAGCCCAGTATTAGGGCTGCTTCTCGAATATTTTTACAATAAATATTACTTACAAGTATTGCACGTTTGGATTATAATAAAAGGGTACATTCTACTTTTAAGGGTGCGTGTAGCTTACAAAGTAATTTTGTAAGCGTGAAACATTTTATATAAATATCTACCTTCAGGTATTTGACGTGGCTTCATTTCCTAGAATAGCGTAGGTAAAGGTATATTATTTACATAATAGCCCACTATAGACGCTATTGTCTATAAATATTCAATTAAAAGCAAAATCTTGGCAGAATAATTACCTGAAAGGGTATCATCTGCCTTTCCTGTAAAGGCTCGGCGAGCGCTTCAATTTATGTTTGTTCAAAATATCTTCTTAATTCTATGGCTATAGAGTTTATATTGGGAATTTATTGTTAGATCAAATGGGTGTTAATATTTATGAAATTGCATAAATGACGCCTCGGTATTTCATTGAGTTGGAATATTTGGGTCAACCTGGTTTGTAAACCAGGGTTCACCGGCGTACATTTAACTTTGTACTTTGTTATTATTGGTGTAATGGTTCGTTTACAACAAATATCCATGTTTAATACATTTCTGCAGATTTTAATTAAAATCTTGCACACTCTTGGGATGGAAAGCGTTTTGCATGTGTCAATATTTAGATGGAAATGCCATCTATTTATTTATTTAGGAAAATCAACATTGTTACAGCGTGGTACAGATATAAGATAAAATTCATTACAGTAAAGCTACTTGCAAATTTCCTCTGTTATACCTAAAATAAATGTGAAATATATGCCCGTCTTCTATATTTTTGAAACTTTAACAAATTAAACGATGTTGACTTTTCATAATTATCCGATCAACGCTCTTAGGTCTTCATTTTCAGACAAAGCCTGAGCAACAACACACAAAGCATAACATCCCATAATATATCAGTTTACAAAACAAAATATCTCTTCCACGTCAATAAATAAAACAGAACACCGAACAAAACAACACCAATTATTCGAGCAAATTTTCACTTGTACTTTCGCCCGTACCGAAGAAAGCTTCGAGGAAACCATATATTCTATCCGGATGTCGATTTGTTATTTATTATGCCGGCAGTAGTCGTAAGTCGTAGCGAGGGAGCGGGAACACCGAGCCTATTTAGTGTCGCTGCCACCTCGAGGCCGCGACCAGTGTAGTGCGACCCCCGCGGCGCCGGCCGTCACTCCGCCGCCCCCGGCCGATGCGTCTCCCGCTCCACTGGACGAGTCTCTAGCAGGATCGGCGCCGGTATTTATTCGTTGCTAAGTAACCAGCGACGACTTTGTGGCGAAGACGGCCAGTGAAATGAGGCGAGACGGACACAAAAATGATATGTTTGCCTCCGTGACGTGCGGGAGCCGACTCGCTGACTGTCGCCGCCGTCGGGAGGAAAACACGTCGTGCGTGATTTCGCCCTTTGAGCGCTACTAGCTAATACGTTTTATTACCCACGGAAATATTAATCGGGTTTTATTATCCAATATAGGTACAGTTTTAGTGATGAAGTATTTCGGCATTAGTCTCCGGTTTTAAATACTGAGTTATGACTTTGTAAAAGTTTCCGTAAGCTATAAAACGATAAGTGGTTGCGTTTTGCCCTGCCGCAGGTCATATTTGACGTAGATGTCTATAATTTTACAGCCGTTGTTTGACTGACGTAAACCGTTTAAACTACAAAGAAACGCCACCTGAATATTTCATGGCTACACAGCAGTGCATATTCGCAAGGATTCCAGTATTTCTAGTACACTTAAACTACAAATTAGAAATGCAACTTACCTCTGTGCCTATTGGTTTGTTTGTCGAACATTAGCATGGCGTCCTCAATCTGTAACAAAGAGAAGAGCATAAAATAAACTTCAAATTCTGTAAAGATCGAGGAAAAATAGAGAAAAACAAGGACGTCGCGCGCAATTTGAGCCCCGCCCTAGCAATAAAACACTCCCGCGCTGTAATAACGAGTAAGCACCGCGCAGAGTAAACCACACGCTGCAAATAAACTTTGATAAGCGGGGGCGAGCAGGTAATAACGTATTCATAGAGAAATAAATGGAAAGTCGGCGGTTAGGACATGAACAATACACGCCAGCCGAGATGCGCTGTCACCGCTCCTTCCCGCCACTAGTTGCCCGCGAAAGATTTTTTAAACTCTACACTCCAGTGATAAACCTGATACGAAACAAAATTGCATAGTAAATATTCATGCGTCAGGGCACCCGCGCGTAGCTCCCGCGTAGGGGCAGCTTTCAGTTCATTATACATTTTTTGGTTTAATTTTGAGGGCAGTAAATTGTCATGGTAATTTATAAAGCCACTCGCTTCTAGTAAAATGGCCTCGGGTAAAAAACGAGTGTGGGTCGAAGTGTGGTTTTGGTTGGCAGCATGTGTTGTGTGACAGCGGCGTCGCGGCGTCCCCCGGGCGGCCGGGCCACTCCAGGGCGGTATGATCGATGCCGGACACCCAAACAAGTGACCTTTCCCTGAATTATTCCTACCTGTGGAAACGTTTATTTAGCGGTGATTTGTTTGCGCGGGAATTGCGACGCTCTTGTTTGGACGCGTGTCAAGTGGACATTGCTGGTTGTAAAAAAACACTCGACTGTTTTCCGTGTTTTTTTTAGATTCCGTAATTGAACGTTAGTTTTTAAATCCTTTCATCGCGATCAGATTTATATTCTGACCTTCATAATCGCGTAAATAAAATGCCTCGGTAATTATGAGGTTAAAAGCATTCAGTAAGTAAATATAATTTAGTCTACCAATAAGTCGAATAAGAGAAAAGTAAATCTAATATCGCTCAGAAGTGTAGCCTTACCCTTCCACTTGTACACAAATACCCGAAAGCATAATAATATCAATATTTACCAAAGAGTCGCAATAAGAAATCTTGTAAGGAAATTAAACAATTTGTTTGCTGGTTCGCTCGCTCGGATTCGAACTTGGCTCCCCGGGGCGTCGTTACGGTCCTTCCCCACAGCGACATCGGCGCCGATCAATACCACATGCTGAATAACCGAACGCTTTTCCACTCAAAGGAAATTAGGTATACGTCGGTAATTAAGGATTAAGGTGTTTTGAAACTTTCACGGGAACGTACCAGCTGCGGAAGACGATTTAAAGTCACTGTATTATTAAAACATAGGTCACGTACACAGGTCATTTGCTCGTAAAATAGATATTAACAATCAATGAGGAGTTTTCTGTCAGCTTTTTAATGTAGGCTGCCAGTACCTACTCCATAAATAGTCGAAAGAATTTTTAAAATAATTTCAGGCACCGAAATGGATTTGGGTGGAAAACTGTAGGAGAATGAATTGGAATAATTTTGGGAATCCTGATATTTTTCATGCGCATACTGCGGGCCGGAGTAAGTGAGCGAAATTGGAGGGAACCCGGCTGTAAACGTTCAGAATTTTTATAGTTTGGCTCGGACATGGCACGAATAAAACAAACTTTCTGAACCAGTAGCGAGTTTCTTTATCTTTGTGAAATATTTTAGTCGGTCTGACTTCGCTACGAAGGTACGCGTGACGGATGACTTGCAAACTTCATTTTATTCTAAACTAAACCCACGATAAAGCAGCGTAAACAAACTTTGTCTTTGAAACCTCAAACAATGGAATGATTCAACTAAAATCATAAATTATTTTTCACATTGTACCAAGTACAATACCATAACGCTAAATTTGAATTTCCCCTATTATAAATTCCCAGCTCAACAGACACCGCATTACAAAAACAATGTAGGGCACCCTAAAACACACGTAATTCATTACATACCTGCTGCTAAGCTGTTGTTTCAGTTATAACTTTATTTAAGGGGGACCGGCGACTCCCACGGGGCACCTGTCGCACTGCGTCCGACCAATTTACCTGCACTCGTTTAAGTGAGCGCCTTAATTTACCTTCTTTCCTCTTTATTCTTAAGATATATAACATAAGAGACATCTTTAGACGGCTCATTTTCAACCGCGCAAAATTAAGACAGCACTTTCTGTTCACTGTGACGCGTTCTGAATTATAAGTGAAATTAAACACGGATTTGCAAACAAGTTACGAATTTAAATTAAAAGTGTCTGATTGCAATTTTGTTTCCCAAAGTGGAATCAGAATTTTAGCGCGGTGGTGTGTTCTTTGAACAAAAGCCAACAATTTGTTATGATAAAGTCGGCAAAGTCAAATTACAGCTCTGGGCGAAATTGACTCATTTTTGAGGGGAATGCAAAATAAAAGTGTAGTATGAGGGAATGTAGGCAGCGGGTGGCGGCGGCGGCGGCGGCGGCCATCCATCAGCGGGGCATGCGATGCGCCTGTCAGTGGTGTCTGCGGAGCCTCCACGCCTCCACCTCACGACCACTCACTCAAGTAATGCGATCGCTATGCGTGAATGATCGTAAAAGCATTTTAATTGGACCGTGTACTTTGCGGCTTTATGTGTTTAATTAGAATGCCAATGAAACTGCCAACGGAATTTTTCCTACAATTTTCAAACTCGAATATCGTGAAAGCACTACAAACATTAATTCAAAAGTTTCGCCAATATAAAGTAGTCGGTTATTTGTGTGAACTTCTCTGGAAGTTCGCGAGTGTGTTACCGGTTTCAAATGCGCGTTGTCGTTTTTAATTAGCGACAAGTGCTAGTCGCTGGATAATGGCGTTCGTTCACAAAGACATAAGGTGCAAACTCTCGCATCGCCGCCGCCGGCCGCCGCCGCAGCATCATCATTCATCGCTCATCCCATTTGTCAAATGAACTGAAATTACAAGTTCGCTGTCAGTTATTGTGGATACTTGTGCGAGCTTCCTGAAACTATGCAACCGTTTTCGCCATTTACATTCTCGTAGTTGGGGAACAAGTCGCAAGTAGTCAGTTACTTGTTAACAGTTTAACAAGGAGCGGGGCGGGGCGGTCAGACGCACGTCCGTCAGCTGACCGCGCCGCGCCGCCGCCGCCGCCGCCGCCGCCACACAATGCAGCTGTCCGCCACTCCATCCACCCTGCATAAATTACTATTGCTATTGTTACCAAAGTGAATAATACGACGTTTTAACTTCCGCCCGAGTGCGAGTTTCACTAAAATTCAAACTAAGCCGCAGATTATATTACTGTCCGACGAAATTTTTATTCTCAATTTAAACGAATCAGAACGAGTAGAGTACGGTCTTTGAGAAAACGGCTTTGAGAAAAAAGTTTTAATTTGTTTAAATATATCCTTGAGCGGTGTTCCCGTGAGGCGGCGCGGCGGAGCCCCCGGCGTCTCGGGAACACCTCGCCGCGACCACATTAGTATTAACTTGGAGAAAAAAGTAAAATATTAAGTAGTTAAGCTAATACAGCCACTCAAATCCTTCTTCCCGGAGGTACACTTGTACAACTCTTCCCCCGCTCACTATTTGGTCGTATATTACTAATGATTCTCCGGGGACTCTCAAAGAAAGCTACAGTTTTTTTTTCGTTATTATTATTAAGTATTACGTTAGTACGTAAGCATGTTTCTTTTATATAAGGTATGTGTAATAAAATGATTTTAAATAAATAAGACTGGGTTTGAAGCTCCAAAGCAATTTTGAAATGGATGGATTTTCTGTGTTAGTTTTCCTTCGAGTATTCACGTAAAATCAAGCCACACCGAAACCCATAATTTATGTAAATATCTTTGCACTTCTTCTACCGAACCTTAACAGAGGTTTAATTTGATGGTTTAAAATCCAGTAAAACATCCGGTAAAATAATTCCAAGTTAAATTGCAGTCGATTCGACTTATTAATTATTAACCTCAGACCGTTCCCACCGTGGTACAGGCAGACAAAATCAAATCTTATCAACAATTACGGATTTCCCAAACCGTGAAGAAACGTTGAATAAAATATAAGCAAAGTTTAGGAAAACCCGAAAACGTTTTTCGTATTTGAATAATCACTTTAACAAACAAAACTGGGCCGAATTCGCTTCATTACTTATTAACCTGCGCTCGAATATGAGACAGTGCGGCCCGTGGGAGCCCCCCCGCGCCCCGATCCCCGCCGCCCCCGCCCCCGCCCCGCGACGTACACGCACTACAGACAAACTTACTTATTCCGACTGCTTACCTTACCTTTCAAATGTTTTTAATAAATTATGCGACGCAAACACGTTTGTTAGCATATTTTTAAAGAAATGTTTTCAAGGAAAATAAATAAATGTAACATTTTCAGAGGGCTACTTCAGAATGGTAAGAAGCTGTGGGCTGCAGTGATTTTGGGAAATAATCGCAATCTGTGTTTCCGACACTTTGGAAGTTCAAAGGGTGTCTATTGTTATCTACAGATTTCAATAGAAATCTTGAGTTCAAAGGAACTTCTTCTCCTTTATCTGGAACCCCGGTTCTATACGTTTGTAATGTAAAAGGAAACGTCAAAAAGTTACTTGAAGAACTCGCCACGCACAAATGAAGTGGCGCTTTAATTTATTGAATGGAATACCTAATATTAATAATATGTAGGACATCTCACCAGCCACCCGACCAGCCTGTACTGTAAATGATTAGGGTATCCCCAAACTTCACTCACACTTCAGAAGTTCAGACGTGCCTACTGGCCCACTGTTAATTACCAACTTAAAAAAACTGCAACTCATAATGGACAGGCCGGATGACTGATGACTTCACGTACATTTCATATTTTCCCCAGAATTACGGGGAAAAAGCGTGAAATATTATCGTAGCGCGAATTTGTGCCCGAACCAGAAATTAGGCTATCATTATAAAATTATTAATTACACCACGAACAGCATTTCGAAAAGTTTTCAAATGTCGTAAATAATGCCACAGCGAGCGTGGAGGTTGACGTCACTGCGTAAGAATGCCATTCATAAATTATAATTGGGCGGCAATTTCGCTGACGTACTGAATAAAATGAGAATGTCGAACGTTACCGATCGATATTGGGAAGTAAAATAGCATAATAGCTGCCGTGGATTATACTGCGGTGAAAAATGGTAGCGCCGAGATCGCGCAGCAGTCTGCCACATAATGACGGCACTGAAGTTTCACTCGTTAGCCTGATGTAGATTGTTGCCAGTCATTACTACGGAACCACCTATGGGAAAAGCCAGCGCTTTCATACGTTCCATTTTCGAAATTACTTATTGTTTACCGAGCTAGCCTCGTCGCGCATAAGTGCGCAATCTGTTTACGTTCTATTGTAAGGATTTATTGTTTTAACATTAAAAAATCATAATCTTTTCATAGTATGAATCTCATAATTACTGTTATGTAAATTATTAATGATTAAACAATCTAACTGAATAGCTTTCAGTCTGATTTTGTGAATTGTGCTACTGACGCTCTTCATTTCAGCCACTTAACTTGAGCGGAGTCGTCATCCATTGTGATATTTTGTTATAACAGCTAAGATGCAGCGAAGCGAGTATAATTGTTAAATCCCTATAAAGGATCTGTCAGGCTTCGGGGCGAGAGAGCAAAACTTGAATAAGGATTCTTCATGTACAAGACTTGAGTATTAATCGTATTATTAGTGGGTGTGAGGACAAGATGAGCGGGTCGAAGGGGTAAGAAGCGGGGGCGGGGGCTAACGACGTCCATAGGCGGAGGACCGGCCAAGTGCGTGACGTCACGGCACCACGGACACTCCTCACTTCCAATTTGCATATAAATCGAATATCGATAATCACGTCACACTACCGCTATTGAGTACACTGAATTTCGTTCAATATTCGATAAGCCGATGCAAGTCTTAACCAACAAAAGTTTCAATCCGGATAAGGGATAGACCTACCAGTCTTCTATTATGTAAATTAGGAGCCGCACGAAACTTTCCGCCGGCCACCGCAACTAGGTTAAGTTTCGGAGAGAACTTACAATATTAGTGGAAGGGTCGCTTCGATAGATCGAGAATGAGTCAGGAAGTAGACTGAAAATATGGTAATAATTTATGGGTAGCGTGCTGTTATGGGAGGCGTGGTGCGCTGAAATAGTTAATCGTGAAAAATGGATCATGGGTTAACGGGTAGTGCTAGCATGCGAGTGAAATTCTGTGTGAAAATGAAGAGGTCTTTGGTGCGTGTAGTCGCCGGCTGCTGGTAACGACGCGCGCAAATGACCGGGACATAAACATGCCTCTCCCCGCACCCCGCACCCCGCGCCCCGCACCCCGCGTCCCACCGCATGACCGGTACTTCCACCAATTACCAATAACCTACACTCTCTTTCTCTCTACACATATCCAATCCAACTACACAACAACAAAAAAAACTGGAAAAGTAATGTGGGTTAAGGATTAAGTTTATAAAAAGCAAACCAATAATGGCCAATTTACGATACTTCGTAAAATTTCTTTACAGATCTAAACTTCAACGGCGAGAAATGGAAAGCTCTTTAATTATACAAAAAGTGTGATCCGTTCCGAAGTTTGTAATGCGACTCAATATAAGAGTTTATAAGAATTTCAATAATTATTCATTTGCCGGGGACGAGTGCGCGATATTGCCAAGTTGTGGGCGTCCCTCCATTGTCAATATTCGAGAAGTTTTTTGAGCGGGGCCATTGAGTGCATCTAACTTTCCTTTTAGATCGACACTAGCTCAGCGGAATGCAAAGTTAGTGTGATTGGCCCCGCCCTTGGCAACTCCTAAAAAAGGGAGGCGGCAGAAAAAGTTTCAGGCTGGGTTTTAAATTAGCATTGTTTCGTATAATGTAAAGTCAATTAGTAGTGCTTCCTTTGATTGAAAGTTGTAAAAAAATAGCCCCTGGAAAATTTAAATTACCTACCACCGATAAAATATAAACGATAATGGGATATCTATGTACATCTACAGGAATCGGTAGAGAATGAGAATGAACATAGATATTTTTTAATTGTAAACACATACTGTTGGGTATTGCCTAAGTCCAGCAGAATACGAAAATAAGAGCTTTATTAAGTACTTATTTGTACAAGATATTTAGCCCTGTAAATTGGTTATGGAATTCCAAGGAGGTTTCTGTTTTTAAGGTCGAGCCCTACCCTAGCCTAGTTGCTTTTATTCTATCTTTTACCTATAAACTTTTATTGGCAATGGGCTATTACGACCTACATTATCAACATCACCCGATTTTACTATTTCCAGTCACGTAATATGGAACGACGAATATAAACCATACGGCTCACACGTCTATAACCTTAGACTACGGACGCGACTCAATTTGTATGAACGGAGAACTGTAAGGGTAATATATTATCGCAAAACTTTTTCAATAACACTCCCGCCATAAAATATCATGTCATTTTAGATATTTCCCAGGCAGTTCTGATCTTTAGGTCCTGAGTCCCTGAATCAACTTCTGAGACAAATACGAATAGAAAAATAAATTATTCGCAAAGCTTCGTGTCAGGAGAACGATGGCGTCGCTTTGCGTAGACCCGAGTTGAAGCAGTCGTTTGTGTGACGCGCACAACTTGCGTCGAGGTCACATTATCTGAATTGCCTGCGTCAATCAAAACCTGGCTTCCCCAACATCTAAATGTAAGTACGCAAAAAAGAGACCCACATGAACTTATTTCCTCAGCCCGTTTTTCACCCCTACTTCCCGCAAATTTATTACATAAGAACTTTAGAAAGTCCCATTCCTCAATCTGGGGTATTATGTTTACGTATCTCGAGTAAACACAAACTGATCTATGTTTAGTAACAAAGTGAAACTGGTGAAGTAGAGGCCATTTTCCGCGCGGATGGGCGACCCGGAGCCGCTGGCGATCAGGCTCGAACCTCGCCACTGATAAATTACAAGTCTTAAAACCAGTGGCAGGTAATTCGGCACAAAGTCCAGCCCACGCCCGCCCCGCGCCCTCCGCCGCGCCACGGAAAAGTTTCAACGATTACTTTTACTTCTAATTTATGTCCCTGGGTACCGATAAAATGGTGGCAAGGGAGCGAGGCTCAGGTGAGACGTTGTCGAAATTCTCTGTTTTTATTAAAAAAGAAACATGCCTTCGTATCATTGAGCGATCTTAATTTCGTAATAAAGAAAAATTCTAAACTTTCTGAATTAAGTTAGCAATGGAGGAAAGTATAAAATTGATTTTCATTAGACTCTTGCAACTTGCTTGCGAAAATCACGAAGTCCCATTGCCGTGAGCGATACAGAGCGCTCTGAATAAAGTTGATTAATATTTGTCAGATGAGGGTGAAGGGCTTACTTAGGGGGGGTAGGGGGGGTGAGGCGGGAGGGGGCGGGTGTCCTTCATGTTCTGAACAGCTGATATATCGACTGCCATCCATCATTCACAGCCGCAGCGCAGCACGCACGCCGGCGCGTGCCCCGGACTGGCAAGTCATATTGACCTCCACGCCAATCAAAACTGTGTTAAGTTTCCTGAATTGAATATTAGGTATTTATATCAAATATGAATTGTAACGTAGCAATATTTCACACGTATCTCTTATTGGGTCGATCCCGAAAGTACAAATAAAATATTTTTACTGATTCAGAACGTCGTTACGGCCCAATCTGTACGAAATCTTGATGTACCCACCGACAGTAACAGATTTATAGGCCCAGTAATAAGGTTGCTGATTTTAACAGCAAAACCCTAAAAATATTGATAACGCAACAGGGGTTGTGAACAGCGTAATCCATTTATTGCGAATGAAATAAAGATGGCGAGATTGGCTGGATCACAACGCACTTACACAAATTCCATTCCCATGTCTTCGGCAATGAATAATAGATGTCCCCCGCAACTTGAGTTCGACCTGTTTGCCACGCACACATGCTGACTGCCTCGCGTCCACGCGCCACACACACCCACACATATGTACAAATACAACCAGAATATTTACGACCCTACTACCAGTGCCAGAAAGTAGTTTTTGCATTAAATATACTTTTGTAATCATCCCTTGCATGTAAACGGCACATGAAAAACAAGACTATTTGAAAGTGGAAGTCGGGGGGCAGTCCGACGAAAAAAATGGGATAGGAAAAACTACTTCTGTTACTGGTGATGATTTAATTTCATTAGAGATTCACGCTAGGTAACGCCAGAGTATATAGGTACCTCTACATTATAAAACAAATATTCATGATGTAAAATGGTTGTACCGGATCTTGAGGTCTTTTGCTACCCAATAGGTAGACTTACTTACTTCCTGTTTTAGGTACATATTTAAAGCGAATAGTATGAAAATCTGTATCTCTACCAATATTATTTTATTTAATAAGATGTTAGCGAAAATATTTTAAACCAAATTTCATGTTGGGACAGAAACGAAAAGATGACCGATTTGATTCCGCTGAAATTTGAGTTTTACGGTTACGGTTCTACATCTTCTACCACATATATAGAATGTAGGGAGAAACATTGATTAGGGTGAGGGAAAAGTCTATTTCATGCAGTTTTACTTGGTAGCCTGTGAGCTTGCAGACATTTGTGAATATTTATTAATATTTTTCTTTCCATTAATTCCTATGCATTGAGTGTTTCACAACAAATAGGTATAATTTATTTTTATAGGCCATACTATCCATATGTGTGCGTAAATTATACCTTTGGTTTCCATTGTTGAAGCCACCCGGTACTCTATATAATAGCTCCATTTAGTCTTACTCAGTTTAGAACAAAGTCAGTATTCCTAACTAGTTCATGATTTATAATTGTACTATCCCGGGCTAAAGTCTAAGAGGGTGTGCGGTTTCATAGATTTCCATTTTGGAATCTGTTGCGGAATGCATAATGGTGCAGCCAAGTCACCGAATTAGATCTAAATTAACCGGTAAATTTGCCGTAACTTTGGTGTCTATTAACTCAATATTCCGTGGTTTTGGTTTCATGGAAATTACGCGAGTATTATTATAAATAATTGATTTACGTTTTTTTTATACATATTTTGCACTAAGAATTCAGATAAAAAGAGATAAAACTACACATATCTATAGTAATCCACTCAAGTTAAATGGATTCGCAGTAAGAGAAAATAATTTGTATAACTATTCATTCCAGCATTACTAACTTTTATTTATATAATATATGAATAGAGCCAAATGAGAGGTCTAAAAAGGATTTTCTAAATTACATCCCACATTAGTCCTACGCCTTATGAAATTGTAATTTGGCGCGACCGACACATTCGGCTGGGATTAATGTCAGAATTGTCCGCATCAGGATTCGATAAATCATCAAGTTATTGTCAAACCAGCACTACAGAATTAGCTGAAATTTTCACTTATTACTCAATACACCGGTATTTGCAGCTTCGCCGTAACTCGTAGGTACTTAGAAATCATTTGAACATTTGTGGCTGTATGATTTGTGTTGCGATGCAGCGGCATTCAGAAGTGTTCTATAATAGTTGGGAGATTAATGCGCCGGATTGAATGTTATCTCTTGTATTGAATTAATTTATTAGTTCACAAGTTCCATTAGTTCCAAAGATGCCGAGTATATAATTATACCTTCGAATAGTCTTTGAATCATCGGATAATTTGTACAGATTGTCTACAATACCTATGTTCCAATTTTTCATTATGCCAGCACAACTCTATAAAATATGTTTTTTTTTTCACTAAGGCACTTTATAATACAAACTCGTACTACGTCAATACAGCTAGCAATAGGCGAAGTGAGTAAATCTTGTAAGGAAAAACGCTAATGGCGCGAATGGAAAATATTTTTATACACGTTGACTAGGAGTGCGAACGTGGGCGATTATTCGGGCGCTCGCGAATACGTGCGCGCTCGCGTCCCGCACGACGCCGCTTTTAACGCATTACCCTGAATAATATATACTCAAATTGAAATGTCGCATTCGCCTCGCAACGGCCGCCTATTGCCGAACACCGATTCTAATACTCGGAGCCACTTTAACGTAAATTTGTAACTGACAAAATCGAACTAGAATAGTAGTGCTCGATAGTGCTTACGCTGAATAAAACAATGACTGTTCCTAAGGTAGGTATTACCTCAAAGTTTTAGGGTTAATGTCATTACGATCGAATTCAGAGCTAATCCGAAACCTCGACCTTTATAAAGGCTTCCAAATGGACTTAATCTTACCAAGTACCGTATTAAGATTCCGAATAGTCAATAATGATATTTTCATTTCAAGGTTTGTCAATCTCGGTGGCAGGCAGCGAACTTGCTTCATTCATTTTATTCACAATATCACATGGTAATAAGATGGTTGTTAAAACGAGCCGGAGATAATTATTACAAGATCAAAAGACGATGTTACAATATAATTTAACAAATTACTTTCACTAAATGGCCTCCTCTCTTTGTATCGCACCGTGTTAAACGGAAGCACCACAAATTACCGTCTTAAATATTTAATTGGTAAGAAAACTGGTTAGACAGTAATTGTTTTTTGTTAGGTGTTTAAATTTCAGCATTAAATCCTGAGTGGAAATGTAATTAAGACCGATATAATGAGGCTGGTCCGTCTTGAGAATTAGTTAGGCTTTAAAGGAAACTATTAAGGCATCCCTTTCGGCCTCCAACCCCTAAAGGTCAACTTCAAAAATCAAAGGTCCGTAGTTTCTGTGGGCCTAGGCGTGTGTAACGTCTATAGATAAGTCTTCATACTGTACAATACAGAGATTATGGGACGCGAACCTCACTCCATCTCTGGTGTGAGATAAGATCACCATTAGTAACGCGGCTCATTCATCGTGACCGTACATTCGAAGCAGGGTCCGGGTAATTATACCGGAGGGTGTACACAAAAACGTCACGTGAAATACTATATTCAGACCTCATTTTGTAGGCAGCGTACGCCCCCGGCCGATCCCAATTATGTTCGTCTTGTCGATCGTTTACGTTAAACAAACGTCGATTTGCTGATTATGTTTCAGTATATTATTATTACTTACAGATATTGGGGAAATTGCCAATGTGAATAAAGTGATATAGGTTCTTGTAGAATAATTACGCATTAAAACACTCGTATTAAGTTAATAAATGACACGATTTTTGTTTATTCTATAATCATATAATTTGACAGTTTGACAAGGTCCTTGAGTGTCCAGTTTCCTTCACTGAAATCTAATAATTTACTTTAAACAGGTACCTACCCTTTTAGTGGACAGTCCCAGACGTAAGTGGGGGCGGGTGTTTGCAGATCTTAGGCCGGGTCGACAGTAAATCGGGGCCTAATCTGGCCGTGTTCGGCCGCACAGCGCTGTTTAATGCTCAGAAGTAAGCATTAGTGTAGTGTGTTGTGGCGTACGGGCTTTCTACGTAATCAGATTAATTAGACAATTTTGCGGGCGTTATTAAAACTTGAGCCGACTAAAGAGCAGCGCTGTTGCCGACGCCAAGATACAGGCTCATGCGCTGCAACAAGACTTACCGGATATTATACGGACTCGGCGAATGCTCTTAATATTTCAGTATTTTCGACTACAGTTGCGAGTTCGGAGCCGTTTTGTTTGTGCGCCGCAGAGGGAGGCCCGAATAATTCACTTAAGCTTAACTAGGAAAGATAATTAGGATTCTACATCGGGTGATGCAAAATGAACGCGAAAATAATGCACGGAGATTTTTAGCGCTCATTCAGAAACTGAATTTTATATTTGTAGACGGAAGTTTTAACGAGATGAAAATGAAAGCTGCCTTTTCAATTTCATAAAGAGACCGTGGATCATGATGTTTGGAAATGTGTGTATTTTATACCGGTTTACGTGTTATTTTTAGCGCTCACGAGTTCTGTATTAGTTTTTTCAGAGGATTATTATTATTATTTAATACTTTATTGCACAAATAGGTACAGTATACAAGTGTGCAGATGGAATTAAAGCTAAAAGCATTTTCTATCAGCCAACCTACAGCTTACAGTAAAACTAGTAGAAAAGTGCAACGATTTATTTTGACCATAGAGTGCTGGTGCATACGCGATCCAGTTCAAATATGGAGCAGTGCAGTGGACACATTATAAAGCAGGGTACAAGCATCCCTTGGCGCGCGTCCGGCCCGCTGGGCACACCGCACGACCGGGCAGGCCCGTGTGCTGTCAATCATAAAAAACACAATATATCGATGGAGCTCCATACAGCTCTAACAGACGACTGGGCGCTCGGATCATTGCATTCTAAAGGGTCGTGTGAAACGGAAATGCAACGGCTAGGCTTACATATGTGCAGTTTGCGGGTATAGAAATAAAATTTCATATGTAGGTTTGGTTTTAACGTTACAATGTAAAATATGGCCTCACAATGTTCAAAAAAGCTTATAAAGATATACGTAAGTTTATAAAATAAAAATAACTTGTATGTTTTATTATTCAAAAATGTTATGTATGTATGTTATATGCGGCACTTAAAATGAAGCACAACAAATAGGTACTTGTTTCTTTTAAAACTTGGCAGTTCTCTATTCGCAGTTGTAATATTTTATTCAAAACCACATTTTATATTCCAGACTACAGCACAAAGTGTGTTTACAAAACGCATATAACATCCCACCTTAACCGCATTGAAACATTTGCGTTTTCAAATGCAAAGGTTGGCAACTGGCAACGCAGTCGGCCGTGAGTTCCGGCGTCCGATAATGCGGTCTCCACTCGCCCGATTCGTCCGTTCTTTTGTCATTCTTTTTGTTCTGAAAGGTGGCATTGTTTACTCACTTGAATAGGGGAAATTGCGCCAAGGGTAGAGATTAGCGGCCACGTGACGTGTATAGCAAACGGCCTGATTCAGTTTCGATAATGCTTCAAATGGCGTTTCTTAGTTGTTTCACTGTTTGTTTTATCGTTCTTTCCAGACATGATATAGAGTCTGCGGCTGACTGGCGAGTCCGCCAAAAAGTCTTTTGAGCTAAAAATACCTTTGAGGTTTTATCTCCTCCAAGTTTCATTTATTAATATTTGTTTGCTGTACAGACTCCCAACATATTTCTTCGGAATAGCTATTATTGACTTGTTGATTACAGTTTCAGTTCATTTACGTCTATTAAGTTCAATGCACTACAATTACAGACCGCTAGACGTATGTCAGTGCGAATTATGCAAACCTTCAATTGGATTATACGGTCTCTTGCCACCGGCTGTCTAGTAGCAGGCTACGTCCCAGCGCATCCCCGCACTGTTAGAAATGATTACGTCGTAGATGAGAGTTAATTGGGAAGCTTTGTGTACTAGATAGTATGTTCCAAGATATTCATACAAAGTAAATAAAAACACAAATCTCATCCACGAACTAATAAAAATAAACGAAGCAGGATTATTAAGTAAGGCGGAGAGAAAGTTCAGTAGTAGCACATTTCCTCGATCGGAAGACATCGCATCGCCCAAAGACTGCGCCCGCGGGTATGTTTTCAACTTTAAAATTAAATTCCGTTCGCAGTCTCAGCGGGAAAAATACAAAAGAGAAGCGGCTGTAATGGCTCATTTAATGTATATCCTTCCCGCGTGCCACGCGCCATTATCGTCCGGTGAAATGGACAGTCCGGCGGCCCCTTGAGGGGCTAAAGGGTTCGGTTTTCGGAGGCACTCAATAATTGAAGTCGTTGAAATTCCGAGCGGATTGTTGTGGCGGCACCTGAGGCGGCGCGGGCGGCAGCGGGGCGGGCGCGGGGCGGGGGCGGGGGCGCGGCGCGCGGGCGCCGGGGACTGCTTTAACGGGAAACAATAACGTTAATGTTTATTATAATGCCCGATTTATTGGTGATTCTCATTTACGGTCGACGCTCGGAGTTAAATTCGCACGAGCTTATTAACGCTCCGCACGCTGCGTAGTCGATTTTACTGCGTGGTCCGGCTTAACGGGTCGCTGTAGCTTAATTAAAACTAAAACGACTTCGTAAATACATTGATCAGTCTAAATAACGTTTGTGTTGGTTCGCGTTAATCAGGCGGGATGGCGGTTTTGTTTCTGTGGCGCCCCGGCCACGGCCGCGGCCGGCTGTACTCGTGCGGTGGATCACTGAGCTACGATCCATTACAATTATATGATTATTTCCATTGAGTAAGATAATTAGTATAATTATATTAATGTGATAATTTAAAATAGTTATACCTAACTACTTATTATAAGCTGTATATTTAATAGATGATAAACGAACACCAGAACTAATATGTTATAAATTATAGAAGGCAACCTTCACGTTAAGTGATAATTTTGTGGTTATTACGTTACTGGCTCATCAATCCTTCTCCCGTTCATAGACCGCGTTAATAAATATTAAACGCAACGTGACGGCTAAATTTTAATAAAACGCGTTATCCGTTTTTATTGAAGGATGGAGGGCGATACTGACGGCGATCGCTGGAGGGATAATCGCTCACACGTGAGGTTTCCTTCAGGGTGTGGTTTAAGCGAATTTACGTGCAAATAAGCCCCCGGCTCCCGATGTGCTAATGAAAGGTAATACATTATTCACCCTTAAAATTATACGGCGCCGTTCGAATCGATATTTGCATCGCATAACCGCAATTACCTACCTGTTTGAGTGGTCATCATCAATTAATGCTACTATTTGGTGGAGCTGCGTAAATATTAGATGAGCTCAATGCTCACTTGTTTTCTAATGAAACAATGTTTGGCGACAAATATCACCGCAACAGCCGTGTAATGGCGACTGAATTACAAAACGTTTGTGTTTAGAATACGCAGGACTTTTTTTTATTAGAGAAACCGTGCGACAGAAAAGGCTATATAGGCCGGCCGTGGTCTGGCGTTGATTAGTTCGGTAAAAGCAAAAACTATTCCCAGAGAGCAACGCAACAAACCATGTGGAAAAAGTCTATATGCGAGCAACATTGGAGGACGATTTGATTGTACAACGTAAGCGGCAATCGGAGAGATGCGTTTTACAGTGAATGCTCGCTGGCGTTTTTAAATGATTACATTCTGCCTCCCCTCTCCCCCGCACCATCTCGGCATAACCATTGATTGCTGATGTCTGTCTGAGCAGCGCCGCCTCGTGACGCACCGCACTCCGCCTACAAAGGACCGGGTGCCAATTAGAAAAAAGAATAGTCCCCGTACATTTTCATTTGCGTACCCGGTCACACAAAGTTTGCCTCTTTTGATGACGCTTGGATTGAAACACGTGATCGAGTAATGCGGTGTTTTTAGAACATCCATTATACCTTTACTGCTTAATGATCCTTACTCTACCTAAATGCAAAATTTCAGTTATTATTGTTACTAATATCATATAATAATAATTAACCTCAGTAAATGTTAGTAATTAATCAAACGTTCAATTCCATTTGTAGTGAAGCATGAAATTTTGTATCAAATAAATGTTTTAAGGTATCCCAGGAGAGCAGTTTTGGCTGATGACGTCATAGCGTACATTGGTTGCGCGTACAAATGAAAACGTATCAAACAAACCGTCAGGATCGGGTTGATATAAAAACAACAATCGCGCGAGACAAATATATTCGCCGGACATGTAAAATGTTAAACTATTCATCTACAAATGCAACAAAACTGAGCACTCCGGAATTCATGGCGACCGGTGTGCACACAGAGCGGCCGCGACACCGCACCTCGCCGCATCACAACATCAATACGTACTTTTTAAAATAAATAAAATGGAACCATACCTGAGGCCGCGCGCCGTCGACCGGCAGCAAACACACACCGCGTCCCGGCATTCGAAAAACGAATCAACGCTTCCTCTCCATGAATATTAAAGTAGAATAAATCCACCTGCCGCACCCGCATATTTCTACAATGCCGCTCCTATTTCACCACGCATCATATTGGAAAGGATTTAAGTCGCAAAGCGAGCATTACAGCTTTCAGCAACGCAAAGATAGCTATCGGACCGGGATATAAATCAACAATGTACGCAGTACTACTGTTAGAAATCAAATTTATATCATGCAAATACGTGAAGTGCATACCGTCATAAATATCGGAGAATGCACGTCGAATACGGAAGAGACGCAACACTCTAAAACGGCGTATCTATTCTAAACGGATTCGTAAGAGTATCGAGATACAAATCGTACGGAAAATGTAGACGTTGGCCGAGATCCAATCTAGAAGTGATCATATCTGTCAATATTCTTTGAACATGCGATGCGTTTAGTTCCAACCCGAATTTATCTGAACATAGAACTTGATTCTTTTCTCGGGAACCGACTTGAAAATTATTAATCTTCCTGATAATATTACAAAAGCCCCTTTTCAGAACGTGTTAAATCCTTAACTCTTGCTCACTACCTTAGCAAGTTAGATAAGTAAGTTATATATACTACTACGCTTTTTAAGAAGAAACTCAATTAATATTAGTGTTTAAGTCCGTGTTTAAACATAAATTTTCAAGTGATCCTGACAATCAATGGCAATCACTTCAAAAGTTTTGGCAGCAAAATTTTAATTTGAGAAGAAAACCTTTTATAAACATCCACTTGAAAGTGGGTATTATATTATTTTCTTAATCAGGTATCTTTTACCAAAACCCTGCCTATTCCCGAGAAGCTTTTAACGTAATTATGTCAATTCTCAAAATTCCCACTTCGCGAGGCCTCAGCAGCTTCTTTTAATAACTTCCAATCTTTAGAACATCTAAAACAACTTTTTAATTAAAGATAATCAGAGCGGAATGTCAGCAATAATGTGGCTTCTGAGCGGCAAACGTTAACTTCATAATTTTGATGTGCCCTCTGACATCCGCTGTTAGAAATGGTTAGAACCGGTTTTATGGGTGATCATTGCAAGCGGTGAAACTCAACTTTGTGGAAGATGTTAGAGAAAATGCACTTTCGAGAAATACTTGCTATGTATTCCAGTTTAAAACGGAACGGGTGATTCTGGTTGAGCGTAGTTGGACGATATTGCTCTCTTCAGACGGTCGCGGGTCGCAAACACGCCGCATTATACTTAGTACCTCTCCTTACTCTCGCCCCTTAAATGTTGACTTCTTACAAGAAAGGCAACTAGTAGCACTTTAATAATAAGCTGTAAGCCGCGGCGCGTTCTGCGTGTTAGTTGTGCATGTAAACAATTTCGCTCAAACATGCCGGGGGGACTGAATTCTCATGTTTTGGTATAGTCAGTTCAACTGTGTATTTACGGCACTGTCGAGTTGTCAAGTTGTGGGGCGGTATTCGGTCACATTTGCATACCATTTCATATTCATATCAGAATTAGGTGGCATGCGCGGCCTCCCCGCTACATTGTCACTCAGAAAAAAACTCAAAATACACTCTCCACGTAGCAGATCTGCAGGAGATGTGCTGCTTCAAACTTTATGAACTCGCATAGCTAAAGTTTTGATGTAAAAGCTTTGGGAAGTTAAAAGCACTTTGTTTCATTCTGGTTGGCTCAAAGTGATTTTGTGTAAGTTGCTGTGTATTAGAATTTGGTGAACTTTTATTTTTAGCGTTAAAAGGAGCGGTGTTTGGTGTTTTACACCAACTAGATGCTGGTCTTTTAACACGGAATAACATTTTTCTTGTCGCGATTCAATTTTAAAATTAATACAGTTTAAATCAAATTTGTCAAGCGCATCGCAAGCGTGAGTCAACAGACAATAAAACGAACGAAGTTATATTCAATAAAACTTTTCTGTTGCATACTAATATTAAAATTTGTATTCGCCCGAGTTTGCTTGACTTTTCATTAAGTCTCTCGCCTTCGCGTGAAATGCAAATCAAAATAATCATAGTCTGATTAGACAACTTTTCAATTGCTCCCCCGGTTCTTGCAAATTTATAAGCAATTTTAATTGTTTTATCGACAGAATGCACAGTACAGTTCATTTTGCAACGAAAGAACAAAAATATATTTAAAAAAGGCCGTCAAATCAAAGTGTAAAATAAAAGTGCCTATGATATAAAAACCTATAATTTTCGATTGCTACGTACTTTCGTAGCAATCGACTACAGCTACAGCGCTACAACGCTACGCTGCTACGGCGTAGCAACAACGAATGTAGACTAGAAGTTTGTCTTAATGGACTGTTTTTGAGACAACAGCATTTTAAATAAAGTGCTCACAATGCAAAAGTCAATGTCGCAGCAAAGAAACGTCGCTAAAGCCTTAGAAAAAGTGCACTTTACGAAAAAGCATCCGAGTGTTGAGAGTAGTAGGCCCATGCGGCACTCAGGTAAATTAAAACGTGCTTTTTTAAATTCTCATTTGTCATGAAATGTGTGAGCGTCTAAACGTCGAGCCATCAAACGTTTGTTCGACGTATACAAAGTACTTAATTAACATGTGTTCCAAGAGTTGCTGTTAGCTCACTTGCAAATTACCTTCGCGTACCTTTTATCATCAAGGTACAGATAAAATGTATTCGTCAAGTAGTTATACAACACAGTATACTTAAATCAAAAGTGAAGATTTATTTTAAAAGTTTCTGATTGGTTCCTCGCTGAGATATTTTTAAAAGAATACGTCTGTTTTGTAAATGCGTGTTGAGCAAAACACCTTTTTGTTTAGTTCATGATTTCACAACCATAGAAATATTTATCGTAAACATATGGCTCCCTTGTGTAACATCTATAAATACCGATAGTGAATCATTCCAGCTTGTAAATAATGCGTGTCCATTTCAAATCACGCTAAAAATATATACAAACAAAACAAGCTCTTGAAATCGCGCAACTTCCGAAAGTTACAAATGAATCCCTATGGCGGTCCAGCCGAAATTTAGACACATCAAAAATCACAAACACATTGTTAGCGAAACCAAAGCTCTCTGGAAAGTTGTAATCGAAACTCTCACACAACTATTCCGTAACTAATAAACATTTAGTAACGTATATAAAACCGCAATGGACGGACTAACCGTATACTTTCGAAGCTCTAACAACCTATACGCATTACGTTAGAAAACCTCCGGCAAGAATTACTGAGGTCAAACCTAATAAATTTAGTTTCCGGGCGATATTCAGAACAATGAAATGGTGGAAGTGCGCGAAGCCGTGTCCACGACGCTAGCGTGTGGGGCCAAAAGTCAATTACATACATGTGTATAAAGCTACGGTAGCGGTGCCAGCGGCGGAGTTTTTGTATGAAAAGTTTCGTTATATTTTATTGTTATCAAATTAAGCAAATCTATTTTTATTATCTCTTACGTTTAAAATTTTCCAACTATTATAGTCTTTGTAATAAGTTGTTTTTTTATGCTAAAGGTGGTAAGACCGGCAGGAAAATACCACTTTTACAAATGCGACATCTCCATATTTATTGTCCAGAGCGTATAACGCTGGCCACAAGATATTCTGGTCGGCCTTTGTTTTGCCGATGCTTACTTTATTCCATGTAATCCATTAAGACGCACATATAGGACGCACGACTCTGGCGCGGAATCCATTGACAGCCTCTTAACCGGCTGACGGCGATGCAAAGAGGCGTAATGTGTTTACCCAACCCCTTTTTGTAGGCTCCTCGGTTGGGATGCGGTTACCTAAAAGGCTATCTGTTATGATTTCAAACAAAGTCCTGTCAGGGAAAATGGCTCCTGTGTTTTACTTTCCGAACCGGATATTTTAAGACCCTTACACGCAAACTGAAACAAATGTTTTAGTGGTTTAATAGTTTCGCTGTGATTGCTCGCTTTCACGTCGGTTTAAGGAGCATGCAATGTGAACGGTTTAAAACTGTTGTGTTTTATATTCACTTGAGTTATTTCACTACCCATGTGATGGGTTTGAACGTTATAAAAGCTATTGTGTCAACGTTACTGCGCATGAAATTGCTAAAAGAAAAGTAAATGTTATAAATCTTCATAAACGTAATTCTAAGTGAGCGTGACATCAAAGGTTGGAGGGAATGTACGGAGGTACATGAAAATGTCAATCTGAAACACATTTTCTCAACTTCCCGTAGTGGAATAAATAAAATGGATGTGAAATTACATCACGAACTCGGGACGATTTGTGACGCCCGCGCTCGCGGTGTTCGACCAATTTCATATTATTTTTCTAACGGGTGCTATTTATTTTCCCTTCATGAGAGCTTTCTGAAGCACTAACCCCATGTTTGTAAACATTATGAAGTATAAAATTGAGAACTTTTCTATGTACGTTTTGTCTATATAGTGTGCGTTATTTATGTTTCGAAAGCAATGAATAAATACATCGGCGCTACATTACAAAACAAAATGTTTTCAAGAAACGTCAAACAGAAAAATAAATCACAGAAACATCTTCAAAATTCTGCGTTGTTTTTAAGAAAAAGAAAGATGTACTTTCTAATATAAATAAATCACTGCCGCTAACTTTTTTCCTCGAAGAGAAACAGAAAAGTAATAACTTCTCAACCAATTACAACACTCTAGTTACATTAATCCAGTGAACCCGGCTATGCCCCCGTAAGGAAACTTCCAAAACAAGTTACCCTCCGAAAACAACAGGAATACCGAAAAAAAACATAAATATCAATGGTGAAGAAGGCTCAAAGTGATTTAAGCCCCAGCAAGTGGACAGAAAGGGATAAATAAACCAAATACTTTTGGGGAATAAATGGCACTATTGGTACATGTATTGCTTATTATGACTGTTATCCATGAAGAGGTAGTTAGAGATTTATAAGAAAACTGTCTTCTATTCATCTGATCTCATTATTATTATTTCTTATAAGTTGTAATAATTTTACGAATACTAAAATCCTTATAATAGTTATAAGGACGTTATACGTTTCCATCCTTGTACAAAAGTAGGTACACAATTTGCTAAATAACGCTTTCGCTTTGATATGATAATAAATGAGCGTCATAAACACCGTACCGAAATTAAATTACCAGATTATTTGCGTACGCAAATGTAAAGCAAAATGATTAAGCTTTTCCAACACATCTACGTTCCCAAAAGACTAATACGTTGTGCGGTATAATTACTTTAGGCAAAGCGGCGCGCCAGTTTAGGGCAAGATGGAGAAGAATCGCAGGTGTGAATGGCCGCCCATTGCGTTCTACATCACGACAGCCTTCCCGGCTCGCCCAAACCTGTGCCAGTAATGTAGAAAACTGTAGCTTGTGGCGAAGAAAATGCGGTCGCATTTGGATTGCGCGTCGGGGTTTCGGGAACTATTTCCGAGGCGGGTCTGCGGTGTTGCCGTTCCCGGACAGCAAAACGCTTAGAGCCAATTCCCGGCTGGCTTGTTGTATGAACAATTAAGTGTGCCCTCGTGGGAAGAAACGTAATGAATGTTTACTGCTGCTAAGTAGTATGTCTAATGTCTGAAGCTCGCTACGTTTGTTGGTTTGTCGAGACCCGCAGCCGCCGACTACTTTGCCCCAACTTACTTTGTATTACTCACAACTCGTGATTTACCGTGCTAAAGTGCTGTATCATACTTTACATCGAAACAAAGGGCTGCTTTCACAAGCGTTTCAGTCGTTGCTTAATGCGCGTAGGTTTCTTCAAAATTAATCGTCTAGTTTCCACTGCAAGCGTCCTAACACAAAGGCAGCCATTAAACTCCTTACCCGACCGCCGCAAACGTTGTGGAACTTACCTGTAATGATAAAAATAAAGATATAAAACAAATCGTGCTCCATCGGGTGTAAGTGTGTTTAAGTCTGAACAAAAGCGTGTTCGCCGTAATGAGCGTTGCGTTCGCCGTCAAATATGTAAGCAAACAATTACCACACGCCTGAATAAATAGACGAGTGGGAAATATCGTCAGTGGAGGCAAGTGCGGCTCAGGCGGCTCCTTGCTACACAAACACGGCCGACAGCTCATTGTAATGGCTCGCAGCCTTGATCGTTGCAAATATCAGCTCTTCTTATGTAAATAAATATACTTGAGTATGGCTCAGGCGTAAACTTAAAAGACAGAAGGTAGCTTTATAGAAAAGTATATTAATTTATTGTAAAAATTGTTGAAAGAGGATATTATAAGCGAAAGGGAATATAAACGCTTTTTGCGAAACAACGTGAGTACCCGGAACTGCTTCTAAACGTAGTTTAATATAGAAACAACGGATCCTTACAAATCGTCCGCATTTAGAATCTCGTAGCTACTAACTTGATAAGTATTTGAATTTCAAGTGAGGTGTAACAAACCAGCAAAGTTTGTTATTTAGATTTAGGTGAAACATTCTAGAAACTATCTCAAACAGATATCCGTGTTCGTAAATTGAAACAACTGCAGCCAGCCCGCTGCATTAGGCAACAATACGTAGAGTGCAGGATGGCGCATATATTAACGTCTTGTCCTTTGGCGAGATATCCCGACCAACTTCGCCGTGGCCCGCGACGATTTACATTACTTCCGAAATACTAAGACGAACTCGCCAAAGCGTGGAAACAATTCTTACCTAAGACCGTACGTGCAGACATACGAGTCCTCGCCGCAAATGTACACCGAAACTTTGCAGTCGTCGGCGAAAGAATGTTGAAAAAGGAGGCTACAGTTCCGGGGCAAAACAAAACTATTTTAGATAAAGCGAGTCCGCATACTGCGGATCAAACAGCCGTATTAGGGATGAAAACAAAGGTTAACAACAAAGCCGTTCTCATTTACGCTAACGAGCTCGAAGCACTATCTAATCACAGTTCAGTTGCCAAATTACGCGGTTCGCTGTATAAATGTGGGCTTACTTTAATCTCGCGCGATGTACTCGCGCCTAATCCGAGCCTCCGACTTCTCTCGCGTTACGTATCTGTTACGAATTATGGATTTTACACTCCCATTAGGAAGGATTACTAGAAGTACTAGCACTGCAATCATGTGCGGACACGCTCGTCTTCTGTTTATATTAATTACGAAACATTACTCGATATTGATTTTAATTTTAGCACCAAGTCTTTTATTGTTTTACTTGTATTTTTTTATAGAATACTAATTTATTAAGTTTATATTTGCATCTAGCTAGTTTGGGATAGCACATACTGGCTGTAGTTGAATACCAACATAAAAATGTATTAAAACGATGTAGTTATTTAAGTGATAAGATTACAATTTAGGAGCGTATGTGTTCATGTGTGCTGCGCCGAGGCGCGCGTGAATACGTTTATCGTTCGCAGTAAACCAGAACGATAAGTGAGCCAACATGAGCTTTAAACTAGGCAAGGAATAAGCCGACCTGTTAAAGAACTACCTCGCCAGCCAAACAAAAGCAAAACCACCCTATTCGCAAACACTTAAAGATCCTTTTAACACGGCGCTCAACACTCTCCCGACCAAGACTCCACTTGCAATACAGCTTATTGTTTTAATTTACTACACGTCTCTAACCTCCACGTGAATGTTATCTTTATCACTGAATAGCTTTGGAAGTCGTTTATGCTCTATCGTACGTGTTCCAACCAACATTTAAAACAATTTAATCTTTTCCGTCTGAATTTCTTAGTCGGCATCGCCTTTTGTAGGGGAAGTGTATATAGTTTCCAACAAGCAGTTTTATTTACTCGGTAACAGTAATCAGCCGGGGCCACTGCCGCGGGCATTCTAACGGACGACGTCCAACTTATCACTTAGCCACGAACAAATTAATCCAACAAGGTTATCGTCTTAATACTGTGTCCCATCCCGATAACTCAGGCGGCGCTTTTCCTTTATCGCCTCAGTCTCGATATGGCCGTAATTTATTCTTTCGGGCGCCAAATTAAATATAAAACTCGGTTGTGGTGTATCACTGTTAGTGACTGTGATGAATGAAGCCATTAGTAACGGGAGCTATACTTTTTTCGGTTCATCCGTCGGCGACGACAGGCTGAGAGTTGGCGAGCGGGCGTTTGCGGACAATTTCATTAGAAAATGTTACAAGTGTGTTGCTGTGTGACGGGGTGACGGGCGCCGGCGGGCGGCGGCGGGGTGCGGGGCGCGGGGGGACTGAATTACAAAGCGGCATCATAAATTTCGTCACCGCTCGACATTAGGCTCGCGGCGATACGCAAGGTGTGAGAGAGATCACTCAGGATTTAACACTACCTATGTTATTCCTACACTTTCAGTAAAAAACGTTAAGAGGAGAGTATAGCTTCGCGATCCTAGCGAAATAGGTATTTAGGAAAAGTATTGCTGTCGCTCGTGCACTCGCCCGCGCCGGGCACCGCACACACACATGCAAGTAGCGTCACGCACACATCGATGGACGCTGCCGGGCCGCCGCCACCGCCGCCACCGCGCCGCCGCGCCGGTTGGCGAGAAATTGCGACCAAACACGGAGTGTCTTCGTCTTACCTTCATATTATTATTTCTGTGTTGTGATAGTTAGTTGTGACTTGTGAGCGAAACTTGAAATTATTGAAGATAAATAGAAAGAAGTATAAGTAATTAGTGATAATTTCATGTGATGTGAGTAAGTATTTTATTATGTAGGTAATTACCTACCTAGTAACGAGTTAGTAGGTAAGTACATAAAATGGATTTTTGATGATTGGAAAATAGACCTTTTGCCGGTACTTGGACTATCATTTTGTATGTAAGGTTATTTAGATCTATATATGCAGTGAATCTAAAAAACATTATGATAGTTTTGTAAAAATATAAGTTTATAAGTACCTACTAACAAAATTTCGGGGCTGTTTATAAATGTTGAGTTGTCTTAGTATTTATTTCTTTTAGCATGAGAAGCAAAAGCAAGGAGTCTAAACTTTCAAGCGAGACACTCGAGCTTATGAGGCAGAGACGCGAATTTCCGTCGGCAGGTGACACTTCGTCAGAACTACGGGTACTGAACAAGCGTATAAAGAAGCTGATACGAAGAGATTTCCGTCGCGTCGCTCCAACACACGCGCCATAGAAGCAGCAATTGAGCAAAATCGGGGGTCAAAAGTCTTCGTTCAGCAACTTGGGAGAGGCCACTTGACGAAATTGAGGTCTGCAGATGGTAATATCGTTGCCTCTAAGCCGGATGTTCTTGCCGAAATCGAAGGTTTTTACGGACAACTTTATGCTTCACACGCGCAGAAGTCTGTGGCTCAGCTCACCGATTCCAGAGCGCCACTAATACGCTACTACACTGACGACATCCCTGACGTCGACATAGGCGAGATTAGGATAGCCCTTGCAGCTTAAAAACAACAAGGCTCCGGGTGAAGACAGAATTACTACAGAGCTTCTGAAAGCTGGAGGTATTGCAATCCTCGAACAGCTCCAGAGGCTCTTCAATTCGGTTCTTCACAATGGCATTACACCGGAGGCATGGTCTGAGAGCGTAGTGGTATTGTTCTTTAAGAAGGGTCACAAAACCCTTCTGAAGAACTATAGAGCGATCTCGCTTTTAAGCCGTGTATACAAGCTGTTCTCAAGGGTTATCACGAACCGTCTTGCCCAAAAGTTATCCGAGTTTCAGCCCCCAGAGCAGGCCGGGTTTCGAAAAGGCTTTAGTACAATGTGGTCTATTGTACTACACAGTAAGGCAGATTATACAGAAGACCGAAGAGTATAATCAGCCTCTGTGTCTAGCCTTTGTGGACTATGAAAAAGCCTTCAACTCCATCGAGACCTGGGCAGTTTTGGAATCCTTGCAGAGATGCCAAATCGATTGGCGCTATATCGAGGTGTTGAGATGTCTGCACAATGCCGCTACTATGACTGTCCAAGTACAGGACCACAAGACAAGACCAATCCAACTGCAACGTGGAGTGAGACAGGGGGATGTGATATCTCCGAAACTGTTCACCAATGCATTGGAAGATGTCTTTAAGACGTTGGACTGGAAAGGACATGGCATATGTATAAATGGCGAGTACATGTCACACCTCCGCTTCGCGGACGACATCGTTATTATGGCAGAATCTCTGCAGGAACTCAGCTGGATGCTAAGTGGCCTAAATGCTGCTTCCCGACGTGTAGGCCTCGGTATGAACTTGGACAAGACGAAAGTCATGTACAATGCTCACATCAAACCGGAGCCGGTCGCCGTTGGTGAGGCAACAATCGAAGTTGTGCAAGAATATGTCTACCTCGGGCAGACTATTCGACTAGGCAGAAGCAACTTCAACAAGGAGGCTCCAAGGCGCATCCAACTGGGTTGGGCTGCATTCGGGAAACTTCGTCACATATTCTCCTCGGCCATTCCTCAGAGCCTGAAGACAAAAGTCTTCAACCAGTGCGTCCTGCCAGTAATGACGTATGGTGCAGAGACGTGGACACTGACGGTAGGACTGGTCCACCGATTTAAAGTCGCTCAGCGAGCTATGGAGAGAGCTATGCTTGGGGTTTCTCTCATGGATCGTATCAGAAATGAGGTTATCCGTCAGAGGACTAAGGTTACCGACATAGCTGTCAAAATATGCAAGCTGAAGTGGCAGTGGGCTGGTCATATCTGCCGAAGAACCGATAACCGTTGGGGTAGACGAGTTCTCGAGTGGAGGCCACGATCAGGCAAACGCAGCGTGGGACGCCCTCCTGCCCGCTGCACTGACGACCTTAGGCGGGTGGCGGGTAGTGGTTGGATGAAGAAGGCCCAGGACCGAGTGTTGTGGCGCTCCTTGGGAGAGGCCTATGTCCAGCAGTGGATGATTATTGGCTGATGATGTCTTAGTATACTTACCTAAGTAATTATATCATAGAATACATTTTATTATTCGCTTTTGTGGCCTCAAGTCAATTATAGTAAGTAAGTAAGTATTATATTTTTATGTAAGTAACTATGTTAGTTTAGATGTAAGTAAATAAAATTTCCTAAGTAACCTAATCCATGTTGAGTGAGGATTAAATATAATATAGTCACTAGTCATTTTTTTGCTTGAAAACCTACCTACTAGTACTTTAAACTTTTCCTATTCACATCTTTTTATATACAGGGTGTCCCAAATTAAAGTGCACATCCAAATTATAGTGACTTAATTTTAAAAACAACTTTCGACTTTTGTAAATTCGTGAAAAAAAAATCTACTGTCTATAGTAAAAAATCTCATAGCCAACAAAGTTTCTATGAATTAGCAAAAATAAAATTCGCAAACAATCAAAAGTCTTAAAACAAAAGATGTTTAGAATGACGAGTTGTGTCACTATGATTCGGATGTGCAATTTAACATGGGACATCCTGTATATCTATAGATATCGATAACGCAGGCGGGATCCCGTCTCTACTATCGACTTCACTATGAACATCCCTATCGTACGTGTGCTTTGCTTCCCCCCCCCGACCCTCAATCGTGCGATAGAGAGCACTGCAGCTCGGGACTGACAATAGGTACTTTTCTTGATGAAATTCTGGTTTTGGGAGAAAACGTTTTACACTAACTAAATATCAACCAATCTCTTTGATTTTAGTGTCAATCGATTCAGCTTAATATATTCTAGGTTTATAGGTTTCGCTTTTTTTTAAAAAATACGTTGTTATTGATCCACAAACGGCTTAATTCAACAAAGTCGCAATCACAAAAAAAACATTATTTGAGGTGCCTATAAGTTTGAATCTATAGAAAATTTTGAAAAAAGGAAAACCTATAAACCTAGTTATTCCTTGTGTCAATAACATATTAAAAAATCATGGAGATTGGATAATATTTAGGGGTAGTAAAACGTTTTCTCTTTTTGTATGGACGAGCAAGTGCTATACTCTACTCTTAATGTTGACTTTTAAAAATAAAATTCATTCATCAATTGAAAGAGTCATAAATCATCCGACTGGTATGTTGGCAGGTATGGACAGCATATGCAGGTTGTTTTTTTTCGTTCCGTAACCGTGTCATTGCTGATTGCCTGTCAGGTTCTTTCCACACGTATGTGACCTCCTACGCAAAAGCTTTTTTTTCGTTATAGGTATCATATGTCCACGAAATACACTACCAAAAGAATCCAAATGCAGATTTTACTGAAGCAAAATTATACAAATAAAACCCTTTCCCTAATATTACTTTTTGAAAAGACTCGCCGAATAAATAAACCATTCAAAGCAGAGCTAAGCGCAGACCTTTCGAATAAATATCATGACCAGCGAAAAGATAAGTGCTGGATTCTATATTTCATCGTTACGCACAACCATAAAGCAGTAAGAAATCTTTCAAGTAACAGCATCCCATAAAGAAGGCTAGTATCCCCCGCGTATCGATCCACGCACCTCGCGGTGTCGCTAGCGTCGCCGCACATCGATAACCCCGCCGGTCCACACGTCGAGTCCAACACGATTTATACGACGTTTTTATTGTCCGCCGCGGCCGCTTCTTGTTTTAATTTTGCCATAACATACTTTTGTGAACATCATAACGCTGGAAGTTGTAACAGGAGATACCGCACGGTGAGTGTGATTGGAATTTTATCAAGCTTTAGTGTTGCAGGTTTATTATTCTATAAGTAGATGTAATATTATTATTCTTTTATTAATAAAACCACTCACATTGAATGGCGGATGTTATTTTATCCATTAGCCCTTGTCTCCACTCCGCAAACGAAGCATTAAATAATTTGATACATTCGGTCGTCGTCAACTAAAATGTTTGATCTCACGAAATCTAAAACTCGAGTTGTTTGATAAACAGCCACCATCTCCCTTTCCGAGCTCCTCCTTCAACATTAAAGACCATAATAAGAAAGGAGAGGAAAGCTGAAAAAACAGAGTGGAAGTGAATAAACATTAAACAGGAGCACTTAGAGCGTTTTCATTAAGGAGCTACAACGTTGCATGTTTGTACCGGCAGCGATTACTGCCAACGAAAAACTAATTATGGATGACAGAGCCTGTGTGTGTACATGTAGCTAGATGAGTGTACAGCCGACGTGCGAGCACATCTCAATAACACGATCTCCGAACGACAAACAGTCTGGAATGTTCAAGACTCCTCACAGGCCATACGTGGCTCACAAAAATGTAGGTTAGAAAACGAGTCAAATTATAGCTCCGTTTATTTAATTTCAATAATTATTAATCTGCCCAAAGGAGCGAAACTTATTTATTTATTAATACTTTATTTCAAAAGTTAAAAATAATAATGTTTAAGTGTACAAAAGGTACACTTAATGCTTAAACTATTTTCTACCAGCCAAGCGAGCTACAAGGTGCAAAAAGATATAAGTATAGGAAAAGAAGGAAGAACTAAACACAGACTAGTCAATTGTCAATAATTAACTTATAGAAATAAGTAGGTGCAGCCTATGTTATTTATGTGACATTTAATAGCGGCAAGTCTATCCAATAGACCAATACGAACTACTATGATAATAATGTAAGATGAGGTTTGTAATTCAAGTTAATTATAAAGTTAGATTATGTAAATGCCAGCCGGTTAGTACATTCGCTCACCGCACAATCTAATGCGGCGTATTGAGTTTACCAACGACTGGCTGAAAGCCTAAAATTTTCATCTTAAATTGCCCAAGTTCCATTTCACAGAGCAGATTACATAAAACTAAACTAATTACAGATGTTAAAATGCTATCGTAAAACGCTAGGGGGGTCTCAACAAAAACTCCTCACTGATTTACAAAACAATTTAAATGGCCTCGTCCTTCCTTGTACGTAGACTCGTGATCGTTAATGTCCAGGAAGTGTTGAACAAATTAAATCTATAAATCTTTACCCTCTAAATTACAAAATAGTTTATCTAGGATTGAACCAATAAGACAAACAACAAAGCTAACAATTATTTATTTGCAATACAAATACCAATTGGGGGCAAATTGAATTTCAATCGCTTACATGCAGTGTTAGAATTTAATGGTTCAGTATTGATTATTATTATTAACATTATTTTAAATATCTTTGTTTTCATAACACCTGCCTAACGCCCATAACTGAAAAAACAATGATTATGAAACCTCTAAATACACAGATTTATACATTGACTATGTAAATCAAATAATGTAATGAACATGACTAGAATGAGACAACTGAATCTGTAGCAGCCAACAGCTGAAAGTAGCTGCTTTCGCATCCAAATATTTACAGCCTGTTCCAATGCGATTTTTACAACTTTTAATCTACTGCAAAATCACTTTTTAAAGGACCATTTTTAAAAGACACTTTATCTAATTCTGTTTTCACAGATAACAGTAAAGCTGTTTTTATTACTGTCTTCTTGATGAAAGTGGGTCTTTTACTGATTTTTAGAATGACACAAGAATTTATTTAAATCCTGATCCCTTTTTAAGTGGCAGTGAAATTTTAAACTCCCTAACGGATAATTCGATTACATTCCTCCAAAAGCTGGTAACAAAACACATTTTATTACGTTTCAAGTAGTGAAAAAAAGAGACTCTATTTTTATAAAGGTTTACGTATTTTTGTATTCAGTTGATACAAATGCAACCGCCGCGTTTTGCAAGCCGCATCCCTCCTCTTCTTGGAAGACATATAACGTCATAAAGCCATATTTCTGCGTTTTCAATCTCATAGCAACCTGGCTCGTTGCTATGAAATGTAGGGAAGCAGAGATATAAAACACATGTTGAGCGGGAGCGGGCTCGCTCGTGTAAGTGTCCAATAATTCAGGAATGACTTAAGCTGCGCTTGATGGGATAAGCTTATCTCAGCGTATTTGTGGTTGTTTTGATTTATGCTTCTCTACAGAGTGATATATTGCGAGCATAATGCTTATTACACTCGTTGTGCTTTTACTTTGGCGGCTGCTTGTTTTTACTTGCAGGCCGTACACTTTCATTATTAAACTGTAAAATTTTATGTTCTTGACAATGTTAACAACTCTGATAAAAAATGAAAAGAAGAGCAAAAGGGGAAAGATTTATTGAACATTTTACTGTTTTGCAATGTAAGTAGCCCATCGTATCTTATCCAATATCTATCCATAAAGCTAAGAAAGGCGTGGAGCAAAATCCTTAGGAGCAGTTCCGAAAAGACACCATTGAGGTGGAGATTTCGGGAGAAATATGAGGGCGAGGGATACGGACAATCGAGCGGCTACTGGCGTTGCGCCGCCCAGAGAAAACTATCTACCATTCTTCTAATAAAACAAACCTTTGGAAATGTTTTGAAAATAACCCAAGACATAATTAAACCAAAAATATAGAGTTGCATAAACAATAATAAATTCTTAATTAGAAGCACAATACAATTTGGGAGAGAACAAAACGCAGAGTATTAAGTTTTCAGCGGAGGAAAATTATAAAGCAAAACGATGCTCGACAATTAAAAAAGCCCTTTGCCCACATTAAAAATTTAAACCGCAAATTATTTCAAATGAACAGAGCTTCAAAGGTATTATAATAAGTGTAATTTAGCAAGGTTTTGTACGCCCGCATATGATGCGGCAATTCCAAAATCTGCTAGCGTTTTCTCGTTTAGGCCTGGACGGGGTCCGTATCGCTCGATCTGCAAGCCCGAGACTCTGGCTTACATCATAAATGCTCGTACTCATATGAAAAGTTGCCAGATATCATTCTATATTATCCCGATTCATTTCTTAAAGTTGATCACAAAAACAAATTATTTTATGACCACTTAAAGCAAATCGATAAGGCCGGCTTCATTTCCCTCTTTAATATAATCTTGCAATGAATTGGGGTTTTTGAAGTGGCAAGTTCCCCACGGCTATTAGTTCCGCGGTAGACTGCGGCATAGTCACGACATTGTCATTTATACCCAAATAATCCACAGAGGGCTATCAAACCCGCGACTGTTGAAAAGCCAAATCGCGCCGCATTATTCTAATTCGCTTTTGCGATAGCTTTCGAAGAAGCTATTTATTTTAGCGGCGTCGCCCGCGCCCGCCGCCGCCGCCGCCCGACGCCCGACGCCCGCCCGCCGCTCGCTGCCTAAGGGTTCAGTTTAAATCGAGAAGCCAACGCAGCGCTCCTTGAGTAATGTCGTTTTCTATGAATACAACGTTGCAGTAAGCATTTTTATGAACACAACTTCGTAGCTTTCCTTACTAACAAAACACATCCTCAGTTTGCATATTGCATTCTGGTAAAATATAAAATTTCATAATCTTATTCGAATCTCAGGAGCTCTCTAAAGATTCAACAGTAACAATACTACGATAAATTATTGGTATAAAAGAAATAACTTTTCTCATATATCATGATATAATGCCGAAGCATATGTGCTTGAATCTTTATTTCACACGGGCCGCAGAAGTGAAAGATATTTTAGATATAAAAACACGTGCCCAATGCTAATAAAGTTCGGCAATATCGGGAAGGTATTTTGTATGAACGGTTTCCCAGCGAGGCCAGAAAAAGGGACATAAAACTGAATAGAAGAAACGAAAGTGGAAATATGGGCGAGTCATATTTTATTTACTGCATACAATTGAACCTTTATCACAGTTGTATCGAGTTAGGGCCGTTTGGCGGATGCTGTTTACAGGCTCGGCCGCCGAAGCCCTTTTATTTTGTTTGTTACATGTTTTTATTGTGTATCTTGCACTCGTAAAAGAGACATCATTTATTTGGGACAAAAGGTTCATTTATGAACGAACTTTCCGTACCAATTTTTCACGAAATATTTTATTAAGTTCACTTAGGGAAGGCGCACTCTTAGAAACTAGATACTTCATAGAAGAAACAACAATTCAGACTTGTCTATAAAATGTCCTATAATTTATTAGGAACGAGAAAATGGCCGAACATTTTACTGTGTAAATTTTATTTAATTAAGACAATTCGTTTAGCCTCCAAATACAATAACGCAAAAGGAAGAAATACCGAGCTTATGAACCTTCACTTTTCGTTTAATCTGGAAATAGAGAAACAAGACCAAACAAAGGAACCAATGACAGTATAAATCCAGTTTTCCACAAATGGAAAATCTCAATTACCATACGAGTGTCCCGCGAATTTAGCGCACGACGTTATTACAGAATGCTCACACAGGCTTTGGTTTGTGCTCCCAAACAGGCCAATTTAGGCAGCCTCGGCTGAGCGGAATTGCACATCTTATTGAAGGGAATGAAAACTGAAATAAAATTCAAACTGAAAACACGAGCATTGCAAATATTACTCTATCAACCGTTCCGGTTGTTTCCCTCGGAGACGTAATTTAGCTAGTCTCTCGGCGATGTCGTTTTCATATTTGTAACACAGTGAAACATGGTAAACAAACGCTGAATGCATAAGATTTACGTAAATGCGTCCTTAAAGTCAAAAAATAAAGTGTAGTGCGACTGGTGCAAGTGAAGTGTGTGATGCGGAGGGCGGCAGCGGGGGGTGCGGGGGCGCGGGGTGGCGGCGCGGGCGCGGTCGCCGGGAGATTGGCAAGTTAATCTAGACACGGCTTAACTTAAAACTGCAGTTTTAAACAGGGTCCACAGTTGACTTTTGACGTGTTTCTCTCGTGTAACTCCACTCTTTGTTGCAACCCACTCGTTGTAGCGACTGATGAAATTTGGACTCAACCTGCTGGCACGTATTACAGTACAGTACGGAATTATTCTAATGCAGCTCAAAGTTGAGCTGGCTTCAAAATTTAAGTTTTTCAACATTTTGTTTTTCATGCGGTAGGTATTCGTATATAATGAGTTGTTTATTTATTTAATTCTAAAAAATTTTGATTAGACAGAACCTGTAATACGGGTATACTAAATACCCCAACTTACTTGGTAATTGTTCTGTCCCTCAAGGGTCAATAATGGGCAATAGTCTCTTTCTCATTCTAATGAATGATATATCCACTGCGTCTGATGAAGCTGAATACGTTCTGTTCGCAGATGACACATGTGTAATAGTAGCTGCCGATGACTTCGACCAGCTAAAATCTAAACTAAGGCGTGTCACTGGCTGTCTAGCTCATTGGTTTTCCGCCAACGGAATGCTACTGAATGTTGAAAAAACAAAGGTTATGCACTTCCAACTACGAAAAACTAGGGGACACGAGCTGAACGTAGTTTTTGACGGAGTCGCGGTGCCGCAGGTGGACCAGGTCCGCTACCTGGGCTTCACCATCGACGCCGGCCTCACGTGGGCGCCGCACATCGACATCACCTGCACTAGGCTCTCATCTGCGTGCTTTGCTCTGTCTAGGTTGGCCCCATCTCTAACAACTGATAATTTAAAAAAAGCCTACTACGGTTACTTTCACTCCATACTTATTTACGGACTAGACTTGTGGGGAGACGCAGCAGACTGCGAAAGCGCACTAAGGATGCAGAAACGTGCCATAAGAATAATTGCCGGTGTACCCTGGGACTTTTCAGCGAAGGAGCTTTTCAAGAAATACAACATCTTAACGCTTCCCTCGCTGTACATATTAGAAATCGCTAAGTACGCGTGGCGTAATCTGCCACAATTTAGCAAAAAAAAAGACACGCACAATATTAACACCCGGCGTCGCGATCAACTTTGTATACCTGCTAGGAGGTTCACCAAAGCTGACAAGTGTCTCCTTACTCTTGTTCCCAAGGTGTACAACTCTCTCCCTGACGAAATAAAAAGTGTGCCTAGTGAGTCCATATTCATTTCTAAGTTTAAAAAGCTACTGGTTGGTATGGCATGCTATACAACTAACGAATACTTTCAGACTGTGAAAGCCATTCCTTGATTTGATATATTTTCGTACAAATATTGTACCTATATTGATTTATTATATTTATTATTATTATGGCGATAAATTGTATTAATTGTAATTAACTTGACATCTATCAATAATACTGTATTAATTTAATTTATTTGACATTGATAGTATGAATTTATTAATTTGACATTGAAATATAATGTGAATGATGCTTTTTTTACTGTGACATTTTTTGTAATACGTACTCATATAAGTACCATATATTTTTCCTTTGACTTATAAATTATTGATTTATGAATAAATGAGTATTTCAGTATTTCAGTATTTCAGTATTACCCCATAGACCCAGGTTCAATTATCTCTCTTTAAACGAATATCTTCTCCAGCCGGTAATCGAACCCAGGACATTCGGCATAACGTCAGAGTCACTAACCAGTACACTATTCGGGGTTATCTTTATATCGCGAATATTCAGTACGTTACGTACCCAGTAGTACTCAATAAAACTTCACGTCGTTCAGTCGATTACAATCAATTGTGTATTAGCAACAAAGACGACGGCAAAGCGTTCTATCGGTAAGGTTCAATAATTGGATCCGAGGAAAGGAATTTGAAAAAAAAGGTTGGACAAATTGTCAGGCTCCCGAGCGAGGGATTTTAGTTCTATGATCGTGCTTCATCATTGTTCCTACGTCAGAGTGACCCGCGCCCCTCCTCTTACCCCGCCGTGACCCTCAGCCTACGCTTCCTGTAGCATACCATCGCTCCCAACAAATCACAATTGCATGTTTCAGATACATTTCTGTCGAAGCTGGTTTTCTTTTCTGAGGGCACAAATTCTTTTCACAAATTCAAATTGAATAAATTGATTTGATCTGTTTGTTCATTATTTTCCGGCAAATAATTGAATTCTCGTGTATTTTAAATAAGTCCCGATATTCTCAGAAAGGCCGAGCCGTTACTTTCGTCTCATTGGTTCATAGAATCGCAATTCAAGATTTATCATAATTAAAGTACATTTCACGGAACGAAATACAAGAAAAGAGAAGTGGAGTAAACTCTGCCGTGTAACAGAATAAAAATTCAAGGCACCGACTTGGTACTGATACCTCGAGTATTGATAGTGGAGGGCTTTACACCGCATATAGTTTAGCCTCCGCCGCGCGCGGGCCGCTTTCGCACGTGAAAAATACCATTTCATCTTGGGAATTCGCGCAGAGATGCCGAACTCTTATATTTATAAGGCGAAACGAGAAATAAAGATACCGAATGGATGGAAAAAAAAGGAGGAAGCGAACGGAGCGGGCTCTAGATACGTTGATTGTGAGAAACGCCTCCCGCACCTTGAATTATTTGACAGTTTGAATTGTCCCCAACCGTTCCTGTTGTTATTTTTCCCACTTCCCGGAATGGTAATGCGTATGATATATAAAACAAACAGCTCCTACATCTAGTATAGAGAATTCGCGTTCACGTTTTATTTGCTTACCGTTTCTGGACGTTAACAATACGATAAATTTTCCGCGTGTTAAGTGTGGCATGAAAAAACAACAGTGTTTGCTTCCGTGAGATAAAAACCCCTTATTCGTTCTGGTGAAATACGAAGTTCCGCAAATATTGAAAGACTTATGTGGCACGATTCATAGTTCGAGCAAAATAAATGCAGTAAAAATAAAGCGGTTGTATTTATTTTATCATCGTTATTTTAATATAACATTCCCAGGGATCTAGTTGAATTGAAGCTTTGCTAGTGAAGGCTGTTTTCCAAGTGAAATATTACCTTTCACGTGCAATTTCCTGAAGGGAGTGTCGGCGCGTCTCGTCCAATCAGCTGAGCCTCTCTCTCGACGCTAATTTTGTTTACTGTGTCCCCTGCAGCCCAACCTGAGGATTCGCCAACCCATAATACGGTTAACGTTTGCACAATCTGATAATCCTATAATTTTTCGCGAGATTTTATCTGCTATTTGGTTGTTGTGTGTCGGGATTACGAAAGGACGAGTAGGAGAGCGAAATCCCCAGCTCCTTGGAGAGGCCACGCACAATCCATTAATTACAGCCGAGCTACGCAAGAGTTCAGCTGACAGCCCCCCCCGCCCCGCTCCCAGCCGCCCCCCGCGCCGCACGCTAGCCGCACCTACACAAAATCCCCCAGAAAATCCTATCACCTTTTTTGGTATCCGCCTCCAAAAATATCAAAAAATACATTCGTAATTCGCCAAGTGTCGTTTACAGACAAAAAAGATCATCTTCCACAAATCCGCACTTTGGAAATGAAAATTAGGCATAAATTAACGGTCCAGCCAACATACAAAGCTGAGTTGTTGATCTTTTCAAGGGGAACAAAAGAAAAGAGGTACGGATCGTGAAATTAAAACATTAGTATTAAAACGTTAGATGAAAAGAAATATAAGAAAGAACAATTCCGTTAGACTCAAGTCAGCTTTTCTGGCTTATGAAGTGGAGTCGGTGTAGTCGGGTTGAGCTGAGATACCCATACTCGCGTGAAATGAACCTCTTTCGATTTAGGTAGAAGGATCTTTGAGTGACAGTCGACTGCCGCCGCCGCCGCGCCGCTCCAGTTACCGCCTCATTCAAATATATCCACATAATTTTTAAAATCCATTATGATATTGGTGGTCTGTTGTGAGGGTATATCGGTTGTAATTATTATGTATAGGTATGTTATCGGTTCGCTAGAAGGATCACCTATCTTGTCTTCAATGAACCATCCGAATTTCTAACAGTCAAAGCTCACCATTGTACTACTAAAACTTTAGGCAGGTAAGTACTTTATCTTATAAAATCTTGGAGAATGATAGCAAATCTTCTTGAAAAATGTCCGATAAAGCTTTTCCGAAGCATCATCTTTCAGGCAATATTATTTTAATGGCGCAATGAAAAATGTACCTAAAAATGCTACAATATCAGGTTCGGCCGTTCTGTTGTTTTAATTTGTTTGTTACATTCGCAAATGATCGGCTTATAGCGCCCCATCAGTTCGAGTATTGTAATAGGATGAACGACTTGACGCGTGAATCGCTCGATACAACTTCACTCCATTTAATTTTTTGCTCTCTGCCTAGCTCTGTAAATATACTGCGCTGTCCATGTTTTCATTTTATGACAGTGAGCTGAATTCCGAATTTAAATATTTTTTCTTTTTAATTGCTCTTTTTTCGAAAATTGGATTTGGGGTGTATTAATTATTGTTTTTCGCCCGATCGCGAATTTCTGTGGTAGGAAACGGAGGAGATAAAATGGAGAAGCTTATTTCGTGGATATCGATTGAGGGTTGGATTGTTGGGGAGTATTTATTCTTTTTCGTGAGTGTTCTTGTCGGAGTGCGGGTCCGGGGGGGTCACTCTCTGAGACGAAAAACGAAGTTTCAGAGCGTTCTTTCGCACGGCTGTATCTCGTTGTATGAAACGTGCCGATTGCACGACAGCTCTCATTCTCGTGAGTACAGAGTAACCCCCGGAGCCTGCGGGGATGACAATTACGAGTACAGCGCGAGACGGCTAATACAAATCGCTCGCCGCGGGCTACGTTTATCCGACGCACCCCGACCCACTCGTATTTACGCGGAGAAAACTATTACATCATTGTTCCGTCGCATTCGTATTTTATTTCGCTGGAAAACTCGTGTTACAGTTCGCAGCGGGTTTTATTTACTACAGAGACGGCTTATGACACTTTTTTATATAATAAAGATGATGATATAAGGCGTGTAGGGAAAATTAAATATTTATATGGACTGTTAAGTTGAAAAGCAAGAGAAATTATATTATTCATCTCGGATAAATAATAATAATATAATATGTGGGGACATCTCACACACGGCCATCCGACCCCAAGCTAGGCAGAGCCTGTGTTATGGGTATCGGACAGCTGATATTTCTACACAAATACATAGATAGATAGATATTAAATATAAATATCAACACCCAAGACCCGAGTACAAATATTTGTCTTTAAACAAATATCTGCCCCAGCCGGGAATCGAACCCGGGACCTTCGGCATAGCAGTCAGGGCCACTAACCACTACGCCATTCGACCGTCAAATGCGACACCGGACATCCGAATCAATCCTATATGCCTTATTATCCCTTTCCTATGATAATAATATGAGAATTGGCTAGCTATAATTTGCATATTTTTAAAATAAAAGTAAGTAATTGATATGCAAAGAGAATTTAAAACCAAGCAAAAGTTGCAATGTTTTAATTTCCTAATACGCCTTAGTTGGCTCTTTTAGAAGGCGTTGCTTGGTTCTGAACCAACAGTCCAACTAATTAGTCCACCATTAGTGGATATATTGGCTCCCGACTACTGCCCGGTTCGCTCTGAGCGCCAACAAAAAATCAAACACTCCAATTTCGAAATTCATGCATGTAATTCCACTGCAACGTACAGTGCACTTGATTTTGCTTCGCCGATTGCGCTACCTTTCACGACTCGTAATCAGCAAAATGCGTTCTATGCACGGCAAACACGTAACCTGCCCCATAAATGATGGCAAACCTACCTATTACTGTAGCTAAAATATTACTCAGCTGCTACAAACCTAATTTTGCCGTGATATAGATGTTAAAGTTTCATTAATTCAATTATAAAGGTCCAACTTTTTAAGGAGTGTGGTAATAGCCATACTTCGTAAGCTTAATACCTATAAAACGTCAATTAAGTGACCATTAATTTAATATATTGACCATCTTTGCGCTCGAAATAAATTTAAGCTACTTGCTAAAGTGGAAGTTACGTAATTTTTGTTATTTACTGTCCAAGAAAATCAATAATAACGATTTGGACCCACCGCTTATTGCCTACTTAAGTTCCGACGGCTATTAAGGGCCCGTACAGGGTGACGTGCCGCGCCAATTTTGGGTTTTCAATGCTCTTCACACAGCACACGCAGTGACACGCACACATGTAAGTTTGCACAGTGGGTCGATAAACTTTTACTCGCCAACTTTATTGACAATTATGTTCAAGTACATTTTGGGTGATTTTAGGGTAAGTAAGTATAATTCTTACTTACACTGGTAGGCACCAGGAAAGAGTAGAAGTTAATAGGGGTGCCACTTTACTCTATACTCGGAACCCGATTAGCTTTCTCAAACAAATGTGGTATTTACTTGTAGAAAGGTAACTAAAAGTATTAAAGTGTAGATAATAAGTTTCGGGCATCCTCCTCGGGCAGCCAACTGAACCCCGACGACAAAGCAAAGTAAATACATAGTGTCGCAAAAGGGCTATACTAAGCCAAAAGGGGATGACTCAAGGGGTCATTCTGAACAACTTTTGTTCTACGCGATTTGCAAATTCGCGAAAAAAAATATTCGTTTTCCATGGTAAAAAGTCCCATGTCCAACAAAGTTTCTATGAAAAAGGTTTTTTTTTGTTAATTTCCAAAACTCGTAGAGCAAAAGTTCAGAATGACCCCCTGTCTTACTCCTTTTTACCCGACTGCCGAAGGAGGAGGGTAATGTTTTTTGATTGTATGTATGTATGTTTGTCTGTTTCTTTGTTCCCTCCTGTAGCCTAAACGGCTTGATAGATTTTTATGCATGAGGTATTGTTAGAAGCGTATTGATGGCGCGATGGTTATAGGCTATGTGACGTTCCATTAAAATGTACATAGCGCCCTCTATAGAGGACATAACGTGATGATCGAAAAAATAATAATTCAACTTTGCCGTGTAAGGTATCAAATGAAAAGGCTTGATTTTCACATTACAAAAATATGCATATTGAAGGTATTTAAATAACAACACCAAAATTATTGAAATAAAAAATGATCATGAACTACTAACGTAAAATTTCATAAAATAAAAACAACTAAAAAGTTACAAATAAAAAAATACAATTATAAAAAACTAAAAACCTGACTGTACGCTAAAAACATGAAAACGAGTCCCAATGTTAATGGAAAGTATCGCAGGCGGGGACCAACTTGACCGCCACTCAAGGCCGTTTTCTAAGTAACATTCAGCTAAATGGTGAACCCTCTGCTGGTATAATTTGTTTATATACCGCTTTTTCAATACCTGTAAGTACTTTTTTGGCAGCATAATATTTTTACTTAATTTTAGGGTTTCGAACGTCAAAAGAAAAATAGCAACCGTTATAGGATCTCTTTGTTGTCCGTCTGTCTGACTGACTGTCGGTCACCGCCCTTTTTCTCAGAAACGGGTAAAGATATCAAGCTTATATTTCGCATAGCTGGGGAGTACCCCAAAAAAAATATTATGGTACTCCCTGTCCCACACAAGTAAATTGGGGCTTATATTTTTTCCAGTTATTTTGATGTGTATCCTTTTTTCTTCTTTGTTGTTTTGTATAAGTATGTGTTTCTTTTCTTTAAATCTGTATTTTTTTGTTGTTGCTGTCTATGTGTCGAAAAAATGTATCTTTATCTTCAAATCACGCCATCTATCGTTTGTTTTTTTTGTAGCTACTGTCTATAGAAGAAATTCCGTCATTGACAATTTTACGTTACGAATTTATTTTATTTTTATTTTTACATTTTCGTGGAGAATCAACAGCATTTTGTTAATAAATAATTATTACTTATGAACACATAACAACTTGATGCCATTAACAGAATGAACTTAGTAAACCCAGTAAACCTAACACATCCAGAGGAAAAACAAAATCTCTTTCTCTCTCTCTGAAAAACATACTTAATAGCCCAAACTCGATGCTTTTAGCTATTAACATCTTTGAAATAAAATTGAGCCACCACCGTGTTACTGCCCTCACCAGATCCTCACGAGACCATACCTCAACCAGCACCAAGAGACTGTATTTTTGATCCCTAACCTAATGTTCGTGCGTATTGTCATCACTTAGATCCATTCGATATATTCCTGCTCCTCATCAGACCTTTACGAGACTGTAATATCACGAGAATATTGCACACTATCTAATTTAATTTAATGTATTGAATATACTGGAAGAATTATGCTTCCTCAATTTCAAATCAAATTATGTTGGTGTCATAAAAGTTGAAAAAGTGCAATGACAACCAATGTGCAGTGATTTTGTATCTGTACACGATAAGATCGCGAGCTGTCAGTGCTGCCTAAACCGACGTGACCCTTCTTTGGAGGCCAGCGGCCAACTGAGTCAAACGTCACTTGTGTTTATGATTTTATAACACAGAAAGCCGCCATAGATATTTGTATGAAGATTTGAGGGAAAAAAATTGCTCAAGTTTGGGATTAATTTACACAAAATAAGTGTGTGTTTATTAAAAAACAAGGTATTTAGCGCCTAGTCCAAGCCTTTAACTTTATAATATGATAAAAATCATATGAAAATTCTTAATAATTACGACACAGTTGTTACAATACGGGAGTGTGATTGACTGGTTTTTCTTGATATTCTGAAATTAATTTACAGTTAACCATAATCATTTACTTAAATTCGAATGATTCAGCACCTAGCTAGACTCTTCAACTACCTGTGTGATTTTTTTCAAGGCTGTAGAGCATCATTTACTACATAATTCTATGACAATGCCAACCCTCGATTCCCTATTGCAGACCCTTAAATGTGTAATAGCATTTTGATGACATAAACATTGATAGAAGGTAAATACTACGCTGTGTTGGTACTTAAAATGATTAAATGTTACAAGTGAATAGTAGATGTGATGTGTGAATACAGCAGCAAGGGAGCGCAAATTACAAGCCGCAGCCCGAATACTGGTGCCTAGTAGCTTCAGCAACCTTCGATCACCCGTCAGCGCATAACCAAATTAGAGCAATTTAAGTCAGGAAATTGGAAACGCTATCGGGCGAGCAGCGGCGGCGGCGGCGGCGGCGGCGGCGGCGCGGCGGGCACTGCGGGCCGGCCCTGGAACGCTGCGCCGCCCGCCCGCCCGGCATTTCAGACATCCAGCCATTCGGCCGCCCTCGCTAATGCTGGAACAATGCACGATCTGCCCGCACCGAACACCGCTCAAGACAAACGACAACCCAGATACGTTGTAACCGACTGATATACCCTAGATTATGCCGAATCAAACGCGAATTCCACTCGACATAGCGAACGATGATGTTTGCTTGCCCTCCCGAGCCTAACTTTGTTTCACATGTGTCTATTTCGGCTTAAACTTCGCTTTAATCCACCGTCGGCTTTGCAAACCGTTACAGCGTTCCCGCAATATTGTGTTACTTAGATTTCAATATTCAGGTAAAATTTGGAGTTTCGAAATAACTTTTCCGTCGAATATGAGTCTTTCGATTTTCCGTGTTCCAAGATGGAAGTGAACAGCTCGAATATCCATGAATGCAGTGCAATATTCAATATGATGGGCGTCTCCGGCGGAGCCATTGCGTCTTATATTACATTCATCTGGTGCGTGGAAGCCGCTTTCAGTCCCACTTCTGCTTCGTGCAGATATTGCGCATATGTGATCGGAGTTTCATGTACGTTTCACATCTAATTTAAACCCGTATGGCTTCCTCATATTTTTCAGCCTCACCATCTTAAAATTACTTAAGTAACTTTAAAATTCAAATAACAATAGACTCCTAAGCATATTGTTAACTAATACAATATTGACTAAAATCTTCGAAGCAAACTCAGCACGACCAATTTCCAGTCGCCATTTGCAGTGCTGTTTCAATATGCGCCACTCAAGAGAACATGTCGATAACCGATACCAAACTTAAGAGCATATGTTAAGTTAATAACAAGTGATCGTGCAAGTTGTAGCGGAAGGCAACACACTTGCGTATCAAGTTATTGGGTGAAACTGGCGACGACGGTCATAGTTGGGACTTTCTCGACGGCTAAAACAATAGCGAATCAAGCATGCAACGGAACTTTATCAAAGACACCCTGCGCCGCCCGCGCCCCGCGCCCGCGCCGCCCGCGCCCCGCACCCGCCCCGCCGGCTCCTGTGCGTGCGGCGCTTAGCGAAGCTCTCTCCAAAACTTTATATTGGTTGGAAACTTCATCGTTAGCTAACGGAAAGCCTTGATCTAGTAATATACGAGTAAGGCATCAGATTTCAAGAAACTACACTGTAATTTGTTTCAACAACAGATTAGAAAGCCAGCCTCGAAACCACTGAGCTGGAACTAAACAAAACTATTCTCATTAGTACAGTTGGCTTTCATAAACGCTAACTAACATAAGTCTACCTGTGAGTTGAAATAACATTATTGAACATAAACGTTAACATAAAATTATATTTCTTTAATTCGTTGTTGCACAAATATGTATACAAAGTGCAAAGGGTGGACTTAATGCTAAAAGTATTTTCTACCGATCAACGCACAGGAAGTACAGGTGAAACTAATAATGAGTATCTTATATACCAGATAAAATTATCATCACCCTTATTTTTGTTTCATCGCAGACGGAGAGTAAAAAGTCAGTAAGTAAGGCTTGTTGCGTTGAACCAGACAGAAGAGCCCATGTAGCGAGCCACTGACAATTGAAACTGTACCTTTGTACCCAACAACAGCGATCGTTTTCAAACGAACGAAGTCCTACCATTTAACGGCATAGGCTTTTCAGATTACACCGGTCGTTGGCTAATTAATTTTTAAGTCAGCCACTTGGAGCAGACTACGACCGACTTTCAAATGAATTCGACTACGATTTAAATATATAAGAGAAACAAGTCTACTTTCCTTTCCAACGGTAAAATAGTCTCCGAATGACTTATTTCTGGTGGTACTGTAAAATTGTTATTAATGGGAAAGGTAGAGTCATTATCTACAAGTATATAACATTAAGAGTGTAGCTTATAGCTCGAGCTGCATCTAACGAGAGTTTAATAGAAACATCATATGCACATTTCTAATTTCGCGGTTTATTTTTAACTTTACTATGGCTAAAGTAAGCTACAGCAATAATTAATATTCCATTTCAGTTCAAAAAGCATTTTATTGGGTATACGTTTATTATGAATGGTCACAAACTGGTTACTGTGGCTATTACTGTACATACAACGACAACGGTTTAAGATCAGGAATCATTGACCTAGTAATTTTGAGTGACATGAGACGTCCACTTATAGGACAGGTCCAATTTCGCCACTAAATGAAGATACTCCGCCGGTACTGACATACGAGATGGCCTATAGAATTCCGAGTCAATAGCCAGATTTATCTGTTAAACTGGCGATCAAAGCCTTGTTACTGCTTGTTAGTTTACCCTGAGAACTGCAGCCGAGAATCAGACCCACTGCAGTTTCGCTCAAGTCCGGTTACCACGAACAAGTGCTTCACTCCGTTCTCTCTGGCCAATTAATAAACCCAGCTGCGCGGATATTGATAGAAATATAATCTCACGGAATGAAAAATTTAATACGATCTTACGCTTCGACGATGATACAATTTTCAACTGCATATCTCGTCCTAGAAAAGTCAGCAACAAGTTAATTTGCCACTTGTAGATTCGTACCTTAAACTCTACCTGCATGTAATGTGGAACGTTATTATAATTAAACAAGTTTTGAAACAAAAAGGACTACATACATAGGTGGTTGAAAGAGCAGATTTTTTACATTATGTGTAGTAAAACCAGTCATTATTTTTATTTAATAAACAAAACCTAATAAATATTGTAACTGAGTTTAAGAATCCCTCATGACGCAAGCTCTTCGGCTAACATTACATAAGGCGATTATAAGCGCTACAGTCCTCTTAGATGGCGCTCAGAGAAATGTATTATTACTCTCTACAGTACTTAACGGGAGTTTCGTGAACAGCACATTATAGCCAACTGGATTCGGCAAATTACCCTTTCCTAAAAACCGTTTCAGAAAATGTATAGTCGGAAGTAATTCCACGTACGTGTTTGTGTTACTTTAAGCGTCCAGCGCCATTAAATTATCTGCTTGCAATCTGCTTCTTTTTGCACTCGCCACAGCTGTGCAGATTAAGCTAGTTGGGGCACGTTATCTCCATAACTCTTTACTTTTAACTTTCATAGTCCCACTTGAAAGTTCCAAATGGAGAGAAGTTTGAGAAAGAATGCCCTCCGGCAAAAGAACTAACAAATGGATCGGTGTTATGCATGTGATAGGAAACGGACCCGAGCCGGGCAGGTTCGGCCGTCAATCTGAAATCCTTGAGAAATCAAAGTAGTCGAGCGACTTCCATCAAAAAATTCTCCATTATCTGGAGGAAATCGTTACCTAACCCTCCCTTCGGCCCCGACCCGGCTCCTTTCATTTACGACGGCGTTGCGTGCACACGTCCCGTGGCCTTTGCTTCAGGTGGGCGTAGTCATTGTGTTCGGTATTTAAGTGGCTCATTTGATATTCCGAGACAGTTTGCATTCGGAAAGCCCGCACGTGGGCCGCGCGTATCGACGCTGCGCGTGCGGACACGTCCCTCCACGCACCGCCTTGGCGCTCCCATCGCGCTCTGTTTATCCACAAACACACTAATGAACACACCTACACAAGCGACTAGATTGTTAATTAAACTTATTCAAAATGTGATACCCTCACCGAATAATGCCGAGCCGGGAGCACAGTGCACGGGTTGAATGTTATTGAATTAATTCGTAATCAGAATTCCGGAGTGAGCGTTCTTGGATGTAATGATAGTCGTTATATATGCATGTCGGGAATAGACGTTCTAGCGTCATAAAATTTACAGCAACGGATAAATAAAGGCTGTGCGTTGAACAAAAACTTTGCCACCATTAAAGTTCAGAACTGTAATAACTTTAACTACCGCAATAAAGGGTAAGCTACGAAAAAGAACTTTGCATTAGGCTTCCAATTTGAGAAAAAAAATCGAGAGAGGCGTTCATAAAAGTCCTTTAAGATGGTTGATGTTCGTCTCGGCATCAATCACATTGAGTCAAAAAGCGTTCGTTATTCTAAACTCTCATAATAGGTAATAGAGTCGAGGGCTGGCGAGCGGCGATTACGCTGAGCCGTCCGTGAGCCGTGCACAATGCCTCCCCGCCGCCGCCGCCGCCGCGCGGGATCCAGGCAAGCTCCTTAGTCTGCATCCACGCTGGATATTGAACTAATTACAGCGAAACTTTTAAAGATAGACACCTGAACCGAGAAGTCGCGGCCTTCAGACAAAGGGGAACTTATCGCAGACTCGCAGGCACCACGCTGTCACACGCAACTCCGGACCTTCAGTCGACAACTGACGGTCGAGTATCCCTTAAGCACCGGCATCGGCAGTGGGGCACAGCCCTAGTATCCGAGATGCGACATAGACTAGGGCTGTCTCGATAATACGACAAAGCGATTGTCTCTTGATTGAGTCGTCATTGTATTTTCATTAATTAATAAAATCAATGGCAAGTACAGTAGAAAGAATAGCTTTTGTATACGATTAGAAAAGCATAATATTAATTACATCCTACTCTGCTTGCTTTAAATTCAATTTCCATAAAACGTGTCACACTATGTGGTCGGAAAGGTTAAACTGAAGGCAATTCAGCGTTGCTTTACATCAACTGCGAGATGACGGGGCAAATTCAGTTCAATTTTCCAGAAAGTTGCGTGTAAATTAAATTTGTGAGAAGTTGGCATCACGCCCTCCCGACGCGTGGCGTGGCGCATGTCAAGTGCGGAATCCCTAGTTAGCAAATTTTCTTATCTGTTTTAATTGGAATACATTAAAATACAGCCTCCTTGCTGACTTTCTTTATACTACAATACAAGGTTTCGAACTAAAATATCCAATTCTGTAATGTCATAAGTCATGGCGTCTACATTATTGATTACATATTAATTGTATGCCGAGTTACCTTCTGACCTTTCCCTCATTTATTTCCAATTAAATAGTGGGTTTCTTGCTTAGTGTACATTTTATTTTCATTTCTTCAGCGGCCGCTACGTCCTAACCACCACCAATATTTATTTAGGGTTTGTGCAAAGAACTCTTGTATCCTTTATATTTTGCTTTCGAAACCAGAATTTTCAGTTCAAATAAAGGTAGGCATAGAAATAAGAAATTCAGCAGCCTATTATAAAGTGCGGACTGCGGACCCTTACTTTTTGGTGCGTTGGTAAGATTATTTATAGTATCTGAATATTAAATATCTGCTTCAATTAAATGCCTAGGTACATTGAGTATTAGATAATAAATTTACTTACCGGGCCAAACTGTTCGAAGTAGTTCTTTACATCCTCCAGAGTCGTGGGTGCTGAGAGTCCACCTACGAAGATTTTCTTTGTTCTGGTCACCATCTGAAGCAAAAAACAAAATAAGACAATAATATTCATTTATGAAATAGACCGCTTCAATACTACAGTACGGACCGTACTAATGAGAAACACAAGTTGTGCGAACTAACGAAAAAACAATTGATGCAGAATACGCAACGCACAGCGGCAGCGGTTCGCGTTCGAATAATTACACGAAATTTATTATACAATCCTCCCCAGGGGTAAGCTGAGCGTTTCTGAAGATCTCATAATGGCTGCGCGAGATAGAGTGGGAGACCGCCAATGCTAACTTACCAGCAGTACCCATTATTGCATAAATAAAACATTCGGTGCAGACGTAGACTCTCTATTTTAGAACCGACGATAAAAAATCTATACTACGGTGACGTCAGCTGGCCGCGTCTACGTAGCGACGATACACGCAAGACATTAGGTACTTATTGCTTACCTATTTATTTTGCAATTAAATGTTTATTATAAATTAATTTCATTAATTATTTTGTAAAGTGACATTGCCGTGCGGCAGTGTGCGTTATCTCGCTCGACAGTGGGCGTAGCGTTCGTTATTAACCGACGTTTACTATTCTGCGTTCCATTCTAACTTGTTTACTTAGTATAACGAAACAGTGTTTGTTCTCTGCACAGAACAATAAATGCGGCGGTTTTATGGTTCGAGCTTCTACTTATGCTAAATTGTAGCGTTTCAGTGCAAAAGAACCCGGTTTGGAACTCGGATACTCGTGCTGGAGAGCGAATTCAGTTGATTTTAATACACTTGACACTGCCTTGTAACATTTTGTTTGAAAATATTTTAATATTGTTTAAAAGTGAAGAGGCTTCATTTTAATATCAATATCGAGACAGAATCGATCTCAAAGGCTGTTTCCGCTATGAATATTTATGCCGGCAATAATGAGGCAAAAAGTACGTCAGAACGAGCTATCAATAGCTGTCTGGATTCACGTCGGGTCTTTTGTTCTTACAGACTAATTGAGACCGGCGGAGTCGTGGCAAGCCGTGCTAGCTCCCCCGGCGCCGCCTCCGCCGCCGCCGCTGGGATGGATAAAACAACTACTCACCTAATATTTTGTTAATTAATAATAATTGTAATATTAATATTTATATAAATTACAATTACAAACTAAACTACCTATATATTATACAAACTAAACCTATGTACATAACTAAAACTATACCACTTAATATTTTGTTAATTATATATATATATATTATATATATATAATATTAACAAAATATTATATATATATTATATATACCTATATAAAATAAAAAGATAAACACTCACACCTTGTACTAATGTACTCCCTTTGCGGGGTAGGCAGAGTTTGTAAATTATATAATACTTCATAAAGTACAAAGCAATTCTAAAATGTATGTGTCATGAAATAAAACAGTCACTTTTAAAAGTAAAAAGAGACTTGCACAGTATAAAAGTTAAAATGTGTACTGTACGTAAGTATTTATTTTTTAATGTACATTCTTGAAATAAACCCTCGCACATAGCAACAGCAGACCAAGTTCGTTTTATTTGTGAAATACAGAATACAGAGTGGACGAAATGTTGTTTATTAAAAGGGATTAGTGTGGATTTTGTACATCATATTTGTACTCGGGGGATTTTAAATTTGCTGCATTTTTAACTCGGCCGCTTTAATAGATTAAAGTAGGGGAATTAAATTTACATTTTGAACTCAAAGACTCAGGGGAAAAACTTAAACAAGTAAACAAACAACATAGCCGACCAAACGGCAGAAGTCCAAAGAAATATAATCACGGGCCACGGAAACGAAGCCCTATTACTATGAGAGGCGAAAGATAATAGCTCACTGGAAATTGAATAAAATAAGATTCGGTAACGTAATGTAAGTGAGTAGGGCCGGCCGAGCTCTGTGACGATCCCAAACGAAATCACACTCAAATATAAATGATGAGTAAGTGGCAGGGGGTCGCGGGGTAGCGGCGGGCGCGGGGGCGGGACGTGTCCAAGTGCCTCCCCCCTCGCCCCACCGCCGCCCTCCGGTAAATCTCAAGTGTCACAACATTTCCCGACACCCCCGTCACGGTACCGTTCCAAAGCAAACTTCTTTTTCGACCGTTTAATTTTACTGCGTACCGGCATAGAATTCCGCTAGGAGTTCAGCTTTAAATTGATTAAGGGAATTTCAAGTGCTGTGGTTAATTCTTTCATAATTTTATATCAAAACTTTGCATTTAATTATCAAAATATATTTTGATCGTATTATAACGAATTCTCGTATGTAATAGAGCGTCATGACAACACATAGGCTTCACATCAATAGGCAAAATTGACAAGGCCATTATGTCACCGGCCAGAGAGATATGTCCCTCTATTTGGGGGATTGTTTCGGAAGTGCGGAAAGGGTCATAAGCGGAGGGCGGGTGGGTCCTGCCACACACACACACACACACATACACATACATACACACTTATCGTACAACAGGTAGCTCTATAACGTTAGGTGGTCAGGAATTGTGACAGCTCGGCCTTTGGGCGCAGCGACGCAATTCTAAAACGATCGTTTGGAAAGCATCCGAGATATTTTGACTGGCACGTCGATTATTGGCTGTCTATTTGGAAATATTGATTATTCAACATGAAACGATACTTGTGTTAGGTACACTTGTGTTTTTATTGTAAATGTTATGTAAAATATTAAAAAAAACACACACACACACACTCACGCCTTGTACTAATGTACTCCCTTGCGGGGTAGGCATTATGAATTTTTAAGTATGTAAGTATTAGGGTCTATCACAATCAACAGGGTGTAGCATGCTTAAATAGCAGATATTCGGTAAGGAATTATAACACAGCTGAATGCCGATACAATGTGAATGATAAATATTTGATAAAGTGGCATTTATTAGCCGGATTATAAAGGGCAACCCGATGGGTTTTGTGGCCGTGTCGGCTTTAACGACAGGCCGGCCACGTCAGCCAAAACTGTTGGCAATTACCTTAAATGTGGACAACGCAGAGCCTCCCGGGAAAATTAATATTCACCGCATATCCAATTTTTGGCTCGCTCTAAATTGGAACACGCTACCTACCTGTGATTGCTTAAATTAATTGTTGGCGTTGACCCGAAGTAGAGACACAAGACCTACTGGCAACGCTGAGGGTCACTTCAGTCACTAATTGACATGAACCCGGCATTATCAACCTTAAATATTAAATAAGTTCCTTATTCCAAATTCAAATTGGACTGTTATTAATATCCCTCCCTTGTTGTTCTCAAAAATAAAACGCGTCCCACTCGCAACGTTTATAATGCATTGCCGAAAATTAGGCTGTGCTCTAGTGTCTCATATTTCAAAATTTCAGCCGTGTTTGCCCCACACACAGTCAGCGGTCGGGCACCAAACGACATTATCCGTCCTCTCGTTAACAGGACTCGTCCGCCGCAGTCATTTCGTTTTGAAAAAAAAATAGGTACAACAATTTAATTTCGTCTAACTTGACCACAGGCGACGGCAAACAGCAAACAGCCGCGGACGACAAAAAGCTACACACATCAATTACGACAGCAACGGGCGCTGTGTCCCTTTACGCCGCGGCCGCCGCTACTCTCTAACTCAATTCATACTGAGCCCCGCTGAAACTTTTATGTTTTCACCTGCACGCAGCAAAACTGCAACACTTTAAATAAGTCTAAAACAAAATGCGACGTCAACGCGAGCGCTGCTATTTACTAGCGAGCAGATTTTATTGCGCGAAATTCAGTCTAAGCTACCCCTAATAAGAAAGGAATCCGTAAGCGCAAAACTCGGCATTAGAGTAGAAGCGTTTTCTTTCACTACTCAGTTGAAATGTACCTATGTTGTGTTTTTTTCATGAATTTTATGAGACAATAAAAGGAGATATTACATTTAGAAATTTAATGAAAGATGTGATCACAAAGGCATCTCTTAGGTAGATAAATTAACAGCCGTGTACCATTTTCATTTGATTATACAATTAATTCTTGTTTGAGTTTGCTCTGTGACGAAGCAGGGGAACTAGGATACACATAATCGTATTCATCAAATTTTTACCCGGACAATTTTAAAAGTACCTCATGGCGCTTCGTCGTTGAGGGAAAAGGTCGTCTACCCAGCCATGTTAACGTTGCATTTCATTTTTGTTTGCCTACAGCCTGAGGTCACGCTCGCACGTCCTTTGTCTTCCTGAATAAACCTGCCCTTTGAGGCCCCAATTTTTCATTATTACAAAGTCTATGGAATGATCTTTGACGGACAGCTTTTTCATGTAACAAAGCATACTGTCTCCATTGAAATGTTCGGCATCAAACGTTTTCTGGCCGGCAAATCGATTCCTCTTTAGCAAACATTGCTTTTGGCCGTTATTGTGAGCGATCAATATTGTTCCCTCTGTAGCTATATCTGTTAATGTGGCACGTGCGGCTCAGATAGAAGGTGATCCTGCAGACGCATCGTACACTTTATCAGCTTCACAGGTCATTAGGCACAGTACGGGGCGCTTGGCAAGACCTCCGCTCGTGACAATACAAAGAGCGTATCGTCTGGATAGCAAATGATTCCTGGGCTTAGGGTGCACTGTCTTGTTACAGTGGCAGATGCGGTCTCGGAGACACTCGGCAGACACGATTCACGTACGTACTAAATGCTAGACATTAACGAAGCAATATTACTCCTTTGCTTCAGTAACACTCGCCTTGATATTAATCTCAGCTGTGCATCTCTGCCATGTGTAAGCTAAATGAACGCTTATCATTTCACGTTAACTGTGGTATTGAAATTTCTTGCATTTGGTTTCATACCACTCAAAGTTTTTCTGCAAATTTAATTTTGAGACATATTTTTTTCAGCTTTGTATTTGTAATTAGTTAGGTACAAACTGATCACTTGACATGGGAACATAAATGGGAAAACATGGTTATTAAATACACCAAAGTGAATTCATGAAATTATAATAGTTACTCTATAAAATCTGTACTTCTATGTACCTACTAGACAGTCTAGTTTCTTTCCCGATACTGGAATAGTGTAGAATAGAAATGTCTCCGGTGTTTCTTTTTTTCTCCCGACTTTTTTTTCTCCTATTACTAGCACGCGGCCTCTCTACGCTGTCGAACAAAGGACTTTTCCTTTCAGGACTTTCAATAGCTACAGATCTACTCGCAGAACAAGAAATTTATACACATGGATACGAAGGTTTTTTTGTATAACACAGACTTTTGAAATAAATTTTGTATGTATTCAAAAGAGCTCTTTCCGAAGCAAATGTAGATTTAAAAGGAGCCCAGACGTACTTTGTTACTCAAAAGATAAGCCCACTTGATGCTCCTAAGAGTAGTCCTAAAATATACTCTCCCTATTCAGGGGCCTCTCGAAAAAAGAGTAGCGCTTCACTCGCGAAACAATGCCGGTGAAATGCACCGACTAAGCACTCGTCATCGAAAATCGTTCGAAACATCGAAAAATGCGTCCAAAAGGGGTTCTTTGATAGTCGCGTATTTACATACTTTCTTTTATGCAGTCGCACCCCGTGAGTGGATGAAAGCTAGGCGAGATGCCTGCCGCTTTCAGCCCCCTACTTGCACTAAATGCGAAAAACTACGGCGGCAGCAACCTCGGGCTATTGTCGGGATTGACTGCGACGCTGCTTTGTTCGTATTACGCGCTGATATGAGTGTAGGGTTCACGCGTCGATCGAGCCCATAATGCGACGAAGCGAAAAATAAAACAAATAACATTATTTAGGTAGGTATGTACGAATACGATCTATAGGTGTACTGGAAGAGCTTTATCATTAATTACCGTCGTAAAACGAAGAGCACTCTCATTTTTAATAAGGATAAAGATAAATGATTCGCGTTCTGATTTACATTGAATATAATTTTCTTTGCTTCTATTAACAGTGAAAAATACAAGTTGCTCTCAAATTTTGTTTCATTTTTCTGAGGCATACCTACCACGTATAATGAAATAAAACTTGATTTTATGTTTCGAGTCAAATTATAAGCCGAAGAAGGGCGAAACAAAAAAGTGAATAATGAATGCGTAGGCTGGAGCCGCGACCGTAGCACTTATTCTGTTTCGAGAGCCATCAACATGGTCCGCTCTTTCAAATTCATACATTAAGCAAATGTCGAGAATGCGTAATAAGGACCTAAATGTAGTAAGCCGCTGTGGGGTTGCTAAGAGCATTCATTAAAGAGCAGGGGGCAATTCGGACACGAGACAGAAGTGCCGACCTTAACCCAGTCACACACAAGTCTAAATGTAATTTCGTTGTTCATTTGCATAAAATCACCGTTACCGAAGTCCTGAATCGATATGCGTGATTGTTGTTTTGCATACTTTAATAAACTTTATGGAACACTTTTCACGATAATAACTCGGACGATGTGTTATCTAAATTGGTGCGCCGTGTGTGTAATTAAGCAGCTTTTTGTCCATGTTAACAGTTTAAACCGACGGCCCAGGGGTGTAACATAACGTTCAAACATAGCAATAGAGAGCACGCTAAGTGCGAATGTTGCTTTTTACATTATATTTTTTGTGGCGCGTTGCTCAAGTCTCGCGGAGAAAACTTACTCGTGCCGTACTTACTGTCGCGCGCATGTTATGTATGTGTATGGCCCGCAATTTGTATGAGTAAATAAATACAAACTACTGTAACAACCGACGCGTCGACTACGAGTCCTGCTTACTAAATGTGCAAGCCGTATGAATGATGTCGTCTCACTGAATCCTATGTGTCTTGGAGCCCTGTTTTTTCCGACAGCCAAATAAAAGAAACGATAACGGAGCGAATGTAATTCGTGTTGCTTAGAAGCTAAAGCTGCAATTTGTATGGCACGTTCAGTATACGTGGGGCGTTTTATCTCAGCTTTAGCCGATAGTATTCAGTCGACACTGTTGACGAACAAAATAAGCTCCCCCTAGGGGGGGGGGGGGGCGGTGTCAAGAGGCTACAGGATTAAACTTAAACTGGGGTTGCCCACACTTTAATTATACTAAAGGTGGATGTACGGAGGTATTAGTTTAAAGACAAGTTGTAGTGTGTTGTTTGTCTTATATGAACATATGTAGGTACTTTATTATTTCCTCCTAAAAGCATTTTCTTATGATAAGTACAGATTTGATTAAATACGCTGCCGTTAATACATACAAAGCTAGTAATCGTGCATTAACACCATATCGCTTATTTAAATTACCCTGCGAAGTATTATAATTTGGGGAAATGGCATCAAAATTACGTTTTTCCAAATTGGTTTATTGCTTTTAATTTGATAGTGAGTTTCGAAAATGGCGCATTGCAGGATTAAAGTTCAAACGATATTAAATTACCACATGTTTGTATGAGCTCCTACATTACACTTACACCGAAACGGGTGTGTACACGCACACACACACACAAGCACATACACACACACACCCACACGCGCAGCGCGAGTGCTCGCGACTCAGCGAAACTTTTATGATTTTATGGTAAAAAAGATGAGAGCCAATAACTTTTCAAAAACTTCCGTAACTAAGATTGGGATTCTCCGCCTTAAATTGTTACATAATTTCCTCTTCATTTACAGAATTTTCTACCTATTGAAAAAAGTATACAGCTACTAGATGCGCTCAGGTGTGATCCATGAACCTACAATGCATGTTACAGTAAGGGCTTCATTTCGTTTATTGAAGCGGATTACTAGGGGTATTGTCCGGCGTGACTGAATGACAAAATAGAATGTGGCGGTGGTATTTGAGTAAGCCGAGTGGGTTGTCATTTCGCGTTGGACTATGGACTCGCGCTATAGCATATTTCCACCCCTCTTTCCTCTTCACTGGTCACGTTAGACGCATGATTTATTCCTAGTACTACAGTGCGGGTTCAATCCTCTCAATTTTAGAAATCGTATTCGGCGAATCAAATATTGGTTCCAAAATCAATAGTCTCTCGCATGTATGTGTCGGCTAAACATTAATTGTAATTAAACTTATACAGGGGACTCATAAATTTCGTCCTGCTCGATGTTGGGCACATCCATGAAGTTCTAAGAAACTTCAGTGATGACAACTAGTCCGGCCAGCTGACACGCCGCAATATGGCGGACTTCCGCGCCGCAACTTCACAAAATATCACGTAGCGACTTTAGACAACTTTGCGATTTCGATCCCCCTAACTCGTTTTTAAATAACCCTTTTGGTTAGAAAAAAATAATTATCAACTGTCTGAAGTGTCATTATGCACCGGTAGTGACGGTGGAACAGAGTGATGGAGATGCGTGGCCGTCGGTGTTGCGCAGGCGCACAGAGGGAGCCACTCGAGCACGCGCCAGCACTTGAGAGTCATGGACGGGCCCCCCGCCCGCCCCGCACTTCACCTCCCCGCATCCAATTTAAAAGATACTAGTACGTAAGTGCCCGACACCACTGCGATGAATATTCGCTCAGCACTATGTTTCCAGTTATCAAATAATTCATTCCCCGTTTCAGGGAAAAAGTTGTGCGGTATGGACTCGTTTATTGGTTTTTTTTTGTGTCTGAAACCCGGGTTGATAAACAAAGATAATTATTTATTTACTTTATGAAAAAATACTTAATAAATATTAAACAAAAAGCAGTTTTAACCGTTTAAGAAGGATATTTAGACTCAAAATGGGGTAAAACAAGTAGAGCGGGCACACTGGCGCGAGTATCAAAACGGTAAAATGCAAATCTATGCAGCGTGGTCGTCTCGAGTGCGGGCGCGCTGGGCAGCGTTTCATCAAATGCAATCTGGCTCAAATTATCATACCCATAGTTCGTTAGTCAAGAGGGTGACGCAGCGGAATTATGCTGAGGAGATAAAACGAATGACCTTAGCGGTGGTTTCGCAAGCGAGGGTGGAAATGTGGTTGAGTGAATAAAATTGAATGGATACTTACTTGGTGCAAGGAAAAAAAGTATGAAGCTTAATCCTAGGCAGGCGTAGTAGATGATCGGTTTAATGAATAATTGAGGGTGTCCCCAAGACAAGTTAATTATACAACACTCTGTCCCTGACACTTCAATAGAAAACACAAATGAACGTGGTGACATAACACGCACAGGGTTGAGTCGAAACAGCGACTGCTCAGTAATATCACCATACGAACTTGTACGTACAATTTATAATGCAGACAGGCCACACTGAAGCGGATTTACAGCTGCAGACCTGCTTGTCTTTGATGAGGGTCTATTTTCAGCCACGACTGAGCGCTACTGGTACATTTCGATATTCTAACCGATATATTATTATTACATCCGAATTGAAACCGATGCCGAGTTATAAAATTTATTACGCACTCGGCTCATCGACGTTTTCTTATTTGTAAACACGGTTGCACAACTGTTGGGCTCCCGATACGAGGATGTCGCGGTAAAAATAAAACCGGCAGTGGATTGACAAGAATAATTCCGTAACTAATTTGGCGACGGACAAGGCTGAGGGCCGATCTGAAAATAATTTCGTCGTTCGACGTCGCGTGAATTATGATTAGAATTTTAATGAGATTAACCAGAACTAGGTGCCGGCTTTTAATATCTCGTGGCGATATATCACGCAAATTCTTGCCGAGAAATTTCAGTGATCGAAGCGTTTCACAAGCGAGCGAGCTACCTACGTACTACGTGCGGCTTTCGGTGGTGCCGTTTGTCGTGTGTCCAGGTGGCATGTTTCGGTTTTGTGTAATCCATTCTGGGTGAATTAAAGTCCGCAGTGTCTTTTAGGCACGCCTACTAAGTATGCGAACGTTTTCCTGTACGTCCGGTGTATACGCGGCCTCGGCAGGACTTCCGAACACAAAATACGTTGTTTATGTACGATGTGGACGAAGACACTCGACTTCTTTTAGAATTCCTGACTTTTCATGACGACAGTTCACAGCAAATATACGAGTACATATTTCAAACAGCTTGTGTGAATATATTTTTTTAGTTCATAAGAAATTATTTAATAATTTACAGTGAAATTGAGTTAATTATTTTGATAAGAAATTAAATTGATTGGCTCTAGTCGTATTTTTGAAATTATCTTTAATATATTTAAACAGCCTTAAAGTTACTATCCGAGTAAAGTTATCATCATATGCCTATCTGGTCTCTTTTTCAAGGACTGTTTCTGCTATATAGCCAAGCATTAAGCAACACATGACAGTAATTAAGTCGGTATTACAGTAACGGCGATCCCTACATTACTCCGGGACATGGTTATAGGTAAGTAGAATATAATACAATATTACTTTATAGAACACCATATAAATCAGACATACAAAAATATAGAAACAATCTCTTACATTTAACTTTGTTATCACACTATAAAAAATATAAACGACATAACAAGCACTACATACCTACAATGACAGTAAATGATTTTTAAGTAAGTACCTAATATACGTCACTAATTTACTAAAGAAAACAGTCTCTTTTGATGGGCATTATCATCGACGGCCCGGACGTATTTCTGAGATTAAACATCAGCAAACTTTCCTTCTTATTCCTCGTGACGTTTGAGCTAATTTGCCTCCATAATGGATGGACGCGAAGTGAACTTTAGCAGCATTTGCTGTCAATCTATTGCCGTCAAGAATAAATCAGCTTGAAATAATTAAATAGGCTCGGTCTCGACAAGATCCGATCGCAGTTGAGCGTGGAATGTCGGCGGCGGCGGCGGCGAGCGGGCCGCTGTAAGCCCGCCGTGCGCCTAATCCCTGTGCTCGCCTAACGGGCCCGTTAGGCGAGCTACGTAAATTTGTGTAATTTGGAATCTAGGCCAAGTGCCAAGGGATCGGCCCGGCTTCGCGCAGAATGGTGATTGATATGACGCTTAACCGAGCATCGTCTTACCAACCCCCGCGCCTATCTTCTGGACACTAGATGCATTTATAATAGGCTTAGTGCTTCAGATTGCGGCTTAACTTACACAGCGCGGATCGATGGGCGAGATCAATGAATCGTGGCAGCCGACGCAAAATGGCCGCCGCAAAGTTTGCGTTTGGTTTGCGTAGGAACTCTTTTTAGGCATCGCAACATTCCATAAAATAAAATCGCTTGCCGGTGTTTCGAAAAATACCGATCGCACCGTTATTATGCTCAACGGATGTCGAAAAAAAATTAATTGCCCTTCGATTCGTGACTGAAATAGTATTCAATGTAACGGTTGAAACTGACGATTGCAATTCTGTTAAAGAAAAAAAGGCAATATTTCAGTTGGCTAACTGTGTTATGGAAGTTGTGATCGAGAATCAAATTTGAAATTCTGCCTGCCATAAAGCTTTTAAAGTGATTCGTCTCCATTTCACATACTAAAATAGAATAATATAATATGTAGACTGAGATAGTCGTTTCAAAAAGTTTTCTTTTTTAAAATAGTTTTTAAAAATAATATCAGCAGGAAGAGATCGCTTTTAGCGATAAGGTGCTATTGTGCTTTCTCTTATTCTGTAATGTAATAATGTTGTGTGTTTTTCAATAAAGACATATTGTTGTATTATCATTACAATAAAGACATTGACCAAAAGCCGATTTCGAAAACTGCTACAGTTGGAATCATACGAAATTCCTTACCTACTACATAATCTACATATGCGTAACTGTGTACAGATTTGGGTATTCAAAATGTTTGTGATCCCAAAATTAGTTGCGTCTGTAATTTAATTTAAAGCCTCACCGTGGGTCTAAACCCGACGTTACAAAACAAACGTGAACAAGAATAATAGCAACAACCGGCTCTAGGTTAGTAAATGACTATAAACCGTGGAGGGAATCGTGGTCGGAATTCGTGATGACTTTTCGCGCCGGTGACAATGGGCCTCGTGTGTGTACCGACAGATGTGCCTGGCCCACGCCCCGACTCCGCTAATACTACACAACCTCAACCTTTTCAACAAACACTCCAATCAATCGACCTATTTTCTTCCTATTTGTAGCAAAAATTATACCGAAATATACTACGACTCAGAAACTATATGCAGGTAATAGGTTTTATTTAGAACACGGACCATTATGTCTATTAAATCAAGTACAAAAGATTGGGAATGAGCGGCACTAAATAGATCGGGCCACGATATCGGAGCGCTGTAGAAAGGAAGGGCTCATTATTATTTTGATAGGTCCCATGATGAAAATCCTCACGACACGCAACTTTTTTGGCGTTCACTTGTCTGAATATAAACGACATTTTGTGTTATTTTTCTACCCACAATACAAGCCTCGGTCGTCTTTAGCCAGTATATGAATAAGGAATGTTGGAAACTACCCATAAATGAGACAATCTTACGGCCAGAGTTACGAAATGTTACTTCATCACGAACTCATTTTAGCTTAGAAAAAGTGTCCACTTTTTTACCAAAATAGACTATAAAAGCTCTCGTAATATACGGGCGTACATTTTCCGTCGATCATAACCGTTGCTCAACACCTATAAAATTGAGTTTTACCTTCCAGTCGTAAACGGTGCGAGGATACACCGAAGATTTAGACATAGCGCCATTCTCTATTTACAGATTGGGAAATTCTATTTGCTTAAAGGTCGAGCGGAGGCAATATCGAGGACGTCGCTTGGCGCGGCGGCGGCGGCGGCTGCGGGCGGAGATGCAATAAGCGGAGCGGCCAGCTCCGAACCGTCGCCAATTTAAAGAAAGCCCACTGAACCGAAAGGCAAGCGCATTGGCGGCTCACGCCCCCCGCGCCCCGCGCACCGTTCTCTAAGGCTCGTCATATAATTTTCAATCCAGCGAGCTTTAAAATCGATTGCTCTTTGTAAGTTCAAAATGAAACAAGAGACGATTCCTACCGTACTCGATGTGAGTAGACGGCTTCATTAACACGTTAACTCTTTGTATTTATTTACGTTTATACAATTATAAAAAAATATACTTCTTTCGGGAGGTTATTGGCATGTTTTATCATTAGACGGGATTTATGTATCTCTAAAAGACTATATCAAAGAAAGAAAGCAACAGGTTAAAATAGGACTGAGTTAAGAGGAAGGCAGTATACAGTTGCACCTGTCCGTCTTAACTTTACCACTTTTGATAAGAAAAATATATAGTAATCAATAAACACATCTATAAGATAATGTACCTTCTTTGTAACATTATTAAATAAATTATAAGTTATTTCTGAGAGTGAATAATTTAAACGTATTATTTAACGTACTCGTTAACGAGAACCTTGTATTAGTTTTATAATAATTTTCAATATCACCGCAGAAAATCTTGATAGAGAACTTACATAGCTGCCAAGATTTCTTAGAACGTATCGCTACAACCTTTCTCACGGACTACTGACAGTTTGTAGACATATTTATTAAACTAAATCACAGCTTGTATGTTTTATGAGCGAAACTTGTATTGAAGCAACATCTTGGGCCGAAGTTTCACTTGTGAAAGGTAGGGCTTTCATAGTCTTCCGACATCTGTGACAGTGTGCGGCGTATAGGCTTATCTATATCCCTAATATCTCTTTAATGAAAGGGTTTGATCGTAAATCTACACGGCTAAACTTAATAGACTGTCCTATTGGGTTTTAGTCCCCGCCAACGGTTAGTAATTAATGTCGTACCATCATAAGGGAAGTTTTGAAACTCTCAGTGTGAAACTGATGTATGTAAGTTCGGATCGAGATAATATTAATATCTATGTGACGCGTTCGCTTTTGGATCTAATTAAGAATTTATGTTCATATGTACGGCGGCTTCAGCAAATGTTTACTTAATTTTGCCTTTCATCCCTTTAGCTTGTAGGTAATAACTTGTTACAGAACATAACTTGAGTTTAAACTTAGGGATTTGGTTAATTTTGTCACTACACAATAAAATAATCATTTTGCCATTACACATATAATCAAAACCTTGTAGTTATACTAGGCTGGTAAAAGAAATGCGTCATATCATGAGGTCACTTAGAATAATGTACCTTATTTCCACTCTAATCTCCGATACTATATCTATAGGCATCTATACAAGGAGGATGTTGATGTCTCCGTGCTACTCCTGTGCGTGAGACAGTGAGGTTTCATCTATCATAATCCCGCAGTATTCGATCATATCACTGTTTACCTCTTAGTTGAGACGAAAACATCACTTTGCTGTTAACAGTGACGACGGAAGATGCGTCTGTGTGTGTGTCGTACATTAGTTTCACATTACCAAAAAGATGGGGTTAAATTCTCGGATTGAAGACATTAATGATAGTTAGGAGTTGGTTGATGTTCACTGAGTTGCTTTTGGTTTCGCGTTTAATATGTAGTGGCGTTAAGATGGCATTAACAGTGAAGCAACAATATATATTTTTTGCGATTTGTACTGTGATGAAATTAGAAATATAATAAATATGGAAACACTTTATACCAATAACAATGAAACTTAATAATACAAGTCGAATAAAACTGGAATATTAAGTACCTGGTGATTGACCTCAATAAATATAATATTGTTATCAAGTTTTTATGTGCCGCAATTATGCAGGTTGGTTGGTAGTTAATTTAATTTGCATGTAATTTTATTGGAATAGCAGATGTAAAAACGTAACCTGATTACTTTAGACAGTTAGACGGTATTGAACGAATGAGGAAGGCCGAGGACAGAGTGTTGTGGGGATCCGTGGGAGCGGTCTAAGGCTCGGACCATTACGGGCTGATGAGATTCGAAGGTGTAATAAAAGCAATTTGTGTGACTTTTTTAAGTACTTCTGTATATAAATTAAGTTTCCCCGTTATATCCGTGTAGTTTTTCGCAATACTAATTCTTGTTCTAACTTCTTAGGTCACGTTTGCAAATTCCAGAAGGAATAAAAATACTTTAGAATAATATATTTGCCCTATTATGGACATTCAAAACTATTTATAAACCTTAGCTCGTCGGTAACCAGTGATAGAATAAAATGAATGTGTCAAACGCGCTAAAGCGTCGCTAGGGATAATGAAAATTTCACGGAAGCACATTAAACGTGTATCCTTACAAACAAAACAAACATGTTTGAAATTAGATTTTCCAGTAAAAAGTTATTAACGGCCAAAGCTACGAGTTAGTAAATATGGAACTATGTGAAATGTTTGCCTTGTAGCAAATGCAGTGTCGCATTTATAATACTGACTAAGAGCTAAAGGTGCCGGGTTTGATATTTGATTAAAAAGATATATATTTAATGTCCGATTTTCGATGTGTCAGAAAAATGCCAACAGGCACGACGCACAAATAAAAGTGCCTAATGTTATTTCGTCGACTGATTTCATAGTGTAGGCACGAACTACTAAGTCGATTTGAAATATAGGTCAGATTCAAATCTGATAATGTACCCAATAAAATCATATAAAAATAAATGTGAATAATATTTATAACTGAACTGTTTGTTGTATTAGTGAAATATAAGTGAAGTATGAGTATTTACATGAGATTTTGTATTGTGAATAACGATAATAATTCGTAACGCTTCCAAAATAAGGTTGACAAGACACATATTTTATTTTAGCTATTCATATTTAAATATGCATATTTACAGTCAACCATTAGTACGACAAAAATCTAGTCAAAGACACGCCCTTAATTGTACAAAAAGCAAGTGAAAGACTCGGTACGTTCGGCCGGCGATTAAACTGAAAACAGCGGTCATAAAGTGCACCATCAGTTTTTTGACGGCAAGAAACGTCGTAAAGCAGCTGAGTAACTCACTCGCCACTTCCACGTGCTGTGGACTAAGTTGAAACGTTTACTGTATTTTGCCACTTTTTCCTTTGTTTTTAGGTCGAATTTAAAACTATTCGCCTGAATTGTTAGTTTTTTTGTTGGTATATTTTTGTGCATTTTTTTTTCAGATATTCCTTGAATACTTACATTAAAAGAATGGCATGAATGTAAAGCTAAATAAATACAATTAAAATATATATAACTACAATGTAATAAAACGGTACCAATGGTTTTGTTTATCACATTTGTATTCGGCTAATTTAACTTTTCACTAATGGTCACGCGAATTCGAAATTAGAAGATTTATTTGTTTATAGGTTTTAATACTTTATTTTTAACTGCGATTGATACCTTTAATTTTATATAAATAAAATTAACACAAATAATTAAATTTGTAAGAGTTTACAGCAGATGTTAAAATGACATATTTTCTGGCAAACAGAATTTCACAAAAACTTTTTAAAATATAAATTAATTGTAATTTTAATATCTTCTATCTTCATTAAAAAATCAAGGTCGAACCGTGCGAATCCATAGAATCAGCTGTAAATATAATGGTAAAACTCCAATTGTTTGTGAGTAGTAGTACTAATCTTGAATAGCTCACGTTTAATATCACCGTCGCATGCGATTCGACAATTTTATTTTCAGCTATTAGTGTTTTACTCGTTTCTTATCGCAATATTTAGGCAAAGGAACAAAATACAGTAATTTTTCAACGAAATCACGAGACGCGAGTTAACGGCAGCCGCTCGGGGACGATTAGTGCCTCGGACGTAACAGGTCAATCGGTCTGTTTGTTGTTAATGCAGTGAGCAGCGTCCGGCGGAGCCTGGCCGGCCAGCACCGGCCCCGCGCGACACTCCGTCCAACATTTGTCAAAATGCACTCAAGATAAAATCCGGAAGAAGCGGGAGCACCGGTATACTGACCCTGAGCGGTGAACAGGTGAGATCCGGCTTGTAAATCTGGTGCGGGAGCACTCTCGCGCTGGCTATGGGAAGCACTGACTTTAACACTTTGGACATGTAAAGTCGGAAGGCGATCACGTGCGTGTGTTGATAGCGCGGCCAGGCCGGCGGCGGCGGCGGATCGGCGGCACTCTGGACGCGGCGGGTCGGGACGGCGAGCGCGCGGCGTGTGGCGCGCCGTGGCGGCGGCGTGCCGGGGGCAGGCCGCGCACGCGCACCGCCCGCGCCCGCCCCCGCATCGACCGCCCGCCCCGCGCCCCCGCCGGCGCTGCCACCACCGCCGCCCCCCACGACCCGCCACACTGTTTTTCTCTCGGCACCGACCGGGGGACGCACCTGATTTTTTCCGTGATATTTTTTCCTCCCTCTCTTCGCGACGCGATCCGTTCGCTTTCATTACGGTTTCGAGTTTGATTTATCACCGCAGCGGGCCTGAAATATTCTTACAATAAAACTGGGTGTCGATCGCCCGCCACCCAATTAGCATCAATTGATCAAAACAGCATATCTGCTGGCAAATACATGAGGATGCTTAAAATATTTAATGAGAGTTGCTGATCCAATTCCATTTGTACAATTGTATTTAAATGCGTTTCGTATTTAAATGCGTTTCTAAATTGCAGTTGGATTCTAATGTTCCATAGAATAAATTACAAAAACATTCAATCGTACTTGAATATAAAGTAATCTTATTGTCACAGTAATGTTTTCATCTATACATGTATGACATCTATAAACGGTATTTTAATAATAAATACACATAAAATGTACCTACGTAACTGTACATAAATAATACCTTTATGTATTATCTATCAAAAAGGCTTAAATATTTTATTCAGTAGTATCCATTATCTGCATCCGAATAAAATAAAACGAGAACACCAAAATTTTAATCTCAATCACATCTAATATGATGGATGCAGCCTGCCGGCTACGCACGTAGCGGCGTAGCGGCTCGTAGCGCTACGGCGTAGCCAGGCCTACGGTCCTCTTTGGTCTACTTCCCCTAATAGGCATCCGCCGGCTTCCCCTCGCTCCCTCCCGAACTTAACATTTGGCCGCCATTCAATTTTGGTGTTTTCCATTCATACTTATGTCAAAACTTTCCGTAAAGGGGGAAATAAAAATAACATCGCTAAGAGCAGTACGTTATTTTGTAAACGCGTGACGTCTCGGTATTTTTATGCAAAGTAGCAATGCTGTCGTTTCGTTCTGAAATTATTTCAGTCAGCGCCGCGCATGCAACTGGTACGTATAGTTCCTCAGCGGAGACTGAGTTGGCGATTTTGCGAGATTGCAGTTCTGTTTATCATAGCCGATGTTATACAACTCGTGTGACATTGATGAATGTAATGCGGAGAGAAAATACGGGAAACGTCCAACTTCTTTATTCCTTCAAATTAAATAAAACTTTGTATTGTTTGTTCGAGACTCACTCGGAACTTCGGTTCTGTTTTAAAGTATCTACATTTCTAATTCAGTGAAATCTCGATAATCCCAAGTTGTGGGTGGAAGAAGCGCTGTACAAGCAATTCAACGGACGTTGGAGTCTCTGAGTCCGGCACTATTAGTTAGTTAAAGGTAATCTACAGAAATTCAGAACACGAGTGTAATATACTAACAAACTATACTATTAAACAATTTTTATTAAATTCTCAAATTTATACATACATAGGCCGACTTAATGCTAATAGAATTCTCTTCTACTTAACCTTGGCTGTTGTGGAGAATATGATAGGTAGTGCGATAGGCTGAGAAGAAAGAAATTAAGTTGGTTTAAATAACTGTAAACACTAGTATTAACTTACATATTTTGAACTCTAATCACGTTAAAAATAGCACCTATATATTTCTTTCTACCATTTTGTTGATACAATTCTTTGTTCCGCTGTAGATGTGATGTCACGGTTTGGAATCGAATTGAGGATTTCACGGTCGTTAGGTGTGTTTACAAAATTGTAGTTCTTAAAATTCCAGGCCAGTGGCGTGTCCGGGAAATACTCGCAAGTTGCCGGAATGAGTACAAAGTTGTCTCAGACACATTTACTTGGTATATTAGAAAAAAATACTGACGGAACTTACATTAATGAACACTGTAGTTGTTATTTCAATTATTAGGTACAAATGAATAACAACTTTGTTGCTAATTCTACACCATTGATTAGAGTCATAAATAATGAAAGTACGGTGAATTTGTGAATTTCTTACACCTCGGCAAGTTTGTATTTTATAAGTTGGGAAAATATTATAATTTTAATTCCATAACTCGTTCAAATATAGGAACTGAACAAGCGATAACTACGTAGGTATATAGGTATGCAAAAAACTCAACTAGCTTAGTCTGCAAAAGAATAAAATAAAGAATTTATTGCCACTGAAAACCATCTACAAAGTAACATTGTAAATATGTAAAATGGAAGACAAAAGAAAAGCGATGCAAATGATAATAAACAATAATGTCGAAGGTTTTCTAATAAGAATACGATTTTATTTCTACAGAGATACTCTGAACTTGTTCATAGCTGTTGTATTGTTACAAATAATCTTGTTATATGCCACTTTGAGAAAAAACAGCAACTTTTCATATCTGATTCTGTTCAATTTTAAAATCTTTTCTAGTCAAAAGGCAATTGTTTTGCTTCTGCAATATTTCAACGACGTAAACAAATGTTATACCGAACATTCATCTATTATACCAATATACTCCCTTTGAGGTACGCAAAGGTATATTCCTGAACCCACTTTTTAAATATTACGCTATCTAAACAGGCATTCGTATTTTGTTGGCGTCACTTCTACGATGAAGGAAAGAAAAAACTAAATTAATATTTATTTTCAAAACTAATACTTGCCTCAAACAGGAAATAAAACCCGAAACTATTTGTAGTTAAGTACTGAACTATTTGTTCGACTTACTTAATAGGTATATTATAACACCTAGTCATCAGTTTTTTTTCCACGGAACCCATTATTTAATTACAGGAAGTATTCAACATACGTACCGACTTCCTGTAATAATAATGTATATCACGTTAATGCATAATACGTTGAAAATTTTGAAATATTAAAGCTCCCATTTCTTTACATTATGAAACATGATGTCTATCAGGGTGTCCCGTTTGAACTTTAAGTTTAACACAGGCAGCCTGGCTCAATGACACAAAATACGCAACTTTTAAGAACCCTTTGTTTTTTTAGCTTGAAAAAAACTCCATATATCAACGGGACACCCTAATGTCTGCATTAAACCGAAACGAACCGTGGATATTAAAAATAATCACAAGAACACATGAAAAGGAAACGAAGATATGAAAAATAATATGTTAAACATAGCGGCAGGATTGGGGCACTGATTAGATGGGGTCAAATAGCAACTCGTATCTACTGTTCCATTTGTAATTCAACAGTTCGAGGGTTAAAAAAAATCAATTCTTTTTTGTGGCTCAAAAACTGCATACTTATGTCATATCAATAATCCTACTAATATTGTAAATATAAATGCCATAGTTTGTTAGTAAACATGTTTGTTACAATTTAACGTAAAAAATACTGGATAGATTTTCATGAAATTTGGTACTTATGTCTATAAATTAACACCTAGGTTACTTTTACGATTTATTCCATACCGATAGAGGCTATCTCACAATTATTAAATATTTGACATAAAATTATCTTAAATGAGAAAAACCTACAGTATAGCAACAAAATGTAGCAGCTACCAGGACCGCATCGCACAGCTGAAGGTAGAATAAAGTTGCTCATTCTTCACTTCGGTCGCGGCTCGGCGCACCTACCTGTCTGCTATTTAATTCCCTTTTGTTTAATACAATCTACCGTACAGCGCTGGTGTTGCGTTATGATGACATTAGGATTTTCCGTGTGTAATTTAGTGTACAGACAACTCTGCCAACGAGACAAGTAGAACTTCTTGTTTACGGAATTTTCGCATTTAAATAGATATCTTAAATTGGTATTATTATTATTGAAAACTATTTATGGAGTTTCTCTGACATTGATAAATAGAAAATCACCATGATACTTCAATAGAGGCAACTTTGTATACAAAACCCTACCCTAAAAAAATATACAAAATTCAACAAAAAATCCTCAAAACATATTTAAAAGCTAAGAGCCGTTGTTTGTGGATTTTGTTGAATACCTGTAAATAAATCACCGGTGTTTTAATAACTAAGCCTGCGTTATAGGTAGGAAGCTTACCTTTTCCTTTTATTAATAATACATCTTGTTATAAAATAAATATATAAGACAGGAAAGCCATATGAATAAATCGTTACAGCAGCACAACTAATCCAGTGAAACTTCGGTAAAAGCAAACTTGGGAAGTGTTTGGTTCGCTCACGTACGTCACTATTGAACTATCCATAACAAAACACCAAGAAAAAGGTAACCCCATTTCCAAATATCTAACTCGAACAATAGCCAACTTTATCTGAAAGGTTGGTGGAACTGTTACAAAAAATATGACGTTTGAAAAATTACACGCGTTCAGAAATCATGCGGGCTCTTTTGTGAAACTTCTGAAGCCTACAAAGAAGTTTTACTCATTCTTACGGCATTTAACTCTTGTACATTGTTCCGCCCGTATACAACTATTTTGTTTGTTTTCGCTATGTTCCTATAAACAACCTGAAATTAAAGTTAACGCACAACACACGTAACGGTTAATTGTACATTTAAATAAGCCCGATCGGGGAATAAACGTGTATTTTCGAAAATAACAATTTGGAATGGTGCAAAGTAACGATAAATCAGGGAGTCCATAACACACCTGAACGGGTGTAGTGTGGCGCGCAAAAACGGCGAACGTTTCACAAATCGAAATACAAAATTCCATTTTGTGCCGTCGGGAGGAAATGAACCAATTAATGCGGCAGATGGCGCCGCCGTCGCGCGATTAATCATCGACTAATCGTAACTGCAGTCTTCGATTAATCTGCCGCCTGCTCGACGTGCGAGTCTGTCACGCCACGCATCTTATTGGCGGTAGGTATTGACGCCATTTTGGATTGGTATATGGAAAGCTATATTATTTGTTATAGTTTGTTCGAACAACAAGTACCTACCTATCTTATAATTATCCATAAAATCGACCACACATTATGTAAATAAATGATTGATTTTATGAAATGCTAAATTTTTGTAATTAGACAGCTGTCATAAAAGTAACTCTCCTTAGGGACAAAAATTACCTGTTTTAATGCATGAGTGATGCCTTAATTATTTATTTTGCAAATCGCAATAAATAATACTAATTGAAAATGTTTCCGTATGCTTAGTAATACTTAGGTACCTAATTTTATTTATCCTACATTTCAGATACAGTTTCATTTAAAAGGGCGCATGTAAGTGAGTAAAGGACGGTTTTCCTCTAATTGGATCACAATCAGAGTTCAACAACTATTCATTTATCGTTTGTCCTCCACTCCTACATTGTCACCTCTTTCATGATGAGAAAATAGGTTCTATTCGAAGGGCACAGGAGTTGCGGGCGAGTGATTTATTCAGTTGTAAAAGACAAGTTAAATTGAACAGACAGTATTCAGTGTCCCTACGTCCGGACGCTCTTTTAGACGCGTGGGTTAATAGAGACCCCACGTGTTTTATTGCCCCTGATTTCATTACATTGTTAGATTTATAATTCGTTGGAAATTGGATTAGAACCATTGGCCCGGGTCAAGCTATCGTTGAAGTTTTGTGAAACTTAAATGGGTGTGATAAAATCTGTTACGATGTAATTTAAAATCGATTTGTGTGGAAGCTTTGGTATGGATTCAAAATAATTAAAAAAAACATTCTCTTTAAGAAAGTTCTTAATTATAATACAATATATGAGATGAAGAAAGCGATTGGGTAGGAGAATACAGTAAAACAGATAAAATTTTCAAATCCAATGATATTTTTAGTAAAAAACATAAAAATTTGTTAATGTAATTTTTATTTCAGGAGCATAATGTACACTCTATTATATTATTCCTGTTTTATCATACGGTTTTTTCCCGGGTGCTGGCTATCCTGAGGGCAAGCTTAATTATCACTTGCTGTGTTGTAATGCGAAGGGTGGGCGTCAACTGATCTCTGTATCTGTATAGGGGCTTGTTATGTATTATACCTCCGGGTTTCAACAGGCTACGGAGTAGGTACATGGATTATTCAATCATTGTGTCGTCATAAAAGAGTTTAGTAAACAAAAACTTAGGTACCTACTTATTCATAGGCCACAGACAATACATTCATTTTTTATGTTACCTAAATAAAAAGAAAATAAATATGAGGACAATTGACACACGGCCATCCGACCCCAAACTAGGCAGGTAATATGGGTATCAGAGCGCTGATATATCTACACATATCATCATCATCACGACCCATTACGTCCCCACTGCTGGGGCACGGGTCTCCTTCCAATGAAGGAAGGGTTTAGGCCTAGTCCACCGCGACCCCAACACAAGTAAGCTTGTGCTGAGAGAGTTGTCGGGTAAGTGGGCAACCCGACTGTCAGATGTTTTCAAGCCGCCCAAAGGCCACTGACTAGGCTTAACGACTGCTGCCGAAGCAGCAACCGGGACCCACGGCTTAACGTGCCGTCCAAAGCACGGAAGCGTCCAGAAAAGAACCACTTGAAATCGGTCACCCATCCAATGGCTGACCGTGCCAGTTGTTGCTTAACCTCAGTGATCAGTTACGATAACTGAAGCCCGCTCGACTACGGACGCTTCACTACATCATCTACACATATATACATAGATATATACACACGCAAGTAGAAATATCTTCTCCAACCGGGTTATATGCCCGTATATCTGTTTTTTTTATTTCACTTCATTATATTATGAGAAATAAATCTAAACATTCCATTTTCACAATCACTAAAATTGGTTCGCTATGTAGGTTTAAGTGGTCGGACTAGTGCCTTAATCTTTTCCACTTTACGTCGGGTTTGGACTTAAGCCACTTGTTTCATTTCACTTATAATCCATTTTTAATTGGCCCACTGGCATTTATTAATTCTTCGAACCGAAATGTTATTAAAATGTTAAGTCGTGGAGGGCTGAAGAGCGACAATAGATGGTATCAATTATATTTTGTTTAAGAGTTTAAAGTAAGTTTCGTCACTGATTGGTTAAAATGGACTAAGCCTCAGATTACGAACTCAATTTGGACTGAAATGTCTTTGGATAAAAATCTTAGCATTTAGTGTATCTACCAACATCTGTTTAAAAATGAAATGTTTATCTCTGTGGAACCTACATTTGAAAAATTTCCATTACTAGATATAGGTGCAAAGATAACCGCACCCGAAACACTATATCCTTTGATGTGACAGCGTAAAAAATAATTTAAAAAACCTCCAAAAAGACTGTTGATTAGAAAAATCAACATGACGGCGCGGCCAGGCCACTATTCAGGCGCCACCGACATTTACATAATCCGATTTCGAAATAAACAAAGTTAATTTTGTAAAAACATTCGCAATTTTAAATTCGGCCGATCATTTCAAATTCGGTCGGGACTTTCCGAAAGTTATTTCAGTTCCGTACGTACGTTTACACATAATAATTGTATTTTACCGTTACTGTCGCTATTATAATATGAATGGTAGAAAAAGCATCGAAAGCTGATTTGGGGCGACTTTTTTTTACGCATAGAGTAAATATTTAAGGTACCTACATAATATACCTACTATATATTGTTCTAACTGATTTTTCATAAAAAACTTAATTTTCACTTCTTAAACCTTAATTTACTTTAAACTTAACTTCTGCCTAAGTCTTCAAAGCTGATAATCATTTTATTTGCCATGAATAACCACCGAAATAAAATTATAGTGTGCATAGTTAATATACGTTTTGTCACATAAATTATGGTTAAAGTACTGAAATAATTGATATTGTCATTTGACACAAATACATAATAGAATGGTCTCTTTTGCCAGACATACATATTTCATGGCATAGGTATTTGTTGTTTGTTTCAATGCAATCAATGAAAATGTTTGCTTGTTCATTAATTATTTCAGGCCACATTTCAATTTAGAAGCTTTAGATAATAATGTGCAATTGTTTGAAATTAGAAATTCATTATAAAATTATGCATGTATTCTACAGTATATAATTATGTTTCTATGCAGTTTAGCATTATAATGTAATCTAATGTAATAAATTAAGTACTTAATTATATTTGTTTTACTTTAATTCAGCACTAGTCACTAAAAATCACTGAACCACACCTAACAATAGCCGGTACTGTACAACAGGCTTTGGGGAAAACTTAACGGAACCCTGTCATATTAATTACGGGGTATAAATAAAGCTTACCCGGGTGCTACGGCGCTACGCTGCTACGCCGTAGCAGTTGCTACGCGGAGTACGGCAATTTGCTGCATCTAACTCTTTAAAACTATCATAATAATTCTATGCTCGCATTCTGTCAGAGCAGCCCGCTGGAACTTTGCAACTTGTTATACACTCGTCCACTACTATAAATATAATCTCTCCACACCAAATTCAACCTTACGACCAATACTATAAGAGCAGCGCGCTACGTAAAACTATTGCATGTAATAAAAAGCTGACAGTAAAAGTCATAATGTATTATACTGTCCTTAAATCTAAAAGTAAGATCCTTGTTTAGAACTGCAATCTTTAAAGTGTGTTTGCTTCGAAGCGACAAAGTCTTTGTCATATTGTTTATAGTTGAAACTAAGATGAATCGGTGGCGAGTTATGTATCAGTAAAACCAGATATCAACCCTTGTATGAGCATGTTTTATACGAGAATTTCGTACATAAAAACTAGTACTAGTAGGTATTACAAAGTTCAAGTACTAAAATTCCTTTCGTTCGTTGAAACTTCTCGTCTTAGGAAATTTTACCAAAAACTGCACTTTCAGCTTCTAAAATGATCGGTGCCCTAGTTCTTGCTTTAACATTAAGGTTTCGCGAACCAATTTCACGGCTTCCTGAGCTCATGCACCGATGCTACCCGCTGGAGAAATTTCACTAACGCAAACTTATGATTAATTGACGCAATAACATGAACACTGCGATCTTATTCCGCAAGACTTCGAGATCTTAATGCATGACCTAAGCGAAGAGCTTCGGACTTATATCTTGCATCAATTATGATCATGTTTAATTGTATAAATTGTATGGGACGTTCTTCTTCTTCTTTCTAGCCCTTTCCTTATTTAGGGTCGGCTTTGTGCGTCATGTCACGCCATTTTACCATATCCTCTGTCATATCCTCATTCACTCCACACTCTCTCATATTTTCTTTCACACAATCTAAAGTCACCTTAGAAACTGGTCTAAGATTTATGGTCTGTGCCTGCCAACAAGTTATCTACTATGACAGACAGACACTTATAATAAAACTTATATTTTTAGTTGTTGCAGTTATTTCTTTATTTTGTATTAAAAATAATTGTACCCCTGCAAGGAGCAAATTTTCTTTCCCAACTTCTATAAAATATGGCAGCTATAGGTATAATGGTCTAAAATATACTCAATTAATGAACAGTCTAAAGTTTTTTCCCATACAAACATACCCATATTCACATAATACAAAGTACTACCACGGCAAATATTATGCTCATAGCATTCTCTACCACTAAACCTTCCATATACCGCATAGCATGTGTGTTACCTTCTAGAATACGCGTCTAGAAGGTACATATCGTGTCCTAGCGCCGCTACCGCAGGGACAAAGCCAATTGGAGCCTTCAGTGTGACAATTTGGAGGTTAGGGTTAAATTAAATCATAAGTTTTGGGTCCTTAACATGATTCAATGTGAGATAAACTATTGCTTCGATTCTGACTTAGAACGTACCTTACATTTAATCAAAGAACTAAGTTTAGTGGGAACTGTACAAAGAAGAGAAACTGACAAGTGTGAGTCGCAATCACCAACTAAGGGATCCGTGGTCAGTTTTAACTGTTTTTCACAAATCTTTAACGGTATGAAGTAGGTAATAAATTTTTGCATACCTACAAAATTGAATATAATACTAACAAAAATATGATTTATCTTTTTTGAATTATTCTTGTTAAAAGCACAAGAAAAGCTCATGTATGTACCATCATTCACATTTAACTTATATACTTACATGGTTCACATTTGTCATATGGAAACTAATTCATCTTCTCACTTGAAAAAGGTACTGCCAGAAAAATTCAGACACTTTTTCCCGGCCAACATTACTTGTGACATGGGTATTTCACAAACGCTTCTTAATGCCCTCTGCAGGGAACCAATTGCTGATAATCCCTTAGTTACTATGATTTATAGGCGTCCAAAATATTATTTTCTGTGAATAAAACCCTAGTCGTTACCGTTTGCTGCTGACATTTCGACCTCTATAATACTTAAATGTAATCGTCACAAAGATTTGTTCAAGTTATTTCTTGTGTGCTATTACTGTCATAAAGCTGTGTTCTCCGCATTGTTTTAAACTGAGATTACCGCAAAATATTAATGTGTAGTGGCGCATCCCCTCTAATTTATGCGCACAAGTATTCCTGTTTATTGGTTAGCAGCAACATCGTTACGTGTTTTTAATTAAAACCGAGTAGTTTTAATCATTTAGCGCTTTGAAGCCACATGTTGCTTCAGAGGCGGTGGGAGCACAGAAATGAAAGTTAAAAATTTCGTAAACAATAGCGATACTCTTCTTGCTACATCCTCCTTAAACAATAGTTCCGGGATCCAGCGGCAAGACAATGAGACTTCTCACGCAACAAAAACTCATCCACGCCAGATGATGTGTCTATTGCGAGAATTGTAAAAAACTAAAAATAGGAACTTCTACGTATGCGTTGGATTTTCAAAGCTTTCTTAAAAGTAGCGGAAACGGGAGACAAAAGGGATCGTACTGTTTGGTATCTAAAGTAAAGCATGTATGGATGAGCCCGGCCCTAGTGCACTGTTCAACTAGAGGGTTGGCATGAATCTTACACTTTTGAGTTGTTGAGTTATGACGTCTGACGCTTTCAACTGTCTAGAGGTACACTACGCTATGAGAGAACATCATACAATAGCCACATGCATATGTGAAAACGTAGGAATAATAAATTATCCTCAAAGGTACATAAGTGCAAAAATACATAATATTCTTTACACATTATACCTACTTAAGGTGATGTGTTAGGTTAAATACATTATATATCAATTACATAGATATGTAACATACTCGTAGCCGAGGCATACGTTACATAACACTTATACTTATTTTAATGTTACCTGTTTCAGACTTAACATGCCACATAGGAACCTACTAAGTTACGCCCGGTAATCTTCGCAGATTAAAGTCGTAGAAATGAAATTAATAAAATAAATCATCTATGATACCCACGATGGCGTCCCCGCGGCACGCGGCACAAAGCGACTCATGGAAACCCTTAATTAAATCCAGTGCGTAAGTGAAGGTTCTACTGAGATAAAATTTCTTTGAATATTCATTGGATTATATACCTATGTTACATGAGTAACATGCTGGAGATTGTGACTATACCGTATTATTATTATTGTCGTGTAGATTAACTTTTTCTATACGCATAGCTTTTGCTTGTTCTTATAAATATAAAATTGACGTGCACTGTCACTGTCAGGTATTTCATCGTTCATATTAATCTAATAGTTTAGGTAGTTGTTTAATAATAATTAGTACAGTAAGGGGCAGAGAAACCTGAACCCCCTCAGAAGCATTGTTAGTATGAGAGGTGGGTCAGGTTTTTCTGCACCTGACCGTACAAGTGCCATACAAAATGCTTCTCGCTAATGAGATAATTATTTGTGTCTAATTATAACGTAAGCACTAAATACATCATCCATGCACCATGTAAAAAAATCATAAAAGCCATTACGTTTATAAAGCTTGTGCCACAAAATATCATGATTGGGATAAAGAGCCAAGAGTGAAACGAAATGATGCGTCTTTTAATTCCACGTTTCGAACGAAAATTACTCCATAAGGAACACACGATATATCTGCTTCATTTCAGCGTGAGATAGAGAAAAAGTACACCCACATTTTTTATTTAAAAAACATTACCCGTCACTTGGAAAAAACGTCGTATTTCATCGTAAGCTCCACTTTATAAATTCCGACCTAAAAGGGCCCGGAGATTGGACCTTATACCGCTCCCGGCCGTACATCAAATATTCTACAAGTTTATTCCTACTAAACGTTCTCAATGAAAATGAGACTATAAAGTTCCGGGCGACGTAGAGTGATTCTATTAAGAATATGAAACGTTATTACCTCGGACGGATTATAAGGAGAAGCAGGTTCTTACAAATGAAATTGCTTCTTTCCTTTGGAATCCATTTAAAGGATTAACGATATGATTCTTTGGAGTAAAGACTTTGTCAAGCGAATGAAACATTTATTATAAGAGTTAATTTTTCTTTATTTGCTAAGCCACGGAAGAAGGAAATAGAAATTATATCGGTTGTTTCTTGTTGTGGTTTTATAGTAATAAAATCAAAGAATTTATTGTTGAATAAATGTTTTTACATTGAGGCTGAAACTTCTTCTCAACTCGTGCAAACTGCGCGAGAGCAATAAATTATTGTTTTATTTTTGCATGACTAAACCACCTAAAATCTTTTTATCCTATATTTGTCAATTCTTTACAATTATGGAAAACATTATTCACTTTATTGCGACCCAATCCATTCAGGATTCGGGTGCTAAAACCACACGAGGGCCTCTAATTCAGTTTTGAACTCTGATAAAGTAGCAGAGATAGCAATCGAGGTTCATATAATGACCCTTTTAATTCGAAGGTATGCAGCTTATCGTAGTATTCGTAGTTAACATAAACTTGCAGGATAATTTGACCAGTTTTGGTCAGTGTTGGAAACTCCAGCTGGCACTTTCTGTAGAACAATTGCGGCCAACCATTGTTATCTTTACTTTAACGTTCCTAAGGAAGAGTTAAATACGACTATTGTTCTGATATCAAAATAAAAGAACAAAGAAAACTGCTAAAGGAAACGGCATTTTGTTACAATTACCCTTTTTCGGCTGATGACGTGGAACTTTGTCTTACCTGAAAACAAAAAGAGAAGCTATTAGCACAAGTAAAAGGTGGATCTTCGGAATTGATACTTGAAAAAGTAAGTTTTCATTTACGGTGTCATCAAAACGAGATAAATAGAAAATAAAGCATACAGGGTTTCAATGACATGCTCTAGAAATATACATATTTTAGTGGTCAAACAGTAACTTTCCCCATAACATATTACTATTTTTTTTTTTTTAATTTTTTTTTTATTTATTTGGGAAAACAAACAGTCTTACATTGTATAGTACCTTTACCGGTAATTACTAATATTATATTTTGTCTTTCCAGATACATTCTATAAAAAAAATTCATCAAATTTATAAAAGTTTATTTTACAAGTTTTCAGAGGTGTTCTCAAGTTATTGAATTAGATGGCAAAGCCTAAAACAAGGATTTGGTAAAAGCCAATTATTATTTTTTACGCAAAAATATTATCAGTATTCTAAATGATAATTATAATAATAATTATTATAACTGAACAGCACATTTTTCTTCGTTTAGGTCGTGAGTACCCCTCACATAACTCCGAGGTTTATGAGGATACATGAAAGTGCGTAAGTTACTCGCACTTATGTCGGGGGCATGATTCGCTTGTCGCCATTTTATTACAATTTAACGTAACTTTACACCTGTAATGGTATGTGTGAGTTATGTAGTTAAATAACTTACAAGTTGAGTGTAGGGTTCGTATGTTAAACAAGAGTTGTAGTTAAGCTGGCTATATCCTGTGAGGTGGTAGTATTGCTAGCATCCTAACAATGTTATTTACGACCACCGCAACTGTAAGTGTAATAATCTCTGATATTATGTTTGCTGGAACTTACATTTAACTCTCATAATACTTGTTGGTTTAGTGTACGTGTTATGTTAAACATCTTTTATGTTAAAGATAAATAGTTATTATTAAATGTTATCAGTAAAAAATACATTGTATACCTATGTAAATAACTCTTTTGGCAGAACAATAAAAATAAATATACGCGCTAAGATGATTGCAAAAGAATTTGATATTTAGTAATAATTTAACCTAATATTTAATAATTATAATTTTACATAATTATTTTAGGACTACCTACTTATATGCAGAAATGGACAATCCCGCGACGATTATAATGATTGTAAGTGACAACCAGACTGTCTAAAATTTTCAGCCGACGATACAAGTAGCCGCAGCGTACCTACTTCTTGACAAATTAGATTTTTGCAAGGTATTGCCAGCTGAGACAAAATTACAGCTGACTTTGACTCAAGTGCAGGCTTTTAAACGAGAATTAAAGGCCACGTCGCTCCGCCGTTAATGGCATATTATGACGGAGTGGGTTCCGTTACTAAAAATTATGCCATTATCAAACGTAAAATTTCCTTGATCAATGAAGACAAATGTAATCTTTTTAGCGGGAGTAATTCCATTTGTTCCATTGCCAAATCGCGTCCCACGGCTGCCGGCCTTATGCTATCAAGTTTGCAAGATTTTTGGTGATGAAATGAAACAATTGTGTGTGGTGTATTGTGCAAACGCTCGCAGGACAATGTCCACGCGGGGACACTCACCCGCCATCTGCCGGAAGTTTTACAAGGTTTATGAGCTCCATCGGGAAGTGTACATAAATTTCCACGATTTAGGACGTCCATGCGATAAGCGACGTAATTGTTTGCGTTTCGTATATGTACAACTTTTGTTTAATTATTTCAATATTCACAAACCTTTGTTTGCATTTTATGCCTCTGCACACCAACAATGGGTCTGTTCGGGCGTATCCGGAGCAACAACAAAAACATTTTTATTCAATACAGATGAATATAAATCCCGCAAGTCAAAAATGTTTTGAAGTTGGACATTAATCTCCAATCCGGGCAAACATCGCATCCATCCCTTCTCCGTAGGATTTCAAAAGAAAGCTTCTCCGGGCGAAACTTCCATCCAACTCCTCAACATGTAATCTGACTTATAAAAATAAACTTTTGCATTAACTGATTCAGAATGAAACGGGAGGCTTGTCAGGTGGAGGCCGGGTCTTACAAACGCGAAAGTTGTCGACTCAATCAGCCAGAAAATAGAAACAAATAAATACACGCTTAGTAGTTTTGACTTGATAAGCGTAAGTAGACTTGGAACTCAAATTTATGGAGGAGTTCGGCAGATAATGCGAAAGTTGGTGGATAAAAGTGGGTTTAGCCGGCTCTGCCGTACGCCGGGATATTACATAGTCAGAGACTCGAATCATATCGAGTAATATGATCATGGGTATATGCTCCTCATGTAATATTACTGCATCTAAAATAGTTCTTGTGCAGCTCTTGCATACGGTAGCCATCTATAAGTAGCCGTGTATATACAATAGGTCTGCGACATCCATACTGATATTGAGATTATTAGGTACTTATTATGGATAGTCTTTGCTGTTTTTATTTAACCTGTTACTAGTTTTTTCCGGGATAACTTTCGAAGTCACGCTCGTTGAAGTTTATGCTTAAATAACAAAGGGTAGGCAAACTTTGTAGTTAACAGATAATAAAAAGTATCTTAACGCGCCGTTTTATCGTTTCTTAAATTAAATGAATGTTTTGAATCACAGTTTCTTACATTACGCTAATAAATGGGGGCAATATAATCTTGTATATCCGTCCCGGCGGAGTGCTTCGGCAGTCATTGGCAGCGCCTGACGGCCACCACCCGGCGGCGGCCCTCAACTCGCGACTAATGAGAGTATCCTTCATAATTATTCAATTACAAAGTTAATAACGCCCTAACCTCTTATTCCCAGCGATGGGTTGGGAGGTGTTGAGGAAAATGTCGCCAGGTAAATTTAATGTTTTTAAATATTGTATTTTGTTTTATTTAATAAATTAATTGAAGGTTTCACGGAAACCAATGTTTGTAAACGGATTTTAATTATAAATAGGTCGGTCTTGACTGTATACATAATAATAATATCAGACGGTATACATATTTTTGCTTTTCTTCCTAATTGGACAACAGATTTTCAATATAGGATCGAGCTCAAAACACGTGTAAAAGATAATTTTATTCAAAATATTGTGTCAATGTAGCAATATTGTATAAAATTTCTTGGTACTCAAACTCTGTTCTTGGGAACGTTAAAAATAATACATCAAAGCTATCTCGAGCGACTCTCAAATGTCTCAAAATCGTGCGTCGATGGCTCTCCAGTTTCGGAGTAAGGCGGCCTCGATTTCCGATCTACAGTTTTTTTCGTACAATCGAGTTTTAGGGGAGGCCTGTATACGTGTCTACTCGGCTAAGCCCAAGTGTAATTAAGGTGCAAAGATACCCGAAGCCTGCGGGTCCTCGAGGGCCCTCTATTGGTTCTGTGTGCTCGGCTCAGACAAGTGCTGCGTAGGCCGTCGATATTCCTCTATTCTAAACCTTCAAAAGATTCATTTTAATTGGGCTAAGATTTTTTTGAACGCGCCACTCTTTTAAATTTCACTCGAGCTGAAAGTTTAGCACCGTTATACGTTCTAAAGGGATACAAGTTCCAGCAAGTTTAAATCCAGTATAAATCTTATGTGTTTTGAAACAACAAAGCAGTTGTAAACCTATGTTATGTTATGAGTTATCTCGCGGCCAATTACATCTTACTCCTAAATAAACTAGCGGATGAAACCGACGGTAGCGTCGAACCCAATCTTATTACGGTGCCCCAACTTATATTCCACATTACATTAATTTCTCCCGAGACGTCTCACAAACTAAGCAATAGCAGCTGCCCACCAGTCGCATGTTTATTGAGAAATCGCCTAATCTGGAAGAGCTACAAAACAAAACCACATCGGAAATGTTGAACTAAAGTATTTCGTCTCTCCAAGGATGTGGAGTTGTACCCTTGTCTGCGCAAACCGATCACACCCTTAAGGCTCCCGAATTACTGTCCGTACTGATTACCTACCCCCTCCCGGCGACACCCGCGCCCCGCACCCCGCCCCCGCGCCCGCGCCTACGTCAACTATTATACTTTCTGCTCCCCACTTATAATCTTGTGTGCTCGGGGAAACTTCGACAAACAGCCGTCATATTATTAAATATATGAAAACTTTCTTCCAACTTTAACGATGTTTGGGATCCACTTGATATTATTTGATTAGTTTCTAGTTGTGTTCTCAGACTTTGTAAAATTCATGGTTATTATTGAGTTATTTCATTTGTTTTTTTCTAAAATGGGTATTTTATATTTATCTTGATAGACTAATTGAATAAATAAAAATAAAAGTAGAAACACGTAAATTGCATCATATACTGAAATTATAAATCTTATTTCAATAACCTGTATAATGAATTGCTACTGACTTAAATAAGTAATAAATATTTATGCGTATGTAAGCGCTCTACGGTGAAAACAAATTTCAATTTATTGCCTCCCTACTTTTTCTCATTAAAGAAAAAGACGAGAGAAACATTTATCAGCAAACATCAGCGAATGTATGATGTATTTAGATCACAAAATGTTATACAGTACACAGCGTACATACGGCAAAAGGCTCACAATTTTAATGCTCTTATACTGTGTTGATTTTCGCCAAAACGGCAAAATGTGTTCATTGGCATGAAACAAAATCATCGCCTCAAAACGTCTTTCACGACAACAAAGGCCGCCTGGGAAGTGTTTTACATATTTTCCTATAACAGAACGGAATATTTACCGGCTCACAGTACGGTGTTTAGGGATAAACAAGAAGTCGCAATGTGTAACTATCTACGCCCCCATTCCACTAAAACATATTTGATTTAGTAAATCCATAACCTATAAGCCCAACGAAATTTAAAGTTACGATTTTTGGTTAGATCAATTCAACCAAAAATGACGAAACTACAGAACAATGATCTACCTAGTTGGAAATGTAACTTTACATCGTCATATTGAGACCATGCATAATGGTTATTGGTTAATCAGGACTAGGGAAATTAACCAATGGATTATTTCATAGGAAATGTATTAGATATGTATTCTCTTAGCAGAATGTACCTAGTTCCTGAGGCAGCGACGCGTGCGAGGGGCGCGGGGGGCGCGGGGGCGGCGACATTCCCTCCTGTCACTGCATTTGCAGATCACATGTAAATCGTGCTATTGACATACAGAGCGCTGGTTTCCAGGGTCACTCTTGTATTCGGTACTAGGTACCTGGAGGGTTGTTCTATGCTGACGAAAAACGAACAAACGAGAGCTGTCGTGCAATCGGCACGTCTAGTACAACAAGATAGAGTTATCTCACAGCAACATTATAGGTACTTTTTCATATAGAGTGACCCCCCTGTACAAGACACACGATTTCGATGGAAGTTTCCTTAATAAAATACAGATTTTAGGTGAGTGTTTCAGACGCACGCGAATGTTCATAGAACTGTAATTTTGGATCGAATGTTTCATTATTATCATCGACTTTTTAGGTAAGTACACGTTTGATTTGTCTCCTATAAATTTTAATAGGTTAGCCTAACTGGGTTCACTATGTGCTTTAGTGTCCATAAACAGTACTAAAACACCCACTTTGATCAATTTACCAAACATCATGATTTTCACATTATACCTAGTTAAGTCATTTTAAATAAGTTTAAGTGATTCAGTAAAATATATTTTTTAATTTTATTTATATTTTCGTTCATCATCATCACGACCCATCACGTCCCCACTGCTGGAGCACGGGTCTTCTTCTAATGAAGGAAGGGTTTAGGCCTAGTCCACCACGCTGGCCTAGTGCGGGTTGGTGGACCCCGTTTAAAAGCATATTTTCGTTCATTTATACATTATTAATTTAAGGTAACATATAACATGACACTAGTTACCAATATGCAATATGCATCCTGTGACTAAGAGCACTTAACATGACACGGCTATCTAATTAACATTCATGTTATCACATTACTAATTACACATGTGAATTCTTACATAAGTAGCTACTTGTGAAAATATATATACAGTTACGTACAATACAACTCATTGCAAGAACCTAAACCAGACAGAGAGAGAACTGAAAGATGTGTTCTTAAAATGAATTCTAAAGCTCGTGATCAAAAAACTGTGTATATAATCTTTTTCCGTTACATATAATACTTTCTATAGCGTAATTTTGAAAAGCACAGGAATATCTAACCTCACGAACAATTAAAATGACGTTAATTATACCTATCAATAATTTTGCATGTAAAAACCTTAGAATTGAATTTGATGTGCATGCAACATATTCATAAAGTGGGGATGTCTAGCAAGACGGATTGTCTTGGTAATCAGGTAATGCATTAAGCGGCTTCAACAGCAACCTCGACGTGTTACCACAAATATTGACACTATTTGTGTAACACCTCCAGGGCTGAAACTAGAATACATATTCTAACACTAATTAGCTAGATTTGCGGCCCACTCACGTAAATGGGAAGTAATCATTTTACATAAGTAATGACGCAGGTTTTGCGCGGCAATAAACCTATTAGGCTGCTAAACTTGATACACAAATTGTCTGAAGACACTTTTGTGTAGTAAAAGAGAGTAAGAAACAAAGAAATCTAATTACATAAAAATAAATCACAGAAAGTCCCGCACACTCTTTTTAAAGGTTAGGTGGCCCGAATCCTGGCTGTCCAAAAAGAAAGTTGCACATTTAAGAGATAGATGGCGTCGTTAGGATATAATTCTGTTATCAACCGTGCGGGGGCGCCAGCGTTCATACGTTATACCTCTTGGATGGCCGTTTCCTGCTACCCTGTTACCAAGAGAAATTTCCGAAGAAATAGCCGTTTCGTTATACTGTTTCCAAGATATGTTTTGAGTAATGTGCACAGCATGAACATTTTTAGTCACTGACGTGAAAAAATATATATTTCTACTCAACTAGTGAGAGGAAAAACGCTTACTCTAGACATATTTACTTCGAGCAAGTGCCTAATTTGCAATAAAATCCTCCTTTTCACGTCAACGAAAAGTGTGACATAAACAGCGATTATATCAGCGAGTATACTCAGCAGTCCATGAAAAGTTGTTATCTCGTAGATGGGAATATCACATAAGCATAGAACGAAATTACTTTCTCTCAAAGTTTAGATTTATTGGCCATTGCGTCACGTGCTTGGTCGGGCTTCGTACTAAATCATGACCCCATGATTAACGATTGCCGACGTATGAAAACAAGGTAAATTAATACTAGATACCGGTGTAGTCGCAAAACCAGCGATAAACAAACCAGATTTCACGCTAGAGTACTCCATTGTCCTATTCCGTGCCTGAAATACTATTCGCCCCCGCATCGAATGTAGACCCTTACAATACACGAATTAACATTGAGGATCACATTTCATCTGGAAGTGACACATTCGTTACTCACAATGAGATTCATTTTATCGGCTCAATTCTCCCATTCATTCCGCTCAGCAAAAAAGTAATCTGAAGTACCTACTGAACCGTGATAAGCGACGAATTATCTATTTTAGAAGAAAATAACGTAATCTTTGATCCGTTAAATCAGAGTTAAGGAGAGACGGGGTAAACTTCCGCACATGTGCGCGCGGGACCGGCGGCGGCGCCTCCTGCGAGCGACGACAACATACAGCTCTATGAAAAACAATACGTATCCAGCGAATGTTAATTTAAATATATATGAGAATTCGGTGTCTTCATTGTCAGGCCCGACGTCTTTATGCGATAGGGTATTTCCTTTGACGCATTAAAGTAAAGGGGCCTCGTATTAGAGCAAGGAGTATGTTAATTCTCAGCGACAGCAGTGGTCTAGCCATAAACAGGAGTATAGGCTATCAGAGCGCGGGCGAGCGCGCCGCCGCCCCTGAGTGGCTACTAACAATGACGGCGAGATAAAGTCTCTCGATAACGTGAAATAGCAACGTGAAAACGTGCCGAGAAAATAGCATTATTAACCTCCGGGGCATTATACTCCCGCCAGTGCGCTAGATATGATAATGATTATGTAAATTCCCCTCTAACAGGTACATCTCGCGAGGGTTATATCGCACTTATTAAAACCAAGATTGCGAACTCGTACTGAAAAAAACCTTCGCACGGCCAACTGATGTTTACGACACCCGATAATGCGAAAACTCAGGTTTCTTGAAATCGGACTATCGACGTTGCAATTTTACTTGGCGACTCTCTTTTCAATTTTCTTAGTTTCCCGCTCGAAGCCAGGAAACATTCTATGGCTAGATTCTTATCTCCCTCAAAAGCTATTTAGCTAAATGGAATTTACAGAGCCTGCACTGCAGTTCGACGAAGTACATTGTAATATTTAAAATCTTGAAATTTAACTCTAAATCCCAGCATTGTATTATGTGTCTAAGGATTTCTTAAGTTCTTGCTATTCTGTTTGTTGTAAGTCGGTACTTTATATTATGCACTCGGAAAAATTGAACAAGTTCGTTCTTATTTTCTATGTATGATATCCGTTTGTAAATCAAGGAAGTGTCAAATAAAAACATTTGAGCTAAGTACAGCCCGTCTAGAACAGGTTTGATAGTTTATCGAAAACTATAAAAGTTTAAGTTTTCTCGCATACAAAGTGGCGCCTCTAGCGGAAATTATCATTAAACTTTTTACCCTACTGCCGAAGGAGGAGTGTAATGTTTTGACAGATAATGTATGCAGGTGACAAAAGGAAACTTTTTTCGTTTTCATAAATTGCAAAACCCGTACTAGACCGTCTGAATAAGATTATACGATCATGAACTTAGTTAATTTAAATATTGACCATACAAAGAGCCGCTACTTTTGACGCAAAACTAAAATATAACCAAATCGAGACCCTGTTAATCAGGAACAATGTTTTCGAGTATTTAATTATTTGACTCAAACACAAAACAGTGCCATTGAGCTCGCTCCCTTGTAATGTTCCGCTTACACAAGCAGCTCTGAGTGAACTGTACGAATGTAAAATATTGAAAGGGAGTTGAGAGCATCAAAAATACTGACTCTGTATCTTGTTAATGAAGTTAATGAGTAAAGAAACAAGACGCGGAGCAAGTTGAGGGAACATCTTGCAAGTTTCCATTCTGAGCTGCGCGAGACGAGTGAGTTTTTGAACGACTTTGCGTACTGCGATGGCAAAATGCATTATAAAATAAACACGATATTCTATTTTCTATTTACGTTAGCGATGCAATCGGAAAATACCTAAAGTAATTACGTTAAATTTACATATTGTTGTGCCCAATTTTCACGTTTGGCTCCAAATCTTGATATCCAAACATCTTGTTACAACAAAATAAATCGACAAATCGAATTTTCTGGCCCAAGTACCTAGTAATATTCCGACAAAAGAAGAAGGCCTGAAAATTGACATTCGATGTAAAAAGAGGACTTTTTCTTCCTAACTCACGTCAGACACTCAGAAAAATGAAATACGTAGCCTCCGCCGCCACCGGCCGCCGGCAAATGGTTTTAATATAGAAATGTGATCACTTAGTGAAATCTCTTACCAAAGAAAATTCAGTAAAGTACCAATTTTTCCTCGGCGCAGAATAGGGTTCCTGTTAGCTGATGTTTTTCTACGAATTCTCGTTTTGCGATAATAATAATGAGTGTATTTGAGTTTTTGAATAGTGGACGGCCGAATTATGTTTGTCAGTGAATTATCAAGCTCATGTAATCATTATCAAATTAATCACTTTACATAAAATTCTAAAACACGCACTCACGCCTTGTACTAATGAATTCCCTTGCGGGGTAGGCAGAGGTGCATTGCTGCACCCACTTTTCGTCAGAGACATAAAATTCTACACGACTATTTATTTGTGTTAGCTTAAAAAAATAGACATTACATAAATATGTATGTATGCAATTACATTAATAAATTAGATATAGATAATACACTCACGAGCAATGAAAAGGTTCCAGAGTCATAACTATGGAATATCCGGAATGGGGAACTTTTTCATTACACGTGAAAACATGATTCCTATGCCAATAATATGTCCCAGTTGATAAGTTATAAAATTTATTTTAAAATCAAGCTCTCCATTTTGTAACTCTACATGCCACAATCCCTAACCTATAGAAATATGAAGTATACTATTACCTCACAAACTACATATAATAAAATTTATATGCATAAATATCTGACTGTACCGATTCAAAAAAGCGTAAAAAGTGAAAAGGTATTTATAATTCTCTTAACGCAAACGCACTTTTTTGCTTCTATTTCTATTATTTTAATGGATAAAATCTACAAAATGGATAAAATTTATAGTGCTATTACATTTTGCAGTTAAAATAAACCTTTGCCATTTTTTTCCAAGCATAAAAAACCTGCAATTCTCTAAATATTTCGACGAATTTAGAAATAAAACAGGCAGGTATGTGTGGGAAGTTTTTTTTTTCCGTGGGAGGTATTTTAGTGAGAATATCCTCCCTGGCACTTACTCAAATGAGACGCGTTTTCACCGCGGCTGCGGCAAAGCCTCTGATGTATAGGCTCTTTAACCACACCACCATTGCAAAGAAATGAAGTACAATCAATCCTCTCATGCCCTCTTTATACCTCCATCAGTCTCAAGCGCCGATGGCGGCCCTTAACGTAACCTAACCTAGTTAACCGCCCCCTAAACAACTGTTTCATAACTCACGATACTTTTTCATAACATCGAGCCTTATCCATTGATCATTGAGATCAAACTGGGTTTAATTTACACATAAAATAGGTTGGTATATTAAGCCCCTGTTCCACAATGTCTGGTTAGTGGCTACCTGTGAGATAAAATACATGCTGTCACTTTCTGTTATTATTTTTTTGACAGTGACAGCATGTATTTTATCTCACAGGTAGCCACTAACCAGACATTGTGGAACAAGGCCTAAGTATGCCTGATTTGATTGCATCAACAAATTTAAAGACAATAGCGGCAAAGCTTATGAAAAGGATATTATTCAAATCATTAAGCGCAATTATTAATTTTATATTTTATGTCATTGGGAAAATTATGGTTAATAAACCATATTAATATAATTAACCATAATTCATAGTTTAAAGAGCAAAATATATATAAAGCCGTACAAAGAATGATATTAGTAAATTTAATATTTAAAGAAGAATGGCGAAACCTGACCCGCTTTGCATAAGTTAGCAGCCACTCACCAAACCTATTTTAAGTTATTGATAAAAATGTCTATTATCAGGGAAAAATATTTAAAAAAATCTAAACCATGGGGTTCTTGAGATATTAGGGTTCAAAAGTAAATTAATTAAATTTTTTTTTTTCGTTAAATAAGATTTTTCTGAATGGTACACGCATAAATAAGTTTTATAATGTAAATCATGGGATTCCCAATTCATAGCGCATCACAAAATGTATTACATGATTTTATTTATGCAAATAATATCATAATTATTTTTGCACATTTCACACTCAGAAACCTATTTTTATAAAGAGACCAATTTCAAAAATTATTTCATTCTATTCAAGTTCCCGTTATCCCGAAGTAACAATAAATACTTTTAGCCAGGAATTCCCACGGAAACACTTTTAAAATCAATTTTTAGCTCGAGGGTAACATCTAGTACAGTAGAAAGACTTGATCTTTCAGCACCTATATCTTCGTTCTCCCATGTCTCATAATAATAAAATTAATACCAGTATATGCTGTAGTCACGGACTACACATCAGTGTATGTTTCATCAATGGCCGCTCTGGGTCATGGCGCCATAGAGAAATGGCCATTCTCCTTTGGGGTAAACTTATAACAAAGCTGGTTTTGTAAAGCAATGAAGTATCCACACTGGAGCACCGGCCATTGAATTCTTTATCGTAGCGAAAGCGCCCAAGTGGAAAATATTTACGCTGTTTCGAAATGCAGAAATCAAGGAACATCGAATCGGTTTTAGCGTGCTACAGCGTCTGACGTTCACAATGACCGAAATGTGAAATTCATACGGAAAGCTTTCTGCATACCTAGAAGGCAAATCCTTTTAAAAACTGACATGATTATGCCAACGATGATATAAATTTTTAAAATTAAATAAATGCAAGCCATTTAATTATAATTGTTTAAGTACTAAGTAACTAGCCTATACGGTTAGAGCTTAAAGTACCCTACCTCATAACATACACTTTTAATAATAAGGAAAACCGTATAATCCAATCAACGCCTTCTTCAGATGTTAATAACAATTGGCGTTACGTGATAGGCCGCGCCAATTACCCTGGCCATCATAGACGGTTATTTATGACTAACTTTAATTGAGGTGATATTTTTTTCTCTCGGCGGAGCAAGTGGGGTGACCACAATAAAATAGGATATTTATTTCCCGGGGTGTTCAGTTCAGCTCGTAATTGCCCCTCGCTTCCCGGATTTTCCAAAACCTCGTCTCGCCTCTACTTCAGTCGAGATGTTTATTGCGCTACCCACATAATATCTTTAATCTCCGCGCACTTATTGGAGCAATAATATAATTAAAATCTGGTCGGTGTTGTGAAAAGCCGCAGTGATTTATGCGTTTGTTTGTGATTAATCGAGGGTGTTTACTGAAGCATTATTATTTTGAATAGTATATAAACATACCTAATACGGTTTGTCAGTTATTTCTATGATTTTTATAAATGTATTTTTTGGGACAGCATTCTCAAAAAAATTATGTGCCATAGAGCGATCACTAGTACAAAAGAGTTTGTTACAATACTAACTTAATACTTCAATATATTGTTATAATTTCACAATATACCTAATGCCAAGATTGCCAAGTAGAGACACGATGCCGGCCGCTCTGTGTACCCAACACCAAAGTTCATTATTATTGTTTCTACATTAACTTGCTCCGACCAATAACTATGAAGGTACCTCTAGGTATATTACTAAGAGCTTGTTAATTTATACAAAGTTAACGTAGGAGTCAGTCACGTGGTATATTTAATTCCAAACCAAAAAACGGAATAATCTTCTTTCCACTCGACTAGACTTTGACTTAAATCTAGTTTTTTTTAAGCACGATGTACTTAGCTTTCTCTGTGAATATAAATCCTATTTACTAAAATATGGATTTCACCAACATTTCATATATTATTTATACTTAGTTGAATTTGCAAATACATTTGTCGCAGACGGTGGTACTAATGGCTAGCTACAGAAGTGCAAATAAAATTGATTGGCCGTCCCGCCCGCCGGATCTGTGCAAAACGGCACACCTGAATTTTGCAGTTTTGTCTCTGCCTAGGATTTAGATTAAATTTCACCTGCTTTTTAAATGGTCCTAGGTATTCCATTTATGTTAAAAGATTATGCAGAGTGATTACAATGTTATAATAATTTAAAACATCCCTTGAATTTTTTCACACTACCTGTCAATTTCTCCACAACATCTAAAAATACTGGAAGAAAATGATATAGGCACTAAGTTCGCCTGTGCACACTATTGTTTTGCAATAGAGAATTCAATAATTATAAAATACATCATTTAAAAAAACATTTATATGTATGTGCATAAAATTATACTGAACCTTACAACTTCTTCTTCTTCTAGTGAGTTAGTATCATGGTATTATAGAAATAATCAGGTTCCCAATCTGCGATCCAATTTGGCCGGCCCAGCATCGCATATCCGTGCGGCCGTTATTTAGCCCGGCCATATTTAAGCATTGCAAACACGTCGGTAGGCTCGTAGGGCCCTTCGGCCGGTGCAGTATTCAAATTCTATCCAACAATCGCCGGTAAGCCTCTGCCGTGAATAGATAAGATTAATAGTGGTAGAATCGGCCGTAGATTGACGCGCTCCTCCTAACGATCGCCAGACTTGTTCCGTACTCCATTGATTACGATCCGGTAAAGACCGGACTGCAGAATTCGTGATGCGGTCGGTCCGTTTACCTCCAATGCATTTGATGGAGCCGAACGGACTCGTTTGAGATCCTCTTTAGATATCATTTGAGAGTAAGTTGTAGTACATTTAGGGGTTTTATTTCGTGTTTTCTATTTATCCCTTTTTTTAGAGGTTTTTAGTAATGTGTTGTGATGAGAATGAATATTTTGTAGATTTTTCTAACTATAGATATTGCATATTATAAAGCTAGAGAGGTTTTTTTGAGGTAATTTGACACTTTTATAGTGTATATAATTAGAATATTGACATACGAAAAGAAAATTTATACTTGATAAATAAATGATAAATGATTATTATTATTTATGAATCGGCAAGTAATATACTGTTTATCTCAGAACTCCCACGGGATACAATTTAAACAAAGGGCACGGAACTTACTTATTCGGTGATTTAAAATATTGGATTGCTTGTGAAGTATGGAAAGAATAAATGATAAAAAGTACAAACCAGATAATAATGAATGCATCTTATAATAAAACCCCTTTATAGTAGATCATACTAACTGATTAGTAACACAAATTAATGAACGCATCCGGAAAGATTTTACCATATCAGTATGAAAGTTTGCGCGCTCAAATTTCAGCAATCTACCCCCGAATTCCACTTTAAACCGACTAAGTAAAAGTTGGTGGTAGCTGATCAAATATGGAGCTCAGTTAGTGCGAACCTACTAACGAATGGGATGTAGTTCCAATATCGCAAAATCTTAATTGAATGATAACAACCGCAGGACCGACCACTGTTTATGTAGAGTAGATTTGTATACAATAACCAGATATGAAAATAATTGATTAACTAGGCATAACATCTACAAGATTCTAATCTCAGTGAATTACCCGGTTCAAACACAATAAAGGTTAGAGTCGCTTGCAGCGGCATCTTTAAATGGATTTTACCTTTCTGAAAGGCATCTACGAGCGGCCACAGAGGACAGATTTGCATTAAATCCATTTCCACGGAAGATCATATAGGCGTTTGGAATAGTCTGCTCGGCGCCGCAGCCGTACTCCGGCGGTATCGCTCCGCGCCAGCACAATACAAGTCGATTCGGATTACGCTATCAGGCCGCGTCATAAGTGGCTACGCAGCCGCCTCCAATAGGCACTTACGGGGCCCACAATGAGATGCTTCGCAGCTTCTTTAGCATGATCGAGCCAACAGATTGCGCTATCACAACCGATACGCGACGCGCTTTTACACCGTAATTGAATTATTACTCTCGCCCCCTCCGCGTATAAAAGGTGAGAGTGTTTAAGCATTCATACTGCTTCAAACAGCACCTCGACTGCTGGTGTCAAAGACCTGAAGTAATTACTTGTATGCTGAGAGACTAACCATGTTAGCGCATATTCTTGGCGGGACGTGCAAAATACCCGGAGACTTTTACGTACCTATATTGTTATATTATTTTAAATTCCATTAAAAACACAACTTTGAAAAAGCCAAGTATCGCAACTCAACCGTAAATTACAAAATAGAACGAAGTTTGGTTTATTTATTCAGTATCTACTTAAGGGCTAAATTATAATGTCATTCTTTAACCTAGCACTATATTTTACCAAAATAATAAATATAAAAATCGTGAATGTCTTAAACAAATACATTCAATAGCATAATACGTGTCGGCAAGTGTGCAAAAATCTATTCAATGCACATTGTCGGAAATGCGAAGGCAATTTTCACTCAATCCCTCTCAACAACAGTACAAACTTATAGCGCGCACGTGCTGTTGGATATCAATAGTATAACAAATAGGCTGATATTTCGTCAGAAATAACCCGAATCAAGTTTCAGTACGAAAGCTTTTGTGTGTGGCAGGTGAAAAAGTGAGAGACATGATTTATTCGCGCCGGCGCCACCTAGCGGCAAGATTGAATAGGGGACGTGTTGTTTATACATCGGCCAACTCATGAAATATGACAACTGGAATACGTTTCCACCGTAGGCCCGAGGTAATAGCCTGTTGTTTGCCTAAATGAAGACGTCTCGGTGAACGTAAGGGAGGGGGAATTGCGCTAGTTATAGCAAGGTAGCTTTCTTATTTCTCTTTCTGGTGTATTCAATTAATAAGAAATGAAGACCGATATCTATAAAAATAATATACATATATAGGTAAAAACCTATTCAGATACATAAATACTTCATCAGGTTCATTTCCACATTAAATATATATTTTCCCATGGTTTCCTTACCATGTTTTTCTTCACCATAAGATTTATTATCATGATTGTACTAAAACTCCTAAATTGAAAATATTTTTTTGCAAGACTAACCGCTATTTTCAACACACACACGCACTCACGCCTTGTACTAATGTACCCCTTGCGGGGTAGGCAGAGGTGCATTGCTGCACCCACTTTTCGCCAGAGTGTTATGTTAGTCCCAATGTAATAGGGGGCGGGCCTATTGCCATTTTACGGGCACATCCATACCCGAGAACAAATATCTGTGTTTAAACAAATATCTGCCCCAGCCGGGAATCGAACCCAGGACCATCGGCTCAGTAGTCAGGGTCACTAACCACTACGCCATTCGGTCGTCAATATTTAATTATTTAAAAAAAAAACCTGTCACAAATGATACGACATCCACTTTACCGACACCCGTCATCATCATCAGCCCCTAACCGTCCACTTACATCCACTTCACCCTCAACGAGAAAACATAGACATTTCCAATGAAGAGAGAACCATCGCACAGCGGCGGCGTGCGTGTAAGTAATCGCCACCCATCCAGTACGTACGTCGATATTGACTTTGATTGATAAATGAGCCAAGATCTGTCCTGTGGTAAGAAGCCGCGTCACCACTTTTGGTGCATTGCGGTCTGGCCCAACCCTTATCTGTTTACAATCTATCCAACGGCTTAGGGTTCCTTGGGAGGATGAAGCGTCAATCGCTAATAGCATTAGTTATGAGTTATTTACTCATTGATTGTTGTGGCAATTAATGGGAATATGGTCCGTTAGAGATTATAAGGTTTGAATGCTATTGGAAATCAGTCGGCAAGTTTAATATACTTTATGTAATTGAATTTAATACATCGTTAGCCTAATAGGTAAAAGTATTTATTAATACACCGATGAACATCCTCATTTATGTTTAGGCATTCAATGTACTAACATTAAAATTAAATGTTAACTACATAGATGAAGATGATATTATTGTATCTTTAGCCTAAATACCTAGTATTTTTATAAAGTTTGAAACATTTCATGCCACGTTTGAACACAACACCTTAAATAGTATATTTTTACGGAACCTGCAAACCTACTTCCTTGTGGCTTTGCTGATTTTTTATGGCTGTCAACCTATTATTACAGCTTGATCGCTCTATAGTGTTGATGTTTGTGTGTCAGTGTACCCTAAATTCACTGTACTCATTCAAAGACTGGCCTTCTATCACGTGACTACAAAATGTACAGCGAAAAGCTGGTGGCTCGCTTGCGAGTCATCTTAGATAAGGAATTAACCCTTACGATCAATGCGTTTTACGTTACGTATAATTTAATGTTTATTATCCAAATCTCAACATCAACAATTTTGTAGTAGAATAATCTTACAAAGAAATGTTTCAATGTGAAATGAATCGCTTATAATTTTCCGCATTAAAATAACCTATTCGTTGCAACTTGCGCCACACAATCAAGCTTTAATAATTATAATTAATAAATGCTCAATTGTCATATTAAACTACCATTGTTCATAATAAATCGAGGATACATTGTGTTTGGTTACATTACTATTCATCTTTTTACTGTGTCAATAATCACAACCGACCGTGTATTGGGAGCGGTGTATTTGTTTGTCATACAACGGTACCTACCTACTGTATATTATATTATTATGTAGGAAATATTTTTTATACATAATATCTTGATATATTATGATAGCTAAGTACAAAGATGTAGTGGGATAATATTATTATAGGTACATTACGTAGTTCAGAAATATGGACCCAGGGCGGTGCTATACTCTTACCATAGCTTGATAAATACATAGGTACTTACTTATAGGTACATTATTTTATTTATATTAAAACTGAAAGTATAAAAATATATCGTTAGATTTTGTAGGTACTCGTACCTAAGTTTTGTTTTTCACTAATCCATATGCATTTTTAATATCAACGCAATTATATCGTCGCACCCAATGTAAAATTGTTACGGAAGCCGACCAAGGAAATCCACTATTTTATAACTACGACGTGTAGCTCTCCGGATAGCAATATTATCCACTGGTAATAAAGTTCCTTTTACACTGGAAGTAGATGTATGGGTACGTTTGTTAGTCTACAATTGAACCGGGGAGTATTTGCATAATATTGAAAAGGCTCTATACACCAGTAAGAGCTCATTATCTTCAGTGATCAAGTTACAGCATCATTAGAACTTTTTCTTTTTGTAAGGAATGAATTTCAGGGGTGATTGAGTGGAGGCAATTTTAACTTTTAGCTTTCTACTCGTGTACCTGTAAGTTTGTATAGATTTGAAGCTGGGTGTTAATGTTTTATTAGGATCATATATAAATATACAATATTATAATTATAGACATAAAGTTACTAGTAAAACTATTGCTGTGATTATTATCGAATTTTCTGGATGGATTGAAGTATAGGATCATAAATTATAATTTCAGTGAGCCAGCTAAAACGAAGGATGATACGTTCGGCTTCACATGAATTTGAATGCCGAGCACTCGAATAGCAAACTGTCGAGTTAGAAACATTATATGCCAGTACATAATCCCTAGCGACTAATCACTAGCGATCCATAAATCCAGCTCTCATTCTGATGAGTGCACCCCATGATGTACGGCCGCCGACTAATCCGCAAATAAACGTAAGCATTAGCATAATATTGAAACGTCGGCGATACGATCCTCCGAGCTCATTATCGTAATTGATCGGCTCCGCTCCGAATCAATCGCACGTCCCGCCATCGATTTACATTAATTACCGGACCGAATGTCACCCGCCAGCGCCGCTGCGCCCGACAGAACAAACATCTCACACAATGAGACTCCGTTTCAAAACATACAACTTTGACATGTGCCAAACGCGAACAAACACAATCCAGAGTAAGGCGGCTGTACACACGACTTAAATCAAATAACTGTTGTTTGTATTGCTGTATCGCTTTTAGCTTTGTATAGGTTCAAGTGCAATAGCGTCAGTGGCGGATGTTCCTCTGTCGTCTAGGCTCCTCGTCCGTATTGGGGTCCGCCCTTTACGTGTTCGCGGGCTAAGGAGCGCGCCACGCACGCGGTGACGTCACGCCGCCCCCGCCCCGCGCACCCCGCGCACCCCCGCGCGCCCCGCGCCTCGCGAGCGTGACGCGGGAGCTAACTGCTCTAGTTTATCCCTTTAATTGCCTTTTTTCTGGAGAGTGGGCTTAAGCGCACCCGCCATATCTTCTCACGTCGCAATTACCGAGACGTCTTATGATAAATCTACCGTAATTTGCATGAGATAGCATACGCTCTCAACTTTTAGCGGTACGCTGCTTCCTGTTCTTGTCGTTTATTACATTAAGCACGTCTTGGCGAATAAGAATGAGCTCCTCCTATACTTTGTAATGCAACAGTGGCAAAAATAGTTCTTAAGCTCGGAATAATCTTTGGAGTGTTGTAAAACTTTGATGGTACAACTTCAAATTGTGTTGTTTGAAATTACTTAAGTTAATAGGGTTTTAACACGGTTCATTAAAGTTTTCTCTTTTTATCTGAACGGTCCGCAGGGAGCGACAATGTGAAAAGGCAATTTTTGGAGCGGTGCATATTTGCACGTGGAACGATTTTATTTTGTGAAATGCGCGTTCATACAATTTTCTGTTCCACGGAAATAAGACGGTAAGAGGCAAACAAAACAGACAATCTTCGTGTAGACGTGGCGAATCGGCGGCCGCTCGCTCCGCGCCGTGCTTTGCGCCATCTCGAGATTTTTTCAGCGCCTCCCCCCGCGCGCCGCGCCGCCCCCGCGCCCGCCCGCGGCCGCACCGCGCCTCAAATTGAAGCGTCAGCGCACCGCCCTGCGGACTGCGGAGCGCCGTATTTGCCGAACGTTGCGCCAAAACATCGCATCGCAATCGTACGGAAAATTATTCTCCACTAGATTGCTACTTTCTTTAGAGTCCACGTCGAAATGCCTGTTTATATTTGAAAACTTTCAATTTGCTACACGGGGAAGATTGAAATTGTACTTGCGCCTGCCAGATATTTTTTAATTGGCGGTTCGCTTTTGCATGCTTCAGAATGTAGATACTAAAGTAATCGTTCTTTGCATTAAAATTTAGGTATCTACTTGATGTTTCTTCGACTTTGAAAAAAGGGGGAGGTTTTAAATTTATCTGTATGTTAATTAGGTTTTATATTAAAACCCTACTCCCCATAGTAAGTATAACTAGTAAAAACTATAATATTTAATACGAACAACATTGTCATCCACTATTAAGTTACAGTGCGAACAGCGTGGGGCTAATGACATGTCATGCGCGAGCCGGGTCCCTCTCAACTATCATCGAAGTCACTTTACTTGCCGATAATACCTACCCATTAATGCCGATATCAGACAGGTGGTTTGATTAGTTGTGCCCTGGGCCCTGACGTAAATTGATGAGCAGACACTGTTAAGGGTGCTGTGGCTTAATTAAATCCGTAGTCGGATATTAGACGAAAATTAAAAACTCAAAGCTACCTACATATCTAGCAGTGGACTAGTTTAGTGGATTTCGTCAATTTTGTCCATATAAATTTTGCAACATCCTGTATCGTACAGGTTACATGCTATAGTATGGGTATTCTCAACCTGTCTTTGCTGCCGCATATGACTTTTTAATCCACTAACTTAATGTGATTCACAAAAAATGCCAATTCCTCGGTTGGCGCCCAACCAAACCTCGCAATCTGGTAGCTAAAGACTGAAAATTCCATCATGAAAATTGTTCGGTAAAATCTATACATAAAGTGGTAAGAAAATGTGATTACTGATGAGCCGTGGCTGGCAAGGCTGGGCCACCCATCATCCACTATGACACGCTATTAACCCGCCAGCTCAGGAACTTTGCTAATATGTAGCGGGAGGTGTGTCGGGTGATGGAAGACGTTGTCCGTGCTCTGTTTTGAATTGAGAATCGCTTTTGAACTCTGCCCGCTGATTGGTTGTTGTTCGATATTAACGGTCGTATTGATTATTGTTGGTTTGTGTTAAATTCTGATTTCAATTCAAATATTAGTAATTGGATGTATTTTTTCAATATTATTTTTTTATTGCCACAATATTATAATGTATCTACATCATTCCTGATGATTTAGGAGAATATTTTACATATACTTAAAAAAAAGTATTTTGTTGTTATGCTTGTACTTGATTACATTTTAATCGCCAGACTAGGGTTTTTAACAAAGTGCTGTGTAGCGTCGGCTTTTTTGTTCTTAACTAAAAGGACGTAAGCATAAAAAGTACAAAACCTTCTATCATTTTGTCGTCGTCACGAGGGCCCCAATTTAAGTATTAATAAGATGACGAAACGTGACCTGGCCAGTACTGCCCATCCATCACGGCTGTTGTCAAGTGGCCGGCACACGATTAAAAAACTGGCCCAACCAATTTGTGCCATCCTCATACACGCATTTTGAACGCACCGCGGGTAAATATTCTAGACAAGGGTGAGATTAAATATTAAATTCACGGTTAGGAATTTAGGGTTGGAAAGTAACGTTCTCAGGCCTCCGCCCACGTGCGGGCTAGTAATACAGGTAACAAAATGGCTAATATTTATAATTCTCTGTGTCCATTCTTAGTAATTATACAAATGAATAGTATAACAAATTTATCAGTACCAGCCTGGCTATTGTTTTTGTATTTGAGTTCACCGAGACGTTTTATTCTATGTACCTTCTCTAAACTCTTAATAAAATAGAATATAATAGTTTTTTTTTATTTCAGATCAAGTCTATAAAACACAGTAACAAAATAAATATAATTTGGAATATCCGACACAACATGAGAGTATGTTGCTGTCTATACTTACACTTTTTCTTTTACTTGTAAGTCATGAAAGGTAAACAATCTTAGTTTGTCTTTTTATACTGTAAAGGTTTCAGTTCAGCATCGACAGTTGAAAGAAAAATAATTCTATTCGAGACTAAGTTTAAGTCGGAAAAGTGCTAAGTCAGATGAAACCAAGTTTCACTGACAAACTCACTCACATTCGTACAGGCAAACTGGATAAATAATGATTTACGATTATGCTACAGCTCAAACTAATGACAGCATGGAGGCTCTTGACTTCAGAATTATTAATTAATATGCGTATTATTTAAGCCTCTGAGAACGTTATCGTGACTCCGTTTCTATCTGGTGTGACATGTTTATTCATTAATCATCGTAACTTGAATCTATGTCATTATTTTTAAGCCAAACAAAACACGCACACAGTAGGTAGATATATACATATTACTATTGTGTAATTGAAATATGAACCAAATGGTCTTGAAAAATGGAAATCCCTGTTTCTGTTTTGAAGTTTTACCTGAAGCAAGGAGTTTATTTCTCATGTATAAAGCGATCACGAGCTAGGAATAAAGGTAGAAATTGTGTTACCGCGGCAAAACACCTGATCTGCCTGTCAATGCCTGCAACTGCACGCCGGGGACTCATTCTGCTGCTTCCGAACGGTTTTCTTCTCCAATCCGTATCGAAAGAAATCCCCATTGAAATCTCATGCAAAACTCACATGAGGTAGTTGTCGACGTAAATTTTAATTGTCGTCTTAATTCGCTAACTCGATAATGAAACTTGTTTTATTGTTTCACTCCGCGCGACTCGCTCCATACTCCAGAATGACACGTGTGACAAATTACTGCGCGTTCCACTCAAAAAACTTGTGATATTACATTAAAAGGTAGTTGTGAAGTATGTGAGGAATTCATAAAATTCACAAGCCAAGTTATAAGGTCCCAACATGATTAAATGCAATTTCTTTGGGAAGTGCTCCCTGAACGGTTGAACTTTTCCTTTTCATGGGCCGTGTACTCGGGAACTATGCCGGCGCGGGGCGATTGTTCAAGTATTAAGAGGAAGACAGTTTCACACAGGTGAAGATGGAAAGTTATAGTTCCGGACATGTCCACGCGTGCAATAAATTTGTATTCCTTCCGGTGTTTCGGGGAAAGTGGCTTGAGGATTTGTGGGGAAGAATGCAGTGAAGTTATATGATTATCTTTTATAAATTTATCTGTAAGTCAATTTGTTAGCCAAATAAATAAAATGGATTTAAAGTCAAATAGGTACATCAGGATTCATCAAAAGACCTGAGTTGGATCCAGTATTGTAGGATTTTAGGTATAGTAATGTCAGTGGAAGTGTGCGAGCGAGAGGCTCATAACTACCGTCCGGAGCGACATAAGTCGTGCCACCGCAGACAGATGGCGCTGCTACCACGCGACTACTATTTACATTGCACTCCGCTGTTTTGTACCGCTGTAACGTTCGGGTTACGTGTATTTTTGGCCCCACAATGGTGAGACGTACAATGTTAAAACGAAAAAAGTGGTTCCACTCCAATTTTTTGCAGTAAAAACTTTCCGAAACTAAACTTACCACAACATGCACCGCCAAAATGTATTACGCTAACAATTTCCTAAAAATCCTCCTAAATAGTTCTAAAGAACTTTGTTATTTTGCTGTCAGTCAGCTTTTAAAAGCCCGACAACGAAGTTAAAGCGAAGTAATTAAAAAAGAAAACACAAAATGCTTACAAAGTCGGAAGCACGGCTCTCTTCACTTAAATTACTTGCGATTACACCGACAAAACGTTTAATGAAACACGTTAAATCGCGCCAACTGGGGCCCTGGCCGCGCCGCGCCGCTCCGCTCCCCGCGCCGCCCCCGCGCCCGCCGCCGCCGCCGCCGCCTCCGCGAGCCAAGCGCACAACTTCAACACTTACTGGTAGGTAGCTAGTTTTTCCTCAAATATCTTAGCCGTAAGGAGAGTTGGAACAACTTCTGCAAAGTCCATTAAAGAGTATAAACCCACCGCGGTGATTACAAATGCCACAGATTTTGGCAACCGTTTCGGGCTCGATTAAAGCTTTTTAATTGAAATGATGTCGGCTAAACTTTGGGCAAGACAATGACTTCTAACTCTTTAGAAGTTGTAGTGCTTGACATACGAATGGGTTAGTTCCGAACTTGAGATGTAATAGAAATCCTTGGGATTGCTCTACGCTTCGGCTACGAAGTGCTACGAACTGCTACGAGCGTCTACGAAAGCCTACGAGAATTTAAAGCTTTCTGAAAACGACCTTTCTCTTAAAAACAAGAAATACTTTTTAAACCTTAAGCACTGGATTATTCCGAGTAAAAATATGAATACGCATGGTAATGCGGGATTATTTTAGCCGACAAAAAAGTCATAGAGGGAAGTTATCGTAGGCTTAATATTAGGAGATGAGCCAAACTTGGGCGTTCATACAAGCTCGGAGCGAGAGAGCCGCATGCTATCTGCCTTTTTGAAATACTCCTTATGTACAGAAAAAATGTGCCAGAAAAAATAAGAAAATTGCTGTAAGGGTTATAACCCATAATCATAACGTCCCCGCTACACGGAGGCTGTCTAAATTGGGCGCATGGTGGAGCAAAAACGGACTAAATTTGGCCACAACTCCTTACAGTCTACTCCCTTTCTTATTCCATTACCGTATTTTTTGACAAATGAACATAAAAGTCTTAATAAACTTACCTTTTTAAACTAAACAAACGAAGGAGACAAACGGTGTTATTTAATGGACAGTTACGAATACATGATTAGATCATAAATATATTATCCATCGTGCATAGTATTTTATTGTAACTCTAAATAATATAAGCAAGTACATATTATTATTATTTTGTATTCTTTTGATGTATACATAAGTATTGGTAGATAAAATTATTTTGAATTTTACTATAATGAATATTTTATGTATTTCTATTAAGCTAATAATAATCAAATGACTAGTCTGTTTTTAGATGTTTCCTATATTTTTTACCTTTGTAGTGGCTTTCCTATACCGCCTGTAGGTTAACTTGTAGGTATAATATACTTTTAGCGTTCCAACCACCTCTGTATGCAATAAAGTATGAAATAATAACCTAAATAGATCAAAACGAAATTGAATAAATATTTGTTTCATAAAATGTACCTAAGCTTTTTGCTGAAAAGCGGATGGCTCGCTTGCGATACACTTCTGACTAGCCTTGCGAGGATTACAATAGCGATGTGTGTGTTGATTAAATGACCGAATCGTTGGCAACTAAATAAGATGACAAGCTTTGCCTGCTCACTGCTCACGTCCAAATCAGCTGCATTTACAGAAATTAAAAGCGAATAGGTATCTAATATTTAATGGGGCGCGAGTCTAATATTGAATGGCGCGCAGTGTCTACGTATAAATATGTAAGCGCAGGAAACGTCTCCGTCTGCAAGCGCCGCGCCGCGCGGAAACTGCGTCAATTAACTCGGCCGCGATGACATATTAGCCTTTGTTCCACCGCCGGTATTGTCTTACAAGAAACTCTGTATAATCCCCCCCCACTACTCATACTACTCACACTACTACACCCCCCCGGCCAGCAACTCACACGCTACTCCGCCCGCAAAGCGAATCTACACAATCGATCAAATCGAACTTCCACTACTTACTCAGATTGAAACCTGTTTATGATATAGACTACAGACGGACAGAAATAAATTGAGCCAACTTAAATCAGCACCGCTTCTTCTTCGGCGAAACAAAATTATTTTAATATAGGTAGCGCCGAGTCATCTGCACGGTTCGACACAATTAAATTCCGCTGAATCAAATCTAAATTGAATAGATCCACTGTGAAAACACAAAGTTTAGTGACTGTCAATGTCAAATAAAGAAGATGAAAAAAGTTTTTTCTTCCAATTCCATTTTCTTTCACGATTCCTCTTTCAGACTGTAAAAGTTTTCAAAATAAGAGGTTTTCGCGAGAGTCTCAATTATCGATAAAGACGATATTAAAAATTCGTTTGTTTTGTTCTCGGCTTCCGCCTGGAGGATGGTGTCCCCTTTTTTCCATTGTTTGCGCAAGCAGCGGGGCGGCGGGGGCGGCGGCCGCGATTATCACAATTTTAAATTCGCCTCCGCGGCTACTGACAAAATCATGCGATCGCGGGTGTCGTTAATTACCTCAATTAATTAACCAAAAATAAAACTTATAATCGTAATTCTGTAGGCAATTGTTTTTCTGTGAACAAGTCATGACTTATTGCCGCCTTCCTTTTCAACTTTGTTTTTGTTCTATTCCAATTCAGCCACAAAGAAAGACAACTACTCATTGTGGAAGATAACAAAAAACTTGAAAAGGCCACAGCAACCAATTCCTCCTATCAGAACACCGCAGGGTACTTGGGCTAAAACACCACAAGAGAAAGTTGATGTCTTTGCAGAGCACCTTAGTCAAGTTTTCACACCAAACAGTTCAAATATGATGGAATTTGAAAAAGAAATAGACCAAGTGATAAATAGTGACCAACAACTATCACCTCCAATAAAACTAGTGACACCCAACGAGCTACACCGAACAATAATGAAACTAAGCAACAAAAAGGCACCGGGTTTTGACCTCATAACTGGGGAAATTCTGAAGCATCTTCCTAGAAAGCCAGTAGTTTTCCTGACAATGCTATTCAATGCTGTCTTTCGAAAACAATATTATCCTAAACTATGGAAAGTGTCGCAGATATGTATGACCCCCAAAGATGGCAAGCCACCCACTGATCCTGGCTCGTACAGGCCTATAAGCCTGCTACCATTACTATCCAAAGTGTTTGAAAAGGTGTTCCTGCGAAGGTTAAAACCTATACTCGATGAAGAAAAAGTTATCCCTGATCATCAGTTCGGATTTCGAGAAGAGCACTCCACTGTTGAACAAATACACCGCATTGTGGAAAAGATACGACTGTCCCTAGAAAAAAAAGAGTACTGCTCTGCAGCCTTCCTAGATATACAACAGGCCTTTGATAGGGTGTGGCACAAGGGTCTCCTATTTAAAATGAAAAACCTGGTACCTAATTCCTTCTTCATGGTGCTCAAATCTTACCTACATGGCAGGAAATTCCAAGTCAAAATAGGAGAAACTACTTCAAAACTATATGAGATCCAAGCATCTGTCCCACAGGGTTCAGTCCTCGGTCCAGTGCTATACTCCATCTACACAGCCGACTTGCCTTGCAAAGATGATGATGTTGTTATGGCAACTTACGCTGATGACACAGCCTGTCTCTCGAGCAATAAAGACCCCATCCTAGCCTCACAGAAACTGCAAGCACAACTGGACGATATTGATGTCTGGCTGCAAAAATGGAGGATCAAATCCAGTGCCACAAAATCGGTTCACGTCACATTCACCCTACGCAAAGGTGACTGCCCCCCTGTTAACTTGGGACGGGAACAACTACCGCATAAAAATTGTGTGAAGTACCTTGGTCTGAGACTAGATAGACGACTTACTTGGGCTGAACACATCAAAGCCAAAAAAACAGAAGCTAACCTACAATATCAGAAGCTGAATTGGCTGATAGGAAGACAGTCGCCTCTCTCACTCAACAACAAACTGCTGGTGTACAAGTGCACCATAAAGCCAATCTGGACTTACGGCATCCAACTCTGGGGATCTGCAAGCAACTCCAACCTGGAAATCCTACAACGCTTTCAGAATAAAGTACTCAGGGACATATCTGGTGCTACTTGGTATACCCGAAATGCTGAAATACACGAGTACCTGGGGATGCCCACAGTGAAAGAGGAAATATGCTCATACAGCTCCAAATATCAGGACAGGTTACAGGGACATACCAACAAATTAGCGAGAGATCTACTGATGAGTGACCCCGAGGATACTCGACGGTTGAAGCGATGGCACATCCTGTCCCTCAGTGACAGAATCTAAGTGGAGATAAGCTGGAATTAGAAACCAAGGAGATGATGTTCACTGGACCATCACCCAAAACAACGAGGGATAATGAACATACAATCTGATGAAGACAGAATGTCGATGGCAGATGAGAAAGAGAACAAAAAAAAAAAAAAAAATTCCAATTTCCTTCACTTTACTAATCGGCTAAATCTGAATAGCGTGGCTTTAAACCGAATTTGCTCGTTATCGTTCTGGAATCTATACGGCACGTCAAAATTTACATACATAGTTGCCGTTCGGTTGTATACCGTGATGAAGGAACACGCTCTAAATTTATTCGTGAGCATTACAGTGTAACATGTACGAGGCAGTGCTCCCTTAATGTATTCATGTAATTCGCATTGCCGGCATCCCCTTTGACCGGCCACGCAACAGCGCACCCCGCCGGATCCACTCCTATAACCTCATGTTTTAAATCCATCCATCACCAGTTATATTTATATCTGAGAGAGCCCCGGGCCAGCGTTTTACCTAAATGATACATTTATTAACTGAAAATAGAAACATTCAGTTAATGTAAACAGAAAGTGCTGATCGCCGAAAAATAAATTGCTGCTTTTTAATTTAGTCCTACTTAAGCTTTCCTCTCACTTTTATACAGATTATTATCGTAAGAAGAATAAACTTGAACACAAAATTGGTTCTTCGAAAGTTGGAAATAAGAATCAGCAACCTTAAGTAAAATTGTGGAAGCGAGCGTTGCGTCAGCACTCGCGCGATGAGGCTCGGCTGCGCGGCGATCGGCTCGCACAGATAATACGGCTCATAAATCAAATCCATCCAGTACTGTTTCCTATAGTATAAAAAGGGAGGTCGCCCAACTAGCCGACGGAGGTCGAATGAAACCTCGAGTATTAGCTACTTGAATGTAAAAACGATGCGCTGTGGTACGGGCGGCGGCGGTGGCGGCGCGGGCGGTTGCCAATTTACATTAAATGCGGCTCGCCTCGCCGACTGATAGCTCAGGCGACGTGGAGCTGCGAAGTGACGTGTTAACTCACTTATTTTCACCAATCTGCGTCACCGATCGATGCTCGTGACGTCACAGACTCCGCGCCGTCTGCCGCGTCCGTCACCCTGTCTGACAGCGTCTACGCTCCGCCTCAAGTAAAGTCACATTTGACAGCAGAAGAAACTTTTTTTTTTAATTTTAAGATAAAAGTTATTGAGAAAAACAATCATCAAACATAATTATATCGGCATATAGTGTATTAATTTAACAATACTTTAAAATATGTGACCAAACCAATTCAGCCTATGGGCAGTTTTTAAAAAGTACATTGATTTTGTTATTCTAAAAAAAATGTAGATCTGTGTGCTCTAGTTGCTTATTATTGGTAGCTTTTAAGTATCCTTCACACAAATGAAGCCTGTAGCATTCTGTAGCTGAATTCAGAATTTCTATTTTATGCGGTTTTAAATGCGGTTCCTTTGAAAATTCAAATTTGCGCAACTATCTTGCCGACCGCTGCCCGGCATTAGAATCATACATTATAATCCTTTACCTTATGAAATATTTGTAACTTTTGTGCTTTGAAATTGCGACTACCTTTATTACTTAATCATGGACGGTGGTAAAATGATTTGAATAATTTCGAACACTAGCAGTAGTAGCTTTATGCGGAGGTTGAAAATTTCAGTTTCAGTCATAAAGTGGATTGCCCTACGCTTAGTCGTTGTGTATTTTTGCATTTGTGCTGAAAATTTTAAAATGTCACATTTAACAATTTGCACATTCAGTGTTATCATGCTACTTTTTCACTTGTCAATTTGTTAGTTCGTCTATAAAAATAAGACCTGGTTTCTCATGATTCTGTTAGTTACAGTCTCAATAACGGATTTGCTGACGACGCGTTTAAGGATTATTACCCTTGTTAACTGGATGAGTCCCACGACGAAAATCTAACAGACCATTCATAAATCCAGCATTATGTGTATCATTCACTCATTTCCCTCACACTTCACTCAATATTCTGTCATATTCATTGAAATTTGTTGTCTATGTCTCTGTGATTTCAAACAACCTCAAACAACCAAACTTTTTGGTTTTGAGGTTGCCATGGTTACTATTTCTACCGAGATTGTTTTTTGACATCCGTCATTGAAAATAATATTATTACGCTATGCCCTTTGAAAAACAATACAACGAACAAGATGGAGTGTCAGTGCAAAAGAAACTTCTCGGGAAATAACATATAAATTTCTAAGTAAGGTCTTATTTTAAAATATTTTGTTAGAAGATTTTTCACTTAATTCAATAGTTCTCATTAAGTCATTAGGTTTAACTTCTTGAATCTACCTCTGCCTGTGGTCTAGTGGTAGAAGCTCAGCTTCATCACCCAGGGATCCCGGGTTCGATTTCCAGGTAGGGCCATCAATTTGTGTTTCTATATTGCGGTTCCAAGTTAGGTTAGGACATTAAATTAAAACTTTTATCTCGGTTTGACATTATATAAAACCCAGACAGTATTTCGCTTCATTTTTTATGTCACACAACATCTAGTTCGTATATTGTTTATCAAAGGCTCTGTTCATTTTTCCATCTTGAATCTTCACAGAATGAGTGACAAGTAAACAACCCGTTGCCTGGTTACCGGTCTTAACCAAGTCTTAGCGGAACCCCACAGCAGCAATCAAGTTTATCACCCGATCAAGGGAGTTAACCCCGTGATTTAGCATGGTGGGACACTCACTAACCTTAACGGTCCAACATGTAACCAAACCGAGGTATTTTTAACCTAACCGAATGGTGTGAAATTAGGCCTAAATATGTTTGTTGTTTGCAAAAAATATATTTTTGCCACGTTTTACACTGCGCTGTCATAATTACAAAAAACAAATGTAACTAACCTGATGTTATACCTAGTCTTTTGGAAAAAATAAGAAATCAACCTAAAACCCAATGAGTACTGAATACACCTAAACATTCCCAGTCTTAAAACGGCAGATTTCCTCCGGTGGTTGAACTACGAACGCATCTCACATTCTAAATTGTTAGCCCTTAGTTATTTATGCACCTTGAGCCAACATCTTAATAGCCCTGCAAAGTTATGTCCAGCCTAAAATAATATTTTGAGTAAATGTTTGAAAATAAACAACCGCTAGCCGTCAAGTGGACGCGGTGGCAACTTTACAGCGCGGTGTTTAGGCTTAGGTATTAAGTAAATACGGAGCATTTTGCTATGTATTGTTATTTGTTACTGCTCAGGATAAATTACGAAATTAATTCTTAAGTTGGATACACAATATAACTTACCTTCGGATGTGCTCTCCTGGGGAAGGCCACTTTGGGGTCAATCTGCAAACAATGAAAAATAGATGTAAATAAAGGATAATCAGTTAGTTTAATTCTGAAGCAAACAATTAGAAATTTAGTGCTTAACTATAATTAATGGAAATATTATTATTATGGTTGAATGAATAGAAGAAGAATGAATAGAATTTAAGAAGAATTTAATATAATTTAAGTTTATTGAATGAATTTTACTTTAAAAATCTCAATTTTTTTAGTTTTTTTATGGCATAGTTCGGAGTCAGCTACACTGGCTACTTTTATAATCAGCCATTTTTTTTGATGATACAGGGTGCCCTGCTAATCACGCAGCCGGGCGGCGCAAGATAAATCCCGAGCGTCCAAACGACTGCATCGTGCGATCCTAAAATCCCGCCTGCAAAAAAGCATCCGCCTAAATCCGGTGCCGTGGTCCTGTCACTCGATTTCGCCTCTCGTCTTTTTCATGTAACCGAGCCGTACTATTTCATACGTGGCACTGTTTAAGCTCTCAGATTTTCTCCCGGTGGTGGCCGCTCTTTTTGCTCTTGTCGCATCCCACCGCTGACCGGTTTAAATGCAAAATATAAACCTAAAGGAGCCACCTTTGACGTTTTCAGTGGTGAAACGTTTCGTTTCCACTCGAGCTTGTTCGCCACCAGGAATTAATTAAGACGCTTCGCCGATTGAACCCGAATATATTTGTCCTACTTTAATAATTATTTTTGTCCTAGTTAAATAATAATATTTACGTATGATCACAACCCGTCACGTCCCCACTGCTTGGGCATAGGTGTCGTTTCGCGGAAGGGTTTTTTTTGAAGAGACGTATGATGTTTGACACAGGTGAATTTATTATGGTACAAGTTGGTCTCTGTATGAATTTACTAAAATTGTATTGCATCGGTGTAATTACGAAGAGAATAATTTAAAGCATTTTACCCAAGAGGACTGCATTATTAGAGTAGTAGGGAAAATGGATTCGCAAAGTCATTCATACATTCTTAATTATTTAATTATCTTGTAAGTGTTCCACCTCCGCCGCTTCTGTCAGAAATATGAATGTATATTTTTGCTAAATCTTTCTACGGCAAAACTCGGGCCCAACCCATTTAACAACCAACTTTTTCCACTTAAGTGTACATAATATTAAATTACTAAACGGAAAGAAATGCACATTTAAGAAAATAACTTTCACGTACTAAATTAAATCCTATTTATAATGGTAATCAACGCATCCGGTTGACCGCAGCAGAAATATTGACACTTACAGATAGAGGTGTTTTAAAAATGTTGCTCGAAAGCTTTTAGCCACCGCACGCAAGCAATTTTGTAAACGTTATAAAATGACCACGAAAAGTATACAGAGCAAGCAGAAAAATCATAAAATCCCAGATGGTGGCGCTAAAGCGATTAAGCGGGCCGATGATAAATTTTAACGAGTTATTTTAATGGAGGCGATCGCAGTCAGTGGCTAGCGGCAGCGGCAGCCGGCCCGATAGAAAAATAAAACGAAACTCTCCAAAAGACTTTGTAATACGCTCTTCACTCATTTTTATTGCATTCTCTTTGTAAAGATGCGCTCTGTGAAGTTTTAATGATAATGCTCTCAAAACAAGAGCACTAATCTAAATGTATAAAATGTTACAGTTACTGTGTGTAGCTCGGTCTAAAACGCAAATAGTCAGTATATTCCAGCGTGGTGAAACAAAAGGCTACCGCAGAAATACGGAACTACACACTTCTGCGCAAAAATGACAGCAAAACATCGATACAAATGTGACATTTTGACATGGAGCCATTTGCGTGATTACAATCGACGCAGCGCCGCGCCCCCGCCCCCCTCTTCCTGCAACTTCCCTGCGATAAAGATTGATATCACTGCTTTTAAATTTCAAATTATCCTAAGTCAAGCACCACCCTCTCTTTCAAAGCCAACTCTATCCATTCGAAGCTGAGGGTTGAAATTCATTCGCAGGATTGAAAAATTTTAGCGTGTCATCGCAAGAAAAGATTGTAGGAGAAAGCGCATTAGTGGGATATCACTACTGGTTGAAAAGAGCATACATGTTCGCTTTATGTACTCGCGTGTCACGACGTAAAGTCGATTACGTTTAATGCTTCATGTATTAAGTAAACAGTCGTATCGATGTCTCGTGTGGTTTCAGACAAATGCTGACATAGGTATTTAATGGAATCAATCGTTTACATAGGTTTACATTATAAAAATCCTTGCATGGCATATCCACTCCACTCTCATTGCCTAGAGTCGGATTAAGAGATTGATATTTTGCATATAAGTATTATGTGTTTTGCCGTTGATAATATAAATGATACCTAATAATTTAGGTACCTCTACCTGTTGTGTTTCGCAGAAATGTGGTAAAGTACCTATTGTTTTTACATTAAAGTTAATAATGATGTGTTTTTTTAATAGGACTAAATTTAAAATAGTAACAAATGTCCATACATCCACATATACCGACATAGGTATTTAGTTAGATAAGTTATACTTTATGATCGAAGAAGTTATATCATAGTGAAAATAAAAATTATAACCTACTCGATTTATTATAAAATCACAAAGTGTGTTACAAGATAAGATTTATAGAAGAAACGACAAAAAAATTACGGACATAAAACATTTCTCGGCGGCATAACCTGAAAAAGATAAAAAACGTTGCTCTCTGCAAATTTATTGCCGAAAACGTCACTCGCCGCGCCCCGGTAGCGTCACCAGCAAAAGTATCTTCCCACTCATCACCTTTATCTTAGAGAGCATAAAGTTTCTAGTGTAAGTGACTTACCCTTCCGACTGTACGAAAGTTTAATGACGTGACGAAAATTTACGTGTAGTCACCACGTCCCGGTAGATTGTCGCGAGCGTCCGCGCGCTGAGTGGGACCGCATCATTTGCTGTTCGGAGCGCAGGCTGCACTCTAACTCTTCCTAATTGGAACAAATTTGGCTGCAGGTGCAACACTCGAGTTGGCTCAAGATTGGGCCGAGCTATTGCGAGTATATTACGGCCCGTTCCTTCTGAAATATTTGATGTGCAGCGCGCGACTTGCGGCCCGGCCACGTGTGCTCGCAACTTGAATTAAATTAAGAACAATATTTACCCTCGCAGCCGAGATAAATGATATTGCACAGTTTAGCCTGACTTTATGTTAAGTGACGACTTATGTACCCACATTCTTAGAATAAGCTAGTAAGGTGCTGCTGGAGAGCGAGAGAGGGCGAGTGCAGCGGCCGCCGGCGCGAGCGGGACGGCGATAAGATCAACGCAACACGTCGCCGACTGAGTTAACGAGCCACGACTCTACCCTGTACACAAATTACTCCGCTAAAGGATGGCTTAATAAAATGACATTGTTGCGATTACCTAAGCTGTTTTTTATTCGTCGACTTGTTAGAGATTAAGCGCGCAGAAAACAATAACAAGCATGTAAGGCGGGCTGTAATGATGTCGCCTGGGGCCATAGAACAACGCGGACTCGGGTGTACCCTCGGGAAGCGTCATAGCGATCTTTCTTGATACAAAAAAGTGTGCCAATTTTTGCGGGGGGAAATTTTACCGTTTACCATGATTATGTCTCATGGGATATATCATTATGAGTTTTAATTCCCAGCAATAAGGGTTACGTGAAGTGACATTTAATAATGAACACAGTGTCTTCATTTTTCATGCCAATGGATGTAACAATTATCGATAAGTGTTATCGATGAATTCGAGAACATGGGTTAGAAATACTAATTTCAAATTAATTAGGTATAGTTAAATTTAATTAAGAATGATTAATAAACGAAGTCACCCGCTTTTCGCTGTACATTTATACTCACGTGATAAGTCGCGAGCCGTATCGCCGTTTTTGAATGAGTACAATGCACTGAAGTTGTCGAGAAAGTGGGCAACCCGACGGTCAGATGCTTTCAAGCCGCTCCTTCGGGCGGCCTCTGACTAGGCTTAACGACTGCTGCCGAAGCAGCAACCGGGACCCACGGCTTAACGTCCCGTCCGAAGCACGGAAGCGTCCAGAAAAGAACCATTTGAATCGGTAACTCATGCTGTACCTACCAATGGCTGACCGTGTCAGTTGTTGCTTAACCTCAGTGATCAGTTACGATTACTGAAGCCAATTCGACTACGGACGCTTCCCAACTATGACCTTTTTTGTCGATTAATACATATTTACATACCGGTACATCACTATTGCATTTTTTTGACATTGGTTGCTAGGAGACAGCTAATAACAATAAACCATGACCAAATCTGTGATCATATCCGGAATCCGGATATTCTATGAATTGAAGCTGTCATTTTAGTATGTAAACAAATCATTTTCTATGAAACGAACGCTTTGCCAACTAGATTGAGTCTAGTGAAAATTGAGACTGCAACTAGTTTTTATAAATCGGTGGGCCTTTCTGGCCTACCACCCCGCCAGAGGGGAACGTCTGCCTATTTCGTCTCCAGACCATTCATACTCAATGCCTGGGGCGGCTCGACAAACGTCATTACTAGGGCACGCATAAATATGCAAGGCAGGTAACGTATTTTTCATGCGACGTTGGTAGAATTTTATCGCCCGTTTAATTCTGTGAGAAAAAAGCTTGAGATGTCGGTGTAGCCCGACACCGCCGCCACGTGGGAGCGCGCACACCGGACCGCACCTAAGTGCCACCCAAATATATTTTCTCCACTTTGTTAGATATTACTTTCTCTTAAATACGACGTACGAAAACGTTAGAGGTGGAAAAGAGAGACGTAATCTTATCCATCAGGCGAGCCTTATTCGTTAACCACTAATGTCGGTGCTCAGCGGAGTAGCCGCCTAACTATTAAGGTGTATTTTATTCATCACCCCTCGTAGCTATCTTTTCTCGAAACCTCTTAGTATTTTGACAAGTCTCTTTACGTGTGCGCTTTCGTTATTATTATGACTTTGAAGACTTATCTCATTTTATGTATTAGGTATCGGGCTCGGTTTTGGTACTAATCTTGTCAGGATTATAAGTTTGAAAGCCAAGAATACATTCGAAGCTACGAACGAAAGTTAGTAATTATACATATTTCAAAGAATTTATTAAGTATTGAATTGTTTTCAATTTAAATACATTCACGTTCGATGAAAAAGTCCCACTAACATATGGACCGTCAATGGCAGGTGGAACTTTTGCATTGCTCCTTAGTGTATGTATATGTCGACGAATCATTCTAGTACTTATAATATTTATTGCTGTTGGTTGTCAACCCACCGGCGGCGGCGGCGCAGGCGACGCGGCGTCCCCGAGGAGGCCACGCACTCCGCCGCTCACCTCATCCGCTGTCACAACAGACTCAGCCCTCTCCAGCACTTTGCTCCCGTCATCCGACACGCCCATTATTTATTAACACCAACGAGCTTCCGATTTTACTTTATTCTATTGTGCAACTGTATCTGCGTCGGCTCCTAATGTCCGACGTTGCGAACTTTGCGCTGAACTGACACGACTCGGGAAACTTTTCGTGCATGGAATGAACGCCTGTCAAGCAAATATAAACAGAAATACAAACTACTTGCAACACAAAAGATAGTTTAGGGATACGGAACTCTGATCGCTGGTGTGTAGGAGCGCCGGGAATATTTAGCCGTACAAATTATTTTACATGAAATCTCTGGTTCAATTTTTGAAATTGAAATCAGGATGGAGGGTTTGCCGGCGCTGTTATTCGGAGTTCGGAGACCGGGTGCAAGTAAAGGGCCCACTATATTAAGCATTCCGCCGCCCGCAGGTGGGCGCGGCGGGGGCGCGGGGCGCGGGGCGTGCGGGGCGCGGGGCGCGGGGCGCGGGCTGGCGTCAACTCTACTTCAACTTATTATTTCGGGGCCACATGCGACGAGTTTGTTTTTCTTCTTCGTCTCCCGGAGACATGTTCTCGTTTAATCCTCTTATTAAATTCCTCAAATGTTTTCTGTAAGTATTCTGAACTTGTCTCTCAAAGTTTGCACCCGATATTGTTCCTAAGTTTTGTTTCACTCGGTCGATTCATCGGCCGGATTGCATTTCACAAAATCCGGCTTGCAACTGAGCGGGAGCGATTATGCTGAAAAATATATACATATTCGGTCGTATAAAAGCGCTCGTTTCAAAAGTGCCTTTAAATCTTCCATCATTAATGAACTCGTTATAACGTTAATTGTTGCCACAATCAGACTGAGGCGTGGCATTAAAACGACATTAAAAATGTATGTACACTCTTTAAAGATTCCCATTTCGTGGTACTCGCGTGCAGCCGATTTACGGACGGCACTGGCCTCGTGCCCATTAAAGCAGATTACGGAGGGAAAAAAATCAACGAGCTCTTGGCGTTATGAGTTAATTTTGGAAATTTAACGCGGGCATGGGCTAGTATTTCCCTTTATTTGGTGTTCCGGCCGCTTCGTTTGTTTAAACGGGTAATCCAGCGCAAAAACAAGCCGCTCCCGTGCATTATGTAGTGGCGCCGCGGAGTGTGTGCCGGCCATAATCATCCGACGATAAAAATCGCTACATGTTGACTTTGCACACCGTTTCCCATTTAATTTTGCTGGAGGGACTCCTGCTTAATTTTTACGTGTGATTTTATTGCATTTTATACGTACTACTAACGCTACATGTTTCAGAGAACTATTCTTGCTTAAATACCACGTTTCTGCTGCGCCATCCGCGACTTTTCATAAACGCACCGATAACAGCTTTCCGAAACAATTTATCCCATGAAAAACAATACTTGTCAAAAAAACCAAGTCTCGTAACTCAGTTGTTCTACGGTAAAAAGTTGTGAGATCCATGTAATACCAAGTCTTATCCACGCACGCATCTCAATCTTAAAAATCTTTAATATTTTCCAAATATTTTAGTTTTTCCTTGATTCATACACCAAACACTACTTATATACCAAATTTGAAGCTTCTAGGTCTGCTAGAAGTGCCTTAGAATTTTTATGATCGGTGAGTGAGTCAGTCAGTGAGTGACAAAATTAAGAAACTTTGACCCGTTGTAATTCTTAAGCTACTGTTTCAAATTTAATGAAATTTGAAATATACCGTGTCTTTACAATGCCTTCATGGTTACTGAAAATTCAGTCTTCTAGTTTTATCTACAACTAAGTTACAAGTCGAAAATGGTCGGAATTGCTTCGAGAAAAGGATGGTACGGCCGTGCCGCTTTTTGCTCGACTTGGTGGGGGCACTGCCGTGCCCCCAGATTCCACCAAACGGAAAAGCTTAGCCTTACCTCTATTTTTTATTACCTATATCTCAATGTATGTATTGCAAAATTGCAGTATATTTTCAAATGATTCAAAAATCTAATAAAAATGTATTTTAAAAAATCTAAGTAAGTTTGAATACAACTTCTAATCTTCAGCAAACATGATAAAAATCACAGAAAAAGTAGACGATATGATATATAAGCGATAAACTAAGCCACAGTGATCGGTGATCGGAGAATTCTATTGAAGAGCGACTATAAAACACGCGGTCCCGGCCGCTCGCCGCCGAAGTGTGCGCGCCATATTTTCCCAAGGTGTCGATATGCTGCGAAAAAACTCCAGGCATGTGCATTACTAGAACGCTCGGTCTTAAACGTGTTTACAAGTTATGCAATAATTCAAATTGCGAACTACAGCAAATTTATGCAGCTGCACGGTAACATACTTCAATGGCTGCATTCGAGAGCATTTATTTCCATGGACGCCGGCGACTAGTAGCCAACTCGTATTTTCGAATTCAGCCAGAGAGTGCGGAACGTGTTAGATGACAATATGAATTTATGATCATGGAGAAATAAATGCGTTAAAGGTGGACGTGATTCATTGAAATGCGCATTGGAATTTAATTAACTGTTTTTTACGCTCCAACTGTTCGGCGCGTGCTTGTAACACTCAAATGTGCAACTTTTCCGCAATTACTTTAAAAGTTTGCTTATTTTTTTATTTAACTCCATGCATGCGTTATTTTGCTATGATTAGTGATTACTTGTAACAAAATTATCAGCTCACATCAACGTAGCAAAGTGCTACGAGTTACGAGCTACGCGCTACGAGTGCTACGAAAGGTAAGACTACGAACTGACTACTGGTTCTAATATTTTTTTTGTATAAAACTTTTATATCTAAACTCCGTTCAATATTCCCTCCACTAATAAAATTGAAAAGGGACACATATTCTAATAATAATAAAACGAAACACACAGGAACTCTCGTAACAAAATTAAGGGTGGAAATTTTACAAGCAACATCTCACACAATGGTGCTTTGTTCACCAATTGTATGGTGATGTTATAGTAGCATTTTATAGCTGACTAGATGAGATTCAAGCACCCGCGGGCCCACGCAGATCCGGCTCGACAAAGGAGGGCCATCCGCCGCGACGCGACGCAGGAAAAAGATTGTTTTAATTGGCCTTCAAAATGAAACTCTTTGCTCAAAAAACTTATTATTACCTACAGTTTTTTTGGGAGTTTGTTTGCAGTGTCGTTTGTAAATCGTATTAATAAGCATTACAATTATTCATGTATAATTCAAAACAAACGGTAGTTGATTCTGGTTCTTACAGCATTCTTCATAGGAACTCGTATTTTACCGCTTATTCAACACAGTAAGAAACCTTTTATAAAATTAAAAATACCTAGGTAGGTAAAAAATAACCAACAGCGGCCAGAACTCATAGCTATACTTAATCATTATTCACGTCCTAAAATAAGCGGGACCACTCAAAAAGTTGCAAACAAATTCCACCGGCGACAATGTTTGTAACGCTCCACCAATTACTGGCTGCATAATATTTTTAAATGACCATAAATAAAAACCGCATAAAAACACAAAAGGCATTTCGCGCGTAACTGAAAAATTGAATTTTTGAACGCACCGCTATATTTAAACGCGTCCGTTGATTTAATACTTTACGATGTCTGTGAATGCTGTTTAGTCGTTGAAGGGTTAAAATTATGGATGACATATAGCACAGTACCCATTTATGTATTTTTGATATTTGCCTGTACAGGTGTTGCAAAAACGGTATACTAAGCCGAAACCTAGTACCTATAGCCTTTTTGGAACACTATAGTTGTTTGCCTTTCTCTCTCATTAATACCTCGTTTCGTTACTTATCAGATCGCATTGTGCGATAAAATGTGATAGAAAATTAATATGTCAATATTTACGCCCAAGGCAGAAAAAGTTTTGGCACTTTTATGGGCGGCTTCAATCGTGATAAGGTTAGGTGAGGGTCATAAAATATAGAATCAACTTAGAGGCTTATGGACTTAACTTTTTTAAATATTTATTTATATAATATAATATTATATTTATTTCATTTATATTAAATTTAAATATGTATTTATAAGCAAGATAGAGGTAATATTATGATGTCTAAAAATAACTGTATTTCGTCTTAATATTTCGCTTGAACCTCACGTTTCAAGGGCCCCTAATGTTGTTTCATAAACAAGATGTAAGTAAGTTGTACTAAGCTACTTATAAAATTCACTTAGCCACAGTAGCTACCTACTTAGGTCTGTTTGTAATCCCTTCTATACGTAAAAGTAATGAGTTCTTTTTATTTCTTCAGCGTGGCTATTTAAGTATATTATATTTTCTTAATAACCGTTATTTACCCTCTTTGTAAAATCTAAATAAATTTTCGAATACTTATTGTTTTTATTTCATATTTTGGAACTGATCTAAGTATACAATTATATTTAAGACACACTAAATTAAATAAATATGAGATAGTTAAAATAATTTTAGGAAGTTTTATTTTAATTTTATCAATTAAATCAAATTATTATTTTCTATAGAAGTTCTTCTTTACATGTAACTGCAGTACCTCCCTAGTGTCCTTTGTCTTCCAAAAACGCATTATTTATCCCTGGAAACTTTTAAATTAACATTGGCAGTCAACAAGACTTTTTAATTTCAAAAGAAATGATTTGTGTAAGGAAACTTCAGTTTTCTAAAAAAATGTACGTTTCCGTAACACTGATAAATTAAAAAGTTTCTCGAGCAAGAAATTAATAAAAAAAAGCTTTGTGATGGACAACAAAATTAAGGACACTGGTCGGGCATCTAAATATTTTTATACCTTCCGTAGGCACTTCTTATGAACACAAACATAGCGAGTCATATTTATTCATTAGTATCATTTTCCTGCTACCAATTTTGGAATAGGTATTCGTAACTGTAAAAGTACTATTTTAGGAATATGAAAATATCCAGGTCCTTATAATATTTCAATTCAGATCTTTTGGAAACTAAAGAAGTTAACAAAAAATTTAGTAGATATAACTTGTAGGAGGTTAAATCAGCTTTGACTGTTAAAATACACGGTCTCATTTCGCTAAAACGTATAGTTTGAGATATGTAACGTTCCCTTTCCCCTAGCAAGCTATATTTTAACTAATCCAAACGAATAAACGAATAAAAAAAATGTGTTGATGTTCAAGTTTTTTTGGGTCATTCTTCTCTTGGTCTTTTCCATAAATGACATAACCCTACTTGCAACTTTAATTAACCGTCTACTGAGCCTTTTACCCAGTGAAAACAATCACATAAAAATGTGACCCGGCACATCGAAATCGAAAAACAAACTTTACAGCGTTTGAAATAAGAGCTCTAAGAAATCCACTATCGCGATCTACAGCTTTCGTTTTAAGCTGCGTACAGACCGGCCAAACGAACGCCAACGAACGGGTTTCGTTGAATTTCGTTGCTGCAATCTGCCCTGTATCCATCGTTGGCCGCTTGTTGGGCGTTCGTTCGCGTTCGTTGGGCCGGTCTGTACGCAGCTTTATGTAAATGGAGAAAATACTCCCTCTTCCCGCTCGATTTGCGAAGCTCCAGCTAATCTTTCGCTAGTCGACTACAATTTAATCAAAGTAAACAGAGACGTTCGTGTAATTTGTCTGGATTATTTGGTGGCGAGCGTCCGTTATTCTCTTTTTCTCGATCGTTTCCATATCAAAATGTGTTTCGAATCTCTACTTGAACTTGAAAAAGGTTCACTTAAAAAATTCCGACACCAAGAGTGAGTGCATTTGTTTTGTTCTCTTCATCATCAGCCGTCCATCATCATTATCACGACCCATCACGTCCCCACTGCTGGGGCACGGGTCTCCTTCCAATGAAGGAAGGGTTTTAGGCCTAGTCCACCACGCTGGCCTAGTGCGGGTTGGTGGACATCAGCCCTTAATCACAGATTACTAAATAGTTACTGCTGGACAGGCACATCTTCTCTCCTCTATTCCTCGTCCTCGGCCTTACTCATCCAGTAATTACCGGCTACCTGTCTAAGGCTGTCGGTCCAGTGAGCCGGAAGGAATTCTATGCTAGGCCTTGCCTTTCGTCATCTTCACTCGAGAACTCTTTTCGTTGTTCAGTTCACTCTATTTTTATACCTAATAAAACACCGATTTAGAGTTACTTAACACATGCCAAGAATAGAGTAATGTTATCAGCTAGTGCATTTATGATGAACTAACGAAATTTATAGTTATATGGATAGGATTTTAAATTTGATAGCTATATTCAATAATTGTAATGTATACGTACATTCTTATGCCATGCTATGTGTACTGTAGCTCAATAACGGATAAAGTAGTATAGCAGTAGTTAAGTATAAGGTGCTAACTAAAAATTTTGGTGGAAATTGTACAAACCAACATTACTTGGACAAATTCACCGACGGAAACTTAAAAGCGTACAATAAACTATTTCTCTGGGAAAAATAACAGCATTTCTTATCGCCCAGATATTGCGTTGTGTCTGTACTGCGAATAACGTATTCATATATTCGTATCGTTATTAGAAATATAGCGCGCTTTGAAAATGAACTTACCTTTTTTCCATCTAACTCATGAGTTCCTTGTGCTAATACTTTGTCTACGCTAGCTGGGTCGCCGAAAGTGATAAATCCAAAGCCCCTGAAACAATAAAACATGTAATTTATTAAACCTGAGCGTATTTTTGTAAGAATAATGGCTATATCTATTCTGTACGTGTGTATATGTATAGGTACCTATAGTTGCTTCTTGGGAAAAATATGGTAATATTTTTCTGATAGGTAATTTATTGTTTCTACAAAACTACTGTGTACCTTTATTTGTCTTTCTAAAAAACCTTTGTAATATTTAAACATTTGATAGGTACTTATATTTTTACACTTTCAAAATAAGCGGAAACAAAATCAAGTCCAATTTGTAATACGCAGTAAATGTTTCCAATAACAAAATAGCGTAATAACATTTGGAGCTAGCCAGCGCTGCGGCGGGGCGGCGCGGGTGATAAATTATAAAAAGCCTTCTCCACTTTAGGACTTGCAAAAATCACAATTTATAGAGCATTTTAATTTCACTTAGCCGATTCATATTTTACATGTGGCGTCGGACCGTGGCCCGGACTCCAATTAATACTAAATTGAAATTGTTAAAATGGAAATACGATTTTCTCATTGTACGGTCCCGCCTACGCCTGCCTCGGCGTCGTAGGTGTGGTATAATAACACCATCTTCTCTGTTTCATAAATTCAAGTGGATTTCATTTTGTATGTACATTACTTTGGACATTGTCCTGGAAACAGATTAGAAAAATATATTTTTAAAATTTTACGTTGATAATGCCGGTAAGCAAGATAAACGTAAGTGTAAGTGCTTCACGTAGATTTTTTTTTCTTACAAAACAAACACGAGTATAAAACAAAACAAAATCTACACTCAAGTCGAACTCGTCATTTATTTTATATTTATGCCGTTGAAGAGCAACCAGCTCAACTCGCGATACAAAAGCAAAACGCGCGAATCTCTCGCAATTCACCTCTTGAAACATATTAAATCAGTGCTTGTCTTTATAAGATTCACGACTTAATATAGTCGCTACTCATATACGAAAACATGCAGGGAAAAGGGCGCCCGTGTATGAAAATTGAAAATAACGAAGACCCCGCTCAAGCCGACTACATTGGGACCATCGCCACGAGAGCCCCAGCAGAATATCTGGCATGCTCTTGAGAGGACCAAAATTTGTATCAGCTAGAGGGGAGAAACAGGTCAAGACATTCTGGTGATGTCACACGGGCAACAGCGAGTGGAGAGACCCTTTACCGAATGGGGTTTCGTCCTACTTATCTTTAAGGAGGCGATGCCTTATTCCATGAGAGACGAACAATTCAATTCTGTTTCACAAATGTGGTAATAGGCTTGCAGTCTCTCGACATTCGCATAATAAGATATTGAAGGTTTTTCACAGATTTTGTTTCATGTCAACGACATATTTGCGTCGCACCTGCGAGAACTCGACGAGAGAAAATACATTTCACGTAATTACGTGTTTAGGTAACTCCGTGTATTCTTACTGAAAATATATATTATGTCGAGGCATTTGTTGAACGTAGGTTTTCTTCTCGAAGATCTTAATTAGATTAATGGCAAAAATATATATATTTACATAAGGTAGGTAAGACAGCAATTAGGCAAACTTTTATTCAGTTTTAAATCTACACTGACGCTTAGTCATTATAAGAAACCGTAGGGCCTCAATATTTATGTGAGTATACAAAGCTCACCTTCATTAATTGAAGCTATTTTCAATGTAACACTAGCATATCTGCGCCGCTGGTTCAGTCGGAGCTACGTTGCGGTTTCCTGTACCTCTTTGGTTATGCACAATGAAGCTTAACCGGCTCAGCCCAGTTCCACCGCCGACCGCGCACCCTTAATTTATGGATGACGAGATTTTGATACTACGAGCTAGTGCTAGCGTGTAGTCAGTTGCGATTAAACGAGTCGAGTCGCTCTCATAATGAGGTTTTGACCGACGCGTCGTGGGATGACTTAAGCCGCTCGGAGACGCCGGCGGAATTGTCTTAGACTTGGAGTGTTTGGAGCTAATTTGTCGCTGCTTGTGAGTGCTTCCATCCAGATTATGATGAAGAACGCACAAGAGCTCTCTAACACGCCGGCGTAAACAAAGACTAGTCAAGTATCATTTACATGGAATAAACGAACCCAAGGTTACACACAATGAGCGAAACAGTTAAAGCTATTTCGATGTTAATCAGGAAGAAAGCCGTTACTTAAACTATCGAGAACGATAATGGTCCATTGTGTATGGACAATACTTGGAAGAAAATAAATATAGGAACTGAGCTAAATCACCAAACCGCACCGTCAGGAGCAAAAAGCCGTAAGGGTGGGTGTACACATGTTGGCCGCGGCACGTAACGTCGGGATTTATTTATTGTTCGGTAATAGCCTCCGTTCGCCCAGGATTAGGTGGTAGCAGTCACTCATTGGTGCGCTTACCCTTTGTAATAGAGCAACAGATTGCTTTGTGCAAGATTTTGGTGGTTCACGTCAATATTTTAGCTATAATTTTCTGGATAAAATATTTTCCGCATTACATAACAACTTTCATGTGCTTCGAAATACTATTTTAGTATTTTAGCAAGTGTACGAGTAAAAGTAACTGTTAGTGCTATTCCCAGTAACGCGGTCACGCTAATGTTGCAATCATTTCCCCTTCATAAAGGTAATACCGAAGTGGCCAGGTTCTGCCTTTTACACAAGCAATCTTCAGCATGTGTATCTGACCTAACTCCCGTATTCATGGCTGGGGGCGAGACCGGACCGATAGCAATTACCAGAATTAATATCTCGGGCCAAATGTTGCCCGCATTTATACTTATTGAGTGCAATATCGCCTTCTTTATTAGTCGCCGAGACAATTAATGTAGGTACTACTGGTATTCCCATTTACACTTACGACAGTGAAAATCTTATCGGTCAAATGTACCTACTTACTTAAGTTGGAAAATTGGATTCTTATTTTTCATGGGCAGATAATATAGGTAATATTAATTTGTCGAAAGTCAGATAAGAATGAAGCTACCCTAGGCAAATAATAGTTCTTATATTAGATACTTTGGATTCACATGCACTGATCAACATTTGATCAAATTCTATTGTTAGTGGCATTTGCGATCGATTCACAGTGCAAATACCAAACAATAAACATAATAATAACATTTTACCTAATTAGCACTAGTTAAACAACAACGAGCTCTAATGGAATTCTAAACTTAATTGAAAATCCTAATTAAAATTATGACGAATAGATAAATTCCCTTATAATTAATTATATTCTGCGTTTAGCTCAAACACTGAAACGGTATACCTACTCGTAGCTTATACCGACCGAAAATTAAGTAATCCAATAATTAATCTAAATGGAGCGTACAGCCGAATGCTTCAAAACAATCAGCCCTGCCGCAAAATACGTGCATTAAATGAAGTGAATCGACGGCCGCGGGGGAGATCCCTGATAAATTAAATTGATTAGGATCCGGTCCGAGCCGGTACCGCACAAAAATAAGTGAAAAATAACGCGTTTAAATCGCGATCGCCGCCTCCAACAAGTAATCCGGTTTCTTCCATCGGGCTCGCTCACCCGTGCCGTGCGGGCGCGGCCGTGCCGGCCCGTGTCCGGCCCGTGTGCGTAGCAAATCTGAGCACTAATCTCATTTACGACCCTCTCCAAGAAAGTGCAAAATCATGAACGTTTTTGCTTACTCCTGTCTTATATGTTTGGTGGCTACAAGAAGGTAAAAATACACTCGCAAGCAATGAAAAAGTTCCACTCCCAAAATGCCGACATTTGAACAAAATATTTACATTCTTAGTTGGTAATATTGTAATGCGCTGCGCTGGTAAATGATCTTCAATAACTTACTATTATATTACTAACATTATGTTAAATGTTGGTATAGGAACCTTTATTTTAAAGAAAGTACTGAAATAAAGAATTAGGTACCTACACTAAACTATATGAACCATACAACTTTCCTAATCTCGGTCGTTTATTTTTAGAGCGTGCATCGAACCAATGAATCAATGATAAAATGAAGCCTACCCTACCTATCGGCAGACACTAGAATACGGCTCCATGATCAATAAAGACAGGCTTTTCATAGACATCGATCGCAAAAGCTTTAGCCCGATTAAAATTTAAGCCTGAATTTGGAGTGCCTTATCTCCGACGCGTCGCCCCACTGCACTCGGCGACCGCTGACAAAAGATTGTGGAGCAGAAGTGAGCGATCAAAGTTTGCTCACCGCAAGATGGCTGCTGTAGTGTGTTCGTGCGACTGCGGCTTATCGGCAGCGACGCAGGCTGTGTTTATTTATTAGCAGCGCAGTGTAGTGCGGCCTACTGCCGACATGTGCTAAGCTCGGAGGCTGTTCGGAGATATGACTGGAGGAACACGACGCCGCTCGCATTATGTGCATCTAGCTGCAGACTTTGATTAACGTCACTGTGGTTATTGCGGATTTTGAAATGGAAACGTTTGATCCAATAACGACGAATCCATTTACATGTTTAGGTGTGGGTGGATATTATATTGAAATGTATATTGCGAGTGCACGTTATCGACGATCTCTGCTAGGCGCGAGTCTAGGTTCGGTAACAGTTATTTCCAACTGATTTCACTTCTCCACCGATCGATGGCTTCCGTGTAATTTTAAGGCATCCGCTGGCGCCGACTTCGCGAAGTGGTTTTGGATGGAGGATCACTTTGTCTTAACGCGGAATTTGCTTCGATGTTTGAAGATAGACGTGTTTGTTGCGGTGATTTGAAATGAATTGGTTTGAATTGAAGCGCTCACGTAATGAGTCCAATAATGGATGTATTATTTGTTTGCCCGGTCATTGTTTGTGGACTGTGTGCAGGGATACCGCGATAGAAGCCAAATGTGTACTTAGTTAATAATTACATTAGCCCGTCCATATTCTCTATTATTGATTATGTACTCAGTATTTGCAGGCGTGTTAGCTGTCGCATTAACTAAATACCAGTTCGATGCCATGATTAATCTCGGAATTGATTAACCAAGTTATTTTAATTAAGTAAAAATGTATAATAGCATGACAATGACAGTGATAATTATGACATGCCTGATTCTCATTACACAAAGTAGAGCATGACACGCAAATTTAATTTTATATCGCATTTTAGTGCCATCAATCAATGGTTAATATTAAATTTATTTAGTAGCATCATTATTTCGTGATGGAGTATTTTATTTAAATTGATGCCGGAATGAGATGAAATATAAAGTGGATATGATTCAGAGGTGAATAGTTAATGTGGGTGTAGCATGGCTGCCGTGTCGGGGGTAGCGCGACCGGACCGGCGAACCGGACCGGCCACCCGGCGCCGGATGTAGCGGCATGCTCGCGGTCGTTTCTAAAGGAATTAATAATTTATGATATGGAAAAACGATTTGTTTCCAGCATTCGTTTTAATTAAACTATATAGGAAACAATGCGTCATAGCCGATAATATATTCGAACAATTCAGACGTACTTACGCATAATCTGCTTTGTAATGTAATTAAATTGTGGCCGCTAACGGAGATAGCTATAAATTAATGTGTTGTAAATTGCAAATGAACACTGGACTGTTGGCGGTTTATAATTTACAATTCTTTGCGTTCCACGTATAAATTCGTGTTGATCCCCGGTTAATTAAACATATAAATGTAGCATTTAACAGACCTGCCCCCGTATTATGTAACTCCGAGTGGGGTTGGTTGGTATAAAATGGCTGACCACTTAGAGCATTATTAATTAATAACTTTTTACTGACTTATCTGATTTCACGAACGTTTATGTTGAATGTAAGGATATATTGTTAGGCTTCTTGCATATTTCTTTCACTAAGATTTTTGGTGTTTTCGGTTAATAAGTCTCTAAGTTGATACCAATTATCACCGGTTGCTAACTCTCAAAAAGTTACAAAATACGGGGGCTGGGCCGCACAGTGGTAGGTATTTAATAGTTGATTGCTGTCGTATAGACCGCCACAATACTTCACAAGTTGCATGTGAAGCCACTATTAGCGTCTGTAATACCACTGTTACATCGTTTTTATTAGCTTCAAACTTCCTAATTACAGATATTAATATCACTTGATAAAGCGCTGATATTCAAATGAATGTGTTGAGGTGTAATCTGTATACCTTTAAAACGTGTTATCCATGGTATTTTATACTTCATAAAATAAAAAATGGGTTATTTTTTATTTATAAGACTTATAAGGTATTTTATAATCTACCAATATTATATAGGTAGTGCGATATGTATCTGTATGTGTCATTTTCAGTTGTAACTATTATGATTCCCCCCCCCAGAACCCCCTACAGACTGCTCTCTATTATTGCACTCTCAACATCTCAATACAGGATATTTTTAAAACATCAACAAGATGTATCATAAAAACTTTTTAATTCTTAAAATCTGGGACTCTCTTAAAATGAATGGTAAAAACTTATGTTACTACACATACTTAATAAAAAAAACATGTAGCCAGAAAGTAGGTTATAAAAATATAAATAATAAGAAGAGGAGCTAGGTACCTACCTATCTGTATTTTATATTAAAAAGGTGTGCTCATTTTCAAATTAGAATTGATAACTGTAGGTATGTTATTTATTATGCCAAAAAGTCAAATGAGGTTGCGGAAATTAAAATGAATAACCTTTGTTATTAATTACTTGAATTATGCTGCTTCTGCCCTTAAAAATATCATATTTATATCGTCAATGTCAAAGCAATAGAGACATAACTTATTATATGCGGTCAGAATTGAGCAGTCCATGCTAATGTAAACTAAAGCTAGTTTATGAACCGCACACACTCTCGGCTTCGGGAAGGGGCACATTTACCCCACACGAGGAGTCTCGGGCGAAACAAAACCCACATGCTCGCATTTCAAATTAACAGTAACTAAAAGCAATAAATTATTCAATTTAATAAACTCAAATTCAATTTAGTTTTAGCTAGAGCAGACTGCTCGCCGACTCCACTAAACACTATCTAAACAGTAACCTCCGGCAGCTCAACACTGCTACATAATTCCCTTTCGCCAAAATACATTAGGCAATAGTTAGCCATTAGGACGGTATTATTTGACCGTCGAGGTGGCGTGCCGGGCGGCAGTTTTGCTTCGCTGAAATTTACACAAGCAGATACCAAGCACCGCTGCCCAGACGTTGGTCCGATATTAAAACGTCTGCAGCTTTTGTCGTGGAAACTAACTGGAATCGTTTAGAGCGAAAGCCTCGGCTCTCGACGTTGGCAGCGAAGATAAAAGTTTATGACTTATACATAAAACGATTTTCAAATCATATTTATGAGTGCCCTGCGAACATCTGCTGTGGCTAGTTCGCAAGAAATTGAAACCACCGAGTGCATAACGCTTTCACGAACAATTTAAGTTGGTATTGTGCTGGGGTGGAGGCGATGTCCTCTTTGCGATGGCGGTGGATCCGGGAGACTTTATTGTGGCGAGTGTTGCGGTGTGCAGCGTGTGCGACCCGCGTGTGCAGTGTGCAGTGTCGCGACTGTTGCCTTACTTTAATCTTCTGCACATGAAGTCGCCAACTTTCTGAGCACTCGAAGGATTTAAACATCAGAGTTATTCTTTTCAAAAACGGAATTCCTCGCAGCTTTAATACCTTGGAAACCGCCACTTCAAAATGGCAACACATCTCAAAAGTAAGTAAAACCCGTTTTCTTTTATCTCTCTGTGCTTGGTACACGGTTTCTCGGGCACCTTTATAATAATCTGGATAGAAAATATTTTTTATTTGTGTGTCTGTTCACAACCTAATTGTATTTGCATCGAGGGGGCAAAAATAAGGGTCTTAGCGAATGAGAGGAATGGATAGCTTAATGAACCCGAACTCGATATACCATAAGTTAATACTGCTTACGCCAAGTTATGAAATTGATTAGATTCTCATTGGAAGAGTTAGAAAAGTACGTCCCCAATGTAAGGTAATTAATCCATATACCGCGCTATTCGAAATGACGTAACATATACCTAGAACTTTATTTAATTTTCGTGAATATTAGTCATTTTAATTTTGGAAACACTACAAAAATAAACTATTTCATAAATCACGATTTACCTAGATCGGAATAAGGACGTTTTGCCTTATAAATGTTAAACTGAGAATATATTATTTTATGTGTGCGAAGACAAACCATTCTGGTTTAATCGCACTGTCATACAAACTTTTAAACTATGTAAGTGCCTAGAAGTTTTGTAAAAAATTGTGTATCACCTGTAAGATAATCATTTTAATGATTGTTTGTCATTGAACAGGAAATTTATGTCTTTCCGTTCTGTTATTAATAATTATAATATACTAAGTTCTCCACCAAACACACGTTGGTTGGAAGAAATTGCTTCTTGGCAATAAGCCCGCCTTTGTATACATACATTACTTTGGTATAAGTTGTGCTTGTATCTATGAAGTTTTACTAAATATCGGTGGGTACCTACACGTAGCAGTTGCATACAGATGATTTAATAACGAGCTTTTTGACGTTTCTGAGCCATTTGGAACTTTTCAGTGTCGCTCTCGCAGCATCGCCGCGTCGCGCTTCGCAAGTCAAAGTCTTACACCACAGAAACGCCATTTCATAAAATGCATTAATCAAGAACAAGCGGCATGTTACACTTTCAATCCAACCACCTCGGCCTAAAGCTCAAAGTCCTCTGACGCGAAAACTGCGTGAACTTTGTGGTGCCGCGTGCGATACCAGACTTCAGGGACCGAAACGGATATGTTTTGCATTTTCTTTGATGGTGTATCTTTGAATGATGTAAATTGTACGGCAAATATACGAGCCAGTTCTCCGTTTTTGTAAATAAACCGAAATATAACCAACAAACTTATTAAAGCCCTTGTTTGACGTGCGTCAGTTAATTTAACTAAATGCTGTTCATAAGTTACTAATTAAAATAACGAGAACATTTTGACACACGTACGCGTCCGCACAGAACACACATAGATAATGACGTGGCACAGGCACGGAGTAAGCGGCGTGTCGCTGAAAATTAAACGTTCCTTTAATTTGGAGGGAATCACCCGCGCCCGATCTTCGTTTTAATTCGCGCCGGAGTTCAGCAATCAAAAGAAGTAACGGCGGCTCCAACGAGGCATTTTCATACGCGAGCCCATCAGGCGACATCGTGTTAGTTTGCAACTGATTACATTCTGCGCGGCGCGCTCGCAGCGAACGACTCACAATGAAGTAGCGGCGAATAAACTTCATTACGCCGAGTTAAGCATGGGGAATTATATGAAGGAATTATCGCAGGATGGCAGCAGCGGCGAAGGCACGTACGTACGAACGCTTCAGGATTATGGCCCAGGGCACTCGGAGGACGTTCCGCCCCACTCATTGTCGCGAACCGTTTACGTTTCACGACGCCGACGTTAATACCTGGAATTCCCTCCATATTCAGCCGATGGCGCTTCAATAAAATTCAAATAACATGTTGGAGCGTGTTCTCCGCTTGAAGCGCTACGGTTTTTGCGCTTTGTCGAATCACGCTCGAGCAAGCGGCTTGCGCACAAAGTGTGCAGTCCCTTCCGAAAGTAAATAGTGGTCCGGTAAGGCTGCGGCGCGGCGCGATCTAAATCACTCTTTGTCTCGTGCTAAACGCTATCCTTTTGAGAGATTTTCCATCTTTGTTGGAGCTCGGACGTGAATTGTATTGGTCGAAACAGGAGGCTAGTCTGTAAGCCCCTTTACTACCTGCAGGCAGAGCGGTGTATTGAATTTGAATTTATAGATAAAATAAGAAAAGCTATATGAATAGAAGTACCAACGTTTTTTATAAGCGCACAATCGCATATGTTTTTTTTTACTTGTATACATACCTAGGTTCCTATATCAAGCAAATTCCAATAGCTACAGCCAAAGTCAAGTCCACTCAATTCACGGGTTGGTTACCCGCGTTGAAAGTGACAGAATAAGTTTTAATTAATGGATAGCCACTTATGAGACATGCGTGACCATCGGGGTGGGTTGTTGGAAGCCATGGGACCTCTTACATGTTCGTTAAATAATGAATCTGATAACTTTTTCAGGGTAAAAGCTGTTCGGAAACTTTTTGAAAATATTTACGTGGTTGCCGATGCCGATGGAGCAAGTGTGCGTGCGTGATATTTATAACAGGATGAATTAACTTTACCAGATAAACATTTCATATATAAGAATAAACTCACAAGCAATAAAAAAAACACTTGGCATTGACGTTCCACATATAATATATATAACTAGAATTTTTTTCATCGCTCGTGAGTGTATAAGGTATACGGAATACAAATACCTAATAACAATATTTCAAATTTATTAAATACAATAAAGCACAATTGGACATAATTATACATTGTGGACATCTCACAATGTGACGACACGACAAAGGTGAGAACTCCGGCACAGTGAAGTGGACGACAGACGCGCACTCGGCGCGACTTGTCGACTAATGAACGAGCATAATTCTGCCAAAATACTTCGGCCCGATGGGATGGGCCCTGCGAAGCGGGAATTTTTCAATTTGCAACTGACATCATGTTATAAGAGTTACACTGAGGATGTTGGGGCCGTAATTAATAACTCCCTGAAGTATTACTTGTTACAATGAATTTAGAGCATTAAAGTTGAGTGATAAATTTAAATAACAAGCCGTCGACGAGTATTCTGAACAAGGGCCCGAAATACTTGCAAATAGTTTGTCTGGTGATAAGTGGGTGTCAAGCAGCTTTAGGGGAACCGTAAGTTTGTTCTTTCACGTACCTAATGAACGCGTGAGCACGGAATAACTTCTGCGAGATCGTGAATAATGTATGCTTTAACGAGATGTTTTTCTTGAGGGAATCTCATTAACCCACTTTCTGATTGTGCGAATGCTAACTTTCGGAACTTCTTCCTCCAACTAAGATATATCTGTAGGAGAACCAGTAAATTGAATGACTTTGATAAATGTTGAGTGTGTTTTAATCTTTTGAGAGTACTAAGTATTTTATTGTTATTCTTACCTTAATTTCTTAAGAATGGAAATAACTTGGCAGGAATCATAAAGTTTGTTTGGTTTCTTTTGTGTAGTTAACTTGTTTAGATTTCGTGTTAAGTCTATTTATACAATAATTATAACTTTTTATAAACCGCGAGCTTTGAATTGCCAAAAAAATGTTTTCCTTACTTTTTTTTAGTTTCATCTAAGTAGGTATTTTTTTAAATTTATTTTTTGGAACTGTTACTTTGCACCTTTAACCGGTATAAACTGGTAACGTAAAGTATCGATCCCTACCGCACCGCTCGGCTCCCACACAAATATCGTTTTACGGCTCAAAGGATAAGAACGCAGATGACTGGCTAAACTCAAATCCCCTTATTAAAACTATAAAATTTGGAGTAACCCACTGATATTATGGGTACGGACTACGGACAAAGTGGGCTATAAAAGTAATCCTTCTATTTTAATGATCCCCCAACCTGTGTGCAACTATGTCCGACTCGGGGAACGAAGCTCGATCGGGAAGGCACCTGCAATTTGTATGCAGCATACAATTTTACGAGCACCGGCTATTGAAACGGTTATATCTAATATTATTCGTTGGACGACCGATTTGTAAGTATCGCTTTTGTTTTCGTTTCTTGTTATTTCCGTGTGAATTGGTTGCATTCGTTTCCATTGTGTGTGTGTGTAATTGGTACGATTCGGAGATGTGGAAATTATTTATTGAATAAAAACCAGAAATACGTAATGAATAATAATTCAGGTAATGAATCCATATACCTACCGCAGTACCTGCAGAAAATGGCATCCGTAGTCCGAGTTACATTTGTAAAAAAATAATAATTGGTTTACTAGAATAAGTTTATTAGTAGGTGTATGATGTATGTTTTTAGTAACAATGAAACCATCAAGCATTTCAACAATTTTCAGGTGTTTTGGGGAAGAGTTTTTATTTTAGTGCACCACAGGAATTCAATAAAAAATTGTGAAATAAAAAAACAGATGTGTTTTATTGAATTTATAGTCAATAAGTGTAGAATTTTAACTATTTACGGGGAATTCTCGGCAGCGTTGTTTAATAGCCGCGTTAAATTCGAGAAAAGTCGAGAACTCATCAAATATTAACAAAGCCTCGCAACGTTTGGCAAATAGGCTAACAACGAAAAACTAAACACATCGCTTATTCAAAAATTGCCCGCCTTATACACACTACTGCTAGAAATTTTCCACAGTAAGTAAATGAAATTGAAAAAGACTGAAACATATTTTTCCCAATTTTTCTTTCCGAATCGCTATTAATCAAGTGGAACTAAAGTTTCACGCCTCCTTCCAAATCTAATTTTGTAAACAAAAGAACACGGAAACCTATCTACCTTTATCAATCAAAACTGTTTGAAAATTCTATTCTGTTAGTTCGCAGTGCGGGCGCGCCACGGAGACAATTGGAAAAATGTATCACGAATAAAAAGTCTAACGGGAATGTAATATCAAGAGGACGCAGCTCGGAATATTCTTGTCAAGTGAAAATAAAGGGAAAAATACAGTGACAGGTTGCGAATGGACATTGGTCGTCCGAAACGGGCGCAAGTTTCGAATAAATAAACCCCGAGCCAATAACGACGTGCCCCCGCATCTGCCGCGCCGTCACGGAAAAGAGCACCTGCTCTTATATGACACATTTGTGACAAGGACTTCGACTATTGTTAATTTCGATGGACCCGACACGTTTTCATAAAGAAACTTTTATTGGAAACACCATTGTCGGTCCCTAAGGTCTGAAGATGAAGCCGGGATTTTTCGTGTCACAAAATTCCCTGCTCCACTTTTTTCCCTACAAGATATTTTTAATAACGCGCTGTTTCTCAGTGTTTATTTTTACAAAGCAGAAGGAGATAAAAAAATATTCAAGAAAAAAGGAAAAAACAGTGCAGGAAGGCGCACGATCTGCATTTCCATCGCATTTGACTAGACAAACATATCAGATGCTGCACTATCCTCCACCGCTGACTTCATTGACTTCTCACACTTGAGAAAAAAGCAATTCCCTACTTTTTTCTCCTCCTCCCTGCTGGTTGGCATATTAAGGAAGCAATATTATGCAAATTAGACTGTAAAAACCATGGCTATTAGCAAAGTGGGCGAGCAACTTTCCTACTTCACAAAACCTTAGATTTTTCTAGTGGCTATCTTTCCGTGACACACTTTTGTAATGACCTAAAAATTATACCTTGCGGCATTTCTTGAAAACCATATTTTTGACTTTTTATAGTCTGGCTAATGTTCTTATCAAGTTCAGATTAAAACAATTTGTAAGACATTGTTGTATCCATAGAAACACAGTTTTTACATTTTAAAATAAACTTTTATAAATTATTAAAATATATACAGCTTCTGTAACTTGGTCCAGTGAAACAAAGCGAGTGGCACTAAGTGCAAATTCTTTTCCCCCAGCTAAAACTGTATTTTAAAACTCAACACACTACTACTTAAGGCCCTTAAAGAATAGGTGGAGTACAGAGTTGAAATGTTGAGGAAGCAATATTATGCAAATCCAAACGTGGGAGCCGCAAATATAAAAAGCTCCTTTGCCTCACACTTTGCATCTCAAGGCTGTGCATCCGACTGATACTGAGAAGCCCCTCGAGAAAAAATGTAAATGCCATTTGGAATTCCGTGCGTTTCATAAGCATCCTGTGAACTCGCGCCACGCCACAAAGTTGGATACAGCAAAGAAGACTAACAATTTGAATTTAATATCTTCACCAGAGTAAACTGGCTGTTTTGCGTTGCGTCAGTGAAAAACTTCATTTTTGTCGTCATTGTTAAAGATAAACCGTCACAAAATACATTTTTATTACGGGGGAGAAGACAAAGCATTACAGTGACGTTGCTATATGAATATTCATTCTTCCTGCACGAGCGGGTTTATTAACAGTATCCACTGGAGTAATTCTATCTATCCGACTATGCGTTGTTCCACATCATTCCTGTAACGTGATTCCTTGCACACAAAACCAGTCAGTCCAATCCGCTCGCCTTGCTATCTCTGCAAACATCAGTCGCTCGAGCCCGCTGATGGAAGGTGATCGCATCAGCAGTCATCGCTTTGTCTTACCGTCAAGCTCTGCGGCCGACGCCATTTGCATTACAATACACCGAATCTGACACGAAAACTACGTGGCCGGCTATTCCGGAAGACGCTCAAGCTTTGGTGAGGCAAAACTGCACAGGCATTATTAACATTTCGATTATTAAATTTAATGTTGCAACAATGATTACGGCGAGGAAATAAGTATAAGTACCTAAGTTAGTGAAGTCTAAATACTAAGTAACCTATATCATATATGTTCTGCCATCGAAGCATAAAAAAGGCGTAAGGAATCTCGGTAACTAAAAACTGAGGCACCCTAAGTAAGTCAATTTCATTGTTACGACGAGCCCGACACACACACATTCACACTCAAAGTAAGTCAGTCCACCGCCGCGCGCCAATCACGTCGCACCTACGCACCCACACACTCTCATGTCGCCGCCGTTGTGGTGCCTCAGTATTTTAGTAAGCGAGATTCCTTCCGCCCTTTTTTCTACTTCGATGTTTTGTGCATACATTTTCAATCATGGAAACTATAGGACAAGGCCCTCTGGTAAAGTCATGTTTACACAGTGCGAACTGCTGCCTGGCCAGTAGACAGCTACTCGGTTTGTCTACTGGTTAGCCAGTAGCAGGACTAGCCTGCCTGAATGACATCTAGCTACTGCACAGTCCAAGTTGAGTCGCGATGTCGAGTGAACTTGGCTTAATTAGAAAAGCCAATGATATATAATAGGTACCTTATTATGTTCTATGACTGGCAGTGCAGAGCAACACTTTCAGTATAACATGGATCTAATTCCATTCGTATCTGAAGCTAATAGGTACACGTTGAGACGCAAACAAGCGTCCGACATCGATTTATTCAACAACACGAAATCTAAGAGGTTACGTTTGGTAGCAACAGTCACTCCGAAATCTGTAGCCATTCGAACGTTTACAAACACTGGCGGTGGAACAATAAATCTGTCCCAGCCCTAGACATCTGAGAGCCAGCACGGGCGATTCACTGACCGACCAAACTTGATTTGCTACTGAACTTCCACACTTTGACATATGAAGGGTGAAACCGACCCTCCCAAGAAAATAAGATGGAAGGCAAATTCTGCATGTTTTGTACGTTTTTATTGACATTACAAATTGAGGTTGCATGTGAGCTTTGAGATTATTAAATTTGTTTGTAGTAGGAAACTTTAGGTTGGTAAATTATAATTACCTATGTGTTTAGCCGGTATACTGGTCCCAAAAGGAAGCTCGTAAAGGGGGTAATAGAGGTGTTTATAAGGTAACCAGTTTTTTTTTTATCGACTCTTGTTTTTTTTAAATAAAAGTCTCTTCTAATAATGTACTGAAGTGTACTGTTTTTTTATAGCCAAACAAAATATGAAATAAATAAAATTACGAATAGATAGTTGCGTCTAGGCAAAAGGTCAAAATAAAGTGCCTAATAAATAAAAGTTTTCATACACACCACATAACCCAGAGGCAGTTGCTGTACTTTATTTCACATAAAACTATCGACCACTTCAATAAAATCGCCCGAAAGAATTAAAACCAATTTCAATACGCAATCCTCTAAGCCAAGATTTATTTTGATTTACCCCACGGCCCCCAGCAGGAGCAGATTGCGAGTGGATTTATCTATCAGAATCCAATCTGGAATAATGTTTCAATGCAACCCATCACATTCACGCAGGCTGTATAGGCACGTCGACTGCAGTGTGCCACCGCTGAAGCCTCTCTTATAATAGTCCTATTGTCGGCAACTGCATCTGTTATCTTAGGACGAATTCACCCACGAACATTACCGACAATAATTGATTTACCACACAAGCCTAAGCAGCTTATACCCCACACCGTATCGGCTTTGTACAATGTACGTAACGGTTTCCTGAAAATTTCCACAAGCGTTGTTTAACTGCCTCCTCGACGTCATACAACAACAATGTAATCGCTGCAAATGACGCAACTTGTAATTTAGTCGTGAATTTGTAAAGGATGTCGTTTATCAACGTCACGATTTAACTGTTTTTTGAACGCGTGCAAAAACAAGTTTAAAATGCTGATAAGATGTGCTGCATAGCGCGTTGCCGGCGTGCTGGGTTCCGTAGATTACATTCTTTCATACATGGACTTTTTCATTTAATTCTTACTTACTTATATGAGTTTAAATAGATACTTGACTGTAAGGTGTCCTGTATACAATCAATTAAAAGTTCAGAGTTCATACTAACTTGCAAATTTTTTGGCAATATGGGTAGAAAGAAGCCAGTGTTACCTGGCCATTGCCTACCTACATCACTAACACGCACATAGACCACGATCCATGCCGTTTGAAAACGGATCTCTAAAAACTTGAGCCACAAAAATGAATTTTGCCGCGGAGTAACATTTTTCCTCGGAGATAGGGAGGGTAATCTGCTAGACCAGCAGGAAATCTTCAGCCTCCACTCCTTCCTTAATTAGCAGAATATTTCACCGAGAGGAAAAAAAGAAAGCAACAGGAAGCATTGCACTGAGTAATAAAAGTGAAATAAAAAACGTTTCTTTAATCGTTACTGTTATTGCTTCTTGTTACGTCCGAGTGAGAAATATAAAACAGTGCGGACAAGATTTTTTGGGCCTAACATTTTGTATTTATAAACCCTTTCATTTACAAAATAACCAATTTTTTTACCCAAAAACTTTCTTACTATTGGTGGAGTTCCAACGCTATATCTACAGGGTGTTGCAAAATTGGTATACTAAGCCGAAACATACATGTGCAGCATGGTATATCTAAGCCCGAAACTGAAATCAGAATTTGGAAATTCGCGAAAAAAATACCCTTTTTGCAACACCCTGTATATTGGCTTTTTACTCTGGTAGGTATGCATAGTTACTTATTTGACGTGAAAAATTAAGATCATTATCGATAAAATATGCAAGTTAGTTGGTATGTTATAATTACTTCTAATCAATGTATGATTAATGGTTATTTGATGGTGTATTTAGTAAAAAACCTAGTAGCTAAACCTCACGAGATGTTGTGCTACAGATAATTATAAACAGGATACTATGTTTCTTAACAAAATAATAAGATGTTTTACCATTTAGAAGTTTTTTTTTATAGAAGTACCTACCACTACAAATTTAGAAATAATACCTTTTCTTCGTTGGAACGCATGGAAGAGGCCAACTAATACAGATGCTATATAATATGGACATGAAATTATTGATTTCATTGCTTGTGACAATTCTCCGTCTATCACAACTGCATGTAAATTAGTCCCTATATTTAATAAAATTCTAGGATTTTATTTAATTTAGCTAGAACTAAACCGGAAATTAAATTATTCCGGCAATTAAAGCGAATTCCAACTACAAGAATAGTTCGTCCCAACATCGCGGGCCCTGAGAGCGTCGATAAAGAATCTTTCCGAGTTTCCTGCTTTAGTATTTAAGTCAACCGTGAAGACATTGAATAAATTGTAGGTCAGAAGGGACAGATAAAACGGGGATTTCAGCGCTTTTTCTTATAAATCGGTACGTGGTTTATTTTAGCTAGTAGTTGGTACACCAGTAGCTCTTTAACTTCATTATTTTACTAAACGCTGTCGCTGTGGGTTGCAAGAAAAAACCTCGATGTCACCTCCTAAAGTATGTCTACGATACATAGACAAGTTGGGCTACACGTGGCATATCTAAGCTTACCTTCGGGAAAACCGGATGAAACGAACTTTGTACCTATTTTAATTTTCATTCAGGCCTACCTATAAATAAATATTTTAAATTTAAACAAAATTATATTCTACCGATGTAAAATAGATATACCTTACTACCCAGTAATTATTTAACGTGAAATTACTTGTTTCTTTTTTCTATTTGTACAATAAACCGTTCATAAATAAATAATAAATATAACACTCATCCTGATTTCAGTGTACTGAAAGGCGGTGCGATAGTTTTAGATTTGGTGTTAACTAGGCGAGCAATTACACTAGCCAATTTAAAGTACAAAGCAGTAGTTTCCTCCGTGGATTTATAGAGCCCTGGTACCGTGGGTTCCATACGCCCGTGTAGGGGCGAGGTCGCAATGACATCCGAACTTCATCTTCAAAATGAGTATCGGAAATTTACTCCGACTCGTAATCTCGTACCGACTCAGCCTTTATTGTAAACGGCGCCATTTGAATTTTGACTTTGATATTCAAATGAGCCTCCACTTGAGACACTGCCTTAGTTATTTGAGTTTTTGTAAAGCAATCAAGTTTGTTTATAGGAGCCGGTGTAATTGTAAATCTCGCTCTGTGGCCTTAATTAATGCATGGAATCACTTTTCCGACCTTTGATGGGCGCCCTTTGGAACTTGCGCGGGATAAACAAAGGTGCGAGCGACTGGGCCGCCGATAACTTTTTTGTCTATTAAAATATTTCCAACCTTTTCCTTTGTCGGTCATGATTAACTTTTGCATAACTTCGTAGGTTACAGGAAACGATAGTAAAATAAATTGGCTGAGTTTTACAAAAGTTTCCCTCCAATGTTCTTAATGTACCTACGCCTAATATTAACGCTTACGTTTTAACTGGAACTGAAACTAATTATGAACTTGGAATATTTTGACTGAGGTAGTCATAATTTTATTTTGAACTTTTCACTTTAACGATAATCAATTCACATAATTTAAACGTGTGAAGTTTTTTTTTAGAAATCCCAGGCCTTGAAACTTTTGTGTGTGTGACATAATTTGAAGGTGTGTTACGTGAGTAATCTATTTACTGTTCCGGTCTCTAATAAATCGCGTGAGCCGATACCCTTCCGTGTCCAAAACTTTTCAGACAGACAACCTGCGTCGACATTATCGAAACTGAATCGACGAGTCACGAGACCTCCCCGGCATGCACAGTATAGGTACTCGGATTTGGATTTACCTAGATTCCTTAAGTCTCATTCTTTTTATACTATAATTCCTTATCATCATACCACAGTTAATTTTTTACACGCTAAGTACATGCACTTACGGTGTCTGCGCATAGACAGGTGTTGCAAAAGTAAAATACTAAGCTTAAAGGGTCACCTTGAACCAATTTAAAAAAATTATATAGATGTGAATATACACTCACAGGTAGTGAAAAAGTTCCACTAAAAATATCGACACCGTATTGTTTAGAATTTTCTTAAGGCGAAGAACGAAAGCTTAAACGTTTAGAATGACTTTCAGTCACCCCCTTGCGGCTTAGTATAATATCTATTTTGCAACACCATGTATGTGACCGAATACGGGAAAATTCGGCTGTACACTCCCATACCTTTGCTTGATTGTGCGTGAACGTAACTTAGTAAAAAGTAAGTCTCAAAACAAACGCTGGGGAAATCTTTGTAAACTGTCGCCGCGAATCGAATCCTGGCATTTTGGGGAATCGGTTTTTTTTAATACCTGTTCTTAGAATATAAATTAAACATATATATTTTTACGAAGTAAATAAAAATCCTGTAAAGTGTATCTCAGAAACGATAGTGGTTTTAAAACAGAACCATAATCAACTCATCCATTTCGTAGCTTTGAGACCACACACAAAAATGTCAAAAAATATAATCAGGATGTCAGCTTAGTCTGGCTTAGTTTTCAGGAAGCGTAATTCCAAAGCCCATGTTTCAAAAACCAACATGCCTATCAACGACCACTAATGCCCCTTACCGGCTCTTAGCTTCACCCATCGCACGGGGCGTGGTCAGCTGTCTGCGCGAATGTAAACAATCGCCGCTAAATCGTGTTATGATATCCATCGCCATTACCACCTCTGCGATGTTATCACTATGACGTCACATGTCACAGCGGCGTGCTGCAGTATGTCCGATTTACGCGACACTTTATAGTGCAAAGTGTTAATTGATTTTAAGTTGACGCGGTGTTTCAAAGCCTCGTAGTAGCTAAGCTAGAGTGTAGATAGTATCGTTTAAATGTTTAAGGGTAGGTATTTACATAATACTTCATAAATAAGTTATGTAACTGTAAATATCCGTACACGTACCTATATTTAAAAAAATACTTAAAATTTCAGAGACGTAACCTATGTACCTACCTACATACAGTTTTTTTTTACATTATGCTTTTATATAGTGCGTGTCTGGATTCGTACACCAAACCAGACATAGCTGGCGTAAAAACACGACATTTTAAAAAGTTTACATTAAAAAAACACAAAGAGTTAACCCGGTAATTGCCTGCATATTGTAAACTGAACATGTTCCTGTCGACAGCATGTCAACATGTAGCGTGCATTCTTTCCCTATGCTCATTAACATAACGACTTGTTTCGTTAATCAAATGTACAAAATTAATAGCAATGTTTAGCTAGAACGTTCCGCCCGACAATCACACGACGTAACAAATTCACTGCAATAAAAGTGACACATCTTTCGGATATTTAGCAGCGTTTTAAAAATGGTTTCAGTCATACTTCAGTCTTTCAGTTAAACAAATTAAATAATAAAAAGTAGTGTTTGTTTTAAAAGTGTATCTTCTAGAACTAGGTATGCAAAGAAAATGACCATCAAAATACGTATCATATACAGAAGGAATTAAATACAGAATAATACAAAAACCGCATACTAAAATAACGTAGGTTATAATATTATATTTTCTCTTAGTTTTATGTAATATGATGCACTTCTCTTGTATGTAGAGGCAAGAGTATTATTTATCTAAATAAATAGAGCTCACAAAATATTCATTTTTTACTTCCTCAAAGGCGTATAAAGCTCTACTACTCATCCGTTGAATGATGTTATCACGATTTCCCGAATGTTTCGCTCTTTTTGATCTAAACTTATAGGCTTTCCGCCCGCTTTCCGGGTTCTGTAGCACATCACGTAGCATTTATGGATTGATAGGGAATATAATAAAATAAAGACGCTCAGTACCTACATGTTTTTTGATATCTTATGTGTACACTTCCACCGGCGGGAGTTTGTCTTTTCAACATTATTTTCCTCTAATCTGTGAATAAACTCTCACTCATTTTCATACTTCTTAGATAAAGCCGGTCGGTACGGCCTACTGGACAAAATAATTAAGATATTCATGCGATTAAAACGAGAGGAAAACTGAGAAAAAGAAACTTTAATTTAACTTTCCAACGTCATTATAAGATAACATTATTCATTAATTTTCAAATGGTCCTAAAGCCGAGCTGATGCCTAATAATTTTTACAAAGTTTTAGTAGACAGGAAATGACGTAGGATTTATCTCAGAACACGGATGATAATTATTACTGCGCAGAGATATGGAAATCTTGCGGAGTTTCCGGGAACAAAATTGATTTTCAAGCACTTTCTCAACTCGAGCGTTTGCTATAAAATTTAGATTTGTTCTCAATGCTGTTATTACCACAGTAATAAAATACGGGTAAAAGCGTATCGTTTTTGCAGAAGACCCTAAAAGTGAAACAAATTCGCAAAATTATATTTACGTAGACCGCACACACGCAAAAGGTTTTCATTAATAAAGGCTTAGAACAACGTCAACAAATTTTCTCGCCTCCATAGTATTTACCGAAGGGACGCTTTTCTAAACTGGAAAAGGAATAGCGTATTCAAATATCAAGAAAATTGGTCACTTCCTTTTTGTACCTTTATAATATTGTATTACTTTCCTATGTCAAAGTCAAAGTAAAATCTCTTTAGGTACTTATAGATTTTTTATAACTGCTTTTTCATTTTCATAATATTGCTACCTAGAAATAGTAAAAGTATAAATAGGTTTAGTTGAATAAAAATATGTAACTAAATAAAATCGAATGGCAAAAGAATCGAGAATTCGAATTTGAGGTTTAACTTTAACTAGTTATAGTATTAGTAGTTATAGTATATATTGTTGCCTATACATACGCATTAGCATAGATTCAAGAAACACATTTTCCCCGGGCATGAAAAGAGCTACTTTCATGCCTCTTTTCAGGTAAAACACGCCTACTTTCAGAGCATGAATGATGTAAATACATACGTATGGTGGACAAGATCACGCGTTTTAATCTTTCAAAATTTTAATGATCAGGTTAGACCTATAAGCAATATAATATCATCTATATTATCTACCCAAGTAATTTAATAAATTTTAATGTGACTACACGATAAATAAAGTGAATAAGTTTACAAAAAGAAGGGCAAGCAGGAATACGCCAAATGGCCGGGGTCACCGAAAGACTCGTCAGCTTTTCGAGGAAAAAGTCAATTTGAAGGAAATTACGAGGTGACTGTAGGAATAGTAGTAAAATGAGAATGTGCCCGAACTCAATAGTGGGGCTTTATGAATAATTTAGACGGAAATGTGGGGGAATATGGAAACAAATGACCAACATTATTAGTATAGGTAAGAACCTATATGTATGGACAACAATATAATGACGATAAAGTGTAAATGCATACTATTATGTTTGCACTGTTGCCTACCGTTACAGCAGAACACATTTAACAATAAAAAGCACTTGAAATTATCAAACAATTCTTATTTGTTTCTCTTAGAGATAAAAATCTCGAACACAACCCTTTACCGACATTGTGTCGCAACAAACACACTCTCCATTCATTACTACGCTTACATGTCAAACTCATTAGCTTACTCAATCCTAATTTTCATAGAAACATCCATTCGTAGCATGCTATATGTGAATAAACAAAACATAACGCAAACGAGTACTTAATAGTTAGAGACAGCCGAGTAAGTCCACCTCGCGTGTCGCACTATCGTTTGCTGGGACAATCCGCGCCAATGTGGAACATTACATTTAAAATAAATAAAATGAGCCTGTGGGACATGTGTGGACAGTCCGGGACATGAGACCGCCACTCAGTGGGCAGTCTCCACAAGCGAGCCCGCGACGATGTTCTATTACAAAGGGGAATTGGATCTTGATTCATTGGTTCGGAAAATCGGCAGCGTACCTTGATAATTTCATTTCTGTACAATTTGACCGCGTCCGTGGCTAGACGATTTCTGCGGGTCCCCGCGGACCTCCGCACAATACCCGCCTCCCCTACGGTCCTCACACACAATACTAAGCTTTTATTGCCTTCTTTTACAATCTCCCATTACCTCCAAGGCTCCGACGCAACTCGGTTGGGAATTAGTTTTGTTATATTTTTTACGTTCATCCTTGAGCGCTTTCAAAATTACCGTAATATTTCATTTAGATTTCGGGGAAACCTTAAAATGGAATTACAAGTATCTCGCTCCGTATAAACTTAATTCTTCCCACAGTGGAGTTAGCGCGGTGTTCAGAAGTTACTTTGTCACATGCAAATCCTCTGTTAATTCTGTTGCCGAGTTCGGAAGCGTGGTATTTTTGTACGAAAAATCCAATGTCTGCCCCGGGCACAATAAAAGATGCTATTATTTTATTAGTGGCTGTATCGAACGCAATACAGCCAGTTTTAGATAGAATAGAAGGCAATGTGATCAAAAATATCGCATTTGAGGCCACCTTGATGGCAGCCCGGGGCTCCGCGCGGCTTTTACACAGATTGCATTCGGCGTAAATACGACGACTGCGTTGTAAATACACTTACCGATGGAACAAATTGAAATTTTTTAAATTCATGAATATGAATAAGTGTTCCGTCGCCGTGAATGGGACATCAATTATGCAAAATGTATTGCACTGAGTGGCACTATTGCGACGCGGTTTGATACATGTTCGATGGGCTGCCGAGCGCAACACCAATATATTCGGAAAACTTTACATTTTCATTCTTTTCCGTGCATATTTTAATATTAAATTCATGCATAGCATCCTAATCGGTAATATTAGTTTGGAATGCAAACAAATTGGTATCTTGTATTTGATTCGAAATAAAAACAACGTCAAATATAAAACTAACTAACCTTCTTACTTTTCCTATTAGTTGAAAGAATAGAAATTACGTTTCCCGCTTTTATTTGTATTCCTTTAGAAAGTAAGAAACAAGCTGTAATGAGCATTTTCTCAGTCACTACCTATTTGTACTTGTGAGAACTGTGAAACAAAAATACGCAAGCATTTCCGATAACATCCAAGTACGGTCTTGCCGCGGCGCGACGTTCAAACCGAGAATGTCAACTTCAAATTATAGGGCAGCGGAATCGGGCCCCAGCAGTGGGCCCTCACTTGTACCACTCAAAGCTTTGTGCACCGACTGCGGGCTGTTTTTCAGCTTAACTTGCACTCTTTGTTCCTTCGATAGTCGAAAATAGGATAAAAAAGAGAGGACGAGAGCGCGCGGACGTGCCACGTTTGCGGGCTTTTTGATAAGGTATATTTGAAATAGGAGCCATTGTTTATCAGATTTCTGAAAACGGAGGTCGAAACGTTTTCATAACATCGCTTTGGAAACAATTAAGTGGCGCCGTAAGTTTTGTAGAGAGAACTGACTGTGCAGTGAATGGTGTTTGTCGCACGTCTATAGCATAAAATTAAGATTTAAGCTTACGATGTCCTATAATATATTTTATACTTAAAAAAAAACGCGTGCTTTCTAGTAATGAAAGAGCCTCTATAATTTCAGTAGAATATAAACAACACAAAATAAAGCATTACTCAGTTTGCATTAACGGAGCCGGTGTGGAACCGCCACCTCGTGCTGATAAAGATGAAAAAGGGCTCAGGACTTCTATTATATACGCTCACGTTATGTGCTTTACAACCCACACACGAAATGAAAATGCACACTTTAAGCCTTACAATGGCTGCAGAATGTTGATAAAGCAAAAAAGAATGTTGGGACCACTTTCTAAAAATTTAATTAAATTGTCGCTGTTAAAATTTACGGCGAACAATATAATTTTATAGACTGAAATAAAAAAGAGGAATCATTGCAAACGAAAGAAATTCCTGTAGTAACTCAAGTAAAGATGTGACTAGATGTTGATAGAAAAACTTGAGTGAAAACTGAAGATGTAGAGTGGGTAGAGTCTCGGATAGTGTCCCGTCAGACGGTCTATCCGGGCACGTTCCGTCAATAATTTCCTTTGAGCATCAAGCTAGTACAAATCGAGCAGCAAGCGTCGCAATTCGGAATGTCTATAAACTATCATTTCTAGCTCTTACGTTTTTGTTTTTCCGTCGAATCCCGTTCCACAAGTGGGCAATAATTGAAAACGAAACTGTTGTGTGCGGGCGGAGCGCGAGACATTGCATAAAGGCGTCTAGAATAGATTGAACGTATAAAATTTTCAGTTTTTATTCGCGCGAAGCGGCGCGGCGGTGGCGCTCTGTATCTTTTTACTTTGTGACCTTACTTTTTATTCCATTAGCGCGCGTGTGAGGCGCCTCTAGCCAAATATCGTGGAATAATAAAAGCTGTTTAGTAATGATAATGCGGGACGCAGCCCTCGCTAGCCCAGCGTAACTGAATTAAACTTGTGTTTCATGAATTTCCTGTTTATTCTTATCGTTGTGGCGAATTTCATTTTTCATATTACTTCAGCTAGGCATTTTACAGCTACGCACATTTTTTTACTTCATTTCATACTGTTTTATACTACGTAGATACTATGCGTAAATAGTGAAAAACTTGTGAAGTTGCACAGAGAATAAACTTTACAACAACTAGCTTGTATAAAAAAGTTAGTCACATATTAAGTTTGGAAAACTCTGAAACATTTCAAATTGTGATCCTCTTTAGAGTTTCCTCTAACTTTATATGTGCAATGTAGGTACGAATCTATTGCTCTAACACAAAACTTTTTATTTCCGTTTATACCGAGTCAATCGTCCGCGAACATTTTTCAGGCAAACTTTAACAGTGGAGGCAATCGCTCCTGAAATTCGAAAATGAAATCGTTCTGAGCGTCCCCAAGATTTATCGATGGATGTTCGAATTTACTTTGAAACTTTCGGGCCATAAAACTTATGACACGTAATCGTATACTCGAGTTAAGATTTCTGGGAGACTGTCTGCTGGAAAATTAATGTTCCGGCCTCAAGGTGCACCTCACTTGCCGCGATGTACTCGTGATGTTCGGTGTACGCGCGGCGCCCACACCGCTCTGTCGGTGAGCTTTCGTCAATACATTTCATAGTTGCACTTCTGATATTTTTCTGTAGCATGTAAGTACATAATTATTATAGGTACATAATCATGTTTTGTTAATGTGCAAAAAAGTTTTATTTTTGTTTTTGTGGACGGAGAAAAATACGTAAGTAACCTTTTATTTAATAATTATTATATATATTATTAAAGTTATAGTTTTGTATAATAAATTTTATGTTATCAAATATTACCCACTTTTTCTTGGCTTGAACGTATTTTTCTTATTACAAACGTTTTGTATGTTACCAATAAGGCATATTGTATGGTACCTATGTAATACCTATGTAAGTACATACTTCCTTTCTTCCCCGGCCTATGAATAGTATGAATGGAAGGATGAAAAACATCCATCTTTCAAAATTGCCCGAGGTAGATACCTATTTGTTCCAGATGTAGAGTCCATAAAAAGTGGCTGGCTACAATATCGTCCTAAATCCCAAATTCAGAGAAACCAGATTTTTCCTTATTTGAATCAGTTATTCGAGATCACTTTGGTCTACGGTTCGTGACTTGGCAATAAACTTGGTCTACTATATCTTGAGAATTATAATTTAGAATTATATATTTTTATTTTAATGTAAAAATTATTATTTCGAATATCTACGTTATATATTCATAATCATATTTGATGTGATGACGTATGTTTTATACAGAGTTTTTTTAGGGTTTCATTGCTAGCGAGTGTAGTTATATTTAATACTCTGTTAAAAACCAGTTAAAGCTAGTTTTCTGATATTTTATTTTTCTTAATACTGATATAATTTGATGAGATTCGCACAAATTGTCGCCCGAGTTTCAAATCACTCAGTGGCCAATACGTAAGGGGGGCTATTTGTGCGCGTCAAAGTTGCAATGGGTAATCCTTGGCACGCTACAGGCGGCATGCTCGCATAAAAATATCTATTGTGCAGACTAACTCCTGGCATGCAGGCACACGGATGCCCATTTACTTCCCAGCTGTACCTGCCAGAATCTGGTTAGTGCAGTAATAGTATTTGGACGCGATCAATGTGTGACTTCAAATTGGGTCTGCGTTGGCAACTGCTTACTGCTCATGCATACAGAGGTAAAGTAGGTATACGTTTACAGATGATTAATAATTGTTTATTTACTTTACACAATAGGTACATACACAACTAACAACCTGCAAGTTCAAACACGTTAATTATATAAAAAAAAAAACAAAAAAAAACAGACACTCACGCCTTGTACTAATGTACTCCCTTGCGGGGTAGGCAGAGGTGCATTGCTGCACCCACTTTTCGCCAGTGTTATGTTTTAGTCCCAATGTAATAGGGGGCGAGCCTATTGCCATTTTACGGGCACATCCAAGACCCGAGAACAAATATCTGTGTTTAAACAAATATCTGCCCCACCCGGGAATCCGGGACCTTTGGCTAAGTAGTCAGGGTCACTAACGACTATGCCATTCGGTCGTCTTAAATTATTGTATTATATCAAATATTATACAATAAGAGCTAATATTTTAGTGCCACTCGTTGCAGGAAATTGGGGGCCTATTTTGAAGTACCCCAGTATCGTCGCTGACACAAAACACGGGTATCGCACACCCGACTCGCCATTGCTCGCCCAGGGACTTCCACAAACTGAATTGTTAGCCGCAGCCCGCTATTGGCCTAGACTTTACCACTCACCAAGATTACTCCGTTCATCGGCGGAATGTATCCGTCGCTTTACTTTGTTCCGAGTGGGACTAGTGATGTAGCGATTCGAGATATGGCTCGGTTAGTAAGTAACTACGGCGCAGACCGCTCTTAGAAGCAATTTCAGATTGTTATGGTAAACAAATTTGTATTGTAAATATTTGATAATACCTAATAAGTAAAATTGGAACTTTAATTACAGTTCGCGTCATTTAATTCAACCACGATATACAGCTTGCCAGTGTCAGAACGGAGCAATCATTATAAATTATTGATGTACTTATGTATCTAAAGCTATCTCTCCTTTTCAGTCAAGTAGGTTAAACCATGACCTGCTACAAAATGAAGGGAAGGTAGGTACATTAATAATTATAAAATGCTACATCTAAATTATGCTAATTAAAATCACTATTATTTTAAACTTGCCAACTAGCGACATCTCTTATTAAACTGCGGTACTATTTGAATGCGCTGAAATGCACACACAGCGGCCGCGCGAGGATCGCTACAACAATACACCCCTTCGTATCATATTATAGCAAGTGGATAGCTTTATGCGATGGGCGATTAATGAAGCCAGCCCAGTGCTTCCTAGAATGCTGCCGTAATGGTTTTACGACTGGGGGGTCAATCTATATGACGAGAAACTAAGTTTCGGAGCGTTGCTGCGCGAGCCACTTTCTATTGCACGAGAGCTCTCGTTCGTTTGTTTCTCGTCAGTATAGAGTAACCCGCCTGGCCGGTCCTCGCCCAGCTTGCTGTTACCAAGTCTATTACAGAAATACGTAAATGGGAGAGAATTCATTGATTGTTCAGTGTTTACAGTTAGACATCGCTTTAACTAGGATTTTATCGTTGTGCCCAATTGCGTTATAGTTTTGTTTTGTGAGTTCCAAATCTATTTTTAAAAAGTTAAAAGATATTAATAATACCCACATCATTTATGATGATTTTCCATGTGATGTGTTGCATTGCAATTTTGTAATGAGTACCTCGTAACCACTCCAAAAACATACAAACTATTTTTAGCTACAACAGAAACTCATGGTAAATTTAAGATTACGATTCCCGAAATCTCTTCCTCTCCTATTTCATTTAATCTATGTGTTCGAAGCCGGATTCAACTGTTTCAACTACTCGGCTATACTGTCTTAGTTCCAAGAGATTTCCGAACTACACCGTAATGAACGCGAGGCTTCGGGAAAAAGTTGTCTTAAGTTCTTCCTGGACATTTGCAGCTGTTTTCAACTCAAGTTTGCACTAAGTGGGCTTGGGAAATGCTCTAAGATATACGAAAACAATTACCACAATGTTCCCTATCGTTTGATAAAGGACTATGTTAATTGTGCGGCTTCCACAATTTGTATTTGAATGCAATTGAAATCTATTGTTTCGCGAACAAGGACACACCTCGACATCATTCAAACGTTTAAACTAAAATCCACGTAGAGTTATTTAAATCAACTAACAGCTGCCACTGCAACGACAATTTTATCATCGCAGTCATTTGCCTAATTGTCCGGGAATAATGGCATTATGAATTTTCGATTTATCATTATGAACATGTTCGATATCCCATCAGTGTGGAAATATGGGTAACGCAATCGGTCAGAATAATGCCGCGCCGCTGGTAACAACGTTATTACATCGCTGCCGGCTCGCTCGCTGTGGCAAGATACTCGAATCTACTCAATTAAAAAGAAACCGATACGCTTGTTCGAATAAATGTTTCTATGGGGAGATACATTATCAAATTTATAAGATACTATTTCATTGGAGTACTTATAAGTGGTAGGCCCAAATGCAGTTCATATTTTAAACATTGACAACAGCGATAAAATTCCACATATATAGTATATTCACATTCCAATTTATGGAAAGGTTCCCCATGAAATCGGAATTCCATCACCACGACATAAAACCGATACATTTCAGGATTACGTAAGATGTGATACTGGGAAATGAACCATAACTTCCACACGGGTGAAGCTGCAGAGAATCTCTCCAATATTTTTTTATCAACGAGCAACGTTTAAGGGCATCATAAAACCGAGAATGAGCAATGTAACACATCAAAATTTTGATCAAATCACACATGAATGTAGTAAAGCAAGAGGCGACTAAAGACGCAGAGCAAAGACTCGATCCCTCTCATTTACACGGTTTCATCGTCTGTAGGTGTTTGCCGAAGCGATCCCGAGCACGAATCCTTCTTTTATGGACCTACTTACTGCCTCATAGTGATTCGCGGTTTTATTTCAGAGCGGTCTGTACATTTTTCATGTTGCACGAATGGCGGGCCGAGTAATCTTTGCATTTATGCGGTGATCCTTTATTGATTTTAGATTTTTAGTGGAAAGCGGCGCGAATGAAGCTGGCATGAATGGAGACGCGCATTCAAAGCCGCCGTAAGCCCTCGCGATGATATAAACTGCTATTCAAGCGACCCCATATCAGGAAGTGCTAACATTACAAACGCGTTTGTACCATTTTTAGGGTTCCATCCGGAAACGGTAAAAACTGAACAGCTAAAGAGATGCTACCGGTCGGCGGATTGTGGGCGGCTGTAAATGGCTGGGTCGGGGACAAGGTTCGCAAGTTTTGTTTGTTTTTGTAAATATCGTTACTGTTATCTTTAATAATAGAGTGACCACTAAAGTCGATGTATTCCTTAAATGTAAAGTCGATGTATTAAAGTGGGTGACCACTAAAGTCGATGTATTCCTTTAAATGGGTGTATCTGTTTTTATGTTGAAATACCTACTTACATAAATTACATGGACGTTTGTTGACTAACTGAGTGATGATGATAATTATGAGTTATTTATTTATCGTATGGCTTTAATGGTTACATAAAATAATATTAAAATAAGAATTTATACAGGTCACTAAAAACTACAATTATTTAGGTAAATATGCAGTAGCGCTGCTGGTGAGGTTGGTGAAGTCATCGGCAAGTCCGGCATATTTTGTGATAGGACACTCGAAGACGATGTGGTCTATGGTCTGCTGTGGGTGTCCGCATTCGAGTTGAACATTATGGAATCATTTTATCGGTCTCGTTATTACGTAACTTAAAAAAGATAATTTGAAGGTGTTTAAGAGATCCGCAAATGTTTATGTTTAAAGCTTGACCGTGTGCTTTTCATCATACACGGCACGTGTAACAAAACTTTATAACAAGTAAAACTTATTCAACCCGTGTTTTATGAAAATCGTTCAATTCCTGCTAAAATTATGAGCTCACTTCTCATAAAGGAAGCAGTATCTCTCTCTTATTTAGGTTATATTAAGTCGTCGAATTGTAATGATTTAATATATTTAAATCATTATGTTTTACAGCTATTTTGAAAGGCCTGAAAGGCACCTGTATCATGCAGCTAACGATTCATTACATATTATAATAACATAACACACTACTACCTACTTGCGTAGATTTGAAATATTATAAAGGCTAACTGTAATAAAAATTGTCGGTCAGTCTTCTCAAAATAAAATAAAATGAAGTCAGCAAGTAGGCAGGTATATTAACCCAATTTGTCTTACTTTACACACCTAGAAAAGAATTAAATATTTTTCCGCTTATTATAACGATACACAAATTCTACATTTTCCCTCTTACAGAAAACCCTCATTTCCTCTAAGCTTGAAAGAAAAAAACAAAGAAAGGAGACCTACCATTAAAATAAATAAAGGGAAATAAAGCACCGACCGCAAATGATTTCACTTGCCTACTTCTTTTTATAAAAATGCGAATGACGCATTAAATTCTGGGGGAGAAAGGAAACTCCCTTGTAAGCAATATCGAACAGGCAAATTTTTCAGATATTGCCTTCAGGTAGCGCACATTTATTATGTACCCGAATATATTACTCTTGATTCATTGACTTCCAATATTGATTTACTCTGCTTGCTAGAGTTAAGACAAGATCTCCGGAAGATGAAACTACGGAACCCATTGTACATCACAGCCTATGTTGCTCAGGACCCAACCAGAAAAGTATACCTATCCTACGAAGGTATCAGAGCTTTAAAGTGATAATTATAATAATATATTTTTAAATTTAATTAAATAATCATGTTTATTATAAGTTTATCCCTGATCTACACTCTATGTGTACCTCTATATCTACCTACTTTTTAGCAAGGACAAATGGTACCGACCGCCCAACAAAGTGTTTCAATAGCAATAATAGTTACAGCTCTTGGAAATTGTTATCAAATTGTAAAAACAGAGTGGGCAGGCAGTATATCCCTGTCCCCGCACCGATGTCCACTTGATTTACGGTAACGATAAGGTGTTGACCTAAAAACTTTCGTGCTTCGCCAGTCGACGAACACTGTCTTAAAAAGATTTAACACCGAAAAAACAGAACCTTAGTGTAAACCTTTTTTAGTTTCTTTCGAAGGTATGTAAGTCAACTTCTTCATAAGTAGTGGCAAAAGTTTTGGACTCTAGACTATAAACGCTAGTTTAAAAATTGTGTAATTTTCAAGGGTATCCTATATATAACGTTTTATTGCATCTGCAATAATGTTGTGTGTTTATTTTGCGTGCAAGGTGGCCGTGGCTGGCTCGACTACATCGAGATTCGGGTAAGCCGCTTCCAATATCGCTTCTTGGGATATTATTTCAGGGCGGAGGGTTCTGTGAGCAATATTGAGTTGTGAACCGACAATTCGCCCAACAGGAGGCTGTTTACAGACAAACTTTAGCTCGACACTTTGACAACTTATTTCTTGTCTTGGTAGACTAAACCAGTCAGTTTGTGTACTGTGGGTTTGATGTCGTTCAATATACATTTTAGGTAAGTACATTATTTTCATCTTAGTACAGGGTTTGTTTTTTGCATTGTCGTTAAATGTTACAACATTTAACGCCAAATAATACAATCAGAAATTTATAATTCACCTAAAATACCGCCAGCAGTGTCTCACCAATGATCCTAAATCCTAACTTTGTCATTTGTCGGTTACAATACGTGGAATTGAAAAGGAAACTTATTTGCAATCCTATAACTTTTGGTTTGAGTTCGTAACTCGCGCGGCCGACCCGCCCGCAGACCCCAACTGTCACAGCTAAGCGATAGTTTTTAACCATCAATGCAAAAATAGGATGCTGAACTACCAAAACTAATAAAAGTTACCATTACAATCCCACATTTAACGACCGTTGAACTGTTCGGAACGTAATTGAACCTTCACAAAACTACATCACGTAAACAGATTCTCCATACCTACGTTTTTATCCGTTTGTACCGTGTTTTTAAAAAATAGGTACAGTACCTAACTGAAATTAAAACCTCTAAAACGTATTGAATTTTGAAATTTTCATATTATGATGTTGTCCAAATAGCCGTGGAAACAGCAGACTGGGAACACCCTCGTCAATCTCATGTTATATTAATATTCACGTTCATACAGTTTACCCAATCCAGTCAAACGTAAATATATTTCTAAAACAAAAACGTCTTCTTTTATAGTATTTTTAAATGTGCAGCTTCGTGTAGTTTAGTGTGAACTGTGACTGGTTCAAGAGTTTATAAATAACACTTACCTAGACCGCCTTGTTGTTGGATCTTTCATAACCATAACTTCTGTGATTTCGCCGAATTTGTTAAAGTAGTCTCGTAGGCTTTCTGTAAAGAAAAAAACAATGTTTTAAATAAATATAACAAAATTTCCTATTGTATGATATGATTAATGATTCATGGAAAATAATATGTTACATAAGATATTAATTAGATTAAGAAAGCAACCCATTGATAGCTCAGCAACAAACGTTCATAGTACTTTCACTAAACACTTTTACACAATAGAAGGGTCTCGTTTTGTGACGTCGAAGCCTTTTCGATTCTCAGTCCATAAAAGTAAGACGATAAGAGTCGTTCCCCCTAAATTACTGAAAGAGTCGTCAAAAGGTTCGAGAGAGATTGCTCGATGCCAGAAAAATGTGCCAGCTTGTTTGTCGACCCACCAGAGATTTGATTCGACAGAAACTCGAGTAGTTATGTAGTATCGTGTTACTCTATTTACGTTGGCTTGTTAAAACGTCGCGATGTTTGCCTTAAACACATGCACGGCCATCGGAGAGGGGCTGTTTGTACCCGCAAGAAGCTCTGGAGGTCACTGTAGCTTAAAGAAAAGCTCCTGCGCTAACATTGACTTTATTTCGTTGCATTAAATACACCATTGTATTTTAGTAAAGCTAGAGAAACCTTCCGGTGCCCGCGCTCCCTCACTGCCAACAACGAACCAGCGCTGTGCCGCAACCACCTACTATCACCTAAGCTACATTTAGAGCTTGTTTCAACAAACAATACATTAATTACTTTGCTTCTAAATTCAACGTGCAATTCACTCTAGTTTATTGTCGGTACAGAAAAGCTGTCTATTAATAGTAATTAGGAACGAAAAGGCCAATCGCGAGAGGCTTATTGCGGGATACATTACAAATTAAACTTCCCTCGAACCCCGTAATAGGTGGTGCTTCTAAAACCAAATGTTGGTCCAGGCTTTTAAAGTCGATTTTCGACTTGTTTCAGAGTTAACTTTTCCAATCTGACCAGCGGTCTCGGGTCCAGCGGAGCAGTTCGGAACTGTAATGAAAAGTAACGACTGCATGCCCACTGTGCCATTTTTATCATTAATCAGCTTTAACACGTAAGAAAAACTAACTTTTCTACTTGAATTTTCTTGACCCGGAAAATATTATAACGTTACTTTTTCGCTTCAAAATACCTACATTACTTAACAAGTTTAAATTGAATACGGCCTTAAACGCGTTTTTCTAAGTTAATATTAAGTATTTGTATTTGCTCCTAATTAGATTAATACAATCGCAGTGAATACAGGAACAGCCAACGTGACTAAGTAAACAGAAAGAAGTTTATTATAGAAACAATCATTTGCACTCCAACATTCACTACTTCCAACAGTTCCAACCCTTGTCATACTACAGGATGTATATTTTATTTAGATGCCGCCCAGTAGGCAATACTGCGAAGGACAGAGCCACTGGATTCGGCACAGTTGCCCAACCACCATAAAATTAGCATTTGGCTGCCGAGTAGCATTTCCATCCGAACAGAAGTTGCTCCACCTGAATTATTCGACCGCACTTCTCAGGAAAAGCCCAAAGAAGCAGCGATTTAAATTGCGTAGGTGACTGCTGACTTTATTTTGCTGGTAAATTAAAAGCTGCAGCGACACCACAGTTATAAAAGTGCGCGGAATTAATTTAATGACGGATTATGTAAAGCGTGCAATAATTTTAATATTGTCGGTGGGGAGGGAGGGGGCGGGCGCGGGCGCGGGGGTAGCGACGCAGCACTTGCTCAACCACCATTAAATTGGACCTTGCCGAACATTCCAGCTCTGCCACCTTGCCACTGAATTATACTCCACTCGTGATACGTTCATAATTCTCCCGCGCAAAGTATGACGAAAGTACCGCGAAGGGTAATGAATTCATAAAGTAGGTAAAATGTTACATTTGGTAGGCATACTAACTAATTTTGTCATTTAATGAAAGAAATTAAAAGAACAATACATAGTATAGATTTCCAATTCGATATTTGAAAATCCTGGCCATTATTAAATTAATAGTGTTGAAGTAAGTCTTTATTTACTCTCTCTTACGGTTAAAATATGGAAATCTACAAAGATTGTTGAATTAATAAAAGATAGTGACTTCTTCGCTTATTTCTTGAACTGAGGCTCAGTTACTAAACATTTCTGTTGAGGCAGCGAATGTCTTCGAAACTGAAAGTATTCTGTAGTCGACAAACCCTGCCGACTGAAGATTGTTCAGTCACCAGAAAATTGAAATTCGCTTGGGATTGGATCACTCATAGTAGAGTGTGCGTTTCAAATTATTGAAGATAATTTTATGGTTTCCTGCTTGTATGTAAATGTCTTGAGACACTTTCGCTGCAAGTATTGTTCGGTAGTAGATTATTGAAATTTGCACAGCTTCAGGAAGCTTACTCAGTACCTACAGAGTAATAAATGTGCAGCTACATTTCCTAATAGATTAAGCTTTTTTTATGAAAAGCATTCAATTAAAACATAGTCTCGTTTTTTTCTTAATTGAAGTAAGATTGCTAAATAATCAGTAAATTTAGATATTTTAATGTTTACTTATGTGTTAGTGTATATATGTTATGTAATTCTTTTCTTGTTGTGTAGAAATAAATAATAGTCTTTCTATCTAATCATGAAACGATTGGTATATTTTTAAATTTTAATAAAATATATTTCAGCCATAATATAAATTAACATTTAACTAATGAAGCCTAACCTAATTGTAAATAAAATTATGAAAATTGAACTAAAAGATAAAATTTTACAAATTCAAAGTATTCGCCTCAAACTTAGTCTAACTAGTCAAAGATGCCGCCTCGTATCGTTCCTGGCTCGAAAGTGCCCAACAAGCCAGCCGCATTACCGCGCTGTATCGCCAACGAAATGCGCTGAACCAGGAACGACCCAGAGCGAGCATCATGACCTTTTTCTTTCAGCCATGGATGCATTATACCAATACGTAGGTACGGTATTCAAAACGACCACAGACTAAAATCACAGAGGGAAATGCGCTGCTGAAATGAAAACGATCATTAAACGATCGACGAATAAAGGACATCCGTCAAAGAACACCAATGGCTTTAATTTCCATCAATCATCAATTAATGCTCATCCGCAGCAATTACACAAGTTGCCTAAAGCCTGACTTCAAATGTTCCGTAATTGGCAGTTTTAATCTAGAAACTTTTTCGCTGGTACCAGACAACTTGTCGCGTCTACGTCGTATCAAAATCGACTTAACTGCAAAATTATTTGTAAGTCGAATGTTAGATTGCTTTGATTGGATAGGAATGGGTTTGGTTTAAAACTTCGCCCCTCTTATTCATAAATTATGAAACTTCTGTAGGTATATGTATAGGTATAGAACTCTTCATAGGTACAAAGTTACTGAATATTTGTGACGAATGCAGGAATGTAAAAAATAGCATAGCAAAAAACTTATAAATAATGTACTTAAGTGCCTATGATTTACAGGTTGATTCTAGACTTTGAATAGGTATACATCAATCAGATCAAACCCAAAATTTAACTCTAAAATAGCTGTAAAAGAAACAGAATTTGTCAAGTAACATCATAATTTTGACCGTTTAAAGTAAACCTGAATAATTACAGTAGAAACAACTTTATGATTGCCAATTTGCCCCTTCAAAAGCAACTGTGATTCAGCGGCGCGGATGACAATAGTTTTTATCAAACCTGCATGATACGCGACCTACATGCACGCACACGGCCGCCACGGGCTACACAAACCAGTTGCCCAACCACCATAAAATTGGAAACTAGCCCGGCGAATTCGGTCGAAATGACTCCAGCTTAGTGCGGTTGCGGGTAGAAACAATACTAGTAGGCCTACTGTTTCACTAGCTTTTTAATAGAGCTTGATGCTATGGGTACCCGATTGGATTCAATCTAGCTACTTCTTGACGTATTATAAGCGGATAGACATTGTCTAAAGTTTATAATAATATTGGCTGAGTTAACTGTAGGGTATTTGTTTTATGCGTATGTAAACTCCTTGAAAAGCAGTAGTACTCTACAGTTAAAACAGATATCGTAGGGAAACAACGTTTAGCGCAGTACACAGACGCATCTGCAATCGAACTCCGCACCCGTAATGAAACAATCAATCAGAATGTAAACGAAAAACAATCCGCATCGCATATTTTATCTTTAACAATCCTTACCATACCGAACCAATTAGTGTAAAAACCTCCCGAACTACCGGCCGGCGGAAATTTGGCATTTAGCCTGACGCAAATTTTTACTACTACCCTCGATAAAATGTGCTGCAGCAATAGTTTTGCGACATGGTTAATTCCTCACACTATTACATTTTTCAGTCCACTTGTTGTATCATTTCGCTGGACATAAACCGCTGAATTTGCAGCTTAAAATGCGCACTACGTTTTATCGACTCAATACAATTTAAAGTTGACCATTTAAAATTGAAAACGGGTGTATTAAATTTCAGTGGTTTCTATTAAAATAACCTAACGCAGTTGTTAAATTTACAATCTTTTTCAATTTATTCATTTTAATAGCCAACGCTTAGGTGTGGCGTGTGGGTTATATGTAGGAACTCACCTTATAATTACAGCTTTAGATAACTTTTTTACAAATTAAAAACACAGCTCGTAAACTCAATACTGTTTAGTACGAATTAAGTTTAGAGGGTACTTTAAAATAGTGTACTGTGTATAAAATTGTTCCGTTAAACGAGTATTGTGGTTGGCAAGGCGCCAGGCGCGGACTCAAGTCCGAATCTCTCACTTTGCCTCCATCATTACCTACGTATTACCAGCAAAGAGGAAAAAATATAGAAAGTAAACCTCATTAGGTGAAGTGAATTCTTGATGAGAAATAGAATAGTAGAAACACTGCCTCAAACAAACTTTCGTGAATCTCGCAGAGATTGCGCTATCAAATTTAATAAGATATTATATTAACTCCATCTGTTAAGTTACGTAGACCGTGATGGCTTTAGCGCAGGTATACAGGCTGTTGCAAAAAAGAATCATATTAATTCAAAACATGCGGTTGTGGTCTAAAAACTATAAAGGAGTATTATAGAGGCATTCTATTATATTCTAAACCTCTTTAGTTTTAATACCCCTTCTAACGGAATGTTAAACGGTAGACTTTTTGTTCCCTGCGTTTATTTTGTAAAAAGTTACAAAATAAACGCAGGGAACAAAAAGTCTACAAAGCCTGTTCAGACAAAAAGTCTGAATCAGTCAGATTTCAGCTGGTTTTTTTAGACACCAACGGTTTATCTATACATATTATCAAAATAATAATTTATCTAAAAAAGAGATTTTTCAAGAGGAAACGTTGTAAAATCACAAGCCGAAGTGTGAAGGACCATCGGGTCGTCTGTATCGAGTGGCGATCGCGTGTTTTTCCCACTTCTGATAGCCCGCAGGTTGGACGCCCCTGAGGGCCCTCGCCCGGATTGAGCGCCCCTGCAGCCGCCTCTGTTTTTTATGAGGTCAAGTGAGAGCCAACACAAAAAACACATTGGCGATAAATTACGAACTGACACATTCAGATTCGCCCATAACGTGCACCACCGCAATATATATATTTTTTACGCGTCCACTCTGTGGTTGATACCATAGTAATAGGTATGTATACCTACTTGAATATTATATCTTATTCTACATCGCTTCGGATCGAAAATATTTGCAAGTGTTACCTATTTAATAACGCGATTGATAGCTACTCTACAGTCTTAGTTATTGATGCTGGAAGGTCTCTCCGAAGCTGTTACTGAAATGACACTAAGGCCAAGTGCTCAAGGTTTATAATAACAATCCAGAGCGGTGCAGATGTCGAACAGTTTCAATTCAAGGGCACCCGGAGCGCCCCCGGCCGCAGTCTCTTGACGCCCCCGCTTGCCGCCCCCGCTTACCGCCCCAAAGCGCAAAACTGTCTGGCACTGGTACTAAACTTTGTTCATCGCCACATTGTCAACTAATCTTGAAACCGCCAGCTCTGCGTCGTACTTATAACAAACACAAATTACAATAGTTGTGTCATAACAAATTAACAATTCAAATTATTGTTGTTTCTAACCTGTCACAATTAAGTAAATACCTATGTCGCGCGACGTGGTTTAAAAATACGAAAAAACACTAACTACTTAAAACGTTGCTAGTTGTTATGTGCCGTGTAAAGTAATTATTGTAATGTTTCCCATGAATATTCATAAGCTTACAGCGTGAATAAATTTGTTAATTAATCTTTACGCCCATAAGAAATGTACACCGTTTAGTCCGACATGAATTGCCTGAGACACTTATTGGCGTGGCGTGTCTATGATTATGCTAATAGCGCCTACCAAGTGTGTCATTCATTGGCGCCCCCGATATAATGAGGAACGATGGGGTGTAATTGTTGATCCTCACAATATACAATTATATAATCAGGTAATACCGTGTAATTGTACGTTCGGTGCGTCGACAAGCCCGTCCTCGCATGAGATATGAGCTGGCACGGTCTGTGCTTCTAATTTCGAGACATCCATTCATTTAGCAGTCGGAGACATGAATGAGATCAGACAGCGGTTGTAGGAAGTGCTGATGTATTGCGACATAAATTGTTATAAATTACGTTCGAAAATAGAACAAACAATCAAAGGACAATGGCCGCTTATGCGTAGCAAGACTGAAAATCGGTCATTCATTATTAGCAAACAGCAGCGGTCGAATAAAAAAAAAATGCCAATCTCCGTATATACAGGGTGTTGCAAAAAGGGTATACTAAGCCGAAACCTACATATGCAGCATGATATATCTAAGCCCGAAACTAAAATCAGAATTTCAAAATTCGCGAAAAAAAAACTTTCTCCATAGTAAAACGTGACGTCGGCGACGGTCACGTGACCAACAAAGTTTCTATGAGAAATGAATTATTTTTTCGCGAATTTTGAAATTCTGATTTTAGTTTCGGGCTTAGATATACCATGCTGCATATGTAGGTTTCGGCTTAGTATACCCTTTTTGCAACACCCTGTACATGTAAGTGCAGAACGCAGTTTTTTCTGCATTGAATATACTACATTATATTTCATATTATCAACAAAATAACCACCATAATCCGAAGTTGCCACAAGAATAACAGGACGCCTATCCAGCGTGGACATGCAATGTCGTGTGTTGAAGATTTTATTCTCCTTCCCACCGCAATCCCATCATTTGAGCCCGTTTATGTAGTCGCAATCGGAGTGATAGGTGCCCATAAGTATGCGCACATAAAATATGCCATGGTACGGATTTAAAATATGTTTTAAAGATTCATAAAGGTAACCCGCCCACCTCAGAGTCGTATGTCGTAAAGTTGAATGTAAATGTGTCAGAATATCGTATTAGGAATCATAATACAGCAGTAATACGGCGGTAACTGGAGCTGTAGGCGTCTTCGCACCTGGTGACGTCACTTACTGTGTTCTTGCGGCCTGACATTAAGTTTTTTTCTTTATAACCTTATTTTTATATGTATAGAAAATTTGGTTTAGGGCTTTCAATCTCTTTAAGATAGCTTAAATAAAACTATTCGTTCCCATTTAGTTAAATGGGAAAACATTGGTTCAATACATTAACGTAGTTTACCACGAGCCTACCATCATGGCACATATATTTTTCCCCAAAAGACGATTGAAATAACCTAAAACTCACAATAGCTAGTTGGAAACAATGAGCTACTCTAATCACAGTAACTCAAACCAAACAATAACACATTCCAACCTCATCTCTTCAAAAGTACAGATTGCTAAACTGTTCTGTAAATTCCCTCACCGCAGCGCCATCTATGCACCAGCTGACGTACAACTTCACCGGAATTAAATGTTCAGTCATACAAAATCAGCGGACCATTGAGGCGACTCATTACCAACCCCTCGGTCAGATAAAATCGAATCAGCCAAGAATCACTAACACATCTTTACCGGGAAGTGTAAGTAAGTACAGATCAGTCGCAGTGAGTTTAATTCATCGACTGTAGCGCCATCTGGGATTACTCCGTCGGGTCTGTCACGGCGAGCGACTTGCGCCGGGATCTTTGATCGTCCAACTTATACTTGCTCTTACTTGGAGTTTGAGACAGATGCGAGTGTGGCCAGGATGCAGTGCCGCTTCGGGCTTGCTTTTGTGGGTCAATGTTGCCACATTACGTCTTATTTAAAACTGCTCATGACTGTTAAATTTTACTTAAGAATAATTCAATGTTATTTTTTATAAGTTTATGATTTGGATATTTTTAGCACTTAGACTTACTGGACCGGACTTTTGCGTGTAAAAATAAGGTTATTCAACCTTATATTATATGAAGGTATACCTAGTTATCTGCAAATACTTATTACAGTCGTACATAGCTACCTACCTATCTACTACGGTTTCAACAGTTTGTATAATAGTTGGGTTACATTTCTGTTCGTGTATTTTGCAGATTAATAGACAATGCCATTAAAGGGAGAGTTTCATGCAAACTTAAGTTCAAAGTTGGATAACTTTCAGCATCTGGTCTGCCCCTCATTTGAAATGGGTACGAAATCTTCAGGTGCTTTGTTTGGGTCTAAAATACGAATTTGCGTTTATTTGTGGGTTTGTCAAGACCAACATTTGTGCGTTTGTAAAGAATTTTCTGAAAGGGGTTCAGATAATTTATAGATGGGCATTGATTATAATTTGTACGCATTACCTACAATATTATTGTAAATATGGCTTAGTTTATACCTACATGGTTATAATAAAAGTTTTAAGGACAGTATAGGCTGCTAGAAAGATACCTGATCTCGGTTTGTGGTGGACTCCGAACCACGAAATACAGACGATACACAACAGATGGCGCACGGGGCGCAATATTCAGAACTTGTATGGATTCCAATAAATTACTATAAAAAACTACATCGCTGAATAGAAAATACTCAGCCAACTGCATCATCATCATCATTATCAGCCAATAATCATCCACCGCTGGAAATAGTCCTCTCCCAAGGAGCGCCACAATAACAAAGGAATAAAAAACATCCCAAAAGCAATAAATAAAAAACAAATTGCATACAACTTTGTGGTACAATTTCGGAGCACATTTCGCCGGAAACTCTATAAAGTTGACAGTCCAACTGTACCTTTAATATCTTGCAGTCCACTCACGCGCCACCTTCAACAGGCCCTGATTGCCGCCGAATCAAAATTATATTTCATTCGCACATTCAAACTGATTCACACCGGCCAGCAAGATTGCTCAGCCATTCCAAAACGATTTATAAAGCTATAGATTTGCGAGGGGACTTACATTTTATAGGTTTTATATTGTACTTAAATATATAATGAATGATATTTTTTGTAAATAATTAAACAAACTTACCGATTTCAGTGAAGCACAAAGATTACTTCGAGTACCACGATGACGCTCGCTCGCTTGCAAACTGACTGTTCGTTCTATGAATTTCAGGGTATGTAACAACTTTTATGTCATTGAGAATTCTGTTCCTTTTTAAAAACCAATATTTATTTAAACTATGTTTTTTGCATCTTCGTATTAGATACCTACTTACATCTAAATCATTCAGAACCAGAAGAACGGTACACACGCTATTCGATACAAATAAATCACAAGAAAACTACGCAGCAATTACAGCGCGGTCCTAACTAAGCGCAAAACAACACCAGTTGAAATTGGTCGCGTACCCATAAAACAATCTGTGAGCAACTAAGCAAGCAGAAAACGTTTTATTCAGCTCCCATTTATTTTAGGGTGAGTTTTGGCGGCGGCGGCGGTAGGCCCGTCGCGTGACTAGCGTCCGTGCCTCAGACTCACAAGAAAGAGTAGCCACACCGTGTTTGTTAATCCTCCTCCATTCATTCCGCAAAATATTTCGGCCATTTTACTTTTACCAACACAATCTCCTTGAGCTATTTATTCCGCGTATCGCTTACAAAGGCGATACAATGCCCGTCTAATTTCAGTCTTGTAATTCAAAAATGAGGAAAATGTTTAATAAGTGAAGGAATTGGTGTTTCCGTGGTTTTGTTAAGGCACCGATTTGTTACACTGAATGTTTGCTGTAAGATTGGTCTCGGAGGGCTACAATAAGAGTCTTATGTAGGAATTGTTCATGGCCAATTATTAATAACGAGAGTTTAATTAGGTACATTGTATTACATGAAAAAAATCTAAATAGTGTATCTTCACTCTCCACTACACATACATACCGTAGAGTAGTGGTTCGAGTATAGTAGTATACATTCAAATATGAATCTATGATTTATTAGTTGAAGAAATTTCATTTATTTATTATTTTATTTTATTCGGAATATTATATACATAACTTGACTTACTCCAAGTCCAGAGTCCAGATCCAGCCAGACCCACCCAACCAATACCCAATTTAGTTAACTCAACACCCGATCGACATTAAACACATACCCGTCGCGCTAAAACTGCTATCCATTTAAAAACCAAAACCCTAATCCCTATCTCGAGCGTAAGCTCCATTAAGATCAGCTTTAAAAACTTATCAGCTGAAAAATACGTTTGAACGTGGCGGATAGTAGAATAGATCATTCCCCGTAGGAAGGCATCAATCGCGATGTGATTTATAGGGGGAGCCACCGCTCCGACCGGTCGCCGGGTTTTGCTCCTGTTGGCAGCGTCGCCTGCAAACAACTCACTCACCTGACACCTGCTTGCTCATCGAAAATGCGACCTGCAACGGATCTTTTAAACGCTCTTTTTGTATCCGTAATCGTCCCCACATTGGTATCGCTTTGTGCCCGCCTCGTGAAGCGGTGGTTGGCAGGGTTGGCGGTTTTCAAATTGGTTTAGATGTGCAAAAGATACGTATGCTTTCGGTGAAGTACGCAGATTTCAGGAAAAGTTCTATAGAGGTTCAAAAAAGTCAGCGGATATCAATATTTCGTTTTTTTTATATATATAATTATGTAAGTATAAACATCAGTACTTTATTCATTATTCATATAAATAGAGCATTTTGCGTAGGTATTGAAGCAGTCTTAACACCCTCACAATCAATTTTTTATTAAAGCACATAATCTTAGGTACCTACGTACTTCGCACCGTCTGAATAATAATCACGCGACTGCAGTGAAACTTTCCACCATTGTCGGGCTCCTATTGAAAATCTCTTACCCCAATCCTACGCTCGCAGTAATAAATTATTATTAATCCAAGCAACTAGAAAGTAAACTTGTAATTCAATCTGCAAATGGAATCTGCATTTTGGACACGGATATATATACCTAGCTATTTTTGCATCCAAAATGACTGTCTGATTTTGGCTCTCGTTTTTATGTAAGTATTAAAATCTTAATTAAGTAAGTAAGTAGCTAGCTATCTTGTTTTCTTTATTACCAGCAATTGGTGTGGGCCAATAGGAACTTGGGATGCATGAAAAACCGTCCTCAAGTGACGTGTATGTTTCTTATGTACTTACTTACCTTCCTACGTGTGTTGCACAGATTTTTTCTATACTTACCAATAAATGCGTAGGTACTAACCTATTTACCTACACCGTATAGCTTTCAAACCAGTGTCCGATGTCCGTCGCATCTATGATAAAGTTCGACCAAGTTTCAGTGAAAACAATGTACTTAGTGCTTATTATGTATTGATTTCCCGCAACTAAGTTATGTACGTTGTAGTGGACAAGCCATTTAATTAACCATTGACGTCCCAAGAAATCAGAGACAATTAAAAATATATTGTAGGTATCAGGTTAAACTTATCACGGTCATGTTCAGCTTCTCGTATATTAAATACGAAACCTTTTAGTTCGCGGTTAGGAAGATGTGTTCTGTAATCGAATAATCGTATTCCAGAATTAGGATTTTAGTTTGTTCTCAAATTATTTCAAATATTACCTACTTGTGACGTTGATTTATTTAGGTAATATTTGGCATAACTTGTTAATGGGTGTCCTGTAATCAATTTGGAAAGAAAAAATATTATTTGTACGACCCAACAAAATATTCATAACCTATAAAGAAAGAGGCTGAAATGACAACAAAGATCAGACAATATGCCTAAGATTCATCGACTGGGAACATCAATTTGGGGTCAGTTTACCCACATTCCCGATAAATATATCCAAATAGAGTGTTTCAAATAAACTTTTCCGATACATTAACTAATAACAACAGCCGAAGATAAAATTGTGACAGCGAAAAGGAAGTGGGTTCGACAAGGCGTATCGCCCGACTGTTCCGCGCTACTTGGACGCTATCGCTTTGATTTTATAACAGGAATATTACGTTCTCGAAATACCTACCTCGCTTTAAAATAACAAAATAACACCCTTTTACACAAATACAACGGAAAAATTCGTTCATGATCGCTCTCAAAATCATTAATTTCTAGGTACTTGCTTACTCTATTTATGAAAGGAAATTTACCTCTAACTGTACAACCGTAGGTACCTTTTACGCCCTCTAGCTGCATAAAAACAATCAAACATTACAATCCCTGTTTGTGCGTAGATTGCCACATAAATATTTAACAATATTTTAATTTTCATTCCATTAAAATCGATCTCGAATTCATAGATTGAAATCATCCAATCGCGGTTGGTTCCCAATCGGTATTTGGTTTGAATGTAGCGGTATCATCAATATGTAAAAAACTCATCCGACGAATGTTAACATTGAGAATTGTAAAATATTTATCGTAAATAAACACACATATAACAATACAAGGGCGGGCCCAAACAATTTGCCGACAGTATGCGCGACATGGCATTTTCAGTTGTTTTACTCAATAAGTACGTCATTTTGCAACTTTAATTTTACTGCATTAAGTATAAATATCAATTTATATTTTACAGATGGATTTATTATGTATACAATTGGATACTCACAACTATACATATACCGTCACTACGCGAAATGAACACAAGACAATAACTTAAGTCCTACTCAAATTATGCTTTGCTTGAAGTTCCCAGGTGTGAAACTGACAATGCATCTTATAAGACGTTTCTAACCTTCGTCCACAAACAGTAACCAAACGAAATCTTCAAGACGCAACTACTATATAATATATAATGTACATACATAAATCCGTCACAGTCACAGACTCCCGATAGGCCAAATCGATGAACTAAAATCCCATTGTGCAAGTTTGCAGCCCTCCCTGGACTTGGCGAGATTAATTTTCTTAGTTTAGATTGTTTCGTGAGCTATTGTGCAAGAGATAATTGGATTTTCAAGCTATTTCTGATTTAGTTACCACTCTAGCTAACTTTCAAATTAAATTCGTATCAATGCCATGTGTATTTAAAGGCTTACCTATGAAAAGGGGATATGTCTATAATACTAATGAAATACCGATGTACTTTATGTAGTAGGTAGCATATAATATATATCATATGCTCACGACTATAATATTGATGTTTTATTTTCTTTGATCTTGATAATTATAGTCATAATGTGTCGTACATACTCACGTGATAGGTCGTGAGCCATATCGCCGTTTCTGAATGAGTAGGTACAAAACATTTAATATAACTAAGGGTGGCTTGCACCAAATATTTAAAGTATGTCAATTTGTAATAAAAAATATACATAACAGGTATAAGCGTAAGATTTTGATTAAATTGTTGAAGTTTTATATCTGTAAGTTAGTTTGCAGGTTCCTGCAGCAGGTGGAAGGCAAGTGGGAAGAGCAATAAAACGGTTATGTTTTATGGCCATCAGCAACGAAGTTGGAACCCGCGGAGCACCGCTTTGCTCCTTTTCTTTACGTACATTTAACCACAATGAGGTATGTATAATTGTATATGTATACCTAAGTGTATAATCGTTTATAACTGTTCCACGTGTATTTGATTAGACTAAGTTTTTATGAAATTTAGAAGTTCTTAAGTAGGTATAGCTAGGGGCATGGGCAATAGTATCGGATCGAAGAATGATAGATCATTTATTTATTTATAGACACTTTATTGTATACACAAAACAAAGACAAAAACATGAAGACAGAAAAAGTAAGAAGTACACAAAGGCGGGCTTATTGCCAAGAAGCAATTTCTTCCAGCCAACCCTTGGTTGGTGGAAAACTAAAGTGATATTCACACGAAACTCTTTTATACAATAATAAAAATAAAATAAAAAACATCATTCATTTAGATTATTTTTAATTTTATTGCATTGCCATTTTATATAATGCATTATATTACACTGCCAAATACTGAAATCACTGAAGAGATACAAGAAGAAAGTATTTTTTCAACTATCATTCTATTTTCTCATCCATGAATCAATACGTCGTTGAAAAGTATCTACTTATTACCTATAACAATGATAATATCATTTCGTAAATGCCATGTCTGCCGGTATATCCTCATTAAATATTAGTTAAACAACAACCCTCTTTTATAGTTCTTGGAAAACTCACTTGTTTTGACTTGTGCGAACAATCGTCTTGGAATTGCAGGTTTAATAATTTCTGATTGGAAGCTTTCATAGTAGGCCTGAAATTGTGGTACGCCGACGACCACATCAATACCAATACTTAATTTGATAAGAGTGTAGACACAATATCACTGAACAGTTAATATTTATTTAATTATTATTTGTAAAGGGATACAAACAGTATATAATCGTTCTTAAACTAAAGTTAGGTCTTATTCTAGTACTTGTAGCAGTTATCCACAACATATGCCAAAACTTTTCTATAGGTATCTAAGGATCTAATAAACTCTAAGCTATACAATTTTAATAGGTTTTAGATACCGGAACCACTGCCTTAAATTATTATTTCTTTAGCCTATTTAAGTACAGTTACGTACTGAAACTTAAGTAGGTACAAAATATAAGATTATCAGGCCACCCGCCGTGAAAGTTACAGAATCACACCACAGTTCTGTTACTAACAGCTTAATGCTACACGATTATCACCGATAAGAGGGGTCCGATAATGAAATCAGCACAATTGACACATGCCAGCGACGAGTCCAGCAGCGAGCCGACTGATTAGCGAGCTAGCGACGGAGACCTGGGTTCGAACCCGCTTTATACTCAAACCTGCCCCGTAGAGATTTTAGATTTACCTGCGATGGTGAATACAAGAGTTGGTGTATATAAAATCGTTATCATTAATCCATTTTCACAATGCCTGGTTAGGTAGTCAGCTAGGGATATGCATAGAGATATATATATATATAGAACTTTCAGTTAACAGTAATTACTGGAAATTATCTTTATTACTTTAGTTGTTATTATTTTTAGTCAGGTAATGCTCTTTAATGTTACACATGCTGTGGCTACATTTTATTTAGAAGTGCGTATATGTCTTGTAATTCACTCGAATGTTATCAAATGTGTTAATCTTTTATGTAGTCCTTAAATTTATTAAAAAAAAAACAAAAAAATACGTTTTAACTTTTTAAATGACTATTAAGCATTATTATTAATCCCATTTTTCTAATTGTATTTATAGGTCCAAACGAATGGTCCGATGAGGACGTAGGCTTTTGTCGAGAGAATGGTATAATTAGCGAGTAGACCACAAATAGAAACGTCACGCCGAACCTATTGACGACTAGCGGTCTCATTCAGGAAAAGAGAACTACGAACAGTCGTCGAGTCGCTTTAGCTAATAAATGGCCTCTCCAACTACTCAAATCTGTGGTTTCTTTTATTTTTAATTTTTTTTTTCTATAATTTTTACAAACAGCCATTTTGGCAAGCCGTGGACTTATTGGATGTAATCCCAGTAGTGCTAATATTTTAAGCATTTTTCGATACGTATGTTGGACGAGTATGATGTTACACGTAGATACTTAGATAGTAAACCAGAAAAAAATCAAATTATTTAGAATATAGGTAGGTACATCTGCAATAATCCATTCTCCCTTTTTACCATCCTCTCTCTTAGCGACAATTGCTCCAGTATCCTACGGTATACCCGTTAACATTACCTATACGTTTTTCTAGGTACGTCCGTATAGTCTTAAGGAGGAAAATTGCTTTTAATTATGTTAACTGAAGCTAAGGCGTGTGTGTGCAATAATGAAATACGCATTCGAACAGTTAATTGAATCTGTCAACAGGGTTGCGCATTCACAGATGCGTCACCGACTCATAGACGCAAATATATATAGCAGATGCGATTAATGTTTATAAACAGTACGTTGTATGCACCAAATATTTGTAAAGAAATATTTAATAACTAGCTTTGAGAGCTTACCGTGGGATTTCCGGGATAAAAAGGGTAACCTATATGTTAATCCGGGGTGTCAGCTTACTACATGACAAATGTTATATCCATTGGTCCAACCGTTTTCCTGTTTATGAGTAAACAATTACATCCACCCGAACTTACATACGAACTTTCATGTTAATAATATGAGTAGAATAATCAATGGTAACTAAATGCAACCTCGCACATAGATTATTTTATTTGTCTGTTGTTCAGTTTCATTAAAAGATTGTTCTGTCGGCATCAATGTGAAAGGATTCGTCAGCAGTTAGTTAGATCTTAATATACCTGAGCCCTAAGCATAAATTTTCATCGTGAACGTGAAGTAAAATTACTCGATGAATTTTGTAGGAAAATTTTAGTTCTGCTACCGACCGCCAGGGGCGCTGTTCATATTTTCATACAAAATTACTCGATGAATTTTTCTTCACGTTCACGATGAATTAGCCCTTAGCTGTAACTGTATTTGGTGTGATCGGATTAAGCAGCTCATATTTTCGTCTTTCATTCACCCGATTTTTCTCATAGGGTCATAATTTGAAAACCACAATTTCATTGCTTTCCGATCAGACCCAACTGCCCTCTGATTTAACGCAATTTGTCTTACACACAACAGCTAATACATTCCTTTGGCGGGTGTATAACATACTGCGAATGTCATCTAATTAATTGCGTGTGCAACATACATAATAGCGTGATTAATATCAAGAGTTAAGTTACAAGAGGTCCGTATAAGTAGGTGCGTAAAGATTCTTGTAAGAGTCTACTGATTTTCTTCTATCCTATTATATTTTATATTATATTTTATTCCTATCTATTGACATGGTATCCAGACGATTAAATACTCACTGTAAATTTTAACTTAAGATACACTAAACACAATTACCTACCAACTTACTAACAAGTTCTGCCAAGAAACTCCCTTCTTATACGCATTTTACTTCAATTCGATATTATTATTAGGATTATGCGGAAAGGAAATCAGAATGGGATCGCTCTCCTCTCGAGGCAGGTTGTTTTCAATTTCACGAAACAATTATTCCGCGCTGTCATCAATCGGACTCTCGCTTTGATTGCGCCAAACTCGTTTTGTTTCAACACAAAAATTGCAATATAAAAAGCTGCCACATCATTCCCTTTCGGTTTAACGTAGATTGCTACCACAATAATATTATTGTTTATCATTCATTCTGACTCTGACATTTTATTATTCGGTCTCATCCCACACATTCGCCAGCATGATACGGTATAAATCCTATGATCGCTAAATAACATTCTCTCGTTCGGATTTGATAAAAAAACAGAAAATGTTTCGTAATAAACGTGTAAAATTCTACAATAGCAGGCGTAAAAACGCTTCGGGCGGTGTACTCCACTGAAATTGTTTCTTATGAACTCGTATTTAGGCGTCAGAGAAAAAGTAGATTAGAAAAAAAACTCTGTTATACTGCCCGAATACAATATCTTCTTAAATTCCATTTGCGAGAAGTGAAAATTTAAACAGAATGGTGTAATTTGGTGAGAGTAAAGTTTTATGTGATTTATAAAATGAAGACCAAAAGTAAATGTAGAGGTAACTCTGGATACGAACAGCATTTGAACGTATATGTGTATCGATTTTGAAACTGGCACAATATTACCTACATAATAATGTAAACAACACAAACAGCAACCTAAAACCCCTCTTTCACATCTCTCTCTCTCTCTCTCTCTCTCAGCCTTCCGTAGTCCACTGTTGGACATAGGCCTCTCCTAACGATCGCCACCCCAAACGGTCACCCGCCATCTGCATCCAGCGGCTTCCCGCTACCTTCCGCAGATCATCAGACCAACGGGTTGGGGGGCGACCGACACGCCGTTTGCCGATACGGGGTCTCCACTCCAGAACCTTTCTACTCCAGCGGTCGTCGGCTCTGCGGGCTACGTGGCCAGCCCATTGCCACTTCAGCGTGCTAATCCTTTTGGCTATGTCGGTAACTTTAGTTCTCCTGCGGATTTCTTCATTACGAATCCTATCTCGCAGGGACACGCCTAACATAGCCCTTTCCATAGCACGCTGAGCAACTCTGAGCTTGTGGATAAGCCCTTTGGTGAAGCACCACGTCTCGGCTCCGTAAGTCATCACTGGCAACACGCACTGATTGAAAACTTTTGTTTTCAGACACTGAGGTATGTTTTCAGTGAAGATGTGTCGTAATTTCCCGAACGCTGCCCATCCGAGTTGGATTCTACGAGCTACCTCTTTATCGAAGTTGGATTTTCCTAATCGGATCACTTGACCTAGGTAGGGATACTGATCAACAACTTCGATGGTGACACCTCCTACAGTTACGGGCGATGATGAAACATGTTCGTTCGACATGACCTTTGTCTTGTCCATGTTCATTTTCAGCCCAACTTGTTTAGAGGCATCATTGAGGTCTGTGAGCATTTCGCCTAACTCCTCCAGCGTTTCCGCCATAATAACTATGTCATCAGCAAATCGTAGATGAGAGATATATTCGCCATTGACGTTAATGCCCAGTCTTTTCCACTCTACAAGCTTAAAAACATCTTCCAGTGCACAGGTGAACAGTTTCGGAGAAATAACATCTCCCTGTCTCACGCCCCTTTGCAACTGGATCGGTTTTGTGCTATGTTCGTGTAATCGAACTGACATTGTGGCAGCATTGTACATACATCTCAACACCTCGATATAGCGATAGTCTATATGGCACCGCTGAAGGGATTGAAGCATCGCCCAGAGCTCAATAGAATCAAAGGCTTTCTCATAGTCCACAAACGCTAGACATAAAGGTAGATTATACTCCTCGGTCTTCTGTATAACCTGCCGAAGCGTGTGTATGTGATCTATGGTACTATAGCCTTTTCGGAACCCGGCTTGTTCGGGTGGCTGGAAGTCGTCGAGTCTTTGCTCGAGACGATTCGTAATAACTCTCGAAAACAGCTTGTACACATGGCTCAGAAGTGCAATGGGTCTATAATTCTTCAATAGGGCTTTGTTGCCTTTCTTGAAGAACAAAGTCACTACACTTCTGCTCCATGCCTCCGGGCTTGTGCCTTCGAGTATGACGGAATTAAACAACCTCCGAAGTGCTATTAAAATCGGTCTACCGCCGGCTTTCAGAAGTTCTGTCGTTATTCCATCATCTCCCGGAGCTTTGTTGTTTTTTAGCTGTTTGAGAGCTATACTAATCTCGTCTAGACTGACGTCCGGAATATCTTCGGTATAGTGTCGGGTGAGTGGCGCTCGGCTGTCGTGAGCACCGCTGGTAATAGGGTTTTGTGTTGTGGTGTATAACTGTCCGTAGAATCTCTCAATTTCTCCCAGAATTTCGGGCACTGATGAAACGGTGTTGCCAGTGTCGGTCTTCAGTTGGGTCAACAGAGTCTGCCGAACAGGTCGATCTCTAGCAAAGACTTTGGAGCCCTTGTTTTGCTCTATTGCGTCTTGAATGCGCTTGCAATTGTAGCGTCTCATATCGCAACGTCTTGCTTTGGCGATCTGTCTGTTTAGACGTCTGTATTCGACCATATCAACTGAAGACTGCAACCTCATTTCTCTCCGTTCTCTTATGAGACTCAGAGTCCCATCTGAGAGTTTTTGAGGTCCTCGGTTGGTTCGGGACGAAAAATATTTCGATCCTACCTCTCGGACAGTTTCCACAAACCTATTATTTAAATCGTCAACTGTAACGCAATTCTCTAAACATATCAGGCGGTCGCAAAGCTCAGACTGAAAGCTTTCGGGATCCTGGATTTGAGCAGGAGTAGGACGGAGCGTGGACTTCATTAGACGGGAGCGTTCTATTTTGCAGTTTATATTCAAAGTGCCTCTTACGAGTCGGTGATCGCTGCCGGTCTTAACCCTACTGATCACTGAGACATCATTGAATATGTGCTTCTTATCCGTCAATATGAAGTCGATCTCGTTTTTAGTCTTCCCATCGGGGCTAATCCACGTCCACTTCCTTTGTGGCTTCTTCTTGTAGAAGGAGTTCATCATATAGAGGCCCTCCTTCTCCAAGAAGTCAGCCAGCATTTGCCCACGATGGTTCCTGACTCCAAATCCATGTGACCCCACTTTCGTCTCGCCGCCTTCTTGTTTTCCGAGTTTCGCGTTAAAGTCTCCCATCACCACCGTGAAATGAGTAGTGAACTTACGCAGGGCAGACGATACGTCTTCATACGCAAGTTCGACCTCATCATCGGTGTGCTTAGATGTGGGTGCGTAAACCTGTATGACCTTCATTGAGTATCGTTTAGATATTCTCAGGATGAGGTACGCAACCCGTGTCGACACACTTCCGATTTCAACGATGTTGTTGACGAGGGACTTGTTGACGATGAACCCGACACCCCCTTGGGACAGTTGGTCGCCCTCCCGGTGGTACAGCAAGTTTCCGGACTGGAGAATTTCCGTATCCTCTCCCTCTCGTCGGACTTCGGATAACCCTATAATGTCCCATTTTAACTTGCTGATTTCCTCTTCCAGCTCCTCTATCTTCACGTCTTCCCTCAGTGTCCGTGCGTTATATGTTGCCAGGTGCAAGGGTCGGTTGGGCTGGTAGCCGACTCTCTGCCGGAGATTCTTCGCACCCCCTGCCCCGCCGTTACCGTGACCGCTACCGGAGTCCGGGATAGCGGGGCTGCCGGGGACTGGGGGCCGGGGCTTTGTTTTTTCCATCATTAGGAGGTGTATTTGCCATAATCACCGCGCTTGGCAGGCGTGTTGGTGATTCTCCTTTTTTACGGCGGGAGATCGCCGCCTCTGCTAGGAGAGGAGGTCGGGTCGATTTACCGCCGCCCGACATTCGGCGTTGTCACTCGTTAGCACCACCCAGGGGGCACGTGTAGGGTAACTAGGGTTTGTACCTACGGACGTGAGCGACAAGCCCCCCCTCTTTCACATAACAAAACAAAAAAAAAACACCAAACGCGAAGTGTAAGATGCAGTATTTTGGATTGTGTGTTTAATAAAGGCGCGTGCACACGAGCGTGCGGTAGGCGCGAGGCCGCGCCGCCGCCGCCGCCGCCGGGACGCAATCACACGGCACCCGCGAGCTAATCTCGCCGTATTCTAGTTCACTATACAGGGATTACAGTCACATATAAACGTCACACTTTTTACGTTCTAATTTTGGGTTTAGCTTTTTGATAATTTTGATTAGGTATATGCAATCAGACGGCACCCGCGAGCTAATCTCGACGTATTCTAGTTCACTGTACAGGGATTACAGTCTTTTGTATGTACAAACGTCAACTTTTTACTTTATAATTATAGTTTTAGGTTTTTCATTAACTAGGTACCTGATTTATTTTAATAGTCTGCTGAAACGATTCATAAGCGAAAGATTAGAGTTCTCACTTTAAAAACAATAGTAGAAAATCGAAGGATCGTGGGGCACCAGACAATCCAAGTCCAATACATAGGGGATTAAGTTGCTTCAACGGAGAGGCCTATAGCCAAATATAATGGGATGTGCATGGGATGAATGGGTAGAAAATATTAAATTACATTATTTATTTGAATAGGGAACAGAGATAAAGTATCAAAAGTATTAAATTTATTGACAGATTGTAAAACGTTGGTAGTAAGACGATTGTAATTTATTATTATTTATTATTATTATGCTGTATATTCTCTCTCTGTGCCACTATTTTCATAGATTGTTTTAGATTACACATAGCTATGAATTTCTTCTAGACAAATGTTATGGGCTCAATTTTTTATAAGTACCTAACTACCATAAGAAGTTAAAATTAAACCCTTTTAGATAAGAGTGTTTATGATTATTTCTGACTACGTTAAACCTGTACCTATAGCAAATGCATTTTAAAGACTGTTATACTTTTTGTTAACTTACTTGATTAAAAGGCCTACCTTTGTTTTGTACCTACATGTAAAAGAAATATAACTCAAGTCTTCCCCTCCGCATGCGATGAAGGATAAAGAAGTAAAAAGTCGTCAGTTTTTGTCGGAGCAACTTTGCAAACTTGTCGACGTCTAAATCATAAATAAAGCGAGCGATTTAAGCGGAAGAAGTTTAAATAGCTTAGCGGGATGAAAGTTAAAAAGCGCTGCAATTCATGCAACGCAGGTGACCGAGGTTTATCAGCGCCGGGCAGCCGCCGCCCGCCGCCCCGCCGCCGCCCCGCCGTCGCCCCGCCGCCGCCGCCGCGACGCGCGCGCGCCTCGCACGACGGCCACGCGCCTCCCGCCGGATAATCGCCCCATTTATAAAGTTTAGCAGGACAAACCTGCCCGAGTTTTTGATTGAAAACAAACTCAGGACAAGGGACCGCATCATTTGAATAAGTATTCCGCGAATAAAGTGGGGCTTTATGTTTTCTTTTAGGTGTTTTTTTGTCCTTTGTTATGCAAAACAATGTTCCACCTTGTTTCTGTTTAGGTACTACAATACGCTTTATTTTTGAGTAAAAGACTCTTTTGAAGTTAAGCTCCCCTGTATAAATAATTTCACTTTCGCTCTTTGTTCTACAATGACAGCAGTCTTTGAAAGTGTCGGTCTAACTAAACTTGACGTCGTTTCGTCGCTAAGTCAACTCACTGTAATCAACTGGCTTCAGGAGAAAAAACTTCAGGTTCTACACAAAACGCCGGGACGCTGCCGGAGATCACGGAAATGTTGGAAAAACCTTCCATTTCAAATTCAGGTAGATTTGTTCATCGAATATAAGTAAGTAAATTCTCATCTCCGGGCATTCTTCATTTCGATTCCATGGGCGTACCGTTGTAGTTTTCATTCTTTTATGTACAGAATATTTTAGGGAAAACCTTTACGGGGAACCATACGCGTAGGTAGGTTTAATCAAATACATACAAACAAGATAAGAAATCCTTCTGACAATGACATAGGTTCAATAGAAGAAAAATAGTTTGAGAAAGTTTCATATTTCGTTTCACGCATAACCGAATCAGTTTCTGATTTAAGAAATGCGTAGCCACAATAATGTTGGCTCAGCCGTCATGACACCTGTGACAAATACAATAAAACTTTACCAATAAGCTATAAATTTTGCAGAGGGGCGGCCCCTCCCCCTCCACCACGACTCGCTTCAGTCTGAAACCACGATATATCATGAGCCGATTTCCGACACGACACAAAGAATAAGGTAAATCATAAGATATATTTTTACTTTCACCACATTACTATCTTCTAATCCAAACATAACGAAAGTAAAAGGAGCCTGAAATTGCATCAGATTGAATAAACGTGCAATGAATGGTCATATTTTAACCACTTATTAAATTTCCTGTATTGTAGTAACAACGATTTTTTTTCTTGTTCCTGAATTTGAAGAAAACTGATTATTTTATTGAACTTAACATAGCAAGTCAAATAAAACGTATCTCTTATTAAATATCGACGGTGGAAAGGCAAAATGTATTATCCGCCACTTTTGGCGAATATGAGTTATATATACCGTTGGAATCGCCTGATTTTTCTCTTTCGAATGGTGCGGGTCTCGTTTCGATCTGAGCACTTTTTGGCGCTTAAGACAACGGTGATTTTGGAAATCTTAATACTTTTTTCTTGTATTAAGAGCCACTTTTTTAGTTATTTGTATGTTCAAACATACTTGATCAAAACTAAAGTTATATAAAACATTGTACCCTCACTAAAACAGTAAAACATTGTGACTTAATTCATTTTGAACTAATGTGAATTTGTATCATTAGTTACTTAAGCGACCTACCTGATTGCGTAATTGATATAAAACAAAATGCCTTCTGGTCAAAAATAACATAAAATCACTTAATACATTTTACAATTTTGTAATTTGAAGCCATACTGGCACTTAAACCATTTTACCAGTCAGCTTTACTCGCGGCGTTTGGCGGTTAATACAACTTTACCTAAATCTGTTTAGTGGTACAATTGGCACTTAAACAGCTTTTTGCGATTTGTAGATAATTGATATAAGTGATATAAAACAATTCAAAAGAATCGCAATGAAGCGGTCTATGGTGTTTAAGCTGTTATATCCAGAAGGATATTGTGTGAAAACGCCAATAATATAAATAGGACCGGTTGGAAAGGTGTCGCTTCAGCACCCCGCCGGGACGTTCATTGGGAGAGGACGTGCGTCTATGCGACAGTTGGCGCCGCGTGCGCAGCGTAATTACGTAGGTACAAACTCAGATTCGTTCGCCAGTATAAAACTGTAAATATTTTTTGATTATATCACCGATAACTACATTAAATTATGATATCTATTATATTACTCTTTACACAGGTTCTAAATAATAGTGTTGCTATTATTAATATTTATTGAGTTATAAATATGCACTTGGATCCTTTCGCCTAAATTGCTGTCTCTATGCAAGTAGGGAATTTTAACGTTTCTCTAAAATGATCCAACCAAATATTTATTTTTTATAAAATATTTTTTCTATGACAATATGGGTCTTAATGTAAAATATTTGTATTGTATTAACATGACATTACTTTTTATACAAAATAATAATTATATATCATAAATAAACTTATTCATAAATAATTTATATCGAAATCTAGTCAGAAACAGGATTTCTTATCTATATAAAAATCTAACCGAAAATGTGTTCCCAAGCGCAAATCTCTGGATCAACTTAACCGATTTTGATAATTGTTAGGTAATTATACGAAATAGAAGACCAGTGACCACGAGTACCACGACCTGTTTGTATCCCATAATTTTCAGAATAAAGTATTTCAACGAAAAGCAAACCTTAAAGGAAAAAGTTGGACATGAATTAAATTAACTTTTCTCTAACTTCACTTCATCATCCTCCATTGCTGAAGAGTGCAATATCTGGTATATTCCATCTATCCTGCTTTTTATGCCACCGTAGGAAATCCATCGTTCCCTGGTACTTTGCCACTCTTCAGCGATCGTATGGTCCGTATCAATTCGTCTTATTCGGGGGTTGGATATTTAAATTTCTGTCAAGATGCAGGATAGTCATAAATCTCATCACGAACCATTACGTCCCCACTCCTGGGGCACGGGTCTCCTTCCAATGAAGGAATGGTTTAGGCCTAGTCTACCACGTTGGCCTAGCGCGGGTTATTGGGCCCCAACACAAGCAATCTTGTGCTGAGAGAGTTTTCGGGTAAGTGGGCTACCCAACTGTCAGACGTTTTCAAGCCACCCGAAGGCCTCTGACTAGCCTGTAAGACCTGCCGATTTTATTAATCATAATGATTACGATTATGCATCAAGATACAAGATGCTCCTGGTATATTTGCATCTGCATCCAACTCCCCAGGTGGTGGTTAGGATCATTAAAAACTTCGGCAATGTGGCCATACCATCTTGAAAGTCAATCTTTCATAGTAACAAGGAGATATCCTGGGTTTTGTTGCAATGTTCTTCAAGATGCTTTGTATAGATCCTTCATGTTTCCTATGGCAGCCGATGAGACCATCGCTGGATATAGGGTTACCCCTAGCAGCGTTTGTCCTTTTATAAATTTCGTTTGATATTAAGTTCACAAAGAAAATACTCGTACGCAAGTGCTTCTTTAGAATGGTCGTCTGGTTCGACGTTAAGTCTTCCTTGATGGTTGATCATATCCCATGTTTCTTTAGACATCCATTCATTCTTTAAGTGTTCCTTGTGCCTTATTATTTCTTCGCAAATTTTTAACAACACGTCTTTGATGCCAGTTGTTGCCGATCTGGATACTAAGTTTTCTTCTAACTTGTGGGTCCTGCAGCTTATTTACACGACACCTTTGGCAGATCTTGTGGCCTGCTCCTAAACTCCCGCTATCTTCAAGCACATTTTTCCATCGACTAAGTGGTGATCACTATTGACATCAGCAACCCTCTTATTCCTAACATCCAGAAGTGTCTCCATTTTCGACTAATCGTCGGTCGATTTGGTTCTCGGTCCGGCTGTCGGGTGAGACCCAACTCACATTGTGATAGTCCTTTGGGGTTACCACCACTAAAACTTAGCCATTAACAATCCTAAAGCATCGTCGCTTGCTTATCAAATCTAGCGTATCTTGTATGAATCTGACAGATAGTTTAAAGCGAGCGACGCTGCTTATGGATTGATAATTGCTTATGTGTCTTGCCCACACTAACATACGGTGCCGATACATGGACGCTGACCAAGGAAACTGTGCACCGAATCAGAGTTGCACAGAGAGCTATGGAGCGATCCATGTTAAGAATTTCGCTTACAGACCGTATTCCCAGCGTGGTAAATCACCTTCACAATCACCAGTCTTCGACGTCGGTATGCAGGTCACGGAACTGAAATGGGAGTCGGCAGGAAACTTGGCTCGAAGGCAGGACGGAAGGTGGATAAAGGCGGTGACAGAATGGTGGCATAGAGACGGACGAAGAAATGTCGGTTGGATTATGATTATTAATTAATGAATAAGTAAACCTGCTGATCACTTGGATCTCAATCTCAAAGTGATTTCGCGGTGAACAATATGTTAATAAAGTTTATAATAAAATAATGCTTCGAGAAAAGGTACGGCCATGCCGCTTCTTTGCTCGACTTGGTGAGATATTATGAATTTTTTGTTTTCAATCTAGCTGGCCCGCAGGTACCGCTTCTTACCCTACCCTACCCTATCCTACCCTACCCTACCCTACCCTACCCTACCCTACCCTACCTTACCCTACCCTACCCTACCCTACCCTACCCTACCCTTCTTACCTTTTATACCTTCCCTGGACTTCCACAAATGTTTCTAGACCAAAATCAGTTCAACCGTTCTCGAGTTCTGAGGTCCAATTATAAGTTCATTTATTCTTTAAGTCATTCATCTTAGATATAAATTGCCTTAGTCTGGCGGTTAATTCATTCTTATGGAATGTTTAAAGTAACATAAATTATTATAAAACATTATCCTGGTGTGATGGTTAAATCTCCTTGGTGTTTAAATTGTTTTTACTTGTATTTAATTAAAATGTTAATGTCGTTTAAGCCAATTTTACCTGACTGAGATTTCAGATGCCTATGTCTTATGTCCCTTATTTCAGTAAATAGAATATGTACGGTGGCCTGCGCCTAAAAGTATACAGGCGGAGTTTTTAAAATAACGATCTTAAGCTCACATGGTGTTCAAGCACATCCACATAAACACCACTGCTACACACATCACACACAACACGTCCCCGGATTTATAACAGATGTAGCTGGTCCCTTCATCATCAGGGATCGATTTTAAAAACTCCGCCTGTATACTTTTAGGCGCAGGCCACCGTACATTCATTTTATATACAGAATAACATAGAAAACTATTTCAATTTAACGTATTTTAATTTTCAAAGCCATAGCTAGAATAATTACAGAGATATGATTTTTTTTTCGAAAATTTCAAACTTTAAATCGCTCTGGTGAACATTTTATGTCATGGCGCTTAAACCATTTTGCCTTTCCACCGTCGATATAGGTTGTATAAAAAGCTGTTGGTAATCAGCAATTCACCGCTTTAATCATTAAGAAATTATGTTCCAAGCTCATTTCTATTTTTAGGCACTTCATACCTTGAAACAATTAACGTAATTCTGGTACATAATTATAGGGTCGTTTAATAAATCGTTTTAGGGGGACTTTACATTGGGCTGTGTCATCGCATTACACAGATGGAATATTAGGAAAATTCTCGCGGCTCTAGACAAGAAGTTATACGCCACAAAAAGCACTTTGTGTGAGAAAACCTTGAAAGAGGTGTTCCTCCTTTTGCTTTTAAAAGGAAAATCTTGGAGTGGAAAGTAGACGACGAGACATTTCGATGGTTACATACGAGTCTGTACTTCTGTAGTGCCATTCCGCACACGCTTACACCTTCGCTCACACTTGCTCTACTGGCTATCTAGATTAATTTATGTTGGAGCTCGATTTAACTACATTTAATCACAAAAAGGTCATCATCATGAAAGGCCGAACTGACTTAAAAGAACCTGAGCTCAAATATTTCCTATGTGTGCTTACAGATCCTACCACAAAAACTAAAAAGGATTAACAGAGGTTGGTATAGTAAAGCACTATCAAATAGGTACAATCCTTTATTTTTGCTAAGAGAATTAATTACCGAAGGCTGATTTTTCAATTGGCAGATAAAAGTTATCTGAGCAATAACATTGCAGTCAAAAAGATAGATATATTTTGAAACTGTGCTTGATATTTTTTTTAATCGATAATAGTTTATACTGTAAAAATAACTGAATCAAAACAATATTCAATCGGACATAAAAACGAAAAGCTCTCTAAATTTTCACCCAAAGGGTGTCAAATGAAAACGCAAAATGCCGTAAGCTATATGCAAAAGGTGGTAAATAGATTTTTCGCCGAACCATAAATGAAATCAGTTTAACTTGCGATGTTTTAGAAATTCATTTATGAAACTTTTTTATTATATTTCAAATATTGTGCCGGAGGTGTGTTTCGCGAGGGTGGATTATTTTATGAAGAACTAGCTTTTCCTGCGAGCTTCGCTTCGCCTCGAACGGCTATCCAGTGGGAATTCCGGGATAAAAATCATAGTATGTCTGTCCAGAGTGTCAGCTTACTGCATGCTAAATTTCAGCTGATATCTAGTGAAAGAGTAAGAAACTTCCATTCATCCTCCCATACATAATTTTTATACCATCAAACTTTATCTTTTATAATATCAGAAGGATTAAAAAAACTTACAACAAAACTTATGTTCTGTCGCCGCACGATTATTTTGGTAAATCCAACGATTTCCATCGACCCGTGATTGTGACAATAAGGTTGAAAATCCCATGACGTGGTATAATTACCGACCCTGCATGTAAGAGCACGACCCGCAAACAGTTGAATCTTACTTTAATCCTTACGTATTCTGCCACGAATTTCAACACTCAATCTCAATTATTATTGAAGTATTCATTTAATGATATTTGAAAATAAAAATATTTATACTATACCTACACCACCTGCGGCTAATGACTCAATATACAGGATGCTTCAAAAAGCGAACTACGGAAATTCATCATCATCATCAGCATAATATAATCATCCACTGCTGAACATAGGCCTCTCCTAAGGAGCGCCACACTCCTTGGTCCTCGGCCTTCCTCATTCAGCCACTACCGACTACCTGCCTTAGGTCGTCGATTCAGGTGACAGGAGGGCGTCCCACGTTGCGTTTGCCAGTTCGTGGTCTCCACTCCTGAAGTCGTCTACCTCAATGGTTATCAGTTCTTCGGCTGATATGACCAGCCCACAGCCATTTTGGAAATTTGTGAAGTAAAAAAATCGTTCTCCATAGTAAAATTCACTTGACCAACAAAGTTCCTATGGAAAAGGATATTTTTTTATCGTCAATTTTCATAACTTGTAACAAAAGTTGTTCAGAATTACCATCTGATTAACCCCTTTCAGATCAGAATACCCTTTTTGAAACACCCTGTATAGGTATATCAATAAAAAAAACACTATGCTCAGCTAAGCACCATTCTATATCACAAAAGCAACCCACTATCTACACTACACATTACGGATCATGCACAACAAACGAGCGTTCATATTCGCCAGTGAAACGGGATATTTATATGGGGTATCGCTCACGATAGCATTATTACGGTGGCTGGCCGGAGGAGTAACTAGTGATGCGCTTAAACTCAGCATCAGGAATCAATTAGACCGGCCGCACGCCGCCTACTGCCTCCATTATTGAGCATGATATGGAGCGTGCACACTTAAGCCCGGTGCCGATTATGAATTTTGAAAAACTATGTACGGCAACAGTTTTGTACGATTTTGTTTTAGATGGGTTGGTAATATTTTGATACGTAGGTGTGGGAAAAAGCGACTATGCGAAAGTAAGGAAAACGTTTGAAGGTCGTGTTAGTATTTAGACCACAGACCTGTATTAGAGTAGACAACGCAAGTGCACGTACTTCGCGTGTAAAAAGGGAGTGAAATTATCTTCCTTTAGCGCAGTGTCATTAGGGACGTTCCTAAACTAAATCGTTCAAGTGACGTGACTTACGTGACAGTAGGTATAAAAATTTAGATCTTGTGTCGCGCCGTGATTGGACAAAAAAAGAGTTTAAATAAAAATAATTAACTAAACAGCGCATTCAGTTTCATGAGCCAGTTCCAAGTACAATCCTAATACAGACTCCAACAATGACAATTAGCCACAATGTGTCTGCAAATGCAAACCAAACATGAACCGCTAAGCAAGCACTTAACCCCTGGAGAGTGAAACAGAGTTAATAATTTCGTCCGGCGCACTAGTGCAGTGTGTAATCCCCTCAAGCGCTTCGCCATCAGCCGGCCGATTAGCAGGTAAACCTGATTTCCTTGTTACGGTCCGTCATACTCTTAGCGCTTAATGTGACGCCTGAAATTTTATACAGCCAGACGTTTTGGAAATTTGACGTTTTCGACAATCGCTGCGACATTAATGGAGTTTGAGCTGTTTATTAATGTAGAGGGCGTTGGTCCCGGCTTAGTTCCTCCGGCGCCGGGGGATTCTGGTAACGTGAAGTGATTTGATCAGTCAAGACATTTTTGGTGTTTCTGCTCTGATATAACGGTTTAATGTGACGGACAAAGATGCAAATTGTATTTGTATTTTGTCGTTAAGTATTTCTTATTTTAGCGTTCCTACTCTGTATTCAATAAAATTCACTCCGACGAGGCCAGTACTAAAAGTATAAAAAACGGTTCAAAACGGAATGCAAAGTTTTGGGAAAGGCTGATCTAATAGTCAATAAGCATTAAAGCTGTGGTCTGTTTAAACAAAAGTGTATCCGAGGCGTACTACTTGGTATTCAGCACACATACATAATCCTTACACAGAGACCATGATCTTGAACCGAGTGACAGTCGACCGACTCCCTATTCGGAATTTAAAATGTCTCTCGAACGCATGAGTTTGAATAACGGTGAATTTAAATTGTATTTTAAACGTAGCTATTAACGAGGGTTTACGTAAACATTCTGGACAAGAAGTGGGCACTCAGGGTTTTTATATCAAATGTTTTATGTAAGTACCTACTTACTTATTTCAGTATAGGTTCAAGGTAGGTATATTGTATTATTCTTAAATGCATCAAAAAACAATCGGCTTAAATTTAATATTAAAAATGTAGAACGGTTATTTGATACACGGACCGTAAGGTATTTGACAGCCTCAACATCTGTCCATCGTGTGGGTATTTATGGTATCTCCGTTATACAAATTACGCTTTAAATAAGCACTTAGTTTACTTAACTTGCTTTAGAATAAATGTTAATTTTTTTTTCAGAATAGGGCGATCGTCCGCCCATGCCTCGGCCGTAATGACAATATCCTACGTGACTTTATGCTAATATCGGCCTATGACACTGAAAGAACAACACCCGACAGGGTATAACCTGATTGTCCTCTGATGTTTATTTTAAGCTAAGATTTAGTGCAGTAGGTAGGTAAACGCTTCGTGTTATTTTGTTTTTATTGTTATACATTTCACAGCCTTTATTCCCAATGGTACGAAAATGGAGTCAATAAATGTTGTTAGTAATTTAAAAGGTTTTATTTACTACGAGTTGCTGTCATCTTGTCAATTTATCATGGAAATGTAAGCAAAAACTCTTCCTGTGTGTAACTGACAGCCAATTCTGAAAATGACAGCTAAAGGGTACATTTCCCTTCCTTTCTGTACATAAAAATATGAAAAATATAATAGGTACGGTAGAGTACTACGAAAATTTTATAGGCATTGGAATAATATGATGAAATGATAGTACGGCAAAACATGTAGCATCTCCTTACAACTTGAGCAACTTTCTACTTAAAGTATAGCATTACACTATTATCAAAATCTCTCAGGAGGGACGCCATTACAATATTGTTACAGCAAGTATAACACTCATGTTCACCGTGTTAGTTCTGAGTGACACGAAATTTAATCCAATAATATATTATGTAGGTGTACGGTGTATGTAGCTACCTCTATTTCCTTAATGTACAACGTAGGTACGTCTCAGGTCTGGTAATTCTATACTTGAGACGAAAGCTTATCAGCTGAACGAAACAAGGAGGATTATTTACCATCCTCTTCATATTTCCTCTTGCTTACTTATTTTGTACTTAAAGAATATCTTACTTACCTATACGTGTTTGGTCCTTATTATTTAAATCATTATTTAATAGACTTATGGATAATAGTTATCATTTTTATTTTAACCTATAACCTACAATTTCTTCATAGTCGGTTAGATCGTAACCAGGGAAAGGTTGATCAATTATACGACATCTCCATATTAAATTCTTGACAGATGTGTCCAAAGTCAAGCAATAATCCCTGGTTATGCTCTAACCCACCATGGCGAAATTTTATTGGCACTAAGTATTGCTAGTTGAAGGTGGACATACTGGACATGACCTTTATTAACAGAAACATTCGATTAAACTACTTATGCCATTTGAATTGCTCCAACTGCTCAACCGAAAAGAAGATTTGAAAAATCTGCAGCTGCAGTACACCTCTTCCCATCAGCAAAATGTGCTTGAGTAAACTTTATGTTGAAAAAAAAAGTAATCGAGTAGATAGTTGGTGGAAGTAGAGCGTCTCTAAGGGGCAGTTCTATCTTGCGAAAAACGACTTGTCGTTGCATTTAGCCTACCAGCTGGTCTGGCTATTACTTCATAATAAACTATTGAATTGGTGCATAACTGTCATAATAGTGTTACGTGTGTGTGTAAAATAAATTTAAAAAAAACACGAACGGACGGACGAACGACAGCTGTCATGGCATTGGTACGCTAATAACACTATAATATAGAGCCGTGGTTAGCGCAGCGCTTCTAGAAATTTCTCTATTTCGTCGACTTGTTTTAGTGACAACTCTCGTTCGTTCTTTTTTCGATTTCTATAGTGACGTGCTAAATGTTATCGATGTCAATCGGATGTAAAGACGACAAAATGACATAACGACAGATATTTGACAGTTTTTTGTTAGGATTACGTCATTTCCTCGTGACTAATTCAATTGTATTGACCAAACGTATTGTATTTCCTTCGTAAATGTTATTTTGTTTTGACTTCACGATAGGGCCCCTGGTTCGTTAGTTTTTCTTAAGGTAGAGTGGGCCCCTGAATCGGGTTGGAGAGGAGCGTCCCGCTGACTGACGCTAATGAGATGGCCGCACGACAATTTCTTTATGCACCGCCTCGCTCATACAAAGTGCATGTTGCATCTTTTTCGTGTATCTTTCACGTACAAGTCTTGTTTATGTGCTTCCAGCTTGAGGAAGTAGGTTTTGGCTGTGAATTTCGTTTTTATTTGTGTAGTTTTAAGTTCTGCTTCGTGCTTTGAATTAAGATTTAAATACTTACAAAGCATGTCAGTAGGTATGTATTTTTATGAACTAGGTATATTCATCTAATAAAGGTAGGCTAAAGATAAGTTATGATTTATAAGAAACAACGACCATGCTTGCAATTGTTACTTTGCGAAATCAATACTAAATAAAAATCTTGTCTTCACCAAGAGCTTTTCAATCTTCCCCTTTAGATAATAGAATTGCTAATCACGCAATAACGATATAATCCTCGACGTCCACCCACAAAACCCATTTCCTTTATTATTTCATTCTTATTTATCATGGCCGGTACAAAAGTTGCGATCTTGTACGTCACACACAATAAATGTCTGTAGCTAAATCCAGTTAGGAGCGTGCGCCGACCGCCCGACGTTTGATAGAGAAACTGTGTGCAACGATGAAATTTAAAAAGTCATTTATTTCGAAATCCTTTTTCTCGGCTCGCCCGCGGCGTAGCGATATCAATTTTATTTTCTATTGCGGCTCCCACCGAGATCGAGAACGCTTGTAAACACACCCCCACACGGCTGTGTGTGTGAACGCGTGCTTATCACGAGTGTAACTCGACTGATAGGTACTTACTAAGTAAAGTTCATTAGGAGTAGCAATCGTTCGTGAGTTGGTGTTGTGTAAACATAGCGTCAGATAGTCGGTGCCGATACCGTGGCTTGTGCGTGGAGTGTTCACACTCACGAAAGGGAGTAGACTATAGAAGATAAAATTTTGTAGTAAGTAGATAAAATACTAAGTTATTGTTATATGTATATATTTTATCTGTAATTAACCTATAACCTATGTAATAAATTACTATAAAAATATGCTGTCCTAATTTGGCTAATTTGTATTAGATATGAAAAAAAAAATAGGTACTTCATGTGTACATAAATGTTACGGCTAATGTTATGTGTGAAGATAAACTTAAGATAAACCACCTAAACCTAAAATTAACTGAGAGGAGCGTTAACATTAGCCGTTACATAATAGTAGGTGTAATATCGAGACACGAATGTAAAATAATTGGTGTAAGTACCTAATTATGTTCCAACTTCCATCCTTCTGATTCCGATGCGTGTGATTAAACTCCGATAATTCGATCAAATGACGGTTATTCCGAAAATGCGGGGCACAGAAATAGTATTTTAATCCATTTTCTTTGTTTGGGCGAGCACCGGACATCCTTCAGCGGGCTTGCTCAATGCAATTAAGCTTTGATCATTTAACGACGAATTTTCCGGACATTTTCTTCGGTGGACGGTTCAGTAACGTTTTTGTTACGGATTTTTTGTGGAAAACCGTTTTTGATCTTTGCCGTAGCTGTGTTGCTGAGCAGTTACGGGTTTTAGGAAAAATTACGTTTGTAGCGAATAGTTTTTAATCGAATTTTACATAAATAATGTTAGTAACTGCTTAATGTATTTTTTTTTTATTTGATTCTTTACATATCATCAAATATTGTATTTGTCTTTATTAACGATTGTATTGTATTTATCTACAGTTGTGGACAATGTACGGCGGCCTGCGCCTAAAATTATACAGGCGGAGATTTTAAAATAGCGATCCCTGATGATGAAGGGACCAGCTACATCTGTTATAAATCCGGGGACGTGTTGTGTGTGATGTGTGTAGCAGTGGTGTTTATGTGGATGTGCTTGAGCAGCATGTAAGCTTGAGATCGCTATTTTAAAAACTCCGCCTGTATACTTTTAGGCGCAGGCCACCGTACTTAGGTATATTTAAATAAAATAAAACTCATAGTAACAACACACACCTCGTTGAGAATACTATAAAAAATATATGCATCACAAAATCAACATGACTTTAAAAACATCGATCCATAAACAAAGCGTGCGCCCGGCTGACGCATATCACATTTATACGATACGCTTAAATCGTATAAATATGATCATGTATGAATACGATTATGTATGGATACGCTGGCCGCATACGATTTGTGTATGAACATGCGGGTCAAGGTGGCGAAGGTCAAATTGTTTACAAGCAGATGTTTTGTATCAAACGCAACAAATATAATACATACAAAACCATTTTAAACATCACGTAGGTTTAAGTAAATAACAACAACGAAACAATTTAGATTGAAAAACCAGATCTTCATCAAAGGTGTACTACAGCTTCAGGCTTTACTAAAATTAGCATAACCCTTGAAACCCTTAGGATGATTGTGTAACTAACTCGTCCGTTTGGTTTTCGGATCGTGTTGACGGGAGGCAGTAGATTACCCTTCAGATTGAATCGTAACTTGTTATGATAGTGAGCCGACCCGGCCCTGCAATCTCCTGCCATAATTAAGTCTGCAGTGACGCTACTGTAACTTCATAGTCTGCTGTGCGTTTATAGTTGTTTTACGTCTGAGATACTTACTGTAATGTAGGTAGATCTATATTTTATAGTATAGGCTAATAATTGTGTATACTTGTATAGCCTAGGTACTGTCGCGTATTCATTTAACTATTTATATGAGTAAACGCGAATATCTGAACTGTTAATAATTAATAACCGTGATTAGTACAAACATACTAATCACGGTGACGAACTGAATATGGGATATATCATAAACAAATTAGTTACTTAGTATCACGCACACGTGATGACCGATCAGTCTAATAACATGATCGTCTGAATGTCAAGGATAATCCTGATGTTCTTAGGGGTTTCACCCCAGTGGCCTCCAACCTCCCCTATAGCCACCCCGTGCCTCGCTAGCAGGGTTGTTCCCTGGGGCTGATCACATGGGATTGTTTCCCTAGCTTCTTACACTGATCACATGGGATTGATTCCCTAGCTTCTTACACTGATCACATGGGATTGTTTCCCCTGGCGCACTGAATATCTAATCTATCTATTATCACACGGTACGGGTACGGTATGTACTCGTACCTCCTTTAAACCTTACATTATTAGCTCCTTAGTTTCCTTACTCATTATAAACACAATTGGTACATCAAGAAATCAAGTGTAGGTATAACTTATCAATCATAAACGAGATATAAAAGGTAAGTAGAAAGGTCACTTAGCTGCGCACTTGCAGTAACTGGCTGTTGTCTGAACCGGGCCATCACGCCCGCCTCGGCTCCCCGAGCCTGGGCGCCTCGGCTCCGCTCCGCGGGGTCCTCTCGCACCCACGACACTGATAACTCCCTCACTCTCCGTCTGCTCACCGCGGCTGCTCACCAAAAGTGAAAAGCGCTCCCGCGCTGCTCGTTTACGTGGATAAATTAGTCTACCCTCAACTCGCCGATATTAATATTAAGGCTCGTCTACACTCAGAATAATTATCTTGATTATTCTGTGAGTCGAAATCGGTACAACTCCCGATAATTCGGGACACTCCCGCCGAGAGAAAAGTTTCTATGAGTGAGACGCTTTTACCTATTCTAATATAGGTCATAAGTATATGTATAGATCAGCCACCGACAAATTAGACCCTTCTAAAATTTTTCGTGTTTTGATTTTACGTCTATATTAATGCCTGTTTCATTAATAAGCAATAAAGCATACATCGGTAGCAATCTCTAGTTTTGGCTCCTTTGCTACAAGTTCCTCAATTGCACTTCTCCTTTCGTACCATAACAACATTCCAGTAATTCAAGCAATTTTCTATTGCAAGTTCTATTTGATACTTCTACTATGTGGCTTCTATTACAAATAATAGTTCATCCTATTTTTCTATTATCTTTTATTCTTACTACACCTCTTCTTTTCTTACTACACCTCTTCTTGCATTTACATTTATTACTGATATCTGTCACATAATACACACGACTGTACTGCAATTTTCTGCTTTTAGCTATTTGTCCTGTTGACTTCAGCATGTAGACACTTGAACACTCTAAATCTTAATACTCAATCAACGATAATCTTAAATCAAATAAGAATTAGCAAACAAACTATTGTGACAGTTTACTCGGGAGCTGTGGCTGGCCTAGCCGAAACCAAGGGGAAATGCACAAAGGTTCCACTCGAGAGAGCCACGCACAGAAACATCGCCCCCTCTCTGCACAGAATAGAATAGAATACATCTATTTCAACACACAATAATGTATTCGGTGTCGACACGTCCCCCATATAGCTAAATTAACGCTTCAGACTAAACAATATAATCATGTCATATTCTTATCATTTATCTTTATTAATATTGTATTTATTGTTTGCTATTCTAAGGATATAAATATTAGTAGGTATCCCAAATGAATGTTCAATGTACAACAACTATATTAATCTCTTCATCTATAACCATACTGTAACTCAATTTTATTATTCTATATGTATTTATGTTTTGGTATAAGTGGAGTGTTAGCTACTACAAGCTATTATCTTGAACTACGTTCGAAGACCCTCCCCGGCACAGAAAAACTTTTAATTTGAACATCTCTAAGCCTTAGCTTTTATTATAACAAGCATTAGAGTAAATTTCTGTGTATTGTAATATTTTACATTCTGTAACCTCCATCATTATTGTTATGCTTTCATATTGCCTTTGACAGTTAAAATGTTGAACCAACACATACATGGTTCAAGGGCAAATATAGGAAGTTAACAGCAGTTCAAAGTTAAAAATTGTGATTTGTATTCGACTTGCCCTATGGCAAGTCTTTTATCCTTACGACTATTCGTATAAAACAGTGCTAGTTATTATAGATTGGTAATGATAATAAATGCTAGCAAAACAACAAAATCCATTTTGTTACTGAAATACCTAGTGAAAGCAGGTATACTTATGTCTGTCCGTCTGCCATAAAACATTAACTTAGTAGTCATCAGACTCTTATAGTATGCCTGAACTTTAGGAGTGCTATTCTGTCTTTTCATCCCTTCATATTAGAATACCATTAAAGAATCTGTCTCTTTATCATTAACAGATTACGATATAAGTTTGGAAACATTCATTGCAACAAGTATTTGTAATAGGACTAAGTTGCTGGGAATATTATGTGATAGTAAACCCACATAAAAGTCAAGAGAAGTCCTGATCATGAATAAGATACTTTAGTATATCTAAACTGAGGCTAACTCTCTCTTGGTCTGACACTGGACTTGGTTATTATACAGAGTTTGATGACACGGTTAGTCATACACCGATACTGATGCTGATACTGGTTCTGATACTGATACTGATATGCAATTATATGTTCTGTCTATAGTTCTGGTCAACGTTCTATGAAAGTTCAGATGTATGGGTAGGTTCATTACTTATAAATTAGCTCAACCTTTCCAATTACAACGGGCACTGACTTTGCCACTGACTCTGACTGTGACTCTGACTGTGACTCTGACTGTGACTCTGACTGTGACTCTGACTGTGACTCTGACTGTGACTGACTGTGACTCTTACTGTGACTCTGACTCTGACTCTGACTCTGACTCTGACTCTGACTCTGACTCTGACTCTGACTCTGACTCTGACTCTGACTCTGACTCTGACCCTGACTCTGACTCTGACTCTGACTCTGACTCAATGAACAAGTATAGTAGTACCCATTCACTATAAAATGCACACAGGTTACCATTTGCATATCTGTCTACCGGGATCCCGGACAAACTTTATGCTTTTTTCAATACCGGTATCGAACGTTAATACCGGCATGGAAGTAACACCGGAATCGGACCCTTTTAGGGTATAAATAAAGCGATTAAGATATAGTTAGCCTTGTGTTCCTATATACCACGAAAGCCCACTTGTTTCCAACCGTTTAATGCAGTTTTCGGACGTTGGAAATCTACTGTTGTCCATGCGTAAACAAAAATCAATGTTAAAAAATATATATTCTAAAATATAAACTCTAATACACAATTGTTGTAAGTAAAACTTTTCTTGTTTAATTTGGTCCTACACGACCTTTAAACACAATATATGCCATTTATTACAATGAAGTCTAATACCGGCACCAATACCGGAATCCCGGTATTGAGTTGTAAATTTAAAAATTTATCCGGAATTGTATGCCCCAATCTGCATACCTTGCACAAAGGTCTTCTTATCTTATCTTATAATTACATAATATTTCAGTTACATCCCCATTGGGCCTCAAATATTCATTTCATTTATTCACACTAAAACACAGCCAACATCATGTGCATCACATGTACCTACATGTGTTGCACATATTCTATCTATCCTTCTTCAAGCCTAATACATAGTACGTAAGCACCAGTTTGCACATCCGTTCTCTAGTTAGGTAAGTAAGTACTCAACATTTAACATGAAAATTGTTAATCTTTAATTTTAATTGAGACTTAGGTACACTTTTGCTTCAACACTCAACACTCACACTACTTAAACTTCTGACTTATACAATATTCTTCTGATATAACATCTGTATGTTAAGGAAACATAAAGAGGATTACCGTCTATCTGTCTATTGAATTCTTCTTACATTGGTGACGTACGTACGTACCCATGTATATCTACATATAATTCTGTTCTTACGTAGGTACTTTACTTTATGAGTACCAATACCACATGCTAGTTAAGGTCATGTGCATTATATGTATACAATTATACATTGTATACCACACATAATTGGATTCTAAAAATGATACAAAATCTAAGAATATTGCAGATCTCAATGAAAGGGATGTGTTTATATACTACTTAGTTATCCATAGTATTTACCTATGGCAAACTTGTTTTTATAACTATTTTGGATTCAAAATAACGTGAATCTGAATTTTATCTTTGATGACTGATTTAAGTCTGTGGTGGTCTATGTCTTATATCTAGCGTTCCTCTATATCAGTACTGTTATAAGTTTATAACCATGGATTTAAGACCACGTTTCGTAAAGTAAAACTCTAAATTAATAATCGATCTACTGTACCATCATGATATTTATCACTAAGATTTTAGTTACTTTGTAGGTATTCCACATTGTCAATGAGTAGTCTAGATTAACTTCTTAACTAGATCTGAATTCTTATTTCTTAATAGCATTGCTTTTGCTGCAACTGGGCTATTTTACGTGCTATTACTAGAATGTTATAACATTAATCATAGCAGAACTTTCATAAAAATGGCCAATTTTACGACAGATTTGAATATTAGCTAAATAACTCATTTTAAAAATATGGTGAATACCACATACCACAATGCAACGTTCTGAATGACTGACTTAACTTGATCTCTCTGTATAGGCAACTTACTGTTACTGATAGGTCATAACATGCAACCATGCAAGTGTTGTCGCGCTACTTTATTACTTGTTTTATAATTCTAATGTGATATAATTCTAACAGCTGTAACGACACTAATCAACTTCATCTCACATACTGTTTCAACTTTGATGAAACTGAAACTACTTATTTTCGTCTCGGACTCATTGACTAAAACTTCTGAGATCACTCGTGATCCTTTAAATTATATGATTACTATAAACATTCTATAAGGTATATATCTTGTTAACGTTGGCACGTGATTGTGTGCCCCAACTTGGTACTTATATGCAAAGAAAAAGAATAGTCTTAGTTAACCCAGTATTCATATATCTAATTTCATCTGAGTATATCAATTTTACAGTTTGTTTTCCTTTACCTTCAGAAACTTTAGGTTGAAGGTACAGTACTTAAGCAACTATACAGACTTATGTTACGTTTGGTCTGCTTGAGAAGAAAATCGCAAGAATTTATCTGAAATTTTACATTGCTAAGATATATGTAAGTATAAGTAAGTATACTCAGTAAGAGTACGAGTTTCAATACAATGACAATTCAAACACTCTTAACAGTATTGGGCACAATGCGAATCATATTCATTTTCAAGAGGAGATTCATTCTCCGATATTGGCCACCCTGCTTGGGTATTAATAACCAAAAACGTTCTTTGATTTATAAGCTAAGTACTTTAAATTCTGATCCTTTTCTGAGTCGCTCCTTGGTTAAGGCCATTCACTTGTAACTAAAGTTTAACGCTTACTGAAATCTAAACATTTTAAAGTTCACATTGAACTAAAGTAAGACATACATTTAACTTCTAAATAACTTGAAGCTTTATTATATTATAAAGCAGAATTAATTAAAATAACTTCAGAGAACAATATATACATGGGTATAATCTTCATTAACTGACAACTTCACTATTCATATTCGGTACAATTTTTGAATTTAATTACTTGACTCCATGTCAAGAGATTAATCTTGACCGTCTAAGAAGTTCAGTGGAAATCCCGTATGTGCACGTGCAACGCGGACTGCGCCGTGGCGGCCGAACTTAGATACTTAGTACAAGTTCTACCAACTTTCACGATATCTAATTCTAATATCCTCGAATTATCAATCCGACGAGAACTACAAAATGTTTGGTAATAGGCAAACTGTTCCTTTCGAACATCTGGTATAGGTATATTCTTTAGCTCATAGCTTTTCAACTGGTTATTCTAAATTTCAAGGAGTAGCTACCCACAAGCAAGAGCATCACCTGAGTTTTGTACTACTTATCATCAAATCAAAAAATATTTTCTGGGAAATCGTTCATTAAACTGAACCATATTCAATAGGCAATAAAAAACAAATTTCTTTGCAAATTATTTAGACTGCAACAATGTAACATAACAAAGAAACGGGCAGTGGCGCCAGCGCGGGCGCCTGTTGTCTACTCGCCTCGTACTGTGACTTGAACCTTTACAAGTTTCATTTCATTATAAAATTGTAGAATTTGTGCTTCATTTATCAAGGATAGCATTAACTATGTAACATCTTTGCAGTCCAATAACTTGTGAGCAACCACTTGATTATCCCGATGGCGTCTAATTCAATCACTAAATACCTGAATCTGCACCATAATAAGTGCCAGGAATAAATTACTCACACACGCTATGATATATTACTCAAAAATTCACTAAATAGGTATATCTATAATACTCAGGGAAAAATATATGCTGAGTGAACAGATTGTAGACTACAATACTCATTATCTAAAAGTCACATTTCGGTGAACGGACTGTACTATCACATTATTTCAGTATGATAACTAATAAATTCAAATCTGACTTCGCTCATTTGCAGGTCTAAATTTGATCAATTGCTAACTGCAAATTGACATACTGCAAAATTCCAATCATAATACTCTCAAATATCGTATGCCATCCACTACTGGAAGGATCTTGTCACTATAATGTTACGCTACTCTAAAAGCGACTCTAATGCATGTATCATTTAAACTCTCAAAGGTTTACTTCAATTTATAGGTACTTGTAATTTCATCAAATACTCAATAAGTAATGCTTAGATCAGTCAAATACTATTGACTACTAATATAACAGTTACACCAAACTAATTTACTTGTATCTTAATCTTTATGTGTATATTTTCATTAAAAACTTTCACGAGTCTCAAGAATAGTCCCCAATTTCTCTCAAACAACTAAAGTATTCACTGGTGAACGTTTATCATGATATTTCAAAATAACTTTTCTTGTATTTTGCAAAACCCTTTTGCAGGGAAAAATAAATTACACGTAAGTCAAACAAAGCTGTAACACTGCACTCAGATCCCAGCATCTCCACCATGTCGCGTATTCATTTAACTATTTATATGAGTAAACGCGAATATCTGAACTGTTAATAATTAATAACCGTGATTAGTACAAACATACTAATCACGGTGACGAACTGAATATGGGATATATCATAAACAAATTAGTTACTTAGTATCACGCACACGTGATGACCGATCAGTCTAATAACATGATCGTCTGAATGTCAAGGATAATCCTGATGTTCTTAGGGGTTTCACCCCAGTGGCCTCCAACCTCCCCTATAGCCACCCCGTGCCTCGCTAGCAGGGTTGTTCCCTGGGGCTGATCACATGGGATTGTTTCCCTAGCTTCTTACACTGATCACATGGGATTGATTCCCTAGCTTCTTACACTGATCACATGGGATTGTTTCCCCTGGCGCACTGAATATCTAATCTATCTATTATCACACGGTACGGGTACGGTATGTACTCGTACCTCCTTTAAACCTTACATTATTAGCTCCTTAGTTTCCTTACTCATTATAAACACAATTGGTACATCAAGAAATCAAGTGTAGGTATAACTTATCAATCATAAACGAGATATAAAAGGTAAGTAGAAAGGTCACTTAGCTGCGCACTTGCAGTAACTGGCTGTTGTCTGAACCGGGCCATCACGCCCGCCTCGGCTCCCCGAGCCTGGGCGCCTCGGCTCCGCTCCGCGGGGTCCTCTCGCACCCACGACACTGATAACTCCCTCACTCTCCGTCTGCTCACCGCGGCTGCTCACCAAAAGTGAAAAGCGCTCCCGCGCTGCTCGTTTACGTGGATAAATTAGTCTACCCTCAACTCGCCGATATTAATATTAAGGCTCGTCTACACTCAGAATAATTATCTTGATTATTCTGTGAGTCGAAATCGGTACAACTCCCGATAATTCGGGACAGGTACCGCTTATTCAGTCTCGTACTGAACGGTCAACCGATAACTCGTGTTTCATTTACAACACTTAACTACTTAACCTAAAATTTTACATAGGTATTAACTTCAAATCAACGTGATTTTATCTTCTGGATCTGTCATCTTTGAAATTTTTATAGGATAAAAATGTTGGTAACAAATTTAAAGGAAAACCTAAAACGATGATATCGAAGATAAATAAATGTGGGAGGTTAAATCACTTTGCATGTTAGCAGACCTTAATCAAATATTTCGACAAGTAGAGAAAAACATTAATAAAATAGAAGATATACCCAGGTTGGAAAATAATTTGCACATTTCAAAGCAAACACTTTAGCAAAACACAGGTAGCGACTTAATTTTGGCTAAAATATATGAGCAGTGTCACCCGAGTTTCGGTTGACTGCTCACCCCTTCTCATCAGGCACCCACCATCTAGGACTGAATAAATTAAGCGTGCACGGAGATAGCTGTAATTTTGACAACTTATACGTACATACTTAGCCACATTCATAGGACCTATTTAAAATAAGAATAGGTGAGGAATGCAATTCTTGTCCATAAAATACCATTAAGTATATTTTTGGAGAGCATGTTGTGCTGATTCGAAGGATCCGAGTCCTATGTAGCTGTGGCGGAATTTAATTGTAACTATTGTTTTACTCTTCGGATATGATTGACATGCTTCGGGATTATAATTATATGGTACATAATTATGTGATATTAGGTATGTTATAAAATATCAAGATTGCTTATATATTTTTGTGGGAATTGTAAATAATAATTCCCAACTGCATAATGTCTCAGGTGGCCACAGAGCACGATGGAGAATATGCTAACATCACTTTGACGTCAATGATAATGGAAACGTAGTTTTTGTTCGAATTATCTGAATAAAAATGTAAAATTGTAATCTGAGTCCTATATAAAAAAGAATTGAAAACTTACTTACGTATAAGTAGGTATAGTGTAACTATACTGTGCTAACAAATACCTAGCTTACAAATCTCTAAAGTTTTACGGTCCAACCCATAAATTATGAAACCGTATTCATTTATCTAATTATAATTTAAAAAAACTAATAATTTTAAAAAGTTCATAATTCATACAAAAAAAACATACATACAGACAAATTGAGAACCTCCTCTTATTTCGAAGTTGGTTAAAATAAAAACTCCTAGCTATTCCTGTAAATTCCATACAAATTTCTTTGAGGGTCAGCCGAGCAGAAACAAATTCAAATCCACCCACCAGATTAAATTATCGGAGCTTCCAAACGACTGTAACATATTACCAGAAATTTACGTATAATACTTACACCATTCAAGCCTGGGGCTTCTGTTGGGAGATATGAAACGTAAAACGTTTATAATGCGAGGTGTGGCTAGGGGTTCACTCTATATGACGAAAAACTAACTTTCGGAGCGCTGCTACGCGAGCCACGACTCTATCTCGTTGTATTAAACGTGCCGATAGCACTAGAGCTTTCTTTTGTTAATTTTTCGTCATTATAGAGTAACCCTCCTGGAGTGAGAAAGAGAGACGATAAGAAAATAATACCCGGCCATATATCATTGCAATCGCTATAATTCTACAGGCGACTGTGGACGCGCACCGACCCTCCTCAAAACTTGAGTATGAATTCTGGAAAACATTCAGCTATTCTTTTCTTACCTTGATTATCCCATGTTACCTTAATGATTTGTACAGGCTCACTCTATGGTACCTAGTAGTCGTGTAGATATACCTAAGTATTCGTATCAAGAAGAAGAAGATTTTATGATAAAGTGTGATATTGGTGCAGTTATAGTTATACTTTGTTAGATAGCATAATTACTTATTGGCACCTACCGTAAGTATGTAATGTATTCTTATTAAGTACATAAACAGAACTATTCTTCAGTATAAGCCATTTCATCTTTACACCGTCATGATTATTGCAACAGTTATGCAGACTTTTCTGCATTACCTACGCGTTATAAGAAATAGGGGTCTTCCTTTAGCCTTTAGGTTGTACGTAAAAGCCATGAACTGGCTACCTACTTTAACTGCAAGCATTGGTATATATAAAATTTTGTGACGTTCTAGTTTTTGTTGGATTGGATCTAGTATACCTATTGTCCACTCCGGCTAATAGTCTCCTCTATGGCTACTGTCACGGCTGTATATTTCCGCTATTTAGATGCAACAAAACCTATTGGTTTTTCAACAGTTGTAGTTTCGTTAGGCGGCCATTCATTGCGGTCAATTTGCCGTAATGTAATCAATTGCCGAACCAATAAAATAAATCAGTCCGGACAGATTTAATTGATACCGTTCTGTATTAACGGGTGAGCGTGCTGCCGGCTCACTATGAGCTCTGTGGTGTGACGCGCCGCCTCATGGTATGTGTCATTCAGTACGGGTCTACCTGTGTGTGTGCTCGTACAGGGGCCCTTTCGCGAAGTCAAAACGAAGTAATTACATAGTGGCAAATTCAATACATTTGAATCCGATACTCGCTGTTTATAATAAGTTCGCGATAGGGGCCAGTGCGCCATGGGGTCTCGTAACATGAAGCATTGTTGATAGGTAGACAGGATAAGATACTCAAGTATATAATTGGGTTTTATTGTGTTGACGGTACCTACTTATGACATTATACCCTAGAGGATATTTCATTTTGTAATAATTAATGAACCTTTATTGTTTACCATAATTATTACAATAGTTATTCACAATCGTTTTGTTCAAATACTGCACAATTAAACAGTGCTAACGGTAGCACAATTTCCAGCTTGTCAGCTTGAATTTATTTTCTATAATTTTATTGAATCACACGAACGCCATGAAACAGCACCGTGATTCAGCGCGCAAACACTCGGCAACAATAAAATAGCAAACTATAGCCTTTGAGCAGCTATGATTAAATGAACGGCTCGGATCTCTGTTTATTTACACATCAACTCAATTAACGAATACGCTGAAGCTCATTATCCATTCAAATAGCAATCGCAGCTTCCCACGTTAGCCGATTTCACGTGAAAACTGAATGGAAACTTCATAACAGTGTTGACTTACCGCTCGGAAACGTTCACGTAATGGCCTTTGTCGCGCACAAAAAGCGACTGATCCAGCCCTGATCCGCTTTGTGTAGTCCGTTTGCTTTAGTCAGTTGACAAGGTAATTATCGACTGTTGCGCTGCAACCAAATGGGACGGTCAACGCACTGCGGATCGAAATAGAAACGATATCGCATCGCTGTCGACGTGGAGGTAGCACGCCCGCAGACCTAGCAAACGTATGCTACTGACTTTTTAATCAGACACGGTCGAAAAAAAATTGTTGCTATCCCAACTTATAGCATATTTTTTTCGTGTATCTGACTATATTTAGATGAAATTGTATGTATGTAAGTGTGTTAGTGTTTTATTTTGTAACTTGTAAGTAAGTAAGTACTTATGTGGTTTTAGTAACGTGATGTCCAATATTTTATTCATTGAGCTATTCTACATACTTTTATGCATTTATAAACGTATAAATGCATAAAACGTTTTCACTAATCCTTCAATCAATACGCTATGTGTTATGCTGATTTACTAGTTATTATTACAAAACAATGCAATTTGCACATCATACCAATATTACTCGCCATTTCTAACCTATCAACAGCCGTCTAAAGTGGATGTCCAATATAAATAATTGTTGCCAGTATGCATAATTAAACTCTAATAGAAGCTAGCGTCTTCGATTGGCTCGTAACAGTAAAGTTGTCAGTGTATACGTAAGTAAATCTTCTGCGTACTAACATTTTAGCAACAATATTATTCAATACTATTGTTTTGCGAAATAAAGCAGAAACAAACGGTTAAAACTATACTAAGATATTTTATTATTATATTTATTGGCTAATAGTATGTGTCCTAGGCAAGTACACAATGACGTCACTACGCAAGATATTAGCTGTGTTTTTATACATATTTATGTTTTGTATGATATTTCTTTAAGTGTGTGTATCTAAATTGTTTATCATGATTTCATTAATTTCATAACTTTATTTTTACTTACGTTACAGTATAGTACCTACACTTAGTACCTACACTTAGTAGACTTTTCTACTCCATAAACTATAATACCATTCCAGCTGAAAATTTCCACTACAACAAGGAATTACAATAAGAAATGGAACTGCACAGATGCACTCACTCCGCTTCTTGGTAAACAGTACAGTGGAAAACGATACATAGTAGATCCACTCAACGATCATAGATGGCGTTAGCGGCAGTTTTATCCCTGAAAGATGAGCTACGCCGCCGGGCCTACAGATTCCATGATAGATGTCGCTTCAGGAGTGTGTTTTGCCACGATAATGCTAAGTTTATTTACATAGGATTAGGGCGCTATGCTTTCTAATGATTTGCATTCAAAGCGTTTTAACAAAGGATTTCAGGAAACAAAATTACAGTTTAATAAAATGAGGTTTAGGTATTGATGAATTCGTTTCTGATTTAAATTATGGCTAAATATTATTTTATGAAATATAAATATACCTGTAAGGGCATACCATGTGCAATGTAGAGTAGACAGGTGCATTAAAATTATATTATGTAAGTACGATTACTTAATTTTCCGTAAAAAATCATAAGGTATACAGAGTTCTGAAAGAACTAAATGTAAACGACATACTGAACAATTTCCTAAATGTATAACTAAATATCTTCAGTAAATTAAACAGACACTTTATATCTATTCCGTTTTAAAAACCCTTTTCTAATTTTAATTATAATTCCTTGCAATTTGACGCAAAGTTTAATATTTAATGTAATAAGAAAGTTTGCCAGTCTTCAGCCTATGAATAAGTGAATGGAAAGGATAACTAACTTTGTTTCACTAATTTCTCCCTTAGCAAAGATTAGTGGGTTCATGAAAAATTACTGATAACTCTTGTTTAATTATGCTGCAATCAAACCCTCAAAGCAATATTAATAAATATATTGTAATCTCACGATCGTTAATAAATATACCTAGACACAGATAGGTTTATTTATGTATTGCGATATCAACGTAATTATTACTTGATGATTATAATTGCAGGCCATAATAAGTTAGTGACAAAAAACATTCCACAGTATAAAGGTAGCTATTAAAATTACTTTTGTAAGTTAAGTACGTAGTCAACAGTCGTATGCCAGACATCAAATGAATATGCTCCATGTCTAGTGCACAAAATTTTAGCTTAGGTCGTCATCCTAAAAAAAAAAATCTAATATAAAATATGAAAAAAAAGTATTGTAACTTGCACTAAATAAAATGTTATGTGTTACGTGGTGACCATACGTTGTATTTCTGTAACAACTGTCATAAAGTGAACCAGTGAACCCATAGAACAACGCGGACTCGGGTGTACCCTCGGGAAGCGTCATAGCGATCTTTCTTGATACAAAAAATGAAGGAAGGGTTTAGGCCTAGTCCACCACGCTGGCCAAGTGCGGGTTGGTGGACCCCAACACATGCAAGCTTGTGCTGAGAGAGTTGTCGGGTAAGTGGGCAACCCGACTGTCAGATGCTTTCAAGCCGCCCCTTCGGGCGGCCTCTGACTAGGCTTAACGACTGCTGCCGAAGCAGCAACCGGGACCCACGGCTTAACGTCCCGTCCGAACCACGGAAGCGTCCAGAAAAGAACATGCTGTACCTACCAATGGCTGACCGTGTCAGTTGTTGCTTAACCTCAGTGATCAGTTACGATAACTGAAGCCAATTCGACTACGGACGCTTCCCAACTATGACCTTTTTTGTCGATTAATACATATCTACATACCGGTACATCACTATTGCATTTTTTTGACATTGGTTGCTAGGAAGCAGCTAATAACAATAAACCATGACCAAATCTGTGATAAAATCTGTCATTTTAGTATGTAAACAAATCATTTTCTATGAAACGAACGCTTTGCCAACTAGATTGAGTCTAGTGAAAATTGAGACTGCAACTAGTTTTTATAAATCGGTGGGCCTTTCTGGCCTACCACCCCGCCAGAGGGGAACGTCTGCCTATTTCGTCTCCAGACCATTCATACTCAATGAGTGAACCCTATTACATGACAACATGACAACCCAGAAATTCCAGAGTGCAAATCTACACGACTATCTTACTACAATAAATATACCGATTTGAAATCGCTAACTCACTCTGAAAAGAGTAACAGAGTAGCCTTTTACGTAGACAGAAATAAACTAAATCGTTTTAACCCAAAACCGGCGGCGGGCACAAAACCGAAGAGCCATTTTGTTTGGTAGAAAACGTAACAGGCGAGCGATGGACTGGATCGGTCCAGTACCGCAGGCGTGACGTCACTCGCCTCGCACCTGCAAGCCACCACGTGACCATTTATTTATATACCAATACCTTTGATAAACAGTCTCAACAAACTTAAAAATAAGTGCTAAGAGACATTTTATATTGATAAAATTTATTGAACCATCTGATTCTGACTTCCTTAGAGTAGAGTTTTTATATGTGACATAATTATGTTTTAACTTTTTAGGAGTAAATATGTACCTAGCGCCATCTTTCAAAGGGTAGCGGAATCAAAAAAGTAAGTACGTATATCATCGCAATTTAACTTATAAGTCTTTAATTAATTATACTTAGTTATGATTCTTCTACACGGTAGGTTTTGGATTAGACAAATATAACATAATACTTATGTTCGTGAGTAGGTTATAATATACATAACATATAAGACGGAATCTTCCACACGCAAAATACTACAAGGTCCGAAAAAACATTCCGCAAATGTGAAACAATAACCGCTATCGCAGCTTTCGAGTGAAGCCAAGAACTCAACCTTTGCGAGAATTTATTTCATTCTTATGGCACTATTATGCCGTTCGCAGTTACACAACATAAATAATAATGCCGACCGTTATAGGATCATTACTGCGGAGCGGCGAGTGACGTCAGTGTCTTCGTCCTAGACTGGGGCTTGTTGTGACTGGCTCTCAGGATGGACTATCAGGACTACTAGTTAGGTAAAGATGGCTTACGAGCTTAGTACGAGCTTACGTCGGCTTTTATGTGGATTTTCATACTTAAAGTGCTGCTACGATTTTCAAACAAGTCCGTAAGTAAATACCTCGAGATTTTGGCATTTACTTGTACTTTCATTTCATTTGGTGCTAACATACTTACAAATATTTCAAATTGACCCAAATGCGAGCACGCAACGTTTCAAAAAACCTGAAGACATTCCACGCATTTCCACGTACAAAGGTCCGGCTAAGGAGCGCGTGTATGCAGTGCACACACACACACTGCCTCTTGACGGCTGCAGACGCCGGTATCTGTGCAGCCGCCATTGAACGCGGGATGAAAGCGAGGTCATTACCTGTAACAAAGAACGAAAGCCGCTGAATCCCCCTGCATAAATCGCGCCACCCTGTTTACTCGGCCGCCTTGCCCGCCAAAGAAAAACTCAGCCTAGTTCACTAGGAAAATCCCGTGAAAAACCTTTTCTAAGAGATTTTTATACATTTAATAGCTGACTTTGAACTCTCTTTTTCAGGTGCCATTAGGAATCTGAAGCTGGCAATTATGTGGAGCTAATTATTTCTGTTCTAGTCAATGTTTATGTCGAGTTGAATGCGCGGAGGTATCAATTTGTTTGGGCATCTGTTGATGGTTGTCTCTAACAATTGAATACGGCTGTAAATCAGAGAGATAGTGGCGCTGCCGGCTGACCCCACATGTAAATGGCGACTTGCTCCCACCTGCGGGCGACGCTGCACAAGGCATGAGAGCCGAGAGGTCCTCGGCACCCGTAGACTTTCTTAGAGAAGTACTAAATGTTGTTTGCGTAAGACTGACGATTAGCATCAGCATCAGCTAAGCTGTAGATGTTGGTACAGTAGCAGAGCTTATTTTGTTTCAAGTAAGTACTTCAAATATTTATAGAGTTATTTTTAGATTACCGTATACATAATATTGCTAAGATCCACTATCAAGCTTATATGTAATATAATATACATAGTATCAGCGAGGTTAACGGGGAAAACTTTTTAGTAGCAATTAACACCATTCTTTTACGAAATAAAACTCTATCTGGGTCTGCCACCGTTCCACCATGACATTGACACGGTAGAAATTAACTATCCACGTTGCCTTACAAGTTATGGCCGCACTGCTTTTTATAAGTATTCTTAATTACTGTATGATGTTGCTACGGTAGATATACTTACCAAACCCTCTCCTGAATAAATTGACAGCAGTCTATATTATTTCTACCAAAGAACATAATAAGTACTTCTCTACTCTAACAAGAAGGTTTCTACATACTTACTTACAACATTCGCTCACCATAATATTGAAACTATAGCTCGACAGTATGAAATAAATATATTTTCTAGGAGACAATAAAATAGATGAGCATCGGACTTGTACCACACGTTATCGCGTATCGCTGCGCGTTATTGAGACACATGCTCCGGCCCAGGGGATCCTAATTTACGACGTCTACAATAAAACCAATCTCTGCCATTTATTGATTGCCTTTTATTTTAAAGTTTCCACATTCTCCTTAGAACTATAAAAGTACGTTATGTTGACTTGTTGAAAGTGTATGTAGGTAGGTTGTAAGTAAAGACTGGAATGGAGGTATTTGGAGACACGGATAGGCAAACATAACGTGCGATGCATTCGTAAGAACAACCTTGCGATTAAACCTCAATAAATATATGTAGAGGTACTTTGCGAGTTTAGTTATTTCACAGTGAAGTTAAAGTTAAATTACACTAGACCATGGAGTACTTCTCAGTTAACTGTCAAACAACTGAACTAGCTACTGTATCCGTAGCATGGATTAAGTATATGAGGAAGGTCGAGGACATACTGTTGTTGTAGGTTCCACGACGGAGTCATATGTATAGCTGTCAGATATTGTCTGATGACGAATCTAAAAATAAATAGTTTTTATTTAACAATTACAATAGGTAGGTATATTTATGTCAGCCTGTTTCATGCTTTATGTCTAAACTAAACACTTCTATCTGAATTAAAAACAGACAATCCAAACCAACAAAATTACCCACCACTCAGCAACACATTAGCCGTGAAGTCTTTTATGTTTCAACTGCAATTCTTGGATTGAGTTGTCCAACACTGCGTTAAATAGAACAATGCACTAACTGCCAGTGATCACTCCAAAAATAGATGTTAAAGTGGGGACCGTGAAAGAACAAAGTGATTTCTGATTTGTGCTCGTACTGGCCACGGCTCTCATTCCTAGACGCTTCTGTGAACTCGCATCGCAGATCACAGGACTCTGTTGAGGTGAATTTTACTTTAGTTCTGTGTATGGTGTTAGTTCATTGTTCAACTCGATCGTAATGACTGATCGATTACGACTAAATCCAAAGTTGATATGTTTATAAACTGAGACGAGCTTAAAATCTATTATGTTTTTGTTAAGAAATATTACATCACAAAATAAATAAGAATCCACTCCACGGGTTCCTTAGTCCATTTTAATAGTGAACAGCAGTGTGCGTCTGTGCGTGTGTACTGTGTATGAAGTCCCGAGCAAAAAGATCCTGGCGCGAGCCCAATACTCTGTACTTGAGGCTAGTTTCTACGTCACATTAAATAACCATCAAAAGGATTTCGACTTCAGACAACTTATATGATATTTATATGATAAAGTGTTATAGAGATGAAGAGGATTCAACCAGATTATCGAGCCGATAAATTTAGCGGACAACGCTTATGTGATGTTAGCAACAGTAAAATTTTGATTGTCTTTGTCTTGTTATGACTACTTGTTCTTGATGGCACAGTTATTGTTCTCTATTTTTTGTGGTTACATTTGCAAAGATTAGGATAATGTGATGACTTATAAGCGTTGATATGATTTGGACATTTATCTACTCTCTCGATGTTTTTATTTAGAGCGTTGTGTTGTTATCGCAGTCTGGTTAGTCTCTTACATAAATCTTATGTTATTCCACTTTTATAATTTGAGTAGCTAATGTATCTGTCATGTTTTTATGATCTGAGATATCTCTGGATACCTACGTAGTTAAAATTTATAGATTTTATCAATTTAGCCTTTAAATAAAGTGACTTGATCGAAATGAATCGAATACTCATAGCTATAAGTATTAAAATAATAAATGTGAAAGATTTTGCATTGTAATAGCGGGTTTTAACATCGTTTAGTATTTATATAGTCATATGCATCACAAAGCGACCTGCCTACGAGCGCTACAAAGCCTCAAATTATATTGAAGTCGGAAAAGGGCAAGCACAAAGCCCTTCCTAAGGACGAGGCCGCGCGATGCTGAATCACTGAATGCTCTACGCGCATCGCACACGTCGCCTCCACTACAGAGTACTCAAATATCTAATGCAGTCACTGCGGCGACATAACATTTGAAATGTCACAAATCGTTAGGTGGTCTCACTACAAACTAGTAACTCTAAGAATCCTTGCAACAGTTTATTGAAATTCCTCGTTTAGTTTCGTGAATCTTGTTATTACATATTTGTTCTGGCTGGCGCTCACTGTTTTCCTCACTCGTACTGTACCAATAGTGAGGCAACTCACAATATGCCCCTATTTATTGGGTACTTTCGATTCGTGCGAGGGTCTAATTCAAATTGACTACCTAAATCTTGGCTTTTATGTCCGGGGTCTTATGTGCTCGGGTGTTCGTGGGAGGATTCCATTGGTATAATGCAAGACAGTTTTATTTTGTCGCATTTCTACTGTATTCTCAATACCTAGTCTAGAACATTTTAACGTGTGGTCCGTAAATGTTTCAATCTAGGATGTGGTTGTTGTTCGTTGGTACGTGGCGAGCTACAAATGGACCACCTCAGACTATCGGTAGCGGAAACTCGCAAAGTTCTCCGATGCATTAAATGGTGCGATCACTTGCATGCACGCGCCGCCGCCGCGCCGCCCCTGCCTCGCCGCCGCCGCCGCCGCCGCCCCTGCCTCGCCGCCGCCGCCGCCCCTGCCTCGCCGCCGCCGCCGCCGCCGCCGCCGCCGCGCACCGCGCATGAAAGCACCATTAAACTATCTCGTGACTTTAGACATGCGCTACATCAGCAATTACTCGTTATATGATTACATCAAACTAGTCGACAGTGAAGTATCGCGACACGCTGTTTGTTCCGCAAAGGAACTGTCGTACAGTTTAAAGCGCATACGCTCTAGAAAACGGTTTCGAAACAATAATGCAGGCACTTTCGTTTACATTTCTCAAAAGGCAGTTTCGAGATTGAGAAAAGTGCTGTTGCGCCACACAGAGCGGTCCCGACCGAGGCCCGCCATTTCCGCCCGATGCCGGCTACGAGCTAAAAACAAAACAAAACCTGAAACGATACTGTTTGTATCGGTTCCGCAACACCCCGCCCCGGCCACTTGGAAGATTTTACTCTTAAGCAATTCGGTAAACAACCGTCGGGTTAATTAAGGTAGAAATAGATGTCGGACGAAAATTAAAGGCTTCAACAATTTACGTTAGAAACGGGCGTGATAGAATTCACCCTTCCCGCGTTATTATTATGAAATATTTTGTAATCTCGCGGCCGGCACTTCAAACAGGCTTATTGTTAATTTAAATTTCGCGAATGTTATTCATTACTTTCAATAACAATTTAGACGTGCTGATACATGCGGCTTGTACGTCAATGGGATGCGCGTCGTAAATTATATCTGCAGTGTCTGCGAAGAGAAATAGAACAAGATGGCAATAGGCGATGCTTATGTGTAGGTAAGATCAGATTTGCTAGTACTTCGGTCGGCAATAGAAATAACCTGGGACGTTGACAAATACCTGCGTGGTCGCCGTCGGATTCCCGCCACGTCGACGCAACGGTCGATGCAGGGGGTCACTCTTCTATGATGAAATACCTTTCTACGAAGTATCGAGGCCCTGTTGCTCACCACTCCTCTATATCGATGCATCAAAGTATGCCAGCTCTCCGAAGTTTCGTATTTCATCTAGCTAAAGTAGCCCCCAGGTTCAGAAACAGAATGCCAATGTCGCCATGCGTCATAGATATCTGCGGCGACGTTCCCAATCAAACAAAATGTAGTGCACCTACCATGCACTACATCAATATATTGGCAACGTCGATGTTTTCTTTTAGAAACAGTGAGCTATCCGATTGAAAATTGGCAGAGTTCAATCTATTGTACCTACCTTGTATAGCATTGTAAAGATAAACACTTAGGAGGGAGCCATCATTTTATTGAGATGGTACTGGCCTAAATTAATAAAGTTACCACTTAATTGTCGTAACGTTATTTTTGTCTAACCTTTACATTTATTTTTATCGTGTATTGTACTTACCAACAATGTACAATATCTATTCAGTTAACGAGGAAACCACATAACAGTCACACTATAATGCCATTAAATTTGTCATAAAGCTCCACTAATATATTTTATAGGCTATTTAGCGCGGAATGTTCTAAACCTAGACAAAATAATTATTACAGCTCCTGTACGGCGATGGCTATCGGTCTAATAGACGTGCTTGGATTCTGGGCACCTGTTCTCCGCTTATTTATATCCTGGAAACTAATTCTAAAGTCTTATAACGCCGTTCCAGTAGATAAAGCATCTAATCTGTCCATGCCAATGCTAAGAATGGCTACACATAATGTTACAGCGGGAAATCATGCACTAATAACCTAAGTTCTATTTATTACATGACGGCACCGTAGCTTAGGTGACAGTGAATTTGCTTCCGTAGCTTGTCGCGGGTTCGAATCCAGACCAGGGAAAATGTTGTGTTTGCTTTGTGTCTGGTTGTTGTTAATCACTAAGTGATATTTAGGGGCACTTTTACCAAAACACTAAATCAAAATAATAATTGAGCTTTTGATCAAATTATTATTATAAAAACGAATAATATTTAAAAGCACCAACGCTATAAAAAAGTGGAGCAAGGACCATTGTAAGATAAAATTGAGCCGCCGTAGTTAATAGAAAAAACTTGTCTTTAATAGAAAAAACTTGTCTTTTTTTGTCTGCTACTTTTTGTTTAACTAACAATGTTACCTTAACTAAATGGAGATTAATAGAAAAAACTTGTCTTGTCGCAAAAATTTATAAATACTGTGTTACTACTAACCTTCATTCTTAACTTATAATTTCTTTTTTTATTGTATAGCATAAGACGAAAGAGACTAATCCCTACGACACAGGGAATCCTAGTGTAGGGGTTAGGGATATAATAAGACTGTATCAATGTTTTGGCTATCAATAAAGATATTTGTATTTGTATTTGTATTTGTATTAGTTTTCCAGGTGTAGCCGAACAGCTGAGCCGGCAGAGCGGTGAAGACGGAAATAATTAGAGCTGCTTTATCAACGGATCGCATTCACCGGCATAATGAATGAAACGTCGTCGTGACGTCACTGGGCAAATGTCACCGAGTGACGTGCCCGCTGCAGGTGAATAAGGGGGTCACTTTACATGACGAAAATCCCTAGCGTTGCTGCGTGAGCCACGACTCTTGTATTAAACGTGTCGATTGCAGAATGCAGACAGCTCTCGTTAGTTAGTTTTTCGTCAGTATAGAGTAACCCTCCTGGGCAAATGTCACCGCTGAGTGACGCGCTGCAGGTGAATCTGATACGTGTGCAATATGCAATCAGCCACGCTATTATTGCACATTCACTATTGCATGGACGTTGATGGAAGGTTCAGAGCCACATTAAGAGTCTTCTGTGAATTTGTATTCAAGTAATTTATGGATAGCTTTATATGGTCGTATTAACTCATATCAGATATCTATTTCATAATTTTTACCTTACTAAATAAATAATACCTAAGTTATGTTTTTAGTATATTAAATATAAAAAATATATTAAGAGACTTCACAACAAGAGATAGTTTTACCTCACGCCGTTCAGTCTTGAGGACACGCAATCTGTCCTGAATCTGTCTTATAATGCGCGTTTTGCCATTCGTAAGTGACCTGAACCTAAACTACACCAATAATTTTGCAAACTATCTTTAAAGAAGGCCCAGTTACCTATGCGACAGGAGTAACCTACAATAGATTAAGTAACACGAGTGATCATGAAAGGATACAACAAGGAGTTAAACCCCGGTATTCGCCGGAGCGCCGCGGCCGCTGAAACAAATTGAAACCCAAATAAAACGGCGGCCGATAAAAACGACGTGAAGTTTTTCAATTACAAACTTGCATGGCGCGAGTGGATAAGCACTGCGAAAACGAATAAAGTATCCTATAGAAATAGGTAGTTGAGCCCCGCCCCGCCCGAGCAAAAACCTGCATTCATAATTTAAATGAATACATTATAGAGTGATACTAGTTTTTATTAAACTAAGCAGGACTAACATAGTATAATACATACATATGTATATTATATACGTTCGTAAGTGGGCCATTATTTTATTTTGGGTACAATTGGACATACTTTTACAGATATTTTTTTTAAAAATAAACTTCTTATTAATTAACCTTTCAATATTTATTTATGTTAATTAACATTTATATTATTCATTAAATACATTTGCAGCGATGTTTTCTTGCTATTTCTTAAAGTTATTGACGTTTAATCGAGGAACGATGAGAAAAAAATACTACTGCGTTACTTTCATACAAAATTATGTTTTATTGTTAGGAACATATATTTTGGTTCGTAAACATATACCAGATAAAAAGTAAGAAAAAAAAACATTAATCTAACAGTTTAAATTACAAAATATTCTCAGTTTTGTTATTCATTCTATAATAAAGTTTCCCACTGCGTTACCAATCAATAAGTTTTAATGCAATACTTTTCGAAAAAAGGACAAAATAATCATAATTTTTTGCTCAAAGTTTTAGAAATAGCTCAAAGTAAGGTGAATTATAATTATTATATTTAGTTTAACATTCTTTCTAATATAGAGTAGCTAAAATGTTTGTGAATACTCTCAGGAAACGAGGGACAAATAGATAACGCTGTGGTTAATTGGTAACACAGTGGTATCTCAATCACAATCTTTATACTTTCTTCAATTAAAACTAATCATAATGTGAAAAAAACTATCAAACTAAAATTAACAGAACTCTTTGTTTAATATCAAACATTAAAATCGCTGAAAATATAACAACTTAATACTAAGAAATATTTCTCATTTTTTTTGCCTATAAAGCCGTTGTTTTTCAGCCGCTGTTTACGCCATTGAGTCTGAAATGTTATACTGTAACAATATAATATGCTCAAATGTTATATTTGTACCATAAGTTGAGTAACAGATACCTGAAAACTATAAGAAAAACCCCTGAGTTACTATAGTTACAACTGCGTTACTGAAAAAGTAACGAAGTGTAGCGGTAACGCAGTTGTAAAACAATAACCTATTTGAAGTTAGTACTTAAATGAATACACATACATGGGATATCAAAATGCCCTAATAATTGTTACTAATTATTACATATATTGCATGAAATAAAATAATAAATATCTATAAAACTCACCGTATGTCGCCGGTAACTCAGTGGCGTTACAATAAATACACGCGCTTCTCTCCAGGACTCTCATCCGAAAGACTTGGTCATTTTATCCGTCCCGCTCTCCTTCCTGCACTCCGATACAAATACACAGCCATTCAAATGATCTTAGGTGTAAGAAAGTGAAAAAAAGTTTATTTATGATTGAATTTCCTAGGGTAACCTAGTGTAGGTGTATTTTTGCTTAGGCTTGGGGACTCGGCCAGGAATATTAATTGTCCCATAATATGTTCATATAAAATCATGAATATTACCGTGAAGTAAAGTTTAAATAAGTACATATTCGTTATAATATTCAAAAAAATTGTTTCCATTATATTTTTTTACACACGTTGTGCTTGTTTCATATGACTCGCTCCGAGGGACAGACAATTTTTGTATGAAAAACAATTGCGTTACCAAAAACAACAACAGAGTTACCGTAATTTGTAAATAAATAAAGTAAATAATAATATTTTACATAAATTCATTATATTTTCTGTGACCGGTGTCTTATTTAATTGCTACAGACGGTAGCTATATTCCTGAATTTCATTATTTAATTTTTAAAAAAATGTTTCTTTGTAGGGGACCGATAATGGTCCCTAAAATAAAATAATGGCCCAAGTATGGCTGTCATTTAGGTACATATCGAATGCAGGGCCCATAATATTAATATAATATAAATCAATGACAGTATAAGTACTTACGCTGAGCTGCAAGATAGAAATCTAATATCGAACGTCTATGTAAATGCTTTGACTGTATTAGTTAACTATAGGTATAAATAAATGAAGAATGTTTAAATATATTGTTGCATTGTGTACTATAGTATGATTATATCAATTAGGTACAAATTCTTCATTTAGATTCAAACCACGATATAAAAAAGGTTGTTGTTGTAGGTACTTATTAAATAAGTAGTATGTTCAAGAAAGCCTATCAAAAACAACCCTATTGATTTTACTCACTTTTATTGAAAGAAATATTTCATAAATCTAACTGCCTGGTTACTAGTTTCAGTTCTTGGAAAGCCTATAGCCAGGTTGTTTATTAAAAATTAACTGAAGCTGAACTTTAAGAAAGTACTCACAAACTGATAAGGGTTCATAGCTGTTATGACAGACTTAATAATTAAAAACTTTGTTTTAACAAGTTATAAAAAGGATAAGTTTTATCAAATCCTGGATAGAAGAGTTGCTGAATGGAAACATAAAAAAATCGAAAAGGGGTTTACAACACCAAATTTTTTGATTTGCGCTTACGAATCAGTAGAGATTTTAAAAGTTATAATATGTAGTACCCTATTTGTTATGGCTACTCATCAAAGGTATACAAAAAATATATACAAAATGGGTATACTAAGCCGAAAGGGGTGACTCAGGAGATCATTCTGAACAACTTTTGTTCTACGAGTTTTGAAAATTCACGAATTTGTTCAGAATGACCCCCTGAGTCACCCCCTTTCGGGTTAGTATATCCCTTTTGCAACATTCTGTATACATATCTTTCAGATAAATCTGTGGTCAGTAACTGTGACATGCATCGGTGCGTGCGATTATTAGAATTGTCTTTGAGTAGGACCTTTATAAGTTTCATGCTTAGGTACATTTACTCAGAAAATGAGAAACTGGCCCTAGAAATCTTATTTACATTCGTTCGTGTTTCATCGCGCCGAGTCTGTCTGATTGCACGTGCCCTGATGCCGCTGGTTGGGGCTCAGCGCTCTCATATTTTTTATTCGATTTTCAATCCCGCCCTATTACGTTTCGGCAACATTTTGACGTTTGTTTTGTTAGAATATTCATTCCGGTTTGACTGTCAACTTTTGTTGACAATCGCTATCGATACGAACCACTCTTTCATTTGTTTTCTTATGAAAATTAATATCATTGTTATGCCTTTTATTTATAAAGGAAGGGATGGCACAGTTAGCGAAGCTCTCTTCCTCGATTCCCGACTAGGTTATCCAGGTATTTGTTGAGGAATCACAAAATGAGCGCCAGCACATAAATATAACAGTATCCCACTGCCAATTTTATCACGCAAAATGTTCATTTATCTTTAATAGGTACCTCTTAAACCCTATCCAAAAAGTACCGAATAGTATCAGCTATTTGTATGAAACAATATTGTCCAACAAAAACAAACAACTTGTCTGGGTGTCATTAAACTCAGCCCTGCGGCACCAACATTCATTTATACCCTAACAAATCACGCAAAGCACAAACTTTGCGTAAATTTACATTTGTACCGCTTTTTCACTAATTTCAATTTAACCATTAATATAGCACTTACACGCTGTAATTAATGTTGGAAAGAGAACACTTACTCACATGCAACGTTGGCAAAAGAAACAGACAATTTGAACCCTATTCCATGGCCATAAAGACCCCGACTCGTTCGAATGGTGGCTGGTAAAAATGCAAACGTTGTAATTGAGTTGTTAGTGTGAGAATGCATCAAAAAGTGCCCACGGTAAGTGAATGCAATTTCCTTGGGCAATGTAAGATAAAATAACTACATTTGTTAACACTGTAAGTAATGAGGCTAAAAATGAAATATTATACTTTGCCGGGGTAAAGGAGTCAATCATTTAGGAATGAAAATTTTGTAATAAGTAACTACTTAGGTACTTCTATTAGGTATAAGGAATAGAGTTTTCATTTATAACAACATTCTGTATAGTAATTATGCAGCGCAAGTAGTTCTCTTTAAAATGTGTAGTAGCTTGTAATGGCTTGCCTCCACTCTAGCTCTTTCATTAAATAAAGTTGGGTTGAATGTTGACTAATTTGCTTGTCGCATGGTACAATGCGTCGCTTTTTATCGACTTCCTTCCATTGTAAATACCGCTTTACAAGGAAAGTCCTTACACAGTCAAACGTACCTTATTGGAAACCTATTTGTAACTTCAACTTTCCTTGAAGAGAAAATAAATTAGTTCTATATTCACGTAGGTACTCGTAGTAACTTCAACTTACCTACCAGTGGTAAGACACTGAGTATTATACGATTAATGTTGATATTAAATAAGTGTTGTTATTTTATTATAAAGAAGTTACAATACTTAACTATGGCATATAAACAAAATAAAAACATTATGTTGCAAACATACATAATTACATTAATAATACACTAATGCAGACGACAAACACACACACCATTCATAACATAAAATAATAGTACAACTGTCAATAGCGACTCGTTACAACGCTAATTTTGAATTAAGAATGGTTGTTGACATAAACGTTTTCATAACTGGAAGAGTGGACTTGGACAGCCTACGGAATGGTAATGGAATGGTCACGCTAATCGCTCTGTAAACAACGGGTGCCGGCGACCAAACAGCACCCGTCGTTAGCCACGCTCCGATAAATATTACCTACCTGTTTAAGCTCCAACAGAAGCAGTAGGCACTTAGACCGACGTCGATTAAGTAGCCGTTGATTATTCAACGTAAAGTTATTTGTCCTTTTTGTCGCAGTTAAAATAGTTTGTTTCATTGAAATACGATATAACGAAACTGCCAATTTGCAGGACAAAAATCCGTAGCCACTTCAAAGAGAGACTATTGCAATATTCCATTAATGTTGCTGTTCATATCGGCTGGAGGATAAAGGTGGAATTTAGCAAAAGCGTCGTCAGCGGAATCAGCAACATGCATTGTCCATCGGCGGAGCGGGCGCGGGGCGGGCGGGGGCGAGGGCGGGCGGCGCGCGGCGGATGCCATTCGTTTTTGGGACGAGCTGCATCGGCCGCTGAACTTAATTGCTCTATTGTTAATTACGTAACGTTTCAACGTTCACCGCATTGCTCTGTGACCAATTCGTATTAAAACCGCTGTTATAACTATTAATTTCGAAGCGGCCTTCCCAGGGCACGTAATAGCGTTTGTGGACATAGAATTATCTGGACGCCAGGCGGCCGACACTCGCTGGTGACGGAGTGTCGATCGGCTCGACGCGTGTTGCAATTTCACTCGGTGACGCCGTCCGCTATGCGAAGGTGAAAATACCAAATTATTTAACTGAATTCCGTGAATGGTCGCCGAATTATTTTCGTATTCCAACGATTTCGCAGCTGAAAATACGGTTTAAATGCGCAAGTAACTGTTTGCAATTTGTTCATTTATTTATTTTCGTACTCACTGAGCTAATGAAAGCTGTAACCTTTAAAGGAAATCGTGACGTTTGTCTCAGTTTACGGTACAGTAGCAGCGGATTCACAGTTGGAAATAAAGTAAACGTAAAGTAGTGTACACTGTACAGTTGACCTCATTAGCATAGCATCACTTTAATATCTTCTTCCAACAGTCATTATTATATCAGTACCTATATCCCAAGCTAACTCTATAACTTTCTCAATCAGATACAACTGCAGCAAAACAAATGATAGAGAATACCTTTGACATTCTACTATTACAGTAGAAAAGAAACGTTCCTTCCAAACAAGGAAGCACGAGACCTCGCTAGAGTTGTAGAGCCACTCCGGCACTTGTAGATCGCTCTCAGACACTTCTGTGGCTACACGTGGTGCAATAGACTATACTGACGAAAAACGAACCAACGAGAGCTGACGTGCAATCGGCACGTTTAATAGGTACTACAAGATAGAATTGTGGCTCGCGCAGCAGCGCTCCTAATGTTCGTTTTTCGTTATATAGAGTGACCCCTTAGGACAGGATGTGCCGAAGATGCATAATTATTACTGCTGCGCAATACTTCACATAATAAACTCATACTACCTAAAAAAAATATGCGAGTGTATAGTGTACTCTGTTTAGGGTTCCGTAAGTCTACTAAGAACTTATAGCTTCGTCATCTCTGTGCGTTTGTACGTCTGTCCTGGCTCGTTCTCCGCAGTTTCTTCATCGATTGCCACGAAGATTGGTGGAGAGATGACTGTAGGTACTAGGTATACTGATAATTTAAAAATTCCGGCTAAGTGCCTTCATCGTAAGTTGAAGTTACGTTTGGTCGATTGAGTTCCGTCATATCACTTTTTTTTATTCAGTTGTGTGTTTTCACTTGTAATGTACACAAGCCTCGTAAAAAGTGACAAAAATATTGTGTGAAGGGAAAATACGTAAGTACGATCTTCAACTTCGAAGGATGTTTTATAAATAAACAATTTTGAAATATTTCAAAGAGCAAAACACTTATAAAAAGCAAAAGAAATGTAGAATAAAAATGTTGCATCTGCGGCGGCGATGGCCGTGATTGTCCCTCTTGACCCCGCCGACCTACTTGCGGTCCTCGCGGTGACACGCTTACCGTCCTTTCAATTCTCAATGGTGCTCCAAACTGCTTCGCAAACCCCCATCCCACCAAACCCCTACACCGCTAATCCTTAACAACACGCGACAAAAGCTACTTTGCCACCAATCGAACGGCACACATAACCTGGCCAGACTCATGCGGGCGAAATCCGCAGGCTTGTGTCAGCTGTTTCCTCCTACATCCCTTCATATCATTAACGGTTTACTACTATGGCCTATTGTTTCCGCGACAGCTAATCATGGGAAGCGACGATGATTCGAAATTTGAAAGTGCGAAACAAAAGAACGGAGAAGTGCAATACAAGGAATGCGGGTCCGTTCTGTGGAAGTTCAATATTTGTAAGCCGTCTGTCTCACGGACGCCGACGAGTTTGCCAAACACTGTTTTTATTAACAAATAAAGCAAGCAAGCTTAAGTACCTATGGATTCAGATAAAATGAAATTAGGTACATTCATAGAATGTTTTTCAACACAGATATGTTTTATTCAGACACTGGGAAATTACTCAGAATCTTATACCAAGTTAGAATAAATTGTATATATCTTAGAGAAGCCGTTCTTGTACCTACCTATCAGACTCCAATTTACATAACTAAACTCTACACAACAAAACAAATCAAACGATGAATCCTTATTGTATCTGCGTAGAACATTACATTTGTCAGATTCAACTCCAGAAGAGGCGGGCGGAACACTGAAGTTGCTGAGCCTCCAATCTGTCAAAGAATTTTTAAGTGTCATTGAGCACTGAATAGGCGACAGGCGGCGACACGGCACTTACCAACAGCCAATGTATGATGACCCCCAACCCCCCTTGCCTCTACGGCGTTTGGGCAAAGTCTTGGCGGAGCATCACACAATTTGAGGGGTCTTCGATCATTGGTTATGGAGTACATACGACGTGGCACTCCAGCGCTGCTTGCCTTGCCTATTCTGTATTGCTGTTTGTTCTTTATTCACTTTTAGGAAGAGGATTGAGACGTGAATAATAAAAGAGTTGCGCGTGCAATTTTACTACAAATTATTGTATTGTTTAATGTACTTTACTGAACTATTACTTTAGGTACAAGTACGAGTACGTACGAGTTTATATTTCGCGAATTGAGAAGTAATTGGAAGAATTTTACCGCCAATTTGTATTTTTTTACTGCAGTTATTTATGCTAAAAACAGCGTAATGAATATTATAAGTATTAAATTTGGCAGTAATAATGAGAATTATAAGTGTTTTTAAATAAAGAATCTGCTCATTTACCCACACAATTTGATCATATTAATATATTAACCATCACCTAACCCACCTGCTAATTGAGTTCCCTATTTAATCGATGCACGGGACGCGGACGGCTCAGACTGAAATTCTGATTAGAAACTACTCAATACAGCCACTCCCGCAGTACAGCACGCTACACTTCTGACATAATTTATAAACCTAACACACGGGGTGCATTTGCACAGGCAGTACCTACCAAACCAATCTCCGATAGCAATTAAGACTGCACCAGTCTGTTCGGGCTGAAACGAATGGAGGTCTTCAATCAACGAATCAATCTACAATCGCGAGCGTTCACCACTTGCTACCGACAGCTCAACAGATTTATCGCTACGTATGGAGGTAATTTTCAAATTTGGAACGCCTGTTGATCGCCGCCTGACGGGACTACGTGACTGGCCGGCGCAAATTACCGAACGCTTTGTGCTATATGATCATTGGACGATACGATTTAGTTTGAATGCGGAATGCAGTTGCCGAATTCGAAAGGAGGCGTCTTGAGGAAGGAGGTGGTGATACTTTGTGTGACTTGATAGCACAACAACACACGAATAGAATCCGCTTTGAATAACGTTTGAGAGGTTGCAAATGTTATACGACCACTATTATGCTCTCGAGGGAAATGTTAAACACACACAATCTAGTTTAATTTCCTTCCTTCACTTTACTAAGTAATCAGTCAACTTATAATTTGTTTTGCTTCACGTGCTATCTCTACACTCCCATCACCACTAACCCGTATCAATTTTCTATCGCATATCAATATCTACATTGAAATGCCCTCTGCGTAACCTATAAATTACGCGATAAACAATGATTTATTCTAGAATATTCTAGACTGTAAAGTAGTGCGCTAACAAGGCCCGACAGCATTTTCGTCAAGCGCTCTCGGTGCACAGCCGTTTAGTTGAGTTTTCAGCAAAAACTTCAGCAGTTGCCGGAATCAGTCATTAAAGAGATGTACTATGTGTATGTGAGGATTCAACTATGAGTTCAATTCAGCAGTTGGTGATTCTGTGAAACATTTAAGGTTCATTAATGAATATCAATGTACAAAAATGTTTTTTTTTTAATATAATAATATATTGATATTGATAAAATTCTGGAATAGCATACGATGTATTTCATACGGAAAAATATAATAGATTGTACCTACATCTAGTCTTTGATATTTTGGCAATAAAAGTATTAATGAGTAAACATTTTTATTTTAAGAATAAAAAAAATCTGTGTATCGTTTTTATATGAAGAGTAGTATTTTCTATCACAAACTTCCAAAAGTCGTTCAGAATGGCTCCCTGGGTCTCTCTCTTTCGGCTTTTCAAACAATACTGTAGAGATTGTTATTTTTACTTTGTTAATTTCCTTCTCCCAAATTCAGTGTCCGGGGGGCTTATCACGGCGGCACTTTAATATGAAAATTCAGCTCGGCTGGGATCCTACGCTATTAACAGCGCTTGAGCACGTAAAACGACGTTAACGCCGCGCCCATATCGGTTCCGACTCATTAGGAGCTCTGCGACGCCTTCTGACTTCGCCCACTGACGTTCCGCACTGATCATGGGAGCCAAGCAGTAAAGTTCATTCTGATATTTTGTTTTCAGTAAGCATAAGCACAGCCAGCCAAGCTCAGAGTTGCTCAGCGTTCTATGGAAAGGGCTATGTTAGGCGTGTCCCTGCGAGATAGGATTCGTAATGAAGAAATCCGCAGGAGAACTAAAGTTACCGACATAGCCAAAAGGATTAGCACGCTGAAGTGGCAATGGGCTGGCCACATAGCCCGCAGAGCCGACGATCGCTGGAGTACAAAGGTTCTGGAGTGGAGACCCCATGTCGGCAAACGGCGTGTCGGTCGCCCCCCAACCCGTTGGTCTGATGATCTGCGGAAGGTAGCGGGAAGCCGCTGGATGCAGATGGCGGGTGACCGTTTGGGGTGGCGATCGTTAGGAGAGGCCTATGTCCAACAGTGGACTACAGAAGGCTGAGAGAGAGAGAGAGAAGCATAAGCACAACATGCTTTACTGATATTTGTTTTCAGTGGGCATGAGCAGAGCATGTTGTAAAAATACTAAAATTCTAACTGTATTTTTCTGTAAGTATGAGAAGAGCAGTATAAAGTACTGTTTTTGTCGAATATTCATGCTACTATTAATTCAAGGTTTGAAAGAAAGAAGTCTTTCTAACTAGTCTCATATAAGATACACATTCTTTCTTATTGGTTTTGGTCGTGGGCTTTAATATCACATAATGGATGCAAAAAACGTAGGTATTATTATTATTATTAATAGCAATTTTTCCCATCCACTTGAACTAAAGATAGATTCTCTCTAAATAAATATATCTTCAGATAGTTATAGAGCTTTATAATTATTATTATAGTATCAGTTAAGACGGGTCCAAGGCTTGATGAAGCAGCGAGCCCGCCTGCACCACTCAAGCCGCCGATTGCTGCCACTTCAAATACTGCAGCATATTAGAAGGGGCGCTTAATATTATATTTATACCTAAAACTATACCTTAAAACTATAGATATTTCAGTGTACGTATTTATAAAATATACTAGGTTCGATAGTTGTTTTATAATTATAGATGGATGGTTATTTACAAGGAAGTTACCGTGAAGAAGTTTAGTTTATTATGGGAGCGAATATGGGATCAATTAAAATACTGGAATATTTATAGATATATCTTACCTTACCTTCTTACCTTCCCCTGATTCTGAAAAGCCTTATTCCTCTCATCGCCTTTGTCTTTTCATTACAGCATGAATATTTAAGCTAAATAGCTATCCAAAGTAACTTCTTGTATGTAACTTTACAATGGAATTTCTGTATGCATTATCATTATATACATATATACGCAAGCAGGCAGGTAACCGACTTCCTAAGCAAGTGTAAAATAAGTTAGAAATTCGCTAAAAAATCCACCAAAAAGTTGCTAGAGTCCAACAAAGTTAACTTTGCATTACGGCAACTATTTGTTATTTTTTGTAATTTATTCATTTAAGGGGATCCCTAAAGCTAAAATGCTAAAGTCGGCTTGATATACTTGATTAGATTGGAAAAACGGTGGCTTTTATCACATTGATAAAAATATATTTTGTAGCAGAGGGTATACTGAACATGTTAGTTGCTTATAAATTGGTGCAGGATTATAATAAGTATGTTAAAAAAAATTGCAAACACACCATGTCTTTTGCCATTTTTTGACTTATTATGAAAAAACCCTCGAAATCAGAGGGCCCATTTTCATGGAATCTTATATGTATGTGTAGGTAATTAAATTCTTAACAAAGTTACCTTAAAGAGTTGGATTTAATGGACCAGAAGTCAACTTTTTTTGCAAAAAACTAATAAATTCCGGTTTAAAAATGATGACACCGTGACAGATTTCAGATTTCTTCAGTCGTCGCCCTGGTGGCGGCCTGTTAGGAGCGATACCCACGCCATTTTATTTTTTATCAAATATTTCACAAAAACTGATTAAATCAACAAATTATGACTACAAGTATTATAATACATATGCATTTGCTATGGAAAGTTAATTTTCTAATCATTTTAGATGCAGAAAAGCCGAAAATTCTTTGAAAACATTTCGCCTTTTCGATTTGTTTACATTTTTTACTATAGAGTTACAGATGCATAGATAAAGGTAAACATTGCACATAATGACACTTATTAGATTCTCCGAATAAGAACTATACGGTCAATGCAGTATGCCAAAGCGCGAGCCTGTTTATATTCTGAGGGGTAATTTATTTTATTTTAACGGTTGTGTATGGTAGGTAAGCTACACAATATACAGGGTGTTGAAAAGTAAGTTCATAATTTGTTTTATTTGAAACCAAAAACCGTAGTTAATTAAAAATATATATATTTTAAGATGTGGTAGTCTGTACACTACAGGTTGTTAAAAATAAGTAAGTATTTTTAAAAATTGAAGATCTAAAATTTACATAATTTTTTAAATCTATTTAACAAGCTTTGCAAAAAAGCGGTTAAGTGCGACTGTATCTCGCCATGAAAAAAATGAAATGTTTACTGTAGCTATGAATTTTATGCGTTACAAGTGGAATAAAATACCGCATAATATTATGTACAACTATGTAAGAGCCTAGTTTTTAAAAAAAAACTCATAAGAAAATATTAAATACACAGGTTTTTTAACCCCTGAAGGAAATAGAGGGGTGTTATAAGTTTAAAGTAAGGGCTGAATTTTTTTTTTAATTAGGGTGATAGGTAATGTATATTTTTAATGATTTTTTCAAATAGATAAATGTTATACCATTTTTAAATTGCCATAAAATTACCTATAGTTATAGTTATAGAAAAGGGCAGGGCTACCAGTGCCCATTCGCCACTGCAACCTAAAAGATCTATAAATTATGACTCCCCATGCCGAGTCTCACTCTACAGGCCCAGGTCTTTTATAAACCTGATATTACCTATACAGGATGTTGCAAAAAGGGTATACTGTGCCGAAAGGGTTTGACTCAGGGGTTATTCTGAACAACTTTTGTTCTCCAAGTTTTGGAAATTCTCGAAAAATAAATTCGGTCTCTATAGTAAAAAGTCACGTGATCGAATAAGTTTCTATGTAAAAGGTTTTGTTACGTGAATTTTCAAAATTGTAGAAGAAAAGTGGATCAGAATGGCACCTAAATCCACTTTTGGCTAAGCTTTATACCCTTTTTTCAATACCTTGTATAAAATATCGTCAGCGTCACCTTAGATCGTAATCATCGTAACTCCTCGTGACCAAATTTTAGAGGAGACAAAAATACTGTTTTATTTGTAGTTCTAGTTGGCATACTACCCACCTAAAGTTTTTTTTAACTAGCCTAAAAATGATTTGTTTAGACAGTCTATCTTCCTGTTCAACCGCAGCCTGAGTGCCAGTGACTCAATGACTGAAAGGAGGCCATTAGTGCTCCTAAATAAATAAAGCAGGCCTGTAGATTATCTTTCAGTGTACCGACACATCTGATTGCTGTAAGAGCCTGATAAGCTCTTCGAACGAGTCATACCTCTGTGGTGGTACGGTTTCGATCTTTCGGACAGTTAGTTTGGCATCCGAAATGCGGATTCGAATAGTGGGTACAATACTTTGCGTTCGTTCACTGTCGGAGCAGGATAAGAACCACGGGCGAGTTGTTGCGCTGGCTGTTTGCTTAAAAATAGTAACCGCGTTCAACTCTATCCCCTAGAGGGCGAACCTTTAGGGCGGCTCTTGTATACCATCACTTGTCTTCTTATCTGCAGAAAATTGACAGAGGTCATACGTGTCTAACAAGTACATTAAGGATGCGAAAAGAGAGGGTTTGTTTTCACTGAAGAAGTTCAGTTGCGGAGTTCCACAGCGGTAGGTCTTGGACCCCTCTGCTGTGGAACTTGGCATACAACGCGGTCCTGCAAATCAAGCTCGCAAACGGCGTTAGCACAGTGCATTTTTCTAATGTCACACAGGTCGTGAGGTAGGCTGAGAGCCTCCTTCGGGGATGACATCCCAATGATTCATTACGAAAAAATTGCTGCAGCTGTGCTCGCCATGTAGTGCATGGGCTACTTCCGAATCTGGGGGGCTGTTGCAAAGGAGTCCGTTGCCTCTATACGGTACGGGTTCCGTGCGATCTATGATCCTTCCGGGAGCACCTGTCTTGTCAAGTCGAAGAGAATGGCTCGTATTCGACGCAACCTGCAGTACTGGTGGGATTGGTTGGAGGACAGGACAGCAGGAAGCTGCAGCAGCCGTCATGCTGTGATTCGACGCATAGATGCAAAAAAAAGTTGAAAGTAACTTCATGTTAATAAAATATTAGATCTTAATTTAACAACATAACATTGCAAAAAAAAATTAACATTGTTGAGTATGTTATTGTAATTTACTAAAGTAGTAATAAAAACAAAGGCTTATTGCATAGTTTTCGTTCACGTTCGCCTACATCGCACGTTGTATATGAGAATAAAGGGTATAATTACTAAGTTTTCTTGTTTAAAAATCACGGTTTGGGGTTTAGAGGAAAACAAATGGTAAAATGCGGAATACAGTTTTTTTTTTTCGAATAAAGAGGAAAACATGTGAATTCAAAAAACGTTTCTATTGACACCAAAGAGTACTTTTCGCCGAGAAAAGTGGAGTTACAATGTTTGCGATCTAAAGTGATGATAGAACTAGAACTTATTTTTTCAGTTCACCTGCTGTTGAGTGAAATCGTAATTAGGTAAATGACTCCTTGACATGAAAATAACCTTTTTTTTATAATCGTTATAACAAAACCGTTTTTTTTAATACAGCAATATTTGTAGGTGTACTTACAGTGAGCAAAAGAGCGCAGCAAGGTGTAAATTTTTTGGTTTTTAAGAAACAAAAATATTATTTCTATCATATCCCAAATACACATAAGTAATTAAAAAAAAAAATACACACTCTCGCCTTGTACTAATGTACTCCCTTGCGGGGGTACTTACATGTTATTATTTTTCTGGTGACCTCCCCATATCCCTTTGCCAGCTACGTAACCTTTTGTGACACCCTGTATATGCAGAGTTCTGCAAAACTACTGTTCTGCTTTTGAAACACCAAAAAAAAACAGGTCGTCTAACTAAAAGGTCACGTGACCAAAAAAATATTATATGAAGAAGCGTTTTTTTCATGAATATAAAAAATTACGTAGGATAAAAGTTTTTCAGAGTGACGCCTGAGTAACGCCCTTTCGGCTAACTATACTTTTTTTATTACACGGGGGCAGAGTTTAATACAACACCCTGAACTATTAAACTCTGATAATATTTTCGCGATTTTTTTACATTCTGATTTCATTTCCTGGCTTAGAAATAACATCAATAACATGCTGCACACGTAGGTTTCGGCATAGTATTAAACCCTTTTTGCAACAACCTGTATAAATATCGGCACGGGTACGACTTTATATATATAATTAATTATTAAATATTAAAAATACTTTCAAATAAAAATAAATATTTTCGTATCACAAAACAATATTACTTACTTAGTATATTTTTAACAAAGTGGCATGTCTTCACTTTTATGTTTTCGAGTACTATGTTAAAATTTCATGTCATTGTCCGTAGAACGCCCCGCATACCTCAACCCCCCCTCACTAGATTTGACAGATTCTGATTTTCTTCCAGCTTTAGTGACAGCCTTAAAGAAACTGTTGGGTCTCCCATTTTTCCTCCGTTGCAAAGTTAGCGTTGTCCGAGTCTAAGCTACAACATAAGTAAGTAATCATGCATTTTTAATTAAGGTGACGACAGAATGTGTTTTTTTGTTTTTAAAACTTACCTTTCAAATAAGTAAATAATTTTCATAGTCCAGTCAATAAATGACCAATATCACCAATATGAGGTGTAGAGTGCGTGAGCAGGTAACTAACTCTACACCTCATTCCTTGACTGTACTATCAGTTGATCCATCATTTACTATATTGGTGCAATACTACTACAGACTGTCAAATTACAGATGTACCTACTACGGGCCAAAATTACAACACCCCGACTTTCCCGCCATGTGCAATAGGCCATTTCACAAGGCGCTGTAGCTATTTTCCATCAAATTTAATTGAGCTACTAATTAACTACAGTTTTTACGCTCTCTAAGTAATTTTATTACTTGATTGGTACCTTCCGACTTTCCGACTATTATCTACGTTCCTAATGGAATACCTATCTATTAATTCAACTGCGATACTCTTATCTACTGACACGATCTGTTACGGGTCGGGTATCTAGTGTAGTAACTAATTATCTAATCTAATTAACTAATTTTATTACTACTAAAATTATTACTTATATCGTGTTAATAAAAATGCTTAAACTTTGTCAGTCGACGTTTTTATTAACTCCTCATTTTGAACTAAGAATCTAACAAGATAAGTACTTTTTGAGTCTGTTTGTCAATAACTTTTATCCGTGGGTTGTGATATTAAGTCCCAGTTTCACCATACTCTGTTAGATCATAACATGGGATAAGTTATTGACTTTTGACACATCAGTCAAGAATTTAATATAGAGATAACGTATAATTGATGACATTACAATGTAAGAGGGGTGTTCATTATCTAACAGACTATGGTGAAACTAGGCCTAAGTATTAATAAATAATATTGTCGTTGAAACAATTGACAAGCAGCCTCACACGGCCTCGTCTCGAGCGCTACAGCGCAGCGCCGCGACGCTACAATTTAAACCCTAACACGTCACGTAGCGCAACAGCAAGTCGCAACATCAACATCGCGACCGCATCTTGAAAGTTTCCACTCGTTCCCTCGAGTGCTCTTTCAGCGATTTACCTGAAAATAAAGAGACAAAACGTTAATTTATGGCGCTGGACACGTGCCAAACATCTCAACCAGCCGTCTAAGTTGGGCTCGTCGAGAAATGAATGAAAAAAGTCGAGTTTCGGACAGGCATTGTGTTCCTGATCAGTGGATCTCAGTCGGCGGACTCGAGTAGGTGCAAACAGACGCAGGACGCCCAGTGACGCCGCGTCATCGCGTGCCAAGGCGTCCTCCAGTGGCGTCATTAATCACACGCCCCTCAGCATAATGAGACGCATCCCGGCTGGATCGGACCCGATAATACATTCTATTTTAATTTTTTTGTCGCTCCAAGGATGTAATCCTTCGCTGCCGGTTTGCGATTAAAGCTTAGCCGCCGCTTATACGCCACTGCGCTACGCGGGCACGTCAGAGCTTGGAGATATCATTTGACTGATGCGCTCTGTCGCTAGTCTCACCAGAAGGGAAATTTTTGCTCCTAACATTATCAGCTTTCTGGTATGTCTGTCACACAAATAGGACAGCAAGAATGTATACAATGTTAACTCTTTATTACAGCTATTAACATTCTAAGACGGACGTACATCCAATAAAATTAATGAAGAAATCTCTGATCATCATGACGGTAGACAAGATCGATGGGTGATAAAACTAATGTTTCCCCGTTAAGCTGAGGACAATAATTTCTATTTTTGAGTGATGAGCGTGGAGCATGTGATCGGCTATTTCACAATTTCGACGTAACATTAGCGAATGCGTGTAAGGAGGCGATCACATGACGGCCCGCGCCAACTAGGCTAACGTCCTCTGACGCACGAGCAACAAGCAAATTTTAAATAAATCCCCTCCATTATAAACTACGCGCATTTATTTTGTTCGCTTATAATTGTAATTAATGAACCTCACAACGTATTTCTAATCCTACATATTCTCATAAACATCTAAAGCTATTGTGCGCTAATGCATGACGTGCGTAATAAATTAAACATTTACTTTGTTTAAACGGTTTTATTACGGATTTTTAAAAGTTTTTTCTCCGCAACATATTATAGGTTATGTTATCACGTTTAATTATAAACGGGGAAGAATGTAGCAAGTATTTATCGTGTTATCTCGGCATTGCGTGTTATTACTATCATTATCAGTATCGGTACTGCGGCGTACCACGGTGTGGATGCGTCAACAGGGCTCGCGGGGGGCGGAGCGGTGGCGGGGGCGAGGGGCGCGGCGCGTACGTCATCAGACGTGACGCCGAGTGACGCGCGACATCTCACACTACCGACATGACACATGCCATAATTAAACCGCGGAATATTTCACATCATCACAGATTCGCCGCATGGTGCATATCTAGCTATAATATCGCCGGGATTCCGGGTTTTAGTTCCGTTAATCATTTCCTTCCTTTTCGTTACTCTAATTACTAATGTAAAATTATACGTCCTAACAATCACTGTTTTACCTAAATCTACAACTATCCATTACAGTCGCAGCACCCAAATAAAATTGCGCGCTCGTTTTAATTCTTAATGCCATCATCATTTTGAACTCTACTAGGTACAGTTAGTTTAGTCAAATACCTAGTTTATCTTTGCTAGCAAAAACTATATTCTTTATTTTTCATTTTTAATCATGATTGCTGTATTAAAAACCAATCAAAACCATGCAAAATTGGAAAACAAATTCAGTTTATCGAATTGAGTTTACTGTCCTGACAAAATAAACATCAACTTTCCACTTCGCGAAAAACCATAACGAGACAGAAAAACGCTGAAAACGCTTATGGCCTTATTTTCCGCGTTTCAAAATAATACTCTCTTACGTACTGCCCCGCCGAAATGGGCTCAATTGCTTGGTGATAAGATCCTTGGAAAGGGGGAATATGGTTCAGATCGAATAATTCAGCAGCAATCAAACAGTCGACGAGAGCGCGCAAATATTGTCGTAGAAAATTTGCGAACACTTCCTATAAATGCCGGCTGAGAGAAGACAGCCAAACTGACGCTTGCCACTGATAGATACATAGTTATACCTATTTTCAGATCTTGTATCTAGAATATTCTAGGTCTTTCAAATTTCCTACTTCAGCAAAATAAATATGAGACAAACCTAGGAATATCTAATTCTCCCTAAGACTATAATAATCAATAAAACATGGCAAAATGTTGAAATAAATCTAAATAAGCAGTCAATCAACGTATTTCATCTATTTCAAAATGGTACTATCAATCAGTTTCATCATTCAGTGAAAAATAATCTTTTTCATTCCGGCATTGACGGTAAAAGAGAATTGTATTTTAATCCCCTTAGACTGTCGGGCTAATCCCTACCGATAGCCCCCGATAATTCAGTGAGAAATGCTTTAGTAATTTTCCTATTTGTGCCTCGGGCCATGTGTAGAACCTATCGCATGGGAATCGACTTTGTTAATTATTTATTGGCTTATGCAGAATATTTCTGTTTCTTATTATGAAGGATTTATAAGAATAAGTGCCAATTTCTCCATAGTCGGTTAGAGCATAACCAGCAGGTATTAGAGGATGTCTTTTGACACATCTGTCAAGTATTTTATATAGAGATGACGTATAATTGATGAACCAACCCCTGATCGGTTAGATAACCGACTATGGAGATATTGGAAAGTCTTTAAAAATAGTTAAGAATATAAAGAAAAAAAGAAATCTGCGTAGCCGAGAATAATTTCTCGTATAAAACTACTATTGGAATTTCGTTTTTCATAGCCCAAAATATGAAACATATATACCTTCCTAATGGACTCTACAGCGTGTTCATACATTGATTGAGTGCAAAAATAATAACTGTTATTTGTTCGTCCATTATAACTTCTGTGCGAAATTGTTTGATTGAACGGAGTACATAGAATTTCCATTATTTTTCATATGTGTTTTTTTATTTAACTTAAAGAAATGTTCAATTAAATGACAAACTCATTATTGTTTGTTATTCAGAACTCACCTTATTTCTATAGTTTTTTTATCGTGTTTGTTATTTACTGAAAAATAATGACCGATATAAATATTTGATTGGTAAATAATTGATATGCAATAGGTAGAGTTAGGACACGTGTTGAGGTTTCTACCCGTTGCCCCTACTACAGAGGACACACAACGTCACAGGATTAATTTGGTAAGATTAATTTTTGGTTGCGGTATAAAGGTATAGATACTATTAAAATTAAATAGTCTCCGTATGTAGCAATAGTAATGGCTAGATTTAAATTTGATTCATCCATGCATTTTTATAACGATCGGCAGCGGTTCGGTTAGTAAGGTTTTTATCTGTGAGTTAGAAGACTTTTTATGAGTGGGACGCCCTCCAGCCCGCCACACCAACCTTGACAAGAAGCTGGTAGCGACTGGATGAGGTAGACCGAAGACAGAGTGTTGTTGTGGCGCTCTTTGGGAGAAGCGTAATGTCCAGGGCCGAAGGTTGCTAAATTTTATAGTTTATCATATAACTAAATTAATGGTATTCATCAATGCCAATACATTCTCTCAGGTTTACATCCAATTGACATCTATAAAATTTAGCAGTGGTCGATCATAGGCCGATAATGATGTTTCGTGAGTATTTCATTATAAAAAAACAAAAGCGGGCTCAATTCTAGAGGGTAGTGTGAACAGGGCCTTCGCCTCACGTGTTGGTTGGAGTCACGAAAGCTCGCCATCCTAATTGAATAACATAACTAGGTATTATCGGTTGTAATACTGCCGCCTCTATGACATTTACAATTTGCTCACACAATTTTGTAATTAAAAGCCAAATACAATGGTTTTACAGAGAAGGGGTGAGGAGTATGCCGCATATTATTTTCTGTAAGTTTTAAATGGACTTAAGTAAGTAGGTACTTATTTGTATTTTAATACTCTTCATAATTATTAAGTATGTTTAATGCATACAGCTTTACAAAAAAATACATGATCTGTTTTAAATATAAAATCGGTATATTTATAAATAGTAGTTTATTATTATTTAAGTTATACCTATCCAAGCTGCGAAAAAAAATATTTATTTATTTATTTTATTTTAGGAAAACTTACAGCACAATTTGAAGGTATAACAATAGAATGAGCAGTAAAAGGCCTTTTACAAGTTTTCACTGATAGAAATAACTTAATAATATTTACGCTAATACAAAGTAGCAAACTAAAGTAGGTACATTAAAATATTATCTAAATATTACCAAAGTACTAAACTGTATATAATATATGTAAAGCTACAAAGATGTTTAATAACAATTACATTAAAATATATAACACATAAACTCTTAGACATAAAAAAAGGTACAACTTAGAATATTTCTCGCCTTATTAATGCTTGTATTAAATATATCAATGTGTAGGACTACACCTCATTAACAGAATACCTTTAGTTAGGTATTTAGTAAATAGTGTAAACTCAACTTAAGTATTTATTCACTGAAAATACATAACCTTAGCTACATAATACTGTTCTCCATCAATACATGATGCCTCACAGCATGGGCGCGCGCGGTGGTCAGTAAATTACGAACACTGAAATTATAATACTTACCTAATAGTCTTTTAACTTTGCAACTACAAAACTGTTACTAAGATTTACTACCGCTTTAACGAGCACTCCCAACTTTGATGTAGCTACCCACCACCAGGCACTAAACATGCAATGAAAAGCACTTTGTGTTTTTTAACCAAACGCCTGTCACCTCCTAACCAGTAACTAATTTATTTTATGCTGTGAAATTTTGTTCTAATGCAGGAAACATGATTGGACAGCCTGATTTTCTTTGAAGTGTCTGTTAATTTATCAAAATGCTCGGTTCGCAGTTAATTTTAGTAAAATCTCTGGGGAACGTGTTAAGCCGATTATATTGTTCGTTTTAATGGCTCCATTACATGCTCATATTACATAATAACACTACAACTGCAGTAATCTCTACTATCCATCCTATCATAGTTATTAGTTACATATTTTCACACACATATTTATAAAAGTTATTATACATTTACGCAGATAATTACTGTAGTTCTAAATGTTAGATAGGTAGGTATATATGTATAAATTAGAGTTAAGTAATGAATAGTCGTGATAGAATCCCATGACATTCCCACCACTAGGATAGAATAGAAGCTAGCTGGGCGGGCGGAACCAAAGCTATAATAATTTACAGAACTTTTATTTTATATTTCCACATTACTGTGTTTGGTCAATCATGTACAATAAAGTACATATAAATTACACAATATATTAAAGTAGTCAGTGAATAAATAAACAAAACGGTAACTTCAGAGTTATCTAGCTGAAACAGATTAATTTAGGTTAATGTTCAGGTCCAGTGTTTACCTGAATCAATCAAGGGCTTGATGCAAAGTTGGTAGGGCTCAATGTCAGCCCCTCCCCGCCCATCTCCCCTCCACCCCCGCCCCTGCCATGATGGAGTAGGGATTAGCGGGCCCGACCTTCAACTATGAACTAGATAGTGCAGACGGGTTACTTTAGCTTGACAAAGCTATCAGTGGTTCTGGTTAGCGCAGCAGAGTTCTGAAACTTCGTTTTTAGTGAGCTGAGCCCCCTTGGAGGATTACATCTTGACAACGATAGATGTTATATAATTGGTACGTTTAATGCAACGAGATAGAGTTAGAGTAGAGAGATAGAGAATATCACTATCCTAATCCTAATCCTAACTAATATTATAAATGCGAAAGTAATTGTGTCTGTCTGTCTGTCTGTTACTCTTTCACGCCAAAACTACAGAACGGATTTGAATGAAATTTGGTACACATATGGTCTAGACCCTGGGAAAGAACATAGGCTACTTTTTATCCCGGAATTCCCACGGGAAAACTTTTTAAGGCGAAGCAAAGCGCGCGGGAACAGCTAGTTTCTAATACTTTCTGTTACTATTGTACCTCCTTCTGCATCATACAAACGTTTTCGTTTTACAGGTTATACCCTACTCCGGTTTTGCTTTACCTAACCCGAAGGTGGCACAAGTAGGGTTAATGACTGTTGCCAATAGTAAACTGGCTGATGTATGTAAACTTGCCAGTCACTGGCCTCTGTGCCGCCGCCCTGGCTGAACAAACATGTCACATACATGTTCTTAGCTAGCCCACTTTCAGTGAAAAATGTTACCGTTTTGTTATTAATCATTACAACTTTTTCCCTACGGGCGGTATAATGACTATAAACAGATATTTCATCATATGGTTTGTAAAATTTCATTGCACATAATGCCTAATGGTTTAATTGTATAATATATTAAAACCACTAACAATTACTATTTCAATAGTAGTGAAGCCTCTGCCAATGGGTAAGCTGTGAGCCAGCAGTGCCTATTTAAATTAGGACCTTTGACAAAGTCATAAATCATACATGATATCCGAAACATAAATTAAACAAAACGTATTGTTACATATGTAAATATATTACTTTGTAGATATATCTAACACTCATGTAACAATTTACTTTTTTTCTATTTATGGGATAATATTTTGCAGGTAAACATATTCCTAGTACTGAAGACGCAAATTATATTATTGTAAATATATTAATATAAAAAAGAAAACGATAAAGGTATTTTACTATTATTAGAGCAACTTTGCTCTCTAAGGTTTTAGGTGTATTAATGAATAATCTCTGGTCCACAGGGGACAATATGCTCGAGAATAATTATAAATATTAATGAAAGGATCAGCCGGCCTCATCCGACGCTGAAAAAGCCCAGAACTAGTGCATGGAGTAAAATTCATAACGCGCTTAGCAGTTTGCCTCACCTGTCCGCCCAACTTCGGAATTTTAAAATTAAATTTTGAATACCGCTGCCTCGACAAAGTTATAAATTCTTAAATAAAATACGGTTTTGTAATTAATCTTTTGATATTGCAAGCTGTATACAAGGAAAAGCAAGAAAGTTTGCAAAATGCAAAAATATTTTACAAGTTTCGCTCAAAAATGCGCTTCGCCTCCAATATTGTGACGGGGGACTGAAAAATTGCTTAGAGGTAACATACATTGTGTGGCGCACAGTACCTACTAATAGGAACGAACGTATCCTATGTCTCCTTCCGTTCTCCGTTCTCCACGAGCCCAATACTCCCCTGCACCTTAAATCCGTGTTTAAGCTATATTTCTGCATTGAAGAGTTAAATTATGTAAATAATGATTATGTCGATTATTATTGACTGTAAGTATCGTATCTGATATACGAGATGTCCTCGTATCGATTCAATAATGTAGGTGGGTAAAATCTGTCGTCTTTCTCCTCATCAGCATTAAGTGAAGCGTTTAAAGTTAGCAAAATATCTGTGCTTCCAAAACATCTATAAAATCCAGTACCTAATCCCTATAAACCTATTTACCCTTCAAATCGAAACATTCTGTAGGACACCAGTAAAACGGATGGCACATAAAGGGACCTCCTATTTGCTGGGACCATGTGCATTATACCCCGATAAATGACAATGAATTATGTAGGCACCTATCCACGGCGGGTGGCGATTATAAGACGGAGCTATTTTGACTACACATTTGTGTCACAATAAGGACTGGGGGTTACTCTATACTCTATACTGACGAAAAACGAATTAACGAGAGCTGTCGTGCAATCTGCACGTTTAAGTTACACGATTCGTGGTCCGGGCACCTACGCTGCTTCGTTTTCTGTCATGATAATATAGAGTGACCCCTCTAAGACGTGACGCGTCGAGTTTCGTGTCGTGTTGCACACATGTGGCTCAGGAGTTCTCTAATGATCTTACATTTGTGATAGACATTATGACAGATATTTTTTAATACCCGGTAAGAAAGGACCGAAAATACTGATGGGCCTCATGTTTTTTAAAATAAATAGTATGGTCGATAGAATTTGTATTAAGCCGTTCGAAAACACTCTTTTCTTATCATTCATTGCAAGCCATGCAGCGAGTCTTGTAAATTTCAGAATAGGTTCTACCTTTTTTGGCATAAGATTTTTTTGCCTAATCTCGTATTGCATAGGAACGTTTGGTCAAAGTCTCGTTACGCCGAAAATCGTATGGCATAAATCTCGTTTAGTAAAAAGTTATTTCGCATAACATTGTTTAGCCTAATAATGGTATGGCCAAATCTTGAATAGCCTAATAATTTACTGTAATGTTGTGCAATTTTAGTTAAATAAAAAAATAAATAAATAAATATTCGTTTGGCTTTAACTTTGACGGAGCGTCTCCCTACATAGCGCAAACTGGTGCCTTGTATTGTTTCCGCTGTTTGGAAAACGCTCCGCTCCGTTTCGCTGCGCTCCGCTTTGGTTTTGATGAACATGTGCACCTAACACGCTCCTCCTCGCTTTGCTCGTCGTCGCACCTATTTTTAGTTTTCGATCTCATGGGGTTTGTAATAATTATATTGGTCGTTCTGCTCTACTGCCTCTGTGGTCTAGTGGTAGAAGCTTCGCTTCATGACCCAGAGGTCCCGGGTTCGATTCCCGGGTGGGACCATCAATTTGTGTTTCTAAATTGTGGTTCTAAGTTTGGTTAGGACATAGAAGGCTGATCACCTGTTGTCCGAAACAGTGAAACGATCCATGCTGTCGGATGGGCATGTAAAGCAGTCGGTCCTGCGCCTAGCTCTCTCCAGTCGTGTCGGTCAATCCGTCCCATTGGGCTATGAGAGTGATGGAACAGAGAGTGCTCCTGTGTACTGCGCACACACTTGGGCACTATAATCTACTCCTGCGTAGATGGCTGATCTCAATTGAGATTGGCCGCCGTAGTCGAAATTCGGCTAGGAGGACATTATTATTGGTCGTTAACTTTCGATTTTTGATCATACAATATCGTGATTTTCGGGATGTAGGAGAAAAATACCACAATTTGTACATTTACTACATACTTAATATATTATTTATTAAGATAACATTAGGAGAAACAAGATTATACATAGGTATAGACGAACATAAATTTGAGCAAACGAAACTTAGGTGTTTAAAGATTGTGCCTAAAGAGTTTTAGACGAAACGAGCCTTATGCCACATAAGTCTTGGCAAAGTGATGGTTCGGCCAAAAAAGTTTAGACCATACGAGTTATGCGAAATGAGTTTTGGTCAATAAAGATTATGCCAGATGAGCGGAACCCTTCAGAATAGCCTGCCTATCAGTGAAGTACTATATCGTTCATAAGTGTGGTTTTACGACTCGATCTAAACTATACTTATTAATACTATCGAATACAACCGATCGAAAACACCCCCTTTAAAATATATTTATAAACAAAATAATTAATAACAACCTTAGATAATTTGTGGAGGTTTTTGCCGGAAACATGGCTGTATTCGTTATTAATGGAGGGGATGACTGTAAATCTAGTAATTAATGCGGGTAGCAGCACCGCCGCCGCCGCTCCAGAGTGTATCTTAGCTAATTATTGGAAAAGAGTTTTTTTATTGTGGAGCAGTGGAGACTACTGGAGGCCCGGTCTGCGAACAGTTTGGGAACTCAACTGGTTGTATAACTATGTGTATCAAATGGTTTTGAAAGCTTATGGAACTCAAAAATCTCCGATTATTTGTATATCTGCTAGGTGATTCTGCATGATATTCGTCGTAGAATCATCGTTGAATACATAGAACAACGCGGACTCGGGTGTTGAATATTATCAATGTCAAAAATTGCTTTCATGAATTTTTCTTCAATGTTTTTGTGTTCTTGAATAACTATTTCCAACGGACAAAATGTTACGGAATAAAATTGATAGGATAGTCGTGGCTGAGAGTTAATTTTAAACTGAACATTTTACTTGATAATACAGGTAAACAAGTACTTTTAAAAAGTTATAAAGTGAAATGATATCGGTAGCGGGAATTTTAGTAGAATTATAGTGCACAGATTTAAAATGATAATAAATAGTGTTGGACAGTTATTAAACAACAACATTAATCAGTGTTGTAACAACATTACAATTTATTAGCTTTATCTCTCATTGCTTTTAGAATTTCAAACTGTGATAGATATACATAGTACACTATATTATCATTAAAAAAATCTTGCTATTTCCATGAACCACGAAAAGCTGTACAAAATTCCAAAGCCTGGTTAAAGAAAACGAAACAAAAACATAACTTTCTCCTCCGGAAAACATATGATGAGCATTCCTGAAGACACGACTGCTTCGTAGGGCGGCAAACGCACTTCTGTTCAACGATATTGATTTTCAGCGCTCGGGGGCGGGGCCTAACCTGTGCGAAAGGGATCAAACGATCGCCTCCTCATTAAACCAGAAGAGCACCAACCATTTCACTCAGTACACTTTCTAATTAAGGACGTACCCATTAACGAACTATTTAAAATAGGTAATAGAAAAACATTTTCCTTAAGAATTACAGTCCAAGTTGGAATGACAAACTCTGTTATCATATTTCCAGGTAATTTTATGTGAATAACAAGGTTGTAATGTGTCCGTTTTACCTGTTTTCACAGTAAACACTGCTAAACTTTATTATATTTCAACTCCTTTGGTAGTGGTACATGTTATAAATAAAATGTAAAATCCAAGATTTAGACAGTTAATTACTCAAGAAAAGTTGATATCTGTTTAAGAGGCCGGGTGACACGCATCCGCATTTCCAATGGAGTTCAAGCGGTCAGGGTTAGGCCGGGCGATGTGGCGGGCGGGTGTGATCCGAATAGCAATCGGCCGCAGCACTAAGCGGCTCAGCCTACAACTACACAATCGGACTTCAATCTTGCTGTACAACTACTTTGAACGTTACTTAACGGGGTGTCCCGTTTCAAATAAATGACAAACTCCTCGAGCATTTATTTTATTAATTTTGTGGGTCAAAGTTAGGTACATTTACATAATAATTAGGTAACATGCAAGTATTACTGTAAGTAGTTTTAAGCATGAAATAAAATGGAAGAATAGAGTATTCGGCATAATGATTGCATTTTATTTTAGAGAATTGACAACAGAACTCTAAAATGTAATTACCTAAGCAAATGCCTGGACTTGTTTTGCAAAAAGTTTTTACTGCGTCCCAAATTGATTCTTTCCAACAAAGGCAATTTGACACTGAAAAACGTAAAAAGCGGCCTAACTCAGCACAATCAAGACACTCAAGTGCAGAAACATAAATGAAGCCATTAATTATCCGCGATCCTAGTTATTCTTCCGTCCGGGCCTCTCCCCCCTTTCCCCCTCTACACCGCAGCTTCTATTTTTCTCTTTTCAGTTAATTTTGTCCATAGTTAATTGAAGGAATATTTCAGTAAGAACGCTGTAAACATCCAGAGAGAACACGCCTATTAGCTGTTGCTGGACCGAAATTAATGCATGTCTGTCCATGCTAGAGTGGCCTTGCTACTGCCAATTCTTTATTCTTGTTTTAATCTTGGAAATGAAAAAAACCTTAACATTAGTGACGCAAATATCGTTATACTTGCGATACAAAAAATATTGTAACTATTTTAAAAGGCATGAAAGTAAGCGGCCAAGCAACGTAGGTTTTTCACGACCCTTCCCTATTGTTACATATTAATTTTCACAAAATTTATGTTAACAACATTAAACGCTTAAACTCAGCTTCCGTTACCTAAATGGCGGTACTAAATTACATTATACAATTACTATTATTACCTTAACTGGCTAAGTAACCCCATTATCTAGCTGTTTACTTCTCAAAGTAAAATTTTAAATTGGTCTGTAAAGTATATTCTATCATAAGGAATATGTATGATTTATTTTATACATTAAGGATAAATTACACTTTGTTATATAGAGGTACTGATATAAACTCACTAGCAATGAAAAATTCCACTTACAAAATGTGGATACCACTTTTTTTTTAAAACATTTAATTTAGAATTTGAATAAAATATTTATGTTAGTTGGTAATATTCTTATGCGCTGTTAAATGTACCTACTTCAATATTGCAGACGGCATCATTAAAGGTCCATCAACACAACAACCAGGGCCGCCAATTGAAAAAAAATGATGAAGAGGATGGCTAATGCAGCCAGCCTCTTCACCATCAACTTCCGAAATAAATAAAAAAAAGTTTTTTTTCTGCTCCTAAATATTATTATTTTTACGTAACAGTAAACAGCATTTCGTCACGGCACGGCTTAAGGGCTCAAATCTCGTGACCAGGACTGCAGCCAACCATTGTTTACAATACAATGGCCGACCTCAGAGCAGTCATTAACCTACTCCACTATGTGAGCCTTCACTAAACAGTTTTAAACCTTCTTGTAATGAATATTTTACGGTTAGTTATGCCTATATTTGGTATGGTGTCGCCAGAATATTTAAGATTGAGCAACAAGAATTGTAGGCTGTATTATATTAGTATTAAATTAGTACTGTTGTTGTACCTGTAACTTAATAGCTCGTAAGTAACTCTTTTATCCACCAACAAAGGTTGGCTGGAAGAAATTGCTTTTTGGCAATAAGCCCGCCATTGTATGCTTTTACTGTGTTTATAAATTGTTATGTATTTATGTTTTTTTGTGTACAATAAAGTGTTAAAATAAATAAATAATATTGTCCGCAAAACAAGTTTTGCTAGAGTGCGTAGGAACGTTGAACTTCGATGTGATTTTGTAAATTTTAATTTATTGGGTTTCATTAGTCTACGTTAGTAACGAGCTTTTAAAGTATCGTAATAATTTTGTCTAGTTATACTAAGCAATCGGGGGTGTTAGTGCCTGTACCTGGCTCTCACGAGTGTTAGCATTGTGTTTCTCCAAAGGTCTAAACTGCCTTCCTAAGCTTGAACCATTTCCTGAAACGCTGGTCCACTGCAAAAGGGTTCCCTCACCTAGATGTGCTAAATTTTGGTGTGCAGATTTCCTCACGATGTTTTCCTTCCCCATAAGAGCAATCAGTATAATTAAGTATTTGATCATATTTATATCCATATTTTTTATTTATTACGCACAACATAATCCAAGCGGTTCGTCGAGGATTATTTGTATATGTTACAAAGCTGTAATAGTAAATAAGCCCCTTTTTCATTATCTACGGGGTTAATGTTACATGCCATACTTATACTTAAGATAAAACGGTTTAAGGTTTACTACTAAGTAATGAAACGTATGGGCTACATAACATTAGGGCAACTAACTAAAGGTTTAGCTGATGTATCTGATAACACATAAAGATAGTACTGATTATTCCAGAGATACTTAATAGATTACGAGTAATGGGCTTGTACACAGAACTGCGATGAGATGACTATTTTGTCAGTTTTTCAGGCAAATGTTTGATTACTGTCGCAGACTTTTGCGATGCGACGTCGCAACGCGGTTTTGTGTACAATCTCAATCACCTACCTTTATTTAAGGAATATAGCAGAAACGAATATCTAAGCAAAATATTTATTTTATTTAGTAAATGTTGTTTTGAAATGTATTCTCATCCATAACACAAAATACCAATAAACATATTCCCAAAACATATATGTCATGAAGTCACCATTAATTAAAAGTCACAAGACTCACAAGTATGACGATGACGAATTAATCCTAAGTTTACATAATTAACTTTTTTTAACGAGTTCTCCCTAAAATATGACACGTGCTGTCCAAGTGTGACAAACTAAAACTCAATGATAAAAAAAATATCCCGAATGTCATAATATTTTCAACTTTATGATAATAGTAGTAAGTGTAGTTATTGGATACATTATAAACTTACACTTAACTCACTATTAAGATTGAGTGATCTTCGTGCCAACGCTATATTTAGTCTTTTTAAACAAAAAAACTAGAATAGCAACAACTTTTTATTTTATTTTGACAGATGTAGGATTAAAAAAGGAAGGAAAATATGATAGATAATGAAATAATAAATATGATGGATTGTCGTGAAAGACGTAAACTACTGTGGCGAGATAAATATCAAATAATGTTATTTAAGAGTCATAACATGTAACCTATATTTTGATTGAGTATAATTATAATTACTAACAATTATAAAAAGTACTAGAATATCACATAAATTAGTGCATCTAACAAAGTTTTTATTAATAGAGATTTTTGCGAATTTAAAAGTTGGGCTTACTATACTACATTTGCAACATCCTGGATAAGATATTAGCGTGTGGCAACACGATCATGGCTAGGATTAAACATTTCAGCGTGTGGTAGATACGTGTACCAAAAACTCCTATTTTAAGCATTTCATACTTTTTATTTCTGTAAATAATAAATTAATTTTCATGACTACGCCGCACAATGATTCATATCTATTTAGAGATGTAGATCACTCTCTGACAGACGTATGACCTAGTAAACGTATGGACTCGTTTGCATTTGTTTAGCAATTGGTAACGGTTGGGTTATTATGAACTTATTTTGAAAACAAAATTCGTTTTCTTTTTCCTCGAGTAGGTATATAGAGATGTATTTTGTTATTAGTGAACAGTAGTTTTTGGCGAATTCCGAGGTAGTCATTATAACAATAGGTATAATGAAAGGTGCTTAGTATTTCGTGTATTATGACAACAATTTGCTGCTGACGAGAAGCTCAATAGTTAAATTTCACCTTATTTACAAGTATCTGCCTGTATAATCATTTAGGGTGACATTTAAACCTATTTATATGTATTGTTGTCTTGTTTTGACAGTACACTATCAAAGGCTTGCCTCAAAGCGATTAAAATACGTTTAAAGTTTCGTTCAAATCACCCTTAGAGTAAAAGTGTAACATGCATAAACCCGCGGCGGCCATCAGCTAATCACGGGAAGGAGTCACGCGGCTACGAAACAGCACGTTGCCCCCGTCACGTTACTAGTCACATTTCATGAGATCCTGGTACCTCGGCTCGGGTATTCAATAGTGTTGTTTGCCCTTATTTTGCCAATTTGTTCCTTTTTATATAAGTAATAAAACATTTAATTGGTTTTGATTTTATTTTCAAGGTTTATTTTATTATGTACCTATTCGAAACTTTTATTATGACCTTGTCAATTATATAGCGACCTTACTCCCTAACGCTAGAAAGAAAAAATGTACTCGTAACTTAGATGTATGCAGTTTCTTATGTTATAGTTCCATTATAATCATATATTATGATAGTGACTTAATCATTTCTATTCAGTTAGGTACCTTTCTAGTAGTACCTTCTAGCTTTTTTATATTACTAACAAATAATATCTTTTTACTACGTATTTTTAACATAAACATATTCTAATCCAATTCCAGATGCTACCCTCTGTCAACTTAATCCATTATACATAATAATATAATCCACCCTGAATCTCTGAGGCTGGTACCGTTTTCAAATGCAAAATAATAAAGTCGAGATATGGCTTCAACGTTTCTTGATGCACAGAATATTATCATAGCTCATGAGTGCAATGATTTTTTTATTTGTTTAAATTGTCTTCTACAGAGAAAACTTTCAAATATACCTATAGCTAACATGCAAAAACATTATTATTATGCAGGTTCATAATAATAAATGGCGTCGGTTTGAACATTGCGTCATAGATCCGCGTGTCTATGCAGGCCGGGCCTCTATTCACTATTCAGAGCTACGCAGCATTTTCAGGGCAATAAGGAATGTATAGTGCATCGATGAAACTAACCTACGCGCGGTTCGGCATTGGTGCAGTGATTGACATCGTTTTCACGATTGTGTTGCCGCCATATTGGGCTAGTGAATAGTGTAGCTGGTACAATGTTGGTGTTTTGGCATGAGTGCAATAGGTTGGGTGTTTCGCGCGGGTCGCCAGGGCGCGGCTTCCACTTGGCATGGATGTGCATGAGCCATTTGGGCCCCGACCGAGCGCCCAGGCGCCCAGCCTACGTTATTGGATTGTCATAATTTAGCGTGACGTGTATTGGCTTTATTGCCAGTAAGAGTTTAGATTAAACTTGATTGTTGCTGCCAAGTCAGATTAGTTGTAGATAAATCTTATTGTTTAGCCCCTACACTTCTTCGTAATAGCCACAGATAATCCCTAATTTTCTTTTAAACTAGCTTATTCATTATCACACAAACACACACATATAAACAACTACATGCCATGGAACATAATACCAATACTGGTAATAACAGGTACCGTAGTACCGTTATGCCCTATTGGCGACATAACGCTAAATAGTTAGATACAAACTGTTTATTATAACACTGAAAGATAGTTATTTAAGTAAATACCTAGCTACGTATAGTAGACTTTGTAGTGGACTTTATACGTGAGACCAGCAGCTATTCGATTGCCCATAGATTAAAATAAAATACCTATACAAATACTATTCTCCTTAATGATACCTTTTAACTGGATAATAAAAGTTATCGTCGCCAGTAAAGAAAGTAGAGGTATAAATTGCATATTATTGTGCTAATGGTTCGTAACCATACGGTATGCTATACGGCCTTTTCATACATACGTTATCTGAATAAAGTGTTGTCTCGTTTTTGCATTTTTAAACGTACTAGTATTTGTTTTTACGTTTATTTCTTACACTTACAATCTTAGTTCTAACTGCATAATTTACATCAAAATTTATTACCGTATATTGTCTATAAACATATTCCCAAACAATACTATTACCAACATCCATAGAACGGATAGAGTGAACCCTCCGAATCCTCTCAATATAAACATTTATCCTCACTTTCCCATAATACAAACAGGTATTGATAAGTGTGATCATCCCGCATTCACCGTGATATGTAGCGTCCTATTACTTAGATGACATACCCGTATCAGCAGACCGATCTACGTGAAAACACCTCTAACATAAGTAGGTAGCCGGGATGGCCTAGAAGGTGAGTCTTATTACGCGACGCGCAAGGTTCTAATTCGGATTGGGTTGTATGTTGGTAGATTATTGGATTGAAAAGCTGGGTGTGGGAAAACTGTGCACATTATTTGCGTGCACAATGCCGGTCAATGGAGTATAAAAGATGTGGCTGACAATAGGAGCGTCCGGAAAGCCACTAAGTACGCGGCCGCTGGGCGCAGCGCGAACAAACGCCATGTTTTGCTAACTATTTCGCCGTGTAATATAGGGTTTTTGCGGGTGCTGAATAAATTGCTAGCAATTAAAATGTGTTGCTATAATATTTACGCGTGAAATGCGGTTGGAAAGGGAATATTCATAATGGTGTTAGGGTAAAGTTTGGCTATTATAACGTTTAGATTTTTATATTTTTGCTTTAAGTTTTTATAACTTTACAATCAAGCACCGAATAGAAATTTAAGTTATTTGTCTTGTTTAATAATTAATTATACTTTAAAAATCAGTTTATATTTATTTAAAAAAAACCTAGCTGATAGTACGAACTCAACAAGTAAGATGGCGAGGCCCTGAGGTGGAAAATAGTTGGGATGAATATCTCACGTGCGTGCGAACGCGATTACCATACAAATGACGCCGCGACGCCCCGAGTGTGGGGGCGCGCTCGAGTTTCAGTTTGAACGGAACATGTTAAGGGCAAGAGTTGGTACAATTGTTTAGACCAGCAGCTCCCGAATACTTTTCCCTAAGAACCCTTTTCTGCTCGCCGTATTTTAGCCGAACCCTACCTACCTATTGAAATATTAAGATTTTCTTGTGCTTGATTTCAGTATTCTTGAATTTTCGCGGAACCCTTGGTTGTTACTACGTGATACTGATGGGTTACTCTTTACTGACAAAAAACTAACGAGAGCTTAAGCTGTCGTACAATCGGCACATTTAATACAACGAGATAGAGTCGTCGCGCAGCGGCGCTATGAAACTTAGATTTTCGTCATATAGAGTGACCCCCTGGACCGCTGATTTAGATACCTTTTTGTAGACTGACAGTAAGAACGGTGTTACTGACATTCATGTGTATTATGATGGCTATAAATCGTGAAATAGCTTGATAGTTTACCCTTAACTGCTTAATTTGCAAAATGATGAACTACAACTATGTAGAACAGTAAACGTGTGAAGTGTATATGGTTAACGATTATACATAATATACTCGTACAACCCTTAATAACAGATTTAAGCATGTTAACCAGCCTTCACGGGAAGGAAAACATTAAAATGCGAAGCGAAGCAAAGTTGCCGGGCAGCTAGTAAGCTCATAGGTAAGTCACAACATTTCAAATAATAATAAATACAAGTAAAAGATGACTGAATGATAGCGTATTTGCTCTGTATAGCATTAGTTAATTAATAGTTTCGAATTAAAACTAATATCAGTTGTATTGTAGTTTTTATAGTTTGGACTGGACATTCCAAGCCGTAACAAGCAACAGCTTACACCAACATTCTGAAACTTCAGATTAACTATCCCACCCATCATCGGCGACCTACTTCAACATAAATCCCGCAGTTTCCTCCAAAACCACATTTAAACCGGGAAACGGGCCCACTTTCAGCCAGATCATAGATAATATTAGCAATTTGTTATCCCAAGAAGTCGCGGAGATCAAAGACTCCGACAATCCTACATTCAACTGGGCAAATCGTTTAATTCTAGATTCATCTCAGCAAATTAAATAATATATTTCGGTGCAGATATTATAATACATTTATATCAATTTATATCATAGCCCTTGATTCCATGGTGGGCAAAGCAGTGCATTTCAAGATTCTTTGCTGCACCTACATTTCAAATTATCCAATAATTATTTTTCTATTAAGTAAATGTATTAAGACCAAAGTAAGACTTTCTTATCACAGACAGAAAAGTATACATTTCGATAAAAAATTAAAGGCAGTTGCTCTTGCAGTTACGAGTATATTGCAGCGAAACAATTATCATCGGCACCTCTAGCCAGCACTTTTAAGGCGCAGTTATTATTTTAAATTCAAACAATGCACGGCGCCAGTAGCCTGGCCTTAAATGAGCGGGCCCAGTTAACCCATTAATTTAATAGCGCGTTTTCTTTGCCACCGCGGCTATTAACAGACCCGTTCTGCGACTAATTCCACCCGAGACTGCAGGGTTAAGGTTTCCACTGCGTTCTGATTTATTCGCCGTTAACCGTGTCCTCAGTCCACGTTTGAAATTTAAATTTTTATTATTCATGATTTTTCTAATCTGTTTTTATATAAAGTCTGTTTTTTAATCTCAGATACTAAATTTTCAGATTCTGAACGGTTCATCAACAGTCGATTATCCCGCGATTAAGTGACGTATCGTTCTATTGGCATGGCGGGACAACCGACTGTTGATGAACCGTTCAGAACTGTCAATTTAGTGTCTGTGATAAAAAAGACAAAGATTATAATATATAAAATTCTAATTCCCGTAATTGTGAAGCCACTACAGGATTGCCTAGTGGAGGGTAACTTACCGGTGCTGACAGTAAATGTCATTTTGTAGAATTAAACGCGTAAGTAAGCGTCTGACGCGCCTGAGGGGTCACTCTATATAACGAAAAACTAAGTTTCGGAGACTCTATCTCGTTGTATTAGACGTGCTGATTGCATGACAACTCGCGTTCGTTAGTTTTTCGTCAGTATTGAATAACCCTCCAGTTCGCTGTTACACTTAAGTTATGCGCGTTAATTATTGCACCTCAACGGTCACCATTTAACGTTAACGCAACTGAATCTGCAATATTTAATATAGGACGAAATCAAATGCGTCACAGGTGACCTTTTCAATAAAGTTCTGGCGGATTTCATTAGACGTGAGTAGTAAAATGGGTATTAAATCTCATCATCGCTATTAAATAATATGTTCATAAATTTCAACCTGAGTTTTAAATATCACGAATGGTCAATAATTTTGACAGGTAAATCAGGTGCATCATAAATTTAATCAATTCATAATGGTAAAAAGTAGAAGTTGGTAAACTTCAATCACGAGCAATAAAAAATCTTCAGTGACAATACTCGTAGCACCAAATTACTCCTAGCGTCAATTCACACGTACCACAACCACACCACGTCGCAGCGACAAAATGCGGTCAAGCTGTGGTTACGTGTGAATTGTGTGACAGCGGCTTTTTGCAGTTGCGTTGTGGCAGCGACTGTCGATGTGGTTGCGTTGTCGCTGTCATTGCGATGTGGTAACCACGTCGTCGTGTGCAGTTAATACGGAAAACAGGTTGCCGCGGTGCCGCTGCCGCGTGGCGGCGTTGCCGTTGCGATGTGGTTGCGTTGTGGTTGCGATGTGGTTGCGATGTGGTCGTATTACACAGGTGGTCGATAACAACGACAAAATGTGGCACGTGTGAATTGGATTATTCATTGTCAATACGAAATATACGCCCGACCACATCGCGTGGTTGTGGTGTGGTTGTGGCTGTGGTGTGGTTGTGGTACGTCTGAATTGACCCTAAACGGAAAATCCTAAAATGAAAAGGCTTATCACATCCGACAAAATGCGTGGATTGTTCGCCTTCCATCCAACGTGTAAGATTTCTTCGCAAATGAACTACTTCACTCTATTAGAGTCATCTGCGACTAATGTACAGTGCCACAAACTTATCTGTTCCGGTGAGAGCTCACGTAAACGTGTAATATTTCTTAATTCTATAAGATTTTAAGTTTGTCTGTAGTGGTAATTCGCCTTTTGGGTTTTAATAAACCCATCTAACGTATATCAAAATATAATTAATTAGTAAGTAATGAGATATGGATCAATTTAGTTCGCTCTCACCGGAACAGATAAGTTTGTGGCATTGTAGAGTCGGGCGCGTCTCCGGTTTCTAGGTCACCTGTGTCAGTCGCAAGAGTCAAGAGCAGTCAACTGCAGCCCTTTCAACGTTTGACCGAGACCAATTATTGATGTTTAAAGACATTATAATGTATTAAATGATTCTTTATTTTTTATATATAAGTATCAAATATTAACAATATTTATTTAAATTGTTGTTGTTTTTATCAATGATCTTCCGGAGATCTTATAAGTACCTCATAATCATCTCTATCATCAGAAAGTGAGTTAGATTCACTCTACATATACATGTAAATGATGACATGACAATGTTTAATACTTTAGTTCAGTAGGCTAGGTACTGCTACTTGTGTAATAAGCTAAGCGGTGCTTTTATTCAAACAAAGCACCTGTAACTAAACTATTTATGTAAATTAATTATGTTGTACTCTTAGCTCCCGCCCGAGTCAACAAAAGTTGACGCAACTTTTATTTTACTGTTCAGGTTTTGGTTCATTCCTAATCAATCATTCGTTGACCTATAATTCAATATTTGATAATTTTGCAATGCATTGTCAAAGATTTCTAACTATACTTAAATACATTTATATCATATTGTGAACAACACGTATTCGAATGAAACATTGTTTCCTTAGTCTATGGGTGAATTGCATCAAACATATAAACGCAAAATTTATTGCAAGTCAACCTATAAGCCAAAATCTTCTTTAGTACAAAATAATAACGTCAGTTTTATAATTATATTAAGCACGGAAATGTTGTAGACTAGCGAAAATACCACCTGTTTACAATAAATACAAATACCAACCCAATTGCCTATTATTTAATTAAAAAACATAAGTTACTCATAGAGAGAGTGAACAGGAAGATCCCGTATGTTCAAGCCGGTCTCACGGTCACCTCGCGCCCTGAGCTGCTGCTACACTTAAACAAGTTAAAAACAAAACTTTTTACGTCAACAAAACACACTTTTGTGACAGACAGACAACTAAGTGAACGTACACTTAACTCGGCGGTTAGGGAATAAGGGAACAATGAAGGTTAAAATGTTGTTCGCTCATAAATTTGCACAGTCGGACAATATATCTTAGTGAAAAAAGACTTTTTGCGGGAGAGACTTAATAAATTAACACTTTTACCGAAAGTTTATTCTCTTTGCATTATTTAGGCTTAACGTGTTTTAAGTAATACGTAATACTTTGGAACATGAAATAGGTTTTTTCTTTACGTATAGAAAAATATAGGAATTGATTGCTCATGTATGGGTCATCTCGACATTTGGACACACGAAACATTATTGAAATTGAGACAATCTATTGAATTTAGTACTGTCAAAACTAAAAATGTATAATAAATTATATATTGACCTTGCTATCGCTACCAATACCTAGTCATCATTTAAATATTTTCATTTTTGCAGCAATGATACTCCATGAGGCATTTCCTCAGCAGTTAATGCCATCATTCACCTGGTACAAGAGGGTTACTCTATACTGACGAAAAACGAACAAACGAGAGCTCTCGAGCAATCAACACGTTTAATACAACGAGAGATAGCAGCGCTCGAAACTTAGTTTTTCGTAATATACAAGGTTTTGCAAAAAGGGTATATTAAGCCGAAACCTACATGTGCAGCATGTTATATCTAAGCCCGAAACTGAAATCAGAATTTCAAAATTCGCGAAAAAAAAAAATTTTTTTTCATAGAAACTTTGTTAGTCACGTGACTTTTACTATGGAAAATTTTTTTTTTTTTTCGCGAATTTCCAAATTCTGATTTCAGTTTCGGGCTAAGATATACCATGCTGCACATGTAGGTTTCGGCTTGGTATACCAATTTTGCAACACCCTGTAGAGTGACCCCCAGATAGCAGCGCAACCCGCGATCCGTGGCCGAGTGAGAATGAAATTAAAACTTAGAGAATGCCTCTCAACTTGTGCTTGTCCGTGCAGATACTTCATTAGCAACTGTTTAATTTCGTATTTCCGTGTAAAGTTTTGGAAATCTACAAATACCTTAATGTGAAGTAAAATATGCAACCGTGTTGGTACAAGCAGGGGGATGCCCTATCGCCTATGCTTTTCAACCTAGCCCTGGAGCATGTTCTCAGAGGAGTTTTAGAACTTGACTTCGGGCTACAACTCAATGGAAAGCACAAGGTGGTTGGCTATGCCGATGACTTAGCGGTGCTGGGCAAAACAGCTGAAGAGGTTCGGAAAGCTGCGAAACTCCTTGATACAGAAGCCGGAAAAATTGGTTTAAGAATAAACTGCGGAAAATCCGAATATCTCCACATGAAGCGCTACAAGGACAAGTCCGTTCGCAGACAAGACCTGCATGTTGGAGATGTGACGTACAAAGGGGTCTCCCGGTTTAAATACCTAGGTTGCACTGTCACGGATACGAACACTCGCGACGAGGAAATCGATACCCGCATCCAAAGCTTCCTGCGCTGCAGTGCCGCTTTGCATAAAGTGTTGACGTCTAGGCTTCTGAGCAGAAACACCAAACTCAGAATCTACAAAACGGTAATAAGACCGATACTGATGTACGGGTGTGAGGCCTGGACGTTAACGCAGAATGAAGAGAGCAAACTGCTGGTGGCGGAACGGAAGGTCCTAAGGAAGATCTTTGGCCCAAGACAGAGACCCGATGGAAGCTGGAGAGTCCTGAAAAACGCCGAACTGGAAGATCTGATGGCGGGGGCTAACATAGTGGGAGAAACAAAAGCCCACAGACTTCGCTGGCTAGGCCATCTCCAGAGAATGGGAGAAGATCGTAGCGCAAAAAGAGCCTACATGGGCCGTCCGACGGGGTGCCGACCGGTGGGCCGGCCCAGGTACCGCTGGAGTGACGCGGTGGAGGCGGACCTGCGCGAGCTACAAGTCGTTGACTGGCGGGAGACTGCACTGGACCGTCAGAAGTGGCGATCTCTTGTATCGGAGGCCAAGACTCACTTTGGGTCGCTGAGCCAGCGGAGTAAGTAAGTAAGTAAGTTGGTACATTAACTATTATAATATATTTATAACTATATCACTCAACAGACTTTATGTTCGTGCCTTTTTGAGAGATCAATATAATAATATTGTGAGAGATTTGTTGTTTTTTTTTCTTCATCTTTTAACTACTCACTACTCAATGTGGAAGCTTATATATATATATATATATATATATATATCTTTTATTATGAATAAAATAAAAAATATATATATTTTTTGCACTCCTGGAGGAAAATCTACACAGACACCTGGGAAGGGGACCCAGGTAGTGTCGGCCTTTAACCGACTATAATAAGGTTCGTAACTACTGTCTCAGGAGAATATCCACATTTTTCAATCAATCGTTACTCAGTTGATATAATCTCAAAAAACTTTTTTTAAATACCAATCGCTCCTCACTAGGTTAAATATATAATATTATATAGGAATGAACTAATAATATCACATCAATGATTTGAGGATTTCGTAACATCAATGGCATTTAGTTGATAAGTACCTACAGCTAATTTCTTAATCACTTAGGTACAACATCATAATTAAATAGAAACGAAGAACTACTACTTTCTCAAATTCCTCTCCTTAGTGAAAGAGCCTAGCCTTAGCCTTTGTGAAATAGTGGTAGTCATGAATATCTATCTATCTATCCACAAATCAATATTGTAAAATTATACGTCCAATAAACAACGTAATGATATCAGACTGATGATCAGTTGGGAAAATCCGAACTGATCCAATTGTGGCGAGAAAGATTAGAGTGCGCCACCAGCGCCGCAGCGAACTGTTCGGATTTCAACATTATCAATTTACAATTTCTGGTCTACTTCACTTGATGCTTTCTCAACTAATATTCATGATGTTTTGCGAACTTTCTTTTATCTTTTATGTGCTAACTTATTTCATTTGTCACCACAGAATAAACTATTTAATATTATTAACTATCACCCAGTATCAAAATAAAAGGGTTAATTTAAGTTGTATTGTTAGTAATTCTGAAATCACGAACTATATTAAAGTGAGTGCCACTGACGAATAGAAGTTAAGAATACTTATGCATAATTAAATTTACGGAGCCATTCATATAGTAGTTTTTTTAACGTTTTACATTTTAAACTTTAAAACTTGCGTTTTCAGAACCTACTATTTGCTGTGTAAAGTATACTTTACAAACTGCTGTAGTAATATGGTGCAATGAAGAGGAAACAAATACGTAAATAAATCTATAAAACAGAGGCGAAACATAAACCTACATTTTCAGCTGCAATTTATGTAGTTTTGGCTAAAAGCTCTGTCAATATTAATTTATAAAGTAGGACAAAACTTTTCAGGAATGCACCTGTAAATAGTCATCGTAATGGTGCCGTTGTTGTAACCTGGGTTACGGAATTTAAAATTTTACTAAAATCGAATGTAAAAAAACTTATACTAAACCGGGTAATGTAGAAATAAACTTTCGCTCAATGCACATTTACTAGTCCGTTGACAGTTATGTACTAAGAAATATTTCTGTTAGTTAAATTTTCTGTATTAATAGTTGCTCGCAGGTACCTACAGGTATTTGCAAGTTTATTGTAATACTTTAGTATATTATTATTTGTACTGTTAGTGTAGGTTAGTATTATATTAGGTATATTATTTTATTATATATAGGTATATTTAAAATTATATTTATTTTTGCTGGTATGCAAGTAGCTCTTGACGTGAGTAGTGATGAAGAGTCACTAGCTTCTGAATATTTCGATGGTTCCGAGTCAGATGAATTGAACAGTGCCGGTAGTAGCTTTCATAGTCTTCCTGATCTACCTGATGTCCTTGACTCCGTATTCACGGATGTGAAGGATAATTTCAACGTTATTCATATAAACGCCCAGAGTATTCCGTCTCATTTTTCTGATATGCTGACTTCTTTTGAAAATAAAAACCTACACGCAATTTTAGTTTCCGAGTCATGGCTCAAGCCATGTCTCCCGTCTGCTTCGTACGCGTTGCCTGGTTTTAGTCTCATACGCAATGATCGCACTGGCAGTGGTGGCGGTGGCGTAGCTATCTATCTCCGCTCGCACATTCCCTACTCCATACTTAGCTTGTCCACTCAACCACCACCAGGCAATGCGGGCGAACATCTACTTATTGAAGTAACGATGTCACACGCCAAAATATTACTTGGCGTGTATTACAGCTCCTCATTGCGTGTAAATTTCTTCAGCTCTTTTGAAACGCTATTGGTCAATTATATTCCTAATTATAGTCATACCATTATTATGGGTGATTTTAATACTTGTCTCCTTAAAAATGATTCTCGGTCTTCTACCTTTCAATCTATAGTCAAGTCTAGCAACATGAATATTCTCCCTCTGAGTGCCACTCATCATTTTCCTAATTGCGAACCCTCTCTTCTTGATCTTATTCTCGTATCTTCTACTGATCATGTTGCTAAGCACGGCCAGTGCGGGTCCACTGGATTCTCTTATCATGACTTAATATATCTATCGTATAAAGTCCGCCCCCCTAAGGCGAAGTCAAGAACTCTCATGCTGCGTAGTTTTGGTGGTATGGACCTGGACAGTTTGCGTCGTGATGCGCTTCGTACGGACTGGACATCTGTTCTCAACGCAGCCAGCGTTGATGAACAGGTTTTAAAATTCAACTCCCTCCTTACCGGCCTATACGATGTGCATGCACCAGTAAAAGCGGTTCGGTTAAAACATCTTCCGGCTCCCTGGCTCACTGAAGAGATTAAGAAGGTTATTCTTGAAAAAAATTCTGCCAAGACCAAGTATAAACTCCGTGCCTCTGAAGCGAACAAGGAGAAGTATATTGCTATTCGTAATCGCTGCAATAAGTTGTGTAGGGATGCACAACGCCGCCACATCCATCAATCTGTAGAAAATGGCGATCCAGCCAAAGTTTGGAAGTTCCTTAGGTCACTGGGAGTTGGTAAATCTCGTAACAATTCTATCCGTAAAGATTTAGACATTGAATCCTTGAATTCACATTTCTCATCGTCTTCGGCAATGAATGATGCCGTGAAATCTAGTACACTCGGTCGCCTATCAGCCTTACCAACCCATGACTTTCCTTCTTTCCATTTAAGTCAATTTTAAGAAGGTCATTATTTCTATTACTTCCAATGCAATTGGAAGCGACAGTTTAAGTCGTAACATGATAATCCCTATCCTAGACATTATCCTTCCCATTATCACAAATATCCTCAATTCCTCTATTTCCTGTGGTATATTTCCCTCTGCCTGGAAAGAAGCTCAAGTTCTCCCTTTACCTAAGAAATCCAACCCAACCTCATTTTCCGACTATCGCCCCATATCTATTCTTCCTTTCCTTTCAAAAGTCCTAGAACGTCTTGTACATTTCCAACTATCCAATTTCCTTACCCGCAATAACCTTATGAATCCTTACCAATCCGGTTTTCGCCCTGGCCATAGCACTGTCACAGCGCTCGTTAAGATCTCTGATGACATTCGCCAGGGCATGGACAATGGTAAAATCACAATCCTCTCCTTGTTAGACTTTAGTAATGCCTTCAATACTGTTAACTTCGAAATCTTGCTGGGAATACTTCGATCACTTAACATATCTCCAATGGTAATTGACTGGTTTCGCAGTTATCTGCAGGGGCGACGGCAGCGTATACGCATTGAGGATTCATACTCCCAATCGTGTGATATCGCAGCCGGTGTCCCACAAGGTGGTGTGCTATCTCCTCTGCTCTTCGCTATTTTTATTAACTCCATTTCTGATAAACTGATTTCTTCCTACCATCTTTATGCAGACGATCTCCAGATTTATGCACACGCTTCTCCTTCTAATCTAGCTCAAGCAATTGATACTATGAACACTGACCTGACTAAAATAGTAGACTGGAGTAAACACCATGGCCTTATGGTCAATCCGAAAAAAACTCAAGTTATTCTTATTGGAAGTTCTAGGTTGATGAACAATAATTTTCTTCGGATGGTGCCGCCAATTTATTTTGATGGGGTTCATGTACCCTATAGTGATACGGTCAGGAATCTTGGCGTTATTTTTGACAAGTTTCTGACATGGAGTCCTCAGCTGGAGGCGGTTAGCCGGAGGATGTTTGCATCCGGGGGATCACTTCGAAGACTACGCAATTTCCTTCCTACCTCCACCAAAATTGCTTTAGCTCAATCACTCCTTCTTCCCGTTCTTGACTACGCCGATGCCAGCTATCTTGATCTCACTGAGGAGCAACTTAACAAACTTGAGCGTCTTCAAAATTATTGCATACGATTCATATTTGGCTTAAGAAAATATGATCATGTATCTGTATTCCGACAAAAACTCAAGTGGCTCCCAATTCGTCTTCGACGGAATACTCACATACTTTCACTACTTTATTCGGTACTGTTCAATCCTTGTTCCCCAACATACCTTAAGGAGCGTTTTGAGTTGAGATGCTCTACACACAGCCGCTCACTACGTTCATCTCATAACTTTCGCCTTCATGTTCCCTCTTGCACCACGGTGTTTTATGAGGGTTCCTTCACTTTTCAGGCTGTTAAATTATGGAACGATCTGCCCATGGAAATCAGACTCGCACCCTCTCTACCATCCTTCAAAAACCAGCTCAGACAGCATTATTTAAATTTAGCTTATCCAGATTAGAATAAACCAGCATATATATATATATATATATATATATATATAGATATCTATTTATGGTATGTATTGTATTATTACATATAAGGTCTAGGTATATAATTATTAATAGCTATGTAGGTTTAAAGTATTTATATGTGTTCATAATATATTTAAGTATTATTGTATGTAGGTATTTACACATTGTTCATAGTAATTATGTTGTATTTTCTCTTGTCTTGTCACACGTTACCCCTTTCTTTATACTTTATATTTCCTTTCAATGTGGTTGTCTGGAAGAGATTACTTTTAGTAATAAGGCCGCCAATTGTACCATTTTTCTTTTCTATGTTTGTGAAACTGTTTCTGTTTGTGTGCAATAAAGTGTATTTTATCTTTTATCTTTAAGAAGTACGAATTCTTCATACATTACCAAATTTTGTAAGAAAAATATTTTTTCTTTGCACATTGCTTATATACTATATTGAAAACTGGCCACGAATAAATCTGCAAAAAACGCATTCAATTTAAATGCCTAAATTGTACCATTTTGGAACACTGTAGTGGGCGCAACGGACATTCAGAAACACACATGAAATTTACATCCCTATTTAGTCGTTAGTTAAAAATACGATTAAACGTGACATATTCAGATACATATGGCAACCGAATGGCAACGCACGTACTATAAGAAAACTCATTTTTAACTATGAGATCTATGACGTCAGTAGTCTAATAGCCGGTCCATATCTTGTGGCGTCATTATTCAGACTTCAGTGTGGCAAGCAGGTGATTTAGGGTCTGCCCGCCTCACTGTGTGGAATTCATTATCACATATCACATACACGGAGATCTACATTGCAGAATGCACATGTAATACTTTACTTATATGAACCTAAGTACATATTTTTCCCTCATTACATCTACCTATTACCTACATAAGTCAAATAAAGTGCTCCGAATCTTCCTAATTACTTCATGAGAAATCACTATCAAATTATAATACTTATCCCGAAATTCACAAGACGTGCTCGGGGACTTACAATCCGACGAGAGCTAGAACGTCCGTAAACATGTCAACACTGTAGAGTCTCGTCTTCGAGCCAGCCCAAACGCACGTGTATTACAAATACTTTATTACAATAACGATCATGTATTTTACGAGTCCAGCCGAGTCGTTTTACCGATTACCCCGACCGGGAATAATCTAGCTATAAATTCTTTAACACATACCAAAGTAATTTACGTTTGAGACGTTTGAGAGGCGGTATATATTTAAAACTAAACTATTTCAGTAATCAAAGGAATATCGCTCTCTCTTGAGGATCTCTTTTCAAGTTTGTTAATTGCGTGACCTGGCGGGATTTATGGTAGTTTATCTTTCACGTGAATGTGTTAATAACGTGTTGATTCAGGCTTATTTTTTTTATAAGATTTAATTAACGAGTTTCAGTTTGCTCCGTTTTAAAAGTTCGAATGTTTTCTTATTAGCCGGACCTTTTGCCGAACACGCTGTACTTATATATTTGTGCAATAAAGTATTAAAATACATATGGCAAAATAAATTAATAAAAAGTTGGAAACACCTCAAGAAACTGAACTTTTTTTAACATTGAAACTTAAGCGAAAAATTGTAGGTAATAAGGTTTCAGTTGTAAACAGTGGAAAAAAACGTAAACAAATATATTGCAAAAAAACTTAGTTATATGTTTTTTTACGAAATCGTTCATCATACTTAATAAATAAATAGTTTTCATATTAAACCTGCTACAACCGTAACCTATGATTGTCTCTACGAAGCACATGCTAGTTCCCTAGCAAACTTATTTAATCTAAGGTTACATGTACACGTGCACGTCACGAGGGTTGAAGACTCACCGAGGTTTCCGCAGGCATCTCGACGCACGTTTAACCAACATAATGTAAACAAGCAAGCGAGTCTGTCTGTCACATCGCGGCAAAGAATGCTGGCCGACACAATCCGTGTTTGTTGGCGTCTACCCACCGTGAAATTATGCTTCGCGCCTCTGAACAAGACGCACAAGGGTATGGGGGGAAGTGTAGTCGGTCACTTATACGATTTTAACTTTTAAACATATTTAGCAGGCTGACACATACAAAAATATGACAACGCTATGTGGTAACATCGTATTTTTTACCCGACTCCCAAGGGAGGAGGGTAATGTTTTTTTGGCTGTATGTATGTGCTACGACTATTATCCGAGTCCGCGATATTCTATGGCCACGGTTGGGTAATGTTAGGTTAGGTGTGAATTTAAACGTAGATTAACCGGCTTGATTAGCCATAACACATCAAATACATGTAAGTAATATTATTTATATGAATAGTTTTATAGTATTAAGTATTAAATATCTTAAAAAACAAATATCCTGTTCAATGAACAAAGCTGAGGGCTAGTAAAACAAATTGAAATTTTCCTATAACGCCATTATTTGCTTGCGCTGACGAACCTGCGACAAAGTAAGTACTCCAAGATTCACTTCTCCCTACACATTGTTGTAAGTTTCGTGGCTTCACTAGGTGTTTACCGAGCCCGCTTTGTCCTGCCTTACACCGAGTCTACGTTGCAAGTCGTCTACTTTATGCCTATATGTATTTGTACATACGGCTTCTTGAAGATACGATATTAAAATCTTAGGATTATAAATTTCCCAAGACACCACATGCTTATCAGGCCAATCTAGAATAATGCCCTTGAATCATCTGATACTATTTGAAATAAAATACTAAATAGAAAATCTTTTTTTGAACTAATCTAGAACAAAAATAATAGGGCTACGAGATACATTTAAAATATTTATGTCTATGTTACTTCAATACCATCAGTGTCTTTCTACGAGAGTGAAAACAAAAGCTATAAGTACAAATATATTGTAGCTATAACTTTTCAGCGTGTAAAACAGGAAGTACGCAAAATTTCTCCTACTTTCTTCACAACGCATTTTTATCACCTGACGACTGTTATTATCTTGTTGCCAGATTCAATAACTATCTGTACTGATTTAGATTTGGAATTAATATGTGAAAGTACCAGTCGTTGGAGTTACTCGCAGTTACAGGCTTACAGGTAGCCGGAAATGACTCGCATATTCCCTGTACATTCGCACTTCGGCAAGTATGTAAACAATATAGATAGATTGGTCATCTAATCTAAATGAGCATATTCCTTGACGGTTTTTCATTTTGTTATTTATTGTCTCTGAAAGTTTAACTACAGCTAATCTACATTCTAATAATCTAGTATGTGTTTCTGTTCACACACACATACACATTAACATTTCTCAGTCTCTTCATAAATGTAAGAGAGTCGGCTCTCAATTCGACTGTATTTTTCTGTGTAACAGTCGAGCCGGCTTCAAAGATATGTAACATTTGCAACTTACAGACAGATTCTGCTAACTGAAAATGCCAAAAATGGTGTGTAAAAAAATCTAGTGGTGTAGATTATGCAAGTGGGTGGATTTCAACAAGTCCTAAAAAATCTTCATTTCCGTGGACTTTTTTATCTTAAGGTTTTTTATATTAGAAAAACGCTTTTATTAAAGTTTTTGTTAATGTTAGTGTTCTTACTAAATGGGTAGCAGATAAGTTAAAAACTGAACGAGATACGGATGATTAAAAATTTCGTGCCACGGCGATGAAACATGCGTTCACGGCAATGAAACAAGCGTCCACGGCAATGAAACAAAGGCCCACGGCAATGAAACAAACTTCCACGGCAATGAAAGAACTGTATACAATGGAAATGAAAGAATCAATCCACTGCAATTTTTTTTAATACTTTGAGGGAAACGCAAACTTAGACAGGTATGTATGGCAGAATTATTTGGATAGATATTGGAACGAAAGAAAGAGCGACAGTATGTATAAAAAAATAAGAATATAGTATGGAATTCTCTAAGTAGCATTGTGGGGTCCGTATTGCGACGTATAAAACAAAATGTTTAATTTCACACTAATAACGTTCACAACATATAAACCTTACCTATAACATCTATATTTTCAAAAGGTATAATATCCAATTCGTATACTGTTCATTTTATGTAAAATTCATAAAATATACTAAAATATGACATAATCTGTGCTGAATTACACAACACCGGCAAAACACCTAGCACCAAAATATAAAGATAGGTGCGGTTAGGTGCACATGTTGGTCAGCTAAGCGTCTCCCTACATAGCGCCAATAATAATAACACAGTAAAAACTCCTTACACCAAAACCTAATCATAGAGCGTCTTCCCTTGTAGCCCCGCTTCGCTTTTGATGAACATGTGCACTTAACCGCTCCTCCTCGCTTTTCTCGTCATCGCACCTATCTTTAGGTTGTGGTGCTAGAGGTTTTGATGGTGTTGTGTAATTTAACACAGATTATATGATATGATAGAATATTTTATGAACTTTATGCTAAATCATAGTATATTTTAATTGGTAATCATAGTATATTTTAATTGGTATAATAATATGAAATGTACATGTTATCATCATCAGCCTATAATCATCCAATGCTGGACATAGGCCTCTCCCAAGGAGCGCTACAACACTCGCTCCTCGGTCTTCCGAATCCAGCCACTACCGGCTACCTGCCTAAGCTTGCATATTTTGAAAGCTATGTTGGTAACCATAGTCCTCTGACGTATAACCTCTTTTCTGATACCATCCATTAGAGAAACCCCAAGCACGCTGAGTGATTTTAAATCGGTGGACCTGTCCCACCATCAGTGTCCACGTCTCTGCACCATATTTCATAACTGGCAGGGCGCAATAACTGTTGGATGCGCCTTTCAGCCTTCTTGTCGAAGTTGATTGCACAACTTCGATAGTTGTCTCACGAAGGAGACCGGCTCCGGTTTTATGTGAACATTCTACATGACTTTTGTCTTGCCCAAGTTCATACGGAGGCCTACACGTTGCATTAAGGCCACTTAGCATCCAGCTGAGCTCCTGCAGAGATGTATGTTCTATTATATTCTATTCTACTATCTGTGGGAGGTGTAAGTACCTGCACCTGGCTCTCTCAAATGGGACCTTTGTGCAATGTGCATATCCCCAAGGTCTAAGCTGCCTTTCTAGGCTTGGACTATTTCCCACCACGCTGGTCCACAGCGGGTTGGTGGGTTCACATATTATCTAGATGTGCTAAATCTATAGGTAGATATGCAGGATTCTTCATGATATTTTCCTTCATCGTAAGAGCGATGGTATACATTGTATTTAAATTCAAAGGAACACATTGGTACATGTCAGTGCCGGAATTTGCACCCGCATTATTGGCGTGGGAAGCGGGCGCTTACCCGACTGAGCTACCACTGATCTTATTTATACATAACGTTCATTATAATAATGTTGTGATTGTTATTATTTATGTAATACTATATATTTCGTTTTTATACATCGCGATACGCATCCGTTTTAACGCACTGCAAAAAGAGGTAATTTGACTAGTCCTGTAGGTAATATCAGTGATCGGTATTACCTGTATTACAGGAAAAAGATGGTGAAGATATGTTACTTTCCCTAATCATACATACCACGGCGATGAAAACATAAGTCACGGAAATGAATAACCTGGCCACGGAAATGAATAACCTAACCACGGCAATGAATACAAATTATTTTACTAGGCATGGCAATGAAATTTTTTTCATTGCCGTGGCTTTTTTTTCATTGCCATAGCAAATATTGGCCACGGAAGCCACGGAAATGAAAGCATGGCGATGAAAACCAAGGCATTAAATATAAATAACTAAAAAAGTATAAACTATTCGAAGAAATAAACACTTTATAAGGTAAATATTTTCAAAAAGCTTTCTTTTGAATGCTCACTCTAGAAGACAAACTTAATTTTATAGAAGTTATATCTATCCACGGCAATGAAAGAAAAATTGTCCAGTCCCCAAAAATTTTACTGATTTTCACTATAGCGCAAAAACACGGGCACCGATGAACCTCCTTCCACGTCTAGCAGTTAGGCGACACTTGTAAGAAACGATTAGCGCACTGAGGGGGGCACCCAAGTTCATAGGTAAAACAATATCCTTGATCATGTTTAGGACACGGCGATGAACAGAAGTTCTGGGACACATGAATATTCACTTACCGTTCGTTATATTCTTTATATATTTCAATAAATGTATTCCGTGACAATACTTTAACTATTAATGTATCAAATGAAACTAAGTTTAACTATCAATACTCAATATGTTTTCATCAATGAAGAATAATACAAAATGTGGTTACGTGGGGACAGACACGGCAATGAAAGATTTGGAGGTTTAATATTTATTTTAAAAATATCCATTAATCGTATTAATAAAATATTTAGTGCTATACATAGATAACTATTTCACTTAACCGGAAAAAAATATTATAAAATTATAACTTGGTTTTTTAGTACCGATTACATTGATGCCACGCAATTTTTGGCCGCGGGAAATTCACCCAAGTATACCCCTCAACTCTGAATATTATAATTTCCCGGTCTTTGGTTGTAAGTTGTACATAAATTGAGAAAAACTAAATATCAATCGCAAAACGATCAAGTTTGGTTATTAATATGAATACTTAAATACATTGACATATATATTACTGCGTAAGGACAGGCCAAACCACTCAAGAAAATGGCACCCGCGCGTTGGCCCTAAAATAGACATTTTAGGGCCAACGGTCCTCAGTCGACAGTTGTCTGTGACGGAGAGATGAGTCTTTGTTTCTTGTGATAAATATGCCTATTTTTGTTGTGAAAGGCTAAAAAACTATGATACGAAGGTCAAAAAGGAATATGGAATATCGTATCATCCTTAAATAATAAATAAACACATTTTAAAGCGATAATTTATTTTACTACCAAAGTCTACAATGGCCGCACGATGTAACCTTGTACGGACGTCCGCATGCATCTCACTCATATTATTATGTACCTACTGTCCGGTGACGGTAAAATATGAACGCACGTACAAGGTTGCGTCGTCAGGATAAGTAGTTCGGCTCTGACATAGTTCCAACAAATTATGACAGATGGCAGTTATTTTGCTTGTATGAAGAAGGTTTGAGTAAAATGTTCTGAAGGGCGTATCCTTCCTTTTGAAATCATTGCTTAAATATGAAATTCTCGCAATGGCTTGACCGTTTCTTATAAAATTTCGGGTGTATATTCAGTGGCATATATACGTAAAATAAGAAGAAAAATATCTAGGTATATTTTTTCCCAAAATTGTGACAAAGCCTTTCAACGCGATACTCGCGGATAACGCAATCTTGGAGCCAATGTATTTTCACTTCTACACCAATAACACTGTAAAAATCTACAAAAATGACAACCACACACAAGAGAAACCACATCACCGACCACTGTCGCAGGTCATCAAGTGGACATATGAATGGAGCTGATAGTAGAATGGGGCCATTGAGGCGTGCGGGTGTTGGCGGCGGCGCGCGGCGCGCTGCCAGCTGGCTGGCCCGGCCCGCTAATCAGCTCAAATGGGGGCTTCAGAACTAACCCTGGCTGCTGCGATACAAACAATGCTCTTTATTTCACAAGCTGCATAAAAGAGGGGTTATAGATTCAAAGCGCAACGGATAAGGAGCACACCTCCATCCGGCGCACCCTGGGTAGTCTGGACTCTGGTCATAGTCAGTGCCTGACGCTCTTATGACAGGACAATCATTTGCAACCATGAGAAACCCTACTCTAGGCCCCACAGCGTCGCTCGTTTGACAAATCTGACTTAACTTGTCTGGATCTGACAGATGTTCGACAGGCGACCGAAAATTCTTATGGATTGAATTACTAATGTTCGGTGGTGTTAACCCCTCTGAGCTCTAAAAGCCACTACATCACACTTGACCATCATGAGAGTGTAGCCAAAGGGAAGCATCCTCGCGGCGGGGTGGCTAAGTGCTGATTAAAACTTTCATACGTTGGCAATGAGCGGAGTATTGCGTTGCGTAATGAGCGACATGGCGACACGACACTGCGATTTGGCTGTTAAAAACTGCTAATCTGGCCACCACTGTTTAGACCAAGTTTGCGTTGTGTGGTTGGGGTTTTGTTCATTTTGTTGGTATAATTGGGTCCATATTGAGTTTTTTTTTTGCTGAAGATGATAATTTTACAGTATGGATGTTTCCCAACATAATTATAGTCAGCCTCTCTATGGCGCAGTCGCACTAGAATGTAACACTAGGCTTTATAGTTAGGTATATCTATCTACCTAGATATATCGCACAATAAAAAATATCGCGAAGGTCCCAGATGCACTGGCCGACAGCGGTCACATCGATTTCAGATCACTCTAACTTACTCCGACCACAATCTGTCTGATGCGCAGAGCTGGAGCTAAACCTTCAGAGACTGAAATAGAACTTCAGGGAACTTCTTTAGATTAAAGTAGCCTTTTCTGGAATGTTAATACCCTGTATTTCCGTGTAAAATGATAGATACCTAATCGTTTTTTTAGAAGCATGATGGTGAATATGTCCAGTTCGGTATAACATAATGAATACGTTTAGGTCGGAATTACATAATAGGCTAGTTTCCTAAATTGCAAAAAACTAAAAATAATGAGAGACGTATTTATTTATTTTCTATTTTAAATAATAAATAACAAAGTTAAGTTTTGACTACCCTATTATTATTATAAATAGGGCCAGTGCCCTTAGAATTCTTTTTTAATATATAAGTAAGTGCCCCTAAACGCGAAGTGGGCACTGGACAGTAGTATATAGTGTCGCTTGTTACACTGCACTTGAATCGCTAAACAAGAAGCTGAAACTCTGTGAGGAAAAGTTGGGACATGAGTGCAAAACTTTACTAGAACAAATATACCTACCTACGGAAGTAATATAGGGATGCCTACCTACCTATACACAGTATATTGGTAATTAAATCTATATCGTATTTAGGTTTTTACTTACAAAAAAAACCTTGACGATATTTTTGGATGAAACCATAATATTAATAACTACCTAATGATTGGAAAACGGTACTTATGTATTATTTATTGTTACTTTATAGAATTTTCCTCTTGACCGTCAGGCCAGGGATGTTATTAGGTTATTCTACGTAGTTTCCCGAAAGCACCCTTAACTAACTTTATATACAGAAGCCATCTTTTATTCCAAGAATTCTCTTAATTCTTACTGTAAAAGTTATTTAAAATAACGCTGAAGAAACCTTACCTTTTGGTTTACAAAATAATTCTTGGAACAATCTGCTCGGTTTTCGTTTTTTTTACAAAAAGTCCCTTTACTTTATTTTTAATAGCTAGTACTAAGTACACCCTCTATTCATATTATGTTGTTATAAATATGAAAAATAAAAACGATAAACGAGATTTTATAAACCAACGCGGTGATTCAAAAAGATAGTCAACAAACTACATCCCTGCTGTAACAACCACCCTCAATGGCGTTAAACTATGAAAATGCATAATAGCCTTATCTGCAAGTAATATTTGGTTCACGCCTCTGTCAATTGTATCGAAATGTATTTTAATATTGAAATGAGCCGTCACGCGGCCGCCGGGCCTATTAGCGACCGACTCCGCCCGCATTTCAATTAAAAACTACGCCACCACCATCACAGTTGCCAACTGATACTGGAATAGGCATGCTATTTTAAAGGGTTTAAAATTAATCGCTTATTTCATTAAGCTACTCAATCTACTCATTGGTAACCACTTTTGCCTCATGTTGGTGTTACATGACGATTCAATGGAACACTTGGTCCTCATTGTATATTTTCTCTCAGGCAAGGGGTTGTCACATGACTCAGTAGAAGGATGTTACAAGACTCAGTAGAATCAATTATCCCAAAAAAATTATACATAAACAAAGAACTATAAAATATTCACATGCTTAAACTATGATAATAGAGCACTAAACCATGCGACGACGCTTCGAAACGTTCTCATAAACATAAAACTTAAAACATAGGAATAAAAAACCTCTTCTTCAGCCAAAACCGCAGCGCTGTCTTGAAAATAGCAATTTGATGCGATGAATAACAAGGGAAAATACTTGATAGACCATGGCATCTTTGCACAATTATAATGAGTGCTATAAAGGGAGAATTCCCTTGCAAGCCTGCCACCGCCTACCTACACGTCCTCAGATAGTAAAAAGAACCGTTTACATTTTTCACCGTGCTAATTTTATTTGACTCGCCCTGAATATATTATGTCCTATTATTACCACGCTCACCCTCCGCGGCAGTGTAAACGCTGACACTAAAGAATTTTCGCTCAGCTAAATTGTTAGCATTAAATTCCCGGAAAAAATATTATAACCTCTAGTATTCCTCACGTACATTTTAGTATATATGTAGGTACGTATTTTATTTTCAAACCAAGTTTCTAGGAAGTCTACCTGGGCCCTAAGTTAAGCGAAGTGTAAGAAGCGTTAGGTTTTTCAATCCTATTCCTAAGTAAAGGGAGCTATTTACATAATATATTTTTTCTCTCTTATGAGAATGCACGTTCACGTTTTATATATTTACTGTATTTTAAATGTGATTAAAGATAAAAATAAAATTTAATGTTACATTACATTACAACAGAGACAATAATATGGTGCAACAGGACTTACTTTTTCAGCGCCTCTACATGGTAATGGGTATAATAACATCTCGTGCAATTTATTGCATAATTCTACCTGGAACAAGAAGAAAATGTATTAGTGATATAATTACAAAGGTTACTTTCAGCAAGCAAACGTTATTACTGAGAAAATAGAATTATTTTGTGTGCAAAGAGGAACGCATGCATGAAAAAAATATGTGCAGAAATACAGGGTGTTGCAAAAAAGGTACTTATTTTTCGCGAATTTTCAAATTCTGATTTTATTTTCGGGCTTAGATATACCATGCTCCACATGTAGGTTTAGTTTTAGTATACCCTTTTTGCAACACCCTGTATAGTATAAAATGTGTTAAATTAAAAGTGTGTACATTTATGCATAGGTAATTAGTAATTAAGGTATAGTCTCATTACACCGCCAGTTGTTATTCATTTTTCATACTATGAAATTGGTGGTGGTGTTGCATTTAAGAGCAATTTACACTTTAATATAATACAGTACATTATATAAAACAACTAAACTGTTACTATCTTCTGTACTTATTGAACTGTAAATTGGGCTTAAAGACGAGAAAGCCCTCTGAAATAAATAATGTGCGGACAAACCACCAAAGTTTCCAAATAAGAACGGGACTCCGCGAAACAGTGCCAGGGGTTACTCTATACAGACGAAAAACGAACGAAAGAGAGCTGACGTGCAATCGGCATGTTTAATACAACGAGATAGAGTCGTTGCTCGCTGAGCAGCGCCCTGAAACTCCGTTTTGCCATAAAGAGTGACCCCCAGTATTTCGGACTACGGTGGTAACCTGTCATGAAGTTTCTATCGCACTTTATTTCTGCAACGAATGTCGGTAGTGGCCAGCAGAATTTAACAACAACACCGGAATGGAATACCAAAAAGTGTGCAGCTTACTATCTATTTCCGAAACAGTACTCAAATTTAATCGCTGATAACAAAAAAAATCATGATATCATGAAAAATCTAAACAATAATTAGGCTTATCATTCGTTTATTAAATTATATCCACTAAACTTTCATCATACTTTCTGACCATTGCAGTTGCATGTCATTGTAGAGAAACATATTGAATTTTTAACCGATGGTTAACTTGGGCTATGCTCTCGGAAACCAGGGTTCCAGTTATAGTTGAGTTCGATCGGTCCAAGTTTAACCGACCCAGTTTGTCCGCCGCTGAAAATTGCAATTTTAATGGACCAGACGATTCTATATTTTAAATTTAGACCCCGGCTAATGTGACCCACTCCTGCTCTGACAGTTTGAAATCATCCCCATTTCTGTGCTATTTCAGTGGAGTTCCATCTGAATATTTAGCAGTTTCTAGCGCTGGCTGAAGGGATATTTCTGTGGTTAATTTTATTCTGACATACTCGTATTTATAACAATGGCAATCTACCTAACATAACATTTATGATTTTTGTTGGTTATTATTTCTATTTGGATACGTTATAAACCGCTCAGCCCGCCGTAAAGAGTGAATAAATATATCGAGCAGGCGACAGCGCGGTGCGCGTGCACTCAGCGATAAAGCGCTGTAGGCTTACCGTTGCAGCGCTGCAGAAATAAATAGCGTGTGTTTATTCTGTTGCTAAGTAGCAGGAGAGACATTTTGTGCGCGGCGAGATATTAACACGGAGAATCATTGGCTTTTAACGTCCCATTGGAAACCTTTCAAGCTCTTCCTTATAACAGCTTATTAAGACGACGTCGTAAAGTCGCCGCATATCCGAATATCGCAATAAACTCAAGTGGCTCCCAATTCGCCTTCGCCGGAATGCTCATATTCTCTCTTTACTCTACTCTGTGCTGTTCAATCCCTCAACTCCAGCGTACCTCAAAGAGCGTTTTATCTTCAAAAACCATCCCGACAACAGACCAATGAGATCATCACAAATGCGTCTATTAGATTTCCCATCACATAGTACTGAATTTTACAGTACCTCATTTACGGTTACAGCTATAAGACTTTGGAATGCATTACCTGTTAATATCCGTTTTGCGAAGACAGATATAGCATTCAAAAAACAGGTAAAAGAACATTATCTTTCCTCCATCTTGCTTTAGTACCTCTATATTATATAATCTTTGTAACTATTTCCTCTATCTTTGAGTATATTATGTATGTATGTATTTAAGTATTTATTATTAAAACTGAATGTTTACTACATCATTTGTACACCTTCCTCATTTATTCTTTTAGTCTCTCCTCCACCCAAAGGTTGCCTGGAAGAGATCGCTTTTAGCGATAAGGCCGCCTATTGCGTTGTATTCACTGTATTATAAATTGTTATTTGTGTTCTGTTTAGTCAATAAAGTAGTATTCTATTCTATTCTAAAGTAAGCCAGGCATAATGTTATTGGCAGTTTATTTTTAGAGACCATTTCAAAATACTTTTCTTCTCTATTTAATGAAGCTATGATTTGCATTTGGTTAAGTTGACTGAATTCAGGGCACCAAAATTAATAAACAGGTAAGTAGCTAGTACGTTATATCATCCAAGCATCCGTCATAATCATAACGCTCTACTAAGCAAGGGAGCTTCAGCATTAATAATAATCTTCATCACTTAGGTTTACATGAATGTGATGTTTGTCAGTGATCCCACAGATCTGTAAAATTGCGTTGAACCCGAGCACACACGGCATACTATTGCCGACCGCACAAGTGGAAGCGTGGCCTAATTCGAATATCCTAATACTAGTAAATTAATAATAGTACCTGTACATATATTATGTAAATATGTTTTGTGGGATAAGACCTCAGTATTTACATTGCTGCTTTATTTACTAGATACGAACTGAAGTGCTAGCCACCGAATATAACTTTGTTTTTTTATGTACATACATAATATACTTAAGTATTCAGACGTTGTTTATTGGACTGTTGTCATGTCCAGGATTCTATTTCCCGTTAATAATTAACTATATGTTCAGGGTTCCGTTTTTACCTTTTGATGTGTACACAGAAAATAGTAATTGTAAAATGTAGCATAAAATGAGAATACGTAGATAAATTTGGAATCCGTGAAATAAAGCAATGCCGTAGAGCTACGCGTTTTCATCATTCATTAGTTAATGCAGTATAATCAGTTAATGCACTCTCATTGAGGCATAATCAGATAACACAGATGTAGGTATCTGATGCATCATTTATATTTTTATTCGTCCCAGCGGATGATAAACAAACATCAGAGTGCAGTAATCCTTTGGGAGACTCCCGACAGATACCACCATCGTACCTACTGTGCATACTGTTGGTACAATAAACATTTAAATACATAGTAAAAGTAGTCTGTCTGTATTCAAATGATATAAGACTCCCGAGATAACAGTCTAGGAACTTATGGTGATCTTAGAATGAATGACTAGCGCGCGTCTAGTCTGTCAGTTCGCTACCTCATTACCATGTTCGCAGCCGCTTTGCTCTAAAACCGAAATTTAAAAATACCCGGCTAGTGAAATTCCTATTTTTAGTGAAGACGAGACATGAGAATTTTCACTTGGAAATCTTTTACGACATTTAGCGAGACCGGAGAGACCTGGCGGAAAATTTCAAGAGCGACCTCGTCGCGCCACTGTAGCTTAGCTGCGTGCGGTTACTAAAATTTGTTTAAATAAGTTAGGTAAACTACAAAGAATATATACGATACTAGGTATACAAATATTTAACAACTTTCTTATAGGTTTTGCAAAAATGATTTATTATACTAATCCGAAACCTACATGTGCAAAAAAAAACATTTTCCATAGAAACGATAAAAACTATGTTGATCATGTGACTCTTTACGATGGAGAATGACTTTTTTTTCGCGAATTTTGAAATTCTGTACCATGCTGCACATGTAGATTTCGGTTTTAGAATAATGATTTCTCGTATGATATTTTTAGTGTGTCACGATAATAATACCAGCTCGAGCCATAAATAATTCCCACAATTTCATCCTCTCCCAAAAATCTTGTTTGATGCGAGACTGAGAATTTTGATGTTAAAGTAAACAAGATAAGATACTCGTCAGAGTGTAACAGATATGAGCACTATCATAAGTTTGTACACAAGAATACGTTTGTGTTAGTGAGCCACGAATTATAATATAATCGGGTCAACGCACCGCGGTGATAATGATGTGGCGCGTTCATACATTCTTACGACAGTGATCGATTGTTGAGAAGATTTTAGCTTAAACAAACGTTTCCGTTCTTAATAAAATACAGAAAATCGCTTGGAAAAGCGATATACGTACGTGTCATAGAAAGATGGATATTATGAATGTAATCAGGAGAACCGGTGCGTACCTAGAGATAGCTGCTGCATGAAGATGGAACAAATGGACCACGTCGAGAAGCTTCTAGAAGCTTCCACACTACGCCCGCCGATGCCGATAGCGGATAAAGCTAAGAACATTCTATTTCGAAGCATAAAGCAAAAAGGTTCAGAAATAGTTCAGCATGACTGACATTTCCAGTTAGTCTATATCCAGCGGTGAATGTGAAAGGCTAAGAATGAAGAAGTGCAAAACAACACTAACTCACGAATAAGAGTTATTGTGCGCAATTATTCAATAATATTATAATGAATGTGCTCATTCAGGATAAATATTGTTGTGATCGCGTAATAACTGTGGAAATATCTAAATATCAGCCAATCTGGATACTATCGCACCGACCCGCTGATTTGTTGTTAGCCATAAAGTATAGTTATCTATCCATTAAAGATAAATACTGTGCTGGCCACACATTGTGTATAATAATTATTAAAACGATATAAACCAGTGGCGGTGGTTGGGATTACTTGCGAATCGAAAGCGGCTATTTTGAGTAGCAACGTAATGCGATAGACACATGCACTGATTGGTGCGAGCACTTACTTGCAACAATCCAAAAGTCAATTAGTCTCATATAATGAAAACTACAAACTAGAAAATATTAAAATAACTTGAGTAGGATAAGAAAATTATATGGATGTAATTATATGAAATGATATAGTCATTTTTAGATGAAGAACCGATAGAGTAAAACGAGTCTTATCAATAACTATCATTCATAACTTAACACTAACGATAACGTTAAACATTTCATTTCAGACTTGTTAACAACTTAACACTACTCATTAAATTTTAAAAACATTTGTAAGTCTATCGCTTTGGTATAATTTGAACCTATTCTCAAACAACATTGTCTTGCTGCAAACATAATAATGTAGCTACATCTTCCGTTTTCTCACATCATAAAATTGACCGGCTATATGGAATGATTTCATTTCAAAGACGTTGAAATGGTATTCTGTCAAGATGTGAAGTGAAATAGCTAAGTCCATAGACTAAATAAACTACGTTAGCTAAGTCGACTGTCATTTATGGGGACATAATTATTTCATTGTATAGTGCCACAAACTTATCTGTTCCGGTGAGAGCGAACTAAATTGGTCCATACTTACCTCATTACTTACTAATGAATTTCATATTGACATAGATTATATGGACCAATTTAGTTCGCTCTCACCGGAACAGATAAGTTTGTGGCACTATATAGTTGTTGGTTTCATAATTTCGTAGTACTTAATCTTAACAAGTGTAGCGGCTATAGTCGTTAAAGAATTGTTTGAGCTTTATTATCATTGCGATGATGGCACTGCCTCTGAAAGCAGTTAAAACAATTATTTAGGTTAGAAACTGATGACTTGACTTGTACTAAGTATTAGATGATGCATAATTATGTTGTATTTTCAGGTGAAGAGCGACTCACCTGCTTTGGCTTACAATACATGCTTATAACGTTATGTTATTTGACCTAATATAATAGCGTAGCGTAACAGCAAGTATGAAAAAAGTACAGTCTTTTAACCGACTTTGAAAAAAGGAGGAGTAGGTATTTCTCAATTCGTCTGTATGTATTTTATAATATAACAAGAAGACGATATAATTCTTTTTATTCTCTTGCGCAGCATAATTCAAACTAACCGAGCCGTACGATCTTTACATTGTTGCAGCCATTCACCACTAGTCCAGACTCATACATCTGTAGTATTTACCATACACACTACGCTGTCTACGAGTATGTGTAAGAGGGATAATTCTAGCATTCGTATTAAATTCGCGAGCAATGAAAAAGTTCCAGTGATAATGGGAGCTAATTACTCCTAAACGGAAAAGGCTAGCTTAATGACTGACGCCGTCTGCAATGTTGAAATAGGTAGGTACATTTAGCAGCACATCACAATATTACCGGCTAAATACAAATAATGCTAACAAATTTTAAATAAAATAGTTTAAAAAAATTAAAAAATTTGGTTTCGGCATTTTGTGTGTGTATTTTTTTATTTCTCCTTAGTTGAACACTAGCTCAACTAAGGAGAAATTAAAACTCTAGCTTTTGTTTGAATTTAATTACCACAATTTGATTCTATCTACTTAGTCATTTTAAATAAATATACCATGCACATCATCTCCCCGATCTTTGCATTTCGTCAAGCGAGAGCAACCCCACACTTCTCAAGCAACATTGTACTCACATAGTAACTATACAACAAGCAAATTATGCTGTAAATCGTCAAAGTTGACATACAAATAGCTTTCGAAAGATTTTGACTCGTATTTTATAGCCGAGGAATTATAAAAATTTATAACAACGGCCATTTTGGCATGTCCCTCAACTTCTTTATTTATTTGCAGGGATTTCTTTCCTTATATTGGTAAAAAATGCCTTTTAACTGAAAATATAACTTATTGACTATATTTAAAACTAAAATGTAATTAAATCCTGCTTAAACTGAATTTTACAAAAATATTTTAACAAGTCGTGACCCACGATTTTGCCCTGTCCCCAGCATAAAATGATACTTTAAGCTCAATTTATTTAAAATTTTACTAAGTAGCCGAACTTTTGGAGTGGTTTTTACGGAAGATCTACTAAATAATTATCGTTTGCCATCATTAAAAGTGCAAATAATAGCCGTTTTATATTTTTAAATCGAAAACCATTGCGGCCCTGATTTTGATACTTCCGGAAATGTCGGTTTTGTTACCGCATTTTTTCCTATTGAAAATTTACCAAATGCTTATTTTTCGTTTTTAAAATATGGCAATACTAAGATCTTAGAGATTGCCGGCTTAAAAAATGGAAAAAGGCCTCCGTGGGTAGCTCAGTGAGACTGTCTTTATTACCGGTCGAACTGTGACCAAATTTGTCGTCAGGTTTGTTACTACCGTAATCAATTATTTATTAACACATTTCTTTCGATAAATTAATATAAAAAAGGCATGGTTAATGCTTAACAAATTGTGGTATATGGTTTATCACTGCTAGTAACTGAACGGCTAATATATTTTTTCAAAGGTAAGGTGGGCATGTTTTGTTACTTCAGTTTTGTTACTGAGGGTACGGTAACATATAGTTGGAACTAAAAAGTAACAAAATCGACAGGTTTACATGGCGACTTTAATAACGGAAGTCGGATTGCTATGACTGTTTATTTATTGTTTTTTTTTGTTATAAATTTGTTTTTTCGAGCGATATAACCCAATTTAGAGTTAAACCTACTATGAAGATGTTTGAAGTGAATTTCATGTAAAATTGGGCCCATGTTTTAGATTCATCATGTTCAAATTTTGTGCTAGTGCCATGTAAACCTAGCCCAACAATTTTGTTACCGTCCGTTTTGTAGCTGTCCCTGCAATTTTTTCCAAGATTTTGTACTATTTTGTTTAAAACTCTTTACTTTTTTAATTTATTTGGCTCTAATTATTTAATATTAGTTATTCCCCATCCTATGTAAAAGTTATTAATTTGTTGTTGTTTAAATTACGCCTCAGGCATTAAAAATAATTCTTGATTTGTTGACTGTGGTAACAAAACTGAGACTTTATTGAATTTTTAACTGATTTCTAAAGAATATGCGACTTTTTTCCCTTGATAATATCATTTAAGAAGACTGTGTCTTTCCTTTAAATACGTTAAATTGAAAGAATACCTAAAGTTTAATTAATTATTTAGGCCCCAAGAATGGTAACAAAACAGAAATTTATTCATACTAACCGTCACATTTTTTATTTTATTAAATAAGTACTAATAATACCGTAATTACACAATAGATTTTAATAACTATAGATTATAGCGGTGTTATTTCATTTACTCAAAATATATTACAACACCTAAAAATAAAAACATAACATTTTCATCCGTTGTTATAAATTTTTATAATTCCTCAGCCACATCTTATCTCGCGGTTGTCCGCCTGAACTATGACTTCACTACAATTCTTCTTTAGCAATCGATAAAGTGATTGATCGATGTCGTGTGCGAATAAGTACGTTACTTAATTATTTCGCATAAGTTATTTATGACACTGTTTATTTAGAAATGAGTAGTTTGTGTCAACGATCAAATGTTCGCTCTTAAAAACTTTGGATTACTGAGTAAAGCCGGACGGACTCATGAAATTAGGACTTCAGCTATGTCTAAAATTGGATGATTTTTAGCTGATGATGATCTTGAATAATAATACTAAACCAACCTTTTCAATACAATGTAGATTTTGCAGTTTTATGTGATCAACGACTAGTTATACAGACATCAAACTAGACACACATTTTATTAGGACTATAGTCTATAGATTGATGAAACTATCACTACGGTCCCAGTTATAAATACCTACCCATATGAAATTCAAATGTTAAGAACGTAATCTCTATATTTTTTTTCCGACATTCTCATACTGGCCGTTCTTTATGTTGCACCCCTAGTACTTATAAAATATAAATGTACGATGTCCGTATTTACGTGGATAATCCGCCGCCGGCATTGCTAAGCGCCCTGTCGTCGACAGCGCGTCTCTAATCACTGGTGGGACATCATCCGATACCCGACGAAGAAGCGGCCGACACTCCACGGAAACAAATGAACTGGTGCACGTTGAAGACTATCGCAAACCACACTCTAAATTGCACTCTATCCTCCCGACTCAAAGCCAGGTTTAGTCCGTAGTAGAAGATTCGCAAACAGGTCTGGCTGCTTTCAACGCAACGCACTGCATTCTATCGCAGCCACAACAACGCGGTCGGAGACATTTGACACGTCGCTGACGACATTAACATAAGAGTACCTAACACCGGAGCCGACTACGGTAGCATTCACACCCTTCTACTAACGCGTTTGAATACAACAGATCGACCGGGCTAACAATGCGGCGCGTCGGCTACAAATATTCAAAACTGTCGCCCGCCCGAGAATTGTATTGAAAACTGACACATTTTTTCGGCATGTTTTGAAGTCGGAACTGAACGGATAGCGGACAGTATAATTAATTTTCTGTGAATTGAATTTCTAAAAGAGTGACTCGTCAGTCGTGTGTATCTGTGTAAGTCGCTAGTTTGCTGCATAATAACTCTCACTCTTTTTCTACACAGAGCATAATGTTATTATGAATGCTGAAAGGGCACTCCTGTATTATAACGAAAGTAGTCGACTAGCTTCATATTTTCTTTGCGGAAAAGCCTGTTATTCAGTTATAGTTATGTCACTGTAGTTGGCTTTGTTAAGTAATTGGATTATAACACGTCACCTTCAGGAGCACTTTAACAAATCATGAAATCTATTGGAACCTCCTTTCGGTTCGTTTATTAATTACACGGGTGAGTTCCCCGCCCCGCGCCCCGCCGCCCCCGCGCCCCCCGCACCCTGTAATGCCAGTAACTTGTTTATCGCGCGACTGCGGAAACTAGATTCTAACTCCGATCGCAAAATATCATCCGAATATCCGTGGAACGTTTAGTCGGTTAATTTATGCGCCCTAAGTCGAAGTTTGCAGGGAAGAATAATTAAGGAAATCCGAAAAGGAAACGCGTAAGATTAAAGTTTATTTATTTATTAACAAAATCTGTTTTGATAATAATTATATAGGCAATCCTTTTCTTTAAACGTATGACATAGACGTTGTGGATTTGATGAGGTGGCAGGTCGTCCGTCCTGTCAGGCAGTAGTGCCGGGGGCGGCGGGGGCGGGGGCGGAGGCCAGGGGGCGCTACTTCCGCACGGCACCGGAGATTGCGTCCCAGCCTCCCGCGCACGCCGTCTAACTCAATCATCTGCGTGAAAATATCGAATAAAACTTGCTAGAGGCGACACTCTTAACCGAGCGAGTGTGACAGGCGCGGCGCCCATCGTAGTTCCATTCAATCGAAATGAAGCAATAACAGGGTTATGCGACCCTCAAACAAAGTTCGATGTCTACTCATTTGAATGTGACGGCGCTGGAGCACTGAACTGAAGCCGTAGTATATGAAGCTATAGGGGTAGTTCAACGTGCGGTACATCAAAAGCAGGCTCATACAAGACGCGTCGACTGTTCGAACTGTTGTATCGCCTTTCAGAGAGTGAAGGAAGTCCGCGAGGGTCCGCCGAGGGTGCTCGGGAGACGCCGGCATGCGGTCGACACACAGACAGAACATCAATCATCGTCACTTGCTCTATTTTCGGACGCACCACGACACGGCGAAGCTCGTCTAGCTATTTTTTGTTTTATCCTTGATTCCACAATACGTTCAGCTAATGGAGCCACTAGTTTTTGTTAATTAGGTTGTTCAGGACGCGCCTGTTCAGTATTATTAGGCTTGATGTGAGTCGCAGCGCTCGATATGAAATGAGCGCGACATTCAGAGCTAGCACGTGTCTGCGTTCAATAAACTTTTCGCTGAATTTATACTCGTCATACACGTGTATGAATATTTTTTTAAACGCTATATTTTATTTTTAAATATTCAAGCTTTTATTCGAACACAAATATCCGCAGTGATTATTTAAGTTCATCATATCAAATAGTAACAAAATAGTTTCACATATATTGATATTACTTGGTATAATGATTTATATACTAACACGTATAATACAGTCGCACGCATGCAATTTTTCAACAAAATACGTTCGCACTGTCGCTACTTGCTGTCATCGAGAAACAGTTTAGAGACAGATATATGTACAATCTTAAACAACTTTTACCTCGGTGTCTACTGTCTAATGAGCTGTCTACAGACGTATCGTAAAATAACTATCTGCATCTACACGTATCATTTACGACGATGGAGAGCAACGAACGAGAGATCTTAGTGGTAGACGATAGAAAACTCATTTTTAAATTAAGTTCAAAAAAACATGACGGATTTTTGTTTGCGTCAATGCCGTAAAATGTATATTTGAGTTCTTAGTAGAGATGTAAAAATTTGATTGTAAAGAATAAAATTCAACATGAATAAAAATTATAACTGTAAATATTTTTAAATACCTACATTCTTAGTTTTTTTTGTATGTTTATCTACCAGGTCTTTAAACTGAATGAGGTAACTAAATGTCGATACTTACTCGATTGTTTAATTTTAAGAGCACTGACCCGAAATTTATGAGCCAAACAGTTGTTATCAGACGAACTTTAATATTTCCTTACTATCTTCGCCCTGAGGTCACATAGGAAGCGTAGGAAGAGACTAGACTGGAGAAATTGGGTTTTTACCCTCCCGCAAGACGGACCATATATCCCAGACTTGGCCACTCGCCAAAATTTGATTTTAATGACATTTCATGCACACGCAATGTCCCTTTCTTTGCCGAACAAATTATGGTAATACACATACATAATAATAACATATATATACAGTACACATCGTCAGTTTGATCTCTCCGATTCACTGGCAGTCTATAAATATTTATTGCTCGGTTTTCTGCACTCCCTACTTATCATTTCCTCGCCTTGTCGGTATCATGTGTTCTGACTTGTTGTGTATTTCCCAATGAGTTTAATCTGCTAATAGATGAAAAGCTATATAGTCATCATGTGAGGAAAATATAATTTCGTTTATATATATCAAATATATATTTATAGATAGAGGACAGGTTTACTAAACACGCGTAAAAAATAAATGTTTAAAACTTTTAGAAAATGCGCCGCGATAATGATTTATAGTCTTCCTCAAACTCAATCACTTAGAATAAGACAGTATAGAACGAAGATAATATTCAGCAAAACTATTTTGGTTTCATGATTGATGACTCTGCTCTTATCACTCCGCAAGATGTGGCCATGAAACTTTCAAATATCTCACTCTGGCAGCAACATAGCAACCACTATCTCATATTTTATAACTTTAGACATTGATATTACACCTTGTGTTATTTTATTTCACAAATCAATAAAATTTTCCATTCATTTGACGCAAACATAAATGTAATAAGTACTAAAAGTAGTTAACTTTATCAGTATTGATTGCTATCTGTGTCAAATAAAGTTTTTTTCTTTCTTCTTTCTTTCTAAAAATACAGAAGTACAATAAATGCAACAGACAATGCACCTGAATAATTGTAACAAATTGTGTAAATAAATTATGCCTATTGTTATTTTTGCCGATGCCTTAAATACCGTGACCTATAACACAGCGGACAGCTCAAATGGTGAGGAGAATATTTATAAATACGGGCGCGGTGTCGGTAATGCGCTGCGACAACCAGTTGTTAGTTTTCAATGTGCTCTATTTCTAATTTTGAGCTTCGTCTTTCACGGAATAACTCAAATGTTCACCGGAGATTGTTCCGCTCCCATATTAGCTGTGGCTACTCCTTGGCGCGTGACTTTGTCCGCTGCATCTTAATAGAAAGAGACAGACACTTGACGTGCAAGTGGGATGTAATATTGACTAACACGTGCTCAGGGACACAATTATTTGTAATATTATTTTTTGTGATGTGCATTTTTTATTGGACCTATGGTCTGGAAATAAAGATAATTTAATTTAATTTAATTTAATTTAATTTGTCATGTTTTGAAAATACACGAATCATTTCGGTCAGTGTCGTGACAGCTCGAGCTGGATGTGTCAATTACGCCGGCACATGCGCTTCTGTCTTCCGCTGAGATAGATTCCTAACTGGTGTGTACTACTACTGTACCTACCTACCTACTAGTAGATACATATATTTTTTAGAAAGTCAAACTACATATGATATTTTTCAAGAGCAGTGTGGTAGCATAATTGTTTCGTCGCGAATAACTGATAGCGTTATCTACTTATGACAAACGTCGTGAGACTTAGCTCATCTTGCATTGGACTTTACATGGAGATTAAATCTGCTCTTCTCACGCTTTATTGTAGGTAAGTATATCCAGTAAGTGATAGCAATAGACTTGATCTCGATTTAAGAGTTGGTGCAGCACACCCTATAAAACAATCGTCCGAAACAACAACGGCGTCCATTTGTCATATTCTACTTTTAAATTACTTCGCAAACTCGATTCGGGCTCCCCATAAAATTTTATATAATATGCAAATTTCGCACATACAGCAGGACTAAGGTCGGTATTGGCAGCGCGCTGGATGAGTCAAGAGCAAGCCGCCGCCAGCCGCCGTATATATTCCTACAGCTTCGGAAATACCCTAAATCCGACATACATTGTAGACCATATTACTCCGTGCAGTTCCATTTGTGCGAGCCATGAGCTCTTCAGCCAAATTTTTGAGTTATGCCCATATGAAGTGAAGACAGTTTATGTTCTCGTATCCTATTTTCTGTGAACGCTGCTTGAGTCGCCCCACACTGGAATCGATTTAGCCCCGCCGAAGCATCGCAGCTTACAACCTAATGTGGATATATAGTGGATTTCATATTGAATCTGCCGCTCCACGCACGCTGCGCAAACATCCAAGTAATCCAGGACTGCGGAGCGATGCGAGCCGCAGCCCACACACGAAACAATTTACATTCCTGCCGAAAATCACTGCAGAATCACTAATGTACTAAGTTTTTCGATTAATCCAGACAGAAAGAGCCGGCAACTTATCTCCATTTAGGCTGAAAAAGACGGAGGGTCGCGCGATGTACACTGAGCAATAAACGTAGTGACCGGACAGTAATGGCCGCCTCCGTGAGAGTATGCTGCGATGTAATTGCGCCTCCAGCGGGACATCGCTCTGCGTCTTTATAGGGCAATTGCTGCAGTTATCTGGCATTGATATTGCATCTAATTTATTCTCAGTCCGTCTACATTTGAATAAATATATACCAGCTGCGTACTGCCGCTGCTGTATCTATTTTCTACTTCTTCGGAGCCGTTACATTAACATTACAAAACAACTAAGACTGCCTGTAAACTTTTCTGTAAACAAACTGCAGCTCTCGATGTTATCGGGGCTCATTCTGAGTGGAGCTAGCCGGTGCCAAATTAGAGAGAGAATGTTCCAAAAAGTTAATTGACGTAATGTGTGTGTACTGGAATTATAGTTGAAAACTTTGAAGCTGAAAGATATGTTTGCCAAATGGCTAATGCCGCGATATCCTTTCCGACGGAGTCCTTAGCGCTCGGAGAACTAAAAGGCATTAACATTTCAAACGTTATGCACCTGGGGATGGTCGGAACAAAGTGTCCGTTCATTACCGCAGGATAAAGGAGTCGGAAAATCAACAAAAGTTGGTGCAAATCCAGGTGGGCAAGCGACAAGATTACGCTTGAATATTTCATAGGAAGGAGCGGTTCGCAAATAGTGCGATATGGTAATGTGGAGGAGTATCCTGGAGCCTGCAGGAGCCGCGACACATGCTGAGCCGTTCAATCACCACCACTCACACAAACCGACCATCTAACTTTAATTTTATAAGGAATCTGACAGAATGATAAGTTGGTATACATACTGTACGTTTCTATGAGTGGAAACTTGTAAAAGGCCTTTTCTGCGCATTCTATTGTTAATCCATAAAATTGTTCTGTAAGTTTTCCTAAAATAAAAAAATATTATAAAGAACATGTATTATAAAGTTTTTTTTTTTTTTAATTTTTATATTTACTATAATTTCTGATTTTAAAACTTAGTACCTACTACTTGTGTTAACTGCATGTAACAGTATAAGCTCTACAATGGAAAAATATTGAAAGACTAGGTACCTACCTACTATAATAATTTTAAAATAAAACAAATGACCATAAACGACACGTACTGCGTAATAGCATACAAACCCTATGAAATAGCTCCGCTTAATAATTATTACTTTTAGTTACGCTAGCTGCGTAATCTTAATAAACTCTACAGCCTATTATTATTATACAGCCATTGCAATGTCTCATTTTATTATCCGTTTCGCCTCAACGCTAAATATCGCGATCATTATAAATTATAAATGAAATGGTTGGCTTTATGAACCTTCTTCACATCTCGTATGAATATTATGATAAACGACTGTTATGGAACCATGACTTTAGTCAATATAAACATTACAAGATAGAAATTCATCTGTAATCTAACATTATTAAATAACTTTATATATTATAATTCCTGTGCATATCTACCTAGATATATTTTACAGTCGCATTTCTATGCTTCAAGGTGGGAGAGTCTTAAATCACACTTCATAAAACACATCACATCTCAGACTTCACATAAATATCATAAAGGTGAAAGTTTCTGAGAATATGTCATTGTGTGTATGTTTGTTACTCTTTCGCGTAACTACTTAGGTTCTTGAGATGAAACGGATTTAGATAGAATTTTACAATCTAGACCAGTGCACTATCATGCCATTCATCTGTAACTATTCTTCCAGTATAAACAACCAACCAAACTCAATGTTGAGTGCCGAAATCTAAAAATCTTCAATTTTCCAACCTTCATTAATCATAATCACGCAAGCCATAATTTTCTCCCTATATTCTATTTTCAAATTCAGCCGCGCTCCCGTAGACCGTTAAATTTTAATAACGTAGGGTAGTGGCAGTTGGTGCGTACAGCGAGACAGCGCTAGATGGTGCTAGCTAGCGAGTGCTTACAGCGCTGCACCTCCAGGCAGTCACTTCAGCATACGAAAAACTAAGTTTTATAGCGCTGCTGAGCTAAATATGACTCAATATCTTGTTGTACAATCTCGAGCAATGACAAAGTTCCACGTACAAAATTCCGACACATTTTTTTACATTCAATTTAAAATTTTAACACAATATTCATGGTTTTCCCTGACAGCTCTCGTTTGTTTGTTTTTGTGAAGCTAAAGTAAACCACAAGTACCGACGTAGCTAAGCCAATTAAGCTAAACGCTTCTGATAGCAAATAGTTTGAATTGTAGCTCAAATTAATATTTATCGGCATATTAGCATATCAGCGGAATACGGCTACGGCTAAAGGGGCGTGAAAGTTATATTGGGTTTATGGACGTCTTAGTTTACATTTTAGGTATTCACCACCCACACCTATGCCTATAGTCGTTTGCAATAGAATCCAACAATCATGTAAACAAACCAAATTGTCACGATTACTCTGTAATCACATACATTCGACGATCAATTATGAACATAGTCTGATTTCAACGAACGCACCATTGTTTTCACATTATCTTCAACACGATTTAACTTGTATTTATAAGTTAAATTTGTTAAAACATTTGCAACGTAAAAATTTCGAAGAATTTGACAAGCTGTCATCTTAGTTTTTTACTCATCGAACTCTATAAGTCATTGAAAAGTTAGTGTTGTTCGTAATCTGAAGTTATCTTTTAATTATAATTTAATAAATTATTTTAATTTAATATTATTTGAATACAATAAAAAATAATTTTCAAGAGCTTAATATAATTAACCAAAACGAAAAAAGGAAGAGGAAGAAATGAAAAAGCTCGACGGCATTTTAGACACGGCAAGCGATGACACAGTGGTTCCATTTATAATTACGGTCACCGGCGACACTTCTGATAGTGATGATGAAGAAGACGAAGATTTAAATTTGTTTTAATAAACACTTTTTTATATATAATCAGTTTTATTTTATAGTCTATGGCTTATATATTTAATCTAATTAGAACACTATGACATCACTATGGGCATAAACAATACGCTGTCAATGTCAGTCCGCCATATTTGTTTACATGATTGTTGGATTCTATTGCAAACGACTATACAATTATTTTTAATATACATATTCCTAGTTTACGTGTGAGAAATACTTCACGCAAGTTCAAGAGTAAACAACATGATTAAAATGTCTATAAGTACATTGATAAATTCCACCCTATTTAACCTATAGTGCATAACGGAACAGCAACCATCTTTATCGTGTTATCAACCGGCAAGGTGTAGGTACTAAATAAAAACCTGTTAAAATATTTGTTTTGGAGATAAAGACGCTCTGGATATCACCGGAACATGTGCCTTTTTTGTGATCAAATACAAATTTAAGCATTCGTAGTAATTCGGGATTAAAAAATATAAGTATTTTCGTGCGAACTTTATATTTTATTATCTATGTACCTATACAGTTCAAGTGTTCATATCTATTAATAAAATATTTTTATACCTACCAACAGAAACAATAGTTCAAAGAAATAAAGCACACACGTTATTGAAATCGGCCGGAAAGTTACTCATTTAAACAATCTAGGCTCGAAGCATCAAACATACTTCCCTAGTCCCTAATGGTCCCCTTGCATGTCATCATTTAAATACATCAAGACTATCCCATGGATGATAATGTGTCACGTGACGGGGTATTCTTTACCGCTTCATTAGTCTTGGAATTAGTTCTGAGGAACTTGTTAACAGATACTTCCTACCGCGATGCGCAGGAGTCACTGATGTTAAGAAGGTATAGTTCGTTTGATGTTCTTTGTGATATGTGATTTTCTGTTTAGTTTAATTAACATAATATACATATTATATTTCTTATATTTACCTAATGAAACTTTGTGAATTATTATCGGTCGAGTAAAGTTATTTATTAGGTAATGTTATACTAGAACGCTTTTCAGGCTTTCATGCAACTGCTGCATTCATTATACTATACATGTAGGACTATTTATTTGTATTCCTAAATTGTGTTTAGACATAGCATCAGTGCGTAATAATTCCTATAGACTTTTATTATTATTATTATTTATTTACGGCCAGTTCTTTGCAGATGACTTAAATGTTCATCCAATTTTAAGATAATATTATTATTTTTCTATGCGAATTCATCCATCCTCTTCTATCTAGATTGGACGGATCCATCCTCTTAAGCGGTGAATGCAATAAGCACGTATATAGGTAGTGCAACTAACGTAAAAGCGCCACGTGTAACACTTTAAATTACCCGACTGTAACTCCTCTACACCAGAATCAAGACTCAAGGAAGGAGACATCCTGCGAACCCACATTTGTTAATTAACTGTGATCCAGCGCCGCCGCCCGGCGCTAGTTCTCGGCCACTATACATTATTGCTTCGGGCCGAAGACTTTATGTACAGAACCCTCATAGAGACAGTATAGAATTGCAGGAGAGTTTTAAGTCATCATCATCTAGAATCTAGACGACGCAAAGCTGTTATTTGTGTATTTGTTGTTGTAATTTTATTTCTGTTTAAAATTTAGTAGGTATTATAAGTAATTTTACATGAGAGTTAAAAGTTCGATGACTATTTAAATCTCTAGTTATTGATCTTTGTTTGACAGCATCATTTAAAATTGCTATGATCAATTACAATGCAACATTTCAGTACATCTTCCTGTACTACGTAATTATGGTATTCATTATTGAAAATAATCATGTCGACACTCATTCCTCATTCTGTCAACCCATGCCACTAATTTCCACTTTATCACAATTATCTCACTTTTAGAACTTACAGAACTATTCGAATCAGTATCTTCATACTGCATTTTATTTATATTTATTTATTTTAACACTTTATTGTACACAAAAAACAAAAATACATTGCAATTTATAAACACTATTTATATTTAGATTTGTGACTGGCAAGTGGGCCATTATACATTTCACATAACAAACTAACCATACCTACATAAATATGAAACAATGTGTGCAATGAGTATTGGGAACGATTATTGATCGATAATTGCTTTAACTTCTAGAGGCTGGCTTTACATATTTTATTGCTGTCGCCTCGGTTCAAGGGGTTTCCTATAAACAACAAATGTAGGTAGATATATATAGGCAACCCTTATGACTTATTATACCGCATTTACACATTCGTGCGAACCACGAGCCGAATCGTTCGTTCGTTTGTGTTCGCTATTCGTACAAGGCAGATAAATCTGACCCCTCTCAGAAACATTGTTACTATGAGAGGGGGTCAGGTTTCTCTGCACATGACCGTACCTTTGATTCGCGTCCGATAAACCGCTCGCGACCCCACGAATCACGTAAAACGAAACGTATTAGAACAACTGTCCTTGAAAGCATTATAACATTGTAACGATTACATTGTAAAGTGTCTCAGTCGATGAAGTCTTATACAATGCTACTCATTGTATGTATATGTATACAAATAATCTAGCTACGACGACGGAGATTCTGATTAGTTTCTATATATCACAATGCTCCTACCTATATAATTGTACTATCTATAGTATGACAATAATGTCTTTGTCCTGTGGTCAATGGAATACAGAATGCAATATGCAGTGGTAAAAATAGAGGGCTTTTCTTCTGTCGCCATATAAAATTGTGTTCATGAAAACTTATAATTTTACATGAAAAAAAAAAATATATATATATTATTAAATGCCTATATTAACGATCAAGTTTTATTGCAACTTGTTCCGTTAGTCCACTAACATGAAGTTGTTTTAATTCAAATCTACATAATATATATTGCCTATAAAAGTAAAAATAAATAGTCTAACTTGGCAAAATCCCTTCTTTAAGGAACAAATTCCGAAGAGTTTCATCAAGTATTATACAGTCCAACATTCCTGTATAGAGTAGATTATGATATGATAGCAAGGCGCACAGTGACATATAAAGCTGTACGTTTCGTACCTACATTATAATCCGATTAAAGGGGTTCAAAAGTATTAGCCTTTTCGCTTTTCAGACTTTTGCTATTCTGCGCAATAATAAATGAAAAAGAGAAAGCTCCGTGTGAAATGAGGGGTTGTTTGTAGGTATTGTATCTGAACATGATCATCTTTATCTTTGTAACCATAATAAATAATTGGAAAAGGCCTTCTATCATTTTTGTGATAAAATAATAAAATTAGGACACTCTATTCTGATTATAATATTATAATCACCCAATTAAAAAAAATTTAATTACGGATATCATGAAATAATTGGTATCACTAATAGAATAATTTGGCCACTTCCTTCGTTTTAATAAACAATTATGTGGGTTCTAATTGAAAAATAATTCTAGACACTCTTATTACTATAAAATTGATTAAGTGTTCATTTGAATTCAACTATCGGTATTAAATAAATAATCTGCCCTAGTCCAGCTATACATAGTGTTGGTCTCTGACCCGCGAAGAAAGAAGCAGTGCACCGCTGCCAAACCACGTTACTTGACGTGAGTGCATTAAATAATAGTTGTTGATGATCCTTTTTTGATTTATAAAAAGAAAGTACGGTGACAAGTAACATGACATTTTGACATATAAAATAACAAACTTTGAGATCAATAATAAAAGCTATTGAAGGAAGATCATTTCTATTTATTGTGAGATATTTGACCAATTCTCTACATTTGTGGTCCAATCGAGTCCGGCATGGACCGACCACTACGCCGTAGTGCTAGATTAAACAAAAATGAAGTAAGTGCTGACCAAGAAAGTAGGCCTGACGACCAACAGCCGAGGGTGCCGTGCTCCGATCGATCATCGAGCGCGCGCTCCAGCGCCGCGACCATGCGCCGGCTGGCGGAGGCTCGGGCGGCTCGAGAGCTTGCCGAGCTGGAGGAGAGACGGCTGGGAACTGAACAACGGCACCTGGAAGAGCAACGACAGTTGGAGCAACGGCGCCTGGAAGAGCAACGACAGTTGGAGCAACGGCGCCTGGAGGCTGAGCGCGCAAGGATAGAGGCTGGACTAGAGGAGGAAAAGGCCCAAATAGAGGTCGAGGAGGTGGAGAAGGCCTCAAGTCGTGCCTCGCTTTCACGAGTGGAGAAGGCCTCAAGTCGTGCCTCGCTTTCACGAGTGGTACATTGGCTTAATCAAAATCACTCGCCCAAGCCTGAAGCGAATCGAAGTGACAAATTGCTAGGCCGCCTGTCAGCCAGAGACCTGCCTACGTTCTCTGGCGATGCACTCGAATGGCTGCGTTTCAAACTCGCCAGTACTCGGAAGACGAAAACGTAGCCCGCCTACAGAGATGCCTGCGTGGAGAGGCGTGGGAGACGGTAGCGGCCCGCATCATCACCGTGTCCTCGGCCCAAGAGATCATGAAGACTCTCGAAATGCGCTTTGGAAGACCAGATCTAATAGTGCAGAAGATTATTGGAGAAATAAAGAAAATACCGAAGCTAAGTGGCTCTAGGACGGAGTTAGTGACGCTCGCGACTAAAGTTTCAAATTGTTTAGCTGCTATCACAGCGACCAACTGTTCAGATTATTTATACAGCCCGGATTTGGTAATGGAAATTGTAAATAAATTAACTGAGAACTTAGTTTATAGGTGGATAGATTATAGCGTTACCCAAGATGCCGCCCGCCGTCCGAAATTAGCCGCATTATCCGATTATTTGATGCGTGAGGCCGAACTAGTGTGTAGGGCTGGGGTAATGGAGCCGCAACTAAAGACTAAGACTTTTTCCTCAGGTTTTGGCCGTCATCCTGTGCTCGCGATGGTCGATGATTATTCTGATTCCGGTGCGACCAATGCGAATAATATGGCTTCGATCAATGCAGTTTCCTTTCAGAAGCGCGGTGGGCAGACCGACACAACACGACCATACTGTCCCTTCTGCGAGAAAGATGGTCACGACTTGGACAGCTGTTCTCCATTTAGTTCTAGGTCTGTGGACGAGAGATGGGACTGGATTTGTAATAAGAAGCTGTGTTTCAAATGTTTCAGCCCCAAACATCGACGTGAGCGCTGCAGGTCCAGACGTCAATGTGCCACGTGTATTCGTGGGCACCACACATTGCTTCATCGCGAAGACTGGCTAAATTGGACCAAAAGTAAGCAGTCTAATGGCGATAATGATAAAACGACTGAGACTACGGCCAACTTATGGACTAAACCCGAACAAGAGGGGCGGAGGTATGTAGGAGTCTTACCTGTCAATGTGGAGGGTCCTGCTGGTAGCGTCCGCACGTGTGCCATGATAGACGGGGGGTCTACCATAAGCTTGATAGACTCCCGCCTAGCTGAAAAAATTGGTGCAGAGGGTCCTCGCGTGAACCTTAATTTGCAGGGCGCTGTCGGCGAAACGAAAAGAGAGAACGATAGCCTTGCAGTTGCCGTGACGTTACACACTTCTACGGGTTCCTTTTATTTGCCGAAAATACGTACTGTAGACTCACTCCGCTTGCCCACACAAAAGGTCGATAGAAAATTAATAGAAAGTTGTCTACATTTACAGGATGTGCCGCTAGAGGAGTATGATGGCTATCCGGAGATTCTAATTGGCCAGGATTATTTACAGCTGATATTGATAAGAGAGAACCGAGAAGGACGAGCGAACGAGCCTGTTGCTTCGCGGACTAACCTAGGCTGGGTACTTCACGGATTCGTATCATCTAGTTGTAAGGTAAACAAAGAATTCACAAACCATCTCCATCACTCTGAAGCTGACGTCGAATTACATGACTTGGTAAAGGATTATTTTCGTGTCGATAGCCTTGGTGTAAAACATGAGGAGAATGATAAGTTTTCACCAGGTGAACAGCGAGCTATGAGTATTCTCGACGCGAAGACCAGGAAGATCGGTGACAGATGGGAGACCGGGCTGCTGTGGAGATCGGATGACGTCGCTCTGCCGGAGAATAAAGGGAGCGCAGTGCAGCGACTGAAGGTGATAGAGAGGATGATGGACGTTGACCCCGCTTTCTCGATTGACTATTCGAAGCAGGTGGATAATTTACTGGAAAAACATTATGCAGAAGAAGTCCATGAAACTTTGGCCGGCCCGAGACTTTGGTACTTGCCACATTTCGGAGTACGCAATCCGTCTAAACCGGGAAAGCTTCGCCGCTTCGGATTTTTGTGGCGTGGGATGAATAGAGATCAACCTCCCCGTACGTACAAAATGACTTCGATGATTTTTGGCGCGAAATCATCCCCGTGTACTGCTACGTACATTATTAGAAAGAATGCTGACCAATATGCTGAATCTCATCCGCGCGCCGTGATAGCTATTAAAAGAAGACACTATGTAGATGACTATTGTGATAGCGTGGACACAGTTGAAGAGATGAAGCAACTAGTAGCCGACGTCACTGCGATTCACCATGCTGGTGGATTCGAGTAAAGAGGCTTCGTATCGAATAAACCTGAATGTCTTCCTGAGCCAACAGAGACGCCGTCGGTTAGCTTATTGCAAACGGAGAGCTCTCAGCGCACCTTGGGAATGATATGGAAGCCACAGAAAGATGCTCTTGGGTTCGACCTGAGTTTCAAGAAGTTGGAAGCAGACATTGTCGACGGATCACAAAAACCCACTAAACGTCAAATGCTTAAAGTCATAATGTCTGTTTTCGATCCTTTAGGTTTACTTGGTCCACTGTTAATTCGAGGCAAAATTTTGTTGCAGCAACTTTGGCGAAGCGGCGTGAAATGGGACGAGTTAATAGGTGATACCTTTACACGAACCTGGAGTGAATTCCTGATAGATTTAAAGTCGTGTGAAGAGTTTATGGTACCTCGTTGTTATGGTTTCAGTGCTTTCGATCAGTTTCAACTGCACGTTTTTGTGGATGCCTCAGAACAAGCATTTTCGGCAGTAGCTTACTTGCGTAGACACAACGGTGAGGTAGCCTTTGCAGCTGGAAAATGTAGAGTCGCGCCATTGAAATTGATTACCATACCTCGTCTAGAGCTTCAAGCGGCTCTCATGGGTGCTCGACTAGGCGCCACTGTTCAAAGGGAGCATGACCTGAATATTGTGGATCGTTTTTTTTTTAGCCGACGCGTTTTGGAAGCGATGGCTGCGTGAGTATTTGCCCACATTGGTTCCTCGACCGTCTCGAGTACAGGATTGTTTGTTAGTCGAGGGGTCTTTGGTTTTGGTGGCGGATCCATCTCTACCTAGGAATGTTTGGCTTAGAGGAGTGGTTGTTAAAGTTTTCCCTGGGCCCGACGGTTTATGTAGAGTAGCGGACATTCGGACGTCGAGCGGCATATTGCGGCGACCACTAACTAAATTAATAGTGTTAGGTAGCTCTGAATGAATTTTATTTTGTATCTTTTTAAATTTATGTATTTTTTTGGCCGGGAGAATGTTGATGATCCTTTTTTGATTTATAAAAAGAAAGTACGGTGACAAGTAACATGACATTTTGACATATAAAATAACAAACTTTGAGATCAATAATAAAAGCTATTGAAGGAAGATCATTTCTATTTATTGTGAGATATTTGACCAATTCTCTACAATAGTAGTATTCAAATAAATTCAGAATATTTTATAAATCAGGTAAAAAACTATAATTTTAAAAGATTCCCTTTGCATTCTTAGAATGATCTACCGTATTTGGAGCCGCGCAAATGGGAATCGTCACAATGTTAGATATTAAAATATCGATAGCGGCGCGGGCGGACTTCCATTACCCGCATGGCTGCAGCCAGCTCCGCTAAACCCGTCTACAGCCTCTCCGATTACACATCTATAACTTCCAACAAACGAAATTTTATCATACCACCCATACAAAGTTCAAAACTTATAAGTGACTTACTAAATTGCATTTCTTCTTCCGTTTGTTCCAAACAGTTCTCATGTTTCAGCTGCTTTTAACGTTACTGCAATACTTTTATTCTGTTACTTTTGAATGAGTTTTGTCTTCTTTGTTCTATCTAGGAAACTGTTTTATGGAATCTAAACAAAGCTTATAGAAAAATACAAGTACATGAAAATTCACAACAGTATTACGAACATCAATCAAAGTAATATAAGAAAATCGTGCGCTTATCAAAATCATGCATAGCGTGACATCTACCGTTAGATCTGTTGCGGCTATCTACTGACATAAGCTGGTAGTCGTGTTGTCAAGCGACTATACTACGGTGCGAGTTGCTTCCGGTGGTTCCCGGGAAAGATGTATTTATGCTTGATGTGCCGCACTGTACCGAGACCGCGCCACCAGACAGCCAATCCATGCTCAAATACTAACGCTCTCGAAACTAAGTCCATTTTACAACTGCACAGTTGTTTCCACTAGCGACCGTTGTCTTGTAAAACAGACTTAGCTTCGAAGTATTATTGCCTCTGCGAGTGAGCAGGCTGGTCCGGTGTACGTGGTAGAGGCATAGTGTCAAGTGGCGGAGTTTAACCAGCAGCGGTACAACCGACTAAATATTTCTCTCCGGAATCACGTTGAGCAGACTGTGTACAAGGAGTGCCTCACTTACCAACTTCGGGGATGGCAACTAAGGTGCTCCACCACAATAACCGCTTGCGTAACCCTGGGAAAAATATTTGTCTCCGTGAATCTAACGTGTAGGTTATTCTAGGTACAGTGATGGTTGCACGACGACGGCGGTGCCGGGACTCGATGCGTGTAGTTTAACTGACAGTACTTGTCTCGAGACGAGGCTACTCTGGTTCAAGGACGCTGTCATTGTTTCTCAGTTTTCTTAGTGACTGTACCAACGGCTAGCAATGCTTGCATTGTTGGATCAATTTGTATAATGATTTGGGTACATATTTAAGTGGACATAGATGCCTTTGTTATAAAAATGGGAAGTAAAATCCATTTTGTCTTACCCAACATGTTAAACTATACAATACAAACAAGTATAATTATTGTTATGAACTGTATTCATTTTATTTGTTTGTTTTAATTGCATAAGGATTACTTACCGGCATTATGGCCTGTCTAGCTCCCTTTGAATAGATGTTAACGTTTTCTTCATCTGCTTTTAACATCCTGAAACATTTCAGTTAATTTGGAAGCATTCGCAATCTCTAAGAAAAGTACTGTCAAGTTAAATTACCAGCATCCATTCCATGTTGCCTAGTGTACCAAATTACAGGAACTAACGATCTTAACAACCTTTGCATTGTATCTGTGCGTTTGTGTATCTTTATAGATTTATATAAGTGTAGTAGGTAGGTATGTAATGTGTGGTATGATAAGGTAACTTTTTATCATGTAACAGTAACTTTCATTCAGCAACTGGTGTACCTAAGCCAGAAATACCATATTCTCACAGTCCAGGAAGCGTCCAGCGCATCTACATCTGTAATCTACTCAAAATACATACATATGTGTGGTCTATCATCATCATCATCACCATCACCATGGTCAGTGAACATTTCTCCACGGCTGGACATAGGTATCTCGAGAAAGCTGTACTTGATATCTTTTTATGAACGTTAATAATTTGCACTGATTGAGTTTTACCTTATTTTATAATTTCGTTGATTAAGGTCGCTAGCACAAATTAGGATAACAACATAATAACATTTGAAAGATACGAGTAGCTACGCAAAGTATATTTTATTTATAATTTAACAACTCTATATCTTATTCACAATAAAATTATATTCAGTGTAGGTACTTATTCTCAGAATTAACATGCTATTTGTTTCTAAATTCAATTTATTAAGTTTTTATTGAAGGAAATCAAAGATTACTGGTGTTTTTTTACTGAAGTATGCCATAAGTACTTAATTCGGGCTCTTACTGTTATTAATACCTTAATATACTACATACTCTATAATTATCTAGATTCTAGACTATACACTAAAAACTAAGGACACCACAGTATTCAGTTACAATGAGGTAAGTACTAAATATGTATTGTGTTCTACTACGTAGTACTATTTCTGTATTTGTTAACAATTATTACTAAGGATAAGTAATGGTAGGACCTATATACTTGATTACTTATTTTATATGTCCTACTCGTGATAGGAAAGTCAATACAGGGTTAATTTTATGAGTGAACCTACCGTCGGCACCAGACAAACAGAAGAACTTTCATGATACCAATTCTATAATCTCGAAAATCACAACTTTTCCATTCTTTAGTGGGTACTTAATATGTATATTTTAAACTTCATAGTCATGAAAGTTGCTCAGTATGTGGGGTAAAGCTGCTGCAAACTTCACTGAAAAAATTTAAGAATGAAAACAATCACTTACTAAGTAGATTCGCAAGCAATGAAAAAGTTCCAGAGACAAATCATTTCTCTATGGTAAGAGGCTAGCTTAATGACGCCGTCTGCAAAATTGAAGTAGGTACTTTCAACAGGCGTATCAGAATATTAGGTACCAAATTAAAAAAAAAAAAAAACTTTGTTGAAATTTTAAATAGAATGTTATAAAAAAATTGAGTTTTTCGTGTCGGCGTTTTTTAAGTCAAACTTTTTCATTGCTCGCGAGTGTACTTAGTATAAAAAATTATAGAAGCAGCCATTGCTCTTATAAAATTATTAGCAGACGTCAGTCACTTCATATAGCTACATAGTCTTGTCTCTATCAATTGAGAGGTAAAGAGAGGGACGGAATGCGAACCTGCATTGTCTGCGGCCTAGCTTTTCCTTTCAATGAGCGCAGGCCAATTGATATAATGGCCACAAATGCACATGATTACTGACCCATTCATTGGAAACCACCAGTTACTTACTTGCTTCATGATTTGTAAACATCACGGACACAAATCATTACAAATAAATTAAGTTAATGTAAAACGAAGTCTCGCGCCAGTCGACTTGATGAAATCTATGAGTTTGTTTATAGTTACCCTTCAACGCACGTCTCGCATATATCGCGCGGTAAATGGTAATCTCTGTCGGTTTGTGTTAAATGTAAGTAAAATGTATGGTTATTTGTGTAAATTTGGCATATTGTTTGGCTCTTTTAATAAGTAACTAAGTGGTTATTGCATTTTTGAAGTATCATCATCATCCATCTTTACCTAACATACTGTCCTCTTATTTAGAACAGTTCTGCTGCTTATTTAGCAGCTTCTCTGCCAGCTCAGTGTGTATTAGACTTGGCTAATATGGCCATTTAACTAGGCCATTTAACTATAACATACGTGTTATTTTTATGCTGACAACTTCAAAGTTTGAACAAAAAGATTGCTGTAGTGTTGAGTACGACTGACAGTGTTTAAGATGAATGTTGACAATAGCTACCATAATATCTCCTCGAGTATTTTAGAGAACCGCTTGCTCCATATTAATAGCCGCTTATTTTTATTTCAACGTCGCGTTTTCCGGATTTTCAGATGTCGTTCTGTTTAATTTATTCCGCCAGTCGCAGCTCATATGGCTGCAGTTAAATAGATACAAAGAAAACAATATTATAATAAGTATTAAGTACATATATACGTAGGTACTTTTGCCTGCAGCTCTTATACTACAAAACAAATATACAATTATGTGTTTGAATACGAAACTTTAATTGTTAAACAAAACTAAACCGTTGCGTTTGTATTTTATGACACTCAAATTAGCATTGCAATGAAAATGAATTATAGCCCTATGCTGTTTAGTTAACATCAAATACTTTCAAGTTGACAAACAGCAGAACAGCTGATAATGAAATTAACGCTGTAAATAAACGTTAAAGCTATTTTGAAAGATACACTCGTATACTGTGGTAAGATGTTAATGCATTTTTTCAGCTGCAAGAAGTTCCACCGAATGAAGTTTGAATAGTATGAAATTGGCACGAACGGAGCGTCGCGGCTAGAAAATGTCAGAGCAGAGTGAATGGACTCGGGTTAGTTTCTTTATTTCTTTTACTGTTCGCATTTAAGTGCCAACAATACATGCGGATCGGAGAATTAAATCATTTGTTAAAATTATATTTTTGTATGGTATATCGCATACATAATAACTATTTTTTAACTACTTAGCTGTGTAATCATAACACGGCAAACAAGATAAAAAATAATTCACGGACACCGCGCACCGTCAAACTCGCAAAGTGGTCTTAGGTTACGTTAAAATTTGCAATAACTGAACAAAAATCTACACATAGCATGGACACAAATGTCATAAATTTAAACTAACCACTGACGTATATTAATACTAAGTAGGTACAATCAGCGCCACATAAATTATAAGCATCCGATTTGATTTGATAAGTATAAACAAAACATAGATTTATTTCTTGGAGTCCTACCTATTTTGATAAAACGACCAATTAGCTACAAGCAATAGCTACGACATCCGCTGATAAATAAAGTCATCAATTTTAATTAATAAACAAGTTATTGATCAATTCTCCGTCACCAGTATCGAAACTTTATTTAGCAAATAAAATGATATAAATATAGGTAAGTATGCTATTATGTACCTATCTAAAATCAATACGCCTCGTCGAGTCACATTTTTACACTTTAAACACTTTTTTCGTGCCAAGATTTTTGTACGATAACAGGCTCTCAGCATACGTTTAACCGACAAAATGGCTCCTTAAAATCTACATAATATTCGATGAAACGACAACGAAATCGAAGCTAGACGATTCTTATAAGTACAACAACGTAGTCAAGGTTAAGAGACTATGCAAACAGTACAGATTCATAAATAAAATGCGGACGGCGCTTACATTTGCGTTCTCGATATTACAGCGTTTGCCGAGACGCCGCTGAGCAATGATCTCTAATAAAACGTACTCAGTCCCAATAAAACGGACGTGATCCTTTATTTTCAGACGCTGCTACATGCTACTTAAGTAAATTGTGAAAAAATCTGCCTCATATTCATTTGCCGTCTAGTTATAATCTGCAAGTTTATGGTCTCACAGAAGAGGGCAGTCTATAAAGTGTTTTTCTCGGCTGATATTCCTTGTTTATAAATATCTTAGGCTAAGCAGAATGCTCGACCTCAAGAAAATAAGGCTCTCCCCCGACCCCAGTATGATAATCTGTTAGATGCAAAGTTAAAACAATGTACCTAGTTGTTGGGACGCTTTTTAGTTATTTAGCACGGCGCTGGCGCTCTGAAAATTTTATGAAAATATTTATTGCATGCGGCGGTCTTGTCTTGTTGATCAAAATAACTGAATTTTGAATTTTTGTTCAGGAATTAAATGTCTGTACAAAAATCCCAACTTTTATACCAGAGCTCCTTTTAACCAACAAATAAAACATCTAATATTAACTCAGTAGTAATTAGTAATGTAAATAATTTACGTAAACTCTTTACTTTATAAAGGTGGAAAAGGAAAGGACTAATTAAAGAAAAAAGCTCGCTTAATGAAGCCATTGCTACGTGTTTACGACAAACGATGAAAAAACTACAAAATAATGTATCATTAATGACGATAAAATTACGTAAGTAACCTTATCAACATTTACCATAAAGGTTAGTTTTGCACTGCTGTTCTTATAATGTGTGTACCTAATAACCTATCTTTCAAAAATCTAAGTTTCAGGATTTTATCATGAATCGCAATTTCACATGACTGTACATTTTGATACGAGGACGGTGAGTCATGACCAGCCCACCATCACCATACAAAGATTTTACAATACACTTGTTAACTAAACAATTTAATAAAAAACAAAATGATATAAATAGGTACCTACCTGTATCCAAAAAATACTACTCGCATACAATACAACTACTTATAGTAACAGGATAATGTTAAATTAAAATTGAATCAATGATAAATTTAAACTTTAGTGTCTACTGCTACCTGCAATATGGCACCGCGAAGAGATTTCGTTTATCTATTGTGATTGTGACATACGTTGATATGAGGCCATAACCGATAAGATATCTAAGACTCGTAGTACAACTTTTGGCAAAATTTACATTGAAGATGTTGGCACGCAATATCAGCCACCAAAGCGGCTTTCAAGAAACCGCAATCAGAGTTATCATAATTTATCTGACATCGTTGTTATCTCTATTTGCGTAATATAACGTAGATACTTGTACCTACTTAGTATATTTTGATGTACATTGTATATTAAATTTGAATTTAGTTTCACGAATTTGTTGGTTCTCTTATTTTGTTCCTGCAAGCTTAGCTTCTTTAAAAATTATGACGTTAAGAAAGTACAGATTTCAGTTTACCTCTATTTTTATTTCTGTGTGCTATATGTATAGTTTAGTTATATTATGTACACGGAAGTTAATTTAGTTATTGTATGCTGAAGGTTGCCAGTAAGAAATCTTGTCGCTAAGTTCGCCTTATTTTTAGTAAACGTTATGGTTATCAATACCTAAATATATTATTCTTATTCTATCCTCCTCTGTGTTAACTTGTCCCTTTTGACAAGAAAAACGCATGGTAAGTTTTAAGTTTACTCAAACATTTCTCTGTGGATGCCGGTGGGACATTGTTGTGACTGTAAACAGCGAAGCGTCGCGCTGCGCGGGCGCAGGTGGGAAAAAAGTGCCGAGTCATTCGCTATTAGCCGGGGCCCGCCGGGGATTTGTTTATTTAAATGTTTAGAAGAATTAAGAAAATATTTATTACATTATAGAAAGTTGATTGTAAACTATTTGCCTTGCTTAATAAAAACAGTTTTACTGAGTTTGTAAGCTCTTAGAGACCCATTGCCGTTATCATTGTCGTAATTTATTGAATAAGTTAGTTTTTTTCAAAAGGGATTCATTAATAATTTATTTTTATTTGGATCGCCCGCGTTAGTTAGAGTTATTATTTTAACAAGCACAGCAGACAAATGAGAACAGGACATCAAAGGGCAACTCGCCCGCACCGCAACACGGAACCCTAAAAAGCAACTATTCGACAGTCGACGTCACGCGGTCCGCGGGTGTCAATTAGCATGTCGTTTGGAGACACGCTTCTTTCCCACTCGTGTATGTTATGCACCGATTGCCATGGCAACATCCGCCGTAATACCTTCATTTTAGGAGTAAACTTTCTGTAGTTTGCATGAAATGTAAGTGTACAAAAGGTGTCTGAGTCGTGACACCGTACAGACACACAATATGAGTAATGACAACAAGGCAGTCACTTGTCTTGCCGCCGCCGCCGCCGCCGTCCCGAGCGCTCCCAGATGCGCGCACGGATTGCAGTTATGCAACATTCATAATTAGAAACAAAAATAGCGTTCAGTTTGTCTTCTTACATTCGAAACAGATTTCTGTGAAGCCGGATATCGCTTTGTCATATATACAGGCTGTCCTATAAGACAACGGGGAATTTAGTTAAGTATTCAATACAAAATTTTTAGGATGACGATGATGATTTTGATGGATTTGTATCATTTCCTGGGACACCCTGAATGTATAAGTAAATCTACGAGGCGAATCCCTAAATAATATTAATGTCTAAGACCCACCCAACAGACATCAATTAGATTTTAACTGTAATAAATAACGTATCAATATTTTCAAGACTAAAAAAATATGAATAGGATATATTCGAAGCTAACTGAATAAACTCGAGTTATCTGGATCAGGATGAAAACTAACACGTGTGGCTAATGGCGGCCGCCTGACTTGGGGTCAATCAACATTAAACGAACAAATGAGTAATTTAACCGCACTGACGTTTAACCATGCTTGTTGACAACGTAAATTGCTATTGTTATCGCCATGTATCGTGTTAAATGCGCCCCTAGCATGTACATACTCGACGTTAATTAAATATCCCGGCTACAACCGACTTTTTAGCAATCAAACATACATATCGTGTCATATTAGAAAATATTTTACAGTCAAACTATAAAGTCCTGAAAACGGAAGTGGATGCAAACTAATTGTTACAGGACAAATCCGCTATTTATTTTATTTATTAAAGGACAAATCCGCTATTAATCCGTTAAAAAGCCATTGCCAAACGGTATTTTATTTTTTAAATGTAAGTAAATAACTGACAATGGTAAAAAGTCGTTGCAAAATCGCACTTTTTAATGTCAGGACCTTATAGTTGGACTGTACAAACAGACATACAGGATTGACGAAAAAAATGTTTACCCTACTCTGTTACAGATAACTAACAACCATTTCTCGAATGGTATAAATGTTCTACTGATCTTTATTTGTTCTGCCACAAATCATGGTGCTTTAAATAGATTCGGTCAAACTCTACGTCGAGGGAATCAATCTTCGGCCGTACTGCATTACATCCATTTTCCCTCATGGTTATGGCAAATTAGACTCTATTACAATAGCAATATAAGATGTAAAAGATCAGCTGACAATTGACATTGTTCTAATGAACGAACTGTAGACCTGTGGTAACATTAATTACGATAAATTGAAGTTCTAAATAAAAGTAGCTTTTCTCGTGTTTCGCATGAAATATCTGCAAATTGTTCACAGCCATACAAACTAATCGGACATAGATTACTTAGCCTGAACTCAAGTACAGTTAAGTACCATTAGTACAAATATATTTTTTCCGATCAGGTGTCCCTGTGTGTCATGACTTGACCGTGACAGTTTGACAGGTGCGCCGGAGTCGCTCAGCCGCACTCAATATACAGGGTGTCCCAAAAGTCAACGTCATCCCTTAAAGGGCTGATAGGTCAGCTCATGAGAGGCCAGAATATCACAATATAACCTTAGTAAAAACTCGATAATTTTCGAGATATTGACACTTTTATAAATTTGCTGAAAATTAACACCTTGGATCAGTTTTTTGCGTGCCGCCGGTACAAAAATCCATATTTTTAGAATTTGTTTGGTATTGCATCACCCTGTATAGCCCTGCTATTGATCGCAGTCAAAAAAAATATCGAGTAATGCTGTATGTTTAAAAAAACACGGTTTTCAAAGTCATAAAAGGTAATCGTATTTTTTTATAAACAACTTTGACTCTACATACTATAAAAAAAATATACCACGCAAACCTGGCACCTTATTTGAAAAGATTGCTCATTTAATGCAGTTTCCAAAATGGTATGAAACGTTGCTATTGTTTCAATTAACAAAAAAGTTATTGCTATTTTAGTACAAAACGACCTCGATGTAAAATTGTTTGAAGGAAATTTATCTGACTGAATTTATTAAGGGTAAGTCATGTTGGAATGAGTAAAAGTAAAATAGGTGGTGTGGCCGGGAGTGGGAAAAGAGACAACGTTGTCACAGTTACAAAAAAAAACGCATTTTGAGTATCTTTCTCGAAAAAAGTGGACTATAGCAACTCCACATTCCCCATAAATGTAGCGCATGGTAACGTACATTCCTGAGTAGTGCCAATGTGTGATATTGTACAAGTAAAACGCTTCACATGTACATTGTACACCCACAGTATCCAAAAAAGGGACAGATCAGTTTGTCATTAACATTACCTCTTACTTGTTATTTATTTTAAAGTTATTGTTAAACAAAACCAAACTCTCAAAATTATGATTATGACCATTAATGAGTATTATTTTTTGCTGATTATGTACTTAATAATAATGTGGTGTTATAATTTTGAGAAATAAAAACAAAAGTCAATAAATGTTTGTTTTTTTTAAATAAGGTGCAAAAAACGCAAAATATGTTTTATAACAGTTTGGTAAGTTTTTTCTTAGCTATTTTTGCGTCATCTATGTTGCCACGGCTGACCCCACCACCTATTTTACTTTTACTCATTCCAACATGACTTACCCTTAATAAATTCAGTCAGATAAATTTCCTTCAAACAATTTTACATCGAGGTCGTTTTGTATTAAAATAGCAATAACTTTTTTGTTAATTGAAACAATAGCAACGTTTTATACCATTTTGGAAACTGCATTAAATGAGCAATGTTTTCAAATAAGGTGCCAGGTTTGCGTGGTATATTTTTTTTACAGTATGTAGAGTCAAAGTTGTGTATAAAAAAATACGATTACCTTTTATGACTTTGAAAACCGTGTTTTTTTTAAACATACAGCATTACTCGATATTTTTTTTGACTGCGATCAATAGCAGGGCTATACAGGGTGATGCAACACCAAACAAATTCTAAAAATATGGATTTTTGTACCGGCGGCACGCAAAAAACTGATCCAAGGTGTTGATTTTCAGCAAATTTATAAAAGTGTCAATATCTCGAAAATTATCGAGTTTTTACTAAGGTCATATTGTGATATTCTGGCCTCTCATGAGCTGACCTATCAGCCCTTTAAGGGATGACGTTGACTTTTGGGACACCCTGTATACTGGACGGTTACTCTACACTGACGAAAAACGAACGAACGAGAGCTGTCGTGCAATCAGCACATATAATACAACGAGATAGAGTCGTAATTTGAGCAGCAGCGCACTGAAACATATTTTTTGTCATATAGAGTGACCCTCTGAACTTCACGCATCATCGGTGCGCAGCTATTGGCTATGAATCACAGTGGCAGCTTTTGTTTTTACCAAACGATTAGTTCTCACTGAATAGAAGCTGTATCTATTCTTCAGGGATAGATAGGTAGAGTCATAGAGTTCCCTTTGTGTGCCAATAAGTATGTAAGCAGCATTTTAAAAGACGGTGTTTAGTGATTGAACAACGGTGTTTAATTAATTCACCTGAGTTACAATAAGATCTAAGTGATGTTGTATTAACTAAAACTGAATACGACTTTACTAGATTATAATATGATATTTTGACACAGAACTATCATAATATAAATTATAAATCAACTCCCAGATGCGTGCTAGAAGATGTGAACCGAACACTGTCCCGTGTATAACATGTTTATTTTGGTTTCAAAAATGCACGCCACATTTCGCCGTTCCGAATCGTTTCTTTAGTTTTACTAAACTATTTTAAAAGCTGTCAATACATACATTCGAAGATTAAGATGAGAGTGAAAAACGACCGATCAGTTGAAATAGTGAAGTTGGAATGTCACCAAAACATTCAGGTACTTAAGGAAAGAGTTATGCTTCCCGCAACCTCACACAGAATTAAATTAATTGTATGTAGAAGAGGAATCCGCGTGCCTCAAAACAAAAGCGCAAATTATTTTCAGCAATTAAATAACGTAATTTCAGCAGTTTACGAGTGTTCATTATGAACCCTTCGACATTCGTTACTTGACCGTAAACCGTGTATAATTTTATATTCACATTAAATCGTTTTAATTGCAGAAGAACACGCTCGCTCTAACTGCCGCGGAGGGTGCTAAAAGCAAACAAAAATTACCACAATCCAGTCATTTAGTGCCCGCCCGAAGCAAAGCCGCTGGTCAATGGTTTGTTCTTTTTTCTCTCTCTCTTGATTTATGCGAGCTAAAGAAGTGTTCGCACACGCGCTTTTCTATTTGCGGATAGGTCGGATCCAAAAATAATAACGGCAAAACAACGCGTGTATCCGGACTCTAAGCGGACGAATGAAAGGGCTCAATGCGGGGATTAAACTATAGTCGCTAGGAGTGGCCCTCACTTCCACCGATGTCCATTCACTGAGTTCCAGCCATTTGTGTACACTGGAAAACGTATAACGATTTTCGTGTGACTCGTGTAAGGTTTTGGTAAACAAATCCTTTTTTATTAGGAAACTCCGGCGAAACTTTTCTCGGGTCCAAGCGAATATTTTCACATGTAAATCCTCTTTGTATACGTAAGTATGTACGCTGCGAAGGACGTGCTAGGGCTTAGCGAGGACATGTGTCTTAGTAGCTTAACCGAAATCCAATCGCTCGGTCGGGCGGGTGGAGCGCGCGGTGACGCCGAGACGTTTTTCTGGCGAGCTGTCAAGCCCAGCTGCGGGCTCCCAACGCCTCCTCCAGCCAGCAATTAGTATGGGAAACATTTGTCGCCAGCTCGGATTACGCCCCGTCCTCTTTTGCCACCTTACTGAACTAGACATGTGTTAACAACTTTTGACGCTGTTATTTCGAATCGCCGGTTAATATCGGTTACTCAAAGAGCGCATATTTCACAAACTGCGATGCCGCTTCTGAAACTCGCTTCCGTCTAGATCATTGTGCGGGTGACCACGCCGCGCCCAGCCACGACCACATTGATAGGTAAACTACAGTAGCTACAGTATAATGCAGTGGAAACTATTGTGTTGCAGCGGCGAGGCTCCATCGGTTCCCAAGTCGCCGATGGCGTCATCGCGGGCTCGCTCCGAGTGGAAATTAAATAATGACAATCCGTTTGTTCTGCACCAGAGACTCCGGTGCTGCATTATTCAGCGTATGCAAAATCACCAGATTAATAATAGATGAAGGCGAAGGTGAATTCTTCGCAATCGAAGAAAAAATAGAGTTGTCCCTTTCAGCCACTGAAACGGGGCAAGAGCTTTTGTCTTCGTCATGGCGTATTCCACGCTCATTGTTTTTTTCTCTTTCTTTCCGGAGCTAAGTAGATTTTTTAGTTCGCTACGTAGAAAATTCTTGAGGAAAACTCCTTAAATATGCCTTGCGTAATAATAAAATAATTCTTTCTAAAATCACAAAGCCAGTGACTAAGCCACTGGGACCTGTTAAGGCTAAGATAAAATAACAGATTATTTTAATACGATATCTAGAAATACTGTACAAAAACGAATACACATACAGGGTGTTGCAAAAAGGGTATACTAAAAAGAAGAGGCCGCCGAAAGGGGGTGACTCAGGGGGTCATACGAAAAAATATACCACAGTTCTACTTCGTTATATTATCCGCATTAATCCCATATCGAGTTTCCGATCCTGCTGGTGAAGATGCCTATGCAATAATACTTTTTTTATACCGACGGATGTATACATGTATATTGTGTTCGTTGCTTTTATTATTGTATGGACATGTTTGAAGGGCAAGTTTCGGATTCATTTGCAATGATTAGACAACATGATTATTATCTCTACATTTCCCAGATTTTGGTAAAACATTGTACATCACAATTATGCTGAATTTGATACAATTCATAAGCATATTTTTCAATGCTACAGCCATAACTTCTCCAGCTCAGTGAATTTTCTCGAACTGTCGGAGTGAGTTGAACAAACTGGGTACCTGCAAGTCTAGGAACAGTGGTGGTCGTCTAGATAATAACCGTAACGAGGTGACGGGTCCCGTTGCCGCCGCATTGTGTTGCCGCCAGCGCCGCGCAGGCGCAGCCGACCCGAGCCCTTATTCTGACGATCACTCATTGTTGCATTGTCAGAATAACTATTATTTTGAATTCATCTTCTCCCGTCAATATGAAACTGGAATTTTCAGTGAAAATTTAAATGATATGGGAGGAAATGAACTGCTGTGTGGTTCGAAATAGTAATCAATCGTTCATCATAAGGATTATTTTAGTCCTGTCTTTGCTAAATAATAATTTTATAATATTTACAAAATAATTTGGTAAGTACCTACTTTTGCTTTATCTATTATTATTCTCATAATATTGAATAATTTAGAGACCGTAACTATCTTATTTCAAACTAACAGTCGTAACAAAATCGCTTTGTTGCTTTGAATACTACACCTGTCATTCCGTCGGATATTTTAAGCTCAACTGACTGCAGGAAACGCACTTTTTAAACCGTAACCCTGTGGCGAGGTGAATGAGGTCAATAGTTTCGGTACATACCTAGGTAGGTACTGTGTTTGAGGGTTAACATCGAGTGGTCGGATTACGTTTAATCTTTATCGTCAGGTGATTTTGGTGGCTTCCACGTAAAACTAATTTAAAGAGACGGCCAGTCATACGATAAAATTATAAAAAAACAGCTTTATTTCTAATTAAAGTATGTACATACAATTTCGAAATGAAATTATGTTTGTTGTCTTGCCAGTTCAACACCTACTAAATTGCAAATCTATCCAATGTACGAACGAATTCGACACTAACATCCTCATAAGGCTGGCAATGTATTATGATAACAGCTCTCCAGTTTTTTTTCTCTTTTTAAACAAAGACACAGTCTGCGTGCTTTAGCTTCTGATAATGAAGTGCCTGGAGTCTTTTGTACGCAAGCACGGCTGGCAACGTGAGGGTTATTCTATACTGACGAAATACGAACGAACAAGAGCTGTCGTGCAATCGGCACGTTTAATACAACGAGATAGAGTGTGGCTCGCGCAGCAGCGCTCTGAAACTTAGTTTTTCGTCTTAGAGAGTGATCCCCTAGTGCCGGCTTCTACTAATAACGTATAGCCACGTAGCTCAAAGCATATGGCCTATGACCTATTTCGTCTCTTAGTTGTAAGACTCGATAGAAACGTTCATCGGATAGTGATTCTACTTATATGAGATAGATGCAGTTGCAGTGACATAAACGACTTGATGTTAGCTCTTGTGACATAAAGTTGCAATTTATTTCACAATTCAGTTTATCTATATCCATCTTTACGTCATGCTGTATGTGATGTGCATAGTATTTTTGCTATTTGAAATTAACTATATAAGTACCTAAGTACATGAAAATGGACTAACGAAATTCTCTGTCGTCAATATAAAGCGACATTTAAACCAACAGTCTCAAAATTACATTTCTCCGAAACAATACAGAAACAGATTAGAAACATTAGATGTCTACGAAATATGATTTTGACTCGTAAAATAATTTCGTCGTTAAAATGTCATTAAAGCTGGTACGGGGTCGAGTCACGACGACAATATGTCCATAATTAAGTTACCCTCCTTTCTCACGTGCTTCAAGTACAAGTATTTCAGAACAAATTATCTGCTCCTAAAGTCTCACAATCGCTCATCTAGTCGCACTGTTTTTTTTATGTTGTAATGCATCAAGATATCACGATGTTGAGATGAGATAAGTCCTTCCTTTCTCAGAAAATTATACGCAAAACGATGGCTTTTTAACTCAAACTACGGAGGAAAACTGTTCGCTTTAACTGCTTATGTTTGCATTTGTCTTGCGCTTGCGCATGTCATTGTAATATTTGTATTAAGTTAGTACCAGTTTACGTTTTTTTATTCTGCAGTTACATAATTATTATTATGGAGTTCTATAAACGTATCGACACAATATTATTTAAGTACACAAACGCACCTTTAAAATAAAACATCCTGTAAAACATTTTGTATGGACCCTAACTGTTAATAAGAAATATATATTACTCAATGATAATATATATTATAACATCAAAAATAAGACGGTACTTATACACATTCTTAGTGTTTAAATCAGAATAAATGTAGTTACAAAAATACATGTTCATTTACATAAGTCGCCGAAACAAATATGTCTTTAGCGTAAATGAGAAAGAAAAATTATACTCGTTTTTAGTAATTTTGTACTGAAATTAGTTCATTTATTAAATAATAAATTATGTCAACTAGCAGTGTCCGTCTTGCATCATCGCCAGGGACACTGTTGATTAGGAATTATGACTTCTTATCGCTATATTGTGTCTCAAATGCCAAGCTTTATCTTAGCATAGAAATAATTAAAACAGAGATAGGAAATATAGAAATCAAAACAAGTTAAAGTAATACAGTGTCGTTTGTGGTGACAATACTTAACACTCGAGTTAAATCCAAAGTTTATAGCTGTCATGATAACGTTGTGATTGATTTTGAAGCACCTACATGTTCGAAAACGGGGCACCAAGCGACTGAAATTCTCTCTAGTTTACTTATCGCCAGATAAAATTTGGGTCTCATGTGCTACGGAATACTTGTACCTATCTTATCAGTCACTATTCTCACACTGCCTCGTGCAAACATCCTATGTAAACAGTGCGGACGCCACCTTAAATCTTAAAAAATGCTTTTGGTTGCTGATAAAGGTTACCTTTCTAGCGGAGCTTATGGTGAATAGCAAGTTCTATATTTTTTTAAGAAAATATTTTTATATACACACAAGTGGGTACTTACATATTTTAGGCCAATACCAAATGCCAAATGAAATTAAACTGGCAACCTCGCGAATCTCAACTAAAACGATACATCGAAGAAGGAAACGGTTGCTAGGCGCGGATCAGAGATACCATAACGCATTAATATCTCATTAGTCATGATGGATCACGGCTGGGTTCACGACGCAATCGGCGCGCGATCACAAACAGAAGCGCTGGGGCTACCAGTGAGGAGCATAGTTGGCATAGATATAGGAGATCAAAGTGCAGCGTCGCTCACGACCCAATACCGGAGTGCGCACAGAGCGAGCATGCCCCTGCGCACAGTGCGCGCGCCCGGCCCGCGTGCGCCCGGCGCTACTAGTCTCGGCCCAGCCTCAATCTACCATTTGTTAACTACTATTGCGTAGTATTTATTTTATATGTAATCAAAGGTGGTGCGGGTAGAAATCAAATGAATTGAATGATGTGGATGGGACGTACGGTAGGTCAAAGTTAATTCTTATAGGATTCGAAGTCGCGATTATGTCAAAGATTTTATTTTGATTAAGCAATTATAGATGAGGTAGGTAGGTTGGTATGTCATTTGAATAATTAAGTTGAGGGTGGATTTTAAAAAAAATGCCTCGACTGTAGTTAAAGTAAAGCAAGCGATCGATAATTTAAATTTGATTAGATTATATTTGAATTTGGAAAAAAAATAGAACGTAGATTTTGACTACTTTAATCTTGAAATTTGATTATTTTTTATGGAAAAAGGTTTCAATAAAACAATGAATGGATAATTTTGATTTATATTTAAAATTATATATAATTTTTGTACAAGTATCTCGTAAAACTAGTAATTGCCAATAAATATTACGATCGGTGCTTAGAGGTAGATTTTAGTCTAGTGCGATAGCGGAGTACACATACAGAGATTGAGGTTATGTTGTGATGGCGGTTCTCGGAAACGCCGGTAACGGAAGCGCCGCAGGTATTTGAGTGTTACGACACAAGGCACAAGGACGAGATTGGTTTGCGCCGAGGGCCGGAGGTGGTGGCTGCGCGCGCACTCGTCATGGCAGCCGCTGCACACCTGACGAGGCCAACATTGCTCTAAACTCGTATATTTTACGTGCTTTTCCACACGGTACTCCTCACTAATTATCCTTTCGACGCACATTCCTCTACTGCGCGCCAAAAACACTAGGTACATACCGCGACTCTCGGGGCGTTCGCGACGCGCGCCGAGTCAGCTGATTACCAAACTTTACCGGTGTTTACGTATCGAACTAAGTATTTTGACACTGTATGAGATTCGCTCGGGGCTCTAGTCAGGGAGGGAGGCCCGGTGCAGGCCCCGGCGGAGCGGCCGGGGGGGGTCGAGCAGCGTACCTGGACTAGTCTGCCAGCTGAGTCCTCCGACGAACATCTTCCTGCAACACAAACGGTGTGATTAGCGGAGGGCGGCGGGAGGCGGGCGGGCGGCGGCGGGGCGGCACCTACCCCGGGTCGTTGGGCAGCTCGGCGGGGCTGGCCGCGTCCTGGCTCTGGGTGTCCATGGTGGGCGCCGGCGGCGGCGGTGCACTACGACTACGAGCGGCGGCGCGGCGGGGACGGCTCCCGGAGTCGCTCACTTCACTACCGACTACCGGCACGAGACTGGCGCGGCGCGGCGCACCCCTCCACGCAGTCGGCGCCCCCCGCCCCGCGCGCCCCGCACGCCCCGCGCCGCCCGCGCCGCGCATCGATTCATTCACTCCGTACACAATTATTCATAGGAGTGTGCACGACGGGCTCGCGCGCGCGGCTCCACCACGTGAGCGCGGGCACGTGCTGCGCGCGCCCCGCCCGGCGCCGCACGCCCACCGCGCCGCCGCCGCCGCCGCCGCCGCCCGCCGGCTCCTCCCGCCACCAACAACTTCCTACTGTCAAATTAAACACTTCCCAACTTTGATGAAACTCCAACTTTATCATTAATTTAAATCACCTAAATTGTGCAATTAATATTTCTCTAATAAAACACATTCAAAGATAAATAATAATAGTTTCATAATTAGGTCGGTGATTTACTTACCTACGTCAAGGCAGGCAAACTGTAAAACTTTGATTCGCAGCAAAGTTTCGGAGCGGAGGTCCGTAGGCGGCGCGTGACGTCACAGTCGCGTAGCCCGCGTGCTACGAGAGCGCTACGAGAGCGCTCGTAGCCAGCGGGGCGCACAAATTGACAAAATATTTTGCGATACTAAAAATGCTACGAAATCTCGTAATCTCATCTCATAGCTCTCAAAGCCGCTATAACTGAAACAATTATCATAGTAACTATTATTTATCTACATTGCAGTTGGTAGAGTAGACACATTTATTATTTTATGAGTAAACTAACAAATAGAATAGAATAGAATAGAATACTACTTTATTGACTTAAAAAAAACAATTTACACAAATAACAATTTACAATATAACGCAATAGGCGGCCTTATCGCTAAAAGCGATCTCTTCCAGGCAACCTTTGGGTGGAGGAGAGACTTAAAGAATAAATACTTAGGTATCAATTAAAGTTAGATGTAAGATTAAAATGTTACGCCTTTTCACTGTACCTATTAATAAGAAAAGCTTAACTGAACGCTTGCAGTTCAATCTTAACCTTTGCGACGTACGAATTAAGAAAGACTGGCCTACCTCTGTCTTCAGGCCGGATAGTTTTACGATTGAGATAGGTGAAGATGTAATTTAAATTACGTAACTAAGTACATTAAGAAGTATTCTATTCTATTCTACATATACTCATAGGAGATGTGATCTGATTTAATTACCCATATTCGCTTTAGAACATTTAAAGTATATATACAGTTTCAAAATTTAAAATAAAGATTTTAAGTAAGTCACATTTTAAAATTAAAAAAACTGTATTTTTAGCATCGGAGACTGAAACTGAAATAAAACTAGGTACAACACTAGAGGTACATCAGTGACTGCGGAAGACACAACTACCCACATTAAAGTTCGCAGCGACTTAATGGAGTTTAACGCCGACACTGCGATTTAAAGAGTTCCCTTGATGCCGCTGCATAACGTCGGATTCTACATTCGTTTGTGTTAGATTGAGTAAACGAAACTTAGTAGGTACTTTGTACTACTTATGAATATATATACCCTCCAAATTCATAGAGCTTTTTGACACTTTACAATAGGATAATAAAATTGACGTATCATATACGAATTTCAGCTTTTTGACAGACGTAAAGAGTCGAAACTCGTGTGTTTCAAAGTAAATTTTAACCTTGTCGTAAATTTAAAATACAGTCTATGAATTTGAGGGTTAGGCTCTATCTCACTGTATTAAAGTTCGTTCGTCGAATTAAAGAGTGACCCCCGTGTACCATTTCTTCGTCGTAGGAACACGTTGTACAAGTGTAAAAAAGGCCAAAGATTGTTGGTTAGGTAGGTAGGTACGGTCATGTGCAGAGAAACCTGACCCCCCTCTCATAGTAACAATGGTTCTGAGAGGGGTCGGATTTCTCTGCCTTATACGTACATGACTTTTCAATAGGAAGGTACATATCAATGAATTTTTAGGATATTAAACTGTAAAAGATGTATAAAGAGCGGGTTTCTATTATTTCAATACTTAGTATGTATCAGACGTGGTAAATGCACGGACTACCTGTACATACACTAACATTAATTAATCAAGCTAGAGCCCGTAGTCTGGTCCAGGAATAGAACCTCAACCCCGCTCCTAGGAAGACCGCGTGGGTAGCATTTTGCCCCAATTTCAATCTGTGCCGATCAATAGTTAAAACTAAAAATAATTCAATATTTTTACCCTGAGTCTGCAGACTACAAAGGCTGGCTGCCGCTAAATGCTTTTGCAGGTTCAGATCGATGATTGGGAAACATTCTAGCACAGTTAGCTTAGCTTTATATAGGTTACCTAGAGACATATTATTTATAATTTTTTACTCCTAAAATACAGGCCTAGTCCTTGCTCCTTACTATGGTAAACATGATAAATTAAGCTTCTGTATGGAACTTATCCTTTAAATCAGCATCATTCTTGGGTCAGTTAGTATAGACTAAACTTAATTGATTACTCTCATCAAAAACGATTATTACACATATATTTTTAATAGCGGAATCCAAAAGGTAGCGGCATAACAGTAAAAACAGTTATTTTCTTATAGAAACTTAGTCTCATGACTTTGTAGTTTCTATTATACGGACCGTACGGAACCCTTAGCGCGCGAGTCCGAAATGCACTTGGACGATTTTTTTGTAGGGCTACAACACATGTTTATAAATAAAAGATTAACTGATATGTTATGTAAACACGGATTTATTCACTTTTACATTAAATCAAAGATCACCCCACATATGTGATGGGTAGGTAGGCATTAATATTATGGCATCTTTATTTCAAGCTTTTGCGATGTCTTTAGGCCTGTGGGCGTACAGGTTCATACACTAATAGATACATAAAATATTTCCATGTTTATTCCATACCGTATAGGTATTTTATGCGACAAGTTTATTAATAGCAATAACCGATAATATGTTTTTAATATTCCTGTAGGGTAGGAATGGTCAGCTATCATCACGGGCGTAAAGACATCTTACTTGCTTTTATGTAAGAACATCTGCCAAATATAACTAGTAAGCGTATCTCAGATGGCATATTTATGTTTAGTTTATTCATATCATAAGTAAGTATACACTTATACCTCGGGCACTATTGTCGGCTGTTATTTTCAATACGATCCATCAATAAGATTAACACTCTCGCTTTCCCCTATTGATAACATCAACAATACTTTCTATTGGTTACAAGCTTAGTTTCTTTACGCTAGCACTAGATATATTAAACAGATATGAACTTCATAAGCATACGTAGCTCTCAATAGTGCTTGAGCTAATATCAGTCGAACATATAATAAATAAGTTAATTTACCAACGAGACACAACCAATTCATCTTGGAACATTATATACTGGAATAATAATATAATTAACAATTAATTTTAGGTTATTTGGAAAGAGTTTCACCACATAAGATAGGCATGGATAATATCGACGTTGTTCTAAAACTATGTTCATAATTCATTATGATCACACTGAATATATTATAGATATTTTGTGTGCAAGTATTTAAATCGTAACTTGATTTGGCAAATATATATATACGAAATAAATACTTTCCAAATCATAAGTAAGAAATGAGAGATTTAATTTTTAAACCTGATTAAAATCAAGCATAAACAAATTCCGGGTATTCAAATATAATTTTACTATACTTTAAGAAGGTACCTTCAGTAAATACATATGTGGTATGAACATAATAACATCTTACAGTATTACTCGAAGATATGATTACGAATTCACTACTATTATTAAAATATATGCTAATAACTGTAACTGTAACAAATATAATTATCAGTCGGTGTCAAACAATACTAACTTTATTAATTACTTATAAACTTGAGGGTCTTTGTTCATATTTTTCACAACTCTGAAATTCTAGCGACTACGTTACAGATTAGAGATAATTTCGGTTTATTACTAACACATTTCTATTGCTAATATTAAATTCTAATATTTTTTTATTTCTTTCCGATATATTTTTTCACAACACACATAATTGTAGGTACGGTACATGATTATTAAAGGGGAATATAATTTATAGTCTGTTTTTTTTATTACTAGGCATAGTGAGATTAGTGAGACGAATTAGGTACAATAAGTAGATTTTAAATCCGGTAGGTACATAACTACACTAAAACTAATATATCAACCTATAAAGTATCGAAATATTAAATAATGATATAAAAAGTTAAACGGGGACCAGTAATGTTTTAATCTGTAATTTGTAATAATCAGGTCACAAAAATATTTTCACAGCCGTAAGCGAAACTAAAACATCAACACATTTAAAGCTAAGCGATAACATCAAAATACAAGCCATAGCCAAAATAATACATACAAAAAAATAAAAAACTATTTAAGTCGGTACGTATACAAAAAATAAATAAAGTTCCTAGTAAAGCGATTTTTTTTCTTAAACCGATCAAACGCGTTAACGATTAATTGCACAAAAGCTTGCTAAACGCAAAAATTAACAAAAACAGAAACAAAAAGGCGCCGATGCAAAAGCAACGTTCGATCGAAAAAACACAAATAAATATTGCCACAAGCGCATTGCACACAATCAACAAAAAACATAAGCATATTTTATAACATTACATTCACTCACTAACAAAACAATTGTATTAATATAAGATTAAAACCTACGCACTACGAAACGAAATGTTTGCTCCAATTTATAGATCAACCGTATCAATTTAATTGAATAAAAAGATTTTTTTTTAAATTTAACGTTTTATGATTTGACATGAATTTCACCCAATATGGAAAGCTTCTACGAACATATCACATAGCTAGCATAAAACGAAGTCTGCATCTAAGTATGCTTAGGTCTTTAAAACTACACAACGGATTTTGTTGCGATGTTTTTAATACTTAGGGTGATATAGGAATATATATATAGTAGGTTTATATTTATGTACTTTTTATCCCAGAATTCCCACGGAAAACATTTTATGGCGAAGCGAAGCTCGCAGTAAAAACTATTTATAAATAAATTATATATTTTTGCTTTAAATTAATGTATCAGTAGCTAGCCATTTAAGCTGGCCTTTAAAGTTTTCCCTGGGTTAATTCATCGTACATTCCGTACTACCCAATCCCGTTTTTTTAGATATTTTATATGATATTGCGATATTAATTAAATCTATTGATATGTTCTTTAATATTGCAGAACATTTTTGAATACCTAGATTATTTGCATTCATTACGCGCACGTAATTAATATTTTTCGCGAGCTTTGACATAAAAAGTTCTCCCGTGGGAAATGCGGGAAAGTAGTTCTTATATTATATTCTTCCTGCATAGCATACATTTCATGAAAACGGTTTGAACGTAAAATATTATGCATGTCATCACAGTATCAAACTATCGTACTAAAACTTAATACTTAAAATGAATTATCCGACCGCTAAATGTCAACTAATCTATACCTCTTATGATAACTATTATGGCAGTACACATATCATACACTCTAAACTTCCTAAATATAACACAACCTTTTAATATACTTTACCGAAACAGAGAAACGTCACAAAAATATATACTTAATCATATTTTTCTCATATAACGGACGAAAAACATTTGCACATTAGTCATTCATAGAAAACAGTTTAAAGTACTTACATTTACCTAAAAAACTTAATACTTTTCTTTGGGTACATAGAGCCAGTTTTTATTTTTATTTTGCAAGTTGATACTATAAATTCCATCAATTTTGGAGCAAACAAATTTAAAATTAATGCTGTCAAAATATATGTTTCCTAGTAGACCTATTACTTAAAAAATATTAACCAAAAAATATGTACCTATAATAATATGATAAAATGGAAAGATATAATCACAGAGCTTTGAGATTAAAGACTTAACATAATGTGTAAGTATATTATGTAAGTAATAGATTTAAGAGGTATTTGCTCACCTGATGTAAGTACTCACTAGCTTGTATAAGTATAAGCAGGTACCAAATGAAATAATTAAAACTAGTTGCTCACTGACTTATAATTAATCCCTAACGATTAGAACATTGTCATAGAGATTCAATAAATTGATCATAAAATATATAGTTAGTTTAAGTTTATACGAATAATGTGGAACTTTATGTTATTTAGATGGTAATTCATCAAGTTTTATGTAAGATAAGTTTTTATCGTTATTGAAAACATGTGACTCTCGTGAGCTTAATATTATGATAAAAATACACTTTACATGGGAAATAACATAATAACTATAGGTATTACCCGTAATATGAGAAAAGAGCGTCGATCTTTGTACTAAGACGAAGGAAAGAGAATATCACGAACTACTACCACAACTAATATTGAGATCAAAGATAGATTAATAGTATATTCTAACAATGAGATTTGGCACATTCTACCCTTTACTATGTGAAGGTTATATAGGTACTATACCATCGGACAGCCGGTGGGGTTTAGACTGCATCGTAATGAGTCTTAGGGGTGGCATGTTTTAGTTACACACTCGTAACTTTGATGGCCCAACTTAAGTCGCTACCAATCAGTCATTCATCGTTGTATATTTGCGGCTGCGGTGAAGGCCAAATGGAATATTTATTGCTTAATTCTTCTTCAACTGAGGAACATCCACATTGGAGGTGAGTAAAGCCGACAAAGTCGCGTGGGTCGCGCTTAGCGTGCTTGTCGTAGGACTCACCACATTAGTGGCATTAGTTGCATTACCATTGTTGATGGTAATAGTGCCATTATTGCCCGTACTCACAATAGTAACATTAGGCGGCGGAGTGACACCGTTAGCGAACCCAGTCGACAAAACCTTTTGCGTGTTATGCATCATGAAAGACTTAGTAGCGCCGGAGCTGCCTAGAGTTAATACCTTTTTGAGCATAACGGAAGAGTTGCAGGCGTTGTCGATCATGTCTTTGGTTGTGGCGATGGTGTCGAAGTCGTTTGGTTTGGCAGGAGTGGTGTGTATGACGGGGCGTACCGTGGTGACGCTGTAGGTGACCCCGGCGGTCGCGAGGGTGGTTCTATTGAGCAGGTTGCGTGAGACGATGGCGTTGTGTAGTATGTTCCCGGTGGGGAATGACTTGGAGGTGACGTTGAGGTACTGCGCGCCGCCGAGCCCGCGGTTGAAGCCGATGATGCTGGCCGTGCCTTGCGACATCACTGTGCTGAAGGTTCCGGATTTCGTGTTGATCGGTATACTGGAATAAGGAAAATATTTATTCGATATTTTTTTGCACTTTTACGTTTGCAACAAAACGCTATAGTATGATTTTGTGTAATGCTTGGGAGACTATGAGTGATATCTAGGTTATTCTAACTTGACATATTCCTCACTATTTATAATAAGCGGTCCAAATCCAGTAATTATTTGATCACACACTTAATTCTTATTAGAGCGGGCCCCCATTGGTGCGTTTAGCCGTCGTCATCGCTGCCAAAATATATTTTTTATAACGCGCAACGCACCAATCGGCCCTCACCCTTACGCCATCTATTCTCACACCACCACAACCACACTCACCCGCGTATCATCTGCTGCGTGGTCCCCGGTATGCTCTGTATGGTCACAGTGGCTTGCGGCAGATGGTGCACGGTCCTGCCCTGCGGCGCACTATAGTAGTGGACCGTACTGCCTGTGATACGCGGAGGGGCCAAGTGAGCCACCGGCACGCTGTGGATCATGCCGCTTGTGGTTGACGCTACGGTGATGCACTTGGTGGTTTGGTTGTCTGTGAACTGGAGTAGGGGGTTAGGTTAGCGGGGTTTTCGGGTTTATTGGTGCTAATGAGATAAGTAAGACAATAACGCTATGATAGACAGATATGAGGGACATTGTTGTTGAAAGGTTAGCATAACAAGGTACACAAGCAGTGACAAAATGTGTATGTTGCGCTTAGTTGTGGCAATAATGGTAAATTTTTTGTGACTACTATGTCGACAATTTAATACGAAAAATTAAGTTCTAGATTTTTAACAACTTACGTTATTAGCGTTCAGCGTAGATCCCAAGTCAAATTCATCCCCAACAAGGGTAAGCGTATCGGGATTAGCCCCTGTTAACTTCTCAATAGTTTTCCTGGCATCAGCATCACTCTCAATATTCCCCAAATTTCTGCTGAGAAATTCTATATCAGCATCAAGTAACCCGTCAACTAAGTTGCTCTGTTCATCTTCAGTTTGCTTGCAGACAGACAGTGTATCATCATTCTCCAATTTTATATCTTCCTCCTTTAAATCTTCAATGTTTTCCACTTTAATGCTGTCTACATCCAAATCCTCAACTTTGATGCCATCTACTTTTATGTCATCTAAATCTTCTTCCTTGATCCCTTCAACTTTAATATCATCAATGTCAACTTTGATTCCATCCATTTTTATGTCGGCAAAGTCAGAATCATCCTTGTTGAAGGGCATGCCGGGAAGCACATCCGTGTAGTTATCAGGGTTAATACTGCTGATCATATCTGAGGCTGACACCGCATCATACTCATCATGCTCTGGCTCGGTCTTGATAATATTCTCCAGTTTTACATCATCTTGTTGCACAAGGCCGTTAGTGGTTTGGGGACTAGACGGGTTGCTTATTTCACCGCTAAGAACTCTCTTCATTACATAAGTCTTGATTTTCTTGAGCATAAACATAGGAACTTTAAAGCCTGTTAGTTCTCCGAGCATTGGTAGAGAACTGTGGCGGTAGGCCTCGCTTGTAGCCAACTCCTCAATGTCTTCTAATACCTGTAATAAGAATAAAAATTAGATTAAAATAAGAAAAGATTAGTTCATATAATGATACTATTGAATTTGAATCATTCCTATAAAGTAGCTTATCCTAATCCTATCTATCCTAACTAATATTATAAATGCGAAAGTAACTGTGTCTGTCTGTCTGTCTGTCTGTTACTCTTTCACGCCAAAACTACTGAACGGATTTGAATGAAATTTGGTATACATATGGTCTAGACCCTGAGAAAGAACATAGGCTACTTTTTATCCCGGAATTCCCACGGTAAAACTTTTTAAGGCGAAGCGAAGCTCGCGGGAACAGCTAGTAAATTATACAATTTTGAATTACGTAGGAATTATGACTTTTATCTGTTTTACACAAATTTCAAAGAACTACATGTATGTTAGGCGGTTCACACACTTCACCGCCTCACCGCGCGGATTGGGGTTTTCTCATAGTAAATTTCCACGCGGTGATGCGGCGGCAGTGTGTGCGGGTAATCGGTTTTTCTATATAAACTGACATTTTTGCTTACAATGATAATCCGCAAACCGCGGTGTGGCGTTGCGCGGACAAGTGTGTGATCCGCCTTACTGTCATACCAACACCACACAGGCGGTTAAACCTATTTATAATGTATAACAAAATGCATACCATAATGTAGGTCTTCCCGCCCACAGCGTTGACGAGGTTGTGGCTGGCGATCCACTCCTTGTCGGAGCTGTCGGCCGGGTAGCGCAGCAGGCCCGCGTGCCTCGTGTAGAGACGGCCGCGCGAGTTGCCCAGACCGAGGACCTGGATGTTCAAAGAGATTCACTTGTAATTACCTGTTAAATGTTACTAGACAACTATGAGTACAACTGTACTTAATATTATAAAGAGCCCATCATAACCATGCGCTTATAAATTCAAAACACATAAGCCATTGGAGCATTGCCAGGTGTGCTGGCAGGATTGTTGGAGATATCACATAAAACTCAACATCCAATTAAATATCAGTAAGTATTCAGTATGTATGGTGCTTGAAAGATAAAATATCGAAGTTATTTATTGACCATAAATCTTACTTTGTGTGCATGGGACCCCATGATAAATAGTGTTTCTTGTGTGAGTCGCGCCGGGTTCCATTTCTCAGGGTCCCTGAATGGGGGCAGCGGGGACTGGGTGGCGAGCTCTGATCCTTCCTCTTGCTTTATTTTCTTACGCTTACTGGCGCCGTCAGAATCGTCTGCTTCTTTACGCTTGTTCAATGCACTCTGTAACTAAAGACAGAGACAGTCATATTTGTGTTCTGTTGAATCCAAATTCAACAGAACAACATTGTTTTAAAATACTTTATTAACAACAAGATAAAAGTAGAAGGTAATTGTTATTGTTCTACTTAGCGTGTCAGTGACAAACACTAGATTCTGTCTAGCATATCACCATGGTGAACGGATTAACCAGTCTGTGTAGCCTCATTTGCTGACTTCCCAGGGTTGCTTTTATGTCTGTAGCTGAAGAATCTAAAATCAACCCATATTCAGAATACCTACCATCCAACAACCCATACCATACCATATAACAACCTCTTTGTCATGTATTTTTGTACACTAATTTTACATTTACTCACTTGTTTGCCAAACTTCGTGTCGGCACTTGTTTCGTCTGTGCCGTCAAATGGGGACTGTGCAATGCGCGGCGGCGTGGAGTACAGGAGACGAGTCGCGTCCAGCATGGCTCGACAGACGGCACGCACCTAGAACAGATGTTATTATTTTTAGATCTTACTTTTTTTTTAAATTATTTCATAGAGAACTTGGTACGCTAAGGCCACCTTGGACTACTTATGGTGAATTTCCTCCCCTCCTAAAAAAGTGCCTTTGTAAAATATTATTATTATTATTATATTAAATAATACATTTTTTAGTCAGAGGTGACTTGCAGATGGCTGGGTGTCACCTCTGATTACTGAATACATAAATTTTATGAATGAAACAATATTTAATGTTTCTAGTTTCTTTCAATTTCATCTCACAGTGTTTCTAGATGGCTAAAAGTACATGATTATACTATGTAATGTATCAGGGATTCAGCTGGCATACCAGGTAGGTTAAGGCACAAATTAGTAAGGTAGTTTGGTTTTTATGATCAATAGATTAGATGCTCATGTTCCTGTAAATTTTACATTACCTGATCCTCACTGACTGACTCCTCCCCAAGATTCAATCGAATGTTGTTAACAGCAGGGACAAAGAATTTCTGAAAAGAGAAAGAAAAATAATTTAGTCATCACTAACTCTAAGACCAGATCGCCACAATAGATAGATGTTAAAAATTACTAAAAGCTAGAGCTTTTTGGGATACACCTATCTCCTGTAGTGAATGGATAATCATCAATGAATTTAACATGATTCAGCTTTCAATTCAGGGGTTATCCTCAACCACACCACATAACTCCCTGTACTCTAATTGGTTACATACCTCTAAATACTTCTTGATGACTTGATCAATTTCACGAGTGACAGCAGATTGGATAGTCTGGCGCAACATGTCCAAGGACTTGTTGGCACTTGCTCGGAACTCGGCGATGGGTCGGGAATGAGGCTGCACGGGCCCTGGCAGACTAAACCGGCGGTGCATTGCTGCCAGTGTGTTTATAGCTAGCTGCCTTGTGACTTGCTGCTTCTGGAATGATGTTATGGTCATTTAACAAAACAAATTGTATTTTGTTTCTGTTGTGCTAGTAACACATACTGATTTCCTCAACAGCAATATGCAGGTGTGTCATGGAACAAAATATAAAAATTTAGTATGGATTACAAATCTTATTTGAATTAATTTACATAAAATTCTGCATGCAGTACTACAACTTCAAGTTCAGTAACAGATCAGTGTGAAGATTCCTCAAAGTAATAAGTTTTTTACATACCTCTTCCTGTATTGAATGCATAAACAGAAATAATTTAGAAAATTGAGTTTGGTAACAGGTACATACAAATTAGAAAGATACATTAGAATTTGACTTACAGCTTGGGCATTGCCAGCAGATGCAGGCCGTGCCGCCGGAGTCTTCGACGGAACTTGGAAGGTCCATGTAGTTGTTGCTGTGTCCTCCACCGATGTGCTTTGATGCGATGTATCAACATTGTTCCAGTTTTTCTGCACCACCATTTTCATCGTTAATTCCAGAATTTTTCCACAGATTTATGTTGAATTTAGACTTAAGTTTAATGCATCTTTATTAATTCAGCATAAAAAAGGAACACTTAATTCAGGAATTCAGATTTAAAGCAATTTATTTGTTGGATTAATTTAGTAACAAGATTTCATTTCGATTGCCATTTTTTTTCACTCACAGATTATTTTTATGAACAGTCCCATGAATATTAATAGCATCTGTGGTTCGAGAATCTGTGGCGTGCGAGAGCCTTCGGTAGCTGAGAAGTTGAAGTTGAAGGTTGATGCCTGCACTCGTACCGTTTTTTTTAGAAATGGGCGTACAAAAATGGTTTAGACGTTAGTTTACACCCGGAAAAATCCCAAATGGTGAGTTTTTTTTAAGTATCGCATATCGCATGGCGTCCCACGCTACGTTTGTCGTTTGGTGGTCTCCACTCGAGAACTTGTCCGCTGTCCGGCCTACTGCCATTTCAGCTTGCAGATTTTAAGAGCTCTATGAAAATATTAGTTACTCGTCCATCAGAGAAACACCAAGCATAAGTAGCTCTTTCCATTGCCCGCTGACCGGTTTTAAATCAGTGGAACAGTCCAACGTCGTTTCTGAACCATACGGCCTTTTTCAAGCATAACCGATTGGTCATGCTTGAAAAATGGCCGAAGCTTCCCGTACGTGTGCGCTGCGTGTGCGTTTTATGTTAGTGTAGCGCTATTTACTAACAAAGTCCTTTGTGTAGCGGTAGTAGCGGGAAAAATACACTGTGCGACTACTGCGAGTATAGTGTTCTGTGATTATGACATTTATGACGTGTCAACGTAATGTCAAAAGCAGCTGTCTACGCTACTATCAAATTCTTCTGTCAAAAATAAATAATTTTATTTTAGTTCAGCTTTAGTGGGTGGATGTCGTGTTGTGTAGCTTTAAATTAATATAAATTGTACCTTCCATTTCGTTATACACGTCTACACGTATCCATTTCAGCCAAACCAAATACTATCAGGTAAATATGAACTGTTTTATTTATTTTATCTTTAGTCGTAACCGGCAAAGAACGACAAGTGTTTTAAAATAGAAAATGCCATAGAAAGTAAAGAACAAGTTTTACCTCGAAGTAGATAGCGTGCAGGCCTCTTAGGTACTTATCCCGTCTTATTTTCAACTCGAGATATTACGTATTACAAATTATAGGCGAGGGTAGGCCTTGCAATATTCTTTTTCGTATGTGGGTATGCTAGCTAAAGAACTATGTAGGTAAATAGGATTCAAGTTAGGAATATTTCTAGATCTTGTAATGGGCTTGGACTTTGTACTTATTTGTTCTCATAAACCGGCTTCATTCCCACAAGGTGTTGTTAAATGTCATTTGTACCTAGCACCAGTGGTAGGTATCTAATTGAATATTTATAAGTACCAACTGACTAACCAACAAAGCAAACATTATATGCTAATGTAAGAAATCAAATTTAGTCATTTGGTAGCCTTCAATAGGGTGGAAGGTAAGGTTTATTAGTGTGAACTCATTGACTTTTGTTTCAATAGAATAAAATTCTACTGCATAATTGCTATTTCAAAGGTAGGTAGTTGCTGATATTTTCTACAAAATACAATACATATTTTATGGTTCACTGTAGATTTTTGAAACTTTTACTGAATATGTTTATCAAATCATACTCCAGATCCAATCTCAGAGCTGTATGAACTTCTGCATTGTCTCTTACGAAAGTGAATAATTAAATTTATAACTTATCATACCTAATAGCTTACTCAAAACTAGATTTATTATAAATGATTTCAATACTTACTAAATACTTTATGCCAAACCACAGGCAAACATATCTATTAAATCAAGAAAAATATATAATAATTACGATCCTTTAAACCAAATATTTTGTGCTTCATAAGCTGAATTTTAACTGTCCCATGAGGCAATGGCAAATTTGACTCCACCATCTAAACTCTAAACAAATACTTAAAAGATATTTGAGGAAATATAATTGAAATGCAATGAAAATCTATACCACATACCTAGGTACCTGCCTATACCATTTATAATTTGTATAAGAGTTAATTATGTACCCAGAAAGTTATACACATACATTACATTTAAAGTGACACCTGTAACAATTAACAGAATAAGATAACACTAACTTGAGATTGTGTTGTACACTAGCTATGATAACAAGAGATAAGTAATATGTATGGTAATCAGTATTTTCTATTAAATAATAGAAAAAATATGACTGTCATGTTTAAATATTTAAGGCCACATACAATGTTATATTAAACTTTAAAAAATCTGACATTCGACATATAACATTTAGCCCCTGTTCCACAATGTCTGGTTAGTCGCTACCTGTCGGATAAAATACATGCTGTCACTGTCTAAAAATAATAACAGAAAGTGACAGCATGTATTTTATCCGTCAGGTAGCCACTAACCAGACATTGTGGAACAGACCCTTAATAAATTTTGTAAATATAAAATTAATCACCTTACCATATTTTTGGTAACTACTATAAGTACATTTTTTTTAAATTAAATTAAATTAAGTATCTTTATTTCCAGAACATAGGTCCAATAAAAAATGCACATCACAAGTAACTTCTGTCCATATTTAACTGCTAGCTACAGACCTTGTATAATTGTGGCTCACAAACTTTTATAAAATATTGTACATACCTACTTTTAATTTTATGATATGATAAACCTAGATTCCAAATGGATGGTCTTAACGCAGCATAATCTATTCTAGTCAACACAACTTATCATGACAATGCATTACATATGAGATAAAGTTAATGATTCTGAGCAAAACACCATTCAGAGGTTATCAATACATTAAAAGAAATATCAAAGTATTTTATTGCTCTATAAAAACACTATCCTGATATAGTATGACCTCTTATCAGCACTTTATTTACTATTTAGTACACACCTTTGATTGAAAGTAACATTATTATCTAATTGATAAATTATAGACATATTTTATTTAGTATCTAAGTAACCTTATGCTTAATAGGTAGGTACAAATAGAAACCTATTTGATAAGGTACTTATTAAAATCGAATTCGGTATAGTTCACCACCTCAATTATAAATTTAAATTTATGTATGACACACCCCTGATTAGGCAATTTGTACTCTGCGGTCCTATGTCCAGGTCAACAAAGTAGAATAAATACATACTGACCATATTATAATTATGCCCCTGCCGAATAAGTCTCAGAGTAAGAGTCCCTGCCTACCTATACCTATGTACCTATGTACTTCGTACATACACAGAAAGAGACCGTTTTAGTATAGATACTGTACTATTACTGAAAATGTGATATTCACTATTAGATAAAATAACTGGTTTCATCTAGTTCAATGTGCTCTTTAGCCAACCTTGACCATGAGGTGACAGGAGGTCAATAACCATGTTATCACTTTGTTTATATAAGTTATACAGGTTTTGAATTTTTTGTAAGTACCTATGATTTTCGCTAATACATATTTTATGGAACTGTTAAATTAAGTACTTAGGGGAACCCGGGGTAAGACGGGGTCGCTAAGGGAAAATTAAAAAAACAACAGGTATTTATAACCACAACGTTACCAATTATTTATGGCTCATTAGGAACTTAATGACGAACACTTTGGCACAGCTTTTGCCAAAAAAGTAATCATTACAATTGACTTATTTTAAGAAATGTAAAAAATGGGAAATAAACCATCTTGCCCCGTGTACGGGGTAAGATGGGGTAAGTATACTATGTGGAGCACAAAACATACAAACAACACTTCTTCTGTGTTTTTATCGTCAACACCAGCACCTGCAGTGTGAGCCCAACGCCTGCACCTTTGACATCCGACCCAGTTTTCCTTAGATTTAAAGTAGGACTGTTGATATCCTCACAGCAGAGGTAGACACAGTTACCTTCGTTGTTATTCTTTTCGTAGGCAGTATCTTCTTTGTGTTTTTAGCTAACTTCCCTGTAGCCCTTTTAGAGCCCTTCTCCAATGTCAAATATCGGGTTGGAGAGAAAAAAAACTTCACCAAGCTTGATCCATACACCATCTTACCCCTCCAAAATTACCCCGTCTTGCCCCACGTTATATTTTTTATAAAAATAATTTATTTAAAAAAACCTTTAATGTTAAAGTTATTTTGCACATATCTAAACAAAGCGTACCAAACCTTAAATAAAAACACACAATTACCAAAAATGCCACTGTTTTACTTACTGAGTTGTGACGTTGTTTCTACCGGTTAAAAATAACATGGACACTACGCAAAAACAAACAATTGAGCTATCACAAAAAACGCACGCGCTCACACCTGCAGTCACTGGCGCACTAAAGGTCAATAATTTAAGCCTTTCTATTGGCTAATTACTCAGATTCCTAAGATGTATAGTTTTGCATATAAGTGGGTGGCCCCGTCTTACCCCGCGACCCCGTCTTACCCCGGGTTCCCCTAATCTACTTTAGTAATACAACTGATTGAGTTTTGAATAATACCTGATAAAGAAGCCAAAAATGATCATTAAAATCTTGAAATGATTTCACCTTGTAAGCTAAAAGAAAGGTAACCTTCCATGTGTTTATTCGAAATGCTTTTTGTTTTTATGTTGATATGGATAACATAAGAAAACAAGCTTTTCTTATCAAAATTGTTGTTGTCTTTACTAAGAATAATCTTATTGTTCATGACTAGTTTGCCACTGGACCATATTTAAGATATCACTCGGGGTATTTGACGCGACGCCTCGCATCTCAACTCATACCATTGGTACTAAACGACCTTCGCCTTTCCCTTTAGTAAAAATAATTCCCAGTAAAACTTGTTTTCAACGTTGTTTAACAAGTACCTACAATCAGCTTTATTAATAAAACTATTTTTAATCCTTTCCAGAAACATGTCGAAAATAAAGGCCGGACCCGTCGTCGACATCCTCGGGGATGAGATGACCCGGATCATCTGGGACCTGATCAAGGACAAGCTCATCCTCCCGTTCCTGGACATCGAGCTGCACACTTACGACCTGGGCATGGAGTACCGCGACCAGACCGACGACCAGGTCACCATCGACTGCGCCAACGCCATCAAGAAGTACAACGTCGGCATCAAGTGCGCCACCATCACCCCCGACGAGAAGCGAGTCGAGGAGTTCAAGCTCAAGAAGATGTGGAAGAGCCCCAACGGCACCATCCGGAACATCCTCGGCGGCACCGTGTTCCGCGAGGCCATCATCTGCAAGAACATCCCGCGGCTCGTCACCGGCTGGGAGAAGCCCATCATCATCGGCCGGCACGCACACGCCGACCAGTACAAGGCCGTCGACTACGTGGTGCCCGGCGAGGGCAAGCTCGAGCTCATCTGGACCCCGCCCAAGGGGGAGCCCATCAAGGAGGTCATCCACGACTTCAAGGGCCCCGGCGTCGCGCTCGGCATGTTCAACACTGATGCTTCCATCATCGACTTCGCCCACTCTTCATTCAAGTTTGCGCTGGACAGGAAGTACCCGCTGTACCTGAGCACCAAGAACACCATCCTGAAGAAGTACGACGGCCGCTTCAAAGACATTTTCCAGGAGATCTACGAGAAGGAGTACCGCGCGGCGTACGAGGCGGCCGGCATCTGGTACGAGCACCGGCTCATCGACGACATGGTGGCGTACGCGATGAAGTCGGAGGGCGGGTTCGTGTGGGCCTGCAAGAACTACGACGGCGACGTGCAGTCGGACTCGGTGGCGCAGGGCTACGGCTCGCTGGGGCTCATGACGTCGGTGCTCATCTGCCCGGACGGCAAGACGGTGGAGGCGGAGGCGGCGCACGGCACGGTCACGCGCCACTACCGCTTCTACCAGCAGGGCAAGGAGACCTCCACCAACCCGATCGCTTCCATCTTCGCGTGGACGCGTGGTCTGCTACACCGCGCTAAGCTCGACAACAACGCCGAGCTAAAGACCTTCGCGGAGGCGCTGGAGGCCGTCTGCATCGAGACCATCGAGTCCGGGGTCATGACCAAGGACTTGGCCATCTGCATCAAGGGCATGAACAACGTGAAGCGCGACGACTACTTCGAGACCTTCGCCTTCATGGATAAACTGGCCGAAAATCTCAAAAAGAAGCTGGGCAAGAGCAGCAACCTCTAAGTTACCACGCCTTAATAGTTTTATAATGCCTATCTTGTATGTAACGTGCAATTAAGCGTATTGTATAATCAATTTCAGTATATTCGTCACAAAATGGATCGAGGGTATTATTTAAGCATTTACTTATTTATTCTTATATTTTAAATATATTTTAATATATTTCTCAATTTATGTAGAAAAATCTTTTTTATTTTTCCCCATTATTGCAAAGGACACTTAGCTTTAGGTAGGTAATACGACTAATACGTGAACAGATAAACAAACAATATGAAAATAACGGACAGACGTATTTTATCACTGATATCATAACACTTTGACCTTAGCTAATCCTTACTACTCCCACTTATGAAATCTGCTTACGTTTGTAGTACATACATACATAAAAATTTCACAATAGGACTTCAGGATGTAACCTTATAATATAAATTATCATCATCAGATCTGGTCTCAGATGCCTTATCAAATCATTACGTTAAAATGTGTCTCCAAGACAGTGAAGACTTCTATTAGGTACCTAAGTAGTCCGACTGTGCTACGACTCCAACACATTTTATTGTTTTGATATCATGGATGTCGCTAGTCGTTTTAATGCTACTTTGGAAGTAATAAGTAAGTAACATGGTAAGTACTTATTAGGTACTTCCATGAAAGCTAACTCCTAACCCTATGGTTGGTCTGTTTTTGCTACGCCTTCGACCTCACGGAATTATTTTTATAAGACAAAGGACCTTTTTCTAAAAGGTTTACTATCGGGATAAAAAGTACCTACAGTGCGACAAACTTATCTGTTCCGGTGACAGCTCACATAAATATCTAATATTTCCTAATTCTATAAAATTTTAAGTTTACTCGTATTGTTAATTCGCTATTCCAGTGTTAATAAACCTATCTAATCTTTTACAATATACAATTCATTAGTAAGTAATGAGATATGGATCAATTTAGTTCCCTCTCACCGGAACAGATAAGTTTGTCGCACTGTACATCATACTATCTGACAGTGTAGTGTGTGAGTGTTGCTGACATAGAGTAAAGAATGCGCCGAGGCGGCATATAGCGGCAGCTATTGGACTTTAGTGGCGGCGCGGACGCTACTGCTAAAGACCTAAGCATACCTACATAAGTACTAACATGCGTATGGATACAGACATACGCGAAAAGCATAATTACAGTATAATAAATATAGTAAGGTGGGATAAAACAGTCACATAAAATCTCTATGTCAAAAGGTTACATACTGTATAAAAGTTCTACGGTCGATATTGCAATAATGCAGCATTCGCACCACTAGGTGGCGGCACTTACATGACAAATAATTCTTCGAAAGCTGTATTTTTCGAATCCGCTATCCACTACGCTACGTTTCATGTTCAGCTTCAGTGCTTGTTACCTGGTGGGTACCTATGAGGAAGGGTGGCAAGACATAATGTATCCTTTAATACATAGACACGGTAAATACGTATTGGTAAATATCAAACTTTGAACCTACGGGAGATCGAAACGTTGGAAAGTTCATGTGGGGTCGAGGTGTTGTTTTTCTCGGAAAGTTATTTAGTTAGCCGTAATAGTAGGTAAGCCGAAAGCGGACGTCTCAGGGGATTATTATGAATAACTTTTCGTACGACTATTGAGTAACTATTAGGGATAAAAATATTAGCTTATCCATAGAAAATTTGTGGCGACGTAGCCGTAACTAGGTACTTAGGTATAGTTTTTCGCGATTATCCAAAGTAATAGAAAAATGTTGTTATGTATGACCCTCTGAGGCAACCCTTTTCGCCGGCCTCCTAGGTACTATAGGTGTACTACTTTTGCAACATCTTGTTTATACCAAGTATGTAGTATGTAGGTTGCAAAAAAACAATATTTTCGGTCTTTTATCATTATTCCAAATGTAGGTAGATACAAGAAACGGGAAGTGCAAGTTGGACTCGCGCACTGATGGTTCCGCCGTACAAGTCTACTTTACTTACAGTAAAACTATAAAGTCCTGAAAACGGAAGTGGATTTTAACTAATCGTTACAGACCGTATTTAATCGATGAATTGTATTTATTTAAGAAAAATACGTGATAAAGGCATACCCAATCGGTATTTTTTTTTTAAAATGTATGTAAATGAAAGTAAATAACTGATAATGATAAAGAGTCTTAGCAAAATCGCACTGTTTATTGTCATGACTTTATAATTGGACTCTACCTTAGATACCTAGTTTTTCTTTTAATTTTGTCATTTATTAGTTATTATGTACTTACTACATCCGTGAATTTTTCATATGTTTGAACCAACCATTTAGCCAGAGCTTAATATTTCGTAAACCAATCACTGAATCCAAAAATTGTTTGATCATATATAGTTACCTATAATATATTTTAAAGACCTATATTCAACGATATCCCACCCCATCGAAACAACGGGAAAAATAATATTCATCCCTACTTTACGTGTATGGGAGGTACAAGGGCGTACCCAGGATTTCAGCTAGGGGGGGGCAGCTCATACCTGTTCCGAGATGATGAAACATTATAGATAAAAGAATATTAAATCAAAATATCTGACTAAAAAGAAAAGATACTTTGTTTCCAACACTTCATATTGCGCACAGTAAGTAACACGTTTTTAATTCCCACTTGGCAGGAAAATTTACGTTTATTTTATCTTCTAGGGGGGGGCAGCTGCCCCCCCCTGCTCCTACCTGGGTACGCCCATGGGGAGGTAACTAAGTAAGTAGATATAGGTACCTACCTCAAAAAAAATATTCAATATTTTATTTTACTTTTTTAAATAAATTATATCAAACATTTATATTTTAAACAAATGTTAATTAGTATATCAATGCGAAATAACAGTTTGATAATTTCGTTTCTGAGAAAAAGAGTGGTGACATACAACACGGACGTACAACAAAGTGATCCTGCTTTGCTTTAAGGGTTCCTTTTTTCCTTTTGAGGTACGGAACCCTAAAAATTAATCCATCTTTTCTATAAAATCTTTATGAAATCCTTTTTTACTCCGATCGATGCGCAAACAAAAAGAAACCAAAATATAGTTGTCCCTTCCTTGATAGGTAGTCTGCGATTTATGGCTGTCGCGTCGTATCTCGGATCGTCAAATCGGCAAATAACTTTTCTTTCTTTAGTGAATTACTGGCGGCGGCGACCGCAGTTTCCCCTACGAGAGCGTCCCTCCCGCCATTTCTCCCTCCGGTGGAGTGGGCCATTCAAAGACGGTTCGCGAAGCTCGCGGCCAGCCATACTTCAGTTTGGCGCGCTTACCGAGCGAAGGCAGTAGCGTGCGGTGTTGCCACTCTTCTTGGCGGGAAACCGAATTTTCCTCGCGCGAAAATCGTAGCAGATCATTGAGCTATAAAATCGAGTTTATGTGCTATCTGTGAAAATGACCGGCTCTAATGTTTTGCGGTGGCTCAGTGTAGTATGCCTTGTTTTGGTAAGCATTTTCGTTACTTTTATATTTGGTTTAACCTGAAAATTTAAATGATCATTTCCTTTATTTATTTACTGAAGTACCTACTTACATATTTATTTTTCGTCTCAGTAGGTAAGATAACTATTTAACACTCTTTATAATTAAACAGAATTCATAATAATTATAAGGTTAAAACTGTAAACTATGCCTTTTCGGCAGCGGCAGCGGGTAAAAAATATACATATAGTGGAACCTAAGTAAACTAAGAACAAAGATGTCTGAATAATATTTATTTATTACATCCTTTATTGCACAAATTAATATGAACATTAGTGTAAAAAGGGGGATATAATGCTATAAGCATCTACAATTTAATTAAAAAATATACAGTTGGCAGTTAATAAATTTAATTATATATAGGGGTAAAAAATATAACTGAAGTACCTACTCACATAAAAAATTAATTTTGTTCCTCCTGTAGTTAATAGTCTGATGTTATTAAAAGTACTGACTTATAAGATATAATAAGCTCCCAATATATCTCATTTAATTATGTACTTACTTATTACTGAGATCTCGGTATACAATCACATAAATTATACACACACATGACAAATGATGAATAGCTCTCGTTTCCTCATCATTTTTAATCTCACTTTAATAGCTCCGAGAGCTTGCACCACACTGATGCACAATAATTATTCATTTGGCTCCCATTATGTGCGGATGCGATAACCATCTCTTAACTGTATCCATTACATTGCAACATCGACAAATATCGATGTAAACATTACGAGTGGGCCCCCCATCCCGCGGCTCCCCAGTCCCCACTCGAAACGTCTTCTTATTGCATTGGCGATCGGTTTTAGTCATGAACTTGGCCGCATGTACGAAGGGCGGTAGTTAGATAGCCGGGAACCGCTAGCTCGGCATCGGCATATCAATTACTAAGCCGCTCGGTTGCACCCAATTATTGACTCTGGTTCACATGATCACATGGTTCCTACTGAATCGCGCGGCACCGTATCGAGATTACCTATCGATGCTACTTAAGTGCACGTATGATAGTGCAGAATCGATTTTTAATTGACAGGAAAGTAGACACTTTTGATGCGTTAAATTGAAACAAGATTGGAAGTGTGGCGCGTGCGCGGGCGCTGGCGACAACGGCATCGATTGGTGCTGCTCTCGATTTGAACTAAGCAATTCACAATGCAATTATTTGGGTACAAACTTAAAGTTCTTTTTGAAATTTCCATAAAAAAATCTAAGTAAATATTAATTATAGCAATAAGAATGTTAAGATTTGCGGATTGCGTAATATTTCGTGTCTACCGCATTCTTAAAATTGCATCTAAACTGCACCTTCCAATCAGACATTGTAAACAAAAATACTTCGCAGAATCTTGATATAATCCCTCGTCGTGCCCAAGTACTGGAACACTCGCGCGTTAATGGCTCTTCTAATTACAATTCCACAGAAATATTTTTGAATTCCGAATAAGCTAGAGTCAGGTAGACCATAGAGAAATAAGAACAAACTAGAGTTATTAGCCAGTAGCATGCTGGACTGGCTGGCTGTAAGTTATTCGGCGGAAGCTGCACTTGAAATGAAAGCATTGCGTGGGAATTGTCAGCTACCCACAATTAATTAATGCCGCGAGGGGTTCTGTACTGCGTTTCTTTCCATTGTTAAGCCAGTGCATGGCTCAGTGCAGTGATTTAAGTAGAATAGCACCCTGTAGAATGCGTCCACTCAGGATGTCTCTTATATTCATGGCACTGTAGGTATTGTTTGTAATTACAACCACCGAACTAGTAAAAAAAATATCTTATTCTTTTCATATCATAGAAGCTTCACGAAGCTTAAATGTAAGGGTCAATTTCAAAAGATTTACAGAAACTCTGTGGTTGCGTGATGGTGAGTGCTTAAATTATTTATAATTCGTTTTAACGCTTATCGCGGACTACTAATATAGGCCCCAGCTGGGTTAATATAATGAATGCTAGTAAGTATAATTTACTTTTGTAATGTTATATGCAGTAAGCAAAAGCAACGATTCATAGATAAAACGCAGTGGTTTTTCAGTACTTATTTTCAAAACAAACACCCGTGTGTGTGTGATTCAATATGATTTTCGTTTTAACATGTTGACGATTGATGTACGGAACCCAAAACGTTATGTAGGTACCTACGGAAATATTAACACCAAATAAATTGGCACTTAATTTAAGTACCTCCACTGCAAATCCAATTAGCATATGAATGAAAAGAATCCGCCCTAGTTAGTGCGAATCATGCGTAACACACGCGTGTCATGGCATGCGGCAAAAAACGCGCGAAAGTGATTTGTTTACAAAAACCCTCATAAAAAAATATGGTCACATATGTGTTCTGGTGTCGATAACCCTGAGCCAATTATCACTGTATAATGGGATGGTTAATTTGTTTTTTCAGATTTAAATTGGTTTTTTATTCGTTTACGATGTTCTGATAGTGTCGGATGGTTAGCGATGGCGCTGCAGTTGCGGATGTAGAGACGTTTTTATTTAGGGTTTTTACAACTTTCTTTCTTATTGCTTATTTATAAACTAGTGATATAGGATGGAGAGCGCAGATTATATCCCTTGTTATCTTAGGCCATCCTTAGGTACACATACATAGGTACTTACCTAGTTACGTAGGTTGGTACATTTGATTTTCCTGCGAGCTTCGCTTCGCCTAAAACTCATTGTTTCCTTGTAAAGGATACTCATCCCAGACCCAGCATTTTTCATAAACACATCAAAATAGAATTACCGAAATCACTCCCGTTTCCTTCCCTTTCTCTACCCACCCCCTTCGTGGCCTTACAGTTTTCTACGACCACTGAGACTGAAACTTTTAACTTTAACAAAAACGACCATAAATTGATGGTGAAAGAATTAAAAGTCAAGTCAGAAGTTCGGTCTTTCTACTTAATAATTGAATAGATAGGTAGTAACCCTACGACTAAACAATCTCCTGAACGCTACCTGTCTGGAGAGGTGCTAAATAATGCAATAGAACCTCTCACGTGATGACGGCCTCCAGAATAGGTTAATCGTTGCCGAGATGATATCGATCTACTTTCAGGTACAAGTTCACTCACCTCACTAAAAAGAAACTAGCTATTTGCAATTGATACCTAAATGAAGCTAATCAAAGTACAATGCCTATTGTTGACCATCCAAGAAACGCGATTTTTTTATTTGATAAATTTCGTAGGTTTTGAAGACTATAAATATTGATTATTTATATATTTTTATAGACTTTACAGAGTTTGATTTAAACTATATTAAGCCAACTTACTAACATTTAGGTCTGTACTGTTGCCCATAAGTTATTATAGGCGTATATAATAAGTACATACATATAACACACATTTATAAAGAAAATTCATATGAGGTACAGCTTCAGGTCATGAGAACAAGACCCATTTAAGTTATGACCCGTTGAAATTTTCTACGTGAAATGGCTGACTTAGCTGACATTCGTCAATTACCGCACACTTAATTACTGATTAATTAGTTACAACTGCTAATTGTGGTTCGATATGGTCTCTTTAGTCATGGGCTATGGTCAATTAGATCTTAGTACCGTTTATTGGCCCGCACGTGCTAAGACTTTCTACTAAATTGTACATTTGCATTGTCGCTAATTGGTTTGTCCATAATATTATGATTGTCTAAATTACAGTACTCAACAAGGAAGTTATTAACACGGACTACAACATTTTGTTTATGTTCGGTGCATGTATGCTACTTAATAAATAAAACACTAGACTATCCTTAAGCACGGAATCCTGCAAATCGCCAGGACGAATATAAATTTCCAGGGACATTTATTGAAATGAACCCTTATACATAGAGCCAATCCGAGACTTCCTAGTTCAGGAGAGCCTACGCCCAGCATATCTATCGGAGTCGGTGGACATATTGAATGAAGCCGGCTAGTCTGCAGGTACCGTTCCGCGGCGCGCCTCGGCCCATCAATGGTTCACTCGCGAGCCGGTCTCAGAGGGTTACTCTATACTAACGAAATACGAACCAGCTAGAGCTGTCGTGCTATCGATCGCTACAACGAGATAGAGCCGCGGCTTGCGCAGAAACTTACAAACTCCGTTTTTCTTAATATAAAGTGACCCCCCAGCGCCCTGCCCCGGTGCCTACGACCTGCCTGTGCCCTATCGATCCATATATGCATGTGCCTTAATGCCCCCGGCCATCGCTAACTTTCCTTGGATTAACCGTTAAAGGAATAGGTATGTGATTAGCTCGGACTCGCGGTCAGCGAATGAATGTGTATGCTGTGCGTGATGATATGATAACAAACGTATGTAGGTACAAAAGGTGAGCCTAATACTACAAGCAATAAAACTTTCGGAGATGATACATAACCATTTAGGAAGTTATGGAACTAGTCGGACAGGTTAAGTTTGAGGACGACAGTTACAAATGTGTGTTTGTTTACGTAAACGACAGAAATGTAGAGGAGGCAAAGGCGACATTAAAAGCAAAGAGAGCTTGTAGGCTGATTTCATTTCTAGATTAAAAAACCACTTTCGAATTATTACTTCTAAAGTTCTAACTGCAATTTATTACCTTAATGTACCTATCTATCTATCAATATTAAAAAATTAAAAAAACTGCGTTAGGATGCGTAACAACTTCCGTCAACACAGTCGACATTCCGGCCGATCAAAGCGCGAGCTGTTTACACGGCGTATAAATGCTCATTAATTTCTTGCGAGGCGGCGCGATTAATTCAATTAAACAAGCATTAAACGTGTTCAATCGAGTGGCCGGCCGTATTGGTGGTGACAGCCAACAAAAACTTGCTCACAACCTACCCGCCTAGTGATCTACCACCCGACCCAGTTTACCGTGACGGGTATGCCAACACTTATCAGGGATCCACGACTAAAATAAACAGTTACCTTTCAGACAAAAGAAATTAAGATCAATTAAAAAGCTAATTTTACAGTTACGATCCTAACTTTTTGTGTGCAGATACGAGATACGAGCAGTTTTAATTAGACGGCAGATAGCAGAGTCCGATAATGTTAAAAAGTGACGCGAACAAAACTAGCAAATGAAATGTAATGACATATGCCAAATCTCGATTGGCTATAGGTACCTAATAATATTTTGTTGTTGGAAAGGAAAATGACGCACATTTAGATTTAACTAACATATTGTACATATTTTATATACATACATACGATATTCATACAAAGTTGCAAAGCAAGTAACTCGTCACCACGTCAAAAACTACAAAGTATCCAATTTCGAGAAATCAATGCAGTTTTACCACAGTCGGTGGGCGACTTAATACCCCTGAGGGTGGCTGCCACCCTCGCTTTATAAATCATTGTCCGAATTCCGAATTACATCGTTTCTGTAATATTTGTAATCCGATGGACAGACGTGCGGCGAATGCGGTCAATGGGACCCTAGTTTGGAAAACTACAGAATTTGTTGCGGTTTGAGCGAGCTTTGTAGCTGTCAACACGACCACGTTTATCGTCATTTGTTTTTGTAATCCACGTTATTTTTGTGATATGAAAGACCTTCATTGTTTCTAACTGTGCCTCAATCTTTTTCTACTACTAAGGCACTGGTTTTGTACCTACAGTCGTCGAAATATAATAGGCTTGTTTGGATTGGATTTACATGATTAAATACATAAAAAGACACATAATCTGGCTTATTATTTAACGGCCGAAAGAAAAAAGAACTTTTAAAGCACCAAAAGTTACTTATTGTTTAGATTTTTTATGATTTTGGTTTGACACCAGCTGTCATCCCATACATTTTGGAGCTGTCCAAACGGGCCTATTATATTTCGACGACTGTAAGTAGTTGCAGGTATGTTTCAAAACGAATTAATAACATTTGTGTGTTTTAAATGAAGTTATTTAGGTACTTACATAACTTTGACTGTATTACGAAATGCTAAGAGTTTTTATATCAAAAGATTGCAGCCACCACAGCTGTATCAAAATGCCTGATGGGGTCCAGTCATTTAGAGGGTTCCGGTCTAATATAGCTCTTATAGACAGACATAGGTACCCTGATTTATTACGAACATATAACATGAAGGGCAGGAAGCTCGTAATACAGGATTTACCTCTAATACCCAATTATAGGCTATCATTGGGCTGGCCGGGGAAATAAATTAGTATTCTGCAGTTTCGGATACTTTCTATGGGGAAGATGTCGAGGCTGCCATAAACTTGATGAGAACTGTCATAAACGTTACTTCTATTGCCTTATATGACCATGGTGTAACATAAAATGTGATGCAATCCGAATATAATGCATATCTTGTAAAATATAAGTAAGTACTTAAGTACATAAAAGTGTATATTATTGTGATCTAAACTTAACTTATAACTTGCAGATTTATCTGTGTAACATCCAAATACAAGTGTAAAATCCTAATAAGTATAACTATAAAGAATACCCGATTGAGTAGTAAAAAGTATCGATTGTCGATAGACCTGGAATTTACATAATTGATTAGGTAAGTACTTAAGTATATTTATAATTAACATATTTCGTAATTCAATAAATATAATTTTAACTTTTATGCGCGAAATTCGGATAAATATTAACACTTTCTAAATTTAGAAAATAATTATTAATGATACCTAATTATATGAGGATATGTAATTAATTTGATTAATATCATTGCTATTTCCTAATCACTAGATCAATGTGGATTCAACTATGATATCTAGGGGGCTAGGTAATGAAGCTTTTTCGTCGTAACCATAGACAACATGATGAAACAACAAATCAAAGGCTACTCTACTTATTCGTCTCGTAACTACACTGTAAGTGGAACTTTTTCATTGCTCTTGAGTGTACGTTGGTAACTCTACAGGATAGTAGATATTTTTTCCGTAACTAAATAAAGAACCCACTTAGCCAATTTATTTGTTGTATAAATAAATTGGCCGCACAAAACAGGAAGTTAAAACTAACTTTGTCAGGCATCCTTTTTGAAAAATATTTCTTGTCGGATATAAGAAATTGTAGCTATAAGTGAGTTCTCCCGTTGTCTAGACGGCGCTCGAGGGTGCGTGCTCAGGGGAGATATCTACTATTATTAACATTTATTCCTTCATAAGCTATTTTCTTATCTACCATTAACCATAATAAAGACGTTATCATCATTACGCAGTTTTCAGTGGAGACATGCGACGCGACGTGATTTCGTTTTTATGAAAAACGCAAGTGCTTCAATAAACACAAATAAGTACACTTGAGACGTTGTACCTATGTATATCTAGCCTCTGCCAAGAGTCAAGAGTCATACGGCATACCTCTATGACATAGAATAGAGTATATGTAGTACCAAACCAATACTTGGTAACATTACTTTGGTTCATGGAAGTAGAAAATTAGAAATAATAAAACAAAGCGAATTTGTTGGAATACGGACGTTCCGTCCGAAACGGAACCATCTCTCTCGTCCTGAGTGATTTCCCTGCAAATGTTTCACATTGATAAGGTGAAAGTCGCAATTATTTTTAGTTGCACGTTGCATTTGCAGCAGCGGTCGTGCCGAGACGGGGCAGATAATTCGATGGCGTCGAGGCTTCGCGGCCGCGGCTCATAGGCCACGGTGCACTCACTCACTCACACCGAACTGCTAAATTACTGATTCACTACACAGATCAACGATTAAACCTCCTTTCTACCATTCATTTGAGCGTAAGTTATACGTTCTATTGATAGCTAAACTTCTTTTTTAATGGATAGTTACCTACGTAGGTTTTTATATCCAAGCGCAAATTGATAACAACAGCATGACACAGAAAGTTTCTATTAGGTAACGGTGATAAGAGCCAAAATAAATAAAGCAAACTATCCAAAAAGCTTCGGAAAATGACTAGGCAATAAACTGTGTATGAATAGCGAGTTGAGAGTGTAAAAGCCCGGTAGGAGCGGCGAGGTCGGCCGGGGTGCCACAGGTCTCGTTTTTGTGACCGCGGCCATTGCTCAGCACGAGCTCTTTCACACAGAATGAACGGTTTAATCAAATTTATATCTTGTTACAATTTCCATTGTTGCGTTTGGCGAAGTCGTGAATCCGTCTCAACCGTAACTGCACTACTTAACGGTTCAACTTTGACATACAAAACCGAAACTGTGGGATCACTCTAGCTGACTCTAGGTTCCGGATTCATGGATTCAGTAACGAGTATTATCAGACATAATCAGTGTACTAAGTTCAATGCCATTGGATTTAGAAACTGCATTTCAAATAACTTCGTCTTCTGTGCTAGGTGATTAGCTGCGCCTCTAATTATAGTGCAGGTATGTCCCCAGGCATTGTTAAAAACCAAACACAATTGACAAGAAAATAGTAAAAATTTACACAATGACTTCAAATTAAATTCCTTAGCGCTTAGCCTATTGATTACATATTTCGCACTAGAAAACATCTGATACCATTTTTCATAACAATGAAATACCTAAGTTACTTTAACTAATAGACAAATGAGACTATAGCACAATGGAGAGAAAACTTCAAGAAATAAATAAAATATTTCATCCAATTGCAAATTACTTTTTCCCTCTATATTCTGTTATTTCAAGAGATTTTTGTTGTTGTAAATTGCAATAACGACTGGAAGAGCTTTTCATTGAAATCCATAAGATATTCCACTGAGAACACAAAAAAAATATACAAAATTTGATGATTTCATTATATGGTTCGGTTTTCAAATTTTCCTAGAAATAGAATTTAAAAAAAGTTTTGTTCATTCTCTTCGGTTTTTTTATTGCATAACTAGGTTATCAAGAACATCTGTAATTGATAGGCCTTCTGTAGGTATTAAAATTGATTTTCCCGCTGACCTTCAACTTCATTCATAAAATTGCTCAAGCGCAACTCTTGACCGTGTTTATGTTCTGTGACCGCTTTCAATTGTTCTTTCATTGTGAGAGGTATTATCAATTGCAGAAAGGGTCCGAGTCGGTGAAGGGAGATAGATATATTTAGACAATCATTGAAGGATAAGCTGGTGTTATAGTGCGTAGTGAGTATTTGTCATTGACAGCCGAGGCAGCGACGGGTCAATGACCATGCGCAAGCTCATGGGAAGCGGCAGCACGGGCTATGCACAATGCGACCTGCGCCGGCGCAGACACGGCTAGTGATAAACTGCGACTTACAGCCAGGTGAAGAGTTACCGCGACCTGTCGATCCGCTGCGTGTGACCTCTGGAAAATTTCTAGACTCTAGTATATCTAGAGGTAACTATATATCTGCCTTCTCCGACCTATCCAGGTTCGTTTCTCACGTGAGCTTCTCTATGCTCACATGACAATATACTCATTAGCTCATTAGGTACTTTACCCAGAAGTAGTAAAACTTTTACATCTTCAATTGAGGGAAAATCCTACTTAAATAAATGGAAATAATTTCAAGTGGGTATTGCAACGATAAGGCAATTGTCTCTTGCGAAGATCTAGCCAATTAAAAGAATGTAGAATGTGGGTACGAGATAGGTACCCATTGAAGCGGTAAAGATAAGTCTGGAACAAGGAATATCTTCACATGACTGGCTGTACCTATAAGCATGTAGAGACATGGCTAATATTGAGCTACACGTTGGATTTAAATTTTATTTGCAACTGCAAGTAAGGCATTCTTATTTAAATGTGATAAGAGGCTGTACTTAATTGCGAATACCTTTCCAACACCTCGTAAAATGCTGAAAGCGCTTTATTTGAGGATGCAAAAAATGTGCAGACAAATTAAAGGCCGTAACTTGATATTAGTGCGAGTCGCAGAAAGTTATTTTATCTGGCGTCCCCATCTCCTCTCTTGGCGCTATGTTAATAACATTCCGACGCTTCTTCAATAACTTAACTCTTCTGAAGTTCAAGTTGAGCGTCTTATCCGTTAGCATCTCACTTCTCCCACATTACTTCGCACTTTAGCTTTGTGTTGCAACTATCGCCGGAATCTAAATGAGTGTACCTACATCGAGTAGTGCAACGGCTTCGTCAAACTATTACTGATTACATTGGTATCGTAGAGCTTATTACCAAGCATCACATCAGCATGTAGACCCGGTCATCAGTGCCTGGGTAACAAATATGCTTAAATCAAGAACAGTATCTTTTACTTCAACAAATACAATAAGATGCAAAGTAGCAAAGGGATGTCCGCAGGGTGGAGTGTTATCTCCATTGCTGTGGGTTTTAGTTGTGAATGATCTACTTTGCGATCTAAATAATAAAGGTTTTACAACAATAGCCTACGCCGATGACGTTACGATTCTCATTGGCGGTCTGTTTGTAAATACCTTATGTGAAAGGATGCAACTTGCACTGAACATCATAGAGGAATGGTGTCACAAACATGAATTGTCAGTGAACCCAACCAAAACGGAAATGGTTCTATTTACCAAAAAGACTAAGATAGGTAATTTAAAGCTACCTAAACTTTTTAATACAACCTTAAAGTTAACAAATGAGGTAAAGTATCTCGGCATATGGCTTGACCACCGCCTAAGCTGGTCTAAACATGTGGAGAAAACCCTAAGTAAAGCAACAATATCCCTATACCAAACTAGGAAACTTGTTGGATCCAAATGGGGACTCAAGCCAAAGCTGTGTAAATGGTTGTACACAGCGGTGGTCAGACCTATAATAACATATGGAGCAGTGGTTTGGTGGCAAAGATCGAACCTCATTACTGTGAAAAACAAACTACGACAGTTTCAAAGGCTTGCATGCGTTTCAATCACTGGATGTATGAAGTCAACCCCAACAGCCGCCCTAGAAATAATTCTAGGACTTCCACCACTCGATATTATCATCAAGCAGGAAGCTAAAGCGGCGGCGATAAGGCTAAGTAACATGGGACTATGGTCAACGAATACTACTGCACAGGGACACAGTCGCATACTTGACATTGCCAAGTTGTCGGCTCCCGGGTCCACTGAATGCAGCGACACTACTATAAAGACGTTTATCTTCAACAGAAGCTACACTATCCAGCGAGATCAGTGTGGCACATCAGACGAAAACAATTACGACATCAATATCTACATTGACGGAGCCAAGAACAAGAAGGGCAGCGGTGGAGGTGTCTTCTGCCCGGAACTTAATTTACAATACTCTGTCAGCTTCGGGAACAAAGCTACTGTTTTTCAGGCAGAAGCTGCCAGCCTACTTGACGGAGCTACACAAATAAAAGACACAAAAAATAGCAATATCTGCTTCTACACAGACAGTATGGCTATTTTAGGTGCCTTAGGCAGAACTGTAACAAAATCTAAATTAATTTTAGAATGTCACAGAACACTGGAAAACCTAAGCATTTCAAATAATGTAACAGTACAGTGGATTAAAAGTCATAACGACAACATAGGAAATTGCGAGGCTGACCGACTAGCAAGAATGGGATCAAATACCCTACCAATAGGGCCAGAACCATTTATTAGTTTGTCATCAAAGGCAATAAGGCAAGTTCTCACCGATAAAACACTATCTGAACACAATCAGGAGTGGAAAAATCGTGTAGATTGCAGACAAACTAAAGCGTTTATTGTATCACACAACCATAAACTTACACGCTACTTACTCAACCTGTCCCGTAGTAATATATCATTAATGGTAGGATTAATAACAGGACATTGTTGCGTGAATAAACACTTATATACCATAGGTAACTCAACTAGTCCCTTATGTAGGACATGTAAGGAAGTAGATGAGACGGTTGAACATATTCTGTTAGCTTGTCCACCTACTACAGAAACAAGATTATCTATTCTTGGACCAACAGAGCGCCTACCTCAGCTATTACAACACCCAGGCCTGCTACTCCAGTTTACTCGGGAGCTAGGCTGGCTGAGCTGAAATCAAGGGGATATGTACAAAGGTTCCACTCGAGAGAGCCACGTACAGGAACTTCACCCCCTATGAGAATAGAATAGAATAGAATAGAATACCAAGCATCAAGATTCACAAGCCACGCGGTACTTAAGTAACTTTTGAATGTTTTGAGATATAAAATATAAACAAATGAAAGAGGAACATAAGATACTCACCAAATCAGAGGTAGGGTACTAGTTTGTTTACCATGATAAGGTAACTACCCACATTTTTAAATGAAAATAACTTAAATTAGTACCAATGGTAATGAGTATCAATTCATTCAAAGAGAAGATACGTATGATAAGTATATTGTTTTTTTCAACACATACACGTCACATCATTGTCTTGTAGTGTGATCAAGACATGATCAAGAAGTTCTGTGACAATTGACATGCAAAGCTTTTATTTGCGCGAGCTTACGTTTCCGTGTGCTTAAGTGATTGGTAAACAATGCACAAGCAAGCATTATGCAAGGCATTCACATCATGCACAGGAAACAAGAATCTATCAGCGACAAGGTCTAATGACCCCTTGGGACGGGCAATGTTTTATCTCGGTACTTATTGGAGTATTGTTTTCAAATCAACTGTCAATCTCATCGTTTCCATTTGTGGAATTTGTGCGGAACCTATTCTAATTTCATAATTAAACATCACATGAACTTTATCATTGATGTTGTAATTTACAAAATGATTAATCAGAATCAATCTCCCTCTGAATTTAGCATTAGGTACATAAGTATCTAAGTATAAAAAATTTTCTTGGGTGGGCACTTGCTTTGCTAGGAAACGGTATATTTAAAAAACATTTGGAGCATGCATTAAAAGTGTTAACACTTTTAGTAGAGTCAGATAACATCTACATCAATATTTTATAGACAGTAGCGGCATTAGAACCCTGCGTAACGGTAGCAGTCATTATAGGACTTTTTCAAAGCGTCAACTAATGACTCTCAATTCATATTGATGTTCCAGAAGTTAACGATAGATTGGTATCTTGAAATTTATATTCCATGCAAATTGGTTCGTTTACCTGTGTTTTAGAACAGTAATGTCGCCAACCGGTCCGCGTCCGTGTGGTCAAACGGCAATGATCCGCAATAAAGTCCTGGAATGTTACTTTTATTCAAATTCACCTTGCGTGGGGTTGCTCTATTAATATTAGAAAACAAACACGATAAATCTTGGTTCAGACCAGACCTGAGAAAAGGAATAGAGATAAAAAATACTTATTTAAAACCGGTGCCAATGATTTATTATCAGTTGCAGTTACACGCAGGCTACGGCCATAGTTCAAGTTTCGACGGCAGCCGACATCCGCACATACTAAAATAAGAGCTCCTATTGTTCTTCACAACGCGAACCATAAAATATAGGATACGTACATAACTATCCTTTGTTTTTATAGGTAAAAATAGGTTCTTAGCGGAGGAAAATTTCAATAGAAGTAAAGGTTTATATTTTGAGTAAGAATGAATTAATATAAATCGGAAAGAGTTTATAGTACCATAAATACTCAATGTTAATGGCGAGGAGTATTAGAATCTTCGCTAATCTAGTCAAGATGGTTTCCGAAGGCTTCCTGTAATAAAGCCGCCTCGTTTCCAGGACCTTTATAGATGTACAATTGCACGTACGTGTACCTCTATACATACATTTATTATTTCTCGATGCCTATACTATGGCACGTACTTAATTATGTTCAAGACAAACCCTTTAGGTTATCATAATCATAATCATAATCATTTATTCATTGCAATGGTTTAATGGCATCTTAATTTAATTTAAAAACCTAACTATGTTACACAATGTATTGTATAAATAAATAGTATAAATGTAAGTGTAAGTTTTTACCGTAAAATTATGAGTAGGTACCTATGTACTGAAATGGAATTTACGAAAAATTCAAGACCTTTGCCCAGCAGCAAGAAAATGTAATTGCATTTTAAATAACAAACCTTAAATAAATTAATCTCACCTCATCCCATCTCATTGTCCTTATGTTTGCATAGGTTACCTTTACTTATCAATAAATAGTTAACTTATTTTTATATTATATTTTGATGGCTCTACTAATGTATGTACCTAAGAATTAGCAAGAATATTATTCCGATCCGTTACATTTTAACACTCTAGTTTCGCGTTTATACGGTATAAACTCATATTAAACACATCAATTATAACTTTAATTATATGGCTATAAAATTATAAATTTATTATATTCGTCTTTATTAATTCCGTTAACAGAAAAATAAACTGCAGATTATAACCCAATCTATTCTATAGGTACTCACATAAGTACTAAACTTGGCCATCGCACACGTTCAATATAACGTTCTTTTGTACTTTCTAGGTACTTGTATTTAAGTCTCAGTACCTATAAATATTGCATAAGTAACATATTTTTTGGGATTTTAATATATTATATCAATACTCAGAAAATCTAAGTATGTATCCACTCACACTTCTGTTTTAAAATAAATTACAGTAAGTACAGTCAGTTGAGAACAAGAATTCGGTCATTATAATGATCGGATTTTTGACAAGCTAATTTGAAAATCAAACCGCGACTGACATTAACATAAACCTATAAAGCTCTGCTGGTATCGCATTGTAACACAACTTATTCTCATCATGTGTTAAGTATGAATACCTACCTACTTGTAGCCGCTACGGCAAAACTTTCTCATGCCATGAAGATACAGTTAACGTTTTTCTAGAGTTCAATGTTGTACATCCCATAGATCTATGGCTGTAATATAATGATCTTATGCAACATTGCAACTCATGGTTCTTAGCCCAAATGGGGTTTTCGACAGTTTATTGTACTTACTCAACTTCTTTGATGCTAATGAATTTATCAAACTCTTGTTTGCTAATGTGACTGTTATTGCATACATCAAAAGAGGGAGCATCATCGTATTTTTACACTATTCAATATTCACTCTATCTAAGCATTCGCATTCGGTAAAGGCTGCACTCTACCCATGTACACTTGTCCAAAATTAATAATGCACATGCAGATCTTCACACCCGAATCATTAAATCGTACGAGCCTTAAAAAAACACTTGCATTTTGCACCTTGAACGAAAGAAATAGGAGTCAATATCATGTGTCATATAATCGAAAACAACCGATCTGTCAAAGATTTCTATGCGCATTATCAATTTTGGAGCACTGTACAGTTGAAGCCAAAACTTACGCGACATAAAGCAGCGAGCAAACTGCACTTGTGTCACGCTCTCATGGCCCCTCTAATGATATCAAAGTCTCATTTCATTTGTTCGCCTGACATTATCATCTCGATGCAAATTATACTTACAACGTAAATGGATGTTGCAACTTGGAGGAATGCTGTAATTACAACCCACGTTGAGTGAAAACAAGATACAATGTGTGATAGACGGATTGGAGGCACACGCATGGGGTTTTTGTTGGACGCTCCTCTCGGTAAAGAAACGTCTTGTCAGGCAAAGTCATTCAACTGCTGAATATGAAGTAGTACTTAAGTAATCTAAGTGGTAGTGTGAGACCCGCGGCTGATCGAAGACTCGTGATCCTCACCTTCGTTATTACGACCTAAGGCACAGCGGCACATTTGTTCCTTGAAACATTACAAATATACTTTCCAGTGATAAAAATGTCCAAATCACATCACGGCCGTAAAGTGATGAGTGATATAAGACGATCTCATAATTATAATATATCATCATTATCACCTTAGAACTGCTGATAATGCTGATCCTTATAATATGTACTTACTAGGATATAACTATTTTAGTCCATAGAGATATAATATACTTAGATATAATTATTATTTTTTTTTTAAGGGCCTGTTTTCTAAATTATTTATTGGATGAATTTATGTAAATGTATGATTTATTTAAATAAGAGGTTTCATATTTACTTGATGATGAATTAATTTGCAATGACCCAACCAACATCCACTTGTCCCCATTGCCCAGGATCTTCTCGGCAATTTGTGGTGCCCCGTGGCTTGAATGTCCACATAGGCCGTATACATAAAAATGATCTTGCACATTCTCAGCCAGCGGCAGCGGTTCCTGCTGCTACGAACCTTAACCCACCCCGCAATGCTCAGGTCACTTCAAATTTTGATCTCTTGGCTTCTATGAGGAGAAACATCCGGGTGCTGAAACACATACCTAAAGGTGCAAGGTGTATGGCAGCTGGAAAGTTGTCTCATCTTATTGACCTTTGTGTTGAAAGTAACGGCAGACAGGAGTGGTATGATCTGTTAACCTTTCCTTATTCAGCCTTGAGGGTTCCCAGTAGTGTCGATCAGCGATCTCTTACAGCTAAAGTTAAGGACAATGTTAACGGCTCTGCTGAACCGATAGTTGACGACAGTTTTTTGACACACAGACAGGGTTCAATTTACAGGGCAATTGAAGCGAAAGTCTATGATGGGGATTTACGTGGGGCAGTCAGATTGTTAACCTCCGATAGCTCTCTGGCTCCCAGGACTCCTGAAACTATAACTGCATTAAAAGAAAAACACCCGACACCTTCGTGCCCCTTATCTTTTCCGCCTGAGCCAAATATTTCTTCACCCTTCTTATCCGTCACTGTTTCTGATGTTGCTGATGCTGTTGACTCCTTTTACAGTGGGTCAGCTGCTGGTTTAGATGGCTTGCGTCCACAGCACTTGAAGGAGCTGATCTCGGTGTCCGCAGGTGATAATGGGCACAAATTGTTAGAATCTCTAACTAGACTCTGCAACTTTCTACTGAAGGGAATGCTAAACCTGGAAGTTTGTCCATACTTGTATGGAGCTTCATTGTGCGCTCTTTCAAAATCAGATGGAGGAATAAGGCCGATTGCAGTAGGATCGGTTTTTCGCCGGTTGGTTGCTAAGGTTGGAGGTCGAGCAGTTAAATCGGAGATGTCTGTATTTCTACAACCTCATCAACTTGGGTATGGCACTGCTTTGGGATGTGAGGCAGCAATTCACGCCACTCGTAGCTTCGCCATGACAGGTTGTGAAAATGCATCTAATGACATTATTCTTAAGGTTGACTTGAAAAACGCATTCAACAGCATTGAACGAGATGGAATGCTATCAAAAATACAGGAGCACATTCCAACTCTCTATCCATTTCTGAGCCAGTGTTACTCGTTGCCCAGCCAGCTGTTCTATGACTCTGAGTCCATATCGTCACAGGTTGGGGCGCAACAAGGGGACCCATTAGGACCACTAATCTTTAGCTTAGCCATTAATGATGTCGTTAAATCGTTAGCTTCCCCATTGAATGTGTGGTATTTGGATGACGGGACAATTGGTGGAAACATCGATACGGTGGAAAAAGACATGAAAGCTATTATAGACATGTTTAAGGAAATGGGTCTTGAATTAAATAGAAACAAATGTGAACTTTTCTGTTGCAGCCCGAATATCCCCAACTTGTCCACCATAACAAATCTAGTCCCAGGAATCAAACTGTTGGATAAGGCAAACTTTACTGTCTTGGGAGCCCCTATTTTTCCTGAAGGCGTTCCACCACTACTTGATGGCAAAAGGGAGGGAATCAACAAGACAGTGAGTGGATTGAAGCAGTTACCGGCCCATGTTGCGCTTACAATCTTTCGCTGCTGTTTGTCTATGCCGAAGCTGACATATGCTCTGAGGACTTCTCCAGTTTGGTTGTTCCCAGCAAACATAGCTAATATTGATAACTGTATCAAAAATGTCCTGGAGCAAGTCCTTAACATCAAATTGGAGGGGGATCAGTGGCGACAAGCAGCATTACCGATCAGACACGGTGGTCTGGGCATAAGACGAGTCAAAGAGACCGGTCTCTCGGCTTTCCTATCCTCGGCGCACGGCGTAGTGGATCTTGTCACTCGGATCTTATCGATTAATGGTGACGGATTCCGCTTGCCTTTTGTTACTGAGGCTTTAGAGGGCTGGGAAGCTCAATGTCCTGGAAAAGAATTGCCTGATCACCTTGATGTCCAGAAAGCCTGGGATGATGTTCTGTGCAAATCTGTTTTGGACAAAATTATGGAGAGCAGTATAGGTGTAGATTTGGCGAGAGTGAGGGCTTCATCAAAACCTGAATCGGGCTCTTGGCTTCACGCGTTGCCGTCTCCTCAAATGGGCACCCTCTTGGACGATGACTCGTTGAGAATAGCAGTAGCATTAAGGCTCGGCTGCGACATATGTGAGCAGCATCATTGTATTTGCGGTGCACTGGTAGACTCAAGGGGTCATCATGGTCTAAGTTGTCCCAAGTGCGCTGGTAGATTTCCAAGACATCATGCGCTAAATGACTTGATTAAGAGGGCAATGGTCATGGCGAATATCCCGTGCGTCCTGGAACCACCAGGTTTGAGTCGCACTGATGGGAAGCGTCCGGATGGACTAACGCTGGTCCCCTGGGAGCGTGGCAGAAGCTTGTTGTGGGATGCCACATGTGTTAGCACGTTTGCAGCTTCACATTTAGCAGGAACGGCAAGAGTAGCGGGCTCGGCGGCTGAGAATGCCGCTAGATTAAAGCACCAAAAGTATACGGATTTAAAAAACCGTTACTTGTTTGTCCCTGTAGCAGTGGAGACGAGCGGAGTTTGGGGTGGTGAAGCTAAAGCCCTCATAAGGGATCTAGGCCGCCGTATTGCCTCGCGAGGACATGATCGTCGCTCCGGGTCGTACTTGGCTCAAAGGCTCTCTCTTGCTATTCAAAGAGGTAACGCTGCAAGCATTATGGGTACTTTTGGGCCAGGTATGACTCGTGGCGGATTATTAGATTAATTTAATTTTACTTTACCCTTTTACTTTACCCTAATTTACCCCCCCCAACACGGTATTATTTAAGATTAACTACTTCTACTTTATTTAGATCATAAACATGTTGTAATAGGCTAAGTTATTGTCAATAAATATATCTAAAGTAATCTTAATAAAGAGTCGGTCGAAAGCTGAATGTAAATATTTACCCAAAAAAAAAGTTTAGCCCTTATAACATAGGTAAGTACTTAACTTACACGTTAAAAACTGAATGATATGTTTCGGTAGAGGCTCTATGAGAGATATATTGTTGTTAGTACGTTTCAGTTAATTTTACAGATATCTATCATGAAATTTGTGAAAAATTTCCGCCGCGTGACAGATTTTACCGTCACATAATATCTGATGTAAAAAATGTCTACTTTAAATTCTGTAAAGTATTTAAATTTTGCCATGGTCACAGCAGATCTATTAAAAGAGCCGTTGAAAGGAAAAGTATGACTATACAAGATTCTTTTGAATAATGGTGAAACGCAAAAGTTTTTTCTAATACCTAGTGGAACAAAACTAAAAGTAAACGATCTCATAATATCATCAGAAGAAAAGAACGAAAGTTCTCAATTGTCTGACTGAAATCACGAAACGTTTAGAGACTCGTTAGTGTCACCGTCGGGTGAACAGAGCACGCTGTACACAGCGGAGTGCGACCACTCCACTACGTCATACTACCATCATTACGTTTAAAAACTTTTTACTATCATTATCGAATACACACGATGCCGACGCTCATCTGTTAACATTCCAACACTTCTACAATAGTTTTCTCCGTAACAATATTGCCCGTGCTTTCTCGATCGATTTCTACGATTCCCATCATACCTATCAAGTAAATAATTCCAAATTATATACAACGAGTAGCACGAAATTCATCTCACATGTAAGTAGGTACTATCGGTGAACCTTACAAGTGGTAATATTGATTTCTTTGGGAATTGAAGAAAGCTCGAGCCCACTCGTGCTCTTCCAATTCCTCGCACTGTTATTTAGGGAGCGCGTTTGATAGGATTCGGTGAATAATTGTGATTACCTACGACCGATTCAACCGCAATCCACATGCAATAGAGTGGATGTAACGGAGTATTTTTTGCGATTCCGTGATCGGAATTTGACTACTACGGCTTGACAAGAAAATAGCAGTGACGGGCTATCGCTATTACGAATGTAGAGCGCGTCGGTCCTACATGGGCCCGCCTGCTCAGATACGGCACAATCACATACTCTCAGGTTCATTTGTAGGTGCTGCTTTAGGTGTATTAAATGTGGGTAGGTAGGTACTTAGTAATAGAGCTCTATTATTTTTTCCTCAAAGCAGTCAGTATAAGTACCGATTAGGTTAGATAACTCGTGTTTATTGTATGATCAATTTGTAGTTAACTATAGCAATCAAATCAAATTGTTTAATTTCACTTAACGATACAAATAAATATGGAATAGACTTGTACAAATAGAGTAAACATGGTGTGATCGATATGAAGCCGGTTTCTTATGAATTATGTAAGCGAGTGGAACCCTCCTTCCGTTCCGAATAACCTCATTATTTCCGGACTTTGAATACATTGCACCCTGAAACCTGGTAAAATATTAATTTCCGTTTATTAATATTAAATATCTGTTAAACTCGAATTCAATATTCAACAAAGAGCTACCTTCTTACACCTAACTTTACTGGGAAAAGAGCAGTAGGATTTTTTTAGTACCATATTTAAAAACAATAATTCAGAGGGCTATTATTATAAGGCGGAACGTACGAGTATAATTTACAGCTTTTTCAATTTTTTTTTTCAGTTTACGGTACAAGGCCCTAATTAGTTTAAAAAATAACCACGAACTCAGTAATCTGCGTTTAGCAGCTGCGTGATAGGTAGATGAAAGAACTTATTTCTTAAAGAACTTTAGTAACCGACCTAGCTCTTAAAATAGGCAATCAGAACGCAGTGGTTCAACATACACGACGCGACGCTGCATGTTACTCTTATGGATGATCTGTTAGCAGAAGGTTTAAGAAAGCTGTAACCGTATGAAATACCTAACTAATGACAGTATTTTGGGTCTAGGAATAGAAATAAAGACGTGACAAGTAATTTTGTAAGTTGATTCGGTGTGATGGATGATACAGCTACGTGGGCAACACGGATGTCCTCATAGAAGTGAGGATAGGTCGACAATGGCCGCGTCACACCAATTTGCAATGTGACACACGATACGCCGAGGATTTTAAATCGTGAATTACGTAGGAGTTGCAAAGTATCGCTTGGAATTTACATAAGATGGTGTGTCTGGCTGCAGAATTTATAATCATTACACATAAATAAGTAGGTACTTACTTCTAGTAAGACTGGTCTAAGTTGGCACCATTTGTTAGAACTGACTGTACCCCAACCATTTACAAGAATTTACGAATATTTTACATGTAATGAGATGATAAAATTATAATTCTGTAATGTAATTCTGTTGGTAGAGGTGCTCCGAAGCGTAAAACATTAAGTATTGCAGGCACTTATTTGTTTTATTACACTTTAGCAAAAACGTATGGACTTTAAAACTTCGCCAGTACTCAATGAAAAAATTCCAAAGACATAGCACCGAATCAGGTAACTACTCCTAAACGGGAAAGACTATTCTGCAATATTGAAGTAGGTAAGTTCATTAAAAAATGGGGCCATTATTGGTGTCTGCATTTTCTGAGTGGAACTTTTTTATTGCCCGCGAGTTTATTTTGGCATGCTATTACCATGTGGACTACTACCAGTTGTGTATCATTCAATAAAAATGTTGATAGACGTACATAATTTAACCTTGCTTGGCTACGCCAGTGCCGCGTAGCCAATGATTAGCTAAATTAGTTTTCTATTGCTACGCCGTCGTAGCACAAAATAACAATAAGTCCTCTTTTTTCAAATTTTAACGTGATATAAATTTTTATTAATAATTTGTTTTAGTCTTGGATAAATTCTAAAGATTTATTTCAAAAGATTGCAATAACGTTTAAAGTATTATATGTTACGTACGCCTATCGCTAACCATAAATTGATAGCAGGTCATATTCTATGAACGAGGCATTTTTCCAGGGTAATCCAAGGACGACTGGTGTACCAGGCAACAAGATCATTGCACTATTCAAAAGAGGATAAAATATATAGAGTAATTTAAAAAAAATAGCATAAAAACATTGAAACCAAGGACGACTGGTGTACCAGGCACAGCCATACTTGATTATATGTGATAATTATATATCTGTAGGAAGTTTTTCACTGCAAATAATCAGATTATCATTCAATTATTTCCTTTTTAAAACAATACCATTTATTTTCCAGTCGATCGAAGCCACCCGGCCACAGCGGTCGCTGGGCGAGCCGTGCGCGACGGGCGCGGACTGTGCGCCCGCGCATGCGCGCTGCGAGGCCGGCGCGTGCGCGTGCGAGCCATACTACGCGCGGGCCAACGCCACCACCTGCCTCGAATGTGAGTCATTATGAGGCTATGATACATACCTTAGTTATAAGCTGACGGGCCTAGCACGGGGTGCAAGACGCGCACATCAAGACGTGACATAAGTTTTCCGTCGCACTCGCGCTCGTGGCCACGCGATGTGCTCTTGTCACGTCTTGATGTGCGCGTCTTGCGACCCGTGCTAGGCTAGCTGATCACGTATAGCAGGCTAGCAAGCTGTAGCTTAAGAGCAATCGTCCAAATAAAAATGCATTAAATCCCCCCAAAGCTATAATCTCCGTTAATAACAGCATTAAGCGTTGCAAACGTTCCCGTCCACTCCGTCTGCGGTCCATTACCATCACTCACCTGGTGAGTGGTGACCCGTGGCCAAATCTGTCTAATGCCAAAATCGGCCAACACCGTTGTACGTCTGGCCGCCTGGCTGGCCAATAATAATACAGCTCTCGATTCGATTCACATCGCTCTGTTTGGATTGTGCATTAATACCCGCAAATTAAACTACTTTATGGTCATCCACTTAGACCCAGAGAAAGAGTGACGGTGAAGTTTATTTTCGGCAGTCGGAACGGTTTGTGTTGAATTTAATGCTACTCTATAAAATAAATGCAGAAAAATTATATATATAATTAGAATTACACTTGACGTTCTAATATTACTCTTACAAACTTTTCCCTTCCTTTGTGTGAATCTGAGAATCAAAAAAATCGGATGTCGTAATGGACGCAAGTCGTGACATGGCTTTTAAACAAAATGAATATTTCCTTTATTGTACTTTGTGGTAGAGCTTTGTTACAAATATAAAGAAATGCAGATGAAGAGGTTATTCTAACTACAATAAAGATATACTTTCACTCTTCATAACTTTTAAGTGCCATATGCGATTGTGTGCAAAACAAACTTCAATTGTGGCCACTGAACTCTCTTCAGCTTTGATTGCTAATGTGTTTTTAATGGATTCATTTAACCAATTTTTAAATCGGTTTCACTCTCTAGAATCTGTCTTTTATGGATTCATGGCGCCTTATAAATAAACTCCGTGATCGTGAAGGTGGTATTATTAAGACACAGTTTTCTAGACTGTCGGTCGATTTCTTTAAAGTTGAGACCGTGACTGCAGAACAGTGTCAGACAAATGGAAACCGACAGAGAGATGTTATCTCAGGATTCGTCGCACGACAAAATCGCGGACACTACTTTACTTAGGTATCCGTAGAGAAACATCTCCACTGTCTCCGTCGCTCCATTTTTCTTTTAAATGTATTAACTAGGTACCTACTTTCAATCTTTATTGCTACTTTTATAATCATATACTGGATCGTTATCCCACGCTTGCCTTCTTTCCAAATACTACCTACTTCTCTACCAAATTAGGCATGGTTGTTTTCATAAGTATGGCAATGCCGACAAATTTATTAACTCTGGAGAATGTATGTTAATTGTTTACAAATTTGCCTACTGTTTGATGTGATACAAAAAAATATGACCAGATCCAGAGTCAGTTCAGTCGTAAGTGCCCGTAAGCACATAAGAAGAGGCACCTACCACCTAATCAATCTAGACACAGGAATACTAACGCAATATCTACGATTCCCTATAATATTTCTAATAAATGTAAATTACCGTTTAACCGGACATACACTTCGTTTTGTGGTATGGCGAACCTGCCTCGCGGCGGGAACGGTGGCGGAGGCGGATGCGGCGTGCAGTGTGTAGGTAAGTGTGTAACACACTTCTGAACTGCGACCGCCTACCTGCGCGCGCGCATCCAGTCAAGCTACATTTTTGAACCGGGATAGAACTCGGGACCGCTAGGCGTCAGGCCTACACTACATCTTAATTGCTATAATAATAACTTTATAGACTGTACTTTTCTTCTGCATTATGCATTAATTTACGGCACGTAGTTGTAAACGCTACTATACTGGGAGTAAGGTTAATCACTTAACGCCGTTATACATGATGGCTTAGTTAAGCGATGAAATATTATATTAATTTTGAGAATAAGGTTGGGTAACCATGATTATTATACCATGATTGTAACTTTACCGTTTCTAATATTGCTAAGCATAGGTCATAGAATACCTAATACGTTACAGACACTATATTCTGCCATCATCTACAATAAGAAGTTTACCTACACAACGGCCTGTAAATGTACCTTAGTTAGCTATCTAAAAAATATATAAGCAATATATATGCATATTTTACCACGTCTACACTATTAATTTCACCCACTAATAGGCTGGCTGTTAATTTCCTTTAATTAGCGAGGAAAATTAAGCCGCAGGCTCGTATCCGTTGCATTCAATTTATCGAAGCTCAAATAACCTCGGGCAGAGCCCGCTTTTACTGCTTCAGAAGAGATAATAATCAGATTTACCTACATGTTTCATTAATTAAATAAATTTAATACTGTACCTATGCAGCTTAGAAGAAAATGGGTTATGGGACTTATGGCTTATGGGTGTTTTGGCAGAAGGGTTTTTATTTTGTTCATTTCAACTCCTTACGAAAACTACGTGTCTCAGATACGGAGGTAAATGCAACATACATAATTTAGAACAGACTCAATTTTTCATCGTTTTTTTTTATTATTTTTCAGTAGAGATTTCAGTCAGTAGTGGTCAGTCGTAAAACTTGTAGTTAGATAAGTAAATAAAGTTGTGAATGTGATCCACAAAGTTGTGAAGAGCTAGAGTTGCTATAGATTGGCAAGTTGCTTGGCGACCCTCCTTGCGGGGTGAAAGACGCGGAGAGGACGAGGTACCCAAGACGACAGCGGGTAGCGGGAGGGTAGCGGGGAAGGGCAACGCGTGCACTGCATGTCATTGTTACGGCAGTCTCGGCCGCGCAGCCGAGGCGGCCACATGTCTAATATAGTCTGTCATAATTTGAGTGCGACCCACATGAGATCATTGATTCTGAGACCATTAGTCTTAGGATGAGTGTTGAGGCCTTTTTAATATTATCATTATATTATTATTAGGTATCTATAATTCGTCAACAAAATAACGTTAAAAACAACAAATCGTATAATGTCTCAATATAGGGGCTTCTTGTAGAACAGCGTACCGGATCAGTCATGCTACGCGGCTAAAGGTTGGTACTGCGCAGTCAGATACGAAAAAGTAAACAACAAAGACGAAGAGTCCATATGACAGTGCGTCAGTTGTCAGTTCTTGTAACTAGGAAAGCAACCAAAATTTATGTGATTTAATGAAAGTAATTAATGAGCAAAACACAGAGAAAAATTACAAAATTGATGAAATTTTGAAAGAAAATGGTCATATCGTGCTTCGCCTACCCCTATACCACCTGGAATTAAATCCTATTGAACTTGTGTGGCGGTACGTGAAAGGCGAGCTCGCAAGAACGTCGATTGACTCTAACTTAGATAAAGAGATAAAAGACTTAGAGTTGCTTTTCTCTAATTATTCGCCTAAAAAGTGGAGAAATTGTGACGACCATGTCATAAAAAATTAAGACGAGTATTATAAATCTGATAGAGTATTTGACGATGTATTGGACAGGTATGTTATTGTTTATTTATAATTTATTGTAAATTAAACATAAATTGGTTTTTGTCTTAGATTTATAATTGAAGTTAATGAAAACGATGATGAAGATGAGGATGACGACGACGATGAACAAGTTCAAACAGAGAGTGAACATGAAAGTGACATGGAAATTGATTTATAAAATAAAACACTTTTACATAAATAAATTCAAATTGGTAGATATTCTGAAGGTAAACATCCAAATTTTAGCCCCTGTTCCACAATGTCTGGTTAGTCGCTACCTGTCGGATAAAATACATGCTGTCACTGTCTAAAAAATAATAACAGAAAGTGACAGCATGTATTTTATCCGTCAGGTAGCCACTAACCAGACATTGTGGAACAGACCCTTAATGCTGTCAAACTATAAATTTTAAGCTAAATATGACATTTACGGGAACAGTCATAGAATAAAATTTTACTTACGTCAGAAATAGTTACAAGCTATCGCGAGATTAATCCGGGCACACTTTTCTACGTGTGTAGCATGTCGTGCTACCTCGCCCCCGCCACTTCTTTCACCCCGCAAGGAGGGTCGCCAAGTAACTTGCCGCATTATAACCTCCAGGCTCTTCGGCGTCATTTCCAAACTAGTCCTGCTACCAGTCCGAACCAGGCTAAGTATAGTCTAGATATGTTGGTGGATATATCTGTGCTGTCAGGCTGTCAGACCAAGTTGGAGCTAAGGGGAACGGTCGTGCGTACTCATCACTTTTAAACTCGGATAATGATACTAATAAAATTGTTACGTCCGCCAATACGTAGGTATAATTGTAAAGTTGCATGCTATAAATAAAAATAATTGGTGAAGGTGTACTTAAAGCTACTCACAGTAATCTACAAATTTAAGTAAGTATATCTAGGTCCTCTACATGACATTTTTAACGGTTATCGTGTATCTAGTATGTATGTGTATGTTGAAGAATAGTTATGTACTTATGTATGTTTGTAACGAATAAACACTGACAAACTAATTGATTCACCATTATTATGCTGCCTATCCCAGACTTCTAATAGGCTTTGCTACTGGACTTCCAACGAGAAGCGATGCAATTTTTGTGCGAAAAATACAGTTGGTAATTTAAATAAAGTACGAGTAGGTAACAGAAATTTCAATACTTACCTTCCGAACTGTCTTATATTCCGTATAAATTAATATTAATTGGTTTACATAATTAATTGATAACTTTACATAATTTCGAATAAGTATCGTAAATCTAAAATTGTTTACTTGAAAGCCTAAATTAAGCAATTGATTACTTAGTTCTGGAAAGAGCTGTCGTTTTACGTTTAGCATAAATTAAATTAAGATGTTATGCAAACAACTTTACTGTACTGTGCCTCTTTGAGCTTTGCCGGTGGTAGATTGGTCGGGTAACGCGCCCGCTTCTCACGACATAGATATGCCAACAGATTACATAGTGAGGAAACGTGAAGGAAACATTTAGATTGAGCACATCTGGATGTGTGAAAAATAGCGTGGTCGAGATTATGGGGATATGCACAAAAGTTTCATTCATGTGGGCCAAGTGCAGGAATCAACACACCGATACACACCCTCGCGAATTATTTTTTCATGATGTTCCGTATGTTGGCTATCTTATCTTTACAGTGCATTCGGGTATAGCACTATCAGTATCAGATTAAATGATTAAACCACTGTTCGTAGCTTGAGGTAGGTTGGTACTTCAACAAAACTGTAACAATTTGGCCGCCATTTATACATCTTCAACTCGTAATTAACCTAAAACATGCACAGTGGCTAATGTCGCACGCACCTTATATCTTTGATCTCATCCACTTCTTCTGCACCGCGGGGCAGACAATGGGCCACCGATTTGAGCTTATTATTACAAAGACGTGGTGACTGGAGTCTTCGTGGACACGCATGCGTGACGTGTAGGTACAGGAGGCATACTCTATACTGATAAAAAACAAATGAATGAGAGATGCCGTGCAATCAGCACGTTAATACAAAACGAGATAGAGTCGTGGCTCGCGCAGCATAGCTCCGAGACTTTGTTTTTCGTCATATAGAGTGGTCCCCCGTACCACCCCGTTCAGCTGCGGAGTGCGGAACTCTTATTAGCCCAGATATGCATGGCAACTGAGTGGCCGGCGGAATGCGATGAAATAGTCAAATTTTGGCACCTGAGGTCTTATGTGAAAATATAGATAATCTTTCAAACAAAGGATGAGTAGTATAGAGCAAGCAAGACATGATATAAACGACCAACCCAACTAATAGATCTGATAATCCTCTGAATGATACTTTTCATAAAAAGTACCTTTGTGAAGTACGAGTAGTTAAGATGAAATATTTCATAAGCGTTTATAAAATCAAAAGCCAGCCGCACAAGTACGTAGCTTCTCGTACTTACTATAAATAAACACCGCAAACATAAAAAGGTTAACCACAACATCATAAAATATTTCTGCATTGTCCGCTACTCTTAAAATAGTTCGCAGAAGCCGCCACTGCCTGAGGCTCCACAACACAGAGTAGGCAACAGACTCATGCTGATGCACTTGTAATATGTGAGTTCAGAGGAGGTAATAGCGTGTTTTGTTTCCGTGCAATATTCGTAGAAGGTGATTCAGGGCTCGTATGACCGTAACCGTTATGACGAGCGGAGACCCGAGGCGATTCGCCAGCCATAAGTGCATGTCATAGCTAAAGGAATCCCAAACCACAGAGCTTCATCCACTTATCACTTCGACACTTAGGTACGCTACGGAAATCCTAGCTTATAAAGCAGATGAAAACTGACGCAAATTGTATGACCCACAATTCCTATATTGCCAACTGTGCTAGACCAAATCGACCTTGACTTTATGTCTGTGACCCAGATCATAACTGAAGATACAGATTGAAAAGACACGCACATCGCGTCATTATCCACGGATAGACAGCCAATATAATAAATGGGTACACCATTATACGCTTTATCAGAGCCGCTGTGCCGCAATCTCTGAAAAGAAATTGAATGATAAGGTTGATAATATTTGAAAAGCTCCTGATGCGAAGCATAATGACACCCAGTCATGCAATATAATTATGATATCTTCTGAACTTCGAATACATGCTTAAAGACATAATTTTATTCACACTTATATCCTAGTATCCATAACAATATTACTCAATCGCTTTACATAATTATAATTAATTAGGTAAACCAACACAAGAATAATAATCCTTAGTGACTTTCTAAATATGTTTTTGCCTAAATTGGTTATCTAAGCTATTATTGATAGGTGTAAATTGTAAATGTTTCCCGATCGGACACATTAATTAAGACATGGCGCGGAACTGGCCGCGGGTGCCTCTTTCTTTTTTAGACTTGCTAATAAATCGCAAGGAAATCTAATTAAATTCCTCATGTATATAAATCGCGTGCATAATTAATCGTTGATCACCTGTTAATTTCCTTGTAAACAGGTATTTTATAATTTTTATACCAATAAATCATCGTTCCTAATCCATGAATACAAAACAAGCGGTGTAGCGGAACAGCAAATAAAATCCTTTGAGCGACAGGTGTGCGTTGCGGGTTGCGTGCTGTTATTTGGGTCTTTTGACAATAAAGTAATGGAAATAGAACTGTCTGTTAGATGCTAATCCAGTTGCTACACGTACATTTTGTATCTTCAAAATAAAACGCTACATACGTTGCATGCATAAGTAATCTACCGTAAATAATCGAACGGAACCCACCTACCATTCAAAGAATCCAACCATACACCTACATTTTCTAAAGTGCATATTATGGCTGTTTTGTATTATTCTGAAATTTAAGATTCTTAAGCTTAATGGCGACCATAGAAGAAACTCTTCCATCACTGGGATCGATCTTATTATTTGGCTTCCTAACATAACAACAGCATTAAAAATATGTATAGGTACAATATTTTTATTTTTATATGTGGTCGGTAGCTGGGTAGCTGACATTCCCCAATGACTATAACATCATCATCATCACACCACCTCCCCCACTTCTCTTCATGCTCAGATTCTGATTATCATCCCCCAACCACCTACCTTCTCTTCATATCTCTCCTCTTGTTGCAGCGATCCTGCTGGGCTCCAACTTCATCATAACACAACCTACCTTATATTCATGCCATTCCTCTTGTTGAAGCCACAACTGCAGTCAAGCCCCTCATCCTCCAACCTCATCTCATAGCCACATTACCTTCATGCCACTCCTGTTTGTTGAAGCCACCCTACTGGGCTCCGACCTTGCTCCAACCTTATCATAACATATCCTACGCTCTCTTCATGCATTCCTCTTGTTGCAGCGACCCTTCTGGGGTTCAACCACAACATTCCATAACCCATACCATACCATAACACAACCTACCTTCTCTTGTTGCAGCGACCCTGCTGGGCTCGGAGTGTGCGGTGTCGGAGCAGTGTTCACTGAAGGTGGCGTACAGCGCGTGCCTCGAGGGCGTGTGCCGCTGCACAGACGGCCATCTGCAGTTCAGGAAGCACACTTGCTTGTCTCGTGAGTATTTGTTGAGTTACTATTTACCATTCCACGGGAAACAAACAAAAACTACCTTACTACGAATGTAATAAGGGTTCTGTCAGATGTCTTTTCCCGTGGTTATAGCGGGTTACTTTTTACTAATGAAAACGAACGAACGAGAGTCGTGCAATTGGCCCGTTTACAACGAGATCCTGGCTCATGCAGCAGCGGCGCTTCGAAACTTAGTTTTCTTAGAGTGCCATGGACTGACTACAAACCCCTGCAGTTGGTTTGTGGCTGGTGTTATTGTCTCGGAGTGCGCGGTGTCGGAGCAGTGTTCACTGAAGGTGGCGTACAGCGCGTGCCTCGAGGGCGTGTGTCGCTGCACCGACGGGCATCTGCAGTTCAGGAAGCACACTTGCTTGTCTCGTGAGTTGATATTGTATACCTTACAGGGTTTTGAAAAAAGGGTATACTAAGCCGAAAGGGGGTGACTCAATCAATGGGTCATTTTGATCAACTTTTGTTCTACAAGTTTTAGAAACCACCCCCTTTCGGTTTAGTATACCCTTTTTGCAATAGTATGTATACTGAAGAAAATCGAAGGCACGAGAGCTGTGGCGTAATCGGCACGTGAGGTAGAGTCGTGGAGCGTGAGCCCGCAGCGCTCCGGAAACTTCGTTCGTTTTTCGTCATATAGAGTATCCATGGACTGACTACAAACCCCTACAGTTGGTTTGTGGCCCGTGTTATTGGGCTCAGAGTGCGCGGTGTCGGAGCAGTGTTCACTGAAGGTGGCATACAGCGCGTGCCTCGAGGGCGTGTGCCGCTGCACCGACGGACATCTGCAGTTCAGGAAGCACACTTGCTTGTCTCGTGAGTGGATACTTTGTTTGCTGCTGGACTCACCAGTGTAGGGGTTCAGTAGAGACCCATAAAGTCGGCCACCCTCCAGTAGTCGGCCCTTTGGGTTTAAAACCGTTAGGAATAGCGTAATTGTTCATGTTTTGGAACGCAGCTATGATCATAGGATTTACTGGTTTGTGATTGTCTGATAGCTAATTTTATTATGATATCTAATGACTTTGTCCGCAGACTCATTAGGGTTTACTTAGTTAAGGCTAGCCAGAACAGTTTATTTTTCGAAAAATGAAACCCTACTTATATTTTGTGCTTTCTTTAATTTTAAAGACTGATTTATCTGCGCACCAAATCTAACAGTATAGAATATTGATGGTTAGTAGCAATAACTTTCAATTTCACCAGAACTGGGCGGCGGTATCAGTGATCGACCGTTCAACCACGTCAAATCACCGCAGTCTGGGCCGCCCGGGCATTTACTGGACTAGATCGAAATGATAAGCTGCCGTATAATTCTATCAAGCCTAGAAAATGAAAGTCCTCAATGCCTGTATTTTCTCTTTTATTTTGCGGCAGCCTGTTTTTACCATAATTATGCCTATAAGATTTTCTACGATTAACCACGGTAGCATTAAATTGGGTACTATTAAGGTAAATATTTTAGTTTTTCATAGTAAAGTACCTAAGGAAAGCTTAATTGAAATTCCTCGTCAGTTGATTCCTTAATAAATCGCAAATGCTCATGAGAAATTCTAACTGGATTGTTCGAAAACCATGTGAATGCTCTTATTATGGGCCATAATAAAATAATATATGGTCTAACTGTGAGAATCGTGCTACTTATCAAGTACTTATATACCTAGCCATATATCGCTTCGATAGCCGAGAGGCTGAGGTAACAATGAATAACTGGATCGGATGTACCTACAACTACTATACTTAATTGTTTTATAAAAGACTGAATTTCTCAACAATTGGGTCTAATCTAATAAAAGTTATGTTGGTTTGATCCAAAATATACCTACTTCAGTACTTATTATTGCCTACCTGCCGACCTACGTAGTTAAGTGTACCGGACCAGTTAAATTATCACTTAGATTCCTTGATAGAGTTAATAATCATAAAGAATGTACTTAGAGCAATAACATGTGAAACCCCGGACGGTCATTTACAACTGTACCAGGCCAATGGAGCAGCGACAGACCGTATGGCTACTATTGAGAAAATTGCTGCCTACCAGCTGCCATGCCATTTGTTTGCGATATATATCACAAATTACTTGTAATAACTGATATTTCTCGTAATAAACTCGCAAATTGCGGTATAATCAAATAAAAATATGGTGTGATTTCAGCCGCGCCGCCGGGACACGTCTGTTATAGCAACGAGCACTGCCGTCTGTGGGACAAGGAGAGTCACTGCGAATTCGTCATACCGAACCTCTTCGGGAGGTGTGGCTGCAACCCCTCCTTCAGGAAAATTGGCGACAGATGTGTAGCGCAAAAACCTACGTATCCTACAGAAGCTGTCATCGCCGAAGAAGACCCTACCGTCGCGGATGTATCGAGTAGTCCGTCTGAGAGAGTAGCAGCAGCGGCACAAACTAACGTCAAAGTTGGTGCTGATGGGACAAAATATGAATTTTCTGAACTCGACGATCCTCAGCCGAGCAAACTGCCGCTGTCGACGAACAAAAACGACGTCCTGAGCACGCAAGAAGACAGCCCGCTCATGCAGGCTGTCATGAAAGCTCCAACAGTGGAGCCGGCGAAACGGCTCCCCATATCTATCAGGAAAGACGGGGAGCCAAACGAAACTATGGTGGGCGTAGATGAGCTAACAGCGAACCTTCACGCAAACGATCAGCCAGTGTACAGAGTGGTGACACAACCGACTGTAGACAAGAAGACGAACAAGAAGAGTGGGTCCAAACTTCATCAGAACTCTGGGAAGCCTTACAAAACTGGTCATCAACAGAAGAAGTCATCCTTGAAAGGTAATCAAAATAACATCATAAATATTCACATTGAATACAGCTTATTGAGATTCCTTATTATTCGGTATTGTGTAAACATTTAGCTAAATTATTAACATTGTTCCACAGACAAGCACCGGACCCGAACAGAGTCAGTCCAAGACCTAGGGCCAGTGTCTCTGGGCATGCCGTGCCTCACTGACGCCCAGTGCCAGCAGATGGACGCCTACTCGCGCTGCGCCAACAAGCGATGTGACTGCGCCTACAGAACCAACTCCACCGCCGCCTGCTCAGCTAGGAACCGGGGGTGCCTGCCCGGGACCTTCCAGGTGAGGAATAAGGCTTTTTAATTTGGTAGTATCATAATTAAGCGGAGAGTAGGAATTTATGATATCGTGTCTGTAAATGACGACGCATGTTATAGTTACTTGATGTATGTAAGTAGGTATATAGTTAACTTAAGTGTGTATAATTAATTGGACATTGGTGTTAAAAGCACATTTTTACAATTTAAGATGGTATAGGTAATTAACATGCACATGCGATCAATTAAAGCGATTCAAATTATTCAAAGCGATCGCTCATTAGAATTAAATGAAGTGTAAAAATAATTGTAACAATGATTACAAGTATTTGAAAGTAAGTGACAAGAAAACAAGCGTCTTCGCGGAAACCGGAACATTTCACAATATGTGAAACATTTCCAATAAGGAAAACTTCATGCATCAGGCAGGTATTATATATTATATAATCAGGAGTTGTTGCTGAATGTACCTAGTTAATACTTTCATACTTTCACCTGGTTAACTGCGTTCCCGTTGTATGAAATGTAAGTGTTAACGAGTGTTCGATGTAGTACTGTACGACTTATGACTTATGAGTAGTTATGACCCATCACGTATCAAAAGTAATAAAATAACGCAGAATGCAGAGTTCTTCGAATTTCATTGACTTGCAGTTGCAATAAAATTCCTTAACGGTATTCTATAATATTTGCTAAAATCATAACCAATGTTTCCCGTTTGTCCTCCAGTGCCGATCAACAGGTGTCTGCATCAGCTGGTACTTCGTGTGTGACGGACGCAAGGACTGCCCTGATGGCTCGGACGAGACCTGTGAAGGTACTGGGAAAGGTAACTGTCTGCACACTTCCTTTTACCGCACCTCTTTACACTTCTGTTAACCTGGTATTTCTGGTGTTTCGGGAGAGTTTCGCAATGTCTGGATAAAGGTTATCTGTAGGATAAAACTCATGCTGATAATATGATTTTTGTCACACCGATAGCTAACTTAATTATATTCGGACATTGTGTAACCGACTCTAATAATACATTTAACATTAAATGTTGTCCCGTCTTTGAGGAGTTTTTAGCTTCCCGGGTCAGTCTTATGGAGCATAATGGTAATCCGGAAGAAATTATGCTTTTAGCACCAGGCCCTTTCAACTCAATTGACTCAAGGCTATTAGGGGGGTCATGTCCAATAGCGGACCGCAAAGTTCCTTATACCAACCCAAATAAGAATCTAAATAGCCACACAGCTATATGCGAGCAAACATCTACGAGAATACCAATATTGATAGTTTAGTTAGGGCCTTTGCTGCGTGCGTGTTTACTTATGGTTCCTTACCAGGAAAAAAAATCTTCCAAGCTTTCCTATCTATACATATGTCTAAGCCACCTGAACCATAAAATTACCTAGTTTTGCTGGCTGTCGGTGGATATCGAAACTCGCTAGCTGTATTGTTAATACGCAGCAAAAGAAAAATAATTTGGTTTTATTTAGGTATTTAAAACCTCTATTCCGGGAACATAAAAACCTTCTATCGTAACCGTTGCACGTAGGTAAACACCTAACTTCATTCCAGACGGCACAGGCGAGCGGTGTCCCATGCACGCGTTCCGGTGCGGCGGGCTGGGCTCCAAGTGCGTGTCGCGGGCGTCCCGCTGTGATGGCAAGCCGCAGTGCCCAGGCGGGGAGGATGAGAGGAATTGCCGCGCTACTAGGCGTAAAGGGTGAGTTGCTTCTGCTGGTTTATATTATTATAAGCTTAACTGTTGGTCGACTGAGTTACCGGGATATCGGGTAGGTGGAACGCCATTCAATCGTTTAGCCTCATGGAGCGCCAAACCCCTTTCTCCTCAGCCTTCCTCGTCCAGCCAATACCAACCACCTGTCTAAGGTCGTCGCCCTTCAGTATCTCTTTGAAATGGAGATGGAGATGACAATCAAAATAGGCGACCGATTTGGCTACAATAGCTGAGCATTGTGATGGGAACGTGAAAGAGAGCTGCGCTGCGACCAAAGACTTATCTTACCAACTTATTAATGTTTCTACGTATCAACCAGAGATCAATTACAAAACGCTGTGACGACAAGGGTGGCCGTACTCCAACCATCTAATCACTTAATATTTTCTACTTCCAGTTGTCCCCGCCACACGTTCCGCTGCAACTCGGGCGAGTGCCTGCCGGAGTACGAGTTCTGCAACGCGGTGATCTCCTGCAAGGACGGGTCGGACGAGCCGCCGCACCTGTGCAATGAGCAGTCCAGGTGAGGCACCTCTGATGATTATTATATGATGTATAGGTATAGCTAAAGGCGTATTCTAACGGACGGAGGTTGGATGTCGGATACCTGGCACCATCCTGCTGATTTAACTGAAAGCCATGCTTGGTTTGGTTCTTCATAATGAGTATGAAACAGTTCATCGAAAAACTCATGAGCTGTTAGCTTACAGAATTTCGCCTACAACATACGAACATTCATTTGTCGTAGAATGTGGTGGGCGAAACGTTCGTTGGTTATTTCACTCTGGATAAAAACACAGTTAACTACACACACAATTCACCTGAAACTCACGAGTCTTACGACCCCAACGGCACGCAAGTTTTTTATTTCAACTCCTTGCATTTGTTTTGCAGATGGCGCGCAGCAGACTTCTGCCCGCTGCGGTGCGGCAACGGGCGGTGCCGCAGCACGGCCGTGGCGTGCTCGGGCCGCGACGGCTGCGGGGACAACTCCGACGAGATCGCCTGCTCCGTCTGCCGTTAGTATTACATACCTATGTAGCAGTCTAGTAGCTAGTCACTAGCTTGCTATCCTAGCTTACAAAATTAGCCTCGTGTATCCCGGGCATAAGGGTGGGTCCCCAAGGAGCTTAAGGAACTGTATTTGCGGCGACAACAGCGACAGGTCACACTAGGGCATGCAATACCGCAATACCGGTATTCGTAATACCGGTATCAGGGACAAAATTCCCGCTTTTTTCAATACCGGTATTGAAAGTTAATACCGGTATTGAAGTAATACCGGAATCGGACTCCTTTAGGCTATAATAAAGCGATTAAGATATAGTATTCCAATGTACTGTGAAAGCGCACTTGTTTCCAACCGTTTGATGCAGTTTTCGGCCGTTTGATATCTACTGTTGTCCATGCGTAAACGGACACTGGATGTAAAAATAATAATTCATTGTAAAATTTAAACTCTAATACTCAATTCTCGTAAAAAATTATAACAAAAAACTGAATTTCATCGCTTTTTCTCGTTTTATTTTGACCTATACGACCTTTAATCACAACATATGCCATTTATTACAAGAAAATCTAATACCGGTATTAATACCGGGATCCCGGTATTGAGTTGCAATACCGGAACTCAATACCGGTATTGAAAATAGTTCCGGTATTGCATGCCCTAGGTCACACTGAATCGTCTGCCGTTAGTATTGGTCTCTATTTGAACTGCCATCACATAGTACGAATTTCAGATTCGGTAGGTACTTTATTGACGGTTTCATAGAATTAGCAAGTACGTAACATAATAATGAAATGCATAATGCCTATGACCTAAGCCTACACCAGCTATCACTAGGTCAGGTGATATATCGTAATGTTAGCTCCACTAAAACAGTAGAATCACGGTCGCAGTATGAGGAATCAAGTCTAATCCAGTAATCCTTATTTGGTTGCTACCTACATACAACTTCACCTACACCTACAGTTACCTACCAAAAAAGTCCTAACTTTCATATTTTGCTCATTCCGCCACGACTCCACGAGACCAGACTATAAATATGCATCACATTCTATCAAAAGGCGTCCTCATTTTTGACAATAGAAGCATGTCCAATAGAAACAGATGTGTGAAAATATGCATGCTATGAAATATCAATTATGCCGTTATGCCCAAAATTAAAAGTCGCCCACCTGGCAAAATATTATGGCTTATGAAGACAATACGTTGTAAAAGGTACAGTTTTTTTATTTGCACATTCATAAAAAAATAAATCACACGGTCTAACTCTGTCATATCCCAGTATGTTTACGACCTCTTATAAAAATCTAAACGAACAATTACGATGCAGGTATTTGAAGAATGTGTATTGTAAGTTTTTTTTTCGATGAGGATGTAATTATTTCGGTTAGTAATGCAGTACCTACATAATTATGTATATGAACATAATTACATATAATCTATTTATTCACAGGATGCCCGGCACCACCAAACCCGGAACTGCTGGCGTCAAATAAGTAAGCAGGACGGAACCTCTTAGAAAATACTCTAATCGAACGAGAATAGGTTTCAACAGGATCTCAATTTTGCTGCGAAATTGACAATGTATTCAAAAATAAGTTTTTTTTGTCTAATCAATATGGAAATCAACTGCGATTGGTGTAGCTCGCCGTATATTGGATTTGAATACCCTGTCCCACAACAATGATCTACCTGCCTATTAAAGAAATCAAGATACTCTAAAACTAAGTAAGACTGAGGAGTCATACTCTGATTTATTTTTATAAAATTAAAAATAAAGATCTTTGTAATGTAAGTAAAAAATATGTACATAATACTTCAGTTAGAAATAAGTAAAATGAAACAAATAATTAAGTATGTAGTAGAAATTAACTTAGATATTCAGTATACACCATATTTTAGCCAAAAATATGTGCAGTATGCATTATTTATTGGTCTTGCTAGCCCATGTTTAGATATAATAAAACCAACGATATTAGTTATTCAAAATCTACCACAAAAAACCATAACAGTTCATAGAAATTTTAGAAATCGAGCGTGAGTGCGAAAATTCGACATAAAAATATCAGTTTTGGTAATTTTTATGTTTCTTTTTCAATTGAATAAGATTAGTTAATGGCTAAGTGTATTCGAGTCAAGTGTAACTTAATGTATTATAGCGTGATTGTGTGTGATTGTGAATATTTATTAAATTAATTATTAAATACTTACTTGTTTTAATGTCCCAAAACCTCAACTGCGTGGATGTACGCACCGAGGCATACGTTAACCATAAAAAATACCATTTTATTTAACTTTTTTATTTAATAAATTATATATTTTTTGTTTAACTAACGACTTTAAAACAGTGATATTTAAAATACCTTTTGGAGTCTGTTATTTTCATCGTAGGCACGATTATCGTCGTAGAAACATAATTTATTGACATCGTAATAAAAATAAATATTATATTATCTAATACAGCACTCGTATTTTTTACTTCATAATGCGATAACATATTTTTATAATACTTATTATTTGAACATTCAATGCCCCATTTTGATAGGCTACTTAAAGCAACGATTGACAAGTACGAGAAACAAAATCGGAGAAGCAAAATAATCATCATCATCAGCCAATAATCGTCCAAAAGGCCTACCACGGGGTGCAAGGTGCAATCATAGGAGTCTCCTAAAAACTACTGGGCATAGTCCTATGCCCAACTGGTAGTTGACGCATTAATTGGCAAATGATGATATTCTGGAAACTAAAAGTTTACAGTAAAACTTTTCACAACCATGGAATAAACATAGGCTTAAGTCATGTTTATTTAACTGGACTATTTTTAACTTAATTGACTGGTCATTGAACACAATCTTATCAACATAGCACTAGTATTTTATCACTACCTACGCGCACTTAAATACTCAAATTTATTAGAGAGATCTTTTCCTGACGTATTTAAATTAAAAGGTAAGTACATAAGTGAATACTGAATGCAGCAATAATTTAAGGGGTACCTGCCCAAGTCATATAAGTGAAGTGGATGAAGCCGAAGCAGAGGCCTTGGAGGGGTACACTACGAACAACAGTAGCTGGAACGCTGCTATGAGGCCACCCAGGAAATTCGGCAACTGAAAAATGCAATAAAATGATCTGTAAGAAAATTATAGGTACAAAACTTGATGGTGGATGTGGAAGGGTGAGTATAGATTGTGATGGCAATCCTTGGGATAGTACTATCTCCTGCAATCGATGATTATGGTCTGATGATGATGTATATGATGATGAGGAAGAAAATAATAATTATTATAATTATTATAATTATTGCATAGATATGTAAATAATTATCAAGACTTAAAATGTGTAAACATGCACAAAAGGACATGATTGTAGAGGTGATTTAAATTTAAACATACACACCTGTATAAACATATCGTCAATTAGTTTTCCATACATATACCACATGGTGCATACAATGAATGACATCAGTATCATGGGGAAAGGGAGACACTCAGTGTTTTGAACATGTATCACATGCAACAACTTGGATAGTGGAGCGCCGATAGTGAACAGAGTCAGCACACATGCTAATATACCTGAAATGAAAATAATGTGTAAAACTTTAGACAGTGTACAAAAAAGTACAGTATGAAAATATTTAAATAATAACTGCATGGCAATATGAACTCACCTAAATTGTCTTTCACTCTAAAATAGTTAGTGTCGACTATTGTATATTCAGTGACTGTCATGAGGAATATCAATAGAAGTACAGCTTGTTTTATCACACTGCGCTTCTTCTGAGCATATAAATAAAATACTACGGTGTAGATTACCATCAGGGTAATACCAATAATATTGATGCAAATTAAATTGGCATCCGACTTGACAAATCCATACAGCAGCCAAACTGCACACCTGAAAAAAGAAAATAAACTATTTAATTATTGTATTGCAACAAAAAGCTTAAACTGAACTTATGTTCATCACATATTTCATTATGTGTGTCTGTTTAGTATACTATAGGCACCAAAAGTGCCCAACAAACTTTCTTATTTCTAAGTCCTTTTCTTCACTGCTCCAGTCTAGCAAAGGTTAATTGCCGATGAGATTAATACAACAACAAAAACTAATAACTTCGCCAATATTCGGACTTTATTCAAGTTGGACAAAATAAAGTAGCAACTGCTTTCTGATGTTTATTTTTCTCATGATTGATTTCAGTAATAGACGCCAGAGCAGCAAAAGCACCAACTTGCCCCCAAGATGACCCATTTTTTCTTATTTTCTAATCATTTTATTGTTGGCTATCTCATTTATCGATAGCGAATTCAAACATATTGTAGGATAGAAATAACTCACGAGGCGATTGCACTGATGAAAGGCAACGGGGAGGCATCTCCTGTGGACCGGTTGACCACATACTGCTTGCAAACTAGGCTGAAAATGAGACGACGAGGTATTAATGTTATCAAAATAAGAAAACAAAATTATTATAAGAATTTTAATACTTACGTTCCTGATAGGAACTGTACAAAAGTTGCTCCTATTGCCACATAAACAATTAAATTTAACGTATCTTCTTCTTTACGCATTTTACTTTTATCAATTGTTAAAATTAGTTAGATAAATTAGTGTTTTTCATGCTGAAAATACTAAATTTTAAAGAAATGTAGCGAATATACAGCCACGAACGAAAAATATAAACAAAACAATTGATGACTGACAGTGACAGATGACAGACGGAAACGGAAAGAATCTATGACCAAATGTCAGCCCGACCATAGAGTAAAAATGTAAAAGAACCTACGTACCTACACTGGGTAAGTAAAGTCACTATCCTCTACAGTGGCGCCGCCGACATAGCGCACTGAGCATTTTAAATCGAGTTTTTGATTTCATCGATAATGGATTATGATTAGTTTCCTCAACTCAATGTCACAACACTATGTTAAATTTTTTGAAATGTCAAAAGCACGAAAATATTTGCGTGTTACAAAAACAATCAAAACAAATAAAATTTAATTAACTTACGGACAATTATAATGATGGAGTGTACTATAATTTAATCTAGTTCAGCGTTTTATAGAATTTATAGTTTAAAGATCATTTCATACCGTTAGCAATGAAGTCGTTCAAGCTCATTGTTCATCAGTCTAGTTTCAGTCGTAAGTAAATACCTACCTAAATTCCAATAAATAATTGTTATTGCTACTTAATTAATAATAACAATTCACCTATAGTGGTGTACAAGAAGTGCAAGTTATACAAACTTTTACAATAATTTCAGCTGCCGATCTCATAATCAATTTGAAAGACTATCCGGGTCTCAAAGAGAAGGATGTTGTTGAGATCTATCACCCTGAAAATGACTACCCTCGGCTACTTCTTCAAGTCTCTAAGGTGGATGTTCCAAATAGAGGACGAGGTAATGAATAATCCAGATACCAACATAACATATTAAAGCCAAAGGTCATACAAACATTTAATGTTTGTATTAACAGAGATCTAAGCCAATGGTCTTTCCCTCATATAGAATCACTATAACAATAACAAAAAGAAAGAAAGTTATATGCTTGCAAAGACAATTCTATTGCCATTGGAAAATGATTTACTAAAAATAGTTTCAATATTTCAGATACCATAAGTGTTGAGCAAAGTATAGCAACAACATTCCAGTTACGCACATTTGCAGATGTGCTAGTGAACATTGTGAACATTCCGGATGTTGCGCTTGACTCTGTGGAACTCACCTTCAAGGACCAGTATATGGGCCGATCTGAAATGTGGAGGCTGAAGAATCACCTGGTAAATAAAATATGAATGAAACATAGTAAACAGAAATTATTACATTCTTTATCTACCCATCTACCATATTTTAACAGTTATGACAGCCTGTGGCTGCATATTGCATAAATTTGTGATAAAAGTTCTACTGGAATTGTGTTGGTATACAAGTTACAAAGCTTCTCAATACAACTGCTCATAGTATAATAAAACATACTGATTGCTTGTTGGCAATATCATAGAAAAAGATGTTAAGCATTGAATCATACTAGTTCCCTCAAATACTTCAAGCATATTGTTCCCTCATGTAATATTTATTCAATTTTCCCTTACAGGTTGGCACATGTGTTTATTTGAACAAGAAGATTGAGTACTGCGGAGGTGCAATCAGATGTCAAGTGTACGAGATGTGGTCTCAGGGTGACCGAGTGGCTTGCGGAGTCATCACAGAGGATACTAAGATTGTCTTCAGATCTTCCACCTCCATGGTTTATTTGTTCATTCAAATGTCTTCCGAAATGTGGGACTTTGATATACACGGGGACTTGTACTTTGAGAAGGCTGTAAATGGATTTCTGGCTGATCTATTCACTAAGTGGAAGGTAATATTCCTTTCATATTTTAAAAGCTGAATTGGGAAAGCTATTTAGCTATTAAACACATAATGTAACTTGGTTTTGGAAAGTTGATAAAGTATACTCTTCTTTCACAAATGAACATCTGAACCAGTGTTCTCAAAGACATTGATAAAACACAACATCTTTCTTTACAGAAAAACGGCAGTAACCATGAAGTGACAATAGTGCTATTCTCAAGAACATTTTACAAAGCGAAGTCCTTAGAAGAGTTCCCGCCGCACATGCGGGAATGTTTGCAACAAGACTACAGAGGCAGATTCTACGAAGATTTTTACAGGTAATAATAACTAAACCATAAAATAACCCCATATTAACAATCATTTTTTAATTGATTATAAAGTATTACGTCGTTTCTTGCCTCATAACATGATATACAAAACATCGTATCTAGGAAAGGCCAAGACGGAAATACTGAATACATTATTCAGGTACAATGTGAATTGATTACTGCTATGCATAACAGAGCATAAACTAAACATAAATTAAGGAATACAATTATAAACAAACAAAAAACCCGACTGCACGCTAAAAAGATGAAAACAAGCCCCAATGTTAATGGAATGTATCGCAGGCGGGGACCAGCAGAGGGTTCACCATTTAACTGAATGTTACTTAGATAGGTACATACATTGTGTGGCGGTCAAGTTGGTCCAAGCCTGCGATACTTTCCATTAACATTGGGGATGTTTTCATCTTTTTAGCGTGCAGTCGGGTTTTTTGTTTGTTTATAATTATATTTTTTTATTACTACTTTTTACTTGTTTTTATTTTATGAAATTTTATGTCAGTAGTTTTAGTTTATGAACATTTTTTATTTCAATAATTTTGGTGTTGTGATTTAAATAAGTACTTACCTACAATAATATGCATATTTTTGTAATGTGCTAATCAAGCCCTTTCATTTGATACCCCTCACGGCATAGTAGGATAAATATAATTTTTTCGATCATCACTTTATGTCCTCTAGAGGGCGCTATGTACATTTTAATGTAATGTCATAGCCTATAACCATCGCGCAATCAATACACTTCTAACGATACTTCATACATCAAAATCTATCAAGCCGTTTAGGCTACAGGAGGTAACAAAGAAACAGACAAACATACATACATACATACATACATACATACAAACATACAATCGAAAAACATTACCCTCCTCCTTCGGCAGTCGGGTAAAAACATTACCCTCCTCCTTCGGCAGTCGGGTAAAAAGGGATACTTTTAATTGCTTTTGTCAGTTTTTGCCACGGGAAAACAATGTAACAACATTTTAAAAATTCCATACATTTCATAAATCCACTCTAACAAGACATCCTATATACCAGGGTGGCAGTCCAGAACGAGAGGTACGAGGACTGGTCGAATGTGCTGCTGCAGCTACGGCGACTGTTCACCGACTACCAGAAGATAGTGCTACAGTACCACGAGCGGCCCAACATGGAGATACCGACGGCTATCAACTCTACCGCAGCTCAGGGGAACTTCCTTGAGGTGCTGAATATGAGTTTGAATGGTGAGAATGTAAAAAAATATTTGGTATTTTTAGTGTGTCGGTGTAAATCACAATACATTAGAGTGCGACTAGGGTTTGTCACTGTGACCATAGAATAACGAGTTTCAAAGAACTCCTTAAAATAAACATACAGCTGGTGCTATTATTAGTGATAATGAAATACAGTGAGTCAGTATGTTTTTTAAAACTATGACGCCGTTTAACGCCCACTTTTTGTAGTCCTATCTGTTGTCATAACCTTTGACCATGATATCTGCCCTCATCATAAATAAAAATGGAAGCAACAAACTGCACATCCAGATTCTAGATGTGTACCCTAAGTACATTGTACTCATTCAAAAACGGCTATACGGCTCGCGGCCTATCACGTGAGTACAAATGTACAGCGAAAAGCGGGTGACTCTGACTACCCCTTCGGGGATAACAGTCGTGAACATTTATGTATGTATGCAATAAACTCCTACACAAAACTCTCACTCTTACCATTCCAGTATTCGAGAAGCACTATCTGGACCGTTGCTTCGACCGAACGGGACAACTCAGCGTGGTCATCACCCCGGGAGTGGGAGTGTTCGAGGTCGACAGAGAACTCACCAATGTCACCAAACAACGCATCATAGACAACGGAGTCGGAAGCGATCTAGTATGCGTCGGCGAACAACCCTTACACGCCGTGCCATTATTAAAGTTCCACAATAAAGACAACAGTCTCAACTCTATAGATGACTACTCCATGCCGCATTGGATTAACCTGTCGTTTTATTCGACGAATAAAAAGGTGGCCTATTCTAATTTTATTCCGAGAATCAAACTCCCGCCGCGGAAGAGTCAAGAGCCGTTGATAAAGATGTATGAGGATGAGCGAAAGGGCAAGTTGTTGAAGGAGGATGAATATATGCACAACGCCATCTTTGATTACGACGCGTACGACGCGCAAGTGTTCCAGCTGCCGCCTGCGCATAGCACTTGGTAAGTATTTATATCCTTTCCTTAGATACAGAGAGAGAGAGAGAGACATTATTATAATGTAGCTTCATCTTTACCGTAAAAAAGTGAAACTATTTTTTTTTTGTAAAGAATGGTTTCATTAATATCCTGATTCATGGCGATAAAAAATTTAAAATTACATATTTCGAACTCGTCTTTGTTATGTAAAAGACAAAAACTCGTCACAAATTGCTCAATAACTATCTTTTGTCTCTGCGAGCTTTATAATCAATACAATTTATTAATTTCCCTACAGCGTCCAAAGAGTGGCTCGTACTAAAAAGACCTCCGTAGCCGGTCTAGAGAGCATCAGTCGCAAGAGCCCCCCAACCTCGACCATGCACCATCGTAAGATGTCCGACCCTGACATACACCACAGCCTGACGGATATACTCAGCAATGGCAGTAAGTATTGTAAGCTGGTCGATAAGAAGTTTTATGTTGGTGTGATTGTGTTTATATTAATTTGTTTTCTCTTGATTTGTGTTATATTTTTTCTAATTGGAAATTTGGAAGCCCCAAACCCTAACTCTTAGAAACGTATGCTATCTTTTAAAAAATGCATTCTTATCTTATGCAATTTTAATTTATTGCTACTATAATTATTATTTAATATACAAAAAATATACGTATCCTCTGTTTTACCTCAAATAAAAAAAGATTTTTTTTCACTTAGGCTTGGCTTACTATTTTAGTCGTGCTTTTGTTACTATCCTTTACGAAATACCGTCTTTCCCTTGATTATTTCTATATATCACGAAATACGGATATCCGTAGAATACAATGAAGCGTGATTTGATCACATAAGACACCCAAAGCAACCCTCTAACTTTGACCCAATACCTTCCCATTCAAACACTATGGGCCTTACCACAAAAATATAGACAGTATTTAACAGAAGTTTAGCACTGTCAAACGCCTACAAAATCTGTCAAATTTTGTTTTAAACACCAGTAAAACAGTGTTTAAAGTTTTTTGTGGTAGTACAGCAAACACCTTCCCCAGACAGCAGATCCGCTCTCGACTCGACCGACTGCCCGGACGGGCCGGGGCGCGCCCCGCGCTGGGTGACGTCACACAAGCCCGTCATCCGCACCGGCCGCGCGCTCATCAACCCCTTCGACCCCTCGCACGTCACCGTCAAGCTCACGAGCAATAGGAGGCGGTGGACGCATATCTTTCCTAAAGGTAAGTGACTAGCGATAAATCCTTTACGAAAAGCAAAGAACTTAACTAATAGACGGCACTATAATAAATAGCGCCATCTGTGAGTCGCTACGCTAATCTACGCATATCTTTCCTAAAGGTGAGTGACTGTCTGTGAATCCTTTACGAAAAGCAAAGAACTACTATAATAGCGCCACCTGTGAATCGCTACGCTAATAGATACAGCGCGGGTGCTACAATCTGTTGCATACAAAGTGGCGCCTCTAGCGACAACAACCGTAAACAGTTTGACAGTAAGTGTAGTGTAGTACATCCGCGCTGGGTGACGTCACACAAGCCCGTCATCCGCACCGGCCGCGCGCTCATCAACCCCTTCGACCCCTCGCACGTCACCGTCAAGCTCACGAGTAATAGGAGGCGGTGGACGCATATCTTTCCTAAAGGTAAGTCTATGGCGCTATCGATGAATCCTAAACGGAAAGCTACTTCTTAAGTTCAGGTCGTCAACGAATGTAACGAATCCGCAGCGCTAAATATGTCGCTAATAGAAAAAAGCGCGGGTGCTACAATCTGTTGCATACAAAGTGGCGCCTCTATCGAGAATCCTCACCAGAAAGCAATGTTTTTAAGGTTACCAATTGGCATCATTTTAACAGCGCAAACTATGGCGCTAATAGAAAACAACGCGGGTGTTACAATCTGTTGCATACAAAGTGGCGCCTCTAGCGACAACAACCGTAAACAGTTTGACAGTAAGTGTAGTGTAGTACACCCGCGCTGGGTGACGTCACACAAGCCCGTCATCCGCACCGGCCGCGCGCTCATCAACCCCTTCGACCCCTCGCACGTCACCGTCAAGCTCACGAGTAATAGGAGGCGGTGGACGCATATCTTTCCTAAAGGTGAGTGTCTAACTATGAAGGAATCCATACGAAAAGCGGTTTCTTAAGTTCAACTGTCGTCAAAGAATCTAGCTAATCCGCAGCGCTATAAAGTGCGAAATATGTCGCTAATAGAAAACAGCGCGAGTGCTACAGTTGCATACAAAGTGGCGCCTCTAGCGACAACAACCGTAAACAGTTTGACAGTAAGTGTAGTGTAGTACATCCGCGCTGGGTGACGTCACACAAGCCCGTCATCCGCACCGGCCGCGCGCTCATCAACCCCTTCGACCCCTCGCACGTCACCGTCAAGCTCACGAGTAATAGGAGGCGGTGGACGCATATCTTTCCTAAAGGTAATGTATCGATGAATTCTGAACGAAAACCTATGTTTTTTAAGGTCACTAGACCCAATAAACATAGCTTAAATAGCGCAAACTATGACGCTAATAGATATCAGTGCAGGTGCTAAAATCTGTGTTGCATACAAAGTAGCGCCTCTAGCGGGAATGAGCGTAAACTGTTTGACAGAAAGTGTAGTATGTTCTCGCTGGTTTGATTCACATTTGTTTATGCCTGGTAAATAACGTTCAGTTGAATTTGCTGTGTTAGTCACACACGGCAAAAATCCACAAACAAAGATTGATTGATTGATAACGTTCAGTTTCATTGAATGTGAACGAATGACAAATAAAGGTTTTCGATTTGACAGCTGTCATAGGGCTTATGCTATATTATACAACGTATAACACTAATCATTACCCCGCAGGTCCAACGGGAGTGTTGATTCAACAGCACCACTACCAGGCGCGGCCGGCGGGCGAGGCGGCTTCTAAGACAGAAGTGGAAGTGAGAAGCGATACCCCCGTGTCTAAGGAGAATGGAGTGGTCAATAATAACCACCCCGTGTATCAGGTTGATGGTGAGTGGAGCTATTTTATATTTGAAAATACGCTACTTTCCGAAGTCCTTATCATACACTGATGGACATCATCTCGCAAGGAGTCGGTCTACGGTCTTGCTCGTTGCGTCGGTCCAGTGGGCTGAAGGACTTGCCATGCTATCTGCGTTAGCTAAAAATAGGTATCATATCTAAGAGAATGTAGAAGAAGAAAGATATAAAAACTTTACTTCTAAATATATTTTATAAGTACTTAAAATTATTACTTATTCATTTCCAGGGTTCTAACTATATTGCTTAGCCGACCTCACAGACAATCGGCAACCGCATTCCTTACAAAACAACACACAATAAATTCCTATTTCCAGGTAACATGATGAGTCGAAAGCGCGTGATAAGCGCTTCAGGCGCACTGAGCGTGCTAGGCGCCGCGCTCGCCGCCCCGACAGTCTCTACTACCAACAACGCCTCGCTAGCGCTACTGTGGGGCGCCACGGGAGAGCAGGAGTGGACCCCCGCCCTTACCACTGGTATGTATACAGGGTGTTGCCTAAAGGGTATACTAAGCCGAAACCTACGTGTTAGTACACCTAGTTTCGGCTTAGTACACCCTTTTTGCAACAGCCTGTAGAGAAGCGAATTGAATAACTGTTGCTGACTTTTGTGTAGATTTTGCCGTGATGTGTTTTGTGAGTGACGTCGCTTTAGCTGATGTGACTGTCCTTGGTTAATGTTTAATGTGTGTACAGGGTGGAAAAGATAATAATCATAGCCGTCAAAGCTACTGGAAATTCCGTATGTGTATATAAGGATGTTTGTAAAAGCTATGATAAGTATCTTTGCTGCCGGGTCTATCTTTTCCACCTTGTAGAATAATTATAGGTCCTTCCTAAATATGAGGTGACTCTTGGGTTTCAAGGTTCGTCAAAAACGCAAACTGTGAGGCGATGAAACCTAAAGCCATAGACTGTTTTCTACTATAAAATTTACATAATTTGTACCTATTGTAAAATTTTCTATCCATAAAAACCGTGGATGAAACAAAACATTGGCATAATGTAAATTGTACATATAAAATCATATACACATGACCGCAATAACAAATAACAACCATTACTAAATTACATTTTATTTCTAATGTTTCATGAAATCGCGGCATTGCCATTTTCCCATTGCAACGAACTCGACGACAAAGCAAGCAGAGCCATAGGTTTGATATATTCATTGGATACGCACAGAGTAGATAACTTTGTTGCCTTGTCGCTTCAATTTTATGTAGTTATTTAGCAGTTGATGGCCTTTAAGCTCAGCACTATTTACACTAAGGCGCTTTACCCACCGTCGCCGCCGCTAATAACGTGAAGATATAATATGGGATTTGATGAAAAGAGATTGTATAGGTGATTTTTGTCCCAGAGCTATAAAGAGTGCATCGCAACTAAGTCGGGTTGGAGACCTATCTAAATCCGCAGTAAAAAAGATATACGAGTAAATACCAACATAATACCTCTACAATACTCTACATTCTACAATGATGGTAATAAAGGTTTGAATATTTTATTCAATATATGCTGACTGTTTTACTCGTTGATTGCGGCGCGGCGCAGCGGTCGGATAAGTGAACACTGTAAGATTCTACCAGTAAACATTGGTGTTTTTATTAGTATATAGATATTGAATCAAATCTATGTGGGATTCTGTAAGATATTCCACTTAAGAGAATATAAGAAAATTAAGTAGAAAGTTTTTGATTGGAAACTAGAGCTCAATATTTACTGGTACAGATACGATCTTAGTGCTAAATTGTACTGAAAGGGAGCTATTTTAGGTATGGTAATGCTGCTGCTTTTGGAAGGGGAAAAGTCTCTTTAGTTAATGATAAAGTTAATAAAGTGTCCTCGATGCAAGAGAAACAATGCCTTAATGCCTAACACATTTAGTTTATTTTAATATACTGCATGTTTTTGTTATCAAAGTAGTTAACTTGCATGTAACCTATTTATTGCGTCATTCAGAGGGAAGGAAGGAACTAAAAATCTTAACAATAAACATAATTTAACATTGTGGGATAAAATGCATAAACTTATTCATCTAAAAAAATAAGACACCAATATTTGGTTCATGTTTGTCAAACTTTTCATGCACATCCCCCACTGCAACCATCAAGTTACTAACAAACAAACCAAGTTTTAACAACAAAACTACCCATAACAGTCCCTTATTACCAACCACCCAACCATAACAATAAAACTCTAGAACGTTCCACTCCCTAAACAGGCGTGGACTGGAAATCTCTGACCATACCGGCGTGTCTCCCTATAACCACGGATTACTTCCCCGACAAGCGGTCTCTACAGAACGACTACTTAGTCTCGGACTATAATCTGCTACCGGATGATGTGAATGCTGACTTCGCACAGAACAGAGCTATTTATAAGAACCCGTTGACGACTTCTGAAGTGTTTAAGGAGCTGGTTTCACAGAGATTGGCACAGGTATGATGTATATTTTTATCTATATCATTCACCACGCTTTATTACTCCGCTAAGTGCATTATTTGTACTAGAAATTGTACTAGTACTTAACCTACCCTATCCAGTTAACTTATGTTGCGTAAAACACAATCAAAACCTAGGTGCACCATTAAATCTCTGTATGTGCCTAAGCCATCACAGATAACAAATCTTCGTCTTATTTACTAGATGGAGAATTATGCTATAAAGCTTTGATTGCAAATCTGACACAGAATATTACATAACTCATGACATTTTCCAGGGTTTCCAACTAATAGTGGGTATAAACGAGAATGACGTGATCGAAGCCCATTGCCCGTCGACGCCAGCGCCCCCGCCGTCGAAAGTGGCGCCTCACAGCGGCAAAACTGCGAACCTAGCGCCCACCAAGAGATTCCTGCTTTCCATCGGCAGGATATTCCACAAACTTACTCTCGTCGGCTCTACCATCACTGTTACGAGATATCGGCCCAGGTAAGATGATATTCTGATGTATTTGTTTTAAATTATTATGAAGAAGCCTATCTAAGTGCCACATTTATTAGTACGACGTTTTATATTAAGGTTAAACTCTAACCCAACTGGCACCTACAATTGAAAATAAATAATAACTTCCATTGAAATTGCTTTTACTAAAACTGCCAGGTTTCACGCCCTCTCTCTTCATGTGAGAATGAAGATGAGAATGAAAAGCAATTAAATTTTTAGAACCTACCTCCCAATACCATGTACCTAGATTGTGGAACCTGAGGTCGTTTCCGCTAGAAACGGCTGTTTTTAGCGTTTATTACATAAACTTCTTGCGAACTTGCGTTTAATCTTATAAAAGAGCAGATATTTTGTGCATGACGAAAAAAAACTAAAGTTTACTTTGACGCAGTGTATTTTCCGAAAAGTTTGCTCTTGTAAAATAGCTGCAATCACACTGCAATCGAAAACATTAATTTTATTATTAACTATTTTAAATAACAACACTATATGATACAAACAAAAACTACCCTTATTCGAATGTAATAAGGGTCCTGTCAGATGTCTTTTCCCGTGAAACAAGGTATAGTTCTCATTACTACATGAAGATGGCGCTAAATGCACGCATTCTACATCGCGGTATGGTTGTGTTTAACGTCCGTTCATAATACACAGTCTAAACATTTCCACGGCACAGAATAATAACTAGTACCTGTGTGAGTGACACAGGCCTTTTTATAATATTTTTGAAGGTTTTGTGTCCGTCGGATACAAGCCACGGTATCTTCCCAGAGTTCTTTGCTATTAGTAGATACTAGTGTCCATAGTCTAGCTAGTCTAATAAAAGCTGGTCCTCTTTTCTCAGAGTGACTATCCTACGTCACAATAAGTTATTGTGACGTAGGATTGTCAATAACTTTGCTACTTTATTTCAACACAACATGTTACAGGGTATTTTAATTTTATATTATTATCTGTATACCATGCACTACCCTATCATTTTTATCCATATCCATACTGTTCTGTTATCATAGCAATTCTTTAATTGAATTACCATACTCTTTCGTTGAATCAGTAAGGCCGAGGACAGAATGTTATGGCGCTCATCGCTAAATCTATTTGTATTAGCAGATGATGCGATGTCTACGTCGCAGCCGGATCGTATAATCCGCCGCATTGCATTACGGCTGGCCGCATTACATGACAGGGCCGCTTTGTAATGCGCCGGATCAACGTTTAGCCGGATTCTCTTTACCATACGTTCTTCAATACGGCGGCCCACGTTTAGCCACATCGTACGTCTACTGAAATTGTAGGGTGACCATGACCATACTTATAAAATAAAGCAACGTTTGAATTAAAAATCTTTTTTATTAATCACTCATAGGTTTCTTCATACAAAATTTTTTACTAGTCTAGAATTGTTATGATAGACACTAATATAGTAAATAAAATAATAAGCTTTAGAATTAAGCAACGTATTTATAAAATACTATGCTATTTGGCTAAAATACTTTACTACAATATTATGAAATAATATATTATGAAATAATCATTTATATGTTGAGATCTAAGACAGTTGGCCGACCATATTCATGATATTATATTTTTAGCCCCAGTAATATTGTGTGGAATTCCGCCGACCACCAGAATCCATGGGCACTTTACCTGTTTTGACGTGCATTATAACCTCCGAAACTCGGTCCTTTGTCCATGGTTTCTTCACTGTCCCACATTGAGCGGAATAGAAACATTTAACGGCACGTTAAATTTTTTTTAAAGTCACTGTCCACTAACGTATTTATCACGATTTCTTCATTTAAAACACTCATATCTTCGCAATTTTGTAACGAACAACTAACAATTCTGTATACGACGCTATTGTTGTTGTAATGTCAGGCAGCGCCACGAGTGTTAAAAATGGAAAATAAAAACTTTCAAAGCGGCGGCTATATTCCTCGCCGTATTACATTACGGCCAGCCATATTGAAGGACGCACGCCGTCGATTACAATCCGCCGAAATTTCATGCAGCCGTATTCAATCCGGCTAAACGTTGATCCGGCGCATTACAAAGCGGCCCTGTCATGTAATGCGGCCAGCCGTAGTCTCCAATATGGCTGTCCGTAATGTAATACGGCTAGGAATTAGCCACCGCTTTGAAAGTTTTTAGTTTCTATTCTCTATTCTGACATAACAACAACAATGGCGTCGGATACAGTTCATGTGTTACAAAATTGCGAAGAAATTAGTGTTTTAAATGAAGAAAAGGTGATAAATACATTAGTGGACAGTGACTTTAAGAAAAAAATTAACGTGCAGTTAAATAATTTCTATTCAGCTCAATGTGGGACAGTGAAGAAACCATGGACAAAGGACCGGGTTTTGGAGGTTATGATGCACGTCAAAACAGGTAAAGTGACCATGGATTCTGGTGGTGGGCGGAATTCAACACAATATTACTGGGGAAAAAAATATGACATCATGAATGTGGCCGGCGAAGATTATTTGATCTTTAAGAAAAATAAACCGGAAGATCCTAATATCCGAGTTGTGCCGATGGAACAATATTTTAATACTTTGATGGAAGTCCATAAGGAAACCGGCCACGGTGGAAGAGATAAAATGATGTAAGCTAGTAAAAAAATTCGTATGAAGAATATGATGAGATTAATTAAATGAGAACCTATGAGTGATTAATTAAAAAGTTTTTTTAATTCAAACGTTGCTTTTTTTATAAGTATGGTCATGGTCACCCTACAATTACAGTAGACGTACGATGTGGCTAAACGTGGGCCGCCGTATTGAAGAACGTATGGAAAGGACAATCCGGCTAAACGTTGAACCGGCGCATTACAAAGCGGCCCTGTTATGTAATGCGGCCAGCCGTAATGTAACGCGGCCGGCTGCGACAAACTCACAGTGAACTTTATTATGGCTGTTCTACAGCCCTTTTGTACTTCTTGGCTAGATTCTAAACTACAAACTTAAGATACATACTACACTTTAGAATAAAATGTATATTCTATACAATTTGTTCCAGTTCAGTTCACTGTTATGTCATCGGCTGATAATGATAATGATTGCTCTTTCCAGACACCCGTACCCCCCGTTCAACATCCACTACCGGTACCGGTTCCACGCGCCCAACCACGACACATACGAGGTCTCGTGGGTCTCCTTCACTACGGAGAAACTGGAGAACTATAACTGGAACTACATGGACCACTATATCTGTACACGCGGGGACAACGACTTCGCTCTTGATCAGGTACCAAGCTCATCTGGTTGTTAGAAAAGGTTACTTATGTAATTTATCTGGCTGACTTAACAAAAGAAACATAAAAATAAGCCGTAATACTTTTTTTTTAAATTTAAGCAAGCGTTAGTGTGTCAGTGACAAACATTACAGCGACACTAGGGTTCGCCACTGTGGTGACAGGATTACCCAGTCAGATACATAATGTTGCTAGTCTCTGATTGACTAGGTTGCGCCGGACTTTTATGAGATACAGTTAATACACTCGGGGATTGCTCCTGTCGTGCACCGCTTTTAACCAAGCTTTTGATTACTTAGGTATAAAATATTGAACTGAAGCTGAAGTAATGTAGTCTGTAGTGCCATTAATTCACAAACTATTAATACAAAAACTATATGACTTCACAAAACCAATTCCAGGGCCTAAAATACTGGCGCTTCAGAACCCTACTCCTGCCTATGAACAACCCGGCCACCAAGCAGATTCTCGAAGACGAGGGCACCCACTGTGACATCTACCCGACGCCCACTCGGCAGGACCTTGAGCAACTCACGGAGGGATTCCTCAAGATGACGGAACTCTACTTTAACAAGGTCAAAAGACCCAACAAGCAGCGGGTAAGTCACTTTCAGTCTGATTTTAAGGAGTTAGGGTTTAGTTTTTTGGGGTTTTGGGATATTGTTGGTACCGTAATCGGGGTTGCGATTGGTCAAAATTGAGCATTGAATTTGAAGTGGTATCAAAGCGAATTTATTTATTAAAATGTTTACCTAATCGCTTACCATTTAATTTGGTACAATTTATTTTCTTGAAAGAATCGATAAATCGTGCCTTCGATTTTGGTGTCATCTATTTTGGTTATTTTTAAATGCCACAGCGAAATTTTTGAGTAAAATTGTAATTAGTCTGATATTACATTAAGTATACCATAGTCACATTTTATCTTAAAATGTAGCATGTATCTCAATTGTGTAGTTTAGTACCTAGTATATACCTACATAAAGTACTAAAATAAGTTAGTATTATACATCTACATTCGTTGAAAACATATCCTTTTATTTAGGAGCTTCAATGAAATAACTTCCTTTTTGATATTGTATCCTCTTTGTATGGGCATGCCGAAGCATAATATGCACCAGTATAATTAAATAACAACGTAGTAAGCATGGAGTTGATTATAACCCAAATAAACTTCAAATCTCCTTAATCGAAACTCACCGATAAAGTCCATTCATAATGAAAGACTATGCATCGTTTTAAGGAGATCTACTTGGCTTAAACAATTTACATTTACTGATATCTTTAATGAACTTCTAAATGGTACCTCAAACATGAAATTTCATTTTATTTCGCTCTAAATGTTGCATGATTGTTATTGTAAAGTAAGCTTTTGTGTTCTGTACCCTAGTGTAAGTTTATATAAAATACCAAAAAATGTTATCGTTCTCATAAAAAAAATTATAAGTACATCTTAAATGTCCTTAGTTATATTACAGTTACAGCCAGAGACGCTGATTTGTATGCAAAAGAATGGTAACTTTTTTTAGTATTAATTAAATATGGAAACTTGCACTGGGGTACGGTACCAAGTCAAATGAAACAGAATTGTCGTCTTTATAAAACGACAACGTTGCACTTTATGTGAGCATGATGTTTACATAAAATATAATGTTCACTACACTATGTTTCATACATATTTTCTATGTTGCATCAAATATTAAGTATATATTTGTGATTTTTATTGGAATTTATTGTTTGAGTCCGTTTGCATGTGATTAATAATTGAATTATGTATTGACACAAAGACGAGCCAAGGTTGATAAAAGACAAACTTGAGTTCAATTTTATTTAACTTACTTAAAAAAACTTTTAAACAATGGCTCGATTTTGTTGAAAATATAATAAGTAAATATAGTAGATAAATGTAGAAAAGGTGATGGATACAGATTCTATGCTTGCACTGAGTTAGGATCTCTTTCGGAACACCTACTTCGATCTTCTGGCGCCAATAAAAGCCTTACAGACGTGCGTTCTCGACATATTGTTGGGAAAGCTATCGTTCAACGGAGCTAGAAGCTGTATAGTGCCTTGTTTAAAGCCGTAACTTTGGTAAGAAAGAATCTCATATTTAACTTAATGGTTTGTTAAATCATACTTTACATATTTGTCGAAGTCAGAATATATAATAAGATTGTCTACATTCTACACGCTAACTGACATTCCATCTTTAAGTAAATAATGATTTTATTGGGTCCTGCATGGAACAAATATCTATCAAATAATAAAATTATAAACTGTAATGTTTATGGCTCTGAATAAGCACTGAAAACAGCTATCCCAAGGCAACATTCGCGGCGTTTAGATTTTCAAACTTTACAAAGTTTATTTCCATGGTCTCTCGCCCGACTGTGAGTCTCGCCTGGTTTGGTTTGACTTCTTTAACTTTGCTTAAACTAAAAAACACCTAATTATTAATTGGCAGTAGAATAACTATCTACTTATACATATTGGTCCCTAAAGTAGTCAAAATAATTTCCTCATTCATTTGAGATCAATCACTCCCACCAACAGACTGACTCTGACAAACAACATACCGCTTCAATTTCACAAACAAGTCCACAAATCTTACAACCGCGTCACTACGACAAGGTTCCACTTGATTCCCTGCTAGCGCCAGGCGAGGCTCCCACTCGGGTAGTAGCGACCTTGTCTGTTTATGTCAGGGGGTCCCGCCGATGAGCTCACTGGACGCTTCCCTGACGCAGCGCAGGCACTCCACCTCCATCCTCAGTAGGCAGAACATGCAGGTATCCTTTACCGCTAGGAGAAAACCGGGGACAATTCGCCAGCGAAACTTCTGGAACTACTTCTGTTGAAGTTCTAGCGCCCTGGTACTTTTGTGGCCAATACATTTTGGAGTTTAGTTTGTTGAATGATTTTGTTATGTACTTTTCCTCCAGTTTTGCTGGCGAATTGAGATCTCGGGTCTTTAGCCTTAGGTGAATGTTGCAAACAAACTTTACAGGCCTTGATGTTTGTATAGATTAGACCCACACCTTAGAAGAATGCTTTATACAGATACATTCGTTGTTAAACGGATTGCCTTTTCAAGCTCGAGTATTTGCATATTTAATCAAAGACTTTGTACACATCAATATAATGACACCCCTCTTCCTCCATTTCCTTTCAATTAGTATCTATGTCTTTTACATAAGGTACATATTCATATTCAAATAAGTTAATCGTGTGTGAGGCCTGTAAGTTTGTTTGCTTTAATTACATATTTAATTTCTACTTCCTTTGGCAAAGTTTCCAAGTTTAGTTATTCTATTTTGTGGCATTCCGCGCACAATATTAGTATCCAATTTCAAAATTAAGGGTAGGTTTAAAGTTGCAATCACTTTATCACGATATTAAAGTGTGTTATATTAACCACTAAAACATTTAAACGACTAAAATTAATAACAGAGTTTCAATAAAACCACTTCACTTAATCACTGTTTCCCATAATTTTATAAACAACAGTGCTGTAGTGATAATATTGGTACAACCAACACCTGAGCACCACTCTTGTAACCTGCACTTGGTGTCAGATCTTCAGAAGCTAGAATTATATATCTGAAAATATATAATTATATATACAAGTAGTTATCCACAGTATAGTGGAGCTTCATACCGTGACAGAGCACGCATTAGTTTGCACATGTGCACCGTATAATTGCACTGCTTATTATAAAATTATGCATATTGAACCTGCACGAGACTTGCACCTCTAACAATGTGATATACGTTTGCGAGCTTCTTAACTTTTAGTTCTTTGATAGTCAAACTCGTACCTTTAGGTATCCCAACGTATATTGTATAGACTATAGTATATATTATATGAAAAATATATATAATAGTTGTTGTAAAAATGTGTTGTGTGTAGGCAGGAGTGTCGTCACCATTTCGGGAGCGCATTGGCAGCACCCGTCTGCCGGACCGGCCCCGGCTGAGACTAGACGCCGTGTCAGTATACCACACAACACTATCTATACATAACCACTCACTGTTTACTACTTGGTTTATTTTACCCAGCTGTTTATGGCGCACCTGTACTCTTGGCTTATTGTTTTTCTTTGGTTAACCATAATAATTTTTATAGAAATACTTTCTGTAGGTAAGTATAAACCCCAACTCAACATCGAACCTAAATGATTTATAAAAAACCTCCATTGGAAGCGATAAGACTGGTTGGTTCGATAGTTCATTAGTTATAGATAGAAGTCTAGTTACATTTGCACCATATTCATCATAATCCGGCTTTGCTTGTGAATGTGGCTGCCTATTTCACCCCATCATCTGTGTGGCTTTTGTAGTGTTGTTCTGTAGAATTTATCCTTATTTCTTCATGTTTTATATTTTACTTTCTGTATAAACTATGTATTTATTATTTGTTTTCTTTTTCTCAGCTCTTCTGTGTGTTCTTCCTTTGAGCTTCATCGATTCACTTGCGCTTTCTCGTTTCTTATTCCTTTTGAATGTTTCATTGCAGCAATTGTCACCCACTAAGTCACTAAACACTAGTCAGCCGATCAGGTAAGTGGCTATCATGCATCCATCTTCCTTCGCTGTGCCTAGTTGCCTACCTCTACAATCAGTTATAGTTATAAATAATTGTCAAAAAAATATTAATAAATATGTATTTAGGTGATGGTGGATCTTTGAATCTGTTTTAAATGATATTCAGCTCTTTGTGCTTTACTATCTTTTCTGTTCTCCAATAATTCTTCATCATCATCTTTATGTTTTTCTCATAAATATATTAGTTACCCACATCATAAATTCACCTAGTTTGTAGAGGCCTCATAAGGAAAAAAGGTCGGTATTACATGAGTATGTATTAATTAAGTACCATTATCAAACACTTGTTAATATTTCAGATCTACCGCCAAAACTGTGTTGGAAAGAACGCAGTCACAGTCCGGAGAAATGGATGACACGTACGATGAAGGGTAAATATAAAATAAATTATTATACAACGTAAAAGTATCAAGATCAAATACTTCACACACAATACTTCACAAGAGACAAGTTAAAGAAAAGAAAGCAACTTCATATGTATTCTATACCCATAACTTAATTATGCAATCTTCATTCTACATACTCGCTCACAAACAACCACCTTTTCTAAAATAGCCCTCATTCCACAGAGTGCAAGAACCAAAGCTGAAATCCAACGCGCCACTATCAAGCATAATCGAACGCATGCGCAGTCCAACCCTTGGAGTGGGTTTCTTACAACAAACCGTCAGTCTTCCTTCCCAGGCCTTCGTTTCCATATACGCCATACACTGGCTCGTGGCTAACATGGAGGGGTGTACCACGGAGAAGGCTACGGCTATTATGGAGGTGAGTGGATTTTCATTGTATTGAATTGAAATAGGGGTTTAGTTAATACAAACAACGATCATTTAGTCCTTCGTAATCAAGCCACAGAGCTTGATATACTTCTCGTCTACGCAACGCTTATCCTGAGCAGCTATTTAATGAAACATGAAACCTAAAGTAACTTTTCTGAAGGTAGTAAGAAGAATGTTAGTAAAATACACCTTTTTGACAATGAGTATTAACAACCAATATTATCAATATGATTACAGAAAATGCTGCAAGAGAAGCTGATCTGCCACGCGTCTGGAGACACGTACAAGAGGTTCGTCGTCGGCTACTACATGTACCACATACTGCCGCAGAAGAAAGATAAAGGTTTGTATCATTTTCTCAATAATCCGTCGAAAATGTGGATAATTCTGCTGTTACTGACTGAATTTAAACTACAACTATTTGACACGATATAAAAACCCTAAACCGTTAGCGGACTACATAGCTCTCACTGAGCTTGACTAGGATTTGTCGCAGTGACGAAAATATTTTCCAATGAGATAAAAGTCTCAGCCGTATACATATAAAAAAACGAACAGATGATACGTCATGCACCCGAGAAGGCTCGTTTCGTGCATCCCATAAAAAACACCTTTGGTATTTACTGAAAGCTTTTGCTATTAAATAATCTTTACCAATTCCAGAATTAACAGACTACGTGAAACCACTGGGCGACCTGCAAAGCTTCGAGAACGAGTGGATGGAGGTAGAAGTGCTGGGCCCGCGCTCCCCACTTCTGCCTTCAGACGCCGGCGCTATAGACATCAGTGGAGTGTCGACAGCGGTCACTGATGAGACCGGGGTGCCTGCGTTCCTGTGTGATGATATTAATCCCAACTATATGAATATGAGCAATGATACTGATAGTAAGTGGTTGAATTCTGTAAGAAATTCTCTGGATAAGTCTGCCTATTCTGGGAGCTATAGACATAAGGGAAGCGTCCACAGCGGTCACTGATGAGACCAGGGTACCCGCCTTCCTGTGTGACGATATCAATCCCAACTATATGAATATGAGCAATGATACTGATAGTAAGTGGTGATCAATTAAGTTTTGTTCTATTAAACGATATAGTTATGAAAACATAAGATGGTGAAAGTGCCAAGCTATAATATATCAATGTTATTTATTTATCCATCCGTTATAGAGATGACGACAAACTCGTTTAAAGTGGTGTTTATGCCCTCGACTGTAATCCCCGAACGAAGGGGTAGTCAGAGTTGACTCCCCAGTCCCCCGCTTTTCGCTGTAAATTTTTTGTACTCACGCAGCGGGGAATGCTATATATTCAAATAATTTATTTTATAATCAATTATTCCAAAATATAGATAGTTAATCTTTAAAAATTTCTCCCCACAGTGCCTTTATACAAGAACACGCACCTCGACATCGACATAAACAACAAGAGCGACCGCATAGAGTGGGGGCACGCGCGCTACCAGGCCACGTTCCGGCCCGACCAGGCGTACGAGATGTGCATCCAGTGGGCCGTCGCCTCGGGCAACATCGTCGCTGAACTGGTGAGCGAATATTATATCTAAAGTACCTATTATGAGAGGTTCCATTCGAGAGAGCCAGGTGCAGGTATTTACACAACCACAGAGAATACAATAGAACATATAAATAAGTTGTAGCATTGGATAATTAATTCACTGGAATGATGGTTATTGGGCTGGACCAAGCAAGGCACGGAACTTGAATATTATCGCATTTTTATACTATGTATAGAACATAACTCCACAGGGCCGCGATATGTGTACTTAGAAATAGATTATAGGTCCTGAAAAAGATAAAATACCTAACTCTGTATATAGAAGCCTGACTCAAAAGTCACCAAACCATAACAAAATTACTCCACAGATATTCGGGTGGGCGCGCAAAGCCCAGAACTGCCGGCTGCAGATGGTGCCGATCCCGGCGGACCCGCTGGCGCTGCCCTTCACCGCCAAGTCCGACCCGCTGCGGGGGCCCATCTACGTGCCACTGCATGTTGAGGGACTACTCCGGGACAATGCCGCGCTGTTTGAAGGTGAGGTCTACCTACTTTAGATATAAGTTGGCTGGAAGTATTGCCCTCTGGAAGGAACTTAAATTTTGTCACTTTGAACACTTCTGTTTGAAGGTGGGGAATTGAATTGATGATGGCCGTCTGTTAACAGATGTAGATACAGCCAGGCTTGTGTACTTTAGTTATTTTCATAGTCTTACGGAATTCTATTGTGGGGCCGAGCGGCTGACAGAATTCTGATCTCCGCGGTGCATTTTGCGATAGGTACTTAAAGCTCCTGAACGTTCTGTAAAGGTAGTGGCACAGCAGGTTCCAAATGAAATGGTTTTTTCCACTTTGTAGAATCTGAACTTCGTAGCTTTCTCATAAAACTCAGTTTCGTTTTGAACTACGTATATTGCATAGTTTTATAATACTTTCGATCCAAATGACCAGCGGGTCTTATTTGTTCAAACTTTTTCCTGCTCAAACCAGCTAATGTTTAAATTATTCTGTTCTATGATACATATTTATGAAATGTACCATATTTCCTGAAGGTTTCCCCGAAGACACGTGGCTCGAGCGGCTATTCCTGTTCCAAGAGGCCATAGTGGGGCGATTCGGCTTCATCAAGTGTACAGTCGAGAGCACATCGCTAGAACAAGACTCGTGGGGCAACGGCAGTAGCGCTACAGTAGGAGATCACCTGTATGTGCATGTCACAGGGAATATGTTCATACTGATACCTACCACGGTCAAGCACGAACCGAAGACTTTGACCTCGCGACCGGTGAATAAGCCGTTGAATGCTGGCAGGTAATAATTAATTATGTGTTTTTATTACTTGGTACACCTTTCAGTCAGTAGATCTGACGACTTTAGACTAGCGTAGCTGGTAGTGCTTGGATAAAGATAGCTCATAAAGGAGTATTAAGGCGCTCGGATGCGAGACGCCTGAGTTCTGCGTTTTAATATATTCTTTGTTTAAATAAATGTTGTTGTTTCCAGATATCCAGTTCATCCAGAGATAGCCCCGAGTCCGCACAAGCCACTGAACTTCACCCGCCATGTTGGCTGCAACAACGACTATGATAACAGTAGACGGGTATAAACCTTTATAATTGTATAAGTTCTTTATTTAGTTTAGCTTTTACACATTACCAAGTATAAAGTCTGCATCGGCATCGTTAACTATAATAGATTTGGGTCCATTTATTTATACTTTTATTGCATAATTTACAAAAGTAGATGTACAATCAGGTGGACTTAATGCTAAGAACATTCTCTACCAGTATTCTTCTCCATTCATTATGAGTGTTTTGGTTTGACGGCTCTTTTTCTGTTCCAGATGGGTTTCTTGTGGTCCTGGAACCACATGATCTCAAAGAAATGGAAATGGTCTCAGATTCCGGCCACCGGTGATGACGCCTTCCAGATCAGGGTGCTTCGGGACTTCAAACATTTCTGCGCTAATCATGAACAAAGACTGACTCTTTTCTGGGATCAATGCTGGGAGCTCAAGGAGAAGGCCCACGGAATCAAAGCACGATGAAATATAATCACTTTATAAGCCAAAGTAAATGTTAAAATTGTAATTAAAACTATTGTATATGGTATCATTTTGTAAAATATATTTAAAAAGCAACTGTACTTGCTCCTATCTTCTTTTATTGCGTTTACATATTTGTATAACTGTACTGTATAGGTAAATTATAACTTATCCACGCTATATGAAATAGCTAATGATAATGTTCCAATGAACTGTATGCAGTTCTTTGTCCTTGGACATTATATCGATAGTGGTGAGAGTACTTGTACCACCATCACAATAGATAATGGTACTTAACCAACATATTGTGGTTTCAAGTTGATGATTATATTTTCTCTTATTTATTTACACAGAGCTACATTCGTAAATCAAAACCATTTTTACTTAAGTATAATATTATGATGACAACAAAAAAAACAAATAGGTTTTTGGTAGAAACCATTTATTAAACTTTATAAAAATAAGATCTAACTTAATACATTATTTTTTCATGAAAATACTGTGAGGAGAAAATATATATTATAGAATTTTGAAAATTGGTATGTCAGTAATACAGTTTCATTCCCACATTTCCTTACAAGGCACATAATTGAGATCCAAATCAGCTTGAGGTAGCTCCCCTCACAGTCATCATCATTGATATTTGATATTTCTAATAAACCACTTCCAAAGACTTTCAATTTCTACTTCATGCTACATATAAAATCAGTCGTTCCATTTATCACACTAGTCCATCAGACAAGTTTTGTTTCAAATGAAATAAAAGGTTTTTTGTTCTTTTAAAGATACTCTTATGAATTAAATATTTGAGCACAGTTTGATAATATTGACACAGTTTAAGTAGCACTATTGTGCTAAGTTGTGCACATTGCATTAAACGATGACAATCTAGGCATAACATTTACTAATATGTAGTATACAAGCACATATTTTAAGAATAATTTTGTGTGTAAAAAGTGCTTAGAAATTTACTATAGTGATTATAAATGCCGTTTTAAACAAAACACTTATAACATCCATCAATAAGCTAAATAATATCTGACCAAACCGAAAAATATAATGAATAGGAATGACTCAATCTAATTAAGTAGAACTTAACCATGAAACTTATAGAAAGATAATAGGTAAGTACTTACATAACATAAGTAAAAAAAATATGTCATGCTACATATCAATTAAGCAAATTGAAGATAATTATTATTTAAATGCATACAAAGATCATAGAACAGCAGAGATAAAAAGATTAAACTACATTTTTGACATTAAAAAATCTCACATATTTTGATCATACATAGTATTTGAATAGCTATGTAACAGTTGGTTTATACTTAATTAACTAACTTTTAAAACCTTAAAAAGTAGTACAATATGGCAGTTAGGCTCACTTTTTAAAGTCCTAAGACAAACACTGAGTTTTAGCATATTTTCCTAAAAAATAATTAATACTACATGTACTAAAGGAATGCTAAAATGTAACTATTTTAAGTTCTCACTAATTAAAAAAAGGTGACATGTTATTGAAAATTACTTCTTATTTCCAAACACAAGAAGACGGGTTAACATACTAGTAATGCACGGGACTTGCTTCTGTTGATGCATGCACGGTGTGTCGGGGGTGTTGGACTCAAAGTCTAGAGCCACTCTCTGGCTAACAAAAGTCAAGAGAGTCAGGATGTCCCTCTCAGTGCCGGAGTAGCGCAGCTCGTCGCAGAGCGCCTGCATGAACCACGAGCCCCGTGTGGTGTTCCTCCACGAGTAGTACCCCGGCACCGTGGAGTACACTATCAGGATATCAGCAAAAATAGGAATTCTGTATACGGCACTGGAGGAGCCATCGGTTTCAGTGCGATTTTTCAGAGTCACACCTCCATCCAACTTATCTCCTTGGCAAGCTTGAATGAAGAACAGTTTAGGTTTACCTGCCAATGTGGGGCATTTATCAGCTGTGAAGTAATACCAGAGGTTGTCAGGCTTGTAGTGGGTGTCCTTGGCATACAACAGGCCCATTTCCCCGTGGGTCAGCACAGCAATCAACAAGCAGTCGAAGTCAGAGTGGTCCATTTCAGCAGTTTGTTGAATGTATCTGTTGACATCCGCAGATTTCAAGTTGTTCATCACAGAGACTTGGAAGCCCAGTCCCTTTAACACTCTTGACAAGTTGTCACTATCAACATTAGTGCCACTGCGCGACTTCAGGCTGTGAATATCAAAGTGTTCGTGGTTGAAAATTATCGCCATTCCGCGCTTCTTGTGGTTCATGTTGTAGTAGGGAGCGTTCCTGTCGACAGGCATCTTGGCAGAGGGCCGGGGCGCGGAGGCCTCGTGGCTGCCCCAAGCGTCGCCTTCATCTGCGCCACCGTTTGGTCCATTTGGTCTTTGTTCTTCAGCATCGCCACTTCCATTGTTGTGTGGCATTTCATCAGCCATGTTGATAAGAGCTTGAGAAATATTTATAAATTTCCCAAAATTTACCACTCTTTACTGACTTAAACAGCAACAATTTGCTTCAATACTCGAGAAAATAAAGATAAAATTATCTTTTTGAAAACGCAAAAACAGCAAATCACTGACAGAACGAATTTACGTGAATGATAAAAAAACAAACCAAACGCGCGCGTTTCAAAGCCACAGAATAGAATTAAGAATAATGGGTGGAATAACAACACAGACAGACAGTCGTCTGAATTAAGACGCCGACACACTAGCGGACACGGCTGTCAGCGCGACTGACGGACCCACCACGGACAAGAAAGAGATTGTTATTATTCTGAGGTAACAATGGTGTAGCTACTGTTGCTGCTACTCGGCAATAGATGGCGTTAGTGCATTCTCGAATTTGAAATGGACGCCATCTGTCGCTGAGTAGCACACATTTATGAAACTAGAATTAAAATTCTGATTTTTTTAAAAGTGGGAATTTTACCAATGCCAATCAGTGCAGATTCAGGCTATAGTGCGACAATTAGCTCTAACTAATAACGCCCTTAGGTTACGAACTGCTACTATTATATTTATGTTATAGGCTTATAGGTAAGTAAGCAGATATTATTGTTTAGGGTAAATATCGCCATGACTACGCTGCTCCCCTACCAACAATAAGCTATACTTACGTATGTTTGCAGATGCACTCTTGAAAAACACCTACAAGCTATCAACTGAAAACATTTGGGCACAACTAGCACGATGTCAATATTCAAGTTAAAACCTTGGTGGTCCAACGAAAGGCTTCAAGATGAGGAAACTAATGAAGGAATCCAAAACGGCAACTGTGTGAGAATCGACAGACTGAGCTCGCACGGAGAGAGTGATTGCGTGATCCTGGCTGAAGGGTCCCTGCTGAAGATATACACACCGAGTCCTGAACAAAATTACTCCTCACACTTATTGATGGAAACTAATCTTAATGACTATGTGCTCCATATAGAAATTGGAAATTTCGTTGTGTAAGTTCTTAATAATAATGCATTTATTTATAGACAACTATGTTAACTTTTTTTGCATTTTAGTATTATAATATGTAAGTACTTACCTAACTACATTATCATACAAGTAGAATGTGGCTTTCAAAATGACCGTACTGCTAAAAAATAGCTTAAGTATCTTGTAAGTACTTGCTTACATATTTCAGTGGTGCTCCAACCCGACAGATGGTAGTTCTGCACCCCCAGAGTTACTCCATTTATGATTTGCAAAAGCAGGAAGGACATACGGATGCTGGTAAGAATATTGATTTAATCCCTAATCCCTAGATACCTACCCACATGTGATCACATTAGTTATCCATAGAAAACTTTTTAAATTCTTCGATTTCAGGAGATCAAAACAGTCTAACGTTGCTTATAAAGCACACATTCACGCGAAAAGCCCACAGTTTGGCGTGCGGGCCTTTCGGCAAGATCAAGCGGGACCTGATATGTGTGCAGGGCCTGGACGGGAGCCTCAGCTTCTTCGATCAGGATACTTTCCTGTTCATGTGCGTCTTTGATAATGTCATTATGCCGGTGCCTATCTCGTACGTCGCCAGCTCAGACACATTTGTAGTGAGCAGATCCACATGGCTGCTTGAGATTTATAGGTAAGAAAGCTTAAAAATAATAAGATACCTACTACTTATAGGTACTTATTGCATTTTTAAGCATGTATGTAGACAGGTATTAACTTTCATATGAACTGATTACGATTACTGATTACAGTTACGAGCAACTCCGAGATTTCAGCGAATTGAACACGAGACAAAATAAGAAGAATATTCCACAGTGGGTCTACAATGCGGGCGAGGAAATTTCTTCCGTTCAAGTTGTTCAGGTAAAATTTTACCAGAGTGTGATGGTGAGGGTTATTTTCATAAAGTACTGACTTTTATAGATAGCCTGTATGAGTAATATTTTGATTTCTAGACCAGCACAAACTTCTCTAGCATAGTGGCTCTGGGAGAAAGATACCTTTACTGCTTCCAAGACAACGGCTTGATGAAATTCACAAAGAAATTCGATTTTATGCCGATGTGTTTTCACGCCTATCTAATTGGCTGGTATTATGGTATGTGAAAATGTATTTTTATTATTTGACGATTAGTATAGTACATAATATACTATATCATAAGTTTATTTTTCCTCTATAGAACCCGGATCTCGACTGCTAATAATGGTAGGATCAGACGACTCTAAGCTCTATGTCTACGAGGGTACGACCGTGCTTTGGTCTTGCGACTTGCTGGGCACTCCTATATGGATCAGTCGTTGCTTCCTGAAGGCTCTCTCCGGCGGGGTGGTGACCCTGTCCCCGCGGGGGGTGGTCACTATCAGCTACTTGGGGACTGAGCCTGATCTGAACCCTGGGGCCACGCCGGCCGTCAATGACGTCACGGACCCTGAGGTTGTGCAAGCGGAGCTAGAGGAAGTAGAGGACGCGTTGCAACGAATCATGAAAGATACTGAAGGTACTTAACAGCTTCATAAGGCCGGTTACCTTTTATACGTTTTATTTAATAATAAGAAAGTACCTAATATTATACCTACATATTTACAGATGTAGGGACTGGCGAGAAAGCAATAGAAGAAATAATAAAAATCAAAGCAGAAGCGGGAAAACCGGTGCAAAATCTGTTCCAGCAGTTCACCACGGATTCCGGAGACGGGATCCACCTGCTGATGTGTCCCGTCATCGTGATCCTCACTTGTTCTCAGCCGGAACTCATCTCCGCGGTACAACTGACGTATGTCTGCGCAGCGCCGCTCGCGTGCTCAGACTCAACCATCTGCCTAGACTCGGTCAATGGGACAGAAATAATAGAGACCCACGTGTTTTTGACGAATGAATCTGATATATCGGACACTCATGTAAAGATACTGTTTACTATAACTGATGCGAAAGGCGCCATCACTGTGACGAGTAGACTAGTCGCGGTGCCGGTCAGTCTGTACTGTATTCCAGCTGATGTGAACGAGGAAAAAAGAGAGATTAAATTTGAAATCGAAACCAATAAAGACTGCGTTGATTTGGTAGATTTATTCGCAGGTAGGTTTGAATACATATACAAATTCCAGCCAAATAATGGTATCACTACATAATGATCATCATGATTTCTTTCAGATTTTTCTAAAGATGAATTGAGTAACCATGGATGCACTCCCAATATTGTATCTCTCGTTTATCGAGGGAGTAAGAAACATATAACAATAAGATCTAGTAATCAGAGTTACATAATTGAATGTACAGACCCATCTGATATTATAGCGATCCTAGAATGCATAAATTACAAATTGATGGAACACTTCGCAAGGATGGAAATTCAGAACTTTGAGATGAAAATGCAAGTTCACAAGGAATTTAAGGGTCAGTTGGAGTATAAGTTTTTGAAGAGCATAGAAGCTCACGCTAAAGACAGAACCAAGATGAAGAAGTTTGAGGTAAGATAGTTTTTTTTAAATAAGAACAGAAATAAGGAGCTGATAGGTAGGTTATGATAGGTATTGGGGTGCATGGTTATATCATATAACATATACCATATCAGCTGATCCTGATAGAGGCGCATCCTGGACACTCAGTGACTGACGGTGACCTGACTGGCCAATCCTACGGTGACTAAGTCTGGTCTTGTTCTACATTTTATCACCGATACGATAAGAAGATACAGACCAAAAAGTCAGAGCGACCCTAGGACAGCAACGTGACAAAATCAGTTAGTAAAAAAGTGGTCACAAGAAATTATGGTTATCCTCTCGGGGCGTAACGACCTATTACCGGAATGTCCAGTCGGTCTGTTAGGTCTATTTCCTTGAACGTCCATTCCTCGATTGTTCACTTCCTATATAGTAACTACAGTAAGGCAGAGAAACCTGATCCCACTCAGAAGCATTGTTACTATGAGAGGAGGGTCAGGTTTCTCTGCGCCTGACCGTACGTCCTATTCACCGACTATCATTATCACCGAACGTCATTTCCAGGAAGACCTATCAGTTCTCCAGAGACAGTTCACGCTGGTGCAGAAGCGGCTGTTGGTTCAGTTCGGCTCCTCCCCGCCCGGCGACTGCGACCAGCTCGAGTTTCTCATGAGGGATACTTATAGAAGAATCACAGAGACTGTTCGCGAAATTAATAGTTGTAAAGATAGTGTTTGCAGGTGTGGTTAATTTAATGCTTTTGTATTTATTGTTGATTGTTAATACAAAGAGATACTTGAAGTTAATACACCACTATCGTTGCGGGAGTGCAATGTCTTTTGTCTAATTGTAGGGATTTATTATTTAGACCTTTGTTCGTTTTTCGTCAAAGCGCTTTCTTAGCGCGTAGTAACGTAGAATGTGTTTTTTTATATGGGTAGGTATCTTATAAAGTTTTTTTTCAATGGTTGTTTTTTTTCAGGGCTGGTTGCACAATGGCGGCATTGGGACAGCTAATAAATTATATTTTAAGAATGACGTCATCGGACGCTTTCAAAGTAAAACTGTTTCAAGAAATGCTGTCTTTGAACTCACTATACGATGACTATCAGGTGCGAATATTTTGTTTAATAATGCTCAATCCCCGCCTGCCATGCCAAGGGTTTAAATTTGGGCAATAACCCTTTAGTATTGGAGTAGGCCTATTCGGCGATTCACACACTTGACCGCGCACCACCGCGGTTGGCGGATTATCACTGTATGCAAAAATGATTAGATTATATTATAGAAAAACCGATACAATGCCGCCGCCTCACCGCGCGGTAATTTACTATTGAAAATCTGCAATCCGCGCGGTGGACTTTATAGCATAAAACGGGCTATTACTTTGCCATTACATTAACTGTCATCAACTCTGGTTCCGACAGGACTGGGAGGAGGCAGTATCTTCGGGGTTACGCTACATGCTACACCACGTGTTGCGCAGCGCGCGCGCCACGCAGCGCCTGGCGCCGGCCGGCGAGCAGCCCGCGCTGTCGCAGGGCAACCTCAAGCGCTTCTTGAAGCAACTCAGGATTGTGGTGGAGGATGTGTTCTGTGATGATGGTGTAGGTAAGTTTCGTAGCGGCTAAGGTAGACATTATGGGAATTGGAAGCAATATTTTAATTAAGTAAGTAAGGCAATTAGCTGCTACATGGTATAACGCGCAGATAAAGATAGAATGGCGTATGGACTCCGGCCGGCGAGCAGCCCGCGCTGTCGCAGGGCAACCTCAAGCGCTTCCTGAAGCAACTTAGGATCGTGGTGGAGGATGTGTTCTGTGATGATGGTGTAGGTGAGTTGTGAATGGGAGGAGGCAGTGTGTGCGGGGTTGCGTGAAGTGCTACACGTCGTGTTGTCGCCCTATTTATTACGGATGTAGGTATTTTGGTACTGCTTATTACTTACACTTATGTAAAGGCCGTAATTTCCATAAATATTATTTCTTTATGCGCGAGCGTTATAGTAACAAAATATGCTAGGCTTTTCGATCGCGAGTAATTCGGAGTAAAATAATAATAAAAGTAATTTTGTAGTGTTACGTACCCACGTAACACGAAAGAGTAAACGTTGAGTTTTGTATACCTAAATGTTATGATATTTTTCAGATAAAAAACCCGATGAAGATAATGAAACATCGAAACAGCCGAAGATCGAACGCATAGAGGAATTAGTGGAAGTAATTTAGTATCTTCAGTAACAAGACAAATAGCTTACATTGTGATACCTAACTCTAAAAATAAACCGCAAATTACAAACATCAATAGCAATTTATTTCAAGATCCTTGAATATTTCTTTACATAATATAAGTTAATGCATAATTAAACGTACCGTGTGTATTAATGAAATGCTTCCCTTATGTATTATGCGACGTGTACCATCGAGTACAGTACTAAGTTGAAGTACAACAGGTGTACTATCAGGAGCAGTACTTTGTCACGTCATTTCTTCTTGGCGTCCTTGAGTCCGGCCCCCGCGTTGAACTTGAAGAATATGATGTCTCCGTCCTCCACTACGTAATTCCTACCTGGAATAGAAATACATTTAGAGGTTAGTCATTGATATTCACCAAGAAAACGGTAAAACTGAATTTTATACTAGCTGCCTACTTATAATTTTTTTGCAAGCATTGGAAACAAGATTTATTTTTATGATCCATTTCTGACTACGCAATAACCATTGAGGTATACAAGTTCTCAACTGAAGACAACGAACCATCAATTTCTCATTGAAGAAGTGAAACCATTATTCCTAAAAGCATCACCGCTGTTTTTGTACTTCTAAATGGTCGTTGTGTATAATATAGCATGTAAGTATGTATATTTAAATACCTGTTCATAGTGAGTCAGCGACAAACTCATAGAGCTGTTTTGGTTTATTGGTGTAGTGAAAGCATTAGCCAGTCTGGTTAATATCAGCTCTACAACTTTTGCCTCATGTTCAATAATGTAAGATTTATTTCTAAATATCTCATGTCTACTTAACTTACCCTGTTGCCGGTACTTCCCGGCGGCCTTGCAGGCGGCCTCGGAGCCCTCCTCCTTGAAGTCCTTGAAGTGCATGACCTCGGCCATGATGAAGCCCTTCTCGAAGTCCGTGTGGATGCGACCCGCCGCCTGCGGCGCCTTCGTGCCTTTCTGTACACGTTAAATTTATCAGGTAAATATTAGTTTTTCTGCGAGCTCTACTTCGCGTTAAAGTTAGACTATTCGTTAATCGAGAAAATTAGCCGTTTTTTCGTGAAAGAGCAAACATACATCCATACTAACAAACGTTTACGTTTCACGTATGATAGTGATTTGTCAAGACATTCGTTAACTTGTATCTTGTATACTGTCCCCAGCGGCAGCGGTATTTATCATCAAGCGATATTCCAACTTTTAGATACGGACGATACGGTGCATTGCCAAGCCAACTAGACAAGGCGTAAGAATTAATATAGCATAATAGAAAAGAGAAATGTATGTGTACCTGGATGGTCCAAGCCTTGACTTCGTCGGCTCCCGCCGTGAAGAAATATTCCAGCTGCAACGCCTTGTATCCTTGCACGATAATCTTATCAAGAGCACTGAAAAATAAAGGACAAAATTTTACATTTATATAACAGAATTAAATCAGTCGTACCACATGGGCCCATCGAAGACCATTATTTCTATTAGCATTCAGGACAGGGTAGTTGCACATATCACACGTAATCATCATCCCATGGGCATAGACAGACAGACGTCCTTTTTTGAAGTGACTTTTTTCTGCTTAAGTGTCAATTCACACGTACCACAACCACACCACGTCGCAGCGACATAATGTGGTCAAGCTGTGGTTACGTGTAAATAGAGTCGCAGCGGCTTTTTGCAGTTGCGGTGTGGTACCGACAAAAAGTCGACGTGGTTGCGTTGTCGCTGTCGTTGCGATGCGGTAACCACGTGGTCGTGTGCAGTTAATAGGACGATGTGGTCGTATTACACAGGTGGTCCATAAAAACGGCAAAATGTGGCACGGTGTGTGAATTGGAGTATTCATTTTCAATACAAAATATACGCCTGACCACACGGCATCGTTGTGGTGTGGTTGTGGTACGTGTGAATTGACCCTAACTGCCGCTATTTTCACAGATAATCTTCATCAGTATGCGTCATACCTGGTGATGTTGTTCTCCTTCAAGTAGGCGGCGCGCTCGGGCGCGTCCATGTCCATGAGCTTGTACTCGAGCACGCCCGAGAAGGGGATGAGCGCCGCGCCCGGGTCGTTCTTGTCGATCCACTCCTTCAGCTTCGGGAGCCTGCGATTTGTAGGTTATTTTTCGATTAATGGGAAGTACTGAGATAAAGATGCCACAAACAAAATTACTAAGTATACCTACCTGAAACTCAGCAAAGGTACAAGAATAAGGGCCTAATCAAACCGCGATAAAACAGAGTTGTCCGTTACCGCTGTAGATATAGCGCTATCTCTCGTAACATTATGACAATAGTGGGACCGAAGTAACCGCAAGCGGATAACTCTGCGGTTTGAATAGGCGCAGAATAAGAAATGGTGCCTGGTTTTTCAAAATACTCCCTCAATGTACAGTTGATACTTTTATGCTTTGTGTGTTAATTGCCTCTCTACTTACCATTTGTTCTTCTTTCTGGTGTAATCCTTTTCTGACAGGTTCACGAGGTAGAGAGCTGGCTTCGACGTTATAAATAGGTATTTGTTTAGTACTTCTATCTGAAATTTGATAAAAATGAAAATTAGGTACACGTTGCTTTATTGTCGATTTTACTTCTTGATTAACGTGAAATAACAATAATAAATTAACTACGAATTACCTCAGCAGCGCTCCAGTCGCCGAATCTGATGTGTTTCTTCTCATCAACTAGCACGGTCTTGATTTTTTGCAGCGCATCCTACAAATACAAAAGTAAGTATTGAGGTGATCATACTATATCTATCATATCATTTTAACGAAATCATTTAAGCAGTAATCTAGTTTGTCTAAATATTATTTCTAATAGATTTTCTCTGAGAAATCCCAAGCTCTCTCCAAATAGCATTCGTCATTTGTCTCCCAGTACCTAATCTACTTTTTTAGATTTATTTTTCATATTTAACATAGCATAAGGTTTGTTTTTCATTATCATCTTACAAATTTTACTCACAAACTCCGGCTTCAGCTTCTTATCATTCCCGCGGTTGACCTGGCGGTCCAGCTTCTCTATATGCTGTAGCAGCTGTTCCTCGTCTTTCAGCCGCAGCTCGTCGGCGATGGTCTGCAGGTCCCGCACCGGGTCCACCGACCCGTCCACGTGGATCACGTCCTCGTCGTCGAACGCACCTGGGGAGGTAGGGGAGGGGGATCGAGGGGTAATTGTTAGCGTCTTGAGAATTGGGGTTGATGATTAGTTATGTTTGTAAAGCACGGTCGCTAAGCACAGCGAGAAACGGGCAGTGACCTTGTGCGAGCGTGAGGGCACTATCACTGTGCGCGTACAACCGGGACAAATATATAAAGGGCAATGCCTGTTTTTCGCTGTGCTTAGCGACCATATCGTGCTTTACCATCCGTATATAGGTGATGTAGGTATAGAATGTCATGGTAGCTGGTAGAAAACACCACCACAAAAGAGGATGGCCAAACCACATGGAGGAGGAGGTATCTGCCCTCGGAATGAGCTGGCATGAAGTCTACTATACTGACCAAACCAACCTTAGAAAAATGAATAGTATATTGTCTCCATGTCCATTAATACCGTCTAATAAAAAAAAACATAGACAGACACAAATTAATTTTAGTTAAATCAAAAACAAAGCGCCCACTTACGACACAGATTAAAGATGGCGTCGCACGCCTTGATGTGCGAGAGGAAGGCGTTGCCGAGCCCCTGCCCCTCCGCCGCGCCCTTCACCAGCCCCGCGATGTCCACCACGTTCAGGAACGCGGGCACCTTGCTGCAACAAGCAACACAGGTCATGAGTCTTCATGTAGTCTGGCAAATACGTTTAGAAACGAACTTTTTTGGTCTGGCAGCCCTAATTACGCCTATTGGAAAGCTACTTGGAGGGTCATGCACTAGACCATGTATTAAGAAAAGTGGCGCCCCTATTGATTTATACTCTTTCTTGCCGGGCTGTATGCAGGTATAGTGAGCATGTTCCTCTCCAGTAAAAAATCATCCGCTTCTCAGAATCGACGAGATGGGTATCTACACTTCCGAGGTCTACGTCATACTTTTGTCACATCTTGCGCTCCGTACTAGGCCTTCTGATTGACTCCACTCGACCAATAGTAATGTGTCTCATGTAAATGCTATTATGTTTAGAGTTACCTGAGTGGCTTGTGGTACTCGCAGAGGTAGTCATACCGCTCGTCAGGCACCGGCACCCTGCGTGCTGGAACAATGATACACCAGGTTAGACATCTGGGCAAGTGTAATAAATAGATGTTTCAAACTTATAATGGTATATACTTAACTTTTCATAGATAATAGCAGTGTGTAGATTGTTTATGAATGAAATTATAGTCATGGATAAACATATTTTGTTTAATTTTAACAAACTAAATATAAGTACTTAATTAAACATAAAAAACATTTCTCATTAATTAAATTAAACAGAATTTACTAGTACTCTATGGACAAAATGGAGGAGCTATCACCAGCAGACGATGGTGGTTTAATAACGGTATAGTCTAAACTAGCGCATTTAAAAATCTGTGGGTATTTAGTCAATGGATTATCCATAGATCTCATTCGAAGTCCAACATTAGAAACGAGTTTACATCGAGCCAGATACACCTTTGAAGCATCGAGGTACATTGACACAAATGTTTCCTCTATCATAGGATTATGCGTCTTCAAATATAAAGCTATCAGGAGAGCCCCTGACACTCGGATATCAAGTCCAGGGTATTTAGGCCTTAGAACGTTCACGTAACAACAAGCATTTGTTATTAAATCAGCCACAGTTTGTTCTAAATAGCCCAAATGCGGTAATGTTTTCAAAGATAGCTTAGGAAGATCTGCAGCTCCTTTGAAAACTGTCACATTACAGTATAAGTGAGGTCTCTCCAGAAACTTTTGTAGACACTGCATACTGCAGAATAGGTAATATTTGCCCCTATAATTTGCTGCCCATTTATTATCTCCCATAATGATTTTCTGCCCAGGTAGATTTTCAGCGTATGTTACTATACAAACTCCTGATTCATACAGCGAAGAGGCATTAACAGTAGAAACAGGTGCAGGTATTTCTGGAAAAATAACCTTTTTTGGTTCCAAATATGTATCTGGGAACTTCATGACTATATTTTTATGTTCAGGACAAATCCAATAAAATTTCCCTTTGTATAAAACTACTCCTTTTTTGTCATGCCTAGGAAAACCATTGTGCCGTAACTTATTTTTCCTGAGACAAAGAGGACAAAAGTTCTTATATCCTGTCATTTTTTCTTCGAAAGCGGCGTTAGAAACGCTCATCATATCCATGGACACTATGTTTGAATTTCCATTCAATACAAAATTACGAATTTTTGGGATTAGTTCATCATCAATCAGTTTCACAACATTTGTATAGCAATTCCATCGTGATTCGTTACCATCAATGATATAAACATTATCGTAATCTTCATGAATCCAGCCTCTAATATTTTCAGCTCGTTCATTCCATATCTTGTATTTGAGCTCCATAAGAGCCGATGGATAAGGTGGCATGTGTTTCAGAATATCAAAATGAACCTCTTTACAAGTATTTTCTAAAAGTTTATCTTTATTGCATTGAAGATCAAATATGATTAATGGATAAAGACCATATTTTGCTAATTGTAATGCTTCTGAAGGATTTTCTGGAAATCCATCAAGAACAAACCCATAACAGGATGTGCGATAATCTAAAGCTGTTGTTTGGATGGCCTGCATCACAAGGTCGCTTTCTATAGTTTCTGCTTTGTTCATTAGACTAGCGATTTTAACGGCTAAATCAGTCCGCGGTAACGCATCCATAACATATCGTAGTGCCGTCCCTCTACTAATAGGCATCAATCCATACTGTTTTGCGAGTTTGGCAGTCAATACGCTTTTGCCACATTTAGGAGGTCCAATCACTCCAATACTCAAAGGGAATTCAAAGAATGAGGCTATAGAATCACATAACAAATATTTAAGTGGATTTTTTCTAAATTTCTTTACGTTATCTTCACTGTTTAAAAAGTAGATATACGACCTGTGTACTACATGATACACTTCTTCGTTTAATTTGTATGGTATTATTATGGAATCTGGTTGCTCATAAATGTGAACAGGACACATCCTATAAAATTTACTTAGCAGACATAAACCATTTGAAAGTAACTCTTTGGCTTTATCAGAATCAAGAATAAATGTTTGTTCGAAAAAAGATTCATTTCTGTTTCTCAATTCAGTTAGCTTTGACAACACTTGTTTTAAGACTTTATAAAAACGAAGCTCTCCATTAACATTCTCATATTTTACGTTTTCTTCTGTCAAGGTTTCTCTAAGGTTTTCAATGTTCTCAGTTTCAACTTCATGGATACTCTCTAAGCGAGATTCAAACCTCATTTGTGCTTCATCCGATGTTTCCCAAACTTTATCGGAAATTGGTTTGGGATATTCTTCTATAGTATCATTATAAACGCGAATTATATCTGTATCTACCACAACAGAAGATATCAGCTGATCATCAGTTGTTGCACTTTTTTCAGACTCAATTTCAACTTCATCTAATTGATCTTTACTATCATGGTCCAGTGGGACCGCATCATTAACCACTTCTTCACAAATCAGCCGTGCAATTACTTGTTTAGTAATGAAATCAGTCCAATTTTGTATTTTTATGTCAAATGCCTTTTTTGCATCTACTTTAAGTTGGGTTATTTGTTCCTTCCATGACTTCATCATTTCTGGCATTAATCTATCAAGGGAGACAGTAGAACTACATTCTAGTTCTATTACTAAATCAGGAATACAAAAGTTGGATGTCATAACTTCAACATCATCAGTTAATTTTGGGAACCCATCTAACACGAAACCAGTGCTTTTATATGGTTCTTCAAACCAAAGCAATTTTATAACTCGTTGTATGAACTCGTAGGGTAAAGGTCTACCGTGTTCAAAGTAACTGTATATCATCGACCGAATTTCATTTTCTGTCAGACTATTTGAATCTGATTCATTTAGATTTTCTAGAGACTCAGATTCACCTTCGAAAACCTGGTCATACATTTTTTCATGCTTAAGACCAACTTTTTTAAGGTGTTTGGGAATCATCGTGTCATTTATAAAATCTAAATAGTCTATGTGAAATAATCCCAACTCTTTGGCAATAAATTTTGAAATAGTTGATTTACCACTTCCTACAGGGCCAATTATGCAAATTCTTAAAGGAGGTAAATATTTTAATGGTTTATTATAGTACTGATACTTGGTTATGTCTTTGCAAAAACTTTGCATACTGTCTTCATTACAGAAGTAATGCATGTTGCAATCCAATTTCAAGTTGAATTCACGTTTACCTTCCCATAGCACACCATAGTCATAATAGGCAACTGGACAATAACTTTTAAGTTCACACCATTTTATTGGAGAGTTATATACAAGAATATCTTCTGAAATAGTCTCCTCATCTTCTTCAGTTTCTACTTCGTCTTCGTTAGGAAAATTTGTTAAAGAATAGCACTGGCGTATTTTTAATAGTATTTCATCCATAATATCAATGTCAGATTTACTTTTAATCTCAACTTCAATATAAGCTTTAGAGTATTCTGCAAGGATGATTTTAACGCCTTCCCAATCTTCACGGGCAGTGTCAAAGTTTGCATATTCGATATGTAGTGATTCTCCTTCAACTAGCATTTCTTCTTTTCCAGATGAGCGGCTTTTAGTTTCTCCCGAAAAGAGTGAAGATCTTGTATTTCCTCCTTCATCAAAATTTCCATCGTTACCGAATTCTTTTAAATCAAATACACCATTTATAATATCGTTCAAAACTATATACGCGGTAGTGACGCTACTTTCATCAACACATACACTTTTATTTTTTAGAGTAAGTTTGATAAGTGGGTCACTAGATAAAGCAAATCTTTCTTCATACATTTTAATGCTATGTTCTATTATCTTATAGTGTTGTTTTAGGTCATCATCAATCTCTCTGTTCTCCATAATAGCAATAGTAATATCAGGAACCATTTTACGCTCACTAAGTGATGCCCAGTATTCTGGACCTGTCGGAAATCCATCCACTATCCATTTACCATATGTTACTTCTCCACTTATTTCATGAATATGGTCAAATGAATTGAGTTTTCTACATAATTCACTAATCAGTTCCTCTATTGTTGGTTCAATTTCATTTTGTAATTCATTATTTTCGATATACTGAGCAATTTTTTCCGTAACATCTTTGTCACTCAATAACGGTACAGCAGGTTTATTTAGTGATGTACTTAAATTTTGCGGTGCATATCGCATCAGAAAATCTTTATCATCAAGTGCAGTTTTACACTCTGCAAGTTCATCTAATATAGGTAAATCGATTAAGCTTGATTTGATAAGATTTAACTCTGCCTCAAGAGCGACAATGTCTTCTGTTTTTTCATATTCTGTATCATTATTTATAAGCAGATATAGTTGTTCTAATATTAGTACATATTTTTCAAGAGAATTATATGTATCGTTATACCATTTATCTAAGTTTTCTAGGCGGTTCTCTTCATCTTGATCCCATGTTGAAAGCCTTTCATGTTCAATCGTAGGTATTATTTCTTTTAAAATAGATTCAGAGTAAGCATTCATTTTTCTTATTTTTTCATCATATATAATTGTTGAAAATTCAATAACAGGAGCATCAAATATCCAACTCAAACACTTAGAAACCATAGTTACTCCCGATAGTCTAGTGCCCATCACAAACACTCTCGAAGTTGGTTCTAAATAATTAAGATTCAGATAGGGTCTTGGGTTTTTGTAAAAAGATATTAAATTATCCAGCGATGCCATCTGATACACATGCCATAAATAAGTTACAGCATACTTAGGTTTACCGACAACTGTGTGCCGTTTTTTTAATTCTACTGGGCACCTGTTATACCATGGAGAAGCATATCTACTAAATTTTAAGGCACCAGCTTCTATAACATTGAAATTAGATTGCCAAAAATCATCTACATCCTCTGCTACCTCTTCCAAATTCAGCAGGGCTGGTATGTAAACAGGGTTTAGTGGCATTCTTAGAATTCTTTTCAGTACTTGGTCCAACACAGTATTGATTGATAAACGTCCATCAACTTTAATCATTTTTTGAGGATCATGGCCTTGCATGTGCATATCCAAACATGGGTACAAGTAGGCATTAAAATTACATAAGTGAATAATGGCATTTTTTTCGTAATTAAATGGGTGTTTGCACCAGTACTTATTATTGGTTGGCATGTTTTCTTGGGTTGTTTCAATGCTTATGGTTGAATAAAACTTGGGCCATGTAACTTCTAGGTAGCTTGGTTCTTGGTCTAAAATGGGATCTTCCTTGCCTAGTACATCTTTAATATTATCATTTTTACTTAAATTATAGTCAACATCTGGAGAAGTTATGTGAATTATAATTTCAGGTTTATTTTGTATATTCAAAATTTCATGAAATTGTTCAATCAACACTGCTTTTATACTATTAATGTAATTTTTTTCTTTAGTGATAATTTGAGAGCAGGTATTTAAAATGAATTTAGGCAATAAGATAGGTTTGTTTTCTTCTTCCTCTAGTCCAAAATCTTCGTTTTCTGACAAATGCTCTTCCATAACCTCTTCTTCAATTAAAGTTTCATTAATATAATCTTCACCCTCATATATTTTTTTGGTTTGTTTTTGAACAGAATTATTTAAAAGAATTTCTACTAAGTCTTTAACTACTTTTAATGACTCTTCTCCATGGAGGGATTTAAATAAGTAATATTTATGCTGATTCCAGAAAATCATAGGAAACCCAGAAATAATGTATCCCCTATGGTTAATAACTTGAGAATCTAGTTTCGTTTTTAATATTTTCAATAAAATATCAAACCGGATAACATTGTTGTGTCTCATGTTAAAATCAAGGCAAACTCCAGTTCCACTCTTTTGATCTATTTCATCATTTAGGATAGTTCTGGGGTGGAGGTGAATACAGTTAAGTTCTCTTGACAGTTGTTCAGCAAACTTGTATTCATTGAATATTGGCTTGCTGAAAACAATGTAATTAGCTGGTTTTGTGTTCAGGAGCTGCTCTTGTGCATCAATGTTAGTCCAAAGATTCTGGAACCTCTGCTCAGCGTCAATAGGGGCTGCTGTATTGTTAATACCAATTACTGCAGCAGCTAGAGGTGCTATTTTTGTGGAGACATTTTCTTTCTTCAATCTTTTCACAATGTCTAGGTCACCTCTATAAATTGTAGATTTATCCAATAATATTTTTTGCACATTTAGTTCATCAATTATATCAACATTTATTTTATATTTCTCTGGATCATTCATTTTTTACAACAAGTTTGGAAAATTATGTTATTATGTTGTTATTTTTTACACTTCAACAATGCTTCAACATGACTTTATGCTCTATGGTACAGTTGTTTATTTTTGTTGCTTCAAATAATAATAAGAATTTATAAATTTCTGCTTCATTGGTTTGTTTCTAGCCCTTGCTTGGGACGTTGTGATACTGTGCCAATGGCTTTGATGCATAGATCTATTAGTGTTTATTGAACTATAAAGGAGAATGGCCAAACTTCTATGGCACCATGACCCCCCAGAGCAGCCATTGATGAAACATGTCCCATGACTACAGTATATCCTGGTGTAGAGGCATGGGAGAACAAAGATATAGGTGCTGAAAGATCAAGTCTTTGTACTGTACTAGATGTTTCCCTCAAACTAAGTATCATTTTAAAAGTGGTATAGATATTATACAGGGTGGCCCAAAGAGTGACGTCCAAAGGAAAATGTTAGATTCCTTAGGTCAAGCGGTAGCCAAATCACCCCCATGTATGTTCAGCAATTTTTAGTAGTTTAGGAGTTATGATTTTTTTTCCAATTTTTCTACTAAAATCGACCTGAGTGGATTAATTATGTTTTATTATTTTTTGGATAACTTTTTTTAGGCATTTTTTATTTTTGTGTCATCCTCTTAAGTTGTTCTTTTAACCATAAAAGTTTCAGCTTCCTAGCTCTAATGTAAGTCAGTTATTTTTTTATCGAAATTTCGAATTATATCATCGAGCTAGACTGCTCTGAATTTTCTACTTGAAATTAAAAATTGAAAAAGATATTCTCATGGTGCCTTATTAATTTTAAAAACTCCGCAAGGTTCCAAAATTACATAAAAATAAAAATAAACTATTGCTTAATAGGGTATTATTTGCAGAAAAAAGCCTTCAAAGGTACCTGGGTGGAAATTACCTAATTAGTAAATTGTTTCAGAAAGTTGAAATATTCCTGTTATGTCATTACTAAGGACTAATTAAGTTAGAAAATGTATCAAATTAAAGGGAAAATTAAATTATTTACTTTTTTTTAAAATTTAAGTTACATTTTTGAATGTAAATTCTTAGAAAAATGTTTTAGTCTGAGTAGTAAGATTTATGAGATAATTTTATTATTAATAACAAGTAAATAAACTCTAATAATTATTTTACACATTTACTCACAATAAATTTTCAAAATGGCGACCTCCCATAGCAATACACAACCTACATCTACGCAAGAAATTTGCTTTAAGTCAAAAAAGTGACAAATGTAAAAAATATGACATTTGTCAAAAGGTTAAACATGTAAAAAAGTACCTTTTCTCAAAAATGTGACATCTGTCAAAAAGTTACATCTGAATGAAACAGAGAAGCGTATAGGCGACTTAAAGAAAATTTTATTGCGTAGATGTAGGTTGTGTATTGCTATGGGAGGTCGCCATTTTGAAAATTTTTTGTGAGTAAATGTGTAAAATAATTATTAGAGTTTATTTACTTATTATTAATAATAAAATTATCTCATAAATCTTACTACTCAGACTAAAACATTTTTCTATGAATTTACATTCAAAAATGTAACTTAAATTTTTAAAAAAGTAAATAATTTAATTTTCCCTTTAATTTGATACATTTTCTAACTTAATTAGTCCTTAGTAATGACATAACAGGAATATTTCAACTTTCTGAAACAATTTACTAATTAGGTAATTTCCACCCAGGTACCTTTGAAGGCTTTTTTCTGCAAATAATACCCTATTAAGCAATAGTTTATTTTTATTTTTATGTAATTTTGGAACCTTGCGGAGTTTTTAAAATTAATAAGGCACCATGAGAATAGACGCATTTTTCCTGAAATAAAAATGACATATTATGTATCTAGCCTATCTGAAACCTAGTTAAACATTGTGAGATATGGCGTTTCGACTTTCTCCGTGTTCGGCATCATAAGGGTCACAGTGACAGTTAAATAAAGTCCATTTTTCTCTCCACCTTTAATTTGCAAGGTGCGGGTGCCTATATAAATAGAGTGAGTCGCCCGCGCGCCTCAGTTGTAATATCACCATGCAGAAATGACTAGGTTTCAGATAGGCTAGATACATAATATGTCATTTTTATTTCAGGAAAAATGCGTCTATTATGTAGTCTGAGCCTATCTGAAACCTAGTTAAACATTGTGAGATGTGTTTATTATCGCATGGTGGAGAGAAAAACCAACTGTGACCCATAAGCTACTGATGAGTATCAGTAGATAAATATTTGAATCTATAAATTTATAATGCATAGATTTCTAGGTAATAGATATACTAAAAAGAAAGGTATAAGTATACATAAGACTTAAGTACTTCCTTATTATTCCTGACTTGTCAGAAGGTATGTACCTATACATATAGGTAGGTATTTATACATATGGATACACACAGTGCCTCTTCGAAAGCAATACTTATAAGTAATTATTGATCAAAATCTTGTTATTGTCAAGGCAATATTTTAACATACACTAGCCGAATGGATGGAACCAGTGAAATACTTTGCAACAATATTTAAAAGCTGTAAAATGTAGAATATCGATCCAGGCCGCTGGGGCTCAGGTCAGCACATGCTGACTAGGGTATGTAATTCTGGACTGACCTCAGAAATGCAGCAGCCGACCCTGGAGCCTCGAGGACCTGCTCAGTCAGCCCCGTACGACGACACGGCCTGCAACACCTGGCGCGGCATCTAGTCCTTGGAACGAGGAGTGGTGCTTGAAGGGAAGATAATTTTACTAAATATCTCAGCCTCATCAGCTACTGGAAAAGATTAGATGAAGGCTGTGACACTGGCGGATAACTAAGTATTCAGTTTTTAAAAAATGATGCAGGTCACTATATTCATATTCTAGATTGACAAGTAACACACAGTCTAATTTTGTATTATGTAGTCTGAGCCTATCTGAAACCTAGTTAAACATTGTGAGATATGGCGTTTCGACTTTCTCCGTGTTCGGCATCATAAGGGTCACAGTGACAGTTAAATAAAGTCCATTTTTCTCTCCACCTTTAATTTGCAAGGTGCGGGTGCCTATATAAATAGAGTGAGTCGCCCGCGCGCCTCAGTTGTAATATCACCATGCAGAAATGACTAGGTTTCAGATAGGCTAGATACATAATATGTCATTTTTATTTCAGGAAAAATGCGTCTATTATGTAGTCTGAGCCTATCTGAAACCTAGTTAAACATTGTGAGATGTGTTTATTATCGCATGGTGGAGAGAAAAACCAACTGTGACCCATAAGCTACTGATGAGTATCAGTAGATAAATATTTGAATCTATAAATTTATAATGCATAGATTTCTAGGTAATAGATATACTAAAAAGAAAGGTATAAGTATACATAAGACTTAAGTACTTCCTTATTATTCCTGACTTGTCAGAAGGTATGTACCTATACATATAGGTAGGTATTTATACATATGGATACACACAGTGCCTCTTCGAAAGCAATACTTATAAGTAATTATTGATCAAAATCTTGTTATTGTCAAGGCAATATTTTAACATACACTAGCCGAATGGATGGAACCAGTGAAATACTTTGCAACAATATTTAAAAGCTGTAAAATGTAGAATATCGATCCAGGCCGCTGGGGCTCAGGTCAGCACATGCTGACTAGGGTATGTAATTCTGGACTGACCTCAGAAATGCAGCAGCCGACCCTGGAGCCTCGAGGACCTGCTCAGTCAGCCCCGTACGACGACACGGCCTGCAACACCTGGCGCGGCATCTAGTCCTTGGAACGAGGAGTGGTGCTTGAAGGGAAGATAATTTTACTAAATATCTCAGCCTCATCAGCTACTGGAAAAGATTAGATGAAGGCTGTGACACTGGCGGATAACTAAGTATTCAGTTTTTAAAAAATGATGCAGGTCACTATATTCATATTCTAGATTGACAAGTAACACACAGTCTAATTTTGTATTATGTAGTCTGAGCCTATCTGAAACCTAGTTAAACATTGTGAGATATGGCGTTTCGACTTTCTCCGTGTTCGGCATCATAAGGGTCACAGTGACAGTTAAATAAAGTCCATTTTTCTCTCCACCTTTAATTTGCAAGGTGCGGGTGCCTATATAAATAGAGTGAGTCGCCCGCGCGCCTCAGTTGGTTTTTGATTTTTGAAGTGAACACTTCGGCAAAATGGCTCAATGTAGCCACGGTTCTCGTCGGCTTCGCTCCGACGGGGAAAAATATAATATTGAATTTGCGGAGTCCTCGCTGCCGGGAGCTGTAGCGTGATGCGGACCAGGCGGCGCGGGGCCTGCTGGCTGCTGCGCACGCAGCCATTGCTGAGGATTTCGTAACGAAGGTTTGAGTTGATAAGCCGTGAGTAAAATGCTATTATTTACTGCTTTTAAAAGCTCAGCCACTGGTCATAATGCTCCGGCGCTTGGGGTTTTTATCCCACGCAGTAGGGTCCGATTCAATAGTCGTGGTGATGATTGATCACATATTCCGGTCCTACTAGTGGCGCTTGAGCTAGATACTTACATTAATGACCGCTTTAAGTAAAGCATATGTTAATTTTATACAGGAAAAAAATTTAAATATATTTTTCTACCCTCAATTTCTAATATTTTTAGAAAACAGTTGATAAAAACTTTGCTATTACAATAATGCACTTGATTATAGCTTATGTAAGGCTTTACAAACAGGAGCTTTCCAGGACATAGGATTTTTTACAGGAAGCACGTGGCTCCGAGTTTCAGTATGTTGGGACATTGTGGCATGTGCGGCGAGTAATGTGATCCGCCGGTACCTACCCGCTGAGGGTAGGCAGGCCGATTCGGTGAAATTGAAGTTTCGTGTAACCTGCACCCGGCCCTGTGTTCCTGCGCTGGCCGCCGTCTCGTGCCATCTGCATCGCAGCGTACACCCGGTCCTGGCCCTGGCCACCGGTTTGTGGTACCTGCATCGCTGCATAGACCCAGCCATGCACTCCTGCCCTGGCGGCTGTACACCCGGTCCTGGCCCTGGCCACCGTTTTGTGCCACCTGCATCGCAGCGTACACCCGGTCCTGGCCCTGGCCACCGGTTTGTGCTACCTGCATCGCTGCATAGACCCAGCCATGTACTCCTGCCCTGGCGGCTGTGTTGTCCCACCTGCATCGCTGCGCACACCTGGCACTCCTGTTCTGGTTGCCAGATCCAAACGCCCCCTGTCTGGGAAGAGATTTTATGCTCAGCGGAACCGCCTGCACTATTGCTAGCACGGTCATCATCATCATCAGCCATCTTATGAGTGACTTATTTAGAAGGTATCGAGTAACGTGCGCTATTCATCAGTGATTTTGGCATATGCAGACGAACGTTTACTGCCAAGGTTGGTCATGTTAGCCATACAAGGGCACACCAACGAAGCCTGTGTAACCACCTGCAGTCGCCGTAGCCGCATCGGCATGGATGACGACAAATCGGGTAACGTGCACCGCTTCTAAAAGTGTTATAGCACTTAAATTTGATGCCTCCGCTGAGGTAGGGTATTCTATTAAAGCAGCTTTCTTCTGAACTGCCCAAAGTGACCTGTAGACTGCTCCTGGGGATAGTTGTGCAATAATTTTTTTATTTCGATGTCTCTGCTGAAGAAACTGACTAATGCGGCTTTTGTTCTAAGCTGCCTAAAGATCATACTGCTCATGGGAATGGTGACGCACGGTAAGTACAGGAGCGTTACTCTATACTGATGAGAAACGAACGAACGAGAGCTGTCGTGCAATCGGCACGTTTAATACATACAAACAGATAGAGCGGCTCGCGCCGCAGTGCACTGAAAGTTCGTTTTTCGTCATATAAAGTGACCCCCCAGACACTATCTTAAGTGTCATGACACATCGGCAGATTCCAGCTTTGAGTCTTTTCTTTTCTCGGCTGTGAGCAAAGTGAATCCCACCGGCGAGTGTTCAACCTAAAAGCACTGAGCTAATTCCTGATTTCGTGAAAGTCGCTGTTGCTATACCATACCGCTTCACAAGTTACCGAATTTATTATGATCCTACTGTCGGGTGATCATGATCGGAGTGTCATCGCGGTTTCTGAGTGGCACCATATTAGCTGTCTTCCTTATGTCCCAGTGGACTGTGAGTGTGTATCCGAGCTCTTTGTTGAAAAATGCGTGAACCTCCTACGCAGCAGCTGTCTACTAGTTGTGTATCGAATAAATCGAGTAACGGTGCTCTTGCACGAGACGACTACCTTTTGGTAAAATTATAGTTAACTTCCACTATTCTGGGAACATGCATATACCTACTGTGTACTGTGTATCACATCACGTGTAGCCGCAGCCCTACTCAATGTACGGGGCTAGATAATAAACAATGGCAGTCGTCATTAAATTTCTATGAATTTCGAAGGTCATCATTTGGAGCACAGTCCAAAGTGTGAAAGTACCTATTCATGCCTAAACGGCTTCTCTAATGAAAATGTATTTTTAATTCGATTCTGGCGCAAACGTTTCATAACTATTTTTCATCACTGTATCTGCTGAAACTACTTAGACTGACTGGTTAAGATGCAGACGTGCCGTTTTCACAATTCCATTTTGAGTAATCCTCATCTGTTTTATGGATCTTTCAGTTAGTTACGTAACTAGTTACCAAGTAAAAAATTACTTGTGTCATGCTCGTACTCGCATCTCATTTAGGAGCTCTCTGGCCTCTAGCTGAAGGCTAGAACTGGTATATATATCTACTAAGCTAGTACAGAGTTATAACCGGGCAGCGGTGACGTGGTAGCTGCTTGATTTATTAGAGTTTGCTGAAAACTTTCTAAATAAGTAATAATTATTAGTTTTATTGTTCATTTGTACACACACATAAAATAAATTTAACTACTTAACTTATACCTACTAAACTATCTATATATTTTACAAATAAAAAAGATAATAATATAAAATACTTATAATAATATCCTGGCCTGGAAATATTCTACCCTGTTAATATTAGTCATAATATTAACTCTTCGCAGTTCTTTCAGAATGCAATACCAGGTCGCTGAAGTTGGTAACCTTCCTTAGCTGGACAACAACAACAACAATAAGCCTTTTTGTTTTAAAGAATGTCACAGTTATTTGCCGTTCCACTGTCATATCGATGTCCAAGGACTTTTTCTTGGGTATAGCTAACTACCTAAGTTTACCTATATATAGCCGCAAGCTATCTGCTGTTGGCGAACTGTCAGTTGTGATTGATAAGTCAGGCCCGAGGTGGCTCGTCCAACTGTCCATGTTCCCGCCACCATGATTGTTGCTTCCACAGATTAGAGAGTCTATGTTGGCTGTCGTTGCATCAGGTCTGATCAGGTACAACTAACATCTTTACGTACCATATTTATTTAATCGAGCTATTTTATTTTGTTTTATCTAGGTTGACTTAATGGTTTCAAAATCGAACCTACAACAATGTATGTAGGTACCTACCTACGTACCTTTGAAGTTGCAACAAGGCGAAGCCTTAAGGTTTTGGCCGAGACCTGCCCTTAGTGTTGACGAACATACCTAAAGGTGACCTTGTTAATGTTTTTCATATGAAGTACTGAACATTTTACTTATCCTGGTGGCATGACTGACATCTACCAAGGAATGCTGCCAGAGCTCATAATATTCACACATGATGATACAGAATGATAGTAGCCCACAAAATCGGTGCAAAGGCTTATAAAATAACTTTCCTTCCTAGTAGGACTGCACAGGAACTCGTTAACCGCCGAGTTAGTTTTAATACAAAATTAGACTGTGTGTTACTTGTCAATCTAGAATATGAATATGGTGACCTGCATCATGTTTTGAAAAACTGCATACTTAGTTATCCGCCAGTGTCACAGCCTTCATCTAATCTTTTCCACTAGCTGATGAGGCTGAGATATTTAGTAAAATTATCTTCCCTTCAAGCACCACTCTTCGTTCCAAGGACTAGATGCCGCGCCAGGTGTTGCAGGCCGTGTCGTCGTACGGGGCTGACTGAGCAGGTCCTCGAGGCTCCAGGGTCGGCCGCTACATTTCTGAGGTCAGTCCAGAATTACATACCCTAGTCAGCATGTGCTGACCTGAGCCCCAGCGGCCTGGATCGATATTCTACATTTTACAGCTTTTAAATATTGTTGCAAAGTATTTCACTGGTTCCATCCATTCGGCTAGTGTATGTTAAAAATATTGCCTTGACAATAACAAGATTTTGATCAATAATTACTTATAAGTATTGCTTTCGAAGAGGCACTGTGTGTATCCATATGTATAAATACCTACCTATATGTATAGGTATATACCTTCCATAACTTTCTGACAAGTCAGGAATAATAAGGAAGTACCTAAGTCTTATGTATACTTATACCTTTCTTTTTAGTATATCTATTACCTAGAAATCTATGCATTATAAATTTATAGATTCAAATATTTATCTACTGATATACTCATCAGTAGCTTATGGGTCACAGTTGGTTTTCTCTCCACCATGCGATAATAAACACATCTCACAATGTTTAACTAGGTTTCAGATAGGCTCAGACTACATAATAGACGCATTTTTCCTGAAATAAAAATGACATATTATGTATCTAGCCTATCTGAAACCTAGTCATTTCTGCATGGTGATATTACAACTGAGGCGCGCGGGCGACTCACTCTATTTATATAGGCACCCGCACCTTGCAAATTAAAGGTGGAGAGAAAAATGGACTTTATTTAACTGTCACTGTGACCCTTATGATGCCGAACACGGAGAAAGTCGAAACGCCATATCTCACAATGTTTAACTAGGTTTCAGATAGGCTAGATACATAATATGTCATTTTTATTTCAGGAAAAATGCGTCTATTCTAACTAACTCGGCGGTTAACGAGTTCCTGTGCAGTCCTACTAGGAAGGAAAGTTATTTTATAAGCCTTTGCACCGATTTTGTGGGCTACTATCATTCTGTATCATGTGTGAATATTATGAGCTCCGGCAGCATTCCTTGGTAGATGACATCAATTAATAAAGATTGATTAACACAACAATAACAATTGTAATAGTTGATAAATGAAACCCGGCTAACATGTCTTAGCTGGGTAAGTAAATGATCAGTCATGCCACCAGGATAAGTAAAATGTTCAGTACTTCATATGAAAAACATTAACAAGGTCACCTTTAGGTATGTTCGTCAACACTAAGGGCAGGTCTCGGCCAAAACCTTAAGGCTTCGCCTTGTTGCAACTTCAAAGGTACGTAGGTAGGTACCTACTTACATTGTTGTAGGTTCGATTTTGAAACCATTAAGTCAACCTAGATAAAACAAAATAAAATAGCTCGATTAAATAAAGATGGTACGTAAAGATGTTAGTTGTACCTGATCAGACCTGATGCAACGACAGCCAACATAGACTCTCTAATCTGTGGAAGCAACAATCATGGTGGCGGGAACATGGACAGTTGGACGAGCCCCCTCGAGCCTGACTTATCAATCAGTACTGACAGTTCGCCAACAGCAGATAGCTTGCGGCTATCTATAGGTAAACTTAGGTAGTTAGCTATACCCAAGAAAAAGTCCTTGGACATCGATATGACAGTGGAACGGCGAATAACTGTGACACTATTTAAAACAAAAAGGCTTGTTGTTGTCCAGCTAAGGAAGGTTACCTACTTCAGCGACCTGGTATTGCATTCTGAAAGAACTGCGAAGAGTTAATATTATGACTAATAATTATTACTTATTTAGAAAGTTTTCAGCAAACTCTAATAAATCAAGCAGCTACCATGTCACCGCTGCCCGGTTATAACTCTGTACTAGCTTAGTAGATATATATACCAGTTTTAGCCTTCAGCTAGAGGCCAGAGAGCTCCTAAATGAGATGCGAGTACGAGCATGACACAAGTAATTTTTGACTTGGTAACTAGTTACGTAACTAACTGAAAGATCCATAAAACAGTTGAGGATTACTCAAAATGGAATTGTGAAAACGGCACGTCTGCATCTTAACCAGTCAGTCTAAGTAGTTTCAGCAGATACAGTGTTGAGAAATAGTAATGAAACGTTTGCGCCAGAATCGAATTAAAAATACATTTTCATTAGAGAAGCCGTTTAGGCATGAATAGGTACTTTCACCCTTTGGATTGTGCTCCAAATGATGACCTTCGAAATTCATAGAAATTTAATGACGACTGCCATTGTTTATTATCTAGCCCCGTACATTGAGTAGGGCTGCGGCTACAAGTGATGTGATACACAGTACACAGTAGGTATATGCATGTTCCCAGAATAGTGGAAGTTATAATTTTACCAAAAGGTAGTCGTCTCGTGCAAGAGCACCGTTACTCGATTTATTCGATACACAACTAGTAGACAGCTGCTGCGTAGGAGGTTCACGCATTTTTCAACAAAGAGCTCGGATACACACTCACAATCCACTGGGACATAAGGAAGACAGCTAATATGGTGCCACTCAGAAAGACACTCCGATCATGATCACCCGACAGTAGGATCATAATAAATTCGGTAACTTGTGAAGCGGTATGGTATAGCAACAGCGACTTTCACGAAATCAGGAATTAGCTCAGTGCTTTTAGGTTGAACACTCGCCGGTGGGATTCACTTTGCTCACGGCCGAGAAAAGAAAAGACTCAAAGCTGGAATCTGCCGATGTGTAATGACACTTAAGATAGTGTCTGGGGGGGTCACTTTATATGACGAAAAACGAACTTTCAGTGCACTGCGGCGCGAGCCGCTCTATCTGTTTGTATGTATTAAACGTGCCGATTGCACGACAGCTCTCGTTCGTTCGTTTCTCATCAGTATAGAGTAACGCTCCTGTACTTACCGTGCGTCACCATTCCCATGAGCAGTCCAATGATCTTAAGGCAGTTTAGAACAAAAGCTGCATTAGACAGTTTCTTCAGCAGAGACATCGAAATAAAAAATTGATTGCACAACTATCCCCAGGAGCAGTCTACAGGTCACTTTGGGCAGTTCAGAAGAAAGCTGCTTTAATATAATACCCTACCTCAGCGGAGGCATCAAATTGAAGTACTATAACACTTTTAGAAGCGGTGCACGTTACCCGATTTGTCGTCATCCATGCCGATGCGGCTACGACGACTGCAGATGGTTACTCAGGCTTCCTTGGTGTGCCCTTGTATGGCTAACATGACCAACCTTGGCAGTAATCGTTCGTCTGCATATGCCGAAATCACTGATGAATAGCGCACGTTACTCGATACCTTCTAAATAAGTCACTCATAATGATGGCTGATGATGATGATGACCGTGCTAGCAATAGTGCAGGCGGTTCTGCTGAGCATAAAATCTCTTCCCAGACAGGGGGCGTTTGGATCTGGCAACCAGAACAGGAGTGCCAGGTGTGCGCAGCGATGCGGGTGGGACAACACAGCCGCCAGGGCAGGAGTGCATGGCTGGGTCTATGCAGCGATGCAGGTAGCACAAACCGGTGGCCAGGGCCAGGACCGGGTGTACGCTGCGATGCAGGTGGCACAAAACGGTGGCCAGGGCCAGGACCGGGTGTACAGCCGCCAGGGCAGGAGTGCATGGCTGGGTCTATGCAGCGATGCAGGTACCACAAACCGGTGGCCAGGGCCAGGACCGGGTGTACGCTGCGATGCAGGTGGCACGAGACGGCGGCCAGCGCAGGAGCACAGGGCCGGGTGTATGCTGCGATGCAGGTGGCACGAACCGGTGGCCAGGGCAGGAGCGCAGGGCCGGGTGTACGCTGCGATGCAGGTGCCACAAGACGGCGGCCAGCGCAGGAGCACAGGGCCGGGTGCAGGTTACACGAAACTTCAATTTCACCGAATCGGCCTGCCTACCCTCAGCGGGTAGGTACCGGCGGATCACATTACTCGCCGCACATGCCACAATGTCCCAACATACTGAAACTCGGAGCCACGTGCTTCCTGTAAAAAATCCTATGACGGTCCTGGAAAGCTCCTGTTTGTAAAGCCTTACATAAGCTATAATCAAGTGCATTATTGTAATAGCAAAGTTTTTATCAACTGTTTTCTAAAAATATTAGAAATTGAAGGTAGAAAAATATATTTTTATTATTTTTTCCTGTATAAAATTAACATATGCGGTAATTAATGTAAGTATCTAGCTCAAGCGCCACTAGTAGGACCGGAATATGTGATCAATCATCACCACGACTATTGAATCGGACCCTACTACGTGGGATAAAAACCCCAAGCGCCGGAGCATTATGACCAGTGGCTGAGCTTTTAAAACCAGTAAATAATAGCATTTTACTCACGGCTTATAAACTCAAACCTTCGTTGCGAAATCCTCAGCAATGGCTGCGTGCGCAGCAGCCGCCAGGCCCCGCGCCGCCTGGTCCGCATCACGCTACAGCTCCCGGCAGCGAGGACTCCGCAAATTCAATATTATATTTTTCCCCGTCGGAGCGAAGCCGACGAGAACCGTGGCTACATTGAGCCATTTTGCCGAAGTGTTCACTTCAAAAATCAAAAACCAACTGAGGCGCGCGGGCGACTCACTCTATTTATATAGGCACCCGCACCTTGCAAATTAAAGGTGGAGAGAAAAATGGACTTTATTTAACTGTCACTGTGACCCTTATGATGCCGAACACGGAGAAAGTCGAAACGCCATATCTCACAATGTTTAACTAGGTTTCAGATAGGCTCAGACTACATAATATCTTTTTCAATTTTTAATTTCAAGTAGAAAATTCAGAGCAGTCTAGCTCGATGATATAATTCGAACTTTCGATAAAAAAATAACTAACTTACATTAGAGCTAGGAAGCTGAAACTTTTATGGTTAAAAGAACAACTTAAGAGGATGACACAAAAATAAAAAATGCTTTAAAAAAGTTATCCAAAAAATAATAAAACATAATTAATCCACTCAGGTCGATTTTCGTAGAAAAATTGGAAAAAAAATCATAACTCCTAAACTACTAAAAATTGCTAAACATACATGGGGGTGATTTGGCTACCTATTGACCTAAGGAATCTAACATTTTCCTTTGGACGTCACTCTTTGGGCCACCCTGTATATGATATTTTATATTTTTCCCTCATATAGAACACTTTTATCACTGAATGAAAATAGGTTTGGTTAGTGGCTGCAAAGCGGGTCAGACTTGGCCATCTCTGACAGTATAGTATGAGCCCTGTAAATTGCTGTTGAGCAGAAACCTTATAGGATTAATATTATTTTGTTTACATTAGGTACAGTTATCATCTGTTATTTGTCATTTAATGTCCTTTGTAAAAAAATACTGCCCTGGTGCAAGACCATTTCACTGTGCTTTAATGAAATACTTTTTATCATGGAACACAAATCTCATCACGGAACTAATTTAAGTGCAAAATATAAAAATAATACTTATTTTCATTGGGATCAATGGTGCAGAAAGGGAAGTTCTCAGCAGCAGCTTGGCTCTTGGTCAGCACATTGAAGAAGGTTGACTTTCCAACATTCGGCACTCCCACTATGCCGACTTTTAAGTTCGTACCAACTCGCCCAATGAGTGGCTTTTTCTCAGGCTCTTCAACCTTTTTAGGTGGCATTCTGAAAATAAACATATAAAATAAAATTACAGAATCTCCATACATCCGTAAAAAGTAAACATAGGCCCTGCCACTTGGACTGCTCATGGAATAGCAGTCAATGTTAGATTAAAACAAAGATATGTATCGCACTTATTTATGCAAATATAGTGGAAATAGGTATGCATTATATTTTGTTATTAAGAGTCATAAGTATTTTCAGGCCTAATTTGCTCATTAAAACTGCTTAATTCTTCTGAAAAGCCCAAGAACTTAGACGTAAATAACCTATACAGCAGAGAATATTATCATCCTGTTTTATATTTTAAATAGCCAGATTAATAGTTCAAACTAACTACAACTCTAATAATTCTATAATTGGTTGTGCTTGTACTTACTTTACTATGAAATTAGTATTTTATCTTCAATAATTTCCAACCGTGCCGTGTGTCGGTGAGTGAAAAAGACACTGACAGTTGGAGTTGACTGACACTGACAGGTGATAATATGACAGAATTATTCACAGAGTCACCAATCCGTAATCTACTCTGTGGTTATAGTGAGTCTGTGTGATGGCGTACTTGTGTGTATGGAAGTTCATTAAAGTTTATAGTTCAAAGTATTTTGAAGGTCCAGCTGCAGAAATCATGCACTACTCCTTTCCTTTGTCGTCCTAGCAGTTAACTATTAAATTGTAATGTTTGATGCCCAGCCCATTTGATTTTTATGTTGCATTGCCAAAAAGTGTGATAACTAAAGTTTATGTTTGATAAAATAAAATAACATGAATTTTAGGAATAATATGACTTTTATTATGCAAATACATGCATTTACATTAAAATTTTATTACAATAAATTAATTAGACAAAGCGGCCCAAGGCGGGGACATTGGTGCTGGATTTTGAAGGTACGACATCACTACTGCTGATATTGAAAGCATGAAAGAGCTTACAATCTGTGAACAAAAATGATTGTATGGTTAAAATAATAAGTAATTCAGTAGGTACCTACATTGTTGCATTAGTAAGATAATCTAATAAGTACATAGTAAGACTTGATGGCATGAGCTCTTCTCTTATTGGATGTGCTTCCCATAGATTGTATAATCCAATTCTCTCTATTAATGTTTAAAAAGTGCACGTTAGATGGAAAGCTAAAATTACCTGCATGTATAAGTACACATATTTTTATAAAAATCTCATGTGCAAGATCTAGTATAGCTCTAGCATATATCTCATAATATTATACTGTTATGATTTTGATATAATGTTAATTATAGGATTATTTCATTACCTGTTTGGTATCGTCAGATACTCTGGAATTAGCAAAACTAATACTGGAGCAGAATACAGCCGTCCATGCACACCATTTAAGCCTCATCATGAGTCCACACATGGAAAACACCATACCTGAAAAATATATCATCCATAAATCTAACTTACCTGCAGAAACAGCAATAAGTATGAAAAGTAATAATATAGTAGAATAATATTACATGCATAAACATGCTAAAAATAAGTAAGTGTGTACAGTTCCCCAAAATTGATAATGCACATAGAAATCTTCGTCATTGTTCGGCAACGGTCATATTCCCGAGCGTTAGAAAACTATTATGTATTTAGAGTGGTTAAGTGCATTTTCTTCATGAAATTTTAGTAGAATTATGTAATTGGTGCTGAAAGAGATAATTGATTTATCAGTAACGAAATTTGATTCGATAATTCATAATATTCCATAATATTAAAATTTACTTTGAAAATGTTACAGTAGGTACTTTTCAAGTGTCTTACTGAAGCTGATGTAAAGATGGATGAAAGAAGGTTTGAATAACACAAGGTTTATATTATAAGGAGAAATGGGTTTCAAACACAGGTTTACATTAAAAATTTTAAATCTCAGTTCTAAAGTATTTACAGCACTGATTATTTCACATTTTAATAAAAATGTTTACATTAAAATCTCAGTTCAAAAGTATTTACAGCGCTGATCATTCACAATAATATTACAATTACAAACTTGGTCTTTTGGGTGTGGCTTTATTGGCAAAGTGAAGTCTATCAATGTGACGTATATTTTATTCTTAAATGTGCCTCATAATATAACGTCGTCAAAAATAATTAAAGTCGAAATTAAATTCACATTTGAAAAAAATAACAAGAACGATGTGTAATTGCAGCTCTTTATAATTCCACAAAAGTAATACTGATCTTGACCTTGAGACCCTTGACTGATCGGTGACAGCCACCGACCGCCCAAATTGTTTTCGATTATGTGTCACATGATATTGACTACTATTTCTTTCGAACAAGGATCAAAATGCAAGTGCTTTGTTTAAGGCTCAGGCATTCAATGATTCGGGTGTTTCCGGGAATACGACAGTTTGCGAAGATTTACATGCGCATTATTAATATGGGAGAACTGTACATATAGGTAATTCTGCACTGTTTGTTTCTGAACTATTTGCTGAACTATCTTTATCAATGAAGCTGTATAAGATAAATAGATAAGTAGGAGTAAGTAACCTTAACCTCATTCATAAATATAGCTTAATATTCTTTGATCTTTTCTTTACCAAGAATGTTCATGTAGTCCGTAGTGAGGTCATCGGCTGGTGCTGCGGACGGAGGGGGCGGCTTGAATTTGCGCTCGCGATCAGCACGTCTAGGGTCTGATGTTAGCTGCATCTGAAAAATAATAATTTGCAAGCTAAGTAGGTCATCAACTAGGCTAGGCAATCACTAATCAATAGCAACGATTATATTTGAACGTCGGGTTAATGAATGCAGTGCTAACAAGAATATTATTGGATTTCAACACAAATGTGCTGTTTTAGTAGAAGTTCTATTTACCTTTTGAGTTTTTATAATTGGTCCGCAAATAGTTAAAGTTTGAAGGGACAGTTAATGCAAACGTCCACAAATCCCAGTTGTGGACTGGATACAGGTACTGTATTATATCGTTTAAAACGCAAATTTTACAGGATTTAAACTTCACAAGTTAATTTTTCAATGAAAATGCAGAAAATTACAAAATTATCAAGGTATAAAATTGACATTGACAGTATGACCTGTATAACAGTGACGTGACAGCTGAGATGATATGACATTTAACTGTCATTTTATGATTTCTAAAGATTAATCTATGTTTTTTTACTTTTCAGTTGTGCCTCAGAATAATAATTTTGATTGCGGATTTTTAGCCAGTTTGTTATAAAAGTATATCTTATAAAGTTTATAAATTTCCGAGTGAATATTAAAAGACTGACATTGATACTTATTAGATAAATAGTTAGATAGGTAGTTGTTAGTCTGCTTGCTTGTATGCGCCAGAAATGCCATCTGTTGGCGAGTAGTAGTACTCTCTTATTACATCTCACTTCATGATTTTAGACACCATGGAAGTATATAGAAAAAATCTACTTCCATGGGTAACACGATGATACTTCGTTAGAAAAAGCGCAATCACCACAAAGTAAGAGGTCAGTCAATAATCATCATAATAATATTTTAACGAGTAGTTGTTAATTTAACATTCCCATTATAAGTACCTACCTAACTAGTTAGTAAGTTCTTACTTGCCTAAGGGCTGTTTTTTCAATAGCCAGAAAAAATACAGTTATCTGGGAAAAAATGTTTTAAATAAACGAACATTAATGATAATCAAATAATTATTCTGATGCTGTCGCTTCTGAATGCTTTTATAGGACAGTATCTGCAACAAGTTTACTCGTATAACATTAATAACTAATTATCTGACTATTGAAAAATCTACCCTAAGAAATTATTCTAAGGATATCCTTAGGCTCCTATTAAGGAGGAAGAATAAGTAAAAGTACTTACCTAAGTACTGTAAGTACCTACATAGGTACCTACAGATACAAACTTTTAAACAGAATTCAGTTCATTTCCGAAGTTATTTTCTCGGTTATGGTAAATATATGTTAATGGTTAGAATAAAAAAGTATTCGTTGAAACACGAAGGTGAGGTATGCCGCTACGAGGCTGTGCTGTGATTGGTCAAGCGCCCCCGCCCACCGCCGCCGGCCGCGCACGCTACTCGCGTGGCAAACATGTCTACACTTCATACATGTAGGTAGGTACACACTAGCCGTTTGCCCGTAAGCTCCATGTCGCATTCAAAAGTTCTCCCGTGGGGATTCCGGGATAAAAGGGTTATGTTAATCCAGAGTGTCAGCTTCAGTTTTCTCGTGAAAGAGTAACAAACATCCATACTCTAACAAACTTGGTTACCTACTTGAATAATGATAGTAGGATGATCACATGTGCACAGGAGCCCCTAATATTTAGGTAACAGCAAGGCAGTTTTAGAGGATTTTCATAAAGCGGAATTTAACCTTTCATGAATTGAATGTGTCGTGAGTGATCGTAACTGATCACTGAGGTTAAACAACAACTGGCATGGTCAGCCATTGGATGGGTGACCAATTTCAAGTGGTGCTTTTCTGGCTTCGGACGGCACGTTAAGCCGTGGGTCCCGGTTGCTGCCTCGGCAGCAGTCGTTAAACCTAGTCAGAGGCCTTCGGGCGGCTTGAAAACATCTGACAGTCGGGTTGCCCACTTACCCGACAACTCTCTAAGCACAAGCTTGCTTGTGTTGGGGTCCACCAACCCGCACTTGGCCAGCGTGGTGGACTAGGCCTAAACCCTTCCTTCATTGTAAGGAGACCCGTGCCCCAGCAGTGGGGACGTGATGGGTCGTGATGATGATGCATGATGTGGAAGAATAAGAATGTTATACTTATAAGTACAGATAGAAATATCCGCATGTTAGCACAATATCGGTAATTCCTTTTGATTTCTAACTACCTAAGTAGTTTTTATAATAAATATATTATTTTGAAGGTAAGTACTATGCAGTGCTTTCTGAAGCTGCATGCCAACGATTTTTCCTAATAACGATTGTTCCAGTTAGTTAAATCTCTATTTTCTATACACGCCGAAGGTATATAGCTTAAATTACTATAGAACGTGCCTACCTAACTCACATACCTAATAGTCATTGAAATATGTATTCCTATTAAGTAATATTTCGAGAATATTAGTTCAATGTACTTACGAGTATATTAAGTTCTTTCTTCTCCTGGACCTCTTGTAGGTGGGCTGGTATTAAATGCTTATTATTATCATTAAGTCCAATTGTTTTCTTTCATTAAGTTCAAGTCAAAATAAATAAGTTAAAGGGCACCACACCACCAAGTAAAGTAAGTAGCTATAGAAGGTATTAAATAAGGCATGCAATTATTATTATTATTTATTACGTTAGTAGGTACTTACTTACATTAAACTCAGTGCATGGTTTAATAGAATGGCAATGCCGTCGGCATTCGGTAAATTAACTTTTTTTTATCCTGAAACCCCTTGACAGTGATCATGATGCCTAGCAAGATGCCGCTTGGTTACAGCAATGGAGTTCTGCTTGATGATCATATAGGATATCTATTTAGTTCAAATCAAAATGACGCAAATATCCCATGATAAGATATTAGTGCAAACTATGTTTAAGTACCTATTGTTAAATAACTAATACGAGTATTAATTGAAAAAGGTACCCAATAGTCTACCTAGGTTCTCATCTTATCATCATTAGCTCTCTACACAGCTAAAAGAAACCTTCTAAGCCGCTAATCTCAATTCTAAGTGTATCATTCTATTGTGATCCACCACAGGCACCTCCTAACGCTGAGACTATTCCTTAGTTAGAGGAACAAAACAAAGTGAAACGGAAACGTACAGAGTAATTATAACATGCGAGTGAAGCGTAACCCGCGGGGGCGGGAGGGGCGCGGGGCGGTAGGGGAGGGACTAATTAGCTAATACGGTGAATTAATTAATAGTCAGACTTTGCGAATGCACTTTATTGCTCGCCGACACACAATGGTTGCTGCAACTGTTTGCCGGTGAAACGGAGACCGTTGGCAAATGGTGCTATTGCAACGGAATTGTGAGCAATTATGAGTGTTGTGTGTAATTAGGTTCGGTATAAGAACATTAAGAACACCCGTTTTGAATTCATACAAACTTAATGTGATGTGAGACAAAAATGTTGCCGATTCTGGGCCGCGAGCACTGCATATACCTAGGTACTACGGAACATTTCTTTAGATTTGGTACTTACGTGATAGTATACCTGCTACTTTTATTCCACATTTTGGAGATACTATTATTATAAGTAGGTACTTACTTGGTGTATGCGATTACGACGATAATAACTACCTACTTACGTAACTTAGGAATAGCTTTCTAATCCAAGGCATATTACATTTTTTTCTCGGGATTTTGTTCGATGCTAGCATGGATTTTTCCCACGAGTAAGTATAAGTATAGGTACCTTAAGAGAGTTAGTCAGTTAAAAGTTCAAAAGCTATATCTTCATATTTATATGTGTACAGGAATACCATACATGTATCAAAATTGCCAAAATTTTTACATACTTAGGTACCTATAGGTACACCTGAAACTAGAATTTTGGACTGAATATCTCTAAACAAATTAACCACTTATACTTTCCACGAAGAAGAACTCCATCAAACTTAAACCTATAAGTTGTTTTGGCCGTCGACGGCGAAGTGCTTAGACACTATGATGTAGTGTGTGACCTTGTCCGGCATCGAACCTGCTCCCCCTCATTACCAAATTACCAATCGTCCGACGCCTATACTTACCGCCCAAGATTTAAATAATAAATATCATATCTAAATAATACCTACGCCGCATTGTCTTACCCATGCTCGAGGTAATCACGAACATTAAGGCAACGCTAATAAAATTAGGGGCAACGCGTAATTTGACTTAATTCTGCCATAATCATGTCTGAATCAGACTGCGTATAAATCGCACCGAAATTATAAATTTGGCGAATTCATCCGCTGCGCTTTGTGCGAATGTTCCGCGGGCTGCAATCAAATAGAGCTTATTTTAATAATAAGTAGGTATATGCTTAAGCAGGTCCGTCTCTATTACTATATGAAGGTAGGATATCCAATTTGTTAATGGCTTAGCTTAGCTGCGATGATACCACTATACTTACCTGTTAGGTTTTTTTTTGAGTTGCAACAAACTTGTAATATGGAATTTTTAATTTAAAGTACTTATGTGCACTTTGGTAGGTACCTAGGTAATACTTAGGTTTTGTCAAACTGTTCATTAATTGTAACTTGACTAGGATGACAGGATAGGAACTTGGCCTAATGTGTGACTACGGACCACAAAATTAGAAGGCAAAGGTATGGATCGGACGTATTTATTTAAATAAGTATACCATAACATATTTTTAAGCACAGGTATTTAGACTTAGCTAGCAATCATCTAAAGTACCTGCCAACTTAGAGATTACCTTGTAATCCAATGGGAAAGCTACAGAATGTTACCTATGTATGTACAGTCTACCACTACAATACGTATTGTGTAAGCATATAAGCCTTTGTTAGATTACGTTAAGTTCGACTGTACTATATGCGGCACTCTACGGACCCGATCTAACAGTAAGTACCTACACAACACATGGATATTTTTTCTTTGTAGGTTTGATCATGTTCAGTCGTCTGAACAGTGGAAAAGTCTCTAAGACTCGTCCTTACCGTATGAAAGAACAGAACGATTAGAAAACATCCTTTACGAAGCCTACCTACATACCCACCCTAAGGTTATCTTGAAAAAATCGCTTTAAGCGATAAGACCGCCATTTTTGTACATATTTGCTAGTATTTAAGTTTTGTAAGTATCTTTTATGTGTGTGTGTACAAATAAAGAATATTCTATCTATCTATCTATCTACCTACAACTGCAACGTAACGGTTAGAATTTGTATAAAATAAGCAAGAGAGCTACTCAATCAATAGCTCCGTCAAGAAAGTCACAAAAACCTTGTCACGTGCTGACTTCTCGTGTTGTAATGCTGCGGGGCGGAGTCCCAGGTTCAGTACAATGGGAGTCCTGCAGAGGCTAAGGAGCCGTAATGGCAGGGTGAGAGGCCCCACTTCCGGCACCCACTGCTCCACAAATTGCCGAAGAAAGGGGTACAGCAGGCCGCCTTTGTCAACCGATTCCAACGAATAAAACATTGTTAAAAACGCGTAGCAGATCGACGCATTTTCCCGTTGCGCACTCCTCAATTATTATGTGAAACCGTCAAAGGGTCATATTTTCTTTTCTACTAAATTTAAACATTGTTGTAAATGGTGTTCACTTTTGGTTTTATTTGAGGAATTTTGGCAATTATAATTGTTTCAATTAAGTTATTTACTTAAAATTCAATTATATTAAGCTCTTAAATTTTGTAAGTCTAGTTAAGAAGGTAGACTACTTAAATAGTTGTACCATATAAAAATTCTAGAATGATAAAGCTGTGCAAAGAGTACATAGACTACAATATTTAAGCTAAAATATTATCTAATCATCGCGGCACCAAATATCCAGCCGATAAAAGCATTGGCTAATATATTATTGCTTACTTTAGAATATATTAAGATAATAATAATAATAATAATAATATGTGGGGACATCTCACACACGGCCATCCGACCCCAAGCTAGGTAGAACCTGTGTTATGGGTGTCGGGCAGCTGATATATCTACACAAATACATAGATAGATAGATACTAAATATAAATATCAACACCCAAGACCCGAGAACAAATATCTGTGTTTAAACAAATATCTGCCCCAGCCGGGAATCGAACCCGGGACCTTCGGCTCAGTAGTCAGGGTCACTAACCACTACGCCAAGATTGTGACAGTTTCATGAATTAGGTACATTTCAATATTTTTAAGCGAATCCATTGGTGGTTTCCCATCACCCCGTATAGCACGCATGTGGCGGCACCCTGTGCATTGGCGGTACCCTCATGGACAGATTACTATAATCATTGCACTCGTAATGTGCTAAATGATAAGGTGCAAGTCCCCAACATATGCTATTGTGACCCGCTTTACAACTGAGCGGAGTGCACAGCTTTGACCCCTGGTTTGATGTAACTGTTCGAACTAGGAATGTAGGTCATGTTTAGTTTTGGAATTATTCATTCCAATAGCTAGGTATCGATAGTCGGTTGGTAGTTCAGCTGACGCTGACGTAATAGGTAGGTACAAACCTACTTTGTAAAAAGTCACTATTTCTGTGGTGTTCAATAAAGATATATTCTATTCTATTCTATTCTATTTCAAAAGAATTTATACATTCTATGGAAATAGTGACTTTTTACATAGTAGGTTTGTGTGTGGAAGGGTCCTATGTGTAGCAATCAATTGGGTAGGTTTTGTAGCAATAGTTTATCAAAGATTACCTACATACCTATTCAATTTTAAGATATGTATAAAAATTCAGATCACTGTAGCAAGTAACTAAACCTTGGTTTGCTATTGACAGCTACTTCGCTTTGATCTCAGGGCTTTATTGTATTTACAGGTACTTACCTACAACACAAAATCAATTGCTACATAGAACTTCCGAACTAACGTACGTTGCACTTATATATGACCGAAACTACCTTCGAAATGACTTAGGTACTTATTTACACCGCGATTATGTATTTTTATCCTTCAATGCATGTTAAAGGAATAGAACTGTAGTAAATGAGAAGGTATACCTACTATAAACACAGCCTTATGTATCTCACATAGGTACCTAATGTAACACAACATTACATAGTTGGAGCCAACACACACGGCCATGCTGTCAGCAGATCAATCGTCGGATCGTCTCATTATGCAAGCTGCATGAGGCCGGCCGCGGCCTGTCATTACGACAAATGGAGGCAAATTGCGCGTCTACGCACTGCCGCCGATAATGCCTCCGTCGGGAAAAGCTCAAATACCTAGTACCTACTCTATGGTAATCCTGAGCGTGTATGTTAATTCATAAGTACATAAGTGCGGTGGAGCTTGAAAAGTTCTGAAAGATCGAGGGCGTTTGAATTTGTAATTGGAAGAAGGTGCAAAGCTTTGTTGGAAACCTATTTTCCATCCTAGATTCATGATTTGTTACTATTTAATTTTATCTCATTTTCATTACAAATAACATACCGACTAGGCATTTGTCATAAGTATCATATAAAATTACGTATAAATGAATTATCTAATGAGCCATCACTGGAGAACTATGACACCTTTATCAATAAAGTGAAACTTGCATCGAGGCGCCACATACCACGTGGCTGTCGAACAAGCTACATCCCCGGAATGACTCAGGACCTCATAACAATCATGGAGGAATACCGCACTTCATATGAGAGTGATCCATTCTCCCAAATGACAATAGACCTTGGGAATGATTTGCTACTTGCTATCGCCGAGAACAACCAGCAAAAGTGGTGCAAGATGCTTGAAACCGTTGACATGACGCACAATAGCAAGAAAGCCTGGAAGTTCATAAAGAGATTGGACAGTGACCCAACGGTAGCCAACTTGCACAGCAATGTTACGGCAAACCAGATAGCTCACCAGCTACTACTGAATGGGAAATCAACATCCAGAAGCCCACCACTCAAAATTTCCCGACAAGAGGATGAACATGAATTTCTTTCTGAGCCGTTCACTGGAAGGGAGCTCCAAACAGCACTATGCCACCTAAAAATGGTAAAGCAGCCGGAATAGACAAACTATTTACGGAGCAGGTCAAAAACTTTGGCCCTGGGGCAAGAAGCTGGCTTCTGTCGCTGCTCAACCACTGTGTTGTAAATAAGTCCATTCCTAAAGCTTGGAGAAAATCACACATTATAGCTCTTCTTAAGCCGGGAAAAACACCAGACGACCCAAAGAACTATCAACCGATATCACTGTTGTGTCACCTGTTCAAGATCTTTGAGCGACTTATTCTGAAGAGAATGACTAGTACTTTGGATGATAAGTTAATCCCTCAACAGGCTGGGTTTCGCCCTGGAAAATCGTGTACAGGCCAGGCGTTATCATTAACCCAGTATATAGAAGACGGTTACGAGGAAGGTAAAGTCACAGGGGTTGCTCTCGTGGACCTGTCGGCAGCATACGACACAGTCAGCCATCGCCGCTTGATCACAAAAATCTACAACCTGACTAAAGACTACCACCTTACTCGTGTCATAGAACAGATGCTGAGTAATCGTAGGTTTTACGTAACTCATCAGGGAAAGGACAGTAGATGGCGACGTCAAAAAATGGGCTACCACAGGGTAGCGTTCTGGCCCCTCTATTATTTAACATCTACACCAACGACCAGCCGATTATCTCAGGTGTGAAGCATATACTGTTCGCAGATGACCTCGCATTGGCATGTCAGCGCAAGACCTTCCAGAGTGTATAGCAGGGGTTGACATCTGCACTGGCGGAGCTGTCTGCTTACTATGAGGCCAACCAATTGCGTCCTAACCCCAGCAAGACGAAGCTATGTGCTTTTCACCTGAAGAATCGCGAGGCGACGCGCCCACTTCACGTGCAATGGGAGAGTCAATGGCTCGAGAACTGCCCGAACCCTAAATACCTTGGCATTACCTTGGATCGATCCTTGACCTACAAAGCCCATTGCACCAACACAAAGATGAAAGTGGTCGCAAGAAACAACATTCTTCGTCGCCTGACCGGTAGAACTTGGGGGGCTCACCCGCATGTCCTACGAACCTCAGCCCTAGCCTTGAGTTACTCCGCGGCAGAATACGCATGCCCAGTATGGAACAATTCGGCTCACGCTGGGAAGGTGGACATCGCACTTAATGAGACCTGTCGGCTGGTTACAGGCTGCTTAAAACCAACTCCGACTGATAAACTATACCTGCTCGCTGGAATAGCACCTCCAGCGGTTCGCAGACAGGCCGCTGCGGCTCAAGAGCGCTGGAAACAACTGAATGACTTGCGCCATCCTTTGTATGGTCATGCTCCAGTGCAGCAGCGCCTTAAATCACGCAGAAGCTTTGTCAAAACCGAACCGCTGACTAACGAGACAGCGCAGGAGTTCAGGTTGAGCCGCTGGAGAGCCGATACTTCCCACCTGCGTCGGTTTGTCCAGCCAGCCGAGGAGCTGCCTGCTGGAGGAGGTGAAGAGTGGTCTGTATGGAAAACACTAAACCGCCTCTGGGCTGGCGTTGCCCGGACGAAGGACAATTTAAGGCGATGGGATATGCTCCCAGCCAATGCCAGCACTCTATACAGTTGCGGAAGCCTCCAGACTACGTCACATCTTTTAGAGTGTCCTAATGCCCCAAAGTGCAGTCAAGGAGACCTGATGAAGGCCAATGATCTCGCAATAAGAGTAGCAAAACACTGGAGGAAGTTAGCTTAGTGCATTCACACGATCGAAGAAGAAGAAGAATGAATTATGCCTCTTTAAATGTACACACAAATGCCTCCAAAACAAACTGTTGAATGTGAATACATATTTTTAATTTTGAATCAATCAAGGTTGATACGTTTCATGGATTCAACTCAATATTAATCCTACAAAAACACGATTAAGGACAGTCATAGATTTATAATTGTGTAGTTACACTCAATTACATGAAAATCATAGATATCCTCTGAGACGCAGGACCGTGTGTACCCAGTCATTTATTCCCATTCATTTAAAGAATGTCATCTAATTGCTGGAAGTCCGTCATTTCTGCATCTAATTTGCGTAATAGCTACGCCTACACTCAAGGTGTAGGTACCCGTACATATAGCTACCTACCTAACCTACAAGGTTTTAATGTGTGACACACATAGGTGTAAGATAAGTATTGTGTCGTTCTACGACCGCCTACTAAATTCGTATAGTTTGCATGGTAATGTCTACATTATGTTTTTACATGATAAAATGTTTCAAAAAGTGGCGATACGGCTTGCGATCTGTCACGTGAGTGCAAATGTACTGCGAAAATAGTACACCTCCGACTACCCTTTCGAGGATAACGTCGTATATGTGTGTAAAGAAACAATAGTGAATTTAAGTACCTACTTATGTAGTTTAGAAGTAATTACAAGAGAGAACATAAGAAATGAAAGAGTATTCTTAAGACCAAATAAGAAGTCCTGAATTTCAGAGTAAGCATACAAACAATTAGATACCTACTTAAGTATATTCATTTTCAACCTATTTTTTATTTCCTAGAACTCATTATATACTTCCGTGGTTTTAACTTCTAATGTGCCTGAAAACCTTCATAAAATTTCAAAATTATGTACAAAATTTACATAAACTTCAGCCAAAAGTTTAAAGTGATTATTCATTACTCTATACCTCGGTACCTAGTATGTAATTATATGGTTCTAGCTGTCTGTTGCATCGAAGGGTAACACCCGTTTCTTTTTGTTACAGGTGTGACTTGAGTTCACCTATTGATTTGAGATATTTCGTCAAAATTGATTCTCATTTAAAAGTTATGAAAGCCGATTTCTCATTATTCCCAAGAGATTCCCATATTGCCATAGCAATACATTACCTACCCCAACCCCCGCTCCACACACGAAACATCCGGAGCAAACCGAACCACCGTCATATGCAAATAAAGGTGGCCATAACAGAAGAATTACTCGCATGGCGGCGCAGGGTAACTAGGGAAATGACAACAAATATGAAAATTATTTTTAATCGTGGCCAATTGGCGTGGACGTTACGCTGGCCCTGTAACCACTGGGCCGGGGCTGGCCAACCGTGGAGGTAATTAAACGGTACAGACATGTCACTGTTCTGATGGACCGTAGATGAAGGTACTTGAGTGGATGCAGCTAAATGCATAATGACGTGATTGACGTGGTTGTTGTTAGTACTTAGGTACGTACTGAGTGTAGCTCGCGGCTACTGGGATCCATGGCACATTTGTAATTGCACAGGATTGTGATTATGGATTGTGATGCATCTTATATTAATAATAGATAATATGGTTGGGTATTCACTAAGGAATAAAAGATTTATACTTCTTTTTCAGTTCTACGGTTTTGGAGATATCCCATATTGAAAGTCTACTGATTTTGTCCATAGTATTATTATTATTGAACTTACTTCATTTGCTTCCAGATGCTGCTGCAGCTGGGTGAGCTGAATGAGCAGCCGGACGTGAACCGGGAGATATCTCAGGACGACTGCCAAGATCGCCGTTGAAGATGTGAGTTTTTTTGCAATGTCTTTGTACGTAATTCTATTGATTTTAAACTTTAAACAGAAGGAATGAATTAATTGAAATAATGTAATAATAATATGGGAGACATCTCATACAAACTAGGCAGAGCCTATATGGGTATCGGACAGCTGATATATCTACAAAAATGCATAAAATTCGCTTAGTTACCTATATAATTTTGTTTTATATATTATATAATTTTACAATGAACAAATGAGAACAAAAAGTTACTCGAAAAAATTAAGTTTAAAATATACCTATTATCGATTTTCATACAAAAGAGTTAAACGCATGCACTGAAATTGAAAGTTCTCTTAAAAATATTCGAGACGATAAAAAAAGTGATTGCAATATACCTAGGTACATGCTTATAGCTGCTTAGCTTATAGTCACCTATACAACTTTAACTTATGTTTATATACATATACCTACCTACAGGCACCCATGTAAACTGCGGCGTACACAGAAGCTGCCGCGACGATAACTGCAGTAAACCTGAATGTGTGGAAATCATGGAGATTTCGCTGGATATCCATTTGATCGTGTCTAATGGATACTGGGAAAGCTTATTAAAGCCAATTATTCATATTTACCCTTTTTGTTGCGGGGGTTATCGCTGCCGGTTTGCCTACCTGTAATCGCTACTGAAATGTTTTTGTCCACTTATAGTAATTTTGCGCATTAAGGCACTATCGGCTACGTAATTACAGTGAAAACAATACGAATAATAAAACGAATCGGGCTTTAGCCATTTGCATTTCCGTCGGCGAGGCAGGTGAGTGAGGAGTCGGTCTTCCGTCCCTGTCCCGCCGGTGCGGAGGGAGCGGGACGGCGGCGTCGTCACGCGCCTTCAGCCCACGAATACCAAATGATTATTTTGATTACGTTTAATTTGCATAGGGGGCGTCACGGGGCGCGGGGCGGCGGCGGCGGGGGCGCCCCGGGGCTCCGCGTCGTCGCCGTAACGACCCCTGTACTTTTCTGTAATGTTTTCGCCATTTTCAACAAAATTCCTCACAAATCGTATAATTTCAGGCTTTATCATGGTTATTACGGGGAAGCGCCCGACGTCTCCGAACCACCGTAATAGGCCGATGCTCAAATTCCTGATAACTACGAGTAATCAACATAGAACCAGCCCCGGCAGGCTTAATAACTTGATGTCTTCAATTATTGGTAATATCGGACACTTAATGTGCGTTGGAAGCTGACTGACCGGGTCGCAGGGACGTTCAATGCTATTTGTTCTTCTTATCTGGACGAGCTGCATCATTGATATGTAGAGCTGGATAAGGACTGGTTTTAGTTGGAAGATCGTGGTTTAGAATAGATTTTCCGATTGAATCTGTTTGGGCTTGCATAGCTGCGTAATGATCGAGCGAGCTACCGTCCGGCGCCCGCGCATTGGTCGGCGCCGCCCCTCGCGCGCCACGCCCCCACAGATAACATCTCTCACGCCACGCGTTGGAAATGTCGGGGAAATGCTACTAGTACATGAAGGTAACATATGGATGCTTTTGTAGGCGATTTATATGTAATATCATTGTTTCAGGTTTAAAATGACACCAGTTACATCTAAATTTACCTAAATCACACTTAGGTTAGGTGTTAGTTAAAATGGAGATACATTATACAAAACAATACAATACAGTATTTCAAACAACCTGTCGGGTAGACCATAATCATAAGGTTCAAGTGGATCGTTTGCCTCATACCGTATTTGTAGCGCACAAAATTAGAACAATCTTTATTTACCATCGTTCGTATTTGAACAGCTTTCTTCCAAATGGTTTGTAAAAGGATTGTTCAAGCAATTACCACAATAATTTGGTCTAACAGAGGTATCATCTTGTACCGACCTGATGCTGACGGCTATCAACTGATTTTCAACGGATTTTATATCCGGGACATTCTTTAACGGCAAACTGTTAAGGACATGCTGTTATCTTATTGATTCTTGGTATACCTACATGTTCTTTAAATACGTAGGCTTAGGGCGCACTCTGGGTAGTCAGTGACGGATGCTAATCATTCTTAGAACACGCGGTGACAAACTCTGGACTCTACTTCTTCTAAGATTGTTTTTGTAAAATATCTTGCTAAGGTTGAGGTTGCCTTTTAATAAACTGATTTCTAATTTCCTACTTTACATTTGACTTTTCTTTTATCCCTAAAGATATTAATATATAGTTTGCTGCCCCAACCAGTTTACTCAAGCGCATTTCATCTGCGATACCTTCTCCTTAATACATAAAGTGCTGACCGAGGTCCGTAATCGCGCCCTGAGGGTGGCAGCAGTAGATAACAGTGATCACTCCGCGCGGGCAGCGGGCGGGCGGCGAGGGGCGGGCGGGGCAGGGCGGGCGGCGACGCAAATCGCTTCAGTGCCTCCAGCAGCGCCCGCGCACCTGACTGCAGTCCACAGATTTCTTAGAAACTCCACGACCAATAAAAGCAAATTTGCATAGTTCCTATTGAAAAGTAATTGCGGTAAACGTTGTGTAGATTGCTGATCTCATTTTGTATACTGTAGGTAAATATGTATAAGGATTCGAATTTAGAAATGCTGAACGCTTTTTCATTTAAAAGTGAAACAGTTGTATTTACTAACTAGCACAAACTTAAGCTAGTTGCTGGTAGATTTGCTGAATAAAAAATATAAGCATGTAAATCTCTCTACTTTGCAGTTTCACTATGATGTTGCTGGATTAGATTAGTAACAGTTGTGCTTGTGCTAACCTTAACCAATATCATACAATTGGACTCAACTTACATAGCGCATTATCTAAACACCCGTTAGTGATCTGCTCACACTTGCCTGCGTATAATTTCCCATGCGTTATCCTCCGCAATCGCGTTCATTTCTCACTACTTGCAAATGGCCCAGGTTTTATTGTCCTACCTGGTACCTAGTGCCTACTGCTTTCCATACATAATACCAGGCCACAAGATTACAGGCCGCGTGTTTGCAGTTACGGTGTTTACGTGGCACTCGCAACTGGAACGCTCAAAGAGTTATCCCCATTGCAATCGCGTAACCACCACTTCCTTGATGGAAATTGTAATGGAAAAATGACAAAGAAACGCTCGGCAAACCGTGTAAAATGTAAAATGGAGCCTCTAATTTCCGTTCTAAACTGACTCGTTCGAAAATGCATTAAGTTGTCAGAACTAGAACAAGTACGCTGATTATAATGGACAGTTGCGGTGATTACTTTGGGTCTTTGATCTCTATTAGGGAATAAGTAGGGCTTTGGTAATTTCTCGGAATCGAGCTCGGTTTATACAAATTATGATAATACAATTATTATCAATTTAGCTAGACGTTCTATTAGAAAATCCCCTACTCTATTATCTGATTCATAAAATTGGTTCCAAGTTATTTCATTGGAAGAAGTGTTTTACATTTTAATTTATATTTAATTTATTAAACTACTAAGTAACTATCAAATAAGTAGGCATTGAAGTCAAACGCATAGATACAAATAATGCGAGTTGCTGCTCATCAGTCCCGAAAAGGACTTCAGACTCAGCATATGCTATAATCAGCTAACTGTTTCCTAATTAATTCCTTGTTTTAACTCGTTGTAATTATATGGTAATGCTATAATAATGAAGTCATAAATTACCTATAGCATCCTAATTACGTCTCCCCATCATCTTAGAAAGTAAGGTGATTAGGTAGGTACTTTGTTTAAAGTTTCATCGGAAAATGTATGGTAGGTAATGTACACATGACATATTTAAATATGCTTAATTAACAAATAAATTAGAGATGCTTCATGGGTAAGTAAATATAAGCAATTATTATAAAAACGCAGGAATGAATCAGTTTTTAAAAATATTGAAATAAAAACAACACTTTGCACGAGCGTTGGTAGCTCAGTCGGGTAAGCGAGGGTTCAAATCCTGGTGCTGACATGTACCAATGAGTTCTTTGAATTTAAGTACAATGCACGTCCATGTGCATGTTCATTGCTCTAACGGTGAAGAAAAAAAACATGAGGAAACCAGCATATCTAGATTTAGCACATCTAGGTATAGGTTTAGACCTTGGGGATATGCACAACGGTTCCACTCGAGAGAGCCATGTGCAGGTACTTTCACCCCCATAGAATAGAATAGAACACTTTGAACAGATTTTAGTTTATTAAATAGGAGTTATTCGGGAAATGGTGATAGGTACCTATGTTAATTTATTTTGAAGTTAGTATCTAGGCACTTGTTATAAATCCTATAAACATTTTTTTTATTAATTTAAAATTTTCAAAATTCGATAACGGTGATGCCCATTTTTTTGGGGGTTCAACTTTTGTAAGCAACTTACAACTCTGACTCTCTGACTATTCGGGAATTAAGTACATTATAATGATGAGGATTTAGTTTTACCTAAGTACGTACTTTTGTATAATATTTCGCCAAGGCCTAAGTAATTTCTTAAAATGCACAAACGATAGGCCGCTCTAAACCAATTTGAAAATTGATTGTCAAGTAAAGCTCCTGGCTTAGGCACAATTGAGAATGAATGGTCACCTAAGCCCGTATTGTTCTCTAAACATTTTTACACTTGATTCGAATTTTGTGTTAAAATCGAAATTATGTATGTTTTTTCCAATACCGGATGTAGCATTGGTACTTGAAATGAAATGAAATATTTATTTAAGTAATGTTAGATCTTTAGAGTTGACCGTGGATTCATGAAAACCATATATTACCAGATGAAAGCAGTTTTTCTTATTCCTAAAATACAGAAATGTTATGTAGGTATTATCCGTTCATAATTTACTGTAGGTTTATTTACTGACTTAAATGTTTTTGTGAATCTAGGGACAAAAAATGGGCGAAGACCCGTGAAACTTACTAACAATTCCTAGAAGACCTATAATTTCACAATAAACTCACTTTACTTATTTGAAAGTGGGTAGTGGGTATGGTTTTACTCTTTCCATATAAGTAGTGAAACGTAATAGGTACACTAACGGGCAATGACAAAGTTCCACTTACAAAATGTCAACACCAAATTGTTTCAATTTTTAAAAACTTTTAATTTTTAATTTAGAATGTGATCAAAATATTTTTACGGTGGCAATATTGAAGTTTAACAGCACATTAGAACTTAAATCGAAAATGTTTTGTTGAATTAAATGTTTAATTTTTTTTTCTATTTGCTGTCGGCATTTTGTGAGTGGAACTTTGTCATTGCCCCCGAGTGTATATCAATAGTAAGAATAATAACTGGACATTGCTGCATAAATAAACCCTTATGTATATATACACACATAGGTAAATTAACTCTACTAGTGTCTTATGTATGGCATCTAAGGAAGTGGTTGAGACAGTTGAACATATTCTATTAGCTTGTGTATTAGACACTACTGAAACTAGATTATCTATTCTTGGAACAACAGAGCGCCTATCTCAGCATTGCAACACCCAGGCTTGCTGCTCCAGTTTACTCGGTAGTTAGGCTGGCTGAGCTGAAATCAAGGGGATATGTAAATAGGTTCCACTTGATAGAGCCACGTACAGGAACTACGCCGCCTGAGAGGCGAATAAAATAGAAAATAATACATGGTATTTATTATATGTGACCATTACAATCAATCCAAAAGCTAAGTAAAAGGCACTTACGTACCTACTAACTTGATATTTTTATTAAAATTCTACGACCACCGCAGTCCGGTAAATTAGTGTTATTTAAAACTACATCTTACACGCAATAATTAAGTCTAATAACACGAAGCCACATCGTTTTTAGCGACTGGTCGTCTGGTTTATTATAACAAATGTCAATTTCATTACAATTATGGTCACATTAACGAGCCTATGAAAGTCATAAAGCGGTAGTAATGGGCCTCGGGAGGCAGAAGAAATAGACCCTTTTGTCCAATAATTACATGGTGCAACACCGCGTCCACGTAAATGTGATGTAAAACTTTATTTTATTGCTCGAAATTGTCTCAAATTTGACAAAGATAGTGTCATTATTAACCAATTTCTACAAATGAAACGACCGTTTCTTGTAATTGAAACACCTTGCAGTGGTAACTGTACTTGTCTTGTAAAATAAAGCGAATATATTTTTCAGATTTCTAATATACTTCAAAGTTTAAAGTAAGTACTTAATTACCTATTCATTATTACATATTTTTTTCCTACCAGTAGGCATCTGCAGTAGGGCTTTAAATAAATGTCCTTCTTTAATTACCAACATTAATTTACAGAAAGTTAGGTACATAATAATAGTAGATACATTTGATTAAATAAATATCTTTAACAATGTCGCAACATACACAGATATTATATAATTGCTATATATCAGCGGCAATGGTCTAATTTTATTCAAGTATAATTTACGACAAATACTTTAGACATCTTTCGGAAAGCTTTTTGAAAGCTCCTTGACGGTTCTAAGCTACTCGACGGCAGATGGCGCTATGCATTTAATTATTTTAGTTAAGGGCTACAAAAAGAGATGGCGTTAAGTATCAACATTTAAAACGCACAACAATAAAGCCCGTCACAGACTAACCCCCTTATTCATAGAGAAGTTACAGAACGTTTTAACTAATAAACTGTTTTGTCCCTCTCCGACAAAGAACAATCTGTTCTTTGACAGAGAGGGACAAAACAGTTTATTAGTTAAAACGTCTTGTAACTTTTCTATGAATAAGGGGGTTACACTGTAATTAGTAATCTTACGGAATTCTGACAGTTATCAATTTTAGACAAATCAGAGATCACAAACCTTTTTGGGCTGGGCACTTTTTCAATACGAGTCTGGACATCTGAGACTATAATATATATTTTTTAGTCCCTGTATCCATTTTATTAAGTGCGGCGCTCCAAATTAAAAGGGGATTTACCTACGGTGAGAAATAATTACCGTACCTAAATATATCACAAACAGTGAAAAATACAATTAAAGATAATCTCAATTATCTTATATAATTATCGCTGTCGTAGAAAATATATCTAAAAACAACTGCCGATGTCAGGCCGATGTTGCGTTCGTATTTGAATAGAGGTGAAAAATTTGCAAAAGTCGGAATTTCGTTCCTGTAGAAAAACGCGTGAACCTTTCGTCGAATTGTCGTAAAAGTAAAGTCATCAAATTTATGTATGAAAGATAGTTGCGGACCACTCTTTTTCGGTTTCTGAAACTCTTTTGTGTCTTTATATTCTTTGATAATTTTATAGACACTTGACAGACTCACGCCAATCATCTCGGAAGTCTTTTTAGCACATTCCTTTGCACTCCAATCAGTTGTTTCCGGCCAATTTTCTATATTATATTTGTAAATATTTAGAATGATGGTCTTTTCGTTTGGCGAAAAAGAACCACGAGGACGCCTTTTTCTGGGAGAGAGAAAGTCTGACTCTTGTGCTCTGTCAGTTGGGGCTGTTTCCCGGGAAGGGCCAGGTTGTGGCTCCATAACGTTTATAAATTCAACAAACGATCACAACGCGAAAAGTCAACAAGGAAAAACCTAACAGAAACTTAACAAATATAACAAGATGTAGACAAGAAATAGAAGCAAATTACACTGAGACTGAGAACATCACTTATATTCAAACATGAGATTCATATCTACAAACTTCAGACATTTAATGAATCGATGAAATCCTCAAATTGAAACATTACAGAGATTTTCAATTAGTATAGTTTTCTTTAGAAATGGATAGAAGTCAAACGTATTGCATGCTTGCTATCTTTCAAAATTGTTACCCTAACACAGAAAATTATCAACAAGAATTGAACAACCCGAGCGTTCCTAATCCAAAGCGAATTAGCTAAGAGATGTCTTTACCTACCAGTTTTATTTATTATAATCCCAAATATTCGATAACACAACAATAACCCTCCTCATATTAATGATTAGGTACTCTACATCATATTGTCACATTCTAATATATTTACGAGCGAGCTACCTATCGTCGATGTAGTACCTACGTTTGTGTGACATTATTTACCTATGTACCAACATACATTACACAGAACATGGCGGCTAGCGACATGCGTGCTGATGGCAATTTCAAATTGAATTAATTCCCCACGAATCTAATCACCGATGGGTGTGAATAAAAAACGAAACTCTATGTTGTTTCACGAATGGCGAAAAAACCTTCCCTACTGTGTCCCCGCCCACCGGAGTATGGCATTTGTATTCATTACTCGTGCACAATTTTTCTGTTGAATTGAAGCGGAACCTCAACAGTGGTATGACATGCAACGCGCACAATGGCGGGCCCACGGCATGTTTGTTGTTTCTTTGTACGCGATTATTACTGCCCGTTTCTAGGCGTTATTGTGGAGCTTTGTGTTGACCACATCCACTGGTGGTGAAGGTGAGCGTGATGTTTGCGTGTATTAAGGGCCCGTACAGGGTGACGTGCCGCGCCAATTTTGGGTTTTCAATGCTCTTCACACAGCACACGCAGTGACACGCACACATGTAAGTTTGCACAGTGGGTCGATAAACTTTTACTCGCCAACTTTATTGACAATTATGTTCAAGTACATTTTGGGTGATTTTAGGGTAAGTAAGTATAATTCTTACTTACACTGGTAGGCACCAGGAAAGAGTAGAAATTAATAGGGGTGCCACTTTACTCTATACTCGGAACCCGATTAGCTTTCTCAAACAAATGTGGTATTTACTTGTAGAAAGGTAACTACAAGTATTAAAGTGTAGATAATAAGTTTCGGGCATCCTCCAGCCAACTGAACCCCGACGACAAAGCAAAGTAAATACATAGTGTCGCAAAAGGGCTATACTAAGCCAAAAGGGGATGACTCAAGGGGTCATTCTGAACAACTTTTGTTCTACGAGATTTGCAAATTCGCGAAAAAAAATATTCGTTTTCCATGGTAAAAAGTCACATGTCCAACAAAGTTTCTATGAAAAAGGTTTTTTTTTGTTAATTTCCAAAACTCGTAGAGCAAAAGTTCAGAATGACCCCCTGTCTTACTCCTTTTTACCCGACTGCTCAAACTCAAACTCAACTCAAACTCAAATTTTTTTTATTCATCGTACAAATATAAAATTTTCTGATGAACGTCAATTTTTACAAATTACTCTCCGTTCGGATAAGGGGGGGCTCTTTCTGTCTAAGGAGAAGAACGGAGGCAAGAAACTCCTGAGCCTGCCTGCCGAAGGAGGAGGGTAATGTTTTTTGATTGTATGTATGTATATATGTATATTTGTCTGTTTCTTTGTTCCCTCCTGTAGCCTAAACGGCTTGATAGATTTTGATGTATGAGGTATTGTTAGAAGCGTATTGATGGCGCGATGGCTATAGGCTATGTGACGTTCCATTAAAATGTACATAGCGCCCTCTTGAGGACATAACGTGATGATCGAAAAAATAATAATTCAACTTTGCCGTGTAAGGTATCAAATGAAAGGACTTGATTTTCACATTACAAAAATATGCATATTGAAGGTATTTAAATAACAACACCAAAATTATTGAAATAAAAAATGATCATGAACTACCTACCGACGTAAAATTTCATAAAATAAAAACAACTAAAAAGTTACAAATAAAAAAATACAATTATAAAAAACTAAAAACCTGACTGTACGCTAAAAACATGAAAACGAGTCCCAATGTTAATGGAAAGTATCGCAGGCGGGGACCAACTTGACCGCCACTCAAGGCCGTTTTCTAAGTAACATTCAGCTAAATGGTGAACCCTCTGCTGGTATAATTTGTTTATATACCGCTTTTTCAATACCTGTAAGTACATTTTTTGGCAGCATAATATTTTTACTTAATTTTAGGGTTTCGAACGTCAAAAGAAAAAAAGCAACCGTTATAGGATCTCTTTGTTGTCCGTCTGTCTGACTGACTGTCTGTCACCGCCCTTTTTCTCAGAAACGGGTAAAGATATCAAGCTTATATTTCGCATAGATGGGGAGTACCCCAAAAAAAATATTATGGTACTCCCTGTCCCACACAAGTAAATTGGGGCTTATATTTTTTCCAGTTATTTTGATGTGTATCCTTTTTTTTTCTTTGTTGTTTTGTATAAGTATGTGTTTCTTTTCTTTAAATCTGTATTTTTTTTGTTGTTGCTGTCTATGTGTCGAAAAAATGTATCTTTATCTTCAAATCACGCCATCTATCGTTTGTTTTTTTGTGGCTACTGTCTATAGAAGAAATTCCGTCATTGACAATTTTACGTTACGAATTTATTTTTATTTATTTTATTTTTATTTTTACATTTTCGTGGAGAATCAACAGCATTTTGTTAATAAATAATTATTACTTATGAACACATAACAACTTGATGCCATTAACAGAATGAACTTAGTAAACCCAGTAAACCTAACACATCCAGAGGAAAAACGAAATCTCTTTCTTTCTCTCTGAAAAACATACTTAATAGCCCAAACTCGATGCTTTTAGCTATTAACATCTTTGAAATAAAATTGAGCCACCACCGTGTTACTGCCCTCATCAGATCCTCACGAGACCATACCTCAACCAGCACCAAGAGACTGTATTTTTGATCCCTAACCTAATGTTCGTGCGTATTGTCATCACTTAGATCCATTCGCTATATTCCTGCTCCTCATCAGACCTTTACGAGACTGTAATATCACGAGAATATTGCACACTATCTTATTTAATTTAATGTATTGAATATACTGGAAGAATTATGCTTCCTCAATTTCAAATCAAATTATGTTGGTGTCATAAAAGTTGAAAAAGTGCAATGACAACCAATGTGCAGTGATTTTGTATCTGTACACGATAAGATCGCGAGCTGTCAGTGCTGCCTAAACCGACGTGACCCTTCTTTGGAGGCCAGCGGCCAACTGAGTCAAACGTCACTTGTGTTTATGATTTTATAACACAGAAAGCCGCCATAGATATTTGTATGAAGATTTGAGGGAAAAAAATTGCTCAAGTTCGGGATTAATTTACACAAAATAAGTGTGTGTTTATTAAAAAACAAGGTATTTAGCGCCTAGTCCAAGCCTTTAACTTTATAATATGATAAAAATCATATGAAAATTCTTTATAATTACGACACAGTTGTTACAATACGGGAGTGTGATTGACTGGTTTTTCTTGATATTCTGAAATTAATTTACAGTTATCCATAATCATTTACTTAAATTCGAATGATTCAGCACCTAGCTAGACTCTTCAACTACCTGTGTGATTTTTTTCAAGGCTGTAGAGCATCATTTACTACATAATTCTATGACAATGCCAACCCTCGATTCCCTATTGCAGACCCTTAAAGTGTTATCTGGAAGGATACTCTTGTATGTACTGATAAGCTGCATCCACGGATAGGGGTGGAGCGGTGGTAGCTCAGTCGGGTGAGCGCCCGCTTCTCAATCAAGAGATGCGGGTTCGAATCCCGGCGCTGACATGTACCAATGAGTTCTTTTAACTTAAGTACAATGTATACCATCGCTCTTACGGTGAAGGAAAACATCGTGAGGAAACCTGCATATCTAGATCTAGCACATCTAGATATGTGAACCCACCAACCCGCAGTGGACCAGCGTGGTGGGAAATGGTCCAAGCTTAGGAAGGCAGTTTAGACCTTGGGGATATGCACAAAGGTTCCACTCGAGAGAGCCAGGTGCAGGTACTTACACCCCCACAGAGAATAGAATAGAATAGAATAGAATAGGGGTGGATCTATAGAAAGGTTTCAGGAATAACTAGCACCTGTAAGAAAATTTCTTTCATTGGACAAATTAATAGTTACTTCTATAGTGTTTGTGTGTCTCTAACAAATCACTAATCAATCACCTTGTTTCATCTTTACAGTTACGGCTACTACGGCTAGCCCAAAGGTACACACTCAATGGTCCAATTTCTTATCCTTATCCTGCCAACCGCGGATCTGTCCTAGCGAGAGTAAGTACAATTTTAACTAATCACTGAAATAATGCATGGTAGTAAAGGATTCCCCAATGACGAATCAACTGTACTTTATATAAGGTTGAATTGAATTGGTGCAACCTGGGCACTCAACAACTGCATTCTAGCGAATTCGTTCGCCACGGTGACGAACCCTAGTGAGGCTCTACTATTCCTCATGACATGCACATACATTCCGACATGCTAAGAAGAAGAATAACACTGAAGTCTCATCGTCCACAGATGATTTTCTACCAGCTCACAAATTCCTCTCCTCCCCAGCGCGTGCTGGCCCGGCCGCGGCAGCTGCGGGGCGGGCGCTCCGCCCTCCTCATTGTACTGCGCTGCCAAACTAGAATTGGGAGCTTTTTATATAAGTATAAATATGCTATTTTTGTCCAGGTGTTTGTGTTTCTAGTTTGGCTAAGGCGTGGGTTTAGTTATTTCATTTAAAATACATAAATTATTATGTAGAGTGTTTTAATTTATGGAATTTAATTTGTAGGATTTGGAATAGAAAATATCGATACAAGGCCTTACGTCCTATCAAATGGTTATAAGTTTTAAAGATAAGGTATTATGAATTATGTTTATTACATTATGTTTCGATTCTATAATTGTCTATGATACCAAGGGTGTGTTGTTTACACATAGAAACCCAGAAAAGCATCTTTTTCAAATCTTTTCAGACATTCACTTCTTCGATTTACAGTTAAGTTTTTTTCTTCTATTTACTTGTATTTGTACACATCAAACTGACAAGTAACGGCTACTACCGACTACGCGCGTGCATCACAACAGTGTCACACCGTGGGCGCCGCCCCGCCCGCCCAGCGGCGCGCCAGGGCGGGGCGGGCCGAATTGATCCCTCATGCTCGTTATTATGTTCTTAGGCCCTACGCTCGGTATTGTAGCACTGTGAATTGGCTTTATGAGGTAGGAGGTTAAGTGAAATGTAGGTATAATGAATACATAATTAATAACAGCTACCTAATAGTTATGATCTAAGTTTGGTAATTTAAGCACTATGCAAATTGTTTTATGAAACCAGTGCAACATATAGAAGAAAGTCGTCTAAGAAGCAATTGAGCAAGTCGGTAAATATTTCTATAGTAGTAATAAAAGATTGTTGTGTCATCTGGAAGTAGTAAGCATTGATATATCCACTTAACTTTCTAATAAAAGTTACTCAGTATCAGTGTTACTCAGTACAAGATTAATAACAAATGTGTTGCTAGAAAGGTCTGGTCCAGCACAGGACTATTAAGCTTTGATTTCTTTTTCTTAGTCTATCGGTGATAAAACCTAGGGCTGCAATACTTATTAGGTGACGAATGATGTGTTTTGAAAGAGTAAAGGCAGATTTAGACAAAGTCAGTGACTGGCGCCGAAATCGAAACAAGTGAGCGCTGACCTGAAAACAATCTGCCTTAAAGGTATACCTAAAACATTTATTGTTTATTGTTCATTTGTACACACACATAAAATAAATTTAACTACTTAACTTATACCTACTACCCAAAACATTTTAAGTATTACGATTTTTATTCACGATGTGTTTTTTGTTTTTGCAATTGCTTGAGCACAGTCATAGTATGTTATTTACTTGTTTATAAATGCTATCTGTTGAATTTGCGCCGTAATTCACAGACAGATCGGCGTCATATTTGTCCCGTCTCGTGTCGAACACGGACCGTCGCTTCCCGCAATAAAACGCGTCTCCGTATGCCCATAAATTATGGTCACCACCGCCGCCGCCGCCGCTCGCATTGTCAATGCATTGTCGATGCTGACAAATTGCGTGCTCCGCTGTATGTGGCTGTATTGTGGCTACCGAATACGGAGATTGTGGGCTAGGACCCGTCGGACAGCAAAGCTGGGAACTGCCTCTTGTTAGTGTCAGGGTCTTACCGAAGTTATTTTGTATAAAAAAGAAATGGATTGCTGATTATACATAAGGATATATATTTATGTCTACCGAAATGACTTTCAGCGGAGGAACTATCCACTTAAACAATTATTTATTTCATAACTTTCGGTCAGTTACAGGAATAGTCCTGAAAATAATCGTGATTTTCTTACAGGCAAGTGAATTTATATTTATATTTAATTTTATTATAAGTATTCGCAGCGTAGTATAAACTGGGAGAAACCTTAATCCATAAACCGCTTTGTCATCCCATCAATGCTCTACCAACAAAGTCGGGGAATCTTGACTTTTGTCAGTGTGTCGCTTGTCGCCTATCATCCCCAGCTCGGCTTCTTTGAGTGCGTGTTGCAAATCGATTTTATTATATCTTGTTTGAAAGCCTTGCTCGGTTTCTTAATAGTAAATTTTATTGCATGGCAAATAGCACCGAATTCTAGTCACCATTGTGTGCTAGGGTTCGTAGTCAATATTTTAGAAGAGTAATGTTTGGTTTGTGCTTTGTGATAGCAAAGATCAGAGGCAAGCGCTTGTGGTGCAAAAAATAACGGATTTTATTGCGGCTATGATATATCTACATGCTTGTTCTATTCAGCTAAGGTGTTTATGAAAGTATGAATGAAAGTTTGGAATGCGACTGGTTTGATATAAGGTAACCGATAAAGTTTTACCTCTGAACAGTCGAACCAATTTTGATTTATAGATACATAGCCTGCGAGAGAACATATGCATACTTCACAGACAAGGTATATTTTAATTTCAGCTACTTTATAGGTATAAAAAAAGTAGGTAAATTGCACGTGGAAACATAAAATAATACTATTCTTTACTAATTATAGATACTTACTTTCTTAATGAAACAATAATAACATGGCGACATACGGATTCCCAACACTCCCTCCGACACATTATTTGCTTTAAAATCGATCGACACAAAAACATTATTGTTCGCTAACAAAGCAAATTACTGTGAAAACTAAATAAAAACCCTCTCTTCAACCCCTACTATTAGCCGATGATGTAGCGATAGTTGCATCGAGCACCAGTGTGAAGCATTTCATATTCTGTCATATTTGTTGCATTTGTAGCGACTGGCGAGTCACGGAGATACACACTTTATTTTCGTGAGGTTTAAGTTGACATTCGTGTAGAGTGTGCGTTTTGGTATTGCTCTCGTGAAATACAGTCTAAAGTAACCATGACGGGTGAATAGAGCATAAAAAACACATAAATCAAAGTCAAAAAGGCATAGTGAACGGAAAGAGCAGCGGTGGCGCGCACCGCGGCAGCTGGGCCGGTCGCCCTCAGCTCGCATCGAGTTCCCATCAATAATGAGGGTAATTTTCGGCATTTTGTCACATTAGCGCGACGTTATTCTTCTATTGTTGTTTGTTATTAGATGGAATAACATGCGACGTTCGTTCATTTTTACAAAGGTTAATTTCATTTGTTTAGGTAGGCAATTCTCATGTAAAAAATAAATAGGTAGAGCAACCTGTAAACATAGAAGATACCTAAGGTTGTTTTGGAAAGAAAAGATACTCGTATACATCCATATAATGTTTTTATAAACTTTCACAGCCTAACATTACATCAGTCCCAGTCCCACCGTACTTTCCCACGTTTGTCAATCTCGTAACTCAGAAAGATCGTTTTTTGAATGCAACACAGTTGCATACAAAGTGCTTGTGTTCATGAGTTTGAAGTGGTCCGTTTATTTTTCACGTTTTGTTGAAAAGCGGCCAGCGCGGGTGCAGTACAAAGAGGTTTCATAACAATGTGTCCCACTGGAGTTTATTCTTTTTTTAAAACACGGAATGTTTGCCAAACACTGCACGTATTCACGAACAGCTATAATCCGATGAAATATAGTGTGTAAAGCAAACAGCAGTGCATAAATGTAAACTTAAATTATTTCCCCAGATAAGACCTTTGTAAACAAAATTGACCGTAAATTCGTTCAAACAGTTTTGCGGTTTAGAATGAAAGACTAACTAAAGGTATTATGACTTCATTTTGGAAGATTAGCAAACATACTGATGGTAAGGGATAATGTTAAGTATTTATAGGCATTTGTACTATTAGGTTAATTCACTACTCATAGCTAAAGCGACATGAGATTTCAGTTCAATGAAAATTACCGAAAGACGCAACTCATTTAGTAGGATTTAAAACTAAACATATCAATTATTTAATCTTCTTAAAATATATAAATAATCTAACCAAAGCAACAAAGGAAATGTACCTAAATCAATTAAGCTATTATCATTTATAGACCGATACATACACGTATCAAATCAAATTTGGAACATCCGTTTATGTATCGAATCTGTTAATGTTGGAAATAAGGCTAAACGCTATATTTGCTACATAATTTGCGTAATGCAATAGGTAAAAAGTTATTTAAAAGTATAGGTATATTCATATGAATGACATTCGACAGGACGTATTCAATAGTCGTTCCGCAAGGCAAGTCCTCTCCCAACAGTCGCTGTGGTCGCGGCCGCACTACGCACCCCGACTACCATCTGCCGACTAATTACTTCCTATACAACCTCCTTACCGCCAGCCTTTGTGCAATGCACATTTAGTTTTTTAAAAGCCAATTACGTAATGATAAAAGTAGGTCCCATTGAAAGAGTTCGGAAAGGATAGAAAGTTTCGGCTCCGGATCCTGTCGCCGTATTTAAATGCCGTGAAATTGATAGTTTGTTCGTAACCGCAGCGTAGCCGGCCATATGACTGGTGTTTCTAACGTATTGCGGCTTGAAATCATATATGACAAATGTTGTTTAGAAGTTAATGTGCGGGGATATTCCAGTAGGTATGGTTTCAGTTTACTGGTTAATTCGTTTCGGTTCAGCTACAGTCATATTTTTCCAAGATTTTAGTCCACAAAACATAGCATTTCTAGTAGTAAAAATAAAAATACATATCTTCAGATATATCTAAAATAAAAATAAATACATATAAGTAACCTATATTTTATACTAATTTTCTTTCAGAGCTTTTGCTAATGTTGCTACTCGCCGCTAGAGAGCGCTTGAATCAACGAAAGCTTTTATGGTGGGGACATTGAATTATGCAATAAAATTAGAGGATTAAAGTGATTTGAAACAATATATGGATATTACGGTAACAAAAATACTTTATTAGTAAATTAAAACTATTTAGTTTGTTTCAAATCAACTAATCAAAGCAAAAAACTATAATCAACGTGAAATAACTAAGACCACAGCTTAAGACTGAACGTTACTACAAATCATACAAATCTACAATCAATAAAATATTCATCTACAAATCATCTGTAGATGAATATTTTTAAATACTGACAGGCTATGAGATAGAATTCTGTATACGATTCTCGTGAGATCTATTCTATTCTATCTCGTGATATCATTCTTATTAATTTCATGACTCATTTTGGACCTTAAGGAATCCGTCGTGATCCTGTAAATATCACTTAAGTAAATGTCCGTGAGACGTAATACGCAAATAAGTGTTTAATTAAAGTAACGATGTTTATTTTAATTCATGCAATTTATCATAGATACTAACATAGTACCAACTCATTCGTACTTATTACGAAAACGTGATTATGACGGACAATGCATAAAAAAATAAACGTGGAGGTAATCAGAAAATCCCACAATTACTTACCTACGTATTGAGTATTCATTAAAGTCATGAAATTGATACCAACTCAGTGGAATAATTCAATTATTACGACTGAAGTGTTTGAAAGGAGCCGTTAATTAGTGAGTGTCTAAACATTTTAAGGTGACGCAGCGTCGGGTCCTCTCAGGCGGCGTAATTTAATAAATTTATTTTCAGCAGCAATTATCGGAACAAGGCAGAGTCGGCGGAGCGTGCCTCCAACAAAATACGATTATTTATATGTTGGTATTGTGTCGCCGGGCGGCCGGGCGGCGCCGCACAATGCCCCGACTCCATTATCACGATAAAACAATGAGCGCTTTATTAAAAAGACATTCAAATAATTTATTTAATTCATATTTTATTTGCACCTAACGGCCGACAAACAAAAAGTATTGGGAAAATATTTCAATGAAATATTGCAGTATCTTCTATGGAGCTCGTATTTATTTTCGGATCCATATGGCCATGGTGTAAAATATCCATGGGCGTGTGCGAAACCGCACAAATAGCTGCGCTATTCAGAATATTTTGGAATGATTGGGTCGCGCGCCATCTGTCAGGGGTCGATTGAGACATTCTTGCAAAATAGTGACGTAATTACGCACTTCCGCTTCCGTCAGCGCGTGCGCCGCCCCCGCCCGCCGCCCCCGAGCGGAGGAAACTTGACACTTTGCACCTCATAGATCCGTTACTGTAACATTCAATGAGCCACCAAACAAAGCTTTTCGTTTTATTGCAACGACGGTTCGTTCACCTGCAAGCATATCGAATTGCATGCCTAGATTTGTTATAGAACTATTTAACTTATGATGCTGTATCGTACTACATAAATAAGTGTTATGAAAACAAGAAATAGCTTTTCAGGTATTAACTATCTTTGGAACTCTCATTAGACTTTGTGAGTTTTTACAGTCCACGTGTCTAAAGTGGCAAGGGCTTCGGGGTTCAGTGACAAAAATGCTCATTATTAATTAAACGACAGCCGGCTTCGCCCACTGAAGATTTATTAGTTTTGGCGCTAAGAATTTGCATTTTTTGCTGTGACGCACGCACCGCATTCATTAGCTGGATTCCTCCCGTGAATTAATGTGTCACATGACGGCAAATTTCAATCAGATTTGTCACAGTTAAATTAAAAAAAGAATTTACTTACTGTTATTTAAACATTCTATTACACTAAAATCAAATTAAATGTAGTTGTTAGTAAGTCTAGAGCTGGTGTATTTAGAAAAAATACATATATCCTAATCCTAACTTCCTAACTAATATTATAAATGCGAAAGTAACTGTGTCTGTCTGTCTGTTACTCTTTCACGCCAAAACTACTGAACGGATTTGAATGAAATTTGGTATACATACGGTTTAGACCCTGGGAAAGAACATAGGGTACTTTTTATCCCGGAATTCCCACGGGAAAACCTTTTTAAGGCGAAGCGAAGCGCGCGGGAACAGCTAGTAAATACTAAAGGGCATATGGAATATCCATAGAACGTAGCTATAGCAGAGTATAGGTCTATGTAAAGCAGCCATTTGGTATTTGGTTTGTAGCATGAAGAACGTCATAGTAAATATCAAATTGCCAAATAATATATTATACTGTAAATAACTAAAATCATACTTCATTGAGAACATGCATGCTTAGCGGTGCCTTTCCCGTATTCATATGCCTACTAGGTATATTATACCTACATAGATACTCGTATTGGAATTTTTTTTTTTTTTTAATTAAGATTAAAACTAGAATAAATAAAATTGTAATACTTACTTATGTATCTACGAGTATTTACCAAAAGTCATACCTATACCTAAAAATATTATTATTACGTTTGTACCTTTATGTAGTAATACCTACTAGTACCTATAACGCATTAACCTCTCTGTGTATTTTTCTAAATTGTTAATGACTGTGTAGCATTAATACTAACCTTAGTGGTTAAAATATGCTAGTAAAATGTATTATGATAAATAAAAAAAAAAAAAAAAAAAAAAAAAACAATGTAATTACAATCACATTATTTATGTGCCAAAATGGTAGGCCAGAGCCTTATAACGGTACTTTGATCGGATTCCAAAACGTACAATGCACATACTAGTACATAGTCATCTACATGTCTACCTGCCTTTGCCAGTCCCGATCAGAGAGAATTCGATCGATGCCGACAGAGTTCGCATTAGCATGTACTACGACATTCAAGGCAGGCCCGCTCATTGGCATTCCCTCGAGCACGAAATGTCACGGGTAGACTTAGATGAACGATATACTAGCAAGATGGAGTGTCAGTGCAAAAGAAACGTCTCGGCAAATGACACTGAACTTCTATGAGCTCTTATTTTGAATTAGTTCGGTTACAAGATTTGTTTGGCTTTATTGGTTGACATTTGGTTGAACTAAAAACAGTTTGCAGAAACAAAATGCGGGCAGTTTTTTTATTTGTATCTGCCACATCATCTTGTTTATATATCGTTAGTCTAAGCGGGTCGAGGTACTACAGGTACGGCTGGTATGCTAATCATACGAGAATGTCTTTCAGGAGTCACTGTTACAAAGGTTTTGTGTAAGCAGAAATGCAATCGAATTTTATTGGCATCGTAATTTGATTATCCAGTGCTGTAGCAGTTGTGACATGAAAAATTTGGAGAATCGTAGTACCTATTGTTAAAATTTACAGTCAGATTGTAAAGTAGAAGACATGAACCTTATATAATATTAAAAAATAAATAGTAGGCGTATAGATAAGTTATATCAGTCTGTATATAGGTTAATTACATAGACTTTTTAATCATCATCACATCAACAAACACTCTTCGAGTTTTGACGGCCCTGAGTAAGTTCGATTAATGTTCGAATATAATGATGCGAATTTCTAAAGAATACAGTCTAATACACCCAGTAAATATTTACAGTCAACAAACACCGACTCTTTTATTAGCAGACAGTAACGTTGCTTTTATAAGTCGACAGCGGCGGCGGCGGCGGCGGCGGCGTCTCGTATTCATAAGTAGCATGATTACTTCCAACATCAAAGAGCAGACATTCAGCTAATAAAGAGAAGCGACAGTAGATTGCTTTAATCCGAACAAAAGTCCGCAAACGAGCCGATTGAAGTCACCCCACGCACCCTATGCACCCTCAGTGAGAAACTGACCGAGTTTTCATTTTAACTGAATGAAGCGATAATTTGCATCAACTTTTCGGGGATTTGCTGAGGGGATGAATTCAATTCGTATCTAACATATTTAAAGGTTATTTCATTTTATTTTGCGGCGTGGGCGTAAGATTAGTAACGTCATGACTTGGCTTGATAATGAAGTCAGACTTCTCTACTAGGTAGTTTTACATACGAATTCAGTCTGAATGCCACTGACTAATCTAGATAAATAACTGTAATGAATATGAATGATATAAGTATAAGGAATTGAATAATAATATAATTGTTTATAGAAAGTTGTACCTAATCATAAAACTAGCCTCCAGTGGCTTGACATGTCAGCCAAAACAAACAATCATGGTGAACATCAATACTCGTCAACAGGGTGGTTTCCATGGTATGAAAATTTAAATACATAATTATGTACTAAGTATTTGATCCGCATTTTAGAGAATGGTCTGGTGTCATGTTACACCATATTTCTTCTTCTTCTTCTTCTATCGTGTAAATGCACTAAGCTAACTTCCTCCAGTGTATTTATTTCATCTTAATAATAACTCTGTTACTTTTTACTAATAAGTATTCTTTTAAAAACGAGTTCAAATTTTCTATTTTGTTTAAAAATTTAAATTTAGGAAATACCTAGTCCTATTACTATATAGAGCACTATAGAGTAAATATAGCGCAGTCTCATTGCGTTTCTTCTCAAATGTTCAAACAAAGTGAGATCTCTTGAATAGAGTGGCAGTGCAGCTTCTGCCAATTTGCAGTCATTATTTTATCACGTCACAAAAAGACGTGTCGGGTTAGGCGGCGGCGGCGGCGGCGGCGGCGGCGCGGGTGACGAGGATTTACACATTTTAAATTCAATGGATGCTGTTCCTGTCTGATCAACATACGAATCAAAATCAGTATGAACAATAAATTCGTCAGTTTCATCGCGTATCTTTAAAAAAAATTGTGTAACTCACTTACTCTCAATTTTACATAAAAACTTTTTTAAGTCATGAGTGTAGGTAGGTAGGTAGTGTTATGGCTTATGGATGGCTTACACAGTGCGCACTAGCAGTAACTCACCCCTTTGAACATAATTCGTACATGCGAGTTGGACAGTAGCTCGTATCCGAGCACTTCATATATTTATTGTTTTCAATCGCCTACTCGCGTAAATTTTGAACGACTATGGGCTGATAATGTTTATGATACTGCTCCTTTCTTCTTATGCTACTAGAGGCAGGGAGAGAGTGGCTGAAAATAACCATTTTTTTTCTAGAGCCTGATCAGCCAGTATCGGCGCGAGTGTGGAGCAGCGCAAACGCGTCTCCGCGTGGCTCTGTCTGATATTGATAAGGATATATTATGCTAAAAGAGACAAGAACAATGATTGGCTGAAAATAACCAATCTTTTTTTTCTAGGCCCTGAACAGCCAGCACCGCCGCGAGTGTGGAGCAGCGCAAACAGCCGTCCCTGCGCTTATAGCGGCACGCGTTTCCGCAGCTCTGTCTGATATTGTTAAGGATATGCTCAAAGAGATAAGAACAATGACTGGCTGAAAGTAACCAATCTTTTTTGTTTAGTCTCTGATCAGCCAGCACCGCCGCGAGTGTGGAGCCCGCAAACAGCCGCCCCCGCGCTTATTGCGGCACGCGTCTCGGCTCTATCTGCTCTCTGTTTGATGTTGGCAGCGACGACGCGAAATAGATCACTGTTTGTTTTCCGACATTATTCCCTCTAGTCGGGTGAGGGTGAGTTTTTATTTTGTTTTAGATTTTAGAGTTCGCGGAGGGGGCTAGACGCGATGTCTTGTAGTTTAGGTACCTAATGTAAATTTGTGAGCTACGCCTCAGCAGCACACATACAAAAATATCTGTATTATTCCTATGTGTATTGTGTAGTGTGCAATAACGTTATACGTTATGTTCCACGTTACATTAATCAGCTATAAACTTTCATGGTTAAACTTCTGTAAATATGAGCAACCATTCCTAGGGAATGAAGAACTTGTCTACATACTTATCACTGTCGCGTCGTCGTGAACGGATTGCCAGGCAGATTAGCTTAGCGTCACTTCAGCCCAGGGTGCATCAGATGGTGCATGTTGCTCAATGGAAGGTCACTAGGAAAAATAACCTTTTTAGACCTTAAGAATGAGTAGGTTGGTGATAAAATTAACTAAAACTCAGCCCAGATTTTCATTTTCGCAAGCGCTGATCCCAATCTGTAAATTTATGACGTGAAATCGTGTAGCAGTCAAATGTGGCGGTGAATGGCGGAAACGCGGTGGTTTGACGAACGACTAGCTGTAAATTAATACATTAACTTGACAGCCGTGTCGCGGTTATACCGGGAGCATTTTAACACTTGGCTTCTACCGCGGCATAGGGAAGCCATGGAGAAGATAACAATATTTTAGTAACAAATCTTGATTTACTCCAATGTTTTGTATTTGAATGAAAGTGAAACTTTTATTGTAAGCACACAGTAGCTAAAATGGATTGTATTTATTAATATCTTGAATTGATTACAACAATTATAGGTATAATGTGGACACCGATAATGTTGTTTCTTTACCATTAGCATTCAAAATGATTTGTTGTACTAACAAATTAATTTGCAGCATATCATTTACCAATAATACCAATAATTAGTAATGCCCAGCAGCTTGGTAGTAACATAGTGCTTTTCCTTTGCTCACATTATTGGATACCATAATTTCTAACTTTCAGTACCTAACCATATAAATGTTAGCTTACTAGCTATCTCGATAGTTTTCTTAGTCCAGCCTCGCTGGGTACGCGAGAGGAGTCGAGGGGGACAGTAACAGGAGCTACCGTTTTATGAAACGCTGACAGTTCAAATAGACGTGTCGCCGTCCTCGTAAAAAACATTACTCGTTTACCAAAGGATTAGCGTTCGGTGGGCGGAGCGCCTTAGTTTATAGCTGTCACAATGATCTGTCGCTGAAGGCAGCTTAGACTAATTTTAGAACTTTGTTGATGATAGGTTTTCTTCTGTTTATCTTATTAACTGAAATGTATTTTAGGTATCGTTTAACCTATCGATATTTGGATACAAACATGTAGGTACTAATAGGTACATAGGTACCCAAAAGGTTCATATTAGCAATCCTAATAGTATGAGTAGGTAAAAATGCTTAGGGCTAGAACTTCCTTACTGAAAAACACTTTAAAGCGATGCGAAGCTACACCGAAAGACATCTAGTCATTATATAAATGTCTGATTTTCTGACTGTACTCTATATTATGTTAACCTAAAATTCTATCTGGTAATTATATATAATATGTGCCTATAGTGTAAGTTTCAATCATTTACGCAAACGGATAAATAAGGCGTTACTTATGCGTTTCTGTCTGTCATCTACCTCTCTAAATCAGTCATTTGTTTCCTTATAGTGACCGCTAGATGATCCGAGGCTGTATGTTTGCCCGAATCCATCCATAATCCAAGACCCTATAAATTTATACTGTATTTTTAGATTAGGTAGGTACATTGAATGAATTATGAAAATGACAACTTAAAAAGTGATTTAAAATTGGCTAACAATTTGAAGTCTCCGTTTAAACATTGAATTATTGCAAATTAATGCGAGTTCGAAGAAGTCAATATTACTTCTGGAAGGACCTAAACATGTGATTTACAACGACCGGCGCAGGCGCATGCGTTAAAAAGTTGCAAACTGCCTGTGTTTCCTGCCCCCGCTACTTTGTAAACAGCTAAACACAAACACAACGTGCTTATAATTTTGTTTAACTGCCTTTAAACCAATTTCCTAATTTACGTGTTGCTTCTAATACATTTTAAGCATGTTATAATGTTTGACTTAAAAGTAATTGTTGACTATTGCTCAATAATATAGAGGTTAAAGTAAATATACAGCTTCTTTTCATTTTGACTATAAATTCCAAATATGTTGTCACAATGTATGTAGGTATAATGCATTTAATATTAATAACTACATTTTATTTTCCAAAAGTTTATGAACTTCGTCTATTCCAAACGACACCTAATTAAAGACGATTGATTTGCAAAAAATCTGCCAAGATGTAAATTGGCTCGAGCAAGCGGTCCGGCGTTTGTCGGCGAAACGCTTCTCAGAACCAACCTCACATGTGCGTCTTGACCCTGCTTTTTATGACAACCAATAACTCATTATGAGCTCCGAATGTTTATCTACCGTTAAGTTTTCCTTTACTTTATTTGTGAGTCCTGCTGGCCGTGTGCGTGGTAATTAGTGCTAGTTATAATGAGGCTGGCACCGGAGGTGGGTGATCATGCTGCGAGTGCAGTGCTGTAACTAGCTCATCTGCACCCAGTGCGAGATCTACAACCTGCGCCGCCCTTACTTTTGTAGTTTTCCAGAACCTTTAGGTCTATAGTACGTTTTCAAAAACGATAGTTTTATATTGCTAGTGATACGGAACCATATTATAGGTGAGTCCGAATCGTATTTGGCCACTTTTTATTGTTTTTGCTTGGCCATTTTTGCGCCCTGCAGGTCTTTTCTATACCATGGCACTATTGGGACATCCCTATTTACTGTACTGCATGTATCGTCTTGGAGAGCTGGTTGCGTGATGCTAGGTGAAGCTAATTCTCGTCGGTCATTTAAATACACGTTTATATTCGTGCTGCCTCCACGGAATGTAAGAAACGTTAGTTAAGCATTTAAACGGATAATTGTATGGTCTGCTTTGGAGATATTTTACCAGATGGTTTACATTACGTACCTATAGTAATAGGTACCTGTACAATTTTTACAACAGGGAAATTTTGTTATTGACTAAATGGATTAATACTTACATATGTCAAATCCTCCAGTGGCCTGTTGACTACTTTCCTACACAGTAGCTTCCAGGTATTTTCATTGTCCTAATACATACTATTGTTTACTGCTTTTGTAATATATGCTAAAGTTATAAAAAAAATGTACATTTCAATTTCCTCAGTTTTCTATGGTTTCAGATTAACTGTACGTCAAAAAAACAGCCTCTCTGTAAAGACATGGGTGGCAATCTTAGTGGCAATACATAAGAAGCACTGTCAAATAACGCTTTTTACGCATGAAATATTCCCCTTTGATGTCCACTTTCGAGACCATGGCAATAAAAGTTTGTGTTACGGCGACCCGAGTCATTTGCTCAAATACTTCTGAAAGGATTCCTGAATAGGCGGCTACAAAGTTAGCATCTGGAACGAGTTGGCGGCGACTCAAGTGAAGAATACTTAAGTAGTAAGTGAATTGTTGAGCACCTGTTGGGGAGCGGGAGGAAACGTAATAAAAGACACACGGAGAGACGATTCTGAATAAAAACTTTGTCGAGTAAATTATCTGCTGTCACAAGCGTAGCTAACCGTAGATATGCATCGGGGATGAATTATTGCAAACGCTATCTAGGCATCTCTGTCAACATCATTTTTGCCGTTTAATATAAGTTAATTGAAACGAGAGATCCTGTTATCGATCTTGAGTTTCAATACGTTTTGGGAATTTCAACCACCCTTACAAGTCACGCAGAATCAGTTTATAATTAATTTGGTTAGGGGGTGATGTCAATAAATCTCTGTTTATGGAGAGAGGGTCTTAACCGGATTAGCGGTTGTTATCTTCTCTAACGACCCTCTTTATGCAATTTATAGAGGTCACTGTCCTTAATGTGATTGTTGACGTAGTTTGAGTATAACCTGTTAGTTGAATTACTATCGTAGTGTAAGAAAATTGTGTTTAAAACTGATTAACGCAAGAAAAACGTCGTGGTGAAATAGAGACATGAAGTAAGACAATGCCGCTACCGTTGGTGGTGGGCGATCATCAAGGGACCACCTCGCTGCATGTCATTAATAAAGCGAAGATGAGCTAGGCTCTAGTCGGGTAATTGAGGCTGGCTGGAGATGAGCGGTTTTTACGGCACGAGGCGCCCACCCGCGCGCGACACTCCGAGCCACGACTCCCCTCTTCAATTATTTGTGGTTTCAATTCGCTTTTTTACGACGCCCGTCGTCCTCACTGTCGACCCTACATACGTAATGACCGTCGCCTCACTCCCCAATGTGGAACTTAACACAGAGGAGTAAAGCTCAGATTGACACTCTTCAGACCAAGTCTAAAGCTGACATCGAATTTCGCAAATGTCATTCGGCTATACACACAACTCATTAGCCGTAAGTATCTGACTATAAACGAATGCGGTGATTAAAAAATTTCCGTTCGAGTATCAGTGCAGGGGTCTGCTGAGCACCCTTCGCTCTTTAGTGTCTAATACAATACAGAAGTAACAGATGTATTTCCTGCTCTAGCTAGATAAACGCGAAATATGCCAATACAACATGGCATAAATAAATAATATGTCAAAACATTTGTTATCGAATTTGACTAAGGGTCACTTTTACCAAACGCTAAACGTATTTAAAATAGTATTTGAGTCAAATTTTAAATACATTTTGTACTAATTGACAGACGTTTGACAGGCTACTAAATACGTTTAGCGTTTGGTGAAATTCCACATTCCACCTAACAGTAGGACTATTTATGAATTGCCTCATTTAGCTGTTTTATATACCAAACTGTCGCAGAGGAAGTTACATCAATATTAAATGAATATAGAGAACAACAGTATGTAGCTGATTAGTCGGTAAACAATATTTTTAACCGACTTCCAAAAAAGGAGGAGGTTCTCAATTCGTCTGTATATATTTTTTTTAATGATCCTGTTATTATTCATAAACCACTAAAACCAACCGAAATTACAAATTCCTATAATATATGCACATTTTATAAACGTATCATCATTATCATCATCCGCAAATAGTCATTCTCGCTCGACTCATCCAATTATGTCTTAGGTTGTCGTTCCTGAAGCCTGCCTGTTTGGCTGTTTGCGGTTGTTGGAAAACTCGTCTAATTATGTACTGGATTATCGATTCAGATCGAGTGGATGGGTTCATATCACACATTTAGATGTGGCCAGTCTAGATATTATGTAGGTTTCCTCATGGTGTGTGATATAATAATACTTACTCTTGGATACATATCATTATTTCATCCCATGGTCTCCCGTCATGCCAGCACCGCTCTCAGCAGAAGAATATTGCTCACGCTCAGACAAGGTATTTACCGACATTAGATGTAGCCAGTTAGAAGAGGGAGGACGAGGACCTCTGTCCTGTCAAGTGAGGCCTATAATGTCCAGCAGTTGACGGCTATTTAGCTACTGAGTATGATGAGATTATTGATTTCGTTATAAGTAGAGTTACTCGCAAAGCGACCGATCGAAGAAAAGATTTTATAGTTTAAAAGTTTACGTTTTATCCTGTCATGATGACGTTTTATTTCAAAAGTTTTATTATCTTTTCCGCTAGAGGCGCCACTTTGTATGTCACAAAACGCAAACTTCAATAGTTTAAGAAAAGTATTAACACCGTCGTACTTCAAACTTTCTGCAAGAGAGATATGAGAGTCTGTTAGGCATTTGCAGACGTGAGTGTAAGGTAACTACATACTGTGTACTGTGCTTTAGCTTTAAATTTATCTAAATTCTAACTGAGGTGTATTTTTTGAGGTGGTAAGAGTTGTTTTCTGAACTTATTTTTTAGGCTTACTAGCTGGTAGTGGCTGAAACATCATTCTTCGTGACTTAGTAGTAGAAGCCTTGCCTCAACCATCAACACCCGCGATGGTCCTATGTTCAATGACGAGGTGGATCATGTTTTCGAATTATAGATTATTTGTTTTGTCAGGACATATAATTAAGTAGGTACTTTATACTTACTAAAATATCTAATGTTACAAAAAATAAATAAAAAAAAAACAAACAGATATCATTTGAAAATAATGTATTTATTTTTTAGAAAATCAATTTCAGGCATCTTTTACTTCGCACAATTTTATACAATATATAAATTTAAGTTCTATACAATAAGTGGATTTTACACTAAAGAGTTAAACAATTTAGGAAAATTACATCAGTTTTAATATAAATATAAAATGTCTGTAACTTAGATATTCTTGTAAAAAGGCATCAATAACATAACAGGGGACTGTTGTGAATTATATTTCACGGATTCAATACGTTTAAAATCTTACGATTTACATCTTCTGCCGAAAGCTTAAATTATGTAACTAGTTGTTAAGTAATATCTGTGGTTTTTAAGCTCTCGATTTTAATTTAATAGACATAACTATTTAAAAAGCGCATTTTTTCGTATAAATATCGCTTCACAACACAATGTTCGTTTGCAATGAAATAAATAAAACATCATATGTAATTTAAATTCCAATCTCGACTAACTGTGACTCTACTTATAATTAAACTAAAAATATGTCTCAAATCTATCTATCCATAACGTATATTTATATTTATAAGTTCTGTACAGCACTTTAAAAGTCTCACATCAACAATTACATACACTTCATTTATAACGATATATCAACCGCACAGTCTATGATACAAGTCCACACTAGTATGTACAGGGTGGGTGGCGTGATATGTACAGCGGCTCGGCTCGGGCGGATCACAGCATGGCGGGGGGCGGCGCGGCGGGACCCGCGCGCCCGCGTCACACCAGCCCGCCGCCGCCGCCGCCGCCCGGCTTCACGTCCAGCTCGGGCGAGCGGCCGCCCGCGCCCTCGCCCTGGCTGTTCTCCTCCGAGTCGGAGCACGAGTCGGAGCTGCCCTTCTTGCCGCCGTTGTGCGTCTTGACGTGCTTGGCGAGGTGGTCGGAGCGCATGAAGCGCTTGTTGCACACGGGGCACGCGAACCGCTTCTCGCCCGTGTGCGTGCGCAGGTGGCGCTGCAGCTCGTCGCTGCGCGTGAAGCGCTTGCCGCAGAACAGCCAGTTGCAGACGAAGGGGCGCTCGCCGGTGTGCCAGCGCAGGTGCGCCTTCAGGTGCGAGGTCTTGCCGTACACCTTGCCGCAGCCGGGGATGTGGCAGCTGTGGATGTTCTTCTTGCGGAGGTGCGCGCCGGCCGGGCCCAGGCGCTCCGCCTCCTGGCAGTTGGGGCAGTCGCACGTGGCGCGGCCGGCGTAGCGGCGCTGCGAGCGCGGCGAGGGCGCCTGTGCGGGCGCGGGCGAGGGCGGCGCGTGCAGGAAGCCGCCCTGCGACGGCAGCACGGACTTGTAGGCGTCCTGCAGCAGGTGCGGCGCGGCCGGCAGCAGGTGCGCGCCCCCGCCCAGCCCGTGCGTCAGCTGAGAGTACTCCTGTCCCGCGTAGTTGGCCATCTGGCCGCCCACGTCCAGCCAGCCGCCGTGCATGTCCCACCACGAGCCGCCCACGGCGCCCACGCCGCCCATGTCGGCCGCCTTGAGCGCGCCGCCGCCGCCGCCGCCGCCCACGTTGAAGGGCCACGACTCGTAGGGGTGGCGCGAGTACATGGAGCCGAGGCTGGCGCTGGACTCGCTCTTGCCGAGCAGCTGGTCGCCGGACGAGGGGAAGTACAGGTCGTTGGGGTAGGCGGGCGCGGCGGCGCAGGCGGGCGGCGCGCGCGCGTAGGGCGAGCAGGCGGGCGGCGCGCGCGCGGGGCCGGGGGGGGAGGGCGCGCCGGGGCTCTTCTTCCAGGGGTGGAAGCCCTTGCCCACGGCGGCGTCGGCCAGCGGCGGCGGCGACTTGCTGGACAGCTTGTTGCACTGCGCCGCCAGCATGGCCAGCGGCGTGCCGCGCAGGCTCGGGTGCTCCTGGAACAGGGACGGGGCACAAGTTAGCTTCACAAATAAACGACTGGAATCGTCTAAACTTTAATTATATGTTCATAAAACCGTGAGAACTCTGGGCCAGGTTTTGATTTATATTCTAATTTATATGGGAACTGTTTCGCCGTTGTTCGACTGACGCCCGAGGCGCTTTAGAATTAATATAAATAAATTAAAAGAAGCTTCGATTGTATTTACAATTAGGAGCGGGAGACAGCTCCCGTGGCTACCGGCCGCAGCGAGGACGGTCTCATTAATAAATACTACCTAGTTCGGCTCGGCTGCATACAAAAAACATAAACTGACAATAAAATCTAAATTATTCCTCGTGAAAAACTCGAGTAAGTTATAGGTTATTTATTAACAAGATACAAGAATTATCTCAGAAATTACGATCGATAAAATTTATTGCAAAAATATTCAAGTCTTGTTTAACACTACACGAGGCCGTTGTTGTTCATTTCGAGTCCAATAAAGGTGAGTACAGAATACATCCGACCGGATATTTCACCCTAATATGGGGCACAAAAGCTCGATAAAAAAGGTACCATTGTGTAGCAATGATATAAACCGGGACCCGCAGGGCTGGCGGGTGCGGGGGGTGCGGGAGGGGGGGGGGAGACCACGCCCTGACATTGTGATTGGCGCAGCTGTCGCGGCCGCGGGTCCACACTCGCGCTCGTATCAATCTGAGCCCATCAGAAACACTGGGAATCTAGTAGGATTATATTTTATTATCATTATTTAATAGCGCTTTCTATTATATCCTCATAAGGGTAGAGCTACCGTTTACAGCTTTCTCACAAGCAAAGCCGAAGAGAAAGAAAAGAAGAGGTTAGAGAAATTTAGAAGGATTATTCCACATAGATAGGGATATTACTATTACGATGATACACTAGATTATGTAATACGAGTAGGTATATTTCTTTTTGTAACTAGCTAGGCACTATATGTATGTATATTGTATGTTATGGAGCAATGATTTCTTAACATCTATTTGTCAGAGCATTCCTCATAGCAGTCGTAATGTAACAAATAGAAATAATGGGCGTCCACTATCGACGAGTCGAATCTCCCGAGCGAGCTGTAAATATGGCTGCGCTCTCAATTAACCCCACGACAATTACAATTACCATAAAGAAATAATAAAACACGATCAAATTGCGGGCGAGCGTGTGTGCACCAGCCTTTATGTATTCTGTTTGTGTTTCGAGTTTCATCTTGGCTGAATCGTATAAATATGATTTCTGTTACTTCTTTACATGCGACACGAGGCAAGTTTTACCTTTTTACTCCATAAATATGATGATCCTATTTATCTCTACATTTAATTACTTGAATGCTATTGTATGTGTCCAACATTTATATCCCAAATGTATTTAATAATAATAATACTTATCTTAAATTACCTATTAGATGTAGAATGGAAATTTCAATGAATGCCCTAACATACTATTTTATAGCTGTAAAGTTTCAGAATCCCTTAACACTCCAATATGAATCCGAATTTGTAGAGACACCAAAAAACTGTGTAAGATTATAAGATTTCACAAAAAGTTGAATTAAATTGGTGATGTCGGCGTTGGTGGCTCGACCGGCCGATGACTGAAGTCATAATTACTCCGAGTATTATGCTCCATCTGAACCTCCGTCCCAGACTTGGTCAAAACCCAGTGATACTCCGTAATTGGTCTTGTGGCGCGATTGAAACAAACCGTCCGTCTGCGACCGCTACACATTCGACACCGAATGGGGTCGCCACTAGCGTAGAGCTTCCAATTTATCATACAATCTTAGTACAATGCTGTGTGTTTCCTTTTACTGCCGAGGTGTAGACAGACTAGTCCTGTAGATGGCGCCTGTGGGCCGACAGCGCGGCGCCGCGCGCGCATTACAATGTTGATGGCCTTTTCCTTGTCAAAAATGACGAAGATCTTTTGTTATAAAAAATAAAATAAGATTACCTAATGCGAGCACAAAATTACGGTATGAGGTCAGGTGGCGGCTCCTCAAAGAGAATAGGGCTGCGGTAGTGAAAGTTGGTATTCGATAATTATTTAAGGATGTTCCGTGATTTAAATGAACTTCTGATTTTTTGTATACCAGGTTAGGTGCTATTAGTTGGGTAACCCACTGTTTCAATATGTCACGTCATCTTTGCATTCAGTATCTGTAGAATGGAATGGTAAGAAATCGCTCTTATTTAATTTTGAAACCACTTTGGACGTAAAATTATAAACATTTTAAGGGCCTAGGTACCTACAATCATATCTAATATTATAATTATCTGTTGTAACTTAAACTTTTTTGAAAACACAGAGTTTATGTATAACCTAGACACAACACTCTAGCCTCTATGAGCCGTGAATGGGCGGCGAGAGGCCTCCACTATACCGACCACAATAAAACGGCGCTAGAAAATTATGAATGAAATTACCTCCCATCAGAACTTTTTGTAGCGATGACGGTGCGATGTCCGGACAGACTTGTAATAATAACCAGCGCCCAACACCTCTTCTCTTAGAAATATAGAGTTATGCACAAACTACCATCGTATGCATCGTATTCAGTTCTTGAATATTTAATTTTTAAAAAATCGTTGTGTATGGGATTTGACCTTTTTATACCAGTTTTATGACTATTGCATACTTAGTTACACTTCTTCGTAGCAAAGTAAAAATATTAAACTGTGTGGTTGGATGTAATATTGGTCAATACATATTGATCGTATCAATGAATCATGGATGAATCATGACCGAAGGTATGTTCACTTGATGTGAACTGAAGGTTTCGTATGCTACGTAGATATCTCACTGACTAATAAGTGCTTACCTTTACTTTGACTAACAATTAATTTATATCTTAAATTATTAGGTACGGTAATTGAAATATTACAATAATTATCGCTATAAACTACAGTATGATAAGTTGTATATTCCCACAATATACGAGCGATTGGATAATTGAAAATTATCAAACGAAATTACGATGAGCCAAAATGAATATTCAGACGAAACGCTTAGCCCGGGCGTGTTATTAGCGCGCTCGTGGGTCGTTACAGACGAAATTGTATTTCATAAAACTCATAACTATACTTATGAGCTAATATTTTTCGACAACACGTTGCCGGGGAAATGAGATGTGATAATGATAAACCATCGCCGGTCACTCTATAAAGAGGTTAACGATTCAATCAGAATACACCGTGTTGTTCTTGATTATATGGACAGGCTATTCAGATAGATTCATATTGTAGGCATATAATACCTCCAAATTTCATCACCAAAATATTAAACACAAAGTTAAGGGTGATGGAAATTAATAGAGCTTCATAATAAGTATGTATGTCTAAAAACCCTAATAATTTTAACTCACAGCAAAAAGGTTGATAATTATTTAAGAACTTGGAACACAAGGAGCTATATCTATAGGCATTAGGTACACAATATTGGCGTACATTTAATCGTCCTTAGCATGCCCGGGGCAAATTGGCAAAGGCTAATTGCACAATTAGAGAATTATCGGGTTAATTTGGGAGAAACAGTACGCCGCCGTCGCGTGGCGCCCTCTAGGCGACGTCGCCCCACTGCCGACGCCATTCTTATGTAAACTAGCCCTAATATTGACAATTTTAAGCATATTATTTGAAGCGTTTGGTATCAGGCACGAATTCAAGGAGTAAATATTTTATAAAATTCACGTATAGAAAAGATTTAGAACGCTGATAGGTCTAAGTGTTCTAAGTTTTTTTTTTAGTCCGGTTGATATTTATCAACCCTTTGTTACTACCTCCTACGATGTTTCAAGTGAAACCAACGTCTAGCTACTTTTTAGTACGTTTATAATGTTACATATTATATGTTACATGACAACATAAATTAATATAGCATTAAAATACTACATTTGAATTTCCTACTTTTGTGTACCTACATCAACAGGCGAGTTCTTATTACGGATACGAAATATCAAATGACAAAATAATTAAGTAAAATTGTCTTCACAAGCAAGGGTTGTCGCCTGCCATCTGACACTACCAGGGGTGATATTGATTTAATGCATATGGCACTTAAAATTTCCGCTAAATAACTATGCGACATTAATCCTTTCTGCTATAAGTATTACAAGTTATACTTATAAATAAATAATTATATACTAAATACGCATTTCGACGCCTCCAAGCCATTAGGCTGCGAACACACGAGCGACGTAAACTCGCGAGTTCTGAATAAATCGATTAGGGATTAAATAAAAGATAATGAGCGCATTATTTCCACATTAAGCGTCATTCACACAGCAAATGGCGGCGAGTGGTGTGAAACCGACCGCAGGCCGGGGCGCCTCATTAGACGGCCCTGTAGACGGACTTAACCCATAATTAAGTTTATGCTAATGCTGTGTACTGAAATATTACTTGCTATATTAGATCTCCTTAAAGTGTTAAGTTATAATTGCTTTTCGTTTATTTAGAATCGCAAGTTCTCTAATGATTGGTTAGCATTTATGTGTCGCGGATAATATAGTATAATTATTCCACAGATAACTTTTATCTGACTATTGAAAAATCAGCCCTAAGTAAACTTAAGAGTTTTAATTTCTAATTATCGGTTTCTATGAACTACAAATTATGAAGTCACCGGTGACTTCAATAGGCGTATTATTTCATTAGGCCGTGGTCTACACCGTGGACGGTTCCCCAAAACGGTTCCGTTCGAGCGCGGTGAGAAACCGCACTAGTTAGAGCCATTACGCGTTCACGCCGCCCGCGCCCCTCCTGCCTCAAATTGGGCCGAAACAAATTATTTATTTAAATGGAAATTACCGAGTCGTTGACGCACGGCGACGTCGCGGCCGCTGCCCGGCGCATGTGCGTTCATTTCGACCGATTTTCACCGCATGTGTGAACGACGCTTTAGGGGTTGGTGTGCTTGCGTTTCGTATGATTTATGCTTCAAGTGTTTCTTTGATCTCCTTATTTTTGAGCTGACGTTGTTGTTCTATTGAATGTAATCGATTCGGATAATATTCCGAGGTAATAGCTTTAAGCCGGCCCAGTATTGATTCTACAAGACATTCTCTAACGCCTTTCGTAATTACGTCCCTATAAATCTTCATAAGTTCTACGGTCCGGAATGGTTCGTAATTTAAGCATTAAAATTGATATGCCGATGAAATTGTGTGGTAATGTGTGAGACATGGGCCGGGCGCCCACTCTGTCGGAGACTCCGCCGCCTCGGGCAAACAGCGACTAAATTTTATGCTCGAGAAATATCGTACTGCTTTATCGGTGATTTAATATTATACGAAACAATGATAAATACAAATCCTTCGGAACGATTTAAGTGACTATCCTTTGATATAAATATCATAGTTCCTGCTAACATTCCTGATATCATTGCGTTAGCCAATTTTCCAACAAAAATATTTTTTATAAATGGATCGAGATTCGAGTCGTAATCTACAATTGGTTTTTGTGCAACTTTTTCGGCAGTTCCAACCGTCAAAAACCAATATTTTGCGTGTCGGAATTTACTTGGTCTCCTCGTGTGACGGCCGACCTTCACCGACTGGACCAAGATAATAGGAGCTCCAATTTGAGGAACCAGTTCCTCACGCGGTAAAATCGAGCCGAATGACTCTCGTGATCCTTCGCTTTGTTCCTCGTGGACGGCCGAGCGCTCGGTCATGCGATTGTTTTTGTTCTCCATATATTTTTTTCACTCCTCTGTAGTCAAAAAGCATTAGTGATAAATATTAAATAACCCCGCCAATTATTGTAGGTATACTAAAAGCGGCATTTTAAAATGCAATTGCACGAAGGTCAATCGTTTTTTAATTTTCACCAACAGATCTTTATTGTTGTTAATTACAGGCATCTGTAAAAGTGTCGTTAAGAGTTGCAATAAAATTTACATTATATTCCTGTAAAGATTGATTTTAAAACTCATTTCATTGCCGTCTGTTACAGATGGACTTGAGATATAGGGTAACGTAACGTACCTTGGGACGCTTGTACCTCGGGACATTTATTTTATTTTAAAAACCGGCTAAATAAACCCATTAAAATTCTACCCTAGGCATAGTATTTTACTCGCTTGGCAAAACTAGTGAGTCTCGTGATCATACCGGCATCGAGTGTGTGGTGAAGACAATATGAAGTTTTTTGGAGTCAAAAGTAGCTTTTGTATAGTTTTTTGAGTTGCTTTATCTCATTGAGGCATGCTCAAAATAGAGACATGGATGACACGTATATATTTTCAGTTATTTAATTTTATGCAGCGGCAATTATTTGAAAGATTCCTAACATAAAAATAAAGATATTGAAATTTTTGTTAAATATTGCTTTTTTGTACCTTGGGACACGATTAAATTTGTACCTTGGGACACTGTATCCTATGGTTTTGTACTATGGAGACTGTTAACTTCTAAATAACGCCATAAATCTCTGTTCTTATTAGTGGCAGAGTAAAACTGGAAAGAAGAGAGTTGTAGTAAGTCAGGATCGTTTGAAACAAGCAGTAGATAAGGAGAAAATATTCCTTTAAAGTGAATGTTCCAATTTGTAACATAAGATTCATACATAATCGCAAAATATAATTTCGTTAAAAACTAATGATAATTTGATGTCAATGTAGTTATAAAATAACGATGATTACAAGACTTTTTGTACCAAAAATATAATAGATCAATTTGTCCCAAAGTACACTCAAAAGTGTCCCAAGGTACAAACGTGTAACGTACCTTGGGTCAAAATAAGCATTTTTACTTTAATCTTAATTTTACAAAATCTGGCTACACCGAAGCTCCAGCACAAATACTAGTCATAATAGATTATATATCCTACCGAATAAAGTAAATTTCACATTAATATCTTAGTTGTACGCTGCGATATCTTCATTCAAAGTTGGGGTAGTCGAAAGTGTCCCTAGGTACGTTACGTTACCCTAATGTTTAATAAGTAAAGCACAAATTATATGTATATGAGTACCTATGGTTTTCGTTCCTCTTAAAATGTATGTAAGTGCAAATCTGAGTGCACGGCGGTCGCGGCGGTCGCGGCGGTCGCGGCGTCGCTTGCGTGTCGGCGGTGCGCCCGCGGCCTCATCCGACAGACACTTCCACGAATACGTCGTTAAACTCACGTATATTTGGTAGCAACTTAATGGCAGTCATTTCCACAAAAATCATTATTATTAGCCCCATTTATACGTTAGTAATAAACAAATAAAATGGTAGGAGAGCATCGCCGGAGGGCACGCGAGCCCCCATCACGCCTGCCAATGTTTGACTGCGAGATTGGAAGATTGACTGAAGTGTCCAGTGTGGCGGAGCGATGGCGTCATTCAATACTTCCACTGCAACTATTGTTGTTTTTCACACAGTGGAAAAACAAAGGAAAATTTTATACATACATTCGAAGGAATATACGGGGCGAGTACTAATGATAATTGCAGGTATAACATCGAACGTGTCAATACAATGTCGAAGGTTCAATTACTTGACATTTCATTCAGCACAAAACACGGCACCCGGTGATAATAGCGAGAAGTGCTCGGGCGGATGTGGCTTGGTAATTTTCTTCGACTTCTGTTTCGCATTTTTTACATTTAGCTAATTGAACAACGTAGGTTATTAATTGCTGAGAAAATTACCGCCCCAGAAGCCCCCGGGGCCTAAACCACAAAGACCCCGCTACTCCGTATAACGGCCTTGCTCTAGCTAGAACATAAAAACTAACAATTATTATGCACTCCACTCTTTATTTTCTCTCCAATTAGACTTCTAACTACCTATCATTGCTACGATATTTCATTTTCTGTTCTTTGATGATCTGTATTTCCGTATCGTATTTTTTAAACAATAATTTATCAGATAATCTGATATGTGTTGTGTATTGATTGTTTAGTTTTGAAATAATATGTTAGTAAAAACCGAATATAAAATACCCAACGTTAAAAAAACCTATGTCTAAAGAATTAAGGTAGGTATGAGATACACAAAACTTTTGTTCAAAACAATAGAAAGTATTAGGCAATGAAATAAACCAATGTGGTAATTACAGTTGGGATGATGGCGGCAACAATCGGTGCGATTACCGGCGCGGAGTGTTCACTCGTCACGTAGTTACGGCTCGCGGCGAAAGCACAAAGCGTGTAACAATTGAACATTCACAAAAAGTCTCATAATTCAATTTGCATTCTGCTAGATACGTAGATACAGCTAGCGCGACGATGCGCTGCAAGAAGTGTGGGTACGACCGCGGGCGCGGCATCGGCATGAGAACAGCTTTCGCCACTTTTCAACACTTCTGCGAATCGATTAGATGCCGAGTTTCTTTCCGCGGTCTTATATCCGCGACTGGGAGAAAACATTAAATACACAGACTCGTAAACGAGCATCTTTCGGTTAAATTACGTCGGCAATAAAAACAACTGAAGTCCAAGAATCGTTTTGTGAAATGAAATTTCCCACCGTGTATTTTTTGGAACAAAAACATAAAACGGAAAGTTTTAAATTAAAACTACAGTAACAGAAAATAACCAACCACAGTTAGATATGTATTTTTCAGTGCTTTAGTACGTATAATTATTCATAATTTCAGTTATTTAAACCATTTACTTTTACTTTTTAGAGTAAAAAATAAATGGATTGTGGTCGCAGCATTTAAACTTCGATTTAAAAAGAGAAATATTTTTCCACGCCACGTGTCTGTAAAATAGATTAGTTAAAGATACATATTCTGGTGAAGTACTCTAACAATTGAATTAACATAAAGTGATAGTATTGTGTTGTCCACCGCGGGGGTCCCCGGCCCGCCACGCGGCTGTGTGTCGTGCTAGCTCATACCAAGCTATATTATGAACGTATAATGTATTTATTTATTCTTGTAGCCTAACACTTTTGTACCTCCAACTCGTCTGCCAAACGTGGAGATCATAGAAATAACGCTCCAGCCTTGGAGTGCCCATGTGCTGCAATGGTAGTAGCTTATATTTGGTGATTAGGCACTACAATTTACACTGCCATCGTAAAAAGCCTAACCTTACGTCTAACACTACCTACACCACATCCATCAAACGCCCTGTATACCCAGATTAGCTCAATAGGCCCTGATTCGTCTAACCACAAGGGAGGCTAACATGCGTGCAACTGCGGTCTTGGTTGTTACTGTATGAATGAGTGCAGTCCACAGGGCACAGTGCTCGTTCTACCCCTTCAATGGCTGACCGCAACTGACCGCAGGACTCATGCCTCGTGGCTCACTATTCAGGTAGAGTACAGCTGTCTTCAATTTTTCAAAGATACTCTTTTGTTTTATCTATTTTTCTATATTGAAAAAGTGATCTTGATAATCTTGGATAGCATAGCCATGAAACCAACATATTATTATTAATTCATCAATTTTACACGAATTCACATGCATGGATTAAATATATGTAATGCTGTATGTATTAGGTATAATCCTATTGACAAAAGACACGTCGCATATATGCATCGATACAATTATATTGCAATAACATAATACCGCTACAGGGCGCAGGGGCTGTAAAGTCACGGACAGTCACGGTCACTTCTCACCACATTCTGTTGTGGGAGGACGTGCTAAACTGCCTCCATCTGTCAGGTGTGTGTGGTCAGGGTACAGCTAAATACACTATAAATAGGTATAATACTTATACAGGAGAAGCGATAGTGACGCAAAAAGGATACCGTTTGTAATCTTTGGCCAGCCACAGGAAAAAAAAAACATAGGGAGCATAGTGAACTTTTAATGCATGCAATGCAATGAAGATGGAGTTTATGGTACCTACTGAACTTAAGGGAAATCAATCAACAGTTTAGTAAATAGACAATGAATAGAAGAAAACGTCTAGCCTGGCAAAGTAAAACATTCCGTAAGTACATTTTCAGGAGAGCGTTTATGGGCTAAGTTCCAGCATAGTTATTGAAAATAACTTACTCTTTCGTATTGATATTTTAGCTTTATAGCATGCTGCATGCTATACTTTAGAGAGGTCAAACACATCAAGTATATCAATATCATGAATGTCTCATCATAACAAGTTAAGCATAATAAAAGCACTAATTTCTTATACCCTTAGAAAGGGTATAAAATCAAACTATCAAATACAGAGTTTATTTCAAGGGCTGCAGTCCTATTCATGGTTCCCTGAGAGGTTGTGAAATATGGCACGTCCCAGTGGTGGGGAGGCCACGTGACTTCGCCATTATGGGACAAGCTCAATGGTAAGTATCCGGGACACGGCACTTATTTTACTGCCGGAGGGTATTGTTAGCTTATATTTACTGGATCTTCGTTGGGTTTTAAGAGTATTTCGCCTTGAAGAGTTGGTCTAGATAGAGGTAGAGCTTGTAGTCTGAAAAGACATCTGAATTTGCATGTTAGTATGTATAAGTAACCACCATAGCTTTGAAATATAAATATATAAGTATATACTTAAAATAACTACCCGTAATAAACTACCAGTGCTTACAGCTTACATCCGCTTTAGAAAATTATTGTTGTGTGCGTATTAGCAAATGCTGTCGGTTACTTACCCCGGGGCTATCTAAAGTGATCTCTAACAGAGAGTGACATCCGAATTCATAACAACGCGAGAGCGGCGGCGGCGGAGAGTGCGGGTGCGTTTAATGGCAGCAAGAAGCCATGCGGCTTGGTTAATAAATCCGACCCCAACGCAACAAATTGGAAACGGAAAATTTACAGTTAAAAGCCGGATGCTACATTTAATAGTCGCAATTTCCGATAGTTCTTCTAATGGACGTAATGTGCTCGCCGAGGTTCGCTAATGGGGCCTGAATTTATCATACGCAATTTTATTGTTATCTCAGCCACTGAGTACCTATATGTATATATACATATTATATTGTATTCTCACAAAGTTCAATTGAAAGAAATGTCGATGTTAGAAAATATCGGCTAATAGCTGAACGATAGTGAATTAGTGACAGTCACTCTCTGATAAAAGCTCAGATCTATTAACATTATTAAACAGTCTATTGTTATGGTGATGTGATAACAGATATAAGGTGTTGTGCGGGGCATAAATGGCACTATCGGTGTTGGTATCAATTAGGTCCCAGCGGGCGCGGCGGGGGGCGCGGCGGGGGTCCGGGGGTCGGCGCCTTTTGTTCCTCTTGTTACGTGGTAAATTAATTGTTGCCGCGACGCACACTGCGCTGCCAGACATGGGAAACAAGTGTCCAATTCATAGCAGACCGTAAAGGGTTAGGTTCACTGGCAACGATCAATACAATAGCCACACGGTAACTCTATAGAAGAAACAAAATTAGCTCACGATTACCAAACACTCGATACCCTTTAGCTGTCAATCAAGAGATTTTGTTTCTTCCCTAACAAAACACTCGGGTTGACAACTGATGATGACGTGACCGCTTCTTGTGGAGTTTTTCATCGAGCGGAAGGCATTAATTAGTGGTGCTACATGTTCAAAAATGACGAAGTTCGTTGTCGGGCATCAGATAGTGGTGCGGCGGCGCCTCTCTGCCCCGTGACTTGCAGCTCGCCTTCATTACCCGCACCCGCCCGGGCCCGCACTAACAAGCCCGGCTAATGCCGTGAGTTGCAAAAACACCAGCCTAACTCCGTTCCAAAACCCAATCGATTACAATCTCTATCTCCCAATACTAAAATTTATTCTCAATCAGCCGACCCAACACAAAGAACATTGTCATTGCGTCTCATCTATTCCAGAAGCCGACTAGTCCGTCTCCGATGACATTAATGACTCCCAAATCGGGACGATCCTTTTAAAACTCAAGGGGGCAATCTGTAAGTGTATTAGTTTCGGATCGTCAGCGGAGACCCCCATTAGGCGCCGGCGGGGGGGGGGATCACGCGGACAAAGGCTCCCGAGCAATCACGGCCGGTGATGCTGCTCGGTTCGACCATCCCTCGCCACAGACAACCTGTTTGTTTAAGGATCGCATGAATCATTGCATTACCACGGTCGCTTTTTATCGATTTCTCTCAGCAAGAAAACTATTCCATCAATGAATATGTAAGAATGGCGGTAGTTATAATTGCGATAAAAAACTGAAGTAATACAGTGGAAAATAAATGCGTAACTCATAACAGGAAAAGTAACACGGCCTAAAAACTATTCAATACTGAGGTGCACGTCATTGGAACATCTCTGCTGCGGCAGTGAGTGAGTCGCGGTAATGAGCGGTTGCAAACCAACCAGGGAAATTATTCCCTTTGTACACCTGCTTACAAATAAAAATTGAATTCTGACGTCATTTCAATTGTGACGTTCTTTGACAGCTTAAACGTATATGAAGACGAGTCATAACATGGTATTATTGTATAAGTAATAATACGTAGGTTTAAATAAATACCAGCTAGGAACGCAATTACGTATTACGTTGGCAGTAGGAGTTCGTACAAATAAATAAGCATTAGGTAGTTTGTTCAAGTAATTGTTATGAAATCAAAAGTTATCATATCACTCTTACGTAATTTGTAATGGTATATAGTCTGTTTGACATACAATTGTAAAATCATTAACAGCTAATAATCATCATAAAATTATAATTTTAGCTATTTAGGTATCACCCGCATGCTCTACGTTAATATCTAACTTACAACTTGGAGAGTTACGCACTGAAATCTTAAACCTAAAGCCAATAATGATAAAGTGTAAAACCGATTGACACCAAGACTTGCCATTCCGTTTATCTACTAGAAAAAATATGCGTGGTCGTATGTCTTTGTAACGACTTTCGCATTTCTGACAGCCGCCGGCTGATAATGGCGACACTTGGTTAATTATGACAGCTGAGCGTCTATGACAATATGACAACCAACACACACAACGTACCATGTAGCTTCTACATGAGCATGAGCAAATAAATGCTTAATATAAGACACAACTCTTTAATACCAAGGATAGGTTTTGTTAAGTAGGACAGGTCGTATCAAGGTTTATGTACGTCTTACGTATCTCTACTTTTTAGAGACAAAGCTACAATCAATCAATTACTGCTGACAAGAGCTTATATAGTATTTATATTCATTTCATGCAATTAAAACCTCAACTATCAAAAATATACTTATACTCGTTGTGTGAACTTACAATAATCTACAATTAAGTATTATAGGTACTCAGGTACAAAACATCATTAGGTATAAATAACTCTATTAACCATATATATTGGGTGGTTTAGTTAAAACAACGATAGTGCCTAGGTTTCAAACATAATTAGACAAAAACTTAACTTTAACCAAGTATAGCAGAATGTTTTTCTTGTACTCAAGAAGTTTATTGATCTCATTACACACACATTTACCTAGAGGTGTAATAACAGTAAAACAAGGCAAGGTAAAGAACTAGCCGCAGCATATTTAAATAATTATCAATTCTAGAGTAACTGTTCAGTATGAACACGACTAACGAGGCATTAGCGGTCGCCACAGGAAGCAGCGTTGCGTTGTGGTCGAGCCGTTTTTATGCACCGATGTGTTGGGCCGAATGCTAAACTGCTTTTAATAAACCGCATGTGGGTTGAAGCAAATAATGTCCATCTATAAACAGCTTACCACATCACGACGTGACGGGAGAGCTAAAAGTTGACGTTTAATGGAAAATTTCTATCAAGTTAATTGTGAAATTGAGCCACTGAGCAGTTGAGTCAGCTGCGTTGGGCAAGACGTGACAAAGTGACAAAGAATGCTAAATTGCCTCTACAAAGTATACTAGTACTAGAGTTGTTTCCAAATAAAGTATGTTTTCATTATAATTATGATAAGGTTCAGGTAAATGATTATGATCTCTGTTGTCGTAGCTGCTATCTGAGTATGTAACCTAATAATTTGTGTATTATTATTAGATTGATCGACAGTATACTTTATGTAAGTGACAGTTTTTACCTATTTAAAAGTATGCAGAATTAAACTAAACACAAAAGGAAGTGAATTACGAGACAGTCGATCCATGAAAGCGAAGTAAGGCACAAAATTGTCGCAACAAAACGACAAACTACACAATAAATCGTTCCGTCGACATGCGACGACAAAGCCAGAGATTCGCACGTCGTTATACATTGCTGGCAGGAAAAGAGAACAAAACGATAGGGGAAACAAGAATGAGTAGTGAAGACGTGCATTGTTGAATTTGTCGCCACCGAGCCGCGCGCGGTGACGGATGCCTGTATAAATAACCGTCGCCTCTAATTACGAATAACTTCTAAGAGGATTAATTAGATGGGTACTGGAAGACTAAGTTTAACTTGTTGAGGACTTTTAATCCCAACTGATTGTTTTTTTCTTAATTTAAAACTGATAAAGAGTACATTAGCGATTAGAAGATCTACAGGGTGTTGCAAAAAGGGTATACTAAGCCGAAACCTACATGTGCAGCATGGTACATATATCTAAACCCGAAACTGAAATCAGAATTTAAAAATTCGCCAAAAAAAAGAGACATTCTCCATAGTAAAAAGTCACGTGACCAACATAGTTTCTATGGAAAATTATAAATTTAAATGTTGTGTGTTTTTGTTTTTCAATAAAGTAATATTGTGTTGCTTGGATTTGGTTAGTTCTCACTGTAAGGACCTTTGCCATATACTGAACGGCAACGTAGTGCCTTTCTGCTAACCCGTCATAACATAGTATTATATCATACGATGCTCATCAGACATATCGCACCCGTATTCCAAATTCAACATGGCGATTCGCTTGAAGAGAGCGTAATGGTGCGTCGGAATCCCGCCGCACTAAATAACCGCTTGACAACTTCATTTAAATACCTTTTGTCCATGAACGGGTTAACGTGACGGTAAAAAGAAATATGGATGCTACATATGGTGCAAGCTTTATTTTTTCCCAATTAGTTCATGTGACAAATATTTTAACTAGACATGTTTAGGCAGGGGCTGCCGATGGATGGAGATTCATTATTATTGTGTTGATTAAAATACGTGTTAATTGGTGTACAGTACGAGAATAAACAATGGTTTTATGAACACTGAAGGAGTATTTCTTTTGTATCTAAGTACGTATTTAAGTTTAAGAATTTATAAATAATATTGCTTCAAGCTTTATGTCACCTAAGTGCAACATCTCAAAACCACTCTAATCACTAATCTAGCATAACCAACCCGAAAAAAGGTGTCAGATCTCAAGAGCTCTTTGTACCGACAACGGGTCGAAAGCAAACTATACGGGATTTGTCGTAGAAATTTCACCAACAAAGACTGCTTAATCCCCACAACAGCCATTTAGGGCCATTTGTGAACATAAAAGAGGATAAAAGTTTGTCTGAATGCGGCTCCCCGAGCTCGGCTGGTCATTGACGCGGCGTCACGCTGCGACTATGAATGGCCGATCGCGGCAAAAAACCTATTAGCCACGCATAATAGTATTGAAGGATATTTGTGTCGGATCAAAGGAAAGGGATTCTGATTGACACACTTGAAAAGGTCGACGTTTGGAACGGGACATATTGGTTCTACGTTCTACTCGTCAAAATGTATCTAGCTTATGATATTTATTTGTAGCTTCAATCCGTTGAAGTAGATTCTTGAGTAAATATTTAGGCAAGTTATGTGTATATCTCACAATTTTTTATATATTTCCCATTTCTAAGCTGATTTGAGTATAGATCTGCCTATGCATAGACTGAACTTCAATTCATTCATTTAAAAGGAATATTGAATTAGAAATATTTAGATAGAAGATTATTCAATTCATTCATACGCCATCAATTCCAACCACTGTTACCTGTCATAAGTACGTATCATATCTGCCTTGATATCCAAGTAACAATACCGGACACATAACAAATTCAATAAGTTAGTTGTATCCAGTCACCGACATTATAAAGTCAAATTATTAATGTCTGGTATAAAAGATCAATATCAATAACATTGAAGTCATCGGTTGTATCGATGTAACAGAATTGTTCATGGTTACAAAAAGGATCTATGCAAACTTATCTAAGCTTGGCATCGATCTTTAAGCTATAGGCCATAAGGGTCGTTATGTCTCATAGATCAGTCACGGGAGTTTTGTTTAGGATTAGGTCTAAATGAACAATGGGGCTATTGTTCCGTGTTTCATCGGTTCATAAATTAAATATCCGTTGAGAGCGATGCAGCGACTCCGTTCGATTGAATTGTTGGCGCTATCCGTTTCCTGAATTTGTCTTCGATGACAAATAATGTGGAGGGTCTAGGGATGAAGATGGATTTCAATTGTAAACAATGGAATTTGCGGTTCAAAATGAGGACTGTTTTTCAGTGATCGATTTTTAAAATGATATTCACGATACATTGATTGATGTTTTTGATTTATTGTATTGGCATACCTATTTTACCTACTACCTATACCTAGGACCTAATGTGTAGTGTAGGAGGGAACTCTCACACCACGTTACGGTATGGCACCACTTCAGAAATGTTATAAGGATCTAGTTACATCTCTAACTAAACCTATTAATGAAATTCTACAAAACAATATAAATTAAGTATAAAATCCTTCTCATTTTCAAATCCCATTCATAAATGCCCCAAAAATAGAATTTTTTTTTTTTTTTTAAAGATTTTATTATCACTCCACAGACTTTATGTCCGTGCCTTTTTGAGAGATCAATATATTGTGAGAGTTTGGTTGTTTTTTGTCTTCATCTTTTAACTACTCACTACTCAATGTGGAAGCTTATAATATATATATTTTATCTTTTATATATATATACCTATATATTATTAATATTTTTTTTTTTTTTTGCACACCTGGAGGAAAATCTACACAGACACCTGGGAAGGGGACCCAGGTAGTGTCGGCCTTTAACCGACTAAAAATAGAATATTTACAAAAATATCATACACAATTTCCCAAGAGATCAGCTTTAGAACGAACTTAGGTCCCAAGTAATAAGTACCTAAGTATGTAGGCCCAATTGCAGGCACATGACAAAGTTTATTACAAGTATAATTCAGATATTTTTTTCAATGACAAATAATTATCTTTGTGTGTACCTAATAGTTACCTACATACCTATCTACTAAAATAAATAAATAAATAATAAATAAATAACTTTTATTTCGTTTAAAGCTTAGCCTAGATTACATACAAGGTTGGGACCGCCTAGTAAGTAAACAATACCTGTGACAGACGGCCCCGCTCTTTTAATAACATACGGTTAAAAATAATGAAAGCAACATAAGCTTAACTGTGTAAGATAGAAAATAGAATTTAAAATGAGCAATTTTTTATCTTTATTAACACCTACAAAAAAATAAAAAAATAACACTTCCTATAGTATTATTATTAAAATGTGCAAATGAACATTGAACTCTCATTACTATTTCTAAAAGTTAGTGGGTAAATATAGATTTTAAATCTGTTAATACAAAAACATGTTTAGGTAGGTGTCAACTTAAATCTTCTAAATTCACTAAGTGGCCATAGTTACTTTAATATTTGTTTAGTACAACGTATAGGTATCAACCTGATGTTTATTTAGTAGGTAAGTAGTACATATTTGATTATGATCAATGACAGCGAGAGCGCGAGCGTAGGCCAATGTTTTACCGTACCTACTCATAAATCCTCTCGGTCCCCTTTTTTTATTAAATTTAAAAATATAAATTCAAATAAATCTACCCATAACAATATATGAATATTTCCATAAGTTCACTATCATGTATTATCTACAATAATATTAAATTTCATTTGACGGCACTATCTACACCTTCATACCTAATAAACAAAAACAAAACAAATAAAACTTACAATAGATTTATTAGTCGCGTGTAGCGGCCCGTACATATCGGTGATCATGATGAAGCACTGAGTCCCAACACTAGTCCACACACATCGCGGACGAAACTTTTCACGATTTTCTTTTACAAATTCGCGCGGCCGTTTCAGCTGTTCACATAGCGTTTTGTTTTATCAGAGACGTCCAACTGTGTGAACGTGAGGCAGCGTCGGCGCTGGGGCGCGCGTGGGGGCAGGGGGGGAGGGCGGGGCCGGCCAATCGCAGCCTCGCCCCGCCCCGCCCACCGCCGCCCCCGCAAGGTCGCGAGGCGGCGACTATCGATCGCTCCTCAAACCGACTCCATTTTATTTCGGACCGCTCGATTTGCATAAACTTTTTTGTTTCAAATTTTGTCGCTTATTCGGCGCTTTTTCTGCTATTACTGGTAAGGTTCCGGATTGTTATCTTTAGTTATGTAAATGGGCTCGGCCTGCGTTGCTAACTGAATGAAATGTTTTATTTACAGAATTTTCTTGCTTAATGTAGAGCGTTTAGTCCCAACTAAATGTTGTTGGAAAATTGCCAGCTCTACATCACAATGAGTGTTTTCTATGACATGTATGTGAGTTTCGACGTGACTAGGTAAGTAGGTAGGTCATAGTTGATAGAATTTCTGGTAAAACGATGCTTTCAGTTTTCAAATATATCTATGTTTTAGTCATAACTAGGTATAGCCTCTATTAAAAAGCACTTAAAGAACATCACATCACATCACATCATGGCCTTTCATGGCAGTCCAGTAAATTAAACTTTACAGTAGGTAACCCCTCAGGATGCCATTCTCTTTCTCCTTTGATAGAACTTATCCTACACACTGAAGTTGAAGTCGGAGTAGGGTAACTAATTGCGATGTGTTCGTTCAGTACTTTGGATAGATTTCGTATATATCTAGAGTGGACAGTCAGTCACAACAATTCCTTTTTTTATAACTCTACCGACCTATCTACCGATGCACTTATGATTTTATTACAATATACACGAAACAAAAGTACTAAGGTAGGTAAATTTTAATTTTAATGCTTTCAAAATCATAACTTAGGTAAGTAACATTTTTTTTTCGACTATCAGAGATACCGTAAATCTCAATGAGCAAAATTTATAGTTTGTCACTGATAAAATTAAAATTTGTGCCTTCAGAATCGACATCATGTCAGTGAATTCGCCGTCGGCACGCCGATTTACTCCTGCCCGACCTACCTAGAAGTTTACATTATAGGACAGCAAACTGGCAGAAAATGCTTTTAGCATAAAGTCCACCTGATTTTATTTACATTATAACGTGCAGTACTTACTGTGATACTGAATTGGCTACTCAAATGAATACTGTCTCAATTTGTCTTTTGTCATCTTACTCCTAGTAAAAAAGGTGGTATTTTTATGTATGCTCAAAAAAATCTACCTATTTATTTTATTTAAGTTATCTTGTATGTCCTTGTGCTACAAGTATGTGGCTATAGGCATCAATATACTACTGTATTGTGGACATACTTCCCTAGTTTTACACAATTTATTTATAACTCACAAACGTTATGATGTGAATGACGAAGTTATGAGCGCGAGCTGGAGGGCTACTCTACATTGACGAAAAACTAATAAACGAGAGCTGTCGTGCAAACGGCACGCTTAATACAACGAGATAGAGTCGTGGCTCTCGCAGCAGCGCTCCCAAACTTAGTATTTCGTCTTACTACCAGTTTCAATAACTCTAGCTATCGATAGCTGACAGTTACTTTCATACGATTTTGACAGAATCTTCTTTTTATTTGTCAAAATCGTATGATAGTAACTGTTAGCTATCGATATATTATGTATAGAATATTGAAAGTGGCAGTTACAGTCAGTTTGGTTTGAACACGGTGATAGAGTGACCCCCAGCCCGGCCGGTCGGCGCAAGGTCGTGCGCGGGCGCAGGTACGCCCATTATCCCGGTCCCGGGTTCAGAGCCCGCTAAGTGTGATTGAGTCAGCGCTTTACTTACCCACTTACGTATTTGAATTTAGATTAGTATTAAGTATTAACAGCTGAGCTAGATATGTCAGGCATACCTAGTGTGGGGTACATTGTTTAGTATTATGTAGTTAACAAAGGAGATAAATATCCACTTTCAGTGCAAATACTTTGATATTACATATTTCAATTAAGCAGTAATTTAAGCCGATATTGTACATAACAATGTACTAATAAAGAAACAATGTATAATATTTAAGCGATAAATATCGGTGGATACTTATAGCTTTTGTTGGCTATACCAGTGGTATGAATCTAAAAGAAGAACTGAGGACCGTTGACTGCCTACTATTTAAATGGCATTAGGTAGTTAGTTTAATTTTCTGTAATGATTTTACAAGGAGGATAATATAATGTGCTGTGCAGCCCAAATCAAGCGATCCCAAACCGTAACAGTTTCATAACTAAACAGTTTTATATTCAACGTGTTGTAGATATGGTACCTACTTATATGGATATTACCTCTAACTACATGTACCTACGTAGCTATGAGCATTCTTGTCATTGTAATATAATACAAGTTATTTTATGAATACTCTCTACCTTAAGTGTAACATTGAAATAAGACTTCCTTACACACTATCCAAAACATCGGAAAATGCCCACTAATGAAAAAAGTTATTGTAGGGGTGACTCAAATTTCCTAAACGTAATATAATAAAAAATAATATTATTATGAAGCCTAATGGACTCGAGCTCACGAAATGAAACCCCGCCCCGGCCAGTAATGCGAACATCTGACACCAAATCCCATTGCGGGTAATGGCGCCGGGAACATCCAACAAGGTGTAAAACATAATAAAACATAATGTCGGTAGCAAAAAAACTTTATCAGACCAGAAAAAAGTTACGAAAGAAAAACACCATCGAAGTATTAAATAAAATCCTCGGGTGAAAAAATATGATGCGCCCTTCCGCACCCGGCGCCCGTAGGTACACTCGCCGCCACGACGCTTTACAAATAGCTTAAGCGTCTAATAGTTTTATGACACGCATAACAGGAGTGAAAGGCGCGCTTCAGCATCTAAGAAATTTACATTTTATTGCCGAGCGTCAAGGTGCAGAGCCGCGCAGCCACCGGGGCGGAAATGACAGTCGCACGGCATTATAGCGACATTAGATAGGGGTGCCATCGGGTTCATAAAATAGTAAAATCGGTTAAGGTGAGGGGGTGCGCGGTGCGGGGCGCGGGGGGGCAAGGGGCGTGTCGGGATAACGAAATAAAAATGCTCGAATGCTCGGGGCCGCCGCCCAGCGCTCGTGGGCGACCGTGCGAACTCCGGTTAACGCAATAAACATTTTAATTTGAACACGAAACTCACGCTGAGATGTGAAATTACAGCATGAGAGGGCGGCGTGTGCAAAAGAAATCAAATTACGAGGAAATTTCACGAGCCCGTATTCCGGGAGGACATAAATAGGCTGCGCTGCTCGCTATCTCGATGTCATATGCAATTAACGACTGATCTTATTCGACTTATCGGGCTAAATCCCACACTGTGGCCATCCTATAATACCCATAATTATATAAATAATAATACAAACACTGTGATGATGATGATATTATTTTTATGCATTCGGTTAATGACCAAAATACGAGCCCGAAAGACGTGATTTCATCTACCAATACACACAGCACGTGAAGCACTGCTGTTAAATACAGGGTGTATCCACGTAACATTTGTGCCGAAGTGGGGACCGGCGACAGCGGCGAGACACATTCGAGACCGGAAGTGACCGGATCTCACCGGAAATTACCGGAAGTGCCCGAGTCTCCTCCAAGCTGCGATTGACTCGCTCACTAAACCGTTTAGTAATATTTGCGATGTTTGGTCAATTGCTCTATTTTAACTGGATAGGTTAAAAAACCGACACATGAATAAAGAACTACGCCTAAATGTTCCATAAACCAAGTAACGTTTGTTTTGTTAAGTTAATTAAGATATAATATTAACTGAATAGTGAGACATACTAATGAAAATGAGGCTTTATTACCAGTAGTAGTGATATCCTTAAGAAGATATTATACACTCTGAATGTTTTGATTGTAGTTGATAAATATAACATCCTTCATAATTCCTATACTGTAAATTAGGATCACCCAAAGACAAGATATACCTACTGGGATTTTCCTGATTCCACTTCTGAAAATTCCCTCACTAAAAACATCCACGTATCTAACCGTAGGTAATTTAGTAGCTGAGCGCCGCCGCTGCTACAATGTGGAGAAAAACCATTTTCCCCTGAAGTTACCGTGACACATACATACAAAGTGCTACGACCAAATCTCTCTTTGAGTGGTGCAGGGCCTTCCTATCGAATTCTTATGTACTATATATGGAATTCAGTAGATAATAAATAATATAAAATTTTGGGATCCCGGGACAGTAACAATATTTTCTTTCAATACATATATTCAAATTACATAAAACTTTAAAGTACTTAAGGAAAAAGTTAGTTAGAGCGAAAGTTGGAAGGGGTAAGAATAAAGTCACAGTACCTACCTATATGATAATAATATGCATGTAGCATAATAAAGTTAATAGCAGAAGTTTTCCATTGATGACAAACTTCAAAATAAAGGTATTCTACAAAGTAATAGCCACAGAAGAATACAATGATACACCTACGAAGTTGCAAAATCTATTTCAAACATTAAATGTTGGTGACGTTTTAGATTTTCAACAACAGTGCAACCTATATCAACTTATGTACCAATAGAGAAAAGCCCATTAAGTCGAGTAAGGGTAGGAAATACTGGGAAAAGTGGTCTGTAGGGGGAAACGGGGGAATGTTGAACGTCGGGATACTCAGGCGATCGAAGCGCGCTCGACTTGACGCGAGCATCGCCTTGCCCTCCCCTACCACTTGTCTGTTCTACTCATGCCTGTAGGCATACAGTTATACAATGTCTGGAGGTAAGCGTAGGTAATTCAGAGTGGTGGTTCGAATTGTAGCTGGAAATAGGTGAGTCTTTCTTCAGTTCTTACAGGACACGGCTTAGATTTATTCTTTTTAATGGTTCATTCTTAAACAGGTTTTTTTACAGATATAATAATTATGGTTGAGAAATATCAAATAAAATAATATGATATCAAGAAATCATTTTTACAGTTCTAAATACGATCTGATCATAAATTACTTACGAAGTAATTAACGTTAAAATTCAAATATGACTCTATCGCGTAAACGCACCAACAGGTAACTATTGATACTATTAATAAACGGCGCAGTGTTCACATTAGACTATACGTACAATGCTACACACACAGGGCCACACACAGGGCGCCGCGGGCCAGCGCCGGCTCCGCTATCAATGCACATTGTGCTCGACCACCAGATACCACATTCAATCGCACATTGTCTATACAATACCATAAGCAAATAAATTCCGAACCGCAAATTTATGAACCTCACATCGCTACGTAAAGGTTAATGTTGACTCGCCAATAATTATACCACAGCTTTAACACTTCAAAGTGTTGATGATATATTTTATTTAATTATCAGTTGGTATATTTATTTTTAAGCTGCAGTTTGCATGTGACAGGCCAGTTCAATGACAAGTTGTCAGGCGAGGGCCTCGAGTCAAAAAAGTCACATTAGCCGGCGCTCGTTAGCTCTTGGTAAAAGAAGTGCAATTATAGAAAACATCAGTGACAACGATTTCTGTGAGGGAATATAAATATTTCATTGCGCCTTAGGGGAGCTCAACTCTCAAGACACTGATAATCTTGATAATCATTGCAAACCATGCAGAACAAGCTCTGACAAAATAAACAAACAGATAATAGCGAAAGACTTCGTATAATTCTGAAAATTACAACAGTGTGTTTTCTATCAGATTCAGCTTTTAAAAAACTTTAAGTATAATATTTTTCAGAAAACATATAGGTACCTATGAAGTTTTTTATTATCCCTGAACGCATACCACCGATACAAGAGCAACCTTCTCAAACTAAATGTCACCACGCGGCCGCATAACCGATTAGTCGTATTATATGCAAATGGCGGCATTAGGGAAGAATGTGGACGACACATTGTGTAGCGGCTGGACAATGGCGTCACGTCGAGATGTGCGCACGCGCATCCAACAACCTGTATACAGGAGGTACAATAACCTACACGATTAAAGATAACATAATCGTAGCAAAGAAGATTTTAAGATCTTAGAAAATTTAATCCGCTTCAAGACATAAAGCTATACTTTTATAGTTTACCGTAAGTATTTTACAGAATGTTTCATATTCCCTAATATTGTGTATTAAGCATGAGTACTGTAACTCCGCTATACGTGATCCGTATCAAATGCATTACCCGTGCCTCTCGGCCGTCCGCAACAATGCCGATTTCACAGCCGCCCGCCCTCGAGACGACAAATCGAAATAAATTACCGATTCACCGATACCTCTCGATTGTACCATCCGATCCGATTGTTCCGGTATAATTTCCTCAATCCGTGCCGGAAAACTCTAAACAATACCTTATTTTATTGACAGTTAATAATAATGTCGTGGCATTTTATAATTTTACAGCCAATTTCGTGATTCTATTGGTGCGTGACGCAATTGCAATACGGGGAAATAGTAGGCTCTATAGTAGGTAAGCATTATGATTTATTTTCCATTTTACTGTTACATTACAAATATAATATCAAGTTACGACCTAGAGAAGTAGGTAATTTAGAATTTTACAGCTTATTGTTGATGGTTGCAGCGGTGAAATATAAAATGAATGAATCAATTCAGATTTGTACACGGTTTAAAGGCAAATGGCAATTTACGACCATGACAATAAAATAATCGAAGCTTCTTAAACTGTAAAGTTATTTTATAGTAATAATAAATAAAATTAGTAACATTATGTACTGTGACGGACGTCACAAGTTTAATATTTTTAAAAAATTGAGTAGGTAAAATATGGTTTCAGTGTTGATTTAATTAAGTACACTTGAAAAGTCCTTCACTGTATTTATAGATAAACATACATAATAAAGTTGCTACTTACTAATATCTTCATGTCCTTCTGGTCGGTGGACACGGAGTCGATACTAACCTGAAACATAAATTACATATATTTCAATAAAGGTAAATAAAATATTAACTTACTTTATAGCATAGATAGAAAGATAAACAAAACTTAAGGGGATTAATCATAAATTAATTAAGTTAAACATATGACCTTAATGAGCGGCACCGTTGTTTCGCCTATTTCAAAACAAAAACTAATTAGAAAGGTCCTAAAAAGTTGATAGGAGCCGAAATACGGCACGGTGCACACAGAGCGAATTTAATTTGGAGCATTTTTAATTATAAAAGGAGATTTGGGTCGGAGTGGATTCGGCGCCGGCCGCCCGGCCCTGTAATTACCGCCCGGCTAATTGTAAGACCGGCGAGAGCGCGGTGTGCACCCCCCTTTATAGCCACGGATAGAGAACTGCAGCGTTATGGATAATGAAATGGACGAATAGTTCACACAGTGCTTTGCTACTTTTGATAATAATTAATTGAACTGAACTAAAAAACTATAAATAAATAGTTAAATCTGCTATGTCAGAGAATCTAAAAATATAGTTGGCTCGTTGACGAAAGTAAATGTCAAAACATGAGTTTTTCATATTGTGTCATTAAAAATTACGAGACTCAACGATGCCAAAGAGATTACGATGAATTTCCTACGATCAGACAGAACCTAGATCACTGACCATACACTATCAATCAAACCTTTGAGAAATGAAATTATAGAAAATTTACGTTTCAGCATGTTCAGTTTATGTTCTTTTATTCAAGTCAGTATATTGTTTTTTGGTTCGCTTTATAAGTAGTTAGACAAATAATAATTTCCGAGAAAAGGCACGATTCGTGACACTGTTCATGTTGCTCCCGTATCTTTACTGTCATCTGATGTAATGATATGTCGGTTGTACGTTTATTATTGTGGGTGTCAGCAACAGTGTAAAAAACCCGTGTTTTGCATTCTTTAAGTGTAAAGCTAGCACTTATACACAATACTTAGTGATTTAATACTAAAGCAAATTTATTAAAAACTAGCTGTTCCCGCGCGCTTTGCGCGCTTCACGTCAAAGAGTTTTCCCGTGGGTATTCCGGGATAAAAAGTAGCCTATGTTCTTTCCCAGGGTCTAGACCGTATGTATACCAAATTTCATTCACATCCGTTCAGTAGTTTTGGCGTGAAAGAGTAACAGACAAACACAGTTACTTTCGCATTTATAATATTAGGATAGTTAGGATTAGTTAGGATAGTGCCATGCACAATGCACACTTATGCTTGAACTATGTCTAATTATGTTTTACTACTCGTTCCTGTATACTATATACAATATATTACAATACGTAATTATTGGCCACCATTATTGTGTTTCACTTATACTGAATTTTCTAGCCAAGCCATGCAACTTTTATGTAAGTAATCAAAGCACATCTCAAGGTTAGTCAAACAGTAAGCAGTAAATACAGATGATGATGAAGCGTATAATTATAATAAAATGGATCTTTTTTGCCTATGAGAGCCAGTCATCGTTATTAAACGCAATCCTTTTAAGATGTTGTTAGAAAGTAGTCGTCGACTCAATGCATTAGGCTAAAGGGCAATTACTACATTAGATGTGCTATTAAACTCATTATACTGTATTATCGATCATATTTGTATAATATAGATGTATTGTTTTTTTTATTATTATAATGCGGCTAATTTGTGATGTCATTTAAAATGTCAAAAGATGGTGCAGCTACAGGCGCTTGGTAGACGCAAATTGAATATTTTTTTAATAAATGAAACAGTACAAAAAAAAATTGTTCTTGTTTTATGTATGGCTTTGAATTTTGATTTAATATTTAATTCAACTATAAAAATATATTGTTCCAATTCCAAGTTATTTTTGTTCCAAAAAAACAAAAAAAAACACGCACTCACGCCTTGTACCTACTAATGTACTCCCTTGCGGGGTAGGCAGAGGTGCATTGCTGCACCCACTTTTCGCCAGAGTGTTATGTTAGTCCCAATGTAATAGGGGGCGGGCCTATTGCCAACAAATATCTGTGTTTAAACAAATATCTGCCCCAGCCGGGAATCGAACCCGGGACCATCGGCTCAGTAGTCAGGGTCACTAACCACTACGCCATTCGGTCGTATTATTTGTTCCAACAAATACTTAAAGCTTTTTAAGTGAATGTATTCATCAAATTATTAAGTTGTAACGTCACGTCAGTTATAGATATACAAAATATCCTATAAAGCAAATTACAGCTTTAAATATTGCACAATAGGATATTTTATCTATCAGCAGCTATATCAATTAAAATTCCATTGTTGCTGGAACCTGAAAAAATCAAGATAGGTGTGTTACTGAAAATACTCCTTTTCCCTAAACGATCGCGGTTTGAACTACTCTTTTCAGCTAATATTGATTGAAATATTAAATTTATACACTTTTCATCCATATTAAATAGGTTTTTTATGTTTCTTTTTAAAATTTACGATAGAGGTACTGAAATAGAAAAATATAATGTAAACTGACAATACTTAGACACGTTTAGATCGTTTGCTAGTTTAAATATCTAGAAATTATAGAACACGTGTATAACAAAAGTATTGTTATTAATGCACAGGATAAAGTGATATGTAAGTATTTCATACTAAAGTAGTAAACTAACCGTAACAGTATTCCAGGGACAATATAATCATGCATGACACGTTTAAATAGTAATTGTGACAAGTTTAAAAAAGAAAGAAAGGTATTATTTATTGGAATTATTCTACGCGATTTGTAAAATGCATAAGTAGGTATTATAACAGTAGTTTTTTGTATTTAAATATATATTAGATTATTAAAATTACATATACCTTCGTCTTTAATCAAATCTTTTTAGCGAGGGTAATTTCTATCAATAAAGCATTAGCTGCATAAGTTATCGAATTACAAACTAGCATTCTCCTCAGAAACCGTAAGAATTGACAACAAAGCAAGCACAACTACGCCGCCGCCGCATTGTGCTGGGCCCGGGTAGTGTTTGTGCGTACTTATGCATTACATAATCACACCAATTATAACTTATTTTTTCCCATTTATTCCTTTGTCGAAAGCCGAGGTGTTGTGTGCTGTTGTGAGGCTATTGTTACCTCATTTTCGAGTTCGTCTTTTGTTTGGGCAGAGAAATGTCGTGCCCCATTTTTTTTGGTTGAACTAATGACACCCTTAATTTTGGAGTATTTAGACGTTTAACGATTTCACGGGTTTTACTATTCGTAACAGTTTGTTTTTTAAATAAAAATTTATTTTATTTAAGTATTTATAAAATTTTATATTTATATGTAAGTATTTTTAGCGAAAATGTTTATTGTGAACTTTTTAAAAGGCTTTTGATGATTTTACAATGTTGTTATTTTAGTAATATTGATTAACATGTTCGTAGCAATTTCAGGGTTTAAAATATTTTATTTAAAATTAGGTACGGGTAAAGCGATTGCCTATTTTTATATAGGTAATAACATTTTTAATCCTTGCATAAAATATGAACAATCCTAAATATCACTTAGCTTAGAGCATCACACACTGAAACTTTCACACACAATTACCTCGTTGAAATAGCAATTGTTGGCATTATGGGGAGCGGGGTGTTGCCCCGCGCCCTGCTGGTAGTACGCACAGTTCATCTTCACATCCAACCGACAAACAAACGACACTCGCGCCCGAAATTCTAATTTGAAAATCGAATGTTTTCCAACAATTATCAACGAATCGATGCGGCGAACGAATCTCGCCGACTAATTGTAGGGTTGCCGGCGAGGTGTGCGGTGCGTCTCGCTCGCGCGGCGCGCCGTCTCGCTCTGGCCGCGTGCTCGAGGAGGATTGTTTGTTTACGCGCACTGGGCGGCGCGAGCAGGGCGGCCGCGAGGGCGGGACGCACATAGTCACACGCAAAACTTGTATTAAAATATGTGTGAAATTTTATTATGATTGGCATTTACATGATCATATGGCAGTTGCTGTCGAAAAAATAAAATAAAAATCAAATTTGATGCATGGGTCCTCAGAACTTTCTTTTCCGGCACCCCGTAGATGTCTAATGTATGGAAAAAAGATTCGTAGTAAAAAAAACTACGTCTAATATTTTTTAGTTTAATTTGGGTAAATAACTATATTTTTAAGTCATAATGTATAAAATGCCATGTAATTAAAATTAAATAACGTTAAAATAGTATTTATCAAGCGCCTAAATACAACAAAAAAAGCACTAGTAATTAAAGCGCTACGCACGTGCTACGGCGTAGCCTCGTAGCCCGTAAGCTGCTACGACTAATTAATTTACCAAAAAAAAACATTACCTTCGTGTGATTAAATCTAAAGTGTACTTTTTCACATCCAATAGCAATAAATGTTTCCGGTTCATAATAAAGAACCCGAACAACTGGTCTAATCATACCTAAAAAAATCGTTCTTTTTTACGACCCCCAATCTTTGCGGGGGCGGATACGGGTCATATGACAGGATATACTTTCCTTTACTCTATTGATGGTTTGTGAGACTGCGTCACGTGATACTATAACAGATGTAGCTATTGATTCTTGTTACAGTTTCTTTAGCTAGATTCAGAGATTTAATTCCAAAATGTATTCAACTTTGACCCATGCAAAATGGCCTTTGCACCCCACCACATATGCCATATAGCTTTTCTATTATGTCTTTTGTGCCGCTACAATGCTATAATTTGGTGAACAAAGGTACAAAGGTAAAACAGCGAGCAGTAAGGCCACCTACCGCGCCGAGTGCGCTGGGCGGTGGGCTCGGCCTGTGAGATGAATTACTGTGTCATTGTGTTCACTGTTGCCAGCCTTTGATTGGTGACTGTGGACTGTGTGACCTATATTGACTTTATTTCCTTTATTAAAAAGCGTCGTTGGATACATAGTTGTTGCTGTTGCTTTTGTTAAAGGATATAGGTTACTTATAAATGGAAATCGTCATCGTCGCTTTGCTAAATATTAAACCAAGAAATTTCAGGGATTATGTATAGGTACATATTACTTAAAATTTATGTCACCATCCGATCTCAAAAGTGCATCCACAGACCACTATTCCTTACAGTCACTTACGCATCACAAGGGAAAACAATCAAACACGCTTGCCGATTAATTTCTGTTTATATTCTTACATATGGCTTTTGATAAATCCGATATATGTTACGTAGAATAATAATAAAACATATACATTATGTAAGTATAACAACAATACACCGAATCGGACACTCCCAACAGAAAGCAGCGTGCGCCCTGAAAAGTCGCCGCGCTGATCACAATTATTAGTGCGCACGCGCAGCCCCCGCCGCTCTAATCACTGTGATTTGCGCACTCGTTCTACAGGGTGTTGCGAAAGTATACTAAGCCGAAAGGGGGTGACTCTGGGTGTCATTGTTAACAACTTCTGTTTTAGGAGTTATGGAAATTCGTGTTTTTTTTTCATCTCTATAGTAAAATGCCTCATGACCATCATAATTTCTACAAATTTTTTGTTGCGAATTTTCAAAACTTTTGGAACAAAAGTGGTTTAATATTGGCCCACTGAGTAACCTCCCTTGGCTTAGTATACAACTTTTGCAACACCCTGTATATGCGCGCGCGCCTGTTTGTTATCCATAGTGACATCTCAAACTTTGACACTAATGGCCCTTTTGTCTAGCCCAGTTGTTACATACTAAATAATAGTAGGAACGAAGTTTATGTTCTGATTGTTTTTTTTTCTATTTTCTCTCTAGCTATGAGTGTTTTTTAATTTTCATGCTGGGTGGTGTGATGGAAGAGATAGTGTTATAGGATTTTAATGTATACTTGTAAAAGTGACTTGACTTGCCTGCGTGAATTTAATGTGAATATATTATTCCTAGAATGTACTAATAATATAGACCTGGTACTAACATTATAATAAATACGTCTGAATAATCTCACCTCAGATGTATTCGTAAAAAAAGTTACAATAAAGAAACTAAATCCAGTTAGCGAAATGCCATTCTGTACACAACGTTTAAAAAATCCAGTTACACTGGTACGAAATCCTTTGTTGCGTGTGTTTGTTATCAGCGGAGTACGGCAAGGGGCAAGGGGTAGAGTTGCAATCCAACACTCACTTCCGCTGCACACCGTACTTTACTACTACACACCACGCGGCTTAGTACACCGGGGGTTAGACACTTAGCTGTATTAAATTAACAATATTGTAAGTAATAAATAGTCGCCTCACCCTACTTCTGATACAAAAAGTGGAGCTTAACTGATCTTTTGCTGAACATGATTTAGGTTCATTCATAATAATTATGTACTAAATGTACACTCACGGGCAATGAAAAGGTTCCACTAAGAAAAGATTCAAATTACTCTTAAACGGAAAAAGCTAGAGTAATGACGCCTTCTGCAACATTGAAATACATTTAACAGAGAATCAGGATATTACCGACTACAAACGGTAATATTTTGTTAAAATCTTACACTAAATGTTTGAAAAAATGGGGCCGTAGGTATACCTATAATAAATTGCATGCATGTTAATAGGTGCAAGTGAGCAAGCAGTAATAATCAGTATTTGTCAAGAATTGCGCTGATGAACTAAGTACTCCACTACAAATAATCTTCAATAAGTCTCTCAAATCCGGACAATTCCCAAAGCTATGGAAAACTGCTCACATTATTCCAATACACAAATCTGGTAGCAAGGCTAACTGTGATCACTATAGACCCATAAGCATACTATCATGTTTGGCAAAATTATTTGAATCAATAGTCTATAGCTCTTTGTATGCACAATTAATGCCCTACATATCAGATAAACAACATGGCTTTGTCAAAGGTCGTTCAACTATAAGTAATTTGCTGGTGTACAAGAACTTTCTCTGCAACGCTTTTGCGACGGGTGGCCAGGTCGATAGCATCTACACCGACTTCAGCAAGGCTTTTGATAAGGTAAACCATGCTCTCTTGTGCAGAAAGATCGCAGCTCATGGGGTAAAGGGTAGTTTATACCGCTGGGTGCAATCATACCTTGAGTTGAGAACTCAGCTGGTTGCAGTTAGGGGTTTCACATCCTCTCCTATAGAGGTCACTTCTGGAATTCCCCAGGGATCACACTTGGGACCTCTATTTTTTATTCTTTTTATAAATGACCTTGCTGAAACCTTATCTAACCCATGCCTGCTCTATGCTGATGATCTGAAGGTCTACAAAGTCATTCAAGACGCAAGTGACTGTATTTTGCTACAAAAAGATCTTGATCTGATTGCGAATTGGTGCAGTAATAATTTGATGCAGCTCAATGTTTCTAAATGTTCAGTGATCTCGTTTACGAATAAGCATCATAAAATCCTTTATGATTACAGATTATCAGGTCGAACTCTAGGTCGTGAAACCACTATAAAGGATTTGGGTGTTTATTTCGATGAACGACTTTCATTTAAACCCCATTATCAAAATATAGTTAGCAAATCAAACAGAATATTGGGGTTCGTGCTTAGGTCTACCAAGGAATTTAAAAAACCTTATAGTTCGGTCTATTATAGCCTTGTCCGCAGTATTCTGGAATACGGTTGTATCATATGGTCTCCGTTTTACATTGTTCATAGCGATAGCATAGAGAGAGTACAAAGGAGATTTCTCAGGATATTGTCGTACAGGTGTAATCTTGGACGCACCCTATCTAACTATGACCAAAGGTTAAATAAATTTAACATTATGCGTTTGGATGTCCGCAGAAAACAATCTGACCTAATTCATTTATACAAAATCATACACAACATGATAGACTGTCCCGACTTGTTGTCCCTAATCAATTTTAATACCCGCAATAGATGTCGCAAATACCTACCTTTTACCCTGAGGGTGTACATTAACAACACTTCCTATTACAATCCAATAGTGAGAATGTGTAGAGTTTATAATGAAACCATACAATCATTTCCAGACATAGATATTTTTGACTGCCGTAGGTATAAATTCAAAGGATGCTTAACCAAAATCTTTCAAAATAGCACGCCATTATAAATTTAATTTTGTCAATTTGATTATTTATTTTTCAAAATTACTTTTAATTTAATAGAATAGAATAGAATATTGTCAGTATTATTACATTTTTAAATTTTATATCGATTAAAATTTTTAATTAAATTTTAATTGTATCGTAAGTTATAATTATTGAAATATGTTTGTAAATTATTATGTAAAATTGTTTGTACCTATTGAATGAAATTATGAACACTTGATAGATATTATGATAAATTAATTATGTAGCATGTTCCTTATATTAATATGATTATGTGTATGCATGCTTTGGAATGAAATCTAGATCTATGTTCTTCAATGCTTATATTCTTAATTTGTAATGATTTTATTCTGTTTTGTGTACCAAATAAATAAAATTAAAAGAAAATAAAATTAAATTAAATCAAATTGTGTACCCAAAATATGGCTTCCATTTTACACGTGTGTGCTTCCAATGATCTTTCAATAGTGTAAGAATGGGACAGTATAGTACATAGATTCTAAATAGATTTTCGTTAGATAGTATCTAAGTAATAAGGAACATAATTTAAATAGACTCTCTTGGATTTAGGGTGACTTGCAAATATAATAGAAGTAAAGTTTTTTAAAGTGACACGACGATAAAAAATATATCAAACTAGTCTAAGATTGTTCTGTTCATTTTAGTGTGCGAAGGCTTTAGCCCGATTAACACCATTCAAGTAGTTGATGCTCATTCATAGCGCCGATGAAAGGACATTTGACGACCGTTTCCTATGCAAAATCCCGTGTAATCCCCAAATAAAGGGACGACATATTTCCGCTCTACGAATATTGTGGGAAATGAGCGCAAGTGTCAGAGTACAATGGAACTTATCTACAGTTGTTCATTTGGATATTGAGATGTCGTAGAAATATTGAATGTTTACGCGCATAATAGGATTACGAGTGAAGTGTGAATTGTGTTCCGATATATTGAAATGTTTATTGTATGCACTTCAAGTTACACTCAAAACTTTATTGATATAAATCTATTAGTACTTCCGATTGTGACATGATCACCATCACCTGAATTTTATCTTTCGCATAGATTTTTTTCTTTACTCACTCAGAAGTGAAATTTTGAGTGCGATTTTGTACTCGCATATTCACGATAAATGTCTAAAATATAATGTTATTAAAAGCTTAAACGGTAATGGGGTGGTGAATGAAATGAGGTTGTAGAGTGTAAGTGCGACTAGCTCCAGCCTCGCGGCCGCCGCGCCGCAGCGCCGAACAACAAAATAAACCAGCGGACCCGTGTAATAATGGTGTTTCCACCCTGTAACAATAACTACATAATAGTCGAGAGCTTTTACGAGCTTTTGTGAGCTTGTCGAAGCTTCCATTCGCCCGCTTTTTTGCGATGCACTACGCATTTTATGGCTGACGAGATTTTATTGAATACTTATTTTGATGTTAAATTCTGAGGTGCTGCCATCCTCGATTTGGTGTTTGCGCAGTCGACGTGTAGTGTCGTAAAATATACTCCTGACAGCCTACGCCAAAAAGGTTGCTAAGATTCAGTATGTGGCATATTATGAATTGAATGAATGAATATGAATGTAATAACTTAATGGAAAAAAGTATAAAGTTCAGTTTTATGTGTAAACGGTAACATAATGTAATGTAAAACAGTCGTAATGGTGGAACGGGCGAGGTTGGTTTCTCACGAGGGCCCGCAGCGGTGCATCTACATGTTGTGCTCATCGGAACATTAATTGAAAACTAAGCATAACTGACGATAATCATCGCGTTTATAATCAAAATTTTATTTCATCGCATCGCATTCCATTATAAAAGATGTTAGTAGAGGTCGCGTCGACACTGAAATGGCTGCAGAGTACTGAAATGTAGAGAGATACTCGTGAGTTATGGTTTCTCCTCTTTGTAATTAAAGAAGTAAATTTTGGATAAATAAAGTTTTTTTATTATGGTACACCTATGTGTTTTTTACTTCAATATATACCAGATAATACAAGAGAGCGTGTTTAAAAAAAATATATATATGAGTGAACTGCAATTATTGCACTTACTGATTTGGACTCAATTTCGAATGGATGCATAGAATCTAATTTCCTAGTCTCCATTTAAAATATATCATATGTATACCTATCAGATCTCACTATAATACTTCCAAGTCTAGAAAAGCGCGGAGATTCTCCGTTGTTCAGATAAAATTAATGGCGGGCTATTAATGCGCGAAACACAGCGAGGAAGACTTCATTAATTTCCCGCCGCGCCCGGCCCGCGCCCTGCCCGCGATGGCCCACAGATACCAACTATTCATTATTACTGTATGAAACGTTTCACCTCCTCCACTGCTCCTATCTACGGGGAAATTGAAAGTTTATTCTCGTAGAATGAATATCTGAACCTACCAGCCGTTAACGTTTCAACGTGATACTGATCGCAACGCTTCGAAAATGCTCTGTTAAATCAAAAACCGCGTGTATTTTTAAACATGCCAATAAATCCATCAGTTAAGTATGATGTATTTGGATGCTTACGAGATTGCGAAAAAAACAAAAAACGAACAGGGAAATATGGGATAAGAGTTTAAAGGCACTCGCGAATGAAACCCGGTGAAGTGGACATGCGAGTAGTTACACGCGGGCGCGGGCGGGGGCGGCGCGGGGAGGGGGGTCCTGCTTGATAGCCACAATAAATCAAGATACTATCTGCGGGCGGGCATTACGGCAAGCCGATACCAAAGGGTAAGTCGCCGGCCATCGCCAGACACGGGGCCCGCGCCTTCACAACAAAACACCCAAGTAAAACCGCTTAAAGTGAAAAATGAGCACACTCAGGAATTCCTCAAAAACATTCATAGGCATAAATTAAAACAGACTTCTCTAAGAGCAATAATCAATGATACACGTTATAATTACACATTGAACCGTATAATTTTAAAGCCATTAATTCGGATGCAACTGAAGATCAAAACAACAAATCGTCGGAGGTATCACAAATCAAACGCAACGGCGGCGATGGGCCGGCTTCATAAATCAGAGGCGCGCTTAGGACTTCTTAGCTTTTCTAGATAGAGATTTATCCCGTAATAACATGGTGCTTTTCAGTAAATCAACCGCCGAATTATCCGGTAGAGCAGCCATGATTAATCGAGCGCTGCAGTCGGGCAGCGAGCGCTTAGCGCTGACGAGCGCTGGGCACCGGCGGCAGTAACCTAGCGCACCAGTAACACATATTATATTATGTCATTTTAAAATAAGTTCATTACTTTTACAGCACAATAAAACGCAAGCTGTTTATGTAGATGCCGCACTCGTAATATCGAAAGTTAAATCGAAATGTCGCCATTTTATCGCTCGGTGCTCAACTCGCTGTAACTGTTCACTTTAATTAACAACTATCTTTAATTTAGTTTACAAGCGGTGAAATGATATTTCATAAAAATAAATACATTTGTAGTGCGCCTAGGAAGTCTTTATTAAGATTGCAACGAGAAAGAGGCGGGTCGGCCACTTGTATGGGAATTTGAATAATCAGCGTATTACAAGTTAACATTATTACGTGCGATCAAATGAAACTGAGTTTCAACATATAATTACGGAGCGTTTGGTTTTGTAGAGCAATATTAATCCATTACGTAGGTCCGTCCAGACGCTATCTGTCGACACCTGAAGCCTGCTATTTTGCTATCACGCGCTGGCTGAAGCGGGATTGGATTACACGCGATTAGTATTTTTTCGATTACTTTGTACTCTCTACATATTCCTACTTACACAATTGAATAAAAAACATGATTTGCGCCGCAGGAGACTATATAGAGGAATTAATCGATATCGAAACCTATTTCAGCAGCTATTTATGTTGAATCTAACTACCATTCACATCCCGTTTCCTCTATTAACCTGAGTGCAAAATGAAATGATTAGCAACATAAGAAAGCGGCTCTCTAGCCGTGCCGGTATCTGCGGCGCAGACTGCGGGCCGCGAGGTTTGCATACTGCGTGCTCCGCTTCACCCATATTTCAGCAGTAATGATAGCGGCGAGCGTGATAATAATTGTTATTACTATGATAAACCCGATCCGCATCTGCTATTATTTTATAATTGAGGGGTTTTGTGTGAAACCCCGCAATTATAAGGAGAGCCCGGAGCGAGCCACATGCAACGCGCTGCCCGAGTTTTTGCCGCGCTCCCAAAATGATGATATATTCAAGGAAACGTGGAGAGCTACGGGATAAATCTTCGTGTGTTTCCTTTCTTTTCTCTAACTTGGTACAGTTTAATTACTCGTTGTGTTGCTATAATTAATGACGGAACGATTACCAACACGGATTTTAGATAAATTGAAGAAAATGTTAGAGATTCCACCTAGTTAGTAGTACAGAGTGTAGTATAGTTTCTATCTATGTCATAAATTGATAATAAAGTATAAATAATCGTTCATAACATTACTATGGCCATCGACACTGTAGAACTATTCACAACACATATAATTGTATTTACTTACCTTTATCATCCATGGATGAATTACTCGTACATTACTTACAATGTACGAGTAAATTAATCATAGAAAATTATCAAGATGGCGACGGCAAAAAATGAACTGTCGCGATGACTCGATTAACCCGAACATTAATCGGCCGAGAATCTAAAACATAATCCCTCCGGAGCTCTGAGAAAGGAGAATTCATTATTTATTATGAATATTAGTCAATTTTTATTTAGTCGAAAAAAGCGGCGAGCGATGTCGGGACGAGTGGCCCGGCTGCAATTAACTCGGCCTACCCTGTAATTATGGACAGTAAATTTCTGGACGCGTCCTGCGCCGGCCGCATTGTTCTATCTCGCCGGATTAGCTCATCGCCGACCGGCGACCAGACGACCAAGATTGCTTCTCGCAAGTAAATACGCCAACAAATAGTCAATTGGTAAACGCATCTGCCGTACTTACGAATTAATTACTCCAGTACGTGAGAACACCGTTTTTTAGCTCGAAGATTCTTTTATTTCAATGTTCGCTCATATCAAGATCAAAATCAACGATGAAAGGTGCTGCAATTAGCATTAATTTTATAGGTATCATTATTTCTAAACAAAGGTCCCCTCCGTTTTGAATGTTACCGTTAAAATGACGAAAAGCTTTTTGACTTTAAAGTAGACAAGAGGTCGAAGAAAAAAGTTTTAAAGAAAAGTTAATTACATTAGATGGCAATTGAGTTCACTATTTAAGTTTTTAGAGGGAGCCTTCCGATCTGATACTAAACTGAATAGACGATAACTACGTCGCTGTTTCAGTCAAGTTATTGTCACATTGACACCAACAAAAAAACGAGACAATGTAACAAGGTGATAGTTTATGAATTGAATGTAACTAACATCTAACAGCGATATGGATAACAGGAAATGGGTATCGATATTGGAGGTGTATACTTCGATCTCTGACCCGTATTCATTGACAATTAGTCCCGTGCGCTGCGACGTGTCGTGCGAGACACAATGGGCCCGGCCGTGACTCGGCGGAATGTGCATGAATGAACCTCTTCGCACACGTGTCGCCTGAGCTAGCATACTTTCAAACTAACTTTTTCCTGGATAGAATGAGTAGAAACGAAGACTCAACTTTGTAGTAAAAGTAGCATAGTTGCCCTGGTTACTCTGGTTAGTCTATATAATTTAAATGGTATAAATGCCTGATCTTGTTTTAAATTAGATAACTTTGCTCAGAGATAAGAATTCGATATAATGAAGAGAAGTTGAAAAGATGCTTGACTGCAAGTTTTCCGTTTCGCTAGTGATAATAGCGGAAGCTCTTATTGATTTCTACATAGTTAAGGACAATATCCATCCTAAAGACATGTGAATATGATAAACTTGATGTCAGTCACTGTTCATCAAAATTACGAGTAGGTATAGCTAGGTAGGTACTACATACGTTAAAGATCACACTGAATTTCTCGACTCTTTACTTCAGGATAAACTATTTGACTTCACCTGCATAAGGTTACCAGTCCGGGAACCATCATTTTTTATTTCGCTCGGCTGTTGACAAGTTACATTTCGTAATGGGCTGCGTCTAAGGATAAAAAAGCCGGAGATGGCCCGATGCGCATGCGCAGATCGACCTGCGACCCGCATCTGCATACAATGCCGTGCGTGGGCGCAGCGCATTCCGCACGCAGCCGCCCCGCTACGGACAAGTGCCACTATATCAAATGTGGACGTGGTTCTTATGGCTTTCAGGATCTGTAGATCTTATGGCTTTCAGCCACAAACCACAGTATCCTATTCTGAGAGGGGGCACGGGGCCGTGACGGTCCACTGGGCTGCGGAAGTGTGACAGTTGCCATCGACACTACAATAAGAAGAAGGGGGCAAAGTTCCTGTGCGTGGCTCTCTCGAGTGGAACCTTTGTACATATCTCCTTAATATCAGCTCAGCCAGCCTATAGCTCCCGAGTAAACTGGAGCAGCAAGCCGTGCAATAGCTGAGATAGGCGCTCTCATGGTCCAAGAACAGATATGTTCATCTCTGTTGTAGATGGACAAGCTAACAGAATATGTCCAATCGTCTCATCCACTTCTTTACACAAACCACAGTAACTTTCAGCGTGTTTTAAATGCTTTATCACGCAGCAGTGGTTCATCCCCATATCTCTCTCCACTAGCACATCACATATTGTGCAGTCGCTACACGCACGCAATCCACCTAAACCAGTTCGCGAAATCGTAAAGTTTATTTCAATCGGCAATTTTTGTTACATGTTGTAGTGCGGTGCGTTTGCCAGTGAGATTTATTGCAACAGTCTCAACGCTCTCCCTTCCCGCGTATTGGATGTAATGTCCCGTGGATTTGACTAAGTGACTTCGTGCGTAGCTTTTAAGCTCCGAAGATAAAGACTATTATGGGTTACGTGGTAACTGTATTTGAGGGATAAATGTAATGAATGAATAGTTGTTATGTTATGTTCTCTGGTCGCAGTGCCGTCGTCGAATGAACTAGTGATTTATGTGCGGCCACTGTCTGCTCTATTTACTGTAGATAGTGCGCGCGGCATTTGTGGTATAATTAACATTAACAATATGAGAACACGATTTGTCAAATGATTTGTCAATTGGTAAAGTTAGATATCTTCGGATATATAACTCATATCGCAGTGTACACTTTCAAGTTATATCAGTTAAATATTTTACTGCAAGTATTTAAATCTTCATGATTAAACTATTACAGACTTTTGAAAGAAAACAAAATGTACATTGATACTATACCCATTTTCAACTCACTATCATATCAGTGTCATCAGTAGTAAGTAAGTAAAACAAAACCCCAACTAACACCGCATAAATTTCAATCCTACTAAAAAACCACTCCAGCTCCCCCAAGCCAAGCGTAAGCACATAAAACCGCAACGCAAAAAATACGCATGTTGATTAAAGTCAATAAAATAATCGAATGAGCGAAAGAGCGTCGCGTTTTCCCAGTGATGTCACCTCATGGTCCCCCGGCCCCGCGCGGGGCTCCACGGCGCGAGGGCGCAGCCCCAGGGACCATTTATCAAATGATCATTTGATTTTCTTGTGTTTGATCACTGAACACATTACAATTTGCAACTGTGAAGTCGGCTGGAGCTGCTGTAGTTGTTTGGGGTTCTGTAGGTTTCACGGTTGGTGATGGGTTTGTTTTAGCTATTTCGTCCGTCCGTGATTATTCGTCCAGATAATTTTCAGTGATAACTACAAATTACATTGTTTGATCGTAAGGTAAGAAGATTGAATTTAAGAATATAAATTATAAAATTAACACACCTATTTTATTTATATATTAAATAATTCATTTTATAATGATATTACAATAACTTAAAATTATGCATAATTATAAGGTTTTTTTTAAGTGTGATAAAAAAACCCACATCAATATCCTTAGAGCTTACAGGAAAGCTTAGCAACCGAACCCCACTTGCGCGCACTTTGAACCACTGAACCTAATTTTCCAATGACAACTTCCGCGCACCCTCTCCCTCATCGGTTAGGATACGTCTTATAAAATACGATCTGTTTTGATTGTGGCCTGGGGCACAAATCAATTAGGGCCGTAGTGTGCGGCCCCCGCGCCCCCGCGGGCCCCCGCGGCCCCCCGCTGAGCCCCTGCGGCCCCGCGACACGCTCGCAGGCCGGTGGCGAGCTTTATGACACATCGAATAAACGAAAACGATTCATTAACATCCACTGACTTTATTACGAACAATCAAAAGCTTACTGATTTATGCGCTCGTAATAATATTGATTGTGTGGGAAATCGCAACGACGCGACGCCTGGCGAGGCGCAGGTCCATTGAGAAGCACTTGCACTTCATGTAAAGTACACAATTACTGAGCTAGTGATGTGTTTATCAACTTGTAAAAAATATAATGTCACACAAGGCATAATAAAGAAATAATTTTGAGGCAACAACCCATAACAACGGCTGAGGTAATCTACGGCCGTTTCATTAACCGTATCGATTTACTATTAATCTTCCGTCTAATATAAAATCTAATATATAAAATAATGACGTAATAGAGGCCGGCGGCGACAGGGTCGATTCCCACGATGTGGCGGACAATTTTTATGTTTTTATGAAGATGAAAACTAAATTAAGTTTCGGGTGATCCGACGCCGGCCCTGACCCGTTTCTTCGCAATATTTCTAGAGGCTATTACAAATACATTTATACTACCGCACAAAAAAGCTCTCGAGCAATTTTCGCCACATAATGAGGCCATTATGGGGAATTTTGTTTTACCAACATAATAACACCGCCTTTTATTCTGGCGCTGGATCTCTCAAAGGACTCGAGTCGTTTAAAGGACAAATCCTCCGCGCCTGATGAGGTTTTCCTGCGATATTGTTTTAACATGAAATTGGGTAATTATCCTAAACGACTAAGTGATTGGAGCTGATCCGTAGCCTTACTAAGTTGGCAAGTTGCCGGAGATTAATCGAAAAATTATACTCAAAACCATCTTCATTAGCAGCATAACATAAGCATAACACGTAATTGACGGATGCTGGGCAAGGAGGAAATGCACAGACAATGGCGGTGACGAGTAAAGTGGTGAATGAAAGCAAGTGGTTGCAGGCATGCGCGGGCGCAACCACCACGCTACTTTACAATCAATATAGCGAAGGAACAGTCAATTGATTAGAAAAAGATACAGATAATGTTCCTAAATAAAACCAATCCTTAAATTCCAATTTTCAATTCCGTATGTAGGTATTCAGGGGAAAGGCAGAGATAAAAGACTTAAGTGCAATAGTACATAATATTGATTTATACATGGTGGAATACGTGATTATGATGACGTATAAACAAAAAAAAATCTTCTGTTTAGATTATATTTTTAAAAAGTTGTGTGTTTGTCCCTGACCTGGCATGTCATGTGAAAGGTGAAACTATTATGAGAAATCCTTCTAACGAATTCCTCCATGCTATATATCCAGTAGTTACCATATGAGGGAACAGACAGCCAACTGACTACCTCCACAATACCTCCTTACGTACATATAGCTGTAGAAGTTTTAGATAGACCGGTCATACAAGTCCAGCACGCAGTTTGTTTGTTCCTAAGCACTGCGTATCCTGTGTAGCGGCGGTAATGGCGCTCTCGTGAGCCGCCCATTACCCGCAGCCCCCGACCTGCAGCCGGCAAGATCACGCTCCACATCTTGCAGACCTCTAGCTTAGCAGGGGTTACTCTAGTTTCACAAAAAACGAAAGAACGAAAGATGTCGTGCGATTGCGACGTGGTTAGCCCAAAAGGAGGGTTACTGTTTGCTGAAAAACTAGCGAACGAGAGCTATCGTGTAATCGGCACGTTAAAATTGTAGCTCGCGCAGCAGCGCTTCGAAACTTCGATTTTTGTTATAGCGGTCACCTAGCGCTGTGAAGTCGTTTTTCGTAAACTAGAGAGGCCTCTCGGGCTGACACACTCGTCCTAGCTTCGACAGACATAGAGCAGGGTGGAGCAGGCAGTTTCAATTCCCCTGAACTGTGAAACTAGGTATGTGTAGCCGCTACCACTATGATTGGTACTGAGCATCAGCAATATCTACATACAAGGGTGCACTCTCTATAAAATGAATACCGAATAAAATAATTGGTAGATACCAATATTTCTTCAGTAACGTCTACTTATATACCTCTAGAAATGCATACATACATATTATAATAGTTGTAAATGTAGGGAAAAAGTATGACTTATGAAAATGAATGGAAAAGGATACGTACTTACCGTAGGTACTTACATGGTTTAGTAATTAAATGAAATAGTCATGGAACGTAATTGAAAAGACAAACATAAAAGTATAATTTGACAGTTTATGGCTGCTCACTAACGTTACAACTTCATTTGTTTTAATTCTAATAATAAACATAGCGATTATTCATGTAGCTAGTGGTGTTTTATGCAAATTTATCATTATCAGTATAGCCAGAAGGATTTTTTTCTGGTATCCTAGATAACGTATTCAGACATTATACAGGTATCTACATTATATTATTTACATAACTTAATAAATTATTGAAAATGCGTAATTAAGTACCTATATTTAAAATAATAATTGCACTGTAAAAAACAGATGCTGCAAAATCTTGTAAAAGCAAAATGCCGATTAGTCAATAATCTCGTTAATTTATCATTACACTAATGCTTAGTATCCGTCTGCTATCTTTTATCTAACTATTGGGAATATGTATTTCCAAAAAACCTAAATAAAATTAAAATACTTTCTTTAAAAAGTTTGAAAAAAGAACTACAACAACAAGTTTGTAAATAACCATAAGTAGGGCAAAACACCCAGTAACTGACCATGTGCCAGTAACTGACCACCTTCCTCTTCAACTCCAATAAATAAGAAATATAGCCAAGCAGGGCCATCTAGTGAACATCCAGTCTATTTTGTGGTTCATTGAGAGCATTACTGATACAAAAGATTTTGCCAGCCGCCAACAGATGGATAGTGAGCGATCGAAAAAGTTCAGTTGGCGCGCGAAACGAGTAAATTGCAGTTGTGACTAACGTATTTGTTAAGGTAAGTGATTTTTTTGATCGTAAAATTTACCATGAAAAAAATTGAAATCATTGAAAGAAAAAATTATACCATATAGATTTAATTATAAAGATTACGTTTTTGATAAGATTCAGCTTGTTATTTCCCGTTTGATTGTTGTAAATGGGGTGGACAGTTACTGGACGACAAAACAGCGATTTTCCAATAACTGACCACCTATGTCGGTTATTGGGATTTTTGGTTGAAGCTGAATTTAGGCAAAATAAGAACGTAATATTAAAGCTCATATGTGCCATTTTCTTGTGTCAAAATATGAGCATTCTATCTTCACTCCTTCCATTTACTGACATAGGTGGTCAGTTATTGGGTAAATTGGTGGTCAGTTACTGGTATTATTATATATGATATATTTTTACAGCTTTCAGCGAGATGAAGAAGCGCCAAAATAGCAAAAAAAGTATAGAAAAGACAATTCCACTTGTCTGAGACAAACTAGGATCAACAAGACATTCCAAAATAATTCAGGGTGACATACAAGCACCTTTTAAAATAAAGAGAATTCAAACACAAAGTCCAAGTTTGTTCCAGATTCAGTATTAGCTGATGAGGAAGATAAAAATGCTAGTGGAGCATACTATCAGCCTAGGATAATGTGGATTCTCCAGGATAAAGACACATGTCACAATTTTTCCTTAAAGATAATCCTTGGAGCAGTCCCTTCAAGAATGCAAGACCAGGAGACAAATGGCTTTCACCATCTCACTCTATGAAAAGATACTCAAATGCTATCTTCAGAACAGCTGAAGGCGTACCTAACCAATGAAAGCGCTTGTGAACCAGATGAAATTGGTTCCCCGAGCACAAAAGCACTTGGCGAACAAGACCTCAATGACGCTATTAATGACCCATCCCGAATATACGTTACTGACGAAATGCGCCTCCACATTTTTCCAAAGACAGGCAAAGCCACTTCAGCAAAATAGGAAAAAGAAAGCATCACTACAATGCTAGCACCCTCAGCCGGTGCACCAACACGCCCTTCAATGGCATTATGAACGGCCAGCGGATTTCAAACAGAACGGTAAAATTGGCACACAAGAAATGGGGCATTCTTCTATAAGTTGTTACCACGACCAACACCCCAGCCATTTGGAACCGATACCACAACTATCCGGAATCCACTGGCAACGCTATACTATCATTGGCAGACACATTAGTCCAGCAGCGGAAAATGCAGAAAGTAAAGCGATGTTCTGCTTCAGTGACGCCTTTCAACGAGGCAAAGATTCCCTGTCCCCCTTGCAGAAATGACTACTCCTGTCTTTGGCCAAATACTTACCTATGAAAGCACGTTTCAACAGCATCCTAAATATTCCAGTTGAATCCACAACAAAGTCATTGAATACCCGTTCGTCAAGGCATCCATCTTTGTATCCTGAAAAACTAACCCCCAATATCTGATTCGGTCGTAATTACAATGGCTAGCCTCAATGACTCTTTTAGCCGCACTGAAAGTCTCTGGGTGGGGTTTCAGCAATAATGAAAACCATCTGTCTCTGGTCCTACATCCTTGAAAGGACCGGCGGGGAAAGGGCCTACTTTTCCGGCGGGGAATTTATGATTTCCCAAGCCGACAATACAATCCGCCACGATTCCTCCTCCTCATCAGTTGATACCGAATATGGAAAAGACCTGCTTTAGCGCTTGGATTCGCTACTTTATATTTTAGAAAATGCTCGTTTCTGGCACCATTAATGCTTCATGGGCCTGTCCCACTGATCCTGGCTTGTTCCGGACAAACAAAATCGCCCTTTCTGTGACTTATCTGAAGGTACTACATTGGGGCCACTTAATCTCCCTGAAAGCTGTAATTTTAAAATCTGTGTTCACTATGTGCATGTGTGTTTATTCCTTTGTTTTAATTATTTAACAAAAATGCATAAACTTGTGTTTTTAATAAATAAATGGTTGATTATTAGGATAAGATATCATTTAAATTATGCATTAATCTGATTAATTAATTTAATGCACTTTTCAGTTAAGAAACCTTGAGCAAAAGTGATGTGTCACACATTAAAAGAGACCAGAGGATCGGTACTATTACATGAAGTAATCAAAGAAATAAATAATAATAATATTTAATTATGATTCCATTTTTAAACCATTTTAAATTGGTGGTCAGTTACTGGCATCGAGTGTGGTCAGTTACTAGATTTTAGTGGTCAGTTACTGGGAAAACCACTACTTTTTGTTTGCAAAAATATATTAAAAAATGAGTAACTTCTACATGTTTGCTATTTACTCAGGAATGTAGCTCTGTTATTCTAGTTTCTAAAACAAAAATCGGATTTAATAAGCGATAAGAATTGAGCCCGCTACAGATAAATTACTGGAACAACTCCCTTAAGGTGGTCAGTTACTGGGTGTTTTGCCCTACTGTAATATATAAAGGCATCATCATCATCACGACCCATTACGTCCCCACTGCTGGGGCACGGGTCTCCTTCCAATGAAGGAAGGGTTATATAAAGGCGATCTGTGTTAATATACTAATTATACATAATATTAAGTTTCCATACAGTTAGATGACAATAACTGTTATTCAGATTGAAGTTAAATCGTTACATGCATGATACCGTATAATTTATTAATTTGTAAACTTATATTTACTACGTGGTGCCAAAGACTGCTAATAATAGGTATTTCAAACCATGACACACCGTTTTAGGTGATATGATGACAATAATAGTAATCGTAATCATTTTGAACTTGCTTGTTATGTGTTACTTGTATCATTTACCATTTCTGTAAACTTAAGTAATAGATGGTTAAATAATTACGAATATTTTTTTTAATATGTATGATATGGTGAATTTGAGTTATATTTATGAAATTCAGTGATAAGCCGATCGTGTATTTCATACAGAATCATTATCTGACAGTCTATTAAACTTCATGTACCAATATTTCGTAGTATGACACAAATTTTATCATCGATTGCAGAGCAAAACGCACATTATGAGTGCGCATCATAATCGCCCGTCCCATTTTGTCCGGGGTGGACCGGGACGTGCGCCCGCGCAGGCCTTCCCGGCATTATCTTAGTAATTGGTGATTTTGAGCAATTTATAGCGATTTATGGCGATTTACGAGCAGCGGACAAGTGGGCGACGGCCTTTACGGAATAACCCCCAGTTTTAATTAAAAATCTTATGTCCGACAAATTACGTGTCAATTATACCCCATTAGGGCACATTAAAAGAGATCGTATAGTTGTTCGTTATTGCTGTCTAGTGTATTAATGCAGTTAGCCGACATATGTAATAGGTATTAGTCTGGTCTAGAATATTTTCTTTAATGTCTTCTAATTTCCAGTTTGGTTTGCGGGGCGGATAATTGCTAATTCGTATAATTTTAATTTCACTTAAATTACTAAAGAGTATTAGAGAAAATAATACTTTAGCAGGTAGTTACATAGCAAATCTCTACATTTTCTTATTGCGTTGTTCTATGTGAATCAATCAAAGCACCAACAAATATTAAAAATTTACTGTAACCGTAGCAATCTTCACACTGGCCAAAGACCTTAAATAAATGAGACAAAAAATAACAGAACAAGATTCAACGTTCACGCCATAAATAAGGAAACCTACAAAAATATTCATAGTTTTTATAAGATAATTGTTTGCAAATTATTATAATATGTTAATTTTAATGTGGCCCTTGAGTAATAAATTGCACATAATTTAAGTGGACTTGTACCTCGCGATCGCAGCTTTCCATCGCGCGCGCACGCAAGATAAATACACAGAGCTCCATACTTACATCCTTTATTTCTGAAGCTGATAACCTTTATCTTGTTGTAATACTGTATACTTTCGCATGCATTTCTCCGGTGCCATCACAGAGCCAGTGACAAGAGTGAACGGCTGGTAGGTAATATAATGCGTAATTATGTCACGGGTGAAATACGAAAATTGACTTATCGTGTATCATCTAGGACGCTCAATTACGTTACTCCAAATATTTTAATTGTCCGTGTTGGTTCGTAAAGCTCCGCTCGAGCCGGCTGATTGTTTTATAACTGAGTTCTCTCGGCACGCTTGTACAGACGTGTGGTACGCACAATCCACTTTTATATAGTAAAGCAAATTGCTCTTATAAAAAACCTTTTATGTTCTTTGTTGCAGAGTTTGTATAATGCTAGATTTAAAGTTTTAAAATCAGGTTGTGATTGTTTTAATATTTAAAAACAATTAGGTAAGTATATCTTCATCTTTTTACTTACGTAGATTCAGTAAAAATATCATTTCTAACATATGTCTGACCTTCAATGACAAACTACAACAATGATGTTGATTCTGAAGGCAGAAATTCTAATTTTAACGCTGTCAAACTAAAAAATTTGCTAGCATAAAATGACATTTACGGAAACAATCATAGAGTCGAATTTTAAACAAAGAAATTAAGGTTTTGACATCGCTAAATTTAAAATTTCTGCCTTCAGAATCGATATCAATGGGGCCTTATAAGAAAACATATTCACGAGATTTAGCGTCAATTCACACGTACCACAACCACACCACGTCGCAGCGACAAAATGTGGTCAAGCTGTGGTTACGTGTGGGGTTCCGCTCATCTCGCATAATCTTTATTGACCAAAACTCATTTCGCATAACTCGTATGGTCTAAACTTTTTTGGCCGAACCATCACTTTGCCAAGACTTATGTGGCATAAGGCTCGTTTCGTCTAAAACTCTTTAGGCACAATCTTTAAACACCTAAGTTTCGTTTGCTCAAATTTATGTTCGTCTATACCTATGTATAATCTTGTTTCTCGTAATGTTATCTTAATAAATAATATATTAAGTATGTAGTAAATGTACAAATTGTGGTATTTTTCTCCTACATCCCGAAAATCACGATATTGTATGATCAAAAAATCGAAAGTTAACGACCAATATAATTATTATTACAAACCCCATGAGATCGAAACCTAAAAATAGGTGCGACGACGAGCAAAGCGAGGAGGAGCGTGTTAGGTGCACATGTTCATCAAAACCAAAGCGGAGCGCAGCGAAGCGGAGCGGAGCGTTTTCCAAACAGCGGAAACAATACAAGGCACCAGTTTGCACTATGTAGGGAGACGCTCCGTCAAAGTTAAAGCCAAACGAATATTATTACTTTGTATAAACCTAATAAACGTATACCATAGCATTATTAGGCTATTCAAGATTTGGCCATACCATTATTAGGCTAAACAATGTTATGCGAAATAACTTTTTACTAAACGAGATTTATGCCATACGATTTTCGGCGTAACGAGACTTTGACCAAACGTTACTATGCAATACGAGATTAGGCAAATAAATCTTATGCCAAAAAAGGTAGAACCTTACGTGTGAATTGTGTGACAGCGGCTTTTTGCAGTTGCGTTGTGGTAGCGACAAAATGTCGATGTGGTTGCGTTGTCGCTGACATTGCGTTGTGGTAACCACGTCGTCGTGTGCAGTTAATACGGAAAAGAGGTTGCCGCTGTGCCGCCGCCGCGTGGCGGCGTTGCCGTTGCGATGTGGTTGCGTTGTGGTTGCGATGTGGTCGTATTACACAGGTGGTCGATAACAACGGCAAAATGTGGCACGTGTGAATTGGATTATTCATTGTCAATACAAAATATACGCCCGACCACATCGCGTGGTTGTGGTGTGTTTGTGGCTGTGGTGTGGTTGTGGTACGTCTGAATTGAGCCTTAAACGTGTATAAAAGTGACAACAAATCGAAGAGACAAATGTTGGGCCACGTGAGCAGCTCGGTCCAAAATAGCCGTTCCTCCGAGTGTCTTATGACAGCGGCCGGTATTTATGTCGCGCGGCCCCGCCCACCGCGGCTCCATTCAGCCCGGCTGTATTTTGTATGTATTTCGTGGCCATTTATTTGTATTTGCCTTCGCCTTTGAATAATGCATGAGCGGAGCGTTTCCGCCGTGTGTAGGCTGCGTGACGCCGCCGCGCGCGCGATAGTCGACACTGGATGATTCCAACCACTAAGGAAAGGGCTAAGTGTTTTTTTATGCGAGAAGTTTAACGATATAACACTGATAAGAAATAAAAGAGACTGAATTGAAACAGTTCATAATATAATCAGTTCTCCGAATATAATTTACCTGATTCTTTATCTGCTGTTGATCGAAGTTTCTGGTTCGAAATCTAATGTTACCAGTTTATCGAGTTAACTCGTTCTCACGAGTTTAATCAAGCCGAGATCAAATTATGAATATAATAAATTTTCGGTAAGAACTAACAGAATTCGTTTCTCGTATGTGTTAGTTTGTTATTCGGATGGTAAATCACGGCGGGCCGGTATCGGGCGGGCATCGATCGCCGCTCCGCCCCCGCACGATCTACCCGGGCTTGCGTCAACCACCGCCGCGCCGCCGCCGCCGCCGCCGCCGCCGTATCACAGTTTATCTCTACTCCACATGAATGTAGTCGACATTGAATATTCAATGAGCCATTACCTGTGAACGTTTGACATTATTTTTTGTCCCGAACATCGAACCATGTTAAACTTTAGCATCAAACCGCTATAAACTAACCGGTGTAGCGCGGTTGAGTTTAAAACAATACTACATTTGTAGATTTGCGATTATACTTCATAGACCATTTATAAACGTAGACGCGGGGTGAGATGTGCTAGATCTGTCTGTGTGTATGCAGACCTCGGCCCGGAATGGCGAAACAGACAACTGCCTGAAGGCATACTTTCTTGCGGTTTGTAAACTAAACGTACAATAATAGCACAGTTAAGAAACAGTGTTGTAAACAGGCATATTGTGCGCGCAATTTGCACTTGGTTTTATTCAATCAGTGTGTACGGTACTAGGCCTACAGAAAACGAAAGAGATACGTTGAGAGAGCGCGGAGTGAACGCACTGTTCCTCGTGTTATGTTGGCTCCAGTTACTTTATACTCTTCTCATAAATCACAAGTGCAGTGCACGCGACACTAAACGTCCACTTTGTTCACTATTACCACTAATACACGTCAATATAAAACTGAGTAAGGACATGATACATCTAATTATTCATTGACAGGCTGCAATTGTTTTCAAACTCAATAATTACATGCTGTTTTATAGCAAGTTACTCATTAATCCGTGAAATCAATTTAACAAAGTGAACGCTGAATCATCTAGGTACTGCTGAGTGCTACATAATGGTAACGAATGAGGGAATTATTACAACGAGGTCGGGTGACGACGGCAAATCAAGGAAGTATTATTACGGTCTATATTTAAAACAGATAACTAATAATGCATTATACAGGCTGATTCTAAAATGGTGACACAGCTCTACATTCTAGACAACTGTTTTAGAATAACCACCCTAGGCTCTTACTATCTTTTATGTAATACCCTGAACTTCATATATTTACTTACAGAATTTCACAAGAGATGTTATAAGCTTGATGTGTATCGATGTCAGTGTATTTGTCTGTCAAAGTGAGATGCGTTTTTGTTTTTATTTCGAGGTGACAGTGATATTAGCAACAAGCATACGAGTATCCATGTACTTTATATATCTTTAAATAACTATCATTGTCATGGTGAGGGTACACTCGCGTGTCGCGGCTCATCAGCGCACCAGCTCAGCGGGTCACTTGTTCAGTGGAGCCGGAGACGACCGCTTGTGGCCGCATATTGATTGACGCAAAGGTCTCCATGCTTTATGAGTTGACAGGACAAGTGGGAACGATCGGAGGATTTTCAATTAGGCAGTACCTACTACAGTTTTTTTTTTAAGTAACTAGGTGTAATTGATCTTTTTATAGGGTTTGCTTTGCTAATATATTTTACGCTTGGTATCTTTTAGTACCTACCTATGCAGGGTAAAATGACGTAAAATCATTTTTCTTTTTTTACATAAGATAATCTCCAATCTTTATTATGTCACTAAGGGTGAATTCGTAGAAACATCACGTTACACGAGAATAACTATACCGGAATTAAAATTATACGCGAGTAAATATCTAGGATAAGTACATTTGCATTCTACCAAGTTATACCATGATTAAATTGAATGAACGAGGAACGAAACTGTAATGCAACTAAAATAAAAATAGCTGCGTTTCAAAGCATGCAATAGAAATGACATGCCAACTTAGTTTGAATGGATTATAAAAGTATGAAATTGTTTATGTTTTAAAATTTTATTCGCTGTTGTTATTCTGAGACTTTGCCTTTTAACGTACTTTTGTTTATGTTTTGACAGATGTGTTTATATGTCATTATGACGGTTTTCTAATCAGCTGATGTGCTGCCGCCATTACAAAATTACTCTCGGATAAGCTCGTTACACGGTCAATTTTGGCGGTATAACATTTTATTCTTGGGATAAGCTAGTTATCTTGGTTTCAGGTTTGGTAGAATGCAAAATTTGCTTACTCGCGAGTAACTGGTACTTTACTCGTGAGTAAAAAGTTACTCGACGTTGGTCGAATCCGCCCTAAATCAGTTGCAACGTCAGAAATTTTACGCAAAACATCCATATATGTAGGCACATATATTTTTTACTATTCCTATTTTTACCTAAAATCATAGTCACCCTGTCGCGTCTATCAGCAGCTCACAAAAACTGGAGCTCGCATGATTCCTAGCGCTTTGTTACAGCGAGACTGACAGCGCCGCGCAATTATTATTATGTTGCAACCGCCTCGTCATACCACAGTGTAATCTACTCCATTATACTCACTCTCTCACCGGTAAAATACAATTCTAATCCAAAAACTAGAGGGGCTAACGTCGAAAATACAATGGCAAAGTCGACATCTGAGGTAGACTGTACTTAAACACGTGCTCAACTTTTATTAAATTATTATAGAATTTGTTGCCCGAAGTCGAATTAACTTGTTTAGATACCGGGAAATAATTGAGTGAATCTCAGGTTTGTGTGGCAATTTTAATTGTGTAGGTATCTATCAATCTACTTCTCCTGGACGTACTTGATATCTATTCAATAGGTAGGTACTTGGTAGAGATATAGGCCCTCAGAGCCGAAGGGCGGATTCAGGCAGTTGCCATGACAACCAGGGTAAACTTCACGAAAGAGCATTCAAGACTCAACCTCTAAACTAAGAGTTATAAAGTTCATTTTCCTTTTCAGCAATTTAAAGCAAGAGGTAGTTGGAGTAAGCGCACTTCAGTTTATGTGTTCATTAAGTGCCCCCGGCTTATTTATATCCCCGCGGAGCATTGTTCCGGCGAGGGACGCCGCCGCTGACGCCGCACTTCCGCAGGGAAAGCCGAGAGCTAAATCTCCTTCCCATTTTCTTACAAATTTACAGGTAGGTAGGTAAGTACAACCGTTAAATTAGATTTGTATTTAGTTCCGCTATGCGACAACGGAAAACCCCTTTTATGTTCAGCTGTCGCATAGCTAGTTAATCGTGCCGTCAAGCAGATGTTAATGTCGTCGACAAAAAGTATAAAAATATGCTCAAAAAAAAACAACAACCAATTTTTCCAGCCGGCCGACGACATCTTCGAGAGTGTATCTGTCACAAATGTATGATTAACGTTTCATGCCTCTCACATTCCTTGGCAGCGGCCGCCCGTTACAAGTTCATCCTATTTAAATTTAGCGCGGCGCGTGCCGGTGCGGGCCCTGGCGGGGGGCGCGGGGCGCGCGGGGGCGGGCGGGGCGGGGCGCGCCACCATCACTCAAGTGACGAAAATTGACGGAAAATGGGGCGGACACCGCTCGCCGCGACGTCATCAATTACTGCGGCCGCGACGGTCACCGCCGTCTACAGCTGACATAGCCCGACACATTCTGTACTGTATCTTATCATAACATTAGAATGTATCTGTATAACTAGCGCAGGGATGCACGCTGCATGCGAACTTGATTGTAGAGCAAACGTTAAACGAATGAAATCAAACAATTTGCTCGCCGGCAGCATCTGGCCAGCACCGATCTCTGGCCGTCATAAATATTGAGCAGGCACGTGCCGCGGAGTCCCTGATCACGGAGTATTACCCGGGACCCGGAAGCGGCCGGTAGCCGCGCAATCTCGCCGCTATCTATCTTCTATCGGTCGCTATCTGCGATCATGATTGAGTCGCGCACCGCGATCTACGAGCCGGATCGATAATCCGCTCTAACTACGTGGGCTATTGCTCAACCAATCATCGGATCTCGTCGGTACGATGATACCTTTATTAAATAGTAGCTACCCGTGTACTCACATAAATCTCAACTGTACCGATACTAAAAGATGGTATTGTTGCTAATTTTGGATCGCCGCAAATTGTGGGCTTATTTCTGGGATAAGTCTTGTCCGGTTAACGAATTACGCACCACGCAATAGCGCTACCTATGTAATGTAAGTAGATGCTTGATGTCGAACAGATGTAGGAAACCTGTAAGAGGTTGCTGCAAGCCTGTACTTATCTGCCTACCGAGGGCCGAGAATGGGAGAGAAATGCATAAAAAGCGTCTGTTTACAATGTTTACTTACATTCACTCGCAACGCAGGAAGCCGCAACAGCAAAAGCTCGTCGAACGATTTTGAAAATTGCCCATAATTAGTATGTATCTCACTCGTCTCGTACCGACGACTGTGCTCTTAAAAACCTGGATAGTGACCACAGGCTACATATTCCAGTAGCGTTTACGAGTAACGGGAGGCAGGAGACGGACGCAAATTGCCGGAGGTGGGAGCTGCCACTGCGCGGGTTGCACTGCGCATGCGCAGCGGCTGGCGGCGTAATGGCGCCCTCCGCCCGTCACTCGCCAGGTCAACAGTCAGCCATTGACGGCCTAACAACATCCACAAAACACTATAATTTCCCTCAGATTCGGCTGAACTTGTCAGTGCAACCACGCATTGTCTGTTTCCCTCATACCTGATTGTAGGCTCCAGTCGCTGATTGACTCATAATCTGTCTGTTCATCTTTCAATCTACTCAACAGACTGATAATATTGATTAATGTAAGCAAGTTGGCGATGATTGAAGATATTGAGCACTAAGATGTAGTTAACGTAAGTGTTCAGTCGATTAGACAACGACTGCTGAATAGATTAGAAAATCCATGATTATAAAGTCATAGAGATGCAAATTGATTAGAATATAATATCCTGCGCAGCGAAGTCAAACACCATTTGGGCCTGACAACCTACCCACTGGAGTTCCGTATCGTTTACTCAACGCATACCTTACTAATATAAAATTACCTGGTAGGTACAGGAATCTAGATATTTTTTATTTTGAATAGGTAATTCATACGATATGAAAATAATGTTTTACTCGCGCGTTGAATTCTAATGTATGAAAAATAATTTAATAACGCAAAGGTGCACTCGAGTCATCGTTTTTATTACTATGTGACTAGTTACATCTCAATAATATTTAAATTTAATTATAAAATATGAGTTTTATACGTGTCCACGTGTTTGTGAATATAATGAGCTAGCCGCCGTGCCCTTGAGGGCCAGTAGAGCGCCCGCTGCCGCTTGCGGATAATTTATATCGAATCAAGATAATAAGGATCTTGAAACTGCAGCGAGTCACGTCCGAGACATTTGATCGCATAACTAGAAGTGCGGTGTTTGAGTAGGCACGCTGCCTACAGGTAATGGTCGCGTAATTACGCAGGCATTATCAGGTGACCCCATATTGTGGCTGATCGGCGCACCGCCGCGGGCCCCCGATGTACACTACATGACTAGAATTGTAAATTATACTGGCACCTTGGCAATTGGCACGACTTTTGAGTAAACTCAAAGCAATTACATCTTTGCTGGAGGAGGTGTCAGCTAGCTGTAGCCAGTAGCCGACGAACAGCGAGCTCTGACTAAGAATAAACTGTGTTGAAAAGAGGCAACAACAAAATAGCAGTTGATGTAAGAGGATCGAGGTCTGCCGGCGCGACTTTGATGTCTCAATTAGTAACGCGAGCGAGTAATTGTGGCGAAATTAATTCGCATCGTCGTCATCGTAGCTACGGAGCGCGACGCCCCCGCCCGCGCCCCGCGCACCGCCCCCCGCGCTCCGGGGTTTCAAACTACAAGGAGTGACGGTTATACTCATTTGATACTTTTATTCAATTTACTGAGTGCTTGTTTCGGTATAGCTGCGCCTATACCTACAGGTTGTCTGTGATAAATAAGAAAAAATATGACGTGATGGTGATAGCATGATTTTTAACAAACTCAACCTTTTCCGAACCCAACAACCACAAGTACTAATTCAGGTTCTTTTATGTTTTTTTACCATAATGTTCTCTATATCCTCTCTCCCATCACCTTAAAAAGAAAGAGCGAATATCGGAAATGACTAGACAATAAAGCGTGAAATTCGTTTCACACCGGACTACTTAGTCTTAGTGGAACCTTAATAAACCAATTACCGAATTCGTACCGGAAAACGAATATTATTCGTCCATCATGACGACCGCAAGAGAACCCTCTGCCGAAAATGTTGCATTTCACTTATTTGTTCAAAAAATGGAACACGAGTTCTTTTAAAACAAAAAAGGTCCCAACCGTTTTGCGTGTGTCGTTGTCAATGGGTTTTAACTCTATCGTGGTAAGAATGAGTCTTGTTTGTCGAAGCGGTACTGTGGGGTTATTTGTGTAGTGTTTTGTTTCGTGGGCGATATGATGAATGGTGGCGGTCATTCCCAAGCCGCTGGCACATTACGCCTGTCACAGCATATGGCTGATTTGCTCGCGTTTAGCGCTGGATATAGGGGATACCGCCATTGTTTGTTTTGTGCTACAGTTCAAAGGCGATCGTGCGAATGAGTCAAAGTTCCTGTCCTGTGTTTCGGGTCTTGAACAAAGTTTAAAAGGTAGAACCTAAAAAATTATTGCCACTGTCAGTGTTCGTTGTTCACGGTGATAATATTAATAAATGATATAGTTTTAACAAGAAATTGAGAGAATTTCGCACTATAATTAGAATATAGTTTTTTTTGTTATTATACTCCATTATTATGTAATGCAGTAGGTACCTACATACCTATGTATGTGTGGTAACAAGCACAATTTGAAGTACCTAAGTATAAGTTACAATTCCAAGTTCATACATAAAACACTATCACTTGTGAGCTTCGTGGAAACTATAAAGACGCTGAACACCATCACAATGAACAGTAGAAACGTGCTATTAAAGCATTTTATAGAACTCTACAGGTTTCACAACTCTGGAATTGTAGGCGGTTTATATCGCTTTAGGTAATTTAGCACTTACAAATACGTACTCCATAACCAAATACAATACAAACTATTCACCTAGCCTCTTTGGATTCCCACAGTTGGGCAAAGGCTTCCCCTATTGAATCCACACAGCCCAGTTCTGTGCCAATATACTTTTTAATTATGTTCACTTCTACCACAGTGGCTTTTCATGAACACTTCGTTTCCACAGAGGGACACAAGGTGTTGGGAGTGAAATGCAATAAAAGTCACATTAAGTCAGGAGCAAGGACTCAGTGGCTGCGAGATGAATGGATTCAATCTGTCTGCGCCCTAAAAACACTTCCAATGTGAACGAGTCTCTAGAAATTGGGAAAAAGTGTATTTGCTGCCTAATCTGCCAAGCACCCCAAGGATTTATGTTATACGAATATACCAACTGTATTTGTAAAAATCATGTGAATTTAGTAAATGTCAAATGTTTTTATTCATCGTATAAATATATTTTTTTCTGATTAACGTCAATTGTTACAAACTACTCTCCGTTTGGATAAGGGGCTCTTTCTGTCTTGTCTTGCCTTTATTTCTTCTTCTTCAGCCTATCCGTCCATTGCTGGATGTACGCCTCTCCCAAAGCACGCCACAGTATGCCATCCATAACCCAGAATTTGTTTACATAAATATCCACAATATATCTCATCAAATAAAACATCGCTTCGCTAAATAACTGACAACACCTACACGTGTAATATAAATAAAACTGTGAATTAAAAATTTCCACACACAATAATTTTCCTGCTTACAAATGTACAGAAATAATTTCACTTAATTACCTACCTAGGTACAGACACGAGTCTCAAACGAACAGTGAAGCTTATTTTAGGTGTTATTTGATGAAAAATTTACAAACACCATACAAACGCCTTATAATTAAGTCGCCGCTTTTCCAAATGGGACGTTCTCATATATCTTATTCTGAGCTAAAATTTATATACGCACTATAATAACATGGAAGGAATAGTTAGTGGGCGATTAAATAAACCGCAGTACATTATAAAATGGGGTGGCTTCCAGTAATTAAAACCAATAGAAAGGTGTCCGTTTTAACGCATGCCACTGTCCTACTTAATAACTTGTAATTACAAGTTTTGGGAATCTAATATTAAACACATATGACCTACTTAACTTAGCGTGATTCACATGGGACTGTGTGATAGAAATATTCCGATATCATTTAAGAAATGAAGTTTATTATATTATAATGATTTTAGATATTTCATAAATCATCTACGCAGGTTTACAATAAATCATCAAATATTTTTGTGTGTAATTAAAAACACGAAAACAGGTAAGATATCTGGAGTTAAAGCCTATAATTAGTTTCTGTGTTTCGTTAGATGAATCACCAATAATTAGGAGCGTGAGGAGAGGAGTTCCACTGCAGATGTTTATTCTCTAATTGCTTTGTAACTATTATTAGAAACTTCTCCTAAACCTACATTATACTTAAGTAGAACTCTTGTTTACTTATTTTATCTGAAGACAAAGCTATTAAAATAGATATGACTCGTCCGCACTTGTTTTAAACAATCAACAGTGCGAAGAAACCTATCGAAAGTAAAGCCCATAAATCAACTAGAATTTCATTTTAAATTATTTATTCGCACGTCCTTATGGGCGCGATTATAAGAAAATTATAATGATTGGGCAAGGTATAATTACGTGACGTAATGTAAGGCCAGCAATATATAGCGGTTAATTTGAATTTCATGTAAAATATCGCGCTATAAATTTACATTTTATAACGTAGTCTTTGGTCGTCCTCGCGGCCGCGATATCTCTGTTTAGGATCAGAAGCTCGTATCTGCGAAATTGGCGCGATCGATCTGCTGGTGACGTGCCGCGACGAGCCATCAATCTCTGACTCCGTGCGCCTGCCCGCATCAGGCCGCGGCGTCAGCTGGTGCCATTAAAAAGTGCCTAGAATTTTATAATAATGTAGAAATAAAAATATGTTCTCACATGAATAATTTATAACAATACTTAGCCGTAAAGTGCAGATAGCACACAACGTACGAGTACTACATGAAACATTAATACCGAGATGTACCTAGTACAATGTAATATTTAACCAACACGAAAACGTAATAAACCTTATGCGTAAATAATTTAATGGCTTATAAAGTTTATTCTACCTAATCATGCTAATTTTCAGTTCCGCTTTTATCTCGGAACGGCGTGTGAGTCACGATTTATTCAAATTCGACCGACTTCGCCATAGTTCACGGGTCGCCCGAGATAACATTTTTATCCGCGTAAAATATTCTTGCTGTGATAATGCTTAATTCTTGACATATTTTATATAATGCGAGCCCGGGGCGGTTTGGCCGACACTATGTCTAATAAATTTATGGGCCTTCATTTTGTTGTTGATCGGCGCTCGAAATTATAATCGTGGTGCTTGAGGCGCGCGCGACCATCGCCCCCCGCGCCCCGCGCCCGCCCCCGCCCCCGACCGGGGTCGGCACATACTACAATACAATACCGATCCTACCAGTTTATTGTTTCTGCCAATGTGTAAGTGTAACTCTAGGCTAGGTTTATGACAAATACAAACGTAGAGAAAATGTGGAAATGGCAAGAGTTGGCAAAATTTATTCATAGAGGGAGAGTGTGACCCAGGATACATTAACTGATGTTAAATGAGTCAGAAAAATCAAGTGTTGTGCCTTCACTTCGTAGGGGTGAGGAAACATGAGTAATATTCTCATTTTATACCAGTGATGCCAGTTGGTTAATGACATTCTGTAAACTATTTTGCATTTGTTAGGTATTAAAATAATGTAGGTACATAGGTTAGGGAATACATGTTTGTAACTTCGCAGTTGATTTATACATTATGCTTTATATATTACACATTTCTATATATCGGAGTAAACCTTGCTGAAAGTCACATCAAAATCGATTCTATCTACAGTATTCTTACACGGTTTTATAAATATTGTCTGGTACTTAACTAGTTCAGGAGGGAACATACAACGTCTCATCTACCGCCCTGATTTTCTACTTAGGACTATTGTAGAACAAACACTGTTTGAAAGTTACATCAAACGTATAACAATTGTTGCTACTTTGTTCACCATGTTAGTGTAGTGGTTTCGCATGGCGGCGCGCGCGCAGGTGGGCGCAGGGGGTCACTCTATACTGACGAAAAGGGAACAAACGAGAGCTGTCGTGCAATCGGCACGTTTACTACAACGAGATAGAGTCGTGCCTCGCGCAGCAGCGGTCCGAAACTTCGTTTTTCGTCATATAGAGTGGCCCTCCGGATTGAAGTAGATCGACGCAGATTGCGCATATTACTGTCATGTCGCCGTGTCAGGCCAAATGAGTTGATCGCATCTCACATCACACTGTGCAATGTGATTTGTTAGAGGAAAATGTTTGTATTGCCGGTACGATTTTGGGGAAGTTATCATTCAAGGATGGCTTAGTTGTTGGAGCTATGTTGCTATGTTCATACATAATATTATAACAACAATAACAGTCTTACCGACCATCGTAAAAGTAGAGCACGTAGGAATTCTAGGACTTTAACGTTGGTAAATAAGTTTTATTCTTAGTGCCATAATAAATTACAAACGAAATCATGAAAACATACGTAAGTAAAGTACTGAGATTATTATTAGCATGACGGGACGGATGCGTCAGCCGGCGGCACGTGCTGCGGAAGGACTTATGGCAAAAAGCGAACGGCATTTTTATGGAAATAACACCATTCGTCTTGCTCGGGCGCAGATTCGCGACATTCGATAAAAAAACGACAAAACTGCTTGTACCGGAAGCGACGCACTCGGGGAGCAGATTTATCTGCTTCCATTTCCGGTAACTTTCATTCTGGTTTGTTACAACTTTTATACTTATTTTTGTTATAAAAAGACTGTTGGGGTGGACTTTGCTTTACCCGGTTTCACTGAAAAGTTTTCAGAGGGTTTGAACAGTGATTGAAAAGTGAAATTAAAAGATATCACCATATTAGACCGTGTAGCAAATGGTTACGTTCTCGCAACGTTGTTCCCTTTCAGCAGTAGTGCAAAACTACCTTTGGCACTATTTAAAGTACTAATACCAATACCAAAATCTAAAAAAACATTAGATTTATGCAAATTCGTCAAAAAAATACCTACTTATTAAATACTTATTTTGCAAGAAATATTTGTGTCCGAATAAGGAAGCCTTTCCACAGCTATAAAGGCGCAGCCACGAGAAGTCCCCACAGCCCCGGGGTTATTATTTCTTAAACCGTAGGAGATAGGTCGATAAGCGGCAACAATTTAACCTCTCGGCCGATACGTCGGCGCGTCGGCACGATCTCGCGGCGTTCCCGTCATAAATGTCAGCTTCTCACTGACTGAGCATTGCCAACGTCCCACCTATTTAGTAGGTACGTGTGCTATTCGATAATAAGTTGCCTAATATTAAGTACGAATATGCAAACTGGAAAGGTTTAGAATTGGAATGCAGAGTATTGTAGACCTCTGTTTCTCCTTCAAATAAGTATGTGCGCGCTTATAAGTACATAAATGTATTGTGTTACATTCTGAATCCCAGTTCCCTGGCGGACATCTTGAACCTGCTGCTAAGTCGTTTAATTGATGCAGTGTCGCGGCGCGGGCGCGGCTCGCCAATGGCCGGCCGCGAGCCGCAATTGGTCAACTATCTCTCGACAATCTTTGTTTTGTAAATGCCCAGCCGGCCCCAACGTTTTATTTATCACTTTGTACTCCCATACAATGTCAGATAAAAGAAAGGTTATTGATAGAGCTATTAATATGTGTTTAACTTAAGTTGATTCCTTTAACTTCTAGTCCCACGATAAAAATAAAATTAATCGATTTCGAGATTTACAGTCGATACACCCATATCATTTAATTTAGTGAAACGAAGATGCGTATTTCAAAAATATAATATTAACTATCTGGTATTACGATCTCGGATTTAATGAGTAAATTAATTGGTTTGCGAACGGCCGCCATTGTTGTAATTGCTGGACTGGTTCCGAGCTTTGGGCCGCGGCTCCAGCCATTTTGATTTTGCTCCTCGAACTTGCGCACGCGCAGGCTCCAGCGATACGCACGCATTGTTTATCATCACTGCTCTACTATAGACGCTACTGTAACCAATGCGGAATATTGATGTCAGTATGGACAGCTACTGAAACTTTAGATAGGTCATTTTAGGAATTTCAAAATAACACAACATGATGATATATATGACTATGTAACATAGTTACCTAACTTAACAGTTACTTAATTGCTATAGGTACCTAGTAGTTGACCAAAATACTGAATTCGGAGTAATTCAAAACAGTTTCAATAGCAACAAGGTCCGATTCTGAAAGAGAACACAGCGAGGTAATGAGGAGGGATCGCCTAATTCCGCGGCTCTCTCGTTCATTAGTCACAATCTACTTGCGCGCTGCCTGTCATTATCCACCGGTAAACCGATTACAATGAAATATTTACTAACAATTGCGAGTTGCAAACGTATTTAGGTAGGTACACTTTTGCAATGGCGATTGTTTGTAAAATCATTTTTATGAAACTAACTGATTTTAAATACAGGTATACATAACAAAATGTTATAATGTTATGTTTTTATCCAATAAATTAATATTTACTCCCTAAGTACCTCTGTAGGGTGGTTCATATTCTTGCAGATGCGTTATTATTTTATGGTAACAAATATACTACGGCACGTTGCGCTGGCAATATGTGGCCATTAATTAATTATCGTAATAAGTTTACACGGACCACGCCAGTTTTTTGTAATTCGTATTAAATTAATTTCTTAACTATACCACTTAATGGTGCTAGTATCCCCACTTTCATTCACAGTATTTCTTACAAAGTGTTTTGCGATATGGTGTCACTATGACCAGCATATCGATTATACAAATACACTCACGGGCAATGAAAAGGTTCCACAGAGAAAAGCACAAAATTACTTCTAAACGGAAAAAGCTAGCTAATGCCGTCTTCTGCAACATTGATGTACATTTAACAGAGCATCAGGGTATTACCAACCAAAATCGGTAACATTTTGATCCAATTTTCAATTAAATCTTTGAAAAATATGGGGTCGTTTGTTGTCGACATTTTGTGAGTGGAACTTTTTTATTGCCCGGCAGTGTAATTGTATTATTATAATATTGGGACTGTCAATTTACAGATTAACGATATACATGCGTGCGTGATCAAGTTTTCAGTTTTCACCGAAAACATAATAATTATCATCAGGTGTTTAAACAAGTTTAGTGCCGTACCAGCTGTGACCGCACTCCACTATTATCACGAATTAAGACAAAATAACTGACACGAGTGTTTATTCTGCCAAGTGTTGGAAATGTCAATGAGGCCCGCAGCGGCGCGCGCACGCACTGCGTAGATGTGTGCGCTATTAATACGAAATAACTATAATTTGGCTGCTAGAAAGAAGCCTGAGGCCCGGTTTTTAACCGTCGGCCGCCGGACGGCGACGGAAGCCTGTCACAGCCGCAATTACAGTACCGAGAATCGGTATTAGTTCGCAGAGCTAAAACTATTTATGTAAAATAAGAGCAACCTCTCATACGGGGAAACGGCGATTGCACGCATCGCTCATTAAGCACTTTAGAGCAATTTCAGGAGAGGAGAAAAAGTGTTGGTCGCTGGGAGTTGGGACCGCGGCGGCGGCGGCGGCGGCGCGGGCACATCGCGTGGTCAATTAAAACGTTGCCGCACGGCTGCGGCCGCGGAGTCGCTCGCGCCCAACGGTACCACATTCTCGTCCAACAAGCAAATTATATGCCGTCCACTTGTTTCCACTGTTACAGCTTCGGATCTTTGCATTCGCAGCTATTTCTCTAAAGAGCTGATATCCTTCGGTGGGCATAGTACGAGCCACCCGGGCGGCCGGCCCACGCCGCCAACGCGTGTGTATGTATCCCCGAGTCACTGCAGCTTCCACGATATTTATGAAAATTTCCAACTATTCTTATGCTTATTTCGCTGCGCCCACGCACGTCAACTTGTTCGTGTACTGTTTTGTTTGGCTATTGTGAAGTTAATAACATGATGTTTAGCTCTAATTTATTTAAGAATGTGAAATATAATAGTAAGGTATTAGCTTATATTTACTAAGGTGACCTGAATTTATATATTTTTTCAATACATGTAACAGCTATTGGGTATATTCAGATTCAGATTTTAAACAACTTTTGTTCATGGTCGTTAATCAACTTCAAATTTTGAAAATTGATCAAAATGCACACTTGAGTCATTTACACCTCCATTACCATTGCTTTTATTTTTATAAAACATTTTTATTGTATAAAAAATACATAGTTTCAATTGAGTTATACCTGCCATGCAAGTATAAACATTTCTAAAAGATTTTTAAGTACTCTTCCACCTACATGTGCTGTTAAGAACCTATTCTAATTTAAGTAGTAGATAGATATTTTTTAATATTTCATATAAAATAAGAAAAAAAACTGCTTTTCTCTCATCTCTATAAGTATTAAATATTTAGACGATAACCTTTGAGGAACGCCGAGGACGGTGTGTTGAGGCCTTCTTTGGAAGAGACATATATTATTATATTCACAGTAAGTAACTAATAATATATGAAAATGAAATAAGTAGGTATATAAATTATATCCTTTGCACTTACAATTATTAGGTAGGTACACCTAAATACCTAATGGTACTTTTATAGACTACCCCTTATTCATAGAAAAGTTACAATACGTTTTAACTAATAAACTGTTTTGTCCCTCTCTGTCAAAGAACAAATTGTACTTTGTCGGAGAGGGACAAAACAGTTTATTAGTTAAAACGTTCTGTAACTTCTCTATGAATAAGGGGGTAAAGCTCTAAGTAAACTTAATAAGGACCTTCTTATGTACATTATAAAAATAAATTTAAATAATTACGAACACAAAAGTTCAAACAAAGCCGAAACTCACAATAATGAGCACCGCTCAAAACTAGAACACGAGTGAAGTAATGGTGTGCATTAGGCTTTGTTCCCGCAGGACCACTAATAGAGCCTCCGCATCAATCATCGCCGCAGCCCGACGGCCAAAGAAAACACTGTTAGTTTTGCCGCCGAATTATTAATTACATTCGTACAAAAAACGCTCACACGACGCCGAACGCATAAATTTCTTCCTTTTTCCCCACACAAAGACCGGCGTCTAAGGCCACGCTAAACAGATTAGGCCGCCCGACACGCTCGTCGGAACATAATTTTTGGCGCCAGTAGTCCTGCTTTTAGATTAAACTAATATGAAAAGGAAATTGGGTAGAAAATGGACGAAGCCTCTACATGTGTCATTAAGGATTCGATCCGCTCCCCGCAAGTGGCGGGACCTTTATTTATTTGAGTTTCTTAATTGAATTACCATTTTGATACTTTTTAAGAAGTGTTAGTAATGCTCGGAACGAACTTAATGACTGTGTTGTTTTGGGTATAACAATAACGTTTACCTGACTGATATTGCAATATAAATTTGTTTTGTTGTAACAAAATCGATATAGTTTATGTCGCATTCATTTTTAATGGCGTTACCGCGTTGTAAAAAGGATATAAGTTGATAAGTGGAATATCAGCAGTTACAAATAAGTAGATTGTCCTTTGTAGATATAGTTAGTTACAATGGCATTTTTCCTATAGGTACATTAGTATTTATTACTACCATTACAAGCCCTTGTACAAAAGACACTTTCCAACAATCGTTCACATACATTATTTAGCAAAAAGTCTCGAATACGAACGCGCGGCGAGTGAATTATTCAAAGGCATAGATATCGAGACAATGGGGCCATAACCGTAATTTGTTTTCCCACACACTAGACGCGACTTTTTCAGTCTTTGACCTCGAGTTGGGGTCCAGTGGGTAAGATGTACGAGGGTGCCGCTATGAATAGTAATAGGAGGCTGGTCGCAGGGCCCCGGTCCTCAGGGGCCCAGACTCAATCTGGGGTAATATGCCGCTTATGGTGCGTGCTAAATCGACAATTCTCGAGGGCCCGCCGGTCCCGGCCTAACAAAGCGTTTTATGAAGTTGCCAGTTTCATTTGTGGTTTGTTGTATTTAAATTAGGATCTCCGAACCGTGAAGCAGCCTGTTTAAATCTAATGTTGTCATGGCTGAGTCATGCTAGTGATTTGGTGTTGTTTATCGTCCGGCGGCGTCGCTCTAGCGGCGGTGTGGAACACTATATTAGCATTAACAGACCTATTCTATTAAAGTAAACACGATCACCATCAATGAAACTACTAATGAAAGCCGTTGTAGAGGAGCACTAGGCGCATGCGTGTGAGTGTGGTGTGTGTGGTGCTGCGAGCGACTCACATTCATGAGCAGGTCCGGAGAGGTTCCCTTGCCGCTCATGGCTGGCGCCGGCGCATGTCCACACACTCGCGGGCGCTCGGAGTGGGCGCGGGTGGCGCGGGCGGTCTTCGGCCGCGACTGCCGCGATCCCCACCGCACCACTCGGCCCCCACCGCTACCGTACTCATTTCTCACTATAATTTGCGTGCTGCTCGTTTTTTACCATTATTACTCCCTCGTTTTGTTTTACGTATTATCGAGTGCATCCCGCTCGCACCGCCGCCATGCGAGCCGGCGCCGCCCAGATAATAGCCGCCTGCAATTACCTCCGCCGCGCCGCGACCGCCAGCGACATCTAGTGTCGAGCAGCCGAACTGTTCCTAAAACAACTCTACAAAATAAACTATCTCTACATTCTTTATAATAACATACCTACTTTGTACAAACTAAGAACTTTCATGTTATTTCATTTTATCAAATCATCTCAAATATCATATACAGCGATACATTTATGTTATATGCTTACATAAAAACTGTATAAAATTATCTTGTTCCTTTTTTGAGGTAACAGATCATGAGATTATTACGATAGTTAAATGAAGTGTAACATTCAAATTATAATACTAACCAAAAAATTACGTTAACATTGTTTCTCAACTTTTTAAGTTCGCAGGTCACAAAAATAACTTTCCTAAACATAAATACCCGTTCTAAATTGCCTAACTACTTTTACATTCAACCAATACTTATAAAGGTCAAGGGAATATTATAGAGGTATTACTTATATAAAATTTATACTTAGAATGTTTAATTAATTATGAAAAACTCTTTTTCCGAAATTAAACTGCGAGCTACGAAATATTCATTAACATAACGCTACGAAACTCGTAGCATTTCGTAGCAGCGGCGTAGCACATTAATTATTGTTGACTGGGGAATTTGTGTGATCACATCACTGATGTAACAGTTGTCTTCAAAGTTTTGATGTTTTTCAAACTCTAATGGTTATTTAACTAAACACTTTTTGTAACCATGACTTTTAATATTAAATTTTTAAATAGGTGTGTCTATTTAAAAATAAAACTTGGCATTTTTAAGGCACTGATATGAAATGAGGCTGTTGTACGCACTTACAATCTTCTCCTTAGCTAGGCAGTTATATGTAAACACTAGAGCTGGACTGGTTATTTCACCGACTTGACTATACTTACGTTTATGATCCACCTCTGATTTCTCACCTACCAAATGCTTCCAACGCCTATAGCATGTTATGTTGATGTTTAAAACACATAATAATATCATGGACTGGCATACCAATATCTTATTACCCTTGGCAGTCTTATACATATACTAACTGGCATCTGTCTAAGATTTTCCCACACCTAAATACTGATTATATTTTACTTATTTGTTCCCTGTAGAATAATTCTTATCCAGGAGTGTTTAGTTCAAATTTAATTATTGAACATTTGAAGTTGTTAATTAAGTAGACAATAAATCAAGATCAATGAATACCAATATTTTGTTACAATACTTACTGAATTTTCTTTAGATCAATTTTAAACTCATTGAGAGGTATACATGACTTCAAGGATTTATTAATAGCGATTTATACCTAGAACCTACCTGTTGATATTTTAAAACTATTAAATCCAACTGTATTCTCTTGGGAAATGTAAACACATACGTTTAGTTTTAGTTTAACTTTATTTTCATAATAAACTTACTAAGCTAACATCACATAAATTTACAAAAAGGCACATTTCACTCTAAAGCAAAAATTAGGTACGACAATCGTGTATTTACAAAACTTATGTGGTTATAATTTGTTATTGAGCTGGTAACGAAACAATAAATGCACATTTGCTAACGACTTACACTCTGGGATCACTTTTACTAAACACAAATTGTAAATTACTGACCTAGAGCTACGGGCGGTATGTTGTAGTGTCCCTGAAAAACTGCGTAATTCTCCTTAGTGGCGCACTGATAGGGGCTGAACTGGGGGTACTGCTGGTAGTAGCGGGGATCCCGGGCCGGCCGGGGGTATAGTTCCTGCCGGGGGTACAGCTCCTGTCGGTATAGTTCCTGTCGGGGGTACAGCTCCTGGTGCGGGTACAGCTCCTGCCGTGGGTCAGTCCACCCGGCCCCCAGCACGCTGGCCCCGGGGTTGTAGCCCGCCGGCGCCCCGGGCATCATGCTCGGAGCCATCGCGCCATAGTTCAACGAGAAGTCCTTAGAGGCCGGCGCCGGCGCGGGCACGGTGCCGTAGTTCGTGCTGCCGACCTGACTCACAGCCACTGGAGTCTCCTGCTGCGGCGCCTGCGCCGGCGCAGGACTTCTGTTCGGCTTCTCGGGAGCAGGGCTCACAACTTCGTCCTTGTCTTCATCCTTGGATTTCTTCGTCTTCTTCGTAGGGTTGGCGTGGGTCTTGACGTGCTTGGCGAGATGGTCGGAGCGCATAAACCTCTTGGTGCAGAGCTGGCACGCGAACCGCTTTTCGCCCGTGTGCGTGCGCAGGTGGCGCTGCAGCTCGTCGCTGCGCGTGAAGCGCTTGCCGCAGAACAGCCAGTTGCAGACGAAGGGGCGCTCGCCGGTGTGCCAGCGCAGGTGCGCCTTCAGGTGCGAGGTCTTGCCGTACACCTTGCCGCAGCCGGGCACGTGGCACACGTGCTCGCGCTTGGCCCCGTCCTTGCCGTAGTTGGGTCCGAAGCCGGCGGCCTCGGTGAGGCAGTTGGGGCAGCGGCACTTGGCGCAGCGGCGCTGCAGGTCGCGCGCGTCCTCGGCGGCGGCGGCGGCAGCGGGCGGCCAGTAGGCGGCAGCGGGGTGCGGCCAGGCGGCGCCCCACGCCCCGGACGAGGTGCTGCTGCAGGACGAGCGGTCGGACGCCGGCGACACCGCCTCCCCGCGCCCGCCGCAGAACCCGTACGCTCCCATCATCGACATCATCTGCAACAAGCATATGTTCGGTTAATACCCACTATCGTAACACAACATAACTATAAATAATCATCCTATTAAATATAATTTATTATTTACACAACATTTTTCCAACTACCACAACAATTAATACATTTTCAGTTATTCACAATGTCATACAAATTGTTTAAAAACAGGTAACAGACACATTTCAAGATTGAACTATGACACCGCAACCGATTTTCGTGACTCTACATTCCCATTTTAAAACTTTGCGACCACAAATTAAATATCACAATCATCTAAATACGCTCAAATAGCTGTAAAGTAAATGAGGGCGGGCGGACCTGTTGCGCGGGCGGTTCCACGTACTGCATTTCCGGTGACAACGGCGACAACGTAGAGCCTTCGAGTGGATAATTACAGGGCGGCGCACCGCTCGCGCCGAGACGTTTTTAATAACTGGCTTCGGATAGACGTAACGAGCGGTTGTCACCTCGCCCCGCGCCTCCCCCGGGCGCGCCCGCGGCTGCGCCGGCGCTCCCCGGCTCAGCCTCCGACAACCCCCACCACCGCCCATCAGCCCTGCGAACAACAACTTAAGAAACAGACCGGGTATATGTAAAGGTGCCATATGAGGTGACCTTTTGTATGTATCGATAATGTTTGTTGTCATCACATTGATTAATGGTGAGCTTAATTATTTTGATGGTATATTTTTTCGTTTCACTTTAACACAATGTGTATTATAGATTCATATTGATATTTGTGAACAGTGGTAGAATTTCCGCTTATTGATTTACTATAATATATGGTGCGATTTTACATGATTAATGAAAGACCTTTTTTCTTCAGGAGCTTTTTCCCTATCTCATCACCTAGCCTGTCTGGGTCAGTCAAGTAGTTTTAGTATCAAATCACTCTACAGTTCCTAGAAGTAGATTTTGTAAATAGATTTTTCAATTTTTTACAAAAAACTATCGTTTTTTAAATTTCTAATTAGCATTTTAAAGGTGGCTCTATAATTTTACAAAATCCCACAAAGTTGCTAATTTAAAATCCACCAAAAATAGACATGGAAACAATCAAATGTCGTCTTTCTCAGGGCATTTCTCGGAAGCCTGGGCGATCCAGACAGCCGCAACTTAGTAACAGAAATGTCCAAAACTTAATAGCTAAGTTGTACCTTTTTCTTAATATTATTTCTCCAACTCTCGGAGACTGGTTAATGTTTTTGATTTTTTCTATATTTCGGTCGGCGGTTCGCAGACGGATGATTTATGCATATCCGACCTTTAATTACACGTTGTTAAAATATGCCAGTTTGTTAAATCTTTCGGCTTTGCTTTTGTTTTAATATGGCCGCTTTGTTACAGAACTAAATGCATTTCCTTTTTCTTTTCCCTGTGAACCGATTGTTATGTTTTGTTTCTTTCTAAATCCATTAGGGACCTATGGGGAGGTTACCTAGTGAAATGAAATTAATCTGCAATTAATATTAAGAATATGGTATACGATTTACTAACCACATCTTATAAATTGACCATCTATTGGTCACTATGTATTTATATACACTACTCCGTAATTTTCAATTACTTATTAACTAGGTACATATAGTCAGATGAAAGTTTCTTAAGTAGGATAAGCTACTCTAAAACTAAAAGTTACAAAACAAATATTTATGGTGCTGCCTGATAAAGTAAATGACATTAAAATGTGTAAATTTTGGCTCACTGATAAATAATAAGTACCTACCTACCTAGATAGACGGTAAATATGATAGTCTCGTGAATAAAATTAAATGCAGATTTAGGTAAATGCCTTCTAGGCAATTACTCGACTTTTTAATAGAAAGCTTCACAAAGCCCTGTCTAACTTACTAGTTTCGTTACAGATTTCCAGCAAAATTTCTTGCACTTGTCCATTCCATCTCAAACGACAACAAAATAACTTACACGCTTCATTACCGGTAGCTGATTTAACAATATTCTTCTACGAAGTAACTACGACCTGTTGCGTTAACTGTTAAACTAGCCATTCGTATTCTTCACAACCTGTCGACATGTTTATTGCAGTCAGAACAATAATTGCAAGTCCAGCGATGTAGACAAAGCCGCGCTGGCTACTGTAGTACCCAGGGGCTGTATGGCCGCATGCAGCGCACAATACTCGGTACTAATGTCCCATGATCGCTATCCTCACGCCATAAATCTAAACGGCTACTGTCAGTGCCCAGTTTTTGTGCGCATGCGGCGATTATGAAAGGCGTCTCGATGTAGCCGGACATTTGTTATCGTGAAGGTTCACTAGCTTGGGTAATTTTTCTTGAGTGATTATGTCCATGTGTGTACGAGTAGATGAATCGATCATAGCAAGTTGACCAGGCTATGCAGAGTTCTTCTAAGATACTTACTTACAACGAAAGGTCTTTGCGGTATGCATTACAAAAAAAAACTCTCAGAAAAAAAAACATATTTATCAAAAGTTAGCAATGAATACGAAATCAAATCATTGATCCTGAAGACTCATATTACCTATCTACAGCTTGCGCATATTAATGCACCATCAATGAAACCATCAGGCCATACACCACTACAGAAGCCGCGTTTTCAAATACCCACGGCACTTCCGCTCAAGTACCCCAGATATTTTACACTAATTACTGGTTACCCATATCGTAGGCGGATCATTGGTTTTCTGTGTGTCCTTCACTTCCCGTCTGGAGCTGTTGAATGGGTCTCGACTCCTCAAAGCGCCGGCGAGGTGTCAGGTTGCAGCCGCCACCGTCAGCCGGGCCGGCACCCACGCGTCTCCTTAGTTTCTATAATATGCTAATCGGAATGCATTTTCTTTTATGAAGGAGCTTTCAGTTAAGAACTTGATCGAGAGTAATTAGGCTTCTATGTAAGGTTTATAGTACCTACCTTTACTTACTGACTATTCTTACCTAGTTCTAATTCCTAGCCAGGTAGGTAGGTAGGTACACTAGGTACCTACCACCTTTCAACCAACGTTGTTGAATGTTTACACTTTACAGTGTTGATCTTGCAAAATGTAACACTTAAAAATTTGTAATGTAAAATTACTTAAATATACATACTATGTGAGAGCTAAATTTTAGTTAACTGTCACATTTGTGCTCGAGTTCTATAATGACATTTTAATAAGCCGATATGCAGCAGCCTGCGAGCATGAGTTCTCATGAGTGCCGCGGTTTCCGCAGGCAGACACACGATACATTTTTGCGATAAAGCAATCTAAAAAACGGCTTTACAAAGTATCTATCGATCGAGTTCCATATTGCCATTGTGCCGGAGCGGACACGGTGTTATCTGATCGGAACTCCACTCTCCGTCAAGTGTTTCAAAGGAGTGAAGAGACGGCAGAGCCTCATTGTCATAGTGTAACAAGATCACCTAATCTACCTGCGCTTGCAACTTGCGCTTTTGTCAATCGCCTGAAAAAAACCTCTTTGTTGTCGAGTCCTAATAAAAAGTAAGGCATTGTAAGGTTTTTACGTCTTCAGATATAAAAGTATTATCACATTTTATGGGAAATTTAACAACATTCTTACCTCTTGCTATCCTAACAATCTAATAACGATTCAAAATAACAAATAGCTATCGAAAATCCTATCATATTACAATTGTACCTATGTAGGGCCAAATTAAACAGTTAGCTGAGATACATCAGCCACAGGTACCTAGGTAGGTACGATACTTAATTAAGATAAACTAGTTGATACATATATCTTAAAGGTAACTACTTAGGTAGGTATCTAATTAGAAATATTAAGATTTATATTCCTCAAATTATGAACCATTAGATATCACCACTAAATAAGTAATACTTAGGTACCTAACTATATACCTACTTCAAAATAAATGGTAAAAGCTAGATAATTACCTACATACATACCTAACTAAATACAACCAAACATTTGCGATGTGACATCCTAGCTCTAATAATCCGTACAATACAAACGCAATTATACTTATCGATTATAATTATTCTTACAATCGCATCTATAGGGTAACGTAACGTACCTAGGGACATTTTCGACTACCCCAACTTTGAATGAAGCTATCGCAGCGTACAACTAAGATATGAATGTGAAATTTTCTTTGTTCGGTAGGATATATAATCTATTATCACTAGTATTTGTGCTAAAGCTTTAGTGTGGCCGGATTTTATTAAATTAAGATAAAAGTAAAAATGCTTGTTTTGACCCAAGGTACGTTACACGTTTGTACCTTGGGACACTGTTTCCTATAGCTTTGTACTATGGAAAATGCAAACTTCTAAATAACGCCTTATATCTCTGTTCTTATTGATTTACTGCATCTCTCTTCTGTCTAGTTTCACTCTGGCACTAATAAGAACAGAGATATAAGGCGTTATTTCGATGTTTGCATTTTCCATAGTACAAAGCCATAGGAAACAGTGTCCCAAGGTACAAATTTAATCGTGTCCCAAGGTACAAAAAAGCAATATTTAACCAAAATTTAAATATCTTTATTTTTAATTTAGGAATCTTTCAGTTAATTGCCATGTCATAAAATTAAATAACTGAAAAGTTATACGTGACATCCATGTCTTTATTTAGAACATGCCTCAATGAGATAAAGCAACACAAAAAACTATACAAAAGCTACTTTTGACTCCAAAAAACTTCATATTGTTTTCACCACACACTCGATGCTGGTATGATCACGAGACTCACTAGTTTTGCCAAGCGAGTAAAATACTATGCCTAGGGTAGAATTTTAATGTGTTTATTTAGCCGGTTTTTAAAATACAATCAATGTCCCGAGGTACAAGCGTCCCAAGGTACGTTACGTTACCCTACTTATCTTTAAAAAAAACACTCGCACAAGTCATAGAGAAGACGTTTTCTGCGGACCGAAGCACCCCGCAGCGAAGCGGCGCGGTCAAAAGCTCGTCCTTTCTATCGCATGACAGCCGAAATTGCCCTACAAATGTACGTAAAAACTATCTGCGACGCACGTTTGTTTTACAAAACAAGCCGTTTCGACATGTTTGACGACGGTTCCACACACTTGACGCCACTGCCTCGCTGTTCTTCATTAGGTTGATAAGCGTGTCTTCGGTTTTTATGACACTCGCTCTCCTTAATCTTGACATTGGGTTGCATGAAGAGCTCTTGACAGTTTAGTATTGTTCCACTGAGTTTTGTTCTGTTACTAATCCCGTTGTAGTTGCAGGTATGCAGGGGCGTATTTAAAGATTGCGCGTCGTGGGCTCCCGTAGTTTTCCGCCCCATCAAAAAATGAAAGATAACAAAAAGAGCAGTCTGTGTAGAGTAGGTACCTACCGACCTACATATGTATTAGAACATTGTGGTGATAGATTTGTATAGATAATGATACAAGGTGGGCCAAAAGTAATCACCCTATTGGAAGTTGCTCTCATTTGTACAAATGGCGGCGCCCATTTGGCCGATATAATTTTCTTGACTTTACCAATAAAATTGTAAAGGTTCAAATAAACATGATCAAAAAACAGAATCAAAGTTTTTCATTTAGAAAAAAAATGAGAGCCAAACATAATTGGATGACTTCTTTTAGTCCACCTTGTATCTTTCGAACAAAAAAAAAATCTGGATAGACGAGTACATTTTAGAACGTTTAGAAATAAACTGGTGCAGGGCGACTGAGAGAGTCATTTTCTTTATTAGATTTCCTAAAAAAATACCGAGGCGGAAAAAAAAATGACTATTCCACCGGTTAAGAAACGAACAAATGCCGGCTTTCATACTTTAAAAATCCGGCACTGCTCGTCACCAAAATACCTCGGAGTGACCCTGGATAGATCTCTCACGTACAAAACCTACTGCTAAAACACCAAGAAGAAAGTTAGCTCCCGAAACAAACTTCTGCGACGGCTTACGTCTACCAGCTGGGGCGCCTCTCCGCAAGTTCTACGAACAAGTAGCCTAGCACTCTGCTTCTCAGCTGCCGAATATGCCTGCCTCATATGGGCAAGGTCCGCGCATGCTAGAGAAGTAGATTTTGCTCTTAACGACACAGTTCGTACAGTAACGGGATGCCTCAAACCGACACCGCTCTTCACAATCTACTCTCTGGCTGGGATAGCACCCCCTAGCAAACGGCGAAAAGTGGCATGTTCTGTTGAGAAAGCCAAACAAGAATGCGACTCCAGACATCCACTTTACTCACATACTGCCGCACCTCCCCACCTTAAGAGCCGCAAAGCGTTTCTAAAAATAGTGAGGTGTCCTAAACGGATGAAAACCCACAAATCGCAAGGCTAAGTCTCTAGGAGGAAAAGCAGCCCCAGGATCCTTTACTACCTCTTGAGGAAAAATTTGCTCCCGGTAACAGTCTCCCCTGGCACATTTGGAAGACTCTAAATCGGTTGCGAGCAGAGGTAGGCTGCTGCAAGGACAATCTCTGGAAGCGGGGCTAAACCGTTGGTACCAATCTATGCGACTTTGGTACCGCCCCCCAGAATATGGAGCATTTACTCTCCTGTCCCCCTGTGCCCTTCCACCTGCACTCGGGAAGACTTACTCCAGGCCAACCAGAATGGTATTAAAGTTGCTTCTTTTTGGTCTAGACAAATTTAAAAATTCGCATGTTCACTGACACGAAAAAAGAAGCGTGGAGTACCTACATGTATAAGATTAAGAGTATTGTGGACATTGTGGTGATACCTAGATTTGCAAAGATAATGATATCTTCCGAACAAAAAAAAAGTTTTTCTGCATAGAAATATATTTATATTTATTTTTATATTTATTTTATTTTTATATTTAAGAATATATTTTAGAACGTTTAGAAATAAACTTGTGCAGGGCGGCATTTTTTTTTCTTTAGATTTCCTTCAAAAAAATACCAAGGCGGTAAAAAATTAGACTTCCACCGGTTCAGAAAAGAACAAAGGTCGGCTTTCATACTTTAAATCTAATTTCTTAAGACATTAACATGTGGAAAGATGGCTCAGGGCGGTTCTAGGCTTAGGTCCTAAAATATTGTTCTGTACTTTTTTTATCCTCCAACCTAAAGCACAAGGGCGGCCTACCGGCCGCCCCTGGGCCGCCCTACGCCGCCTGCCGCCCCGGGCTGTAGCCCTTTTAGCCCTAGGGTAAATACGCCCCTGCAGGTATGGGTTAGTCCCGCTATGGTATGGTCCCGGTATGGCACCCTCTTAAAATACCTATCAAAAAGTCCCGCTATGGTACCCTTCAGTTTTTGGTACTGTTGTAAAATAGATCTAAAAGATGGGTACCATAGCGGGAGTTTTTGATAGGTATTTTAAGAGGGTGCCATACCGGGACCATACCATAGCGGGACTAACCCGCAGGTATTACCAATAGGTATAGCCTGAGGGTATAGCCAATGGGTAGGTACGTCCTACGTTTTTAGCTTTTTAGGTACCTACGCTACGGAGTACCAAAGTACCATGTGTTTTTTAAACTACTATTATATAAGTAGAACTTATATTATATACGGCGTTTGACAGTGCTTCTTGTGTGGCTTCATTTATACCTTGTATAGAATAAAGTTTGTTATGGAATTTGGGGGCTTTTGCAGAGCTTATTTATTATGATTGCCTACATGATGCCGATTCTGAAGGCACAAATTCTACAATTGTAATTTTAGTGCTGTCACACCTTAAATTGTACAATGCCGAGTCGCACAAAGGAGCTTGGCTAATGTCGGCGTTATACCTATGCCTGTCTCTTTATGTCCTCCGTATAGTACTTAAGTTCCTTGGTCAAAGCAAAGCAGCAATACATTTAGGCCCTCCGCGCACTAGGCAGCCTGGCTGCGCAGCCAGGGTTGTGGCAGCCAGTAAAACATATGATGTTGTATGGGAGCCCGCGCACTAGGCAGCCACGAATTCCCATATATTTTACTGGCTGCCGCAACCTGGCTGAGCAGCCAGGCTGCCTAGTGCGCGGGGGGCCTTAAGGTCGACAGTAGGTTAAAGAAGAGTTTCAAAATCATAGAACTAACCTGCCAGTCACTACAAGCGAGCATTCTGTAGAGGGTTTCTCAAGCAAAACATACAATTTTAATTCAAAAACTTTATTAAGGGGATCCCTAAAGCTAAAATGCTAAAGTCGGCTTGATATACTTGATTAGATTGGAAAAACGGTGGCTTCTATCACATTGATAAAAATATATTTTGTAGCAGAGGGTATACTGAACATGTTAGTTGCTTATAAATTGGTGCAGGATTATAATAAGTATGTTAAAAAAAATTGCAAACACACCATGTCTTTTGCCATTTTTTGACTTATTATGAAAAAACCCTCGAAATCAGAGGGCCCATTTTCATGGAATCTTATATGTATGTGTAGGTAATTAAATTCTTAACAAAGTTACCTTAAAGAGTTGGATTTAATGGACCAGAAGTCAACTTTTTTTGCAAAAAACTAATAAATTCCGGTTTAAAAATGATGACACCGTGACAGATTTCAGATTTCTTCAGTCGTCGCCCTGGTGGCGGCCTGTTAGGAGCGATACCCACGCCATTTTATTTTTTATCAAATATTTCACAAAAACTGATTAAATCAACAAATTATGACTACAAGTATTATAATACATATGCATTTGCTATGGAAAGTTAATTTTCTAATCATTTTAGATGCAGAAAAGCCGAAAATTCTTAGAAAACATTTCGCCTTTTCGATTTGTTTACATTTTTTACTATAGAGTTACAGATGCATAGATAAAGGTAAACATTGCACATAATGACACTTATTAGATTCTCCGAATAAGAACTATACGGTCAATGCAGTATGCCAAAGCGCGAGCCTGTTTATATTCTGAGGGGTAATTTATTTTATTTTAACGGTTGTGTATGGTAGGTATGCTACACAATATACAGGGTGTTGAAAAGTAAGTTCATAATTTGTTTTATTTGAAACCAAAAACCGTAGTTAATTAAAAATATATATATTTTAAGATGTGGTAGTCTGTACACTACAGGTTGTTAAAAATAAGTAATGTAAGCAAATCTCGCGCTTGATTGATGAAGGTGCATCGGCGACACTAGGTGGCGCTACTGGTCTGAAATGGGCGAGTTCGCGCATGCGTACTGGAGGTCAAGGACTCGCTCGCTTCCGCCGCGCAGGACGCCACGGCTGCCATCTTGTTGTTCGACACGGGAAAGACGCAAGACAACGTTTATTATTTAAAATCGTCGCGAGTGCCATTACATGTTAAATTCATGTTAAATCTTTTAAAAAGTAATAAATAACTTTACTACTAAGTTGCTGTGTGTGTGATTTACATTCTTGTATAACTCAGAAGAGGGATAACCCATGTGATGTGATGTGATGTGTTAAAAAGTATCAGTGAATGCGTGGTAAAAATGGGATCTAGATCCGATAAAAAAGAACGCAAGTTGCGTAAAAAACTAATAGCCGATGCAGAAGCACGGAAGTTGGAAAAACGCATCGCTTCTCTTGAAACTTTGTTAAGATCAAGTGCTAACGTGGTGCATCCAGTGGAAGTACGCCCATATCCAGAAAATAGCGATGGCGCCATGACGCCGCCATTACCGGTTGCAATTACTGACGCTACTACGCCTGCAGAGGAGTCGACCGGCGTGTTGGGCACAGGGCGCGGGCGGTCGTTGAGCTTCGGGCGTCACGACCCGCCGCCGACGCCGCTGCAGTCGCCGCCGCTGCCGTCGCCACTGGCGGCCGGTGCAGCGGTCTCGCCATGTGTCAACCACACGCCGTCGTCGGTCACACAGGCGGCGCCACCACCACAGGGCCACGCAGGCCCGTTGCAGTCGATACCGCCGCCCGGCTTGAGGGCCGCGCCACCACCGCAGAGCGCCTGCTCGTGCGCCGCGTGTGCCGGCGCCGCCGGGCCCGGACCCGCGGGCGCGCCGCCAGCGCCCCATCTCCCGCCATCATCAACGACTTCCCGCGCATGCGCCGCCGTGACCTGCTTGGGTATGTCGTTGCCGGCGGCTGCTGCAACTGATGTCTCCGACTGCACTACGAAGTATGTAGAACATTCTAATTTACGCTATGTTGGTCGCAGTGACCCTATACCGGACTACGATCCGAAATTGTCTCTAATTACTATGGAAATGTGGATACGTAAGGTTGAAGGTCTCGCTAAAATGTATTGTTGGGATGATAGGACATTAGTGTATAACTGTTCATCTAAATTGCGAGGATATGCTAGACGCTGGTATGACCAATTACAAGAGATAGACTTAACATGGCCCGAGTTCAAGGCCAAGTTACTTATAGGGTTTCCGTCCCGTAAGAGTAACCTCAACATGCTGCGTGATTTGGTTAACGTAATAAGGCGCCCTGAAACTGATTATTTGCAGTTTTATTATGATAAATTGGCGTTAGGCAACGCGTGTGGTATTTCACCGTCACTAATTACAGAGGCTATAATAGGCACAATCGGTAGTGAACTGGTCGAAATAGGTGCAATATCTGCGGGTTGCCGCGATCCCAATTCGTTACTAAACTATTTATCGTCGCTACAATGTAATGTCTCAACGTCTACGGTGGGCCCACATCGTCGCAGTGATGCGGCGACGGGGTTAAATTTTGCTAAAAAATATGATAGCAGTAAACTAAAGTGTCACATTTGTAAAAAACGGGGCCATACTGCCGGGCGTTGTACGTATAAAATACGTGATAAAAGTGAAAATTCTCCTGTGATTTGTGAATTTTGTAATAAAAAGGGGCATGATGTAAACAGCTGTTATCTAAAATTACGAAAATGTACCTATTGTGGCAAAACGGGTCATTTAAAGGAGACATGCCTAAAGTTTAAAAGTCGTCATGCAAGCAGTACGCAGTCAAATACACAAACTGTCCGATTAATTCAGAACGCAGGTGATTGTGGAGCTAAATATTATATGAATGTTAAGGTAAATGAGTGTAATATGGACGCATTTATCGATTTCGGTAGTTCTTGTATCACAATTACTGAGTCCGCAGCTAAACAGCTTAACTTGGACACTCATAAAATGACTAGCACAAGCGTTATTAAGGGTTTTGGAGGGTCACAGATAGCACCCCTTGCTGAAACGCTAGTGGACATCACAGCTGACGAGGCCACTTGTAAATACCTAAAGGCGTACGTTGTACCAGACGGCGTTCAAGATGTAGGTATTATTATAGGCCAGCCTTTTACGGATTATCCGGACGTGTATGTCATAAAAACTCCTACAACTTTAAAAATGTATAACGCCTATTTATTGAGCGAATTACCCGCAGTTTGCGAAGATTCTGACCGTGTTAATATTTTTTCGAATGAGCGGATTACCTTACAGCCGGGTGTAAATAAAATAGTTGTATCTTGCAGTGAATTAATATCGGGTCCTATGCTAGTGCATCGCACAGAATACAATACTCCGAAATCTGAATGTTATATTCCACAACGTGAGGCTGAGGTAATTGACGGGAAAACTGTTTTGACGATAACCAATATTAGTAATGGTGAAGTTGTTTTACCGGAAGGACAGTGCGTAGCGCGAGCTACTATTACGGATGGTGCTAAACAGTATAGTATTGGTGAAAATTTAGAGCCATGTGTCGTAAGTGAACTTGAGACAATTTTACACGACTACTCGGATTGTTTCTCTGGTGACGAAAACAAAATAGGTAAATGTTCAGTAAAAATGCACATTGAATTGACAGATAAAAAACCTATTTATTATCGTCCTTACCGGATGTCAATAAAAGATCGTGAAAAAACCCGCGATATCGTTACGGACTTATCAAACAAGGGTATAGTCGAGGAATCTAACTCTCCTTACGCCAGTCCAGTGATTTTAGTTCCGAAAAAAACTGGTGATACCCGACTTGTCGTTGATTATCGTGCACTGAATAAAATTACGAAAAAAGAGAGGTATCCTTTACCATTGATTCAGGATCAGTTAGACCGGTTAAGCAAGCAGCGGGTCTTCACTTGCCTAGATATTTTATCTGCCTATCACTGTATTCAGATCGATGATGAGAGTAAACAATATACAGCTTTCATTACGCCGGACGGACACTTCCAATATACTAGGATGAGCATGGGATTAGTCAATGCGCCTTCTGTGTTCCAACGGGCGATGGATGATGTTTTAGGCTCACTTCGATTTAAATTTGCTACTGCCTACTTGGATGATGTCTTGATTTATGCTGAGACTAATGAAGACGCGCTTGACAGGTTAAAGGCGATTTTGAGCAAGATAAGAGAGGCTAACATGACATTACGACTTGATAAATGTTCATTTTTAGTATCAAAAATTGATTATTTAGGACATGAAGTGTGTAACGGTGAGGTCAGGCCATCGCAACATAAACTGTCGGCGGTCCGGGATTTTCCAGTTCCCGAGTCTGTACATCAGGTTCGACAGTTCATGGGGCTTGCGAACTACTTCAGAAAGTATGTATCTAACTTTGCTTCGCTCGCCAGACCTATAACAACCTTAACCAAGAAAAATGAACCTTGGGTTTGGGGTACCGAGCAGACTGAGGCTTTCGAACAAATAAAGACCATACTAGTCAATAGACCTGTCTTAGCATTGTTCAATAGTGATTACGAAACTCAGATTCATACTGATGCCTCTAAAGTAGGGCTTGCTGGTATACTGCTACAAAAGCAACCTGATGGTACATGGAAACCGGTTGCCTATGCCAGCAGGCAGACTACTTCAGCTGAACAAAAGTACCACAGCTATGAACTGGAGACCTTAGCTGTCGTTATGAGCCTACTGAAATTTAAGGTTTACGTTTCCGGTTTGAAATTTGTAATTGTAACCGACTGTAACGCTTTGCGCTGGACATGGACAAAACGTGATTTGTCGCCACGTATAGCCCGTTGGTGGCTTGAGGTACAAGGATATGATTTTGATGTAGAGTATCGTGCTGGAAAATCAATGGCTCACGTAGATGCATTAAGTCGCAATCCTGTTGGCACAGTTATGCGTCGTGTTGAAGTAGACTTAATAGAGAGTTTGCAGCAGGATGACGAGTCTATATGCTCTATTGTTAACGAGTTAAACGACCAGATAGATAGTGGAAATTTAAAAGGGTTAGCCGTAGATTACACTATCGAAAACTCGGTACTATTCAGGAAAGTTAATGGCGACAATAAAGTTGTAGTGCCTAAGCAATCACGTTGGTCACTAGTACAGTCTTTTCACGATAACAATGGACATGTGAACTTCAATAAAACATATGAGGCTGTGAGAACAAAATACTGGTTTGCAAACATGCGGCGTTTTATTCAAAAGTATGTTCGTGCCTGTATTTCATGTCAGTATGCTAAGAAACCTACAGGTAGATTAGTTGGGCTATTACATCCGATAGAAAAAGTAATGGTACCATTTCACACTGTTCATATTGACCATCTCGGTCCGTTCTGCAAAAGCCCTTCAGGTAAAATGTATATATTTGCTATCATAGACGCCTTCACAAAATTTATTTGGATTGAGGCTGTACGAGATACTAGCTGTACAAACTCGCTTAAGGCGCTGGACCAATTCATGAAGGTCTTTGGACTACCTAGCAGAATTATCAGTGACCGAGGCAAAGCGTTTGACTGTCATGAGTTTAAAAAATACTGTGCTGACCGACAAATTAAACACGTAATGAACGCCGTAGCAAGTCCTAGGGCAAACGGTCAGATTGAAAGGTATAATCGAACAATACTTGATGCTCTTGTCTCCTATGTTGGTGATGATCAAAACAACTGGGAAATATATTTACCTAAGGTTCAACTAGGTCTGAACTCCAATACTAACAGTACCACGGGATCCAGTCCGTTAGAATTAGTATATGGATTCCGGCCCCGATTATCCGGCGATTTGGTTGCTCCTACGAGATCAGGTACTTTCGACAGTATGCGTGAATCAGCTGCATTGAGAACAAGAGCTGCAGCTAAGAGATCGAAACTTATGTTCGATAAAAAAAGACGCACCGAAGCTCCTTTTAAGGTGGGACAGTTAGTGTTAGTCCAGCGAAAACTTTTTAAGAAAGGTTTAAGAAGTGGCAAGTTAGTGCCACGTTATGATGGACCATATGTCGTAGTTAAGGCTCTCCCACATGACCGTTATGTTATAAAAGGAAAAAGTAATTGTGGTCGGAAATATGAAAATGTTTTAGCCCGAGATAAACTCAAACTTTTTCATAACACTGTTGATTCTGATTCGGATTAAGAACTGAATTTTATAAATATTACTAACTCTAATGTGACTGATTCTGATTACCTTATTTTGAGTACTTATATACTTAGAAGATAAGTATTTCGTTAAGTTTATTATTTTATGTTAATTTACTTTATGTTTTAAGAGATGCCTTATTTTACAGTCGAGCTAATTGTTATGTTTGATGATTTATAAAGACTTGAAAGGCAATTGTAACCTGTGACTATGGTTAAAATACAAAAAAAAAATACTTGTTATGTATTATTTGGTAAAAATAATTATTATTACTTACCAGAGACTGATGATTGTGATGGTATATGTAAACCAATATATTAATTTGTAAGAACATGTTCCAAATACATGTTTTTCTTAATATTTGATCGATCTTTTCTATTTAATTAAGCCAAAATAATAAAAAAAAAAAAAAAAAAACTAACTTCGTGGTTCCCATAAAGTGTTGCAGGCCTTAAGAGGCGGTCCAACCAAAATTATAATATTAGTGTTGAAGGCCTTAAGAGGGCGGTCCAACCAAATTTATTCTATTAGTGTTGCAGGCCTTAAGAGGGCGGTCCAACCAAATTTATACTGTTAGTGTTGCAGGCCTTAAGAGGCGGTCCAACCAAAATTATAATATTAGTGTTGAAGGCCTTAAGAGGCGGTCCAACCAAAATTATACTATTAGTGTTGAAGGCCTTAAGAGGGCGGTCCAACCAAATTTATACTATTAGTGTTGCAGGCCTTAAGAGGCGGTCCAACCAAAATTATAATATTAGTGTTGAAGGCCTTAAGAGGCGGTCCAACCAAAATTATACTATTAGTGTTGAAGGCCTTAAGAGGGCGGTCCAACCAAACTTATACTATTGGTGTTGCAGGCCTTAAGAGGCGGTCCAACCAAATTTATGCTAATAGTGTTGCAGGCTTTAAGAGGCGGTCCAACCATGTGACTCTTGCAGGTTATGAAGAACCCAAATGAAGAAACTGTACGGGGCGTACAGTGACTTCAGAATGGCCGACTGTAAGCAAATCTCGCGCTTGATTGATGAAGGTGCATCGGCGACACTAGGTGGCGCTACTGGTCTGAAATGGGCGAGTTCGCGCATGCGTACTGGAGGTCAAGGACTCGCTCGCTTCCGCCGCGCAGGACGCCACGGCTGCCATCTTGTTGTTCGACACGGGAAAGACGCAAGACAACGTTTATTATTTAAAATCGTCGCGAGTGCCATTACATGTTAAATTCATGTTAAATCTTTTAAAAAGTAATAAATAACTTTACTACTAAGTTGCTGTGTGTGTGATTTACATTCTTGTATAGTAAGTATTTTTAAAAATTGAAGATCTAAAATTTACATAATTTTTTAAATCTATTTAACAAGCTTTGCAAAAAAGCGGTTAAGTGCGACTGTATCTCGCCATGAAAAAAATGAAATGTTTACTGTAGCTATGAATTTTATGCGTTACAAGTGGAATAAAATACCGCATAATATTATGTACAACTATGTAAGAGCCTAGTTTAAAAAAAAAAACTCATAAGAAAATATTAAATACACAGGTTTTTTAACCCCTGAAGGAAATAGAGGGGTGTTATAAGTTTAAAGTAAGGGCTGAATTTTTTTTTTAAATTAGGGTGATAGGTAATGTATATTTTTAATGATTTTTTCAAATAGATAAATGTTATACCATTTTTAAATTGCCATAAAATTACCTATAGTTATAGTTATAGAAAAGGGCAGGGCTACCAGTGCCCATTCGCCACTGCAACCTAAAAGATCTATAAATTATGACTCCCCATGCCGAGTCTCACTCTACAGGCCCAGGTCTTTTTTAAACCTGATATTACCTATACAGGATGTTGCAAAAAGGGTATACTGTGCCGAAAGGGTTTGACTCAGGGGTTATTCTGAACAACTTTTGTTCTCCAAGTTTTGGAAATTCTCGAAAAATAAATTCGGTCTCTATAGTAAAAAGTCACGTGATCGAATAAGTTTCTATGTAAAAGGTTTTGTTACGTGAATTTTCAAAATTGTAGAAGAAAAGTGGATCAGAATGGCACCTAAATCCACTTTTGGCTAAGTTTTATACCCTTTTTTCAATACCTTGTATAAAATATCGTCAGCGTCACCTTAGATCGTAATCATCGTAACTCCTCGTGACCAAATTTTAGAGGAGACAAAAATACTGTTTTATTTGTAGTTCTAGTTGGCATACTACCCACCTAAAGTTTTTTTTAACTAGCCTAAAAATGATTTGTTTAGACAGTCTATCTTCCTGTTCAACCGCAGCCTGAGTGCCAGTGACTCAATGACTGAAAGGAGGCCATTAGTGCTCCTAAATAAATAAAGCAGGCCTGTAGATTATCTTTCAGTGTACCGACACATCTGATTGCTGTAAGAGCCTGATAAGCTCTTCGAACGAGTCATACCTCTGTGGTGGTACGGTTTCGACCTTTCGGACAGTCAGTTTGGCATCCGAAATGCGGATTCGAATAGTGGGTACAATACTTTGCGTTCGTTCACTGTCGGAGCAGGATAAGAACCACGGGCGAGTTGTTGCGCTGGCTGTTTGCTTAAAAATAGTAACCGCGTTCAACTCTATCCCCTAGAGGGCGAACCTTTAGGGCGGCTCTTGTATACCATCACTTGTCTTCTTATCTGCAGAAAATTGACAGAGGTCATACGTGTCTAACAAGTACATTAAGGATGCGAAAAGAGAGGGTTTGTTTTCACTGAAGAAGTTCAGTTGCGGAGTTCCACAGCGGTAGGTCTTGGACCCCTCTGCTGTGGAACTTGGCATACAACGCGGTCCTGCAAATCAAGCTCGCAAACGGCGTTAGCACAGTGCATTTTTCTAATGTCACACAGGTCGTGAGGTAGGCTGAGAGCCTCCTTCGGGGATGACATCCCAATGATTCATTACGAAAAAATTGCTGCAGCTGTGCTCGCCATGCAGTGCATGGGCTACTTCCGAATCTGGGGGGCTGTTGCAAAGGAGTCCGTTGCCTCTATACGGTACGGGTTCCGTGCGATCTATGATCCTTCCGGGAGCACCTGTCTTGTCAAGTCGAAGAGAATGGCTCGTATTCGACGCAACCTGCAGTACTGGTGGGATTGGTTGGAGGACAGGACAGCAGGAAGCTGCAGCAGCCGTCATGCTGTGATTCGACGCATAGATGCAAAAAAAAGTTGAAAGTAACTTCATGTTGATAAAATATTAGATCTTAATTTAACAACATAACATTGCAAAAAAAAATTAACATTGTTGAGTATGTTATTGTAATTTACTAAAGTAGTAATAAAAACAAAGGCTTATTGCATAGTTTTCGTTCACGTTCGCCTACATCGCACGTTGTATATGAGAATAAAGGGTATAATTACTAAGTTTTCTTGTTTAAAAATCACGGTTTGGGGTTTAGAGGAAAACAAATGGTAAAATGCGGAATACAGTTTTTTTTTTCGAATAAAGAGGAAAACATGTGAATTCAAAAAACGTTTCTATTGACACCAAAGAGTACTTTTCGCCGAGAAAAGTGGAGTTACAATGTTTGCGATCTAAAGTGATGATAGAACTAGAACTTATTTTTTCAGTTCACCTGCTGTTGAGTGAAATCGTAATTAGGTAAATGCCTCCTTGACATGAAAATAACTTTTTTTTATAATCGTTATAACAAAACCGTTTTTTTTAATACAGCAATATTTGTAGGTGTACTTACAGTGAGCAAAAGAGCGCAGCAAGGTGTAAATTTTTTGGTTTTTAAGAAACAAAAATATTATTTCTATCATATCCCAAATACACATAAGTACTTAAAAAAAAAATACACACTCTCGCCTTGTACTAATGTACTCCCTTGCGGGGGTACTTACATGTTATTATTTTTCTGGTGACCTCCCCATATCCCTTTGCCAGCTACGTAACCTTTTGTGACACCCTGTATATGCAGAGTTCTGCAAACTACTGTTCTGCTTTTGAAACACCAAAAAAAAACAGGTCGTCTAACTAAAAGGTCACGTGACCAAAAAAAAATTATATGAAGAAGCGTTTTTTTCATGAATATAAAAAATTACGTAGGATAAAAGTTTTTCAGAGTGACGCCTGAGTAACGCCCTTTCGGCTAACTATACTTTTTTTATTACACGGGGGCAGAGTTTAATACAACACCCTGAACTATTAAACTCTGATAATATTTTCGCGATTTTTTTACATTCTGATTTCATTTCCTGGCTTAGAAATAACATCAATAACATGCTGCACACGTAGGTTTCGGCAGAAGAAGGCTGATCACCTGATGTCCGAAACAGTGAAACGATCCATGCTGTCGGATGGGCATGTAAAGCAGTCGGTCCTGCGCCTAGCTCTCTCCAGTCGTGTCGGTCAAGCCGTCCCACTGGGCTATGAGAGTGATGGAACAGAGAGTGCTCCTGTGTACTGCGCACACACTTGGGCACTATAATCTACTCCTGCGTAGATGGCTGATCTCAATTGAGATTGGCCGCCGTAGTCGAAATTCGGCTAGGAGGACATTACGTAGGTTTCGGCATAGTATTAAACCCTTTTTGCAACAACCTGTATAAATATCGGCACGGGTACGACTTTATATATAATTAATTATTAAATATTAAAAATACTTTCAAATAAAAATAAATATTTTCGTATCACAAAACAATATTACTTACTTAGTATATTTTTAACAAAGTGGCATGTCTTCACTTTTATGTTTTCGAGTACTATGTTAAAATTTCATGTCATTGTCCGTAGAACGCCCCGCATACCTCAGCCCCCCCTCACTAGATTTGACAGATTCTGATTTTCTTCCAGCTTTAGTGACAGCCTTAACACTGTCACAAAACATACAAAGTATTATCAATTTCATCATTCACAAATAATATTGTAGGTTTCGATTTCTTATGTTTTTTTCTAAATCAAGGAATGTTAGGTTTTGAAAAATATGTTACAATTTCAGAATCTATTTTAAACTAAAGTATTACTTTTTACTTCCTCTAACCCTTAATACACCTATTCTCTGGCTAGTCCGGAACCTCTAATAATTGCATAAAATATTATCTACAAAGCAATCTTATTTTTATTACATTGTTGAATCGTCTTTGCGTTATGACTATTCTTATTAACCAGTTTAAATAAAATTCTTCTTACGTCGCATTTATAACATCATCGGTTTTTAACAACCTAATTATAAATATACTCATTATTATCATCTGCGTTTCTAAATTTAGAATAGGGAGCGCAAAAAAGTTTTTTAACGGAAACCGCTAACCGAATTTGTTTAGAGGCGCGGTTTTCAAGATACGGTAAATAATCACGATGAAAATAAAATTATTTGAACTTGAATTATTTACTATTAAGTTCCATTGAAAGAGGACTAGCCAAGCTCGAGATATTACTACAAAATTCAACTGTAGCGAACCAACCGGTAGCTTTTATGAATATTATTATGTACAAACATGTACACACACTAATCTCATAACTCGCTAAACGTGAAACCTATTAAATATATGCAAAAAGGCAATAGTGAAAAAGGACTTATTGGAATTAATTTATTATCCATTACACCTACATTCAAAATTTATTTAATTACACTTATCGAATGCTATATTTGTTTACTTTTTAAAGCTATTTTAGAATTTATACAGCACTTGAAATTGAAATATATACCCACAAAATGCTAAATCGCCATTATGGCCACTAAAATTAATATCGAAATATTATAATAGGGTGACTGATTCATACAGGATACTTATTGCATTAACAAGCACCAAAAACGAATTCAATCATCAAAGACTAACGCAAAATACTATTGTAGTAAAAATAAATACTTTATAGGGTACTTTTTGTTAAGAGAAGAGACTATTCAAAATAAATTCATAATGTTCCGAAGTAAATGTAAATAGTTAAACATAGGAAGACTGAAGGCGCCCAAATATAATTATAAGAAAAGCTTATCTTTCAAGCTAACATACAGGTATAATACATAGTAATTTTATCTACTGGTAAGCAGAACAAAATGCTCATAGGGTGATTAAATGTTCATAATTTATACGTTTTACATCCGTAAGGAAATATCCAACATGATCGATTTAACCCACATACACAATTAAATACTTATATTTTCATTAACATTATGGACGAAAGAGTGCACTAAAACGAATAAAATTAAATAAATTTTGCAAAAACGTAAAAAGATTGGTATTCTGCGTTTCAGATAATTTACACAAAGAAAAATAATGCGACATTGATTATAAAACTTGTGGCTAAAAGCAGAACTACTGCTTCAGCGCTACCTACTAGCGTTCTCATGTTAATTATAATCGATGTCGCAGTTTCACCAAACTGTGAGCCAATCAAGTATATTGTCAACTGTAGCCAATCGGCTGCGGGTAATTCGATAGCAATTTCTTTGACATCTTGATCAGCGCCCCTGTCGGTAATGTTAGAAACTAAAAAAACGCATACAAACTCCACTGAACCGCCTATCGAATAAGTCGACAATATTCGTGATTAGCTCACTATAGACCACATAGGTACACTTTTTAGTTTTACTATTTTCTAGTCCCAGCACAGTTTATAGTTCATCTTTGAGCAGAGTGTACCGGTTCTTGGATGGAGCCAGTTTCTTGAAGGTGGACTCCGGCGGGGTGGTGACCTTGATGTTGTTCGATGTGTCCGATATCTGAGGCGTGTCCGGGCCGTAGTGGAATTCCCTGGAAAATACAATTAATGACATTTTAATACTGTGATTTTTATTATTTTAAAAAGCTGCTATTGTCTTTTTTCTTTTAACAAATAATAACAGATATTTATTTGACTTTCATTTTTGAAATACTGAAAAGTTTATCGTAAAAGTTTAATACATCCATCCTAATATTTTATTTCGTATTCCTATCTTTCTAATCCTCTCCTTTCCCCACTATGCTGGTCCACTACATGCTTTTGTTTGTTTTATTTTGATCTACGAATTTGAAGGATACTGGTTCAAAAGGACATGTTTGACTAAAAAACCCTCACCTATGCAGCTTCCCCGAGTACAGATCCTGGAGGAACTGGTGCAGGCGGCCCGGAGTCTCCATGTCCTTGTAGTCGGGGAACAGGTACATGTGCCGGAAGGAGTCGATGGCGATCAGCGGCAGGTCCGAGAGAGACTTGCCGAGGTGGTGCAGCGGGTGCTCGAACCGCTCCCCGTCCGCTGTCAGGAAGTTCACGTTCTCTGGAAGTTGGGGAAGGTTTGGTTAGTTATTTTGGAAGCCAAAAAATATATAAGATAAAGATAAGATAAAATACTCTTCATTGCACACAAACAAAAACAGATTCACAAACATAGAAAAGTAATAGTACAATTGGCAGCCTTATTACTAAAAGTAATCTCTTCCAGACAACCACATAGATAGGAAATAGAAAATATGAAAATGGGTAACGTGTGAAAACAAGAGATATTTATAAACTGTATATTATGAGTAATATAATAAGAGTAAAAAAAAATTTTGACGTTTGGCTTCTGCATTTTAGTAACAAGTAAGGGCGCGGCTTTATATCTGTGGTGCGTGACTGCACTGTGATGTTATCCTTATATTTTCCTGGTAATTTCATAAAACAACGCAGTGCACTGCAGCAAAGGGGCCTCGCTTGAACAGTCGGTTGAAGTGTTTTTTTTACTCCCTGTTACTTACTAAACTTGATAAGAAAACCATAACCTTAAGAGTCATAACTCATAACAATGTTAGATATCCTTTTTATGTGTACAAAGAAAAAATAATAATGCTAATGACTATGCATTTTTTAATCAGTTCAATAAGAAAAATTCTGATTAAGCACATAACACCTTCAATATGATAAGAAGTAAATAAAGTGCAGCTAAAAAGAATGAACCTATGTTTACATTCCAAAATACATGGTTGAATCATGAACATGAATCAAAAAGGCCACAGAAATTCGTCTTTATCTTTAACAGGTTTTACTTTACATTACACTACCTATTCCTCAAATAAAACTATAAACTGCTATCATGATTAGACACTTTAAAGTAGACACCTTGAAATACCTTGTTATCAGAGCAGTGTTTTCCTAAACCAGTAAAAAGTTTAGATGAAATAAATGTTTGTTTCATGGATAAACTTTATTAACTTTTTTCATGAATGCTATATGGTATAAATCTGAATATGAATTTATAAAAACTCATGATTGAATCATGTTCAATTTTTATGCATACGAGTATCAATGATAATTTTAGGCATAATGATAGTAGCGAAATAAAGCAATAGCCCAATATCTTATACTAAGTAGAAACATTTATACATACGTTTCTCACTCTCCAGTTCGTTCTTGACAATTTCCTTATATCTTTTAACACTTTCCGTGTCTTTAGGGTTGTGGAACAGTATAAGGAACGGCAGTCCTTCTTCAGTCAGCTCCTCGGCATTTTCAAAGGTGATTTCACGGACAAGAGGGATACACTTCTCTTGCACCCACTTGTATAGTTGGTCAAAGTCTGTCAGGGAACCCTTGTAAGTCTCATCAGGGTCTGTGGAACTCTTTTTGTCCGTGCGGAAAACAACTATTGGTTGACCTGAAAATTGCATTTTTAAATAAGATTATTGAGTAGTTTTAGGATACATTCGTTAAATTTTAATGTACACTCAAAATTTGATTTTTTATTTAAGTGTAGCCTGGCACAAAATTTATGCTTTGCTTTGCTTAGCTTGTATAGGGTAGAATTCTTATTCCTGAGCAACATAGTTTTTATACCGGAATTTTCAAAGTAAAACCTTTTAAGGGAAGGCAAAACTGGAAGGCATAAGGTAGCGATAAATAAAAAATAAGAATAACACACCTGGAGGATGCATAGCTTGGGAAGCATCTCCAAATCCAACATGGAATAAGCACTCATCCTTAAGACTTGCAGCCACTTTCCTCAAAGTTTCATACTCCGTCTGATCTCTCCTGTCAAAGTATCCAATAATATGCCTTTTATCTTCACTTAGCTCCTGAAGCTCTTTGAGAGATGTAAATGTCAAGGTTGAATCAGTCAATTGCTTCTTTATAAACTCTGCAAAAGCCTCTACTGAACGCTGCCCTGTAAATATAAAATAAACTTCGTAATGCTACACTGAAATATGTATATAAATTTTTGATTAACTGGATAATAACTAGATTGAAATATTATAAATGACTTTACATGAAAATCATATTTATATTTACCTCTATATTCCTTCTTAGCTGGTAAACCATTACGGAATAGTTTAAGAGTGGGATACTTAGTAATGTGGAACCTAGTTGCTATGGCCGCTTCTTTGTCACAGTCTACTTTGCCCATCACTACCTTGCCGGGGTCGTAGCCAGCCTTAGTTACTTCATCAGCCGCATCATCAAAAATTGGCATCAACATATTACTAAATCTACACCATTCAGCATAAAAATTTATGAATACAATTTCATTTGATGCTGTAAAAAAACATAGTAAATATTAGGTGATAACATAAACTTTTAGGAAGTTTCATTTAAAATGTCAAGCTTTAGTTGCCGTTATGTTGAGATTCCCACATAATAATACCCGTGCCGCCTATAACAATTAACAATAGAAATTAGTATTGGGTCCAAGAGAAATCACGACTTACCTAATGTCATATCTAAATTACTTTGAGAAATTTGTACCGCCCCACTATCGGTAGGGTTATAGAAACTATGGCATATCTGAAACAAAACAAAGTTCCAACAATAAATTGATTAATTTTCAGTAATTGGACATAAAATAAACATTAAAAAATGTGCTAGGAATACTTACTAAAATAAATGCAGTTGCTACGAGTTTGAATTGCTTCGGTGCCTTCCAATCCATGGTAGGAATTAAGTCGGAAATAAACTCAGTTAAGTTATATTTTAATTCTATTACAATAATGCCGAAAGGGAATAAATATTTTATGCGGCTACTATGCAGTAATGGAGGCGGTGGTGGTAAAAAAATGACGTCGATGACAGAAGACAAGTCGTCGATACGTCATCGTTATCGCCCGTTTAATCTGTGGGTTATGTGATGTAGGTTTTTCAAGAGTATAGTGTTAAGGCGCCGACACACTAGCGGACGCGGCTTACGGACGCGGCTGTCAGCTTTAGCCCGATATAAACCACACTAACACGGTGTTTCACTGCAAGCTCAGACTGCAAGCTTGCGAGTTTTAGTTCGCGGTCTATAAGTGAAAAGTAAACTTAATTACTTAAAACAGACACGTCCGTCAGCCGCGTTCGATGATGTGTCGCCACCTTGATCTTCTCAAACCTTCACCATGCGGTTGATGTTTTCATAAAAACAGTAATTTGGACAGTAAATGAGGCAGCAGCTATGGCTATGGCAGCGCTGGTCTGTGATTTTATCTGTCGCCGTCGCGGGTGTGGCCACCCCACCACCCCACCCCACCCCTCAACTGACAATATATTCCTAATCTGTCAAACAAAACATTTACAAGTAGAAATCGTAAATTTTGCGCATCTTTTTGTAATTTATAAGATAAACTTGAATGGGAAATTCATTTAACAATGAACAAGTTCGTTGGATTTTCCTTAACACTCGTTATAGTTGCGGTATTTGTCTCAAAAGGTGGGTAAATGCTTAAGTTTTAATGTTGCAGTATCTGTGTAACTGACTATAGTAATAACGAAAATAACTATTTCCCTTGCAGTGGTTGGATTAGAATGCTACGTATGTGAAAATCAAGAAGACAACAATGAAAAGTGTGTGAAAACAATAAAAACCTGTGAATATAATCAAGATGTTTGTCTGACTGAAATCAAATGGGGCAGTACTCCATACTGGTCTCAGGGGGCTAAGAAACAGTATTATGTGTCGAAGAGATGTTCCAACAAGACGGAGTGTGCGGCCACGCGGCAGCGCTACATGCCCGTGTGCACCCACATCTGGTACCTGGACTGGGTCTGCTCCGACTGTTGTCAAGGAGACAGGTGCAACTACTATATCATTGTAAGTTTGTCAATATAAAATACACTTCCTATTTACATATTATCGGATCACACCAAAGCCTATAGTGACTGGTCTCTAAAACAGACAGAAATTACCCAATACCTGAATGGAAACCACATAATATGGGGCATATATGACAACATAAAAATAAATATTAATAAAGAATAGTGAAGCCCATTAGTGACAAGACCAGTCCTGAAAGTTATTTTGCCACTCCAAAGAAATGCTTATGGTTAAATGACTGATTGCATGTAAGTTATAATAACAAAAAACTTATTGCAAGAAATCCTGAACCCATATAAGTTTAGCATGTGTTATGATTATGTGTGAAATTAATATTTCATTATTTTCCTTTCCAATTTTTCAGAATGGCAGTATGAACATCAAGCCAACTGTTGGCATACTGGGTATCTCTATTCTATTGCTTTTATTGAAATAACCTTAGCCAGGTTTTCTGTTATATTATAACTGATCAAAAACTGTTACATGAAGTGCCTTTTCTGTGTTAATTGTAATACGATTCCGTCCCATAAATATGATTTTACATAATAATATTTATTTACAATACTGACTGATTTAGAAATAATGAATTGAATCTCTCTGTTTTGTAATTGTACAAGGCATATATTTTATGCATTTTTAATTTTTTATAATAAGTCTTTTAAATTTGACTATACAATATTCTAAGAATACTATATTCTTCTTGTACATACATAACATATAACTATTATGTGTATTCATAAAGTACAGACCACACCGCCAGCCTACTAGCTTGCAAACCTAGATGTAAGATGCAAAATGATGTTCACCTGCCTAGCTTGCTAGCTGGCGGTATAGCCTGATTCTCATTGTCAGAAATTCATTTTTTCATGTATAAATTATACAAGTGAAACATATTTTATTTTTCTTGAATTATTTTATTTATACTCACAATTTTTGTATTATGTATATCTTTGGATTTTGTTGTTTCAAGAATTCAACATCCTTGATTAAAACCATAATAGATAATTATGAATGTATACATTTATAAATACCTACTGTAAAGTAAAGTTTATCAGTATACTCAATAAAAGTAACTACCTACCTTCCTACTTAAATCTATGCTGTTTACTGACCATATAAATTTTTTTCTTAATTTTGTGACAGTGTATGATGAATTATTTTGTACTATGTATGTAAGTGAGTAAGTGACACATTAATGTTTTTGAAATAAAATTTAAAATCATGTAAGTACTTAGTATTTTTATTTATATTACAGTTTATCCCCAAATTTAAAGGGAAGGGATCTTTCAGGTAACTTGATGTCCAGAAAATTATTAGACTGGGTGATGCTGTAAAGAAGATTTTTTTTCTGTATACTCAGACGAATCGGATTTTTGTTTTAGGCCTTATGTATAATTTTTGCTATCATCATACAGTCACAAATAAAACACACTATGGAGATGCTAGAGGTGGTAGCGTATCCCCTTGCAAAGGGAGGATCCTAAACTGAGCTAGGTACATGCTAGGTACATTGAGCCATTATTACATGCGAGTGGCTATGCATTGTATGCCGCCGGCACTGTGTGCACGGCCTTTATAGCTAAATCTATTTATTTTTTAATGTCAGATAGCTATCGTTTATCAAATGAAATTCAGGCAGTCGGCAAAAAAGCTTGACATAAGAAATATAAAAAGTTTCTAAACATGTTCTAAAGTAAATAAAATATTTTGGATATAAGTTACAATACATAAGTTAAACGACATCGTGATAAAAATATAGTATAATTATTACCTAACTACTCTCTGATTTTTAATTGGAAAGAATTCTGACATTTTATAAGTGATGCTACTAAAAAAGTTCTTTACCGAAAAAATGAAAAATTGCGATCCATTTCTGGGCAATAACTTTTTCTTAATATTTTTATACAAAAAGATAAATCTAAATATTTACTTGCTCAAGTAAACTAATACAAAAATAACAAATATTTCAATATAATAGCTGTTCCCGCGATCTTCGCTTCGCCTTAATAAGTTTTCCCGTGGGAATTCCGCGATAAAAAGTAACATATGTGTTAATCCAGGGTGTCAGCTAACTTCATTCCAAATTTCATTAAAATCGGTTCAGCCGTTTTGACGTGAAGAAATAACAAACATACACACATACATACATACATACATACACATATACACTTACAAACTTTCGCATTTATAATATGAAGTAGGATCACGACTCACGACCCATGTATCGAATTAATTTTAATTGCTTTATTTTATTCTTTAGCATGGCATCACTTCCTACTAAATTCAGGGATGATAAACCTTTTTAATCAATTTCAAAAAAAGATTGTCTATTCGGTAAGTACACACGGCAACGTCAAATGGTCGGCAGGGCACACTAACGTAGTGTATGTGTGCACACTAACGTTGTCTATGTGTGCATAAACGCAGAAATCGGTTTACACACCAGTAACAAACCACACACACACACACACAACAGCACAAACGAGTTTGCGCGTAGGCAAATGCCCGTATACCAGCTGTGACATAAAAATATCAACCGGTAGTGTTAGTGAAATAGTTATAAAATTGATGTGAAGCAAAATTTCACTATCTGTGTCTATACACTTCGTAGCTCATTGGTAGAATGTTCGACTAATGAAACATAGGTCGTGAGTTCGAGTCCACGGATGGTTATTTTTATTTAACTTAATTCAAATTTTGCGTTAATTTAAACGCTGTTGAGTATAAAATTAATATATTTGAAACTGACAAATGACTACAAGCTGCATAGCTGTCGACTATTTCTCTTCGCCAAAAATATATGATTCGTTCTTCATTTGAGAATTAAAACCATTCTACCCTCATACAATATGAATAAACGAAATTTGTTTTTAGTTTTAGTGACAATTCACCTCTGCGTCTGCAAAGTGATTCACTTTGTGATTTGTCAATTTAATTAATTACTCTTCGCAGTCAGTATGGAAAGTCACTTAACCATGTTCAAAAAGGCGGAGATAATCGTATTTATATGAACAAAACATTACAATTAGTGAAATCGCAAGACGTTTAACGGTAAGTAACATAGAATTGTAAATATTTTATTTGACTGTTAGAATATTTGTATTTGTATAAGCTAAGTATTTGTTTTTTTTTATTTGCAGAGGAGAACTGTTCAATTATGGGTTCACCGATACGCAGATTCGGGACATGTAGACAGTAGTCGTCTATACGGATGCATCACCACGCCATCGAGATATCGTAGCTGCACATAGCGCTGATCCATTCTGCAGCACCCGTTCTACGGCCACAACACATAATCTATCCCTACAAACCGTACGGGTTCACTTGCGTGCTGCTGGGTTGCGGTGTCGGAAGCCGACGAAGAAAATTGCTCTAACCGATCAGATCCGACGATGTCGAAACAGAGTGCGTTTAGCGACTGACTATTTTAAACTTTGATTGGTGCAACAATGTGGTGATATTTAGTGATGAAAAGTCCTTTAAGTCAGACAAGGATGGACGTAAGACATTATGGCGAAAAAGTGGTGAAAATTATAATTATTGGGGTTAGCTCAGTAATTTTTATTTTTCCATTTGTATGAGATTTTAGTTATTTTGTTAAAGACTTATTATTATTTACAATTATGGGTAAGCCAATGTGTTAATGATGTTATTGTTACTGAGGTTGGAATAAGTTATCTTATTTCTAGCTAATTAACATGTTGATTCATATAACTAATGACTTGCCTATTTACTTTAGTAAAACAGCCAGTCCATTCTTTTCTGATGTTTATTATGATTTAAAAATATCTATTATTATTATATATTATTAACTATGTTTTAAAACGAAAAACAACAAAAACGTAACATCCTTAATGTTTATGTTACGGCAAGAATAAATTTGGTAATTTTAACAATTAATAACTTGTTTCATTTACTTTCTGTGTTGCTTTTATTCGTTTATACTACAATACTATTATTAACCATCTTAAAAAATAAATTAAATCTATAAAAAAAAAACAAAAAAGGAATATTGTAGGTTCAGTGGGATTTGAACCACCATTCCTATTATTGTATTCTTGTATCATACCAACTGAGCCATTCAATCTATTACAATGCCTTGCAAAATTTTGCTTCATATCATAAAAACAATGAATCATTGTCACTGGCACAACTACATGCTTACAATATCCGTGTGTGGGTTGCCCAGAACTAAATAATTACGTCAACGTCGCTGACACACACATACACTACCTACGTTAGTGTGCCCTGCCAACCATTTAACGTTGCCGTGTGTACATATAATATGTTCGGTATGTATGTAAGATTATTGGAACTGCACCATATTGACATATGACAATATACGAGTATTAGGGCTAATAAACAAATATTCAAAATTTTATAAATGTTTATGTACCTATGTACGTTTATATGCTTGTTGGTATGTATGTTTGTCCACGCATATCTCCGAAACGATTGATCTGATTGTCACTATTCTTTTTGAGGGTTCCGTACCTCAATAGGAAAAAAAGGAACCCTTATAAGATCACACTTTGTAGTCACCACCTTTTTTCTCGGAAACGGGTAAAGATATCAAGCTGATATTTCGTATAGATGTACATAATTATGATGAAATTAAAAGGAAAACTACCTCAGGTAATTAAGTATACTTGTACGGAACACTCACTGCGCGAGTCCAACTGGCTCAGTCGGGTAAGCGCCCGCTTCTCAAGCAAGAGATGCGGGTTCGAATCTCGGCGCTGACATGTAGGTAACAATGAGTTCTTTGAATTTAAGTACAATGTATACCATCGCTCTTACGGAGAAGGAAAACATCTGTGATCATATGTGAACCCACCAACACCGCAGTGGACCAGCGTGGTGGGAAATGGTCCAAGCTTAGGAAGGCAGTATGGAGATGCTGGAGGCGGGTTCCGCTCATCTGGCATAATCTTTATTGACCAAAACTCATTTCGCATAACTCGTATGGTCTAAACTTTTTTGGTCGAACCATCACTTTGCCAAGACTTATGTGGCATAAGGCTCGTTTCGTCTAAAACTCTTTAGGCACAATCTTTAAACACCTAAGTTTCGTTTGCTCAAATTTATGTTCGTCTATACCTATGTATAATCTTGTTTCTCCTAATGTTATCTTAATAAATAATATATTAAGTATGTAATAAATGTACAAATTGTGGTATTTTTCTCCTACATCCCGAAAATCACGATATTGTATGATAAAAAAATCGAAAGTTAACGACCAATGGATTGGACAGACTCTGCAGCTGGGTAGAAACAACTTCCAATCAGAGGTCAATAGAAGAATACAATTGGGCTGGGCAGCATTTGGCAAACTTCGTCAAGTCTTCTCGTCGCCCATACCACAAAGTCTCAAGACGAAAGTCTTTGATCAGTGTGTCCTACCGGTTATGACCTATGGGGCTAAAACGTGGACACTTACTGTGGGACTGGTTCACAAACTGAAGGTCACTCAGCGAGCTATGGAAAGAGCTATGCTTGAAAGATCGCATCCGGAACGAAGTAATCTGACAGAGAACTAAAGTCACCGACATAGCTCACCGAGTTAGTAAGCTTAAGTGGCAATGGGCTGGTCACATCTGTCGAAGAACCGATGACCGATGGGGTAAACGTGTTCTGCTGTCCTACTCCCAGCGATGAGTCGCTGACACAATTTCACCTGTATCGCTAATTTGGTACCACCACCGCACATTTTAGACTCACAGTTTGCTGTGACGACCCGCAAGCCAGTCAGTGCACACAATACAATTTTATAGAGCGACATCTCTTTTTTTTACCTCTATTCAAATTCGAACGCAACATCGCCCTGACATCGGCGCGGCTACCGTTTCAAAAATAATTACTAGTTGTTTTTAGATATATTTTCTACGACAGCGATAATTATATAAGATAATTGAGATTATCTTTAATTGTATTTTTCACTGTTTGTAATATATTTAGGTAGGTACGGTAATTATTTCTCACCGTAGGTAAATCCCCTTTTAATTTGGAGCGCCGCACTTAATAAAATGGATACAGGGACTAAAAAAAATATATTATAGTCTCAGATGTCCAGACTCGTATTGAAAAAGTGCCCAGCCCAAAAAGGTTTGTGATCTCTGATTTGTCTAAAATTGATAACTGTCAGAATTCCGTAAGATTACTAATAACAGTGTAACTAAAATAATATAAAATTATACTAAAAATATTATTTTATTTACATACATAAACATAAAATAACCTTATTTTTGGGAAAGCTTATTAGACGCATTTTTCCTGAAATAAAAATGACATATTATGTATCTAGCCTATCTGAAACCTAGTTAAACATTGTGAGATATGGCGTTTCGACTTTCTCCGTGTTCGGCATCATAAGGGTCACAGTGACAGTTAAATAAAGTCAATTTTTCTCTCCACCTTTAATTTGCAAGGTGCGGGTGCCTATATAAATAGAGTGAGTCGCCCGCGCGCCTCAGTTGTAATATCACCATGCAGAAATGACTAGGTTTCAGATAGGCTAGATACATAATATGTCATTTTTATTTCAGGAAAAATGCGTCTATTATGTAGTCTGAGCCTATCTGAAACCTAGTTAAACATTGTGAGATGTGTTTATTATCGCATGGTGGAGAGAAAACCAACTGTGACCCATAAGCTACTGATGAGTATATCAGTAGATAAATATTTAAATCTATAAATTTATAATGCATAGATTTCTAGGTAATAGATATACTAAAAAGAAAGGTATAAGTATACACAAGACTGAAGTACTTCCTTATTATTCCTGACTTGTCAGAAAGTTATGGAAGGTATGTACCTATACATATAGGTAGGTATTTATACATATGGATACACACAGTGCCTCTTCGAAAGCAATACTTATAAGTAATTATTGATCAAAATCTTGTTATTGTCAAGGCAATATTTTTAACATACACTAGCCGAATGGATGGAACCAGTGAAATACTTTGCAACAATATTTAAAAGCTGTAAAATGTAGAATATCGATCCAGGCCGCTGGGGCTCAGGTCAGCACATGCTGACTAGGGTATGTAATTCTGGACTGACCTCAGAAATGCAGCAGCCGACCCTGGAGCCTCGAGGACCTGTTCAGTCAGCCCTGTACGACGACACGGCCTGTAACACCTGGCGCGGCATCTAGTCCTTGGAACGAGGAGTGGTGCTTGAAGGGAAGATAATTTTACTAAATATCTCAGCCTCATCAGCTACTGGAAAAGATTAGATGAAGGCTGTGACACTGGCGGATAACTAAGTATTCAGTTTTTCCAAAACATGATGCAGGTCACTATATTCATATTCTAGATTGACAAGTAACACACAGTCTAATTTTGTATTCTAACTAACTCGGCGGTTAACGAGTTCCTGTGCAGTCCTACTAGGAAGGAAAGTTATTTTATAAGCCTTCGCACCGATTTTGTGGGCTACTATCATTCTGTATCATCATGTGTGAATATTATGAGCTCTGGCAGCATTCCTTGGTAGATGACATCAATTAATAAAGATTGATTAACACAACAATAACAACTATAATAGTTGATAAATGAAACCCGGCTAACATGTCTTAACTGGGTAAGTAAATGGTCAGTCATTCCACCAGGATAAGTAAAATGTTCAGTACTTCATATGAAAAACATTAACAAGGTCACCTTTAGGTATGCTCGTCAACACTAAGGGCAGGTCTGGGCCAAAACCTTAAGGCTTCGCCTTGTTGCAACTTCAAAGGTACGTAGGTAGGTACCTACTTACATTGTTGTAGGTTCGATTTTGAAACCATAAGTCAACCTAGATAAAACAAAATAAAATAGCTCGATTAAATAAAGATGGTACGTAAAGATGTTAGTTGTACCTGATCAGACCTGATGCAACGACAGCCAACATAGACTCTCTAATCTGTGGAAGCAACAATCATGGTGGCCGCTGGCGGGAACATGGACAGTTGGACGAGCCACCTCGAGCCTGACTTATCAATCAGAACTGACAGTTCGCCAACAGCAGATAGCTTGCGGCTATCTATAGGTAAACTTAGGTAGTTAGCTATACCCAAGAAAAAGTCCTTGGACATCGATATGACAGTGGAACGGCGAATAACTGTGACATTCTTTAAAACAAAAAGGCTTGTTGTTGTTGTCCAGCTAAGGAAGGTTACCTACTTCAGTGACCTGGTATTGCATTCTGAAAGAACTGCGAAGAGTTAATATTATTACTAATAATTATTACTTATTTAGAAAGTTTTCAGCAAACTCTAATAAATCAAGCAGCTACCACGTCACCGCTGCCCGGTTATAACTCTGTACTAGCTTAGTAGATATATATACCAGTTCTAGCCTTCAGCTAGAGGCCAGAGAGCTCCTAAATAAGATGCGAGTACGAGCATGACACAAGTTTTTTTTTTTTTTTTTACTTGGTAACTAGTTACGTAACTAACTGAAAGATCCATAAAACAGTTGAGGATTACTCAAAATGGAATTGTGAAAACGGAACGTCTGCATCTTAACCAGTCAGTCTAAGTAGTTTCAGCAGATACAGCGTTGAAAATTAGTTATGAAACGTTTGCACCAGAATCGAATTAAAAATACATTTTCATTAGAGAAGCCGTTTAGGCATGATTAGGTACTTTCACACTTTGGATTGTGCTCCAAATGATGACCTTCGAAATTCATAGAAATTTAATGACGACTGCCATTGTTTATTATCTAGCCCCGTACATTGAGTAGGGCTGCGGCTACACGTGATGTGATACACAGCACACAGTAGGTATATGCATGTTCCCAGAATAGTGGAAGTTATAATTTTACCAAAAGGTAGTCGTCTCGTGCAAGAGCACCGTTACTCGATTTATTCGATACACAACTAGTAGACAGCTGCTGCGTAGGAGTTTCACGCATTTTTCAACAAAGAGCTCGGATACACACTGACAATCCACTGGGACATAAGGAAGACAGCTAATATGGTGCCACTCAGAAACCGCGATGACACTCCGATCATGATCACCCGACAGTAGGATCATAATAAATTCGGTAACTTGTGAAGCGGTATGGTATAGCAACAGCGACTTTCACGAAATCAGGAATTAGCTCAGTGCTTTTAGGTTGAACACTCGCCGGTGGGATTCACTTTGCTCACAGCCGAGAAAAGAAAAGACTCAAAGCTGGAATCTGCCGATGTGTCATGACACTTAAGATAGTGTCTGGGGGGTCACTTTATATGACGAAAAACTAACTTTCAGTGCACTGCGGCGCGAGCCGCTCTATCTGTTTGTACTCGTATGTATTAAACGTGCCGATTGCACGACAGCTCTCGTTCGTTCGTTTCTCATCAGTATAGAGTAACGCTCCTGCACTTACCGTGCGTCACCATTCCCATGAGCAGTCCAATGATCTTTAGGCAGTTTAGAACAAAAGCTGCATTAGACAGTTTCTTCAGCAGAGACATCGAAATAAAAAATTTATTGCACAACTATCCCCAGGAGCAGTCTACAGGTCACTTTGGGCAGTTCAGAAGAAAGCTGCTTTAATAGAATACCCTACCTCAGCGGAGGCATCAAATTGAAGTGCTATAACACTTTTAGAAGCGGTGCACGTTACCCGATTTGTCGTCATCCATGCCGATGCGGCTACGGCGACTGCAGGTGGGTACTCAGGCTTCGTTGGTGTGCCCTTGTATGGCTAACATGACCAACCTTGGCAGTAAACGTTCGTCTGCATATGCCAAAATAACTGATGAATAGCGCACGTTACTCGATACCTTCTAAATAAGTCACTCATAATGATGGCTGATGATGATGATGACCGTGCTAGCAATAGTGCAGGCGGTTCCGCTGAGCATAAAATCTCTTCCCAGACAGGGGGCGTTTGGATCTGGCAGAACAGGAGTGCCAGGTGTGCGCAGCGATGCAGGTGGGACAACACAGCCGCCAGGGCAGGAGTACATGGCTGGGTCTATGCAGCGATGCAGGTAGCACAAACCGGTGGCCAGGGCCAGGACCGGGTGTACGCTGCGATGCAGGTGGCACAAAACGGTGGCCAGGGCCAGGACCGGGTGTACAGCCGCCAGGGCAGGAGTGCATGGCTGGGTCTATGCAGCGATGCAGGTATCACAAACCGGTGGCCAGGGCCAGGACCGGGTGTACGCTGCGATGCAGGTGGCACGAGACGGCGGCCAGCGCAGGAGCACAGGGCCGGGTGTATGCTGCGATGCAGGTGGCACGAACCGGTGGCCAGGGCAGGAGCGCAGGGCCGGGTGCAGGTTACACGAAACTTCAATTTCACCGAATCGGCCTGCCTACCCTCAGCGGGTAGGTACCGGCGGATCACATTACTCGCCGCACATGCCACAATGTCCCAACATACTGAAACTCGGAGCCACGGGCTTCCTGTAAAAAATCCTATGACGGTCCTGGAAAGCTCCTGTTTGTAAAGCCTTACATAAGCTATAATCAAGTGCATTATTGTAATAGCAAAGTTTTTATCAACTGTTTTCTAAAAATATTAGAAATTGAGGGTAGAAAAATATATTTTTTCCTGTATAAAATTAACATATGCTTTACTTAAAGCGGTCATTAATGTAAGTATCTAGCTCAAGCGCCACTAGTAGGACCGGAATATGTGATCAATCATCACCACGACTATTGAATCGGTCGGACCCTACTGCGTGGGATAAAAACCCCAAGCGCCGGAGCATTATGACCAGTGGCTGAGCTTTTAAAAGCAGTAAATAATAGCATTTTACTCACGGCTTATCAACTCAAACCTTCGTTGCGAAATCCTCAGCAATGGCTGCGTGCGCAGCAGCCGGCAGGCCCCGCGCCGCCTGGTCCGCATCACGCTACAGCTCCCGGCAGCGAGGACTCCGCAAATTCAATATTATATTTTTCCCCGTCGGAGCGAAGCCGACGAGAACCGTGGCTACATTGAGCCATTTTGCCGAAGTGTTCACTTCAAAAATCAAAAACCAACTGAGGCGCGCGGGCGACTCACTCTATTTATATAGGCACCCGCACCTTGCAAATTAAAGGTGGAGAGAAAAATTGACTTTATTTAACTGTCACTGTGACCCTTATGATGCCGAACACGGAGAAAGTCGAAACGCCATATCTCACAATGTTTAACTAGGTTTCAGATAGGCTCAGACTACATAATATAGATATTGTGGCAATACTAAAAACCATTGCTGCCAACATAACGGCGATGTTGTATTCACAGATTAGAGAGCCCATGTGTGTTGATGTAAAACTAATCACAGACTATAAAGAGTGTCACTGCCAACTGCCAAATGACAACTGAACTGCCAAATTCAGCCAACAAATCAATCAACATGAAATGAAAACAGATAAGTCGAAATTGCCTCAACAAACTATAATAAAATTAAATTACTTTCATTACACTAAATTCAATGGAAGGAATTCTCTGGAAATGGACTAATTACTGGAATGGTAATAGTTTTATACTATACTATTAAATATTAAGAGTGTATTAATTTGAATGGTCTTTAATACCGACTCAGAAATCTTGCTTGTTGTCGTCAATATGTTTTGATAATTTCGATAACCATCTAATAATTACCTTATGGCTTATTTTAGGATGGCAAACGAGGTGGTTTGTTCTAGAGAATGGGATCTTATCATATTATAAATCTCAAGAAGAAGTCAGCCAAGGATGTAAAGGTTCAGTGAAAGTATCAGTATGTCAAATAAATGGTAATTATACAACGTATCTACCTACTTAGCAGGCTTTTAATATTCCTACTGGTCCTGGTGTTGTTGTAAGAGCTTTGCTTGCTACTCATACATTTTCAACTAGGTTTTATTTTACCTGAAGTCAATTAATAAGTAGGTACCTAGAGTACCTACATAGTCTATATTATTCAGGTTTCTCTGAGAAACTGCTCAGTAACATGGAATCAGTTGAATCTGCATGACTAATTATGATTTGTTGATCTTCAATAAGAGTTATAAATGTGACCAAATAAAGATCTATTGAGCATTATAAAAGCAGCATCAGACCACTCAATGATCTATTTACTTGACAGTTTTGTTAAAATAAAACACACCAGAAATTGAATGAAGATATGTTTTTTATTTTAATTTAGTCCTACTATTATTATACTATTTTAACCTAATATTTCATCATCTTTAGTGAACAACATTGACTCTACAAGACTAGACCTAGTGTTTTTTATTTTAATTTAGTGCTACTATTATGATACTATTTTAACCTAATATTTTATAATCTTTAGTGAACAACATTGACTCTACAAGACTAGACCTAGTCATACCCGGCCAGCAGCACATGTACCTAAAGGCCCCGTTTCCACAGGACCGCCAGAAGTGGCTGGTTGCACTTGGAAGTGCTAAAGCATGTGTAGCTTCGAAAAGTGATCAGAAAGGTATTTATTTCATTAAATTAGATTATTCTTGACTACTTTTTATTTTTCATGGGATAAAGTTCATGTAGGTCAGGTGATCAGGTCTGATGTAGGTTCCATGATAATTTTTTCCAATTAGGGGATAAAGTAAATAGTGTCAGTTTAGAATAATTAGATAGCTTTCGACCACAGCAGTTCCCAAAATATTCATCACTGATTCTTGTTCAGCCTTGGTTGGGTTGATTCATTGCTGGAGAATATAATTATTCAAACTTAACTCTTAAAATAACACATATGGGTTTTTATAAACTTACACCACACTGTTATACTGTATTGATCTTTTGTATACAATTTCAGTTACAGGATTTGGCGAGACTAATTCATTGAGCCACAAGAAGTCTGAGTTGAGGCTGTACTGCGACCTGATGATGCAGCAGGTGCATGAAGTGCGCAGCGCCGTCACCACGGACGGAGTCCCTGATACTCAGGTAACTGATATCAATTGAAATATACTTCATTATTATACTAATATTATAAAGAGGAAAGTAAGTTTGTCTGTAATTTATAAATTCAGTCATTCATGATCAATGAGAGTGCAGGACTCCTTCATACATGGATATAAAAAGGAAGGGGTGACTAACATATAAAAAATAAGCCCCCAAAATTGTCTCAATAACAATCGCAACATGCCATGAGATGCTTAGGTTTAGTGGAGATGTATTAAGTCTCAGGATAATATGTTATTATTCTATAGACAAGCAGCTTACTGGGTAATACATAATATGGAACAGCTGCCCCTTTTTTATTAATATAGTTAACTTATGACTTCCGAATGGTGTAGTAAGTGATTTTGCATTCCTGACTGCTATGCTGAAGTCCTGGATTCGATTCCAGGCCGGGGCAGATATTTGTTTAAAAGACAGATATTTTGAACTCAGGTCTTGGGTGTATTGTGCAGATATATTAGCTGTTCTATACCAATCTTGTTCTTGAACCCTTTCCTTATTTATTTCAGAAACTAGATGATGCTTCAAGTCTTCTGACCGCCACCTGCGACACCTTCATACGAACCCTTGAAGACATAATGAAGCAAGCTAACGGCGTTGGTGCAAGTACATTCGACATGCCCTTACCCAATATACTGCCAAAAAACAACTGCCCCAACAAACCACCAAGACAAAGCCTGCAAAGAACAGTGTCTCAGCAAGATACTAGATAAAGGTGTCGTTTAGAATTGATTATTTAATTTATCCAGAATCAACTTTTAAATAATAGCCTGAAGAAGCTATTACATTAGGATTTAATAAGACTACTGGGTGTTGCAAAAAGGGTAATCCGAAAGGGGATGACATAGAAACTGTCATTGTTACGTATTTTAGAATGGAAAACAGTTATTTTCGAGAATTTCCAAAGGTCGTAGACCAAAACTTGATAAGGATAAGCCCCTGAGTTACCTCCTTTCGGCTTAGGTACTATACCTCTTTTGTAACACCTATAGGTATATGTATTTATTTAAAATGATCTAAGAAAAAGAATATTATTAGTTACTTATTTATTTATTAGGAAGTAGCATCAAGATTTGGTCTAGTTACATCATAAATTATTAATGCAAACTGACACCCCAAACTATTGAACACAGATATTTATTGTATGGACACTTGGTGATAAGTACATAATATTATACCTATTAATTGTTGGCTTAAGTAGTGTGTATTAGTTTATTGTATGATCATGACAATGAAAAATTTGTGCCGAAAGAACATTATTTTAGAATTTCAATGATAGTAAGTAAGTATAGCATTTCAATACATTCCTTCGTTGATTTATATTTATTTTATTAGGTATGTACATGTGATTTTCGAATAGGCTTAGGTAGGTACTTAAAATTTGCATGTGTCCTTTAATTAATCTCTTTTCATGAAGCATAATATTTAAAATTATATAATTAATTGAGGCTCTACTTATTATAATTTTAAGTTAACATAAACTGCAAAGCCGATGAGAAATAATAAACAGTGTAAAGAATAACACAATCTTTTTATTGACATTAAATGAAACAACGTAATTCTTATAACATAATGGGGTTGAATGATACTGAACATAATTTACCATGTAGGCTCTCCAAATCGTAAAACAGTCTTTTCTTGGGAATCTAGTTCCATTCCTACTTTCTTTCTCATATAAAAGATGGTGCAATCTCTGTTGGTGCACAACACTTCCTCGTGCAGACTTCCTTGACATCTTTGGCATTCTGTCCAAAGGCGGGAGAATTTGTCCTGTAACTGCCGCAACTTGAATATTTCTGTAATGTATATGTTACCCTCTTTCCCGAGGCAATGGTCGCAGAGGGCTTTTTTGGAGTCATTAGGCATTACAGTTTTGCATCCAATACATTTCTCTCTTTTCTTGGTAAATGCAGCTAGTGCCCCCACTTTTGATGTTACCATTGCCTTGGTCCTAGTGTGCTCGCCTTTCAACAAGAGGGACTCTGCCTTATCTCCTAGAATTGGCTCAAATATTCGTAGGAGCGGTTTAGACAACTGATTCTCCAAATAGTAGTTGAAGTCAATGGGAATACTATTCTCTAACACATATATAGGATCTTCAGCCTTCATGTAAGCAGGTGTATTCTTAGCTGCACAACAGATGACATATGGCACTCTGTCGCCAAGTTTGGGTGCAGTTCCTGGGTCACGTTTCTTCATTTTATTTGCTAATTCAACATGGGCCTGTTTGGCTGCATAATCATTCTTAGTAAGTTCTTTAGTTATTACTAGTTGGGATATATCTATGCGATTACAGAGTAAATCTGAGATTATCTGTTTGGCAAAGTTCACTGCACCATCTGGATCACGGTCTATGAGGAGCTTCTGGAGACAAGTGCTCATCATATTGGAAACAAGAGGACTGTTGTCCCTTCTTACAGTTTCTATGCCTTTGCAGTCCATTTTATCATACTTATCTGGTCTAGTGAAGTATAGCCCTGCATAACGTTTTTTGTTGATCAGTAGATATGGGTAGTATACTTTCTCGAATTCTAGTTTGATGGGCTTCACAAATTTTGAACTTACAAATTCTGCTGCTTCTTTTCCAAGTTCCATACTTTCTTCTAGAGTCTTTACTCCAAATTTAACCATCACTGAGTCTGTGTCTCCATAGATAACTACAGCATCCTCCTTGTATCCATTGCTTTTTGTATACTTCTGCTCAACCTCAGTCTTAGTGAATTCAATCATAGTTCGGCCATATGCTGTAACACTTCCAGATATTTCAAGACATGGCAGCTTTCCTACCTGTGCTCCTGTGAATCCGTAAACCGAATTAGCACTAATTTTTAATGCCAATTGTCTACCATCTAACACAGATCTTTTGAATGGATCTTTTTCTTCTTTCAAATCAGCTTTTGCTTTTTTACGTGCAGAAAGTAGTGATTCCAATATTTCTGGAAGTAGTCCTTTTCTTACAGTTGATTTTACAAACACATTATTTTTAGGTGTCACTGTTACATCATCAGAGCTTAAGTTTAGCTCCTTTTGCATATTTTGAGGCACCAATGTGGTGTAACATAAATTGTGAGCCATCATTATACTTGGATACAGGGAAGCAAAATCTAGAGTGGAAATTGGATCAGCATAATATCCTCTCTTTGGTTCAATAACTGTTGCCCCTTCAAATTGTTCATCTGAACCTTGTCCATGATATGCAGGCATGAGATATCCAACATCTTTAGCTTTTCGCAACAATTGGCTGACTACTTTTATTTGTTGGCCACGGGTTAGCAAACACAACAGTGGCACCCCAGTTACTCTGGCCATTTCCATATAATTAACAATACACATAAGCTTATTCAGTAACTTCAATGGTAAGTATGCATCTTTGAGGCAGTACATTGCAAGCCTTCTTCGAGTCTGTTCATTCTCATTTTGCAAGTCAGTGATAATGCTGTGGTGCACATCTTCTTTTTGTTCTTGCAGGAAATGATAGCTCACGGCATTTAGTGTGTAAGATCTAAGCTTGTAATCACGTACAAGAACCAGTAACAGGTCAAAGGGTACCCGCCCCTCAAAATTAATCGACTTGTTTTCCCTGCGGCCCATTTGCTTCGATTGCAAGATAGAATCCTTTATGACAGATCTGATATCTTTAATTCTTCCTAGGTAATCGAAATTGCTTACTTTTAAATGCTTGGCCCTATTGATGAGATATGGCCAGTCAAAATTACTTATATTGTATCCAGTGATTATATCAGGATCAAGCTCACGGAAGAAGTCTGACCATTTGGCCAACATCTCAGATTCAGACTGAAAGCTCAGTACTTGAGACCCGACAATAGGAGCACATGTGTTCAGTGTGAAAACATTTCTCAAAAATGGTTCTGTTTCACCTTGCCTGATAACCATTGATGCTATTTGAATGACAGGGTCATGATTGGGTTCTGGGAATACCCCCTTTCTGCCTGCACACTCAATGTCAAAGCTCAATATCCTAAATGGTGCTACTTTGGACCATTCTCCTTCAGGCTGGTGGGCAATGAATGCATTCCATCCAACATCAACTTCAATTTGACATCTGGATACTGGCTTCACATTAGTATCTTTTGTCCTCTTGGACCACTTCCCGACGGGCAGTTCAATCCAACTGCATCCCACTACTGATGTGTCTACCATGAATCTAATATCAAAATCAATATTTGTTTCAAAGAATGATGGGTCCATTAAGCCAAATGTGGTTGGTTGTCTCTCCATAAGCCTCTTGGCAGCAGCTATTAATTTAGGCAGAGCTACTGAAACTCGGGCAAATGTAATCTCGCCATCTCCTTTGTAGTACATGATAGAGCGGGCTTTAACCAGGCGGACTTCCAGGACAGCTTCTTTGATATTTTCTTTGTTGGAGCGCAAATCTTCTAAAATAGCTGTGTTCAAATTGCTTTTCAGTTCATTACATGATGATTCAACAAAGTTCAAGGGCACTGTCACATAGAAGTATGGTGTATATCCATGGACATGACAACAAACAGAATTACCTTCCATGGTTACTCCATACATTCTCATAATGGGCACTGGGGCCATTTGAGATCCAGGCATTCCTTTCATAGGTTCCCCATTGTAATGGTCTATGTCTAATTGTTGGAAAATTAACTTGTCCATGTTAGCTTTTAAATCCGGCGGATCAGGCCGCGACCATTTTATATTAGTCGACTGATTTTCCGGCCCTTCACCGATAACACCTTGCGAATCAAAATCATTGCATTCCATGACAGCGAGTTGCTCTTCGAAAGTAGATGGCATTTCTTCGTCGTCATCATCTGCTGATTTAAACCTCTTTGGAGGAGGACCTTTAAAAGAAGTCTTCTTATCCATTGTAGTATCTGGAAATAATAAAATTACTTATAAACAACCGTTGCAAAACTAACCTGTTCAGGCTTTGAAGACGAATTTTGTACTCTAATACTAGAGAGAATTGTACCTTTAATAACCTGAATAACAAGTTTATTAACAAGGTTTTCACAAATATTTATATGCAACTTTGTGTGGTACGAATATGATTTTAGTTACACTGTTTAAAACTTAAAAAATATATGGAATCAAATTGAATCAAATCGATGGATGTTAAAGCGCGCGAAAATAACGACAAGATGTTTACTTGACTGTCAGTGTCAGTCTGTCAAAGAAGTTGCTGTCAAAATATTAACACAGAATAACCCAGGATATATTTTTGTCAACTGTCAACTGTCAGTGTCAAAAATAAATTACTAATGTTGCCAGAACAGAAAATTTCGCGAGGAGCTAGTGCAGCAACTTACCGCTAGGTGGCGACTCTCCCGCGCCGTACAAAATTTACGTTTACTCGCCGATTTTCGAACGGTGCGGTGTAAAAAACTTCAAAAAATCAAAATCAAAAAATCAAAATTCTTTATTGTTGTTACTTACAATAGATAATGTTATTACATTGTGGGTCTCTTCTTGTAAGTTTAAAAAACCTGTAGTAGAAGAGCCCCTCCTTCTTGAATGTGCCAATGCCACTTAATACAAGTTTTAAGTATACAAAACAATTTTGATATAGGTACTTATAAAAATATTCAAAACATATTAGGTACTTATTTTATTTTATGAGTTTCTTAAGGTATAGTGCCACAAACTTATCTGTTCCGGTGAGAGCGAACTAAATTGGTCCATACCTCATTACTTACTAAATGAATTTCATATTGACATAGATTATATGGACCAATTTAGTTCGCTCTCACCGGAACAGATAAGTTTGTGGCACTATAAAGGTGTGTCAGTATTCGATGTAGATAGTTAACTATATGTGTAGGTATCTAAATTATTTTGTGCTCTGTATCGTATACATGAAAAACTTAGTATAATCTATAATATACAATATTAAATATATTTTAAGGGGTGCGTATTGCGACGTATAAAAACGAAATGTATAATTTCACATTAATAACGTTCACAACATATAATGAACGTTACGTATAACAACAAAATCTATATTTTCATAAGGTATAAAATTCAATTGGTATAACGTACATTTGATATAATATCAAAATATATAATACTTACGAGGACTAATATCAATTCGTATAACATACATTACGTATATCGTTTAAAATATATACTATCATTTAGTATAAAGTTCATAAAACATACTAACATATAACATAATCTGTGTTTAACCTGTATTAACCCATAATCTGTGTTAACCCAACACCGTCAAACCCCCTAGCACCAAAACCTAAAGATAGGTGCGACGACGAGCAAAGCGAGGAGGAGCGTGTTAGGTGCACATGGTCGTCGAAACCAAAGCGGAGCGCAGCGAAGCGGAGCGGAGCGTCTCTCCTCTTAGCCCCAATAATAATAATGCTGTGAAAGCCCCTAGTACCAAAACCTAAAGATAGGTGCGACGACGAGCAAAGCGAGGAGGAGCGTGTTAGGTGCACATGGTCGTCGAAACCAAAGCGGAGCGCAGCGAAGCGGAGCGGAGCGTCTCTCCTCTTAGCCCCAATAATAATAATGCTGTGAAAGCCCCTAGTACCAAAACCTAAAGATAGGTGCGACGACGAGCAAAGCGAGGAGGAGCGTGTTAGGTGCACATGTTCGTCGAAACCAAAGCGGAGCGCAGCGAAGCGGAGCGGAGCGTTCCCCCCACATAACGTCAATAATAATTAAAAAAACTATACGACAATCTATTATACTTTTTGAGCATTATACATTATGATAATTATATCCGTTGTAGAATATATGTTATAAACGTTATATATTATGAATATTATGCATTTTAATCGTTATATCAATTGAAATTATACTTTTTGAACGTTATTCTTTACGAAATTATGTATTTAGTAATTATGCCTTTCGTTTGTTATGCACAGTGATCGTTATACTTAATAAATTTATATCATATGGGCGTATATCTTGTGAATGTTATACCATTCGTTTTTATACCTCGTATTACTTACCCTATTTTAAGATATCCTAATATAATAAATATTAAAGTAATATATATTTTAATGTATGTATTTATTTATATATCGATATAATGCAAGCATGCCAGTTTAAGTATTAGCATATTAGGTACTGTATGTATAATATATTATTATTTTTTTTTTAAATTTCAGTTATTAAAATACCTGTAGTAAATATAATTATGTATGTCTATGTAAGGTATATTATATCCAATAATATTATTACTAGTATATACCTAATGTTTATAATTTTGTGAAAATCAGGAGCTAGAACATTTCTTTAGTGTTAGGTTTTCAAAAGTTCTTCAGTATCTTCATAACTCAATGATTTAAGCCATGAAGTAGTGGTTTTTTTTACATTCTTTGTAAGTCATTCCGTATAGGTTTAACACTCTGTTTATTTTATTATAAATTGATACTGAACTATTACAAAATTGGTTAGAAGCAAATACTGTGTTAGCAGAAGTTTTAAATTTTATTACTGCATATCGGTTACGTTTCTCAAGTGTTTTTGTGTTAATACTATTATTAAAATATACAATACTATTATAAAAACTTGCCTATTAACTTAATAGGCAAGTTTTTATGGACCCTTAAGATACATTGAAGAATTTATAATTGCCTCACTGTAAGAACATTCGCTTGCTTATACAACACATAAGTACTGAATGATTTTCTTTTACGTAGTATTACCTTTAATATGGCTCTCTGCGCGCGTTCGATTCCAATAAATTTAGTTTTATATGTGCCACCCCAAATAGGTAGACAATATGTGAGTATTGATTGTACTAGAGTTTTATAAATGTAAATAATAAGGTCTTTATTAGATATATCACGAAGGAACTTAAGGAGCCAAATCAGTTTCCTAGCTCTATTCGCAACCAGCTCAAGCTGAGGATACCATGATAGGTTTTTATCAATAATTATGCCGAGATACTTTGTTGACTTTACCTTTTCTATTAAAGAGCAATGGACAACATTTCATTTTCTTTACCCTATATTTTTATTAGTTATTCGGAAAGTTTATAGAAAATTTGTGGACCCGTATTTTTTTATTTTGTATATACATAAATTTTTGCATGTTATTTTTAACTTTAAAGTTAATTATTTTAAAACCGGAAGTGACGTCACATATTAGGCTCAATTTTTATTTTTGTCTATTGCCTGAGTCTCAAAAAAAAACATAAATGACACTGACAAGTGACATTTAAACTTTGTTTACATGCCAACCAACAAATGGGTCATTTTCAAATGACCTTGATATTTCTAATGATGGAAAGTAGGTACTTATCATGTAAAAAAATAATCAGAAGCATTTTTTCAGCTGTGTAGGCGGTGGCATGCTCTGGGACATATTATATAGAGGTCATCTCTTAATAATAAATAAAAAAATAGTCAGAAAGTGTCAGAACAGAATTAATGAAAATGACCCAAATAAACAACAACGTCACGATAAAACGTCAACGTCAATCAAAAATGAAAGTGACAGTTACTTTGTTTTTAAATCTATAGGCTTTGATCATCAAAATGCATCGCACCTGATGCATGACGTCATCAGCACTTTTTACTATTTTATGTATTTCTCAAAAATGATACATCCAAAAAATACAAAAACATTTTTTTTGTGGCCTTTAGAGCTAAATCTCGAAATGGTTTTCGATTTATAGCAGCTTTAGTTTTTTGAAATGTTGTCCATTACAAGTTAAGTTATTTGAAAGACAAGTATGGGCAGTTATGCTTAATTTTTTTCTCTTTTTTTCTAGGGGACACAGATGAAAGGGAAGTAGAGCAAATAATAATGGGATTAAGGACTACCTGTGCTATGGGAGTTGACCAAATATCCAATAAAATTCTAAAAGACTTCAAAGATTTTCTTGTACCTCCGATCACTTTCATTTTTAATCAATGCTTACAGCTAGGAATTTTCCCAAGAGATCTCAAAGTATCCAAAGTACTTCCTATTCATAAGGGCGGGGACAGAGATCGTGTCAACAATTACAGACCAATTTCAATATTACCGTCCCTATCAAAAATACTAGAAAAAATAATTAATAAAAGATTAGTCAACTACCTTGAGAAAAACAATGTACTATCAAAAAATCAATTCGGCTTCCGACAAAATAAATCCACTGATGATGCTGTTTTGTCCCTTACGGAATTTGTTGCTACTAAATTAGATAACAGTAAAAAATGCATTTCTATATTTATAGACCTTGCTAAGGCCTTTGACACGGTCTCCGTCCCACTCCTTATGAACAAATTAGAGAAGATTGGCATAAGAGATGCCCAGCTGGAACTTTTTAAAGACTACCTATCTGAAAGGCATCAATGTGTCTCTATAGGAGAGCATACTAGTGCATTACTTCCCATACTTTATGGAGTCCCACAGGGCAGTATTCTGGGACCAACGCTATTCCTGATTTACATAAATAACCTATTATCTATGAATATGAAACTAATATCTTATGCTGATGATACTGCCCTGCTCTTCTCTGCTGACTCCTGGGAGGAGGCTTTCACTGAAGCACAGAGGGGTTTTAACGCTGTTGGGAGCTGGCTCAGACGTAACTTACTGTCGTTAAATGTTGAAAAAACCAAGTACATGACTTTCTCCATTCGTAGCTCTGGCCAACCATCAGATGACTTCACAATTTTTTCTCATACATGTCCTCCCGGCACAAGAAACTGTAACTGTCCATCTCTAGAACGTGTCAAATGCATAAAATATCTAGGAGTCTTAATTGATAACAATCTAAGCTTCAAACCTCACATTGATCTCCTAACCACTAGAATAAGAAAATTAATATTCATATTTAAATCATTAAGACATATTCTTGACTCATCCAAATTAAAACAAATATACTTTGCACTATGCCAGTCTTTACTTAATTACTGCATTTCGTCTTGGGGTGGAGCTCACAAGACTAACTTGAAAAGCGTTGAAGTTGCCCAACGTGCTATCCTGAAGGTCTGCACCTTCCGGCCTTTCCGCTACCCTACTACTTTACTATATGAATACTGTGAAGTACTCACCGTCCGACAACTCTTCTTGCTAAGCATCATAAAGAGACAACACAGTGAGCTGATATTTAATCCTTCCATCCTAAAAAGGCGCAGAAAGCATACAATCTGCAAGAGTAGACGCTTCAACACAGTTTTTATAGGTAAATTCTTCTGCTTTCTTGGACCATTTATCTACAATAGAATCAATAAAACTAAATTCATATACTGTCTGAATGGAGGGCTTTGCAAAAGAGAAGTTACAAAATGGTTACTGACCCTTAATTACGTTGACACCGAGGACCTCCTCGCTGTAATGCAGTAGCTATTATGAATCGCTTTGGTACTGTCAAGAGAGTACTTATCTTATTTATTATTTATATATATGTATATATATATATAATATTTATTTCTATATATGTATATACTGTATATATGTACCTATACATTATACACATACAAATATATATTATACTTTATCATTATTACTAATATTATATATAATAGTTATAGTATACCTACGTATTTATAAGTAATTAGTTAGATACTCAACTTAAAATCACCACTTTTTAATTAATTCTCTTTCATAGTTTCATAGACTACTCAAAATTACCTTGCATGAACTGTAAAAAATATTTACCTCTTAATTACCTACCTTTTCCTTGTAATAATTAGCAAACTAAAATATAAGTAATTTAATGTAACGGGTTGGGGCGCTGTGAGCTGAAACACAGGTTAACACCTAGTTTAGCAGCAGATGCTACTTACTTGCCATTGTTGTACACATGTTGTTCATAAAATATTAGCTAATAAGGTAAGTTTTAAGATATGTATATTTTTGGAAATAAATAAATTATTATTATTATTATTATTATTTTTCATCAGGTTGCGTGTTGTCACGAATTGAGAAGGCAATATAGTTCGTTTTGCTGGTGTTGAGAGACAATAAATGCAATTTAAGCCACTTTATTACTTTAGTAAGACCAATTTCAGCCTTTTTGAAAACGTCATTCCAGTTGTCATCGTGAAAAAGTAGTGCAGTATCATCTGCGTACGAAAACACTCTTCCATTTAGTAGTTTTAAGTTAGTTAGCTCGTTGATGTATATTAAGAACAGGGTAGGTCCAAGGACACTACCCTGTGGAACACCGTATTCAGAAGTAGAAACATCCTTACTAATAGTTTTATCATCAAGCTTTACTCTTTGCGTACGAGCATGTAAATAGTCACTGATTAAAGTTAAAAATGATCCTCTAATACCAATTTTATACAGCTAACTTGAACTACTCATCGCATAATATATTTATATCGCATCATCATCATCATCATCAGCCAATAATCATCCACTGCTGGACATAGGCCTCTCCCAAGGAGCGCCACAACACTCGGTCCTCGGCCTTCCTCATCCAACCACTACCCGCCACCCGCCTAAGGTCGTCAGTCCAGCGGGCAGGAGGGCGTCCCACGCTGCGTTTGCCTGTTCGTGGTCTCCACTCGAGAACTCGTCTTCCCCAACGGTACCCCACTTCAGCTTGCATATTTTGACAGCTATGTCGGTAACTTTAGTCCTCTGACGGATAACCTCATTTCTGATACGATCCATCAGAGAAACCCCAAGCATAGCTCTCTCCATAGTTCCATAGCACGCTAAGCGACTTTAAATCGGTGGACCAGTCCTACCGTCAGTGTCCACGTATATCGCATCGCATGAACCGATCTCGCAAAATAATCAATCCTCGGGCACCATAAGATTGAGGTCGATATTGGCGAGATTATTCTGTAATATTTTGCGCAGGTAAGTAAGTAGATATGTCTACCCAGGAGAGCAGTTAAGTAAAAAGTACTTAATCATCATCATCATCACGAACTCACGACCCATCACGTCACCACTGCTGAGGCACGGGTCTCCTTCCAATGATGGAAGGCCTAGTCCACCACGCTGGCCCAGTGCTGCTGGTTGGTGGACCCCAACTGAGATCCCAGCACAAGCAAGCTTGTGCTAAGTGAGTTGTCGGGTAAGTGGGCAACCCGACTGTCAGAGGTTTTCAAGCTGCCCGAAGGCCTCTGACTACGCTTTATGACTGCTGCCGAAACAGCAACCGGGACCCAAGGCTTAACGTGCCCGAAGGACGGAAGCAGAAAACAACCACTTGAAATCGGTCACCCATCCAATGGCTGACCGTGCCACTGCCATGTGTGATCACTTCTTTACGATCACTGAAGCTACCTCGACTACGGACTTACGGACCCTTCTATTAAGTGCGTAAACAAATAGCTTTGCTTCAAGATTAGCCCTTTTATTTGTTACTTTTTTTTAAAGTACTTAGTCCCTATATTTTGCTTATGGTATTATGGTAGACCATTCATAAATAGGGTAGGTAGGTACACTAGGGTAGCTTCTGACGTCGTCATAGGTCAGTCATCCTATCCTAATCATGTGAATGAGTTAGTTTCACACGGCTATTCTTGACTTTATTTCATCACTAAGGCGAGGCGCGACACACAGGAGTAACTACTTATAGCTTATTTTTGACTGATGACTTGAGTTTTCTTACTTTTAATACTCGCTTGTTAGGTAAAAGTATTAATAAGTAGGTAGGTAGCAAGCTAGGGTTTAATTAGTTTACGTATTCAGCAATATCATATTTCTGGTTCTGTCCTCTCAGCCCATTTCTCACCTATTTAAATTTCTTAGCATATTGAGTTGATATTGAGTGCGTAGTGTGTGTACCTAATGGGTACCTACTTTTTGTAGGTACCTACTTAGATCATTCATTTTATTTTCGAATGATAAGTATAAAAATAATAGATGAAACCCCGTGAGTCTCCTCTTGGTAATAAATATAAATTAACTGGACAGAGACAATTGTCTGGCGAGAGCGTGGCCAGTTAGCCATCTAATTCAATAAACGGACAGATGAACGTGTATCAATAATGTACACCTACTTTATTGGTTTGTAGGGTTTGCCTATAATAACATATTTACCTACATAGAGGGTCTATGAATTAATCATGGATAGGTCCTATACTTACTATAGCTCATACCCTTCGTATATAGAGATGCTCTCGAATGGAATCCGCAGGACAAACGTAAGCGAGGCTTTCGTACTTACTCGTACATTATGGTTCATATCTACAGAAATGGAAAATATCTCAATACAGCTAGCGGCCCTAGATGTGTGATGTGAACCAACCTACCCGTTACGTATTGGACCCGCGTGGTGGGAAATGGTCCATGCTTAGGAAGACAGTACTTTAGACCTTAAGGGGATATCAATGTACTTATAAAGATTCCACCCACGACCTGTAAACCTGGATAGGTATTGCTAAACGCAAATCACAGATACAGATGACTAAGTAAGCACCTAAAAATAATCTAGCTGTAAAGACAAGTGGCTGTCAAGTTTAACACAATGAATGCATTTAAGTGTATCTTTTTCACGGAACAAGGTGACTGATCGGTTCGCAATGTGCCGAGGGCCGGCCTATCTTATCTGAAGAATGCGCCATTCCATTTTTCCTTCATCCCGATTTCTTCCCTTGTTCCTCTGTTGAGCATAACGCTACAAAGAGACCGGCCACTTTGCGATACGAGATTGGTCTCGCTTAACGATTACTTACTTAAGTTTTATTTTCAAAATGCAAACTAACGGTGTTCTGTAGGTGAAAAAAAGGTACTTACTAAATAAATGTGTGTATTATTCACATAGAAAGGAAATAACTATGTAACAATAACAACGAACTGTTTCGTTGGTATATATGTCAGTAATAAATAACAAATCCTAAGTTGTAATAGTTAACTAAGTATAAGTTACCAACTCAACTAGGTACCATCTTAAATTCATACCCCCTTATTCATAGATAAGTTACAGAACGTTTTAACTAATAAACTGTTTTGTCCCTCTCCGACAAAGAACAATTTGTTCTTTCACAGAGAGGGACAAAACAGTTTATTAGTTACAACATATTGCAACATTTCTATGAATAAGGGGGTTAATTTATATGCCGCTGTACTTATATCATACTATGTAAAACCTAGTAGCTATTTTCATGCTTGAAAATTTTAAATTCTTAATAAGTGTACCTACTTAATAGTATATTTTTTTTAATTCATCCGGTTTTAATCCTTCAAAAAGTACTTTTAATACTCGTATATTCTCACCAACCTACAGGTTAATATTGTATGTGATGGCATCACAACACAAGCCCTAAACGCGCACAGCCTCTCAAAGGCCTATCACAACTCGCCTCCACCTAGCTCGTATGTACTATTCGTTTATCTAAAGGTGGCAATTACAAGATTAAAAAGATAACGTGGGGCACGGTCGAAGTTCACAGTTATCTGAATAGGGACCCTTGACTACAGGGAGTCACTCTATCTGACGAAAAACTAAGTTTGGGAGCGCTGCTGCGCGAGCCACGACTCTATCTCGTTGTATTAAACGCGCCGATTGCACGATAGCTCTCGTTCGTTCGTTTTTTGTCAGTATAGAGTAACCCACCAGATATTGTCATAGCGGCTACCCACCGCAATCAACAAAGCGCATGTCTTAACTCGGTCATCGACTTGCATCGGGGCTGATGCACCAGGACAATACTCACTAACTCACTACTTTTGGCTTACTGGATGGAATGTTTTCGTCATCATAGAAAATGTTAACCCGAGTGTTCTTAGACATATTTTTTATCAAAATCGGCTTGTTCAAAAGTTGTGCAACTTTTAGCGTTGAATGTCACAACAACAAAATTTACGTTGATTAGGTAATTAGGTTCTTCAATTAAGTAACTTATCTTTTGGCAGGTACTACACTCACGGGAAATGAAAAGGTTCCACTGAGAAAAGCACTAAGTTACTCTTAAACGGAAAAAGCTAGCTTGATGACGCCTTCTGCAACATTGATGTACATTTAACAGAGCATTAGTAGGTATATTACGAGTACCAACCAAAAACGGTAAGTACCTACAAAATATATATTTTTTTCAAATTTTAAATTAAATGTTTGAAAAAATTGGGGTCGTTTGGTGTCGGCATTTTGTGAGTAGTACTTTTTCATTGCCCGTGAGTGTAAATGTATTAAGTACTTACTTCACAATTTTCAACACTGGATCATCTCTGAAATTAATTGCAGGTAGTCGATAATATAGTGCTTACAATACATCTTCTTATGTGAAATTATACTTTACTATAGATTTGTACCTACTTCTAAAGCTAAAGAAGTCCTACTTTCGTGTATGTTTTGAAGCGTGGATTGGAAGTGGGTGCAAAGGTCCAGATAAGCTGCTCGATAGTGGATATTTATTAGTAATTTACCGGATATGTAGGTACAAGAACTTAATCAATTTATACGTCTATTACTAGTAGATCGGTTTATAGTGCCATTAGGTTCTTATACAGCTGACACAAATCAGGAAATATCTAGAAAACGTGGACTAATTACCTATGATAAATTATATATTATAATTTTCGCCCGAATACCTAAGTAATATATTTTTTAAGTAAGTAGTATTTTATTACTAGCTGTTCCCGCGATCTTGGCTTAGCCTAAAAGTTTTCCCGTAGGAACACCGGGATAAAAAGTAGTCTATGGTTAATCCAGGGTGTCACCTAACTCCATACCAAATTTCGACAAAATTGGTTCATCCCTTTTGACGTGAAGAAGTAACAAACATACACAGATACATATATGACTGTATAAGATGATATTCAGATTGATCAGATAATACTAATATAAGTTTTCATAATATTTTTTAGTTCTTTACACTTTATGTATTCATATTTAAGTATGTCAGAAGATTCTGCACTTTCATTTTTAACAACCTACCTAATCTATTTTCATGATAATACGATAACATAAATGATTGCATCTAATGTGCGAATAGTTACGATATTGAATCGCGTCATTGCTCGAGCAAATAGGGCTAGCCTGTGTCATAGCATGTAGATATGCGACTCTCGAGTGCAAACTGACGCAGAACAGTGTATTACCTTAATAGCCATTAACAATAGTCGCCCACATCGCTTTCGCACTTTGCTCGAACCCTATCTGATCTTAATCGCTGATGACGTCATTAAACGTATTTTTAGGGCTAATAATCCCATTCTCGCACTTTGTACCTGGATCTACGTAAAAGGGTGATCATGAAAATGAATAATAGTTTTGCGTAGGTTTTGTGTTTATTGCGATTCAGGTATCAATGTACAGTACAGTCAGTCAAAAAACGTAAGACATTGCGATGTAAAATCAAATTTATTGACAACGTAAATCGAGATTATCACAATCTTAACCAAATCAGTATTTACATCTCAATTTTCTTGTTTAAATAAGATTAATAGGCAAGAACAATGAGGCATTAATAGTTGGTCGGACGTAAAACTTTACCATTGACCCAACTCAGGCGCTATCAAGCCGATAGGGGGGGCAAAGATTACAGCAACTATAGCCGTGGAGTTTTTCTGTCAGCTCTCAATGATTCGATAACAAGTCATTCACAAACATCGGAATAGCTTCAGCCATTCATAAGGAATCAATTGATGATGAAATTTGTTGAATGAATCATCTGATTCCAGATGTTGGTGAAGGTTAATGTAACCTTCGTGTAATTTCACAACAGGGATAGAGTTATGCATAAGTACCTACTAACATATTTTTTAAATAAGATTAAAAAATAGTCTAGCTTAAATCTATTGAGAGACAAAATATTAATACTTATTCAAAGTAAATTAAGTAATTAATAAAAAGTAATACCATAGTCATAGACTAATAGTAATACCTACTTACCTAAGTACTTGGTTCATTTTTTAGATTCAGTAGGTCTTTTCAAATTTGTATTTCAACGTCATATTTTAAATGTACTTTTTTTGCACACCCTTACTCACCACTCTCTGAACCTCCGGCAGGTCGACTGGCAGAGAATGCTTTCAGCATTAAGTTGACCTGATTATTGATTATAGGTAGGTACATTATTACTGTTGTAAAGTGTTGCAACTAAAGTAGCTTACAAAACTTAGGTACCTATTAAATAAACCTACTAATATTTTATATGCGAATGTTTGTGAGTATGTATGTATATACACGGCTCCCTTAGGTACAATTACCTGATGAAGCTATTTTTATTTACATAATGAAAGTAGTAAAGTTAATTTCACTACCTTACCTCAGTAGAAATTTAGTATTTTATACGCGCCCCAAGTTAAGATATTCAATATCAGTACTTAATAATAAGTAATAAACCATAATATGAGGAGCTCATAATTAGAGATGTAATATCTGCTACGTGTTCACCATAAAAGTAAGGCATAATGGACATAATGTGGCGCATAATAATTTGTAATACAGGCTGAGACATTTGCGGGGTTCCCTATATCTGATTTTAAAACCCTCGCCAAAAGTTACTTTGGCATAAGCGCATTTAACTTGCGAGAGGTTGAAGGGATTTTGAAAGTATGGCTATGAATATTCTTCTTCTGCGTGTCGGTGACCAACACTATAGGTCTGTGGTGTCACGATACTAAAGGGATCATCCAGGCATCGCTGACTGCCGACGATTATGTTATGTCATTTGGGGACTTGTGGTGGATTCTTTCGTGCACCCTTACCACACATAAAAATATCTGCGTTAATTGATTGATATAAGTACCTTATTCTATAAATAAGTTTTGTATATTTTTCTAGAGAATCTTTCTTGTGCTATTTGATCTTACTCTTGACCACTGATTCTTGTAATTTATGTTTTAACACTAATTACCTATGCTGAGTTGCCTATAAAGGCGGGTTAACCACTCGCATACTAATAGACACTTTATTCCAATAAAAAGCTGATTGATATGTAATTAAAATAGGTTTCAATCAGACATATTTATTTATTCGGAGCCAGAATGACGAAGTAACTTATCTATTTGCCTGATTACTTTGAAAAAGTTATGTTATGGACGATCGCACCAAAAGAATCACGTAAGAACAGCTATTTATCGACAGAAAGCCATTTCTTTCTAGGGAATGTGATTTGTTCCAGAAGTTTCGATGAAGTGGTGTGATAAGTCTTTGTTCAAATGTTGGCTTATTGAGTTTGTCGGTAGTGTGTGTGCTCTGGTAGGTGTGATGGATGGACGTCCCTAGACGTTGGCGTATTAATCCCGCCTGAGTACACTGCATCGGCCCACGCACGAGACGAGACGCCCACACTGTCCCAGTTGTAGTTCAGCACGGAAAATAAGACACTTTACAAAATATACGCAAATGTTAGAAATTATCATCGCAAACGCATAAAGTAACGAACGTCTGAAAAATATCTAACAACTGCATTCTGGGTATTTATGGGGTAGCAAGAATAATTAAAAGTTATTATAGCTTTTCATTAATTGCACTCAACTCAGAATACGTAAGTAAAGTAACTTATAAGTACTAAGTAAACATTTAAGTTCATGATTTATAATGCAATAACTTTATACATTTTGTTTTAACTGCAGCACAGATGATCAATATCAATAAACTGAAAAGATCTGATGAACAGAAGACATCCTACTCCCACCTCCCACGCGGTAACTTACTTACATCTTGTGTTAGAAGAAAGAGAGCTTTCAGTTTGATGACTGAATTCTATTAAAAACAATTTCTTTTTGTACGGGTTTAAAATAGTTTCAGGCAAAGCTAAATAAATATTATTATACCTACCAATACGTAAATGGTTATGTTATTTATTTGTAACTAGCTGTGCCCGCGAGCTTTGCTTCGCCTTAAAAAGTTTTCCCGTGGGAATACCGGGATAAAAAGTAGCCTATGTTCTTTTCCAGGGTCTATACCATATGTATACCAAATTTCATTTAAATTCGTTCGGTAGTTTTGGCGTGAAAGAGTAACAGACAGACAGACAGACAGACAGAAAGACAGACACAGTTACTTTCGCATTTATAATATTAGTTAGGATTAGTTAGGATAACTATCTTACATACTTGGAAAAGTATGTAAGTATTTGAATATTTTCAAACAACTTCGTTGGATTAGAATCTGTCTGTATTATTCAGTAGTTGTACACTAGTACAGTCGCTGTCTAAAGTGTGGATGATTCATTCCTGCGGCTAGCTGCTTTGTGTTTGTGAGAATGGCCAAGTTGGGTTCAAATACAACTACACTTTGCCAATACTTGCGAAGTTGTTAACTTATTGCTGCTTTATTTCTTTTGACATATTATTCACAATTTTTGAGTGAGTCATTTGTTTTGTAGTAGTTTTCGAAGTTTCTAATAAGTAAGATCTTTATAATAATACCTAAAGGTGTATAAAGTATGTTATTCTTGTGACATCGCTCATATAGTTAATTCAATATGTACCTAAGTTTGTAACTAAGTATTAAATGGTTGGGAAGGAGACATAATTTGTTATAGGTGGAAGAATGTAAGTACCTACTATGAGGTTTAAGCGTAACGTATTATTAATATTATAAACCTAGTATACCTATTAATTGTGTATCAAGCTGACCTACCTTAAGCAGAGTGTGATGACGTCGCCGATCCGCCAGCCCGACGCCTGTAGGTGATTGATTCTATTAAATTGGACAGATGCAGAACAAAAGAAAATGCTAGCAAAATTTTATAGATTTTGATTTATACTTATTATTATTACCTACATCAAATCTTATAGTAAGTAATTGGCTTATGGTTTAAAAACCCCTTAATAAATTACTTTGCATTGTTTTATCAACCATAATGCAGTTTTTATTTGACCAAAAAAAAGTAATTATAGGTATTTTTGTTAGTGGATATGGCCACAGAATAATAACTGGTGATATGGCCCACTGTGGTACACTAGTCAATAAATTGTAGCTGATACCTGCTAGGTACCGACTTCGATTCCTGGAAGAAGTCGCGTTTCTGACTCATCTGACTCATTATATTATGTACAGTCAGCTGCATTTGAATTGTGAATTTTAACTGCTTATTCATTCATTAAAACATTGACGGTTTGCTAAGTAGGTAGTTTGACAAAGTACAAATGTGTATAGCTACTTATGCAGCTGACTGTACATATGTGGTACAGAGAAGGAAAAAGGTTCGTGTCCTTATTTTATCGTTTACGTTTTTTTTAAATGCTATGTTAGAATAAAATGAATTTATCAGTACTTGCGTTATGATATTTGACCGAGTTTAATAGGGTGAAAAAATATAGTTAAGTATTTACTTATTTATATTTATACTTCTAGCCTTTTATTTCCTCTAATAATTTTAACCAAGTAATACCGAAATAATCGATCGAAATATTACCTAAGTAGCTATAATATTATTATAGTAGGTGTATTTTAATAAGCTACCTATGTAATTAATTATATTAGGTACTCGTACATATACCTACTGTGTTGTATCAGAGTGGGTTGTTGTGTTAGATATCATTAAAACTGAAACATAAACAAATATAAGTACGAACTTACCTACTTATTTTCCCAGAGTTATATTTCTCTGAAAGTTAAAATAGAGCATGCATTTTAATGGATATTTTAACGGGAAAAATCTCGTAGCACAGTTCACTTTCCGTATAAACGTAACTCCACTGCGGACAGATTTACGAATAGAACCAATAAAATTATACTTACTCTGAGAACGTTAAAGTTTATTTCAGCTCTTCTTTCTGAAATAATTTGATTTCAGTTTGCATGCTCTTTCATTAACAACCTCTTTGTATAAAATTTATATTTTGTGTTCTGTTCTGTTAAATCAGTATTCTATTTTCCTAGATTTTGTGAGCTTGACTTTCTGAAGTTTAATTGATTGAATAGCAGATTATAGATCTTGGGTCTAATAAAGTGTAACACAACTGTATTTGATCTATAGGGATTAAAGCATAAATTGGTTAAATCAACATTGATTGAATTTAAAGATTTTTTTAAATGAATTAAAAAAAATAAATGAAAATATTAAAACAAAGTTATTAATTAATAATAATGAAGAAAGATGACCATAAACCATCAAATAAACATTATTGAATGATGTAGGTACTTATGTACGTCTGAATAAATGAGCTCATTTCCATAATGTCGACACGTCGACTAAGTAGGTGCTTAGCTTCTGTTTAGTAATTAACCGGACTTCCACTTACCAAAATTACTTACAAACTATAAAATATTTGTTGTTAAAAACTAGTTATTTGCACAATTTTCCGGAAGCTACAGAGGAATGCTACTCCGTTACCGTACAACTTTAGTATATCATAGTCATTTCGCAATAATATTTATTCCTTACCTATAGTTAGAACATTAAGTGTAAGTTACATCAATCACACGTAAAGAATGGAGAGGAAGGACAGAACACAGAATACTCGTACAACTTAACGTGTTAGAATTTATACTTAATGTCATTTGACCCGAATTTAAAGAGAATTTGGGTTGTTAACTTTTGTAGGCGCTTCATGCATCATAAATAAACGCATTCTAGAGGCTTCTGTTTCAGAGGCGGTGGCTCGCCGCCAAACTTGTTTGTTACATTTTTGGCGTTCCACAGAAAAAAACGCCTCTATTGTATATCTTTTAAGTGCACAGCAGAACATAAATAAGCGTTGCTCTCTGAAGAGCATTATGCGAAGCATGTATTACACTGAGAGCATCCACTACGATGTGACGGGTCCTTCCCATTATAAGTGTGTCAAAAAAGCTAGTCGTTAATAAAGAATAATGCGCGGTTCTGGAGTCGAGTCGCACATAATAATTGAAAAGGAATAAAAACTTATGATATAGAGTAAGAATATAATGGTTATGGTACCTACGTTTGTCTGCGACGATCCGTAAAAGGAGTCTGTCGCGCGATTAGAACAAAAACAGGCGCCGCACCGCAGCGCCGCGCCGTGCGATCTAGATCTGAGGGGCTAGCACACACCACAGACTCAACCTTAGGATATAAATAAATAATAAATATGTGGTGACATCTCACACACGGCCATCCGACCCCAAACTAGGCAGAGCCTGTAATATGGGTATCGGACAGCTACATAAATACATAGATATATACATCCTAACTAATCCTAACTAATATTATAAATGCGAAAGTAACTGTGTCTGTCTGTCTGTCTGTCTGTTACTCTTTCACGCCAAAACTACTGAACGGATTTGAATGAAATTTGGTATACATATGGTCTAGACCCTGAGAAAGAACATAGGCTACTTTTTATCCCGGAATTCCCAAGGGAAAACTTTTTAAGGCGAAGCGAAGCGCGCGGGAACAGCAAGTATTCAATATAAATATCAATTAACACCCAAGACCCGAGTACAAACATCTGTCTTTGAACAAATATCTGCCCCAGCCAGGAATGGATCCCGATACCTTCGGCATAGTAGGGTCACTAACCACTACACCATTCGACCGTTATTCTACAGGGTGTTGCAAAAAGGTTATACTAAGCCGAAACCTACATGTGCAGCATGGTCTATCTAACTGAAATCAGAAATTGAAAATTCGCGAAAAAAATATTTCATTTTCCATAGAAACTTTGTTGGTCACGTGACTTTTTTAATAAAAAATCGCGAATTTCCAAATTCTGATTTCAGTTTCGGGCTTAGATATACCATGCTGCACATGTAGGTTTCGGCTTAGTATACCAATTTTGCAACACCCTGTATATTGTGTACAACAAGTATTTATTTACTCATACAAATAAATATTTTATCATCGATCTCCTTTCAGTCGCCTTTACAACTTCAAGATTGGGAAAGAATTATTAAGGATTTCTAGATTAACAATTTGAAAACGAGTACCGACATATAATATGATATTTTGAACGAAGTAGAAATTTAAACTTGATAGCGAGTAAGTATTGCAAACATAATATATAATTGCATGGTGTTTCTGTTCATGCTAACCCTCCACAATTAATCTACCTCTACACGCACTGAATGAATAAACCGAATGTCTACACGTTCTGACTACGTTTTTCAGTAAAGGTGTGTCGTTTTTACTGTAATTTATTACTGAAATCCGCAATCAAGCACCTCAGTAATTAGTACAAAGATTGAGAGATGAATAGTAAATAAAAGACGGCGGGATGCCATTAAGTTCGGCTAGGGTCACCATGAAGTCAGAAAATTTATGATGTTTTTTTGAAACCTGAAATGGGAACGTTATTTATGTAACTATTGCTCTTTATGAAAAATGCCGAGACGTAGCTATGATGTTCAAATACATAACTACATTGTGATTAATATTGGTTTTTCATGGCTACTTAATTTACGTTTAGGATAATATTAATAATTTATTTCCTCGACACGTTTAAAAAGCCCTCCATATTCTTGATGAATTGGAAAAACTAGGGAGAGTGGAGAGGAAAATCGGTATGCCAGCAGCTTGCACACATGGTTATGTAAATCATATTATTTTCTTTATTTAAAAACACCGTATCGCATGGTGTCACTAAAATCGCAAACAGTTAACGCCGCCGATGACAGTTTGACGCTACTTAACATAGCGATGTCATAGCTTCTGCTGAATCAATTTAGAGCTGCGGGGGAGCAAAAACAAAGAACGTGAGATGAAAATGATATGGGCCCTTTTTTCTCAATATAAAGGTAATATATGTCGGTAATTGTTCGATATAAACGGTGTAATTAGGGTGTCGTTAGCCGTGCGGAGGCACGTCGCCGCGTCCGGTGCTCACGTCCCCACTCGCTCACTGAATATAATGAAAACATCGGAAAAACCATCATTATCCCGCCTGCTCCAAAGAAAATGTCTGGAAAGGCAATCTTTGAAGCCTTCTTGACAGGCTTTTCCGCACTGTGCGCTCGGTTCGTTCAACTTAACGCATTTAAGGAGCACATAAGAAGCAGGCAATTTCAAATTTAAGTTATATTATTCCTTACACCTGCCTGTGTTATTGTTTTCATGAATATCATGAAAAGTGGACCATTAAGCAAAAAGATAAAGTACTCATGGTTTTTTTAAATTATCTATGTGCCGCAATTAAACCTCAAAGTCGGTTTTTATAAGTAAGCTTTCCATCTACACTTACTGAAAGACTGATGTTTTCCAGGACAATATGCCTAAGCTATAATATGCATATACTATGAAGTACTTACCTATAGGTAGGTAAACATGTTTTATTTCTGCCATACAGTCCTAGCAGCAAGATCTTTTTCTATTTAGGCATGCGTTTTCCTGGACCTTCCATAATGTCTAGCGATGATGCATTTATTTATCGTTTTGATGAAGTGGGACAGGATCGGGGTCTCTCCGTCTAGTTTCTAGATAACCTCAATATGTGTTACCTAATTGTCAGTTATGATGGTTATTTATTGCACAATATACTAGGTAATTTTCCAATATGATGAAATATGTAATGAAGTCACCAATTTGACAATTCATGCGAAACTTAAATAGACAGTTTAGTATATATATTGAAGATGGAATGGTGCAGTGGTTAGTGACCCTGAGTCTTATGCCGAAAGTCCCGGGATCGATCCCAGGCCGCAGAGATTTGTTTAAAGACACATATATGTACTTGGGTCTTGGGTGTTAAATATATATAATATAATATGTATTATCTGTGTACATATTTATTATACTTATCAGCTGTCCGATAGCGATATTAAGGGATCTGCTTGACTAGCTTGGGGTCGGATCTCCTATAGTGTGAGATTTCCTCACACATGATTATAGTACCTATACTATTATTTATTTGTAACACAAAATACCAGGACTTAGTTACCTCTTTGATCATCTGTACACTTATTTTTTCGAACTATTATTAAGTACATAAATTTCATAAGTATAATAAAATGCTTGTACTATGGGAAATGGAAAATTTTAACCTGTAAACATACCGCCATTTTTTCAAATACACTCACGACTCACGAGCAATGAAAACGTTCCATTTACAAAATGTCGAAACCAGATGACCTTAATTTTTTAAACCATTTCAATAAGAATTTGATCTCTAGCCGACTTAATCTTAGGATGTATGGCTTATAAAATAAATGAGATTATAAAAAAAAAAGAATTAGATTTGAACATTTATGTTTATTTGGTGATATTCTGATGCGGTTTTAAATATACTTCAATACTGCAGACGCCGTTATAACCTAGTATTATCCGTTTAGGAGAAATTTGGTGGTGGTGGTGATGTTGTCATTGGAGCTTTTTAATTGCTCGTGAGTTTAGTTTATTAAAACTTAGGGGTATCGATTTTCTTGTTAAAGCATGAAATAATGAAGTAAATTAAAAAGGCGTGCTATTTATAGTTGTACTTGTCTACTGTATTTAAGGTTGTTTTCAATATCCTGCTACACAATTATGAGATTATAGCCATGATTACTTTGATTTGAAAGACCTTCGCTGTTTAATGAAGCAATTTACACAAATTACAAGTGTCCACATTACATGTTGGCGAGGTAGTTCGCAAGTACCTTAAGTATACAGTGGTGCAACCTCACTTGAAAGTGACATGGAAGTACCTAATGAAAGAGTGGGTTCGCCAACGCGGAATCACTTTCCTTGCCTTGATTATAGACCACTGCGGTTGAAAAAAAGAGATGAAATTGAGGCAAAATATGCATAATGCTTGCTCACGATAGTATAAATTTGGTTTTAGCTTACATTTATTGCAATTTATGGCTGCCGTCGACGTCTAGGGCGAAAGGCCATTCAGGCCATATAGACAGGAAAATCTATTTTCCCAAAACATGTCCTATGAATGCTCTGCTCTGCTATTGTGAGCCGTGTGCACAACGTGTTAACGGTGAGATTCAGTTTCACTTTAACCTGCTATTTTTTCTGTATATCACGTACGGTATTGTCATCGTGTGATATAATACCCATGTATTTTGGGTAGTTACACTAAGATTAGGCTTTCTGTATGCGAGTTACGCCGCGAGTGTGCCGCGATGCTGACTTTGAATTCGAACGCACGTCAGACATATTTGAAAGGCTCGGTCATGTCCTGATGATGGTAGACAGTAGTTTAATTTTGTGAGACAATGATTAGTCGTCTGGGCTTCATAATGACTGGTAATGTGTTTTTAAACCAATCGCTAATGAATACAAAGTGAACTTCGAGTTAGAAAATCTGAATTCCTGTACGTGTCGCGTCGCAGCTCGCTCTGATTGATGGATACGATAGTTGTAATTATATATTTAATTATTTATAAGTCGTTGAGTGGCGGAGCTGGTCGGTGAGTTATTACTGTAAGTGTCCTCTATGAGCAGCCGCCGGCGCCGGCGCCGTGTCGCCAGCCACATTAGAGATACTCGCCAGGAAATTACAAAGAATGTTGAGAAATCCACACCACGCGGTGATTGGGCCGCAGCACGGGCACGACATGGAAGTCACTCGGCGAATATCTCTATTAAAAATGTTTTGCAATAACCGACCGCCATTAGAATATGAAACGATACGAGCCGAAAGGCTGCGGTTTCCCAGACCTCCGCTGACACCATGTATACAGGGTTGAGGCAATAATCGGACAGATATCATAAATTCACATTTAATAGTTAAAGCTCCGACATTTTACTACTTACATATCACTAAATTTTACGTGGACACTTAAATTTGAATTGCAACTTCAACGGTCCTTTCGCATAATATGCTCGTTGGCTATGATTAATGTTATGACGTGGAGTTCGATGTTAACAACTTTAGTTATACAATAACAATGGTAGCTATTCTGAAGGCGGAAATTCTAATTTTAACGCTGTCAAACTATAAATTTTGCTAGCAAAAAATGACATTTACGGGAACACTCATAGAGTCGAATTTTATATAAAGAAATTAAGGTTTTGACAGCGTTAAAATTAGAATTTCCGCCTTCAGAATCGACATCAATATCAACCTAAGAATCTAATAATAAGTGGGCCGTTTAAGCGATAATACGTCAATATGTTGGAACAAACATAATTTACGTTTGGAATGATGTATCTCGCAGGCGCCTAGCCGGAGCCGGGTTATTACTGCGCTATTATCACTTTAGCAGAATCGATCACGCAGATCGATACTGTCAGATAATGATCTAGCGATAGATTGCGCAACGGCGACCTTTGCTGCGCCTGCACCTGAGCCCGTGTCAAACTGCGAGGCCTCGGCCCGGCCCCGCCGGCCCCGCCGCCCCGCGCACTCACATGGAATGAGCTCAATTACTCACGCCAAATTATACTAAGACCCATAATATCAACAAACTTATAGAAGCTTATTATTAAAGTTATCTCTTACTTACGAGTACCCATGACTATTGCATTACTTGGCAACGGTCATTTATTAGAAGGATTTATTTAAGTACAACAATTTACCAGAAGATACTGTAAAGGTCTAAAATTTTAGGTCACATCAGGAACATTAAGCTTAATAGGTTGGAAATAATCGCTTGTATTCGTGATTCCAAGCCCTTCACTTTACTTAATCGGTACAACATAACTAAATATTGTTATTGATATTTCCTTTGCAGTAACATTGTATGCATCTAATGCGTATGTTGTAAGTGTAACGTAATTTTCTGCTTGGACAAAGGCAGCTCGGGCCAAGTGTCTTTTATCCGACGTGGCTGGCTCCAATGAGCACATTGTAAACACTCTGATCTAACATGACAGCCTATCCGTGTTGTACATAATTGACGTTGTCTTCGATTGGATTCAGTGAATCAACTCGCTTCCATACCTGCCAGCCCTGACTCAGCTGCACCCACAGTCCAAACCACGTAGACCGTGTCAGTGCACGGCAAGAATGCTGAAAGAAAAGCGCAGCTGGGAAACGGGCTTCGATGGTAATTGGGAAGTCGATAGTCGTTGAATCGGGGGTTTTATTAAACAAACACGCACAGGGACATTGATTGAAATAATTGCATCAGGTGGTTTATCTCTCGCTTTGTAATAAAATGTTACGTAGGAGATAAATATTGTTGTTAGTGTGCAGTAATTACTAGCGAATAGATAGTGAACACATCACAACTATTAAGTTAAGTACGTATTTTAAATTTATAAGATCTTTCATAGTTTTGATTTAAAAGATATATAACACCATATATACATTCCAATGTACTTACGCATATAAGGTACCTTTGACTGCCATGTTTTATCAATAATTTTTCATATCGTATAATATTTATTATCATCGCGTGCATAAACATAATTTCGAAGACCTATAGTGTTGTTTGTGACGTTAGTGATGTTAAGTCCTTAGTTCTTTATTTTGGTTCTTTGTCGTAAGATCTTCATAGATATATTTTATATCGTGAAATTTTAGAACTTTCAAAATTCAGGCTGTCATAAAGATGTAGTCACTGTTAGTGTACGTAGAAATAGATGTTTTGATTCCAATAAGTTTAATTAACATTTTGTTGTTTTTGTTAGAGGGAGAAGTTGATATGAAGGATGAGGATGAAATTATGTATGTGTATTGCTGAAATGCTTGAGCTTTTTATGCTTTTTCATGCGTTTTATCTCAGTAAAACTTAATTTGCCTGAAAGTTTCAGAATAAGGTCCCAGCAAGTTAATAAGTTAGCTAAGCACTGGTGTGTGGGCCTGTGCATCAATGATACACTATTTACTTATTTTCGACACAATATGGTTAATCATACTTTGATCCAACTTTTGACGGCCGATACGAATTTTCTGTATCATCACTGCCTCTCTGCACTTACACTACCGTATGTCTATACACTACAATTGGATGAAGAGTGATTACGCTCGTATTAGCCGATAAGGTTGAGAAGTGAGGCAGGTGTTATCAGCGGGGCTGGTGACGTCACGTGCAGGTGGGGCTGGCTGCACGCCGGGCGGCGGCGGCGGCGGCGGCGGCTGCAGCGGCGGCTGGAGGGAGCCGCAGCGCATGCGGCCGCGGCCCGCACTCGAGTCCGCGCCGCCCCGCCGCTGGCCGCCCGCTCGGTGCCGGCACTCCAGCCCCGACTCCGCACGCGCGCGATCGCTCACGAGAGCTGTTTACGCTCCCCAAACGTGCTCAAACAAAAGTCTCACTGTGTACCACGAGTGAAGTTAAGTTATAGTGCTGGAGGAACCACCCGATCTGAAGTTTAAGGTAAGAGTCGAACACTCTCGGCCGAAGTTTAACACTGATAATGTTTATTTAACGTTTAATTTTAGAAAGTTAGTGCGACAAGTGTATTTAACTGCCGCTCGCTCGTTGTTGATGTAAGTTCGCGTGGTCTCGCAGTTAGCGAATAATGTCAAATGTGCTTACAGATTTTATCTCAAGTTTGTTTGCTGGTAGTTAGTTGTGTGTACTTGGTGTATTTTTGTCGTGAAGGCGATGGATCCAAGGAGAATATCGCTCACGTGTCATTACAGAGTAATCAGAAGTAATAAAAAGTAATGTATACGTATAGTGGCTATAAGTGAGTTAGGTGCTGCTCGGAGAGTGGAGGCACATGTGTGGCCCTGCAGGTCTCACCAACACACGCGCAGCGCTACTATTACTACAGTATATGTTAATACGAACGCAAACCAGTTGATGTAGTAACACTCGTACGATATTCATCCACAGTACGACACAGTACATTAATATCGGCGTCGTAGTTCTACTGCTGTTTTCAATACCAGTCGAATAAATTAATTGGAAAGTTAACTTATGACAAACGTGCATGTTCATATCGTGGAGATAAATTGGCAGTGTATTTATTTGTATATCATGTGTGCACGGTACGACCATGCCAAGTGCATGGGAACCTAATACCTGTACCAATAAAAATAAGGCAGCAGCTATTCCTGCAAACCTCTTCCCAAAGCCAAAGGAGTAAACATAGATGAATCTGAAACAATCATGAATACATAAATCTCGGGCATCTGGAGAATCGGCATATGAGCATGGTCCATGATTATTAAGTGAAAATGATGATGAGTATAAAAGTTTTATTAATAATATGAATCGCTCATGTAGTGTTTGCTTATATTATAATATATAAATTTCATATAATACAGATAATAGGCCTACTGACCTCCTTCGGATAAATTTCATGTTCTGTGCTGCCCGAATTTATTTTGAAAGCTTTACTTCTGAAAAATTTATTATAAATTTACTTATATGAGATCGCCAGCTTGAACATCATCCGAAAACGTACATTTTATCTAGGTATTTAGGCAAATATTACTTCGATGAAAATCGTTTAAGCTTTTCCACATGAATAGGTACTTATTACATATAGAATATGCCTTTGTTTGGTTATACATGCTACTAAATGAAGAATATACTTACTCGTTTTTATATATATTGCAAATGTATGAAATCAAATGTATAAAGATATATAAAATTAAAAGGGTTTATTCCGTCATCCGATGAAACAAAGCCTATTTAACTGTGTTTGAAAAAATGGGTTAATATATCACAAACAACCTTAAAATTATAAAAAGTATATTTAAGTCATACTTTTCTAGACTAGCATCATATAAACATAACTGTTATAATATTTTTTATAGACGACCGAATGGCGTAGTGGTTAGTGACCTGACTACTGAGCCGATGGTCCCGGGTTCGATTCCCGGCTGGGGCAGATATTTGTTTAAACACAGATATTTGTTCTCGGGTCTTGGATGAGCCCGTAAAATGGCAATAGGCCCGCCCCCTATTACATTGGGACTAACATACACTCTGGTGAAAAGTGGGTGCAGCAATGCACCTCTGCCTACCCCGCAAGGGAGTACATTAGTACAAGGCGTGAGTGCGTGTTTTTTTTTTTGTTATAATATTTTTTATAGATAATTAGGTATTATATTTATAAGTATAGTAACTTAATAATAACGAGGATCATAGAATCCGCTTCCTGAAAATCATCGATTATCTGAAGATATCGGGCCCAGAATTTTGCACCACCTTTAGATAGAATCATAATATCCATACCACTCTGATCTAAACGCGTTAGTTTAGCTGAACGACTGAATGAATGTCGTCACACTGAATTACAGTTCGCACTGTGTGACCGCGTCATGTGTCATCGTTTGCGAAGAATTATGACTCAATTGCGGCTGAAAAGGGCGCGGGAACGCCACCACTTCCGGTTTCATGAAGTCCAGAAAGTGACTAGCTCGGTCTATATTTGAACTGGAACAGTCATAGTCAGTCACCTAGTCAGCTAGAACGATAATTGAAAAAGGGGAGCCGGAAAATGACTGGGCTCGCGAGTTGTTCCAGGAATCGCCCCCTTTTCGCTTCTAACGTTAGGTATATAATTATTTTATTCATACGTGACGTGATCCCTAAAAACCATGTATACATAATTTTATAATGAAATACGAATTTCTAAAACTGGTGCTGTTGAAAACTATTTTTTTATTGTATTGTACAGGATGTTGTTTTGAGGTTTTATTTTTTGTAAGTACAACTTTTGTCCTACGACTATTGAAAATTCGCGAAAAGAAAATTTTTCTTTTCAATATAAACTTTGTGGTGTTTTTAATACAGAGAAACTTTTATATTTTTTCGCAAATTTTCAAAACTTGTTAAGATTGACCGCCTTTTAGCTTTTCCAGCATGAGTTCTATGACAATGATGATATATTATGCAAAATTATTATTTCATTATCTATTCTGTAGACTTATTATCGTTAAATGGTAAAAGTATCTTATCAGTCATCACTTCTGGAGAAAAAATATAAAACTACACTACATAAATCCGAATTACTTTTTTACGAATATGAAAATAACGATTTTTAAAATTACGAATTTCATAATTCCGTATAATTCACAATACCGAATTTTAAGTTTCCGAATAAAGAAAATCACGAATAGTTAATAAACGAAATTTCAAACAACATATTTATTAAAATGACGAAAGTCAATTTTCCGAATATTATTATTTCGATGTTTTAATAGTACGACTTTTTATTATATCGAATTGTTAAAATTACGAATCCCGAAGTTTTAATATTCCGAAAGTAGAAATTCCCGAATGTATCTTAGTTGACAAGAAATAGTTATTAAGAATAGTGTGTTTATTAACAGCATAATCCGTATACAATTTAACAATATTTTTTAAACTATATTATGTGAAACGCTCCGCTCCGCTTCGCTGCGCTCCGCTTTGTTTTTCGATACCTATGTGCACCTAACACGCTCCTCCTCGCTTTGCTCGTCGTCGCACCTATCTTTAGATTTAGGTCCTAAGGTATTTAAGGTTAAACACCGTAAAAATCCGAGAAATTTTATTGCTTTGTTGTGTTACTTAACAACAAATACTACAAATAGTTTTCCATTTACAATATTTTTACTCTATATTTGAAACGCTCCGCTGCGCTCCGCTTTGTTTTTCAATATCTATATGTGCACCTAACATGCTCCTCCTCGCTTTGCTCGTCGTCGCACCTATCTTTAGGTTTAGGTCCTAAGGTTTTTAAGGTTAAAATTCCGGGCAATTGTTTTGCTCTATATTTGAAACGCTCCGCTCCGCTTCGCTGCGCTCCGCTTTGTTTTTTGATATCTATGCGCACCTAACACGCTCCTCCTCGCTTTGCTCGTCGTCGCACCTATCTTTAGGTTTTGGGTCTAAGGTTTTTAAGACGTTTGTGGTTTTTTTTTCAAAATCACGAATTATCACATTTTCGATCGGGATTTGAACTTTTCGTGAATATAATAAATCGGTATTTTATTTTTCGTATGCTTAAGTAATCGTATTTTTTAACGTTCGTGTATTTGACAATCGTAATAACAAATCTTCGTGTTTATAATATTCGAAATTATAATTTACGTGATTTTTAGAATTCGGCATTTAAAAAAATCGGTATTGCAATATTTCGTAAATTACATATTCGGTGTTTTCAAATTCGGAAAAAAGTTTTTCGGAATATTTGGGTGTTCCCATATGCTATGTATGAGTATCATGTATAAGTAAAATGTCTACTACCGGAAGTTTGCTGAAAAGTTCTTACAGATACAATCCAGGTGCAAGCTTTGAGGTTTTAGTTTAGCGCATTGTAGGTACCTAACCGTAATAGATTGGAATGTTAGCTTTAGTATCATTTAAAATGAAATATAAAAAATCTGCCGTTGGAATATATTACTATCATAGAAATAATAGGGCTTTTATCGCGTGCGTCTTTAGACCGTAGGTATAACTCCCGGACAGTTTTTTGTTAGGCCAGCAGATAACCTTTTAGAAGAAAGATAAAGCGTGCTACTCGACAATTTCACTGAAAGTTAAGGCGGTTCCCACGGATCCCTACAGCGACACTAATTAAACTGCCACCAGCAAACATGAGTTTAAAAAATTTATACCCACGTACAGACTTCAAAATAAGGGTGGTTTTCGATTGGCGCGAGTGTAAGGCTAGTTTTGTTCAAGTGTAAAGTTTACGTGCTGGTAGTTGGTCGGTGCACATTGCCCCTTGTGTCTCCCGTAATTAGTACCCACTATATATTTACGAGCTTTCGCTACGTAAATGCATTGAGCCGAACTGCAGTAAAGTCACGATTTTATTTGCGTCTGGATTAGACAGGCCAGCTCTTTGTGCTTTGGAAAATACTTGAGAGTTATGTCCGCCACAGACGGCTCGTCAGACATTCTTTAACTTAACTTACTTACCTATGTGTTTCGTCATAAATTAGGATTTCAACGGGCGTTTTGTTTAACTTGCATGGCTAGTGTAAAGTCTAGCCTTTTGTTATGAGTTGAATGAACTGAAGGAAATGTTTCACGTTTTCCGCATTAGATGAATGAGATTTGGCCGGTGACGTTTCACTGATAGTGTGGTACAAGTGGACTTCGTAACAGTAAATGGATACAAATGCACTCGAAATAATTCGGTGACGTATGACTCTTGATGATTATAATATGAAATCATATCGCATTGAAATATTTGCGGAATCTATAGATATCGGCACCTAACTCGGCCTGATTGTTTTGTCTCTTATCAAATCGGAGGTAGGTACCTACATATTATAAGTTTGACTCATTTTCTTGATTCGAATCTTGGTATGAATACTCTGATAACATTCTTTTAGTCATAAATGTTTTTCTTATTCCGGAAACCATTGATTGATATGATTGTAAGGGATCAATCATCTGGAATTAACTAGATTAAACCATGTTCATAGAAATTGTAAAAAAGCCAAGTCTCGCAACTCAACCGTAAAAAGTTGTGAGATCCACGTAATACCAAGTCGGTTTATTTATTTATTCAGTCTTTACTTAAGGGTTCTCCTAAGCCAATTTATAACGTTATTCCTTAAACAATTGTAGTGACCATATCAATATAAAAAAAATCTTGAATGTCTTAAATAAATATATTGACATGACAATCGAACACAATACGAGTATACCTTAGGTATTATTTTAAAACGGATTGTATGTACAGCCATTTATCGATAAATATATGAATAAAGTATGTGTAATGCACACATACTTTATCAAATTCCATTTGTAAAAGCTGGTGAAGAGCGCATCAAAGATATCTCAGTGCTGGGTGACTCAGCCGATCAGTAGGTATTCTCAGTAGCAAATTGCAATCAACAGACAATTGGGAGGTCTCAATAAACTGCATATTGTATAGCATAGCCTGATAATTGTGCATAAAATTATAAGTTACATGATGTATGTTGGAAATAATTCCTTTGACGAGATAACAGTAACATTATACTTGTGCAAATTCAGGTCATCCAGCCAGTCTTAGATGTGCGAATGGAATGTGTTCTTTCGGAGTTATTTTATTGTCGTTACATGGGTTTTGCTGTATGAATGAGTACACACTATATAATATCCAGTTGCTAAATGAAAGTAAAATGTATTAAAAGAATGGAAATAATTAATGATATGATTGAAAGTTATATGAGTTCTATATATGATGTTTTTTTTATTGCACAGAAGCTAAAAAAATACAAACTATTACTAATAGTAATTAAAATTTCTGACCAGGTATATAGTTCATGATTATATCTGTCTTGTTTGAAATTTGTTTTATTAGGTATACGTCGATGATCATAGGGAATAAGTAGACTGATGTATAGTATAGCGGTAACACTTTTCATTACTTTATTGTTTACTATCGTAAGAATGAAAGAAAACATTGTAGTAACGAGTGCAACATATCAATGAGTCATGAAGTGTATTTTGTGTGATTCAAACTCATTCAACTACAATCTATAGGTACCCAGATCATAATATATTATAGATAAGTACTTAAATAGCGTTTTATGTATGAATTTTATACTTTCGTAACACTGTAAAATATTATGAAACATCCGAAATGGCTGATAAAGATTCAAATATATCTAGGTATCTTTAGTAATATCTAAAGAAACACTATAATTAGTATATACAAGTAATGTTCAAAAGATAAAAACCTACAGGTCATGGTGACAATTCCTAGGAAACCAATGAGGCGGAAAGCAGCCAAACCAGAAAGAAATCTAATTATTTTCGCACATAAAAAAAGAAAATAAACAAAGGCTTTAAATTATAGGTAGGTATTTCAGATAAAAAAAATGACTCATTAATCTCACCATTAAGGGTATTGCAAAATTTATTAGTAAACCGAAAGGGGGCACTCAAGGGGTGTTAACTTCGGTGTGGTCATGTACAGTACAGAGTGAAATGTTATCAGTGACGTTCCTGTTGCCAGCTCGATGTAGCAGGCATCTCAATCATCATTAGAAGAGAACTGTCCTCTGAAATACATAGTTGAACTTTGTACACTTTTAATTTGTTTTATAAATAAAAATAGATACATATAATATTCTTTATTTTTACTTACACACACATGAAAAACATTACCCTGCTCCTTCGGCAGTCGGGTAAAAATAACTTAAGTAAGTACATGTCTTTAATACTAACACATATATACAAAAATACAAAAGTACAAAGCCTTTACCAACAAACAGAATGGCCAGAAATACCTACATACTGACCTGCAAGAAATGCTTTCATCATCCAATTTCTCAGTAACTTCAAGTTTAAGCAAAACTGAGATCAGAATAACTAGCTTCCTAAATCCGAGCTAGAACTATTTTCTTTTTTATACATAAGTACAAACCTGGATACTTTTTCCCCGCCGCCGTCCAGCTTGCTCCACATAACCTTACACAAAATAAACTCGATTTCGTCATTTATACTTTTTATCTCCATTCAATTGTTTCATCCAATGAGATGGTCGTTGCTCGTAAATAAGAGCAGAGGCCATTCATTTTATTTAATTACGGCCTTTGAATGGGCAATGGGCATTCCTCGACCCCTTCTTATCTGGACTCCACGTGGCTGGTGGCTGCATCTCCGAATGACCAATACGGACTTAGCTATTTACAACCTAGATTCATATTCTTATTTTCTTCTTTCCTTATTATTTTATTCTTTTATTTATTGCACAATATACAAATGTAATTATGTACAATCAGGTTATTCTCTTTCTCTTCTTTCTTACTTTCTTATTCTTCTTTTTTGCTACTCACGTCGCGCTCTTTACCAGTCTTTTCAAGGTGGTTTTTCCAACGGCATGCCTGTCGTTTTCAGGCTTTTAATTTGGTGAAAGTTCTGTCCACTAATCACATAAACCCTAATGATAGACAAACTAGGGCATTCTAAAATACCGTGTTAGTTAAATTGCGGCAGTTCGTAGTACATATTTGGTCATAACTGTAATTAAAACAATACCTAAAGGATTCTGATATAAATAATTCTCTCGGGAAAACCTTAGGCTCGCTCGCGGGCGTAGGATAAACAAGGCGCTAACTCAGAAAATTTCAATTTAGATTCGTGAAGTAATCAGTAATATTTTGTAATACCTAAGTGAGTGCGGCTAGCCAGTATCTCCTCGATGTGCTATTGGGTGGTTGGCGACAGCCAGGCTGCGTGGGCGCGTATCGCGAGGTCGCGCGCCGACCCGCTATCTCTGCACCATGCGCCCTATTAGCGCTAATTATAAACTAAACCGTATCAAATAATGTTATATACTATTGCTGTAATTTGTATAGACCTATACGTAGGCTAGGTACACTCTAGGGGTTAGCGTAAAAGTTGGGCAGCGGAAAGCTGCAAAGTTTTACGCAGGTTTCTAGAATTTGGGCTTAGTATTGATTCAGTAAAGACTTAATACGTTTAATTAAAGGCTAGTACAGTTTGTTTCATCTAATTATAAAAAAGTAAAAGCTTTTTGATTATCCGACAAACTTAATGCTTTCATTTGTGTATCACAATAAATATTTAATAGTAGTAGTGGTAGCAGCTACCGGCCCGCTGCCGGGCCCTATGTACTAGGCTGGAGGAGGTAGGTAGGCGTGAACAGGTGGGGGCGTGGCCTGCCCCCCGCACCCCGGCACCCCCGCCCCGCGCCCCGCCACCTGTCACCTGCCCTGAGCCTTCCGCCACTGGTCACAACTCCACCGCAACTGGCTACGGTTTCGTAGCGAGCGACGCAAATCCACTGTTGGCTAATCCCGATGTTAACACTTGTTTAGATACAAATCTATGGGTTATGTCGCGTTGTTGTAAACTAAATCAAAGCTATTGTGATAGCAATATCTTATGGAGATGCGGCGGGGTTGGGCCCGAGCACGTAATGTATGCGCGGCCGCAGCGCCGGTGGTCCCGTATTTGTCCTAGCTCGTAAAGCTTAACACATGAATAACTCTGACCCTCGATTGTTTAAACAATAAGATATTCATGATCTCTGGGTACAGTCTCATACAAGATAATCTGATAGTTCAGTCTTTATAAAAACACTAAACAGCTTTTATTTTTATTTTAAGTTTTATTGACTACTAGAACTGCGTTGCGATAGCCACCAACATGAATCACGAGATGAAATTGCTAAAAAGCTATGAAATCGAACCACAGTGAAAATAATGTAATAAGAGTAGATAACGACAAAACACAGTACATTAAAATGATTCAACCATTACCTATACCTATTGTAGCGATTGTAGTGTGGAGTTAAGTAAACTCCTTACCTATTTTTGTTCGTATGACTTGTAGGTCCACTCTGGATCGTAATAACTTAGCTTCCCCTCCAGTATTTGCTCAAACTTCTTAATGGATATGTTATGTTTTATGTTGGAGTCTGTTAATTCAATTAGTTGACCAGCGCGACTACTTGTCGATCAACAATAATATGTACCGAAGCATTCATAAGGCGTTGTTTTCTTTCTTGCTACAATCTTTGATGTTTGGTCTACGTTGAGCCATAATGGCTAGCAGTGGCAGTTTGTACTTAGTTTTTATTGTACGTATATTCATAGTATTTCTCGTTACAGAAGTACTTATGTTCCTTGTTCATGCCGTTTAGATTTCACAGACTACAATATCGGAGATAGATGTGTTCGATGTGTTCGCACATGTACGGATATTATTATAGAAACGATGACACAGCTTTTAATATTTAACAACTTTAAACAGTAACTGTATACCTACAAACACTAAATTCAAGTCAATTATATAGTATTGAAATGCATAATGTAACATAATACACACTATTTTCAGCCTATGGGAACATTAGAGATGCTCTAAAGCTTTTAGCACACAGCAAGATTATTAATAAAGCAATGATTGCGTTTGTTTACGTAATCGCACCTCGCAAACACGGCGTAATTTAACTCTAATATTGGTACAAGATAGTGCGTCCGCAGCCGCTAGCCGCTAGCCGCCGGCCTCACTGAAACTGAAGCTGAAAGACATCACGTGCTTCACTCTGTAACGCAGTAGCGCCTCCTGTGTTTGCTCAAACTATATAAAAGTCTGAAATTACCTCTATTAGCAGCTGAAAACCAAATAACAGTAGTACGCTGCCAGATTTCATGTGCAGCCAGATTTTCATGGAAATTATAATATGCTAATAAGAGAGTCTATTGTTCTTGCGCCATTATGGTGCAGTTTGTGTGTCGTAAACTTATTTTCATTACTATCCGGTCGTTCTTACGTTACGCTTTGCCAAAAATACATATCCGTGTACAGTCTGTTACTTGAAGTGTCGATGTCTCTCAAGGTAGGTTCGTAAACACGACCACAAAGTCTTTTCCTCACTGGCGCAAATTAACCGAACAGGTTTGAGCGACCCATCTGGAAATCAAGACACCGTTAAACAATTCCTTTTCTTACTGTGCTTGTGCTTTATGCAACGTCGGTCGAGTCGGTGTGCGCCGCGTCCGTCAGCGTCTTATCCCACCCCAACCGATCATCGAACTTACTGAGAAAAAAACCTGTATCTGGTTTCGCTCTGCGTGTACAGTTAGTCGCGCGGAGCATTAAGTAATCGGAGCCGAGAGTGGCGAGATAATGTTGCGCACGCGTGAAATATATCCGAGCGTTTTTATTGCGGCCGCGTTCCGCTCTCGGACTGGTATGCGTGTGTCTCCGAGGCTTGAAATTCGGCCGACGACGAGTGGTTTGCCTCACGGCGACCTTGCGAGCGGCGCGGGCGCGGGGCGGCGGCGCGGCGGCGGCGGGGCTCCGCTGCGCCGGCCGCTGCTCGTGAAAGTAGGTGACTCCGCCGCCGCACTCGCCACCAACAAGCCCTACAACACCCGATTTTTTAATGCTCCAGCTTTCTAAAAGTATGCATGACACGATACTATTGATGGCGTGTATGCGTGATAGTTGATAAGACACATCCATCACGGCTCGACTATTTCTTGCATACATAATTTCTGTTGCTTCATTTCGGACAGCAACGAGTTCAACATAATTGGCCAGCTAGTTTTCTAAATAATACTAAGAACCCAAGCACCTAGTTTCAGATCATGAAAGTAATTACGATTTCCGTGCTAATTGCAGACAATGCATTCTTTCTTGTGATGGTAGTGGTGAGGTGTGGAGACGGAGAGCCTCACATTTTCAGATACCTTCGTTTCAAAAACTTAAGTTGTGACAAAACAAGGTTGTAATTAATGGTCATCAATAATTAAAAAGTCAGTCTCATGAATTACAAATGTAATTAACGACTCTGAGATTTCTGAAACATGAATAACTAAGATAAAAACACGAATAATGTGTTGATGCTCCATGATTATAATCTGATTGAACTCAATATCTATTTATTGATAAGCTCATTTAAAACACAGACCAGCTTTTTATACTGGACTGGCGCCACAGAAATACTCAATTCCAAGAATTACTTTTAAATGGAAGAAAATTACAATATTATTATGAGTATAGCATGTTAAAATATACATTTGTTGCAGTGATTAGTGGATTACGTAGGTATAATTGTTTTAAGTTTCCTTCCCGTAACTCATTGACAATGGAATGTCCATCGTTTTGTAGCATCGCAGATTTTTTATTCCCATCGAAACAATGTCTTCGCCGAAATAGTATCTTTGTGAAGTGGCCAATGCATTATGTCGAGGATCCCTTACTGCGCTCTTCCAGGACCACCTCGCCAGGGTTCCGGGAACCTTGTCGCCTCCCGCGTACTCAGTGGACTCGGTGCAGTTTAGTGTCCCACCATGCAGCTGATAACTACCAAAGTTAGTATTGTCAATAGAATATATCTCCTACTGTTTATTCAGCCATCTACCGGCATGTGTGTCTATTTTTATTGTTATTGGATGTGACGAGACTGTTAATAATTTTGCTATCGGAATTTATAATTAGCTACCGGATTTATCGATAGATTTTTCTCGTATTTTTCTGTTAATAAGTGTGAGTATTTTGTTGCTACATTCTTTCATGTGTTACTTGGTAATGTTAAGCGATGTTATGTTCTGTTTCGTTTTTATCTGTTAACAACTAATTATAACATCATTCCTGCTTCCATAACTAATTGGTATTTCCTAAGTTTGTTTGAGTGCGAGTATAATGGGTTGAAAAAACTTAACAATGCTGATAGACGAGCGGAGCACGCCCGGGGCTCGCGACATACAATTCTTTTTATGACAAATTGTTAACAACACACCGTTCCAAAGCTTTGCTTGTAGAGAAATAACTAATTAAAATAGTTTCGGACAAGAAGCACCTGGAGCTCAATTCCGGAGGTTCGGGGACAAATATCAGAACCCGAGATATATCTCAGTTTAAAATGTACCCTAACATAATCCGCTTCAAATCTCAAATTTAACGTCAAACTCATAGAAATTTTGACGTTTGACGTTTTACGCGAGATCGCCAGAATACCATTTTTCAAAATTCACCCGAGATAAACATCATCTCGGCCAAATCTCGTTTCTGGAAATGATCTCCGTAACTCGGGAATCGGTACCCTGCTCGTAATTAAGTTTGCAATTTCATTTCGTTTCACAATAAGCTTCTAATATTTTTTGCGATGGTTTTTTTGAGAGAAGTTTCTAATTCAGGTATCATGAAGCGTATAAGCAGGATCTAAAACCGGAACTAGAGTAATAGTGAGTAGAGTGGCTGCGCGGCGGCGCCGGCCGTGTAAACGCACTTAATATGTACCACTTTTTGCTCTACTCTGTAATTATTAAGGAATAAATGATTATAAATCCAAGTACCGGAGGTCGTTGATCGTTGTTGAAGAATGCTGTAAAAAATATACTAAGGACGTGACTTACATTACTACAACTACGACATACATGGATGGTAGGATTGTTTGTTCATGTTAGAACACAATTTGCTTCTACTTGTACTTAAACATGATAATTCTGTATAAACTCGTATCTTACATTATTAGTATTATTACCTAAATATACGAGTGCAGAGTGATGACATGATGCCGAAACAGACAGAGTTTAAATGACTTCTCCAGTCTCGACAGGACTAGATTTACCCGCGGAGATTAACTTTGATTTCGATCTTTCATAGAAAATTTCACAATAACCATGAAGGTATTAAAGTTTTTATGAGACAGTAGTTGTGTATAAAGCATGAAAATAAAAGCCCGAGAGTTTAATTCCTGGGGAATTTTGATTAGTTTAAACAATATATATGTTATGTGATGTATGTTTCAGGTTTCAGTAGGATTATGTCATTTTCAAACTGAAAATTTCAGCTTTATTATATCCTCAGCTGAACCGATCTCGATAAGTTTGGAAAAGAGCATTATTTACATCTTGAAAGTCCTGTACATATTAGAATGGTTTAATGTATACTTATTATAACTTAATATATTTTTTCTCTACTCTATTCATATCTTTACCTGATTCTATTCATTTTCCTCATAGTATAATAGTGTTAATTAACAAAAGATTAGGTTACGAAATACCTAAAGCAAATAATGCCATTTATATTTTCCTCGTAAATACAACAGAAATTTTGTTTCCATATTATATTGCATTCGGGGAGAAAACTTTTGCAAGTGAATCTGTAGGTATTGGATCTGCATCCTGTTCAATCAATCACGGCGCCGTATCTGGGTCGATGGAGCAAAAAAGCTCGCAATAAATACAATACTTATCACTTACTTGAGATAATTCGGAGTTCAGTGACCCGGTCACGATTGATTCACGCGGTCGCCCACCATTTGCATCAGTTCTTATGGCAATGTATTTTTATACATTTTTTCCCGATGCAACTTTAGAATTGTAATCTTTTTTACTCATTTTTTTTCCTTGGTTCCCTTATTTTGTTAGGTAGAATATAATACCTAGTCATTTACATCACTGCTATCGTGCATAAGACTTATAATAAACTGACTCAGTACTTACCTAACATATTTTGTTTGTTGTTACAGGCGGTGGTGTGGTGTGGCGTGGCGTGCAGCGCGCATGGGTTGCGCGGGCGGCGCGCGGCGCGCCTGAGCGCGACCATGCTGCGCGCGCGCCGGGCTGCCGCCGCCGCCTGCCTGCTCGCGCTCGCCGCCGCCCTCGCCGACTCCACCGTGCTGGCGGCTACCAGCATCAGTAAGTTTACACTTGTCATAGAGTAGTTTGTAAACATTTACGTTCATCAGAAAATTTTATATTTATACGATGAATAAAATATAAATTTGACTCTTGACTCTTGTCTTCATCTCCCTCCGCCCCGATCCACTGCTCCATGGATCCTTGATGTTAGACTTATGTCTGGCTGACGGTAGCCTACAGTTTATGACCGAGTCGTCGAGAATTGCAGTTCACTATAAATATGTATATCACTACCAATATGTAGTTCAAAGAGAAGGTGCTAAACTTCATCTCCATCATCAGCCCGTAATCGTACACTGATGGTATGGTCTCCCAAGGAGCGCCACAATACTCTGTCAACGGTCTTTCTCAGCAGAAACTACTACTACTTCTGAAGACCTGACAATTGCTAGTTAAATCAGTGTTACTGCTAAACTTAAATTTTCGTAAACCATCATTTCGAAAACACAACAAGGAAGCAATTTAGAAATTGTCTACGATGTTACCTCCTCGTTGTGTGCTCCTTTACGAATGGCTGTAGTCGAGCGTCGTTCGTCAGCTGCGGACGCAGCCTCATTTGTCAAATTCAGTCAACCATAATGTTTCCGTATCACGATCACTGCGAGAGCATGCAGCCGTAAATAATATTCGTATGCGATGTTCAGTACTTCGCTGTGGAGGTTTCACAAGGGGCTATAGCTACAAGTACGCGCTGCGCGATGCTCGGTCGTAAGGTATTATACTATACGTCAAGCGGTTGCACAACACAACTCGGTGACAATTCGTTTGCGAAACCCGCGTCTCTACGATCACACGAGAACGCGAGAATCGATTTATGTCTCGTTATCCGATTTGCGTTTGGATTATTGGAGCCATCCTTGAGCTGTACTACGTAACTCTTAGTTACCTTTACTTTTGACAATGCAGGAGGCCTGCTAGTAGATACTTCAAATCGGTTTCGCAATCGTTTCCACGCGGTTTTGTTGATCGAAATCATGAAGCTTTGGCACAGTTTTAACCCTCCACTGACCAGGAACACGGGTATTATAATAATTAATGATATTGTATCAAGAACCGATTGAGTTAATAATGATAATTTCCTGCCGTGGACGCCATACTGCGTCCCCGCGGGCTGTAGGGTCCACTTTACCTACTCCAGGAGTCACTTTCTAAATATTATCCTCATCTAGCCGTTTAGCAGCCATTAGAAGAATGATCGGTAAATGCAGGCCTTATTATAGTTTTACAGCAAATTGCGATTAAATAACTAAAATTACCGTGTGTGAAATAAATTTCAAACTAGTTGTTGTAAGGAAGATATTTTTACCTCTAGTTTCAGCTTAAATGGTTAAAGGTGTGTGAATAAACCTGAAAATCTTTTAGTTATCTAAGTGCTACTTTTGTATGGAACTTGTGGATGTGAAAACCCATTTAATTAAAACATAATTAATCGCAAAAAGAGATTCGTGTAAGTAATTTCCAAACTCATTTTCTATTCATAATTATTTATGTACATTCGTTCACCTTGGGACAGCTTGGGACTAAATTAAAATCGGCACGTTGCTAAGAGATTATAGGCTACAATGAAATGTTGATTAATAAATCTTACCACAAATGATGGAGAACTCTTCATGTTTATGTATTAAATTAAAGGTGGCATTTGAATCTATTATTGGTGTTTTATTTTCAAGTCTGTTACTCGAATGGTTCTTACGAATTAACTTTATTGTTTAGTTAAGTAATTTTAAAGCCTTGAATTTTTTTGGCAGAATATTTTTGTTGCCGAATTACCTTAGACAAATTGTATGAGGATAAATTAAATAAACAATATTTAGGCAATAGAAACAAAATAGTTAAAAAGCTCCAATCACAATGAGAATTATTAATTTCGTCTCGATAACATTAACTTTTTAACTACATGTATATTTATACAGCAACCCATGCGCCTCTCTTAATCTGAATTGGAATCATATTTTTTAACAATACGTAGGTACTTCATTGCGATTTTTATAGAACCTTTTTCTTGGCTTCAATTACAAATGTTGCCTACAATAGTCAAAACACAAATCAAAAGTTAGACTAAACATTGGAACCCGACGAGAAGTCTCTCGCTCAGACCCACAATAATCTACTCACCTCTTAGGTATATGTTAGTAAATAAACAAGTCGAGTCCCACTTGTAGACCATACAGCATACGTTAATTACCAAAATATTTATGTACGTAATAAAAAAAACGAGCGCTGGCGCCGCGCGACTCTCGGCGTAATAGCAAGAATGCGGATCCTCCGTATACAAGGCACAGCCTTTTTTATTACAGAAGAGAACCCCCAAATTACATAGCAACGCCACGCGTGGCACTCACACACGCGCAGCTGGCCAGTATTAGCACACAACCTCGAGTATACTCGGAGTTTTTCTTACAAATGTGTTGTGTTAGGTGACGCTATTATTAAAATTCCTTCGTCACTGTAACTCGCTGTGGTCAAGGTTGGACCATCACACAGCTGAGCGACGCTACAGGGCCTATTTTATGTTTCAATTACTAACATAATAGCTAATAATAATAGGAAGTTGGTTCGTTAGTTGCTAAGTAGACAGGTGTTAGTGTGTGCGTTGGTCGGTTTTTTAGCAAATAATTATGTAATTATTTCAGTAGTTTGAGGACCGTATTCAGAAAAGCTTTCAGCGAGAATGCTGAAGAGAAGGCGAATTATCCTGTATCAATGTTAGTAATGTACCACTACCTACGGACTGTAAATTCATGATACGACCCATTCGTTCGACATACTTATCCGATGAGCTGAAAGAAATAACGATTTCGTAGCAAAATTTATGGTCGCTACATTTTCTAAAAACTACTCATAAAGTAATACTACATAATGTAGAAGCACGAGTTATGTTATAACTTGAATTATGTATATAGCCGACTTTGACAAGTATTGCTTTTTTACAACCTCCGTTATGTAACGAAGTGGACAAACGATTATTATTATTGAAACAATAGTTTACGAGCATCGTTTTTCGAAGTTGAATATAAATTGCTCAATCTAAACACATAAAAAATAAAAAGGTCAAAATTTTTCAATTTTTCTTTTTTTGGGTTAGATACTTTCTCAAGAACTAATCTTTCAATCAATATAGCTTTATTTACAAAGGTAGCCAGTATAGAATAAAGAATTATCAGTGATTGTCCCGAAGGCACAAGGCGGTTCAACGTACTGAACAAAATGTACTTACCTACAGATTAGTTTTTATTTAGTTTTTTAACGTTTTAGCTAAAATCGTGTGATTATTTATTTATTTCATAATTTATTACACAAATATGAAATATAAGTGTTCAAAAAGGTGGACTTAATGCTAAAATTATTTTCTACCAGCCAACCTACAGGATTACGTTTTATCAAATGAGTACCTACTTAATTAGAAAGGGGGAATTATAAAACGAGCGAACAAAAAAAAACTTTGCGACTGATGATGACATACTGTTTTAATAACTTGAGCGGTATGAATTTGAGTAAGCGAAAAATTAACTAAACTGACGACGAATATTGATTTATAATAAAATCCAGAACGAGCTTACAAAAAGTGGACTGTGATAAATCCATTTCAGATATTAAAATTTTATCCGAGCGACTACATTACTAAGTGAGCGACTGGAAATACAGAGAGGGCAATTTCAATATTAAGATATATTCGATTTTTCTAAGTGAGGTTATACTTAGCGAACTACTAAAAAGTTCACTTTGTGCAAAGTTTTGTACGCTGCTTTATTAATGATTATTGGATACTGATATTCTATTTGAGGGCTTATGTTTTTTATTTTGATACGCTTTTTAATTAAAACTACAGATTTTTAAATGCACTGGCAAAAAGGATCGTGCGACTGTCCCGAATTTTTCAATAGATATGTATGCAAACACGTTTTGGGGCTATCAATTCGGCTCAAACTAACAACACCACCACTGGAAGCAAAATGATACCCATTGGACAAAAAAGAAAACGAGGCCGGCCCAATAAGTCCAAACCCGCACTTATTTACCAGTGACGATGAGTAGTAGGGCTCCTCATACCTATCAATGTTTCTTAGTATTAATAACAAGTTTTTTTTTAGTTGACTGAAGCGTTTTATTTAAATTTTTGTTCATTTTATTGAAATAAATGCATGCATATTACTTTATTTTTATGGAGTACATTGTTTTATTTAATTACCCTTATATTTCAATAATAAAATTTCTCAACTAATAGAATAGTGTTTCTTCAAATAGTTATTTCATATTATTTTTATTTTTTAAATGTGAGCTCATTATACTCTGCTCATTAGTGTATTTTTCAAAGTGGCTTTTGTATTCGAAACACTTCATTTAAGATAAAATGCCGCTCAGTATAAAAAATACATTTGCCAAATATTGAAAAAAATGCAGGACGTAACGTTGACACTCAAACAAATATTAGGTCGCTCAAATATTATGAAGCTGCTCATTTTGTATTTTAAGTAACTCAAATTAATGTTTGTAAGTTGCTGTTCTGTTGATTTCTCGTCACTCGCAGTCAGTCGCTCACTTAGTAATTCTATAACCCAAATTAATTAATTTTTACACTTAGAACTGTAATTTACAGTCACTCGTTTTATTGCTACCCATTAGAAAGTATCCACTAATCACCCACCCTTTTCCTACAAGACAGCGCATGGCTGATGCTATAAACCTGTGACAGCTTTATCGGAACACCTACTGGACGCATTCTATGCAAAATGTCGAAGCCCACTCGTGCAGCGCGGCGGGCACATTCCTCATGCTGCATTGTGCACAGCCGGGTTACTCTATACTGGCTAAAAACTATCGCACGAGAGCTTTCGTGCAATTGGCACGTTTAGTACAAGGTAGAGTCGTGGGACGCGCTTATAACGCGGGAAACTTAGTTTTTCGTCTTAGAGAGTGACCCCTTTAGTAATAGCATGTAGCTGATTCTCGGCCACACGTATTTAAAGTCGGCTTTCAGTGGTGTATCATTATTTGGTAGGTACTATTCTGCGAGTAAAACGAAAAGCGTGCGGTGGAAATTTAAAGCTGAGCGGGCGATTCTCACTGTAAAGTCGTATATACATTTATGTATTTTGGTAAAAATCTGTCATACTTAAAATAATTATATTATTATAATTTACATAAGTGACTAAATATGTTTGAGCATGTTTGTAAATTGGTATGAAACTGTCGTACACGACGGAATAGCCCGGCTGCGCGGGGCTGCACGGCGAGGTTCCCACGCGCCGCCTCCGCAGCCGCGGTCACTGCTCGCACCTGGCTCCAGCATTCCTAGGTTCATAGTCCAAATCTCATGAGCTAGCTTAGTAATAGAGGTTAGATGGCATAGGAAAGAAATATGATAAGTTAACGTACATAATTATGTCGGTTACTGTGTTGATGAGCAAAAGCTCTAATTTGACAAAATGAGAGCTTTGCTTTTCAACTAAATGTTTAATGTTTATTATCCTGTCATGAAAATACAGATTATTATAAAAGCTCACCCATTTCACCTCAAGACTTATGATTTTGTTTGGGTGAAAGTTAGATTGTTTTGTTTGACCACCACATTCACCCGCTTTTGACTCCTAATAGATTCCAACTATCTGAACTTTTAAAGCCTGAAAAGGGAGACAGATGTAGTACATTTCCAGGTGAAATAGGTGAGCTTTTATGACAATCTGTATTTTCATCTTTAGGTTTACCTAAAGAATTTCAGAAAGTAGTAAGTACATAGGTATTATACTAACAGGGTGCTTGTTGTTTTCAGTCGGGCAGCCCGCGCCGTGCGTGAACGAGGGCGAGCCGGTGTCGCTCAGCGGCAACTGGAGCAACTGCTACCATTGCATTTGTAAGGTAACAATAACAATTACTCACTTTATTATTAATATAAATCTTTTATTAGGCAAAAAAATAAACATTTAATGATATTTTCATCTTAACTCCATATTTCTATTTCCTGTAATCTCGGGCCTTATGAGCCTTACGGGAAATCCGCCACTGTTTTAAACTATCTACTTATTTCTATACTCCCTAGTCTTTGTAGAGTTTGAGGTGTTACTGAAATCATACTGTCTGGTCTGAGTTCTGAGTGACTGAAATTATACCGAGACTGTAATACTTATGTATACTGTAAGATACCTATATATTTTTTTAAATTATATACCGATTTTGAGATTCTTGACTTTTTATCACACGTAAATGAAAATATGATTATTATCAGTGTTATATAACATAGTAGAGGCACTTACATACTGTAAACTGTAAAGTAACGTAAAAACCGCTTTACACCGGCCTCGCACATTTCATTTAGAGTATTGACAACTCATTTCACACATAACTACGATTCCATTTTACATATTTACTTACATTAGATATGTACGAACTGTAATTTAATTAGCAGATGTATCTGTAAAAGCCTATGCGTGTTCACAAATAAACGAACTGTTATAAGTTGCCTATTGTTTCAACAAAACTTTTCCATTACTCATCCATCGACTATTTCATATGATGATAAATGTATGTATTTTTACTTATAGCTATTAGGTATGTTATAAATAAAAATATTTTTATAAGGGCATGATATGTTTGGCTGTATACATACAAGAGTGCTAGAACTACTAAGTAGATCATAGATAATTTTCAACTTATTGTTAGATTTTAAAAGTTCATGATTTTTATTTTGAGATCATAGTATATGAATTAAAACAGTTTATTTACGTAAAATATTCCATTAGGTAGGTGTTTGTATTTTTACTTATAAGTACCTAAGTTTAAAATATCACGAGGAGCTTAGTAAAGGCGCGTGCGGCGGCGGCGGCGGCGGGCGCCCCGACCGCTCAGCAAAAAGCTCTTGCTCACTCAATGCGGAACACAGACCGAGGAATCCAACACAACTGTTTCTAACCAGCTATTATTTATACACGCCATTACATATAAATACATTCCATATAAACGACATCCAATGCACTCATAAATGATTAGTGATTACGCCTTCGGATATCTCAACTGATTAAATTATACGCAGCCACTTCGCCGCCCCGACCTACAACGGTAATAAAAATTTAGTTACTATGCCGATAGTTGTTTAGTAGTTCAACGTATGTTTACCCACAGCCGTAGGCCCGTATGTATATGTCGGCGGTATTTCCCACTCGATCTCACCTCGTCGGATGACTTGCGCGGAATTTGAAAGCCCATCGCGAGATTTATTGCTTATTCTGTATTAAAACATACATTTGCTTAATGGGCTTTTTTGTCAAGTGCCACATAACACACTCGGTCCTGTTGGCCGTGGAATTTTTATGATTTATCCATCTAATGAAGTTAGGTATGTAAGTTTGAGCCAGTGATTATATTTAGCGGGATTACGAACAAGGCGCGCGGATGGGCAGTAAGTTTTTCCCCGTGTTGGGCAACAGTAGCAATATCGCGATAGCATCGCGCTACCGGCGCGCGCAGCCTTAATGAGCTGCGCTGTTTATCGACGCACGCGCACTCTCTCCGTACTAAACCGATAAAACTTCATTTTATTACTTACTACACTTTTTTGCCCACTAATAAACAACGCAATGGACAGATACTAGCTAAATCGATACCACGATAAATTTCTTAACTTATCATTATGCGCATTATTAAATATAATAATACTATTTTGACGATAAATTTAAGACAACTAAATTGAATGGCTCCATAATTTCTTAAGTTAGGTAGTACGTGAGTATGCCCTAAAGCTGTCGATAATTAGGTAAAGTATGTAAAGCTTGAGTTATTATTTTTGCCGTAGCCCAGCAATCGCAATCTATTAATATCTCATAAATTGCACTTTATAGTTACAAGTAAATTGCTGAGTCAAGTACCTGTAATAAATGCGGCGCGGCGCTGGCCACCGATTAGCATGAGGGGGAAATCGCAAGTATTTTAAGAAGCTTTTGAGATGTTAGTCACTGGTGAAGTGTTGCAGGCGGGACGGGGGCTGGCGCGGGTCTCAGGGGGTGGGCTAGGGTAGGATGGGGGCTGGTGTAGGCTCGCGGCTGGTGTAGGCTGGTTGTAGGTTGTAGTGGCTGGTGTAGGCTGATGCCTGGCGCAGGCTGTTCGCAGAAGGGGATCTTGGCTGGTGTAGGCTGGTGGCCGGGCAGGCCGCGGCTGGTGAAGCTCGTGAAAGTGGGTGAGCGCAGGTGCCGGCGCGCGCGGTATGCGGTCGCACCGGTTCTTCTAGCCGCGCGTATTTTTTTACACACCGCACACATCATCGACATTGTTGTTGTTTTGCTTCGGAGCAAAAAATGAGTAAGTTGATTATGTCTCAGATTGAAATGCGGACCTAAAACGTTTTCGTGGCAATCGCCACCAATAAGCTCTTATAATATGTATGTGGAGACATCAAATATAAAGGCATGACAAAAATATTCCTTTGCGGTCTTAATAAACTCAAAGAAATCATGTTTCCCATTACCTACTCATTAACTGTTGACAGATCTACTAGCTAATACGCAAAACAGCGTCGCAACATAGCATCAACTATTGCAAATGAAAACTTCGTTTTACACATGCATTTATCGTTCAAACGCTGCTAGATTATAGACATCGTAGCAGCAGGTTGTTTGAAAAAAATGTGTTTTGTCGAGACTAGTCTCGAGTCTCTGCGCGGCGCCAGGACGGCCCACTCGCGGCCTTGCGGCGGCGCCCGGATCGCTTACCCATACAGATACTATTACACTGCCTTGTGTTCTACTCATGCAATTAGCACAACGCTTTTAATTAATTTTATTACTCTATTTACCCCCCGGCTATTACCATAGCTACTGTAATCGTTCCGGGAAGGTTGGAATTGGAATGGACGCAAAAAATTGCACGGCCTCATGCCAGCCCGGCTTCTGGGATAGTGCATAGCTGTGCAGCATCATTGCACACTGTGCAGTGCTTACTGCTAATGAAATGTTTAAAATGGATTGACTCGTTATTGAAATCGTATAAAGCACCTGGCGATCTTAAAAGTTCATCTTCTTAATACTTTTATAGCTTTTGAAAATTCTTTACCTATATCTAGAAAATCTTGAATACAGGAGAAGGGACTTGACTTTATCAGTTCGTTCACGGATTTGCTGTGTCTTTGACAAGTTTTGGTACCAAAATAATTATTTACCTAAATTATATGATACGATACGGTCAAACTCTTCGCATTAATTTCCCGTATTTGTAGTTACTTTTATTATATTTTATATCTATCATTGGGACGCGAACGCCATGCGCTGGCGTCCCCGAGCAGTCTGACTTGAGACTCCATTATGTAAATTGAGAGATAAACATTTTCAAATAAATGTCGTCGTCTTTTATAAATACGGCAACACTCGCACTCTTTACGACCCTCCTATTTAAGGCTGCATGTTATATATTAAAGTGTTTAAAGCACGAAGTACCATTTACTATGTAACATTTTATTTCTCTCAGTTTAATGGATTATCTTTGCCTTCCTTGTTTTTTAATGGGTATGTAATATCTGTGATATTACAAGTTTTCCAAGTAGGTACCTAAATAATATAGAGTTATTAATAGTTTTATAATCGTATGAAAAATTCAGTAGTGGTTGATATTGAAGGTGGCGGGTTGCGCAAGCGCGGAAGTGATCTGATCCGACGCTATCTGCCCAACGGGAAGTGCCCAATTATTCATGTAACAAATATACCTATATTATAATGAAATAACAAAACATGTGCAACACTTGGTAATGATTTTCAGTAGCCAAGCTTGTTCGTGGACATTGAAAATGGAATGACCAAAAGAACGAAGTTAGTTTATAATTTGTGAATGTTTATTATTATAACAGTTTTATTAAAATCACAGTTAATCAAATTTAACTTAGTTGAAAAGGTATGTTTTTTTATATGCACTTAATTATATATTTTTTACATAATAAGCTTATATACTTATTTCCTACTGCCGACTAAGTAATAAAATCTCATTACCAAACTATAACTAGTTCGTATGCGGGTCACGATATACGCGAATTCTTCACTGAACATAAGCCTAGAATCTAAAGTGCCTTCTTATGTAACATGCTACCTACCTCATAGGCCACACCGCACTATGTACGAACCTGTTATGTGCCTAACTAAGAAGAAACAATGACTATGAGTCTCCCAACAAAGGCTGTGTAATATTTATGTCATCGACTACAACTACGTCAACAACAATAAACAATTAACATTTAGTTACGAGGAAGCCTTATCTTCCACTATTTACTACTCGGTTAAAAACTTGAATACACGTACGTTAAGGAAAATTATTGCTCGTAGGAACAGTGACAACTCGTCCGGAGCAGTTTATATTGTTTTGTCATTTTAATTACTCATAAATTGCGACGTTTGTCAATTATTATGACTTTATTATTAATTTTATCTCTTTGCAGTTACTTTGTTTAAATATTGTCCTTGATTTCAATACAATTCTTGAGAATTACAAGTTCTACTTACATACATACATTTTGATGCGGACAAAGTATCTAGCTACAACATTGAATGAAAATTTGGCTAGTCATTTATAAAACTAAGCTTTTACTGATACTTATTTTCTTTAATACGTTTACTTATTTACTAAACTTATCACTTATCATCACAAATTTTTCCTCTTTATTTATTAGTATGGTCCATATAAGCTAAAAAAAATCTTCCATCCGAAAATGTTTCATATATAGTTTCAGAGTACTCAATAAAAAATATTACAGTAACCTCATTACAAGATAGTAAGTGTTCCATCGTGACCAAAATCTCCTGTTTTATTTGTAGTAAAACAAGTAATGGTGCGTCGACAGACTTACAGTTCGTTTAGTCCGAAGTGTTAGGTAAATATTTCTGTATACGCGATAGTTCAAAGAGCTGCTTCTTAAAACGTGCCTCGTATACTAGAAAATAATAAACATTTTTTAAGCGGATAACCTTGTATATTATAATAATTCAATGCACATATAGGTATTACTATGTAAGAGGTATATCCTTGGCGTCAAATAACTGTAAGAATTAAAAGTATAAAATACACTCACGAACAAAGAAAACGTTCCAGCAAGAAAAGCACCAAATGACTCTTATACAAAACTAACTTTATCAAGCCTTCTGAAATATTTTAGTACATTTAACGGTGCATCATAATATTACCAACTAAAAACGTAAATAAAAACAAAACAAAAAAAAAGCGTTTGATAGTAGGTACACGTAAACAGAAATTAATAATTATTGTGTAAATATGAAAATACTTCTAAGCTGCAAAGAATCAATAAAATAATAATATCTGACAGCACTTTATAAACCTATACGTTTACAGCGATGATACAATGATGAATGCGTTTTCATTTCTAAATCGTATTTGTTCATATAGTTTATACTGAAAGCTTTCCACAATTTTCGGTGCAAATCGCTCTTAGTGCCAATGGGTGCCTATCTGTCGGAAAAACCTGCAAATCACTCTCTGGTTGTTTGTCCTCCAAATCATGGTCAACGATTGGTATACCTACCTACATATAAGGACACAGCATACCAGCATAGCATACGCATTTGGTATAGATGCTGGGTGCTAAAATTTTCGATACTTGTTTCCTATGGTCAATATTAGCGTTAAATATTGATTCTGTCTGGCTCTAAAAATACAATCTGTGGCCGTTTAAAATTGCTGAACTTAAACATGCGATTAAATCAGTGTCGTTTCGTCCAATTAATATTATTTTTACCTATTTATTTGCACTGAAATTACATTCCCGATAACCTTTGCCGCTGTTTACATTAGCGTTCACAAGTGTTAAACTATAATTCCATTCACAGATGGCAAATTAAACTGATAACTCTACTATAAAATCCCGAGGAGTTTTTCTATTGACACGTGCGCGCGCGCATACAAATGCGTTGAAACAAAACAAAGAGCCGTTAAGAAACGTATTAAAATAATGGTTCCTGATCTTATTATGGTTCATTGCATCGTTTCATATTTGCCGAAGGCATTCATCACAATAATTAATGAGAGAATTATCATTACGGGCGTGGATCAGCTTAGTGTAATGGATGAAGCTTCTTGAATTCTGATTCTGAATGCACTTGTCTAGTTACGCATTGTTCTTTGTTGTACTACTATTATTTTTATTGAGAAGATCGGGATATAGGAACCCATTATTCAATTGAGTCACATTTTTATTTCACTTATTCATGAATGAATCAACACAGCATGTCTGCATTAAATGCTGGATTACTCACTGTGACAGTTATGGCGGCAAAAATATAGAGATTTTATGAGAGCACTTTAGCAAAGTTTACACGTACAATAGTCTGCTGACTCAAACGTTAGTCAGACAGAACTTCACAGAACCTAATTTTATTTAAAGAAAACTTTTTATTCATTCATTGAGTCATCTAGACATACTCCTATTCATATCAACTGAAACAGTAAAAATTTAACCTAAAGTTCGGTGCGTGTCTTTTATCAATAGTGTCTACAATTGGTTATCTCGGTCGCGATGCGGTGCTAATGAAATGATAAATCCGACGTGGTTGACGTTATTCAACCACTCGCAGGCTACCAGCAGTCTGTCCGCGCCGACGACTACTGCCTACAAATGTTCATAATTAATACTCGGATTACTTGGAGACGCAAGCCACGCCGCTCCCCCACAATATACATTAATTGCACACAGATTATGCGCACCCCAACATCTGTTGCATACTGAGTGCAGACAATCAATTGAACGGCTAAGATTTATTTTTAAATGCAACAGGAAAGACAAGTGCGTTCAAGATTTTCGCACGGTTTATTTTTATGTGTATGTACTATATATTATCACCATGCTTAAGTAGGTATAATGTTCGATTATGTTCCAATTCACAATTTAAAGTTATCTGTTTAAATTATTGCTATTTGACTTTACTAAACTCAGCATGCTAGTATTAGGACTATGTATAAAATTTAAGTACATTATTATTATTATTTATACCTATGAATAAAAAAACTTCGAATCTTGGGCAGTCGAAACAATTGAATAAGGCATTTTACTATTTTAACCTTATACCATGTTACAAATTCCCCCGCCACTACAGTATCTCATTCATTTCTCCTCTGCATCCCCAGAACGGGTTCGTGGGCTGCCGGCCGCTGTACGCGTGCGGTCCTGTCGAGAACTGCGCCGTGCTGCTGCCGCGCGAGGGCTGCTGCGCGCGCTGCAAGCCCTGCTGGTACAACGGCACGCTGCACGCCTCGCACACCGACTGGCACGACGACCAGGGCCGCCTGTTCCGCTGCGAAGCGGGGATTATCACCATCTCGAGGCCCGAGTGCTACGCGCCGTGCCAGCGCCCGAAGCACCAGCGGCATCTGCATTATAATTGTCCTGTTTGCGATCGTGAGTATTCATGCTTTTATAGAGCAAATTTTACGGATATAATTTTTTTAGCGGAGAGGAGAGGACTTGTCTTATTTTTCTTCGCTAGATCCATTTCCACCTCTTTCGTCTCCTCTCCTCTCCGTTTTGGTGGAAACCGGGCCTAATGCTGCTACACTCTCATCTGATTCAGTTATAGTGATTATTATTGATTCAAGTTGAATGAACAGTCACAGTGCCTTTGTTTTATCATTGTTCGTAGTAGACTAGAAGCTCAAGGCTGATCTCGTAGCAAATAAGTGCTTGATGGGCGCATAAAAGAAAGCGTGGGTGTGCAGTTATTCCCATTTGACGGTTGGCATTCCCATTGTTAGGAGATTATGTGCGGCGCGGCGCGGGCGAGTCTCGCGCGGCCACCGGCGACGCGCTCTCTGGGCTCCACAAAAACAAACACGACCGCCGCGGGAACCCCAATAAAACCAAAACCACAAGCAATTTACCTTCGCTTCCAAAGCCTAACAAGTTTATTAATTCCATATCAAATAATAGTAATTTACAAGATGACGATGAAATCGTTTTTGAAATCAGCCGACACATTCCGAGTCCGAGTAATCTTTTTGATGTATCCCAAATTGATTGTAAGACGATGGGAAATTTGGGGGTTTGATAGAGGAATTTCACGTTGTAATGTCTCATTTGTAACATAATGTATCAATTGTGTAATAAAATAGTGGTCCGAAAGAAACAGACGAAGGGTCGAAGCGGCGTGCGTGTCGCGGCGCCCACGCGCGGCATTGACGGTGGCTCCAACATCATCACGCATTGTTCCATCGGGACTTAATGAGTTGCGCAGTGGCTTATGGCTGGAAACAATAGACATACACCATTAATAGCTAGCAATAACCCATTACAAACCTGTACTTATTCACACAATTTAATTACTGTTTAGTATTAAATAATGAAGCGAGAGAAATAAACACCGTTGGCTGATACTTTTGAAAAGCTTAAAAGAGTCATAAAATGTTTATGCTTTGTCAGGAGCCCCTGATGATGGTGGCGCCAAAAGTCATAAAAATTCTTCGATGAATCGCACAGAGATAGCAAAAAACGTATACGATTTCGTAGCCTTGATTACTTCTTTACACAGCTCAGCAAATAAAATTTATTGCCGCAAAACAAGAATCGAAAATTGCTTTTTATATTGTTTAGTAATGAATGAATGCGGGGAGAGATTATGAAATTGCGTGGAGACCACCCGGCGGCCGCGGGCGCGGGCGTCGCCGAGCCAGGGTCCTGCTGCTCACTGCCCAAAGATCATTCCTACCTCATTATAACTTCACAAGGGTTCATTAAAATTATATATTTGTGAACGGTCCCAGTCTCCCACGGCGTTGCGTCTCTATTATTGACCATAAATCAAAAAGTTAACAACCTACTTAAAAGGTTGAAGCGGAGGGTTTTTGTGCGGCTCGGTCAAAGCGCCGGCGCGGCTGCGGCAGAGGTAACCCCCGTGTTTGTTTGTTTTATGATCCCAACTGTGCATTATGTTTCTTTTTTCATTCGTTCTGCTTATTATTTCTTCACGAATTACATTCTTGTCTTATCAACTTAAAGTATTCTTTTATTTTTTGTCTGTCTCTCGTTGGGTGAGGCTTAAGTGGAAACATGAACTAAACACACAAATGGATTGTTGGAGATTTATAAGGACGATGATAGTAGGATATTATGCATGTTTAAATCCGTCTTTCTGGGCGGTGTTTTTTGAGATTTACACATGTAGTTACCTACCTCGGCTTTATATGTGAGAGGGATTTTAATTGTTTTATTATTTGGGCACGGGTATATATATAGTTAACCACTAAGCTAAGACAATCAGGATTCACAAGGTGTTCGGGGTGGCATCCACTACAACATGAGAAATTGAAATAATTAAGTTGGTGATGAATGTGGCACGCGGTATGAATGGTAATACATAGGTACTACATTATAGTAAGTAGAAGCTTTTGTAAATGGTTTCACGTCTCTTAATAATTTCCAAATAATACTATGCAATGAAATAATATGTTAGGTATTTTAACAATGTGGTGTCATATGATTTGTTTCATAATCGTTTGTTTAATATTAAAGTTAATGTTATATTGATTATAATGATGCTGAAAGATGCTTTCTTACTGAAAAGTGAAACATGTCCATATAACATGCATATAGCAAAGAAGTTTAGCTACGCTTGCATTTTTTTATCTTATTACTGTACAGTGTACAGTTGTACACAATACATTTCACTTAAGAAGCCCAAGTAGAGACAATCAACGGTAATTTGTGACACAAAATATATTCATGGATGTGGACTCTTCCGTGTGTTGTCGTTGCCCCATCGCCGCTCCGCGCTGAATAGATTATTGTTTGCCTACAAAAGGACAGCCTACTTTGTGTAGTCACAGCGACTCTTCACTGCCTTCATAATTCATTGTCGTCGAAGCTGACGGCAGATGACGTCGCGCATACAATTAGAGCCGCTAGCGGCCACTCCAGGTTACTCTAGCTTTCCAAAAAGGATAGTCATGTAATCGGCGCGTTAAATGCAACGAGTTATTAGTCAGCACCATAACACCAAGTTTTTCGTAAGCTAAAGTGACCCTCCAGGACCGTTTAACACAAAGAGCCAGTGACAGGCGGCGCGCGCGCAGGCTGGTCTGTCCTCAAACACATCTTGAGATTTTATCACTTGCCGACTGATGGATAAGTGATGTTTTGCTTTTAATTCTCCTAAGCGGTACTTTTATGATCGTCGTTTGATCTAATAGGTAGTTTTTAGAACGGTTTAATTGGTGTCTAATAAAATTACAGCTTCATTGAGACCACAAGTTCGTCTTCCACTCGACATAATAAAAAAGTTCGTTGATTTAGCGTAGTGAAGACAAAATAAACGATGAGAACATTTAAACCCAAAAATGAATGTAAAGTTGAGAAGAGCGTTATCGGTTCATCTCAGTTGAATACGTGACGAGATCTCCCGTGGTGCGGGAGTGTAAGTTCAACCGGGTCCCGAACTGGAGGAATATTAAAATTCAATTAGGGTATTGTGCGCGCGCGCATCCAGGGCTGTTGGTCGCCGACGGTCGCAGGTGGTCGCAGGTGGTCGCGCGCGGTCGCAGGTGGTCGCGCGGTGTGCGGCCGCTGCTCCGTCATTAGCCCCTGATTGATTCATCGACCATCCGCACTAATTTATGGGGTTTGCGCTTTGTCGCACCGCCCTCGCCGCCCGCCTCGCATTCCCAGAAAACGCCTCAACAATGGACTGCGCTTTTTGTCTTATATCTCCTTTTTGAAAAGCTAAGCGTTCAGAAAGAAAGCTCCTGTTGTTAATTTATCGGAGACATTTAGCCGGAAAGCTCATTAAGGGGATTAACAACTTGAAGTATCGTGAGATAGTTCTTCATTATCTGCAATTACCTACCAAAAAGGTGCCCACTTTAATTTGAAGTCCCTTTTGTATGGACTCATAATTTCCTCGGTTATCCCAAAACTGCTTTTTGTGTGTTATGGTGATATACACTCACGGGCAATGAAAAGGTTCCACTGAGAAAAGCACCAAATTACTTCTAAACGTAAAAAGGCTAGCTTAATGACGCCTTCTGCAACGTTTTAGTACATTTACCATAGCATCAGGATATTACCAACTAAAAACGATAATATTTAGTTCAAATTTTAAATTAAATGTTTAAAAAAATTAGGGTTGTTTGGTGTCGGCATTTTGTGAGTGGAACTTTTTCATTGCCCGTCAGTGTAGTTTGCTCTAGATACGTTGAGGTTCTATTCACTGATCCTTGTAATGGGATGCAATAAAGGTGCCTCCGCGTAGTCACTGCTGGGCATTCAAATCAATTAGATTTATTTTCATTGTGTGCTTCTAGAGATATGTCAACCCCTGTGCTTCCTATTCTAGAATCTGATGCTAGGTTATCTCTAGGCTCCTGCCAAATGTGTGACCGGCCCACATATAAATTTCCTGACCTATCAGTGCCATAACCAAAAACCGTCTGTCCATTTCCAGAGTGCGTAATAAACGGGCAGCGCGTCTGGGAGGGGCGCGACGTGCGCATCCCCGAGGAGCCGTGCCTGTCCTGCCGCTGCGTGGCGGGCGCGCTGTCGTGCAGCAAGCGAGCCTGCCCCGTGCTGCCGTGTGCGCGCGCGCAGCAGTACACGCCGCCCGGCGAGTGCTGCCCAAGGTGCCTGCATCCGACCGCTGATAAGATCCTGCCTGGTAAGTTTTTTTTTAGTTAAGGGGTGAGCTCGATAGCTCGGCCTAGTTATGAAGCGTCCGTAGTCAAGCTGGCCTCAGTGATCGGTTACGATCACTGTGATGGGTCGTGATAAAGGGGTGGGCGTAGGTTTCTTAGAGAGGTTTATTAATCCGACGGCTGATAAGATTCTGCCTTGTACGTTTTTGTTTAGTACTGGTTTGCGTGACCGTAGGCATGTTAAGAAGGGTTCATTAAGTATGAACACTAGTCTTGGTAATCTTTTAACATAAGTACCTGACCTAACGCGATAGTGCAAATTATAGGGAGAGTTTTTAAGTCTTTCACATTTAATGACTGATATTTGTTTAGGGATGAAGTATTTAAGAGGTCCTCGCTAATTATTTAGTTATGTTATGACTGCGCCACTTGATCTACGCTGTTCCTTAGGCTCTTTACCTGAACAGTATTTATAATCGGACTAAAATATAAACATACATTTAATGTAGTTAACAACTATCGTATTAGGTTTTATCTAGTTCTACTCCACACATAAATGTGGCAAAATAATAACTATCAGACAGCGCGGCGTCGCAGTCCACATAATTTGAAACTGTTCAGACAATCGCTTCCGCAGTAGTAGCGATAACAGATATTACTGGAGGAAGTGGGAGTTCCGGAAGTCTATTAACTCTTGCGTATAATAATAATATAAGGCACGTTTATAACTATATATATCTAAAAGGCTATTAACAATATCTGTATGTATCATGCTAAGTTGCACGAGGTAATTTTAACAGAAAAAGCAGAAAGTGGCCGATAATAGATATCTCGTAAGTTACCCTTTAAAGTTCCTTCGTGAGTTTTTTTATTCATCTATATTAAGGTAACAGCCACATGAAAAACCTTACCTACTTTGAGGCAGTGTAGGGAAAACATGTTGTGTATTTTCTTACGACGTTTTTTCCACCGCCAGAACGTTACCCACCACCTATAGCATAGCCATATTAAATTTATTTGTACAAAAAAATAAAAAAAAATAATAGAACACACTTAGCTAACCAACCGCCTTCTCATTTCCAGGCTACACAGACAAACCGTGCATCATCGGCACGCACTTCCGCTCGCATCTTGAGCGGTTCGAGGTGGACGCGTGCACGGACTGCACGTGCGTGAACGGCACGGCCGTGTGTGCGCGCGCCACGTGCCCCGTGCTGACCTGCGGCGCGCGCGCGCTGCCCCCCGCGCCCGGGAAGTGCTGCCCGGAGTGCCCCGTGATTGATCATGCGAAGAGGGCATGTGTTGTTGCGGGGAAGACTTATCAGGTAGATATTGGGGGATGTGTGTGGGGTGGGAGCGTCATGCACCTGCAATTAGTTTGAATTTGTCTCGGTATTTTGTAAAGTATAGGTACATTTTAATGATCATTATGGTTTCTATTGCAGGATGGAGAAGCATGGCAACTGGACGCTTGCAAGTCGTGCGAGTGCCACGGAGGGGAGCCGCAGTGCGCGATGGAGCGGTGTCCCACGCTCACGTGCCCGACCGACCAAACACTTCGAAAAGTACCCGGGCAGTGCTGCTCGAAGTGCGTGGACAAGGACGGCATCTGCACGGTGTTTGGCGACCCGCACTACAAGACGTTCGACGGCAAGTTCTACAGCTTCCAGGGCTCCTGCAAGTACCAGCTGGTGTCCGACTGCGCCAACAACACCTTCTCCATCCGAATCTCCAACGACGCGCGCAACACCAGCCACTCGTCCTGGACGCGCACGGCCACGCTGCGCATCGGGCCCTCCAAGATCAACCTCGGCAAGAAGATGCGGGTCAAGGTGAACGGCCAGCGCGTCGCCCTGCCGCACCGCATGCCCGACGTGGCGCACATCTCGCGCAGCAACGGCTCCGTGCTGCTCGCGGCCGACATCGGCATACAGATACTGTGGGACGGGGACGGCTTCCTCGAGGTGACAGTGTCCAGCAGCTACAAGAACAAACTGTGCGGTTTATGTGGTAATTTCAACTCGGTGGCCAGAGACGATATGACGACTCGTGACGGGAAGCAAGTGGGTGATCCGTGGAAGTTCGGCGCGTCGTGGCGCGTGGGCGGGCGGCGCGCGTGCACGCGGCGGCAGGAGCGGCCGGGCGCCACGCGCTGCCGCCGCGCCAAGCAGAAGCGCGCGCGCCGCCTGTGCCGCGAGTTCGAGCGGAACGAGGTGTTCTCGGCGTGCGGGCTGAAGGTGAACCCGGCCAACTACCGGGACGCGTGCGTGCGCGACGCGTGCGGCTGCGGCGGCGCGCGCTGCCACTGCGCCGCGTACCGCGCCTACACGCGCGAGTGCGAGCGCGCGGGCGCGGCGCCGGGCGCGGGCTGGGCGCGCGCCGTGTGGTGCGAGGGCCCGCCGCCGCCGCGCCAGGGCCGCGCCCGCCCGCGCCCGCGCCCCGACGAGCGGCTGCTGGCGGCGGGCAACTTGCCGCTGGTGCCCAAGCCGAGCAACAGCCGCTCCCGCCCGCCACCGCCCATACGATTTTGATTTTTCAAAACGAGTCGTGTGGAGTCACTTTTACTAGTCAAACTGCCATTTCAGTGACGTGAGGTAAGAAAAACTATTTTTTTTATAACTGTAAAGCCTACGAAATTTTGCTACGAAAAAAAAATTGCTACGAACGTGCTACACAACCTCGTAGCAAAATTTGTATCATTTTATTTCTTAACTTTCTCGTTTTATCTTTAAAAAAGCGCTGGTTTGCTTTGTAATATTGTAGTACGAGTATTTCTTCTTTAGTAAATGTTATGTTCTTTTTTTCAGAGTGCGTAATGAGGATGCAACAAGACTAGAACTGCAGGCAAGTCGTTTTGTATGACGCAACTAGATTTACAAGGAATGAAGATCTATCTACGTAAACAGTATTCATAAAATCTACTTATATGTAATTAGTATAATGTACAACCTTCTAGCCCGTATGCACTGTGCTCGATAAAAGCGAACAGGCATTTGTTTATAACCATCGCGGGAGACTGCTCACTAACGCCTCGCAAACGACAGTCAGCTCTGTAAGTACCTTACAGGGCCCAATCGATCGCTTTGTCAGTTCGGGATTAACACTCACAAAACGATCGCTTGGATTAAATATAAATAAATTAAGTCTTTTACATTCCGACATATTGCATCACAGATGGTATTTTTACGAAAGTAACCTTAAACCTCTCTACATTATATGGTTGCGGGCCGTAGCTTAAGAAAAGGCAGTGTTATACTTATAGTTATGTTATATACGCTAGTGTTGATCGTTTCATATAAATTGTGATAAATAACTTTGAATATAGCTTCAGGCAAGGGAAGGATGTTCGGTAAATCATAGTTCAAATTGAGATCTCATCTGTAGTTTATGAAAACTTAGATAATTCTAGCTATCCGAAGCCAAGAAGCTAATAGGTTTGCCTGGATTATGTAAATATCTATATGAACGCATCTGTTGTTTTACGAATTGAGTTATACATGGACATTCGTATTGTGGGTTGATTTTTTAAAGTCCGAAAAACTAGATGAAATGACATTTTAATATCCAATGTATAGCAAATGAAGTGTCTATAATAATACGAAACAACTAGGGACATCCCACACTTTTAATTTAGTCGTTTTAAAGACGTTACCAATGAATTTCGACTTCCAATTTGATTACTTAAGTTCTTTAGCATATAGATAAGACTAGGAGTATTGTTGAGTAATAATATTCCTACATAAAGATTATTGTATTATTTTTAATTGAATGAAACGGTATTCTGTAATGTTTGAGATTTCCGCTTGTTGAGTAGCGCATGATTTGACAAAGACCATAAAATGTATGTTTGAAAGTAGCTACTTACTGTGTTTATTTATAAATATAAATATGCTAGTAAATGTATTGTAAGTATTTTTGCTTTAACTATGTTATAGATTATGCAACTGGCACGCACGGTATTCATAAGAATATTTGGTCTGTGATTGTCAAGTGTTTTTGCATCTTTAGTGAAAGTTGCTGCAACGACTACGAATGTAGGTATCTCTTTTTATTTTTATATCTAGTTTATTTTTATATTACTTTGTATTATTGTAGGTGGAGTCTACGTTTTATGTAGGCTGTTAAGTTATTGGAGAGCATGATTTAATTTTACACTTAAATTATCGTTTGAGTTTAGCAACGATGATGTAAATGATTCTGTTCGAGATAATAGTTATTATTGCCATATTTTATGATAAATTCTAATTTCAATTCAATGCCATATTAAATTACTTACCTATTTATTTATCAGTAAATGAATTATTGAAATTGTAAACTTGGAGATTGTTATTTACTAGGAGTGTTCAAAGATAATAATGTACGCTTCGGCCGGAGCTGTTTGTGTATCCGCCAGGACGCTTTATTGTGAATATGCGAATTTTATTCAAGGAACAAAGAGTTATTAATACATAATATTGAAATCCTAAATGTTTATTTTTATTAAGTGACCATACCTACCCTACTACCTACTTAGTAATACACTCATGGGCAATGAAAAAGTTCTAGTGACAAAAGCACCAAGTTACTCATTAATTGAAAAGGCTAGCATAATGATGACTTCTGCAACATTGAAGTGCATTTAACTGCCCCTCAGAATAGTACCAACGATAAACGTTATCATTTTTTACCAATTTTGAATTAAATGTTTTAAAAAATGGGTCTATTTGATGTCGGTATTTTGAAAATGGAACAGTTTCATTGCTCGTGAGTGTATAAGAGAATGTTGCCACTTAAGACTATTGGAATTTATTGAATTTACCCTACACGTGCACCTATTTAGATATACGTTAGACAGGCCATATTAAAACTCACATATGGGGGAGTGAAATGAAAACATAAATAATAGAATAAAGAATTTATTAATATAAACAGTACACAGACACACACATCAGAACAAGAACGATATTATTGCGCACGATACGTGAATAAGTTTATGTGAAGTAATGTATTGAGATTCATTTTTATCTGGGTTAAATTTTCATCTTTCAACGAATAGATAAGTAGATAAGCATACCGATTTGTTGAGTATGAATTAACGCACATACAAATATTTAAATATAAAATTGTAAAAAAGAAGTTTTCCTCGATGTTTATTCCCCGGTCATCATCTCCATGAATTCTGGAAAATAGAAATAAATATAATTTATTTTTTTTATAAAAGTTTTCTGTGTGAGAGTGAATGATAAAATTAAACACATCGGCAGCCTTAAGTGCCGTAGTTAGCAAAACAGCGCTCCGGAAAATAGTTTTCCTAACGTAATCGCTAGAGTGCAGTAAAATCTGAAATCTGAAGTGCCAGTGATGGGCCTGTCACATCTGCGGTTATACTGACCATCGTCGGGGTGGAAGAGTTCTCGAGTAGAAACCACGAACAGGCAAACGTAGCTTAGGCCGCCCTCTAATAATTAATCCACTGGACCAACGACTTTAGACTGGTAGGTAGAAGGGTCATTCTAGCTAACGAAAAGTTAAATTTAATAACGCAGAGTAACCCTCCAATTCAGTTTGGATGATACAAGTGGTGTCAGAGTATTAAGGTACTCCTTAAAAGAGATCTATTTTTAGCATTGGACGATGGTGATGATGGAAGACACACAGATATATACAGATGTATATACAGAGAGATAACAATCCATAAGCAGCGTAATAAGTGCTTGCCTGTCAAACATCCGTCAGATCCATATACAAGTTACTTATAGATTGTTAATTGCTTTAGTGTCGGTGGTGGTAGCCTCTCAGCTCATAGCTCGTGGTAGCCTCACACTCACCGTCGAAGTCGACGGTGCCGCTGCCGTCGGTGTCGATCTCCTGGATAAGCCCGTCCAGCTCCTCCTCCGTGAGCTGCTCGTCCAGCTCGCGCAGGATCTCGCGCAGGCTCGACGTGGGAATGTAACCGTTGCCTGGAAACACGAAGGGTTGAGTTTTAGTTGCTGCCAGCTTAGGCCGTCTCCCCAGTAGGCAAACTGTTAGCGACCGATTGAGTTTGCGGCGTATTGATGTAGTACCTACTACCTACTCTCTTCATATTCGAAATGGAGTGTCCTCAGTCTGCTAGTTTAGTACGCAGTTTGCAGTGTTACGCGCGCTGACTATCTCAGTATCTTGTCGCTAACATTTTGCCTACTGAGAACACGGCCTTAGACATACCGCGGGTTCGATTCTAGTGACACGTTTGAATGAATTCAGAAAATATCAGACAAGGGAACAGAAATGTAGCTTATCCCGTCGGAAAATGGACGCGGGGAATTTCTGTTTGTGATAAATTAAACCTCAAAAAGTTCCCAGATTCAACATGGGGAGTTAGATGAGTCACATTGGCTCGTATTCTAATAAAATGTCATACATAACTGCGTAGCGAACTTATAAAAATACATATTTCAAATAAATCCGCTCTAGAGTCCACTCACTCGGCGATATATTCTACAATACGACTCTTCGTTTGGGTATGCTGTCTCGGGCGGCTGCCAAAACTTTGTTGTGTAACCCGATACATACACGCTTTAATCCAATTCCAATGGTGATAAGTTATATTTAGCCAGACAGTTCGATTTCCAGTTGCTCCCATCTAACATTCTGTACCTATAAGAGACGGAGTAAGACTCTTGGCACAACCGTACGGGTCTATTTCTAACTAATTCGAATTAGCTACAAAGTGATCTCTCACCAATGATTTCAGAAGTAAGAATGCACCCATGCGTGTCATAACATTTTGTCTAAAAAAGTAAAAACCGCGCGCGGGCCCTAACTCAAACAAATTATTATAGATATAAGAGATTTTAGGGCCAGCGCAAGGGTGCCATTTTCTTGTGCGGTTGGGCCTGTCCTTTCGCTAGTTTTATATAAGTCAATGTCCCTCACCTTCCTTGTCGTACAATCTAAATGCTTCTCTAAGTTCCTTCTGCATGGCTTCTGTGTCCTCCTCCACGATGAACTTGGCGGCGAGCGTCACGAACTCTCCGAATTCAAGACGACCCGACTCTGATGAAGTAAATCAATGCATCGTGAAAGTTATGTCACCAAATTACAGAACTTATGTATAGTACCATATATGTACATACAAAATTATGTATAAGTAAAGATCTTGCTTTGGTGACCGTCAGAGTTTAATAAAAAGGGGGTTTTGATGAAATGCATCATAGTATAATAATGCAGCTAGAGCTTGAGGTTTCTCTAAGAAGCATAATTATCAGAAATGCTGTAAGTGATTAGTCACAGAACTTTAGATAGACATATACAGAGCCAAATTCAACCGTATTTTAATTTAAGAGGACGTGACTCTTCATACCTAATTTGTAAACCTATTTTATTGTGTCAAAAAGCTCCATGAATTCAGGGGTATACTTATAAAGTGTGAACTCACTGTCGGCGTCGACCTCCTCGATGAGTTCCTCCAGGATGCCCTTGTTGAAGGGCTGCCCCATCATCCTCAGGATGTCGGCCACGAAGTCGCACGGGATACTGCCGGAGCGGTTGTGGTCGAATCCATCGAACGCCTTGCGAAGCACTGTCAGTACATAACGTATGAGAATATGTTGTCACACAGTGATGTATTGTAAACAGTCTACCTCAATCAGTGCTTGGACTCATGCGTGGTAACGTGCTGTACCTAGGTCGGTTTAGGTATTTTGGGTCGAATAACAGGGGGCATCAATCAGGGGGTTTTGAGCCAAACGGGTAATATAAATAGGTACGGAGTTTTCACTATTCTAACAAGCATATTTTCCTAAAAATTATAAATACATAATATACTTATATTGGGGTAAAAACTAACAATGGAAAGAAACCTCTAATTCTAAAGGGTGGTATATCTAAGGGGGGTATCTAAATCATGTTCTTCTCTAGGAGTAAGGGTTAACCACTACACAAACTGGGGGTTGTTTTATGCTTACGTAAGACTTGGACACTCCCAAGACCTAAAACACAAAACCTTTTTAAAGAATCTGCATAAACATTTAAACATACTGCATTATCCTTTAATGGAGTGTTTCCTTTTCTGATCAATGTCAGTGTATGAATAAAAAATAACCCGCTGGGCAATGATAAAGAAGTTACGTTTAATATTGACCTAGGTACGTAGTTGGAAACCTAGATCGTTGTTGCAACATACATGGAGCTTAAAATATTGTAGAGATTTAAAAAGTTTAATCCGAACTGATTCGAGTATTGAACGAGGAGAACTTACTCTATACTGACGAAAAACGAACGAACCAGAGCTGTCGTGCAATCTAGCGAGATAGAGTCGTGGCTCGCGAACTTCGTTTTTCGTCATATAAAGTGACCCCCCCAGTTCGGGCGGGATTGGGGCACCGGTTCAACGCACTATGAAGTGCGAATCACGTTGTGCAACGCGTCTATTTCGGTGCAGTCGCCGCTCGGTGCATCGCGTCGCCAGGCCGCGCCCTCTGGCGCAACCACTACAGTATTTAGGACGACTTTATTTAATCCGACCTATTCAAATTGGTTTGCAAAAATATACCGTCTGCTAACTATCAAGGTATCAACCGTTCCTTTTACACATCTGGCGCGTTCTGAGCAGTCAGCAAAGCTATCTGACTGACATTACGGTGACAAACCCTAGTCCCACTCTTGTAGTTGTCCCCGACCCGTTAAGTACAACAACTATCTGGTATTATGTAGATACTAGCTGCTGCCTACGAGTTTGGAAATTCCGGGATAAAAAATCAAATGTATTCCTGTATCTTAGCTACCTCCCAACCAATTTTCAGCTAAAACGACTACAGTAAGTAACACGACTTTCAGGTATAGTTACTACACTTTAAAATGATCCCCTGAGTCATTTCCATTAGGCTTAGTATGCCACTTTGGAAACAACCTAAATAATGTTTGATTTAGCCTAACGCGCACTTAGGTCTCATTCATAAAATGTTTTAGTTTAGTTCAACAAATTACAGCATGTTGTAAAACTATTCAATAAATATCTAAATTAAACATCTGGTAATAAAATGTCCAACACAAATCTTAATATTACGCCAAAGTGCGTAATTTTATATAGTACCTACACTATAAATTTATATCTTACAGCTCCCATCTGATATTAAAAGCGAGTATAAAAATCTTTCAGCATGTAATGTGGCATGTGAAGGGTACAAAGTAACACAGTCATAAAAACTATTTTTCATCCGTAATAACTTTATGACTAACCGTTCCATGTGATATTAAGAACGTATATTTATGGTGGAATCAAGAGCGGTTATTATTCTTTTGAATACTCTGAGATACGGTTATTTTAAAAAAGAGAAAAAAAAAACTTCTAAGAGTTTTCAGTGATTATGAGAGTGCGTCGGGTTTGCGTCAGACGGAAATTATTAATATTAATTTAGTCCGCACGAGCGTTTAAGCTCTTGATTTATTGTGGCAAATGAATGTGGGCCGGTGTTGTCATGTGGGCCAGAATAGGGCGATGCTTGTGATCTAAACTAGTAAGCGGATTATAAGGTTATAAGTTATGCTAAACTAAGAACATAATTATTAGAATGTCTTAACGCATTTATGATGTTTTATGGTTTAAAAAGTATACACACACCCGATTTCGCGTTGTTCTATGCTTAACATCGCTCTTTAGATTCATTTGACCAACCAAAAGAAAGATTATGATACAGAAATAGATGCTATTACTGTATCAGTTTTTATTAGTTGGTGAGTATAAATAGACTGTTTCATGCTGCGTGCAGCTGTCCAACAATATTTTGATGAAAACATTTTCATCCAGACTTTTATTTTTTTCCAGCGGAAAGTTAATTTTAATCATAAGATCTCTTGGCATTTGTCTCAAAGCTTACAGCTTTTATATGTATTTTTTATTTTAGTCGTTTTATTAATTACTGACAAGAGACGAAACTTTTAAAATTAGAGTAATAATAACATTAGTTAATTTATGACAGCCCAAAAGTACATGTAGGTAAAAAACGTACTCAGCGAAAAACCATAACATGTGTAAAAGTGATTCATTCACTGTTTGTTAGGCAGACTTAGGTCGGTATGCATACATTTTCATTATTTAAAAGCTTTTGTTTTAAGTTCCTTGGCAAACTGTTCAAAATATTTCAGACTTTACAAGCTATAAATTTTTGTTATAGCCCAACTGTTTCATAATCATAACAAACCTAAACCACAATAATGTTATTAATATCTGCAAAAAATAACACATGAGCTTACAGAAAATGTGTTTAAACTTTCGCACCTATTCGCTCTTGTGTTCTGAATGTTCCAAATAGTAAATCATGGAAGGAACTAGGTCTACCTTTATTATATTATGTAAGTTAGGTATATCTGTATGCCAATCAAAATTTTCGATTCTAGTCGATAGATAGCTCGATAGTTGATAACGTTATAAACTAATGAAATGCATACAATCATTAAACATACAGTATTCGAGATTGGCACACTGTGTTTGGTGGGGACCTCATAAAAGGATGTGACATTTCTGACAAAAAAATTAAACTTTTTACATAGTAGCACAAACTATCACGACTTGCGCTAGTAAATACGCCATAAAATTAATTGAATTACGACAATAGACTGACTGAAACAATGTTTATGTGAGATTTATATCTTGTACTACATCACTTTGTGAAAAAAGTTCAACAGCCTTTAATTGAGTTGTGTTTTTGAGAGACGTACTTAAAAGTTTGCCAGATAGTGGACCATTCACAATAAGATCGCTTTGCGAAAATAAATAGATAGACATTTACTTTATACATTACGCGAGTATATTGACAAAATCATTCATCATAATAAAATTACGTGTTAAATTCATTGAAACACCGGGAAACTTATGTCGGTTTTGTAACAATTAAGGGATTCGAATACATATTTTTTTTTTGAAAAACCAACCTGTTCGCATAGCTTATGAACATTGGTCATCATTTTCAGTGTGTTTTTTTTTTAAATCTTTAAGTAACATTCACAGGGTGCACGGATCGATCCTCCCCCAGTGACTGTACCTACTAGCTTACATACATCATAAACCTGTACTTTATATACGTCCGTACGTTTATATACGCACCCTTGGCAGTCAGCGACTGACGCTATTCTGTCCAGCTAATCTTTTCACCACCACGGTGCAACCAGTGTAAAGTCTCAAGTGTAAAGTCAGAAGAAGTAAGGGTGCTTACATAGAGAGACTGGGTTGCCTGTATCTACCCGTATCGGTAACCTGCTGTTTATCTTTCTGCGAGTGCGCTAGAGCATTTCTCGGTTTTATATCTCTCAGTTCGCATACCTAATCAAGTTACCGGTACGGGTAGATACAGGGAACCCGGTTCTTTATGTAAGCACCCTAACTTCCAAGATCAATTGAGCGGACTGTAGGTGGAAGACAATGGGTGTGTCCCCTTCACGGATGGTTGGCCCCTCGCCAGCCGTGGTGTCGGCGGTGTCGGCCTGGCGACGCGGCTGACAACCAACTGTCATACATCACATAGTCTGTAGGGTTCCGTAAGCAAAGTAGTGAAGAGAACCTTAATAGTGTCAAGCTATATACCCGGAGTTAGAAAGTAAAGCCAGGCAATAATACTGGCTGAGCTGACCACAAAAACAGAGGTTCAGTTAAATGAATACCAGCCATAAAATATAAATCTTACAATTTCATGTTTCAGTGGCGAAAGGAATGATAGATAGATTTTCTGGAATCATTTCTCAATGCATATTTTATGTACAGGGCCACTACATGTATTCAGTTGCAAGAAATAAACCGTAGGTAAATAATACATAGCTACGGAACCTTTTAAAAATAAAAGTAAGTCTATCTAATCTAATCTTTTCAGGAAAAAATATTGGTAAGCTCAGGCTACATGATAACTTTCATCGTTATAATGACAGTTGTTTTCAACGACAGAAACGATTATATTTCGAGAATTTTAAAACTATTTTTCATGAATGTTTTTTTATTTAGTGGTTTGATGTGGAGATTTTCTTGCGGTTGATATTTATTTAAATTTTATTTATGTCTGACATGTAGTTTTGCGACAATTTATATTTGTAAAGCTTAGCCAGTACAGTTTATTGTATGGATCAAGTAAATATTTATTTATTATAAAAAAAATTACATCTTATCACGGCAAAGTTCGCGAATTTTGAAATTCTGATTTCATTTTCGGGCTTAGATATAACATTCTGCACATGTAGGTTTCGGCTTAGTATACCCTTTTAGCAACAATCTGTATAGTAGTACAGGGAGTTAAAAGGTGATGGTAAATGTAAGGTGACTCGGGTGGTCATGCTGCTCGGTCGGATTCTCGAGCCTACGAGTTCCTTCGGTTTACGATACAAGTTTTACAGCATCCTATATATTGGGACACCTGTAAAGCCGATCTTTTCAGCGGTCACTGTGATCTGGGCCAGATGCCAATGATGAGGTTGCGATTTTTCGCCCGAAACCAACGACGAAATAATATTATGTATGCTTTATGAGAAAGATATTTGGATCAGTGTTGTGTTGCTTTGGTTGCATTTCCCTCTTGACACTAAAACTACTAAGTATAGATATCTATCTACGTATAAGTAAAAGTAGTTTTTTGCTTCAAAATAAAATAAATATTCAGATCATGGACGAATTTAAAATGAAGTATAACTTTAATTCACAGTTAAAATTGACTATTCTTACCGGCGATTTGTTCTGGAGGGAGCTCATCTGCCTGAAATAAAAGCACCATATTAAATTTACAACACTACCAATTTTTTGTGAAAGGAAATAGGTATTTATTCCGAAAGCACCGAAAGTCCTCAATGTAATGTTGTTCAGCTGAAACCAGATCGATAAATTTTTTGGTTCACTCAGGGAGAGGCACCATTGGTGCGTTGCGTTGTTCAAAACGAACGATAGTAAAAATATATCGCTGCGATGTCGAAACGCAACAATGGGGCCTTGCCCTAATGCAACGAGATAGAGATGGCTAGCGAAGCAGCGTTCCCCGACATTGTTTTCGTAAAGCTAGAGTGATCTGTAGCAGTGACTGGAATGAAAACATGACGCAAGCGAATAAAAGTACATCGTTTAGGACATTATAAATTCACTTTTATGTGCAATAGAAACGAAAATAGGCCGTCCTGCAGCGGTTTGTGGCCATTAAATCTCAGAAATAGAACTTAACTTAGGCGGATCGATTACAAATTAGAACGTTTCACGGTTTCATGAGTGTAGATATTGGGTGGGCAGGTATAGGTATGTAGTGTATGTTTATTCAATATTTTGTGTGAGTACTTGTTTATAAATATCAATCAGTATCAATTATTCAAGCCTAACCAAAAATAAATAAAGTTACATGCAAGAAAGTAAAAAAAAAAAATACGCTGTGGGGCGTTTGCGGTGTATTGATATTGATACTATGCCGCTATTGCCGCTACTTCATTACTATAGTCTAGTAGTACTAGTATACTGAAAACTAGCAACAGTTAACTGTTTGCCATCTGGCGACACAGCTTGATGTATTTCATATTTACATAGCTGTAGCTTATTTTTTTTTTGGATAAGTAGGTACTTTTAAAATAAATATCTAGTAGAAAAGTATACAAAATATTGTTGATATTTTAAAAAGACTACAACAGCTGCCTAGACACGCCGCGACGCCCTGTCTTGTAATGTCAACAAGTTCAGCGCGGGAAACTTTACTGGGGAAACTTCCTGAACGTTTCAACTCATGAAAGTTCTGCTAAAAGTTCAACTTTGTCAAGTTATTCAGGACGCATTCTGCAGCGTTACATTATCTTTTGAAACATCGATTTGATTTTATTTGAGGAATCTTTTAAACACATTATTAAGCTACTAAACAAAATACAAAACCTACCCAGTCTTCTGTGTCCAGACCCATGTTTGATATCACTAGTTAACACTGTGAGACGCACAACACGACTGGCGGTGCTCGCTTCAGCGATCAGCGTTCAGCTTTCAGGGTTATTTTCACCAGCGCTTGCTACTACTGCGGCCTATCGAACACTTACGTATATAACGGGAAGCACGGGGGTGAGGGGAGCGGGCGGGGGCAGCCCCCTCGGGTCCCTGTAGCTGCGCCCGCGCAACCGACCAATCGGGTGAGCCTCAAACGGCAGGACGCTGACGTATTTTTAGTCGGAAACGTGGTCAGGAAAAATGTAAACAAGAAGTGGCTTGATGTGATGTAGCCAGCGCAGCCCCACCCGCCTGGAGCGTTATGTTTCCTTGTCATAAAACTGTTTATTAATATGCAAGTCGTTAGTCGGCCGTCGGTAATAATAAATCTGTGAGCGAGGAGCTTCGTTTGATGAATGCTCTGCGTGTAGCTGATTATGCGCAGTTGGTTTTCAATTACTTACGACCAGTTCTAAACTTGGTACCTACGTGCTACACCCTTCTCTTTGATTATTACATTAATTCTATTAATCAAACGACGATCGGATGTACCTTTTTTGGATGCACAGTTGAGATGGTCAGCGTGTTGCCCAGGTCCTGGTGCTGGCACAGTAAGACGAAAGGGAGTGACTCATGGGCGGAAGTTTTATGATGGCTCCCTGTACGGACGACGGAAAAATGTTCCCGCTGGCTACAAGTCTCTTTTAAGAGAACCTCCTGCTGGACCACATGGGATCACGATATTAACGATTACGCGACCAGCAGTAAACCCCTGAAACCATACATTTTGTCAGCTACATTATGGTCATACAGGCTTTCTTCAGCAGGCCCGACTCTTCGTAAGTACTTATATTTTTTTAATTAAGTATAGGTAAATTTTATTTAGGATAGTAGATTACATCAAACTCTCTCTCGTTGCAGGAACTTGGGACCTTCGCGCCACCAGCCGCCGCACTTAACCATAACACCATCCGGTATCAATAAACTAGGTGGTGGAAATAGCTCATCCTTGAGATGGCAGACAAGACGTCTTATTTAACAAATGGATGATTTCATTTACATAGCCGTATCCAATTAAATGTTACTACCACGTTACAACGACATGCAGACAGAAACATCGTGCCATAAACCAGTAAATATCAGTCAATCAGCGAGATTTTGAGAATTTTCATGAAATCGGGCCATTACTGCAAGTAACGAAGGAGTTGGCAGGGGAATTGAGTGCTAAAGAGAATTAATTGCATTTTCGACCCTTCTCGTTCAGTGCCTTCCTTTTGTGTTTGTAAACACTTTCCGAGAACACCTGAGGAAGATCAAAAATGTCAAGCTTCCATAAATATATAAGTACCTTGCATTGTGTATTGTATGTATTCCGAAGTAAGTGAGAGTGATCTAAATTTATCCACCAATTTCGCTTTAATTATTGTGAATATTTAAGGCCGGTAAACAATGATGTTTTTCGTGGGCCGATGCCAACCACTGCAAGATCTGTAAATATTTAATATGGTCTGCTCCAATTAAATTCTTCAGAATCATTGTTGATTTTGTAAACATTTCATACTACTACCTACGGAGTTACTAGTAGGTAGGTACTTAATGGTGAATTCAGATAAACATTGTCCTTTGAGCTGAAAGCGTGGAGGATCCAAAACAGCGTTTCGGAGGGACAGATAAATTAACTGTTTGTTGAACGCTCATTTCTTCACTTCCAGCCAGCTGTCCGGCTTTTAGAACTACAATTACTCATTTTAAGTGCCATTCAGTAAATAAAATCCAACTGAATCGAAAAATAACCCATGTCTGCTCTGAGTTCTTCTGACTATGACGTGTATCTACTATTTCTGAGTTAGTTCCTAAGTTTATAAATTACCAACACGTTTATTTTCAATTTTGAGAAGATAGTTTAATATCAGATTAAAATAAGGATATATAATTTAAGGAAGATTAATTTTCATATTCGGTGGCAGAAGTGAAGCCTTTAAATTATTCCGCGAACTTGTTTAGGTATTGTACTTGTGTAGATTCTGAGTTTCAGAGCATTTTTATGAAAATTTCATTGATAAAAGTAAAATGCTCTATAATATTAATTATTTAGGGCGCTTCGCCTTCATGTGGCATCGCTGTGGTGTTAACCTATTAGGAATTATTACGAAGCCCATACAATCGCCTGCATAACTATAGGTAATATTATTAGCATCTTTTGATATTTTCTTTTGAATACCATTTCATTTTTATGTTAAGTACAAGCTCAAATATTTAAGTTCTTTAAAGTATTTATTTTTAAAGTTTTATGATTTAATGCTTTAATGTTTTAAGTTTCTCAGCTTAGATTTTTTTAGTTTAAGGGTCGGCAATAGGGAATCGAGGGTTGGCATTGTCATAGAATTATATAGTAAATGATGCTCTACATCTACAGCCTTGAAAAAAATCAAACAGGTAGCCGAAGAGTCTAGCTAGGTGCTGAATCATTCGAATTTAAGTAAATAGTTATGGATAACTGTAAATTAATTTCAGAATATCAAGAAAAACCAGTAAATCACACTCCCGTATTGTAACAACTGTGTCGTAATTATAAAGAATTTTCATATGATTCTTATCAAATTATAAAGATTAATGCTTGGACTAGGCGATAAATACCTTGTTTTTAAATAAACACACACCTATTTTGTGTAAATTAATAACAAACTTGGGCAATTTTTTTCCCTCAAATCTTCATACAAATATCTATGGCGGCTTTCTGTGTTATAAAATCATAAACACAAGCGACGTTTGACTCAGTCGGCCGCTGGCCTCCAAAGAAGGGTCACGTCGGTTTAGGCAGCACTGACAGCTCGCGATCTTTTCGTGTACAGATACAAAATCACTGCACATTGGTTGTCATTGCACTTTTTCAACTTTTATGACACCAACATAATTTGATTTGAAATTGAGGAAGCATAATTCTTACACTATATTCAATACATTAAATTAAATTTGATAGTGGGCAATGTTCTCGCGTGACATTACAGTCTCGTAAAGGTCCGATGAGGAGCAGGAATATAGCGAATGGATCTAAGTGATGACAATACGTAGGAACATTAGGTTAGGATTCATCAAAAACACAGTCTCATGGTACTGGTTGAGGAATGGTCTCGTGAGGATCTGATGAGGGCAGTAACAAGGTGGTGACTGAATTTTATTTCAAAAACCGGCCAAGTGCGAGTCGGGCTCGCGCACAAAGGGTTCCGTAGCAGCAAAATTACAGTTAAATCAACCTATCTCAAAAACTATAAGAGATACTTTGATCAAACCAAAAATCGTTGAAAGAGTTAATTAGCATGCATCACCTCTATTTTTTTTAGAATTTTATACCCCGCAGTTATAAAAATAGAGGGGGGGGGGACATACTTTTTACGACTTTGAGAGCTGATATCTCAAAAACCGTTCACTTTAAGAAAAATGTTTTTTAGAAAACTTTATATCATTTTAAAAGACCTTTCCATTGATACCCCACACGGGTATGTACATCGAAAAAAAAAATTTCATCCCTCAGTTACATGTATGGGGGGCCCCACCCCCAATTCTTTTTTTTACTATTTAGTGTCATATTTTTGTAGCGGTTCATACAACACATATTCCCATCAAATTTCATCACTGTAGTACTTATAGTTTCCGAGTAAATCGGCTGTGACAGACGGACAGACGGACAGACGGACAGACGGACATGACGAAACTATAAGGGTTCCGTTTTTGCCATTTTGGCTACGGAACCCTAAAAACCGGCCAAGTGCGAGTCGGGCTCGCGCACAAAGGGTTCCGTAGCAGCAAAATTACAGTTAAATCAACCTATCTCAAAAACTATAAGAGATACTTTGATCAAACCAAAAATCGTTGAAAGAGTTAATTAGCATGCATCACCTCTATTTTTTTTAGAATTTTATACCCCGCAGTTATAAAAATAGAGGGGGGGGGGACATACTTTTTACGACTTTGAGAGCTGATATCTCAAAAACCGTTCACTTTAAGAAAAATGTTTTTTAGAAAACTTTATATCATTTTAAAAGACCTTTCCATTGATACCCCACACGGGTATGTACATCAAAAAAAATAATTTCATCCCTCAGTTACATGTATGGGGGGCCCCACCCCCAATACTTTTTTTTACTATTTAGTGTCATATTTTTGTAGCGGTTCATACAACACATATTCCCATCAAATTTCATCACTGTAGTACTTATAGTTTCCGAGTAAATCGGCTGTGACAGACGGACAGACGGACAGACGGACAGACGGACATGACGAAACTATAAGGGTTCCGTTTTTGCCATTTTGGCTACAGAACCCTAAAAATGTTAATAGCTAAAAACATCGAGTTTGGGCTATTAAGTATGTTTTTCAGAGAGACAGAAAGATATTTTAGGTTTCCTCTGGATTAGTTAGGTTTACTGGGTTTACTAAATTCATTCGTAACGTAAAATTGATAATGACGGAATTTCTTCTATAGACAGTAGTTACTAAAAAAACCAACGATAGATGGCGTAATTTGCTGAAGTACCTGTCTAGTCACCCTGTCACGGGGTGACTTCGGTTGGTAACTCAGAAAAAATACTATATGTTATTGCATCAATAATAAAAAAATCAAGAAAATATTCAAAGTTTCCATCCTCGCACACAAATCACAAACTCATGCCCTGTTCTAGGAGCAGGGTCTACCCTAGTGCATTTTCATGTCCACTTTTCGGTTCTACCTTTTTTGGCCCAAGATTTATTTGCCTAGTCTCGTATTGCATAGTAACGTTTGGTCAAAGTCTCGTTTCGCCGAAAATCGTATGGCATAAATCTCGATTAGTAAAAAGTTATTTCGCATTATCTTGTTTAGCCTAATAATGGTATGGCCAAATCTTGAATAGCCTAATAATAGGTTTATACAAACTGGTGCCTTGTATTGTTTCCGCTGTTTGGAAAACGCTCCGCTCCGCTTCGCTGCGCTCCGCTTTGGTTTTGATGAACATGTGCACCTAACACGCTCCTCCTCGCTTTGCTCGTCGTCGCACCTATCTTTAGGTTTCGATCTCATGGGGTTTGTAATAATTATTGTATGTGTATTATAAATGTATGTTGTATTGCTCGTTAACTTTCGATTTTTTAATCATTCAATATCGTGATTTTCGGGATGTATGAGAAAAAATACCACAATTTGTACATTTACTACATACTTAATATATTATTTATTAAGATAACATTAGGAGAAACAAGATTATACCTACATAGGTATAGACGAACATACATTTGAGCAAACGAAACTTAGGTGTTTAAAGATTGTGCCTAAAGAGTTTTAGACGAAACGAGCCTTATGCCACATAATTCTTGGCAAAGTGATGGTTCGGCCAAAAAAGTTTAGACCATACGAGTTATGATGCGAAATGAGTTTTGGTCAATAAAGATTATGCGAGATGAGGGGAACCGCCACTTTTCACTTGTGTCCCACCGGTTTCGGTGCTCAGCGGAATAGCACCATTAACCATTATTATTCTGAGATATAATCACTTCTTATTCTGAGTAACCCAACATAAAAACACGCCATCTATTGAAATCATTTTTTAATTAGGATTTGTCTATGGTGTGGTCCCCAAATTTAAGGGTAAAAGCAAAATAATTATATTTTAACCTTTTTTTATACCTATTATATTAAAAGACCAATTCAACGATACCCTACCTACACCATCAAAATAACCGGAAAAAATATCAGCCCCAATTTACAGGGAGTACCCCAATATTTTTTTGGGGTACTCCCCATATCTATGCGAAATATCAGCTTGATATCTTTACCCGTTTCTGAGAAAAAGGGCGGTGACAGACAGTCAGTCAGACAGACGGACAACAAAGAGATCTTATAACGGTTGCTTTTTTTCCTTTTTGAGGTACGAAACCCTAAAAATAAGAAAAAATATTATTCTGCTACCAAAAAATATACTAACAAACATACAATCGAAAAATATTACCCTCCTCCTTCGGCAGTCGGGTAAAAACAAGTGAGACAGGGGGTCATTCTGAACTTTTGTTCTACGAGTTTTAAAAATTAACAAAAAAAAAACCTTTTTCATAGAAACTTTGATGACACGTGACTTTTTACCATGGAAAACGAATATTTTTTTTCGCGAATTTGCAAATCTCGTAGAAAAAAAGTTGTTCAGAATGACCCCTTGAGTTGAGTCATCCCCTTTCGGCTTAGTATACCCTTAGTATCTACACTTTAATACCTGTAGTTACCTTTCTACAAGTAAGTAAATACTACATTTGTTTAGAAAGCTAATCGGGTTCCGAGTATGGAGAAAAGTGGCACCCCTATTAATTTCTAGTCTTTCCTGGTGCTTACCAGTGTAATTATAAATTATACTTACCCTCAAATCACTACTTGAAAATAATTGTCAATAAAGTTGGCGAGTAAAAGTTTATGACCCACTGTGCAAACTTACATGTGTGCGTGTCACTGCGTGTGCTGTGTGAAGAGCATTGAAAACCCAAATTTGGCGGGGCACGTCACCCTGTACGGGCCCTTAAGTATGGTGTCAATAAAGATTTTTTTTTTTTTTTAATCTTGTAGCGCTGCATACAAAATTAACAAGCTAGAAATATTAACTACAAATAGCATTGCATATTATTATTATAATTTGTTTGAAAAACGCTGACATGTGAATCCCAAATTTACCATTTTGTATTTGTGAATAAGGGGGTTTGAAACACAAATGCATGAGTAAATAGCTGTATGAATTTGAATTTCGAATCCCTAACCATTAAGGTAATATTTGAGATCAAAGTGGCCAGTACGACAAAACGCCAATTTCATATGTAAGGACCTAATATTATACACTGACGCCTACTCGGTGTCCCATAATAATGTTTATCAAAACGCCGCATCCACATACTGTGGTCGGCCTTTCATCTATCAAACAAGAGGGTTACTATTACTATAGCCCTATAGCCTTACCGTAGGTTTCTGTCGTATATATCTGTGATGATGATGAGAGCTGTAGTTTAACGCAACGAGTTGTAGTAGTAGTGGTTATAATATAATAATAATCTTTATTTCAAAAAAACATTCTTACATTCTTGTTTTACATACAGTAGAACAAGGGTCAAGTCTCTACTCCCTAAATAGGTGGAAAACCTGTAGCTTAGGATGAGTAGAATGCTCTTCCCTAAAATCTTGTAAAATCTTATACATATTATAACATTTCATTTTCTTTACCCTATATTTTTGTTAGCTATTCGGAATGGTTGTAAAAAATTAGAGGACCCGTATTTTTTTAATTTGTATATACATTAATTATTGCATGTTATTTTTAACTTTAAAGTTAATTATTTTAAAACCGGAAGTGACATCACATATTAGGCTCAATTTTTATTTTTGTCTATTGCCTTAGTCTCGAAAAAAAACATAAATGACACTGACAAGTGACATTTAAACTTTGTTTACATGCCAACCAACAAATGGGTCATTTTCAAATGACATTGATATTTCTGATGATACAAAGTAGGTACTACTACTCGTAGGTACTTATCATGTAAAAAAATAAGCAGAAGCATTTTTTCAGCTGTGTAGGCGGTGGCATGCTCTGGGACATATTAAATAGAGGTCATCTTTTAATAAGTGCTAACCATTTTATATGATAAATTAAAAAAATTGTCAGAAAGTGTCAGAACATTGATTTTATGAAAATGACCCAAATAAACTCGATAAAACGTCAACGTCAATCAAAAATGAAAGTGACAGTTACTTTGTTTTTAAATCTATAGGCTTTGATCATCAAAATGCATCGCACCTGATGCATGACGTCATCAGCACTTTTTTACTATTTTATGATTTTCTCGAAAATGATACATCCAAAAAATACAAAAACATTTTTTTTGTGGCCTTGAGAGCTAAATCTCGAAATGGTTTTCGATTTATAGCAGCTTTAGTTTTTTGAAATGTTGTCCATTATATATACGCTAATAATACAACAGTAGCGTACCGTAACTCTGTTTTTCCTCCCTCCCCCCCTCTTGGGCTAACCGAGTCTCATTAAACGCATTACGCAAAGCAAACTAGAGTAGTCCCCCTGTTCCTGTGTAGCCGTTATTGTTTTGGTACTTTGTGATATGGAGTTTTCTGTCGTGTAGCTCGTTGCTGTATAAAGTGGGTATAAATAGCGGACAAAGCGGCTGGTAACTGTAAACATATCGGGTGAGCCGTGTCGATAGATTATCGTGTGTAGTGGTTGATGCTCAACTCTGCAGGCGTTTATGCTGTTTATACCACTCCGAGTCCACATTATAGCTCCTTGCGACCGCGTTTAGCGTGACCTGGATCTAATGCTTGTATGGGCAACCGGACAGGAAGCACGCGCGTTTTGATTAGTTTCAGTATCAAATTACCTTACTATAAGTACCAGATTGATTTCAGATGAATAAGAATTCTATAAGATGATGATGGTTTTTTTTGCCCAATAAATGTCTCTAGGTACATTAGCGCCTATTTACAATATTTTCTGCAGGGATAGACATGCAAAGAATAGTGCTTTGGCCGAATACCGAATATTGGGCGGCCTAATAAATAACCTAAACCTAACTATTTTAGAACTGAATGTAACTAATGTAGAGCTGAATCTAACTATAATTTAGAGCAGAAAATACTTAAATAATGTACCTAGAGCTGAATCTAACTAATGTAGAGCTGAATCTAACTAATGTAGAGCTGAATCTAACTAATGTAGAGCTGAATCTAACTAATGTAGAGCTGAATCTAACTAATGTAGAGCTGAATCTAACTAATGTAGAGCTGAATTTAACTAATGTAGAGCTGAATTTAAGTAATATAGAGCTGAATTTAACTATAAAGCAGAGTCTAAATTGCGAATTGTCTTCTCAACGATTTTCGGTTTCAAATTATTATTCCCTCAGGATCTTTATTACTTTCCAAGTATTTTCCTTACGAATGCATCTCTCCTTTATTCCTCTTTATAAGAAACATTTTATTAAATATGACTCCGTATTCTATAGGTGACACATGATGTCACAGATTATAAAGTCTAGTTAGTCTATGCTACCTCCTGTCACTGTCATTCTTTTAGTGTCACTGTCAGTCAATTTGTCACTGTCAACTGTCAGTGCGTAGCCTACAAAAGTACAAACAACAAACAAAACTGAAATTACCTACTGAAATCTATCTCAAATAATATAGTTTACACACTATATACCGTTTATACATAACCATAATAAATTAAATTTTATTGAAGTATTCATATCCAGGTTGGTCGTACAGATGAAATGGATAATTACGTTGTTATATCTTTTGTCGGGGAAGGATCTTTTGGACGAGTCTTCAAAGCAAAACACAAGGAAAGCGATGCCGTTGTGGCTTTAAAAGTTATTAGAAAGGTTTGTGTATATTAAATAATCATTAAGGTTAAATATATTTTAGAAAGACATGTCCTTACTCTATTCCTTTCCCTAGTAATTTAAGGTTATGCTTTCTGTTTGTTTTCAGAAAGGGCGATCGACAAAGGACCTGAAGAACCTAAGACAAGAATGTGATATTCAAAGAGAACTGAACCACCCCAATATCATTCGCATGATAGATAGCTTTGACACTGAATCAGAACTGGTAGTTGTGACTGAGTATGCAGAGAAAGAATTGCACAGTATCCTTGCTAAAGAGGGATGTCTTAATGAAGAACAAGTTAAAAAGATCACTTGGGACCTTGTTTCAGCTCTCTATTACTTGCATTCTCACAGAGTATTACATAGGCAAGTGTAAAAATAAAACAATAGCTTAACAGTGTAGCTAATACAAGACTTACCAACATTCTACTTCAAAATGGGTGTTTAAAAAAACGATTAAAAATTAAAAAAGTCTAAAAAAAATATTTTTGTGTATTTCAGAGATCTAAAGCCTCAGAATGTGTTATTGGATAGTACTGGAAGGGCTAAGCTGTGTGACTTTGGTCTCGCCAGAATAATGACAAATGCAACGCACATTCTCACCTCCATAAAAGGCACACCTTTATACATGGCCCCAGAACTTATTGATGAAAAGCCTTATGATCATCAAGTATGTATAATTTACTTATCCATATGTTCAAGTAACTGAATATTGCTTTGTTCTGGCCTTATATTTAACCTTTTGCATCTCAAAGTTGTAATATTGCACAGTAAACAATAGATTCTAATTGTGTCTGATTTCACAGGATTCATCCATTCTGGCAATCAACTCATTGACTCTAAAACAGTTCTACATTGATGCCAATGAACTAATCACTAAAAATATATATTTTTACAGGCAGATCTTTGGTCACTTGGGTGCATCGTGTATGAGTTGATGGCCGGTCAGCCTCCATTCTGTACCATGTCCATCTGGCAGCTCGTCCGCATGATCCGACACAAGCCGGTGCAATGGCCCAGCTTCATCAGTGCTGAGGCCCGCTCCTTCTTACAGGTACAGAGTGTTTTTTTTTTTAATTTAACATATTTCATCTGGTTGACTAGATAAGCAATAGTCCGGATTAGCAAGGCTCTACTATAGTTTATATTGCAGCCAGCACTCCAGGATTGAGCAGCAGTTTTGGAAATACAAATTCTACTGTAACAACTCTGATTGCTCTGTCATAAATCTATGTATAATCCTCATCTACCTTACCTACATTCCAAATTTTATTTGGTTGTTACTATTTACTGTTTTACTTCATCCTTCAGGGATTACTACACAAGGACCCAGCAAAGCGAATGTGTTGGCCGGAAATATTGGAGCATTCATTTGTTTCTGGACACATCCTGATATTGCCCGAAGATGTCCAGAGTGAGTCACCGTTCACAAAGCCACTGACACACAGCCAGCAGGAGCTTAAACAGTTGCAGAGAGACAAAGTATGCAGTAATAATGCAAGGTAATTAAAAATAGACAAGGTTGGAGTATAATACAATAAACACAAACCTTTTCCATATTCTTCTTTCAATCTCAGTAATTTAAAGAAGATTATGCACTATAACTTCTACAATAGCTATTTTTGATCAACACATTCTCTTACATTGCAGACTGAAGCACGAAGGGGAAACTCTGAAAGCAGCCGACAGGAGGGCCCACGACTTGCGCCAGATCACCAAGCCCGCGGTGGCAGAGTGCGTGCCCATGTCTGATGACGACAGCGTCCGGGCCACCAGCGCCTTCAGCGTCCGAGACAGCCTCAAGACAGACGACGAAGACAACCCTCAGCCAATCACAGCCGCCAACGCTAAACTACTGCGACACGAGTATAACGTCATGAATAATACAAACCTAGTTGTGTGCCACCAAGAAAACAATATGGCACAGCTGGCTGCTGCAAATAAAAAGACAAATGAACAAGCTGTTAACAAAATGGATAGAATAGTTGAGGAGAAACATAATGTTGAGAAACCTGTTGTTGAAGATGCTAAGAGTGCTGCTAGTGAGGGTAAGAAGGAATTGACAGATTCAAATAAACAGAAAAGCAAAGGCAATGATACTGCATCACAGAGCTTAGAGAATCCAAAGAGTTCAACTAAATCTGGCAGTGATGTCAGTTCCGGATTGAGCAAAAGTGTCCCCCCATCGTACAAACAAAAGATACTCCAGTTCTCAAGAGATAAACTGAGATTTGGCAGCGGAGGGAACAGATTAACTAGAAGCATAAAGAGATCGTTCCATTTTAGTAGAAGCTGGGACAAAAATAAATCCGAAAATCAGAGGCGTACCAGTGAACCTGCCATTGAAATACCGAGCTTAGTAGATGGCGATAAGGATACAGTTTCTAAAGAAGACCAAGATGAAGATACGGAGAAATGCGAAGTAATTGAAGAGATTTTTGATGATAAAGATGTTGCTAACAATGACATTGTACAGCAGAAAGAAGAAGATGATGGTAATTTGAAGCCCTGTTTTCCCCTTTTTTCTCTACTCTATTCGTAGTATTAAAGAATTGCTATGTGTAACGCTATTGTATTTTTTTCATTTTAGTCAAGGAGCCTTCAGCAATTGAGTTGGAAGAATGGGAAGCATTCCTGAACTCCAACATTAGCGAAGTTATGGACGGCGACGTGGAATCTCTCACACAATTGAATATGGTAAGTACATAACAGATTATCTATTCCTGTCACAAACCTAGCGTTAGACTATTGTTAAAAAGTATTTGTTAGTTGCAAATCAATATGAAAATCCATATACTATATACTAAGTCAGACTAATTCTATGTGAAAATCTGAAAAGCGATTTTTTTTACGAAAACATTATGACAATTTTTGGTTCATGCCTATTTATTATATATTAGTGATTCCGGTCAACAATTACTCAAAATCTTATGACGCATGAAACTCCTGCCCCAAGATAACATTGTTTCAATAATAATAACTTTACCGATTGAAAAATTGGGTCAATAGTTTAATAGTTTCAGTTTAACGACTGGCGGATGGCAGTTTTTTATTAGCTTAGATAAGTCTATGACTCCTAAGTGCTCTTGAACCTGGGGTCAGAGGAGACACTCCACGACCTAAATCTGGCGAAACATAGATTTAACTGGCTAGTTGATAGGTACCACTTGTTAGAATAGCTATTTCTAGACCAGTAAAACTTTCTAGAATGAAAGTTTTAGTCCTATTTCCTCGTATATGATTTTTAAAGATGATTGAAGTCTAAGAAATAAGATTTAAAAGCTTAATTTCTCATTTTGATTCAAATGCATAAGTAAATATAGAAAGTTGTTAATCTGTGCAGCTGTGATTGTTTTTTTATTAAACTTAGAGTTCACACAACAGACTAAATCCTCATATTTACTTACGAATTACGATCATTCCTTTCCTTTCAAGCCTCATCGAGTGACATATCACCTGTAACCCGTGTGATCTTATGCGTAATCTGACTGGCCGATCCTTTCACCACGGTGCGTTTACACTTCCACCAAATTGGTCACCGACAGGCTAAAACATACCCTTTTACACCTACCGAGTAGAGTACGAGACAGTATCTTCGGTCAATCCTCGACCAATGAATGGCGGCCGAGGATACCTACTCTCTCGGCCACGGTTGGTGTAATCAGGGTTTATTTATTTATTTAATTCCTTATTTTAAGGTAGGTATAGGTAAGGAGAAGTATACACTCTGGTGCGCAGGTGACGATGGTAATGAGGAGGGGACGGGGGCAAACGCTGCTACATACACACACATTCACATTCACTCTGTGCAGGTGACGATGGTGACGGGCGTGGTGACGGGCGCGGCGCGCGGCGCGGGCGGCGGGCGCGTGTGCGGCGGCGTGGCGGCGCTGCTGGCGCTGCCGCCCGCCACGCCCGCGTTGCCGAGGCACACGCTGCTCAATATACAGGACGTGAGTTGTTAATGAATTTATGTAAAAGTTGTAATTGCCAAACGTAGGTACGTTCATAATACGCGATACTATCATACATATTAATCTTTTAAACAGAGCAAGATTTATTTAAATAATCATATACGAAATAGGAATACCACAATCGGCGAAAAAAATTAAATGTAATCTCTTCCAGACACCCAGAAGTTGTAATAAAAAAGCGCATAACTTTCAACGGTTCACCCCTTTTAAATAAACTCATCTGACCGAACGAAATTACACTCGCGAGCAACCAAATCGACTCAAGCCTTGACGGCGCAAACATACATTAATACAAGTAAAATTATGAATAGAAATAATAAAAATGATATGTCATTTAAAAGCTTAAGATGTCAGCTTTAATTTGATATCATTATTATTGAAATCCATTCATCATTTTTGAAATAAATGATGTCTGAACGCAATTGTAGGAAAAACGGGAATTTAGGAAAAAAGGGTATGGGTATCGTATTATACAAATTAAACAAAAAATGTTAAGATAAAAATTTATTTATTTAAATCAATACTTTGTATTGCCCCCTCTTGCCCTAATTACAGCCTGCAGCCTGTTTCTCATAGACCTTATCAACTTTTTGACAGTTTCCTGAGGAATGCCGTCCCACTCCTCTAATAAAGCTGTCTTCAGCTCGTCCACGCTTGCAGGGACTGGATTCCTGGCCCGAACTCTTCTTTTGAGCTCGTCCCATAAGTGTTCGATGGGATTCAGGTCAGGACTGAGCGCAGGCCAGTCCATCGTGCGCAATTCCTTCTCTCTCAGAAACTGCCGACTGACTCGTGCCGTGTGGCAGCGGGCATTGTCGTGCATTAGCACGAAGTCTTCACCGACAAATTCTGCATAGGGCACAACATGACCGAGTAGAATGTCGGTGATGTACCGATCAGCTGTTAACCCGCCTCCAGGCACGAAAACAAGTGCGGTTTTTCCCTCTAGAGAAATACCAGCCCACATCATGCAGGAACCGCCGCCATATGCTACTGTTTCAGCGAAACAACATTGGGCAAATCGTTCCCCCGGACGCCGGTAGACCCGGCCTCTCCTGTCACTGCCATGCAGACACACTCTGCACTCATCAGTAAACAGGACCGACCGCCATTGCGCAATGCTCCAATCGAGATGCTCTCGAGCAAACTGAAGACGCGCTTGTCGGTGGCCTGCAGTCAATTTGGGGCCTGATGCAGGTCTTTTTGGTGTCAAGTTGGCTTCCTTCAAGCGTCTTCTCACTGTCCACTCGCTGACAGCCACTTGTCGTACACGTCTCAGTTCTTGCTGCACATCAACGCCCGTAAGGTGTCGATTGCGCAGCGAGGTTGAGACAATGAAGCGGTCGTCTCTCTCTGAAGTGCAGCGGTGGCGGCCCGTTCTTGGTCTTCGATTGAAGGCACCAGTCTCTTGGAACCGTCTGTATACTCGGGATACAGCAGACTGGCTCAAGTGGAGCTGGGCAGCGACTGCTCGCTGACTTAACCCTTGTTGCAGCAAGGCAACAACTTGAGCAGCTTCTTCTGGTGTGGTATCCATGGGTTTGCGAAAACAAGGAATACAATGCAACGAGATGTGTACCGGTCAACTTGCAACAAGCGACTGATAAGGTACACCGGATGTGGAAAGGTTTTATAGCGGGATCAGGTAGCGCAAGGCGTGGATTCCTAATGAGGTAATTAACACTGACGGGCAATTAAAATGCGTCATTAAATCTGCGCTTAGTTTTTTTTTATGGTATTGATCTTAATTGAAAGCCTAATTCTTCAGCTTTCGAATGACATATCACTTTTATATTTACCATTTATCGTTTTAGGAAAATCAATGTATATGTGCGCCGTGAAGGCTTGAGTCGATTTGGTTGCTCGCGAGTGTAGTTGCATTTGTTCTAAAGTTATTTTATGACAAACGATCTAGATCTACACATAATTTTCAGGTATACTTGGAGGCAAAAGTTGTGTATCACTTTGTATCAGCCATAAACTCACTCATGAAGCAAGGCTCAGCCACTGATGATGAATTTGCTGAGGACAGGTAAGATTCATAATATAATCGCATAAGTAGACTACACTGGATACAGTAGGCCCCCCAAGCACCACAACACACTTTCCTCGGCGTTCCTCATCCAGCCACTACCGGCCATCTGTCTAAGGTCATCGGTCCAGCGGGCCAGAGGGCGCCCTTTTTATTGTTAATATTTGAATTTGAGTAACCTAACCGAACATGTACCGGTTATCTAAAAAACCTCCGACCAAAATACAACCAACCTTGGTATAATGTTTTTTTCTTACTTGGCACAGATTTATTTATTTGAATTAAATTAAAAAAAAATAACATAATAACAAATGAAATACTTACGAGCAAAAATTATTGATTTCGTAATAAAATCATTTATTTTGGCTGTAATTTATTTGTTTAAAAGCATTTTGATTAAAAAGACACATAAAGATTGTTTATCTTTTGTGCCAAATAGAATGAATACAGTATAAATTTAATGTCTTTTGTGTAAAGTAAGTCAACCTTCCAGACTGTCGGGCGTGGCTCGCATGCTGGAGGTGGTGTCGTGGCTGGGCGTGCGCTCGTGCCGCGCCGCGCGCCAGTTCGCCGCCGCCGTGGACGCGCGCCGCGCGCACGCCGTGTTCAACCGGCTGCTGCAGCTCTGTACGTTCATTATGCCCTGGTACTTTTGGGAAGCTCGTGTGCTGTGTTGGCTCTATTGTTATTGTCAAATTCGTACTAAAAACATTATCTTCTGATGTACCTATAGTTTAGTTTTGAGTTTTGACAGCACGAAAAGTCGAAAACCTAAATGTAACCTGTGTTGCTTTAGAATCGCTACCATTATTTAACAGCTCTTATAGAAGATATTATGATGTCACGTTGCCGTTGTTACAATTTTATGCTGTCTGTTGAATGCTTGATTCAAGGCCCAGACACATAAACATAGTCTCCACTTATTAAGGCGAGACGACCTTGAGTGACCTATTCTACATCTTTACATATAATGAAATCCCGCAAAGACACATATAAGTACCTAAAATCTTTATGCCAGTAAAAAAACTTTCTCACAAACGCTAGACACAAAGTATGTCCTTATAAATAAAAAAAACCCCAATCATCTTGCAGATCAGAAATCGCCGCGCATAGCGTTGAACGTGGTCGGAGTGCTGGTCACAGTTCTACAGGACTTGCCGGAGCATGCAGACGTAGTCGAGAAGATTCTGTTCGACGACAAACAGTTCAACTTCCTCCGTCTCCTCGATAACACCACAGACGCGCTCAGGATGCGAGTCTGTATCCTCATTAGTCTACTCTGTACGTTCTCATGCACCGCTCTATCTGTCGCCATGGAGTCCAAGTGGAGTAAGAAGGACAGCGATAGTTTGGAAGCGCTGCATACTCACTGCAATGTCACATTGAACAGGGCGGCCCGACTCGCTTCGAAAGAACTCAGCAATATGCCTTTTTATGTCAGCTAAAGTACTGTAATTAGGGTTCCGTAGCCAAAATGGCAAAAACGGAACCCTTATAGTTTCGTCATGTCCGTCTGTCCGTCTGTCCGTCTGTCCGTCTGTCACAGCCGATTTACTCGGAAACTATAAGTACTACAGTGATGAAATTTGATGGGAATATGTGTTGTATGAACCGCTACAAAAATATGACACTAAATAGTAAAAAAAAGAATTGGGGGTGGGGCCCCCCATACATGTAACTGAGGGATGAAATTTTTTTTTTCGATGTACATACCCGTGTGGGGTATCAATGGAAAGGTCTTTTAAAATGATATAAAGTTTTCTAAAAAACATTTTTCTTAAAGTGAACGGTTTTTGAGATATCAGCTCTCAAAGTCGTAAAAAGTATGTCCCCCCCCCTCTATTTTTATAACTACGGGGTATAAAATTCTAAAAAAAATAGAGGTGATGCATGCTAATTAACTCTTTCAACGATTTTTGGTTTGATCAAAGTATCTCTTATAGTTTTTGAGATAGGTTGATTTAACTGTAATATTATATTTGCTGCTACGGAACCCTTTGTGCGCGAGCCCGACTCGCACTTGGCCGGTTTTTTTTTGATGTTTTCTAAAATGGTAATTGACACTATGTTGTGACAATATAAAAAACTGACTCTATAATTGTATATTATCCACAGACTGAAAACGAGATTATAACGAAATACACTTCTATATTTAATTTGAAGACTGAAAAAATAGATCTGACTGCAATAATTTTTAAATGTAGGTTCGTAATAGTGGCTACAGTGGATCATGTGGTACATAGTGAAATGTCTTTGTTTTAAAGCTGAAAGTGCTCTTTGAAACCTGATCCACTGTTGGCCAACTCACCCTAATCATGTAAAGAAGTAAACCTACTTAACTCATACATAAATTAATGCAATATAAGTAGTATAGCAGAGGTTGATGAATTCAATAATACTTTATTATTATGTATAATTATTAAATGGTTGTGGATGTACTAAGTAAGTGCCATAACATCGTACCGTACCTAAGTAATATTTTACTATATCTCTAGATGTTTTATCTTTATGACAATATTATTCTCGATGTATAAATTTTACATTAATCAATTTGTTTTTGTATTTAAGTCGTAATATTAGCTGATCCGATTGCAAGCTCGTTAGAACTCCAATAAAGAGGCCAATCTAAAATGGTGAATTTTACTAAGAAACGCCTGTCCGTACGGTCTGCAATATAGGGAAGTAAGAAAAAATCGCATGTTTAGATTCGTTCCTTTATTGACGCCTGAATAAAAATGAAAGTTACTCCAACAGGCGCCTAGAGTGACACTACAAAAGCGGTTTCAGACTGGCGTATTTTTTGACGCGTATACCGCCGAAAAGAATACGCGTCGAACAAATTCTTCCTTGTACTCTGAATATGCTTTGGTTCCCTGGAGCTTGTGACTCTTTAGTTTCGACCCACTGACACCTAAATAATATTAGGTGCTAACCCTACATTTTGTGTTTTGTCTCGATTTTATTCAGAGGCGCTACCGATAGTTAATATTTTACCCGTTGCAAAGATATTAGCATTGTCTGACTCTATGTATAAGTATTTAAAATTTGATGAGATGTATTTAACGATCTTAGATTGGATGTATTCATTTAAAACAATCATATAATGTGTAGGTACATAAGTTAAAATCTACATTAGTTGTTGTTACTATTTGCGAACTATTTCAATCTTTTTACGATACCTATGAGCAAAGTTTTTAAATAAATATTACATTATTCAATATTTGCCTTGGTTTCACTTATGTGTCCATTTACCTTTGACATGTTGTGAAACGACTGTTTAGTATGCTTGGAATAAACATGTAGGTAGGTACTTATCAGGTTTCAAGTGTTTTTCGGGATAAGTTGAATTTTCTGGGACTTAATTTTATTAGGTACCCTGCATTAATGGTTTTTACTGGACTCTGGGGTTTCTATAAACGAAGATTTTTGTAAGTACCTAAGTAAATAAAGTGATCTGCACTGCTAATGTGTACTCAAAATGCACTCATCTGCATAGTTAGGTAACCTATCGCACGTCTAGAATAATCTAAAGAGGATCAAAGACCTATGAATCGGTTATTAATGATGATGATTTGTTTTGTGTGGTGGTCATTGAACTCTCTTGATGTTATGTAAGGTGTAGGTTGTAGGTGAGGTGAGCGGCCGGCCTCGATCTGCCATGTTACCTACACTCTGCTGTTTTAGCTGATTCATGAATAGTCCACTAATCACTTACTACTTATGTGTGTTTTGTTTAAACTAGGTTAGGGAATACCGTGCCCGTGTACCGTGAATAAATCGACTTTTCTTTGCAAAATTCGAGTGATTGTTCTGCTAAGCTGTTAAAGCTAAAATAAAGTTTTTTTTTTTTATTAAGTACTAAACTTATTTTATTTTACTGACTAGTTATTTGAATTTTTAACTTACTTATAATTTGCTAGATTCCATTCTATTCTATTCTAATTTGCTAGAAATACTATTGTTCTTAAATATTACCTAGTACATACAGAACGTAGTGAGTAATCTTGTTGTAATCACAGGATTAGTATATTAGTTTTCAATACAATTTCAGGCAATACAGTTGATTGTCACTAGAGGCTCCCCAGACCGCACGTAGTACTTATCTACTACGAGCTGTTTTTGATGAGTTAGGTAACTTTTGCAGTTTACCTACAGGAGCACTGCGCATCTAATGCTAGGTGCAGAGATAAACTGATCTACCCACTGTTACCATGAAGAAAGGGATGGGTCTATGGCCAATATGGCTACTTCATAAGCTTACCCCTTATTCATAGAAACATTAGGTATAGTTATCACGTTATTGAACTGTTATGTCCTTTTCTTTCAAATTTTTCTAGAGTTCAATAGCTAAAACGTCCTATAACTTTTCTATGACTAAGGGCGAATTCGTCCAAACATCATCTTACACGAGAATAACTATACCGGAATAAAATTTATACGCGAGTAAATATCTAGGATAAGTACATTTGCATTCTACCAAGTTATACCATGATTAATTGAATGAACGAGGAACGAAACTGTAATGCAACTAAAATAAAAATAGTTGCGTTTCAAAGCATGCAATAGAAATGACATGCCAACTTAGTTTGAATGGATTATAATAGTATGAAATTGTTTATGTTTTAATATTTTATTCGCTGTTGTTATTTTGAGAATTTGCCTATTAACTTACTTTTGTTTATGTTTTGACAGATGTGCTTATATGTCATTATGACGGTTTTCTAATCAGCTGATGTGCCGCCGCCATTACAAAATTACTCTCGGATAAGCTCGTTACACGGTCAATTTTGGCGGTATAACATTTTATTCTTGGGATAAGCTACTTATCTTGGTTTCGGGTTTGGTAGAATGCAAAATCGGCTTACTCGCGAGTAACTGGTAGTTTACTCGTGAGTAAAGAGTTACTCGACGTTGGTCGAATCCACCCTAAGGGGGTTAGTCAAAACCGACAAAATGCTCGGTAGTTGATCCACCGGCGCGGCGGCGCCGCCGTCCATTTGTCTATTTTGTATGAACATTCTGAATTAAATTACGCTATGCTCACACCATGTTTACTTACGTAATCATCATGATTGTTGTCTAAGGTTTAGGAAGTCCATTTCGAGTTATCCGTTCACACGGAACTTAAATTTAAATAACTTTCACTAGAGGATGAGGTCATTAATCTACCTGATAAGTTGGAGCAGAGTGAAATAACACAGTAACTGACCTTTCTTCAGATAATTATTGTTGCGTGTTTTTATTTATTTATGAGACGTGCCTATTGATATGAGATAGTGCCTACATGAAACTGTACCTACCTTTAGGTTTTATGTAGGTAAAAATCATAACTCTGTAATTTTTATTTTCACATCATGCATAAAAACGAAATTGCAAAATCAGTAGGCATAAAACAGGCTAGCGATTTTGCATTTCAGACTATTTCAGCTAATGCACTGCAACATGCAATAACAATAGATGCGAAATTGCACGCGCTAGCTATAAGGAGGTGGTTGATCTTCCAAGTAAAGTGGAACAGTACTTCATTATCGATCTATTGCTAACAGATCGGTGCTCGACACCATCGCCCAGTATACAAATGCACATTTGCATGCATCAGTATGGGTGACAGGCACAGTGCTCGAACATGAAGAGTGAATTCAAGTATTGCCACTTACGATAAGAGTGTTTATGTTATACACACTTACTGACACTTTAGAATGTGGTTATTAGTCAAATGTTTGCTTTATAAAAGTAAACATCACCTTTAAAGCAAAATTAAATTGTTATCCTACTCCTTTGGGTTATCTTTTCTTGCCTACTCCATCGTAAATTTTGACAAAACCTAGAACTAAGGAGATAGTTCTTGATGTAAAGTTTCGTTAGTTCCAACGCTCCTGAAAATTTTGTACAGACACTTCTCTGCTAATTAATTGCCATAAATACCTATAATTTGTTACGTAACAAGTTACTTTACCGCAGTTCGCATAGGCAAACCCTTAGTTAGAGTAATCTACGGTCAATGACCGGCTTACTAAAACACGATTCCAATCAAGAATGTCCTTTACTTTATCAATCTCGTACCCAATTTGATGCAAGTGCGATATTAGATTTAACAAAAACTATTCGATTAGATTTAGCCCACATTCGCTTTCGCGTTATAATTAAAAGCGGTTTTGCAGAAACCTATCTTTGTACGTACATGCCTCTATATTTACACTAGGTAGGTGTTATTGCAATCCGTAACATAACATAGGTATAACTATTTTTATGTTCCCAGGTATAATATTTAATCTAAGTTTACTGTGTCGTTGACCGATTTGGTGTGTAGCCAGCGATGTACAACCGAAGGACCAAAAGCAATGGGCGAATATTGCTCTGCTATGGTTTCTACGAGGCGAATCGAAGTACGGGCGGCGGGTTCGTCGACCCCGCTCGCATTCACGGTACCAGTAGGTCAGGCGGAGTATTTTGACAACTCGAAGCGCGGAAATTATCTAATAGGCACGCGGTCGCGAGGACGCCGGGTCATCGACCGCGCTCCTCCACTAACTGACGAAAGTGAAAATGTGCAGTGGTCAATGACTAGCCGTGGGCAGACGAGACTACTCTCCTCAATTGCTCAAGTGTTTATTTATCAGCATTTTTGTCCAGCACCCGCTGTGCTCGCGACCGGTTCGATGATTGTTTTGGACCCAATTAGATACAATGGGTTAAAAACATCAATTTGTGTGGGGCGCAAAGGGTAATTTATAAAAATAGGACTGGCTTATATGATTTTTTTCAGCTTGTAATCATAGAATCCTACAGGAGACTATAGGACTACGAAGTATCGTCTACTGCTAAGGCAGGTACTACAGAGGCACTTAGAACCTACCTATATGTATAGGTATAGTAGGGGAACCCGGGGTAAGACGGGGTCGCTAAGGGAAATCATCTTACCCCGGGTTCCCCTATATCCTGCAGTGGCCGTTAGAGGGTCCGACATTCGTAACATGCGTTCTGGCCACAGAAGGATTTAAAGAGACTGTCTACATTCGGCAGTTCAACCACCTATTGACACAGATTCTGTTTATTGTCATGCTATTTGCAAACGGTTGATCGAAATGAAACTCACTTGCAACTATAAGGCACCATTAGATATGTATGAAACTATACAGGACCCAGCTACTAGGTACTGCCTGCACTTATTATTTAGTGTACAATTATAAATGTTCTTTGTTCAGGGCATATGTTATATGTATAGGTATGCGAACCTTTTTAAACTTAAATGGAAATATATTTTTTATCAAGATAAGTAGCCATAGTTTTATTTATATTTAGAAATTTTAGAATACAATACTCTTTATTTCGTACCATGAATAAAATTATTACAAAGTAGGTAACAAATTACAAATAAAACTGTACAAAAAGTGGCCCCATGGCTCAAAGCAATATCTTTCAGAAAACGATATGGTATGTTTTTTTAGATTTTATGAACTAAGTAGGTACTACCTACTTTTATTTATTTTTATGGTATCAAAGTGCCTACTTACCTATTCGATTTTCAATTTAAAGCCTTCTTACTTGGAAATTATAGTAATGATACGATGTGGTCAGTAGATAAATTACCTGGGTATTTACCTAAACTAATTTATATAAGTTATGCGAATAATGTAACTCAACAGTTTTTTTTAATGCACTGCAGCAATAATAATGTGTTGACACACTAGAATATACATACATATTGGCTGCGGGTCAATCACCTGTGACGCAACTTTTACTTAATTTTTATCTCAATATTTTGTCATTTGAAAGTCATAAAATTCCGGTGATATAAGAGTACATATATTTATATTTGATATGAACGACGTAATGTTGAAACACATAATATTGTATGTACTTACAATGATATGAATGGCGCCGATAAAAGAATGTCGGGCGCTCTAATTGTTACTTAGGTACCTCCTTAATTGGTGCGATTGATAATACTTAATCGTATTTTTACTCAATCACATATAAATAATATTAAATTATATAAACATTATACACACATTTCAATAAATCCTGAAAAAAGTTAAATGCTAATAAATTTTTACAAAAAAGCATCCGTAGCTGCGTAGCTGTTTCGTAGCACACAGTGCTACGCCGCGTGCTACGAAACCACCCCTACGAATTCGTAGTATTTTTTAATATTCTTGCTCTAAAAAGGGCTATATTTCTGTCTTTGCATCTTGTTCTCCGAAATGGGTAGATGGAACATGTACTTCCCTTTTGGTCCATCTAATATTTTACGCCAATTAGGACTTACATACAATACAAATCATACGATTCAGCGTCTCAATCTAGTGGTTACTATTATGAGACCATGGAAGTATAGTGCATAGCAGTATGGAAGAACCAATTAGAAGCAGTATGTGCAGTTGAGAGATGAAAGCAATAACATCTCCGTTCGGGCAACTATCGTATCTCCAATTCAGGCACCGATTAGTTAGCGTATTATATCGATCAGGATATCTAAATCACTAATTTAACCTACCTTAATTTCGATTTTCGAGAAATAACGAAATGTCAAGGCACAAGATATTAAAAGTTAACTTATACACGATAAGCAGTTTAAATAATTAATTTAGCCATTAAGTACCCGGACCTACACACCTACAATATGTATAATAATGTGTCAATGAATTCATTAGAACCTAATTAGGTAATCCCGTTTAAAATATTTCATAATAGAGGGCAACATTTATGTAGGTATCATTATCCTAATCACTGGAAGGGTTTAGTACCAACTTGTATGAAAATATTCATAGTAGGTATTAGTCGTTTATGAAAACGGGCCCATAGGGCCTAACCACAAAAACATGAATCATTAAACAGAAGCGCTGCCTTGCACCATTGCAGTGCCGGTCAATCTTAACAAATGAACATTTGCATTAACACCGTTATCGGTTAAATGTTCATTTGTTAAGATTGTCCTCAGTTTTCGTATTAGGTTATCCTAATTTACGAAAACTGAAAATGTTTTTGCAGTGATAAATCTACAGAAAGAAAATTAAGAAAGGCAATGACTTTGACGCACCCGCGCTGCGACTTCGGAACGATACATCGAACTCGAGGAGTGAACTTAAACAACAACACACCACGTAACATCTGCGATTATCAATTATCACTCAAGAGTGTCAGGCGATCAAGTAATGCAGGGCGACCTTGCCCGAGCGTTGAACCCGGAAAACAAGTGTTCACCATATGTGTACTACTACTCCAATAGATAAACTCAAGTATTCCTACATCTTATCTCCCAATTACGTCAGTTTCCTCGACACTGTGTCATAGTTGACGGAATGGCCTTGCGGTCATTGGCCTATTCGCACAAGTTAATGACACAGTAAATCCAAAATACCTACTTGCAATCGTATAAATATCTAATGGTTTGCACGTGGGATTCCAATAGTAGCCTCGTAGTAGGTCGCAGTTGGATCGTGCCTCAGCTAATATTGTGCTTTTAAAACTAATGTGATATTGATAGGTTCCGTTCAATACTTCGTTACGGTTGGTTATCGGCTTCTCAAAGGCTTAGCCAAATCGGGCTCGATTACCTATATTTTAACGGTTGGATCACGACAAAAGCGTGCTATACTGAGTACTTATAAATTACCAGTTCGAGAGCTTGTAACACAGCACCTCCCTGCGATTGGAAATACGCATATTATTCTCTAAATATTGACTTAAACTGGGCAGTTATACGCAAATTTCGATTAAGGACCACGTCAGTCACGTGTTGATTGTAACTTGTGAAAAATTGGGACAGATAACAATGGAGGTAGATAGATAGTACATAAATAATAGCAAGTTGCCTCCACGTTAGTTTGATCCGATATTTCAAAGCGAATGATGTCGTAAATAAATTTATATTAGAATTTTATAAATAAAGTAACTTCATGTGTATTGAATCCTTGTGTGAGATTAAGTCAGTACAAACGATCAGATAAAAGTAAACGAAGCTGATAACAAAAGTAGTAATTTCCGCGATGTGCTTATAAAATCGATTGCAATCGATCCTCATCAATAAATCAAGTTTAAATTCCGATCGATCAATACATTCCTGACAAGAAGACTATCTGTCGTTCAACATGGAAACCACAGCTTTCTATTTACCGATAACCGAGTTGCTAATTACAGTAATTACCGCTCTTGCCGTTTACTATTTATTGCAAACCGTGAAATACTATCGAAGTTTACCGCCCGGTAAGTACATTATGGGCTAAGCAGTACGAACTTGTTATCTAGAATCTAGTTTATGCATCTTTCCTGATGATGATTTCCTTTCCCAAAAGAGTACGTGGCATAATTATTGCAATTAAATTCCTTATTTCTAAAGAATTCTGAAGAATTAAGACTAAAATTCAACCCCGAAAACATATACTATTATTAAAAATCATTTAAAAAATACGCAGTGCTACGACATAACAGCTATGACCGTGATTCAGTTTAATTTTCCACCATGACAAAGCGTAGCATGACAAAAAAAATACCTAGTTATCGGTACTCAATGTGATTCCATCATCTTTCGTAGCGCTAGTGTTGCAAAAAATCGTTCGCTTTTGCTTTCGTCTAGGAAGGAATATACCTAAAGGCGCGTTCCCACCAAATTATGACGACCGATAATCGTGTAGTTTTAAGTGTCGATAAACTAATCGTCACGGCATAGTGAGAGCGCGCCCTAAGCTTGATCATCCTACAGATAGGACAGAACTGAATCAATTTGTCAAATCCAGGTCCCTACGGCCTCCCGTTCGTCGGCTACCTGCCCTGGATAGTGGGCAGCAGCGCCCCCCATGCGACCTACCTAGATCTGTCGGCGCGGCACGGGGCCGTGGTCTCGCTCCAGCTGGGAAGTAACCTGCTGGCGTGCCTCGGGTCCACCCGGCTGGTGCGCGAGCTGTTCGGGAGGCTCGACTCCGTAGGACGCCCGCACACTCCGCTCAATAATTTGCTTGAAGGACGTGGTATGTGTACCGTACCGGACTGGTGGCTTAGAGAATATAAAAAAACCGGCCAAGTGCGAGTCGGGCTCGCGCACAAAGGGTTCCGTAGCAGCAAATATAATATATCATCGCGGATTTTTAATACTGTAGTATATTTTTTGATCTATCTTATAAGGTTCAGGCATCGTTTTCAGTGTAAGCACAATAACTTAACCAAAATTACAGTTAAATCAACCTATCTCAAAAACTATAAGAGATACTTTGATCAAACCAAAAATCGTTGAAAGAGTTAATTAGCATGCATCACCTCTATTTTTTTTAGAATTTTATACCCCGTAGTTATAAAAATAGAGGGGGGGGGACATACTTTTTACGACTTTGAGAGCTGATATCTCAAAAACCGTTCACTTTAAGAAAAATGTTTTTTAGAAAACTTTATATCATTTTAAAAGACCTTTCCATTGATACCCCACACGGGTATGTACATCGAAAAAAAAAAAATCATCCCTCAGTTACATGTATGGGGGGCCCCACCCCCAATTCTTTTTTTTACTATTTAGTGTCATATTTTTGTAGCGGTCCATACAACACATATTCCCATCAAATTTCATCACTGTAGTACTTATAGTTTCCGAGTAAATCGGCTGTGACAGACGGACAGACGGACAGACGGACATGACGAAATTATAAGGGTTCCGTTTTTGCCATTTTGGCTACGGAACCCTAAAAATGAATGGATTCGTAAATTTTGCAAAGATTCTTTATCATTGTTGGATTTTAAATAGCGTTAAAAGCAATTTAAACATAAGATATAAATTAATTAAAAACTAGCCAAATAATTCAATAAGTCATTGCAGTCACTTAACTGTAAATTTAAAGATCCAGGTAGATAAAAAATCTGCTATAACTGCTTGCTTTTCACATACTATTTTTTTACTGAATTTACATTCAAACTATTTTAGGAATAGTGTTAAGTGAAGGAGATCTATGGAAGCAGCAGCGTCTTTTTCTGACTCAAAAGTTCCGCTCACTTGGAGTGAAATACTGGGAAAAACAGCGATTTGAACGGTTCATAATGGTGAGTACCTACTAATTTATGTACACTACATACACTGGTTTAAACTATAACTATGATAATGAACATACAGTAGTCGTAGTTTTTTATTTATTAAACTAGCAACCCAGGTGTATTGTTTCATAACTACCCCCTTATTTGATAGTAAACTATTAAAACGTACGATAAGTTTTATGAAACAGTAGTATTATAACCTAGGAGCCACGAGGTTTTCAAATTAGACAAGAACTTCTTAGTAAATGGGTGGTTGCTACATTTCTTTAAGAAGGTAAAAACTTTTATTTAAACTTAATTTAGGGTTTAAAATCCTAACTCACTCTTAAAATCCCTGTATTAATATAAGTTTAACCCTTTCATAACGTGTTCAAACAATGAAATTTCAAGATTTGATACTTACAACTCGCTATAAAGCAGTATCCTAATTAACATATTTGCTGTTTATTTATAGGCAGAAGTGGCAGAACTTTCCGCCACCCTGGAGAAGTCGGCCGGCGCCGCGGTGGATCCCACGGACATATTGGGCCGTCATGTCCACAATGTCATTTGTCAGCTGATGATGGGGTTCCGCTTCAAGGACGGAGACCCTGAGTTCAGCAGGTTCAACGACAAGGTGGCGGAGGGCATGCGGCTGTATGGAGCCATTCATATTGGAGAGCATTTGCCGGCATATCTCGTAAGTTCATTTATCTGTTTACTTAAAATTTAAGTAGTCTCAATCTACGAGTACGTATATAACTGTTTTTATAAAATGGTACATATATTATAAAATTGTCAATGACTTGATGTCACTTATAGGAAATTTTATTCAGTTCTGTACTAGGACGGAGTAAACATACTGTAAATGGCCCTCCTTAGTGGAACCTTTGAATATTTAGTAAAGACATAGTTATGAAAGAATAATTTTACATCACACAACTCTGTTCTTACAGAAACTCCCAGGCAAGGCAGCGGCGATCAAGGCGATCCAGCGCAACATGCGAGACGTGAGGTCCTTCCATCAGCAGCACGTGGTGAGGCGCCGCCAGCAGAGGGCGCTAGAGGCCCAGAAGACGCCGGGCGACCAGGGCAGCGCACCAGGCGTACAGGGCAGACTAGAAGACAATGGCAGGGCGTCAGGTGACACGAACAGGGCACGAGGTGGCCACTCCAAGGGACGGCGCAAGGACCGGGCATCAAGCGGTGAAAACAGGGAGCCTGAGGATCTACTGGACTGTTACCTCGATGTGCTTGACGGTCAGGATGAACTGGAGTTTCAAAAAACTTTCCCAGGCTTGACTAAAGCTGATGCAGGTAATTATAAGATCCTATTTATTTCACATATTTGTACTCTGATCGAAAAGATATCTGTTCCACCGAGCTCCCAAGTATTTGGTTAAAATGTACTCCAATACCGGCACTAAAATCATCTATTCTTTCCTTGTTTCCAGCTTGTCAAATGGTGCAAGTGATGAACGACCTATTCTCCGCCGGGATGGAGACCGTTCGTACCACGCTGGTGTGGGCCCTGCTGCTCATGCTGCGGGAGCCGGGTGTGGCGGCCCGGGTGCGACGGGACCTCGCCCGGGTCGTCCGGCCAGGCGCACCGGTCACGATGGAACATAGGAAGCACTTGACGTATATTGAAGCTGTCATTTTTGAAACGCTGCGCAGGGTTTCTGTGGTACCGCTCGGCACTACGCATGTGAATTTAACGTAAGTATTTTTTTATTTAATGTAAATAATCGTAGATATAATCGGATAAATACTATCACCCGCACATAGATGTTACATAACATAACTTACAAAGAGTTTGTAGAAATAGTTTGTAATTTCAAATATAATTTTAATACAGATTCTAATATTTCGTTTCAGCGACTGGCACGTAGAAGGCTTCAGGATCCCGGCAGGCACGCACATCATACCTCTGATCAACAAGATCCACATGGACCCCGACTGCTTTCCTGACCCTCTCACCTTCAACCCTGACCGCTTCCTGCACCACGGAGTCTTGCAGACGCCAGACAACTTCATCCCTTTCGGCCTTGGTCGAAGGAAGTGTCTGGGAGAGGCGTTGGCGAGAATGGAGTTGTTTCTCTTCTTTGCTAATGTTATGAATAGCTTCGAGCTCGAGCTGGTGAAAGGAGACGCGATGCCAGGACTGGATGGAGTGCTGGGGATCACTCACGCGCCGCACCCGTTCCGACTTCGCTTCATCAGTACCGCGGTGGCTGACAGAGATAGTACAGAGTAATAGTTAATTTTATACTACTACTACTATTATTTCATTCACGGAATACAAAAGTAATTATTATGAAATAGGCTTAAATATTCGTTTTAACAATTATTAAAGTAAACCGCAAAGTATTAAAATTAGGAAGTTCCGCCTAAAAAAAAGCTGTGATATCTTTTAATGGTTATGGTGATTTTGGATAAAACTTTCGACATTAGTATATTTTACCTAATTTAGATTATTGGCCACACTTTTGATAGTAGGTAATGTAGGTACCACTAAGTAACTTATAAATCAGTAATCGAAAATTTAAATGGAATGATTTTAACGGATCAGTTTACCGGTATGCTGACTAGTAAGATATGTAGCATAAAAAAATCTTCAATTTATGCATAATCAGCGTGGCATAAGTAGCGTGACATGTTATTATAAGGCATTTTACTGATGGTATACAATAATATAAATCTAAATTTATTCAAGCAGATACATAATAATATTAAATAAACTAATAATAGAAAACTTATATTTAACTAGGTATATATATTTACAAATGTTGGTGGCCCTCTTCTGTTGCACCCCACCCAAAGGTACCCATAATGCTGGCTGCATTTCCTCTTTGTATCGCCAGGGATAACCTTTGGGTGAGGTACGCAAGGCAGCGTCGGTCTTGGCCGCGTTCTATCAACCTGCGAGCGATTTGTTTAATGAACCGCTTCGCTTCCTCTCCCCACACTCCCGTGGTTTCAAATGCTACTGGAATGAAAATGTATGTGAACTTTAGACTATTGTATTTGGTGTGTTTGTGGCGGGCTGCATTCTCGGCTGCCGAGCCGGCCTGACGGATGGTGCCATTAATGTGGGATGCGGCGAAAGTACTGACACATGTAGCGTCCCACAGGAGGCATCTTCCACGTTCCCATGGCACCAGTGTCAGGCCGTCCGGACGTTTTCCATCCATTTTACTGATATGATAAATTAGGTTGGTGGGGTTCTCAATATCTCTTGTGTCCTGGTATCTTTAGGTAAAATTAAGTAAGTTTACAACACCGAACAGTGATTAACATAAATTCATATCACTTAACCGCGTGTACTTAATTCTGTACAACAATAATGCCTTTATATCAACATTGTTAACGATCGAATTTTATTTTTGTTATGTAATGGACTGCCCTTGAGTGAGGATATAGAATTAAGAATTTGGCTAGAAGTGTAAGATTTGTTTTTTTTAAATATTCTTTTGTTTTTAACCCCCGACGGATTAAATGGGTTTAAAAAATTAACGTAGGTATCTGTGGTAGCCTAGCCCCCAAACTTATGTTAGTATGTTTATTTCATACTAAAATTATCTATATTTTATGAAACTATGTTTTTTTAGTAAATCGATATCTGTACAATATAGTTTTATTGAATTGTTCTTCTGTCGGTTTCCGAATTAAATGGTTCTTGTGTAGGTAAAGCCATGATATGTAAGTAAAAAATTAAATAATCATAAGTAAAACAATACACACATTGAGGCGCCTTTAAAGGAATCTAGGTACGAGATAATTTGATTCTTCATTTGATATTTGAGCTCATCCTTAAAGAGTAAAAGTATTTCTATTTATTAAAAAATCTGTGCATACTACACACAAATACATACAGTATGAGTAGGCGGGTGTCCACAACGACATTCAATAAATAAACCATACGGCGGTCCATTCAGACCTTTTTAGTTGCTATTGTTCAGGATTGCATAATCATTTACGAATTTGTTCTTCCAATTATGTAATGACGAATGCCATTGTACATAACGTACTATTGAATGCATTAGCAAAACTCGTTGTACCTATTATGGTCATAGCCTTGAGTTGAAAGAATTCTATAGGGACAACTTATTCCATTGATCGCTCTTGTTATGTCAGCGTGACCTTTTTAACAAGTTCAAGGACTTAAGTGGTAGACCAATATTCATTTAATCGTTGTCTTATAAATGATATGCATTTAAATAAGTACCAATTAACGTAACTACGCAATACTTGACGATAATGTTTATAAACGACAATAATTAATTTCATTGTCACTTCAGACGTCACCGCGATTTCGTTGAATTCTTTTGTATGGAAAATTCAACTATTTAATGTTTTTCTTACTGTGTGATTACTAGGCATCAAAAAATTTATAAGTTTACATTGCATTTCTTCTCATATATCATATATTGAACTTTAGGTGAATTCGATGTATTTATAGAAAATAATGTACTTAAGTACTTACATAAAAATCGACTGAAAAATATATAATTGCTATTCTGATCGTGAGAAACGATTTATGTATATCGATCATTTCTTATAAGCCAATAACTATCTGTGTACCTAAATATAGATCTATGCCTTAAGCATCCACGTGTAAGGGATCAGGGTCAAACACCATCAGCTCAAGGCCGAAGGGATCCCCTTGGTCCCAGGACGCTCCGCACAGGCACCACTGATCGACGCCTATTCAATTTGACCCCGACATTTATATGAATAAGAATGGACCGCTGTTCCACACATAAAATGATATAGGGTTACATTCTAACAATCGAGACACTGCGAATTCATTATGGGTTCAACGAATTTTGACCTTTTCAGTATTGGCGACATAAAGGCCAGTTGAGTCGTTTAGGAATAAAATTTGGATATTATTAGACGGGCATGGCGTTCGAAATAGATTCAGGGCCCTGAGTGCGAGTTTTTTCACCTATCGAGAAGTGAAATCGAAACGCAAATTTGTATGGCGCGGGAGACACGCCACCTAGCGGTAATTAGCTGTACTAGCTCCGCGCCATACAAATCTGCGTTTTCGATTTCACTTCTCGATAGGTGAAAAAACTCACACTCAGGGCCCTGTTTTTCTACATTTTCCTTGGAAAAGGCGTAAATTTTACAATTCAATAGATTAACTACTTATAATAATCAATTCAATATACATAAAAATCTTGACAATTTTCAATGTATCAGACATTTCTTTTATCTCTGGAATTTTGTCATTTACTTTGTATTTGATTTTGGTAGTATAGCGATTACTTATGGGGCTTTATTTACTGGAAAAAAAATACTTATCACATGTCTAACTGACCAAAATTAGAATGAATATTCCGTTTTAAATAGTTTTGGCGCTAACCAATAGCCGAATTTGAATAAGTGTCGAAAGTGCGACAGCGTGCAAAATTGTATATCTGACCTTACGCACTGTAGATGTGTCGACATAGAGTGGCCGAAACGCCACGTTACACAACCAATACATATCACTTTATTATTATCCAGTCATATTTCGACTCTTTTGGAAACATAATGTTTGGTTCAGAAAGATTTATACTGGCTGTGTCCATGTTTATGGTCCCTTAACTTTAGAGCTCGTTTCATCCAGGTTTGTAAATATTACTGGGGCTATAGCAAATATATATCTGTACATTTTCAAAAAAGCATTGGCCGTGGCAAACGAAAAGAATCAAACGAAAAGAAAAATTTTTTTTTCCTATATAGCTGTTTGTAGCCAACTAGACAAGTCATCCCGATGGGAACCGCAGAATTAATGAATAAATTACAGACGAAAAACAGACATAAATCACTGTCGTCTGGGAGTATAAAAGGAGACCTAATTCCCAGTCACGGGCAGAAATACATGCTTGTTATCATGTTAGCCTTAACTCCATTCCTGACATTTCTAAAGATAGCATCAGAAAGTAGGTTCCTAGGTAGGTAGGTAGTAAATGCGATGTAACAAGTGAACTTGTCTCTGCGAGTGGCAATGTCACTGCTTACGTAACTAAGGTCATGTTGTAAATTGATAGGGATAATTACCTTTAATGTTATCATAATATTCCTCTTGTAAATAGGTGCAAGTGCACGTAAGAAGGCCTAAATATGTAATAAATGTGTACATTTTCAGGATTACGAGTATACTACATTTGTGCCCCTGAAAGTATGAATCAAAAGAAGGAGGATATTCTATGGATATCCCCTATATAATATTGCATCGAATAAACAGTTTCGGCGACACGATAAGGAGAACAATAAAAAAGAAACGTTTGTTTTGCTATGAAATGTATATGAGAAAATAAGTTCTGTTTTTGAATGTTCAGTAGTAAATAACAGTAAATTTAAGTATTAAATACTGTGCGAGTCTGACACGCAGTTAACTTGTTTTTAAGAAAATTAATGACCAAATGTAACAGCCTGGTTAGTGTAATTCATACGTACAATTCTGAACAACTTTCATACTTAGATATTATGTAGTCTGAGCCTATCTGAAACCTAGTTAAACATTGTGAGATATGGCGTTTCGACTTTCTCCGTGTTCGGCATCATAAGGGTCACAGTGACAGTTAAATAAAGTCATTTTTTTTTCTCTCCACCTTTAATTTGCAAGGTGCGGGTGCCTATATAAATAGAGTGAGTCGCCCGCGCGCCTCAGTTGGTTTTTGATTTTTGAAGTGAACACTTCGGCAAAATGGCTCAATGTAGCCACGGTTCTCGTCGGCTTCGCTCCGACGGGGAAAAATATAATATTGAATTTGCGGAGTCCTCGCTGCCGGGAGCTGTAGCGTGATGCGGACCAGGCGGCGCGGGGCCTGCCGGCTGCTGCGCACGCAGCGATTGCTGAGGATTTCGCAACGAAGGTTTGAGTTGATAAGCCGTGAGTAAAATGCTATTATTTACTGCTTTTAAAAGCTCAGCCACTGGTCATAATGCTCCGGCGCTTGGGGTTTTTATCCCACGCAGTAGGGTCCGATTCAATAGTCGTGGTGATGATTGATCACATATTCCGGTCCTACTAGTGGCGCTTGAGCTAGATACTTACATTAATGACCGCTTTAAGTAAAGCATATGTTAATTTTATACAGGAAAAAATTATAAAAATATATTTTTCTACCCTCAATTTCTAATATTTTTAGAAAACAGTTGATAAAAACTTTGCTATTACAATAATGCACTTGATTATAGCTTATGTAAGGCTTTACAAACAGGAGCTTTCCAGGACCGTCATAGGATTTTTTACAGGAAGCACGTGGCTCCGAGTTTCAGTATGTTGGGACATTGTGGCATGTGCGGCGAGAAATGTGATCCGCCGGTACCTACCCGCTGAGGGTAGGCAGGCCGATTCGGTGAAATTAAGTTTCGTGTAACCTGCACCCGGCCCTGTGCTCCCGCGCTGGCCGCCGTCTCGTGGCACCTGCATCGCAGCGTACACCCGGCCCTGCGCTCCTGCCCTGGCCACCGGTTCTTGCCACCTGCATCGCAGCATACACCCGGCCCTGTGCTCCTGCGCTAGCCGCCGTCTCGTGCCACCTGCATCGCAGCGTACACCCGGTCCTGGCCCTGGCCACCGGTTTGTGGTACCTGCATCGCTGCATAGACCCAGCCATACACTCCTGCCCTGGCGGCTGTACACCCGGTCCTGGCCCTGGCCACCGTTTTGTGCCACCTGCATCGCAGCGTACACCCGGTCCTGGCCCTGGCCACTGGTTTGTGCTACCTGCATCGCTGCATAGACCCAGCCATGTACTCCTGCCCTGGCGGCTGTGTTGTCCCACCTGCATCGCTGCGCACACCTGGCACTCCTGTTCTGGTTGCCAGATCCAAACGCCCCCTGTCTGGGAAGAGATTTTATGCTCAGCGGAAACGCCTGCACTATTGCTAGCACGGTCATCATCATCATCAGCCATCATTATGAGCTTATTTAGAAGGTATCGAGTAACGTGCGCTATTCATCAGTGATTTTGGCATATGCAGACGAACGTTTACTGCCAAGGTTGGTCATGTTAGCCATACAAGGGCACACCAACGAAGCCTGAGTAACCACCTGCAGTCGCCGTAGCCACATCGGCATGGATGACGACAAATCGGGTAACGTGCACCGCTTCTAAAAGTTTTATAGCACTTCAATTTGATGCCTCCGCTGAGGTAGGGTATTCTATTAAAGCAGCTTTCTTCTGAACTGCCCAAAGCGACCTGTAGACTGCTCCTGGGGATAGTTGTGCAATCAATTTTTTATTTCGATGTCTCTGCTGAAGAAACTGTCTAATGCAGCTTTTGTTCTAAACTGCCTAAAGATCATTGGACTGCTCATGGGAATGGTGACGCACGGTAAGTACAGGAGCGTTACTCTATACTGATGAGAAACGAACGAACGAGAGCTGTCGTGCAATCGGCACGTTTAATACATACAAACAGATAGAGCGGCTCGCGCCGCAGTGCACTGAAAGTTCGTTTTTCGTCATATTAAGTGACCCCCCAGACACTATCTTAAGTATCATGACACATCGGCAGATTCCAGCTTTGAGTCTTTTCTTTTCTCGGCTGTGAGCAAAGTGAATCCCACCGGCGAGTGTTCAACCTAAAAGCACTGAGCTAATTCCTGATTTCGTGAAAGTCGCTGTTGCTATACCATACCGCTTCACAAGTTACCGAATTTATTATGATGCTACTGTCGGGTGATCATGATCGGAGTGTCATCGCGGTTTCTGAGTGGCACCATATTAGCTGTCTTCCATATGTCCCAGTGGATTGTGAGTGTGTATCCGAGCTCTTTGTTGAAAAATGCGTGAACCTTCTACGCAGCAGCTGTCTTCTAGTTGTGTATCGAATAAATCGAGTAACGGTGCTCTTGCACGAGACGACTACCTTTTGGTAAAATTATAACTTCCACTATTCTGGGAACATGCATATACGTACTGTGTACTGTGTATCACATCACGCGTAGCCGCAGCCCTACTCAATGTACGGAGCTAGATAATAAACAATGGCAGTCGTCATTAAATTTTTATGAATTTCGAAGGTCATCATTTGGAGCACAATCCAAAGTGTGAAAGTACCTATTCATGCCTAAACGGCTTCTCTAATATAAATGTATTTTTAATTCGATTCTGGCGCAAACGTTTCATAACTATTTTTCAACACTGTATCTGCTGAAACTACTTAGACTGACTGGTTAAGATGCAGACGTGCCGTTTTCACAATTCCATTTTGAGTAATCCTCAACTGTTTTATGGATCTTTCAGTTAGTTACGTAACTAGTTACCAAGTAAAAAAAAAAAAAAAAATTACTTGTGTCATGCTCGTACTCGCATCTCATTTAGGAGCTCTCTGGCCTCTAGCTGAAGGCTAGAACTGGTATATATATCTACTAAGCTAGTACAGAGTTATAACCGGGCAGCGGTGACGTGGCAGCTGCTTGATTTATTAGAGTTTGCTGAAAACTTTCTAAATAAGTAATAATTATTAGTCATAATATTAACTCTTTGCAGTTCTTTCAGAATGCAATACCAGGTCGCTGAAGTAGGTAACCTTCCTTAACTGGACAACAACAACAAGAAGCCTTTTTGTTTTAAATAATGTCACAGTTATTCGCCGTTCCACTGTCATGTCGATGTCCAAGGACTTCTTCTTGGGTATAGCTAACTACCTAAGTTTACCTATAGATAGCCGCAAGCTATCTGCTGTTGGCGAACTGTCAGTTCTGATTGATAAGTCAGGCTCGAGGTGGCTCGTCCAACTGTCCATGTTCCCGCCACCATGATTGTTGCTTCCACAGATTAGAGAGTCTATGTTGGCTGTCGTTGCATCAGGTCTGATCAGGTACAACTAACATCTTTACGTACCATGTTTATTTAATCGAGCTATTTTATTTTGTTTTATCTAGGTTGACTTAATGGTTTCAAAATCGAACCTACAACAATGTAAGTAGGTACCTACCTACGTACCTTTGAAGTTGCAACAAGGCGAAGCCTTAAGGTTTTGGCCGAGACCTGCCCTTAGTGTTGACGAACATACCTAAAGGTGACCTTGTTAATGTTTTTCATATGAAGTACTGAACATTTTACTTATCCTGGTGGCATGACTGATCATTTACTTACCCAGTTAAGACATGTTAGCCGGGTTTCATTTATCAACTATTATAATTGTTATTGTTGTGTTAATCAATCTTTATTAATTGATGTCATCTACCAAGGAATGCTGCCAGAGCTCATAATATTCACACATGATGATACAGAATGATAGTAGCCCACAAAATGGGTGCAAAGGCTTATAAAATAACTTTCCTTCCTAGTAGGACTGCACAGGAACTCGTTAACCGCCGAGTTAGTTAGAATACAAAATTAGACTGTGTGTTACTTGTCAATCTAGAATATGAATATAGTGACCTGCATCATGTTTTGAAAAACTGAATACTTAGTTATCCGCCAGTGTCACAGCCTTCATCTAATATTTTCCAGTAGCTGATGAGGCTGAGATATTTAGTAAAATTATCTTCCCTTCAAGCACCACTCCTCGTTCCAAGGACTAGATGCCGCGCCAGGTGTTGCAGGCCGTGTCGTCGTACAGGGCTGACTGAGCAGATCCACGAGGCTCCAGGGTCGGCTGCTGCATTTCTGAGGTCAGTCCAGAATTACATACCCTAGTCAGCATGTGCTGACCTGAGCCCCAGCGGCCTGGATCGATATTCTACATTTTACTGGTTCCATCCATTCGGCTAGTGTATGTTAAAAATATTGCCTTGACAATAACAAGATTTTGATCAATAATTACTTATAAGTATTGCTTTCGAAGAGGCACTGTGTGTATCCATATGTATAAATACCTACCTATATGTATAGGTACATACCTTCCATAACTTTCTGACAAGTCAGGAATAATAAGGAAGTACTTAAGTCTTATGTATACTTATACCTTTCTTTTTAGTATATCTATTACCGAGAAATCTATGCATTATAAATTTATAGATTCAAATATTTATCTACTGATATACTCATCAGTAGCTTATGGGTCACAGTTGGTTTTCTCTCCACCATGCGATAATAAACACATCTCACAATGTTTAACTAGGTTTCAGATAGGCTCAGACTACATAATAGACGCATTTTTCCTGAAATAAAAATGACATATTATGTATCTAGCCTATCTGAAACCTAGTCATTTCTGCATGGTGATATTACAACTGAGGCGCGCGGGCGACTCACTCTATTTATATAGGCACCCGCACCTTGCAAATTAAAGGTGGAGAGAAAAAAAATTGACTTTATTTAACTGTCACTGTGACCCTTATGATGCCGAACACGGAGAAAGTCGAAACGCCATATCTCACAATGTTTAACTAGGTTTCAGATAGGCTAGATACATAATATGTCATTTTTATTTCAGGAAAAATGCGTCTAATATTGGCAAAAATATCATTCAGAGTTTATTATACCCCCCCTACTTAACTTTTTATAATGGTAGTTAATAATATGATAAGAATATAACTAAGTAATCAAATGTAATAATAATAATGTTTAAAGCGCAATTTTCATGTCAATTTGGAAAATTATTTTTTCTTTCTAATGCTATGTTAAGCGTTGATTACGGTGACGACTCTTCAATCAAGGGCAGAGTTACTGCCATTTTTAAACAAATATAGGTACTTATTCTTCGACTAGAATCCGGGATTATATTTCGGGACCTTCGGCAGAAAAATAAGCTTATGATCTTCCATTGTTTTAAGGTGATACGAAAAATTAAAGACAATCTGTTATTCTCTTGAATAATAACTATCACAAGGCTTGTTTATAATAAAAAAATGCATACTAGACTACCATAAACATAGTAATAACTAACTATGGCAATTGTATACTGCACTCGACCCCGGCATTGAGATGATAAGGAAAACGATATAAATGGTTACATCATAGTAATTCATTTCAAGTGCACTCCAAATGAATCGGATAAATAATTTATGGTTTGAACGATACATTGGCAAGGTAGGAATGCAAGTAGCTACGAACCTTAATAGCAGCCTACATTACTATACATCTAATTCAATATGAACTGTACAAAAATATAGGTAATCCTGAAACTTAGACAAAGTTTGATATTGACGGCCAGTGAGTTACATAGATATCTTACCTAATAATCTAATACGATATACGATACGGCTCGCGACCTATCACGTGAATAAAAATGTGCAGCGAAAAGCGGGAGACTAGCTTGCAAGTCACCTCTGAGCCTCTGACTACCCCTTCGGGGACTACCTATAGTCGTGAGCATATATGTATGGGCTAATTATATGGCATATCCTTGTACCGTGCTGACAAACCTCTTAACAATCCAACAGATTCTTATCATAGTGTTTGGATAGATATGATATGATTTATTTGTACACACACAAGAACGGAAGTTAAAAAGCTTATAACTGTACCAAAATTGAGGTCTTTTTGCTTAAAGCGATAATTGTTAGATATTTTTTCCAACAAACGCTTGCGAGGAAGCATAAATTTATAATCAAATTATTTATAAAGGTAATTTTATTTATTGTTTAAAATAAACAGAATAATTACATAATAAAGTCACGTGGTAATTAGCATTTTCCTAGGTCAAGTTCTCGACACATCGATATATGCCTTTAAATTTATAGCACGACAACGACGCAGTATGTACCCGATAGTTCGAGATGATCCTAGCAAGTGCACGTTGAGCGAGATACAAGATAAGGATATGTTATGTAAGGGAAAAGGACGCACAGATTATGGTAATATGATGGCATGTTTTCCGACCGCCCTCATAGGTTGAGTTTTCTAGTAATGTATGATAAAATATTTATAAACTTATTTGAATAACCATTATTAGCCTCCTATATCATTATCACACGTGACTTTGTTCCCAGAGACTAGTAGTAAACATTATAATTGTAATAATTAACCTCACAGGTGTCTGGTAGACATATCAAGTTGCGATGAGGTGTTTACATTGTAAGTACCTATTGGTGCAAAATAATTCAATTTATTAAGTTTTTTTTTTCTTCTCTTTGTTATACTTAATAGTTGTCACATTAATGAGGAGCCTGTCTTCTACGACACAGGGCAACCTAATGTAGAAGCAGTGCATCATAAAATTTGTAACAATTGTATAATAAAGAAATTTTTCATTTTTTTCATTTTCATTTCCTAGAATAAGGTGAAATTCAATGAGCTGTTCTATAAAAAGGTTATCAACTTCTACTTTATTCATATTGTTTGTAACGACAGGTATTAGGTATTAGCCAAAACCCATTGTAACGGTAAATTTCCCATCAAATCGTCTGAAAATATGTACTTACAATTTTTTTGTTGTTGAAACAATGACGTAAATAAATGCATAGACGGTAGAAGTAAACATAAATTTTGAAAAACCCGTACTGGAAGGTCCGTACTAGCTCTTACTTCGCATGTAATCTTATACAGTTACTAGTTACTACAGAACCCTAGTTCAAAAAGAGGCTGAAACAAGGCTGAAATGCGGCGCGACGCATCGCAGGCAGCATAAATATTAGATGCGCTTATGTCACCGTCGAGGCGGCGCCGCTGCAGCCAGGATCCTCGGTCCGCCTTGACCTTCTGGCTGATGTCACCCGCCACGGCTGTCCACCACTTATATAACATCTAGTTTTCACTTACAGCACTAGGCGCAAACATGATGTTTAGCCGTAGGGTAAGGCTGCGTTAGCAACAAGTTTGTGTGCTACGGGGAATGCATATTTATTAATGTGTTTCAAATAAAGAAAGGTTCCATATCGGCCAAAAGTGTCTTATTGTTTTGTAAGAAAGGAAAATTTAGTACCTACCTTTTAAGTAACATGGAAGTTTCTGTTAGTCTCTGGTATACAGGCCGCCTTAGTCAGCATCAGATATTTTTTCTAGCTGCATGGTTTAAACTGCGTACATTATCAATGAAAACTCATTTTACTAAATAAAAGAAATAACATACCTAAGTAGTTATCAATGGTTTTTAAGTAAACAAACATAATAATATGTTTATACAACCTTTAATTTAAAACACTTTGGATATCTTCCGGCGTCAAAGAGAAGTCAAACACAAACACAAATACACTCACGGGCAATGAAAAGGTTCCACTGAGAAAAACACCAAATTACTCCTAAACGGAAAAGGCTAGCTTAATGACGCCTTCTACAACATTGATGTATATTTAACAGAGCCTCAGGATATTACCAACTAAATACGGTTATATTTTGTTCAATATTAAATCAAATGTTTGAAAAAATTGGGGTCGTTTGGTGTTGACTTTTGTGAGTGGAACTATTTCATTGCCCGTGAGTGTATAACTAAACTACCGACGACGTAGAATAATCATAACAATTGATTGTCTCTTTTATTTATAACTAGCTTTTCACGAGAGCTTCGATTCGCCCTAAAATCTTTTCCCGTGGGAATTAAGGGATAAAAAGTTATAATATACCTACTTATTATGCTTAATAAATGTAGTGCTTTACTATTTACTTATCTGCCCTCCCTACTCAAACACATTACATAGATATTTAAATAAAATTCACGCAATATTTGTTTTTAATAACGTAATAAGTAGGTATAACGGTGAAAAATAAGCGAAGCTTTACACCTCTAAATAGGTTGTTTTCTTTAGCTATCCAGTTGGTAAAGCGGTTTTGGTTTGGTTCTTTCTACAGCTGATGGCCAATGACATAGAACAACGCGGACGCGGGTGTACCCTCGTCAATGATGATAAAGATGCTACTGATAGACCGGAATAACACCTATAAACCGAACTGTTCCAACTGCCTAACTAAACTAAACGAAGATTCATAAGACGTGAGTGTTTAATTGTTTATGTTATGTTGTTAAAGTCACAATGGACTATGAACTTATGAACTGATACTTGATAGACGAACTGAAAACAAGCACAAACTGCTGAAGAAAATATGTAATTAGGTCACCTTGACGTGAGCGTGCGCGGGGTGTGACATTGTCCCTAATTCAGAGATAAATAATCATGGCCTTGATTCATTATGATCCGATCATGTTATTGTTATTATCCAAGTGTTAGCAATAAGTTCAATCGTACTCACTAAATGTCTTTATGTCACGTGTACTACGCACGATTAATATTGATCAAGATGCATTTGCCAGGGCTGTTTGTATGTTTAAAGGGTTTAGGTTTAGGTCAAACAGTGATAATGTATAATCCGAAAGAAATGTAATCATGTGTCAGAACGTATGAACGAGTACCTATACCTAATAAATTCCTACAAGTCATTCACCTATTTATATGTAGACGGCTGAATTATATCTGAAGCAAGATGCTTAAGGTAATTATGTACAGTGAAATACACCCTAAATGACACTTATGGGCCATTATTTTATTTTGGGTACAATTCGGCATACTTTTACAGATATTTTTTTCAAAAATAAACTTATTATTAATTAACCTTTCAATATTTATTTATGTTAATTAACATTTATATTATTCATTAAATACATTTGCAGCGATGTTTTCTTGCTATTTCTTAAAGTTATTGACGTTTAATCAAGGAACGATGAGAAAAAAATACTACTGCGTTACTTTCATACAAAATTATGTTTTATTGTTAGGAACATATATTTTGGTTCGTAAACGTATACCAGATAAAAAGTAAGAAAAAAAACATTAATCTAACAGTTTCAATTACAAAATATTCTCAGTTTTGTTATTCATTCTATAATAAAGTTTCCCACTGCGTTACCAATCAATAAGTTTTAATGCAATACTTTTCGAAAAAAGGACAAAATAATCATAATTTTTTGCTCAAAGTTTTAGAAATAGCTCTAAATAAGGTGAATTATAATTATTATATTTAGTTTAACATTCTTTCTAATATAGAGTAGCTAAAATGTTTGTGAATACTCTCAGGAAACGAGGGACAAATAGATAACGCTGTGGTTAATTGGTAACACAGTGGTATCTCAATCACAATCTTTATACTTTCTTCAATTAAAACTAATCATAATGTGAAAAAAACTATCAAACTAAAATTATCAGAACTATTTGTTTAATAACAAACATTAAAATCGCTGAAAATATAACAACTTAATACTAAAAAATATTTCTCATTTTTTTTTGCCTATAAAGCCGTTGTTTTTCAGTCGCTGTTTACGCCATTGAGTCTGAAATGTTATACCGTAACAATATAATATGCTCAAATGTTATATTTGTACCATAAATTGAGTAACAGATACCTGAAAACTATAAGAAAAACCCCTGAGTTACTATAGCTACAACTGCGTTACTGAAAAAGTAACGAAGTGTAGCGGTAACGCAGTTGTAAAACAATAACCTATTTGAAGTTAGTACTTAAATGAATACACATACATGGGATATCAAAATGCCCTCATAATTGTTACTAATTATTACATATATTGCATGAAATAAAATAATAAATATCTATAAAACTCACCGTATGTCGCCGGTAACTCAGTGGCGTCACAATAAATACACGCGCTTCTCTCCAGGACTCTCATCCGAAAGACTTGGTCATTTTATCCGTCCCGCTCTCCTTCCTGCACTCCAATACAAATACCAGACAGAAGACACAGACATCAGAAGGCTGATCACCTGATGTCCGAAACAGTGAAACGATCCATGCTGTCGGATGGGCATGTAAAGCAGTCGGTCCTGCGCCTAGCTCTCTCCAGTCGTGTCGGTCAATCCGTCCCATTGGGTTATGAGAGTGATGGAACAGAGAGTGCTCCTGTGTACTGCGCACACACTTGGGCACTATAATCTACTCCTGCGTAGATGGCTGATCTCAAATGAGATTGGCCGCCGTGGTCGAAATTCGGCTAGGAGGACATTATTACAAATACACAGCCATTCAAATGATCTTAGGTGTAAGAAAGTGAAAAAAAGTTTATTTATGATTGAAATTCCTAGGGTAACCTAGTGTAGGTGTATTTTTGCTTAGGCTTGGGGACTCGGCCAGGAATATTAATTGTCCCATAATATGTTCATATAAAATCATGATTATTACCGTGAAGTAAAGTTTAAATAATGACATATTCGTTATAATATTCAAAAAATTTGTTTCCATTATAATTTTTTACACACGTTGTGCTTGTTTCATATGACTCGCTCCGAGGGACAGACAATTTTTGTATGAAAAACAATTGCGTTACCAAAAACAACAACAGAGTTACCGTAATTTGTAAATAAATAAAGTATTTTACATAAATTCATTATATTTTCTGTGACCGGTGTCTTATTTAATTGCTACAGACGGTAGCTATATTCCTGAATTTCATTATTTAATTTTTTTAAAAATGTTTCTTTGTAGGGGACCGATAATGGTCCCTAAAATAAAATAATGGCCCTTATAGTTCACACTTGAATGTGTCTTACTGTATAAAACAAAAACAGCCGTACAAGTACCTATATACCAAATAGTGTTTTGAAAATGGCTCTCCTTATAAAAAACCTACAGTCAGCTGCATAAGTAGCTGTACACTTTTGACCCTAGTCAAACTCACATATCGCCTATTTAAACTTTTGACAGTTTGTTATGTAGCTAGTTTGACAGGAACAAAAGTGTATAGCTACTTATGCAGCTGACCTGTCTACTTTCATCATTCATCATAAAGCCGCATCTTGACTGGCACCGACCTTGTGGACAAGGAAGCCGATCTCGTAAATCGTCGTTCATTTAGCTCTGACAGCGTAATGCTAGTCGCGGCTACTCGTGCCTCGTGCTACAGTATTAAGTGCCACAATGTGGTCTAGACTCTAGAGAATCAATTAACATGAATGTAGGATGCCTAGCAACAGAGCGAATGCAACTGGTAAGCAATGAAGCTCATATAAAGAGTATGATTATTTATTTGTGACTCGTGCTGAGTTTAATTTTATTCTGAGAACCAATTAGGTATATAGATAAACATGAACCTTTTAATTTAGTTCAATACAAAATACTCGTACCATGGCATTTGCAAACAAAGGACGATTTTAACATCGGTGATCATCATTATGTCGGCTATGGAGTTAAAGTTTTAGCCATCAACACAAAGTTGGGTGAACATTGATATTACTGTTGATATCGTTCTCTTTAGACTTTGTTTGTTGTTTACCACGAAGCCAAGAACTACGGAAAGCAGAAATAACAAAGACATTAAGTAGGTACCGGCCTACGATTTTCATTACGTGGTTTCTTCGAAAAGGTTTGTGAATCAATAGTGTTTAAGTAAACAAAGCCATGTCTTATGATGATGATTCATGATGATAGATATTTATGTAAAATTCAATTATTGTTTTAGTGTAATTGATTGTTTTTTGGAGTAAATTGTTTGAAACATGGTGAAAAACAAAACCAAAAATTATAATCACTTCTCTTTTCACCTTAAACCCGAAAGGTATAACCACTTAAATGCGTCAAGAATTTTGTAAGAACATGAATAAATTGACAAGATGTGACGCAGAAGTTTTACAAAATAATAATTCCCGTATTTTTAATGAGCTTGCGTATGTTCTTAAGCTTTCAAGATGCTTAGTAGTTGCTTAAAATGTCAATATAGAGTTAAGTTTGTAAGCTCATTTTGCAGCCGTACAATATTTTCAGCATTAAACTATACGTGTACAAGTGTTGCAAAAGCGGTATAGTAAACCTAAAGGAAGTGAGGTTTTTTTTAATGGCAAGTCTTGCTCTTTTAATATTTTATCTGACAACGTTTCTTATAAAAGTAGGTACTTGTTCAAACTTCTCTGAATTTTTTCCCGTATAAACATTGCCAGTGTCTTCATTCATACCTACTAGAAGCGATTTCACAACTGAAAACATACCTTATTATTAATATTTTTAATCAATTTACGTTGGAGCTCGGTCCTTATCAGTCTCGCTCAATGAACGTTTCACAATAAACTCTACGAATCAAGGTTTTATAAAATCGCTACTGTTATGCAAGCCCTCATTATATTAATATGATGCACTGTGAATGGGTCTAAACTGGAAATCATAAGTGCAAGTGCCTACTTGTAATTCCGATTTGATTTTATTCAGTTGCTGGAATACGTGTGTCAACACAATATAATATTGTTTTTTTTTCTTGTAGTTTACTTTTCGCTATACATTTGCGCACTCACGTGATAAGTCACCGTTTTTTATTCAATTTTATTTCCTTAGTCATCGCAATAGTCTCAATGATAATTTACAAGATGGACTTGATGTAAAATGCATTTACTGCCAGTAACAAGGTTCAGGGAGCAGAAAGTAATGGCGTGCAAAATAATATTTGATGAGCTTTATTCAATAGGTACTATTTAGACCTAAACTCATTCATTGTCGCAATTCACCTTCAGATGTAATCTCGAAACTCCAAGTGGCAGTAACTGCTAATGCTTTCAGAAGCACGTTTTCATCGCAGGGTGCATTTAGTATTCAGAACGCAGGCCAATTTAAAAAATAGGGCGATTCTACCCTTGACCCGCCCAGATTGCATAAGTCCCGAATACCCAACCAGTTGTGCAGCCTGCTTCAAGGTAACCTCAATTGGATGCCATCTTTATCCTTGCCAAAAAGTTACATTCTATCTTGAACGTATTATCGTATATGCTTATAGAGAAGGTTACATTGAGTTTAGTTACAAGTCGACTTATTAAAAAAATGTGGTCTTAAGACAATAACTATGTAGGCACAAGTTTCGTAAGTATGCAGTTGTACAATACCGCGCTAAGCATCGTGTTAAATGGTTGAATTTGCCTTTACTTTCTGTGCATTATGGATAAAGGAATCGTTTTTTTTAATATGAAAGTAGGTGTATACATAGTACATACCTACTTACCGTTTAAGCAGGTTCAGCGTTTTATATTTCTCCTAAGGAAAAATCCGTAGACCTATTTAAAATATTCAAGATCCCAGACAGCGGATTTGTAATCGTTAAAACTTGTTTTTTTTTACAATTTCCAGACCAAAAAAAATATTCATTCGGTCACAGCGTGAAAACTGCTTCACGCTTTATTGTAGTATTCTGGTCGGACCTGTCTTTAATCCGCTATGAGTAATGCTACAATAATTTCACTACGGTTACCTACCAATATATTTAGGTATGCAAATACTTAAGTTAATGGGTGGAATCTTATGAGCCTAGGTAGGTATAATAGGGCCGGAGGCAGGTCAATAGCCAGTAAGTATAATGAAAAATACATAAAAAAATATAGATTGAACAGAAGGTTGTGCTAGAGTAGAATTTATGATTTGTCTTCTTCTTTGCGTGTTGGTGGCCAACACTGGAAATAGACTGGGGATGATCGCTGTGGTAGAAAGATTGTCCATTCAGAGTAACTGAAAGTCGTCCACTGACCAGGGTTGATATTTCAGTCGGCCTCCCAAGGCTCCCAGTGTCCAATTTCTAAATGGAGTCTTTCGCATGAAGTTGCGAACATGTCTGGCCCTCTACGAGTTATGTAGCCCAGCTCCAGAGTAGAGTAGCTACGAAATCACCAGTACCGGGGCTGGTACTAACGCCCGCCCCAAGGCTACACCGAGTGGAAGAGACAAACACATTATTAGTATTGACCTTGTGGAAGCATGCGCATTGCGTAACCATTCGTCTGTTCCGCATAGTATGTTGTTTACGATACTGCTGCCGGGTTCAAGAGACGTTCATGAACCTGGGCCACGGGAAGTCTTAGATAAACATCACAACTTATCACTGTAATTTGTCCAATTAATTGCTTCCGATCGTCACTTGAGATTGTGCGACGGATCGCACTACGTAATGTGATACTGCAAGGTCTCCTCATCTACTATAATAATATTATGTAGATACTTACCTATGTACCTATGTCTACATAGATCAATCGTGTATACTATAGTGTGGTCCTCGAGGAGTAAAGGTGTACACAGAAGTAAAGTGGCTGAAAGCTGCTATTTTCGATTTGTCTCTGTAATAAGTAGCTAAGTGTATCGCAGTTTTTACTTCAGTCCGACAATTTATCTTCAATTTATTGACTTGAACTTATGTTTTTATTCCAACAAAAAGACTAAAACTAAATCAACTTATATCAAGATAATATAGTATTTAATGCAAACGGCAAGATGTAAAAATAATCCGTTTAAAACATGCTGTCTTTCAAAGAAAAATATATCATAGGAAAACCACTAGTAAAAATCAATCTACTTTTTGGAATTGTGAATACAAAATAAATTAGTAGGTTTTCTGCATTGCACAAAAAATTATGTAGGTACTATAAGTAAATATGTAAATGTATATTTATTATTGGTGATATACGTCGGCGCCAGCATTCTGTAGCAGATATATTTTATCGGGCCTTTTTGTTTTTAAAACATTTCAGACAACGCTCGTTGTTGGTTTAACCTTTATTCTTGCGCCACTGGATGGAGCCTAGATATTGCCACACCTTTTATTTTATAAGGTATAGGTACCTATAGGAAAGATCAAGAACCACAAAAAGAGGCTTTCGGTATAACGTAACGTAAGTATGTATAGTAAGTGTAACCTCCAAAATATAAGTAACTTTGTGATCCACACTTTTGCATCATGCCCACAGGTACAGGTACTTTTAAGAGATAAATCGGAAGTCAATCTGAATGTAACACAATAACTTATAATCAAAAGCTTTGTGAGTCAACACGATTATCGGAAAATTATCATTAAATTCTGAAGATAGGCTTTCATATACCTACATATAAAACATACTAGTTTAGGTTAATAGTATAATTTGAACAGGCGAGTAAATATAGTTTATGTAAACCGCACGTGTTCGCTATATAAAGTGGCCGTGAACCGTCGGAACGACTGGCTGTCGTTCAAAGCAATTCTACAGATGAAATGACACGTTAACGACGCCGACGGAACAATCGCTAGACGACCATTAGCTATAGTCTATACACTCATTCCGTTACATATTAGGTACCTATATGTAGATACCTAAATTAATATAGATTATAATCTACAGGATGAAAATGTAGGTATTTGCAAAAAACATACAACTCCTTTAGCTTACATTTTTTTCAGTAGAAACATTAGCTACGCAGATAGGTTTTTGTTCAACATTACTTGGTTAGAAACTATATCACGATATCAAATTAAATTCATAGAATCTGTCCGGGTCATTGCACTAAAGAATTATAAATTAAATAAGGTATTTAATTATAATACACACAAAATGCAATGCCATTGAACTGCACTCATATTTTGCATTTCTGCGCAATGAAAGTACTTAAGTAGTTGAATTTCCTGATGTCATTTGTTTACTACACTATACTTACAATGATTCATGAGAACATTCGGTTCTTATCAAATTACTTACTAACTTGCTTTGCGTAAAATATTTCTATTGTCAGCCTGTTTTGACGACGATTGATTCAAAATGTACCTAAGAGTCCCGTGATGAATAAACAAGTTTCATAATATTTCAGAAAAATCTCACTTATGTATGAAATTTATTTATTTTTGACACTTTTTCAGATAAACTGAAGTCAAGATCAACAATAAGTGAAATGACTCGTAACAATGACGTGTTCAAACTTTTTTTCAGATTGTAGCGAACTTAAAGGTCAATTTACTGGAGAACCTGTTACTAGTATAGAATTGTAGATAAATTTAATTATGATAGGTATATTATTTCATAACGAATGTATACAAATAATATTTTCATTCATCTTCGTGCAGTACCTACCTACACTACATTGATAAAGTACCTGGCTAAACTTTACACTTGCGATTTAGGAAGTTCTCGTTATTATCCCTATCTACATATTCTACATAAGGATCGGTAAACTTAAAAAGCAAAACCTACGTATAACCTACAATAAGCCTTTTCTTCTACTGATTTGATATATTTTAATTTCATATCTTATTTACTTGTAATTTTTATTGTACCAAAGCATGATGTTTTGGTTGTGAGAAGAACTTATAGCGAAACTAAACTTTGACACTTGACAGTATCCACTCACCTCAACACTATCTACGCTTCTCTATATCCGAGAAACGAGCTTTATACAATTTTGTAAGAATAAATCGTAATAAATGGTACCTAAATATAATACTTACCTAAACCTGTCCAGTTTTTATGTAAAAGGTGACCTTTGGTATCAGCCAAATATTATTGTAAAGGTGCCCTCGTGAATGACCCACGCTATACCTACATAATAATGTGTATAGTTAAAAAAATATTGTGTTGATTTTATACTCAACAATTTATAACTAGCTACATTTAAGTAAAATAAATAACTAAGTAATAGTTACACTACTTCTACAGATAGGTACAGTATATAGTAAGTGATGTAGAGCGACCGTATTTGGCTATTATTTTATGACGATCGCCGCTACATGTGAGGTCTCAAGATGCAGATTCCTAAGACTGTTTATAATATAAAAGGGGAATATATCATCGGAATATTTAGAGAGTCCATTGGGCCCGTGTGACGTCACACGCCGCGCCCGCCTGCGCCTGCGCATGTTTAGGCGGTAGGTACCTACATCGCTTACGCAAGTCCTCTTATCGATTGGTCACACTGCGTAATACTCTAAACAGGTCAATCACCCTAGCAGTTTGCATAAAATTAACTGATTCTGATTTTATTGATATATATTCGAACTTTATGTTATCAACAATTCATATTGGAAATTATTAAAAAAATCACTGTAAAGACAACATTTCCAGCCGACTTTTTTTTAAAATTTAAAGTTAGATAAGTAGCTAGTAGGATGTCTGCTACTCGAAGATAAAAATGAACAATGTTTTTTTTTCAATAAATTTGGGCGATATTCAAGTTCTAAGATGGAACTTGTATTATTTATCTGTAAGTATAAAGTATAATACTACCTTCAAATTAAAAACTAATCGTAGCGTCGTAAGTACCAAGTACTTACTCGTAAAACTACCACATGTCTTCATCTTACACTGACCAATACCTACCTTATTTAACAAGACAGACTAAACATTTTCCGTAGATGGGAGTACAAACGCAGCACCATATACATACATAATATTGACCTTCTACTTTTGCTTTCATGGCTCATGAGTACTCTCGACTAGCGCAGTTCATGAACCGCAGTTCGATGAAGACATTACTTTTGTTTTTCGTACGAGGTACAGTCAGCCGAGCATTACCCACTACTATTGCTGGCGGAAAATGGCACCTATTGCAAGCGATCAGCGTCTGTTTTTCAGTCCGTAGTGATATTGTGACAGCGTGTTGTGTGTACCGAGTACCGACGAATTGCAATGATCACGTAATGTGAGGATAGGTTCAGGTTACGTCGGTTGTCGGCGTGGTCCCTGGAACACTTCCATTTTGTGTCGAAATGCCGCCAGGTGGCCTGCCGAGGAGCGGCTTTAGCCAACAACATCGTGCTAAAGTAGGTGGTATCATTGATAGCAACTATATTTATGATAGACTAGCGTTTGTAACCATGGCGAAAGGATAAGCCAGTCTAGTAGATTGCCGAGGATGCTCCAGACTATCGGTTTCGAGCGATATAATAATATGTTATGTATTACTTAGGGGCCTACATTCCCAACCACTGATTTCTAAACGTGACACTACTGTTGATTTTTTTAAGCTTTATACATGTTGAACCATATCGGTGGTCGAGTTCAACATTTCCAGGTATAAATATATACGAAACCACTAAATGATTAATAAACAAATTGACAGCATTCGTATTGTTACCCGAAACGATTATCACTTCACTTATTGCTTTTTTATGGTGTGGTATTTTAACTGCTATTATTTCTCACGAACTGTACCTGTGCTTATCAGTTCAAAATGTCCGATCTGGCAGTAAATTGATACGATCATAAGACAATATTTTTGTTTAACATATTTCACATAGAAAACAATAAAATATAAGTGCCTGTCTGCCATTCTGATTTAGCTTAGGTGGGTATTTATGTCTGTGCCTAAGGTCACTGAAATGACTGAAATAATTAATTCGTAGCGATTATCTCTTAATTTATTTTATTTCCTATTAGATTAAATACATATTATTAGTTATAAATTATCCTTCACCCTGTTCATTTGATGATTTGCACTAAATGAATAAGTGGTAAATTTTAGTTAAAATCGTGATAAAATGTGGCGATTTGAACAATCTATGTAAATAACCGGCGGAGACCGAGTCTCCGAGCAGCTGTACCGCTGTAGAGAGTATTCTTATTTGCAGTTTTTGAATGAAATACGAGTGCGATAATACTGACATGGTGTTATCAATGCCGCGGGACTCACATCTGTGTCACAACCTACTTTTCACGCACTGATCGACCTTCGTTATTATTTCTTTCGATAATTCAAAGCGTTGCGACGCGAGTTCGCACTCTCAAGCTTTCCACTTGTCTGTGACAACATGTTTATATTATAAAATGGAAAAAAACACAAACACTCATGCCTGTATACAAAATGTAATTGCTGCTCAATTTTTTCTCAAAAATCAGAGGATATTTAATATAAGTTACTTGTAAGTGCTCTCCACAAATGAAGCCGAATTAACTTGGATTATTTGAACAAAAATAAAGTAGCATAATTCTAATAGACATTAACTTTGTTAACTAGGTACACAAAAAAAACATCTATGGGACTGCCATCATTTATGAAATACAGTGGGACACAACACAATTAAAAAATTTGGTATAACTTTTCTTTCGCTACAGAAATCTCTCTACGCCAGTGGTCATGCAGCTGTATCGACCACTCCCTAATCTCCCTATACACGGTGTTGCTAAAGTGGTATTGGTAGACTATGCCGTAAGGGGGTACTGGTGCGGGGCACCCTGTATCTCCATGAAGACAGAACGTGCCGTCGACATTGTATTATTGAAAGATAATCTCTGATGTTATTATTTAAAACGGCAATCATTACTGACCCCAGTGTCACGGACATTCTGATAACACGTAATACATCATTAAAGTTTACTACATTTTGACGTAAATGACACATTTACTTACATCCCCTTTTTATGTCTCGACGAGTTTCATTTGCATAATGATCAAGATTCGCTCTGTATCGTGAGAAATATACCTCTAGTTTTAACGCGTGAATATTGTGCTTACTACAGTTAATTTGGTAAAACTGTAGGCTCGGTGCAATCCCAGTACGTGCGTAAAATAGACTTTGGAGTATTTTCCTACTATTGAGACAAAACTATTCTGCCTAATAAGCAACACACTTATGAAGTGTTTATCTAAGCATTATTAGTTTCTGTGCAGGTTGGTAGAGGAATGAAGGCTGTTTTGGACATTTACAATTGTGCAGACCCTTTCTGAAGTTTAAAAATTTGTTAAGTGCCCCGGAAAATATAATTATACCATCCTATAGGTAACTTCCGAATAAAAAATATATGTTTACTTCCAGTAAATCAGTATAAAATGCCTTATGATTTTCTTTAAAATCCTTCAATAAAAAAAATACTAATTGCCCGCACTTCCCCAATTTTTAGATGTGTTTTGTCTTGTTCATCATTCTTTAGCGGCTACATGATCACAGCATTGCCATTGCGCAATAATAATTTTTTAGGTATTTAGAAGAAAAAAAACTAGAACACTCACGCGTTTCAACCAATTTTAGTCAGTTTAGTAATATAATATTATTTATTATAGTTTGATAAGCGTATTACGTATCTATGGGATTGTGTCACTATAATATAAATATATTTTCGCATAATATAGGTAGCACCTATCTTATGTTATATATCTTTACATAGGTCTGGGCACTTGTTTTGTGTGTATGTAACTACGTAAGAGGATCAATTTACAGATTTATTTTCATACAAATGTGAAGTATAAAACACTGACGTATTCTATCTGAGACACCTACTAATTCACCAAAATCTTTTCAGTTTTCGATAAATTCGTGTCAAGGACTAATAATATAATCGTCACTCCGATCATAATGTATTTGATAAGCAAACATGCTCTTACGCACATGTAGAGTATACCTCTACATAATAAAATATGTATATTTATTAAATGTATCTTGGCGAATTCAGCTGTAGTGACTTTGACCTACATAACGGGACAGTATTGATATAAGTTTGCGCAAGTTACAGGTAGGTAGGTTCTGCTTATTTTATTTTTTCTTATTGACAGTTTGGGACAATCCGTTTTATGGTACTATTATACGGGATCCTCGAATTTGCTTTTTAAAAAAAAAGATTTTATGAATCTAAAAATAGAATATTTATTGAATCGGTAATTAATCACACAAATTGGAAATTGGAAATGGAAATTGGAAATAGAAATTGGCAATGGAATCGACCGACCCGAGCTGATGATTACTACCGACTGACTGGTCCTTCTCAATATGGCTTCCAGGCCCGGGGATGCTGATCAGCGATGTCAGCATTTCTACATACAGTGTAGGGATGTAACAACCCCCCGCCGAAGACTGAACTTCGGGGCTGATGACCGAATGTTCAGGTCATTATACTACCTCTCGATATCGAGGTTCTGGTATAGGAGTCACGCTCTGTGTTGTACTGACGACGTCATCAGCTGGAGTCGGTTTTGAAAAGGAAACATGAAAATTGGACTTAAATCTATGAACAAGTTTTGACAATTTAAAAATTACATAACCTAAGACAATTAGGGAAATTAGAAAAGTCAGTGTTAAATAGTGCGTCCCGTATTTAGTAAGTAAAGGTTTCTCTTCAATAATTTTGTTTAAATCTGAAATAAATTTTCCGTTAATATTATTAAGAGTAAATTCGTCCAAATCGATACCCTGTAAAGAAATAGGGGATGCGCTATTTTCTAAATTATTAGATTTAGTATCTAACTTACAACACGAATCATTTATAATACTAAAATCAAAAGTAGGTATAGGTATGCTTATATTTAAGACATTATTTGTAGATATAAGTCTGGTGCTTTTGGTATACACTGTGCACATTTCCGGGGTGTGTAAAACACCTGTTCCGAACACTTTTAACTCGCGTATTTCCGAAACACCACAGTCAACCGATATCTTACTCGATTGGGATTGCACATAGATCCACTGATTGTTCACTAGTGGTTTCCAAATATCGAGTTCGCCGAATATCGTTTTTGTTTGACACTGTACAGGGAGAGCACTGATTGTTTTAGTTAGCAGTTCACTTTCACATGTAGGGTGTCCATTCGTGGACAGGACCGTGGGAATTTGGCACAGAAAGAACTCAGAGTTTACCGATCTACACTTATCTAAACTATCTAAATTACAAAAGCTTAACTTATCCTTAGAAATAGCAGTATATGAATATGAAGGTAATATTAAACTAAACAAGTTCGGTTTGAGTGCATTGTGTGGAATTGGTAAGGCTAAATTATGATACAAGTTAAATTCTTCATTCATAACTAAAGGTATTTGCAGTACAAACACAAGTTTATCATTATAATAGTAACACACAACTTTAGATAAGCTCATAATAACATGAATGTTTTCTAAGCGAAGAGAGAGAGGAATTCGAGTGTCAGCAGGTAGATGCCTACCGTTGTTGACGAGTTCTCGGTACAGCTCGCCCGGACTTAGTATAAACGGATGCAGAATGTTTTGACTACACAACGTGATAGCGTTGGCTAGATCTTCTAGTTGGAATGACAATGTAAGAAGTGAGCTCTCGAGATTAGTAAGTATGGAGTTGACTTTATTTTCTAAGATTAGAATATTCGATATTTTAGTAATATTATTAGTATGATTTAGAAGTTGATTTAAGGCAATACTAATCTGGTTTTGATTGTTATCTAATTGATTTATACTTTTCTTAAAGGATTCTAACGTGGAAGTAGTAACTAAAATATTTTGTTTCATTAACTCTGCGAGTTTTTTATTATCCTTTTGAATAGTGTCTATGGCGGAACTATATTTCAATGCGTCGTCCTCGTCAAGGGTGCCGAAAATATGCTTGAATGCTGTGCCTACTGCACCGAACCACGCTGAGCGTTTTTGGCGATTTGAGATTAAGTGAGAAATAGAATTGTATTCTCGTTTGATATCATTATATCTGACTGTTAAAGGAGATAGAATACTGTCACATTGATTGTTATTGGCTTGTTTACACAAGAGTTTCGTCGTAAGTAAAATCTGATTAAGATTATTAAGATGTGGGTTTATATGTAATATATCTACATAACTAACTATATCTAATTGACCGTTGATTACATTAAGTTTTCCTATTCTGTCGAAGTATATACCGGGGCTTGAAGAGAGAGGCTGGACAAAGTCCGGATGCGCTTTAATTGCGCCGCTGAAATAGAATAGAATTAGAATATTATATTACTTAAATTATTATTATCTTAATTAGAATTATGAACTACACTTATTTATCTTATTTTACTTATATATATTACCTACACTAACTAATCGCTACGGCGTTATGTCCGTCGGTTTAAATTGGTCAAAATGGTGAGTCACATGTCGTCGGTTTATAAGGAGCGTGGCTGTGTGATTACCATGAACTTTAATTATTTTATATGGTCCTTTCCAAATGGGCGACATTGCCTTTCTCATTCTCAAGTGATTTTTTAGATAAACATAATCACCAGCTTTGTACTGAGGTGGAGTGCGAGTACGTGAGTCGTAATAGGATTTTGACGATTCTTTAGACTTTAGGATATTATCATAGGCTTTTTCGCGGGCGTATTTGAGTTTATGTTGAAGCATTCTGATATAGTCTGAATATGTAGTGCCAGTGGCACTCTCGTAAACGGAACTTGGAATGAATGCTTTATGCCCGAATACTAATTCGTAAGGGGTGAATTTGGTTGTTGAGTGTGTTGTTGTGTTATATGTGAGCATGGCAGTATAGACATAAGTAGGCCAATTATCTTGATTATCGTTTATGAATGATTTCAGATACTCTTTCAATGTCGAATGACTGCGCTCTAGAGCACCTTGAGTTTGCGGGTGGTAAGGAGACGACCATAACTGTTTTATTTTAAAGAATTTACAGGTCGTTTTGAACAATTCAGACGTAAAATTAGTCCCTTGGTCTGTAAGAATGGATTTTGGAATTCCAAAAAGCGAAATAAAGTGAATTAGACAATCACTGGTCTCTTCAGCTGTTGTGCTGCGAATAGGGTAGGCCACAGAATATTTGCTTAAATCATCTTGCAGAGTAAGGATATATTTTAATTTTGCAGGGCCGGACTCAGGTAGGGGACCAACTATGTCAAGGGCTACGCGTTGAAAAGGAGCAGTGGATGTTGTGGTAATTTCCATAGGGGCTCTATTGGTTCTCCGTAAAGCTTTGTTTTCTTGACACGACTTACACTTTTTGACATAGTCTTCTATGTCGCTCCTCATTCCTTTCCAGTAATACTGATCTTGGATACGGTGATACATTCGAGTTGAGCCTAAATGTCCCGCAATGGGAATGTCATGGTTTTCTCGGAGGATTTTTGGCCGTTCACTCAATGAGGGAAATATAATTTTGTTTAGATAGATATGTACATTTATTCCAGATTCGTGAAAGATGTATGTAAGAATGTTATATATTTTAGTATGGGAGTGTTTGTCAAAGGGATTCTTGAAGTCGGATATTGCTATGTCTGTTGGTTCTATAGTCTGTGTGAGGTCGGTTTTGACTCTTTTTATGGTTTCGTATATGTTGGGATATAGTGACTCATCAAAGTGATGGACCTTGGTGAATAGAAGGTATACTATTTTGTTCTCGTATCTGGTTTTTAAGAACGAGAATAGTTCTTTTTCTGAGTTGAGGATTTGTTCTTTATTTTCTGAATTGAGTAATATGTCGGAAATGTAGGGGTTTGACTCATCTAAATCTATTGATGTTGGAATTAGGATGACGTTATAGGGGCATTTTAAAAGGTTTTCATTGTGTTCTTGTATAACAGTATTGAACGATTTTTCCTTGTTTGCCATTGATTTTAGGAATTTTGAATAATTATCATTATCATTAGTGTTACCCTGTGTATTTGGACTTGTTGGTGATGGTGAAGGGATTTCAACGTTTTCGAAATTTGGGTTAAGATCTTCGCTGCGAGGGCTTAGATCTAATGGACCTAGTTCTGTTAGGTCATTTGAAGGTGATGGAAGGTGATCGGGATCTGGTAAAGGAGTTGGTATTACTTCCGGGATGGGATCAGGTATTGGGTTAAGTAGGTCTTGGTTATCAAAAGAAAATGGAATATGAGGTGGTAATTCTAGTAGAGGGTCATCTAATGGATTATCGAGATCATGATCGAGGTCGGGAAAGATTGGATCTGGATTTTGTAGAGGTTCTCCTTCGATTGGGTTTACTGGGAATCTAGATAGTGCGTCAGCGTTTGTGTTAATCTTGCCCTTTTTATGCACAATATCGTAATCAAACTCTTCGAGTTTGAGGCGCCATCGGACTAGTCGTGATCCTGGGTCTTTGCAGTTAAATAGCCATTGAAGTGGCTTGTGGTCGGTAACAATGGTAAAGCGGTGACCATAGAGATAAGGACGGAAGGCTTTAGTGCCGAAGACAATGGCCAGACATTCTTTTTCGGTTACACTGTAGTTACATTCCGCTTTGTTTAGGGTACGTGAGGCGTAAGCGATTGGACGGTCTTTTCCGATAGGACCTTGAGACAAGATGGCTGATACAGCGAAGTTAGATGCGTCACAGGTAAGTACAAACGGCTTTGAAAAATCAGGGTAAGCTAGGACTGGGGATTCAATGAGTTTGTTTTTCAGGTTTTCAAAAGAAAGTTGCTGTTCATTTTTCCAGTTAAATGGAGTATCTTTTTTCAGGAGTAGTGTCAACGGTTTTGCTAGTTTGGAAAAGTCTGGAATGAATCGTCTATAGTATGAGACGAGACCTAGAAAGGCTTTTATGTCTTTCGCGCATTTCGGAGTGGGAAATTCGGCCACAGCCTTTAATTTTTCAGGATTGGGCTTCACACCATCGCTGTTTATTAGGTGACCTAGGTAAGCAACTTCTTTGCAGAGAAACTCACACTTATCAGGTTGGAGTTTCAAATTGTAGTTTCGGAGTCTTTCAAAGACGGCTTTCAGGTTTTGGATATGAGATGGGAGATCTGGTGAATAAACCACAATGTCATCAAGATAAACGAAGCAGCGAGAGCCTTGGAGGCCAGATAGACATGTATTCATCAATTTTTGGAAAGTTGATGGGGCATTCTTGAGCCCGAAGGGCATTCTGGTGAATTGGAAATGTCCCTGCGGTACTGAAAAGGCTGTTTTCGAGGAATCTTCAGGAGAAACAAGGATCTGATGGAAACCGGAAGCTAAATCCAGAGTTGTGAAGTATTGACTCTTGCCTAACTGATCTAGTATTTCTGTAATTTGAGGAATGGGATAAGTTTCGCCAATCGTGATGTCGTTAAGTTTCCTATAGTCTATCACGATTCGCCATTTCCGTTGTCCTGAAGCGTCTAACTTCTTTGGCACAACCCAGATGGGTGACGACCAGGGTGAATTTGATGGAGTTATTATATTTTGTTCTAGCATTTTGTTCATCTGGGTTTCAACTTCCTTTTTATGGCACTCAGGGAATCTGTATGATTTTGTCTGTATAGGAATGTCAGTGTTTGTCCTAATCCTGTGTTCACAAGCTGTAGTATGTGAGAGTGGTTCATCAGGTAAATGGAAAATGTCAGAATAGTTAGAGCATATGTTATGTAAAGCTTCCTTTTCTTCATGATTGAGGTGAGAAATACGGAGTTGTTTGAGAACTTTCTGTGTTCTTGAAGTGGCACTTTGAATTGGAAGTGTTTCATACTGAGTCATACAATGATCATCGTCTAGGGGTTCTATGGTTAGATTCAAATTAGGATTTATTACAGTAGGTGTTTCCGCGGTATTGACTACTGTTATATTGACTCGTTTATTTTCTTTTACCTTCACGATACAATTTGCAATTAATAATGATTCAGAGATGTGTTGATCTAGAATAGCACCCTCTTTTACATTGGGGTTACTGACAGTGCATTCAATGACTGCTTCCGAGCGAGGAGGAATGGTATAAATCGGTTCATTAAAATGGAGATGGATTGTGTCATTATCTATGCGTAATAATCCATGAAGATAGTCGATTTGACATCCTAGTTTTTGCAAAAGATCATTGCCAATAATGCCGTCATGATCTAGATTTATGTCCTCAACGACATGGAACTCGTGTGTGGAATCTTTATTGGTCAAACGTGCTATTTGCATTTTGAAAGAACCTAGTGTTCGTGTTGATGTGTCACTCGAGTCAATTCCTTTAAGAGCAACGATTTTTCCACTCAGATCTGGTATTTTAGACATGGATTTTAATTTAAGAAGGCATATTGCGGCGCCGGTGTCTACCAAAAATGAAAGGGGTCGGTCAGCTACCGAAGTTTCGATCATTACGTAAGGTGATAATTTTTTTTCGGCATTATGATTTATTTCATAGATTTTGAATCTTTCAGAATTCGGAGTATTGGTTGGTGAACATTGGACTTTATTAGAATCAGAGGATACTGTGGATTTGGTAGGTACAGTGCGTTGATTCAAGGGTTGCCGTAATTCGTTACGGCTTACGCTATGAGTTTGGGGCTGGTTACCCTGTTTGTTAGCGTGATTTTGTAATGAAACAGTGGATTCAGAGGATACAGTGGATTTAGTAGATGCAGTACATCGATTCGGAGGTTTCCGTAATTCGTTACGGTTGACGCTATGAGTTTGGGGCTGGTTACCCTGTTTGTTAGCGTGATTTTGTAATGAAACAGTGGATTCAGAGGATACAGTGGATTTAGTAGATGCAGTACATCGATTCAGAGGTTTCCGTAATTCGTTACGGTTGACGCTATGAGTTTGGGGCTGGTTACCCTGTTTGTTAGCGTGGTTTTGTAATGAAACAGTGGATTCAGAGGATACAGTGGGACTTGTGGTATCGGCTTTGATATTGAAAGGCCGATTTCCCGAGCGATACCTTTCGGGAAATTTTACTCGTTTAAATCATGGTTGTCTACCTCGTCTACCCCTTGGTCATCTGAAATAGTAAAAACCCTACGTGATGGACCTGCAGAGGGGGAAGCTGATTGGTTATTTTGGCGACCCTGGGAGGACGACCCATGGAATTGGTTCCTATTATTGTACTGTCGTTTGCGACAGTTTTCAATAGTGTGCCCCGGGTTCTTGCAGTAACGACATGTAGGTACATCCCTAGAAAAGTCAGGACGGTTCTGTGGGAAATTAGGTTGGTAAGATCTCTGCTGAAAATCACGACGAGGAGTGAACCTAGGTTTATCAACAGTGTTGTTGAATTGAGGTCGTGACTGCGATTTGTTTAGGCTTAGTAGTATTTTTTCTTCTGCGACTGCGAAATTAACAGCTGAGTTGAGTGAGTCTGGGTCACGACATCTCACAATTTGCGATAGTCGTGGGTGTAGACCTATCACAAATGTGTGCAGAGCTAAATCCTCCATGGCAGCAACACGGCCTGTTAGCTCTGTCTTACGTTTAGTGGGTATGGAAATGTTGATTTCGGTCAGCAGCTTGGCCAGACATGTCTCGATTTTTAGTGCGTATTGGTTGACTGACTCTGATGGAGTCTGTTTACATTCTTGTAGTTCTGACAGAAGATGGGCATAATGTTTCCTCTCGCCAAACTGCTGTTTTAGAAATTCCGTGAATTGGTCAAATGAAGCAAATTCCTTAATGGAGCAGATGGACTCAGCTTTTCCTTCTAGTTGACTTAATATGTATCTAAACAGAATAGGTTTTTGAGCCTTTGTTGCCAAGTTATGTGCATTTTGGCAGTTTAAGATAAATGAGTTTAATTTCTCCCTACTACCGTCGAAGGGCTTAATGAATTTTAATAGGACATTCAGTTCTACATTCATGTCCGTTTCCGATAATTTTTCCTCACGAACCTGTGCACCTTTACTCCCGCTGGGAACTTCCTCTCCCCCTTTACTCATGGTGAAATTTAGAGAGAGACACAGAAAGTAGAAAGAAAATTCAAATTATAATAAGTATAAGAAGTCGTCTCTATACTTGTCTAGCACAGATTTTAAAATTATCCCTTACTTTAAATAAAATAGTGTCCTAACTCTGAGTTCAGTTTCTGGAAATAGTTTTTTGCACAGTAAAGTCACTCACAGTAGCGCCACCGCGACGAATATTGAAGGCTGCATGTCCGCTTATTTAGCGGTAAACAGGAACAGGGATAGCTAGGCACAGTCCTCTGTGCCCGGTCAGGAACAATAGCACTTGTAGATAATATGTAAGTATGTATAATAGGTACAGTACCTTGGAAATATAATTTCCTTCACTTAACACTTCACAGAGAATCACAAAACGTCTTAGTCCTCGAAAGCGTTTTCGGGTGAACCAGGGATTTTCGGATCCCACCGCTGCCACCAAATATTATACGGGATCCTCGAATTTGCTTTTTAAAAAAAAAGATTTTATGAATCTAAAAATAGAATATTTATTGAATCGGTAATTAATCACACAAATTGGAAATTGGAAATGGAAATTGGAAATAGAAATTGGCAATGGAATCGACCGACCCGAGCTGATGATTACTACCGACTGACTGGTCCTTCTCAATATGGCTTCCAGGCCCGGGGATGCTGATCAGCGATGTCAGCATTTCTACATACAGTGTAGGGATGTAACAGTACCTTACAAGAAAAAAGTATAATCAACTAGGCACTTATAAGGTGAATTCTTTAAAAAAATATAATTATTTACTTAACCGCTGGTCTCGTTTGGTAATAATTAATACATGGGGTGGAAGTATAAGTGTTTTATTTCTACATAAAAATCAAAAAATGCTGAGAATTTTTTTATTCCGCAATTTAAAGCGATGCGAAGTTCGCTTTTATCAACTACTTTTGTACACTTCACGTAACTACACTATACTACCTTCTACTAGGTTTATTTGATGATTAATACTTATACGAATTATCTAATGATATGATATTATGTACCTATTATACCTTACCTACCTAACATTTATAGCCATTATTTGTAACTGACGCATCAGATTATATAACCGGAACTAACGGAACACTGATGGCTATTCAGATTTCTCACCTTCACTAGTCAATGCTTGCCATTGAAAACATCAAAGGGCTGAGGTTATTCCTAAAGCATCGTTCACATCGATCTAGCGACACAACTTCCACAGTACTCGAGAAGATCATGGGAACGCGGTATTATTATAATAAGTAAGTATGGTTGTAGTTGTGATGCTGTAGCGAGCATAGTTTGATCGAGTTATTGGATCAATGTGAACGAGGCTCGGGAGGCACGTGGGGCGGCCTCTACATTGTCGCCTATACAAGGTAAAGGCTGAATGTTGATATTGTTCTATTCCCTTTTATTAGTAATGACTCACGGTCAAGGCTTGTCTGATTTATCTAGCTGCGGGACGCTTTAATTACCTCGCCCTTGATGGTTCGTTTAATGTACAACATACACAACTAATATGCGCCGTACGTATTTCAAATTGTAACCCTTCATTTAATAACACTATCATTTATTCGTCAAAATTTACTTCTCATGCTCATATACTATATACATACATTATGTAAACCTGTATAAGACAGCGTAAGTATATATAAAAAAATGTTTTCGTTATCGTGTTTTCAACTTAAAGGGATTTTTATTAAGGGGCCGCCTTAAATAGTAATATAGTAACTTAGCACGTAAGCGTTCCACATTATCTGCTATTTATATAAGACAACGAGGTGCACGCGCACATAAATATTACGTGCCTGCAATAAACCGAAAGCTATTTCATTGAATGTTGTATGGAGCACGGATCAACGACCGTCCTTTATCACGAGCTGTGCCGATTTAGAAGACCGTATTTACTTGTATATTATGTATATGTACAATGTATACATATCGCTGGGTAAGAACTGTGTATACGCAAGTTTAAATGTTTCGTAATAGTTTAATGACATCAATGCATCGAACAGCCACAGATAGTTCACAGTAATGCACAAAAATAAACATTGTTGTGGAACTGTAAGTGCACTTTTTTATTATTAATTAATAGGGTTTTCAACAGACACACACTTTACATTTATAAAAAAGAAAACATCACAATACAAGCATCCAATAACAGTAAAACACAATCTAGCGAGACTTATGCACTTATAGAGCTAGCATAGTTTTAGTAGGTACTATAAATTCAAAGTTAATACGTATTTTTATATGACAGTGACTATGAGATCTTCCTTCAATAACCTAATTTTATATTAAATATTTTTATCAAATGTCTATGCAAAAATATGTTTTACTTAGAGTAAACTCTCTGAGTATCCCCTGGTCACTATAGCCACTATATAATGTATTATGTACCTACAGTGGTAGTTTTGATAGAGCTAATTGATTCAACTAAATTGCATTATCAAACTTAAACAGTCGTTAGTGTTTGTGTACCTACATAAGTAAATATATTATGATAATATTGATATATTCGATAACACGAAAACGTAATTAGAATTACGCATCCATTTTGTCTTTTCATGTTTATAAATCTCAGGCTATAGGTTTCTCTAGGTTCTATTGCACTATGATAGGACAACATGAAACAAATGAACGATGAAAAGTAAAAATGAATCTCCACCATCTGCACAATCGCATTGCACATAATATTATGTAGATACAACACCGACCTAACTGCCTCTTAAAATGTCTATTACTGCAATTTAAATGAATTTATATCTTTCAGTACACGATACAAAATGAAAAATGGTCGTAATACGCTTTACATTGTAATTGCATAATTTACGATACGTTATCAGCACATGCTGCGAATACCTCACCTATTGTAACATCGCTACAGCTGGCTTACAGCTGATAAGCGAGCACAATACACAATAGTATATAATGTAGCCAGTGGGTAAGTATGTAAGTGTTACATAGTTTGATATTAGATTGATTGGAGTGCGGAGGTCGCGCCGAGGCTGCGAGTCGACGACCCGCCGTCACCTTGCGCCGGCGCAGCTCTTACGCAATCCCTGAATCTTATCGTTTGCATATAGACCTTGGTCGCTCTAAAAGTCTAAACGAACTTTTTTGGTTACACTCGAAATCGATTGGAGAGACTGGTTGAACAAAAGCTCTGCGGTTTCACTAAACAGCAGCAGTTGATTTAGAAGAATTTGTTTGCGATCATGTGACAATATCATGAAGACTTATAATAATGATGTAAACAGACAGACCGATCATAGGTTATATACAAATATATCTTAAGTACTTATTGGAATATTTAAATATTATATACTTATGTTATAAATGGACATACTATAATTTAAAATAATACAAAACAGATGTATTTAGTGTTAAAAACAATATTATCAGATTACAAGTAAAATGTTCAGTAAAGGTGTGCTACGAAAATGGGCCTACGCGCTACGGCTACGAGGCGCTACGCAGGGCTACGCGGGGGCTACGCGGGGCAGGGCGGGCGCCGCCGCAGCCTGCGGAGAGAGGGGCGGCCGGTGGGACGAGCCCGGCGCGCGCACACCCCGACCACTATTTATTCGCAAGGCCACTCCAGCGCCCGGCCAGTGCGCACACGGCGGTCGCGCGCGATATACATTCACAACGCTACTGACGCGCTCCGCCAAACTCGCGATTATCGGATCGCGGACTGCTATGTTTTGATACGAACTTTTATCAATCAGAGTTACTTGTGATTATTTACGGACATTACACAAAAACAAAAGAGACAATGTTTTCGAACTCGAAGCTAGTGTGGGGGTTGTCGCAAGTGGCTCACATCTGCGTGACGCGGACGTCGTGGTGGCTGTGCGTGGCGGCGGCGGCGGCGCTGCTGGTGCTGCGGCTGCTGGCGCTGCTGCGCGAGGTGCGCAAGCTGCCGCCGGGCCCGTGGGGGCCGCCCGTGGTGGGCTACCTGCCCTTCGTGGGCGTGCGCCACAAGACGTTCCTGGAGCTGGCGCGCAGCTACGGGACGCTGTTCTCGGCGCGGCTCGGCAACCAGCTGACCGTGGTGCTGAGCGACTACCGCCTCATCCGCGAGGCCTTCCGCCGCGAGGAGTTCACCGGCCGCCCCAGCACGCCGCTCATGCACACGCTTGATGGACTCGGTAAGTCGACTTTACTTAGCACAAGTGGAATGTTTTTACTAGAAACGGCCCCTTATTACCCTACCATTTGTGTGTAACAAATAGTAACTATCGATAGTACAACAAAAAATAAAAAGTACCTACTCATTAAATTCTTATCGAGCAATATCAAAGAATATGCTCAGTGAAACATTAGTAGCAAAAACAATGCTTGCACCTCGCGCATGGTCTAAAGGCGGCGCGTGCGCAGGGGGCGGAGCGACGCACCTCCCACACACTGACCGCCTCCCTCCCGCAGGAATCATCAACAGCGAGGGCCGCCTCTGGAAGAGCCAGCGCCGGTTCCTGCACGAGAAACTGCGCGAATTCGGCATGACCTACATGGGCAACGGCAAGAAAATCATGGAAGGAAGAATTAAAGTAAGTTTCTAGATAATAATTCACTTTAAGTGCCCACTAAAACATTCCATAAACATATTTGAGAAAATGTTCATAAAAATCGATTTACGCGTTAAAAATCCGTATCTGTATATAATTATCGCACTCGAACAAAAATCACGAGCGCTTATCTTATCAGCCGGCTTCCGCTAACAATGTCAATCTGTTTAACCAGAGCGAGGTCCACGAGTTGATTGCCAATCTGCACGCGGCTGAGGGCGCGGCCATCGACGCCAACCCTCTGCTGGCTCTGGGAGTCTCCAACGTCATCTGTGGCATCACCATGTCAGTCCGGTTCAGCCAAGGCGACGCGCGCTTCGAACGCATGAACCAACTCATTGAGGAAGGCATGCGGCTGTTCGGACAGATCCACTACGGCGAATATGTTCCTCTTTACAACGTAATTTCTGAACCTTTGAATATCTTTCTATCCTTGTAATTTCGTTATCATTGAAGTGTTTTGAGTGGATAAGGAGTAGGCGCTAATAGCTCCGCATTTGTCAACAGTACCTCCCCGGTAAAGCCCAAGTGCAAGTGAAAGTGCTGAAGAACCGCGAGGAGATGTTCGAGTTCTACCAGCAGCTGATCGACGAGCACCGCGCCACACTGGATGTTGAAAACGCGAGGGATCTTATCGATGTCTATCTCATTGAAATCGAAAAGGCCAAAACTGAAGGCAGAGCCGGAGAACTCTTCGAAGGCAGAGATCACGGTAAGCATCGGAAGTTCAAACTGGTCTACTAGATTGCTGTTTATCTTTTTGTAGGTAGAACGGGTTTTAAGATCAGCATTTTGTTTCACAGAACTCCAGATTAAGCAAATTCTGGGGGACTTATTCTCGGCCGGTATGGAAACGATCAAGTCGTCCCTGCTGTGGATGATCGTGTTCATGCTACGGAACCCGGACGTGAAGAGGCGCGTGCAGGAGGAGCTGGACAGCGTGGTGGGTCGCGAGCGCCTGCCCACCATCGAAGACATGCCCAACCTGCCCTACACCGAGACCACCATCCTCGAGACCCTGCGCATGTCCAGCATCGTACCGCTCGCCACCACTCACTCGCCCACTAAGTAAGTGTCTTCATTAGTTTCCGAGAATCATTACATTTCCAAAGCAGTATTATCCGTGCTAGGCATCTTCTGCGTGTTCAAAGTATTTATTAGAGCTTCCTTCCCTAGGGACGTAAACCTGAACGGCTACAAGATCCCGGCGGGGTCGCAGGTGGTGCCGCTCATCAACTGCGTGCACATGGACCCGGCGCTGTGGGACGAGCCGGCGCGGTTCAACCCGGCGCGGTTCATCGACGAGACGGGCAAGATCCGGCGGCCGGAGTTCTTCATGCCGTTCGGCGTGGGGCGGCGCATGTGCCTCGGGGATGTGCTGGCTCGCATGGAGATGTTCATGTTCTTCGCGTGCGTAATGCACCAGTTCGACGTGAGCATGGAGGAGGGCGCGGCGGCACCGTCGCTGGAGGGCACGGTGGGCGCCACCATCGCGCCCGAGGCCTTCCGCGTGCGGTTCCTGTCGCGCGCCGTGCCCGTGCCCGCCCCGGACCACCCCCACCTGCGCAACGTCGGCTGCCACTAGCTGCGCGAGCGCAACCCATTCATTCACCCACCAGTATTCTATGATCACTCGTTTTAGAGCGTATCGACGACAATTTATTTAAGTTATTTTTTAGTGACGACGCCGCTAGAGCGACGGTCGAGGCTGTGCATAAAGTGTTCAATTTAGTAATAGACCTAATCATTTATTATGTAGTAACTAGATGAAAATTCCCAACGTTGAGATTTAAAATTTTCATGTACTTGATTTGCGAAAACAAATTTTCATTGTGTAATTCTCGCAAATTAGACCCTTTAAAGTTATAGGATACTATATATTTATGATAAGTGTAGTGGTAATTGAATACTAGTATACCAAAATAATGTATAATCTAGGTCATTATTTATTAAGATCACATACATAAAGTCAGTGTTCAGAGTGCTACGAGTGTGATCTCATCCGTGCGTTGTCGTGTAGAAGCTCCGAGTGTGGAGATGTAACAATCACTTTACGAATAACCATTCCATTAAGCGTAGTAACCAGCAACTAGTCTAAGAGCGATTGTCGCATTTTATTTTTAAAGTATCGTTGAAACATTTTTTTTATATAAATTAATGAGATGATTTCTTAAGATTACTATGTAATCGCATAAGTTAATTAAATGTTAATTGCATCTGCAACCAAGTTGTTTCGAGCGGCCATAACTCGGCCGCTTCCAGCTCACCGGTCGTAGTGACACCATAAGTATTTAGCTTTGTAAATATTGCCTTGTTTTTAAATCTGAGCACATATTAAGTGTTGAAAATAAAATACAAAAATGATTTCATTATACACACAAATTTTATTGACCTCCCTAACCTATCATTATCTCTAAACAGTACAGTGAAGAACAGAACACGAAGTTATATTTGAAATTTCAGTAACAGAGTTCCTTTTTAACCGACTTCAAAAAAAGGAGGAGGTTCTCAATTCGTCGGGATCTTTTTTTTATCATTATGGAACCTAGCCATGAGTTAAACATACATATCTCTGGTTAAGCCACAGGCTCACACCGATACAGCACTTTCGGCGGGGCGAGGGTGACCCCGACCACCCCCCGCATCTCCTGCGGGGAGGGGGGCGGGGAGGCGAGGCGCAGGCGCCACTGTCTCAGCAATCGAGCCACCAGCCCGCATGCCAGCATGCGCGATAGCTCGTCCCCGGGGCACATGCGCTTGCCTGCAATGGAATGCGCTATGAGTATGTAGACCAATATTAAACAAATAGGGTTATCGCGTGACAGAGTAACTAACATCTCTACATACAAACTTCAGCGTTTATAAAAGGTGAGAGGTTTTTAGTTAGCTCTATAATTTGACTGTCCCTACAATCTGTCAAATTCATACAGTTACTTTCATTACTTTGAATAAACAGCCTTGCTTTTAGATTATGGTGGTAGCCTAGATTGTAGGTCCTACACTGTTTACCACCATCTCATAAAGCAGATAGTAAGCATTATAATTTAGGTTCAACTATGTACCTCTCAAACTATAATTAGGTATATACTATATTGAGTCACAAACAATGTTAGATGCATTTAGTAATTATATTACCTATCAGCTGAACCACAAAAAACTTATAGTTTTTTATACCATTACTGGGTTCAATGAACTCACAAACCAATATGACATCAGGTTCACGAATTGATATTTAATTAAAACAAGCATTTAATGACCACATTCACGTGATAAGTTAAAATGACCAATTAAGTACCGAAATGATATCGTAGAATCAATATTTACACACCTACAGCGATACGAGTGACACTAATTGGTTTGCAGTTGAACTTTACTCGGCGTCATAAGAATGTGATAAAAAGATCGTGCAAGTATTTCTGGCCATATAAGGGTAAATACTCGGGCAAATACTATGAATAAAGCTTGACTCATGTAAGTAGGTACATTACTACCAAATTATCTGAACAACCCTACACATACCTTACATCATTATGGTATACGACAGAGATAATTTAGTTTTACCTACTGTGTTTTTACTATTACCTGCCGCCATAAACCCTATACAACCCACAAGAGTCATTTCCATACCTGTCTGGAAGGGTATAAACTCCTGAGGCTTCAGCAGACTGCCGTCTTGATCAAGAAACCTGGCGGGGCGGAATTCCTCAGGGTCCTCCCACACCCGCTCGTCCATATGAACGGCCCACTGCAGCGGCACCACCATGGCTCCTGCCGGCACTCGGTACTTGCCAACGTATGTTTCCTGGAAGATACGAGAAGCTACACCATAGCACGCTATAGAGGTATAATAAGCCTGCCTGTATTTGCTGACTTGGACAGAGGAACTTAAATTAGCGTTAGTTTAAAATGAGCGTGTGATTTCATTCGCCGCAATTAAAATTCCTTTTTGGAATTTAATTTATGAGCATATCAGACAGAAAAGCAAGGTTGTGGTTCCCACCAGACGAAAACAGTAGCTAAATCCTAACCTGTAAGCAGCCATGAGGAATGCCAACAGGAACGATGGATCGGATCCGCTGCGCCTCGCACACGGCCGCCATCAGCCGAGGCAACATGGCGCCGTCCACCGCGCCCTCGCTCGGACACACCGACAGTATCTCCTCGCGCACAAGTTCCTGTAATAAAGCAATTTATCTTGCAATAAAAATACCCACTCGTAAACGAAGCCGTAGTTAATGGTAGTTAAAGTCGTTCGCATTCTCACCTGTTCGTCCGGGTAGAGCGCCATGTATAACAGAAACCAGGCAAGGGTGACCGCGGTGGTGTCGAGCCCCGCGCCGAACATGTCCGCCAACAGATAGTGCATCTGTTCGTCGCTCACAAACCGCGCCAGATCATCACCCTCCTCGAACCTACGCTTCTGCTCGTGAAGATAACTGTCCAGTATGCAGTCCCCTTCAGTGGGGATTAGAATCGACGGGTCGAAGAAGTGCTCGTCAGTGGTTTGAGCGTGTTTGCTGTACTTGACGCACTTGATGTGGCCTTCTGGGTGCTCGTCGAAGAGGTTGTCGTGTGGCGGGTACTCGGCTCCGACGGGTTTCTTGAGGCCTAGCAGCTCCCGCCTCTTCGCTATCATGCTGGCGTAGAACCGATGAGTCTGCGCTTGCCCTCGTTTTAGTACTTCTATCGTCTTTCTCATGTCGGATGAGAAATACCTGAATAATAAATATATGAGTAATTTTACCTTATATCGTACATTGTACATTACATTGTAGATATTACTGAAATACATGCATAGTATATTGCGAAATTACCGAATAAAAGGCAAGAAGTTGACGACCCCGGCGACGCCCATCTCGTGGCAGCCCTCCTCCTGTATCTGCCGCAGCCAGGTCCACGTCTTGTCGTCGGGGGGAAACTTGTACCCAAATACTATTTCATTCACCACATTTCCCAGAGAATTACTCATCATCTGGCTGAGATCAATGCTATTATCGCAGTTTCTCTTTATATCCTAAAAAGAAATAAAAATGCATAACCTTTTGGATGAGTTAATAAAATCATTGATTTTAAAAGAGATGCAACCAGTTTTAATTCCACTTCAGTTCGACACGCAATTTATATGTCAGTTTTAGTGAATTAAAAGCACAAATAGTAGGTAATACAGATTTAATTTTATTGATTTAATTCTGATCATTACGCCCGAGTTGGGGCCTCTACAAAAACATAAGTGGCCGATCGTGTTTTTGCTGCGTGAGGCTCGGTTACATTTGTAATGACATTCAAAGGTCACTTTCAAGAAACGCGGACCTCGGTGTGTGCCTGTTAATAAGAACTTTGATCTTGTTAAATTACATCGGGCACCTTTGAACATTTTTATTATTTGTTGGGCCGGTAATGTTCCGCTGACTTGGAATAATGGTTTCACTAATCGAAAAAGGTGATAAATTATGTAATAAAGAGGTTATATAGTATACCTGCAGGAGGTTCTGCACTCCATCGCCGATGCGTCGCTCCAGCTTGTCTCGGGACGCGCTGTGCTTGCTCATTCCGAACCCCTTCAGCCACGTCGTTATTAACTTCCTCTGGTCCTTCCACAGACTTCCTTCGGCGCATATGATGCCTAGAAACACATTTTGTAGGCATAATGATAGCGCCAGCTGTAACTAGATTGCTAGAAGAATTATTAATGTACAAGATATTTACCATTTCCTTGCATAATCCCGTGGGTCAAGTAAAGAGGTGCACGACCGGCGAACGATTCCTTTGCAAATGCTTCTCTTATGAGCTTGTGATCAGAGAGGACCACCGTGTAAATGTTACCCATCCATATACCGTATATTGACCCATACTTTTTAGATAACTCAGTCAACGTCAAATGCGGATGTTTGGGATTCAGGAATGGCAAATATCCTAGAATCGGCAATCCCCACGGACCCGGCGGCAAACTCTGCCATTCTTTTATCTTTTTACAAATCCAAAATCCGAGGACAAAGGTCATCAGCCACACGAAAAACAAATCCATTTTCTGGAAAAGACATAAAATGAAACTATAGAAACAAAATAAACAAAGGTATAATATTTCGCTGAAATGGCGTTATGGTAGTTTCGTATCATTATTGCATTGTGTCGGCATCGCTACAACGTTGTTATCGAGTGTTACGTGTCTGCCAGTGCTGCCAACACAAGCTCGTTAAACTCCGCATGAGTCGCATGACGCATCTCCAGCCTTAGTAAAAAATATATAAGATAGATATCTATCTGAGACGGCGCTTAGATCCATTGAAAGTGATTACCTGATACGGCCTTTGCTTTACGTGTTGTTAAGATGATGTCACGATTATTTTAATTAACCTCTAATTATCACAATGCCTTTGCTACACATTTCACTGACAACCGACCGTGAAGGAGAGCGGATCTCTACTGACGAAATTGATACAATTTATCCCGCGCTCCTGAATTAAAATCTATTTGGTTTTATAATATACGATTTAAATACCAAATTGAATAAAAATACGAATATTTCACTGAACCTTATACTAGATTGGGAGTTGGGACGATAATACCAGGATTTTAAATGTAAGCCAACTCAGGTGTGATGTGTGTGATTCATATCCTCGGACGTACCTATACGGCTTTGAATTGACTTTCATTTGATTTATCTACTAATCGCTTATTGTATGATATTACATTATCATAATTATATTATTTGATAAAGCAGGTATTCTTGGAATCTCATAGATTACCATTCTCACTAGATACCATGCGTTTTTAACCGATCTTATCAACATTCACATCTCCTGTCTACCTGCGACCCGCTGAACACTCACGAGATACATTTTTATAGTGGTGTCCCGAGTGGTTTTTTCCTTGTGTCCATAAAAGTGGGCAGCGGAGTGCAAGACGGACGGGCGAGGCCGGCCCGCTGCCGGCGCGTCGCGAGTGAAGGCCGGTCAGCGGCCGCGGCTTATCGACAATCGCCGCGATTAGCCGCACTGCGCCCGCGCACCTATTCCGACCGACCACTGTCGATACTGCCAAATTGAGATTAATAGACAAATCTATCGGATGAAAAAGAGTTGCCGTGATTAGCAATAATATCGTCTTTTTCTGATAGAATGCACTTCTAAACAAAAATATAATGCTTGTAGTATCTTCATCCCGTAAAGGTCTAGAGCAAACATCACGACTTTTCACAATATCATGGAAGCTAGGATATAATCTAGTTCGAACCAGTTTAGATATTCGCAATGTGAAACAGAATAAGGCAGCTGGTAATGTATGCGAGTTGTCCACGTGCCGCCCTGCCGCCGCAGCCTACACGGCAAGTGACTTTATCGCACTAGAATGCACCTTTGTCAGACTTGCTACTTTTGCATTTTATGTCAATAACTTGTTTTTCGATGATAATAGAAGTTAAACTCAAATTGCTGCTTGATAAGTGCACTTCAAGTCTTTAATTAATTTAACTAAGGAGTCAATTGTAGCCAGAATCAGAAGAGAGAAAAATACAGTTAAAAAGTTACTAATAAAGACCATAATCAAGACTCTATATTATTCAAGAATGTCAGAACATTATCAGATGTGGCGTAGCATTCGTACGTAAAGAGACCAATAATAGCAGATGGTCCGTTGAATCCGACGTTGAAGCCGCCGTTGGTCCCGGGGAAATAGTGCAATGAAAAAGTTCCACCTGCCATTGACGTTCCATAATAATATGTCACTGAAACTTTTAATTGCTTTTGGGAGTCTACATTTGGTCTACATTGAACAGTTACTCTGTTTTTTTCATGTAATGCACACAAGGCTGGTAGGTATAACGGGATGGAAGACAAACATTTCCACGGGAAAATCTTTTAAGACGCTCGAAACACTAGTGATACATAAAATGTACTCTGAATTACAAACGTTGAAGGTAGACAGCTATTTAGATAAATTGAGTTAATTAAGAACTAGTACGAAGTGGGTTTTTTACGCAGTGACACAGTTACAAAGGGTCTCATTGGGAAACTTATTAAAAGGTATAAGTAGTTTTATTTTATTGTTAGGTACTTCGCAAAGTAGATCCGTAATAAAATATCAATCTATAGATGCTTCCATACAAAAAATAATAATTTATGAAGATGCACACAATTTGCACGGAGCATCCACATTTATTTTCAGGTATCTCATTCTATGAGATATAGGTATACATAAAAGTGCATAATATCGCGTATGTGGCCAGGACAGTTTTTTTGCCATTCTCATTCAACCACCGTACAGTTATCCCGCTCAGCTAGGTGTTACTGACACAAAGCAAGGTTAATGCGAGGTACACGGCCGAGCTTGCCCAGCGTCTTCCGACCCTCAGGTAAACGAATCATTTATAGACTCTCCGAACGTGAGAGCCCTAATTAAGAACACACAAACCATGGGTTCTAGTCTCATATTCAAATGGGTCCGGTGCCAATAAAAGTTAATGGGCATATTAATTGTCAAAGCGCGGCAAAGCTATGACTTGCAATCCCAACTTTCATAATTATGCAGACAGACCGCATGTACAATATCTTTACCAAGTCATTACACTTTTATTTTTAAATCGAAATGGGTTTATTATACCTACCTGCTGATAAAATTAATGCACTGACCTTTTTGGTAAACAACAAAAGTTTACGAACTTTTCATAGCACTGACAACGATTAAAGTGCATCCAGATTAAACATGATGATAAACGCATAAAGTTGATAGGGGGTCCTACCTACCTGAGTATAAAGGGAATGTAATAATGAAGAAATAACCGTCAATATTATTGAAGGAATGCCGAGTAATTATGAATAAGCCTGCGCGGTTGTTGTTTCGGTCCGGCCCGGCGCGCCGGCGAGTGCGCCGGGTGCGTCTCGGTATCTCTAATGAGGTGTTCCCGTCAATGGGTGCATCAATGCTACGATCTCTAACGTTAACTTTATCGTACCCTTTTTTCTTTTTTTTCTATTCCAATCGAGCTTCGACAAAACATAGCGGGCAGTGCTCCCGTCGGCCCTTGAACTGGTTAGATTCTTTTATTTATTTTTTGATCCCGGCGGCGCGGCGGCCGCTGGTACAGTCTAGAATGCCGGCGGGATCCTGCGTACACTCCTTCCTTCTTTTATTTTTAGTTCGCACGGAAAAGGTGGTCGACCAGGGTCAATCACCGAGGCTTTTACCCCGACGCTAGCTGCAGCTGGTGCCCATTGCACAATAGTAGAACCTCTTTCTGGAATATTGTTGAGTTATTTATAGAATGCACTTGATGCGCTATGTCGGCTATTAAATATTTTAGTAATAATAATGTAAGTAGTGTAGCTGCCGCTGGTTATTCTAGGAATTGGTAATGACTTTTACACAGTCGTGTTATACTTATCAAGATGTAGAGCTTTCATATTTCTTTTATTTTTTTATCCACCAAAACCTTATTATGCATTTAGTAACGTAAGTTAGCCATAGCCATTCTTGTAGAGGTTTGCATTTTGAGGGGCTAAATACCGAAAGAATGGCTTGTTTGCTGTTCCCATAAAATTTTGGAAGACCGTTTAAAATTTACTCTGCAAAAACAAAACTTCGTAGCGGCAAATTGCGCACCGAGGGAAACAAAGTCGTGCCATGTTTATTGTTCGCTGTAACGCCTAAAAGGTTGTTTCGAAATATTTATTTTTAATGGCAAACAGAGATCACGCAAGATAGGTGTAGTTGTCGCGGAGTGGGCAGCGGCTGCGTCACCGCTCGCGCAACCAGGCCAGCCCATCGCTGTCCTTGCATTCTTTGAAGGAATAGTTCAAGCTGGTACCGGTTCATTGACCGGGTCCGCCCCTCACTAATGTGTCGGATCAACCATGCAGCCAGCACGTTCAGGGGAGGTGTCACGCGTTCGGAACACGACTTATAGACCTTTCAGAAGGCGAGGAGTAGATCTTACGGCGATCGCTGAAGACTTTTAAGTCTTACTACGCCGTCTTGGCGATTTTGATGTTTAACTACCTTTAAACGTAATAAACGGTTTAATTTGCAGTACTAAAACTTGTCATTGAATCGGTTCGTTTCTCTTAAGTTACCGATACGTAATTAATGTATAAGTTTTATCTATCTTTTTGTTTTGTAATTTATTTTTAAATATACTTAATCTATGTTAGTATTGACTCAAACCGTAAATTACAACGTGATACATTGTTGCAAATTTATAGGTAGGTAATCAAAACACTAAAAGCGGTTGAATAATTAAACAAGTACCTACGTGCCTATATTTATCTGCATTCACTTCGTAAAAAGACTTATTATGTGCACACTTATATGGCAGGTTTGACTCTATTTGGGCCCTAGTCCATGAGTCATGCTCTAATCTTGAGCACTAAGGTGAACTCCATCTGTGTACATGGCGACGTTGCATGGACAGAGGTCTCCTGCACAATATCGAGCGAAGTCAATGACCTGCGCAATATAATAGCTTTACTAATTACGAGAACACACAGTAATTATATTTCCTAGTAAACTATTAAAAGTGTGCCTAATCGATGTGAGCTCTAATTTTAGTTAACTTTGTTTTAATTCGAGATACGTCAAACCTGTCAAAAAGTTATTAGGGTTCCAAAAAATGTCAAGGCAACGGACTCATCTAAAAAATATTGATTGTTTATTATGGTTTGTGTATTAATGATGATTGGCTAAGTCATTTCTTACACTTAAATAGCAATAACTCATGATTTTCATATAACTCGGGCATTCCATAACTTGTTTTTAATGTCATAATGTCCGACCATGACACGAATCAATAAAAGCATTTTTTCAGGATAGCTACGTTGCTGTAACCTAATGTCCAATACAATAAATGTAGGGAAGGTGAACTTGGAAATACAGAAAAGGAATACAGAAAAGCATGATTAAAGTTTCTGATAGGTATGCTAAGCATTAACATGCATAGTAAAATTAAGCATTTTCGCCAAGCATACCGTACAGTCGGGGACGTCGGGGTGCGTGAAACTAGCCTCCGCCAATGTCAACTGGGCCTGAAGACTGCTAATTGACAGATTAAGATTAAATCATTTCAATCGTAATTTCTAAGGGAGTTATGATAGTACTCTATCAAATAAAACATTCCCTGTATTGTTTGTAAAGCTATTGAAATGTATAAAATTTAGCAGACTTCGGGTACTGAACCTTAAATAAGTCTGGCCCAACTGGATCGGAGCTAGAGCTTTGACTAAAAAATAACATGAAAACATTCATAGAGATGGCTGTTTCTTCTCCTCTACTCCGTTTTTGCAACAACTAGTATAGTTAAGAAGATAGATGGAATTCAAAAGTATAGGAATTCTGGAAGCCCCACATTGCCCCAGTAATATATTTCCAATGTTGTTTTGGATACTTCTTGGTGTACCTAGATGTGACTGACTGACTGACCCTGGAGGCATAAATCAGAAAACTAAATCTGAAACTACTTTACAAACAAATTGGTCTTCATCGATCGCAGTTGGATTAAAGTACAGAGCCTGCCGACTTATGAATATGATTATACAAGTGGAAATATCTATAGGTAGCTCTGCAGTAGATAAAAAAGGAGATGCGTTTTTACAAATGGGTTATGAGCAATAACAGAGATCAGAATCCTATTCAAAACTTTTCAAACAAGAAATAAAATAGTAGACCTAAAGGAAGACCGAATGTTTCTTCCACATGTATACAAACGTCAAACATACCACGTTAAAAAACACACACTTTAAAAAAAATTATTGTGATAGCGATAGACGAAAAGCAATAAGCATTGTGAGCTGACAAGTTCGAGTAAGTAACTCGCAATGCGCCAAAAACGGCCGTGACTGCCATAATTATTGTGAATGTGAAAACTACAAGGGTAAATGAAAAAAAAAACCTAGGTACCCAACTTATACAAAATACATAATAAAATTATAAATTTTTAAATATATGACTTAACGATTCAAAATAATTTAAAAAATCCAATTTTAATATTATAGAAAAAAACCTTCGAGAATGCTGGCGCAGAATTGCCATAGATCCCGAGCTTGTTTACCGATGAAAACTGTTTACTACAACTCTGCATACCACATACTTATTGCGAGACATGAGTATCTATGTATGAAATGTAAAAGTATTTGAATTCACGGTAGGTAATTGTATAGAATTTAATAAAAACCTACAAGAGTTAGAAATTCAGACATAAAATGAAGCCTAGATTTTCAGGCGTTCCACTTCGCAATTAAAACTTTACTCGCTCACACGCTAGGAAAGATAAACTAACAAATGTTTCCCCGTTCTGCTAAAACACAATTTGCTTTAGATAGATTCCCACATTCTAAAGCCACTTTATATGCGAGTCGTGAAGGCACAATAACACACTTTGGCTGCTCTTATTAAGATTTTCGTGACTGACTTTCCATTTATCAAGTACCTTGTTCGGCCCAAGTTAAGGTACAAACAACTTGACCCTTCTCTAGCAACATAAGTGCTTAGTCGGCCAGTAAACCTAGCGACCGTAGTAACCTACCTTCAAATATAGCGTATGGATTGGTATAATAAAATTATTGAGGTATCGATAAGTAGATGTAATTGTTAGTACGGTTTTGGGTAAAGAATTACAAACACAATGTTAGATAAGTAAGGTCATGAAACAGTATAATAATAATCTATAAATAACTAGTCTTTTAGCTCGTTATTGTAAGTCCTTAACATTAAATTATAAAAAACCAGAAGCCGATTGTTTGCTACTTGGCAATTCGAAGACATGTCAACTGGTGAAGCGCATAACTCTCTAAAGTCCACAAACATTTTGGTGTGTTGACAATGGAGGTGCGAGTTTCACATTTCGTCGGCGAGTGTACTGCACAGGGCGATGCGGCTAAGTCGCCTCCATGTTTACAAACAAAAAGATCAACGCACGCGAAGTAGGTTAGCGCAGCGGCGACGGCGCACGCTCTCCGCCCGCCCGCAGTGTTGCGCGGGTCGGGGTCTCCGGCTGCCCGCGCCGCACCACACCCACACCAACACATTAACAAACCACTATTGGAATAGTCACCCATCATCATCAACATCACTTAACCTCCAACCGAACAAGAATGCGGCACAAATTACCCGATATCCGTCAGCCAATTTAAACGAATGCCGGTGAAAACACGATGACATCTCATTACACTAACGAGATAACTACGATATCTTGACCAGAAGTCGTCGGGATGTTGAATGTGCTAGAGAAATCGATAGCTTATCTCCAGCAAACCACACCGGAAGAAAGTTCGTAGCGATTTGCATGGAGTGGTGCGCGGGCGCGGCGACGGCGATGCCCCACATAGACACGGCTCATGGTTTATTGTCGCAGACCTATTTCCGTGGGTGCACGATCACGAGCCCCGCACACTGACACACTTCCTCACTCCGAAAGTTTCTCTCGCTCCGATAGAGAAACTTACAATATCTAATAACACCGCATCCGTATATGCAGATTTCCCGAGCGAGCCTCCATTGACCTAACCTAAATACGGACATTATGCAGTACCTTAAGATGAAATACTTTGATTGTATTGTGAGGGAGATGTAAGAGCTTTTGTATACAGAATGTTTAATCCCAATCCAACAGCGGTAAAATCGTTAAGTATCGGCTGGCTGCTGGTTTATTGGACTGACTAACATAAAAGGTGTTAATTAACCGAACTGAAATGAAATGAAGCATCAATGACAACATCAACTCGATTTCATTGCAAAGCCGTGAAGAAAAACTTGCACTACCTAGTGCTACGTTAGAAAGCGTAGCCATTTCACCATAAGGCCTAGAAAGTGTACATAGGAAGAAAGTGAAAAAGTAATGGGTAGCGGGAAAAAATCCGAGCTAAAGGTACCTGCGGGTAGAAACGCGGGAAATGCACCTGAGACGGGGGACAATACCAGTTCGCGAGAGCTAAGAATATCTCGAGGTTTCCATCACGTCCGCCATCACTTTTTCTCTTAGTTGAAACTGCAGCTGCATGCTTTTCTCGGCGCATCATATGTGTTTGCGTAGCTCTTATATGTAGGCATCTATCTATGCACTCATTTTTACTTTCTTTTCCGTTCGCTCTTACTTGTTCGTTCCTAAGTTTTGTATTTCAGCCAAAAAGCTACGGTTTCAGTGCAGCTTTATAACAAAGAAAATCTGCATTGTATCTAGAGGTAACATCTTAATCTGTGCGAGTGCATATTGACAAATTGCATTGGTACATACATTTTTATAACGTTTCTAAAATCCAATTAAAAGTTTTTTAGTTCATTTTAAATTTTCATTTGTAGTTTCTACTTGTATTAAATCATTTCGCTTCTTCTTAGCGTGTCGGTGCAAATATTAAAGTTGGAGTAGCGATTGTGACCATGGTGGAAAGATCGAGCCAGCCAGTAAGCCAGATTTTCGTCCAAAATATTGAAGAAGTCGATTGAGGAAAGTTGGAAAACTATTGCGTGATTATTATTCGTAGCGTAACTTCAATATCCTTTTGACATGGATAACTATGCTATGTAAGTATTAATTTGTACTTGTTATTATTATTCTACCTTAGAAACCTATAAGTTTTCCTCAATTTGACCTCCATTTGAAATTGAACTAAGTATTTTCTATAAATTATTATGCATTTAATACATAGGTAATACAAATTTGAGTTTCACTAATAAACAACATTAAAAAGATGCATTTTTATCTCTCAAGAAAAAATAGAGGTTACTGTGCCAACGCCGAATCAAACGAGCAAACGCATTCTAGAAAAACAACTTTGTTAATGGCAGCCGGAATTCCTCTCTATTGTTGGAGTATCTGAAAGTGAAACAGTGATGCGGCGATCACGCACTCGCATGCACCGGACGCGTCCAACCGAGACCCCGGCTCCTTGTGACAACCGAAGTACCAGAGAGAGCACCCCAGCTATTCTACTCATACATGACACGCCTCAGCTTCGTCTCAGTTTCTCATTGTGTCAGCTGCGTTAAATAGTTCGGATGGCCACATGCGATGCTTGCAACGTAAAAACTCAAACTCTAGTTGTTGCTAACGCACGACAATTGCGTGCCTTATTGATCGGCATCAACTAACGTTTATTAATCAATCTTCGCACGGCCGGATATCATTAATTTTCAGAACAGGAAAATGGTTAAAAGAATAAGAAGAATTTTTAAGTGTTGTTCATTCGCTTTCGCATTAAATAAGTGAATTTCTTAAAGTTATTACAAATATTTTACGTCTGGTTACTTCAAGATTTAAAATAAAAGCTCTTAAGTCCGTTAAACAAGATCAAGCTGATTATTGTTATATTCAAATTTTACAAGTACGCCTACCCATCTTCACAAATGAAAATACAGTGTGCTAACAATATGTTCTGCCAGGTCGGGAAAGCCGTGCAACTTAGTGACATCGAGAGAAAGAGTGTGAACGAGAGAGATGGGCATTTCACCGCGCGGGGTCAACGGCCCGCGTACTGTCGCTGATTGTGGCCCAATTGCCGTATGTGGGTCTAGGCCGGGGTTCGTCGACCTGCCGACACACTTGCGCCCGCGCAGAGCTTTCACGCCCCCGGCTCAGGCCACAGCGGAAGCGGGGAGGCGGGAGGGGGGCGGCCGCGGAAAGCGGAGGAAAACTAACGACAGGGCGGGCGATGTGGAAGTGGCTACGCAATTTACGCGTATGCTCTGCGCAAACTTTCGTGTTTGACTACAAGTGTTGTGTTTACTTTTTAAAGAGTTCGAGGAGGTGTGGTTGTTGGTTTTATTATGGTTACTGGCCAAATACCTTGCATCTTTTAATTACTTGTTATGAGAATTGGAGGACTTGCCAAAAAATTGTTGAAGCTACGCATGATGTTACCACTTAGGTTCATATCGTATTGAAAACGTCACACATCCAGCAGTTAAATTGCTGCGGACGTTGATTGCGAACAAACCTCAACAACAGAATCATTCATAAGTGGAATGGTATCTTTAAAACCGTTGGCATGTACCTAACTAGATTTGCTGTCATGTAAGTACGCATATTATTATGTACGTATATGGCTACAACAAAGGGCTTGATCTTGAACAAGGGAGTCGATTCTAATGGAGGCGTAATCAATCAGCCACTCAGCCGTAGGCGAGTAGCTGGTGATTTGCATCGCGTAGGAGAGAACTAACAAGGTCGGGAATGTAGATCAAGGTCATAATGAGAAGAACAAAACTCTTGAGAGATAGTGTTGACCTCACGGTTCATTATCGACTCGCGCACTAGACCACTCTATCTACAGCTACATTACTTATGTATAATTTTATAATTTAGTAATTGTAGCGTACACATGCCACGACTAGGTAAGTATATAAACAGAGACACGCTTCATGTTCATGTTTGGTGTTTTGAATAACGTTTTTTTTTTTAATTCAGACTATTTTCAGGAAAGTTGTGTTGTAAGTACCAATTTTTGGGTGTAACAAATAGAATAATTTCGAAAACAATTGTGGGTGATATAAATTGTGTATACATGTTGTTACATTTTGTACTTAATATTAGTTACTCTAAATATATTACTAGTCAATGCTATGAACTAGTGTAAACACTTATTATTTTGCAACAAGATAACATCACTGTAACTTTCTAACTTTAGTAACCCCTTGAATAAACGGCCATTAACTTTTATGTTATCTGTTGTTGTTTACAACACTTACTGCTACGAAGAATGGGCAGTAAATGAAGTTAAGAAATTAACTACTACTATTTAATAAATTAAAATGCAATTCACAGGTAGAACCGCTTACCATTTGATATATGTACTTACTCAAATAAAGTAGCCAGCTTTTAAAGCAGCAGCTATACTTTTGTACTTAGCTTATCGAACTCAAAGAACATATTTTATCATTCAAGTTAGTTAGTTTGCTAAGGTACAAAAGTGTACGGCATAAAATATGAAGCTGACCGTACCAATTCTTTCTGTGTATAATTTATTTAACGGTAGATGTACCATCACGAGATAAACTGCGTCATTAATATCAGCTAATAAATCGAGTGTAAAACAAAAAGTGTAGTGTTCTGTTTCGAATTCATTGATTATCCCATTTTTAACACACAGATAAAAAGACCGAATAAACACGACTCTGAGTATTTTTTTCTTCTCTCGAAGAAGAAATAAGTACTTTTTGGAAGTCCAAAGGCACCCAGGGAATATAATATTATGTTGATACCTAAATCATAAATAAATGCAGTGGATTCAAAATTTGAAGAAAATTACGTAATAAAGCGTATGTAAATTACTGCGATGATGTGGTTTGATTCCTCATCGTGGTTACAATCACAATTGTTCTGATGCCTCCACGGGAGTAACAGACATAAAATTTATCAGAGAGGAAATCAAATAAATTTGGCTTCGATGTGAATTTGAAACACCGTAAGAAACTCAATTTATTTGAGGAATTTTAACTCATACCTACTCAAAATGTGAACAGTCAAAATGTTGTTGCGGTATATTTTACATACTTTGCACGCATTTTCCCTAGACAATGCAGATATTCAAACAACGATAAATCTATGGCGGCGCGACATGTTGTGGAGTTTATTTATTTATTTGAAGACCAACAAATGATACACTTGTTATGTTACATACATCAAGGCTCTTCTTTCATAGCAAGGAGTTCTCATATTCAAGTAAGGACTCACAAACTCAGTTCACCGCTTATGTAGTACCGCCTTGCCGCTTATGTAGTATCACTCTAGGAACAGAAAAAACAAAGGTATTTCCGTACTACTACTTTGAAACCTGCCTTTGTGAGGCACTCGGTTGCTAAGCGGAAAGTAGCTAGCGGCGATGCCTTTCATTCAACCCTCGCAGCCACGTCACCTCGCAGGCACGAGTGACTCACTTCTATAAATAGCACTTCCCAGACCAATCTTCGCGGAATCCACTTTTCCTGGACTCTATCCGGTCTTTTAGACCACCTCACTATACGAGTATGTGCGTCATCTGCACCTTTAAGGTTTTAATTGGTAGGTGGGAAGCGGATTTTTATATGCAGTTGTTATTTTTTGCAGTCTCAATCGTGTAGGAAGATCGATTTCATACACGACACGATTTCATGCTATATAGCTATAGATCAGTTAGTATTTGCTTAGGTACTCATAGGAAGTAGTGCATAGTCTGTATTGAACAAGCTTAAAACCATGCATTGATTATGTATAATTTGAATACATGTTCCTTATAAGTAACTGCATAGAAATCAATATCCAACCGCCCCTACAGCAAATAGGCACTAATTTGGTTTTCCCAGAAGGCGCATTGAAAAGGTTGCATACAAAATGGTACTATTACTGTCAATCGATAGAAAGGGTAGTAGGTGGAATATATTTAATAAAACATCAGTAGCATTCAGTTGCATTCTTCTCTCTTTATTAAGGTGTTGGGTGTTGCACTTTTAAACAAGTATGTAGTTACATTTAAGAATTAACTTCAGCCACAAGCAGTTCTTATTTGCTCGGCAAGGAAAATGTTGGAACAGTCTTAAGTTACTGTTTAGTTGAGTTCATCGGGGATGACCACAGCGGGTGCGGGCATGGGAGCGGGCATGGCGGGGGCGGGCAGAGCCACGGGGGCGGGGGAGGGCGCGACCACCTCAGGCATGACGGGGCTGGGCAGAGACACGGGGGCGGGGGCAGGCGCGGCGACTCCGGGGAGCACGGGGGCGGGCAGGGTCACGGGGGCGGGCAGAGGCACGGGCATCACGGGGGTGGGCACACCGGGGAGAATTCCGGGCAGAGCAGGGGCGGGCACGGGGAGGGGTGCAGGGGCCGGAGCCGGAGCCGGAGCAGGGACCGGGGCGGGAGAGGGCAGAGCAGGGGTGGGCACGGGGGCAACGGGCAGAGGCACGGGCATGATGGGGGTGGGCAGGCCGGGGGCGACGATGACGGGCGTGGGCTTGACGATGTCCACGGCGGGGTGTCCGACGGGGCCCTCCACGGCCACGGCGTCGCTGTTGCCGCCCTCCACGTTCACGACGATCTGCACGAGCGCGGGGCGCGCCGCCGCCACGGCCACCAGGGCGAAAAGAGCGATGAATACCTTCATGATGGATGAGCTGCAATAATCAATTTAAGAACATTAATTCGAGCTGCTTCCTGTTACAGGGTATGTTTTATCAGGAACATAGATTTTGGGAAGTTAGTTACTTATGAAATAAAAAGGCACTTTAACTTACCTTGTATTGTTTAAATGTCAAAAGACAATTTGATACGGATAATACTGGTCCTCTTTTTATATTGGAATGAAAGTCATAAACTTGCTATCATATCAGATTAGGGGTATTAGCTGTTTCTTTATTCGCCAATATCCTGCTATAAATTATTAATGTTTATCAATGATTATATTAATTGTTATGACGAGCATCAACTATTTGTTCCCGACCGTGACGATTCATCAAATAAAAAAAAGCATGAATCATCATGATATGGCGTATCTCAATAATTCCTTTGCCAGAAGATCGCCGCCGCACCACTAGGTACAGTGCCGATTGCTGGTCAGACGTGAATGACATATCCAGAATCCTAGAATGCTTTTGGCGATATAGCAACATTAAATCACTTACTCTTCAAGATTTGGTAATGTTTTGTATATCCTACCATAGTTTTTAACTCGTTATCGTGTCTTATCTATTCTGCATAACGTGAACCCAGTACCTAACTATCCTAACTATTCAATAATTTCTTTCAAAAGCTCAGACGCAACAATAGCCGTATTATTGAACAAACGTTGGCTATAAAAGTTTTATTCTCTTCAAGTCTCTTTCACCTTAACCTCTTTCAGCTTACTCAGTTAAACTGAAGTGACAAACGCCTGGTCCAGCTCATCATTAGCCACGATATCTTGGCCAGATCATTGTTGTAACGTCAGTTGTTTCATTGGGAAGATCTTTGTACATGCTGTTGGAGGTGAGAGATGCGTCGCTTCATTTTATATTGAAATTACAGCTCGGCACCTCCTGCTACAGAGACCGTAAGAGAAGCGTGAGCTTGAACGCGGTTCTTGTACTGCACGAAGTCACCATAGAAGGTCGCCATTCGGGTGTTTTGTTTTAATGCCAAAAGATTACATATCAGTTTTGCTGGGCGTGGGCGTCCCACTGGTCTTTGGCATCGGTTTTCTTACTGTTCATCAGTCATCCCAAAAGCTTGCATGCGTTATTTATTTTGTCATTGACATTCTAAGAAGACGACCTTAGTGGATAATGGTGAAAAGTCGGAAAATTTGCCGCCATGGAAACGTGCGGAACTGTCCATCTGCTGGCGCCCATTAGTGGGCTGTATAATGGTGTATTTCCCGTCGAGTCGACTGGCGCGGTGGAAAGCCACGGAGCGGGTCGGGAAAGAGCCGGCTGCTCTATGAGACGCGTGGAAACTGTGCCACGTCGCGCCTTCTCTCAGTAAAAGTACTTTCTTCGAGCCGCTTTCGGAAACTCGACGCGATTGGATTTCCTCGCTATAGTAACCTTGTTAGATGTGACATAAGGTGCTACGTGTGCTCTATAATTAAGTCTCTCGGCAGTTTTATCGCCGTTCCGAGAAGCGGCAATCGATACGGTAATAGCGTGAGAAATGGCACGGGTTGATGTTTTGCTGTGTTGTTTGTTGTTATTCAGACAAAAGAGATCATAAGACAACAAAGATGGTGGACAGAACATATCGGATGAGGGTGCAGAATTTATCCATGATCTACAATAATAATCATAACGTTATATAACGTAATCATTGCCAGAATATAGTCGATAGTCGTCCTAACTCGCTTGGTATGGTCATCGCTACTTTCCATCAGTTTTGTGGGCTCCAAACTTTATACCAAATTTATTTATTTATTTATTTATGCTTTTATTGCACAATTTACAAAAGTAGATATACAATGAGGTGGACATAATGCTAAGAGCATTCTCTACCAGTCAAGACTGCCTGCAGGAGGTTCAGGAGCAGAAAGTAGGGAAGTGCAAAAAAATAACAAAAATCACAATCAATCAATGAATCTAAGCCCGAATCTGAAATCAGAATTTAAAAATTCGCGAAAAAAAAAATTATTTTCCTATATTAAAAAGTCACGTGACCAACAAAGTTTCTATGGAAAATGATTTTTTTTTTCGCGAATTTTCAAATTCTGATTTCATTTTCAGGCTTAGATATACCATGCTGCACATGTAGGTTTCGGCTTATTATACCCTTTTTGCAACACCCTGTATAAAAAAATATTATATAAAGGTACCTATAGGGTACCTAACATTCTAATAATATATAATCGAAATTATCATCATCGAAATATACCTAAATACAACTTCAGTCCGTATCTGCTCCCTTAATATAGAAGGAATAAGTGTAGTTTTTAGTGACCTGTATAAATTCTTATTTTAATATTATTTTATGTAACCAGTAAAGCCATACGATAAATAAATAAATAAATACTTAATATACGTAGAAACTTCAACTGAAACAAAACCAGCAATAAATATTTCATCTCACATGTAAAAAGGCAAATGCAGAAAATAATTTTAGCTAGGCAGGTAAGCTACTGCATTCTCAGACAGAAAACTTGAGCCAAACTGTACAAAAAGTTAGTAGCAAATCAACGAAAACTATGGCAAAGCAGAAATTTCATGCAGACGTGTCGCAAAAAGACTATGAAAGGTTCGCGGTTCAGACCATCTAGAATCTAGGTCAAATAGATGGTGTTATAATAACGATGAGGTTCGAAGATTTTATATAGGTAATTATGATTATTGGAAGTGTTATTACTTAATAGCTCTAAAAGCACTTGCTTTAAATCCTTTTTTTTCTAACTTAGGCTAGAAGCCATGTCGAATCAAAATCGAAGCACTAAAAGTTAGCTGTATAGGTATAGGACTCTATGAACTGCATGTAGAGTAGTGTTATTTTGATATACTTTATATCAAGATAGGAAAAAATACGTGTTTTTGGTTAAAATTTTCTTACAAATTAGTATCTTTATGGATTTGTGATAATACCTATATGATAAATACATAGATAGAAGTAATAAATAAAGCATTCCTTTTTTATTGTATCCGCCATTTCCTTCATATATTTTAACAGTACGACCTATACGTAGGTACTATATAAGTTGTTTTATTTATTTATCTTATCGTATGCTTACATGTGTAAGAGATTTGTAATTTTTTACAGTACAAGTATATGTACCTACCTACCTAAGTTTTTGGATGATCTTTCAAGTCTTGAAATATATTTTGTACAAAGATGCAATAAAAGAAATAAGTACTTATGTTAGTTTTAGATACTTAAGTATTTAGTAGGTAAGTATTTAAACATTTAAATTCGGTAAGGACTTAGTGTACTTAGGTATATTTAAGTATATTATGTGGATTGAGTGTGATCATGATGAGGCACCTCCGAATGGTACCTACCCTGTTGTATGGTTATACCTTGTTTCACGGGGAAAGACATCTGACAGAACCCTTATTACATTCGAATAAGGGGAGTTTTGTTTGTATCAGATGTCTTTCTCCGTGAAATGGAATATAGCAAACATCACATCGTACAAGCTGCGCTGATGATAAATGTACAGCCATGTATGTTAGATGAAACCTCCAGTCTGGATACTAAATGTAGATCTCATCCGACATGGGGATTGTTTCGACAAAAGCCCCGTTACATGGAATGCCATAAAGGGGGTCTGAATTTCGGCACTTTTTATGTGTCTGGACAGAACAAAGAATCGTTTAACTTCCTCGAAAGCCAATAAAACATTTTCCATTATTGTCGAACTTAACGTTTGCTTCGCCGGCGCACGTGTTGAAATAGGTCAGTGAAATATATTCTACTTCTCATTTGTCTTTTAGCAATATTCCACAGTGGATATTAAGTATATATTTTTGTCAATTTGTGATTATGAGCAACTGTTCATATAAACACGTGGTGTAGATTTGATTCTGAACTAGTGAATTATATTTAAAACATTTACGTTCAAGTTTTACGGTGCCATTACAGACCAATTAAACTGTAATAAATATTTTTCTATGATAAGATAAGTCAGTCGATTAAGATAAACACGTTAGGAAAACATTATCGTCAGTAAGTTTGTTCCGCATAGTAAAATTATACGGCTGTTTTATTGCGTCTAGAAACTTATAAGTTTCTCGTATAACTTTACAGTAGGTGTCAGAAGGGTTTATTTTATCTCATAAATTAAACAACTCAGGTTAAAAATAAAATCATCAGTTTCATCTTGCTAAATGTACTTATGTGAAAGTACTTGAGTAATTTTTTGAAGTGTAAAGCGCAAAGAAAAACAAAATACGACCGCATACTCAGAGCTGCATTGTCAAATGAGGTTATCGACAGACAAGTAAGCCACATTACCGACTACGGAATCGAAGTTATCTTATAGAGCCCTTTCTTTACTCTATTGCCCCCATAGTGAGTGAATGCGAAGTAGCAAGTTGAGTTTATCACTCGGCAGTGGCCGCGGGCCGTGCGCCGGCGCAGTCTCTCTCGCGGCAAATTTCGCCGCTCTCGCCCACTGATCTACATTTCACTGCCAATATGGGTCAATAACTGCCCACGCTGTGCCCCTCCGTTCGCGGCCGTTCACCTCGCCACTCCAAATGATTGTTCGCCAAATGTAAAGCGTAGCTGGAGTTCGTTGACCCCGGTGAGGCTGCTGGCGCGGTGCTCGAAGGCTCCTCGTCGAAGACACTCGGTGCAGTACGCGCGCGCGCCACGCACGTCCGCAACACACACTACACACTCTACAGTCTTGGCGGCGGTGGACAGTATACGATCACATAAGAAAGCTGATAAGGTTTTTATATGTTAGAGTCTTTAAGATATTCGTCATAATATCCAAAAGTCTAAATTAATAACGTTTAGCTAAGTAAAGCTAAAACCTAATCTGAGGTATGCTAATAGCGTTTGTCTTGCTTATCTATGTGGGACAGTCCCTGAAGTTTCACAGCGTGCTCGGCTCGGCGTGCCGGGTAGCAACAGCACCGTTAGCACTCGCGATCGCGCACAGTCGTGGGTTGCTAGTTGCTACGGGCCGCTCGCTGACACTTACCTACCTCGCACTCATCTATAGATCCTTTTGTCAACCATTGAGTGGTGTTGTTGTAAACTCTACCCGATTGTAAAGTAAAAGTTTAGTTCGCGGGACTCAATTCGGAAACATAAATTAAAAGAGAATGTTTACACGCAGAGATAGTTACGTGATAGTTGTAATTAACGAAAAATAAAACGCAGGCTTATTTTACACAGTAGGTAATTTAGCACCGGTGTCAACCGACTCCGTTGCACCCTAAGAAGTGTGTAAGAGACACATCGAATTACCATTTCACAATTTTTCGTGCAAGCCCGCTAGGTTCAGGCAGCGGTTGCTAACAAAAGTAGTTTGACGAGGTGCCATAATTCAGTGCGTACAGAATGTATGTGCGGAATCACGTAGGTAAATAAACAGCTACAGGCTTACACGTGGACTAGTCTTTAGTTGTGCAAACAAAAGCGGACGCTTACGGTTAAAGTGAGCTATAATACAATAAAGCCCGAGGAAAGTGGCGCAGCGCGAGCGGCCGGCTCCCGCCCGAAGTGTCACGTTGAACTCTTACATAAGGGCTGGTCGTGCTTTCGAAAACATAATCGACAATTTCGACCATTTCTTGTACAGATAACAATGTTTTTCTTTTATCAACAACTCTATAAACGGCGCTGATACATAAGAAAGTCGCTCGTTACGACAATTCCACAACTGCGGTCTGCAGCCATATTCGTTAAAATTAAGAATAAAAGTTTGTTTTGCAACACCGAACTTTCTTATTTTATGTAAACAGTTGTTTTGTCGGTTTTACTCTTACCGGTCTATCCAATTCAATACATTTCCAAATAATAATAATATTACTTGCTTTCATGCAGAAGAGCCGTGAGTACTTAATAAGCTTGCATCAAAACGTTCTAATAATAAGGGATTATTAAAACTATAGTGCATACACTTCCACACTAAAGCTTTTTTACGCCGCAGCATTTTTTTACTTTTCATAATTTTTCACTATTTTAACATTATTTACACCTGAATGCGTTTATCCATTGAACATAAATCTAATTACATCTAACAACATCCATTACAGAGAGGCAGATAGAAACTCTAGCGTTTGCTTGTGAGTGCAACAGCAGGGGCCTGGTTGCTCCACATAGTGTAGTTTGTAGCCGATGACTCCTCATGACCCGTCCTCCTTACAGCTGGTTCGAATGTATCTTGCCGAATTTCTCTGCTTCGAGCCGAGCCAATGACAAAAAGCGCTCTGTGCGCCCTACATGCACCTCACCAAACACCATTCAACCCACATAACGCGCTGATTCAAAATACGCTTTTCAGGATAGTTGATTTTCATGGTTATAGTCGCTCTTAGCTGAGTTGGTAAGTTTAGGTTACAGATTTGGATTGCAATGGAAATTGCCTATAATTATACGTAATCATAATAACAAACTAACGACTTTGTCATAGTTATTACACAGTTCAAATGAGCAACAGGAAAATTTATAAGTACAGTAGTTAACACCTAGTCGAGATAAACTGAGTTATATCATGCAGCAAACGCTACTATAGCCGCTGATAACAGTCGTAGTAAAATTTGCTATCAATTAATTTGATACTCGGCGTGTAATTCATCACTTCCCACTACGCAGTTTGTAGATTTCCACATCGGTTATCTATTTGGACGTTTCGGCGTTTGTTTTGTACAAATGCACGATCGGTATTTTTCCATGTATACCGTATTATTGTTTAGAGTAGTCGCAGCATCCAAACGCGTTCATACCCGAAATAAACTAGTTCTTGGCTACCGTAATACGGGAACCTACTAACCGACTAAAGACGAACCGAGCTTCTCAATTCTTTTTTTTTTTGCTTTCCGGTCCCATAACTCGCTAACCAGTTACTCGCACCGAAACCAGCAGCAACATTTCTCTTATGGTACTCTCATCATGCTACCAAATTATGTAAATGAATTAATAATAAAGAGCGGGTGTCTCAATGTTTCATCGAATTTGTTAAATGTCACTATAAATTTTATTACGTGGGTTACAATATTTCTTAATTTAGGAAACGTTTCGTAACGTCCAATATGCATGTATGCGTGGTTTCACTTCTGTCGCTAGGAAGCTGCCCACAGTTAAACACATCGGGTATTTCCCTGCTGCTGGTAGAGATAATCATAGGGAAACTCCGTTTAAAAATATTCAGTTAGTTATCTGTATTTTTCCTATTTGTTCTGGAAAAATTGGAAAATTATTTACATTACCATTGGTTTTTAATGCTAATAGTCAATTTAAAATGTATGTGTTCAATAAAAGCATATATGGCATATTAAATGTGTATTCGCACTTGGAAACCTAGATAAGCAAATCTTGTAAATTATCATGAAGAATAAATAAATCTGATGTTAATCGGATTTCAATTAATTCCCTAAGTAAATGGCGAGGTGCGGCGAACCCAATGCAAAAACGAAACTTTCAAAATACTACTAGGTAGCGGTTTTGCGTCACAGTTCAGTAGCCTCTGCGATCGCTGATTTTAATTAAGTACTTGCAAGCCTGTTTTTGCTCAAGATTATTTAAATCACACTACGAAGTTTCATTATAAAAATATAAACACAAAAAATGCTAGGCAATCTATTTTTATCCTGACGCCAACTTTCGTTGGTGAGTTTCAATAAGAGACTTAAAAATGCTCTCTAAATTACCTGACGTCGTTATTGGAAAAAGCAACTGGAAGAGCAAGTCATGAAATTCAGGGAATTTAACGAAAACATGCTGCGATGCTGCGCAGTGGCAGAGCGACTTTGTGTTCAACCGGCCACCGGCTACGTGTAGTGCAGGGTCAGTGTTGGGTTTTCAAAAACTATATCAATGATTGATTAATTGATATGTTTTTATTATATATATGGTATAGAAGGCGTGTCGCCCGCGTAGCCTGCGGGGCGCGGGGCGCGGGGCGCGGCGTGTGGGTGCGGGCAACAGCTGACGCGCGCTAAATGTCGTCGCTCGCGCGCGGCCTCCGCCATCACGAACGGCCTTTGCAGTTCGGCTCGGTCGACGACCCCGGCAACAGTTCGATGACCGCGCACTAAGTTTTCACTTTCGTTCACAAAGGATAACTGTACCCGCCTCGTAGCTACGTCACGTGCGCACGCCCTTCTGCCTTCTACGATTCCGCACGCAGAGCGCTCGATCGATACCGCTCTTCCTGGACTCTGTGGCGAATACGCAATCGCGCCCATCAGAGACTGGGCAAAAACTGCACATCTTGCTAGGTATGTCACGCCGACTTATCCTGCGCTACCTCCGTGTTATGGTAATACGTAACTATAAGCCACAAAGTTTTCCTGAAATGTGCTCTTGCGATTGCAGTTGCCTGTTGTCCATACTCTACATATAGATAATTATCTACTCTAAAAGTATAAAAAATACAAATTAAAGCTAGGTACCTACCCACCTACCGTATAAAATAAAACTAAACGCTCGTTTGTCCGTCACCCGTGCGAGGAGGTTGTTGCTCTAGTAATAGTCGGTGTCGTAACTACCATTGCGTTGGACCGGTGACATTTTTGATTACTTTGTTTGAATTAGGTAATTTACGAATTGGTGGAAGCGAGAGGGTAACAGTGCGTGGGGTTGGTCGGCCGGCTGCTGCAGGTTTGACAGTGGTTGCGCAAGCGCCGGTCGACGACTCGATTATGTCAGCAGTTTACGTAAGCGCTGGCTCGCAGCCCGCAGCGGGCCCGCACTCGGCCCGCGCTGCGGCTCCACCCACACCGATAAGCCCCGCCATTGTTCAACACAATATTGTTAACAACCCATTATCGAACACTTACGGTACAAACGTTAACAACATTATTCCCCGTTAATCATCCATTGAGATCTGATTAAATTAAGATCCACAATAGACCGCCCGACGCTGAGTTGATTTAGTTAAATAGCCTGTAGCATCGCTTTGTGCGTGTTGCGCAAGCGCACCAACCTTCTATTAAGTTCAACCTTTCGCGTATCGATTAATGCCTAATTTCAAAATCGCTCATTGTCGGCATGGCAACGGTGCCCCGGAGGAGTAATTATGCGATGTGGTGTGTGCGAGAGAAGGGGCTGGTCGCGTTGCGTCAGCGTGGCGGAGAGCGGCCGCCGCAACGCACAAGGTTGCAGAGGTTCAATGCTCTAGAAATGAGACGCTGGCGACCCCGAGCGGATCCGTGCGGAGCGCCAGCGCCCCCGCGCCGTCGCACGCTGCACGCTGCGCACGCGCAGCCACACCAACACACCAGCCTGATCCCAAACCTAACAAAGCGCTTTGTGTACATTTTACACACAACCTATATTTTTATTTATTTTAAACAAGTAAGAATTTTGCCAAATCCTAACTAATCCTAATCCTAACTAATATTATAAATGCGAAAGTAACTGTGTCTGTCTGTCTGTCTGTTACTCTTTCACGCCAAAACTACTGAACGGATTTGAATGAAATTGGGTATACATATGGTCTAGACCCTGAGAAAGAACATAGGCTACTTTTTATCTCGAAATTCCCACGGGAACATCTTTTTAAGGCGAAGCGAAGCTCGCGGGCACAGCTAGTTATACATATAAAGTTGGAGGTGTTGTTTACATGTATGTAGTTATTATTTAAAAGGTTATGGCTAGCAGCAACAATAAATTGAGTACCTAGCCATGTAATGTATTGTATCGTTATTTATTATATTTCATTTAAATCAGTGGTATCGTTCTATGATCTGATTTTAAATAGGCGTGCGGGAGTGCTACGAGACGCGCTACGAGGGTCGTAGCGGCTACAAACACGACTACGAACACGTGAAAATTACCGTTAATTGACAGCAACGAATTCCTGAAAATCTGTGTTATTTTTATTCAATACCACTTTAATGTCTAACAGAAAAAAACCCTATTAGATTTTTTTCTTTTATTTTGCGAATATTTTTTTATTTACGGTAGGTACACGTAACCAACATTATGCTGTAACTGTATTTTCCAAAAAAAAAACTACTTAACTTCAAAATATCTTTTTAAATTATTTGTTAAACGGAAACTTAGTGTAATCAAATCAAAGCTGACACACTGTGCTGGTACTAAAAGGCAACATTCTCTAACATCCGGTAAACCAGTACAGGCTAGTTACAAAAAGCACTTTATCGTTTTAATTCATCACCCACACACGGCCTATGCAACATAATCATTTTAAACCAATGAATTGGTAGTAGTTATATCTCAATACAGTAGCTACATAATACTAATACTGTCTGTATTGAAATATTCCTATTAAATCTTCTCTGTTTTTGTATATCTGGCTCTGAAGTACTCGTAGCTAGGGAGAGCCACTGAAATCTTCCCCATTAGAGCAATCTCTGAACAAACCAGTACCATTTAGGGTTATTGATTGTAGCTAACGGGAAACTTATAACTAGTTCCCCTAAAATTTAATGACTGCTGAATACACCCAGTTACGTCGTAGTGCTAAACTAGTTCTTTGATGGTGAGTTTATTTAACGGTCCCGGCGCGGCCTTCTAACCTTCAAAAGAGAGAACGCCTAAGCATCACCAATCACCATCACGTCCAGTGGGCCAACTGTGAAAAATTTCACAATTACATAAATAATTTAGCCTCCGACCTTTGGGCCACTGCCGAATTTCGACCTATTTGTATTCGTGAAGCGCCGCACATGGCAACACGCATTTTCGTAACAACCATTTCAGATTCACATACGCACTGCGGTGCCTCAGCTTCGATTTTTACATCAGAGTGAAAAAATTAAGTAACTCCATTTAAATAAAGTGTATCAGCCAACCTCATTGGGCCGATATGGTTAATCTCATGTTTCTGAACACCAAACCGTTATTGTTGTCAATTTCGCCTCTCACTCTACAATGTTGTAGAAAATATACAATACTTACTCGTAACGTACCTACATAAGTATGAAAATCGTGAACTTGTCAACAGAACTTGTACTGAAGTAGCCCTACCAAGTCCAATGACCTGGGTGCAGGGTAGTAAGTAATTCTACCATAATTGACGACTACTTACAAATTTCTCTTAATGAATCATTCGAAATGTGAATTATTAACCTACATCTACGTGCATGTACCTAGTGATCATTGCATTTCTTAGACGGTAATTTATCACCAAGATTTCCCTATAGGCATGTAGGAAATGGCACTAATCGGCCATAAGATCGGCTTAGCAACATGGATAAGTTATTAAGCTGCTTGCAACATTGTACCGCTCGGAGTGAAGTAAATCAGGAAATGAGTGGACAGCGCAGGAGCAGGTGTCGCGTCACAACGGGACCCGGCGCCTTTCGCGCAGCCTTTCACGTTCACGCACTTTTGGCAGCACCCCCCGCCCGCCCCTCGCAAACCTCAGGAGAAAGTAGCTAGCCTACGCAATGCTAGGGTCGACGACCGGACCCGGTAAAAATTCTTTCTTCTTACAAAAACTGACATACTAACAGCTGTATTTCATATTCAGTATGTGTGGTCAGTTTCTTGTACGGGCGAGGAATGGCTGGTGCGTGCGATTGGGCCAGCGATTGTTCTCGCGTAGGCTTCTTCCCTTGCCCATTTCGTAAGGTGCTACTCGATTTCAGCATAGAAACAAGTTCTTTTCTCCGAAGTTTTGCAAGATTGCTTAACTTCAGTCTTTAAATAAGAACTCACGTCGCATTGTAGAGCATGTCTTTTGTAGCGGCGCCAATTATTTAAGCAGTTTAATTTCATAGTGAGGTCGGGTCAATCTCGAGCAAAAAATAACCGTATTAGATTATAACAGCATTTTGCTCGAGTAGGCCAGGCAGCGCATGGCAACAGCTGCGGCGCCCGCGGCATCGGCAGGCCGCACTCGACACGCACCGCGTTTGATGGATCTCAAGTTTTAGATCGTGATTACGTCACGCTGTATGTAAAGCATGTAATCTAGGTAGTATTTTAATATTGAAATAATTAGCTAACGGTTGAATCTGTACTCACTCTGTAGGTTGGTAAGTAATATCCATATCGTGTTGTTTATAAGTATTTCAGGAACCTATTAATAACTTACTGAAAATAAATATATCTTAGTAAAATTATCTGGGAACCATTTAAGAAAAATACATGAAAGACGAGCTATAAGCAGTGCCGGTTTTAGTACTACCAGCGCCCTGGGCGAGATTTCTACGGCGCCCCCTAACTGCAATTCAAACCCATACGAAAAAGGCGAAGGATAATAATGAAATAACCATTTATGAAAAGAAATAAACATTCATTAAAAAAACTTACAAAATTTTAATTTTCTAGACTTTTTATCGGCGAACTCTTTTATTAAGTTATCAAAGTCGATGTTTTCAGCAATTTCATTTTCGATTGACAAAGTTGTCAAATTGATTCAAGTAAACGTAAATTTTTGCTGTTTTTTTGTCAAAAAAACTAGATTAGGTGCTTGTAACTTATTTTATGTAACTTTTTAGCAGTTTTGTATATTTTTATTGGATAGAGATGACTTTTTGCGGATAAAAACATTTTATTTCATGTCCGTAAGGCGTTTAAATCTCGAGATATGATTTTTTATCAAAACTAAGTATCTTTAACTTTAAAATGGCCGCCATTTCTGGAATATTGAGTTTTGTTTTTTTCTCGATGAAATCACTCGTAGAATACACCCTTAAAGTTTGTCGGGTTCGAAAAACAACACATTGTATAGTTTGTCGGAAGTACCTCTAAACGCCATATTATCATCATCATCATCATCATCTCAGCAATAGGACGTCCACTGCTGAACATAGTCCTCCCCCAATGATTTCCACCTTGTCCGATCGGAGGCGGCCCGCATCCAGTGCTTCCCCGTGGACTTGACTATATCGTCCGCCCATCTCGCGGGGGGCGCCCAACGCTGCGCTTGCCGGTACGTGGTCTCCACTCTAGGTCTCTTCTGCTCCACCGACCATCAGACCTTCGAGCAATGTGTCCGGCCCACTGCCATTTCAGCATACTGACTCGATAGGCTATGTCGGTTACTTTGGTTCTTCTTCGGATCTCTTCATTTCTGATTCGATCACGTAGAGATACGCCGAGCATAGCCCTTTCCATAGCTTGCTGGGTGACACTGAGCCTATTCAAGGGGCCTAAAGTTAGAGACCACGTCTCGGCACCGTAGGTCATCACTGGCAACACGCACTGCTCAAAGACGCCACGCACGCCATATTGTTTTCAGCTAAATACAGTGTAATATGCATTAATTGGATGACCAAATGGCGTAGTGGTTAGTGACCCTGACTACTGAGCCGATGGTCCCGGGTTCGATTCCCGGCTGGGGCAGATATTTGTTTAAACACAGATATTTGGGGTCGGCTCGGGTCTTGGATGTGCCCGTAAAATGGCAATAGGCCCGCCCCCTATTACATTGGGACTAACATAACACTCTGGCGAAAAGTGGGTGCAACAATGCACCTCTGCCTACCCCGCAAGGGAGTACATTAGTACAAGGCGTGAGTGCGTGTGTGTATGCATTAATCTAGACAAAATATTATTCCACCTTGTAGTTTCCTTTCTAATCAAATGTTGACTTGCTTGCGCCTTATGCGCTTAACGGCGCCCCTTAAAGTCCGGCGCCCCTGGGCGGTCGCCCAACCGCGCCCTACCCTAACGCCGGTACTGGCTATAAGGTACCGTATGCTTTCAAATATTGGACCCCATCACATCATAAGAAGCACGTTGTACCTCATTGTATTATCTAAGCAGTGTTGTTGATTTCCAGTCGGCCCTGTCGCGTTCATTACACTTGTCTTTATTAGATGCATCTGCGCAGTTCCACAACAATTTATTATGCAAATGGGGGATCAGTAGGTACTGCTTAGGGCTTAGTGATCAGCTTCACGTGACATGCTAGAAGCGACGCACGTGCCAGCTGCTCCATGGAAAATCACGGCAAGGACACGATGCAACGGTTCATTCAACCGGACCTTATTATTCAACAAACGCACTATGATGAAACTACGCAAATCTTCATTTTTTATTAACAAAGCCCAGCATTTCGAAATTTGGTCCACGTAAGTGTCGGCCACACTGGGACACGATGTGTTGCCTAAATGCGCTGTCTGAGTTTGGAATACGATGGCTTTGTTCGTGGTTTACAGTTTTCAGGGATTTTACAAGTACTTTCAAGGATTTTACTCTTTCACAAGAAGCAAAAAAATTCACAGTATATTTTTGCTGCAAATAAAAGCTGCTTTGTTACAATCTAGGTACATAGGTTTAGCTAGACGGAGCTAGATGCTAGCTGCTGAAGCACCACGTGACCCGTATAGCGTAGCGCGGAGAATCATAACGACCACTAATGAACTTAGCATCCTACAGATTCTGTTAATTAACGTGTCGCTCTACGTAGCTGTCTGTAGCACTAGGGATTAATATGAACTATGATACCTACCTACAGCCACATATTATTAATTTATGTTTATTTTCGTCGCTGTCCCGCTAAACCAACATTAGACAAATAGCTATATAGTAGTGGCTCTATGAGGAAGACCGAGGACCGAGTGTTGTAGCGCTCCTTGGCGTCCAGCAGTTGATGATTAGTGATTACGGGCTGACGACGATTATAATTAAATTTTATTGAGTTCCGAACAGTATTTATGCATGTATTATACAAAAGAATATTAGGATACCTAGGTATGTTGATATAATATGTGATTTTAGTACCCTTTAAAACAGAGTAAATCATCGAAAATATATGGATACAAAATTCAAAACTTTTTAGTTTGTATGAATAATTGTATTATACATTTATATTTTTATATTCTATTCTATTCTAATTTGAGAACAAACGAATGATCGAACATAAAATATTTCATGATAATCTTAAAAACTTGGAAGTTATAGAATGCATGCTATCTGCACCACCAGAACCATTATCTGCCAAGTGTGGCCATAATCCACGACGGCACCCTGGCAAGCGGCTGGTACAATTGTGCACGCAAGTGCGTGCCAAAAGCTGAAAATCGGTATAGCGCACGGCGCGCGCGCAGAGAAATCGTGATCGCGGCCCAAAATAAAGTGCGATTAGTATGCATACTCGAGCGACATAAACGTAGCCAAATCCGTGCGATGTTGTAACCGTGAGCGAGGTAGCAATGAGCCGGGTTCGATGCCTGAGGAAAGCGAAAGTCCGCTCGTTCAGTGGGACAACGACCGGCTCCTGTGACTTCCTGTCAGAAGTCATCGTACGGAGCTTGCCACTGCGAATTCAACGAGTGCGACTGTTGCCATGCGCGCCCGCTGCCCGCACCACTAACCAGCTCCGCCTGGTTTTGCCTCTCGTGCTTATATTGCTGTGTTAACTGCCTGGTCTGCCTGGCTACGGTATTTTGTCGTATTTCGGTATTATATTATTACGTATATTAGGTAAAATACTTATTTATGATTTAGTTAGCACTTGGCAAGATCTACATTTCGCCGTTTTTTGTTCATATAAAGAGGAAAAGTATTTTTCCAAAAAACCAAGTGCTAGTCATACTCACGCACGAAGGGTTCCGTACCATTATACTAAGTACTATTTTGTTTTCCCATTTGACACAACTTTTTACAAACAAAATATTTTCGCTGTTACTGATACTCTGATACTATATTGTATTTAATTAATTACGGATGTCTATTTTTTAGATGTAGTCCCTCAATGTGTAGTAAGTATGTGTGGCTGCACTATGTGTGAAATTCGTATTGTTTACATGAGTGCATCGATGTCAAAAAAGGCGTTGATCCTATGCGTTGATCCGATAAAATAGCTGCAGATATTTTATGTTTTTAAGTGAACATAGGTTACTTATAAGAATTTTCACGAGCCTCAAGTTTGACTTCAATATGCAGAGTGCAATTTTGTAATTCCACCTGAAGCGGAAGTACTCTTAATAATGTACATAAAATTACTAAAAGAAAACATTCATAGGTATGTTCTCAAAAGAAATTAAGAACTTACTTCAATTTACTTATTATAGGGGAGAGCAAAAAGATGGTAGCAAGTCTATTGAACGAAATGTGCGCCTCAAAATAAAATAAACCTATGTTGATGACGCGTAAATTTGGCTCACTCAACTTAAACAGGCGCTAACGTCGAAAACTCAAATCGGTTTTTAATTTAATTAACATAGCCCCTATTTCAATTAAGTACACGTTATTTCACTACCTGTTACTACCTATGTCAGAAAACTAACTGTAACTGAGGTCACAAGATTACATTCCTCTACCTTTCTACGGGTATAAGTGTATTCGGCTGTACTATCAATATCGATATGATCCCACGAAACTGTGTCTTTAAAATGTCAAAAACCTGCTTCATAAAACCTAAGTTAGTAAATAACTACCTATACAAAACACTAGTACACCACGAAGATACAATTTGAGCTAAAAGGGCGTAAAGAGAAGATTATTCATCAATCCACTAAACCTAATAACATTTTTACATTTCCCAAACAATATTAGATACTCAAAAAGGTGCTTCATTTGACTAAACAACGACTAGACGGGTAAGGCTCAACCTTAATAACATTAAGGAAAGTCAAAGCACCTACCTAACAACCTTGTAAGTTACTTTTGTGAGGCATTACAAGCAGTATTACGGCCTTTGCCTACATGCCAACATTGTTCTGCACACCTCTCAAATTACAGACACCGACACGGTTGATCTGTCTCCGTACTGTCTGAAACTTGACCTATTGTTGTTCTTGATATAAAAATAGCTACATTATCTCAGCTACCGAGAACAAACAAACAACGTCAGCAGTTTACTGCATTGTTCAAATTTCCCGGTTTATCGGTTGAGCTGGAGACAGTCTGTCGCGTGCCTCAGACGCGCGGCAATCGTTACGTCGCCGGTCTGCAGCGCGCCGGGCATGCGCAGAGCTGGCGCCACGGCTCGCGGCTAGTGAGGGAACTCCGGGCGTCCGGCATCAGCCCCCGAGCGCACCGCCTCCGCGCCGCAGTCCTCCCGCCTTCCGCGCCGGCTAAACACGCTCACAGCCGCATCATGGTGAGTCACTGCGATTACGTGCGAATCGTTTCATTTGCACGGCCTCGAAACACTCAATTAGCTCAAACGATATGCGCATTGTTCAATGCACAATAACTTACCGGCACAACAGTTACTACTAGTACCTGGGAAGTAGCCGTAACGGGATGTTATCTCCGCAGTTTTGATTGGTTGTGACGTGCACCTACTTACTGTTGTTAAAGGTCAAGTGTAAACATAAGTATATATCCGACCAGCTGTATCGTTTGTAACCAACAGTAAACTTGATTTCAGGTGATGGATAACGCACTAATAGAAGAAAATAAAAATGAAGAGAATTCATCGATATTTGTTACGAATTTTCAAAATGGAGAAACAATTACATATTCCTTGGCCCTTGTAAAAGGAATTATTACAAGAACAACTAACAGTCAAGATAAATTAGTTTGCATAACTAAAAGAAATGGAGTTCAAAATAAATCACACTGGGATGTTATCAACGGTGAATTCAAAGTTCTTGTGGAACTAAACAGAGGAGGAAATGAAATTGAATTTGAGTATGAAAATGGACAGCAACATCGGACCCTATTATTGGAATATGCTCCAAGAAAAACGAACCTCCGAGTAACTCCAGTGTATATAGTTTGCCAGGGTCATGATGGTGGTTTTCAATGCCCTCCAGACGTTAATAACTCAATTGAAAGTGCCTGTGCACGTATAGCTATTGGAGCCAAGCTTATACAAAGCATAACAGCAGAAAAAATAATGGAAAGTGGTTTTGGACGGAAGACGTTTCAACTAGAACACGAAATAAACACAAAGAAACCAGAATGCCACGTATTTCGAAGTAACCTAAATGTAAACAAGGCTAGAAAAATGAAACAATCTGAACTATGGTCACATTTCGGCCGCGAGCTAATGCTATCAGATTTGGGGAGCAATGAAAGAAAATATTTAGCTTTTATATCATGCACTCGGTACAAAGGCACCGATGTAAACAAACCAATGACCCATGATGAAATCGTATCCATGACTGAAGCCTACGCAGCCCTAGGAGGTGGCGGATTAGCCCTCTTTGGAACAGCATGTCTTTATACGTGGCCTTCTTGTATAGAGGAAATTATTCCAAAGTTTCTAAATATTACTCCGGTGAACAGCCTACGATTTATGGATGACAGTGGGTATCGAGGAACTCTTGGAGGATGTTTTGCAACCACATTGGGTTCAGTTTTCCATGAGCTTGGTCACACGTTTGACTTAGGTCATACAAAGGATGGAATCATGGGAAGAGGGTTTGATAATTTAGATCGAGTTTTTACAGTGGGTGACAAAAAATCAACGAACATTAAAGACAGTATGAATAATTTTAGTGGTAAGCCTGTTCAACATTCTACTGTTTCTCTTCAACGTAATATCAGTGTTACCATGAATGTAGCTGAGCCCATGAGACTATTAGGACCCAGGAGTAAAACCACCCTTGGGAATTTTGTTTCCATGTCTAAATCTGACATCATACGACGAAGCCCGAATGTAACACCAATAACGAGGCCTTCTAGTGTATACTCAAACATATCTAACAGATTATCGGAGTCTAAAAAAAATATCAACCGGATGAATGGCAACGATCCAATTTACTGGACAAGGAACTGCGCTGTGTTATTATCTTACCATAGATGGTTTAATAACGAATATGGAAGAGAAAGACAAGCCATAACCAGATATTTGAAATTTGACAAAAACAAAATGATGATAATATCAACAGCTGGATTGAGAATAGTTGAAGTGAGAGATGAATCAAGTGGCATGGTTATAGACTCATACGAGTTCACAGACGTTCTACCTGAAAAAAGATTTTTGCTTCCTTTTACATTTTCACCTAAAAGTAAAGTGCTCACGATAGTTGTAGAAGACGATCTCGGAAATGTGTTGAAACAAACATTTTCTTACTGAAAGAACGCTGAATAGTGGAGATGACAATAAAGTGGCAATCATTAAAATAAGAATACTTTAATGTAAATAGTACTAAAATATTTTTCCATTGATAGCAACATAATTCACGTTTATACAACTGGCAACAAAAATATATATTTTGTTTATCAGCTGTCATGTGTCAACGTCAGCTGTTTTTTGTGTTCAATGTTATTTTATCAGAAAATTAACAATTCGGCTACATAAATGCAATGATTTTAATACGAGATAACAAAATCAGGGCATTACACCGTATTAAATTCAGACCAGAATTAATATTTTAAAATGGCCTCTAAATGTAACAAAATTTCGTTTGATATAAACAAACATTTTCCGATTGATAATAATAATAAGATAAACATTGTTAAATTTATTGAAGCAACGTCGAACCTAGTTGGTGTAATAGGTAAGCTAAATGTATAATTATTCAATCTAATCGCACATACTTAATACTTCTCCTTATTCCAATTAAAACAGTATTTTTTAATTACAGACAATTTTGGCAAACTCTTCACGCCTGTAAAGCTTGATATTCAAGGAAACATTGATGTAAGTGGATAACGTGTCATACAAGAAGTAGGATTAGTTCTATTATTAATTCCCATGGTACCTAGTCTTTTATTTCATGTACCTCTTTGCCTAATTACTACTTAACTCTCTGATCATTTTATTATTGAAAGTAGACATTTTTGTTTGAAATAAACTTATTCTATTATTTCAGAACATAAAAAGACATTATAAGTTTGATGACAGTTCCTGCTTATTAGAACAAATGACTGAAGAGACCAAGAAGGGACCCCCCGTAATAGCAGAAAGTGTACTTTGGCTAAACAGGTAATAATTTATAAAAATATGCAATAAAATTAAATAACTTACAAGTCAGTTGTATATCATAATGTGTTTGTGTAATTACTTCCAGGTCATTGTTGATGTTTGAGCTGATATTTCAAGAGATGATAGCAGCCCTGCAATCAAAGAACTACAATGTGACTATGAAGAAAATATTGACCATAGCCTATGAGGGGTCCGTGAAGAAATATCATAACTGGGTCACACAGCAAATCTTTCATGTAAGGAAAAATATTTATAAAAACTTATTTGAAATCTTTTATTTTAAAAATTATAGTTCTCATAATCAATTTTTTTTATTTCAGCTCCTCTGCAAAATGTTCTCAACATTGCCAGTTTTCCTGAAGCAGTTTAACATTGAAAATATTGATGAGTTTGGTAATAATCTTGTGCAATACAATAATGCTCTGCATTCTGTACGTTGTCAGATAGACAACTACTTTATTAGCAACCATCTGTTCCTTGATTCATAAGGGTCAAAACATTATCTATTACATTTTTTCATTTATAAGTCCATATACTTTATTATAGTATAAAATTTATATGTATAAAGGTGAAAAATATATAATATGGTACTATGATCTCTGTACATTCTGGGAGAATTTTCCCAATTTAATTGTTTAGTGCCTTTCTAAGCCTAATGATGTGACAAAGATGTATTCATATTTTTTAATAGAGTGTGATGTGCATGTAAATTAGAAACACAGTATTTTCAAACAGTTATCATTACTATGAGTACTTAATTATAAATTATTAATGTGAATGAGGCTTTCAGTATACAAAGTATTAAAAACTAAAGGCTACTATTTTAAGTGATAGTTTTTATAAGAAAATGTAATAAACATAATAGTCAAATCAACTGTGAGTAGAACTATTCATAAATCTAGTTTCAATCTACTTCAATAATAACAGTTTTAAACATAGAAGATACAAGAATTAAATTAAATATAGAAATGATAACAGAAGTTTTATTTTTAAAAAATGAATAGGTACTTACTAATATCTTTTGGGGTGGGAAAGATACACAGATTTCGCAAATGCAGATGCTTTTTTCAGACATAAAAAACATAAAAGATTTTCTGTTGCTGACACCATCCAAAACATGGTGTGAAGGGTGACTTCTGTAGGTGTACTGAGTAGATTTTGATTGAACACGAAGAAACTTAACAGTGGAAGCTGCATCAGTACAGTTAACATTAGAAATCCTGCCAATTCTGGAACCTGGAAAAGAAGTTACGTAATTATCAGTTAGATACTTAAAATCTAGCTGAATATTACTTTGCATCCAGTACAAAATTAAATAGAAATCAGTCAGAGAGCAAAAAATAATTACAAGAACTGAAAGTTTGGAACTTACTCTATTCGCTAAGTTTCCATAGTGACCAAGGTATAAACGTGTGGGTTCAATAATGAGCAGTAGTGTATAAACTGCTACAGAAAGGTACCTAGTGAGATGATCTAGAGCACCAAACTGAAAAATAATTTAATATTAGTTAAATCATCAGCGGTAACTCAAATATGAAGTCATAATTCAAATTCAAACTTACTTTTACGACTAAAAAACATCCAGTTACTAAAAGCCACACTATGAAAATGTATACATTGATAAACAGGGTTTTTTGGAACCACATCATAGTTCTGTAGTCCATATTTATGTAAATAAAACTAACTAAACAGAACTCTAGCTATGTGTTTGATTTTGATTCCACGATTTTCACGGCGGGAACTTGCATGTTTTGTTTGTTGCTGTTAGATTTTTTTTATTACACAGACTACACTATATGAGTTTAAAGGTGTCGATACACTAGCGGACGCGGCTGACAGCCGCGACTGATAGTGTGCACAGTATTTTAGGACAGTTCATGCCAAATCGCTCTCGGACGTCTAAAAGCTCAAGGTTACGCCCACGACTTACGTCCAATAGTTTGAACAGCGTAGTGTACGGTGGCCTGTGCCTAAAAGTATACAGGCGGAGTTTTTAATAGCGATCCCTGATGATGAAGGGACCACCTACATCTGTTATAAATCCTGGGACGTGTTGTGTGTGATGTGTGTAGCAGTGGTGTTTATGTGGATGTGCTTGAGTAGCACGTGAGCTTGAGATCGCAATTTAAAAAACTCCGCCTGTATACTTTTAGGCGCAGGCCACCGTACATTTACCTAGACCTTTAAGTCGCGGCTGATAGCATCTTTGCTCAGACAGAACTATAGCTATAACATGACGGATGGCGAAAAAGAGACACTTAGCTCCACAGTCTAAAGAGAGAAATGATAAGCAAACACCTCGCAAACACCTACTCGTTTTGCACTTTTTTTCATATCGTATTTTTTAGAAAGTTGCAGGGCTCAGAATAGTAACTATCTCAGGGGTCTGTGGGCTTCAAAACCTTCCTTTGTCGCAGAATAGTTTTCTATGCCTGTGTCAGTGTCAGTCTGACATTGACAGCCGCACACTTATTTTTTTAGGTTATGTTTTAGAAAACTTGTAAATAAAAGTTGGTACAAACAAATTTATTAATTGTTAAATATTGAAAAATCATCAAATAAAGTACAACCAACTATTTTCAACAAAATCTATTATCCGTGTAATGTCTTTTCACGGTCTGTATAAAGTACTTCAAACCTTTGCTCACACAACCCGTGTGCACTCTCCTGCCAGGTTTTATGGACGATGGGCTCACCGTAAACCGGCAAAGGTTCTTTTACCATACGACACGGACAATCCGACGAGGCTAAAGAAGGAAGAAATTATAGATTTAGATCCGGGAACCGTTGATAAGTTTGCACAAAATGAAACCAAGACCCAAGTTACAGCTAAAAAACATGTTATTGATCATGAACAAATTAAAGAGCTAAAAGCAAAGAGGGAGAAAAAGATAGCTAACCTGAAACAGACTGTAAATCAGATGAAGGTGTTTGATGAAAATAACGAGATAATATTTGAGAAGTGTAAAGACAATGATGGAAGAATATCGTAAGTATCTGTGCAAACTAATACTCAAGTCATTTAAGTATAGGTGTACATAATAGATGATATAAATAGAGGTGTACATAATAAATTATGTATTCATGTGTAAATTAAATATTTATTGCAGGACTCTGCTGGTTAAGATGAAGTCTAAGAAGGAGAGAACAAAAGCTGGTATGGTGCTCGTCGAAGGATGGAGAATGATTGCTGATGGGCTGTTGGCTAAATGTTCCTTAAAATATATTATATTCAGTCAAAAAGAAGATTTAAATCACATACAGCCATTCTTACCTAAAACTGGAGTAAAAATATTCAAAGTACCTTACAAAGAAATTCAACTATGGTCAAATGTTGAGACATCACCAGGAATCCTTGGTAAGTTTATTTAATGTTGTGTATGTATATTTAATTGTAAGGTAATGTAATGTAGGAGAGTCACCAAAAGAGATATAATATAGTACCCGTAGCGCTTGCATCATACTTTCATATTAAAATCAACTATTGAATGATAGCTGAGTGCTCATTTCATTGATCTTGTAGAATGTAAATGTATGAATTAAATATTTCTTGTCACTGTTTCAGGTATATTTGAAACTCCTAAATCAGATACCATCAATAGGCAGTCGCGGCCATTCCCTGTTCAGATAATTTGTGACAACATCAGGGTTCCTGGAAACCTTGGAGCCATCCTTAGGGCTGCCGCCGGCATGGGCTGTGACAATGTGCTGCTCAGCAAAGGTAGCTTATTCTTCTACAACCTCATAAGTAAATATAATAATTGAATTACAGTAAAGAATATTCAACTGTTGCAAGTGAAACATTAAAGTTTTTACTGTAGTAAATCTACCTGAACCTGAATGTGTGTTGTATGGAGCAACAATTCAGCCAATCACAGCCGTACCTATATTATATTATAATGAAAACTGGGGATGAGTCTACTTTAAATTTTATGAAAATATTCCTTTAGGAATTTGTCTCCCTTTTCACAACTTGCCCTCCTAAATTACTAGCTGCTACTCCTCCTCCTAAGTTAAGCTTTTTACCAACACAAGTATTCTTATTATTCATGTGTTGTTTACAGGTTGCGTGGACTACTGGGACCCAAAGGTTGTAAGAAGTGCAGCGGGGGCTCACTTCAGGCTCCCAGTTTACTATGGTTTAGACTGGGACTCCATACCACAGCTTATACCAAAATACTCCTCCATCTTCATAGCTGACAGCAATGCCAAAGTGAATGATGAAACAGAATTGTCACAAACAGAGGAACCCTATTATATTCCCGTGCTTCCATATTATGGCATAGAGTATTCAACTTTGAAAAATATAACTCTCATAGTTGGTGGTGAAACGGAAGGGATCAGTGATGATAGTTACAGGTAAAGATGACCTATTTAAATGTAAATTTGTTTAGACATAATAATATGTCGATTTTTTTTCTTTACTGTTTCATATTTCAACATCATCACTTAACAAAAGAGTGACTGTGACCAGCAAAGTAACATGAGAAAGTGCTTGAAATATTTTATATTTTTGACAGGTTTGCCGCCAGCAGAAATGGATTGCGGCTAAATATTCCACTACAGAATGGAGTAGACAGCTTGAACACAGGCATGGCAACAGCTGTTATAGCTTTTGAAATCAAGAAGCAACTCCTCCAAGCGTGGTCTAAAATAAAGAGTCAGAAGGAGGATAAAATTTTACAAGGAACTTAAGCTTAAATAAGAAAATTTCTTATAGTAAGTAAAAAATGTATTTTTAAGTAGTAGGTATCTAAACAAATATGATAATAAATCGTTAGCTGAATATCTATGTTTTGTATATTTTCAACATGCTATTTTTTAACCTACTAGAATTAATCAAGTATTCGACATTAGCAGAAGTTCATCCAAGTTTCGTTCAAAAGAGCAGTGAAATTCTCTAAAATCAGAAATAAGATATGTAGCACCATCTATCCCCATTTTAAGTCTAAATATGTTTTTAAGCGCCATCTATTTATTATCTTCTAAACCTCGGCCTGTAGAGTCAGTGGCTCCTAAGCTTGTCCTGCTGTGTCCTGTGTAAGATGGCGCTAGGCGTAAATGTATCGAGAGGTTTATTTGACTATACTTTCTACCAAAAAAAGTTGTCCATCTTATATCTAAAATCTATAAATATCTAAAATCATTAATCTTCGTTAATTCATACTCTTGGATCCCTGGCTACCAGGATTTAGCATATATCCGTTATAGGTCGGTACTTTCTGATTAGGTGACGGGGTTACTATTTTAGGGCCACGGCATGAGGCTAGTTAATCACTCAAACCAAATATTCATTCATCGTTGATTAATCCCGGTTTAACTAAGAGCTTAATATATTCCTCCTTCATCTTCCATTCTTATTTCCTTAAGCTGAGCGTTTCGGGACGACATATAGACTCCAGCCGTAGTGACTCCCTTGCGTGTAGAGGTTCATGCAACTCAAGTCGCGTAACATAACTTCCTTAAGTGCTGTGGTCTTACACCCTACGGACGTATTACTGATTCATGATTCACGGGGTCACTCTATATGACTATAAACTATGTTTCGGAGCGCCGCCGCGCCGCTGCGCGAGCCACGACTCTATCTCGACGAGCTGATTGCACGACAGCGAACGATATCGTCAGTTTTTCGCCAGTATAGAGTAACCCTCCAGAAACCCACCGTTTGAGATAGCGACACTTATCGGTAGTATCATCTGTGTCCGTCTATCCGATCGTGGCCGGTGGTTATATGGACAAACCCGTTAGGATCCGTCAGCTCCAGACGGGTCCTGCAAACCGGACCAGCGCTAGTGCTACCATATAAAGAGCCCTATCTAAAAATGGTGGATCAATTTAGGTAGGTTACTTACCGTACTTGGTTATATTCCAGAACAGACAAAAAATTATACCTTTGTCTAATCTAGGTCACTATCCAAATAGATTTATTTCCATGCTGCATTAGTTTCCAATTCCGTTCTGTCAGCCACTATTCTGTATACGTGCGTGCTTACCTGTATACATACATTTATAATCTAGTGTGGTTTTCAGTTATTAACGTGTTGTAGGAACCTACCTAATATTTCTATTTTTTCACCTATCTGCATTCGAATTCATTCATTACGCAACTTAGGCATTAAATTAACCAAAACACATAAGAGTAAGAGCTTTAAATTCCCTATTTTGTATTCGTTAAAAAAGTATACAACCTATTTTCTTATTTATGTCAGTGACGCGGATGGCCTTCGCCTTAACTTTACAGCCTGTTTAAAACTTAAAGCCATTCGCTGAGCTTTTAACGGCTGTTATTAGACGATAATAACTGCGTTTAGCAGCAAAACGTGCCATAACGTCTCAAAAATTACAAATTTGAATGGGGTCTACTTCACCCTTATTCTTCTTTTTTATACAAAGTAATCCATCTTCTAAAAAGTACGCTCAGATCGACGAAAAACTATTTGTTCTGTTATCGATATTCAGCTTCAGTAAAGTTTATTTTTTATTCGCAAGTTCGCAACATAGCGAGTTGCCGGTATGAAATCATTCATCCGCTTATTGGCATTGTTAGTAGTTTGTAGAAAAGCCGTCGTTAGCTGCAAAGAACTCCAACAATTCTGACAATAAATTAGACTTTTTCGACAATAACACCTGGTGCACTTCCTAAGTAGCTTAGTTCCAAAGTAGAGAGCCTGAATTCAGACTTAATCCGAATTTCGATAATCTATGCTGTGGCATTCCAAATAAAATCTTATGTAGGTAACTATGTTAGTATAGTATGTTATTGTTTTACAAATTCCTACCACAGTAAAAGCATAAGTAGGTACTTACAATTCTTGTTATTTATAAATGTAAAGCCACTTTACGATCGATAGCAAAACAATTCATATGCAGTTAATGTTAGCCTTGACACATATTGAACACACTTTGTGCATACTTCAACGGACTTCGTTGCGGAGGGTGAATTAATGCTAGACTTTCTGCAACGGACGTATCATTGTGAGCCGTCCATCAAACAGTCGTAACTGCCGACTAATCCTCTGCTAGAGACTACTAGAGACGCGAGCTGTCTAGATGAGATACTCGTCTGGTCCTAGCGACGGCACTGCGGCTGACCTAGCTTCCACACAAGCTTAATCTATAAGTTCACTAAATCTAAACAACCTCAATTTTTCCTCCAAATAAAAAAAAAGTACGATAAATAAATAATAGCTTTATTGTTAGCGTGTACCTAAATATTTAAAAAAAATCCTGATAATATTCTACCAAAAGGCATTTAGTACCTCCTCATAGTACGATAGCGTAATAAACTTCCATCGAATCGCAAAAGATATTCAGAGACGTTTAAACATTTATTGCCCGTTGTCGGGCTTAACGCTTCTCCGTAGAACATGAACGTGGCCTATCTCAATCGGAGGGAAGGAATTAGGGGATTTTTCAAAGGAGAATTCGGAGTACCTAGTTAAGGATGTGAAATGTAGGATGGAGGCGTCGTCGGTCAATACTGTAGGTGGTGGTGTGCGGGAGCGGCGCGCAGGCGTGGCCCCCTGCCTCCCGCGGGCGCCGCCGCCGCCGCCGCCGCCGCCTGCTCACGCAACTCGCGACTCGGCCGTCGAGCGCTGCGATCGCGCCGCGAGAGCTTTCGCCGTCTCTCGACCCATGTGTCATGTTTTCATCACAGTCGGAACTGTCAACCAGCTCTCCTCCTCAACAGAGATGAATGAGTAACGTGCTCGAATCAACGAACTAACACGAAACTGTTTCGACCTCCTTCCCGAGATTGCAGCTTTCGCTGAGTGACTAGTTTTTATGTAAAGCTCGTGGCCGCTGACATTGCAGCGTGCGGATCCTGCAGTGCGCGAGTGTGTGCTTTTAATTGGCGTAAAGGACAAGGTCCCACAACTCCTTGGCTGTGTGTCTCATAATTATCGGCAATTTAACCACGAGAACTGACGGCAATGGCATTTGAGAACGAAGCTCCCGTTTAAATCGGTCCAGATCCTCTCCAGGATAGCAAGATGCGGTTTCTATTCCTGATATTGTTGACAGGTAAGTTTTTTAAATTATTTTATTATTAGGTTGCTTATAAATTTTAATCTACATTAATTCTCGGCGTACCTCAAGGGTCCCGTTTGAACCCATGTTATTGCATGTATACAATGTTGTTATTATTCTTATCAGATGTCAAGTAAACAGAAATAATTATACTCTTTTGCAAGAGTGGTATATTTTAGTGAAACAGAATAAGAAGAACTATATAATTAATTCATTATATAATTTTAGACCTAGTTCATTAATTCTTAATCTTGGTTTATGGTACGTAGGAATACTTAGTTGCTTACTTTAATAAAATGTTAAGATGTAAAATAAGAAAATAACCCAGTGAATATTTCAAAAGTAATGACTATTCTTTATTATCCTTTGGAAGGAAGATGTTTTGCCATAACCTCGGAATGTCGGTCTATTTGTCAGGACTCGTAAGATATAACGTATTATAAGACTTTACCAAAAGACCCTCATCTCGGGGAGGACCTTAGACAAATGGCATTCACTGTTTCCAAGAAAAAAGTAATTTGGACTGGGGCGCTTATGAAAATATTTCATCTGCTTACAAAGTTTTTATTTCTTTAATTAATTACGAAGTTGAATCTGGAGAGGCAAATCTGGAAATGAAATCTGTCACGGTCAGCAACAAAATTTTCGAATGATAGCCCCATTTATTTATACGATGCAATGGGATGGCAGGAGTTCATGGGACGAATAGTCATTGTTATCGGACATCTGCTCGCATTGTCGGTGGGAATTCGATTCGCATTGTTATTATCAATTTATTTCCGAATTTTGGATGGAAGTGGCTCTTTATATTAATAAAAGTTTGCTTATAACGAAATAAACTCAGAACGAAGATTATCTTCGAATCAAGTTAAATTGAAAAGCTCTCCGAAGTGTTTATGAATGCGCCATGTTTGCGACAGGTGTTAAGCGCAGGTAGACGCCCCCGATGCAGATTTCGACTGCCCGACGGGTTCCTTTTGTTCATTTTTAAATAAATCCCACAACACAAATGAGCGAGAAGTGAGACCGCGCCCGGTACAGCGCTGCGCACACGCAGATTTCATCATCGCTTAATTGTTGTTTATGATAGAAATAATTTCTCGATATAATCGTTTATCACGGGGCTTCTTCGCGCTCAATCAAAATTGATTGGTTGAATGAAAGAACATCCAATTTTAATATAGTTACTTACCTAAAGCATGCATTTGTGACATTAAGAATATCAGTAGGTCCAAACTCTTTCATGCTAATGCTAGACTAGGTATGATCTGAATAGACCTGGATCTGAATAGACCACTAAATAAACCTGCCGTTTGTAATCCAAGCTCTCTGCAATGCAACGAGAACTTTATTTGTTAAAATCGTTTATACATATTATACAATTTGTAATACTCTTTGAAGAAATATTTATGGCCCAGGAACACTCAAGACAATAAAGTTCATAAACGTAGAGCTTTCAAAATGTTACTCAAAGTTGGAGCGGCAGCGTGGGCAGAAACTAAACTTGACGGTCCTGTGCCGCTATTGGGTGCAATATTGTAGCGAGCTGGCAACTAAAAGTTTCCTCCGACGCTGCAATATAAAGTTTTTTTTGCTTCGCTTAGCGCCGGATGTTGAGTGGAGCCGCACCTGGCCCAACCCTAGATTTTTTAACTACAGCTGCTTTAGCTCACAAGGAAGAGATCAGAGTTTATGTTATTATTACTACGTGTCTGTCAAGCGTGAGATAGTTAACTGGGCCCGATGTGTGGCATTCGGTAGTGAGCGGGTGAGTGGGAGTCTATTTCGGGTGCTGACAGTGAGAGCACAATCAAACGGCGCAGGAGTCGATAAGTGGCCGGCGCCGGCTTTCATCCCGCCGCCTGTTTGCTCGCCTCAGCGCGGCCCTCGGGAGCATCGGGTCGCGACTTTCTCTCGCCAGACTTATTTATGTTAACATGACGATTTCTTGCCATTCATGCACGTATTTGATAAGCCAACTACTGTGTTATCGTTTCTCTTTATCTCTCAAATTTATTGTTTTAAACTAACAAGCACTTTGCGTAGGTCGGTCAGGAGATAACTGTGCTAGTTGAGGTATTGATTCGATATTTGTCATTAAGAAAGGGGCGTTCTCTTTAATTACAACTTATTTCTTATTCTCAGCTTGAAAGTACATATTCAGATATGCACCTACGAGACGTGGACCTGAGCCTTAATTTTATGGAATTGTTCTCTAAGAGTAACCCTAATTTCCCAAGTGTGAATTAGCATTCCTTTCGGATTTCCCTAGGGTTTTAAGGCTTGCCAAATATTTACTTTTGTAAATTCAAAGCGAACTGCCTGATGTTTTTACCCTTTGTTAAGAAGGCGATTTCGCGGCTGCCAGCACGTAATTTATTTACTTCTCTTTAAACATTAGCTGTGCAGCTACACTCAGGTCCCTGGAGGGTAGACGGTACTGTGTTAAATAAGCTAGTTTACTAAATACATACGTATACCCGTATGGAAAAGTAGACACACATGCACTTTAAATTGGTCAGAGGTCTGTCCTTAATTCTAAATAAATTGAATGGATTAATTGCCTCCATTCATCAAGGATATCCAGTCTGATTGAATCCATGCGCATGTCATGTAAACATATTTATGAGTGTGTCGACATTAATTCTAGCTGATAGCTGAGATGAAATTCTTACTTGAAAATGACCGAACTCCATCAGTTCGATATCTACCGACTACCGACAACTCAGCATCAGTGATCAAAGCGATTTCTCTAGAGGCAAGTGGATAAACTTGTATGTTCTACCCATGGCCACATAAACTCCAATCCGAATCATTAATGAAATTAAACCACTTTGCAGTAGGAAGGTACTTTGCACGTGTTATGTATAGATAGACATGATTGCGTGTCGGTGTTATAAATTCATCGTTTTTGGCTATAATCTCTTACCGACACAGTCTATAAAAAAGGAAACAAAATTCAGGATAATATCCTCCCAAATTATAAATAAAATTACTTAACATCATTGTCTTTTGATGATTTGAGTATTAAGTTTTTAAGTATTCTATTCTCTGTGGGGGTGTAGGTACCTGCACCTGACTCTCTCGAATGGAACCTTTGTGCATATACCCAAGGTCTAAACTGCCTTCCTAAGCTTGGACCATTTCCCACCACGCTGGTCCACTGCGGGTTGGTGGGTTCATAGATGTGCTAAATCTAGATATGCAGGTTTCCTCACGATGTTTTCCTTCACCGTAAGAGCGATGGTATACATTGTATTTATGTTAAAAGAACTCATTGGTACATGTCAGCGCCGGGAATCGAACCCGCATCTCTGGCGTGAGAAGCGGGCGCTTACCCGTCTGAGCTACCACCGCTCTATTGAAGTAAACCAGTACCATATTTCGAATCGATAGGACGAATGGAAGGTGTTAGGTTCCCTCATTAGCTATTAAAGTGCTGATGATGTTCAAACGGCTGAACAGGTAACGATTACCTTACCATATCTATAGTTTCAATATTATCATTGAAGTGAAACGGTACGAAATTTAGAGCTGATCGGACAACAGGAAGTTTATCGTATCCCCTCATCCACAGACCCATACACAGATACAAAGACCCGTACCGTACCGTAACTTATATCACAGCCTTTTTTCCGGCGAGTTAAAAAACAGCATACCTTTAAAAATACCTTTAAATAAAAAAAATGACGTCAGGCAAACAAAAATTAAACTGAAAAGACATGAATGAACAAAAGTCTAGAAATTCCAATTGCATGGCAGAAGGCAATTACCGACCTTGAGCGAGGGTCGCTGCATAGTGGGACACGTGCGCTGCCAAATGATAATGATAGACTGGCCAAAGGGGAGCCATAATCAACTGAATAACTAATTCAAGTCATTGCCTACCACTCTTGAATCAACCCTTTTCACCCAAGCCCCGCTGTCATTTAAAGAAGGGCCAGTTCAAGGACGCCCTCAAATTAAAGGGTTCTTTAAAATTATATTTTGTTTTCATCATCTCTTTTTGAGGGTTTTAATAAAATAAGTAAGCAATTAAAGCCATTACGAAAGTTGTCACGTTAAATATCAACGCCACCTTTAAATGTTGGCTGAAAGGGCGGAGGGTCACGTTGTTCAAATTTTCCGAGGGCGGACGCACGTAATAAATAATGTTACATGCACAGTACACTTCACACAAGTATGCTGCATCAAATACAACTTGGCAACATACCGTGTGTTCCGTACAAGTTATAAGTTCGATACATACTACTTTTAATTAATCTTATCTCGGTGTTCGACTGAGCTGGAGGGTTACTCTACTACTGACAAAAAACGAACGAACGAGAGCTGCCATGCAATCGGCAAGTATAACACAACGACATAGAGTTGGGGCACGCGCACAGCGCTCCGAAACTTCGTTTAGGTATCGTCTTAGAAAGTGACCCCCCTGGAGTCGTGTGGGTCACGAGGCTGATGACGTTGGCGCCCCGGGGGTGAGGGCGCTCCGGGGCGGCGCGGGGGAGGGGAAGGAGGCTGGGGTGCGAGTTACTTCACGAATCACGATACGCACGATAACCTATATTGCCAAACGTATAACACTACATTCCAAGCTTGGATATTTTATGGAAATGCGTCTCGTGACCCTCTTGGCAAAGCAACTTGGCTACCATTTACTTGGATATTTTATTATTTTCTTGATAAAGTATCTAGTTTAGAATATTTTTTCTAAAATATCACTGCTTTACTCGTATCTAAATAAGCATTTGTGCCACAAAATGTTTAGAAAGGAACACTTAAATTGACGTATTGAACTCTTCGATCCGTTTGATAATAAAATGTTTTTAGTAAAGATGCGTTGTAATAGCTATAGGGATAGTGCGGACCGTAATAAAATTTGATTAGAGCTGATCATAAATCTTTTTTTCTCATTATATCACGTCGCTTCGTCGTCGTCGACTCTTCTCGTCCATCGCGAGAGGTGCGCCCAAATCCCCCATGTTTTGACATACAAACCCGCTGTATTTATGACACCCAGCTCTGCCATGAGATTTATGAAGTCCACATGTGTGCTGATATGATTGAATTGCCTTTACGCAAAGAGGGCCCGCCCTTTGGAATAAAAATATTGAGATGGTTTTTGGAGCTTTTCGACTTGAGCTTGACTTGACTTGTTGAGGTTCTCATAACTACGTAATATTGATGATATGTACTTCGGCTAAGTTATTTAAAATGCAGAAACATTTCTTGCGGAACTATGTCATAATTGTCTCAGTGAATACACGTAAAGATTGGTCAAAGGTTACTAAAATCTGTGCACTTCGGACGTTGGATCCCAGAAATTGGATTTCCATTCCATGGTACCCTAATTTTATCCCTTCCGAACCCCCGTCATATTGGTAAGTACGACGGATTACTGCGCCAACATGTGGGTCTCATGAGTCATCTCTCGTAGGATCCATTAGAGTACAATTTGCCAAGTCACTATAACTTTTTGAGCCCGTTTTAGCGAGGCAAACAGTGAATGACACATGAACGTTTTTTGCTCAAATCTCTAGAGAGGATTTACGTGTTTTATTTCTCTCTCTATTGTTTCGTAGTGTTATTTATGTTTGTTGTTCTACTTTGACACTGCGAGTTAGTTACTTAAATTATTTAGCTGTCCAAAATTCGTTTATCTTGTTAAACTATACACTATTATCAATCTCATAATCCCAAAAGCAAAAATCTTATCAAGACAGCATCTGCCGAGTCAGTAATGTCCGCATCCTGCATTCAAGTGGAATTAATGGCTTTACATGGTTAGTTTCCATGGAGTTTATCTGTTTAAACTTACAGATAGTGCAATAATGCCAGTGTAGTCATTAAAGTTACATATTGGACTTCCTGCAGGGTCTAGTACCGCTCGCGTCCGGATACTCCGAAACATGGAAAGCATTTTAAGCGGCACACCAATACGGAGCGGCCATTGTTCCAAATATGTATTTTTAATTCTCATCCATTCTCGAGTCCAATAAGGCCTTTAGTTATCCGTTTGATAAAGCGGGCAGCTTCAAAAGATCCGGTATTAACCATTTAGAGGTTCTTTTGTTTTTCATTAGATTGCTCTCCATTTTCGATAGATTGTTGACGTTCTTGAAATGATTTTGTTTTGTTCTTAATATAACTTGCTTAAAAACTTGCTAGTTACGTTGGTTTTAAAATGTGTCGTTATTAAAAACAATGCATTAAGTATTGTGATTTATTCTCTTAAAAGATGGATTGATTACATTTCAAAAATATCATGCGCATACACATCTACTTACTCCGTACATTCAACTTGGTCAAGTTACATAGTTGTTACGTCTGCGGTTATTTGCGAAGCCACACAGAGCGATCGCAAGCTATACGATATGCAGATTAGAGGTAACCTGAAGCTCATTACTGTGCATGGAATCCGGTAGGTACTGTTGATTACTACCTCCTATTCTATTGGATGGCAAGAGCGGAAGTGTCATCAAGTACTGAATAGCTTAGTACTTACGGTGCTGCATTGGTGACGCTTAGCATGCCTTTCCACACATTTAGGAACATCAACTATGCGATGGGTGTGTGTGATGCTGAATATTTTAGTCGCGACTTCAAATTGCATCAGTTATCGACTGAAGTGAAGGCACGATCTTAAACCCATCTTCTAAATGGTATATCTATATATTTATTTATTTATAAAAAGTATGTAAGTATAGATATTGTATTTGATTAGCTTCAGTATGTTGAAGTATGTTCGAACAGAGTTGGCCTTCAAACTTGATTCCTTCGTAGGGCATACAATGTCCTAATTTGCATTTCCCTTATAGGCTCACAGAGCCCATACCATTGCACAGCTCTATAGCTACCAGTCCATATAAATATTTTAGAATAACTCCAGTTAAACACGCCACGATATGCGCGGCGTAACATGTACCAAGAACTGCAAATGTTTGTTCAATAAGTATTAAGCGGCCCATTGTCCCAAATTCCTAATCTTTATATGGAGAGAATGACACTTCTAAATCAACAATTTGTATGTAAACATGCATTGCACCACATTATACTGCATTAGTGATAGCAGCGAGTGGGCTCACATGCTGGCGACGCCATTTGTGTGATGTGCATAACATGTATTACGAGCCTCCTCTATTCAAATAGACTGCAGCTGCTACAATAGTTTATACATTACCAATTTAAGTGCCCAAATCCAATTTGGTTAGGAATGTCGAGAGTCGAATGACAATCTATTTTCGTGCCTATCTTAGAAATAGTCTAGTAATGAAATCAAATAGATTTTCATTGCGTTGTCAGCGTTTTTGTAGTTAGTGGCACACAAGGGGGTGTCGCGACGTGGCGAGTGCTGCAGTGCAGGCGCCGGCACGAGGGGGATTATCCCCAAATTATCCTCTATCGTAAAGTGACTACATTTTTATGTCTCGCATTTCAAAAGCTCTGCTATTTACGGCAAATAAAAGCTCTGCTAAGATCTATATATAAAGTTTCAAACATCTTGCTTGCTTTAGTATCTTTGTAAGAGGTCATCTTTTCGACTCTACATCTAAATGACGTGATTAGAAGCTGCACGTGTGATTAAGATGTTTCGTAATGTATTTGTCAGTCAATTCAAAGTTCGATAGTCGAGATCGTGTTCCTATCTGAATGAACTAGTGCACCAGATGCCAAGAATGTCCGCAATGTAAAAGCAAAATCTGTGCACCCTACTCCCGACGCGATCTTCAAGATGTACTGTCGCGACGCTGACGCCAGGCCCTGTAGGGTACTCTAGCTTCTTAAAAAACGAACGAAAGAGATTTTTCCTGCAATCGGTACGTTTATTACAAAGAAATGGAATCGTTGATAGCGCAAAATTCAAAAATATAGATTTTGGTAAAGTAGAGTGACCCGCCTGTGTATGGGTATCCATGTCGTAAGCGCCAAGGGGTCGCGATCCCCTACCGCCATTATTTATTGATCGTAGAGTATCATTGCGAATTTGTTTATTTTGGTGGCTGTAATCCCTACGTAGCACTTGTGGTGGAATGGCTTTTATGGTGTGCGGCTCACTGGCGGTAATGAAAACTTAAGTTGCGGGTGTTTAGACAATGTATCGACGGTTAGGTACATTTTGTTCTACGACTTCTGAAAATTTTCGTTTTTTTTAAATTCTTCATAGAAACTTTGTTCGTCATGTGACTTTTTACTAATTATGGAAATTTTGGAAATGCAAACATTTTTTTCGATTTTCCTACGAGTAAAGTCTTAGAAGAAAAGTTGTTCAGAATTACCCCTTAAGGATACCCATTCCGCTTAGTATACCACTTTTGCAACACCATGTATAAATACTTAGTGTAATTTTTACTAAAATTCAGTAGAGATACAGAGTTAGTAGGTCGCGCCGCGTCATAAACTCGAGAATAAATCGGCAGCGGGCAGCTCGATAATATTAATTGAAGTCAGTCTCCATTACGATCATTCACAATGTCGTCGTATATTCCTGTCGCTTATATTATTTATCGCCTCGTGTTTTTACATAATTGAGCCCGTATACCGTCGTAATTCTCGCGTAATATAATAGCCGTTATCGATTATTAAGACTAAGCCTTGACTAAGCTCTATCATCAACATGGTAGCGGATGAGAGCGGATTTTTATGTTTATTCATTGCTCCGTGAAATATGTACAAATATATAATAATATACATGCAAGCAGCAATTTAATATGCAAATATTCCGTTTATAGTTTTCATAACCTAAACAATGGAACGAGCCATTGCTGACTGCAAATAGTGAGCTCGCCTGGGATCTACGGGGGTATGAAGAAGAGTGTAATATAGGAAGTATACGAGTATGAACTGAAATAGAGAATGCATTCTGAATACAATATCATTTTGGGTAAAATATTGGTTCATACTTTTCAGGGCGCATATTATGTTTATGACAAGCACACCCCGTCCCCTCGGGGAAGGCTATATTTCGACAGTACAACGACATTGTAATACATGAATTGATTATGAAATTAGTAGGTAGTTTTTCGCATGATCTCGCCATAATGAGAGTCAACAATAAAGTAAAAAAATATTAAGTATAGCTTAGTATTACATTTATTAAATATATTTTTTTAAACTAAAACACGGCTTATTCGTAGCGTCCGCTAGCAGTATAGTAGAGTAGCTTGTATCTGACCGCCCTAAATAGGTATTATGTATTATGTAGCGTAATTATAATAATATTTTAGGGACCTATTTCATTGATTGATATTCAAATTCCTTTAATTCTTTTAGTGGTGCCTACATAATATTATAAGTATTCGATTTCTTTAATTAAAAATTAGCTTCGAAACCGTCCGCTACGCCCCGTTTACGGGTAATATAATAATTACACTATGAATTGAGACTTTTCATTGACTACATACCTACTTACTTATTTAATATAATAAGTTTGTGTCCTATTATAGCAGCTAAATATATTACTTATCATGTTAGTTATGCACAAAGTGTGATAAGGTTTCCTGTGCGTCTTATGACCTAAATACTAACTAGGTTTCTAAGCTCATGAGCACAATAAGTCACAATGCAGTGTACGGTGTGCAAAACAATGGACAAATGGAATACCTATGAGTACCATATTATTGTTTACTTAACTAGAAACCCGTCTGGATTTGCATACGGTGTAATACTTGTTACTAAAATAGGGTGGTACATTACTATGTAGGTATTCTCTTAAATCTAAATATAAGTATGTAGATATTGTTTTTCTTTAAAGATTTAACTTTAAAGAAAAACAATATCTAAGTTTTTTTTTCTTATGTGGCAAAAAATGTGTTTTCTTTCATAAAACACACACCGCGTTCCACACAAGCGGTTATCAGCCGCGATTGCCGTCAACATCATTTCCGCACTCTCCCGAATACGAGCTACTCGGAAGTACCTACGTATGAATATCGTAAACAGAACAGAGTCGCGAGCACAAGTTTCGATCCTCCGTTAACGTTGCGTATCGTCAACTGTCACTGTCAAAATGTAAGGCAAATTTGTTAGTTCCAAAAGTGGCATTTGTTTTTTTCCATGTTAGGTGGAATTTCACCAAACGCTAAATGTACCTATTTAGTAGCCTATCATACGTCTGTCAGTTAGTACAAAATGTATTTAAAATTTGATTTAAATACGTTCAGCGTTTGGTAAAAGTGTCCCTTCGTGTAGATTCGAAAATAGTATCGAATCCAGTGCTCGCTACACAGAAGTGTCGAATTCGAACCAGTGAAATGGAATTAACTTGTACATGATGTTATATAAGAGTGGTATACATACTAAGCTATAATACAACGTCATAATATATTTTACTTCTGGCTGCCGCAGCCAGGCTGTATACGAAGTATATTTAAAAATAACGATTGCAATAGCTAAGCTGTAAGCTTTAGACAAATCGAATCGGATAAAGTACCTTTTTTATACGAAACCCAATAATATCAGAATTTACATGCCACAGGGGAAACTTATAGCTACATAATATGGTAATACTTTGCTAGACGACGACGTCTAAAGAAGTAGAATTAAACATATTATTACGAATAGGTTAGTATATTTAGAATAGTGACTGTAAAAATGAATATTGTCAATCTATGCATAGCCAATTACATTAGCATGAACGTTTATAATCTTCATAAACTAAGCTTTATACAGGTCGTTAGAGTTGAATTAATCTGAAGTAAGTCATAATATCTTAGTACCGAGGCGAGTTCAGTCCGGGGCCAGGCTAAGGCACTAAATTAAGGTTTTGAATGCGGGTCCCCGAAGTCGTGAAGATGCCTTAACTATGAGATAACCGGCTATCAATTTCACGTATTATAAGCACCAATTATCTCCCTGTCTTATTTCTCACGCGGCCGCCGCCGGTATACCAACGTATGTATGTGACATTTATTGCTATCTCACACTTTACTGTCTTTTCGTACGGACGCCGTATGTAGAGTAATGATCTGTAGGCTGATACTAATGAATTACGGTTAATTATTCAAGATTTAAGCGAAAGCTTATGTGTACAAATACTTATCCTAACTAATATTATAAATGCGAAAGTAACTGTGTCTATCTGTCTTTCTGTTAGTTACTCTTTCACGCCAAAACTATTGAACGGATTTGAATGAAATTTGGTATACTTACGGTCTAGACCCTGGGAAAGAACATAGGCTACTTTTTATCCCGGAATTCCCACGGGAAAACTTTTTAAGGCGAAGCGAAGCGCGCGGGAACAGCTATTAGTTATTTATATTTAGATTATGAGATAAGTAGTATAACGTCGTTCTTAAATAGAAAAGTATTTAGGTACTTAATAATATACAAACTGCATAAACACAAATGCAAACTGCATGTAACGCACTGTAGTGTCATTGGCATATCGTAAAAGGCATGCAGCAGTTGTAAATGGTTTAACAACATGTTCTGCTTCCATATTTGACTACAAATCCGAGTACTGTACAAACAACTGCAACATAGTTGGTGAAAAATTCGATAATTCATTACTCGCAGTCCATTAGGCGGCGGTGCAGGGGCTTACATGTCTAAACGATAAAACAGCGCTAGCTGTGCACTGTGTAGCGCCGGGTGCTGAGCGCAGCGGCTTTTATTGCATTACGCCACGTTGATATTTTGACTCCATTTATCTTTTCCGAGCTGTGCTCTGTAACGTTTTCTCTGAAAACAGAAATTTCACTACGCGCGCCACAAATTCACGCGGCGCGGTCCTGTAAACTTGTAGTTTTAATTGCTTTGAATTCACCTGAAGACTGGGGTAGTTCATTTTGTAGTTTGCTCTTTGCGTGCATATTAGCTTAATTCGTCTAGAGACTAACCCTAGTAAGTCTCCGCTACTTGGGTGAGCTTATTTTCTAGTCAACATAAAAAAGCTTTGCAATTTTGTGAACAACTGCAAAAGGGCGACACTAAATGAACTGGACTATTTACACGATTTATAACTCCGCTAAAGTTAACGACTTTTCAGCCATTCGGGACACGCAATGCTGCTTTCTTTTAAGTTAAAATGCTTGAATCAGAATTAAACTTGTACGGAGAGTTATTTAAAAAAAAAACACTCACTCACGCCTTGTACTAATGTACTCACTTGCGGGGTTATTTATTGAAATCAAAAATTATTAATATGCAAAATCTTTTACATATTTGTAGATTTGTAGATTCCTTGTTATTAATACCTATTTATAATTATTTTTATATTTGCAGGTACGTATCCTGAATTATTCTAAGTAAGTAAAGCGTATTCGCATACCAATACATTTACCTACAAAGTACAAAAATAGCAACAATCTCGCTAAAAAAAACGATTTCTAATTCACAGCAGCTCTCGCGTGTGCTTGTATATTGTAGTTAAAAGTTGCGTGGTGGCCCCAAACTCCCAGGGCTCAGAGCGTTACAGTTGCTCCACTGAAAGTTTCAGCGGCCGCGTGGCTCGGTAATCACCACCACGGCAAAACAACAACAGCTCGTGTTTCAAGTAAAGTCGTAAACCAAGTCCCGTTTTTGGTGTCGCGTTTGTTAAATAGTAGTCCTGTCCGGGATCGTTACCATTTTGAACCCAAAAATATATGTACAAGAACTTTTAAAGGCGTCGCGTCTATACAAAGCGGACTTTGACTTCTTTAAATTTAAAAATTTACACAAATCAATGAATGAGCCACTACCCTCGTGTAAGTACGCTCTTAATACTGTAGCTTCAAATACCATTCCTACACTAGTATGATTAATGACAATCAAAATATATTAAATGTTATACAAACAATCTCTCAAAGCTCACGGCATGTGGAAGGTGCCAGTGCGTTCTGAAACCACTATTTTATAATTTCAAAGAGGAACAAGAAACGAGCGCGTGCTGTCGCATTAAATAGGCCTTTATTGTGAGTGAAATGCGTAGAGATTACCACGAGCGACGGCCATTGTCGGCGGCCGCCGCGATTAAAAATGAGCTGTTGTATAAAAGTTCCTGCTTTACACTTTTACCGAGAAGAATAATTAAAACAATATTCTTCGTAAGCTCTTTAGTCTCTGTTAAATAGTCTCTAACTCTCACGCTAAGGTGAAATGCTAAAGAGATTTAAAGTTCTTTCTTGGTATTTTTAACTTTGCACTAATTTAACTTTCTGATAGAATTAATTCACGAGTAAAACTGTTGTGGTGCTTTAAGCATTTCCGGTTTCCGTGATAAAAAATTGGGGTTTAAACCTGCAAAGGTCGTAAGTTACAAAATAAAATAAATATTGCATACCGGTTACGGTTGTGTACCTAAATCATTCCGTAAGCGACTAAAGTAACTAAACTACTGGCTTTTTCGCCTAATCACTTCATATCACGAAATCAAAATTTACCCTTGCAGAAGTGGTATAAATTCTTTCTTATTCAACGTTTCATTGGAGGATAATTTCAATCGTAAAGCTTGAGTAACATAATGTTGTTATAGTCAGATTGCACCATAATATAAAACGTGGCATAAATGTGCCCCTCCCTCCCTCTCCCTATAAAATACGTTTCGACGTCTAATTCGTTATATTTTACTGATCATTTTATAACAGAAGCGTATGAAAACAATTCTAGGATAATTGAATTCGTTGCCAACAAAATTGTCTTTACTTTTCAGTGATACAGGCGCATCAGCTTATTTATGACTAACTTTTATAATTTTTCATCGCTTATGCTCTGAAAGTAGGCATACATTCACTGAAAACAGGAAGGAAAAAAGTTATCTTTGTCCCTAGGGAGGTACTCGTACTTTCTTGGCAGCGTCAAAATAATAAAATTGCATTTTCAATCACTCATTATTTGTGATTCATTTACATACCTAATATTTGATCGATTCTATATGGTTGATGTTCTCTTTTTTAAAAGCAAAACAAAGCTCGCGTGTAAAGGCAGAATGGTAACCAATATAAAACAGATTGACACCAAAAGTTTGATGAACCTCAATTAATCGAAGCTATAATGTGGTACATCTATTTGTCGATTTAAGTGGTGTTCTGTTTTGATTGCAGACTGTAATGAAAATGATATTGTACTAGACGACTAGTGTAGATTTCAAGTGGCATTCATTTATGTAACGAAGTGTAGAACACGAGATCCGAGAACTCTACCGGAGTCGCGTTATTAGGTTTTGTTCCAATTCGACTTTGTGAGCTAGCTGTATTATTTCTTTTACTTTTCTATAAAATATGAACGTAGGGTAAAAGTACTAGTAACTGGCAGTTTAAGCGACTAGCAACACAAAAAAAATATTATAAATAAAGTATTGGCCTGATTTAAGCACTGGTAGGCTTGAATTATTGGCAATAAGATGACGAACAATTATAGGCATAAATGGTAAAGATATATGATTAATATTCGATTTTAATGAAGTTTATATCCACTACCCCCAAAAAACCTAGTAACTGGCAGTAAAAATTAGTAACTGTCACATAATGTTTCAGTAACTGGCACCTTTTAAAAAATCATGCAATTAGGTCAATAAGTACTCTAAAATCAATAATATATTTGATATTAGGTAATGTACAATTACCTGTCTAGGTTCTGTACCGGTAAGACTCAAAATCACCGTTGTAATGGTCGACTTCTACGACAAAATGTCAGTACAAGTATGCGACGAATCGTGGGTCCATATGAATGCAACAAATCGAGAAACCCTTGGATTTGGAAACGGAAATGGAGAAAGCAAATGCTTGTGGACCTTGATGTATTCATTCAGCAGCTTGTCAAAGTCAAAGTCAAAGTCAAAATTTTTTATTCATCGTACAAATATAAAATTTTCTGATGAACGTCAATTTTTACAAATTACTCTCCGTTCGGATAAGGGGGGGCTCTTTCTGTCTAAGGAGAAGAACGGAGGCAAGAAACTCCTGAGCCATCTTTTCAAAAAAAGACTTAAAACTAGTTGGTATACAATACATATAAGCTTAATTATTATTATTATAATAATATGAGCAGAGCTAACTACTTATCACAGCCATGCATTAACGTCCTCTAAGTAATCATCAATTCTATAATAAGCTTTTTTACTGAGTTTCTCTTTAATGTAACACTTAAACTTATTCTCTGGCATTTGAGCAACTTCTGCTGGAAGCTTATTATAAAATCTAATACAGTACCCTAAAAACGATTTATTAACTTTCGCCAGACGCATCGCTGGAAAAGCCAGCTTATGCTTGTTCCTTACAATATCTTAAAATACAATAGCTTAAAATCACAAAACCCAAAATATTAGTAACTGGCAGGGGGGTGCCAGTTACTAAGTGAAGATATAAATTACATTTCAGTAACTAGCACCCTCAAATATAACTCAAAAGCAACTAAAATCACAGTGAATCGGGCTATTATGATATTGCTTAGACCTTCCCCTACTTCCTTGTTATTGTCACACTATCAAAAACTTATTTATTTTCGCGAAAACAGGCCATACAAATTTTGGTGTCTCCTTAAGAAAAACTTAACGCACGTGCATTTTTTTGGCGATCCCCGCCGCTTTGACTGAGATAATTTCCAGCGCCGGAAAATACCCACCTAGCGGCGTAAAATTAAACTATAATATCAATGAATAATTGGAGATTGCTGTAAACACATCAAAGATGTTCTTACTATATCCAAAAGCTTAATATATTTAGTTTTATAGTCAAAGTGACAGTTACTGACACATGCCAGTTATACCACGATTTACCCTATTCAAACAAATTCCACGCGTTCCTCAGAATAAAAATAATAAACTCACGGGCAATGAAAAAGCTCCACTCACAAAATACCTACCGACTCCAAACGACCACAATTTTTTCAAACATTTAATTAAAAAAATAGCAAACTTTTGTTGTTTTTAGTTGGTTATATCCTGATACTCAGTTAAATGTACTACAATTACTTTTCCGTTTAGGAGCAAATTGGTGTTTTTCTCAGTGGAACTTTTTCATTGCCCGTGAGTTTATTTTTTATGGTAAAAATAAAATTTTCCTGGCATTTTTGTTTGTATTAATACCAAACCTTACCATTTTTTTTCATCATGGGTCCACGTCTGCAGGGCTCATCTGTCCTAAACACACCTTCATGTGCTGAGGGGTATAGTACGTGGTGGGGGAGAGGGGGGAAAGTAAGTCTTTGTTACCCCGCGGCTGTGTCGTGTGCTGCACTGAATGAAGTGCGGAATTCCCCTGTTTTCTTATGCTCTCTTATGTAGCGGGATACTTCAAAATTTCTCATTACTCTCGACATAATAACTGGGCTTTTGTAGTGAAATGGCTCGGTTTTGTATTACTTTGCCGGGTGTTTTGTTACTTTGTGTTTTTTTAAGGAAATGGTTATTAATTATAAGGGACATTATTAGACGTTAAAACTAACATTTATTTATTTTATTAAAATACATTTAGAGTTCCATATAAGTAACAAAAAAATATATAAAATTCTACTTAACATCTGTAAGCTGTAAGTATAGTAGAAAATAACACGTTATGTGCTCGGTAGCTTAGTTTTCCTTGTGGACTTATTTATGCCCAAACGTACGCTCTTATTTTCTTTAGAAGATAAAATAAAGACGAATGTGATATGAGTGGCAACTTAGTGGTCTTCATACATAGAGATACCTACGTAATTCTACTGCGTAACAACATTATTTCATGTTAAAATGTACTGTAGGTACTTTTATAAATTATTTTTGAAATGTTATATCCATAAAAAAATTGTTATCTACAAGAAACCAGTTGCGGCAATATAAACAATTTCACCTCCGGACATTTAACAGTTAAAGTTGGAAAACTCCGCCTTTGATTAGCCAGTGAAACTTCTTTTTCAGTGTATGTCTAGATTAAAGGCAAAACCTACCTTGTCGTTGGATCTACTTGAATTAGTTATACTAAAACTTAGGCCGCGCCGCGCCGTCAATTTGTAAGGAGCTCAGAATCAATACTGTCCCCTTTTAACTTTTGAACTAGAACAGCGAAATAAAAGTACCTAACAGCTATTCCCACCTGCGCTTCGTTAGTTCTTAATGGCTTAAAAAACAAAACAGGAAGGCCTTTTAATTCCGATAATCCTCATTCGTATTACCATAGAGATAATAGATTCCCCTGATAGTATAAATTAGTGATTAGTAACGAAGAGTAATCGATGTTAGTTCAGGGAACTCTCACAGAAGCATATTTTCCGTATGAATACTTCGTATATGAAAGTTATTTCCCTGCGGAATCTTGCACAAACTTTAGCGAAGAAATCTTTGAGCTCGTGTGTTAGAATTGCGGAGAGATACCGTCTCCATGCGAGGTGCTTCGGCCGCGAACTTTACAACTCGTTAAAGCGCATGGCCTTTATATGCAGTTGGTGCCACGTTGAGCGCACCGCCGCGCTAGTTGGCTCTCCCGGGACGTCGGGAAGTCCACTTAGATCCTGTCCCGGGGAGAAAAGGCACATTTTACCATGCGTTGTGGTCGTGACGTGACTGAATTACCTCAGGCGGAACAAAGATACCAGCCAACCCTTATTGCCCATACTCAGAAAGCTACCCCGACTAGTGCGACACCTGAAAAGTATTTCCCCAGACGGAGTAGAGAGATAGCAAAATTGAGAACATCATAATGTGATGAAGGGGAATTTCGCTGGCTTAATTAAGAAAAGTGAGGGCATTAAGGGCCATTACCACGGCGAGTAAACGTGGTAACATAAGGCGCCTACATTATGGCCGGTCCACATAATGGGAGGCGCAACCTAATAGCGGTGGAGCATTCAGGTAGAGCCCTCTTTAACTCCGTATTAATAACAGTGAACCCTTCATTTCACTATTATATGTATGAGCAATTGACCGCACATAAAGCTTTGATGGTGGTGTGTATAATTTTGGGGCGTACGTATAATTTATTCAGCAGTTAAGTTATGGTTTTAAATCACTGCACATGTTTGATCATTTACCAGCTATGAGTTTGTGCTTCATGAGTTATAAAATTTACATCTAACATGAGTTACATCATGTCATCAATGACAGTTAATTTCAACATAGAAATCGATAGTGTTGATTATTAAAAGTCGGTGAAGCGGCATTCCGACTCGTTTGTGGCGTGTGTCGCTAGCCGACTTACAAAGCGGGTCCCATGTCTCATGTCATGTTTATGTATTGACTATTGACATCAGATTCTATAACTGATGGGGTTTACGGGCGAGCGCGCCGACTCGACTCCAATTCGAATATGACGGAGTGTCGGCAGGGCACCATTGCATTGGCTGCTGAGCTTTATTACACTGAATAGAGGTGGTATAGTAACTACTGTATGTACAGTGTTAGTAAATAACTCTGTTAAATTGTATATAATACATACATAATTATTATTCAGAGTATTGCAATTAATGTGATAAGTACTATACAAAAAAAAAACGGTTTACTCATCTCGTCATTCTGAAGAGCTTTTGATTCAAACACTCATACTGAAAAAGCAATTTTCACTACATTCGGTACATTTTGCATTAAAGTCTCCTACAGCTATTAGGTACTCTACTTTTTGTACATAATGCTTCAATCTGGATGTAGCTGTGTACACAAGTACTAAAAACCTCACGTTTCCAATTTCGTGGAGTCGATTGAAATTGAAAGTCATGATGGAGTTTAAATTGTAGAGCAGGTCAAAGTTTGTTTGCGAAACTATGTACCTATTGGGTATTGGTACGGAAATAATGTAGGTAAAGGAATACGTACTCAGTTTTCTTACATTCCTACGTATTAATTAGTTTAGGTATATTATGTTTATGTCTTATGTCTATGCCCTAAGAAATATCCTTGAAACGAAAGACTGGTAAACAGAATCAGAAATGTTAATACTGTGATTTCGGTATACAGTATGACTCGGAGAGCTTTCGGTGCAACGTCCGCGATGACATTTAATTAAATCGACGCATGCCCGCGCCCGCGGTCGCAAATTGGAGGCCCAGCGCCGCGGCCACCGGGCCCGGCTCCGTTCGATGTCATGGCGCTTCCTGGTGTTAGTCATGAGTGTCACGACCAATTTTTTCAAGCGTTTCATTATGGATTTGAACAAAAATGAATGTAGTTTTTGAGTTTATTCCGCACAAGCACCTAAGCTCATACATACATGCTCACAATATAATATATCCTCTTGATACCTGTCACATGGTATAATGGTACGGTTGGATCCGCGGTAAAATATTACTTTCCACATTAACATTTATTGTATGTCAGCCAGTACAGTAAACACAATTTTAATTAAATAACATACCTACTTAGTACTCGTACTTATGTAAAATATATCCTGCACGATGATGCGGTTTCGCGTTATTTTACGTTAATTAACCGACCAACATTAAATTTATCACGCATCGACGATATTTATGAAGCTTGGTCCAATGACGTTATTAACTACAGTTAACCTTTCCGCAAAAATGCATTTAATTTCATATCTACCTTAAAATTCGACTTATGTAAGAATTATTATTTTCGTCTTATTGTAGTTTAAGCGAGATCGGCACTATTAATAACACGCTCATTATATTTTTTATTCGAGTGAGTAAATCATTTTTTTATTTCATTATTTCTGAGAGAAAAATAACCAAATAGTGTTAAAACCATTTCCAGTGGTCGTACAGCCATTTAATTGTGCATTAATTAATTGCATTCAGTACCGTGGGCAGCGCGCTCGTTACGATTCCATTTTATTACTCTTTTTTGCACCAATCGCTTTATCGAATATCTCGAATGACTCTGGTACATGAACTTTGTTTTTTTTCTCTTTTACGCCTTGCCCTAGATACTGCTATTGATTCAAATACCTATAGGGCTTCTAGTTAAAATGATGACAGGCCTTACATTAACTTCACAAATACGATACTTATGTTGCACGAGATTTTATAAACGTTCGTCGTGAATGGATGACTTATCGTCACTCCTACTTCTAGTGCGTTCAGAACAGACGCCACGGATACAAACTAGTGATGTAACGAATGTGTGTTTTTGGACATTCGCGAATGCGAATGCGAATGCGAATATCTGAAATCAACATTCGCGAATGCGAATGCGAATGCGAATATTCAGTTTGTGTTCGAATTTGGCGATATTTGTATGGTTTGGTGGCAGTCTCGTACTGAACGAGGTACGTTCCGTTCTAGGCGCATTCCGAATCAGACTAAAAATACTAGACACAATTTTCTTTTTAAACTTTATTTAGCTCCGTAACAGTTACGACACATTGCGACTGTGAGTGTGTTTCTGAGGACGATTTACACGAAACATTTAAACGTATTTAAATGTATGTCTTGCTTTGACACTATACTGTCAAAATACGCTTTTTGTTTGTTTATTTACACTCACGGGCAATGAAAAAGATCCATTAAGAAAAACACCAAATTAAACAAAACACCAAAAAAATACATAATGACGACTTCTGCAATTTTTAAGTTCATTTAACGACGAATCAGAATATTACCAACTAAAATTTTTATTAAAATTTTCTATTAAATGTTTTAAAAAATAGGGCCTAGGTATTTGGTGTCTGTATTTTTAAGTGGAACTATTTCTTTGCACGTGAGTGTATGTTTAGGTCTTATGAAACTACAAGGTGGACCAATAGAAGTCATCCGATATTGTTTGGCTCTCATTTTTAAATGAAAAACCTGGATTCTGTGTTTTGATTATGTTTATTTGAACCTTTCCAATTTTATTGGTAAAGTCTACAAGATGATATCGGCAAAATGGGCGCCGTCACAATTGATTGCCATACTGGCTTCTTTTATGGCATTTCTCATCACTCCAGCGAGAACTTCGGGCCAGAAATTTTCGCACTCGCCTTAAGGGCTTCCAGATACACGGGCTTATTCAGATAAACACGGATCTTCAAAAAACCCCTCAAAAACCGTCTCAAACGGCAAAATCGGGCGATTTTGCAGGGAAAAATTACAGATAAAACGAAAAAAAGGCGTGCCGAAAACTGAATAAGTATACACAATTATTCCACCAATATCAAAACAAATTTGAAATTGGCGGCCATTTGTACAAATGAGAGCAACTTCAAATAGGGTGATTACTTTTGGCCCACCTTGTATTAACTATTTCTAAAGTATCATTGCCCAAAAAAATAAATCAATAAATACCAAATGATAAAGTAAAACTGGTAATGTGATTAAGAGGGTAACTTGTAATTAATAAAAGGTTATAGACGAATGGATTTTGATTTTGTTAACCTACCATTGTTTTAAAATACTTTTTTCTAATAAGTACTGATATTCGCAAAACATTCGCACAAAATTTTGCGAATGCGAATGCGAATGCGAATATCCAAAAATGTGCGAATATTCGCGAATGCGAATGCGAATGCGAATATTCGTTACATCACTAATACAAACTATATACCTAGACCTAGAGATTATGCGAAGCACTACACGTAAATTAATGGCACGTAGTTAAAAAATAGTCCCATTGTTAGTCGCTCAAAGAATTTTGCGTAAATGTCAGAGTGGATTAATCAGCAGTCTCGTGCAGAGAGCAGACGACGCCCATGCGCGCGCGCAGGGTCAACGGTCGCCGGCGCTGGGAACGAACGATAAATATTTGAATTTCAACACTTAATACATATGCTTAGCAAATTGATTATGAAGTGGGTCTGGCTTGGCGTGCTAGTGTTGAAAGCTGTTTAATCGTAAGTTTGTACGTGAATGTGCCAGACTTTTTCAATATAAGAACTCAAAAACTTAGGTACCTACATGAATTTATGGATGGCTTTGCAATTAAGTATAAAATATAACTCCTTAGATCTACTCGCATTTTTATGAATTATTAATTAATTATAAGTAATAAAGATCCAGTAAAGTTTGTAACATCAACCGACTCGACGGTTGGTTATGTATGAGTAAAATAAACCTTTAAAAAGATCGGCGTTGTTACAGCGCGGTCAAAATATAATAATGATAATTTTCCGGTCATAAATATCAATGGAACACGCTATACCGGGCCAAGCCGATTTACGGGACACCACGTAAAGAAAACATGAGCCTATATCATGCCCGGATAAAGGTTGTGTTTATCTCCACAAGAAATGGATTTTAATCTAAAAGGGACATGGTTTATTTATACCGAACACGGAGCTTTAATGAAAAAAATATTATAATGAGGCAAATCACAATGAGCTCGACGTCTGCACATTAATCACGAACTCGATTATTCATTATTTAATTTAGGTTGTTGACATAATGCCAGCGTGATGTATTGTTTGTTTCGTTCCCTACAAGGAAATAGTGAGGATGCTGTAGAGTTATGAATCTCGTTTACGATATACCTACATATCTAATTATGAGTCTTTAAATGTTTTCAGTGTGTAGAAAGCGATGTGTATGTAGTCAGTAAGTACCCTAATGTATGTATATTATTTAATGCTTACGATACGACATGATGTGGCTACACATTAAGAACGTAAGTAGGTAAAACTAGCGAAGATCTCAGCGTCTTTATTTCCTTTTCTCCTGAAGCTTGAATTTCGCACTATAATGATGAACTCTCAATAAATTTAGCATTAACAGAGTCGTGAGCGCAAGTTTCGAATTTCGATCCTCCGTTAACGTTACGTATCGTCAACTGTCACTGTCAAGTGACATTTGTTTATTCCATATGTAAGGTAGAATTTCACCAAACGCTAAACGTATTTAGTAGCCTGTCATACGTCTGTCAGTTAGTACAAAATGTATTTAAAATTTGATTTAATTACGTTTAGCGTTTGGTAAAAGTGACTCTTCGTGTAGATTCGAAAATAGTATCGAATCCTATGCTCGCTGCACTGATATTTATGTGTTCCATGGGGAAAGTATTCAATCTGTTAGCTAAACTATCACAGTTTAGCTAACGGACTGAATAGTTTCCCTATGGCGGGTGTGAAGGATACCTAATACTAATACCCATTCAATATGCAGACTTCGTATAGGTCAGGTGCATTATAACATAAAAGAACTAGCATACGTTCACACCTCCATTAAATACCAAACTGGATATTCCAGCTAGAAAGACTTAGTAATGAGTTCTCAGTACACTGCAAGGTCTGCAAGTAACAAATATACTAACATTTATGTTAAGTTCACGACCCGACATCCCATGTGTACCATTGTCTACGTAATAGAGTATTGTCACGGTTAAAATAGAAGGCAATATTGGGCCGCTCACGTACCGGTCACTTCTATATGCCTCCGGTGGAATGTAATAAAACATTGTTTATCGCTAGCTATGCGATACGCTGAAATAATAAGCTGCGGCATTCTTTATTTCCTCATTGCCTGTGAAAACATTTTGCTCTCGAAAATAATGTAGCTGGTAAAGGAATTTCAGATACACGTATTTGCATATGCTGTCGGATTTGTTTTCCATTGTGTTTGTTGTAAGTATCCAATATCAGTGAAAAGAGTATGTAATGTTTTAGAATTATATAATTATATAACATTTTGAAATATTTTTAATTCTCAGTTCTACTGTGTTATATTGTTTATTTTTACCTTATACCCAACAGTCATTTCAATCCTCTTAATATAAGTTCCCAAACGATTAAAAACCATTTCAAATTAAACTTTCCTTTAACTTTAAATGTCGCAGATTACTTGCAGTGTCTTTAACCTAATTCCGAATCCGGCAATTATCACCTTGGATTTTAATAACGTTGAAGAGTTTACACATTTTATTACTTCGCCGATGACATTCGAAGGAGATATCGATTTTTATAGCTTTTCAATGTATAATGTTACAGCTACGCTAATGCGGCGATCTAAGACTTAACAATTGGTGTTGAAATTAGATTCGCTTTTATGGAGCCCATACAAAGATATCTGATGTAACTTCTAATTCGCATTTTTCTGTTCGTTATTACCTAATTTTAAGGTGTTACATAAGTCTATACTAGTCGGTTAACGCCCGACACTACCTGGGTCCTCTTCCCAGGTGTCCATGTGGATTTTCCCCCAGCAGTGAAAAAAAAACGAGAAAAAGAAAAAAAAGAACAATATATATATATATATATAAAAGATAGAATATATAAACTAAAGACAAAATAAATATATATATAAAAGATAATATATATAAACTAAATTTCCTTACCGAGTACAAAGTAGATAAAAGAATTAAAAACTATCTCATAAAAATTACCACTCTTCAAAAGGCACGGACATAAAGCCTGTGGAGTGATAATCATTTATATAAAAAAAGGTGTTACATAATGTAAATATCTGTGTTTAAACAAATATCTGCCCCAGCCGGGAATCGAACCCGGGACCATCGGCTCAGTAGTCAGGGTCACTAACCACTACGCCATTCGGTCGTCTAATCTAATAATTAGGCACATATTATTTTTACTTACCACACTACATGAACACATCTATAAACCTTTTCAAAATAAGTGTTATCTGTAGAGACAATAATAGGAGCACTTCATAGGTTTTCCTTTCCAAATTCCTTTGTCAAAATTTACAACGTTTGAAGTTTACCTCGTAAGGGAAATTTCTGGCTTTATCGAGTGGGATCCCGGCGGGTGGCCCCGGAGGCCTTCCTTTGAATGAGCAAATTGTGTGTCGACGTGCCTCCGTTACATTCAATATGCTCATCGAGGGTCACTCGGGTGTGCACGTCACATGGCTTTGAAGTCACCAACCTGCCGTGTATCGGAACGTTGATTTTTCGATCCAACATCCATCAAAGAACCAAATTGCATAATGTCGTGCCCGTAAAATGATGGTCGGCGCGCCGATCGATAGATTCGTTGGTATTGTGTGCTTTCTATGTTGTACTCGTTCTATAAAAGTTGTAAATTTAATGGTGTATTTAGATATTTATTACTATTATTATTATAACACGCAACTGAAAAGTAGGGGAATTTTTCAGCGTGCTACGTCGTTCTGTGTCTGTCAGCTGGCACGCATAAGAATAAAATTATTGAAAAATGTTCCAAGGTTTGTTTTTATCAAAATCTGATGTTAAGCAGCTGAGCATTTCTTATATTATGCCTTATATTATGTTTTAAAGTTATAACAGAATCTTAAATTTTATTCTTGCTGCAGTTCCATCATAGCTTGTCTCTAGTTACGTGAAAACCAATCAAAATCGACAGTCGCACTAGATCCGTAGCACAGTTCCCATTGAAAATCAACGTTCACTTGTTTGAATAGACTCTCCCCGAGTTATGTATAAGGCATGTGTGTTACACTGGTGTATAATTAAATGTTGAACATGATTCCGACCATCCAATCGTCCATGCATATTTGGATATTTGGTACATATGAAAGAAGATGTTTATCAGTGTATATATATAGCTTATGTAAAATGATGTATAGCTGAATATGCTAAATGATAATAGATATTCAAATTCTTTTCTGCTGTAGTCAAATGCCTTCATGCCAATGCAATGGTGGGTAAGTTAAGTATTTTTATACTTGTTGCAATATTTAATAACACTACACAAAGAAACTTCTACGCTGTCATGCCATTCATGCAACATCATGAATTAGATATTCATACAGTCCGGTGCAAGTCCGTTTTCAATTTGTCTACCGCACACAAAGTGAAAGCTCCCTGCAGTGAGCTTTCGGAGTGCTGCTGCGCGAGCCACGACTCTATCTCGTTGTATTAAACGTGCCGATTGCACGACAGCTCTCGTTTACTTTTTCATCAGTATAGAGTAGCCCTCCTGAATACTGAAGCGTCCGTCGGAGCTCGCCGCGTCCGCTAGTGAAATGAAGCGGTATAAAATATGAGAAACGTGGCAACATAGGCTTTGCCAGCTTTTCCCCCAATTTAGCATAGTCGGCAGATTCGTCCGCATACAGCCGTAATGCGGGGCTGTTGCCGTGTTACAAAGGCATGTGCAATGTGCATTATAGAACAGGGGGGTCACTCTCTCTATCACGATAAACGAAGTTCTACCTCGCAGTAAACGCGCCGATTTCCCGACATCGACAGCTCTCGTTTGTTCGTTTTTCGTCAGTATAGATAGAGTGACCCTCTAGGAGCGCATTACGCAGCTGGTCCCTGCTTGAATTCTGCAATATTGCATGTGTCTATATTCTCGATAAAACAATGTTGGACTCGTGTCTGTGGCTTTAGGTTTCCGAACACGCTTGCCACCTTTACACGGGTTCGTTATCGACGTCGATAAACTCGTATAATGCGCGTTCCACCAAGTACAGCGGCGTATATATTCATGAAGAATGCGATATAGTGACGTTTTTATCTACGTCGATAACGAATCCGTGTAGCGGCAGCTGAATTATTTCTGTTACTACTAACAATAGTTTAAAGTTACTTTTATACCCATTTATAATACGTTAATAATTTAACCAAACCATTAATTTATCCCAGACCTATCCAACTGTCCATGTTGTTGTTTCCACCACTGCCAATCCGCCCACATTTGTCACAAACTTGATTTATGTGCCTGGACTAATTGATATTTATCATAAATGTTATTTACGTACTTACGAGTATTAATAATATTACCTTAGTTATGGTTTAAGATTTATAAGCGAAAATTTCAATCGCATTTAATCGTGTAAACGAGAATCCATTGAAAGAGCGAGCTTCGACAAGTAAAGAGTAGAGCATTACAGTAGAACCTTTTCGACACTCACTATAAGTACGTAATGTCAGCTGAAAACGGTTCGTGGAGTCACTGAGGCGTCTTCCAATTAAAGTTTTCTGCGCAAGTTTCCGGGAGGGGCACGTGACCCCCCCTCCTGCCAGCTGAGGGGTCACTCTATATGGCGAAAAATGAAGTTTCAGAGCACTGCTGCGCGAGCCCGGACTCTATCTCGTAGTATGAAACGTGCCAATTGCCCGACAGCCCTCTTTCGTTAGTTTTTCGTCAGTATAAAGTAACCCTCCTGGTTCCGATTCCACCTACGATCGCGACACTCTGACACTATCATGAAACTCTGTTGCAGCTGCTTCTTTTGTAATGCAATAAAACTTTCAAGCTTTGTCCGTTTCTCTTTCTAAGTCAAGGTGAGTTACGGAACGAAAACTATTCCAGTGTTTTTTTAATGGCAGGAAATTTAAACCAAGCGCTTTTCGTAATGTACTTCCTACGAAACCATGTCTGAAAAGTAAAACATAGTTATACTGCTGGGACTGTACAATATGTTGTTGACAAAAGAAAAACCCAAAGATAAAATTGTGTCCTTCGGGTGAACCCTTGTAAGTTAATTTAGGCATTCTTCCGCGAAACAATAAAGCGCGTTATTCGATCTTTTGGGATCAATACGGGTTCAATATGTCCATGAATTTAGTTTATGATAACACTCAGAGATTAGTCATCATGTAAGGTTAGAATCTAAAAAATATTGTGGCTTAAATTGTAAAACCACACCAGGACAATATAAAAATACTTACTGCATAGGTACTTGAATTGTCCATTATACGGACCCTACTGATGACCTAATCGTCCTCTCACATAATTCGGTAGCAATAAAAACAATGTGCACACGTAATATCCACAGAGGGTCGCGGCACCAGCATGGAGCTGTAAGGCATCTGTGTTTATTTCCCGAGCATCCGGTGCGGGCGGCGAGCGAGAGAGAAAAGCTTTTCACACCTATGAAGGCGTGAACCATTCAGGACCTAACTAAGTCATAAAAAAGGTTTTATGCCCCATATAAATTTGAAATGATACCCTGATTAAGGATCCCATATTTTGGCAGTTCCCTCCTGAGATTATTTTATTGATCATTCAACGTTTTAATACGCAAATCACGTCCGTTAGTTCATAAAAACGCTAAATAATCTCTGAATTATCGTGTTCCCAAAGTAGTCGTTTGGCTAATACTGTTTTGCCATTATCATTTCTTTGTTTTCCGTCGCATCTGGCCAGCAGGGTTCTATTATGTGTCGATAATAATCTCGGCTGTTGGCATGCGGCTGGCGCCCAGCGCTGATCACCACTTCAATTAATGAGGGAGACACGCCCTGGGGACCGCCGCCTCCACTCCGCCTTGTTGACAGTCCCCACCTACACCACACGTCCTATACTGAACCTGTACCTACACATTTGCAAAATGAGTTATTGTTGATACCTCTGTTACTGTGTGCGATGAAATTAAACCTGCGGATGTTGAAACAGTGTCGAGGTGGAAATTAATGTTATGATGACATTACGGTATGTGTCAGCAGGGAACTAAACTCAGCTACTCCTGCATAACGTACAGACTTGTTTCAATTTTGGATTATGTGCTTTGTTAATGTCGCTTTGTGTATATGTCTGACACATTTTCAGTAGTTAGTAGTAATTACTCTTTTGAAACTCGAGGCATTTAAATACTGAACGAAATAAAATACTGCAACGAAAAGTGTCAGAAGAAAAGCTTATTGTTTTTCCCATTGGGCCTCCCTTTTTTTACACCCATAAAATAATCCTGAGAACTCGACCTTCAAAATGGCTTGATCTGGTATCCAAGGCACCGAAATAAATTTTACATATCTGTACTACATTCGATCGAATCGAGTCGTTGAAACTTGTAGTAGGGATTCGGTAGAATCCTCAGAATAATCTGGGCTAAATCCGTACGCTGTCAACGAATCCCGTTTTGCATAATAGAATCCGACAACTTCCCTTACTGCATGCACAGAGCTGTGCCTCCAACCACGGGCTTAGTTGGACCTAGACAATGCCAGTGTGCCTCGCTGTCTATTCCTTGTCTATTTTTGTTTAGAAATTCTGAATTGAGTTGCATCCTTCGGAGCTGTTTCATTTTAAAATCTCTGAGTATCTTCTCTTTACTAGCCAGTAGGATCCCGATCGCAATAGGGTCCCTAGTCCAATGAATAGCATATAGATACCTGGTCTAACTTTATCGATTCTAAACTGCACATACTGCACTGTAGAGCAGCTTAACCTGCAGCTTAGTTGGACGAAAATTTCCATGTGTATATTTTATGTTTTGTCATGTCGAAACTAAAATAGAAAGTTTCAGGAAATGAAAAAGAAAAACCTTTGTTGAGTCACGCGATGATTGACCGATTTCGTATTTAACCTACTTCTACTCGAATGCCTAGGGTTTACACTGTGAAGTTAAATTACGTACATTTAAAAATACAAATAAATTTTACTTGTCCCATAGAAAACATTACTGCATCGCATCGTTGGAAATTAGATAGGGTACACCTACTTACTTACAAATTTCGGCGGAAAGCAGTAAAAAACTGATTCATTTGATAAAATCGTAAATCGTAATTGCCTTCGTCCGCAGCAATTTATATAAAATTTTATTGGAAATATCTTTGAAAGAATTTTAATCAGATGAAAGTTTTACCACGCTTTGCAATTCCAAAGAAAATACTTTTGGAACAGAAATACTTACTATTGGTATTTTATTTCTACTTATCGCATAAGAAAAATACATGAAGCATGCAATATTTTTAATAAAAAGTTTGCTCAAGATTGCAGGCAATAACTTTAAATGTTATCTCTGTTGTTTCAGGTATGCCATAACACAGCTGCGTTTATATATTCGCAGAAAAATGTACGTAAAGGGTTGCTGCAGAGCGGCTATAATGTTGGTGCTTTTGTGTTGCGGGCTACGTGCGGGGCGGCGGCGGCGCCCTCCCGCCCCGCCTGAACCCGCAAATGACAATGTTTCCCAGACGCCAATCAAATTTCACGCCTGTCGACGTCTTAGCTTAACGTTCCATTTCTTTGTCGTTTCCTGACTCCCAAACACGGTCTCTGCAGTTTTTATCGCGCTTCCTTGAGCTCCTCCCGTAATATGCGAAGCTCTTAAGCGCGGCTGGTGTCGGCGATGGAGTTTTTATCGACGCACAGACTTTTTGTGTCGTTTACTTACGCATCGTTTGCCCGCCATAAAGTGCGAGCGACGGTTTGTGAAGCGAGCCGCGCAAATTTGCTGCTTTTCATGAAGCTCGAACGGCATGCACTCAGTTACAATACATTTCAATTTAACCACGTCTGACAGACGCAGACCGAACATCGCTGTGAATTATTGCCTAAACCCATTTGGTTTGTTTCACGCGCACGTTTGTTTGTTTAATTTTGAGAGCTGTGAAGTAAACACGACAAAACAATGTCATATTGGGAGATAAGGGATTCATTTCAAGGAGTTGAAGATAAAAATAATTTAGTGTCTGGTCCGGGATTCTGTTATCTGGGCGGGAGTCGGGTTCTTGTGTTTACCGGTCGCTCGCGCAACACGAGCGGGCCAATATATCAAGTTGTCTGGAGCCGCGCTCGCCGTCTTGTTACACGCCTCGTGTTTGTCAAGTTACGCGATGCCATTATGGTCGCTCTATTCAGCTGAAAGCCGTGAAATGGCCCAAATCCAAACACTTGTAAACCTATTCCAAACGTTTACGGAGTGCATTGAGGTGGTTTAACAGAAGATACGTAGGTACGGTACCGCGTTCTCCTTAGGTCATTCATGTGTTTGTGTAAATTATCATTAGAATATATCACCTATTATTCACTAACTTGACTCTACAATTCTATACATTAACAATTTCTATTCTATTATTAAGTAGTATACGTACAGTAAGTGCCTATATAAACTCAGCAGTTTTCAATGCGTCATGCGTCATATTGTTTTTAGAAAAAAGGGCCGTGAATGAATAACAGCGATATTCTATGTTGAAAAATAGAAAATAGTTTGCCAATAAAAATAAGAGCATACCAATCACGCGTGAAATTGAATTGGATTTGTGACTGAAATCGACCGCGCCTGTAGTTTGTCAGGACGTGACGGGGATTGCTGCTGTCATGTTATTCGTCGTTAAGTACAGTGCCACAAACTTATCTGTTCCGGTGACAGTTTACGTAAATGTGTAATATTTCTACATTCTATAAGATTTTAAGTTTGCCAGTAGTGTTAATTCGCTCTTGTGGTTTCAATAAAACCATCTAATCTATATGAATATATAATTCATTAGTAAATAATGAGATATGGATCAGTTTAGTTCGCTCTCACCGGAACAGATAAGTTTGTCGCACTGTACAAAAGTGAAGGTACTAAACTACTGTCACAATGATTTGGTTCGTATTAAAATGTTTATACATATAGGTACTTGCACAATATTATTTATGCTTACTTGCATATATTCATATAAATTGTTTCACGCTGATCTCCAGAATTCACTTGAGTTACACTTCGCCTTGAAGTTCTCATTTCAGTCGGAATTTTCTATCATTCAAAATGCATATTTATGGACGAAATACGTGAGAAACAAGTTCCGTGCCGTTATCTGAATAGAAATGAACAAACTGGTAAGAATATGCCACGAACATCCATGTGCCTCGGGGACCCATCCCCGGTAACGCGATGAAAGCAGAAAACGGTAATTGCTTGCGATTGATATCGACATATAGAAATAGGTTTAGCACTTAGGTACATACCTTTGTTCTGGAGCCCTAGAGCTGACTATAGAATATTGACAATGATGATGGGCAATTAGCATGTCATAGGCGTGGTGATCGATCGTCCAGTCATTACTTACATGGCTGAATGGCTACACCAATGGGATGATAACCGCCACCAGTATTTAGCGCAGACATCGAGAGATCAATAACTGGTCTAGAATTAAAAATGCTTTAAAAGGTATGTTTGGGTTTGGAAGTTGGCCAAAAGCATTAAGTTTATGAAGTCACGGCAGTCTGTCGCTGCTCTTATAGAGTAATGAAGTCTCGGGCACGTGAGCTCCTTGATACGGACATCCGCAGACAAAATGTGCCTGTAAGAATGCAAATAAACGCACATACATTAGCATGAACGATGTGGCAGTCGCATTGTAAATCAAAGCAATATTGGTGCCGCGGCGGCCCGGCTGCACCGCTCCTCACTCGGGTCATTTCCATTTTATTCCCAGCACGTCCTGCCATGCAAATAGGTTGCAACTGGCGCTTTTTGCCGATCTTACGTAATGCGAGATCAGTCCACCCATCGCTCTGATCATGACCTGTTAAAATGCCCTATTTGCGACTGGCCATTGATTCACGTTGCCCCACTTATTGAAGTAATTGAACAGTGTTTGGGCGTTCCATTATTGTCAGTTATGAACCGGTTTATTAGGTACCTATCTATTTTATACTCAACGTTAATCTTTAACTTGACTCTGTTTATTTATTATGATGACATTTTATAAGAATTATTATCATAAGGATTACCGTTTTATTGGATTTAGCGTTTAGTTGCTGCTATTAATATTATTCAGTAGCACATCGGTTAATTTGCCTAAAGATAATTACATTAGAAGGTAACACAAACATATCCATTATGCTCTCATGGCACGGGACCGGGTACGACAAAGCTATTAAGTCAACAATATCTGTGAATATGAATTAATGTTGGTTTGGGACGGGAATCCTCTCGATGTACATATTTGAGTAAGATATACTATTATATAACTTGATTTAACATAATCATAGTACTTAATAACTAATATCTGTCTCTAACCTGCTTAGAGCTAGCTTTCTATAACGACTTCCAGGAAGGAAGTTAGTAGTTAGATATAATACAACATGTTTCAGTCTCTATTTTCGTGTAAAATAATATCAAAATATTGTGTTCGAATTTTAAAAGAAATTAAAAAAAAAATTGAGACCATTTGGTGTCGGTCATTTTGTAAGTGCGACTATTTCATTGCTCGGGCGTATCTATAGGTAAATATACTGATACCTACTTAATATGTATGTAATCAAACATTGGTTAAATAATTTGAGACGTCTGTTATCCTAATTTCTCATTCCGGCAATAAGTGAAATATAGGAAACGTGTAAAGAATAAGTAAAATTTCCTGAAAAGGTGACTAACAAACACCTACGCAGAATAAGTTTTATTTGCTTCATATACTCGTACCTAGGTGAGTGGGAGTTTGTTGAGTCGTCCCACGCTCCGTTCATCCCACTTGAGTTGTTTTATTAGACTTTCCTACCCTTTGATGATTGATATAATTATTAACTACAAAATAGGTACCTATCTACTGATATTAAATATTTAATAATGATTTCGCACAAGCTAGACAAGAGACCAAATTTAGTTTAATTAAGAACTTTATGTTATTGGCCAGCCCCCGTATTATGTAACTCCGTGTGAGGTTGGTTGTTATAAAATGGCTGTCAACTTAGAGCATTATTAATTAATAACTTTTTACTGACTAATCAGATTTATAAAACGTTTATGTTGAATGTAAGGATATATTAGGCTTCTTGCATATTTTTTTCATTAAGATTGGTTGTGTTTTCGGTTAATAAGTCTCTAAGTTGATACCTACCAATTATCACCGGTTGGTAACTCCCAAAAAGTTACATAATACAGGGGCAGGTCTTCAATGAAATATATTCTATTTTCATTAATTATTTAATAAAAAAAACCAATAGTATGTATGAACGTATAAAACGTATAAACTTTATAGCTAGAAAATATGAAAACTGGTGTAATGCTCCACCACGGTGACAATCCCTAGTCTGGCGCTTCTGTTAGTTACCGGTACGATTTTTTTATCTTAAATAATATGTTGTACTTACTTACTTTTTAATTTTATTTAAAACGCTAAGTCTCAACCAATTTTAAAGTATCTAGAAAACCGATCGAGCTATTAGTGCATTTTTATATGAAAGGGAGTTCCTCTTTGAATCGGCATTTCTGATCACGAAGTCTTTTTAGTCGGTCGAGGGGCATCGAGCTACCGTCTTTGAGAGCTCTAGTGTACTCTTTAGATTGCTCCAACAGTAATTTAATTAAAGTGAGTGCGCATTACAGATGCGAAAGAGGTAAACGGAACGTTGCTTCGCGATGCTATTCCAGACAAGTTTGTTTAACAATTTTCTTTGGCTGAAAAAGACCTGAACAAATAAAATGTTGCCTTTTTTTTCGTTGACGGGAATGAGTAAATCAAACATAGAATGGAATGCTTCGTGTTTACTCACCATCTAGATTGCCAGGGACTGACTTATAAAATAGATACATTCATTTCGTACATAGAACAACGCGGATTCGAATGATTTCGCATAATCTCGATAGTGTCTACTTTTAATTACCTATTACTATTTATTATAATTATATTTGTTTTCACACGTAGTGCCATAAACAAACAATCTGGAAGGTGGGACTGGTGGGAGCCATTATTGTCCGATGCTTGCAACCGACGTACAAGAAAGACAAACAAGCACACTTTTCTGTAATATTGAAAGGATTTCATTGCATACCACTAGCAATAGCCAAGCAATCGATGTTCTATTCGCTGGCGGCATCGCAATTAGGTTTCTCCGCGGTCGGGTAGGTATTGTCTATGGGTTTGTTAGAGTACGATTGTTGCGAACAAATTAACCGCATACCGCCACTTTGTATAGAAATGCTTTTGATGGTCTCTCATTGAAATGAGTGAGCTAGCGAATGTTCATTTTGGCTGTCTTTGTTTGGGGACTATTCCAGAATGCAATGCCTGTCGGTTCCACTTCTGTAATATAAAGCAGGCACATTCTGCAAATTGCAAAGTCAAAGTGAAATGTATACCCACATCTCAGGCAGCCGGTCTGAGAGCATTTGTGCTGTCTTGGAGTTTGGTACACAAACCCCTCCCGCCGCGGCGGATCGTGTATCAATCAGGCTGATGGTCTCGTCTTGCCGAGCTCTCATTGTTGCTACGTCATGAACCCCTGGTACCTACAAACGCTGCTCCGAGATGTTACCTGAATAAACTAGGTCATAATTTCATGTAGGCAGAGGTTTGATTAAAAAGTTAGTCTGCAATGTAAAGTTTTGAGTCGCATTACGTAAACATTTCTCGTTTTCTTAACTAAGCAGAAAGTTTTTCCATTTATTTTTACATGGGAAATGGAGTCTGCATTGGAGTGCTTTATTACACTTTCATCGAGAGCGTAAACTATATTTGTATTTGTAAGGATGGTTTTTAGGTTAATATATTAGGTAAGTATATTAATCTGGATTTGACTGAAACTTCACTTTACTTCTGATTTTAAATTCCAAGATACAGTATCAATATTTTATGATAAAAAAACCGCTAACACTATAAAAAAGAATTAAAACCTTATTTGAATGATAATATTAAACGAAAAATAATACTGTAAGTATTAATACTGTAAGTATTAATACTTACAGTATTATTTTTATAAAAATAATACTGTAAGTATTATTTAAATCGAACTTGTTCATGTCATGAGCCGTAATACTCATGAGTCACGTTCGTTCATAAGCAACCTGTCTCATTTTGGCTTTGTGCATATAAACTAAGGAGTGTTTTGACCCGTCTACAGGCTTTAAGGTCGAGGTAATAAGGACTGTTTTGTGTTGTGGATGTGGATAGTGAACTGTGTAGTGGATTGTGCATTTGGTGAGGCACCCCCGGGGCCGCCGCAGCCGCAGGCGCCGCGGGGGGCGCGGACACGTTACTTACGGCAATTGGTCACGGTTACAACAGAACTGACCGAATATTTTACAAATACTACGCTATTGTTTGTGTTTTTATTTCCAAGTACAAGAGTCGTAACTGTTTGTCCTACATACTTAGTAGCTATTGTCATAACTTATCTTATGACCTTTGCGTGGGTGCTCGGAAGTTCCTCATCGGACAAACATCCATTCGTAAACTTTTGTTACGGCACTATCGGATCACTCAAACTCACCGATAAATTAATCAGGTTTTGTGACAGCGATAATTTCAAATGTTATCAAGAATCTGAAATAAGTAAATTAATAATTAATCTACCTGCAACAATCGACATGCAAAAATATTTTTAGCGAAAAGTCACACCCTTTCGGCTAACTATAGCAAAGCTCAGTTCCATTCATTATAAAAACCTACCACCTAAGTACAAAACCAATTTTTGATAAAATTTATGTGTTTTGGTCTAACCATTAAAGCCACTAGCTAAAGGTCAAAGCAGTTTATCGTAAGAAATGTATAAACCAGATGGAACATCTATAAAATTATCACAACCTTCCGCCTTTCATGTCACAATCACAAGCTATAAATTGCCTAATTGTTTCCAATGCCGTTAGTCAATTAGTTAACAAATCCTGAACTGGTTAGAAGGCAGTAAATAACGATGATGGATGGATTAATATTATAAAATCCGTTTCTTAGTTTTGCTAAGAATATTTTCTCAATCAGCTTATGCTCGCAGGAAACACCTATATTTTCCAATTTGAAATTACGTATTTCCAGATTCTTATTTAAAGTTATAGTGGAGCCTATCAAAGCTTTGATCCATCGAGCTCGATTCGCGGCCGCTTTCAGAAGTCGCAATCTTGCAATGGAGATCTCAAATTCTCAACTTAACTGTATCTAATCAGGCTTAACTGGAAACTTAATGGAGCGGTAAACTTAAGAGCTTTTACCCCCGAAGTCGTTGAAACTAAAGCTGCATTAGGATTAGAACCAATTGGCGTATGCTTGACCTGGATACTAAGTAAGGTCCCAAGCGTCCAGCCTGACTTAATGTTTGGCTTCCAAGGCATCCCGGGCATAAATTGCAACGCATGGCCGCCTGACGGATATATGAGACGTGCTGCTGCTGAATCAAATGGGACCTTGTGCTTGATTCTTGCGAATGAAGTTACCCTTTATATCGCCTGTTCAAAATTGCCTATTTGTTGGTAATCTAACGTCTTTATAAACGACACCAGAACATGTAGTCATTTGTTTCCCTCCACGTAGTTATAGCTTGGTAGATAGCAGGTTACATACATCGCACGGGGGTGCATGAACGACGTGTATCTGATGATAAGGCTTTAGATGGTGTGTTGTAGCGAGTAATAGGTCAGGTTCGGAGTTAAATTGCTGTGTCACTAACAGGATTTATCGCGTGTACCCCTCAGCTCCGCATTGCCTCGGAGACCCTCGCCATTTACATTTTCCTCCGAGGAAAAGCTGAGCGGTGGCTGCGGTGGCTTATGTATGTTTATCTCTTTTGTTGTTCTTCTTATGCCGGATCTATGGAATTTACTGTCTTTGGATGTATTTTTCTCTCTTATTCCATTGTGTGTAACTGTGTAGGATCTTAGATATTGTAGAGTAAATATATATTAAACATAATTTATGCCTTATAGTATTTTGTCTATTGAAAAAAAACTATGCAGAAAGCTTCTGCGGTAAGGAATATCAACATTATATAAAAGCTTGTTATTATTATTCGTTTGATAAATGATTCAATCGCATGCAGCAGACGGCGGGTTTTCTCTGTATAAAGTAGAATGTTTCTACAACAAAATGGTTTGTGGTAATTGGACTAGTGTTTGCAAGGAATAACTTCTCAGTTAATATTTATTTTAAAAAATATACCAGTGGTCTTGCCAGGGAGAACATTTCTAATTAATGGCGCAGTAACATCCGTGCCAACGTTTGTGTTAAAAGTTGAATGGTCTAACTTGAGCGGCAACATGTAATAACTGGGTGTAACATTCGCTCCAGTTGCGGGTTATTTAACAAACAGAAGCCTGTGAGCCATTCACCAGGCGGGAGTCCTCAACCGAGTCAACAAATGAGGGACTACAAAGATCGAGGGGCGAGGAGCCACTCAGGACATTTGCATTTAGATGGGCGCGACAAGTTATTGTTTACGGCCACAAAGCCGGGCCGACGGAATTTAGCAAATCATTTCATTACTGCAAATGACAAGCTCGGAAAGCGTTTTGCTGTGATTACACTGATTAATCTTATTAAGTACACATTAATGGTTGGTACACGGTTACGTTCCTTTGTTGATCGGATTAACTGACGTTAGTATTTGAATGTTTTGCTTTTGATTTTGATTGACTGATAACACCTAGTATAAGGCCATATTTTATTAGTGAACCTTCATCAAAATATTTGGTATACTTAAGTAATTTTATTGGTTATTCTATTCATTACATAACAGTATAGTGTTAGACAATCTACTACATTTTTACAATTCCCATGGCAGAGAAGACAGATCGGATCGGATTTATCATGGATCCCATCGGACTGAAAGTGTTCGCACAGAAATACTGCTGTAATGCTCGGATGTAAATCACAGAATCGGTGAATGGCTACCATAAATATAAATGTCTTTGAATATCTATGTTTATAGGGTGTTGAAAAATGAAATTGTAACCTACATAAGTAGTGAATATTTTTCCGTCTCAACTACAATCCATTAAAATTGGTCCAGATTTAAGCAAAGTAATGAGCAAAGTTCTTATACATATCGAAGGATTTAATTGTGATCAGGCTATGAGGGTTTTTCGGTGTGACGTAAAACGTATGAGTTACCTACCAGCATACATTATTAGATTATTTTAATAAAATAACTATTAACGATAAATCATCATTTTGACGTTGGCGTAGCTGGAAAACCGTTTAAATGAGTACTTTCACATTTCTCACGCAGTCAAACATAAATAACGCTGTGTGACAAATCTAAACACGCTTCGTTTCTTAAATGAAAATATGTATGTACTTGCAGAAGTGTGGGTTGTCATTCAACACAGAAGTAACAACGTAGTTAGGTACTTGTAGCTGGTAGCCTGGTAGCCCAACTATCACACACACTACCTATGTATACAGAATTACAGATTGAACAAGTGCGAGTCGGGCTCGCGCACAAAGGGTTCCGTAGCAGCAAATATAATATTACAGTTAAATCAACCTATCTCAAAAACTATAAGAGATACTTTGATCAAACCAAAAATCGTTGAAAGAATTAATTAGCATGCATCACCTCTATTTTTTTTAGAATTTTATACCCCGTAGTTATAAAAATAGAGGGGGGGGGACATACTTTTTACGACTTTGAGAGCTGATATCTCAAAAACCGTTCACTTTAAGAAAAATGTTTTTTAGAAAACTTTATATCATTTTAAAAGACCTTTCCATTGATACCCCACACGGGTATGTACACACGGCAACGTTAAATGGTTGGCAGGGCACACTAACGTAGGTAGTGTATGTGTGTGTCAGCGACGTCGACGTAATTATTTAGTTCTGGGCAACCCACACACGGATATTGTAAGCATGTAGTTGTGCCAGTGACAATGATTCATTGTTTTTATGATATGAAGCAAAATTTTGCAAGGCATTGTAATAGATTGAATGGCTCAGTTGGTATGATACAAGACTTACAATGATCGGTATGGTGGTTCAAATCCCACTGAACTTTACAATATTCCTTTTTTGTTTTTTTTTATAGATTTAATTTATTTTTAAGATGGTTAATAATAGTATTGTAGTATATACGAATAAAAGCAACACAGAAAGTAAATGAAACAAGTTATTAAGTGTTAAAATTACCAAATTTATTCTTGCCGTAACATAAACATTAAGGATGTTACGTTTTAGTTGTTTTTCGTTTTAAAACATAGTTGTAGTTTATATTAATAAGGAAAATATTCAATTAGCAGTTTTAAATCATAATAAACATCAGAAAAGGATGGACTGGCTGTTTTTCTAAAGTAAATAGGCAAGTCATTAGTTATATGAATCAACATGTTAATTAGCTAGAAATAAGATAACTTATTCCAACCTCAGTAACAATAACATCATTAACACATTGGCTTACCCATAATTGTAAATAATAATAATTCTTTAACAAAATAACTAAAATCTTATACAAATGGAAAAATAAAAATTACTGAGCTAACCCCAATAATTATAATTTTCACCACTTTTTCGCCATAATGTCTTACGTCCATCCTTGTCTGACTTAAAGGACTTTTCATCACTAAATATCACCACATTGTTGCACCAATCAAAGTTTAAAATAGTCAGTCGCAAAACGCACTCTGTTTCGACATCGTCGGATCTGATCGGTTAGAGCAATTTTCTTCGTCGGCTTCCGACACCGCAACCCAGCAGCACGCAAGTGAACCCGTACGGTTTGTAGGGATAGATTATGTGTTGTGGCCGTAGAACGGGTGCTGCAGAACGGATCAGCGCTATGTGCAGCTACGATATCTCGATGGCGTGGTGATGCATCCGTATAGACGACTACTGTCTACCAGTGGCGGCTGCACCGTAAGTGCGCCCGTGCAACGCACTACCATTTAAAAACCTTCTAAATATGTACCTTCCTTCTTCCTATACCATTCTACTAGGTAGGTACTAGGTACGTCTAAAGAAAACTTCACAAAAATACCAATATAACAACCGTAATACCTAGTACCTACCCTAAACAGAAATTACATAAATCATTCGAACGTTACGAGTTAAATTAAATCGAGCTGGCCTATTTTGATTTCTACTGCGAAAAAATTAGATCTTATTTTTGCTTGAACAAAAACGGCCTCGTGCGCTCGGATTATCGCACGGGGCGAGCTCCTACACATAGTATGAAACAGGATGGAAATCGCCCGGCGCGTGAGACGGAAGATGCTCAGTACAAACTGTATGCAGTTCTAGGATAAATTCGTGCGCCGCACGCGACCGGAAATTGCCGAAATCATACGAATGACGCCACGGGAGGCGCGGGCGGCGGCCTTGACCGGTGGCGTGACCTACGAACGATGCACTTGTCATGTCATTGTCGCAGTTTCACCTTTCGCGCGCGAATACGTAATTAATTTGTTACTCTAATTACTTATTAACTAAGAAAGTAGTAAATATTTCGTTCGTGAGTGTGTATGTGTGTGTGTGAGTGAAAATTAGTGCAAAATACAATATGAACTTCATAAAAAGCAATAGGACATTTCAAAATAGACTGGACATTAAATCTGCTGGGCCGCCTCGGCCTTTTCTTTCTCATCTTAAAACAGGAGTGCAAAACAAAAAAATTTACTTATACCTCAATTTTCAAAAGTGAAATGTACAATAAAAAGAAATGGTTATGTGGATGTGGGAGACTAAATGCTTCATTTTGCTTTCCGTGTGTTGTTTTCGTTTCGGCGGAGAAGCAATTTCGCGTCAAAAAAGGAACGCAGAATGGATTTAAAATATAAATAAGGTAAAATATACTTATAATTTTTTTACTTCCAATTGTAATAGGTACCTAACCTATTTTTTTTCCAAAATTTACTAAACCCATAAAGTGCACCACCGGGTATCTGAGGCACCAGCCGCCACTGCTGTCTACATGTCCCGAATCTGCGTATCGGTGAACCCATAATTGAACAGTTCTCCTCTGCAAACAAAAAAAAACAAATACTTAGCTTATACAAATACAAATATTCTAACAGTCAAATAAAATATTTACAATTCTATGTTACTTACCGTTAAACGTCTTGCGATTTCACTAATTGTAATGTTTTGTTCATATAAATACGATTATCTCCGCCTTTTTGAACATGGTTAAGTGACTTTCCATACTGACTGCGAAGAGTAATTAATTAAATTGACAAATCACAAAGTGAATCACTTTGCAGACGCAGAGGTGAATTGTCACTAAAACTAAAAACAAATTTCGTTTATTCATATTGTTTTTTATTTATTTATTTACAAAAAGGTAACAAACAGTCTTTTGCGTACATTATTACATATTTTTGGTGCTTAATGACCTATAGTACCATTAATTAATATAAAAATAAATCAATGTAAATGACAGATTAATAAAATAAATGATATGAATTAAAATTAGTGTAAACATGCAAACAAATTAAGTGAAATTAAGATAATTAAATAAACAATTAAAAGAAAATATAAACAATTTTAAATTAAGTTAAAAAAGTGAGCAGTCTATGTTGCGATTAATATTTAAATGATTTTAAGACTAGATTTTTAAAAGAGTTTAACGAATTGTGAAATATGTCAACGTCGGCAAATTCCCTATCCATTAATCTTGCACAACGCCTGAAAAATGAATTTTTGGCATAATTTGTGTTACACAAACTTGCATGAAAAGTATCTTTAAATCTTGTGTGTGCACGGGGGACTCTGAATGTGATATTCTCAAGCAGTGTAGGAGAATCCACTTGGTTATTTAATATTTTAAAGAAAAACGATGCGTCAATAAGTTTTCTACGATTTTGTAGTGATACAAGGTTATAGCGTTTAACAGAAGTTTTGTAATCTAGAAAGAAATTTCCGACACGATAATCCAAAGCTTTGGTAAATTTATTTTGAATTTTTTCAATGCGGTCGATGTGAACTGTATACTGAGGGTTCCATACTACGCTACAAAATTCCAATGTACTACGAACATACGCATAGTAGAGTATAATGTAAGTAGAGGGATCCTTAAAGGGCTGACCCAATCGTAGGATAAGACCAAGGTTTTTAAAGGCTCTATTAATTATGTTATCGACATGCAAATTGAAATGAAGTTTTGAGTCTAAAATTACTCCTAGGTCGCGTATTTTGTAAACGCGTTTAATTTCGTCGCCATGCAGATTGTACGTATAGTCAATAGTATTCTGTTTACGTGTGAAAGTGATGCAATAACATTTATCTACATTTAAACGCATATTGTTATCTTCACAATAATTTACAAATTTATTTAAATCATATTGCAATTCTACACAATCGCTTGTAGTAGAAATTATTTTAAAAATTTTAGCATCGTCGGCATACAGTAAATGACAAGAACTATCAAATATGGTATCCAAGTCGTTGATATAGAGAGTGAAAAGTAAGGGCCCCAAATGTGATCCCTGCGGCACTCCAGAACTAATTGGAAGGAATTGTGAAGTATGACCCTTCAAGGATACCGCCTGTGAACGATTTAAGACATACGACCTCAGCCACCGAAGAAGATCGCCGTGCACACCGACTCCAAGTAATTTTTTAATAAGCAGGTGATGGTCAATTTTATCAAAGGCTTTAGAAAAGTAGTTTAAGTTTAAAATATTGTATGAGGGTAGAATGGTTTTAATTCTCAAATGAAGAACGAATCATATATTTTTGGCGAAGAGAAATAGTCGACAGCTATGCAGCTTGTAGTCATTTGTCAGTTTCAAATATATTAATTTTATACTCAACAGCGTTTAAATTAACGCAAAATTTAAATTAAGTTAAATAAAAATAACCATCCGTGGACTCGAACTCACGACCTATGTTTCATTAGTCTAACATTCTACCAATGAGCTACGAAGTGTATAGACACAGGTAGTGAAATTTTGCTTCACATCAATTTTATAACTATTTCACTAACACTACCGGTTGATATTTTTATGTCACAGCTGGTATACGGGCGTTTGCCTACGCGCAAACTCGTTTGTGCTGTTGTGTGTGTGTGTGTGTGTGGTTTGTTACTGGTGTGTAAACCCATTTCTGCGTTTATGCACACATAGACAACGTTAGTGTGCACACATACACTACGTTAGTGTGCCCTGCCGACCATTTGATGTTGCCGTGTGTACATCGAAAAAAAAAATTTCATCCCTCAGTTACATGTATGGGGGGCCCCACCCCCAATTCTTTTTTTTACTATTTAGTGTCATATTTTTGTAGCGGTTCATACAACACATATTCCCATCAAATTTCATCACTGTAGTACTTATAGTTTCCGAGTAAATCGGCTGTGACAGACGGACAGACGGACAGACGGACAGACGGACATGACGAAACTATAAGGGTTCCGTTTTTGCCATTTTGGCTACGGAACCCTAAAAATGACTAACATTTTAGAAATTCCTAGTATGGTTCTTATCGATTTTAATTCCCGCACTTTTCAGTTTCGGTAACGACAGAATGCTCTCAAATATAAAAAAAAAAATATACCGTTCCATTCATCTTTGTACTGCATATTGCCAGCATATAACATATGTATATGGTATATATCCCTACCGCGGTAGGGATCAATATTTATTATGTAGCTAATATGTAATTTATTTAGTAGGTATCAGACACTGTCATAATAGGAGGTTCCGAACAACTGTACGCGGAAAACCACTGATAATATTGTTTGTTATTACTTATTAGTAGAATGTTTTGTGCTATGTTAAATTAGGATTAATCACTTCATAATTTAACAAAGCACACTCCCGACCGCATACGGCTTTGTTAGTTGAATCCGCTTTGATATACGAGAAGTAATCTGTTTGATTAAGTGCAATTGAAATTGCTATAACTACCCAAGTACTCTGAGGAATATACAAGTACTTACTCGTAGGTACTTAATAAGCTTCAAAAGCGATTTTTACAAGCAGCTGCCATGAAGAAATATTCTAAGTTTGCTGAACCTACCCCAACTGATTAAACAAGGTAGTCGTCGACTTGACATCGCGAAGACAAGTGATGTCAAGAGTCTAACTTGCACGGTTGCATAGCTACATAAAAAAAGTTAAGTCATGCTAAAGAATAACATGCGTGTATAGAAGCTTTTGATACGAAAGTGCCCTCAAGTCAAGAGAGTGGAGGCTGATGCTTACCGGAGAATGGTGGGTGTAGTGTACACATCGCTCACTCGTCCCCGGGTGATGGCTGCCACTCGAGGGTCTACGAACTCTCCGGTGAACAAACAACACATAAAAAACCGAATAGTCGCGATCCAATTTCCAGTTTACAGAATATGCGCGAAACTTGCAAACGTTTTCGCGAGAAACCAGCTATAAAATTAAATTTCAGCCATTCCAAAGTTCCTTTGATCTAATTGCAGTCTTGAATGAAATTCCGCAAGACTTACGACTTCGGTTATTTTCTCAGTCATTTAACGTGTCTGTGACACATCCCGTTTGTAGAGAAATTTGCGGACAAATATGGCACGCATTAATCACGCGCTCTATAATATATCAAAGGATGTTTGCTTTAAAGGATGCATGAAGTAAGAGTTAGGTTCGGAATGTGTAATACCTAATTATAGTTCCTCCCAACGACGTGAAGGAATTCCCGTTGCGAGTGGTACCTATTTTAGAGTTTAGTATAAATTATGTGTGTGAGTCAGTGGAGACGGGTGGTTCCGCGAAGCCGCGGCCGTGAGTTACGACTCCGAGGGCCCTCGACGCGACATGCGCACGCGCAGCCGATCACCGTGTTCACTGTCATTTACTTTCCTCTTCATGACGAGAAAATAAACAACGATCAGCTCTTTACCCATCCATACTTGTGTTTAAATTATAAATGCGAATGTGCGTTGTTGATGTTGCTGTTGTCCATCTTCAACATTTCAATAGAGCGACGTGTGGGTGTTGTTTTTGGAAGGTTAATAGAGGTCTCGAATATATAACTAAATTCCTATAGCTACTCAAAAAATGCTTTCATGCTAAACGGTTCCGCGGACCATCATTAATTATGCCAAGGATGGCCACTAAAACAAAATGGTGTACTTCTCGCTTGGACTAAAGTTTTAGAGACCCGGCGATCAGTAACGTGGCCCGCAACTCCACTTGATTAATGACTCGACCCGCCCAGCAGTTTCAATACACTGTTGTTTGAACCTCTTCGAACGAGCCTTATCGACTTTTCTTTTTGTTCACTAAGTGGTGGGCTTGTGGTGGGTAAGCTTTGTAATTTTTTAAGCCTTCCCGGAAAGGAAGATGTATTTAATACCTACTTGAATTTCAGTTTCATTATTAACAAACTTTTCTTATTGAATATTCCTGAAACGTAGTCCAAAATAAAGTTAACTCAAACGCAACTTAATCTAACGAATAATCTTGCGGTTAAATTGAAAGAGGCGGGCCGCGTTTCCCTCCTGTAGCCCTCAGCACGCTCGGCCGGAGGGCTGGAGGGTGGAACATTATTTTTTACGCAATGTTCCTTTACCTCAATTTTTCCAACTCTATTGTCGTTTTATACAAATTTTAGTAGCTTCGGTCCGCTCGGAATCACCAATAATAAATCTATAGCTTTATTCCTAAAATACAACTCAATTTTGATACCTCTACTGATTGCTGTTTCAATATAAATTCCTTATTTTCCGTGTTGGTGTAAATTCCTTGTTTTCAACTGAACAACTGAAGGTACGTGCCACAGCGAGCACGGAAGGCTATTAATATTGTGCAGCGCAGTAGTTTCCAGTGGGAATTGGAAACATGTAATAATGTCTCGTTTGGCCGAACACTTTAATTTCCTCTGCAACGTGGTTGTTGCAAAAAGAGTATCGTGTAATTGTATCGCGTTGAGGTTCATATCGCGTCCTGCGCGGGCGGGGCGGGTAGGGGAAGGGGGCGGAGTGTGTAGTGATATTATAACTTGCTCGTACTCTCAACTAATCCTAAGATATGGGTAAGGCGTGGCCACTTACCAATATTGTCCTACCAAGTGACCTTTACAACAGCGTGGCTTGGTTTCATCGAACCAACAACCACTTATTTTATTTATATCTATATGTATAGGTATATACTGCCTGAAATATTCAAATTCTATACTTACCAATGTTGGATCACCACGGCCCATCACGTCCGCACAGCTGGGGTACGGGTTTCCTTCCAATGAAGGAAGGGTTTTAGGCCTAGTCCACCTTAGTCCTAGTTATAGTTAAATAAAATTATTAAATATACCAAGGTATTGAGCTGTTACCACCACTGAATGCTGTGACTGAATTACATTAATATTATGATAATTACATAGAAATGAATAGTTCGACGCAGTTAACTATCGACTTTATACTGCTGAAAGTGCCTATATAGTTTCATACGCCTGTACCAGTTGAGGTCGTATTTTGTTGATGGTTTTAATTTTCTGCTCGAGGAAAAGCCATTTGTTGGCCGCACGGAGTCACGTTCTCAATCGCACTGCGCATTGGACCAGGCTGGGGGAGGAAATGTTGAAAGAAAACTAAATTACTTACGTAATATTTAACATTTTCAAGCTGAACATTTCAGTTAATGAAAACCAAGCAAAGCTTACATACGTTGTAAGGTGTGTCGATAAGTATCTCGTCGTTTCGGTTTATTTTAGAGTTTTTTTATATATTATGTTAGTATTATACTTATATGTTGTTTATATTTCGGTACTATACTGTTTATGGTTATTGTTTGGCCACACCGATAAATTTTGTAACAACAATAAAGTTTACCGCGTTACCAAACCAGAATGAAGGAGATAAAATATTACGATAAGGCACCGCGTAGAATCATAAATAGAGATGTAATGAGTTAGGAGAAGCCGTGTGAAGTACGTGACCTATATCCTGCTCTCATGAGCCCGGCGGCTGGCGCTGACGGCTCATCCGTCATACCCCCGCTGACACTGCTTTGCACTTACCAGCTCGCTGCAAAGTTCATGCCATGAAAAAAACATGATTAATTAAGGTTTGTCTCGGAATAGAATCAGAATTTCGACATTTGTACATATTTAAAAATACCGAATATTTTTATAAACATAACGTGAGAGATCGGCCGCATCAGACGCAGGAACGAGCCATGCATTTGGAACGGCGCCAATTGCTTCGCCGCGGCGCCCTTTTATCTCGTCAGATCCTGCAATACACATTAAACATTTCACACCTGTTATGACTGCCGAACGTCCACGGAAGATATTATACCTATTGCTGTTATAAACAATATATTTCGTTCTTTGCAGGAACGGCGTTCGCTGTCGAAGTTCACTTCGAGAACAAAGACAGCGGCTTCTTCCTGAAGCACACGGCGCGCTGGAGCGGGGCGGGCCCGGCGCCGGAGCCGGCGGGCGCGGCGCCGCCCGGCGCGCTGCTGTCGCTCGACCGCTTCACCGTGCTGCAGGGCTCGGCGCCCGCCTCCGTGCGCGCCACCTACGGGCCCTTCTCCACTAAGCAGACGGTGCCGGCCCGGTACGCGGTCCCGGACCCCCTGGAGCCGCCTCGGAGGAACGCCACGCTGATTGAACTGCAAGAAGCGACCGCGCACCGGCTGGACGTGTCCGCGCACCTGGTGTTCCGCGAGCTGCCGCGGGACTCGCCCGTGCTGCGCGTGCTGTTCCACACGGGCGGCGAGGGCGGCGCGCGGCGCGCGGCGGCGCGGCCCCGGCGCGTGTGCATCACGCTGCACGCGTCGCTGGGCACGCGCACGCTGACGGCCACGTGCGGGCCGGAGGGCGAGGAGGGCGCGTGCCTGGCCGAGCTGACGGTGCCGGCCGCGTGGTGGCCGGTGGACGGCAAGGGCAAGCGGCCGCCGCGCACGGTGCGGCTGGCCTACAGCGCGGCGGAGGCGAGCAGCGGCGACGGCGGCGAGGGCGCGTGCGGCCGCGTGTCCGTGCAGCCGGCCTGGCCGCTGGGGCTGGTCACGCTGGCCGGGCCACGCGCCGGGTACCGCGAGGCGCGCGGCGGCGACGCCGCTCTGCTTCTGCCGCGTGCTCCCCTCTACCCACACTCCCGGCTACATCTGCCCTTCGTGGTGCGCCGTGACCCCAACAACCCCATCGGACATGTTGTTATCAGGTTAGTAACGATACAAAATTATATTATTGTGACAGTTTTCCGCAAGATTTAGGATTAGTTACGATAAAGCCAAATTAGTAGGTATATATCATACTGTTGTTTTTGTTCAGCCAATAGCTATCCACTGCTGGATCAGTTTCTGAAATAGCTCCCGTTAAATACATAATTCGATTAGGTGACCAACTGTCAGCATCAGCAGTCTGCGTCCGAATTAGGCCATCAATTACGGGCGAGTGTTCACTGTTTGCGATCGATACGTTGTTTTAGTGCACAGAAAAATATCCATTTTCGTAGAATTTAGCCACAGGGGTAGGATAGAGTGTAAGTTAGTCTGACCGTAAAATTATACGACTGCGGCTAGACTAGACGGCGGCGGCGGCGGTGTCGGCCGAGACTCAGCCATGGATCACTTAGCGATGACGGAATCCCTTCCCACTCAGCATAGTTCTGTTATGCTAACTGACGTCGTCCAATGTTTATTTAAGTACGACATTTCCCGTTGCTATCAACTAACTGGTTGTCTCTTACATCTAGTTAGCACGTTGAGTTATTGATGACACTGCGTGTTTGATGTGGCTTTGAATTCGAACTTTTATGTAGGTGTGACAGCTAGAGTTAAAATTGATGATAGTATAAGAAGTAAACCTTAGTGAAACTATGTAGGTTCGTTGATAGTTAAACAATTTATCTCACACGGGAAAAATCCACGATAGGTTTAACAGCAGTAGACTAAAGATAATATGAGTGCAATATTCTGGCAGCCTACATTCAGTAGTAGACCGAACAGGGACGTCGGCGAGTATAAATACTTACCCCGCCGGGACACAAGTTGCTAACTCGAAGTAGACGTCTGGCTGACTGCCCACCTCAATGCTCCTATTAAAACTTTCCCTGCAGTAACAGTGTTGGCCACTGTCACACGGTGATTATAAACAAGTGGCCTGAGCCACCCCGCGGGCACTCCATTATTTATTAACGGAAACTCTGTTTTCTTGCCAACTTAAAAAGCCGTTGAAAAAGCTTTGGTTATGTTAAATTATGATAGAGATTTCATGAAAATACTTTGAATGTTGGCAATTTTTAAATTTGTTTTTATGTTTTCTCAGAATCTTTCTAAATTGGCCCGCATATAATTAGTTATGCTTTTGCACAAATAGAAACTTGTACATTTGACCCTTTAGATACCCTCTCATTGAAAGTCAAGCTGAAATTGGCCTGTAATACAAAGTTACAGGCTTGTTTTGAAAGCGCTAAGCCAAACAAACCAACTCCTTTTGTTGTCTGGAAAATTTGGTTATTTATTTAATCAATTCCCCTCTGCCTTTGCTCGACTTAATACATAAATATGTTACGTGGGAAGATACTTATCCTAACTTATCTATTCTATGTAGAAAATACATCGCCTAATCCAACAAAATCAATCATCTCGGAGGCTTATGAGCCTATTGGTAATGGAATCTCTATGCGAACCAACGCAACACTACTATGGTACGATAGATATCGCAGTATGTTTATTTCTAAATTCAATTTCTATTTAAGTTCTTTTTATGGTACCTACAAACATTCAATTTCTTATATTTTCCATATTCATATGTAGGTAAATGCAATTCATAAGCTAAATGGATTTCTTTATCTTATTAAGAATGCAAACATATTCAGGATAGAAGCCAGCTCAAACGATTGCGCATTATAACTGGCTTTTCTCTCATATATTTCTTGCTGTAATTAGTAGAGATCGTTGGAGTATTTGTAGGAGCTCGCCTGAAATGCGGTGTGTTTTCGCCTGATTCCGTGTGAGAACAAAAACTAATTAGCCTCGGAGAATAGGCCGTTGATTTCGCTAACTTTTCGCAATTTGGCGAGCTCCCGGTTTCTGATTAACACCAATCTTATTGTTTCCTTAACTTGGACTAGGCCACACGACTACTGTGTTTTAGCTTTAATAATGTGTGCTTTTTGCTTTAATTCCTTTGTAATGTTGGTTCGTTACGTTCATAAAGTACGAAACGGTTAGAGTAACATTCAACAGCCGGCGTTGAACCTAACTTCGCTTTGCTAACCAATACTAACTATGATTTACTACTCCGCCATTAGATACCGAGGTGTTTACTCCAAACGGAAGTAGAGACTGAAGCAGTAATGATACTTCTTGCTTCTACGAACAACAACCATGTTTTTGTATTTAATTTAAGATGTAAGTGTTTCCGGTAATACTTATAGAGTTATAAAGCTAAATGGCTATTCTATCAATAAAAATACGCCACTTTCATGGTCGGGTCCAACAATAAAACAGCAACGTCATTCAATGGTAATCATGACTAAGATTATAGCCGCATCCAGTATAGGGAAATGCGTGAATTTAATATAAATTTATTTATGTATGTAGAAAGTTAACTTCTTATTCAATACTTATATGACTGGTGCGTTTATATGATTCTCTTATATTTAAATAGTTGGGAGTCGGGGAGCAGAGGAAATCAAATCAAAATATAAATATGTTCTCTCATAAAAATAACAAAATATGAGATTGGACTCTCCAAATAACGTCTAGCGCGCTGTAAGGCGTCCATATATTTCTCTCCGCCATCACTGATGAAACTGCACACTGTGTAGGTAATATCTGGTGCACGGTGCTGTGGCGGCTGTTGGCTCGTTTCCTCACTGCGGCTTCATAATTATCTCCAGCCTGTGCAGTTTCCTCCATCCATTCCCCGGCAGCTGTTTCAAGAAACTTGGTAGCTGTAGCCGGTCTGCCCCCACGTTTGAGTTACGACTGGCACGACCCTGGGGATCGCAACGTATGCGCCTAAATGGAAATTTATAACATCGCCGTATGGCTACTACGGGAAATTTAATGCTTTCCGTATAAATGCTTCGTTCGCGTTAAGAAATACTGCTGCGTTGTTGGCTACGGATTGAATAATAATGCTACAGCTACAGTTTTCACGAATCGTCCTCTCATTGTAACTGTGCCTTTGTTTATAGATCATAGTCAAATTGAAATTGGCATTGTTAATTTTGAATCATTTTCCAGAAACGATATTATAGACAATCAAACCTGAATTTCGCAGTATTGAAGTATTCGGTATTAGGTAGATATTGAACTTGACTTGATACGCTACCGCGTGTCTAGATAGATATTATTATTACCGAACATTAACAATCATCTTAATGTAGAAGCAAAATTAGCTTTGACGACCCTAACCAAATCATTATCACACCACATGTCACAACGAACAGTGGCAGATATAATATTATTAAATTTTAATTATTATGATTTTTTGTATGTTTTTTTTTATATAAATTTTATTTACGTTGACAATATTATTCAAAAAAGTATCTTTGTTTTCTATTTATATTATTTTACTTATTGATGATTTATTTTAAATTTTACTGCATAATATTATTGTACCTAATGAATGTTTTAAAATTTTTTGTTAATTTGTTCCTCCGATTTTGTTTGTGTTCTATGTGTAAATTGTATTTTTTTAATGTGTAAATGTAATTTTAATGTTTTATATTATGAGTCCGTGGTTACTTGAAATAAATGAATTTATTATTATAACCTAGATTTTAAAATATTTATATCCAGCAAGTTTACTGACTATGTTGATGATGCACGCAAAACCCTTCTTATCGTATCGATGACAAACAGAAGAGCTAGGGGTCTAATCCTTTAAAATTTTGTCCACACTGAAATCCATCTTTCAATCCTCAATCACTTACATAAGAAGTCATAACCGAATTCTACTAACAATAATTCCCACCTACAGGATGAAGGTGAAATCCGGCCTGCGTCTGGTGAGCGTGACGGCGGCCAACTCGCGCTGGGCCGTCACTGCCGAGGTGAAGGCGCGCGCCGCCACCGTCACCGCCACCAGACTCGACCAGCCGCTCAATGAGGACGACGCTCTCAACAAGTATGTCTACGTGTCAATGGGATGGATTATGTATGGCCAATGCAATGTAGGGCTTGTAATCTGCGACTGTTTTGACAGTTTTTGTTACAGTCGATACGTCACTCAAGGAAACTCCTTCCCCTCCCTCATTTGTGTAGGTAGGCATTGTTATAAAAGCCTGTCTTCCAATGTGTGATGATCAAGGGCTCACATAAACAGTCTACGCTGCTGTTACGTCGTGCTTTCGATTCTTTCGATCAGGAAACAGGAAAAGTCGCTTGAATTTTCCTGGCAAACAAATGGAGTGTATTTCATGGACCATTTAATGTTAAAGCAAGACGTAACGTATTGTTATCGAATCATGTTGCTGTGTATAATTTTATAAATGTAGAGTACCGATGAGGTACATACATACACACTTGGCCTATCTTAGCTTTAAAAAATAATGGTTATGTATCTTAAAAATCATACCAACGGTCATCCTACCTTTCTTCTAAAATATTTGTTATGCTATAGTAACAAGTATACAATAGTCACGTCTCAAGCGTAGCATCATTTTCAATTTATCTTTTCTTCCATTGTACGTACCACAGAAAAGTTTTACAGCAGTCGCATACTCGTAGCTCCGACAGTACGTTTCAGTGAGTTCCTTGTTTGCTGCTGGCGGCTACACCGCACTAGATCGGGACGAAGATTACAGTTGCAGGCGAGAGCGTCGCCTGTCTCGAACCAGGCCACTGCAGATTTAAAGGATTCAATTCCATTTCTATTTTCATAGACTCTGCCTAGGGCTATTCGCGTTCTACAGCGGCACTCCCAAGTAAATGGGTCAACTGGCCCGCAAGACTTTAATAAACTCGGAGAAACACAATCTCGCTAAAGGAAGATTGATGGTTAGATTTTTGAACTAACAAAATAGCGTCGGCTATTACGTGGCCGCAGCAACAATTTGTTTCAATTAGGCAGCGCGTGTGGCGCGGAGGTACGCAACTTGCTAACAAGTACCTACCTGCAACCGAAACATAATTATATTCCTTATTCAGTATGTTTCGTAATGAAATAATCCCGTATTTTCATCTGGTACGCCGCGCCGTTAGGATGTTGCTTGGAATTTTGCTCACGACCTGCATTTGTGGTCTTGTAAGTAAACGTCGCGCCTCAGTTCCTTAATTAATCCAGACGTCACGACTTTCCAACTTATTTTATTACTATTACTCAATCTTGGGTAAGAAAGCTAGACTTTAGCTTGTAAAGAATTTAACAGAAACTGGTAGCGCAATTTATCACCACAGAAGAGATGAAGAATTATGTATAATCAAGTTACTTTAAATGTCTTCTTTGTCGTACACTCCAAGGCCAAGGTGCAGCTAGTCTTCTTCTGCGTGTCGATGACAGACACTAGAACTCTGGAGTTTGTATGCCTTTTATTAGTATCTAACGTTACCGACAGGGGCGCTGATCAAGATGTCATACAAATTGCTATCGAATAAGGTCGACAATATTCGCTCACTGAAATGATTGGACAGCGATATCGATAGATATATAATAAGCGTTGTAATAAACACCAGAATCAATGTGTGCCCTTTCCAAACAGCGACAACGAAGAGGGCATCAGCGCCGGCGGCCCCGGCTGGGAGGAAGTGCTGACGTGGCTGGTGGAGGTGGGCGCGGAGGGCGAGGGCGACGCGGAGGGCGCGGAGGGCGAGGCGGGGCGCGGCACCGCCCGGCTCAGCTGGTCCGCCAAGCTGTCTCCAGCGGCCGCCGTCACCCCCACCACCGACGAACCGCCGCACGAACACCGCGTCAACACACGACTCGACATCGAAAAGGATGACATCCAAGCCGTTCTACCCATCTCTAAGGTGAGTTTTTATTTTATGGGCTTAGAAGTAAAAGGATACAACGACTAGCCATAAATTACAAGAGCTTTTAAGTAATTAAATTTCTAATACGACATCAGAAAATAGAACGGTCCGGTCTCCACGTTTGCTGACTCCGGCAACAATTTATATTAAGACATCGATTTGGTCGTGCTCATAAATTGTTCTCAAGGTATTTTCCCAGTAGCCCTAATTAATGACGCTCCAAGTTACTTTTATTGCCATAAACGATGTCTTTATTGGCTTTTGGAGCTTTCAAGAGTCAGGTAGCGTAACAAAAGAAGTGTTTTTTTCAGAAGCTTTTAAATTATGTCACAGATTGTTATGCGACTTTGTGTTGATTATGTCACTAAGTAAATCTAGGCGGCATAATGCGATGCAATAAAGAAGCCGTATACTTACCAGCAATGGAGTGGTGTAATAGGCTTTTATCGCAGTCTAATGGATACGGGGTAGGATCCGAGATGAGCCCGGCGGCGGTGTTATAATAACAATGAATTTCCCAAGAATTTCCCGAATAACCGGGCAATTTCCTTTATTTCTGCGTTAGATAACTTCAAGAATGAGTAAGCGATAACCCTGAACAACTGAATCAACAATGAGACTTTATTTAATTTAAGTTTTATGCACAAACCACACACGTAATGTTCGAGGATAATTTCTAAAATTAGATGTAAATGTTCATAATAGATCTCTCTCAGTGTAATAGTCTGACAAACAGTGGGATTGTATTAAGCGGGCTAATTTACATAGTTGGGCTCAGTGTGAGGTCTGTTCGCAAGCACTTTAATGAAGTTACAGAATAATATTTATTAAGCAATTAGTTTATCTGAGTATTAGTGTGGGACCATTAAGCGTGCCTGCAGGCTGTCTGCGTCGGGAGGTGTGGCCTCGCATATCTACAATATGTGATGGATGGACGCTCTTACTCAACGTATTGTATGAGAAGTGAGCAACTCTGATCATAAAAAATCTAGCCTGCTATTAGAATAGTCACGAAATGTGTTATTAGACTTATTAGTTACCTAACGGAGGAGGCATAGCACGGCGATTTTTTTTCTGCTTTAGATTTTCAAGCCAGTCTTCATCATGCTTCGCCATGCCTGCTTGAATATCGCGGCGCCATTCAGGTCTCATTTCGGCGCGTGTTTAAGAAAAAAAATCGCCGTGCTATGCCTCCTCCGTTGGAATCGCGTTTCGTCTGCAACCGTTGTGGCAAAAAATGTCGTGCTGCTATTGGACTATACAGCCATCAACGACGGTGCGGCCGTCGTAGCTCATAACCCACGAGCGCTGCAACAACCATCTATATAGATGCTGTGGCCAATGATAGTTACCTAATAAAGGTTTTGATGGTTTTTTGCATCATCTACCTCTATAGCCCAGTTTTACGGTACCTATCCTTATACATACTTATAGTGCTGCTTCCTCGCAACCATACTGTTGTGGCTTACCAACCGATCTCCTGCCATCTCAAGGCACCATTTTAAGCGCCATTCTCCATCTTAAATGAATATCAATCTGTGGTTAATATTACCAAAATTTTGCACAAAGACCAAAAACGTATCATGTGCAAATTCCACCCCAAATCAATAGTCTCTGATTGACTAATGCGTCCGGAAATCACACACGCTCCCAATGAACATCTATTATTGCTTATCCGAGCTCCACTCGGCGCTGAGATAGTCGATTAGCCCGCTTAATTGAAGGCAGGGATGAGGTGTAGACTGGTGGAGCTATGAGAGCGCATACTGGCGTTATTACGTTAGGAACTCTTGAATAGCGTCTGAGGTAATGCACTTCGCGTCTCTGATGAAGTGTTCTAATACGATTCACTCGAGGCTCTTGCATGAAGAGTTGCTAATAGCCATGTACAGTATAAATGACAAACATTTACATGACGTGGTCTGTGTTAAATGATCTTGTTTAACATTTTTAGAATAGAACGGCCTTATTGAGCCATTTGCATACAATGGTGTCTTTATCAAGTAGCAATGTACATATTACGAAAAACGAGTCTACTTGTAGTCCTTGTCTCAATATGTATGGAATTCCATTGAAGGTTGTACAAAAATTTAAATATTTAGGACACCTCCTCACTAACAACTTAAAAGATAATGATGATCTTGAACGTCAAAGGCGTTTATTAGCAATGAAAAGTAATATGTTAGCGAGAACATTTTCTCAATGCTCGATTCAGGTTCGCATAACGCTTTTTCAGGCTTACTGCCAGGCGTTCTACACTGGTCAGCTATGGTGGAACTACACGCAGCGTGCCATGAACACTCTGCGTGTTCAGTATAATAACGCATTTCGATGTATGCTGAAACTCCCCTGGCGGTGTAGTGCCTCTGCCATGTTTGCCTCGAATGGGGTCAAAGACTTCTTTGCCTTGATGCGTAATCTTACAACTTCATTTCACAATAGAATTGTTAACTGTAATAATGAAATTATTAAAACTATTTTTGTAACTGTTTACCAAAAAACCACACCGTTCTGTGGCCTTAAGACTAATGATAAAATATGTAAAATGCCTAATCAAACTGTTCAATTTGTACCACACTCTCTGACAAACTAATTCGATTCAATTCTATGACATTAAATAAATCTCATAATTTTTGTTTATAACAATTTAATAATAATTTAATTTAATTGCTTACTTACTTTATAATTGTAAATTAAGTAACAATGAATGTTAAATGTAAATTTTGATGTTTATTATGTTAAATGTAAATTTTGATGTATTATGTATAACTATGGGACCTGTGCCTGAAATAAAATGATTTTATTTTATTTATTTATTTATTTTTTATTTTATTACAAAGTTATGTTGGTCGCCATGTTTTTTTATTTATAAAGTTTATAGTAACAATGCCATATAAGTGGCAAGTGGTAAAGACGTTCCATCTCCATAAGCTTAATTTTATCGTTTAATTTGTCCTCTACATTGGTTGGCACCTAACTATTAATGCCATTCACTTATAAGTATCCTAATCTAGGCTCAGGGTAGGTGAAGCTCCGTCACTTTTTCTTACTAATATCCCAGTAGCCCTGCTGTAGACTATCCTCTTCATTCTCCCATTATTAACACATGTAAGGTGAAGTGCGGTAATTGCAACTATCCGGTAATTGCAACTAACTTCAATAACTCCCTCTAGAGTTACTTCATTGTAAAACGACAGACTAAAATCAATTTTACATCATAAAAGTTCTACCCAAAATGTGGATGGCGCTGATAGCTCAAGAATTGTGGGAGTTATAAAGCTTTTTGTCATCGGCCATTTTGAGTATGCTGGAGTCGGATGGACATGGCGTGCATTTTTATTTTATAAAATAGTTTTTAGTGGTTCCTCGCAAGGTTTTTCCAAAAAAAAGTAAAAACTTTACATCATAAAAGTTCTACCCAAAATGTGGATGGCGCTGATAGCTCAAGAATTGTGGGAGTTATAAAGCTTTTTGTCATCGGCCATTTTGAGTATGCTGGAGTCGGATGGACATGGCGTGCATTTTTATTTTATAAAATAGTTTTTAGTGGTTCCTCGCAAGGTTTTTCCAAAAAAAAGTAAAAACTAAGTAAGTAAGTCATTTTGTATGTATTTGTTTTATTCTAACACGATTGTTTTCCGAGTTTTCTGTGTAGTTACATTTATCAGACAAAAAATGCAAAGTCTGGTAAATGCAACTATTTTGCAGTTTTTAGGGTGGTTACAATTAGCTGCCAATTTTTGTATGAAATTGGAAAAAGCCAGTGATGGGGCAGTGGACATGAATATATCGATACAATCACTAATGATATAACACACAAATAAGAATAAAAGGCTGAATACCAAATTTTAAACATATCTGTTAAGGGCCCGTACAGGGTGACGTGCCGCGCCAATTTTGGGTTTTCAATGCTCTTCACACAGCACACGCAGTGACACGCACACATGTAAGTTTGCACAGTGGGTCGATAAACTTTTACTCGCCAACTTTATTGACAATTATGTTCAAATACATTTTGGGTGATTTTAGGGTAAGTAAGTATAATTCTTACTTACACTGGTAGGCACCAGGAAAGAGTAGAAATTAATAGGGGTGCCACTTTACTCTATACTCGGAACCCGATTAGCTTTCTCAAACAAATGTGGTATTTACTTGTAGAAAGGTAACTAAAAGTATTAAAGTGTAGATAATAAGTTTCGGGCATCCTCCAGCCAACTGAACCCCGACGACAAAGCAAAGTAAATACATAGTGTCGCAAAAGGGCTATACTAAGCCAAAAGGGGATGACTCAAGGGGTCATTCTGAACAACTTTTGTTCTACGAGATTTGCAAATTCGCGAAAAAAAATATTCGTTTTCCATGGTAAAAAGTCACATGTCCAACAAAGTTTCTATGAAAAAGGTTTTTTTTTTGTTAATTTCCAAAACTCGTAGAGCAAAAGTTCAGAATGACCCCCTGTCTTACTCCTTTTTACCCGACTGCCGAAGGAGGAGGGTAATGTTTTTTGATTGTATGTATGTATATATGTATGTTTGTCTGTTTCGTTGTTCCCTCCTGTAGCCTAAACGGATTGATAGATTTTGATGTATCAGGTATTGTTAGAAGCGTATTGATGGCGCGATGGCTATAGGCTATGTGACGTTCCATTAAAATGTACATAGCGCCCTCTTGAGGACATAACGTGATGATCGAAAAAATAATAATTCAACTTTGCCGTGTAAGGTATCAAATGAAAGGACTTGATTTTCACATTACAAAAATATGCATATTGAAGGTATTTAAATAACAACACCAAAATTATTGAAATAAAAAATGATCATGAACTACCTACCGACGTAAAATTTCATAAAATAAAAACAACTAAAAAGTTACAAATAAAAAAATACAATTATAAAAAACTAAAAACCTGACTGTACGCTAAAAACATGAAAACGAGTCCCAATGTTAATGGAAAGTATCGCAGGCGGGGACCAACTTGACCGCCACTCAAGGCCGTTTTCTAAGTAACATTCAGCTAAATGGTGAACCCTCTGCTGGTATAATTTGTTTATATACCTACCGCTTTTTCAATACCTGTAAGTACATTTTTTGGAAGCATAATATTTTTACTTAATTTTAGGGTTTCGAACGTCAAAAGAAAAAAAGCAACCGTTATAGGATCTCTTTGTTGTCCGTCTGTCTGACTGACTGTCTGTCACCGCCCTTTTTCTCAAAAAAAATATTATGGTACTCCCTGTCCCACACAAGTAAATTGGGGCTTATATTTTTTCCAGTTATTTTGATGTGTATCCTTTTTTTTTTCTTTGTTGTTTTGTATAAGTATGTGTTTCTTTTCTTTAAATCTGTATTTTTTTTGTTGTTGCTGTCTATGTGTCAAAAAAATTTATCTTTATCTTCAAATCACGCCATCTATCGTTTGTTTTTTTTGTGGCTACTGTCTATAGAAGAAATTCCGTCATTGACAATTTTACGTTACGAATTTATTTTTATTTATTTTATTTTTATTTTTACATTTTCGTGGAGAATCAACAGCATTTTGTTAATAAATAATTATTACTTATGAACACATAACAACTTGATGCCATTAACAGAATGAACTTAGTAAACCCAGTAAACCTAACACATCCAGAGGAAAAACAAAATCTCTTTCTCTCTCTCTAAAAAACATACTTAATAGCCCAAACTCGATGCTTTTAGCTATTAACATCTTTGAAATAAAATTGAGCCACCACCGTGTTACTGCCCTCATCAGATCCTCACGAGACCATACCTCAACCAGCACCAAGAGACTGTATTTTTGATCCCTAACCTAATGTTCGTGCGTATTGTCATCACTTAGATCCATTCGCTATATTCCTGCTCCTCATCACACCTTTACGAGACTGTAATATCACGAGAATATTGCACACTATCTAATTTAATTTAATGTATTGAATATACTGGAAGAATTATGCTTCCTCAATTTCAAATCAAATTATGTTGGTGTCATAAAAGTTGAAAAAGTGCAATGACAACCAATGTGCAGTGATTTTGTATCTGTACACGATAAGATCGCGAGCTGTCAGTGCTGCCTAAACCGACGTGACCCTTCTTTGGAGGCCAGCGGCCAACTGAGTCAAACGTCACTTGTGTTTATGATTTTATAACACAGAAAGCCGCCATAGATATTTGTATGAAGATTTGAGGGAAAAAAATTGCTCAAGTTTGGGATTAATTTACACAAAATAAGTGTGTGTTTATTAAAAAACAAGGTATTTAGCGCCTAGTCCAAGCCTTTAACTTTATAATATGATAAAAATCATATGAAAATTCTTTATAATTACGACACAGTTGTTACAATACGGGAGTGTGATTGACTGGTTTTTCTTGATATTCTGAAATTAATTTACAGTTATCCATAATCATTTACTTAAATTCGAATGATTCAGCACCTAGCTAGACTCTTCAACTACCTGTGTGATTTTTTTCAAGGCTGTAGAGCATCATTTACTACATAATTCTATGACAATGCCAACCCTCGATTCCCTATTGCAGACCCTTAAGCATACGTTTTTTTAGAAAACCTGCAAAATTCCACCCGGCATCCTGCCTGCGGTAAATTCCGAAAACTTTCCAAAAAATTTGTAAAAAGGCTGTTTGATTAAACATAAGTAAAATATTTAATGTTGATTAATAAAAATATAGCTATTAATTTTTATCCCCGAGTTTTATTCTGCTACCATGGTTTTCTTGGCTTGTCGATGGCAGACACTACATGACTGTCGATAAAATTACGATTAAGTTCCCATCACTATTTTTGAGAAATTAGTTGCAATTACCAGACCCACGGCTAAACAGTAGTTTCATGCGAAATTGGTCGTAGTTACAAGGAGATAAGTTTCACAATCCTATGAATATTCTCTTAGTCTTTGTGTTTCAAATACACAATATACACCACACATAGAAAAATATGGAGATAAAACGATTAGTTGCAATTACCCGCCAGGAGGGGTAATTGCAACTATTTCTGCCTTTGCCGGAACTTTTGGCAATAGCTCTTTATTCTTCAGAGTTTTTCTTTGTCATGATAGTAGAATAAAATCTACATAAAATTTTGACTTTGGCATGATTTTACAGTAATACTATTTCCTTATATATAAAGAATTATCAGATGATGAAGTTACGACTTCAATATTTTTAGTTGCAATTACCGCACCTCACCTTATATTGAAACATTATGTATATAAGTAACTACCTAATTAAGTTATAATTATATAACCCTCGAACAGAACTGGGAGGTGCTGAACACGGCGGTGCTGACGGGGCGGCAGGTGTCGCAGGCCATGAAGGTGCTGATCGTGTCTCAGGCCGGCCAGATCGCTGACGTCACGCTGCAGAGCTCCTGCCACTCCGAGGATGAAAGCGTACTCAAGGTAAATATAATTATGCTTCATATACTTGCTAAATAGAATACTTCATCATCTTGAAGGTATCTGTATCAAGCTGTTGACCGCTTTCGACGACGGTGCAGGGGTGTCACTCTGTATGAAGAAAAACTAACTAAGCAACGCTCTATCTCGTTATCTCTATCTCTCTATTTATCAATTGCACGACAGCTCTAGTTTTTCGTCAGTGTAAAGTAACCCTTCAGTAACGTTGCCCGATTCAAGGAACGTACACGGTAGGAAGAAGAATGTAATCAACAGCCAATAATAGATTCTCGAAAGGAACGCAGCAATTATCTAATCTTGGTCTCCTCATCCACTGGCTACCTATCGTTAGTCGGTCCAGCGGGCTGGAAGGGTTCCCATTGTATATTATATAAAGTATAGACCTGAAAATCTTCAGCTAGAATACCTACAGAACGTTAGCATAGCACACGTCTTAAGGATATTAGATTCTCCGCCTAAGCTACAAACAGATTTATCATAGTGCGTGTTGTGTACTGAAGCGAGCTTTGTTGGGAAAAGCCTTTGTGAGCTTTGCTGAAAATGAGCTAAGTATAGGTACGTAAGTAATATCTTTCCCCAGGTGCTACCTACACAATCCTTTGAAATATGAAATAGTTTCATATAAACGTAGACGCCGTAAGTTCCTACGGTTAAAGTTTTTATTGTGCAATGTCGTATACCTAACAGTCGAATAAGATTGAGATCCGAATAGGTTTCCATCGACGAGCTCTTAATAGTCAAAAAATTTATATTTAATTAACATAGCGCTGTATCTATTGTTCAATGTGCCCCATACCCGATTCTCATTGTGACCAGCAGCAACTGAATATAAACCCCTTTACCAGAGACCACTTTACGATCGAGTCGATAAATACGTAACACCAATCACAGCGCAGTTGTTAACTGTGAATCGCGATATTACGAACCTGTTCCCAACAGCAGAACTAACCTCCCAACCCCCGCAGGTGTCATCATCCTGCAGCTCAGTCTACGTGGACGGCTCCGAGATCCGCGGCTCGTCCAACGCGTCGGTGATCGTGAAGTACGGCACGTACACCGGCCTCGCGCGCTTCACCGTGTGGATGCCCGAGTACCCGCTCGAGATAGACGTGGATGACAACCGCCTGTCGCAGATTAAAGGTAAGTACTGTGATGGGTTTTTGTTTTGTTTATTGCTTTATTTAAGTATAGCAGCTCGGTCTACGCGGATGGGTCCGAGATCCGGATAACAACCGCCTGTCGCAGTTTCAAGGTACTGTGATTGGCTTTTGTTTGGTTTATTGATTTATTTATAGCAGCTCGGTCTACGTGGATGGGGCTCGTCGAACGCGTCGGTGATCGTGAAGTACGGCACGTACACCGGCCTCGCGCGCTTCACCGTGTGGATGCCCGAGTACCCGCTCGAGATAGACGTGGACGACAACCGCCTGTCGCAGATTAAAGGTACTGTGATTGGCTTTTGTTCTGTTTATTGATTTATATATAGCAGCTCAGTCTACGTGGATGGGTCCGAGATCCGGATAACAACCGCCTGTCGCAGAAGAAAGGTACTGTGATTGGCTTTTGTTTGGTTTATTGATTTATTTATAGCAGCTCAGTCTACGTGGACGGCTCCGAGATCCGCGGTTCGTCGAACGCGTCGGTGATCGTGAAGTACGGCACGTACACCGGCCTCGCGCGCTTCACCGTGTGGATGCCCGAGTACCCGCTCGAGATCGACGTGGATGACAACCGTCTGTCGCAGATTAAAGGTAACCGTGATGGATTTTTGTTTTATTTATTGATTTATTTGTGTTTGACTACTTAAGCCTTTCTGGTAGGTGAAAACCATTAATGATTAACTATATTAGTGTATTAGTCTATGACTATACCATATAGGTACTTACGTATAAAAACCCACAGGATCTACCCTTTGTACCAAGCTCTCTATAAAATAAAGGATTTAAAAAAAACTTAGAATTTTAGGAACTGTATAATGTCTCTCTCTACATTTCATAGGTTGGTGAACCCACGAAATGGGCGGGGTTAGTCTGCTGAACGAGATAAGTGATAAAATATAGGAATATAAATGGGCACTTTCATATAACATTTCTTATATAGAATACGTAATCCTCTTAGAGTAGTAGAGATTTGAAGGTCCTTGATCTTTCGACAGGTCGGTATTGCCATTACTTTATCTGTCCCAAGCTACTCGTAGAGGTGCCTAGGGACGTGCAAATTGAAACTTTCAGCCATTTCAAATAGGTACCTAGGTTTATTAGTTATGGTATTCAATTTTGTTTCGTCTAGACATGACTTCGAAGAATCTGATAAAATTGATATTTCTTTCTCTTGTTTCTGATAAAATAAAGCTTGTTTATAGAACAATTTATTACTTCTATAATGTTTTGACTATCGTTCTAAGAACCTTTCATTAATTCTTACAACTTACTTTTGGCTCTCTTTCCACGGCTTCGGTTCCGATACAAGTTCTCAACCATCCATTTTGCCCTATCGTCAACAACTATGACCTCTAAACTCGTTAGTTTTCAGCCTTACCAACCTGATGTTTTGTCCACAGGATGGAAAGTATCAGACGACGTGAGCGCCAAGGAGCGTCTGCGACGGTCCCTGTCGCGCGGCTGGACCGGCCGCCCCGACGGCTCCAACTCGCTGACGGACCAGCGCACCTGCCGGCTTCGGTACCAGCAGAGCAATGTTGAGGTAGGAGGGTTTCTGGTGACTTGTGATGTTGAAACGAACTTCTGTTTTGCGGTTTTTTGTAAAAATCAAACGGCGCAGTGCTCTGTGCTTGGCCTACTTTATAGGAGGCAGGACGTTTCACGCTAGGTTTGCTTTTTGATGATGTGCACTCCAGCATCCCAAACGATTATCGGTTCTTTATCAAATAAGACCAGCCCAATTCCACTTTACGGTATCAGATTTTACGGGCTGTAGCAGGTTACAATCTTTTAGATGGGTATTTGGCTGATGATGATATGCGGACAACCTAGTGCCTACCTAGTCTACCTAGGGTAAAACTGCCAGTTATTGGCCAACTAAGCGGATTGGCCACTTCAAAGCTGAATTATTTCATACAGATTAAACCAAAATTGACAGATGGTGTATGAATGTAATCTAGAAAAGCTACTTTTGCCTCGCAGTTAATCAATAATTTATTTAGAAAACTATAACCGATAAAAAAATATATGTTATTGCAAACCTGTGTAAAATTGCAGTTATTGGCCAAAAAAATCACTTACCGGCCATCCATAGGCTGGTTATTGGCCACAGGAAATAATTTTATAAAAAAGCTTTAAACCTCTAAAAAAAGAAATTAATGTTGTCTCCTTTAATAAAAACTTTATTAAAATCAGTTGCAGAATAATATTAACCACGGCTAAACTTCAAAAACAAAAAAAAACAATCAACTTTCTAAAAATAAAAATACTAGGAATATAACATTTAGAATTACATGTTTTTGTATACATAATTATATAATTACTTAATAAACACCGTTCCTGCGTACTTTACATACAACCAATCAAGCAAAGCAAGATCTACCGACACTGTACGTGCGTATTTTATTCATCGTCATAGAATCATCATCAGCCAATACTCATCCACTGCTGGACATAGGCCTCTCCCAAACATAACACTCGGTCCTCGTCCTCGGCCTTTCTCATCCAGCCACTACCATCGTCGGTCCAGCGGGCAGGAGGGCGTCCCACGTTGCTTTTGCCTGTTCGTGGTCTCTATACGAAAGCTCGTCTAACCCAACGGTTATCGGTTCTTCGGCAGAATCGGGAGATATGACTGCCATTTTATCTAAGCACATTTTGACAGCTATATGTCGGTAACCTTAGTTCTTTGACAGATAACCCTATTTCTGATACGATCTATCAGAGCAACCCCAAGCATATAGCTCTCTCCATAGCATGTGCACTTTAAATCGGTGCACCAGTCTGTTGTAGTTGACTAGACTTTTGTCTTCAGGCTTTGAGGGATGCCTACACGTCGGGAAGCAGCATTTAGGCCACTTAGCATCCAGCTGAGTTCCGGCAGACATTCTGCCATATTGACGATGTCGTCTGCGCAGCGGAGGTGTGACATGTGTCCGTTCCAGTCCAACGTCTTAAAGACATCTTCTAATGCATCGGTCTTCAGTTTCTGAGATATCACATCTTCCTGTCTCACTCCTCGTTGCCTTTGGATAGGTCTTTTCTTGTGGTCCTGTACTTGGACAGTCATAGTAGTAGCATTGTATAGAAACCTCAACACCCCGATATAGCGACAGTCGATTTAGCATCTCTCCAAGGTGTCCAAAACTGCCCGTCTCGATGGAGACGAAGGCTTTCTCATAGTCCTCAAAGGCCACACAGAGGCTGATTATACTCTTCGGTCTTCTGTATAATCTGCCTTACTGTGTAGATCTATTGTACTAAAGTCTTTTCGAAACCCAGCTTGCTCTGGGGGCTGAAACTCGTCGAGCTTTTGGGCAAGACGGTTCGTCGATCGATATCCTTCAATAAAATATTGTTGAATTTCTGAAAACTATTTTCTATTGTCTTATGTCTTGTCTTGTCTTTTATGAATTTGAAGGCTTTATTTAAGTCATCTGTCTTCGTTTAGGTGGTTTCCCGTTGCTGATGGTTTGCGCACTGTAACAAAATACATCGGTCGGATATTGGCCACTTCACCACTAAATACTGGCCACCTATGCCAGTAACTGAATTTAATTGATAAAAGTGCGTGATATTTTGCCACACGATACTACAACTTGTAAATATTGTGAAAACAGTCGATTTTCATCTAAATAGAGTACTTGCATTTTTATTTAGTTATTGGCATAGGCGGCCAGTAACAGAAAATTTGCAATATATTGATTCAATTATTGGCCACCTCCATAAACTCACCTTCCCAAAGGTAATTGCATGAAACTATAATATATTAATAAAACTTACCATTAACACCATATAAATATGCTAAAGAAATCACTTAAATTGCGTTCAATCACCAATAATGTCAATTTTGAAGAAATGTGTTTCGTTAAGAAATACGTTACTCTGAAGCGTACACGCGGAAGTCCGACCGCCAACTGTCAGAAAAATGCGGCATAGTATGGCGCTTTCTTTCATAGTGGCAAAAAATTGTACTAAAATCAAAGTCAGTTAGATAATAAAGTTCTATTAAAAAACACAGATGGCAGGTGATGCCTCATTCCTTATTTTATGATTTTTAAGTTTATAGTGGCCAGTAACTAACGATGGCTAATAACTGGCAGTTTTACCCTATATCTCTATTCATGTACAAAGCTATAACCCCCAATCTTCACAGGTATACGCACGTTTCCTCGCCAAAGACCACGACTCAGGCCGCGTCTCCTACTTCGTCTCGCGCCGCACCTGGCTCAAGGTGACGGAGCTGGTGCTATCTCTGATGCGGGTTTCTGACGCGCACATCGCGTCGCTGCGAGGCCGCGTCATGCAGGGCCGAGGCACTGGCAGGACCGAGGTGCAGGTGCTGTCGCCTATTACTGGTAAGTCACTATAAAAAATATCCCGATGAATTGAGAACCTCCCCCTTTTTTTGAAGTCGGTTAAAAATCCCAGCCTTTGCCTATTCTAGCGTATCGTACCGGAATGTACCTATATGCTTGTCGGCCTACTACTCGCAAATGCAATACTTATATATAAGCGAGGTGGCAAACGTTGCTGCAAAACTGCTGCTTCACGGATTCGTTATCTAAACGTCACTATATCGCGATTGGTTAAATGAGTTTATCGACGTTGATGACAAACCCGTGTAGCTGCCGTTGAACTGTCCAGGTGTCCTTATAGTATATTTCACTTTTAAATTGTTTTTTTTTAATGTAAACTTTACTTATGATATACCTAACTAGGTATGTTTCTACTGCTTTCTTAACCATCCTCCCTATGTCCAGGTCGCGTGATCGGTCTGCGTGAGGTGCGAGTGGTGAACGACAAGGTCTCCATATCGCGTCTGCTCGTGCGAGTGATTTCGGGGTTGCAGCTAAATATCTCTCCGGACAACGCCATAGAGAACGGATACGTGTCGGAAACCACTGTCACTAGGCGGCTCACTGCACAGTATCAGGTACGATTTACTACCATTATTTTATCACAAAATCAAATAATATTATCGAATTCATTTCACGATCGTCCTTGATGTTCTGTTGCAAAACATACCAAGAGTCCCAAGACAGGAAGCTGCTAATGTCTTATAAGGAAAACAGAGGAAAGATCGTCGTGGCTATCATTGAGCTCTGATGCTAACAATAGATTCCTCATTCATCTAGACCCTGTCCAACATTTAACCCTCTACCTCACCATCATTTAACCCTCTGCCTGTCCAACATTTCGCCTCTGCCTCACCACCATTTAACCCTCTCCTTCCCCACCACCAGGAGGGTCTCCTAGACATCGACATGGAGTTCTCTGACGGCAGCCGGACGGCGCTGCGCGACGTGGCCGTGTCCGACTACTACCTGCTGGTGGAGAGCCTCGACTCGGGCGTGGTGGCCTTCGCGCCCATGCAGGCTTCTAAGCACCCCAGGGTCATTGCTATTGGAGAAGGTGAGCTATTAGTACTTTATGAACTCATGTTTGAATGTCTGGCCTTCGAAGACAACGTCCAACTGGACAGTCAGAGAGTGATGCTAATCCTGAATGCATTGTGTAATTCTTCACGATGTTTCACCATGGTCTGAAAAACCCAAGTCCAGCTATCCATAGTGTTTATCACCCGTATGCTGAGTAGACGACCCATGATAATGGATGATAAACATTGTGCCACTGTGGATTTTGTCTTTGAATTTTGTTGGAAATTTATGATCACATAATGCCTGCTTATTAACTAGTTATACGTAGGTATGTTAAAACCACCTTTTCGTAGAATCTACTGTATCTTATCGCTTACAAATGAACTGTAACACCCATATTCTTAGTCACTTCCTTTCCTTATAATTTCCTTGACTTAAGGTTTCTTCCTTAATTCGGTAGCTATAGTCGTAAAAAGTCTCCTTCACTTAAGCATTTCCTTACTCAAGGTTTTGGAATGAACTGTCAAAGTGAAGGTACCTCTTGAGCTACCTTATAGATACTCAAAGGATAGAAATGGCGGAGTTTGACGAATTTATTGAATACGTTTTAGGAGAACCATATAATTTCTTGGCACGGCGATACATAAGGGATGCTGAAAACCCTTTCGAATATTTGATATTGTTGTACGCTGGCCTGGGTCTGTACACGACTCCAGGATTTATGCTAACTGTAGGTTCTCTATGAGGCTACAAGAAGTGACCTGGCTGGTAGCGGCATCCTACTAGGTGACGGTGGCTATGCAAAACACAAATAATGTTTACACCGGTGCCAAACCCTGTTACTCCAGAGAAATAGCGATACAACAGAGCACAAATCTCCACAAGAAAAGTTATAGAACGAGTAAATGGAGTACTTAAGAGACGGTTTGCTTGTCTTAACCGAAAGCTGCAGAACAGTTTAGAGAACTCATGCCACATCATAGTGGCATGTGCTGTCCTCCACAATATATGCGTGAAAACGAATGAGCCATTAATTGAGCCTGAGCTTGACCTGGAAGCTGTTCCAGTAGCTGAAGTGCAGGATGCAGCGCGAGGTAGCATAATAAGGAGTGCATTTATAACCAGGCATTTTAAATAGGTATGATATGAAAGTTTGATTTTAAATAAGACAGTTTTTAGCTAAATAAACATTTTATCGTTTTTACTTTTTTTGTAATAAAAAATAACAGGTACTTTAAAATGTTTTATTTAAGTATCACAATGTTTTACATAATAATCAACGAATCAGTCTTCTTCATCCAGCTTCTACCTGACTAAAAACTTTAGAAATAACATAGGAAATGTAGAACAACAAGTAATCAAATATTTATTAAATAATTAAAGATAAAAAACTATGCAATTAGTCCATTCTTCCACTTCCACTAATTTTCACCTATTGATTAGATATCACAGGAAATTTCTAAAGATTACGATTTTAATAGGTACGCTGTTAAAACTGCAGGAGTGAAGAAATTGTTTTCATACATCACATACATGTTAATGTTGATTGTTATTCTTTTTTATACACTGACACTAAACACGTTTCGTTACTGCAATTTTTTTTTGACTTTGTTTGAAGATTTGAAGTTATTTATTCCGTGTCATAGATTGTAGCATCTGCGTAGAACGAAATGTGTTGATAAATCTCAAGAAAAGGAGTCGTATTTCTACCATAGACAAAAGAAAATGAGACCGGAAATGATTTAATTAGCTATAGAACGTAAAAAAACCGGCCAAGTGCGAGTCGGGCTCGCGCACAAAGGGTTCCGTAGCAGCAAATATAATAAACTTTAAATCAACCTATCTCAAAAACTATAAGAGATACTTTGATCAAACCAAAAATCGTTGAAAGAGTTAATTAGCATGCATCACCTCTATTTTTTTTAGAATTTTATACCCCGTAGTTATAAAAATAGAGGGGGGGGGACATACTTTTTACGACTTTGAGAGCTGATATCTCAAAAACCGTTCACTTTAAGAAAAATGTTTTTTAGAAAACTTTATATCATTTTAAAAGACCTTTCCATTGATACCCCACACGGGTATGTACATCGAAAAAAAAAATTTCATCCCTCAGTTACATGTATGGGGGGCCCCACCCCCAATTCTTTTTTTTACTATTTAGTGTCATATTTTCGTAGCGGTTCATACAACACATATTCCCATCAAATTTCATCACTGTAGTACTTATAGTTTCCGAGTAAATCGGCTGTGACAGACGGACAGACGGACAGACGGACAGACGGACATGACGAAACTATAAGGGTTCCGTTTTTGCCATTTTGGCTACGGAACCCTAAAAATCCTAAGCGAAATGTTTCTAGCTTCCTTTTTGAAGGAATGTCAAAATACCGACTTAGAATACCGATTTGAAGTGTTCTCTGTGAGAGATCCCTTATGGCATCCTTCAACAAGTGAAGTAGAATCTTAAGTGAAGGAAATGACTTAGAATATGGGTGTAAGTCTATAAGTAACTTACCAAACTCTTCAATCCCCCAGGAAGCGGCGAGCTGCTTCGCGTAACCCTCCTAACACCAGAGCAGTGCCGTAGCGGGCCGCTCCGCCGCGTGGCCCTCCCCGGGAAGGGAGACGCCAAGACTCCGGCCAACATCAAGAACATACCGGGAGCCCTGGCCACGGCCGCCGCGGGCGTCGACGTGGACTTCAGCGGGGGAGACGCGCCGCAACGACCTGATACGCCGCAGAATGATGACATCATGGCCAGAGGGGGACTGAGGAGCGGGATGGCTGATCTTAGTGATGTGCTTAAAGGTAAGACCATAAGACTGGTGTTCTGGATTTTTTGTTAATAATATGGCATTGAGGCTGTGCAGCACTAGCTGGTGACTCTTCCACGGCATAAAAATTACGCTTAATTATCTCTTCTCGAACATAGTAACAACATGATGCTGTCTTGTGGTCAACCAAAATCATCCGTACCTGAACATTTCACCCTCCACATCTTTACCACCCTCTCACCTACCCTATCAACTGCTTCCAGAATACTCCCCGTTCAAGGACGAGAACAACCACGAGCCGACGGTGCAGGCGCAGCAGTACGGGTCCATATTCCGGGGCCACCCGCGCCCCACGCTGCCCACATTGTCGCCCATCGAGATCGCCATGTATGTGCTGCTGGGAGTGTTCTGCTTCGCTATTGTTGTGAGTACTCTTGAGTGTTTATGGTATTTATAAGCAATTTACCGATAAGTAAGTACCTAAGTAAGCTTATCAATAACTAAGAGACCATGTTGAAGTACAGAAGTTGTGAAAGAAATCCGTTCCCACCATTGCTATGCTATGTGGACTAATGAATACGCATAGCAACGTAGCATAGCACATGACACATGTCTTTGAAAGCTTCAATACCTAACTATATGGTACAAGTAAAGTAATTCTTTATTTCCACACCAAAATTACACTGTGTGTGTGAAAAGTGTTAACATGAAAATATGACAAGTCAATGCATTTAGAGAACCAACGGTGATAATGTGAAAATTATAACATATATCACATAAATGATAGAATAACAAATCCAGGACCATATCAACCTTCTAATCAATCACAACCCCCCATCTCCCCCCAGATCTTCGTAGCGTCCTGCCTAGTGTACGCCACTCGGTTCAAGCCGGTCAGCCTGGAGTCGGGGCTGGGCGGCACCCGCCCCATACCGGTGCTGGCGGAGGGCGGGCGGCTGCAGGTGGCCGGCCTGGTGGGCGCCGGGCTCGCTATGACCAAGGACAAGCCGCGGGAACCTACTACCAACGCGCATGACTGGGTGTGGCTCGGTGAGTACCTAACCTAAGTGCAGTAAACGATGACGTCATAATCAGCATATTAAACGAATACCCTTCAGCCTGCTGAACCGATGTTTCGATGAGGAATGCCGAGGAAAGGAGCCGGAAGAAGTATGCTGGTTTACCAGCAGAGGCCACATTGCCCCTAGCTAATTTGCCCATCGGCTGGCGTGACTTTACAAGTCGTCTACCAGTTCGGTAACTGAATGTTGATCATGATATTTCTTTAATTCTTCAAAATCGTCCACCAGGGCGAGCCACAATCGAACGCAACGGCACCCGTCACCAAGTGAACCGCGCAGCGCAACCAGACAACGGCAGCGAGATGCGCATCACATCCAACCCGCTCAACTACAACTACGCAGACCCTGAGGACGCCATTAAAGATGACGTCATGGTCACCAGTTTTGACAACCCTAACTCCATAGAGCTGCCCTCACAGAGTGAGAAGAAGATCGATACGACGACCTACTGCAAGAAACCGTCGCGGCATGCTCGGCACAATTCCGCGGATAATCGGAATTATTCGTAAGTTCTTTTGGTATATTATTGTTATTCACAGGGAAACGCAATTTGAGGCTATTATTAAATTATTGAGTACCGACCTTTTATGGCATGACTATCGCATACGAATGAGAAATCTTGAGAAATTCATTTCACCACATTTCACACGGATGTTTTATTGCTTATTTTCAGGGCCGACGCTCAGTCGCAGGAAGAGTACCGGCCGCCCGTGCCGCCGCACCGCCCCGCCTCCCCGCAGCCGCACGTGCCCCCGCGCAACCCCAGGGTATGGACACATCATTACCTACTATCTATCTAAAACTATTAAGTTCAATAGAGATGTCCTGTGAAGAAAGTCCTCTTAGGCTAAAGATTTTTGTTTCCTATAATTATATATGGAGATCTAGAGAATGGAAACCGGCAGCAGAGGCTGAGTCAGTATATTCAGTGCCCTGGCAGATCACTGACTAACTGACAATCAACGAACAGCGCAAGCCCCTTATGTTATAGTGCCAGAGAAAATCTATTTTTTTTTAAAACAACTCTTTGAAATTTCTCTGATGTGACTTTACTTCAATCTCTAAATAACACCAACTGTCCTCGTCTCCTCAGATCCTGCCAGAAGCGGTAATGCCGCCGGCGCGGCGCAGCCACTCGCGCCACAAGCGGGACCGCGAGACCGACCACCGCCGCTCCGGACGGTGAGCACTATTATTTTATTATTAATTAGTAAATTATGTTAGCTGAGGATTAATGCGGGTTTCCAAGAACAGATATTTAATATTCTACTAGGTATAGGTACTTAATTTAAAAGTAATTGAAAATATCATAAAAGATTCAAGCATGGATATACGATCGTTTTACAGTTTAGCCGATATATCAAAATTATAGGTTGGTTCTCAGAAAAGAACCTCTTGGCAGGTTGATCTTGACATTCCAGAAGCATTCTCGAGTCTGTTCTTAAGTACCTGTATACCTGTGATAAAATATACCTATCTTTTAATTTCCAGCATCATCGACCTGAACAACGCCGACTCCCCTTACGCAATGAGCCGCGACATGACCGACTACCAAGACTCGCGAGACCACGAGGTGGAGAAACTGACCAGCAAGGAGGACTGCGCACGACTGTTCGAGTTCGACAACGACGCCCCATTGATCATGGAGAACAAGGACTACAGAGAAGTGATCGGCCTGAACAGAGGCACCGACGACGCGCGACGCACGTTCGCCAAGCCGCAGAGCCCGGACTACAACATGCATGACTCTGGGATAGGTAGGTTTGACACTTCTCTTTGTTTCACTAGTTAAGTACCATGTCCACCTTATTTCAATATACTTTACGTACCCTTGTCAGTAGTCATACACAAAGAAGTTCCATGTCAAGGGAAGTATATGACTTCTAGGACCTTAATATTATGGCATCATAGTAATGGGTACTGTGTTGTTGTTGCAGGCATGCCAGACGTACAGATGAGGCACAAGAACAGGTCCAAGGAATCCAACCGCGACAAAGCCAAGGGAGACTTCGTTGAGGCTCCCAATCAAAACGGTTGGTGAATTGTCTTATAAATCATACTTCAGAACTAATTTTTCACAGCTAAAAATAAAATTATGATGATGGTGGAAATAGAAGTGGCAAAACTACGCAATGTGCGCTGCAAAAACTACCATGGAACACAACGTGTCGTAACGGAAACAGCCAGTCACAAGACAGCTTTAATGTACTGGCCATTTGGTCGGTGGCGCCATCTACAACTGCCCACTGAGTGGTTTGTTGCGGGGTGTTTCAGGCGGCATATCGCCCGAGGTGAAGCGCGCCACCATCGTCGGCAACCCGATGTACTCCCGCGGCGCCGCCCCCGCGCCCCCCGCCGCCCCCGCCGCCCCCGGCGATCCCCTCGACCTCGATGACCTCGACTACGACCAGATCATGCACTATTTCCACAACCTCAAGGTATAAACTACAACACCGTCCCACCACGCTTTTAGAATAGCTCTCGCCGTATCGCTTCCACCGATACTAGCCGGCGGTCTCGGCCACTCGCGTCTCGACGTGTACCCATCTTCTTATGAAAAACTAAGCCTAAATTTTGATGCATTTAAAAATAGCGATAAGCATAGTATTTTATATGAGTAAATTTTATACAAATACTTATACGCCATGCAGTATTATAATAATTTTATAAACCTATCCTAAACATGGAAGCTCTGATTTCACTTTCGGCACGGCTCTGCTGCAATTTTCAACTCACCCTAGTCTTGTATCCACACGATGTCAACTTCTAATTACGTCCGCTAATCACTGAATTCGAATCTATCACCTATCATTTCATTGTAGTACTGAACTGTACCTAATACGGATCATTAGAAAGCATAGAAACGTAGAAAACGGTCACTACCTTCTAGATTAGAGATTCCTACTTCAAACTTGTCTGCGGATGATTGACTGACGTCTATTTTCGAATTTTTCGCAGGAGTCGAACGCCTGAGTAGAGCAGATCATTGCAAAGATCCGGCAGGTATTGACTACGTTTAAATATCAGCATATCAGCAAAGCTCCGACGGCCGACGTAATCAATGCCCCCACGGAGCAGTGCGGGGCCGCGCCCGGGGCCGGTACAGTTGACGCTCGCAACAACAACGCTGCGCCCGCGCACAAGCTCTGCGACTCTATCGCCAACAATAACGATTCCATGAAAAAACAACTCAAGTTCCTCCTGGAACATCTGAGTGAATCGTACGAATAGAGTTATTGCTGTTGAACGTCAAATGTACCACCTTAAACAATATTTGTCCCCAAGTGGATCCTTGCAGTGATCGGAAACGAAAAACTAAAGTTATACAAAGAAACTTTAACTGTTTTATAATTAAGTAATTGTTAAACGTATATAATCTAGTCATTTAAACGCTGCACATATAAATTGATGTACCTAATGTTGATTGTGTGCATGTAGTTAATACTCCTAACCTAAGTTTATTTCTTAGGATTATGTAACACACGCGGAGGAAACTTTTAATCCTAAATATTAAGCCTGAAGTAATAAAAGCTATCTATGATATGTACACGAATAAAGAAATTGAAATCAGAATATATTGGATACCTATATACATATTAAATAATAAAATGAGCTTGAAATTTTTGGCGATTGATTAATGATTATGAATAATCTACCTGAACCAAATATAAGCTTTGCATTTGTCTTACTCTGTAAATACTTTTCCATTAGAAGATAATAGACGCTACCTCACTTGTATCTTACTCGTAGCTTACAACTTGTAGTTATAATTATACTCTGCAATTGTTAAACTTTAATTATTATTGACATTGTGTTTAATATTCTAATAATGATTTACTATGTTTGTCTTCAATTCCATTCCTAATTAATTTATAATATGTATTTCCCTAGACCTACAAATAGTACACGTCTGTTAAATTTAAGATAATGACTAGTCAAATGTATTTAAATTAACTGTTCATAGAAACTTATTTTTGACGTTCTGTTTAAAATATGATGTATTTGTGACTGTATCCGCAACATTTTGTAGAAAATGTTTACACTGTAACGTAGCAGCGAGGACGAGGCGACAGACTTGTGATAAAATGGCTGCCAGTGAACTGAATCACTAGCAGGCGATTTTATAAATTAAAAAATCCATATCATATTGAAATATAGCGCTTGTATGATATTGTAAACACTATATTTATTGAGGATGTAAATTGCATTTACTAATAAGTTAGTTTATTAGGCTTTGTAAATATTGTTATGACGTTATATAATTTATAGGTATTTATGTTGATATTTCAGTGCAGAAATAGGAATCAATGTGGTAGCAAAGCTTTCATGTCAGTGTAGAGGAGCACATCACTCGATGGAATGTTTCGTGTCTGTTACAGTTACACTAAATATAATAATGTTTGATCTTGTCAATGTGTATGTATTTAAAGGTGATCATTATAGTCATCATCACACTGAATAATTATTTGAAGATGGTATTTATAAAAAAATATATAAGTAGATAAAAATCTGTGAAAGAAAGGAAAGGACGGCGTGGCAGTCATGCCATGGCTGTCTAGTAAGTGGTATCTTCCACAGTGGGCTTACCTGAATGTGGTCTAACTATAGCAAATAAATTATATACTCATGATGCCTACTCTTACCTACAAAATACTGAATAGTGTGTTTGGCTTTTGACGTTAGATTAGGAATGAGTCACTGGACATTAATGGACACTGCATAGAATTTGTTACTATAAAACATTCAGTTTTTGTTGAGTTTTTGCAATAATTATATGAGAAAAGTTTATATAAATTATTGCTACAAGTTTACAATGTATGCAACCGGCTTGTCACAAAATCCTTTCAAAAATGTCAAATTTAATAAACCATTATTGAATAATACTGTTTTTATTTCATTACAAACTTCCTTCCTTGGTGTGTACCTGCTGTTGTGGTTGTAGCTTTTAAGTTTTTAAAGTGTAGGGAAAGGTATGTATGCACAGTTGCTAAAGTATAGTCTTCTCGGAATAATCACAGAAAAGAACTTATGGGTACAAATAACATCTATATTTATCATTGACTAAGTAAAACTACAAAATAGGTGTCCTTAAACATACTTTCCGTACCAGCGATGATCAAACGGCGACAGGTGCTTGTGACAGCCTCCCATGTTGTTCTGGATGATGTACTTCATTGTGTACGGATTCCTGTTGTTCTCCTCTCTCCATTTCTCATCAGCTGCCTTCTTCTCCATGATCTGTTGGGATACTGGCTCCGCGGCAAAGGGTAATCTTTCAGCAATAATTCTTAACATAGTTTGAACCTGAAATATTCAAGTTAAATAATTAATACAAATATAGAACAAAAACAAGACAAGTTTAATTTATTAGGCTCAAAATACAATGATTACACGATGAATTAAAATAAAATAGAAAAACTGTCTAATCTAATAAACAAAAATAGTATTTTGGGAGACAAAAAAATATATATTTTGTAAATTGTATTATTATTATTTATTGTAAAGTCTAAATTCTATACCCTACACAAAATACAACTACAAAGTCAAAAACTCTATCTCCTTCTCAGCATGCAAGACAAGATGTCTGACTTCCCAGATATAGGTACATATAAGATTTTCTTACTTCAGCATATTCACATTTGCCTCCAATTTCCAGTATGATTCTCCCAGTCTTGATTGGAGTCACATAATGATCTATGGCACCTTTTCCTCCTCCCATTCTCTGGCCTTGACCCTTTTTCGTGATAGGTTGCCACACGGGCTCCAATCTCCATATAGCAAACATCCTCTTCTGGTCCAGGTGTCTCGCCACTACCAGACGAGCCATCTCAAAATGTTCATGCCTCATTCTACCTCCTCCTGTAGCCTGAAACACCAAGTGTGTTACCAACGTTGTATGAAATATTAACCCCCTTATTCATAGAAAAGTTAAAGGATTATTTTAGCTAGTCTATCCTTATTTGTCAATGTAGGTACTATTTGTTTGGGGTAAGTTCATTGTAATCAAAGAAATGTAACAACTAGGTACTAGCTAAGTACCAATAATTCAATTTAATGTAATTATTTCTTTAGTAATATGTAAATTGAATCAAGTAACTTACCACAACCCCAAACTGTTTTAATTGCAAGGTGTTGTGTAGTAATTCTGGCCCTCTCATGTAGCGCAGCCTTTTTTGCATTTTAGGTGGCTTCAGATTAGGTGGAAATTGAGGCACCTTTTCATAAACACGCAGCCTCTTTCTTTCAGGCAATTCAATGTCTGAAATATATATTACATGAAATTAATTAACCGACCTACATAGTGAGTACAATAACGTTAAATTTAATGTTTCTTAACTTACCATCATAGTTCTTTGGTGGTGGGAAATATTTTATGCCTGCTACTGGAGATATCACCACATTGTGGGTTTTCAGAGAACCTGTAATGATTCGAATGATTGTCTTAATAAATAGGGATATGTAGGCATAGTAATAGTACAGCTAGGCATGATTTATCTCAAATAGAAGTAATCTTACCCAATGTCAACCTAAGGAATTGTTGTGATAACATTCTAACTTGTTATTATTATAATAATCCAGTAAAGAATATTATAGGACTAGTCCAACTTAAATTTATATTCAATGTATATTCAAGCAGGCTGCTTTGTTGTATTAAGAGATCCCATTTAATTATTTTGATCCCAAGTTCGCTTTTTCTAATAAATAACCTCAAAAATTATGCGATCACAGAGTAGGTAATCGTAGCATCTGTCAGATTTGTTCACAGAAAAAAATACTTCTCATTGCTGTTCTGTGAGTGTGGGTCAACAAGGAAATGGGCTTCAGCTGCGACCGGCCCAACGAACGCCAACGAACGGGTTTCGTTGACCTTCGTTGCTACAATCTGCCCTGTATTATGTATGATAAATATCCATCGTTGGCATAACCGTTGGCGTTCGTTGGGCGTTCGTTTGCCCGGTCTGTACGCAGCTTTTTCATCGAAGTTGGCCCTCTTATGTAGTCTCTACTAATCTCACTACTAATCTAATCGGTTCGTTTAATTTCTCCTCCTAATACTTATTTGCTGGGAACATAGCCATTATTCTCTTGGATTGGAGCTCAGAATAATAATAACTTTGAAATAATAATTGTTTATGGTAGGTCACACACGTCCATTGATCAAACGTCACCTCACCACTTTGCAAAACAAAACGTCAACAACGTCAATCAGCTGAATTTTCCACTGCGGCGTGTGAATGCGTAAATTAAATTGTAATTTGTGTTTATTTATAAAATAAGCATCCCAACTATAAACATGGCAACAGGAGTTAAGCCTCGTGAAGAAGATGTCCAGTTCTCTAGAACTGACTTGGAAGCTATACAAGAAGCAATGAAGAATAAGAAGTTTCGAGAATTATTGGCAGAGTACTGCGACGAGATGCGTGACCCGGCGAGCCAAGCCCTATATCAAAAAGAAATGACACAACTTGAGAAGGAACGCGGTTATGATGTAACATTTATCAACCCGAAGGGCGGATATGTTATCAAAACTAGTGTCGCCGGCGACAGGAAAGCGTTTATTAACATTTGCAGTAATGGCTACGTCGGCAAACCGTCCTGCAATATAAAGGTAATTGACGGTAAAAAAGGTATGAACTGGCTTATACCCTACTCGTTAATCCCGCCTAGAGAAGATTACGATGCTAAGAGGCAAAAATGTGTTATTTATGATGTTGTTTTCCATCCTGACACCCTGCGAATGGCCGACCAGAATAAGCAATTCCGGGAGCTTGTAAACAACACTGCCTTCGATGCATTGAAGAAAACATACAACATTCACTTGGACAGTAACAATTTACGTTTTCCAAAATCATTGTACAAGGGAATGGCCAACCCAGCAGTTATCAGGAAAGAAGATCCTGACTACCAACCACCAACTGAAGAGGAAACTGAACATTTGTCCCCAGAAATAATGGAGAAGTTGTATCCTCAGCATAATTATCAGCAGCCTAAGCCTGATAATCTAAATGAGAAGAAACAATCAAGAAAAAATGAGAAAAATGTTACAAGTGAATTTAGACACTCAACCAAAAATGGCTACACTGTACCGAAATATATAATTAAACAGCAGAAAAATGTAGACCTACAAGAGTATACTTTCCATAAAGACAGCAAACAGCACTCAGCCATACCAAGCCACATTGTTCTGGAAATATATCTCCCTCTTCTGAACTCAACCAAGGATTGTACTCTAGATGTTGAAGAGAAGCACCTTTACTTAGTGTCGGAAAAACCAGCTAAATATAGGCTTGATATTAACTTACCATATGCAGTCAATGACCAGTGTGGAACAGCCAAATTTGATAAGTCTAAGCACACTCTTGTTGTTTCCCTACCAGTGATTAGGCAACATTATGCCAGCCATAACTCTTTGAAAGTTGACAGTGGGGTGGAAAGTGAAGAAAACTCAGGCTCGAGTGATGACGACAAGGAGAAGTTAGTAGAAGAGTTGTCTTCTACTCCAGCAGAGGCAACTACTGCAGAGCCACAGACATGTGAATCCAATAATGACTTATTCATTAATCCTTCCTTAGCATACACACTGCCTGAGTACACCCACAATGCCCTAGATGATACTGTAGCCTTCACCTTCCATGTGAAAAACACTGAACCTGACTCTGTCAAGGTCAAGCAAGATGGAAATAAAATATACATCAAGTTTACCACTGTTGGTTCAGGATTTGTCCCAGTTTACTATGCAGCTATCATTATTTTTGATGAACATTCTAAATTTGAAAATGTTTCCGGGGAGGCCTGGGATAACAATGTTATTCTGCAGATGGATGTTGTTGGCGAGTTGCCTAAGACATTCCAAATTGGGTTAAATGAAGAGTCATTAGTGTCTGAGCATTTTAATGTCAGCCCCGAAGACAAGGTTAACAAATTAGATATGGAAACAGCATCTGATAATGGAAATAAGTCTGATGAAGTAGCACCAGTTATAGCAGTGAACAATAGGGGTTCTGAGACAAATATTGTTGTCTCATCTAATGATCAAGATGAAGATGATGATGATGAAGAGGAAAGTCCTTCAAATGGGCGAGAAATAGTGTGGGCTGAAGGTACTCATAATGTGAGCAGCGCTAAGAGCATCCTCCGCAAGTCTCTTGGGAGAAGTTACTCTGAGTCCAGCATGGGTGATGTGGCCTCATCTATGGATTACATCAGCTCAGATTGCATCCCCGAAGAGTCAAGCCTGAAGAAGACTGTTAGGTTCAACAATGTTATTGCCAGGAAATTTTACAGGTATGACACATTATTTTGATGGTACCATATCCATTCATTATAGCTGTCTGCTTCTTATCATTATAGAAAGTTATCAATTATCTATTATGCGTTTAGTTAATCTTGTTTGCCAAGCACTTGTATCATAATCAAAACAAATCATTTATTTTATGATGACATACTTTTGCAAATTCATTCACATTATGTAGGTATAGGTAACCTAACCTGGCCGGTCGAATGGCGTAGTGGTTAGTGGCCCTGACTGCTATGCCGAAGGTCCCGGGTTCGATTCCCGGCTGGGGCAGATATTTGTTTAAAGACAAATATTTGTACTCGGGTCTTGGGTGTTGATATTTATATTTAATATCTATCTATCTATGTATTTGTGTAGATATATCAGCTGGCCGATACCCATAATACAGGCTCTGCCTAGCTTGGGGTCGGATGGCCGTGTGTGAGATGTCCCCACATATTATTATTATTAACCTAGGTACCTATATTAAATTAGTTTTACACTCATTTTACATATTTTCCTAACTACGTAGATACACCTACTTTACAGGTACATTTGATAAACGCCTAGCAATTAACTTTTTTGGCATTTCAGATACAATTCATCAATTGAAGGTCAGAAGAAGAAGAACCAGCGCAAGAAGAGTAAAAAGCGCTCCCAGGAGAGACGCAAGAGCGAGAGCGAGGCTGACGACGAGCACACGAATGAGTCTACCATGGTTTGTATAGCCCTCACACTTACACATATTAGGCCATTGGAATACACTATATATTATAGTATATTTCATAGGAACATACTCTTTACTGCTTGACGCATTTAATTGGATTTTATTTCACCTTGTTCAGTCAATCAGTGACATTGACTACTTTTCCGAGAGTTACGAGGACTTTAGACTAAGAAGAAAGCTATAATATTTCTGTGTTGTTATGTTGTTGGACTGTCACAAAATTCAGCAATCTTATAATCCATTAATTTTATTTCCAGCCTGCCAAACCGAAGTCTGTTCTGAAGAAGCGTTGCGACAGCGGACTAGCGGACACCTCCGACGCTGACACCGATTTCAAGAACACTCCCGACCAGTATAGCTGCAGCCAAGACAATAACTGGAAACCCGATAGCAATAAGTCCGTACTGAACATCGTAGGAAATAGTAAAAGTAAACCTGAGCCCACTATATGGGAATCAGACAAGTGCTCTGAAAAGGAACGCGAAGGCAAAGCCATGCCGAACCCACCAATCAACTGTGATAACATCAAACATAACACCAATCTCTATGATCCGGATAAACTGAATCCCGGCAAGAACCTTGAAGTAAAGTTCAAAAACGATCTCATCTTTGACTTGGACATGTGAGAGTGTCCTGGTCAACCCTCGATATATAAGGTGCACTATAATTTAGGAGCATACTAATAGTAATAATGTTTTCCCTTTCCCAGTGGGTTACACCCAAATTAACTTTTACCTTTCCCAGTAATAGCATAGATAAAATATTTTTACATGTAGATATTACGTAAGATTGCATGCACTCCAAAATACTGTAGCCGTATTCAAAGATGGCCTTAATATCGATAAAAACTAATCAAAAAATCGTATAGAGTGGAATTTTATGTGTAAAATTCCGTAAACAAGGTCCATTTATACAAAATGTGAGAGGATCGTCGACTAGCATCGAGAATAGCAGGTGTTTACTGATAGAATTCAACTCTGTATTAGAAAATTTCAGGCTAACAGATAACTTTGTCTGCATTCGCAACGTCTATCTATGTGTAGGAATATTTTATCTATGCTTACATAAATTTAACAATTATGTTCCTTTTACATTTTTAGTTTTAGTGGTGTAGTATTATATTTCTGCTGCATTTAGTTTAGCAATAGTGTGCTGTCTGGCGTGGTGACTTTAGTTGATTATGTTTCAAATCATGAGCTATCATTTTATAATTTTATCGATCCTAGGTAGTTTTAATTTCACGTTTTATTCGATTTATGTTTATGGGTAATAACTTTACTTATACCTATACAAATGTTTTTAACGAATCTGCTCACTCATAGCAATAACATTTTATCATATTATATACAATAACAACTAAATAAATGCATTTCGAAGGTACAAATCATAAGTGGTCTGATGAAATATTGTTTTACATGAATATACATGATTAGTCAATTATATTAAAGAAATGCTTTTTTAACATTGACCGACGTGGATGTATCATACATGCGTGTTTGTATCATGCATGAGAAATGAAGTATAAAATTAACTTTTAGTTTTTAAAATTAATTACATTTTATTTGTTTAAATGTCTGGAATGTCTCAAAAGATATCACAAAATGCATTTTCTAACATAACCATTTCAGTCTCATCAAACTATACCTAAGTACTAATTTAAACACAATGTTCAAAATTCTAAATTGTTAATTCATCTAATACCTACTTAGCTTTATTTAGACGAATATTGTAGCGTGAGAAACGAACCTTAGTGCGGATTCACACATGATTTCGCATTGTATTTTATTTTAACAGAAACTTCTGTATTTAAAATTCACAATGCGAAATATTTTCATTGCGGCACGGTCTGCTACACATACTAACAAATATATACATATAATGGCTATCTCCAACTTCCATCCTATAATTCAATTTTTTTTAAAGAAAATTGGCAATAAATTTTAATAATGGTCTCGTCACGTACCAATAAGTTATAGTGGTTCTGTTTTGTCACGTGGGTACTAATAGTGGTTCCGTTTTGGTCTGACCTTAACAATATATTAAAAAAACTTTAATCATGTACTTTGTGGTGTTTATTGAATACATTGTTTGACGTAATACATTCAGTTTTTCATTTGAATACATATATGATACAAATGTAGAAATCCTTGCAGCATCATACCATTACCAAAATAAAGACGCGAAGCTGTCTCTCCACCTGCGGGCAAGCGGAGCGGTGTATGAGTTTTTGTAGAAAAAACTACACAAACTAAATAACCGCTCTGGTGTCTCTGGTCATAGACTAGAACAACGGTCAGCAACAGGCGGACCGCGGTCCGTTTGCGGACCGCGAAAGGTTGAACTTCGGACCCCCAAATATTGTAATGTAGGCATGTCAAGTAGGGTAACAGTACCGGTTATCGGCCACTTAAGCGACTTGTTGACTTCAGAGTTAATTTCTATCATAATACTGTGTGTCAAGATTTTCCAAAAAAATATCATTCGATCTTTCAATAGTCTAGTTTCATAAAACCTAACGTTTATAGACGTAGCAGTGATACATGATTTTCAAAAAAATATTTTTCGTAAAAATAGCAAATATACCGGTTATCGGCCATTTTACCCAGTTATCGTCCACGAGTGCACTGGTTATCGGCCACCTAATTCACAGTAGAAAAACGAGTTTTATTCAGTAGTTCAGGGTTTATTAAATAACAAATTAAAATCTAAAGTCAAACAAATAGCTACTCTTGGCATTGGCATCGATAAACATTATCGGCCGTTTTATTATCTAATGGCCGGAATCAGGTTTAATTTTACCTATTTTCTGCCGCCCGCTATTTCAGACGGCCGGAATCAGGTGTAATTTTTACCTATTTTCGGCCGCTTTTTCGACGGCCGGATATAGGTTTTGTTTGAACTGGTTATCGGCCGCTTAACATTCGTTATTTTTTTAAGGTCATATCTTTGAAACTATGAGGTATTCTGGCGGCCGGAATCTGGTTGTCAATTCACAAAATTATAGCTGTTCACTAATATAATGGAATCTATGTTAGTGCACTTAAGGTTTTCGCAATATAGGCAAAATTTCATGACTACAATATACCCGTTTTCCGACCACCCGGCCGGAAACTAGATATTGGAATAAATCGATAACCTATTGTCCGACCACCGAAAATATTACAAATTATGAAAAAGTTTGTTAGTTTGGGCACTTGAATATTGAAATTAAACATACTTTAATTCACACAAACCAATTCAATCACTTATAAAACAGTAGGAACACTTAAAAACTTACCTCTGAAAATCAGTCCACCTGCTATTTTTTCTGCTAAATTTGCCACGAATCCACACACCAAATTTTGAAATGGTGACTGAGGGCTCAGTTGGCAAATTTCGAGATCATGCCGTCGGATTATGAACCGTGATGTTCGCCCGGGTCGAATGGCGCGAAATTAGAAAGGAGATGTCTCGATACTATCCTATTATTAAAAATAACGTGTGAAGTGGCCGGAAAGGGGTAGTGGCCGGCAAACTGGTACGTTTACCCTATACCTAAATAAATACGCAATACAGTGAAACCTGGATAAGTGAGATTCCAAGGGACCAACATTTTTGACCCACTTATAGAGGTATTCCACTAAGACAGTGTCTCAGATATCCAGGTTTAAATAATATAAATTTCATTTAAAGAGGGTCCCATACTAGTTGCGATTACAAGAACAGGAATATTATATTACATGTAGTCCCAGTTAGAGAGGTTATGAATGTATGTATCTCAGTTACAGAGGTAAATTTATTTAAAGTTTTATTTCAATAATTTACAAGAGTTAATTAAAACATAGTTATTGTCTCTGCTATAGAGATAAATACATTAGATTTCTCAATTATAGAGGTAACATTACCATTCCAATATATAATAAGAATCCCATTTAAAGAGGTTTGCTTTGTCTCACTAACAGACGTAAACAAGTGCTAAAGTGCCGGGACCTCAGCATGAGACCCAGATATGGAGGTTTCCCACTTATCCAGGTTTCACTGTATTTTGAACCAATCTAACTTAGTACCTATCTAATCTAATTAATCTGTTTTACAACATCGATATCGATCAAAACATCGCACCGCCGCCGCGAGTCGCGTCGAGTCTGTTCATTACGTACTTACCTATAGCTTCTCCGACGACCATAATAATTATAATAAGGAGAACGATGAAGAAGATATTGCAGTGTTTACAAAATCTTTGGCCGTTCCAGTCTTTGCAGAGATAGGCAAGCTATCTCTGTTTCTTAAGTCACCCTTTGAAGTTGATGCAGTCGCCGAATGGACAGATGTCTGCCAAGCAAAAGTCCTTGCTGCCAAGTTATTATAAGTACCAAATGGAAATAATCGATCTGCAAGAAGATGTGTCTTTACTCTTTGCAAATATGTAAAAAGGTGTCAACTGAAGAATTTTGGGTCAAACATGTCCCAGAAAATATCAAACTTGCCATCAATTTGACGACTATGTTATGTAGGACATACATATGCGAAACATCTTTTTGAAAATTTTCAGAATTTTTTAAAAAAACGACTATTGTTTGAGATTAACAGACGCTCACTAGGGTGGATTCGTCCAAACATCACGTTACACGAGAATAACTATACCGGAATTAAAATTATACGCGAGTAAATATCTAGGATAAGTACATTTGCATTCTACCAAGTTATACCATGATTAAATTGAATGAACGAGGAACGAAACTGTAATGCAACTAAAATAAAAATAGCTGCGTTTCAAAGCATGCAATAGAAATGACATGCCAACTTAGTTTGAATGGATTATAAAAGTATGAAATTGTTTATGTTTTAATATTTTATTCGCTGTTGTTATTCTGAGACTTTGCCTTTTAACGTACTTTTGTTTATGTTTTGACAGATGTGTTTATATGTCATTATGACGTTTTTCTAATCAGCTGATGTGCTGCCGCCATTACAAAATTACTCTCGGATAAGCTCGTTACACGGTCAATTTTGGCGGTATAACATTTTATTCTTGGGATAAGCTAGTTATCTTGGTTTCAGGTTTGGTAGAATGCAAAATCTGCTTACTCGCGAGTAACTGGTACTTTACTCGTGAGTAAAAAGTTACTCGACGTTGGCCGAATCCGCCCGAAGGCAATCTTCGAATTAGCTGTTCCAAACTATAAAAACCTGGCTCAAGACCACTGATGCAATTTATCTCACTAATTTTAGTAATAAATATCTGTACTTACTTAATTATTATCAGTTGATTTTTTTTTTCTGGACCTTTTAAAATTTTGTCGACTAGTATCCGGACTCTACCTGAAACTACTTGCCGACCCCTGGACTAGAATATTATAACTGGAGAAGAAGAAGTCTGGTGAAGAGGCAGACTTAAGTATTAGATTCTCAACAACTATCACTCTATATTAATTTTTAGCGATGGTAAATAAAAATTAGTACCTGCTTCTGTGAAAAAAAAAGTTATTTAAAAGAATAACAAATCATTATTGAAATATGATACCGGTTTCCGGTTTCGTAACGATATCATCCGGAATACCCACCAACGGCCCTGAAAGGTCTCTAGTGGTTACCTCTCGTCGTATAGTTGGTAAACTCGCTCCAATAACTTCTGAAGTGGTCAAAGTAGGTACTATTGTACTGTAACAATAGCACTAATCATAGCGGGTACGAGTTCCTGTAAGTTTGTCTATCTCGACTTATTCAACTTCCATTGCCGACTGGATTAAAAGCTGATTGGAAATTAGGTAGGTATCTGCATACCAAATGTTCAATCAACATAATTATATTATGTTATTATTATTAATCCTAAGTAATAAGTTTGTAGATCGATTTGATTTATAATAATATTATGTAGTAGGTACTTAAAAAATATTTTTGGTTCAGAACTTCCATATATAGTCTGTAGTAAAGTAAACCAGTGCCGATGTGAGCCTCTAGACACCTAGCCAGTCCGTTACCCTGTGATATACTTAATAGTCACAGGGGATGCCCCAAATATGGAACCTGCACTTGAGCACGCATGAAACCGCCGCAAAATTACATGTTGATTGTACAGGGTAAAGTTTTATCAGTAAACGACCCGAAAGCTGACCATTATTGAAGATTGATCGTCTTTTCTCACCAATATTAATGAAGAATTGAATTTACACCCCCAAAACAAAATATTTATAATACCTGACATTAATTACGATCCAAAACAAGATTTATTTAGATAAAGTGTACAATTCAATTAATAAAGTGTAAAATATTAGGTAATTTGTCCGCAGTAACCAATTAAGAGAAGGTAATTAAGAAGAAAAGCGTTTTACTTTGTGTCGAGGCGGCGGCGGCGGCGCGGGCTCCACGCAAACAAACTATAAGTACTCGTCATTAGTAAGTTAAGTAACTTTATAAAATAAACTATAAATATACCCAAGTACTTACTTATAATATAATACCTATACAGGGTGTTGCAAAAAGGGTATACTAAGCCGAAACCTACATGTGCAGCATGGTATAACTAAGCCCGAAACTGAAATCAGAATTTCAAAATTCGCGAAAAAAAAATCATTTTCCATAGAAACTTTGGTCACGTGACTTTTTACTATGGAGAATTTTTTTTTAGCAGCTGAACACAAAAGAGTAGAGATTAATGTTTTTGGAACTAAACAGATTTAAACCTGGCAATAAAAAAAAACTTGTGATTTGTGGTCTGTTTCTATGGTTTGAATGTCAAACTCGCCCTGTTCCTGTATAAACAAATCGAATTTTGCTTAATTTTGGAGTTTTGTGGATTGTTGAGTTTGTTCACGAAGTGAAAATGAATAAAACCATTCGCAGCGAAGCTAGACAGATGATTTACAGCGTTTACCTACGATGTTTGGCGGAGAATGAGGCTGGAGAAGTATTAGTCAATATATACGATGTTTATGAAAGAGCAGCGTTTTATACTGGTGAGTAGGTACTTAATTTCTAACCATTAACATACATTGCTTATATTTCTTGTAAAAAAGTACTATTTTGATGTAATAGAATGCCTTTCAATGTGTATTTGTTATTCTTATAGAGGTTAGAAAATACTAGTGTCAAACGTTACATGACATCAGGGTCTGGATGCTAATGTTGTCAAAACATCAGGTCTAGATACTTTTTTACTAACCCCCGACTCAAAAAGGGTATCGATAAGTTTTACAGCTGTAGGTGTCTATGTGTGTCGGTCTCTCCGTGTAGAGTACCTATTGTAAAAATATGTGTAAGAATATGTAATGCCGAGTTGCAGCAAGGGACTTTAAGCTAATGTGGACATTAAATCTATGTCTGTCTCTTTCTGTCCGTATACTGTCAAAGCAAGGCAACAATACATTTAATGCCGACATTAACTTAAAGATCCTTTCTGCAACTCAGTGTAAGAGTCGGTATAAATTCTCCAGGGGAACACCCCAATATTCCGAAAAACATTTTTCCGAATTTGATAACCCCGAATATGTAATTTACGAAATATTGCAATACCGATTTTTTTAAATACCGAATTGTATTAATCACGAAAATTATAATTTCGAATATTATAATCACGAATATTGTTATTACGATTGTTAAAATATACGATTACTTTAATATACGAAAAATAAAATACCGATTTATTATAATCTCGAAAAAGTCAAATCCCGATCGGAAATATGATAATTCGTGATTTTGACAAAAAAACATAAACGTCTTTAAAACTTTAGAACCAAAACCAAAAGATAGGTGCGACGACGAGCAAAGCGAGGAGGAGCGTGTTAGGTGCACATAGATATCGAAAAACAAAGCGGAGCGCAGCGAAGCGGAGCGGAGCGTTTCAAATTTAGAGCAAAACAATTGCTAGGATTTTTATGGTGTTTAAACTTAAAAACCTTAGGACCTAAACCTAAAGATAGGTGCGACGACGAGCAAAGCGAGGAGGAGCGTGTTAGGTGCACATAGATATCGAAAAACAAAGCGGAGCGCAGCGAAGCGGAGCGGAGCGTTTCAAATTTAGAGCAAAACAATTGCTAGGATTTTTATGGTGTTTAAACTTAAAAACCTTAGGACCTAAACCTAAAGATAGGTGCGACGACGAGCAAAGCGAGGAGGAGCGTGTTAGGTGCACATAGATATCGAATAACAAAGCGGAGCGGAGCGGAGCGTTTCACATAATATAGCTTAAAAAATATTGTTTTTATACGCATTATGCTGCATTATTCATATAACCATTTTTTGTTATCTAAGAAACATTCGGGAATTCGTATTTTCGGAATATTAAAACTTCGGGATTCGTAATTTTAACAATTCGATATAATAAAAAATCGTACTTTTGAAACATCGAAATAATAATATTCGGAAAATTGACTTTCGTCATTTTAATAAAGGTGTTGTTTGAAATTTCGTTTATAAACTATTCGTGATTTTCGTTATTCGGAAACTTAAAATTCGGGATTGTGAATTATTCGGAACTATGAAATTCGAAATTTTAAAAATCGTTATTTTCATATTCGTAAAAAAGTAATTCGGAATTATGTAGTGTACCCATTCTCCAGACATAATAATTTGCAAGTCACTGCTTTTCTGACCAATTAAATAATTTGTTGCAGGAAAATCGGTAAACACAGTTTTAGAAGAATTGCCGGGGCACATTTGAACTTTTTCCTGAGCAAGAAAAAACTGTAATAAAATATCGATGTGTGATACTATCACTTTTCTCCTATAGTAATTACATAATGGGATAACCAACACATGTTTCAGTGCAAAAAAACATTATGAAATACACAATGAAATAAAAGTTACAGTTGATTTGATTTAATGAAATTCATTCAAGACTGCCCCCCTCTCCCCTACTAATTTCTTCTCTTAACATAAACCTCCCCAAAAAGTCGCATTTTATAATTAGTAAATATTTGAAACATTTCTCGTTTTGATTTTTTCTGCTAAAGTATCGTGATACTTTTGTCCGTTTTCTATACTATAATAGTGTGGCCACTTTCTTAGATTGCAACGCCCTCAATTATTCTCTACTCTTTTATGTTCCATTGTAACTATTTTATTCTCTGTCCTTTATCTTCAAAATAAGGTTCTTACGAGAAATAATCATCAACACGTCTTACTTTGAAAAGTAAAAATTAGTGATTCTGAAAGCATATATTGAATTTTGCTTTCGTTGCATAGCATTTGCGTATGTGAAAATAAGGAGGTAATTTAGTTCCATCATTATTAGGTATAGTACGTACCTTGCGAGCGGTGGTAGCTCAGTTGGTTAAGCGCCCGCTTCTCACGCCAGAGATGCGGTTTCGAATCCCGGCGCTGACACGTACCAATGAATTCTTTGAATTTAAGTAACAATGTATACCATCGCTCTTACGGTGAAGGAAAACATCGTGAGGAAACCTGCATATCTAGATTCAGCACATCTAGATATGTGAACCCACCAACCCGCAGTGGACCAGCGTGGTGGGAAATATTCCAAGCTTAGGAAGGCAGTTTAGACCTTGGGGATATGCACAAAGGTTCCACTCGAGAGAGCTAGGTGCAGGTACGATCAGTCCGTACAACCCGCTTGTGTTGGCCTCTGAGATCAGCTTTTTTGTGGTGGCTATCTCAGTGCGCAGTAGAGCATTCTCACGCTCCAGAATCTCCACTCTAGTATTAGTATTCCCAAGGTCCCGCTTCATATCATCTTTTTGTGCAGACAGAAAGTCTGTAGTTTTCGTAAAATCCACTTTTAACTCACTTATTATAGCATTCAGCTCCTTAAATTTGACATCAAACTTGATATCCAGCTTAGAATCTAGCAGTCGAGCGAACTGATCGTAGCTGAGGTCTACATGCTGCAGGTCTGGGGCGGCCTTGCGTGATCCTGTCACTGGCGGGGGTGTAGTGACATTTGAATAGTCGCATGGGTCATCTGCTTGGTTTTGCCCGTTGTCATCGAGGGACATATTAGTGTTTTCAGTCACAGTACTCACAGTGGGAATGTTGCACACGTCGACTGATGAAGCCTCGTCATTTCTTCCCTTACGAGCAGTTACGTTCACACACATATGGCATCTCCAGGATGTTTGATATTCCCTTAAGTTATCATGGTAGCGTGCTTTCGTGATGTTGAGGCAGGACAAGTGGAAGCACACCTTGCACATGGTACATTTCACGGCGTCGCTTTTATATTCAATAAGCAGGTTGCATGAAGCGCAATTATTATTGCTCATTGTGATTAGAGCCAGAGGAATTATTACTGCAACAAATTCCACAAACTATTGATGTGAAAAGCAATGACGCACACCGGGTGATTTTTAGGTTATGTGCCGAGAAAACAGTTTTTATAGGCAGTATTCGGTCTTCACACACTTTTAGCACAATAAGATATTTACTAAACTGATTAGTGATTTATATTTTAGCACTTAATGTTAGTTTAGGAAGCTTGCAACGGAACAGAAAATATTACTGCTGAACAACAGAAAAACACTAATTTAATGACGCCTTCTGCAATATTTAAGCACATGGAACGGTGCATCAGAATATTATCAACTAAAAACGTAAATATTTTTTTAAAATTTTCCACGAAATATTTAAAAAAAACGCGGTTATTTGGTGTCTGCATTTTGTAAGCGGAACTGTTTCTACTGTACTATAATGGCCGGTTCATAAAAAACCTATAAGTAGGTAACTGGCCCATTTCATTATACCCATGTATAAAAATTACTACTAAAAATAGAAAATCGTTTTAACAATAATAAAAACCGAATATAAAAACTAGGTATAAAAGTTAATTAATTAAGTAATGTCGAAACACTACTACGCGTTTGGCTTAGCGCTACGACCCTCGCTACGAGTCTCGCGTAGCATCGGGCGTAGCAAAACCGAGCGTAGCGGGGACAAGTGAAATCCGAGCCAACTTCCAAATTGATTGTCCAACCCAACCACTTGAAGCTAAATTATTACACTCGCTTTGCACTGAAAAAGTTCCACCTGCCATTGATGTTCTTAGATGTGTCAATGTCAGTGGAACTTTTGCATTGCTCGTGAGTGTTTTCAGTTATTATCTCGACTCTACTACATACTAACGTGAACAAAACATCACATATTACCTAGATGTTTTAGTTTAAGTTAGGGGCCTCTGTCCCATCATCCCATCATTCATAATGGGGCTAAATCTGTATTACATACTGATAGGTGATTGTGTAACAAATTCATCGTTTGGTCATCGTTGAATCCTAACAACTTCAATGTGAGTACATAAAATATATGAAAAAGTCATGTTTTAATGTAGGAGCATGTACGGAACATACTAGAATCGCGTCGCATGCGTCATCCAAACAAGATTAGCTACCTATATCAACTAAGACTTGGCACAGTTCTTAATTCATGCGTCGTAAGAGTCAGTTTGCTACTGAAATTCAGCCATATAGGCAACTGTACTCTATGCACACTGTACGCTGTAAGCATGTAAGTATATACGAAGAGTCATCAATCTAGACTTTCTTTAGAAAACAACACAAAAGGCAATGGAATTAATCCACCGATTACTGTCAGAGTCAAGGTGAAGAGTATAAATCATGATTATGTTTTAGATATCGAAAAGCGACATAACGTAGAGTTTATTTTCGTTATAGGCATATAAAACAGCAAAATCTCTGAAAAAAATTACAAGGTCCTGTATTATTTTTTTCCTTGAACGACAAGAGGTCTGGGACAATATGTATTTGCCGTTTCTTTTCTAAGCCGAGTTTCTGAAGACCCTTTAAACTCAATTCCTTTTGTGAAAACATTCATTTACTTACTTAATAAGTTTGTTTTACACGTTTTACGTAACATTTTTATAAGTAAGTTAGTAACGTATGTACATATTTTTTTAAAGTACATTACGTTTTAAATGACGTGATTTGCATTAAAGAGTGTAAGTTATTAATTATTTATAACATTAATGAAATACCCCACAGGAACCGCAGGTACAAAATAATTGCTTTCCTGTAATAAAGACAGACATTTCAGTCACTTATACCTTTTCCTTTCCATACGTTACCATTAAAGTATCCTTTTATGGACCCTCCCCGCACTAATATCCCCCAGTGAATGCTAAACTGTATCTACACGCGTAGAAATAAGAATAAGGTAAAAAGGAAGGCAGACTTATGACCGGTGAGAGTCAACTTTCCACTACTTACGGTACTAAAAATACTTGCAGTTGTTTTTCACTTAAGAAGCCTAAAGTTTTATTTTTACATAGTTGAATTATAGATGCTAAGATTGTAGAAAATACTTAAACTTATTTATATTACATACAATAAAATACATAATTTTACAGCCATGAACGATATTATGCATGATATTATAAATATGTTATTTTGGAGCCGGAACAGCCGTAATACTCCTTATAATTTGATTACATTATTGTCTGTTTACACGACAATAAGCATATAGTCAGATATTGATTAAATAGGAATTCAGCGGATGCCCTCCTGCTCGCTCTAACGTTTATTTATTTTGGCCGTATCAATATTGACTTGCTGAATCATTTCATTTGCTTTATTCATATTAGTAAGATATGCTTGAGTAAACGTTACGACAATCTCAACCGAAGTAAGAGAACAATAATTTGGATTTTGGATAGTTATTTATACTTACTTATTACTTATACGCTTTATAACTTTATAAGCAGGTAAGTATATTAAGATACAAATACTTACATAACATTTTCAGCATTACAACAACTAATACGTTTTCTTGGAAGGAGACAGCTTATCTCTCTATCATTTATTGTCATTCAAGTCTTACAGCAGCGTAGACGCACATTTGACGACCGAATGGTGTAGCGGTTAATGACCGTGACTGCTATACCGAAGGTCTCAAGGTGTTCGATTCCCGGCCGAGCAGATATTTGTGTAAAGACAGATATTTGTACTGGGGTCTTTTGTTTTAATACGTATATAAAATTTATCCATCTGACTAAGTATCTTTGTCTATTTTCCGCCCGATACCCATATTTCAGGCTCTGCCTATTTTGGGGTTGGATGGCCGTGTGTGATATGTCCCCAGATAATTATTATTATTCTAGCACTTCTTCCTTAAATAAAGTATAGTAAGTAAGTTACCACAACCACACAATTTACAATCAAAAGCCAGTGGGGTGACATTTTGTGGTCAGCATTAACTCGATCGTGTTTTTTCCCACTTTGCGGCGTGGGCTGCGATTCGTGCTTTAATGCTCTTATCGCGTCGACATTGAGTCGATTACTATATTTTCCTAATGGAAATCGATACGCCCGCAATCTTGTGGAAGGCATTTATTCACTCGAGCTGTGCAAACACTCACCGCCGGCCCGGCTTTACGTGGCTTTGGTCAACAATTAACTTTTTGGGGAAACGTACACAACACATAAGTAATATGTATATATTTCTCGTGTTCTTAGTAATTTCGCACGCAGCAGTATTTTTTTATTTGCGGTCTGATTCTTTTTTAGTTAAGACTGTTGATTATTTAAGTTAAAAGTAGAATACATAATACATTGCGGTAAGCATAAAAACTGGTTACTTGCACCAGTATTTATAATTTTGGTATTATTAAACCTCATCGATATATTCATTCTACGTGACATGACCCGCAATCTAAGCTACTAATCCCATGTATACGACACGCTACATAAGTGCCTCTACATAGATTACAACCAGCATCTGTTATGAAGACTGTTTAATTTTAATCCGCGTCAGGTTGTCGGCTTCACAAACGAGAAGCGCAAGCATGTGTGACAGACGCGCCACGATGTGCTGACGCCTATTGTGAATGTATAGCTTTACAGCTTTAGTGCCAATTTCTCCATTCTCAGTTAGAGGGGGTAGTGGTTAACTTTTGACACATCTGTCATGAATTTTATATGGAGATGACGTTTAATTTATTAATCAATCCCTGTCGGTTAGATAACCGACAATTGAGAAATTGGCACTTAAGTTTGGTTCCCACGGGGCGCAATTCAACGGATCCGCACGCATAGCGAATGGCCACGAATGGCAAGCACGCTGATCTAGTTCCTGTGCTAATACAGACGAGACTCTTCGACAGCCGTGGCAAGCAACAAAATTTATTTTCTCTACATCTAGGTTCAATCATCTCATAAACTTTACATGTTACAAATACAATTTTGGCGGTATTCCTGTACCCTAACACGTAACCTAACAGCGTAGGCTTTGCAAGAGGCACAAGCAGACCGTCTGGGCCTCCTCCAAGGCAGGACAGATGTTGTTATTTGTACTCTGGTAGAAATTGTAGAGCTTTTGTAGAGTAAGTTTTGACGGAATACACACGTAATACTTCATCATCAGCCAATAATCATCCACTGCTGGACATAGGCCTCTCCCAAGGAGCGCCACAACACTCGGCCCTCGGTCTTCCTCATCCAACCACTACCCGCCACCCGCCTAAGGTCGTCAGTCCAGCGGGCAGGAGGGCGTCCCACGCTGCGTTTGCCTGTTCGTGGTCTCCACTCGAGAACTCGTCTACCCCAACGGTTATCGGTTCTTCGGCAGATATGACCAGCCCACTGCCACTTCAGCTTGCATATTTTGACAGCTATGTCGGTAACCTTAGTCCTCTGACGAATAACCTCATTTCTGATACGATCCATCAGAGAAACCCCAAGCATAGCTCTCTCCATAGCACGCTGGGCGACTTTAAAACGTAATACTTATACTTATGGAATTAATAAATGAAATAATTAGTAAACTCGCAAATTCAAAACTTACCTCTAATAAGCTACCCGTGCTGCAAAAAATCATACTTAATTGGTTTATCGTTTTAATGTTCGATCGATGTTTGTGTCGACCGTAGTGGGCCGACACTTCTGGGCCTATAGGTACCTCCACTGGACTGGGCTATTTACGAATTTACGACTGCAATGAGTTTCCATGTGTTGCCGTCGACTGGACGGAGTAGTGGTTTCAGACCCTCTATACCGAACTTGCCGAAGGACCCGAGTTCGATTCCAGATACTTGTTTAAAGAAATTGTTCTCGGGTCTTGGCTGTTAAATATTTATCAGTGTGGTGTGATTAGGTATATCTAAAACCCACCTAAAAAGCGTTGAGATTATAGCAATAACCCTGCAGTTTTGGAGGAGGCCTAAGTCATGCACAGTATTATTAATTATTACGGGCTGTGTGTGTATACTGTGTATTGCATGTAAGGCATTCTACAAGTCAGCCCCCGTAAATTATCCTCTTATAACTATCATTGGACACCGCTCGATATCTCTCATAGTGTGTCTAATTGTTAAGGTTTAAATAAAGCCTAACTATCACGAAGTCTTCATATCAATCACTGTACCTATAACTACCTGAGGGTGAAAGTTTGTATTTAGTTATCAAACCAATGTGTTGCTGAAGTGTAACTTTAATTATGTTAATCAAACAAAACCAACCTAATTAATAAGTAACTAGTAGAGTTAATGTAAACCAATCCATCCAGACTTGGGGTGCATGAGTGAGACAACATTGATTAGGTACATACAACTTACTACAAATATAGAAGGTATTGCAGAACGTCAAAAAAGAAATTCTAACAGAAAAGAAAACTCCTCAATCTAAACAACGTGTCGTTTTAGGACGTTTGGATACACTTTCCGTACTTACACTTTATTTACTCAGAAAGTGACTGACCTCTGGAGTAAATACTAATGACGTCAGCCCTTGATATAGTATATTTGCGAGTATAATTTGTTGTAAGGAAGATTGTAAGGAAGTGCGGCCCACGCTTCTTTATGCACGAACGAGATTTTGGTACAATGTAGAGGTGTATATGCCACAGTATATATATATATATATATATATATATAGGTACAGCAGAAGGAAAATTCTTTCAGGAAAGATCGTATCTGCTCATAGGAACAGCGCATCTATTTGCTCGTATCTAGTGTGTACTATGTCATAATCAGTCCACTGCTGATGATATTAGGTATATTTTTATTGTTGTTAAACACAAAATAACACAGAACTTATTAAACATTAGAAAAACTGTACCTACCTAAAAGACCTACATCCTATTACATTAGCTTGGGACTCGTATGCCTGCCCCGCACGGGATTACAAGGGTGGGTTTTCATTTAAACCTTTGTTATCTAGGTTGTTAGTGCGAGAATCCATATTTCAGCTCAGCAATGCAGAATGTGGGGCCAACACTCGAACAAAGCTATGTCAACATGCGAAGCCGCTGGCAGGTCATTTGCGTCGGCATACAAGCCACTTTGATCCCCATTCAAAATTGAAAGGCGCCTCTCCGCTGGTCTGTGGCAAATGCCAGTCGATAGTTTTGCTTAGAAAGGATAGAATGGACACAAACTATGAACACACTTAGCCTGAAAATTTCGAATACAGTCATGTTTCATGAAGTGTTTCAGAATTGATAGAGTTGAGCATTTCACTTTTCCTGTAAAGACCTTAACTAGGTTCTTGGGAAATTTATTATACATTGGCGCTTCAAAAAGGTTCTAAGTATAATGTATTAATAAGGAAAAGGAAGGACGACGGAAAACTTTTCTCAAGTAATTTTAGCAGAGCATAATATAATTAAAAAATATACCTAATAATAGGCCACCTTTAAAATATTAATATAGGGAGATGTAAGTGAAAAAGTACAGAAATGTTATGTTTCCCTTTGATAAATTCGTCAGCAAATTTGAGAAAACCTACCAAGTTCGAGTTAGCAAAGTCTGGGTTCCGTTGTATCGATCGAAGATTTAACAGTAGTTCTTATATTAGATAGATATATTAGATATAATATTTTTGTACACAAGAACAGAATTTATAAAGCTTATATACAAACACACAGGTACAAAAAAGGCGGTCTTATCACTAAAAGCGATTTTTCCAAGACATCCTTTGGGTGGAAGAATATTTATGTTCAAATAGGGTCAAGTGTACTAAAAAATTTACGAATAATATTGTTTAAGAATTATTAATAAATATACCTACAAACTAAATAATATACTATATTCAGTTGTATATCTACGCAACGTAACTTGAAATTATGTATACTTAACAGGTTTTTACTCACAATACTAAATTACTACTGTTCTAGTTTTTTTTTTTTAGAATGTAAGTAGGTATTATCCTAGCACATGTACCAGAGTATCTTACCATATAAACCTAGAACGGTTGAAGGTTTGACTGAGGTGTAAATAATTAAAGCTAAAAGTAGAGGGCTCCTCGTCGACAGAAACGCGCTGATGTTGCAGGTGTCCATTTGCGAAATTAAAATGCGACCTCCGTTTATTTGTCCGCCAGATTCTGCCTCCGAATATTTCAGATATGAGATGTGTCAGCAATATCTAGGGGTCAGTCTTTCTTCATATTTTTAGTTTATCTTCATTTTCCATTGTCCTTCACTTCATTTATAGTTTTTGAGTGCTTATGAAAATGCATGGAAATCACGTTTTACTTGCTTGTTGCTGAATACTATTTAATTTCTAAAGTTATAAAAGTCACCTATAAAAATATAATAAAAAATACTCGTTTCATTTTCCAGCGAGCTGCATACAAAAAAGCGCATCAAGCGAGGCCGCCAGCTAACCTGCTTAGTAGGCTGCAATAAGCGCTAACATTACAGATTAGGGACGTGAAGAAGGAAACGGCTCATACGGCTGTAGCCATTACGTGCCGCGTCGGGAGACCGTAATGAGGATGTAAATTGTGAGGCAGGAGGTCGCGGGGGTGCGGGCGGGGGGGGGCGCGGGGCGCGGGCAGCCCGGGCCGCCCAACCTGTGGCGTATCTGTTGCGCCGCCCGCCGCGCCGCCCGCCGCCGCCGCGCCGCAGTCTCGCTCGCACTCCCGAGGCTCGCGCCGCCCCGCGCCGCTCCGCACAGCGCACTCTCCAGCAAAAGCGCGCCAATTTCAACACGTCTTTTGTGCGCGCACCCGAACGAGGGCACGTGTTTAATTGTGTTAACAGCATCAACCTTTATCTCGTGACGCGAGTGTTCCGCTAAATTTTTCAGTGATTTCCAATTAATCTCCAAACATTTTTGTTTGTAGTGGAACGGCAGAAAAGTGAATTGAGGATTTAACTACGTTTTTTCGGTTTGCTGGTATTTTAAGATAAGATTAAGCGTTAACGAAGCCTAGATTAAGTTTATTTAAATTGTTTTCTTGTACTCACTTAACTAAATTAAGTGGGTACTTAAAACCTGAGTACTTCAATATTTGCTAAGTACAAAGTAAAAACTATAAGTTACGTTACCAAAAAACCGCATCAAATATAACCATCATGAATTTAGGAATTTTAATTGATTAATATTCCAGGATGAGATTCATGAGATAATACTAGTTAACCTCCGGAGGTTAACTGGTAGATACTCGTAACTATCTCTACAACACTGAAAAACGTTAATTGAATAAGTGTTTAATTATTTATAAATAATTATAATAATATATGTATTTTAAGTATAGTATTCTAATAAAATTAGGTAAGTACGTCTAATGGAAAGATGTTCCTAAAACTGAGAATACATTGTACCTAAGTAATACGAATTCGTCCCAAATGCTCTTAATATGGGTCAAGCCTTTGGAGCCGCGGTCATATTTCTTATATCATTTGACGAACAAACCTCTTGGCAACCTCTCTTCACATTTACCTTCACAGTATTACACACTTACCCTTTCTCTTTTACGACTTTAGTTTATATACGACGGAGATTTTCATTGCACTTAGCGTTTTCAGATTTAGTTCGGAAATGGAAATAGTTTAAGTACAATAAGTGTATATTGAAGGATTAATAGACCATTGTGTGCTTTCTGTACACAGTTGTAGGGAGAACTGCTTCTTATACGGCTTATAGGTACCTAACTGCTACTCGAAAAAATATACTGTGTTGTCTCACAAACAAATTAAAATTCTACAAAAGCATGGGGTTTTGCCAAATACAGCGCTATGTATGATTGACTCAGCTATGCAATTCAATTTGAAAAACGGCGTTCGATGAGGACCAAAAGAGAAACATATTTGTATTCAGTAAGTATATGTATTTATCTATAAATCCATATGTCGTAGTGTAGTAGCACTGCTCTTGCAAGAAATCACTCACTTTTGCTTTCGTCTAGCTAGGGAGGAATACTGAATCACCCAGGACTTCAGTTTATGCTTAGGTAGATATACTGAAATGAGAAACAGGTCCAGACTCTAGTCTAGAGATCTATCTCGGACTGGTGCTGCATACCTGCGCGACTCGCTGCAAGTCCGACTGGATTATGTGCCTTAATTAAATACCAACACCAGATTTATACGTGCTACTTGTATTAGCGACACACATATTTATACAGAATACGTGATCGTATGTATGCCATTATTTAAGTATGTATATCTAAATACATAGGTAACTACAATGACCTCATAAAGGACGGGTATAGAACCTTTTATAATAAATATTGTAGAACCTACGATGATTTTCTTACAGAATCATCTTCAATCAGCTGTTCTAGTGAACTCAGCATTTTCATGCGGTACCTACTGGATTACCATTTGAAACTTTAGGCATGAAAGTTGATATAGGCATTACAAATTTACTTTTAATGCTGAGTTATCGTAGATCACCTGATACTTTGAATACTTATCCTTAAAATATAGTCATAACATAACTCCGCAGGTTTCAACATTAACTTGTTGCGGCATCGACAACTCAACAAGAAACTTAATTAATTAAAGTCTGATTGATGAAAACTTTTAACACGGTTACGGCTTGATACACCTTCAGTTAATTGCTTCAAGTTTTGGGATTTTCTATTTAAAGGTATTGCATACTAGCTTTCCGGCCGTGACTTTGTTCGCAGCTTGCGATGTAAGTATATACTCGTATACGCAGATTGTTTTTCCGGGACAAAGTCAAACCCGTGAAGACTTAAGTAGGTACTCACACAATCTTGGGATTACCTCGTGCAACCTCACAAACTTTACGTAAGTCTTTTAAATACATTCATAGTCAAGTTAAATACCTACACTTCTGAAATAAAATGGAAAGTTATTACTTATATATAATTTTAATTAAGTGCCTACGCTATAAAAGCTGCATTATATACTGTATCTGTATACCTAGTCAAATACATACTAAGCCGAAATGTGTTTATCGTGGAATGGTTTGATAACTAGATATATTTTCATTTTTCAATCTTACTGAAAAAAGCTACAGAAAACACAAATCTTTTATGAAATAAGAATACCTAAGTACCGATGAAAGCATAATGGTGTCATTCCTTAGTACATAAGCACTTACTAGTTAATAATTACTATCTGTTTAAATGTGCATTGATAAGTAACGTGCATTACGAATTTAAGCTTAAGATAATGAAATATGACCTACATAATAAAAACTAAAAATACCGATAAGTTAATACCACATTTACCTACATAATAAAGTACATACATACTCTTTCGCGGAATAATCTACTAAAAGAATTTCGTTGAAATTTTACAGTAACGCAAATTATGAAATTTTATAAATATAGCTACTAGTTTACATGAAAATAGATGGTATGTGTATCATAAATATCATTTAGGTGCTGTATTTTATTTTATGAAATATAACATATAGACTACTTTTTCACGGGAAGTTCGTTCAAAGCGAGTAAAGCCGGTCATTGCTTTCTATTAACAATATTTACATACAGGTGCAGTAAAAATATCTACATGATAATATACTTACATAATACTAGAATAGTTACGAGGTAAGAAGGTATTTCATGGTGAAGGGGCGTTAAAAGAAAAACCTCATTAAAACGTCACTCTCGTTTCTTCACAATTAGCACTAATTACCTATTTATAGCTATTATTGGAAACTAGGCTGAATGTGGATCACCTGTGTCAGTAAATGCAAATCCGCATTAGCATAACCGATGCTGATTAAAATTGAAAAGGTATTTCCCGCGTAATGGACTCCGAACTAAACAAACACTCCTTTCCAATTCAAATTTGGCACATTAATTATATATTTACTCATTATCATTCAAATAAAACCTACTAACTATTGCGTAGTCGTAAGATCATAATCGGTAATTAGATAGTATGTAGGTAGTTAGGGTGCTTTTCCACCAGAGATGTGCTATGCAGCTATGCTGCGAAGATGTGATATCTACGCTACGAAAATATGTGACCGTTTCCACCAATACTACGCTAGGTAGCTGTGCGAGGAAGATGCGCTACGAAGATGCGCCGCCGCAAAGTAGCTGTGCGAGAAAGATCTTTCAGTGAAAAACGCGGGCATACTGTAGGTCTGCTCTGCACATACATAGCTACACCACTCGCGATGGTCCATAGCACATATCCATAGCACGCATCCATAGCACACATCCATAGCACGCATCATTCCATACAAAAAACATATCTTAGTTGAATCCGTTTCCACCGGTGCTAAGCTATGTGCACAAATAATATGATTGGTGGATATCAAACGCATCCATAGCATCGTAGCATAGCACATCTCTGGTGGAAAAGCACCCTTAAAGTGCACAAAAGTAGTGAGATTGTATTATTCTTTCTTATTTTTTATTAGAAGAGAAGTAGGCAAGTACTAAAGTATTCGTACATTTATATATTATGAAAAAATATAGTACTTATAGTAATTACCTAAGTAGGTTCTGAAACCCTGTTCCTATCCAAAACTGCAGCGGGGTACATTAAGCTTGATACATACATTGTCCAGATCTCTACATAAAGAAACTCATTTCCGGAAAAGTTATAAATCATCGTAATGCTGATACCTACCTATAACATATCCAGATTTTCTCGTGGGTTGATGTAAAAATCTTAAATATAGCCATACATTTTATAACTTTATTGGAAAATAATTTATCATTATTTTATGCTAAATATACTTTTGATGCCAATCACAATTATAAAAATCTTAATTACGTAATCATTAAAATCCGATAAAAAGCTTCCCAGATTGAGGTTCAATATGAAAGCAATTAATCCTTAGCTGTAATGTAAGTACTCAATAGAAACGAAGAGGACATCAAAGAGGTCCTTAAAATTTAATGATGCAAGAAAAACAATAAAAGTCCGATTGAGGACAGACTCCGAGTGCCTTCATTTATCTACGAACAACAACAAGCATTATCTGATGATGATCTAAAGTTGTGAGTCATTATTCTGGGCATGACCTTGCGCCGCGCGGCCCATTAGGATATCGCCTAAAACTTTACCTCTGCCACTTATCACACACACCTACTCACTATCAGGATTGATATACCAACCTACTCGTGCAAAGATAACGGCATTGCACAGATATATGAAATATTTACTGAATTTAAGCTTAGCGTAGTGAACAGGTACATTTTCTTCTATTGCAGCAAGATTTCAGGATTGAAAATATCTTCATGGGATTTTGTCAATTTAAAAGTGCAAGGTGATAGTGTAACATTAATAAAGTGAACATTGGTCTGTGTGTAAGCTGTTAAAGTGAGGAGCTGCAGTGCTGCTGCAGTCAGCTAGGTCCATGGCCGGCGGCGCTGGCGGCGCGCCCGGGTAGACCGAGCCCTGGGACACCTACTACCAACACCACTATTTCTGTAAGTATTTAAGGCATTATGCTTCTATATTTTCCTACAATAATTTTTTATTAAAATATTTATTTACGACTTCTACTAATGATCGTTTGCCCTACATATTTTACATAAGAACTCATACATTTAGTACTGACAGATGGCAGGCGATATCTGCAACTAGCCCGCCATGGTCATGAAGGAGATATGGGGCATCCTGTACATATGTTCTGTAGTGGACTTAATACGGGTTGTGTGTTAGTATTTGGACTGTCTTTTGTTCAGCGGTAGATAGTACCAGCTATCTACAT